>NC_053498.1:67837716-70480216 GCF_905171775.1 Rana temporaria
GGCCGCGCATTTTTTAACGTAGTTTTCCTTAAGGGTTTTTTTCGGCGTAACATTACCCCTGCTATATGAGGCGTAGCCAATGTTAAGTATGGACGTCGGGCCAGCGTCAAATTTTCTGTTGTGTACGTCGTTTGCGTAAAACGTTCGCGATTAGGGCTTTGCGTAGAATGACGTTCACGTCGAAAGCATTGGCTTGTTGCAGGTTAATTTGGAGCATGCGCACCGGGATACCCCCACGGACGGCGCATGCGCCGTTCAGAAAAAACGTCATTTACGTCGGGTCAAGACGTATTAACATAAAATACGCCCCCATCTCATCCATTTGAATTGCGTGCCCTTACGCCGACACAGTTACACTCTGCCGCCGTAACTTACGGCGCAAATTCTTTGTGGATACGGGAAATACGCTGTAAGTTACGGCGGCGTAGTGTATCTGAGATGCACTACGCCGGACGTAAAGAAGCGCCGCACTACGTGGATCTGGCCCTATGTCTCTATACCCTGTAAACAGCCATTTCAGCAAAAAAATATGTTTCCTTTACAACTCCTTTAAGCTTGTGAATAATGTATGGAAATCTTTAAGAGCTTTATAATCTAAGGTCCCTCATGTCATATGATTGTGTGTTTCTGAAGATGGACAGAGAGCACAGTGAGAACACTATTTTTTTTTTTTTTTTCACTTGGTGGCATATCATTGTCAGCAAACTTTTTTTACCGCATTTCAAAATTTTTCTGGAAATATGAACCTTTTTTCACTGTTTGTGATTTAAATCCATAAGAATTGTATTGTATTGATTGTTTTAGAATATTGTATGGTGTTTACATAGACCAGTTCAGTGCTGTTTACATCATATTCTTTTAGATGAACTATTTAGCCATTTTTTCTATCCCAATAGTACACTTGGAGCTTTAAAGTAAATGCCACTATGTCTGTTTAGGGTCTTTCCACACTGATTCGTTTTTCTGTTAAAAAAAGCAGGAGAAAATGCATGATACATGCATCCCTAGAACTCTTCACACAGGTCAGTTATGTTTCAGTTGGGTTTTTGTCTGCTTTTACGCTGCTCCGTTGCAAAAATGCAGAATCTTTCACTTATTTTTAACTGACCAAAAACCGGTCAGTGTGAAAGAGCCCCTAAAGTGACCCTGTCATTTGCTTAATACATTAAAATGCCAGTTCCCTACAATTACTAGGGCTACTATACTTACCTCTCCAGTTGACTACCATCCATCTATTGCACAGCTGTAGCCTCTTCAGCATTCTGCACTTCTGATGTCTGTATAAGATACCAGTACCCCTCCTCCCCTTGCCTGTGTGTTGTGGTTCCTTACGCCAACCCTACTCGACAGAGTAGGAATGAGCTACACCACATGGTGCAGGATATAACTGACACTCCTGGATGTGTTGACTTCTGAAGAGTCTAAATAGAGGATACATTGTTGCAACAAAAAAAATAATACCTCTTCCACTGTAGAGAACTGACCTTTCATATTTTTTCTTAAGCTTTAAAGCAGAGTTCCAACCAACAGCACTCCTCGCCCCCTTGCATGCCACATTTGGCATGTAATTTTGTTTGGGGGGAGTGGGGGCTTCGTTAGGAATGGGACTTCCTGTTCCACTTTCTACTTCCACCTAGGGACCGTCTAGGCGACTCCTCCTCTGCCCCTCACACGTGACAGGTCCCAGAAGATCCCCTGTCCATTCCGTTAGCACAGCGTGACTCGCGCATGCGCAGTGCGCGCCCGGCCGTGAAGCCGACAGCTGTCATGGCCGGGTGCCCATAGTGTGAATGGAGGCACCGAAGATAGGAGCGGGGAGAGGAGCGACACTCTGTGGGGCTGCATTGCTGGACCGTGGAACAGGTAAGTGTCTGTTTATTAAAAGTCAGCAGTTTTACTTTTTGTAGCTGCTGACTTTTAATATTTCATTCCACCTTTATACTAGCAGTTTTTGCTTACCCCAAAATATAATGTAATTAAAAAAAAATCCTAGAGGGAGAATGGGAACCGCCCAAAGGTAACAGTAAGTGTGCCAACTGAGGAACTCAAGTGTAAGTATCTCACCAAAAGAGCACATATAACTTATAAGCAATATTGTAAATAGCCAGGTGGTTTAAAAGGCCAAAGTCAACCAAAATCTGAAATATCACTTTTGGACAGACTGACCCTTTAGGTAATGGATAGTAAACATCGATTCTGTTACCTTAATAAGAGTTAGATCAGAAAATGTCAAACCAAAAGCTATTTAATACAGAAATATAATTTCACTGAATACATCAATTAAAGCCCTTCAATAGACAGAGTATGATGAAGAACATATGAGTCACTCCCTTCTTCTCCATGTAATAATTTTTCAATGGACACATTGTTGATGGTTTGCCTCGAGTCATTCAGTTCTTCTGGCACAGGATCTGGTAAAGAAATTGGTATTGGGACAAACTGTGGGCTTTGGATTGTGGTTGCTGTTGCTTGGTAGGGTATAGAGTGAGTTGCTGTTGGCAGTGTTGGAATTGGCTGAGCCCATGGGAAGTACGTCAGCGAAGTTTGCTGATCGGCATATTCTAACTGAGTAGCAACACACTGAGTGCTGTTTCGTGCCTGCAAAGAAAACATATTTTATAATGATACCACGAATAAGAATTAAAAAACACACAATGTAATAGGATTGAATTTGTCACATATACCCTTCACGACATACTGATTCTGGCCATAACTAGATGTTTTTTTGTTGCAGTTTCTTTGATATACACCTGGAGGAAGTTAAATTTGACCTAAAATCTCATAAAAGCTTTAGCATGTTGATGTCATTCCAAAAGGTGGATTCAATCTACAGTATTTAAATCTGCAGCTTTCATTCAAATATTGTCTGCTGATCATGGCATAAAAGTCCTTGCTCAGGCACTTCCCGTTATGTAGTGACAACTCTCTCCCAGTTGTGCTCCTGCATTGTTACCAATGATAATACACCCATGATGAAGACTAAAAGTAGCCATGCCAGTAAACATTGCACAGGCAAGGTCCACTATTATCTCTATCAACAAAACAGTTCTAAGAAATAATGTGCAAGCCATTAACTGAAGCTAGAGAAAGTGCATGCAGACAGTGTGGCTGAATTGGGCTAAAGGACATCAACAGTACTGATATGCGACAAAGGATGAAAAAAAAATGTAAAAACTAAATGTTAGAGTTATGCCCCGTACAGACGAGCGGACAGTCCGATGGGAGATTTCGGTCTGATGGCTGTACACACCATCAAACCGAAATCCGCGCGGACAGAGAACGCGGTGACGTAGACGGACACCGACGTTCTCTATCGCGCGAGTTTCAATGCTTCCACGCATGCGTCTAATCAATTCTGACGCATGCGCGGGACTTCTGTCCGCTGGTTTAGACGTACTAACCAGCGGCGACATGTCCGCCGACAGCTTCTCAGCGGACATGTTCTTAGCATGCTAAGAAACATTTGTCCCGCTGGAAATCTGTCCGCTAGCCTGTACACACGATCGGATCTGTCCGCTGACACTGGTCGGCGGACCAGTGTCAGCGGACATGTCCGTTCGTGTGTATGAGGCCTAAGGGTTTAGATCTACTTTAGTGAGAAGATAGACTCTGTAATAAATACAGTTTGAGGTGCCCATGGTTGCGGGAAAGAAAATCGTACCATCTATGGCCAGCTTAAAGCGAGTTCCCACCAAAAATGGACACTTCCGCTTTAAGTGATGGTGACCCCCGGACATTCCACATTTGGCATGTCATTTTTTTTCCTTTCTTTTTCTTTCCTTTACATAGACACTTGTCACCAACACTTCTGCATGACCTAACATTGTGAATGTGCTACAAATGACCAACAATCAAATGTATCTCACTATACAATTACAGTTACAGAGTAGCCAGATCTGTGAAAAGCAATCTCTTTTAACTGACTTGATGAGTAAATAAAATATTTTTTATCCGCCATGTAGATAACTTCATCTTTCTATAAAACCAAAGTAAATAATGACAAAAATGAGTTATTCAGTTATCCATCCACACTACAAATTCATTGTAAACCTGTTTCCTAGGAAGTTATAAAAAGTTATAGCGTACTTACTGTAAAATTTGTGAGAAGAGGCTGTGAAGTATATGTTAGTACAGAAGGGGGACCAACCACAGTATAACCTTGGCACATTGGTTGAACATACATATCTGTTGTATAAGGACAGCTAACACTTTCATGTGAAATGTACTCTGGGCACGCTGTCCATTGAGTTAAAGGTTGAAAAGAGGATGGTTGTGAAATCAATCCAGTGTACAAAATGCTTTCATCGTGGATTGGCAATGCTGTTGTTGTAGCATCCAGATCAACATAAGACACATCAGTGGCACTCGAGACTGCTAAAAAATATGAAAACAATAAAATGTCATAGTTATGGATGTTTCTAGAACATATAAAAAATTGATCCCAGCATATATTGATTAAAGTTGTTGTAAACCTTCACATATACCCAGTGAAGTGACTGGCCTTAGGTGATAAATGAATTAAACAAATCTTTCTATGTAAATTGTACCTATTTATCTACAGCAGTATTTTCCCTATGTGCATTCAAAGTGCATCATTTACACAGGATCTCTCAGCTCTGAAAAACAGGGGGCGGGAAGCCGAAGTTACATCAGTGAGAGCTAATTGGAGGCAAGGGACACACCTCCCTCCACACAGCACACAAAACAGAGCTGATGCTGTCAATCAGCTGGAGCTCCCTCCTCTGTCACCATGTGTCTCTTTAGGTGTCAGGAAAACTTGTCAGTAGTCATTCATGCTGTTAGCAGATGAAGGAGGTAATGGACAGAAATTACACTTAGTGCTCTGGATTGAGACAAGTACACACTATAGAAGGGTATGCTTTGTTCATATTTCATGTCTGATGTTTACAACCACTTTAAGCACATACAGTAGGCATTGGCCCTGTAAAATGTCTACACTAAATCTCAAGTTTGAAAGCCATTTTTAGGTACTTGTAGGTATTTACTGCATGCTGGATTCTGGAAACATCCTTCAAGTTGGCTATGGGCAAAATAAAAAAAATGACATATATGATGCAGTCTGTCACTAACATTACCACAGCAGCTTTTCATTTTTTCTGAATGCCCCATAACATAGTTTTTGTTGTATTACCCATTGATCCTGCCAGTAGATCTGTTTTTTTTTCCTTTGACAGGCAAACTGTCTTACAAAAGTGACTGTAAAGCCTCGTACACACGGGCAAGAATCTTGTCAGGAAAAAACATTGTTTTTCCCGATGAGATTTTTGGCAAGAACCTCTTGCTGCCCGAGTGTACAGACAGACCTTTCAAAAGAACCGCGGTTCTCTTGAAAGGCAAGAACGCGGTGACCTTATCACGTACGACGAGCAGGCGCTTGTCACATTCGATGCTGTCGCCGCCAGCTTGCTTCACCCTACCTATGTCGTGGAAGCTACCACGCATGCGTCAAAGTTATTTCGAGCATGTGCGGATTTGCACGACGACCAGGTAAGTATACACACTCTCGGGTTTCTCTGCAGGAAAACTGACGAGAATCTCACGGCGAGAAAATAGAGAACATGTTCTCTATTTTTCTTGTCTAGATTCTGGGCAGTTTTCTTGTCGAGAATCCTTAAAGCCTCGTACACACGCTAGGTATACTCGGCAAGAAAGCTCTGCCAGCAGTTTTCTTGCTGGTTCTTGCCGAGTAAACCGAGCGTGTGTACGAGGCTTTAGAAGGCTTACAAACCATTTTACACTAACAGGGGTCACATTTTAATCAGTGTGTAAAACCTTTATCCAAAAGGGAGAACAAAATGTTGCAGTAACTACTTAAAGTGGAGGTTCACCCTTTAAAAAAAATTCTGACATCACACGGAGCCGCGCCATCCTACCGACAGAATGCCGGTGTTTTGTTTTTTTCCTCAGCACATACCTCTTAATCCAGATTTTCACCGCACGGCAATCCCGCTGGAGTGGGCGTTCCCAAGCACTGCCTGTGATTGACAGGCTTCCGAAACGGCGCATGCTGCGCGTCACAGGTTGCCGACAGAACCCGAACGTCGGTGCGCAGGCGCCATATAGAGCCGCACCGACGTTCGGGTTTTTACGGCAACCTGTGACGCGCAGTATGCGCCGTTCGGAAGCCTGTCAATCACAGGCAGTGCTTGGGAACGCCCACTCCTGCGGGATTGCCGTGAGGTGAAAATCGACATTAAGAGGTATGTGCTGAGAAAAAAAAAAAAACACCGGCATTCACCGGTAGGATGGCGCGACTCCGTGTGATGTCAGAAATTTTTTGAGGGTGAACCTCCACTTTAATAAGCATTAGCTGAGTTGCAGCTTGGCTTTGATGTGTTTTTTTACTCGTGTAAAGTCCATCAAACCTATTAGCCCTTCTAAAACTACCCTCTTCACAGGTTGACAATGCTGCTGTCCAAGGTTGGCTATGCTGTTTCTCCATAGATACAGAGTAGAGATGGGCTGAACACCCCCTTGTTTGGTTCACACCATAACCACCGAACAGAGAAAAAGTTCTGACCCGAACGGCGCACCCTATTAAAGTCTATGGGACCCAAACTTGCAAAATCAAAAGTCCCCAGTTTGAAGGAATATACACAAGAAATTGCCCACAAAAAGGGTGTGGGGGTCTGTGTACTGCCCTGGGGGACATGTACCAATGCAAAAAAATAATAGTGCCTGGGGAGTCCCCCTAGTCTGCCTGTAAAGTGTCAAATTTGAAGCATGTATAGAACACAATGCAGCAAAACATTTCTGAAAAAAAAAAATTATGAAATATCAATTGCCAGCAATACAATACCAAAGTAAAAAAGTAAAAAAAAAATGGTGTATGCTCCCCAATAGTTTTTTTTTATTTCATTTTGGCGTGGGCTTCCCCTTAAAATCCATACCAGACCCGAAGCATGCACCAGTTTGTGACATCACAAGGAACGCAGTGGCAGTGGGTGGCATTGCCAGATGACTGCGCCCCTTACCTATATAAGAACTGTTAAACGGCAAGCCAGGTATTCAGTGGTTTGCTTTAGTTGACAGCGGAGTGATTTTGTTATTTTTTTGGGCCAGGCTGTGTGGCAGAGGTGCGCGATTGACGATGGATCTACATCGGGGGACACTGATTGTTATTACTTTTTGACAGTTTTTGGTGAATGTGTAGGGGTACTATGTACTCCATTCTCATTCACATGGGGGGGGGCAGGATCTGGGGGCCCGAAGGGCCTGGTATGGTCTGCGGGGTGACCCAAAACCAGCTTTTTTTTATTTTTTTATTGCCGGCAATGTTTCATTTTTATCCAGCTGTCAGCGGGGAACGCTATTGACTGATGACTCATTGGTTGTTAGGGATGCTGTGGCCGGCTTCCCAGCCCTCTCCTTAACAACCAACTATTTACTGCACCCTGATTGGGCAAAGCTAGTAGATAGTACCAAGTACCTCTCTATTAAGCAACAGCCAAAACTTTGCCTTACTAATTAATGCATTGCATGATGGTCTTAGTGCAACCCTGATGATATAATAGTTCTCACCGAGCATCATTATATTAATTTGTGGGCAGCAGTAAGAGCGTTAGCCTGTAGAGATGGTAAGTGTGAGCTCCTGTACCTGGAAGGAAGGGAGGCTGGGCATGGTGAATGCTTTTGTGTTGCTACATACAAACATACTAAATAACATTCTGTCTTTTTCAATTAACATAGAAAAGCACATAAAAAGCTATACACATTTGTTGTTGTTGTTTATAAATTACCTACTGGTGTGTAGGATGGATACGTCTGGAAAGTTGATGTCACCTGAAAACATACATCAAAAATAAATTATATAAGTAAACTAATGTTTTCATATCTGATTGATATATATTGAATTATAAAAAGAGAGTAGTATTAAATAAATAATGAAACCACATCTTAAGAGAAACATATATACACTGTTACAAATAAAAGTGAAAAGGTATTTATGGCGCATAAAGGGTTAAGACCATAGGGTTATGTTTTTGTGCAAAACAGCTAAAAGTCCAATATAAATACAATTAAAGTCCAATTTTGAGTCCAAGGCAAACACCCTTAAGGTTTGCTTCAAACTTGTGGCTGCTATCCAATTGCTAGAAGTGAACTCTAGAAACAGAATGCAAGCAGAAAGAGGGAAGTGCCATCTAAGCAGACCAACAATTCTTGTTAAAAACTGCTGTCATCCCAGTGCCAGGTTCACGCTGTGTACCAGGCAGCAGCCACTGGGGGTTATTTATGAAAGGAAAATCCACTTTGCACTATAAGTGCAAACTACAAGTGCAAAGTGCACTTGAAATTGCATTGAAAGTGCACTTGGAAGTGCAGTCGCTGTAGATCCGAGGGGGACATGAAAGGGAAAAAATAAACAGCATTTTAGCTTGCACATGATTGGATAATAAAATCAGCAGAGCTTCCCCTCATTTCAGATCTATCCCTCAGGCCTCGTACACACGACCGAGTTTCTCGGCAAAAACCAGCAAGAAACTTGCTGGGAGATACTCGACGAGCCAAAAAGAGAGCATGTTCTCTATTTCCTTGACTGGAATGGAGAAAATTGGCTTATCTAGTTCCTCGACAGCCTAACAAGGAACTTGACGAGGAAAACGATGTGTTTCGCCCGTCGAGTTTCTCGGTCGTGTGTACGAGGCTTCAGATTTACAGCGACTGAACTTCCAAGTGCACTTTCAGTGCAATTTCAAGTGCACTTTGCACTTGTAGTTTGCACTTTTAGTGCAAAGTGGATTTGCCTTTCATAAATAACCCCCAATGTCTCTGTGTGGATACTGTAGCAGCCAGAGACGACAAACCAGAGCCAGCCTCTTTCAATCTTCTGATTTTGAGAAATACGTATGAGTGTGGAAATGCCTTTACCATTAGCTGAACTATTATCATTCATATTGTTGGAGGTTCTATATACACCTGTTCAATATTTGTAGCTATAGGGGGACATATTCCTTGGATGAGTTTCATGTAATATATGTTGTACATGAATGTGCATATTCATATTTTTTTTTATATTGTTTTAAGTTGTTTGTATCAATAACATTTGCATAATCTGTTCCAGGAGAATTCTCTTAATTCAAAGCACTCACATTGCAAAGCGAGTTACCCCATAGAAATCAATGGAAACTAAAATAATTTGACTTCAATGGCATGCAATACCGCATGTGGCCAGAGGTGGGGGTTGGCGATGGAAAACCTTCGGGAAATGATCAGGGACAGCTCGGCTGACCTCGGAAACCCTCAGGAAGGCTCGGAAACACCCAGGAACTGAGTATTTCCGAGTATTTACAAACAGCTCTGAACACCTCTGATCGGCTCGCTCTGCTCTGCTCGGGCTCCGGCGCCCCCGCACCTCAGGCCAAATGCTAGTTTTGCGAGACAACACTTGTCTTTCAAAGTGCTCGTTAACCACTTTACTTGTAAACCAAGGTTCCACTGTACTCTGAAATCTTACCTAAAACACTGACCATAAAACACTACCTAAACTGCATAACTAAAGACACTTTCATAAATATACCATTCCAAATTATCTGCTCGATGAATGAACACATTTTGCTAGTTTATTAAATGAAAAATTATAACTTTAGAGTGATACTAAACACACAGGGGCAGATTCAGATAGAGATACGACGGCGTATCTCCTGATACGCCATCGTATCTCTGAGTTCCGTCGGTCGGATCTATGCGCCTGATTCATAGAATCAGGTTCCGCATAGATCTCCCTAAGATCCTACAGGTGTAAGTGAGTTACACCGTCAGATCTTAGGCTGCAATTCCAGGCTGGCCGCTAGGTGGAGTTTCGGTTTTTTTACGCGACGAATATGCAAATGAGGATTTCCGCTGATTCAGAAACGAACGACCGCCCGGCGCATTTTTTTTACGTCGTTTGCGTTCGGCTTTTTCCGGCGTATAGTTACCCCTGCTATGTGAGGGGCAACCTATGTTAAGTATGGCCGTCGTTCCCGCGCCGAGTTTTGAATTTTTTACGTTGTTTGCGTAAGTCGTTCGCGAATATGGATGGACGTAATTTACATTCATGTCGAAACCAATGACGTCCTAGCGACGTCATTTAGAGCAATGCATGCTTGGAAATTTTACGGGCGGCGCATGCGCAGTTCGTTCGGCGCGGGGACGCGCCTGATTTAAATGTTACACGCCCCCTAGCCGCGGAATTTGAATTCCGCCGGGGGATTTACGATACGCCGCCGCAACTTTAGAGGCAAGTGCTTTCTGAATAAAGCACTTGTCTCAAAAACTTGCGGCGGCGTAACGTAAATCAGATAGGTTACGCGGATGTAAAGATCCGCTGACCTATCTGAATCTGGCCCACATTGTTTCATTATTATTATCCCTTCTATTTCTCTATGTGGATGATGGCACTGTAATTATTTTAATAAACAAACATCTAAGTACTTTTTTCCCCAATCGATATACAGCTGGGACAGGACCCAGCTCTTTCCCAGCCTGTCTGCAGGGAAACATAAGCAGGAGGAGCTTCTGGTGAAATGTTCAAAATAAGAAAAAACAGTCTTTGGAATACAGAGTAAAAATAATAAATATCAATAAACTGTTTTAAATTGACATACAAATATATACAGTACTTGAAATCAAATCTGTATTATGTTTTGGCAATATCATGAAGGTCACACCCCTCTAGCCTGTGTCTTAGGCTGCATTCACACCTAAGCGACAGCCGCGTACGCGTGTAGCGGCAGATTTGCCGCGATTACAAATGTTTCTTTTTTTTTTTTTTTTTTTCTAAAGTATTCCCATTGCTGTCTATGGGAAAACGCGCCTGTCGCGTGAAAAAAAGGGTCCGGGACTTTTTTTCAGGCGACAGGCGTTGCGCGTCTATGAGATGTGAACCATCTCCATAGACAGCAATGGGAATTCTCCCCTCTAGCGGCAGAAGCGTCCCGCGTCGGGCGTTTTGTCGCTTAGGTGTGAATGGGGCCTTAGAATAAAAGGGAGGGGAAGCCCCCATACATTTACATGTAATTTTACATGTAATATCCTGCCTCATTGTGTTCAGCTGGTTGTGGGCATGGAGGAGGAGGGAGCAAGTGGACTGTCATTTACCTTGTGTATACACCCACATGTGTGACTTTACAGTCACATAGGCTGCTCAGATGTAATAGGGAGGAAATGCTCAGTATAGAAACTCACTGAAAACTGAGCATGTGCAGAGCTGCCAACACTCCTCTGCAAAATTCCTAGCTGAATTGGGGACATGAACAGAAGGTGGAGATGGAGAGCAGTATGATCAACCAGGTTTTTTACAGAATACAATAAACAAATCTCATGTTATGCCATAAACCATAATACCTGGGGGGTTGTAGTGTTAGTTCCACTGACACTCCCTCTTTTTCTCTTTAGAAGTTCTTTGACTGGTTCCTTTACACGCACACCAAGGTACGGCCTGGTCTGACTATTCTGATGTTGTTCTGAAGTCACAGCTGGAAAATGAATTCAAGTTTTTTACAGAGGAAACAGAAAGTTTAAACATATAGGTGCACAAAGCTGAAAGCATGTCTGCGGTCAAAATGGTAAAACATATCCTTGTTTCCACATTGTATTTTAATTATTTTTAGTCCACTCCTATTACTCTGAATGATATTGAAGTTAGTCTCCACACATTTAATTCCTTGAATTCTGTAATACGTATTCACTATGCCATGTGAGTAGGCACTGCTGTCTCACACATTTGACAGGGCCTGTCTTCTGAACTACAGAAGTTCTGCATTTCAGGAGGAGGAATCAATACAGGAATCACTGCTTTCAGGCAGCAAGGTACTGTGGGATGTGTAGTCCTCAGAAATTAAAAGTAAACAGCAGAGGAGAAGCTGCAAAGCATGTAGGGAATTTAGGAATTTGTGAAAAGAGATGCCAAAAAGACAGGCAGAAGATTCTTCAAGCTTATATTGGATTATCAAATATACCTGTTTTTATTGCTATTACAATGCTGATGTTCCCTCTACCGCCCCTCCGTTTCACTGCTGGGAGTGAATAGAAGACTTGCATAAGCTATAGGTTGTTGGAGATGGAGCTTACACAGATCTACGTACAAGCACTGTTATTTAAAGTGATTGTAAATGCTCTTTAACCTCTTCAGCTCTGGAAGGTTTACTCCTTTTCATGACCAGGCCATTTTGGTGATACAGCACTGCCTTGCTTTAACTGACAATTGCACGGTCATGCAATGCAGTACACAAATAAAATTGATGTATTTTTTTCCCCACAAATAGAGTTTCTTTTGGTTGTATTTGATCACCTCTGGGGTTTTTATTTTGTTATATATATATAACTTTTTGCTATAAAACACATCCAATAAAAAAAATCCTTCTTCAATTTAGGCCAATATGTATTCAGCTACATATTTTTGTTAAAACATCCCAATAAGCATACAGTATATTGATTGGTTTGCGCAAAAAGTTATAGCATCTAAAAACTATAGGATATTTTTATGGATTTTTTTTTTTTTTACTAGTAATGGCGATGATCAGCGACCCGACTGATCAGCGACTTATAGCTGTATTTATGGACGCAAATGCTGGACTCGTGCCCACAAGGTTTTCCATAAATAGATAAATATTGATCATTGTAAGCACTCCTGTCAGTGTTTGAATGTTTTTTCTCAACCCTCTAACTGCTACATCTGCATGATAGCTTGTTTAAAAAAAAAAAAAAAAAAACTTAATGGCCAGATCACTAGATAAAAATAGAAGAAAAACAGCCTAAAAAAGAAAATAAATACAACCATCACATCTAACATCTTTGACCCCTTACACGAATGCACTAACCCACGTCCTTTATTTTCGAACCTGTTGCTCTGTCTGTACATCACCAGGAATCTCCTTCTTATTATGACCTGGCCTTCATTTCCCACGGATTTAACTGCCGTGATATCCAGGATAAAAAAAAACCTGTCCACCGCGGGGGGGGGGGGGGGAAACCTTTTGGGCCGCTCGGCTTTGTGCCTTATCAATTGACTCATCGGATTGGCTTTCCTGATGAAGCGGTATAATTCCGCAAAACTAGTCAAGACCTTGACCAATCGTTGATATGTACAATTGTTTGTTTTGCAATTTTATATATAATAAACTTTTTACACTATCATGTTCATTGTGTTTTATCAGTACCGAGATAGTCCCTAATTCAACTGAGTGGGTAGCTTTAGGTTTAGCCCCAGCAACTATTTCCTTGGCCCCACTCTCCCCTTTTTTCCAACCATCACATCTAAGTAATATCATCACATCTACTGTAAGTAATGGTAAGATGCAATATAATAAATGTTTGCTTTTTGGTTTAATACCAAGCGAACACCACGCTGCCCCACCATCAACCAAGCGAGCATCACGCTGCCCCACCATCAACCAAGCGAGCACAATGCTTTTCATATGGTTGGAGGATGGGCGCCAAATGCCCAAGATGTAGGGACCCAAAAGGAGACCTAGCTTAAATAATGTGGAGGTGCCCCAAGATAAATATAAAGATATGCCTACTGGGTTGTATGGAAAAGGATAATAACACGTGGGGGAGGCAAACAGCAATAGTATGTTTTCCTTGCATGGAAATTGATAGCAAGGAGGTGGCTGGCGTTAAATCCACCAATCCACATAGAATGGGAGGAGGAGGTTAATAAAACAATAAGAAAGGAAAGATTTGTGTATAACAAAAGGGGAAATGACAAAATGTAAAAAAAAAAGATGGAAATGCTGGATCAGCCGATAAGGGAAGGGTATGATGCAGAATTAAGGATGATGTGGCTTTTTTTTTCCTCTCTTTTCTGCCTTTTGGCATTATGTATAGTGAATAAATTAAAATAAAAACGGTATATTATTTTTAATAATAAAGAAAAGGACAGTTTCCCCAGTGGGGAAACTGTCCTTTTCTTTATTATCTATTTAGGGGTGAGCAGCACTTTCCCCCATCCCATTGTGTCCTTATCCTTTTTTTCATATTATTTTTAATAGGGGAAGAATAAATGGCAGTGCATTATATATATATAAAAGGTATGTGTGCTAATTGTTGGGTGGTGGGTTAAAAGAATAAGTGAAGCATGTACAAAAATGTGTTTCCTGACAGACTCCATGGCAGCCTACGTGTGGGTTAACCCCGCCTCCTCTCCAATGCTATAGGACCCCTTACCCTATAAATTTGAGCTAAGCGGCAGAGACTGTGTTCCTTTTTTGTCCTCCTCCATGGACCGGCATCACGTTGTTCCTGTTGGCGTCCTGTTAGCAGGTGTGTAGCTTGTCATGGCAGTACATATCTTAGCAATGGAAGGGAAGTCGCCTCGGTATGCCTGAAGGTGGACGCATGAACGTCTGGCAAGGTCTGAACTTTCTACTTCTCCATGGCAGTCGCCTCTGTGTTATATGTTGATTATGTACTCCCATTATTCCCCGATACTCTCTGGTACTCTTCGGTCCCTCTGTTTCCCCCTCACGGCACTTGGAACGCTTCTGCGTTCCAGGCTGCCGCGGTGCTTCCGGGTCGCGACCGCCGCCTTCATTCTGTGCATGCGCGGGGGCCTCCGCGATAGTGAGGCTTGGCTCGCGAGAAGTAGCAGATGGTTCTGGCGGCCGCGCAGGCGCCGTTCCACTGTCTCCCACGGCGCAGGCGTGACGTGGGGGGGGCGGTGACGTCACCAGGTGGGGGGTTTGAAGGTCTGCCATCTCCTGTCAGCCTGGCAATCTCCGCAGACAGTGAGCGGCGGCTTTCCCCCAGCCTAGTCTGCCTATAGTGTTTAACCTTGTTCCCTATTAAAAAAATAATAATAATAATAATAAATAAATATAAAAAAAAAATAGATAAGTATTAAGGATATTAATCTATTTTATTTAGTAAAAAAAAATGTTTGTACAATTTCTGGTTGGCTTCCCTGGTGCGTGTAGCATTCCTGGGTCTTCGGCAGACTGTAAGTATTTTATACTGACGTTCTGTCCAGATCCAAACTTCTTTTTCAGCCCTTCAAAGATCGGACCTGTAATTTGTGGTCCAGGACGACAGAGACCTTGCCAGACCACGATTTTTTCCATTTATTGTCCAGATCTAGACGAGATTCTCTGTCTGGATAGCAGAGGAGACGTGGCATTCCTCCTCCAACTAGAGGAGACGTGGCATTCCTCCTCCAACTAGAGGAGACGTGGTATTACTCCTCCAACTAGAGGAGTTGTGGCATTCCTCCTCCAACTAGAGGAGACGTGGCATTCCTCCTCCAACTAGAGGAGACGTGGCATTCGTCTTCCAACTAGAGGAGAAGTGGTATTCCTCCTCCAACTAGAGGAGACGTGGCATTCCTCCTCCAACTAGAGGAGACGTGGTATTACTCCTCCAACTAGAGGAGTTGTGGCATTCCTCCTCCAACTAGAGGAGACGTGGCATTCCTCCTCCAACTAGAGGAGACGTGGCATTCCTCCTCCAACTAGAGGAGATGTGGCATTCCTCCTCCAACTAGAGGAGATGTGGCATTCCTCCTCCAACTAGAGGAGATGTGGCATTCCTCCTCCAACTAGAGGAGACGTGGCATTCCTCCTCCAACCAGAGGAGACGTTGCATTCCTCCTCCAACCAGAGGAAGCGTTACATTCCTCCTCCAACCAGAGGAGACGTGGCATTCCTCCTCCAACTAGAGGAGACGTTACATTCCTCCTCCAACTAGAGGAGACGTTGCATTCCTCCTCCAAATAGAGGAGACGTGGCATACCTCCTCCAAATAGAGGAAACATTGCATTCCTCCTCCAACTAGAGGAGAAGTTGCATTTCTCCCCCAAATAGAGGAGACGTTCCATTCCTTCTCCATTCACCGCACCCACTGCCAGGACAGCCGCTCTGATCACAGAGCCTGCTGGGGATATGGGACACGAGTCCCGCAGGGCAAGTCTTTTTGTGACCAATGTGATGCCCAGGTGGTTGAGGGAAAAAGAGACAGGAAACCAAAAAATATGGAGTCTCTGGTGAAACATGTGGTAGATCAATCCCTAAAGAAATGGGATACATCCCACACACAAGGCCAGTCCGCCATTCTACATCATGGCTCCTTGGCTGATGCGGCCCAAAAGGTTTTGGATCTTTACAGCCCTACGCTGCTTCTCCGGATTTTTCGGTCAGCGAGTTGGAAGGTGACGAAAGGTGTCGGAGGCTTTGATGTCTCTCACTAGTCAAGTCGGTTAAGGGGGCCCTTAGGTGGGTGGACCCTACCATCCCCCGGCTAAGTAAAGAGGTTCTTTAAACATCCGGGGGGAAAATGTTCTCTCTCTCCCTTCTGCTCCTTACGGAATTAAAGGATATCATCGGAGTGGAGTATGGTGGACAAGAAAAACTTCTTTGTCAAACAAAATCTCCAGAGTATACCCCTTCAAGACAGAAGAAATGAAGTCTCTGGAATCACTCCCCTCATAGTTGCAGCATTGATGCGATTGGCAAAATAGGTTACCATTCTTTTAGAGGATGCTGCGTCCTTCAGGACGGGCTGGAGAGAAGAATAGGTCAAGACCCAAGAAAATCTATGGGATGGCTGTTGACCTGTCTTGGCTCTAACAGCTATGGCTAAGGCTACTCAAGCCTCGGTCACGGCTAAATGGGCCTTATAGTTACGTCTTCCCCAAGGTTAGACGTCTGCTTGATCGGAAGAGTTCCCAGTATGGAAGGTACTAAACGCTTGGGAGAAGCTCGCCCTTAAAGGCCTGGCTGGGACTTCTGACACGCCTGGGTGGCCTCAAATCATTGAAGTCGCAGGGAGCAGCGGTACATGTCCCAAGGGACGGAAATTCCTAGGGGGTATATTCCCGCCCTCTCTCGTAGCACAAGAGAAAAAGGTTTATGGCGACCAGTGACAGTCCTAACTTACCTATACAAGTATATAATATGTGAAAGAGTCAAATGAAGACTCCGTCGACCATCTGTACAGCCAGGCGACTGGCTATTCTCAATCGACTTAAAAATGCTTACCTCCATGTTCCGGTGGCAAAGGAGTTTCTCGAATACCGCCGGTTGCAAGTTGGACGAGAACATCTACAGTTTATCTTCCTTCCTTTTAGGCTGACAACCCCACCCAAGTCTTCTCAAGAATTCATCTGGCCATAGTGGCTCTCATCAGAACGAGAGGGGTACGTTGTTTCACTACTTCGACATCCTGTTGCTGTCCCAGGACAAAGGGTAGCTGCTGGTTCACAGGGAGAAGGTAGTCTCCACCTTGGCCAGCTTTGGATGGCTCCTAGACCAGGAAAAGAGCCACCCAGAACCAATCCAGCGCCTGATGTACTTTGGAGCCCAGCTTTGTTTTTTCTATGGTGGAAAGCACCATCCCACTCCCAGTGGGGAAGATCTTGGTTTTCCAGAAGAGAGTTACTTTATCCCTAATCTCTTCATGGCTGAGGGCCTCACGGTACCAAAGATTATCGACTCAATGGTCTCCATGTCCCCTATGGTCAAGTGGTCCCTGCAGACGTTACGCCCTTTTTTCCAGCTTGGTTTTCATATCATCGAAGATGAGGGGCAGCCTCTGTTGGTGGCTTCAGTACTAAACCTACTTTATTGCCCCATCTCATGGGTCATGGTCACGACTTATGCCAGCGGTTCCGGTTGGGGAGCCCTCTGCAGATTGGATCCTGCTCTAAGACAAGTTAGCTATGCTCCTTCTCATCCCGGGCCAGAACGTTCTGGAGCTTTGGGCAGCTTAGTGTGCACTTCAGTCCTTCTCCCGTCTCCGTAAGGGGGAGTCAGTTTCATTAAGAATAGTTGACACCACGGCGATCTCCTATATGAAGAGTCTGGGGGAGCACTCGGATGGAGGTCAAGCCCATTCTGTCTTGGGTCAAGAAGAACCTAACCAGTATTTCAGCAGCTTACGTCCCCGGAGTCCAGATTGTCCGAGCGGACTTCCTGATGCGTATTCGGTTAGACACCAACAAGTGGTCTCTTCATGTGCAGACATTCAAGTGGATCCTGTTCCTGGGAAGTGAATACCGAAGTGGATCTGTTCTCTTCACTGGCAACTTCAAGATTAAGGGGAATTTCACTCAGGGCCGTACAGTTAGGCCTCCAGTATGGATGTCCTGACAGATCGATTGGGTTTCAAGTGGGCATACGCCTTTTGACCACGCACATTCATCCTCACGTTCCTACAAAGACCTCATGTGGAAGTGGTCTAAGTGATGGTAGTAGCTCCTTACTGGCCACTCAAGCCTTGATTTTCAGGCCAGACCTTTTCCTCAAGGGTCAGTTCTGCACCCCTGGTCAAATAGAATTTTTTCTGTTCATCATACCCACCCATGTAGTTTGGCTATTTATTTCCCACATGTAGGCTGCCATGGAGTCTGTCAGGAAAACGGAAAATGTATTATCAATACTTACTGTAATTTTCCTTTCCTGATGGACTCCATGGCAGTCGGAGTTCCCCCCCATCGGTCAAGAGTAGGCTAGTTACGGAACACAGTCTCTGCCGGTGAGCTCAAATTTATAGGGTAAGGGGTCCTATAGCATTGGAGAGAAGGCAGGGTTAACCCACACGTAGGCTGCCATGGAGTCCATCAGGAAAGGAAAATTACGGTTAGTATCGATAATACATTTTCCGTTATTTGTTTTTTATCTTTTTATGCGAACAAGAAATTACTTGTTAAAAAAAAAAGTTGTGGTGGGTCAAAGGGATGGTGGGCCAAAGGCGGTGGAGTGAAGTTGCACTCTAAACTAAAATCAATGTGTCACTATGTAATTTCAGGGAGATTTACCATAATTGTTTTAATTTCTACATGGTTCATTGCTAGAGCTCAATAAATCTAGTCAGGTTACAGTGCCATATTTCATCTACAGAAATCCTGTTTTTCTCCAATTTGTGCTCTGTATTTTTGTATGTTTGCCTCTTGACAATATGAGTGTGTCTGGAATGTTTCTGTAACCACAGTTACTTATGTAAACACACATATCAGCAGATATGTAAAAGAACAGGAAAGAAATTGGTATGTCTTTGAAGTTAGGTGTGGGAGAGGAACAAAGAATTTGTTCTACAGTAAAAGTAACATATGAAAATGTGTGGTTAAAGAAAAAGTAGTTTAGTAATAAAATCCACACCTACTTTAAAAGTGTCAGTAAATCATTGATGAAACCATTTTTAGTACCATGCCTATATGTACCATATGCATTGCAATTTTAGAAAAAAAAAAGTCTGTTCAAGGTATGCAGTACACAAACTTTGACCGACATTACACATTAGTAGATACAAGGATAGATACATGTGTTACACCCGCTACCTTATGTAGATAGGTGTAGGTTTTGTGTAAGCTACCAGTGCAGGTAAATTTAGGCAGGCCTATGCTGTAAGCTAGGCCTGTTTGTTTTGATCAGGGGACAGGGGAGTGGTTTAGTATAGCAGTAGATGACTGACATAAGCCTTAGCTCTCTGCTTGCAGGGAGAAGGTTCTGGAATGGGGGCAGGGCAGAGAGCTGGAATGACATGGGGTGCATGTGGGAGCCCTGACCAATCCCCAGCTAGGATTGGAAGGGGACAGGTCTCCCACGTATACCCATGATCAGCCTGTTGGGGGAGGTATTGTCGGCTGGGTGAACTAGATCATGGAGTATTAGACTGTCGCCTCTAAGGAAACCCCCTTTCTGGGGGGGGGGGTGGTACCTCAGGCATGGAGCTCGGGAGCTGGGAGGGAGCCTCTCTTTACACGATCATAGAGAGGTGTCTTGGAACAGTAGCTGGAAGAGACAGTTGGAAGCATGTCCGGAGAAAGTCATTCAGGAGGAATCCAGGCCAGGTGTCGATAAGTGGAAAGCCCAGTGGAAAGCATACCTCCCAACTGTCCCTGATTTCGAGGGACTGTCCCTGATTTGGAGCAATGTCCCTCTGTCCCTCATTCTCCTCATTTGTCCCTCATTTTGGTCTGATCTATATAGATGTATATAAAATGCACTTTTTATCTATCAAAAAGTGTTTCCCAGCACTAAACTTTCATCTGATTTCTAAATGGCTGCATTTGTAAATTCCAAAAGCCAATATAAAGCAATAGTAGTGGTAAAAAAAAGCACTTGTGGGTTTAACCAATCTTATTTTTTGTACAATTCTCCTTTAAGGGGACGTGGCAATGGGTGTGTCCTATGCCTGCATACTTTTGCTGATAGGTGTCCCTCATTCCAATCTCAGAAAGTTGGGAGGTATGGAAGAGATATGCCAGGAGTTGGATGTAGAGCCAAAGGGAGAGACTGTGGGTGTTATGTGTCAAGTCGCTGCAGCCAGGAGAGCGAGCAGGATTTGCTATCGGACTTGCTGGGATCAGTAATCCATCAATTACTGTTCCTGGGAAGTCAATACCGAAGTGGATCTGTTCTCTTCACTGGCAACTTCAAGATTAAGGGGAATTTCACTCAGGGCCGTACAGTTAGGCCTCCAGTATGGATGTCCTGACAGATCGATTGGGTTTCAAGAGGGCATACGCCTTTTAACCACGCACATTCATCCTCACGTTCCTACAAAGACCTCATGCGGAAGTGGTCTAAGTGATGGTAGTAGCTCCTTACTGGCCACTCAAGCCTTGATTTTTTCCCCTCCTGAGCCAGCTCAGCTTTTGGGATCAGGTGCCTCATCCTATCAGGCCGGACCTTTTCCTCAAGGGTCAGTTCTGCACCCCTGGTCAAATAGAATTTTTTCTGTTCATCATACCCACCCGTGTAGTTTGGCTATTTATTTCCCACATGTAGGCTGCCATGGAGTCTGTCAGGAAAACGGAAAATTTATTATCAATACTTACTGTAATTTTCCTTTCCTGATGGACTCCATGGCAGTCGGAGTTCCCCCCCATCGGTCAAGAGTAGGCTAGTTACGGAACACAGTCTCTGCCAGTAGTCCATCAATTAAATTTATTCTTCTCAATCAAATCGGTTGCTACCACAAAGGGGTACTGCAGGAGAAGTGAAGTTAGTGATCCAAAGTAGTGTGCAGGGTGAAATGTGTGGATGCTGTAACACGTAGCAACCCCACAGGGCCAGCGCTGCACATGTATGTCAAATCAATTTTTTTATGTCGATTTTTATTGCTGTTTCTGTCCCAATTGCAAATTTTCTCTCACTTCCTGTCTGATGAGTCTGTTGTCATCAGGAGAATAAATGAGGGGAAATCTCTCCAAGATCTCATAGTCAGATAGCTAGTCAGGTTGAAAAAAAGACACAAATTCATCTACCAATAGAAAAGCAAAACAAAAACAAATAGAAAACCTCCATATACATAATCCGATACCTGTAGTTGATCCAGAGGAAGGCAAACAAAAAAAACAATAGCATGAGCATGATCCAATTCTTTGCAGCAGGAGAAAAAAATGCTGATCCCCTAGGAGGTAATAGGATATTCCCTGTATCAAATACCCCTGGTGTTATTACCTAAAAATGTTAGTATCCAGTTATATTTTGTGCATTTAGGAATCCATCCAACTAGTTCTTGAGGGAGTCTACTCTACTGCCTTTCCATATGTGGAGGTTGAGGGGCAGATCCACAAAAGGATTATGCCGGCGTAATTTTAAATCTCCCGCGTCGTATCTTTGTTTTGAATCCTCAAAACAAGATACGACGGCATCTGGGATCAATCCGACAGGTGTACGTCTTCGTACGCCGTCGGATCTAAGATGCAATTTTTCGGCGGCTGCTAGGTGCAGTCCCCGTCGTAATCCACATCGAGTATGCAAATTAGCTATTTACGGCGATCCACGAACGTACGCCGGCCCGTCGCTTTTTTTCCGTTGTTTGCGTTCGGCTTTTTCCGGCGTATAGTTAAAGCTGCTATACTGAGGCGTACTCAATGTTAAGTATGGCCGTCCTTCCCGCGTACAATTTTGAATTTTTTACGTCGTTTGCGTAAGTCGTTCGCGAATAGGAATTTGCGTAGAATGACGTAACCATCGTAAGCATTGGCGGGTTCCGGTTTAATTTCGAGCATGCGCACTGGGATACCCCCAGGGACGGCGCATGCACAGTTAAAAAAAACGTTGTTTACGTCGGGTCACAACGTATTTGCATAGAACACGCCCCCATCACTCCCATTTGAAATTGCGCGCCCTTACGCCGCAATAGATACACTACGCCGCCGTAACTTACCGCGCGGATTCTTTGAGGATTCACAAGAAGAAAAAGTAAGTTACAGCGGCGTAGTGTATCTTAGATACGCTACGCCTGCCTAAAGTTAGGCAGATCTTTATGGATCTGCCCCTAAATCTCTTATTGCACATAGATAGAAAAAACTGTTGCTTTTTTAAACATTTTTTTTATAAAAAAAAAATGTATGCCTCTGAACATAGCTTCTTTTCAGCCAGTGGGAGAGACTTGCTAAAACTGGAGCACACAGAATCTGGTGCAGATGTGCATAGTGATGAATCAGCTTTTAACTTCAGCTTGTTCAATTAGGCTTTGACAATAAGCCCCCGTTCTCATCAGCATGATTTGACAGGTCAAATCGAAGCCTATTGCCGGTGTCCTGCCGAAAAAGCTCCCCCGGCAGATAAGGACCCGGTACGGAGCTTGCACAGTACGAACTCAACTGAGCCTTCGAAAATAGCCGAAGACGTAGAGCTGAGAGTCAGCTCTACATGGTGCCTGAGCACTGACTATGACACATGCCACACGCTCCCGATGCTAGTGATACTCTGCAAGGGACGGGGGTGATTTTAGCAATTAAGTACACGTCTTAGCGGGGCACATTGCACAACCTGCCCATCAACAATGCAAGTGCCCTTCATTTGTTTTAACACACCCTGCTAAGACGTGTACTTTATTGCTAAAATCACCCCGCCCCTTGCAGAGTAGCACTAGCATCGGGAGCGTGTGGCATGGGTCATAGTCAGTCCTTTTTCGGCAGAACACCGGCAATGGGAGTGTCCCAATTGGTGGAACACCGTGGTAGTTTCTGCACTACTTTTGGCGACTCAGGGGGCGATTTCAATAGACATCTGTGCATGAACTCGCACAGATGTCTTTCAAGTCGTGAAATCTTGCGAGTTCAGATCAACTTCAGAGCCATGTTTAGTGTGAACCAGGGCTAAAACCCAGAAGCTGATTGGTTACTATGCACAGCTGAATCAGATTCTGTGTGCTCCAGTTTTAGTAAATCTCCCCCAATGTGTCTATGCATTTTGTGGTTTTTAGATGCATTTTCTAAATTTAGGGGCATAAAAAAAAGAGAGGAGCATTTACATACCAACTTGCATAAACGCGCATAAACCTGTGTAAATTCATGCATATGTGTGTATATTCATTTTAAATATATGGTGAGCAGAACTCATTAGTATATAAAAAAAATGTATAAATGGGTACCATAGAACATTACAACAATAGCAGCAAATGGCAGCAACTCTATTGCTTCTTCTTAAATCTTTATTGAGCACTAACAGCAGTGCAACATCTAAAATGCTTACATGTTTTGGCCAGAGCCTTCCTCATAGCAACGGAACATGACAATACTAAACATATATATATATGTAAAAGGGTGGGTGGTTAACCACTTGGCGTCCGCACTATAGCCGTATAACTGCTACAGCATAGACCTGAATTGCCAGGAGGTGTTCAATAGATGTCCTCCCGTTTTGCACGCTTCCCGCGCTACCCCTGCAGGGCACCTATCGGTGCCACCTCTCAGTCTCAACTCACAGTGCCCACCAGTGCCGCCTATCAGTGCCCACCAGTGCCATCCATCAGTGCCCACCAGTGCCACCTTATTGGTGCCCATCAAGTCAAAGGTCAAAAGGCGGGTTCCCAGAAGTCAAAGGTCACAAGGCATGGCTGACCCACCCCCACCAAAGTGTACCCCCTACCCCAACTAAGTCGGGGAATAAACAAGTCAGGGAAAGTGCAGCCCATCGGTGCCCATCAGTGCAGCCTCATCAGCGTACATCAATGAAGGAGAAAAAATACCAGTTTGCAAAATTTTATAACAAAATATAAAGGGGTTTTGTATTTTTTTTTATTCTGTCTTTTTTCATTTTTTTAACAAGGAATAAAAACCGCAGAGGTGATCAAATGAGCGGAGTCAGCATACGTTCTTGCATCACTTCCGGTTTGCAGAGCTACTGTCAGCATTACATGCCTAAAAGTTTTTTGCTAAATGTGAGTACATTTCCACATTCCTTTTAATGTAATAAAAAGTTTTAATGGTACTACACTATCGGGCGTTCTTCTCTCATTCACATGATATATGATTGGAGTACTACCAATATAGCACGGACTGGCAATCTTCCAGGGTGCTACACAGTGGCATATACTGTGAATACCTGATACCCTAAGCGGGGAAGGAAACTCTGGTGAGTGCAGCCACAATAGGAGCGTGGATAAGACACAAATTGCTGTGATCACCTTATGAAGAGGGCAATAGTTCAGTGATTTTTTACCAACACTAAGCACTTTATTAACTGCTTGCCAACCAGCCGCCGTTATACGGCGGCAGGTCAGCACGGCTGCGCGAGATCACGTAGCTATACGTCATCTCGCGAATCAGCCAATAGGGGCGCGTGCACGCCGCCGGAGGTGCGCGCCCCCCCCGCTCGCCCCTGGTCCCGACACGCTTGCCCAGCGGGCGCGATAACCACCGGGCACCCGCGATCGCTCGTTACAGAGCAAGAACCGGTGTAAACACACAGCTCCCGGTCCTGTCAGGGGGAGAAATGCCTGATCGTCTGTTCATACAATGTATGAACAGCGATAAGTAATTTCCCCTAGTCAGTCCCACCCCCCCTTCAGTTAGAACACACACAGGGAACATAATTAACCCCTTCCTCGCCCCCTAGTGTTAACCCCTTCCCTGCCAGTGGAATTTTTATAGTAATCGATGCATATTTATAGCACTGATTGCTATAAAATGGTCCCAAAAATGTGTCAAAAGTGTCTGAAGTGTCCGCCATAATGTCACGGGACTGATAAAAATCGCTGATCGACGCCATTACTAGTAAAACATTTTTTTTATAAAAATGCCATAAAACTATGCCCTATTTGTAGACGTTATAACTTTTGCGCAAACCAATCAATAAAACGCTTATTGCGATTTTTTTGTAGAAGAATACGTATCGGCCTGAGGGAAAAAACATTTTTTATATATTTTTGGGGGATATTTATTAGAGCAAAAAGTAAAAAAATATTCATTTTTTTTTCAAAATTGTCGCTCTATTTTTGTTTATAGCGCAAAAAATAAAAACCGCAGAGGTGATCAAATACCACCAAAAGAAAGCTCTATTTGTGGAAAAAAAGGACGCCAATTTTGTTTGGGAGCCACGTCGCACGACCGCGCAATTTTCAGTTAAAGTGACGCAGTGCCGAATCGCAAAAAGTGGCCCGGTCATTGACCAGCAATATGGTCCGGGGCTGAAGTGGTTAAACACTCAGTATTTGAAACAACGGAATCAAAGACTTTATTTATTCATACCGCTTTTCTGCACTTAATATATTTATGTTATTTTTGTATCTCATTATTTTTTGATTTGTGGACTATATAATGTATTTATTGCATTAATTCGCTATTTAATAACTTGTTGTTTACACTCATTACTCAGCTCAGGTGTATCAGGATACACCTGGCACAAGGAATCACTACCATTCGCATAAAGTTTTTTAGCATTGGTTCACACGAGTCACCTTAATTTTTATCACGGTACATATTAGTTTATCTTTGTTAATTGAACAGCACCACATCTACTTCATCTTTTTCACTCAGATGTGATCAAATACCACCAAAAGAAAGCTCTGTTTGTGGGAAAAAAATGATAAAAATGTAATTTTGGTACAGTGTTGTATGTCCACGCAATTGTCATTCAAAGAGTGAGAGCGCTGAAAGCTGAAAATTGGTCTGGGCAGGAAGGGGGTTTAAGTGGCCAGTAAGCAAGTGGTTAAACAGGGACACTTTTGATAGTGTATGGTAGTGATCATGAGGGGTCTTGACAATTATTGAGCAAGCATTAATTGGTGTAACTAGCGTATACCCCTGCCATGCAATGATGAGGTTTTTTTTCCTTTCTACTCACATAAGGTCCATACACACAATGCAAAAATCGGAAGTAAAATTTCGTCCAACTAATGATCTGCTGATTTTCGGATCGTTAGTACAGTGCTTTTCAACAGCCAATAACGTTTTTTCGTCAGACAAAAGCTGGATGTGCAGACTATAACATTTTTGTCGTATGTGAACTCAACATCCAATTTTTGTTTAATTAGTATGGTTCATACAGAAAAAAATCGCAAACATGTTGTATTCTGTCTTACGTATGGTGAGTAACCTATTCACTTTCGACATGAGACTAGCATGCAACAAAAAATGGACATTCGGTCATCTAAAAATCTTCTTGTGTGTACGAAGCTATAGTTTTGACACCAGAAAAAAATCAGGTAAGGTAGTGTGCTGTCTGCTCGCTCCCAGGGGATTACCTTGATACAACCAGTCCATTAATCTATTATTGATATGGCTTTGTATATAAGACACTCCTATGACTACATGGAGTTTAGCCGATTGACTCATTGAACCATTTTGAAATACATCTCTATATTTTCCTGGTTCCTTCTTGGCAGGCCAGTGGTCCTGTATCTATTTTCCCCTGTGTTCAGCTTCCTCCTGGAGTTATTTGCGTTTTCATTCTAGGATTCATTGGTTTCCTTGACCTCGCTTTGCCAGCAACACGCTCTTTCTGCATGGTTTAATCTTGTTCCTATATTGGATGTCTTCATTGGCTACCTGCCGATCAAGACCTGAGTGATTTGCAAGATAGTGAGACCCTCTTTCTGCTTTTGCAATCACTATATTCTGAATTGTGTCCTGAAGAAGCCCTACGGCGAAACGCATTGATGCCCTCAGGGTCATATTATATTATATCATATTATATGCATTTCATATGTATGATTTTTAATTGTCATGTTCCCTTTTTTATCATGTATGTGTCTTTTTTTCTATTAAAATGATGTCTAATTATCTCCATTGTTTACTGTGCCGTTAAAGTCCGAATTGGGTCCACCTTCGGGTTCCCTTTTTTTCCACCTTCTTTATCTGTGCTGGAAAGAGTTGTAGACTGTTGGCATTTTGGCCCTTTTATGGTCTGATTTACTAAGTGACCCTATCAATTTGTGAAATGCATTTTAAAGCATGCTTATGACAGAAAATAAATGCAGTGTTTTTTTTAGATGGTTCAAACATTGCAACTAAAACTTACAGGAGCTTACTCTGAAAGACTTTTTTTTTTTTTACTTTTTATATATTATTTAGACACCCTGGACACACCTATACCATTATATGCTCATATTCCAAATAGAGGGATCAGATTTTCAAGTCATAAAAACACTGTACACAAAGACCAGCTTGTTGAACAAACATATAAAACATTTTATATTTCCATATCTTTTCTGAACAAATGGGTTAAACTACCAAGGTCATTGACTAACATGAAGCCAATTGAAGTCAAGCATTCCAATCATTGGACCAGAAGTTTCTGTCAATATAAAAAAAAAAAAAAAAAAATCACACGATTTTGCTTATCTGCACCTAGCACCAGAATTTATTCTTTAATATATTTTAAATGCAAAAGGCATTCTAAAGTTTGCATCATTTTCTTGAAGTTCTGACCAGAATGCTTAGGAAATTCCCAGATTTAAGTTACAGGAAGCTGTCAACAGGGTTGGTTTACTAAAGGCAAATAAACTGAAAACACTTTACAAGGGAACTTCCTCAAGAGTCTAGTGAATGAGGTGAAGCTCTGCTGATTTTAATCATGCAGTTATGTGCAAGCAAAAATATATATTTTTTTAAAATTTTACCTACACATAATTGAGTATTCTTTGCAAAGTGAAACTTCACCACATTCACTAGCTCAATCCCCAAAAATTTTTATTGTATTTTTTTGATTTTCAACAAAATAATACACTTTTACAACTTTAAACTGGAGGTTTGTTGCACTCCCCAGTGTTTTTTGTTTTTTTAGATGTATAATATCTTTACAGGTTTGTTAAGGCTAATATCAGCAGAGCATGTTTTATTTAACCACTTTCCTACCATAGGACGTCATATGATGTTCTGTACTTTGTGTGGGGATATCTGAATGATGCCTGCAGATACAGGCATCATTCTGATGTCCTTCTTTTCAGGCGGCGATTCTGCGCACGATAAGAATGATCATAGCGGCGGATCATTCTTATAGGTGGCAGGAGGGGACGTCCCCCCTCCCGCTGCCATCCAGTGGTTCTCCGGGCTCTCCCGTGCCATCGGAGGCCCAGAGAACGAATCGGCCGCCGCCAGATAGGGAGGATAGAGATGACCGGTGACCAGGTCACCGGTCATCTCTATGGCCGTCGGAGCCCCAGGCGCGACATTATGACATCATGCCCAGGTACCCGGAAGTAAACAAAGCTACACTTGTGGCTGAAAGCATGAGATTGGTGATTTTTTTTTCACGATCTCATGCTTTCCAGCCTGGAGGAGAGATGTGGGGTCTTTTTGACCCCGCATCTCTCCATAAAGAGGACCTGTCACACACTATTTCTATTACAAGGGATGTTTCCTTTTAATAGGAATAAAAGTGATAAAAAATAAATAAAAATAAAAGTGTAAAAATTAAAAAAATTAAGTAAAAAAAAAATTAAGTAAAAAAAAAAATTTAAACGCCCTGTACCCAATAGCTCATGCTAAGAAGTGAATGCACACGTAAGTCCCGCCCACATATGTAAACGCCGTTCGAACCACACATGTGAGGTATCGCCACATGCATTAAGCGAGAGCAATAGTTATAGCACTAGACCTCCTCTGTAACTCTGTAATGCCTATGGAGATTTTTAAGTATCGAAGTTTGGCGCTATTCCATGAGTGTGTACAATTTTAAAGCGTGACAAGTTAGGTATATATTTACTCGGTATAACATCATCTTTCACGTTATACAAAAAAATTGGGATAACTTTACTGTTTTGTTATTTTTTAATTCATGAAACCATTTTTTTTCCAAAAAAAAGGCATTTGAAAAATTATTGCGTAAATACTGTGCGAGATAAAAAGTTGCAATGACCGCCACTTTATTCCCTAGGATGTCTTCTAAAAAATATATATAATGTTTGGCGATTCTAAGTAATTTTCGAGCAAAAAAATTATGAGTTTCACATGAAGGAGAGAAGTGCAAGAATAGGCGCGGTATGGAAGTAGTTAAAAATGAATAGTATAATATATAATTTATTATAAATCAAAATAAGCAGTGCTGCTCCGAGCCTTATGGGTGTGATCCTATAGTCTCCTAATGTTTCAGGTGCCGGCCCCAGGAAGCATATCTCACAAGTAACACAAAAAACGCAGGCAAAACACTCCGGCGTACTTTCAAATTTGCCGCGCCGTATCTTTATTTGTAATTCACAAACAAAGATACGACGGCTTTTGGCTAAGATCCGACAGGTATACGGCTTCGTACCCCTTCAGATCTTAGGTGTAAATTTCCGGCGGCCGCTGGGTGGAGTTTGCGTCGTTTTCCAGTGTCGGGTATGCAAATTAGCTGATTACGGCGATCCACGAAGATACGCGCATTCGTCGCAATCTCTTACGTCGTCACTAGTCGGTTTTTCCCGTCGTAAAGTTAAGAGTGCGATTTAGATGGTATAAAATTACACCATCCATGTTAAAGTATGGCCGTCGTTCCCACGTCGAATTTAAAAAAAATGTTTTTCCGTAAGACGTCCGGGAATCCGAAAGTACGTTACGCAGGTCGCCGTTCAAAAAACACGTCGGGCGCCGTAATTTCGCGCAAAGCACGGCGGGAAATTTCCTAACAGAGCATGCGCAGAACGTTCGGCGCGGGAACGCGCCTAATTTAAATGGTACATGCCCCATTTGAATTAGGCGGGCTTGCGCCGGACGGCTTTATGCTACGCCGCCGCAAGTTTACAGGCAAGTGCTTTGTGAATCAAGCACTTACGCCAAAAACTTGCGGCGGCGTAACGTAAAGGGGATACGTTACGCCGCCAAAGATATTCGTGAATCTGGCCCTAATTTTATAGTGGTACATGTGTAGAAATTTTGGGACTATGGGGTCAATTCATCAAAGTAAAATATTGAATGTGTGATAAATACTGCACCTTTTTTTAAATGGTGAGATAAATACTGCAAAAAAAAAATCAAAGTCAATTCACTAAAAAACACACACACTCATTATTTATCACCTTGCGTGTTTGACGGCAGTTTTTTAGAAATATACAAAATAACAATTAGAGGAACTCTACACTGGCCAGGAAATGAAAAGAATACAATATATCGCTGTGTGAAAATTATCTCCTCTGAGCTCAGGAATGAAAATAAATTGTTATATTTCATGTGCTGTTAGCCTGAAAAAATAAAAATAAAAAAATTGTGCAAAAATATGAAAAATTTAAGCTCTAAATATCACAAAACATAATTATTTAACACATTCTGTAAATAACACGTCTTTTTAGTGAATTGAGATACTTTTGAGATAAATACCGCATGAGTTATTTTAACTCATTAATCCATTAATCCATTAATCCTCTTCTGAAAGACCTGTACAACTCTGGATGCTAAGCGCCTTGAGGCGATTAAGTTCGCATTTGCTGCGCTATACAAGTTACTCACTCACTCACTCACTCATGTGGCATTTATCTTAGTGAATTGACCCCAAGGTGCTTGTGAGCCCCCCTGCCATATTGAGGGCATGGTTTAGGAGGGGAGACACTTGTTTGTCCCCTCCCTTTCCTGACCTGCCAGGCTGCATGCGTGGATAAGGGTTTGGTATGGATTTTTGGGAACCCTATTCCGTTTTTTTTTCTTTGCATGCTGTTTTTTTTCATAACTTTTATTATTTGCATGTTGGCATGTTGTCTTTACATTTAGCTGTCAGCAGGAAACTGCTGACAGCTGATGAGTCTTCAGTTGTTAAGGACATGACTGCTGGCTTCCCGACTTGCTCCTCAGCAACTGGCTATTGTGGGGGGGCATGTGATACCGTCAGCAAAACCCTGGTGATAAATATTGCATGTTCTTTTACTCTCTGTTCCGTTTGTGGATTGGACATAAGAGTTTGTCAGTTTTCTTTTGGTGATATTTACCAGCACATTTTTCATTTTGTGGTAAATACCACATATTGTTATTATTTTTTGTGAATTCGCCTTTTTTTCCCCAATGCAATAATTTATGCAAATGAGTCACGGATTGTGTTATCGCATGCGCTTTTTAATTGATCCCATGTTTTTTTTGTTTTTTTTCCCTGTTGTTTTCTAACAAATACGTGCAGTTGTCTTTGTATAGATTTTTGCTTCTAGTCACCACGTTCTTTAAACTATTTTTCTGGCGTCTGCAATGTGTAATTGTGATAGCATTGTACTTGTGAATGAGTCATACAATAATCAAAACTGTTTAGTGAAACATATCAATTACAATATATTTGTGGGCAAACACAAGATTGTCATAAACCGAATTTAAGGCTATCATAATTACCGTACTTCTTTTCATTTTTTTTTCTCCTACTGTACTTTGGTTGAACTTTTAGTTATTGAATAAATGTATCAGTGATTAAAACTGTAGGGTTTGTCACGCAACGTGTCTATTCATTGATATGATTAAGTAGTATGCACCTTATTAGTTCTGCATTGAACAGTTTTTTTACAAAATCACAAAAGCTTACCACAATGTTATATTATAACTGATGGGCAAGGTAACACATTTCCTAATTGTGTATTTACCAGAAAGCTGAATTCACAATTTTTTTAGTCAAAGCTGCATGCAGCCATTCAGAACCATCTGGGTCTACAATGTCCTGACTGCTGCACTATACTATACACACACTATGTTGTGTATGATAAAGGCCTGACCCATGCTCCTCTCTATACACCCTCTATAGATTTATGTACACTGTCATGCAACATGTCTGTTCTATTCAATAATATGATTAAGTAGTTTGCACCTTGAGGCCTCGTACACACAACCGTTTTCCTCGACAGAATCCATCAAGAAACTTGGTGGCAGAGCTTTTTTGCAGAGGAAAATGGTCATGTGTATGTTTTTGCTCGAGAAAACTGTCGAGGAACTCGACGAGAAAAAAAGAGAACAAGTTCTCTTTTTCCTCGACGGGAGTCTCAATTTCCTTGTTGTTGTGTTCCTCGTCGGGCTGGTTTTCGACAAGAAACACGGACGTGTGTATGCTAAGAAACCCGTGCATGCTCAGAATAAAGTATGAGACGGGAGCGCACCTTCGGTAAAAGTAGCGTTTGTAATGGAGATAGCACATTTGTCACGCTGTAACAGTCTGAAAAGTGCAAATCTTCTCTCACCAAACTTTTACTTAACACGCAGTAACATGAGATTAGCAAAAGCAGCCCCAAGGGTTGTGCCAGTGGAATCGAACTTCACATGCCATTGTATGTGTTGTACGTCACCGTGTTTGAGAACGAGGAGATTTGGTCTTGACAGTGTGTACGCAAATCAAGCTTGTCAAGTTTCTCGACAAGCCTAACAAGGAACTTGTAGAGGAAAATTATGTTTCAATTACGACGAGTTCCTCGGTCGTGTGTACGAGGCCTAAGAGTTCTGCATTGTTATTCCAAAATCACAAAAGCTTGAGTGGGCAAGTTGACACATCTCTTACTAATTATGTAATCAGCACATTTAGAGCCAAGGATGCATGTTAGTGGCGGAAGTATAGGGGTCGCTGAGGTTTCCATGGTGACTGGGCCCCATACTGCAGGCGGCCCTTGAGGGCAGGGGCTGCTGAGACTGAGCTCCCCGATCCTCAGCCGAACTGTAATCGGCATTGTGTGGAGAGCTGGTCACACTGATAAACCTAAAGTGAAAGCACAGTGTGTGCACAGTGTGTGCTGTGCTCTTTGTCTCCCCCTACAGTGCAGTACCCGGTAGGAAGAGGTAAGATAAAGCACTGCCGATTTTTAAAAGGCTTTTTTCCCACAGTAAACACACAAAAAAAAGACCTGGGACATATTTGGGTGCCCCAAGAAGAGTAGTAATGGGAGGAACAGTGGTTGTGGCTAAATTTCTATTGCTGATATCATTGCCCCACCCTTTAGTGATGCCAAACCTGCCCCCACACAGCTGCCCCCAGCTCACAAACACTGTATAAGGACTAAAGCTAGCCATACATGGATCAAATTTCAGCTAATTGTTGCTGAATCCATTAAAATTTGCTCCATGGGTGGCCCTGTCCTTTAAAGTGCTCCCTCCCCTTTAAAACAGAAGTATGGAGTTTGTTTTGTTTTCTGAATCATACTTACCTACGTGGATGCAGCATTGTTTTGATGATGCAACTATCCCCCGCCTGCTCTAACGCTGAGAACCGAGTGGTCAAACACCACCAATCGCTCGGTTTGCAGGGCCCTGTGAGCAGAGAGCTGGTTACTGTCAGTCAGCAGCTCTCTCCTCTGCCCCCTCACTGGAGCACTAAGCTGTGGAGGGGGGCTGGAGCGGCAAGCTCAATCTCTCAGCGGCTCAGTGAGAGGCTGAGTCGGGTGCCGATCCAGGCATGTGGGCGGATCCTGATTCCATTGTCGCAGGAGTGCAGAATGAACTGCACTCTTGTGATTCACAGGAGAAGTACAGCCAAACAAGATTTGGCTGTACTTATCCTTTAAGCATGATCTGGCCACAACCACCATTATCTTTACCCAATACACCTTGAGTAAACTAACCACTAAACAGTACATATATCACACCAATGAAAAGTGTTAAGGTAATGTACTAAAGGAAAATCTACTGTCTTTTTGGTGATGCTTGCTATCTGCAGACATTGGTCTGCATGGCAACTCCTACAATTTAGGCTTATTTGAAGTACAATTTCATGCTAATTGATCCATCTTATAAAAGTGGACTGGGAAGATGAATGCAGTTAAAAAATGGTACTCACAATGACCATATTTAGATCCTCCACTGAAAGAGCTGCAACAGACGACATCATTTAGCAGCTGCAGTTATGGTACAGAGAAGTTGTTATTGTGGTAGATTTTAAAAATAAATTCTATACACACACTAAAAGAGAAGCAGCAACCTTTAAAACAGTCTTTATTATTTTTAAGGAATGGTGGAAATGCCCTTTGAAAATGGCCTTGAAAGATAGCTCATTCTGGCTTGGACTTTGATGCCACTTTTTAAAGCGTTTGTTACACCAACATTTAATATTCCTGATATGAGCCTGCCGTACCATGTACTTGTATGAAAAAAGTATCCTGTTCCCTTGGTATTACTTCCTTTGTGTGAAATCTCTGGTGTGGCTACCAGTCTCTCTGCTTTCCTATTGAAAACTGACCACACTAAGCTGGAGGGCACACTGTGGTCAGTTTTCTAGCTATGCTGGGAACTTGGGGCCTAATCCACAGCCAGCCGGTGTAACTTAAATATTCAGATTTAAGTTACACCGCCGGAAAATTTCTACCTAAGTGCCCGATCCACAAAGCACTTACCTAGAATTTTTCGGCTGTGTAACTTAAATCCGGCCGGCGCAAGGCGTTCCTAATTTAATGGGGCGAGTCCCATTTAAATTAGGCACGCTCCCGCGCCGGACGTACTGCGCATGCTCCCGACGTCATTTTCCCGACGTGCATTGCACGGTTTTACGTTGCGCCGGGTTTTGAGAATTGCGACGGGCGTAAAAAAAAAAATACGAGTTGCGGCGGGAAAAAAAAAAATTGGAAAAAAAAAAGACGGCGACGCGGGATAGAAGGGTCTACTTTTACAAGGCCTAAACAGTTTAGGCCTTGTAAAAGCAGCCCTAATAGTGCGACGGCAAACTAATACTTACGGAGAAAAAACGAAGCGTAAAAGCTTCGTGGATCTCCGTAAGTGCTAATTTGCATACCCGAAGCAGCATTTCGATGAGAAATGCCCCCCAGCGGCGGCTGCAGTACTGCATCCTAAGATCCGACAGTGTAAGTCTCTTACACATGTCGGATCTTCTGCCTATCTATTGGAAACTGATTCTGTGGATCAGTTCCATAGATAGAAACAGGGATACGACGGCGTATCAGTAGATACGCCGGCGTATCCCTTTTGTGGATTACCCCCTTGGTGTGCTCTCCTCCAATGATCAGACTTGGATTGACACACCCCCACTGTCTTGTGATAGTCTCTATGCTGCAGGTGCTGTGTGCAGGCAGCCCCTTCAAGTCTATTGAAAACAGTGGCTACATGGACACTTTGGTTTTAATGGCGCAAGCAAGCCTGTGCAGATAATTGGCCACAAATACACACTGTGTGTGTTCGGGCCACTCACCAGCATGCCTTTCACATTAGTATGAGTGGCTGTGTCTGTGCAGCCATTACATCCATATAGACTTGAATGGGCTGCCTGCAGACAACACCTGGAGCCGTATACAAGCCTTAGTACCCATGTGAATGAGATCTAAGGGGCAAGGGAGAGAAATGTCTACATTACTATTCAAGAAATGATTCAGTATAAATTGTAGAGATTTAACTGAATAAGTAATTGGCCAAATGATTAGACAGTAAGGAACTGTAACTTGCCGTTTATTAAAAACTGGTTAAAAGATTTTGGCCAAAGCTTGTTTGGTCATACTCGTCATGTGGGTCCCAGAAGTGCATGTACTTTTGCACTCTTGTGAGTTGAAAGAGTATGGCCAAAGCTTGTTTGGTCATGGTTCTCATGTGAGTCACACAAGTGCATTTACTTTTGCTCTCCTGTGACATCTGTAGCTAAGTCAAACGTCAGCTAAAGCCTTGTGTCGGCTGAAGTCATGGAGACTCTGAGAGGACTCTAGCAGCTGGCTCAACCTCTCAGTGCACTGCTGAGAGCCTGAGCCAGCCGCTTCTGCCACCACTACAGCCTGACACTCCAATGAGCATTGGAGGGGCAAAATAAACATGTTGTACTTACCTGCTCTGTGCAATGGTTTTGCACAGAGCAGCTCCAAATTCACTTTCTGAGGTGCTCTGTCAGCACTCCTGGCTCCTTCTCTCTTCTGAGTGCCATTCAGCTTGGTATGGGGCACTCGTGTGGTCTCACTTCCATTGACACACACACAGAGCAGCCCTGCCTCCACTCTCTCCTCACTGCTGTGATTGACAGTAGCAGGAGATAATGGCTCCCGTTGCTGCTTCGATTTCCAGTGGGGAGAGAGCAAGCAGAGAGAGCTGCTGCTGTTGGGCACAGCACTGGATCGAGTTCGGGCTCAGGTAAGTATCAGGCATCATCTGTTTGGCTGTAGACGCTTTTTTCTACAGTCATTAAATTCTCCATCATGTTATCCTATGTGTCCATGCACACATAGGCTGTTATCAGCAGTTTTGGGCAGTGGTGTTTTGAGCAGTGAAAAACCTCCAAAACTAGTGGGTTCTGAGAGACATTTTTCAGCTGTAAAAACGCTCTAACGCTGATAAACGCTGATAAACATCGATAAAATGCTCAAAAACATTGCTCACGAGCGTTTAACGTTTTTGATTCATTGAAAAAAATAATTATCTTCAAAAGGTTGAAGGGGGGGGGGGGGTCAGCCTGTCAGTGCTTAGATCATACGCCGCTCACTTCATCACATTGGTCTGCATGGCTGTCTTTCCAGAAAGGAAGCCTGTTCTAAAGACGATGCACAAGAAAGCCTGCAAACAGTTTGCCGAAGACAAGCAGACTAAGTACATGGGTTACTGAACCATGTCCTGTGGTCTGATGAGACCAAGATAAACTTATTTGGTTCAGATGGTGTCAAGGGTGTGTGGTGACAACCAGGTTAGGAATACAAGGACAAGTGTGTCTTGCCTACAGTCAAGCATGGTGGTGGGAGTGTCATGGTTTGGGGCTGCATGATTGCTGCTGGCACAGGGGAGCTACAGTTCATTAAAGGAAACAAGAATGCCAACATGATCCCCTCCCTTCAGAAACTGTGCCACAGGACAGTAATCCAACATGATAATGACCCCAAACACACCTCCAATATGACCACTGCATTGCTAAAGAAGCTGAGGGTAAAGGGCATGGACTGGCCAAGCATGTCTTCAGACATAAACCCTATTGAACATCTGTGGGGCATCCTCAAATGGAAGGTGGAGGAGTGCAAGGTCTCTAACATCCACCATCTGTGATGTCATCATGGAGGAGTGGAATAGGACTCCAATGGTAACCTGTGAAGCTCTGGGGAACTCCATGCCCAAGAGGGCTAAGGCAGTGCTGGAAAATAATGGTGGCCACAAAAAATATTGACACTTTGGGCCCAATTTGGAAATTTTCACTTAGGGGTGTACTCACCTTTGTTGCCAGCGGTTTAGACATTAATGGCACTGTGTTGAGTTATTTTGAGGGGACAGCAAATTTACACTATTATACAAGCTGTGCACTCACTAATTTACATTGTAGCAAAGTGTCATTTCTTCAGTGTTGTCACATGAAAATATAATAAAATATTTGCAAAAATGTGAGGGGCGTACTCACTTTTGTGAGATACTGTATAAAGGGTTTATTTTTTATGATAAAACTGTTTTGTATCTGTTTTAATATATACACACAAATATATATATATATTGTATTTTTTTTTTCAGATAACCATTTATTGCACTATAGCTCTGTTTTACTGAAAACTCAGATTAAGCCTTCTGATAAGGAATGTGTTACTGCTGTGATGACTCATTAAATTCTCTAAGCGATTGACTTCTATCAACATAGCTGGGGGTGATACAATGCTTCACATGTAACAAAGACACTAGAGCTCCTCCTGCTGACTGGATAGAAGACTACATAATAATAATATGCAATATTTTATATTTATTTTATTTTTTTAGTCCTGGCCTAAACAAATAAAGAAAAATATACAAAGCCTCTAAAAATGTCCTTTGAGTAAACACAAGTTAGAAAAATTATGGGTAGGATGGGTAAAGCCAGGTAATAATGTTACTTGTTATTCAACTGAAAAAGTTTCAACAAAAAAATGGGCAAATGGATCCAGCACGGACGTTCTATCAGGTTGAGGAGATGTACCCTTTGTTTAAAATGTTTGTATTTCCTCTTAAATAGTTATGGTACTAGGACTAGATAGGAATGTTATTATTTATGTAGCACTACCCCCGAACGAGCTGCTGAGTAATTTTGGGTGGCACGTTACCTCTATGTTCTCGCTGTCCAGGGTAAGAGGAGAGTCCAAAGAATTTCAATGTCCACAAAATGCACTTCTTTTTTCTGGGATTTATTTGTAGAACTTTGGTAGAAAAGAAGTAAAGGCGTGGAAGGGTAGGTAGGTTCAGGTGTATAATCACAAATAGGAAACACTCCTGCTTCCAGCAAACAGTTCTCTTTGCCACTCGAGCCAGAGTGGGTATTGCTCACCCGGGTAGGTCCCTCTCACTGGCCTAGCAGCCGGGATGGCGCACAGAATAAAGTACAGTCTCTGCTACAGACCTTCCTTTATGAGGAGACACTTTTGGTCCAGAATCCCCTGCCACAGGATTCAGCACTCGGATCTCTCCAGCTTTAACTCTGATAGAACTTTAGGCCCGACAGATGACACCGTCAAGCCTCTCAGTGTATGGTGCATCCTTCGATGAAGTTTCCAGGCCTTCTCCCAAGGTACCAGCCTCTTGCATGGCCCCCTCCAGGATAGGTCCTCCCCTGGCTTCCTTCATCAAATGACCTCCTCCCGCAGGACGAACGGTACTGGATCACCTCTGAAAAGGCAGGACCCAGTCTGACTATTGGGCCTACCAGGCGAAGCCGAGACCTTGGACCAACGTGGTCCCGGAGTCAGGATTCAGGACACACACCTCAGGCCAGGCGGGCCATGAGGCGCGTACAACGGACCCCCCGCCAATGGCGTCTGTCCCTTAAGTACTCCTCCCCGGCATGCACAGCGGGGCAACCACTCCTACCAATTCGCTGCTGAGGGGAACACCCAATGCACCCTGGCCTTGCTGCTGCCACCCTTGACCTGGGGTGGTAATAACACCCCCAAGCGAACAATGGAGGAACTCTCAGCACAGCCATGGCTGGAACAGAGGCTAAATTTGCAACTAATTATATTAGTATGAGCCAAATAACAGCTCAGACTGCACTAAATTTACAGCAGCGCCTGTTCAACAGGAGCAGGCCGCTACATTTATATAAAAGGTAATTTTATAATATGATATACAAAATAAAGTTATAAATTAATTATAATATTCCCACTGGACATTGCAATCTGCCAATTGAAAGAACAGTGAATAAATATGTACTGTTTGCTTGAACAGTCCTTGAAATATTTCAATGTTTGCTCAGTCAGTCTTAAAGAATGTGAATAAATAATAAAAATGGCCAATTCATAAGAAGCCAAGCAAACAAGCAAAAAAATAGATAGTTTTATGCATTCCTTAGACATTTCCTTAAAAACATATTTTATTGTTCTAATGTACACATAGTATATTCTATCTATAAAATGTATTTTTCATGTACACTCATATTCATGACAGTATTATTTATAGTGTTTTCTGATTAGTTCAAACCTACAAACAAACCTTCAACCTAAATGACTGTGCTAAGCAACACCATATTCTCTTTTACCTTGATGTTTCTAAAGTAAAGACATTCCAACCTATGCTTGTTCTAATACTGTACAATACTTAGCACAGTTTTGAATTTAAACAGTTTAAAGAACTTCGACTTTACTCAACTACTCCAGTGAAAAATTCTGTTGGAATGGAGCAACCAGTAGATAGCGGCCAGGTGACTGATGGATCACGGATTGGGTTTGCTGACCCGCCATTCCTGAGCATCAAACAAAGTGCAATGCAGAGGGACTACTTGTAAAGTTGGGGCTGTAGTAGGGTGCAAGAGCTATGTAAGCTGATGCCTCCTCTGTAGCGTTGGGCTCCTGTCCCATGCATAGTGATACCAACTGCACTCAACTTCTTATCCCGGCTAGCCATCTCTAGAGTGGTGCCAGCAGCAGGAAAGAAAAGATCTTCAGGTCAGTGTCAAGCAATACAGCGGGCATAGAAACATAGGGCTTCTTTCACACTGATGTGCCATGGTTTACCCACACCGCAGGGGCAGTGTACCTGCAGCTTTCCTGTGGCTTTGCTCTACTTAGCCATAGACTTCTATTATATCCTGCGGGTTTTGTGCACTTTCTGAAAGCACACTAAAACTTCTGAATGCACACTCCAGACAGGTAGTGCTGTGGTTGAAATTCGAACCGATGAGTCTAGTGCTGTAAGGCAGAAGTGCAAGCTGCATGGCATTTAGAAGAGGGGAGGAGCCAGGAGCGCTGACAGAGCACCTCAGAAGGTGAGTTTGGGGCTTCTCTGTGCAAAACCATTGCACAGAGCAGGTAAGTATAACATGTTTATTTTTTAAAACAATAAATTGTATTTTAGAATCACTGTGCTTTGCACTTAGCCACTGTGTTAAGTGTTTAGGGCTCTTTTACACTTGCAGTTGGGGAAAGGGGACAAAAATTGCAGTTGAGCTATGTTTTTACAATCCCCCCCACTCCAGCTTAAGCTGCAAAGGCAGTAGATGGAGTGTACACATGCTGCCACAAGAACTGTACCCCCGGTCACATTTGGCAGGCAATATCGCCCACCTAACAAAACCAATTCACAGTAGCATGTAGTTGCCATGATGGACCATTTATGGGGTTAAAAGAGCAGCAGGGAGGCGACATATTGCCTCCTCGCTGCCTATAAAACACTGATGTAAAGCAATCCTTTTAAGGATCACTTTTCAGAGGCGTGATTGTGGCAGCCATGTGTGTAAACTTAGGCCCCGTACACACGTCCGAGGAACTCGACGGGCAAAACTCATCGTTTTGCTCATCGAGTTCTGTGTGAAGCCGCCAAGGATCTCGGCAAGCCAACTTTCCTCATTGAACAATGAGGCAATAGAGAACATGTTCTCTATTTGGCTCGACGAGGAACTCGTCAGCTTCCTCGGCCAAAAGTGTACACACGCCAGGTTTCTCGGCAGAATTCAGCTCCGATCGAGTTTCTGGCTGAATTCTGCCGAGAAACTCGGTCGTGTGTACGGGGCCTTAGTCTAATGCCTTGTACACACGATCGGTTTTCACAACGAGAAAACTACCATTTTTTATATCAGTCATGAAAACCGGTCATGTGTATGCTTCCTAGCAGTTTTCTCGACAAAAAAACTGCCAGCAAAACAATTTAAACCAGCTCTCTTTTTTCTTGTCATGTTTCCCGTCAGTCTTTTTCTCGTCGCGAAAAGCGGTCGTGTGTATGCTTTTCCGAGGGAAAAAAAACACGCATGCTCAGAATCAAGTGGAAAAAAGCAGCCCAAAGGGTGGCGCCATTTGAAAGGAACTTCCCCTTTATAGTCCCATCGTACGTGTTGTACGTCACAGGGCTTTGGTCAGACTTTTTTTGCATGAACGTGTGTATGCAAGCCAGGCTGGAGAGGAATCACGTTGGGAAAAACTATGTTTTTTTTTCCTGCCGAGAAAAATGGTCATGTGTACAAGGCATTACAATTAAGAAGTGGACAGCATCATGTTTCCTTCTTTTACAGTGATTCTTTGGAGCAGCTGAGAGGGGAATCTATAGCTCAAGCTGTAACCTTGAAATAAATTTGTGGATGGGTGCTGAAACCCAATGCTTTCCTTAACAGCTATGGACAATCTTCTTCGACAAGTGAATTATATAGTTAGCCTGGTTGAAAAAAGACACAAATCCATTTAGTTTAACGAAACAAATAGGATTTATTAGAGTATAGTTTGTAACTGAAATGTAATTTTGTGCTTGTTAGATAATCCCAACCCACCGCTTATAGCCTATGTTTTAGACACCATGGGCCAGATTCACAGAGGAAATACCCCGGAGTATCTACTGATACTCCGGCGTATTTTCAAATTTGCCGCGTCATATCTATCAATTCACAAAAAAGATACAACGGCTTTTGGCTAAGATCCGACAGGCGTACGGCTTCGTATGCCTTCGGATCCTAGGTGTAATTTTCCGGCGGCCGCTGGGTAGAGTTCGCGTTGTTTTCCAGCATCGGTTATGCAAATTAGCTGATTACGGCGATCCACGAAGATACGCGCGTTCGTCGCAATCTCTTACGTCGTCGCTAGTCGGTTTTTCCCGTCGCAAACTTAGGCCTGCTTTTTCATGGCTTATCTTTAGAACAACCATGTTAAAGTATGGCCGTCGTTCCCGCATCGAATTTCATTATTTTTTTTTGCGTAAGACGTCCGGGAATACGAAACGACGTAACGCACGTCGCGGTTCGAAAAAAACGTTGGGGCGCCGTAATTTCACGCAAAGCACGTCGGGAAATTTCCTAACGGAGCATGCGCAGAACGTTCGGCGCGGGAACGCGCCTAATTTAAATGGTACACGCCCCATTTCAATTAGGCGGGCTTGCGCTGGACGGCTTTACGTTACACCGCCGTAAGTTTACACGCAAGTGCTTGGTGAATCAGGCACTTGCACTGAAAACTTGCGGCGGTGTAATGTAAAGGGGTATACGTTACGCCACCGCATTTGTACCTGAATCTGGCCCCATGTGCTCAGGTTCAAGAATGTCTGCAAACAGGGCTTGTGGCCATGTGTAATCAACCCCATCAAATAAGAGGCAACAACAGACAACCAGGGTACCTGTGCTAGATGGTGTATAGGAATATCTAGCAGGCAGTAGCTAATTAATTAAATAATGGAGCAACAAAGTTAGAGGGAATCCTCTCCTCATGTCTGCCACCCATGTAGTCTGCACTATGGACATGATCCAGTTCAGCAGGAACTTGCAGAATGTTAACCAATCTATGGCTGCTCAATAGAAGTCGATTTAAGGTTCCACATCTATTCACTGGGAATGTTGGAAAATATTAATTTGATCAACAGCTGCAGCACTGATCAGTGTATTCTGACAGCAGAGGAATCTCCGCTGTCAGAATAAAATAGCGCAATGAGGAGGATTCCTCCATTCACCTTGATTGCGTGGATGAGGCACTTTGTTAATTTTTTTTTTCAATAAGCCCTCTGGCTACTCAAAAAAAAAAAGGATTAATCCATGGCCATCTACTGTATGTATCATATTGTTGAATTTAATTTAGTATAATATGGATGGGATCCACAGGAAGTATTGTACTGCATGTAAGACAACACTTGTACAAAGCATAGGAAATGAGCTGGAGCAGCGTGAACAGTAATTTGAGAAACTGAAAACCACAGCATAAACACCTGCCTGTTTCGTCATCTACACAGTACTCCTCCATTGTTTATTATACTTCCATACAAGAAAAGCAGCACATGGAATTAACACATATTTTTTAAATTGCATCCCTTGTTAGTTATTTTTTTTTTTTTTTTTCCATAATAAATTTTATTGGTGAACAGAATAATGCTTACATTACATTTTAGTTATTTTATTAACAAGTTATTTAACTCTATATCAACGATGTAAAATTGTTGAAACCAATGCACTGTGAAAAGATAAAGATGCAAAGGATTTTCAGACCGAATGTGACAAAGAGGTCTCCTGTTTAGCAAATACAGTGGAATGCACTTGAGAACCTTTGTACAATAAATTGTGTGAATTCTTACGTCAATCATCTAATCATGTACAGATATGTAAACAGGAGTTTGCTATTATTCACAAGATTGGATAATTAGAATGAATATGTACACAATTTATTGTATTTGGATTCTCAACATCTTTAGTGAATTGGTCTTAATGTCTCTACCGTGATACCAGGTTAGAATGCAAATACTGTCCCTGAAATTCAGAAAGACTGGCACAGATAGATTTTGCAAAAGCGTCTCTCATGCATACTAAAAGTGGCAAAGAATGTGTCAAATTCACGTAAGTAAAACCTTGGTTTGAGAGTAACTTGGTTTTAGAGCGTTTTGCCAGACAAGCCAAATTGTTTTAATACATTTTGACTTGATATGCAAGCGATGTCTTGATATACAAGTAGCGTCATGTCACAACTGAGTATAAAAGAGAAGAGAGGTGCCTCTAAGTGTAGCAATATTGTTACATTGAATGAAGGTACAGCATTTAGCAACTTATTGCTACACCTCTCTTCTCTTTTATACTCTGTAGCTCAGCTCCTGATGGATTTTGATTCTAATCCCCTTGTGGAGGCTTCCATTTGTGGATGGAAATTTTATGGTTACACAACTTGGTCACATTGCTATATTCTTTTTATATGGACTATAAACTAAAGGACTTATGAATAAATGGTTGTGGAACGAATCATTTGAGTTTCCATTATTTCTTATGGGGAAATTTGCTTTGATATACGTGCTTTGGATTACAAGCATGTTTCTGGAACCAATTATGCTCACAATCCAAGGTTTTACTGTACTAGTCTAGAACCTGTACCTGTATTTTGCCCATGCTGCTCTACTTGTGAGACACTTTTGCAAAATATGTCTGAGTCCGTTGTTTCTCTGTATTCCAAAAGAGAGTTGGCTTTAATTAGCTCCAGTTTTTCATTTGGTGCATTGTATGTGACACAATGTAAAAGTGGCACATTTCAGAACTATTTATACAGCGTATGAGTTGCTGTCAGAACTAAAAGTGTCGCAATTGCTTCATGAAATCAGCACAAAACATTACCAAGAGGGATTAATGCCAGAAAAGCGGCATGGCAGCTTTATTGGATTCCGGCCCCTGTATTTAAGGCTGACCGGATGTCCCCAATGTTTTCCATTTTTAGGAGGCTGCCCCCAGATTAAAAGTGTCCCCTGTAGTGCCCCTGTTAAAAAAGAAAAAAAAGAAGTCCCAGGCCTGATCTGTTAATTGCTCTGCAGTTTCCATTGTAAAATGTCTGTAGCGCATCCCTGGTTGAAATAGTATTATCTTTGGCATGAATGTTTGTATATATATTGATGTCACTGCCAGGAGAGAGGAGAAGGTTGAACAGGAAAGGAGCGCTGGGGCATGGAAACAGGTTGGAGTGTGACTGCGCTGGCATGTGTGAAATCAATAACCATTTCTGTTACATTTGGAGTTTTCTTGATTGTACAGATAATTTCTTTACACATCATAGCCAGGCAGGTGCATCATGTACGAGAGAACTTATGATTTATTCCAGATTTGTAAAAAGGTCAGTACAGGAGGTGAACACATGTAATCAATTCATATTTCCGTGTAATGTCTGTGTTATGATTAAATTATAGTGCATGAACTGCATGTGACTACGTATGGAACAGAACACAATTAAAGTAATAAGGTAAACAAGAACTGTGATGTGTGCAATAAATATGAAAAAAAAGCGATATATAATATTTACTATAACCACTTAAGACCCGGACCTTTAGGCAGCTAAAGGACCTGGCCAGTTTTTGCCAGTTTTTGCGATTCGGCACTGCGTCGCTTTAACTGACAATTGCGCGGTCATGCGACGTGGCTCCCAAACAAAATTGGCGTCCTTTTTTCCCCACAAATAGAGCTTTCTTTTGGTGGTATTTGATCACCTCTGCGGTTTTTATTTTTTGCGCTATAAACAAAAATAGAGCGACAATTTTGAAAAAAAATGCAATATTTTTTACTTTTTGCTATAATAAATATCCCCCAAAAATATATATCAATTTTTTTTTCCTCAGTTTAGGCTGATACGTATTCTTCTACCTATTTTTGGTAAAAAAAAACGAAATAAGCGCTTATCGATTGGTTTGCGCAAAATTTATAGCGTTTACAAAATAGGGGATAGTTTTATTGCATTTTTATGAAAAAAAATGTTTTACTACTAATGGTGGCGATCAGCGATTTTTTTCATGACTGTGACATTATGGCGGACACTTCGGACAATTTTGATATAGTTTTGGGGCCATTGTCATTTTCACAGCAAAAAATGCATAAAAAATGCATTGTTTACTGTGAAAATGACTATTGGAGTTTGGGAGTTAACCACAAGGGGGGCGCTGAAGGGGTTAAGTGTGACCTCTCTTGTGTTTCTAACTGTAGGGGGTGTGGCTGTAGGTGTGACGTCATTGATTGTGTTTCCCTATAAAAGGGAACACACGATCAATGACGGCGCCACAGGTCCCGCGGTCACGGAGCTTCGGACCAGGTCGCAGGTTTCCTCCGCACCCGCGACCCACGGTTGGGCCCTTAAAGAGGACGTACCTGTACGTGCTTGTGCCCAGCTGTGCCATTCTGCCGACGTATATGTGCAGGAGGCGGTCCTTAAGCGGATAAATATGACATTAGGTAAAGCAAACACAATACATACAGGAGTACAGTATTATCTAACAAGCTACTAGTGTTCTATAAAATACAAACCAAGCTACTATTGTGAAGGTGTTTAAACTATAAAATGTGACATTGGCATGGCTCAATCTATCTGTCTATTCTTCCCAAACCTCTCCCTCTGCCCCTATATTGTACTTACTGTAAAGTCAAATTTTGCCCCTCTACTGATCCAGTCCTCTTTATGTCTTCCATTTAAACCCCAGTTCAAGTTATGTCCTTCTACTGTACCACAATCCTCCCTCTTTACCTCTGTTATACCTCAATCGGAGGATGGAGGATTGGAGTGAAGTAGAGGTACAAAGGGAGGATTGAGTCAATCCTCCCTCTGTACCTCTACTTCACTTCAATCCTCCATCTGTTCGTCTATTAAACCCGAATCCCCCATATATCCCTTATTTGTGACCTATCTCTCTCAAATATCATACATGGGAGGTGTCTATATTATGCCTGTAAAGTGGCACGTGTTTCCCATATTTAGAACAGTCCTTGCACAAAATGACATTTCTAAAGGAATAAAAGTCATTTAAAACTGCTTGCGGCTGTATATACTTTACGGCCTGCCCTATATACTCTGTAGAAAATTGGGCCTTAGGTGTTTGTGGTATTAGAACACTGTAAGCCCTCACAGTTACTCTTGGTGGGCACTGGAACGGGCCCTGCTGTGAAATATTATATCAAGAATTGTAATTACATGCCCCTGTTGAACAGGGGCAGAAAAATTGGGCCTTAGGCGGTGGTGGAGGTGCCACAACACTGCAACCTCTCACAGATACTCTAGTTGAGTGCAGGAACTAGCCCTACTATGAAATATTACAGCAAAAGTTGTAATTACACGCTCCTGGTAAACAGGGGCAGAAAAATTGGGCCTTAGTCGGTGGTGGTGGCACAACACTGTAAAGCCTCACAGATACTCTTGTTGAGCGCAGGAACGGACCCTGCTGTGAAATATTTGTTTAAAAATTGTAAATATGCACCCCTGTTAAACAGGGGCAGAAAAATTGGGCCTTAGGCACTGGTGATGGTGCCACAACACTGCAACCCCTCACAGATACTCTAGTTGAGGAAAAGAGGAAAGAGCCCTGATGTGAAATATTACAAAAAAAAATTGTAATTACATGCCCCTGTTAAACAGGGGCAGAAAAATTGGGCCTTAGGCACTGGTGGTGGTGTCCTGAAACAAAAATGTTCTTAGAAGCTAACAACATGAACATTGAGGGGGAATAGGATAGTCACTCAGCATAACAGGATAGTCCCTCAGCATCAGCATAGGCAGTCTTCAAGGGATCTGACATTCATAGAAAAATTAATCAGTTATATCAGCATCAGGTGCTTGGTAGCTGGTGATCCAAGACGGATTCATTTTTATGAAGGTGAGCCGATCAAGTGAGTCTGTGGACAGGCGCACTCTGTGATCAGTTACAAGGCCTCCAGCTGCACTGAATGTGCGTTCAGAAAGAACGCTGGATGCAGGACAGGCCAGTAGCTCATTTGAATATTGTGAATGCTCTGGCCTGTGATCCATCCTCAAGACCCAGTAACCCAGTGGCTTTTCGGTTGGAAAGGTTTCCAAGTCTGACCATGCCCCTAGGTATTCCTGCACCATGTAAATTAGATGCTGGCAATGGTTGCTGAAACTGATCAGACCTTGGGGCTGCGGACTAAAGAATTGTCTGAAAGCATCGGTCAGATGGCCACCTTCTCCACTGCTCCTTCTGTGACTGACTGAAGCCTCAGCAACACGTTGTCCAGGAGGATCAGGAAATTGTAACCTCCCAGGCTCTGGAAACGCATTGCACAAACCTTTCTGCAAGGCCTCCCAAAGATTTTTCACCCTCTGCAAAGGCTGGATAAGTTCCACAACCTTACCCTTGTAACGTGGATCAAGAAGGGTTGCCAGCCAGTAATGATCCCTCTTCTTAATACCACGAATCCGAGGGTCCTTTCACAGGCCTTGCAGGATCAGGGAGGCCATGCAGCATAGGTTTGCTGAGGAATTCGACCCGGAGTCCTCTGGGTCACTAAGGATGACATGATTTGCAGTCACCTCCTCCCAGCCACGTACAAGTCCATGGGTTAGTAGAGGGAGTACTAGGCTACACCTCCATGCTGACACAATCACCATCCTCTTCCTCCTCCTCTTCCTGTGTGATCAGTGGGCCCACAGGAATACTGTCTGGATAAAGGGGGCCTTGAGAGGTAAGGAAGTCCTCCTCTTCCTCCCTCTGTTCTGCCTCAAGTTCCCTGTCCATTATTCCATGCAGCGTGTGCTCCAACAGGAAGATAAGAGGGACAGTATCACTGATGCATACACTGTCACTGCTCACCATCCTCGTGGCCTCCTCAAATGGTGACAGGACAGTGCATGCATCCTTGATCAGCAGCCACTGGTGTGACGGAAAAAAGCCAAGCTCCCCTGACCCTGTCCTGGTGCCATACTCACACAGGAACTCAGTGATGGCCCTCTGCCGCTTGTGCAGCCGCTGCAGCATTGCCAAGGTTGAGTTCCACCTGGTGGGCATGTCACAGACGAGGCGGTTCTTGGGCAGGTTGCATTCCTTTTGAAAATCAGCCAGCGGAGCATTGGCATCATATGACCGGTGGAAATGACCACAGTCTTTCCTGACCTGCCTCAGGAGATCCTGTAAGCCTGGGTACCTGCACAAGAACCACTGCACCACCAAATTAAGGACGTGAGCCAAACAGGGAACATGGGTCAAGTGTCCCTGTCGGAGGGCAGAGAGGAGGTTGGTGCCATTGTCGCAAACCACCATTCCTGGCTGAAGCTGGTGTGGCATCAACAACCTCTGAGTCTGCCCCTACAGAGCTGACATAATCTCTGCCCCAGTGTGGCTCCAGTCCCCTAAGCAGACCAACTCACTCACTGTATGGCATATTTTTGCTTGAGTGCTTGAGTAGCCCCATTGATTGCCTACAGAGCACCGCTGGTTCCGAGAACAAATTGGCAGAGGAAGAGGTACTGCACATTCCACAAATTCAGGGGCAGAGTCTACATGCTGAAAAGGCAGCAGTTGGAGTGCTAGCAATTTAGCCAAACTAGCATTCAGACGCTGAGCATGTGGATGGCTGGGACCAAATTTATTTTGACGGTTTAGCAACTGGTGTAGGAAACTTGCCTGATACAACCGGATTTAGGTGTACCGCTAGCAGATTGCCCGCAAGTGCTAGGGACACCTAATTCTACACCGTCATTCCTCTTAGTGCAGGTTTCTGAGAGGACTGAAGGTATAGTGGGGTTGGAGATCGCAGCTGATGAAGAGCAAAGAGAGGTCTACCTTGTTCTTTGGTGTGGGTCTTTTAAGTACTGTTGCCAACGGACTGCAAGGGGAGGTCAACATATGTCTGGTCAAGCTTGTGGTGCCCAAGCAGCTACTGGTTTGGCCATGCTTGATACACTTTAGACATATGTTGCAAACAGCAACGGTGCGATCTGCTGCACACGTCTGAAAAAAGGCCCACACCAAAGAAATTATATATATATATATATATATATATATATATATATATATATACACACACACGCACAGTATATATACAAGCCTGTATATATATTAAAAGCACTGCAGCTCACTGAATCATCTGCCTGCCTGACAGTATATTGGAAAAAGTACACCATGAACAGCCTGCAGTCATATCTAGCTAAACTGGATACAGTATATATACACACACACTCACACACACACACAAGCCTGGACATATCTATATACTAAATACACTGCAGCTCACTGGATAATCTGCCTGCCTGTTCAATCCAAATGACCCTCTCTCTCGTTTAACGCCAACAACACACTACACAGGGCCGACGTGCAGGCGGCCTTATATAGTGTGGGGTGTGGACTTAACCCCCTGAGCCATAATTGCCCAAAGACACCCTGCCTTTGGCCAATTATGGCTCTCTTTGCTGACGGCGCTGTGATTGGCCAAAGCATGCAGGTCACAGTGCATGCTTGTCCAATCATCAGACAGCAATGCACTGCAATGTCGCAGTGCATTATGAGGAGTGACGCGCCACTCAAATTTGACGTGAACGCAACATAATGTTCGAATTTCGACGAACAGGCGATCAGCCAATGTTTGAGTCTAACTCATGTTCGACCTGAACATAAAGCTCATCCCTAATCTCCACCATATGCCTACGTATTGTTATGATTGCCAGTTTGCTGCTCATTTATTGGTAGAGTTACCCATTTGTTGCCCATGTATTTTAACAATTGTAGCCTAAAGAGGAAGTAAACTCTGAAGAGTTTTACTTCCTCTTTGTTCCCTGCAAAGTAAAAGCATAATGGGCTTGTATTCATCGCATACCAGCCCTTTATGTGCCACTTATCTGCAGAAGAAACCCACAATGTCAGCACTTTTCACTCTCTCTAATCGTGTCCATCTTCAACACTTCTTCCTTCCGGGGGCCGTGGACTCCTGCTCTGCTATTGGAGCCGACGGTCACGGGGCAAGTACTAGAGAAACGGCACGGATTGTGCCCTTTCTTCAGTGCACATGCGCCAATTATTTTGGCGCCAGTGTATATGGCGAATATCTCCTAAACCGTAGAGGTTTAGGAGATATTTCCAGTACCTACAGGTAAGCCTTATTATAGACTTACCTGTAGGGAAAAGTGGTTGTACATGGTGTACAACCACTTTAAGTGACTTGTAGAACAAAAACAACACGGGTAGTTATGGCATCAGGAACAGGGGTACTGGGGCACAAAATAGCAGATGCAATGAAATTACAAAAAAGTATGGTGACTAAAATTCATGGGGGGTCTGGTGCTTTACTTACTTTTTTACCTCTCAATTCCATCCGTTACTTACTCCTGACCTCTGCACTTTATGCATTACTTACTCCTGCATTCTGTCCTTACTTATTCCTGAACTCTGCACTCTGTTTGTTATTTACTCCTGACCATTGGACTCTGATCATTAACTACTACTGGCCCCTGGACTCTCTGTGATATGTACTATTTTAATTTAATCATAGCCCCTTCTTATGTTAACACAATTTGACCATACCTGCTTGTTAAAAGCTGAACTCTGGGAAAACTAGAAAGTCCTCCTTTGCAGTGGGATTGCGCCAGCACTGCAAGGGATTAACTGTTTTTTTTAGTCTAGGGGACAGTAAGAGCACTTTTACTTAGCTGATCCTCTGCTTCATCAGCAGATGGCACTCCTCTTACGCCTGCAGTGAACTGTCCCTTGGCGTCCTCATGTCAAATGCAGGGGCCTGGGCATAAATGAGAAGTTAACTCTTGCAGTATGAGGAGGATTTTTAGTTTTTCAGAGTTCAACTTAAGTGTTACAGTTGTTCTCAAAACTTTGCATACCCTCATAGAAATTGTGTCATAAATGATGACTGACCGTTACACAAAAAATTCTCTTTTATTTAAGGATATTGATAAATGAAGCCATTTATTATTCCATAGTTTTTTGGCTCCTTTTTAAATCATAATGATAAAAGAATTCACCCAAATGGCCCTAATCATAAGTTTACATACCCTGGAATGTTTGGCCTTGGTATAGACATACAAGGTAACACACACAGGTAAAAATGGCAATACAAGCTTAATTTCCCACAAGCTACTCTGAAAAAAAACGATATGGTTGTTTTTAAATGAGTTTTTTATCTAAATGTATTCTATGCATTCAGATAACAAAGCTGTGAGTAGCAGCCCCCCCAGCACCCCCCTAACTACCTACCTGAGCCCCTTCTCTCTCCAGCGATGTTCACAATCCCCTCAGCCATCCAGGTCACTCCTCTTGATTGGCTGAGACAAAGCAGTGGCGCCATTAGCTCCCGCAGCTGTCAAGTATCACAATCAGTCAGCCAATCAGGGGAAAGAGGGGCGGGGCTCCATGTTGTAATGAATACACAGAGCTCTGATTAGGCTTGGGTGCCCTCTGTAGCAAACTGCTGGCTGAGGGGCACTCAAAGGAGGGGCCAGGAGCAGTGAAGAGGGACCCGAGAAGAGGAGGATCCAGGCTGCTCTGTGCAAAACTAACTGCTCAGAGGAGGTAAGTATAACATGTTTGTTATTTAAAAAAACAAAAAACTTTACAATCACTTTAGGAAGCACAATATGAAGATATTGAACACAAATTATCTGCATGGTCCAGTTGCCAGAAACAAGCCTTTACTATGCCAATGCCACAAAAAGCCCAGTTACAATATGCCTAAAGTATTGTTCAAGTACTTTCTTTTTCCAGAGCAGCCTGTATTTCTCCTGAGTTTACCTGTGGGTTTTTCTTTGTATCCTGAACAATTCTTCTGATAGTTGTGGCTGCAATCTTGGTTTGGTATCCAGAGATCCCCAAATTTTCCACTTCTTAATAAGTAACTGAACAATACTTATTGGGAAATGTAAGGCTTTGGATATCATTTTAACCTTTTCCTTTTTTATAAAGTGCAATTTCCTTGCTACACAGGTCTTTTGATAGTTCTTTGCTCAGTATCCAAACATAGAAAGTGTAGCGCATATACAAAAATAAAAATAAAAATCATCCAGTTGAATAAATTACTGAATAAAACACATCGATGAACATGATCAAAAATAATATGAATACATTCCAATCATAAAAAATATGTAAGAACACTGTAAAGTGTGTGTAAAGTCCTCAGTGAAAATGGTGATAATCCAAAAAAAGTTCAAAAAGTGAGAAGAATAAGTGATGTTACTCCCAGTACTCGAAAATAAAGCGCAATAAAGAAGTCCACCACCGATCATTGAAGGGAAAGCTTACCAGAAATACTGTACCCAAATGGACATACGTCCAGAGGGTCAGTAAAGCAGAATGTAAACCACTGTTGAACCTGGATCGTCAGCTGCAATCACCGCTAGAACAACTTGTACGTCAATGCAAAAGGAAAACCAGGAGAGCGATAAGGATGAGTGGGTGCTTCCAGGAGGTACCCAATTAGGGCCAAAAATGTATACCAATGGATGATGATGTTGAAAAAGAAGAGAAGAGCACATAGCGTAATACTGAATGTTTAATGTAGGTAAGAACACTTACATTCCAAAAAGATGAACAGTGCTTTTCAAATATACAAAATGGCAACAGTGGAGTCACCCGATGCGTTTCGCATCAAAAAGTGCATCGTCTGGGGTGATCCCCCACCGCTGCCCTCCACAAATATAAAGGCAAGATGACCTCTTGACCCCTTTTTTCATTATGATTTCATACATGGATCCATCTTTGGGCCTATGTATGAATGCCATCTGTATACCTATATACATCATTTTTAAAGGAGTCGTAAAGGAAAATGTTTTTTCACCTTAATGCAATCTATGCATTAAGGTGAAAAAACATCTGATGCTGCCCCCCAGCCCCTGTTATACTTACCTGACCCCTCGAAAGTCCCACGCGGTCCCGATATCCTCTTCGCCGCTCAGCCTGGCCGCTGACTGGCTAGAGCGGATGGATTGAGAGCAGCACAGCCATTGGCTGGCGCTGCTGTCAATCACATTCAGTAACGCAGCGCGCCGAGGGGCGGGGCCGAGTGATACAGTGAGTGGCTGTATCACGGGAGCGCGCCCACAATTAGTGACCACCATGCAAGCTCTCGCATGACTGTGGTGACTAATTGCGGGGAGGACCAGAGACATCCGCCGAGGGACCCCAGAAGACATGGATCGGGGGCACTCTGTGCAAAACGAACTGCACAGTGGAGGTAAGTATAACATGTTTGTTATTTAAAAAAATAAAATACAATTCCTTTAGTGACCCTTTACATTTTGTATATTTTTTTATTATTATTTTTATATATTTAGGCCCCCTCTAAATAGCTGAATTCGATTTTTCAGCTTTACATTTCTGGTGCGGTGGTGGATTAATCAAAATTTATTGGTGTCCATGATCGACCATAGAGGTGTATTATAGTTATTCATAATCATTTTATACAAATTTTAATATATACACACATTCTTATTTGCCTTTTCTCCTTTTTATTTGATCCACATGATAGGGTTGAACGCAAACAGTATCCCAGATCGAGGTTTGAGGCTCATCACGTGCTGGTCACGTGATTAAGCCGGAGGTTATGATGGGTGCGAGTCTACTTCGCGCCTACCTCTTCCGCCTATCCCTTGGAGCGCATGGGATATGCGGGCCGAGGTCTGACGTGCATATTGCGTTGTAACACATGACGGATTTTTAGGCAGCGTGTTGTGCGGACTGCACGTCACGCCCCCTAACCCAGTGAATGATGTCTTGTTCCCCACATGATGTAGTGGGAGGGACAATGCGGGGATTGGTTGGTCGGCTTTTGGCCGTGTATTGCGTTCACATTGCCCCTATGTGGGGTTAATGGCCAGTTGGGCGGGTCCGGGTTGGTGTTGTGTATTCTACATGCCCCTTCCCATGTTGCTCATACAGCCCTCTGATTTGCTCATGGGATGGTCATGTGTTTTCAACACCAGGTTCCAAGGTCAACTTTCATATTGAGGCTTGGGATGCACGTCTGGATGCCCTTTTAGTCCACTAGGAAGTGCGGATCTTCTAGGCAGATATTAGTGAGTTGCCAGCACTGGCATATTTCTGATATTGATTTTATAGTATTTTAATTTATTTCAATACATTTTTAAGGGTTCTGGACACATAATTTTAAATGGTCCTGGGGTTATCCAGAGTGAGGCTTGGCTATAACCCCTGGAAGTGATTTTCTAGATGGGCAGGCAACCGGGGGTGGCTTCCCAGTCAAGGGGTCATCTTGCCTTTATATTTGTGGAGGGCAGCTGATGCACTATTTAATGCAAAACGCGTCAGGAGACTCCACTGCTGCCATTTTGTATATTTGAAAAGCGCCGTTCATCTTTTTGGAATGTAAGTGTTCTTACCTACATTAAACATTGGTACCTATTTAGTATTATGCTATGTGATCTTCTCTTCTTTTTCAACATCTCCATCCATTGGTATACATTTTTGGCCCTAATTGGGTGCCTCCTGGAAGCACCCACTCATCCTTATCGCCCTCCTGGTTTTCCTCTTGGATTGACGTACATGTTGTTCTAACAGTGATTGCAGCTGACGATCCAGGTTCAACAGTGGTTTACATTCTGCTTTACTGACCCTCTGGACGTATGTCCATTTGGGTACAGTATTTCTGGTAAGATTCCCCTTCAATGATCGGTGGTGGACTTCTTTATTGCACTTTATTTTCAAGTACTGGGAGTAACATCACTTATTCTTCTCACTTTTGAACTTTTTTTGGATTATCACCATTTTCACTGAGGACTTACACACACTTTACAGTGTTCTTACATATTTTTTATGATTGAAATTTATTCACATTATTTTTGATCATGTTCATTGATGTGTTTCATGAATTCATTTATTCAACTGGATGATTTTTATTTTTATTTTTGTATATGCGCTACACTTTCTGTTTGTCTTGTTTTCCACCATTGTCTATTGGTAGAGTGAGCTGCTTACCACTGATAGTGCGGAATAATTTGTTTTCTTGTTTCCATTTGCTCAGGATCCAGCCTGCTCAGTGCATTCACGTGAAAACTCATTGATAATTTATACACAGACACTAATTGCAATTTAAAAAGTCACAGATGTGTGAAATTAACCTTCAATTGCCATTTTACCCTGTGTCTGTCACCTTGTATGTCTGTACCAAGGACAAACATTCCAGGGTATGTACACTTTTGGTCAAGGCCATTTGGGTGATTTATGTTATTATGATTTAAAAAGGAGCCAAACAACTATGAAATAATAAATGGCTTCATATAATCACTATCCTTAAAGTGGTTGTAAAGGCAGAAGTTTTTTTTTATCCTAATGCATTCTATGCAATACGTTGAAAAGTCTTCTGTGTGCAGCAGAAAAAACATTAAAACAAAAGTTCCATACTAGCGCTAAAGTCCATGAAGTCTTTAAATAAAAAAACAAAAATAAGCCAAAAATAATAGTCAAAGTTCCAGCAAGACTAGATATGATAGATTATAAGCTCAGAAATGTCTTTAAAATCTCTACAGTTCACTGAGGAAAGGGGTTAACTCAGTGTGATGGGCATTGTACTTTGCTGCTCCATCCAGTAGTCCAAAACGGTTGCACTTCATCAGTTATAATATATAATAGATATTGATAAAACAGGTTACTTGTGTTGCCCTCCCAAAAAGGGACCATTTTGAAGTAACATTGATAGCGTTCTTCTCTATTCCTTCTCAGGCCTCGTACACACGACCGAAAACGACGGGTTTATCCTGACGAGATTCTTGGCAAGAAACTCTTGCCGCCGGAGTGTACTGACTTTAATTTCAAAAGAACCGCGGTTCTCTTGAAAGGAAAGAACGCAGTGACATCATCGTGTACGACGAGCATGCGCTTGTCACATTCGATGCCGTTGCCGCCATCTTGCTTCACCCCACCTATGGTGTAGAAGCAACCGTGCATGCGTCAAAGTCATTTTCGAGCATGCACGGGTTTCCAAGGCGACAGGTAAGTATACACACTCTCGGCTTTCTCGTCGGGAAACAGGCCGACAAGAATCTCAACGAGAAAATAGAGAGCAGGTTCTTTTTTTTTCTCGTCGAGATTCTGGCCAGATTTCCTGACGAGAAACCTGAATGCCTCGTACACACGAACGGGAATCTTGGCAAGAAGCAGTTTTCTTGCTGGTTTTTGCTGAGAAAACCGGCCGTGTGTACGAGGCTTCACATCAGTCTCTACTGTGCTTTCCGACTCTGTCCAACATTAACTCATAAGGAAGGACACAATCAGACACAGCAGACACAATTCCCTATAGACTATCTATTCATCAGTTTCTAGGTACATTGGCAGTGCTGCTCAATACCTCACCCCATGCCTAGTCTGCCTTATTATTAACATCCTTGGGGGCGCTTCACACTGGCATTCCAATAGGGGTGCGCCCACCAGTTTTTCAACCGGACCTGACTGAAAGCTCTATACAGCTCTATGGGCAGGCTGATGTAAATGGATTTGTGTCCATTAACACCCACCTACCTCCGAGTCTGTTCAAGTGTGGAAAAAAAGAAAAAAAAAAGGACTGTGTCATTTTCTTTTTCACTGGATCTAAGGCCTCATGTACACTGCTGCTGGTAAACAGATGTTTAAGAGCAGTTGGGTATTTTTTTTTTCAACTGCACCTGAAATCTCCTCTATGTTATCTTATCAGTACATGTACACAGGGTCGTTTACAGTCGTTTCTAGGCAGTTGAGTTTGGAGGCATTTTTTTGAACGTCAAAAAATGGATTCAGAAGCTGAGTTAAGAGGCATTTCAAGCGACAAATGCTTCTAAACGCGGCTAGACGCGGTAACTTGTGTTTTAGCTGCGTTTCGTTTACAAATGTTTTTTATTCTTGTCTATTTTTTTTAAATGCTTCTAAATGCAAACACCGCTAAATGCCACTAAATGCATTTTAATTGGTTACTACTAGAGTTGAGCGAACCCGAACTGTAAAGTTCGGGTTCGGTACGGACTTTGGGTTTTTCCCGAACCCGGACCGGAACCCAAATAATTGCTGCAAGTTTGGGTCCGGGTTCGGAGTTTTAGTAAAAAAAAAAAAATGTGCGGAGGTCACCCCAAATTCAATAACCAGACCCTTTAGGTCTGGTATGGATATTAAGGGGAACCCTGCCGTAAATTAAAAAAAAAATGATGTAGGGTTCCCCCTAAATATCCATAACCAGACCGAGCACGTTGACCTGGCCGGTCGCAGAAAAGAGGGGGGGACAGAGTGCGCCCCCCCCTCTCCTGAACCGCACCAGGCCACATGCCCTCAACATTGGGAGGGTGCTTTGGGGTGCCCCCCAAAGCACCTTGTCCCCATGTTGATGGGGACAAGGGTCTCATCCCCACAACCCTTGCCCGGTGTTTTTGGGGGTATGCGGGCAGGGGGCTTATCAGAATCTGGAAGACCCCTTTAACAAAGGGGACCCCCAGATCCTGCCCCCCCCTGTGTGAAATGGTAATGGGGTACACTGTACCCCTACCATTTCACGAAGGAAGTGTAAATAGTAGTTTTCAGAAAAAAAAACACACACACCGTAGAACAAATTACTTTATTAATTAAACCAAATAAAAATCCAGTGGTGAAAATAGACAATCGATGCTGCTCGCTACTCCATCGTTGTCTCTATCCAGCGTTGTGTGACCTCTCCAGCGACGGGTGATGTCTTCAGCGTTTGGTCCAGCGATTAGAACATCCATCCATTCAGAGCACAGCTCTGCGAATGACACACCGATGCTTTGACGTTTCTTTTATAGGGGAGGCGGGCCACCCGTCCCGCTCTGACGCAAGGGCTGTCCCAGTGACGTAGCAGAGTGTGCGTCAGAGGGGGGCGGGGTCACGTGACGCGTGGCCCGCCTCCCCTATAAAAGAAACGTCAAAGCATCGGCGCATCATTCGCTGAGCTGTGCTCTGAATGGATGGATGTTCTCATCGCTGGACTAATCGCTGGAGACATCACCCGTCGCTGGAGAGATCACCCGACGCTGGATAGAGACAACGATGGAGCAGCGAGCAGCATCAATCGTCTATTTTCACCGCTGGATTTTTATTTGGTTTAATTCATAAAGTAATTTGTTCTACGGTGTATGTGTTTTTTTTCTGAAAACTACTATTTACACTTCCTTCGTGAAATTGTAGGGGTACAGTGTACCCCATTACCATTTCACACAGGGGGGGGGCAAGATCAGGGGGTCCCCTTTATTAAAGCGGTCTTCCAGATTCTGATAAGCCCCCTGCCCGCATACCCCCCCAACCACCGGGCAAGGGTTGTGGGGATGAGACCCTTGTCCCCATCAACATGGGGACAAGGTGCTTTGGGGGGCACCCCAAAGCACCCTCCCAATGTTGAGGGAATGTGGCCTGGTGCGGTTCAGGAGAGGGGGGGCTGCACTCTGTCCCCCCCTCTTTTCTGCGGCCGGCCATGTCAACGTGCTCGGATAAGGGGTCTGGTGTGGATTTTAGGGGGAACTCCACGCCATTTTTTTTTTATTTGGGGTGGAGCTCCCCTTAAAATCCACACCAGACCTGAAGGGTCTGGTTATGGATATTTAGGGTGAACCCTACGTAATTTTGTTTTAAATTGACGGCGGGGTTCCCCTTAATATCCATAACAGACCTGGATTTTTATTTGGTTTAATTAATAAAGTAATTTGTTCTACGGTGTGTGTGTTTTTTTTTACTAAAAGTCCGTGTCCCATTGACTTCAATGGGGTTCGTAGTTCGGGTTCGGGTTCGGGTTCCCGAACCCAAACTTTTTTTTTAAAGTTCGGGTCCGAACCCGAACATCCAGGTGTCCGCTCAACTCTAGTTACTACCTGTCAAGTTAAATCATTCAGAAGAATGGGTCATAGAGCCCCACATTTTTACCAGTGGTGGGGTAGGACTTAGGCTACCTACACCCTGAGCTACGACCCTCGAAGCTCGATTATGTTTTTGCCTCCCCTGACTGTACGTCGTATTGGCACTGTGGGGTTGATTTACTAAAGTTGCCCTCTGCAAGTGTAGTTGCTCTAGATCTTAGTAAATTAGGTAAAGCTTCACTATGTAAAGAATACCCAATCATGTGGAGAATAAAAAAACTGTTTTTACTTACACATGATTGGATGATGGAAGTCTAGAGAGCTTCTATTCATTTACCAAGCTCTGAAACAACTGCAGTCTATTTGCCTTTTGTAAATTAACCCACATTCTTAAGAGTGCCACTGGCAATTTTATCAAATAAGTGTTGGCACATCTGCAAGATAGAGTAGATACTGGCCAGAGAGGGATCACTTTGACAAAGTTGGCCATCTTGAACTAAGAATCCCCATTGTATAAGCAAGAGTTTACTATAGGTAAGGGTTAACAAGTGGCAACACCTACTTAGTATGTGGTGTATATATGTTGATGAACTATAAAGGGCAGGGATGTCTGAAGTTGCTATATTACAGCCTAGAGGGGGAAACTTACTGTGCTGTAACCCCGTTTATAATATATGTATATATTTATTTATTTATATTATATATTTTAGTGTTTCCATGTAGATTTTAGTAATTTGTGTTTGTGTAATTATTATTATTTTTTTAAATTTAAAAGCAATCAGACATTGACACGCTTCAATACATTCTCCATCCAGCTGTTAAATGCACAGATGACAGGCAGGTGGCAGCATGTGATTATAAGGATTTTACAGGCCTAATGGCATTACTATTTCCTTTAAATACAAGAAATACTGTTGGTTACCCATACAGCAGCACTGACTGACATAACTGAGAACAGGAAGGCTGAGTTGCATCAGTCCTAGTTAGTTCATATTCAATCAAAGAACAATAACTAGAGGGAAATAAATGCACAGAGATTTCCTGGTATACTGCAATTAACAAAAGTTTATACTAAAGGCCCTCTGGCACCGCTTTAAAAAAAATAGAAATATTAGTACAACGATAGGTTAACCTAAACTTGTACCACATATTATTATTACAAGCAGTAGTAGTAATATAATAATAGTAGTAGCATCAGTAGTATTTCGCAAACATGTACAGGCAAAAATCCTGTTATCGCCATGACTTTACATTAAGGCCCATGCCCACAGACGTTTTTACAGCCACTTTTCTGAGCGTTTTTTGCAGCTTAAAAACGGCTCTCCATGTTAGCCTATGGCCTCATGCCCACCATGACGTTTTTGAGCTGTAAATAGCTGAGCCGTTTTTAAGCTGCAAAAAAAAACCCCAGGACCAGTGCGTTCTGAAGCTCCAGCGTTAGAGCTGTAAAGACGTCAGACGCCGGCAAACGGGATTTAACGAGGCTTAACGCTGTGTTAAGCCTCGTCCGGCGTTTCTTTCTCTATTCAAAATCAATGGTTCCCTATCGCACCAGAAGTCGGATCAAGATAATCAGATTTGCGGGGCGACTTGTGTTCAGAGAATCTTGAAGGAGAAAAGCAGTGAAAATTCCCATAGGGAACCATTGATTTTGAATAGAGAAAGAAAAACGCGGCTGAAAACTAGCGCGGCAAAACGTGCATTGAATTAAATGCAAAACGCTGGAAAAATCGCATTAAAAACGCTGCTTTTTTCTTGGCGTCTGTACTAGCTTTACAGCCCGTTTTTTAAAACGTCAGTGGGCATGAGGCCTAATAATGCTTTTTCTTTCAAAGTAAATTATAGGCTGCCTGTAAGATTTAGTGTAGCGTGATGTTTTGAAAGGTAAAGTGGTTGTAAACTCCAAAAATAACAAAACTAAACAAAAAAAAGACCTGCAGGACAAAGGATCATTATGAAATACTTACTTTATATCGAAGCTGTTGCAGCGATCCCTGCACACCACTGTAACTGGCAACATGTCTCCCGCGTTTACAGGCTCTGGCGCTGTGATTGGACAGAGCCGCAATGACATCACTCCCGCGCATGCACATGGGAGCCGCCGGTCAAGGCACAGATCCTGAAGAAATGGCACGAGCGAGACGTTTCTTCAGTCCGCATGTGCCGATGATGTCTGCACATGAGGAAACAGTGAATATCTCCTAAACTGTACAAGTTAAGGAGATATTCAAGGTACTTACAGGTTAACCTTATTATAGGCTTACCTGTAAGTAAAAGTGGTGTAACAGGGTTTACAACCTCTTTAACGAGTACATCTTCATTTCAGAGGTCTGTACATCAGAGCAAACAGAGCGATAACTAAAAATGGTTAAAGGAACAGAGATTTGGTTTTCGTAAAAGGAATGTTTCATTCGAATGAAACCATTTGGAAACTATAGTGCATATCCTCTACATAAATTCCATACACAAATGCTTTACCTCCCAGGTGAGGAGGCAAGGCACATGGATAATAAGGCTTAAAGTGGTATTAACCCCAAAAGCAAATATTTATTAAAGCGGGAGTTCACCTGAAAAAAAAATTGTAACATTTGATTGAGGCTCATTTTGGGAAGCAGAATCGGGTGTTTTTTTTTAAATCGAAGCAGTACTTACCGTTTTAGAGAGTGAAGTTCTCCGCTGCTTCCGGGTGTGGTCTTTGGGACTGGACGTTCCTATTTGATTGACAGGCTTCCGTCAGGCTTACGACGGTCGCATACTTCGCGTCACGAGTAGCCGAAAGAAGCCGAAGGTCGGCGCGCCTGCGCACCGACGTTCGGCAGCTTTCGGAAAATCGTGACGCGCTGTATGCGACCGTCGGAAGCCTGTCAATCAAATAGGAACGCCCAGTCCCGCAGCTCATACCCGGAAGCGGCGGAGAACATCGCTCTCTAAAACGGTAAGTACTGCTTCGATTTAAAAAAAAAACACCCGATTCTGCTTCCCAAAATGAGCCTCAATCTAATGTTAAAAATTTAGTTTTTGGGTGAACCTCCACTTTAAATTGCAGCTTACCAATTCTTAGATGTGGTAGCTGCATTAGTGTTCCTTTTTATTCTTTCTTTCTTTCTTTCTTTCTTTCATTTTCACCTGGTGATATAGCCAGCAAGTCTGTTTTTCAACAGAACAAGCTGTCCTGTACATGTAGCAGTTAGAGGGGAGAGACATACCATTTACCACTGACAAGGATGCTTACAATGATCAGCTTTTTGTTTATTTATGTAAAACCTTTATCCCAAAAGGAAAAAACTGTTGCAGTAACTGCTTATAAAGTGTGAGCTCAAGTTTGGCTTCAGTTTGTTAGTGTGTCCAAATCTGCTAATTCATCTAACACTCCCCTCCCCCTAGAACAGTGTTTCTCAATTCCAGTCCTCAGGCCCCCCCAACAGGTCAGGTTTTCAGGATTTCCCTCAGATGAAAAGGCTGTGGTGATTACTAAGGCAGTGAAACTGATCAAATCACCTGTGCAAAATAATGGAAATCCTGAAAACCTGACCTGTTGGGGGGGCCTGAGGACTGGAATTGAGAAACACTGCCCTAGAATGACAGTGCTGCTGTCCAAATGTGCTCCTGTGCTCATTCATCCAGAGTGGGGAGGGGACACTCTAATACAGGAGGTGTGTTACTGGTGTGTTACTGGTCAGATCACCAAAAGCCTAAAAAAGTAAACTGATACAGCCACCACATCTAGTGATTAGTAAGCTGCAATATAATACATTTTGTTACTAACCATTAGACAGCTGTCAAAATGCATCTATTACAGAACTAACTTCAGTAAATTGGAACCTAACTGGTTCTTTCTTATACTACACATTTTTAATACCAAGACTAGGGATGAGCTTAGAGTTCGAGTCGAACTCATGTTCGACTCGAACATTGCCTGTTCGCCTTAGGCGAACAGCGAACAATTTGAGGTGTTTGCGGCAAATTCGAAAAGCCGCGGAACACCCTATTAAAGTCTATGGGAGAAATCTAAAGTGCTAATTTTAAAGGCTAATATGCAAGTTATTGTCCTAAAAAGTGTTTGGGGACCTGGGTCCTGCCCCAGGGGACATGTATCAATGCAAAAACAAGTTTTGAAAACGGACGCTTTTTTGGGAGCAGTGATATTAATAATGCTTAAAGTGAAACAATAAAAGTGAAATATTCCTTTAAATTTTGTACCGGGGTGGGGGGGGGGGGGTATAGTATGCCTGTGAAGTGGTGCATGCTTCCAATGCTTACAACTGTCTCTGCACAAAGTGTAATTTCTGAAGAAAAAAAAGTCATTTAAAATCATTTGCGTCTATAATGAATTGTCAGCTCCCGGCAATCCAGAGATTCATAAAAAAAAAATTAAAAAAGCATGGCGGTCCCCCCAAATTCAATTACCAGGCCCTTCAGGTCTGGTATAGATATTAAGGGGAACCCCGCTGTCAATTAAAAAAAAAATGATGTGGGGGTTCCCCCCAAATATCTATTCCAGACCCTTCAGGTCTGGTGTGGATTTTAAGGGGAACTCCACCCCAAATTTAAAAAAATAATGGCGTGGAGTTCCCCCAAAAGGGGGCGGGTCATGTGACGGGTGGCCCCGTCTCACCTATATAAGAGCTGTGGTGGAGACAGGCGGCCGGCGATGCATGCGCTCTGGATCCCGGACCTGGATGAAGAGATCTTCTCATCGCTGGATCCCTGCGGAGAGGAGATTACCCATCACAGGATATCGAAAACGTTGGAGCGGGGACCGAGAGTGGATTACCACCGCTGAATTTTTTTTTTTTTTTAAATAAAGAAATTTTTTCCACGGTGTTTGTGTTTTATTTTATTTTTTTTCATGAATGCCTTTTCTCTGAATTGCTGGGAGCCGACAATTCATTATAGCCGCAAGTGATTTTAAATTACTTTTTTTCCTTCAGAAATGACACTTTGTGCAGGGACAGTTCTAAGCACGGGAAACATGCGCTACTTCACAGGCATACTTTACACACACCCCCGGTACGAAATTTAAAGGAATGTTTCACTTTTATTGTTTCACTTTAAGCATTATTAAAATCACTGCTCCCGAAAAAACAGCCGTTTTTAAAAAAAAATGTTTGCATTGATACATGTCCCCTGAGGCAGGTCCCAGGTCCCCAAACACTTTTTAGGACAATAACTTGCATATTAGCCTTTAAAATTAGCACTTTAGATTTCAAACGTTCGAGTCCCATAGACTTTAACGGGGGTAAAATTCACACAAACTTTTGGTGTGTTCGCGGGTTCTGGTGCGAACCGAACGGTGTTCGGCTCATCCCTAACAAGACACTGATACACAGACTCTCATCGTGTAGCAGTAACAGATTTCTGTGCATAATAAAAGATAGTCAGTGTAATGCTGGGGGGGATTTACTAAAACTGGCTCACACAGAATCTGGTGCAGCTGTGCATAGTAACCAATCACCTTCTAACTTCAGCTTCTTCAATTAAGCTTTGACAATGTGCCTACGTTCACATAAGGCCGATTTCACATGCAATTTGACGCTATCAATCCGCATGCCAAATTGGAGCCTATTTCCGGCAACGTCACTGTCTGAATCAGTGTGACGCCGACCTTGCAGTGCTGCACCGATTCCCCCAAAAATCCAGCACCTCTTTTGGCGACTTCGGGAACGATTTTAATAGACATCTGTGCATGAACCCACACAAATGTCTCTTAAATTGCCCCCCAAGGTCGCACTAAAATACTGGTTTGAAATCATACAAGTTCAGCTGAACTCGCACAATTTCAAACCCGCATTCAGTGTGAACCTAGGCTAAAACCTAGGAACTGATTGGTTACTATGCACAGCTGCACCAGATTATGTGTGCACCATTTTAGTGAATCTTCCCCACTATGACTAGGTAAGTGATTGTGGAAGGAGGGGTTTGGAATTGCTAGGATGACCATTTATTTTATTTATCTGGTCACCTTACTGTTGGGGATGCTTGCGGAATAAGGTTGAGCAGGGCTTTTTTTTCAGGGGGAACTTGGTGGAACTCCACCACCTCCACCACCTCTGGCTCAGACCCTTTGGTGCCTGCTCACCACAATCACCTGTGTTTACAAGTGACTGCTCTTCGGAAGCATACTTTAAAACACAAAAAAGCTATTAGGTAGGTTTATATGGCAGAATAAAAAACCCTGCATAAGTATGGCAATATTAACAAGAGATAAGGCACACAGAGGTTTGGGGGTACCAGATATTAACACATATTACAAGGCAATTCATATGGCACGGGTGGTTGATTGGGTAAAAAATAAATAAAGAGAAAAGGTGGGTTAAATTGGAAAGTAGTATGAATAAGACAATATTAAGGAAAGAGATTTGGATCCCAGCACATTTTAGATATTTAAATGAGCACATGCACATGACCACACTGACATCAATGTCAATTTGGGATATGGTACACAAAAAGGAAAAATGGAGATATAATTCCCCACTAATCCCACTAAATGACACAAATTATTTTGCACCGGGGAAAGCTAGCTTGTTTGGTAACTGGATAAAAAAGAAAATATGCACAATTAAAGGATATTGTAAAAGAAGGTAAAATACGCACTTTTGAGGAACTGAAAATAAAAAAAGAAATATTTGATCTAAACAGGTGGTGGTACGCACAGCTGAAACACTTTGTGGAATCCCTCTCTTATCCGATTAGGCCAGAGGGTAATATGCTCCCACTAGAGCGCTTGTGCTCAGCACCAAACGGAAAGGGAGGGATCTCCCCGATTTATAAAATTTTGATTGGGCTAAAAATTTCAGGGGCCACCACCGTGTATTAAAAAATGGGAAGAGGAGTTGGAAACAGGTGAAACTGAGATAGATGTTGGGAAAATACTAAAGTTGACACATATCACATTAACCAATTGTGGTTTGATAGAAATGAATTACAAATGCCTAGCACGCTGGTATATAACCCCGGACATAGCACACCACTATCAAAGGGAAACCTCTACATTTTGTTGGAGGGGCTGTTCGGAACCGGGAACTATGTCACACTTATGGTGGACTTGCCCAAAAATTAAAACATACTGGAACAAAGTGATATTAGTAACAGAGGAAATTACTGGAATTAAAATACCAGAAGAGTCATGTGTATGTCTGTTTCACGGGACTAAAATGCCTATCAAAAATTACATGAGAACCTTACTTCCCCATTTCCTAAACGCAGCGAAAAGTTTGATTCCCAGACAGTGGAAGGATCCTAAGAGCTCTACGGTGAGGAACTGGCTATGTAAAATAAATTATATTTATTAAGAAGAACAGCTAAGGTTTAAGGGAGAGGAAGGAGAAGGGGGATTTTAACTGAAATGGCAAGACTGGTTAAAATATAAGCAGACACAGAGATATGCAGAAAGGATTGTATAGAGCAGGAAGGGCGATAGGCAAAGGGAGACATGACACGAGATGGTTGGTCGGAGAGAAGAGGGTGGGTAGGATGGGGGGGGGGTTGGGGTAGGGTCAGGGTTGGGGTTTTCTTAAAACTGGAAAATAAAGTATTTTTGTATATTTTTTTTGGGGCCGGAACAGGCTATTTGACTGTGATTTAAATATTGTAAGTACTTTATACCTAATAAAAAAAAAACAAGTGACAGCTCTGCACTCTGTATGAAATGCAATCCTGGTATTTAATGCCCCTTTAACCTCCCTGGCGGTATCCCCGAGCGTGACTCTGGGTTGTTTTTCAATGCTACTATCGGTATCCCCGAGTCACACTCGGGGTAGATGTGCAGAGCATGCAGCGGTGCAGCTTACCTTTCGCAGCATCCACAGACAAGTTACTTACCTTGTCCCTGGATCCTGCGATGCATCCCCGCTGTGTGAGCAAACGGGTCCTCGCTCGATTCACAGTGTCCCTGTGTGCCGCCGATCTCCGTTCCCTGCGACGTTACGACGCACGGGGCGGAGAACGGCGCCAAATTCAAAAAAGTAAACAAACACTTTACATACAGTACTGTAATCTTATAGATTACAGTACTGTATGTAAAAAATACACCCCCTCCCCCTTGTCCCTAGTGGTCTGCCCAGTGCCCTACATGTTCTTTTGTATAATAAAAACTGTTCTTTCTGCCTGAAAACTGTAGATTGTCCAAAAGTGTCCCTTTATGTCAAAAATGGTTTTAGAGCAGCTAGAAAACAGCGATAATAAATTATAATCACTTGCAGAATTGTGCGATAGCGATTTGTGGGGAAATTCGTCATAAAAAAATTAAAGTAATGACAGCGACAATTCTGCAACTGAGCAAATTTCAGTGATTTTGAGTTGATTACATTACATTATTGAATAATTTTTATTATAATTATATTATTATTTGTTATAATTATTTATAATTATTTATTATATTATAATTTATAATTTTGTTTTTAAAAAAAATCATACCCGGGATGCCTACTACACTCTTGTTTGGTCAGATTTAAATGAGTTATTCCTAAGAATTGCAGGCCTACAGTATAAAACGCCAAATTTCCTTGCAAAATAACTTTTGGTACGTAATTCCAGACAGAATCATACCGCCAGGGAGGTTAAGACCCTCTTACTGCTTTTGTGAAATTTGACTGACCACACTCACTATTTGATGTGATTTGGAGAGCATGCGTAGGGGGAAGGATTTGTGGTGTCGTGGTTAAGTTCCAGCACCTATTGTTTGAGAAAAAAATCCCTGAGGTTGAGGCCTGGTCAAAAGTGTCCCTCTATAAAAACAAGTCTGTGTGAGGATACTTGTGTTGACGGGTGTGGCAGTTGTGCCAGCCTGGAGTACTGAGTAGGAACACAAGAAGCAGCATTTACATGTAAAGCTGTTGAAAGGCATTTCCAATAAAAATTAAATCATAACATGTTGTGGGAGGGACTATAAAGGGGTATAAGAAGATGTGAGACTTCAATGCAGCTTTAGGTGTGAACATGGCCATTATAATATATGTTATATCAGCAATATCATGGTAGTACTGGTGCCTGTACATAGTCTGGAGCCCAGTATAAACATGTACATGTTAACAGCTGGGTGCGTGTAAACAGAATGCATTCTGACATGATTTTGTAGCCATGCTTGTTTTAGCCAAACTCAAGGAATATGTGTTGGTGATCAATCAGAATAGTTAATTCAGCATATAAATAGGGAAATATGACCATCGTTGATACCTGCCCATTGTCCAGTTTGTTTTTGATCTGGCCCTGTTGATAAATAGAAGGCCATAGACATGGTGCATCATAATGCTGATTTGTCTGGTATTCATGAAGTAATTACTGTAGACCTAAAGCAAGTAGTTTCATTTCTAGTACTGCGATCTTTCCTTGACTACAATTTGGTTTCAGGATAGATTCATTTTAAGATTAGCAGATTGTCACCAAAGTCTTGTCAAGGTTTTGATGGATTTATGACTAGGCCACATATGCTACTTTCATTTCTCAGCTTTCTGGGTTTCTTCATTTCACATTTCATGCTTTAAATCATTCCATCTGGCTTGCAGCATTTAAATGTTTAATAATAAAACAGAGAAGCAGAGAAATGATATATATATATATATATATATATATATATATATATATATATATATATATATATATATATATATAAATAACTATTATATAGAGAATTATTTACAGTTGGTTACAGCTAATAGATGAAGTGGTAAAGTGCAGCGCTAAATATGATAAACATGAACACCTGCTACTCAAACATGTATTGATAGCAGAGAGTCACTGTGGTGCATACAACAAATATACTATATTAATCAAATATTGTCATTCAATAAAATGTATAGTGAACAGTGACACATTTACATATGACGAAAAATGCTAGTGCAAAGTTTTATATAGTTCATAAAGTGTTTCCAGTGGATGAAGTGACTCTCCGAGGTGAGTAATAATAAAACAGTTGTCTGTAGGTATTCCAGCACCGATAAAAAAGAGAGGCTTACCAGATATGTTGAACCCAACTAGGCATACGCCAAATGAGTCAACAGAGCTTGTGGTGTAGCGCACCCAGGGGAGGAAAGTATATCAGCATACAATGTAGACATATGAGGCAGAAGACCGTCACAATATTGTTGCCAGTAGGGTTTTAACCAAGGATGCAGTGACACAAACTCAAAGGCAATTCCTCCAATAATAAATTGGTAGAAGGAGAGAAAATAGGCCACATAGTGTGATACCATTTCAACAAGAAAAATGTATTGTATAAGTAAAAAATGGACACTCACAGTTGAGAAGATATTAACCACCTCAATACCGGGCTTGTAAACCCACCTCCATACCGGGCCTATTCTGGCACTTCTCTCCTACATGTATAAATCATCATTCTTTTGCTAGGAAATTACTCAGAACCCCCAAACATTATATATGTTTTTTTTTAGCAGACACCCTAGGGAATAAAATGGTGGTCATTGAAACTTTTTATCTTGCACAATATTTGCGCAATGATTTTTCAAACGCCTTTTTTTTGTAAAACAAATGGTTTCATGAATTAAAAAATAACAAAACAGTAAAGTTAGCCCAATTTTTTTGTAAAATATGAAAGATGATGTTACGCCGAGTAAATAGATACCTAACATGTCATGCTTTAAAATTGCGCACACTCATGGAATGGCGCCAAACTTTGTTACTTAAAAATCTCCATAGGCGATGCTTTAAATTTTTTACAGGTTACCAGTTTAGAGTTACAGAGGATGTCTAGTGCTAGAATTGTTGCACGCGCTCTAACGCACGCGGTAACACCTCACATGTGTGGTTTGAACGACGTTTACATACGTGGGCGGGACTTACGTGTGCGTTCGCTTCTGAGCGCAAGCTACCGGGGACAGGGACGTTTTAATTTTTATTTTATTTTTACTTATTTAGTTATTTTTACACCTTTTTTTTACATTTTTTTTCCGATCGCTTTTATTCCTATTACAAGGAATGTAAACATCCCTTGTAATAGGAATAGTGTGTGACAGGTCCTCTTTAAGGAGAGATGCGGGGTCAATAAGACCCCACATCTCTCCTCCAGGCTGGAAAGAATGAGATTGTGAAAAAATTCACAGATCTCATTCTTACTAGCCGCAATTGCGGTTTGTTTACTTACGGGTACCTGGGCGTGACGTCATCACATCGCGCCCGGGCCTCCGACGGTCATAGAGATGACTGGTGACCATCTGGTCATCAGTCATCTCTATGCTGCACATCCAGAAGATGGCGATCATCTCTCCGGGCCCCCGATGGGACGGGAGAGCCCGGAGAAGCACCGGATGGCGGCGGGAGGGGGGGATGTCCCCTCCCGCCGCCTATAAGAACGATCAAGCGGCGTAACCACCGCTATGATTATTCTTACGGTGCGCAGGATAACCGCCGGAGGAAAATTATATCTAATTGACGCCTCTAGGTGCAGGCATCATTCAGATATCCCCACACAAATTACAGGACGTCATATGACGTCCACCCGGGATAACAGATCCCCTTTTTGGACATCATATGACGGCGTGCGGTTTTAAAGTGGTTAAAAGCATGTAGATCAAATCAAATGACGCAGTGGCATCAGGAGAGCCTGTCCCAACGTTTCATCCTAAAAAGGCATCCTCTGGGGTGCTGGTCAATTTTGGTATGTATTGAAACCATATGAGGTGCTCATTTTGATATGCACTGTAAGCCTCGTTTTGGTATATATTAAAACCATATGAGGTGGGCCAAGCCTCATTTTGGTATTAACCCTACATGGTAAATAGGGACTATAAAACGGAAAACAATGTATATTAAACCAACTAAATATTTGACATGTTGTAATATAAAGTTAACTAATCAAAAAAAGGATATATATTCAGAGCAACTTAGCGGCGACAAACATCGACAAAATAGCGCTAGAGCAGGAATGAACGCTATCTATCAGCAACCACAGTGAACATAACGTCCAAACTGGCAGAAGACGCGGCTCCGACCTTGCTCTGAGCAGAAAAATAGTAATATCCGGAAGTCCCCATCATGGTCTTGAAACCAGAAGTGTCTCCTATCAGTAATGTGAAGTATGGTAGCTGTGCTGTGGGGGAGGGAATGGGAAGGTGGAAGTGAAAAGAGAATGCAAAGTAAAGGGATCGTGGGTGAACTTAAACAGTGAAATAAAAAAATATTAAGGTATCTGATAATCTGATGATACTACAATGAACAATACAGATGAAAGTGAACAAACACCTATAATCCTGTAAAGATTTAACAGTAAAAATACAAAGTAAAATGGCTACTACATATACAAACACCAAAAATAGCATAAAAAAATAAAATAAAATGTGCAAAACTATCATGTCCATGTCCATAAATAAGGATCAAATCTAGCAGTCCAGTAATTCCTCCACAGAACAGTGTCTAGATAAAACACCTCCACCAAAATTGCAATGTGCACAAATGAAATCTTCAGTAATGACACCTCTGATGTGCTGGCAGCTCACCTCACTGCTGCTTATCCAAACAGCTAACCGAGATCCTGATCGCAGCTGGACGTGTGGGCTGATAAAACACCCCCTCCTGACTCCTAAGACAGCTCTCAGCGGAAAATGTGTTTAATGGAAAAGAGAAGATATATGCAATGCATATAGCGTGACACTGTGAGGGTACCTCGAACAGGTAAAGATTTGAGAAAATGCACTCACATGAATTAAAGGACAGCGAGCATAAATCCACGGGTGCCGAACTTGTATCCCCCTCAGAGTGTCAGCTATACAGATGAAAGTGTGAGCTGACCCTCATACGTCCAAATGGTAAGGCTCAATGTATTATGGGAGCATTAAGAAGAGCGAAAAAGAGACCATAGCGTGACTCCAATTAATAGATACATTTAATAAAAAACGAATAAAAAACTCACATTTAGGTAGTGAAGTAGAATAAAACATCCACGAGCGCTGAGCTCGTATTAAAACTTCAGACTCTGTGTGTACCCGGTGCTCCAATCCCTACGTATCGTCACATCACATCACTTCATCCACCGAGGACCCGGTGCGCGTGCCCGGTGGCCGCGATGGCTGCCGGGCATCCACGATTTCTCAGTAACTGAGCAGGAAGTGGATCTGTGTGTGTAAACACAGATCTTTTTTTTCTCTCCATTTAATGGACTTCCCCTTTCCATAGATATAGGGAACTGCCCATTCCATCTTACTCCATACGAGTGTAACAGGGGGGGATCATCCTCACGGGCACGTAAGCCTCACATTTTCTCATCGCACTGACGTCTTGTGGTTACAGTTTCCTTCTTGGTAAGTGCATTTCATCCAATCATCTTAATATAACTGGCGAAAATACTTTTTGAAATCGCTCCGTTTGTACTTGTGTGACACATGGGACACCGCTGTTCATATACCTACAGTATATACACAAGTTCATTTAATGGAATGCAATGTTTAGTCTGTAATAATTTGATTTATGACTTTAAATATGTATTTAATGAATTATTAACTATTTTAAAAGTATATTCATTGTGCCACTTCCAAAGGCCCTGACGAAGCGGAAATCCGTGAAACGCGTTGGTCATATTTTTCATAAATGCTTGGGAATCACACATCCTGAACTTCAAATGCTTAAAACTGTAACTTGATTTTATTTTATATTTTGATTCCTTTTGATATCACTGCCATTTGGCAGTTAAATAAAAGTTGTTTTTTATTTTATATTTTAACCCTTTTTCTTGACACATAGTCGCATATTCTTAGGGGATGGTGCCTCAGTAGGAGCCTCTTGGTATTTCACACACACCCCAACCCCTACACATTATCATTATCTTAGTTTTCAAAAGCTGGATCTCATGCTGTATTTAATGCAGGTCTCCTGATGTAGATAGGGTTATTGCCCTACCCTAAGGCTCTTAACACTAACTTTCCCTGTTGCCCCAATCCTAAAATTGACTGTAACTCTAACTCAAACATTAATTATTGCTGTAACCCTAAACCTACAAATGTTTGTTGCGACAAACCTAAGCCTGGGTTTACACTAGATGTGGTGCAAATTCACGTTGAATTCTCTGCAGATTTGGCACCACAGCTAATTCACAACCCGTACATGCAAACTTATTACAGAGTGTATGTTAAGTTAACGACGCACCATAATCGATTTGCAAAATGCAGCACGATTTGCAGAATTTTGGTTTGCATGGGTGTGAACACCCATGCGATCCGATTCTGGTGCGGACAAAAAAAGGGTCCTGCACCAGTTTGGTGCAAATGCGGTGCAATTTGAGCCATACAAATTCATGGCTCAAATCGCACCCCAGAATCACTGCATGTACTTCACACAGGAATGTGCTGGGATTCCTGTGCGAATTACATGCAATGTTCCACACCGCAACAGTGTGAACCTGGGCTGACTCTCTTTGTAACTCAAATCCTAATGATAACTGTAATGATATCTGTAACCCTAACCTGAATGCTACCTCTCTCTGTAACCCCAAACCTAACTTTCATTGTAACTCCAACTCTAAAGCAAACTTTCCCAGTAACCCAACCCAAGTCCTTTTACTAACTTTAAGTGTAACCCCAACCTTAACACTAAGGCCCCATACACACGAGAGAATTTATCCGCGGATACGGTCCAGCGGACCGTTTCCACGGATAAATCCTCTCAAAGATTTCCGCAGATTTCGATGCGATGGAGTGTACACACCATCGCATTGAAATCCGCGCGGAAATCCTCTGGCGATGACGTGTCGCGCCGTCGCCGCGATTATGACGCGGCGACGGGCGCGACGCTGTCATATAAGGAATTCCACGCATGCGTCAAATCATTACGACGCGTGCGGGGAATCCCTTTGGACGGATGGATCCGGTAAGTCTGTACAGACGAGCGGATCCATCCGTTGGAATAGATTCCAGCAGATGGATTTGTTGTGCATCTCAGCAAATATCCGATCTGCTGGAATCCATCCCAGAGGAGATTTCTCCGCGGAAACAGATCCGCTGGCGTGTACACACCATAGGATCTATCCGCAGAAACCCATTTGCTGGGATTTATCTGCGGATGGATTCTATCAGTGTACGGGGCCTAAGGCCCCGTACACACGACCGAGTTTCTCGGCAGAATTCAGCCAGAAACTCGGTTCAGAGCTGAATTCTGCCGAGAAACCCGGCCGTGTGTACACTTTCCGCCGAGGAAGCCGACGAGGACCTCGGCGAGGAAATAGAGAACATGTTCTCTATTTCCTCGTTGTTCTATGGGAGAACTCGGCCCGCCGAGCTCCTCGGCGGCTCCAGGACTAAACACGCCGAGGAACTCGATGTGTTTGGCACGTCGAGTTCCTCGGCCGTGTGTACGGGGCCTAAGTCTCTCTACAACTCTAAAGCAGCCCATAGACAGTGCAAATATCTTTCCTGCAACCACAGGTTTGACGGGGGAATCCCTCCTGTTGAGCAATTGTCTTCTCCCTGCAGGGTTGGGCAGAGGAAGCCCTGTGATTATCACTAGCGGCTATAGCAGCTGCTTGAGATATTCGGAAGTGAATCTGGCAAGCTGGCTGTACCCATGTTTATCGATCGATCAACTTGGTACATTCAGCTTGCCCAATAATGGTTCGAATCTTGGCCAGTTCTTGCTGAACCGGCTAAGATTTAAACCATCTATGACTGGCGTAAACCTGAGGCCCCTTTCACACTGGGGCGGTTTGCAGGCACTATTGCGCTAAAAATAGTGCCTGCAAACCGACCTGAAACAGTGGCTGCTGTTTCTCCAGTGTGAAAGCCCAAGGGCTTTCACACTGGAGCGGTGCGCAAGCAGGACCACTCCAAAAGTCCTGCTAGCCGCATCTTTGAAGTGGTGACGGAGCTCCTCCACCGCTTTTTCCCATTGAAAGCAATGGGAAACCGCAGCTATACGGCGCATTGCCGGCGGTATTAACCCTTTTTCGCCCGCTAGCGCAGGGTAAGACCGCAACGCTAGCGGCCGAATATCGCCGGAATTCCGACGGTAAAGCACCGCTAAGCAGAGCGGCGCTTTACTGCCACCGCACCTCCTGCCCCAGTGTGAAAGGGGCCTGACTGTAACCCTAAAGTTAACTCTCCTTGTAATCCCAATCCTAATGCATCCCAGTCCTACTGCTAACTCTAAGGCCTCGTACACACGACCGAGTTACTCGTCGGTCGAAACACATCGTTTTCCTCGTCAAGTTCCTTGTTAGGCTTGCTTTGCGTACACACTGTCAAGACAAAATCTCCTCGTTCTCAAACGTGGTGACATACAACACATACAACGGCAGGGGAAGTTTGATTCCACTGGTTAAACTCTTGGGGCTGGTTTTGGTAATTTCATGTGTTTGCGTGTTAAGTAAAAGTTTGTTAAGAGACGATTTGCACTTTTCAGTCTGTTACAGCTTGAAAAATGTGTTATCTCCATTACAAATGCTACTTTTACTCCCGTCTCATAGTTTATTCTGAGCAAGCGCGGGTTTCTTAGCATACACACGCTCGAGTTTCTCATTGGAAACCAGCCCGACCAGGAACTCGACGAGCCAATTTGAGACTCCCGTCGAGGAAATAGAGAACTTGCTCTCTTTTTGGCTGGTCGAGTTTCTCAACAGTTTCCTCAACGAAAATGTACACACGACCGGTTTCCTCGGCAAAAAAATATCTCCCAGCAAGTTTCTTGCTGGTTTTTGCCGAGAAACTCGGTCGTGTGTACAAGGCCTAAGACATGTGCACACCGAAATATTTTGTTTCGAAATTTCGTTTTCGTCAGAAAAATACATTTATTTAGTTACTCCAGAAATTAGTTTTTATTTATTTAGTTTTGTTTAAAAATGCATTTGCCCAAAAATCCAAATTAATTAATGTATGTCGAATGTTCTAAGAAGATTCGACGGAGCAGCTAAACTGTACGACGTAGCAATTGTACATTTCCAGTCTAATGTTCCGCCTACAAGCTATAGAGGAATTCTAATGTTGGATGACACTAGTAATAATTATATTTATAAATTATTATTACTAGTCAACCAACATTCAAATTCTTCTATAGGCTATGGGCTGAGCATTTGACCGGAAATGTACGATTGTGGCATCGTACAGTTTAGCTGCTTGTCGAATCTTCTTAGAACTTTCGACAGACACCATAAGCCTTCAATGACAGATTCAACGTTGTATGTTTTTTGCTGCTTTGTCGAATCTTCGTCATTCTTGTCGAATGGTCTACCCCAACACTGTCTCTATATTGTCGAATCTTTCCTCTCTATGTAGAATAATCTTGGACTAATAGAGTGAAGGTTAGGCACATTCAACCGCAGGTTCGATAGACACAGATTGCTATTGTCAGCATCATGTCGAATCTTTTATCTGTATCGAACTGTTTTAGCAATGAAAACAAAAATAAAGCATTTTTTATGTCAGATCTTTCGGATTTTGGATTCTGCACGTTCATTTTAGTTTGTTAAATTGATAACGAAAATATCCGAAATTCGGACGAAAATGCATTCGGATGAAAACGAATGCACGTGTCTACTAACTCTATTTGTGACCTTTCTAACCTTGAAAGTAAACATCTCTAATATAAATGTAACTCCATATTTGTATACCTCCCTTCATGATACTGTGTTAAGTTATTATATACAGTATTCTCAAAAGTGAGTACACCCCAGGGCTCAAGTCCTGCGTGAACGGGTGGGAACGGAGTTCCTGCACTTTTTTCACAGCAGGAATGCAGTTCCCTTTGCAGGACTAGAGCAGCCAAGAGCAGCCAAGCCGCCCGAGCCAATCCTTCACTAAGCGGCGATGCCCAGCTCGAGTCACTGTCAGGGGCAGGCGAACCTTAGTAATCCTTTATGTTACTGGCCGCTTCCTGTATATGGATTCATCGGGTAGTGTGCGGGTATTCCGTCACTTCCTCGATGCCGCAATGTCTCCTGGGAGCTTTTGTCATTGTTCCCAGGAGACATTGCGGAGGTCTGCCACGAGTTAGCGCGGGATTTAGAAAGAACTTGCGGTTTAGTAATTATGCATATGAGCGTATCATTTTTATTTATTTTTGGTGGGGGAGTGGATCTTGGGTGGGAGTTCCCACACTTTTTTCCCCAGGACTTGACCCCTGGTACACCCTCACATTTTTGTAAATATTTTAAATATATCTTTTCATGTGACAACACTGAAGTTCACCAGAGCTTCACAGGTTGCCACTGGAGTCCTCTTCCACTCCTTCATGACGACATCACGGAACTGGTGGATGTTAGGGACCTTCCGCTTGAGGATGCCCCTCAGATGCTAATAGGGTTTAGGTCCGGAGACATGCTTGGCCAGTCCATCACCTTTACCCTCAGCTTCTTTAGCAAGACAGTGGACGTCCTGGAGGTGTGTTGGGGTCGTTATCATGTTGGAATACTGCCCTGTGGCCCAGTCTCCAAAGGGAGGGGATCATTCTCTGTTTCAGTATGTTGGTATTCATGGTTCCCCTTGATGAACTGTAGCTCCCCAGTGCCAGCTGCACTCATGCAGCCCCAGACCATGACACTCCCACCACCATGCTTAACTGTAGGCAAGACACACTTGTCTTTGTACTCCTCACCTGGTTACTGCCACACACGCTTGACACCATCTGAACCAAATACGTTTATCTTGGTCTTATCAGACCACAGGACATGGTTCCAGTAATTCATGTCCTTAGTCTGCTTGTCTTCAGTAAACTGTTTGCAGGCTTTCTTGTGCATCATCTTTAGAAGAGGATTCATTCTGGGACAACAGCCATGTAGACCAATTTGATGCAGTGTGCGGCGTATGGTCTGAGCACTGACAGGCTGACCCCCCACCCCTTCCACCTCTGCAGCATTGATGGCAAGATGCATACATCTATTTCCCAAAGACAATCTCTGGATATGATGTAGAGCATGTGCACTCAACTTCTTTGGTCGACCATAGCAAGGCCTGTTGTGAGTGGAACCTGTCCTGTTAAACCGCTGTATGGTCTTGGCCTCTATGCTGCAGCTCAGTTTTAGGGTCTTTGCAATCGTCCTATAGCCTAGGCCATCTTTATGTAGAGCAACAATTCTTTTTTCAGATCCTCAGAGAGTTCTTTGTCATGAGAAGCCATGTTGAACTTCCAGTGACCAGTATGAGACAGTGAGAGCGATAACACCAAATTTAACACACCTGCTCCCCATTCACACCGGAGACCTTGTAACACTAACGACTCACAAGACACCGGGGAGGGAATATGGCTATTGGGCCCAATTTAGACATTTTCACTTAGGGGTGTACTCACTTTTGTTGCCAGCGGTTTAGACATTAATGGCTATGTGTTGAGTTATTTTGAGGGGACAGTAAATTTACACTGTTATACAAGCTGTACACTCACTACTTTACATTGTAGCAAAGTGTAATTTCTTCAGTGTTGTCACACGAAAAGATATAATAAAATATTTACAAAAATGTGAGGGGTGTACTCACTTTTGTGAGATACTGTATATGTATACCTATGTAAAAAGGAACTACAGCGCTATTACTAAAACCATATAAAATACTAAAGATAAGCTGCAGACACGTGAGGTGCACAAAATCAAAGTGAATAAATAAGAAAATATTGTGTTGCGCTGATAATCAAGTAAAAAAATTGCATACATATATATATATACCATATACATAAATAAGAACCCCCTACACCTCAAATCAGGGAGGTATATGTGCAAAAGATAAACAAAAACCACTAAAAAACTATAATGTGAAAAAGTTCTAATAGAACCAGCAAAAATAGTTCATGGAAAAAACAAAGTTCAGTACATAGGCTAATAGGAGACAGGTGTGAGATGGGTTGCCATGAATAAGTCAAGTGGCTATTGACGATACGCGTGGGGGAGAAGCCGAGTGACGCGATCGACGGTCGAATCCGTCCTTCTGAGGAGATCGTAGCACTGAGCGGCATTCAATGACTGATTGCAGTTGAGCCTGTTTACCATCGAGGTTCCGTGAGTGCAATCATTGTATTGCAGGGTTCATTTCCCATTTTATTACGTTATTTGCACCATATATCTTTCTTTTCTCCTTATGAGCGGCTGATATCCTGTGTTTAATCGGGGAGTCCAGAAGGGAAAGGTTTTTTTGCTATAATGACAGCTGCACACCAGAGGACTGTGGATCTCACACCTGTCTCCTATTAGCCTATGTACTGAACTGTGTTTTTTCCATGAACTATTTTTGCTGGTTCTATTAGAACTTTTTCACATTATAGTTTTTTAGTGGTTTTTGTTTATCTTTTGCACATATACCTCCCTGATTTGAGGTGTAGGGGGTTCTTATTTATGTATATGGTATATATCTTGTATATGTATACCTTACGCATCCCAAATAATCTAAAATGTACAGTATCCATCATGTTTAAAGGTGACCATCATCTTTCTCCATGGCTAGCAGAAACAGCTTAAAGGAACACTAAAGAGAATTTTTTTTTCTTTAAATAACAAACATGTACATGTTATACTTACCTCCACTGTGCAGCTTGTTTTGCACAGAGTGGCCCTGAACCTGGTCTTCTGGGGTCCTTCGGCGGCTGTCTCGGCTCCCCCCGCAAGAACTCTCCAACTTCATGCAAGCTCTCTCGCATGGTGGTAAGTTCTTGCGGGCGCTCTCCCGCGATACAGCTGGCAGCTATAGCCACTCACTGTATCACTCGACCCCGCCCCCCAGCGCACCGTGTCATTGAATATGATTGACAGCAGAGCGAGCCACTGGCGTGGGACTTTTACAAAGGTCAGGTAAGTAAACGGGGGCTCTGGGGGGCGCTAATGCTCAGATGTTTTTTCACCTTAATGCATAGAACGCATTAAGGTGAAAAAACATGTACCTTTACAACCCCTTTAATAATTTCATTAAAAAAATCTGTTAAAAATTTAGGATTTCCAATCTCTAGGAATTAGATGACTGAGTAATTCTTTGGCTAAACATATGAAAACGATCAGGTAAATGTAAATACCCTTATCAAAGTTTGCTTTAAAACACTTGTAGCGATTGCATATCTACACATGGGGACAGCCATATTTACTCATTATATAACTAAGCTTTGCTCACTGCAGACCCTCTTATCTCACTAAGGTCTGTCTGTCTGAAAACAAAAGACATTCTGTAGTCTCTGGTTCCTGGTGTTGTCAGTCACAATGCATCCGGTAGCGACTTGCCTCAACTTTGCATTCGCTATAAGTGATATGATATAGCTCAGAGCAGCTTTGTTTTAAAGTCATAATAAAAAGGTGGCAATTTAAAAAATAAAATGATGTTTTGGGTAATGCTTATATACTGTATGCCCCGTTGAAAGTGTACGTAAACCATACGTAAACCATAACAATGAACTTCTCATATTTGGTCCCAATTGGTCTTTTAGGTATACTATCAATATACCATCAAAAACATTTTGTTAAATATGTTTGATAAGTCAAAATAAAATGCTTTCTGATCTTGCCAGGAATCCTGTGAGTTTCTTGTCCTGAGGACTATAGAGCGACACTTCACTTTGGTATGGAAAAAAAGGAGAGGGGTGTAGCGTAATCTTGTTTCTGTTGTCCTGAGACATAATGCCGCATACACACCATCACTTTATGTGATGAAAAATAACGACATTTTCTGTGAAGTAAAAAAATACGTTTTTGAAACTTCAATTTTCAAAGACGATACACACCATCGTTTTTTCACAATGCTCTAGCAAAGCGAGGTTACGTTCACCACTTTTTTCCATTGAAGCTCGCTTCATAACTAGCTTCTGGGCATGCGCGGGTGTAAAAACGTTGTTTTAAACGTTGTTTTTTGCTACACACGGTCAATTTCTGTGAAATAAAAAACGAAGTTTTGAAAAACGACACATAAAATTGAAGCATGCTTCAATTTTTTTTGGTAGTTTATCACAAGACATAAAATGACGTTTTCCCCCACACACGGTCATTTAAAGTGACGTTTTTTTTCATCACATAAAGTGATGGTGTGTACGCGGCATAAGGGTGACTGATCATTGTCATCCTAAGAAAGGAATTGTATTACTGAAACCACTACCAGATGAAAATAGAGAATTAAACAAATGCAACTACCACTTTTAACCACTTAAGCCCCAGACCATTTTGTAGCTAAAGGACCAGGCCACTTTTTGCGATTCGGCACTGCGTTGCTTTAACTGACAATTGCGCGGTCGTGCGACGTGGCTCCCAAACAAAATTGGCGTCCTTTTTCTTCCACAAATAGAGCTTTCCTTTGGTGGTATTTGATCACCTGTGCTTTTAATTTTTTGCGCTATAAACAAAAATAGAGCGTCAATTTTGAAAAAAAATCAATATTTTTTACTTTTTGCTATAATAAATACCCCCAAAAAATATGTAAACAAAATTGTTTTTCCTCAGTCTAGGTCGATATGTATTCTTCTACATATTTTTGGTAAAATCGCAATAAGCGTTTATTGATCGGTTTGCGCAAAAGTTATAGCATCTAACATTATGGCGGACACATTGGACACTTTTGACACATTTTTGGGACCATTGTAATTTTTACAGCGATCTGTGCTATAAAAATGCACTGATTACTGTGAAAATTACACTGGCAGTGAAGGGGTTAACCACTAGGTGGTGCTGTAGGGGTTAAGTGTGCCCTAGTGTGTGTTTCTTACTGTAGGGGGCGTGGCTTGGCGTGAAACATCACTGATCGTCGTTCCCTATGACAGGGAACAGAGGATCACTGACACTGTCACTAGAAAGTACAGGAAAGGTTTATTTACACTCACCTCTCCCCGTTCTTCAGCTCTGTGACTCGATCGCAGGACACCGGCAGCGATCGGGTCCGCGGGGGCACGGTCACGGAGCTCAGAATGCACGCGACCCATGGCTGGACTCTTAAAGGCAACGTACCTGTACGTGCTTATGCCCAGCAATCCCGCTCTGCCGACGTATATCGCCGTGCGGCGGTCCTTAAGTGATTAAAGATGGTATGCTTTATTTTACCAGTCATATTAAATTATTGTTTTTGCGTTTCGATAAGTTTTAATACAAAGTTAAAGCGGTTCTCCACTCCCCACCCCCTCCCATTTTTTTAAAACCCCTGCAGGAGGAGGGAATGGAGAGTAGGGAAGTTCACAATAAGAGCGAAGTTACACTTTAAACATACAGTATAATAATAGGTCCCCTTTAGAAATTCTACCAGTAATGTGATTGTAGCTCCATTTCAATTGTCAGTGTGATTTCCAACAAAATTGTGTTGTATAAAGTAATAGCAAAACAGGAAAGTGTTGATTTACTAAAGGCACGTAGACTGTGCACTCTGCAAGGGAATTATCTTCAGAGCTTAGTGAATGGTGTGAATCTCTGCTGACTCCCGTCATCCAATCATCTGCAAGCAAAATGCTATTTTTATTTTTTTCCTTGCACATGCTTAGATAATTTTTGCAAAGTAAAATTTCACCACATTCACTAAGCTCTGGAGAAAATTCACTGGCAAAGTGAACTTTTCTTGCCTATTTGCCTTTGTTAAATCAACCTCTTTATGTCAACTGTGTGTCTGTTTCAGGGCATCTTAATTCCAAATGGTATTCGTCCAATTCATCTTGGTACATGTTTGTGAAGATGGTCATAACATGCCACATATCCTGGAAACAAATACAAATAAAAGTTTGCTTTGCATTCTCTTGATTCGCATTGATATTGGTTAAATCTATTTTTTTTTTTATAAGTGATCACAATACCTCTGTTTTTAGTTGCATAAGTGCTGGGAGAGGAGAAACAGCAGTCTTGCCAGTGAATGGCTGTACAGGAGGGGCGTGTAAGCACCAGTCTGATCATTGGAGGAGAGCAGGCTGAGTTCCCAGTACAGCCAGAAAACTGACCTTGCTGTGCTTTTATGCCTAATGTGGTCAGTTTTTAATAGGAAAGCAGAGTGAATGGCAGGATAACCAGGTTTTTCACACAAAGAATAGCAATAGAAAGATAACAGGAAACGTGTTCTTACAATTGCATGGTACAACATAGACGTATCAGCAATATGAAATGTTGGGTTTACATACTCTTTAATTTACAGCATTTCAGAGTTAAACCCTCTAAAACTACAACAATATTGGTGGTGCCCAAAGCTGGGCAATGCCGCTCTCTTTCTTTCTCCTCATTGCTCAAAGGCAGCAATGGGAGCCATCGGCTTTGTTGTCAATCACAGCCAATTAGGAGGGAGAGGGGAGGGCTGAGCCCCACTCTGTGTGTTAATGGGAACACACACAGAGAGTGGCTCGAAAGCAAGCCTACATGAGTGCCCCCATAACAAGAGTCTTGCTTTGGGGGAACTGAGCCGGGGGGGGGGGGGGTGGTGCAAGAACACTGGCGAGGGACCTGAAATAAGGAGAGGAGAATCAGGAATGTTAAGTCCAAAATGTTTGTTATTTAAAAAAAAAACTTTCACAATCACTTCAATCTCTCCCTATATGTTTAAAAACCTGTAGATTAAAATAAAAATAATGTCATGCTCTTCTGGACAGTCTGACTGCCTTCTGGGTAGAGGTTACCAACTCACTATATGACTCAGCATGCCAACTATCAACAATAACACTTAAAGTAAATGAAGATAAAAATCAAGTGCTTTCTGAGAAGAAAGTGATAATCTGGTTTCCAGCATTGGTTTCCAACATCCTACCTTTGTTTATAACATGTCCATTAAAGTAGAAAAAAACTACCACCCAGATGCCAAAATAAAGCATTTTCTTCTCATTTTGCATGTTATGCTCAGGTCATCAATCTGCTGTGCTCATTAGCTGAGCTTTTATTTTGTCATTTTTAAGTATAAAGAATATGAGTGTTCAGAAGAAGATCAATATCTTCAAAAAGGTTTTATTTTTAATGAAATGTGTAGGTGTGGAAAGTTTCATGAATAGGCGGTATAGCTTCCTGGGAAGCTAATGAGATGCATGACTGATCAGCACTAGGTAGTGAACCAGAAATTGCACTTATTATCTACTGTGAAAGAACAAATAAGTCATGTATAGAGTTAAGATTTTCCCTCAGTGTCCATCATGATTCTCGTATTTTTTATAAAGACGTATTAAGAATTTGAGTAACAAAATATCTTCAACATTGCAGAATTAGGATGATATTGAGGTTCAGCATGGGTTCAAGGTAAAGCCAGACCCTTTGTACTTTGCAGAACCACCTAGTTAATGAATATTTTCGCTTCTATAACAATCGACTACCAATAATGTATTTTTTTCTGGCCTTTGAACCTTGTTCAGATTGCTTGGAAGGGCTAATAAAGGGATATTTGGATCAGCTGGCCCCCTCACTATAAAATGTTGGGTCCCCATTAGACACCCCCATTAGACTCCCACATATTAACACAGATACTGTATGTGCTCAACTGTAGGGATGGTGTTCGCCTGTTCGCTGAACAGCGAACATCATGCAGTGTTCACCTGTTTACGTCATTGAGTGGCCCCGCCCTCAGCTATATAACAGCTGTCAAAACGAGAAGCTTGCAGTGTATGGGACGCCTCCCATGGAGGTGGAGTTGTTGCATTTTTTTTCTTTTTTCGGTCTGTTCAACGCTGTCTTCGAAGATTGGTTTGAATCGCAGGACATTTGTATTTTTTTATTTTTTAATAAAGGACTAATTTTTACTATTTTTGACCCTTTTTTTGGTGAATTGGTAGGGGTACAATGTACCCGATACCCATTCACAATTTTTTATTTTATTTTGGTGAAGGGTTCCCCTTTTTATTCATACCAGACTCAAAGGGCCTGGTAATGGACTGTGGGGGAACCCATGCAGTTTTTTTTCAATGAGTTTTATCTATATTGCCGGGATCCGAAAATCCATTACAACGGTGATCAGTTTTAAATTAGATTTTATCCTTTAGAAATGTCATTTAGCTGTGGTATTGTTCTAAACATGGGAAACATGTGCCACTTTACAAGCACACTAAGGAGACCCCCAGGCACAATATTTAAAGGAATATTTCATTTTTATTGTTTCACTTTAAGCATTATTAAAATCACTGCTCCGGAAAAACTTAAGTTTTTAAAACTTTTTTTGCACTGATACATGTCCTATGAAATAACTTACATATAAGTCTTTAAAATGAGCACTTTTGTTTTTACATGTTAGTATCCCATAGACTTAAACAGGGTTTCACGGCTTGTGAATTTGCCACGAACACCACATAATGTTCGCTGTTCGGCGAACACCCGATGTTCGAGTCAAACTTACGTTCCATTTGAACATCGGCTCATCCCTTCTCAAAGCAAAAATACCAGATAGCTTGAACCTTATGATCACTGCAAAAACCTCCGACATCTGTGCAGCTCATACTAAACCATGATTCATACACAAGTTACACTGTCAAAATTCTATGCACATTTCGCTCAAATCCTTCTAAATTATATTCACCCAACCATTATTTTGACCATGCTGTTGCTGATTCCCTTTTTTCACAAATTACCCTTCCAACACTCTCACAAACCCACCATGAATGACTCAAGTGTCCAATCTCTGCAACAGAAGTCATTGCAGCTATTAGGCCTTAAAAACATAATAAATGTTCCGGCCCAGATGGATTTTCTGCTTTCTACTACAAGAAACTTTCTGATATATTATCTCCTATCCTAACTGAGGCCTTCGATACATTTTGGAGGGGGCACTCTTTTCGTTCAGAATCCTTAACCCCCCTGGTGGTATTCCCGAGTCTGACTCGGGGTGACAATTTTGGGCTACGATCGGTAACCCCCGAGTCAGACTCGGGCTCGCCTCGCTGAATCCACAGGCTTGGTTTACTTACCTTGTCCCTGGATCCAGCAAAGCCACCGTGCTGTGTGAGTGAGCGGGACCTCGCTCGATTCACACAGTGCCTCTGTGTGCCGCCGATCTCCGTTCCCTGCGACATTACGACGCACGGGAGCGGAGAACGGCGCCAAATTCAAAAAGGTAAACAAACACAATACATACAGTATACTGTAATCTTATAGATTACAGTACTGTATGTACAAAATACACACACCCCTTGTCCCTAGTGGTCTGCCCAGTGCCCTACATGTACTTTTATATAATAAAAACTGTTCTTTCTGCCTGCAAACTGTAGATTGTCCATAGCAACCAAAAGTGTCCCTTTATGTCAAAAATGGTTTTAGAGCAGCTAGAAAACAGCGATAATAAATTATAATCACTTGCAGAATTGTGCGATAGCGATTTGCGGGGAAAAAATAAAAAATAAAAAATAAAAGTAATGACACCGACAATTCTGCAACTGAGCAAATTTCAGTGATTTTGAGTTGATTACATTATTGAATAATTTTTATTATAATTATATTATTATTTCTTATAATTATTTATAATTATTTATTATATTATAATTTATAATTTTGTTTTTAAAAAAATGTCATACCCGGGATGCCTACTAGACTCTTGTTTGGTCAGATTTAAGTGAGTTATTCCTAAGAATTACAGGCCTACAGTATAAAACGCCAAATTTCCTTGCAAATAATGGTACCGCTTTCAGCACCTTTTTTCTGAAATAATCATACCAGGGAGGTTAATGGCCACAATTTCCATGCTTCCCAAATCTAAATCTGATACAACCTCTTGGACAAATTACCAAATTTTGCTTCTTAATATTGACATTAAACTTTTAGCTAAAATATTTGCAACCTGCTTGAATCAAATAATAGGCAAACTTGTTCATCAAGATAAAGTTGGGTTTATCCCCTCGCGCCAAGCAAGTGATAATATTCGTAGAGCTTCTTTACTCACCCACTAAATCCAGACGTCTACCTGCGTTTTTTTTATCACTCGATATAAAACAAGCATTTTGACACTCTCATGGCCATACTTACAATATATTCTTCAGAAATGGGGGTTTGGACCAAATTTTTTTAAGTGGATTTCATCCTTATACGATAAGCCAAATGTACAGGTCATTCTCAAAAAATTAGCATATTGTGATAAAGTTCATTATTTTCTGTAATGTACTGATAAACATTAGACTTTCATATATTTTAGATTCATTACACACAACTGAAGTAGTTCAAGCCTTTTATTGTTTTAATATTGATGATTTTGGCATACAGCTCATGAAAACCCCAAATTCCTATCTCAAAAAATTAGCATATCATGAAAAGGTTCTCTAAACGAGCTCTTAACCTAATCATCTGAATCAACTAATTAACTCTAAACACCTGCAAAAGATTCCTGAGGCTTTTAAAAACTCCCAGCCTGGTTCATTACTCCAAACCGCAATCATGGGTAAGACTGCCGACCTGACTGCTGTCCAGAAGGCCATCATTGACACCCTCAAGCAAGAGGGTAAGACACAGAAAGAAATTTCTGAACGAATAGGCTGTTCCCAGAGTGCTGTATCAAGGCACCTCAGTGGGAAGTCTGTGGGAAGGAAAAAGTGTGGCAGAAAACGCTGCACAACGAGAAGAGGTGACCGGGCCCTGAGGAAGATTGTGGAGAAGGACCGATTCCAGACCTTGGGGGACCTGCGGAAGCAGTGGACTGAGTCTGGAGTAGAAACATCCAGAGCCACCGTGTACAGGCGTGTGCAGGAAATGGGCAACAGGTGCCGCATTCCCCAGGTCAAGCCACTTTTGAACCAGAAACAGCGGTAGAAAGCACCTGACCTGGGCTACAGAGAAGCAACACTGGACTGTTGCTCAGTGGTCCAAAGTACTTTTTTCGGATGAAAGCTAATTTTGCATGTCATTCGGTAATCAAGGTGCCAGAGTCTGGAGGAAGACTGGGGAGAGGGAAATGCCAAAATGCCTGAAGTCCAGTGTCAAGTACCCACAGTCAGTGATGGTCTGGGGTGCCATGTCAGCTGCTGGTGTTGGTCCACTGTGTTTTATCAAGGGCAGGGTGAATGCAACTAGCTATCAGGAGATTTTAGAGCACTTCATGCTTCCATCTGCTGAAAAGCTTTATGGAGATGACGATTTCATTTTTCAGCACGACCTGGCACCTGCTCACAGTGCCAAAACCACTGGTAAATGGTTTACTGACCATGGTATTACTGTGCTCAATTGGCCTGCCAACTCTCCTGACCTGAACCCCATAGAGAATCTGTGGGATATTGGGAAGAGAAAGTTGAGAGACGCAAGACCCAACACTCTGGATGAGCTTAAGGCCGCTACCGAAGCATCCTGGGCCTCCATAACACCTCAGCAGTGCCACAGGCTGATTGCCTCCATGCCACGCCGCATTGAAGCAGTCATTTCTGCAAAAGGATTCCCGACCAAGTATTGAGTGCATAACTGAACATAATTATTTGAAGGTTGACTTTTTTTTTATTAAAAACACTTTTCTTTTATTGGTCGGATGAAATATGCTAATTTTTTGAGATAGGAATTTTGGGTTTTCATGAGCTGTATGCCAAAATCATCAATATTAAAACAATAAAAAGGCTTGAACTACTTCAGTTGTGTATAATGAATCTAAAATATATGAAAGTCTAATGTTTATCAGTACATTACAGAAAATAATGAACTTTATCACAATATGCTAATTTTTGGAGAATGACCTGTATTTATCAAATATTCTGGTTTTAAATCAGACCCTTTCCCTATTAGAAGAGGGACCCATCAAGGATGTCCTCTTCCCCCCTATTATTTGCACTGCTCATTGAACCCTTGGGCTTTTTAATTAGATCTGATTCAAACATAAAACATATTGAATTTGCTAGATGTCATCATAAAGTATGTCTTTTTGTAGATGAAATCTTACTCTTAATGTCATCTCCCCATATCACAGCACCTAATCTTCTCTCTGTTCTAAACCGTTTTTCACACTTTTTGAGCTTAACAGTTAACTACCAAAAAGCAACTGCACTCAACATTTCCTTGCCTCCTTGAGACCTTTGGCTTGCTAAAGATTCATGTCCCTTCTCTTGGACACCTCATAGACTTCCATACCTAGTAATATAACTGACTCCTAAAATAACTGACTTATTCTCAGCTAACTTCCCTCCATTACTAAAACAGGTTACTGAGATATTATCACAATGGTCCTCTATCCCTCTATCCTGGATAGGCAAAATCAATGTAATTAAGATGCCTATATTGCCCAAGTTTTTATATCTTTTAAGAGTCTTGCCCGTCCCAGTTCCATCTCATTTTTTACGGCTGATACAGCGCAGAATTATCTCCTTTACCTGGGGTAAAACGAAACCTCGAACCTCTAAATCCTCTAAATTCACTCTCTGTCTCCCACAATGCTGCAGCGGTTTAGGTCTCCCAAATATTTCTGCTTACAATCATGCAGCACACATTTCCCGGTCTTTCCCAGTGACGTACGAGGGTGCGTCAGAGGGGGCGGGGTCACGTGACGGGTGGCCGCTTCCCCTATATAAGAAATGTCAAAGCTCCAGCGCGTCATTCCGCTGGGCTGTGTCCAGCGGAGAGAGGAGCTCGCCTGCTCTGGACGGATGGATCTTCTCATCACTGGACCGGACCGCTGATCACCCGTCGCTGGAGAGATCATCCATCGCTGGATAGAAGACAACGTTGGAGCAGGGAGCCGCATCAAGAGTGAATTATCACCGCTCGATTTTTTTTTTTTATTAATAAAGGATTTTTTCTACGGTGTCTGTGTGTTTTTTTTAACTATTTACACTTCCTTCGTGAAATGGTAGAGGTACAGTGTACCCCATTACAAATTCACATAGGGGGGGCAGGATCTGGGGGTCCCCTTTGTTAAAGGGGTCTTGCAGATTCTGATAAGTCCCCCCGCACGCAGACCGCCACAACCACCGGGCAAGGGTTGTGGGGATGAGGCCCTTGTCCCCATCAACATGGGGACATCCTCCCCATGTTGAGGGCATGTGGCCTGCTGCGGTTCAGGAGAGGGGGGGGCGCCGCTCTCTTGTCCCCCCTCTTTTCTGCGGCTGGCCAGGTTAACGTGCTCGGATAAGGGGTCTGGTGTGGATTTTTGGGGGAACTCCACACCATTTTTTTTTAAATGGTCTGTTATGGATATTTGGGGGGAACCCCACGTCATTTTTTTTTAAATTGAAGGCGGGGTTCCCCTTAATATCCATATCAGACCTGAAGGGCCTGTTAATGGAATTTGGGGGGACCCCACGCTTTTTTTTTATTTTTTATGAATGAATCATCTCTAAATTGCCAGAGCCGACAATTCATTAGAGCCGCAAAGCCGGTTTTAAATGCCTTTTTTTCTTTCAAAAATGACACTTTGTGCAGGGACAGTTCTATGTATGGGAAACATGCGCTTTTTCACATGCTGACTTTACACCCCCCCCTAGGTACGAAATTTAAAGTAATATTTCACTTTTATTGTTTCACTTTTAGCATTAATAAATTCACTGCTCCTGAAAAAACGGCAGTTTTTAAAACTTTTTTTTGCATTGATACATGTTTCCCAGGTCCCCAAACACTTTTTAGGACAATAACTTGCATATTAGCCTTTAAAATTAACACTTTAGATTTCAAATGTTCGAGTCCCATAGACTTTAACGGGGTTCTAAAGTTCACACGAACATTTGGTTTGTTCGCAAGTTCTGATGCGAGCCGAACAGGGGGGTGTTCGGCTCATCCTTAACTGCCATTAACCACTAGCCGACCAGCCGCCACAGTTATACGGAGGCAGGTCGGCTCGGCTGCGCGAAATCACGTAGGTATACATAATTTCGCATTTCAGCCACTAGGGGCACGTGCGCCCCGCCAACTCACCCCTGGTGTCGATGGGCGTGCCCATGATTATGGCTTATAGCTAGTAAAAAAACAAATTCTGTATCTCAGAAAATTAGATTACATAAGACCAATAAAAAAGGATTTACATACAGATTTTGATCTTTAGAATCTCCTCCAAATTCTTGAATGGCCTTTGCTTTACAATCCTCTCATCCCTGTTGCTTGTGCACATTTTTCTACCACACTTTTTCCACCACGCTTTTTCCTTCCACTTAACTTTCCATTAACCACTGTAGCCCCGGAAGATTTTACCCCCTTCCTGACCAGAGCACTTTTTACAATTTGGCACTGATTCGTTTTAACTGACAATTACGCGGTCATGCAATGCTGTACCCAAACAACATTTTTCATCTATTTTTCCTACAAATAGAGTTTTCTTTTGGTGGTATTTGATCACCTCTTTTTTAGATTTTTTTGCGCTATAAACAAAAAAAGAGCAGATTTGAAAAAAAAAATTACAATATTTTTTTTACCTTTTGCTATAATAAATATCCCCCCAAACTTAAAAAAAAAATAGTTTCTTTATCAATTTAGGCCAATATATATTTTTGTACAATAATCTACAAACTATGGGAAATATTTTTGTCATTTTTATGGCATTTCTATTACTATTTATTTTTTTACTAGTAATGGTGGTGATCTGTGATTTTTAGCGGGACTGTGACATTGCGACGGATAGATCGGACACTTTTGACACTTTTTTGGGAACCTTGACAGTTATACAGCGATCAGTTCTATAAAAATGTACCAAATACTGTGTAAATGTCACTGGCAGGGAAGGGGCTAACACTAGGGGGTGATCAATGGGGTTAATTTTGTGTTCTCTCAGTGTGTTTTAACTGTGTGGGGATGAGAGTGACTAGTAAGGGAGACATATAATTTTTTCAATTTTTTAGGAACAAAAAATATATTTCCTCTTCCCTGAGGCTGGGATCACACCTATGCAGTTTTAGTGCTTTTTGCATTTTGCAGATTTGCACTACAGTCCATTTAACATGGTTTCCTATGGAACACGTTCTGAAGTGAAATTCTGCAAAATGCAAAAAGCACTAAAAATGCATAGGTGTGAATCCAGCTTGACAGCACAGAGATTTGTGTGTTTACACACAAAAATCCCCATGCTGGTGCTCAAGCACGTGCTCACGTGTGGCCAGCGGCAAACGTGCCTGCCAGCCACATGCATCTGGTTCCCCTGTCGTGCAGCGGGCGCGGCCTCTGGCGGACGAAAAAAAGAAGGATTTACCGTATGGAATTTCGCCCAGGGGAGGCATTCTGCTGCAGTATATCTGCGTGAGCCGGTCGAAACCGGTTAATATATATGCTTGGATACAGCACTCTGTGAACAGCCAGCTTCTTTAGCAATGAGATTTTGTGACTTCCTTGTGGAGGGTGTCAATGACTGTCTTCTGAACAACTGTCAAGTCTGCAGTCTTCCCCATGATTGTGTAACCTACTGAACCAGACCGAGAGACAATTTAAAGGCTCAGGAAACCTGTACAGGTGTTTTGAGTTAATTAGCTGATTAGAGTGTGGCACAATGAGCCTGGGTTTACACTTGTCTGACAAACGCTCCGATATTGGGAGTTCATGTCGCATGACGTGTGAAAATTAATGTTTCTCTATGAGAGCCGACTTTGAAAATGCTCCCTGTACTACTTTGGTCCGACTTTGATCCTACTTCAGCCCATTGAATATCATTGAAGTCGGATCAAAGTAGGATCCTTGTCTTAACATCCGACTTTGGACATCCGACATGGTGATTACAGCGGCAGTAAAAATAATTTATCTCGCATTGGGATTGTTTTGATTGGTCAAAAAACAAGTCAGACTATCACAAAGTTGGATCAAAGTAGTATCCTGTTCATGAAAGTCGGATAGATGTAGGACCAATGTAGGATCAATGTAGGACCAATGTCGCAGAGCAAAGTAGGATGAAAGTCGGATGACTGTTGTGTCAGTGTGAACCCAGTCGAGTCTACCATATTTAACTTTTTCACTATATTCTAGTTTTCAGAGATACTGAATTTGGGGTTTTCACTAGCTGTAAGCCATAATCATCAAAATTAAAATAAATAAATGCTTGAACTATATCACTCTGTGTGTAATTAATCTATATAATATATGCATTTTTACCTTTTGAATTGAATTACTTTTTGATGATTTTCAATTTTTTTGAGAGGCACCTGTATATAGTAACAACAGGCCTCTCTAATAAGACATACATTGCTTATGCAATGCCTTGCATAATACTGTATATGGTATATCTAAAGTAGATTGTACTCTAATATTGTAACGTATGTGACCAGCTTTGGACCATAGTGTCCTTTAAATCATTGGTTCTCAACCTCAGTGTGCAAGAACCCCCAACAGGCCATGTTTTGGGAATTACTCTTAGGAAAAATAGCTGCCCACAATACCAAGCTATTGACTCTGATTTAACCACTTGCCTCCCGCCAATGACATATTGACATTGGCAAAGTGGTTGTAGAATCCTGACTGGACGTCATATGACGTCCTCAGGATTCTGAGCCGCTGCGTGCCCCCGGGGGCGCGCATCGCGGCGATCGTTGTTGCAGGGTGTCAGTCTGACACCCCGCAACACCGATCAAGGTAAAGAGTCTCTTACGGAGACTCTTTACCACGTGATCAGCCGTGTCCAATCACGGCTGATTACGATGTAAATAGGAAAAGCCGGTAATCGGCTTTTCCTCACTCGCGTCTGTCAGACGCGAGTAGAGGAGAGCCGATTGGCTGCTCCTGTGACAGGGGGGTTTGTGCTGATCGATTATCAGCACAGCCCCCCCGAGGATGACCACTGGACCACCAGGGATGCCCACTGGACCACCAGGGATGGCCACTAGACCACCAGATAAAAAAGAAAAAAAAAGGATGCCACCCTAGACCACCAGGGATGAGGAGGACACAAAAAATGGATGCCAATCAGTGCCGCAATGGATGCCAATCAGTGCCCACAATGGACATCACTGATTGGCAGGCATTGTTTGGCACTGATTGGCATCTATTAGTACAACACATACAATTGTGCCCATCTATGCCCATCTATGCCACCTATCAGTGCCAATCCATGCCACCTATCAGTGCCCATCCATGCTGCCTATCAGTGCCCATTCGTGCCGCCTATCCGTGCCCGTCCGTGCCGCCTATCCGTGCCAGTCCGTGCCGCCTATTCGTGCCCAGCCGTGCCGCCTATCTGTGCCCATCTGTGCCACCTATCCATGCCCATCCGTGCCGCCTATCCAAGCCCATCCATGCCGCCTATCCGTGCTGCCTATCAGTGCCCATCCGTGCCACCCATCAGTGCCGCATATTAGTGCCCATCAATGCCACCACATCAGTGCCACCTCATCGGTGCCCATCAGTGCCGCCTTATCAGTGCCCGTCAGTGCAGTACCATCAGTGCCCATCAGTGAAGGAGAAAACTTACTTATTTACAATGTTTTATAACAGAAACAAAAAAAATACGTTTTTTTCAAAAAATGTGGTCATTTTTTTATTTTTTTTGCAGAAAATAAATATCCCAGAGGTGATCAAATACCACCAAAAAAAAGCTCTATTTGTGGGTACAAAATGATAAAAATTTAGTTTGGGTGCAGTGTAGCACGACCGCGTAATTGTCATTCAAAGTGCAACAGCGCTGAAAGCTAAAAATTGGTCTGGGCGGGAAGGTGTATAAGTGCCCTGTATGGAAGGGGTTAAAGCACCTGTGCAAGATAAAGGAAAACCTGCAAACATGGCCTGTTGGGGATACTTGAGGACTGGATTTGAGAACCACTGCTTTAGATCACAGCACAAGTCTTTTGGCAGTTAATGCTAAGTTAAAGAAACAAAATAAAGAAAATGTTGACTCATGATGAAGCCTGTTTTATCTGTGACTCATACATGCAGAGGAAATACTGTAGGTGTCACACATATTATATATCCCCCTCTGAATACTTCTCCTGATCTTCTTGCCAGTGTATGATCAACTGAACTTTGATTTCCTCATAAAAGAAGTATGAAATCAGAGAGCTGGTTCCTTTATCATTATGAATCACTGAAAACGAAACATGGCCAAGATTATAGCAATACAAAAGGCCGTGTAGATTCATGGTGAAAATACCAGAATCACTGGACCATTTGAGGTTTCAGAAACTTTTTATCTTCATAAGATATGTAGATAAACAATAGTTGAGATAATATCAATGCTTTTGTTTCTGCCAGATAGCACAGCTGAAATTCTAGCACACTCTGATTATGAGAGCTGTGTGTCTCATAGACAGTAAGGCCCCTTTCGCATTGCAGCGGGAGCCGCGGTGGCGGTATAGCGCCGCTAAAAATAGCGGCGCTATACTGCCGGGATTGCCGCGGGAATCGGCCGCTAGCTGTGCGGTATTAACTCCCGCTATCGGCCGATAAAGGGTTAATACCGCCCGCAATGCGCCTCTGCAGTGCGGTTTCCCATTGTTTTAAATGGGAAGGAGCGGTATACATGCCGCTCCTCTCACCGCTCCAAAGATGCTGTTGACAGGAGATTTTTTTGTCTCCCGCCAGCGCATCGCCTCAGTGTAAAAGCCCTCGGGCTTTCACATTGAGTAGGCAGTGAAGGAGTTTTTCAGGCGGTATAGCAGCGCTATTTTTAGCGATGTACCGCCTGAAAAACTCCTCAGTGTGAAAGGGGTCTAAGGGCCCTTTCACGTGGACGTGTACGGTCTCCGTTTTGCTCAGCAGGGATCGCTCCATCGATCTCCGCTGAGCAGGCAGATGACAGGTCAGTCTCTGCACAATTTGCAGGGACCGACCTGTCAGAGAGTCCGTCTTAATCCGATTCGATCCGACAGACGGATGGAAAATAGGGTTTCCATCCGTCACACTTTGGTGGATCGGAGCGGGTCGGATGTCAGCGGACATGTCACCGCTGACATCCATCGCTCCATAGAGGTACATGGAGCATCCGTTCAGGTAAAACTGACAGGCGGACCTGAACGGTCCGCCCGTGTGAAAGGGGCCTAACACTAGCATCGTTTTTTGGCTCTCTCCACTTGCCATTCACAGAGTGCCATGTATTTTGTAAATTGCTCAAAGAATATCGCATGCTATTTGCAGACTAGTTCCTGAGACATGCAAGGTTGACTTGTTACCTGCCTTGCCACTGTTCCACAGCTCTGCATTCAAAGCATGCAGTTTGGGCCCATTCATTTTGTATGGGCTTAATTTACCCCACACTACACAAAAAAGGTGCAGACACCTTTTTTTGTCGCACCGTAAATGTATCACATGGGGGTTCAAACACATTACATGCTTCAGAGATGCCATTTTATTCTAAGATGTGTGTTTTATAGATTGTCATATGTCCAGTGTTAATTTTGCCAGCAAATTTCGATTTAGTTTTAGTCTTAGGTCTAAAATGGCATTTTAGTCTTAGTCCCATTTTAGTCTTCTGCAATTGTTTTAGTCATATTTAGTCAAAGCAAATTGGAACAATGTAGCGCTAATATCTGTGTAAAGATACGGAAAGAACCCACATCTAAAGATAACAAACCAAATCTACATATATTAATACATGACTAAATCTTAACCACTTGCTTACTGGGCACATATACCCCCCTCCTGCCCAGGCAAAATTTCAGCTTCCGGCACTGCGTCGCTTTAACTGACAATTGCGCAGTCGTGCGGCGTGGCTCCCTGTAACGGCTACCCATGTAGTGAGAGGGTCTCAGCCGTTGGAGACGTCCTTTTCCCTGGCAAGCTGTGATATGCAGGTACCGCCGGTATATCCCATCGAACACCCTTTCAAGAAACGAGACGGGCTACGTTTGCAGAGTCAAGCAGGACTGACTTTTAATGCCACATTTTTCTTCCTTATATCTGGTTACAAACTGTACAGAAACAAATGACACTCCCCCCCCCCACCCAGGGGGGCTTCAATACACATACTTTGAAATAATGACATTCCCTTAAGCCAATCAGTCGCTAGCCGTTTTGGCTCCTAAACTTAACTTGATCAGACAATAGAATTCAATTAACCTTTAAAACAATTATCACTCACACATAATCCCCATCAGCATACACCTCACAGGAGGCTGTTACCTACACAAAAGAGAGTTCTCATTAGCTATGCAAAGGGAACATTAGCATTCAGCAGTGGAAGAATCCCCTCTATAATTAACCCTTTGAGCTCAGAATACAATGTGGTACATCCAATTGTGACAAGCCATGCAGTTCCTTGTAGTCCTCCCTGCATGAAGATTATCGATGTCCCGGCAGCATGCATAGGTCCGTTACACTACTCCCCTTTTGTGGAACACTCCGGCAGACCCGGATTGATCCTTTTCGGATCAACTTGGGGATGTCCGGTCTGCTGTTAGGGTAAAAGTTCCGTTTGCCTGGACAGTCCGTCGGCCTTCCCATTGGCTTACCAGGTCGGTAGCTGATGGTGACGGTGAATAATAGAATTCAATTCTGGAACACTCACTTGCTTTGCTCTCTCAATGGCTCCCAAAACCTGTTGCTGATGCTCTTGGGACAGATACGGCACCACCTGGATGCAAATCCCATTTAATCTTTTGACAATTTCCGCCTGTTTGTGCACTTCAATGTTCAAGCCACGGGACATCTCATAATACATGACATAGTGTCGTTGCATCTCTGATTTCTCACTGGCCAACTTGTCACATTCCCATTTCAGACTGTGATATTGTGCCGGATCTACAGTACATGTCGGGGAAGGTAGTCTTACCCGGTTCTCAGCAGCAAGCGGGTTGATTCCAGCAACGCGGGTGGTCACGGGACAAGCAGCAGCAGGTGTAGGTAAATAAGCCGAAGTCAGAGGGCCAATGTCGTTGCCCAGCACCACCTCGGCAGGTAGGTTGTCCATGATACCAACTGTGGTCTTTCCTGACCCGGCTCCCCAGTCTAAGTGCACCCGGGCGGTGGGTACGCGAAATACAGCACCCCCTGCGACCCGGACGGCAACTGTGCGAGTGGACACGTTCTCTGGCTTTACCAGATGTTTTTGAATCAGAGTGATAGTAGTCCCGGAATCTCTTAGGCCTTGTGCTACTTGTCCATTCACTCGTACCTCCTGACGGTGATGCTGACGGTTATCCGGAGAGGCCGCTTGTATTGGGTCTGCCTCATACCAAATTCCCAGACATTCCTCAGGGCCCCCCTCGGTCTCCAGGCAGTGGGCCGCAGAGGGACGTGATGGAGTGACCTCTGTGTTGGGTGTTGTGCGTCTCCAATTGTTATTTGTAGCTCTCAAAGGGCAATAACGAGCAATATGTCCCGTGTCGCTGCAGTGATGGCACGTCACCCTAGGCAAATCCCGGGGGTAGTTGCTAGGCCCCTGAGGACGTGGTGGGACTGGAGCCCGAAACTCTGGGCGTGGGGTGACGGTTGGAGTACGCGGTTCTACCTTCTGAGCCAGCCGCATAGTACCCTGGCTTACTTTCCTTGTCTCCGCATACTCATCTGCTAGCCGAGCCGCCTCGTTTAAGTTAGCGGGACGGCGATCTCGTACCCAGTCTTGTATGTCTGCGGCCAGGTCTTGGAAGAAATGTTCCATTAGGAACAGCTGCAATACTTCCTCCCCGGTGTTGGCCTTGCACCCTTGGACCCAAAGGGATGCCACCCTTTGTAACTGGTTGGCCCATTCCATGTGGGAGTCCACAGCCATCTTCTTGGACTCCCGGAAGCGCCGGCGGTAGGCTTCTGGAGTTACGGCGTATCGGGTTAGCAGCGCCTTTTTAACTTGCTGGTATTGTAAAATATCCTCTGGAGCGAGAGCCCGAAAGGCTTCATTGGCTTTGCCCGACAATTTCCCCGACAAAATAGTGACCCATTGGTCTGGTGGTACCTGGTGTAGTGAGCACTGCCTCTCAAAGTCCGCCAAATATCCATCTATTTCCTCCTCACTTTCTACAAAAGCTTTAAATGCAGTGAACGGTATTTTCTTTCCTGTAGCCGCGGGTGGGGGAGTAGGAACTGCAGGTGTAATGGGCTGTCTCGCTCTTACCAGTTCCAGTTCTTGTCCCCTCTTCGTTTGTATCTCTTCCCTTGCTTCCCGGAACAGCTGGTTTATTAGTTCCACAGACGTTTCTGGATACAAGGATAATCTCCGCTGTACAATCCCAGTAATTACATCTTCTTCGCTGACCGGTGCAAGGGGCTCCGTTCCTTCCAAGGATCCATCCATTTCGTCCAGCCCCAGCAGTTCAGCTATCAGCTCCCTCCGTGGTCTGTTGCTGGCGCTCCTACCACGACTCTCCAATAGATCTTTTAGTGTGGATCTTTTCAGCCTGGCGTACTGCGACTCCATTCAGCACTTGCTCTTTGGATAAAAGGACCATCCCACTGCTGCCAACCAATGTAACGGCTACCCATGTAGTAAGAGGGTCTCAGCCGTTGGAGACGTCCTTTTCCCTGGCAAGCTGCGATATGCAGGTACCGCCGGTATATCCCATCGAACGCCCTTTCAAGAAACGAGACGGGCTACGTTTGCTGAGTCAAGCAGGACTGACTTTTAATGCCACATTTTTCTTCCTTATATCTGGTTACAAACTGTACAGAAACAAATGACACTCCCCCCCCACCCAGGGGGGCTTCAATACACATACTTTGAAATAATGACATTCCCTTGAGCCAATCAGTCGCTAGCCGTTTTGGCTCCTAAACTTTACTTGATCAGACAATAGAATTCAATTAACCTTTAAAACAATTATCACTCACACATAATCCCCATCAGCATACACCTCACAGGAGGCTGTTACCTACACAAAAGAGAGTTCTCATTAGCTATGCAAAGGGAACATTAGCATTCATCAGTGGAAGAATCCCTTCTATAATTAACCCTTTGAGCTCAGAATACAATGTGGTACATCCAATTGTGACAAGCCATGCAGTTCCTTGTAGTCCTCCCTGCATGAAGATTATCGATGTCCCGGCAGCATGCATAGGTCCATTACACTCCCAAACAAAATTGACCTCTGTTTTTTCCCCACAAATAGAGATTTCTTTTGGTGGTATTTGATCACCTCTGCGGTTTTTATTTTTTGCGCTATAAACAAAAAAAGAGCGACAATTTTGAAAAAAAAAACAATATTTTTTTAGGGCTGTTACTGATTCAAATTTTGGTGTCCGATTAATCGATTGTTTTTTAATCGATTAATCGACCAATTTCGATTAATTATAACGCACATACAGATCCAACTACTTTTAGCTGATCTCCTTGCAGCTGATTCCCAGTGCAGCTACCAACCACTGGAAAAATGGATAGCAGGATACAAAAAACACACAAAAGCAGCGCTCAATGGGAATAGCATTAAAACTTTTATAGTCTTCAAGTAGGTAACCAAATAAATATTGCACTGGAGATAAAATCGATGTAGCTACATAAACTGGAAAAATGGTGCGAGTAATACCAAACGGTAGCAAAAGCAGTCATAAAAACATGTAGCTAAGTATGATACTGGTATAAAAATGTGTACAACGATACCACTGCTGAATCCAGATGAGGAGGGGTTAACATCAGTCTGTCGGCATGTAGATGTCCCCGTGAAGGGAACTATCACAACTCCCAGTGGATGGCTGTAGAATCCCAGGTTGATAGAGGGAAGTGATAGAGGGAAGTGTAACAGCCCTTGCGTGTGGCAGATTGTAAGGTCCCGCCGGCATGCAGATATGAAGGCACAGCAAAGGAGCCTCTCAGATGGACACGGCAAGCCCCGCCGGTCTCTGTGACGTCACCGGATCTCCAACGGAAATCCCTGAAGGTCCGGAAGCTGGCAGAGAGGTGAGTACCAATCAAAAACATTTTGATCGATGAAAAACATTTAAGATTAATCGAGGAATTAATAGTTAATTTCCACAGCCCTAATATTTTTCACTTGTTGCTATAATAAATATCCCAATTAAAAAAAAAAAATGTTCTCAGTGTAGGCCGATACGTATTCTTCTACATATTTTTGTTAAAAAAAGAAAAATCGCAATAAGCGACTGGTTTGCGCAAAAGTTATAGCGCCTACAAAATAGGGGACAGAATTATTATTATTTTTGTATTATTATTTTTTTTACTAGTAATGGCGGCGATCTGTGATTTTTATTGGGACTGCGACATTATGGCGGACACATCTGACACTTTTGACACATTTTTGGCACCATTCACATTTATACAGCGATCAGTGCTATAAATATGCACTAATTACTGTATAAATGTGACTGGCAGGTAAGGGGTTAACACTAGAGGGCGAGGAAGGGGTTAAATGTGTAGCCTAGTGAGTGTTCTAACTGTTGGGGGAGGGGACTGACTGGGGGATGTGACCGATCTGTGTCCCTATGTACAAGGGACTCTGCATCGGTCTCCTTTCTCTCTGACAGGACGTGGATCTGTGTGTACACACAGATTCACATCCTTGTCTGTGTAACCGCCGATCGCGGGTGCCTGGCGAACATCGCAGCCGCCAGGCACGCGCATTGGCATCTCAGTGATGCGGCAGGCACGAGCGCCCCCCAGTGGCTGGAGGCTGGAGGCTGTATATGGACGGCCTCCCGGCAATTGGGATCCACACTGCGGCCATAGAAAGTCGTCAGGCTGGCAGGAAGTGGTTAAAGTGTCACCACGTGACCTTAATAAACATATTAGTGTGCCAACATATAGTAAAGGATTGCAAATAATACAAATGAATTGAGAAAGTGCATAAAGTGACTGGAATCCAAACAAATGGAAATAAGGGTGACTTCACCACAGGAAAGTGCATGAAGTGACTAGAGTCCAAATAAAAGTGGATAAAGATGGCTTCACCATAAGGAGATCTTGAAGATGGAACAACAGCTTGACAGAAGTGCTACCGCCAATGCTAGAAAAGGGGGCTTACCAAATATAAATGGCTAGGGAAGGTATATACCGCCCAAGTCACCAAAGGCTTGTATCGATCACCCTAATCTAAACAGCTGGTCCTGGATCCAAACGGCTAATCGACTTGATCCCAAATCACAGTGTTATGATAACTTCATAGAGGCTCGTTAACCACATGCCATGCAAGAAATATTGAAAATAACTCACATAGTGTGATACCGTATGAACAGTGTTGTTTATTAAAAGTAGGATAAAACTCACGTGTTAAACGCTCATCATAGGCTTGTCAGATGTTATGGTACCAAAAGCGTTGTTGTGGATGGGTCCACCCGACGCGTTTAGACTAGAAATGTAATCATCTTTGACCCCAGATGACAACATTTCTAGTTGAAACACGTCGGATGGACCCATCCTGCAAGTCGGCCTTGTGTAGTGTGTTGCGGTGGTTAAGAGAAGACAGGGAGAGAGTGTCATTTATTGCAGTTAGATAGAGCAGGCAGGCAGGCTAGTCAGTTATATATATATAAAAAGTATAATCAGCGCAATAAAACACACATATAGCAAGCAGCTGAACACTAGGATTCAATTAATAAAATTCCTGATAGTAAATACAAGTAGGTAGTGCAGCGCTAAAAAGTCCAATATTAGAAAGTCCATAAAAGAATCTTCTCTAAGGTGACTGGTGATAAGTAAAATCATGCAGGTGCTGTAGCGTGGAATAAAGCAGAAACACCTCCACCGATGGTAGCAATGGCCGCTCACCTCACAGATATGACCCTCTGTTAGATTAGGTCAAATACAGCAATCCCCTAAGGGTATCTCCAATGGCAAGGAAAATCCAGCAATGACACAAAGATCTCCAAAAGGATGGTCAGCAGTGAAGCATCCAATCCAAATATAAAAGAAAAAGGCACATAGTGTTTCTCCGCGGAGACAAAGCAATAAAATTTAATAGGTAAAAAATAGCACTTACAGAGCAAGGCACTTAATCCAGTGCCAAGAATAACAGGCGTGTGTGAGACTGTGATGGCGGGTGACGTCACGCTCTCCCTACCGAACGTTGCGTCCCAGAGGCGGGACTTCTTCAGCGGATGTAGATGAGAAGGAAGACGATCACCCTATTATATGAGCGTCCGTTGCATGGCAACCGCGACGCTAAACTCAGCTGCGAAAAGGCAGCAGAAACAAATTAAACAGGAAAAAGGAAAGTACCCAATCAGTGTGTGGAGAAAGGATGTGACGTAGACAGGCTAGCATCACGTGGGGGACGTCACTGAGTACAGCGTCCACCGTGATACAGAGAAGTCACATGTTGGTTTCCATGGAGAGAAACACAACATCTGCTACAGTGCGGCTGAGGGGACAAAAAGCATAGCCGCAGCGCTGCAGAGAAAACAACACGGCTATGACTCAATGTGACCACCGAAATAGACACACTGAGGGTCACCAATATTATAATCCTTGTTGTCCACACATGATCCGAGGGTCATAGTGAAAAAATATATAAAAAAAAAATAATGAAAAATTAAAAATCAAAAGGAAGGGGGGATGTTATAAAAAACTGAAAGTTTAAATACCCCTCATAAGAATATCTATAGAGAAAATTCTATAAAACCGTAAAGCCAACCGCAATCACAGTCATCAACACACACATACATAGTAATACAGATAATGTGATATAAATATCTAAATTGAGTTAAATTAAAAACGCCTCTATATATAAAATCATTATATAAAAAGACATGTATATATAAAAAATTATATATGCAAAAAAATGAATCTGATAAAATCATCGATCAGAAATAAAACAATTAATATCAAAATCAACATTAAGGCCTTCTGGAATTAAAACACGTGTCTCATGGATCCAATATGATTCCTTTTTACTTAATTGTCGGATGAAGTTACCCCCCCTCCAATGGCGGTTAACTTTCTCAATCCCCCAAAAGCGTAAACCTCTCGGGTTTTTTTGATGGAATTCCTTAAAGTGACGTGATACATTATGCGTAGTTTTTCCTTGCTTAATGTTGTTAACATGCTCTGCTAGACGGACATGGAGGGGTCTAGAAGTCCTTCCTATGTACTGCAAACCGCAGTCACATTCAAGCATATATACCACGCCTATGGTGTCACACGTGATAAGCTGCTTAATGTCATACTCTCTATTGGTAGCTGATGCCAAAAACTTTTTTCTCTTTTTAAGATTGACCTTGGAGCTCTTGCATGGCACACATCGTCCGCAAGCATAGAATCCCCCCAAAAATTTAAACAATCTATTATCAGAAATAACCGGGGGGTTTAGCACGCTTGGTGCCAATCTATCTCGGAGCGAGGGGGCTATCTTATATATAAATTGAGGCTTTTCTGGTAATACTGGACCTAGGCTAGTCAGTTAGAGTTACAGTGTGTAGAGGATATATATGCATCCCAGGTGTTGTATATATATTTATACACTGTATTGAGTTTAGCTAGATCCGCCCTTCCTAATTTACTGACAGGCAGGCAGGTGATTGTGCTAGCTGGAGTATTCTCACGTGGTGTACTGTTTGTGTCCTCTGCAGTTTTTCCCCTTGAAGATATGTGGTGTGTGTACTGTCTGTGTCCTCTGCACATTGTGCACCTAACGTAAAGCTGGTGTTTCACATATTTACTGCTAGAGGCAGGGATCTGCTCATATTAATACTACAGGCAGGGGATATTTCTGCAAGTACTTTCATGTGGTGTACTGTCTGTGTCCTCTGCAGTGTGCACCTAAAGCTACGTGGTGTGTGTACTGTCTGTGTCCTCTGCACATTGTGCACCTAAAGCTACGTAAAGCTGGTGTTTCTCATATTTACTCCTAGAGGCAGGGATCTGCTCATATTAATACTACAGGCAGGGGATATTTCTGCAAGTACTTTCATGTGGTGTACTGTCTGTGTCCTCTGCAGGCCATTAGTATGTCTGGAAGGACAACAAGGAGAGGCAGAGAGTCACAAGCCAATAAAAGAGGGCAAGCAGGCTCTGCGTCTAGAGGCAACAGTGCTGGTCGTGGACACGGTGCATCCTCATCAGCACGTGGCCATGGGACACGCTCGTCCTTTTTTCGCCAGCTGGCCATGTTGAGCCACAACATGCCGAAGACTTGGTAGAGTGGATGACCAAGCCGTCCTCCTCCTCCTTCTCCTCATCCTCTCTCACCCAGGCTCAGGGTATTTTGTCTGGCAAAGCAGCTGCCAACGCGGCCTCTTCCCTCTGCTCTATGGCATCAGTCACTTCTTTCCTAGCCCCACCATGTCCTCCTAAAGGAGTCCCCTGAACTGTTTTACCACAGTGTTGGGTACATGCTGCAGGAGGACACACAGCGTTTTGAAGGCTCCGATGATGGTACACAGCTAGAGGAAGGCATTAACGTGAGCCCAGAGAGAGGGGGTGCCCAAGAAGGACAGCAATCTGGCAGTCATGCCAGGTTTTCTACAGTGATGAGGAGGGAGGGGATGATGAGGTCACTGACTCTACGTGGGTGCCTGATAGGAGAGAGGAGGAGGAGGAGGCACATCTCTAATTAGGCAGGATGCCCTCCAGGGGCCAGCTTAAGGGAAGCACACCGACAGCATCACAACGCAGAGCTCCACATGTGCAGGGCGCTGCTGTCTCTCAGCGTTATTCCAAAAATTCTTTGGTGTGGGCCTTTTTTGAGACGAGTGCATCAGATTGCACCACTGCATTTTAGAAAAAATATGTCTCAAGCCTATCTCACGTGGCCAAAACATCACCCGCTTGTGCACCACATGCTTGACCAGACATATGTTGACCTGCCATGCAGTTCATTGGCAAGCGTACCTCAAAGACCCACACCAAAGAACAAAGCGGACCTCTCCCTGCTCCTCATCAGCTGGGATCTCAACCCCACTATACCCTCAGTCCTCTCTGAAGCCTGCACTGATAGGACTGAAAGTGTAGAATTAGGTGTGTCACAGACAAGTATTTGCGGGCAATATACTATCGGTACACCGATGGCAGATTGTACCAGGCAAATTTCCCTGCCCCAGCTGCTGCAGCGCCAAAAGAAGTTCTCTCCCAGCCATCCACATGCCCAGCGGTTGAATGCTAGCTTAGCTAAATTGCTAGCACTTCAACTGCTGCCTTTTCAGTTGGTAGATTCTGCCCTCTTCCGTGAGTTTGTGGAATGTGTGGTACCTCAGTGGCAAGTTTCCATACGCCACTTTTTCTCACGGAAGGCGATTCCGGCTCTCTACCAGCATGTGGAAGGCAATGTCCATGCCTCGCTGGACAGGGCGGTAAGTGTTAAGGTGCATATTACCGCTGACTCATGGTCCAGCAGGCATGGACAGGGACGTTACCTATCTTTCACGGTGCATTGGGTGACTCTATTGGCAGCTGGGAAGGACGCAGGACAAGGTACAGTAGTGTTGGAGGTTGTTCTGCTACCACGCCTCCAAAATGCTACTACTGGTTGTGACACACCTCTCTTCTCCACCCCCTCCTCTTCTTCTTCCTCTGTGGCCTCTTCCTGTGCTGATGTGTCCTTGGAACCAGTGGTGCTCCGTAGGCGTTCAAGGGGCTAAGCAGGTACGCAGGCAAACAGATGCCATGCAGTGCTTGAGCTGGTGTGCTTGGGGGACAGGAGCCACACTGGGCCAGAGGTTCTGTCAGCTCTGCAGGGGCAGGCTCAGAGGTGGTTGACGCCACACCAGCTTAAGCCAGGAATGGTGGTTTGCGACAATGGCACCAACCTCCTCTCCGCCCTGCGACAGGGACAACTGACCCATGTGCCCTGTTTTTCTAATTTTCTTAACTTGGTGGTGCAGCGGTTCTTGGGCAGGTACCCGGGCTTACAGAATGTCCTGAAGCAGGCCAGGAAAGTCTGTGTGAATTTCCGACGGTCATATAATGCCAGTGCTTGGCTGGCAGACCTCCAAAGGGAATACAACCTGCCCAAGAACCGCCTAATCTGTGACATGCCCACCAGATGGAACTCTACGTTGGCCATGCTGCAGCGGCTGTACACACAGCAGAGGGCCATCAATGAGTATCTGTGCCAATATGGCAGCAGAACAGAGTCAGGGGATGCATGCACTGTCCTGTCACCATTTGAGGAGGCCACGAGGATGGTGAGCAGTGACAGTGCATGCATCAGTGACACTGTCCCCCTTATTCACCTGTTGGAGCACACACTGCATGGAATAATTGACAGGGCCCTTGAGGCAGAACAGATTGAGGAAGAGGAGGATTTCCTGACCACTCAAGGCCCCCTTTATCCAGACAGTGTTCCTGCTTGCCCACCTATCACACAGGAAGAGGATGAGGAGGAGGAGGATTGTGTCAGCATGGAGGTGGAGCCTAGCACTCAGCATCAGCAGCAGTCTTTAAGGGATCAATTACAGTCCCAAGAAACCCATGGACTTGTACGTGGCTGGGACAAGGTGGCTGGCATCTTCAGTGACCCAGAGGACTCCGCACCGAATGCCTCAGCAAACCTACGTTGTATGGCCTCCCTGATCCTGCAAGGCCTGCAGAAGGATCCTTGTATTCATGCTATCAAGGAGAGGGATCATTACTGGCTGGCAACCCTCCTTGATCCAGGTTACAAGAGTAAGGTTGCGGACCTTTTCTTGCCGGCGCAGAGGGAGCAGAAGATGAAACATCTTCGGGAGACCTTGCAGAAAGGACTGTGCAACGCGTTCCCAGAGACTGGGAGGTTACAAAATCCTGGTCCTGGACAACGTGTTGCTGAGGCTTCGGTCAGTCACAGTCTCACAGAAGGAGCGGTGGAGAAGGTGGCCATCTGACCGATGCGTTTTAGACAATTTTTCAGTCCGCAGCCCCATGGTATGACTGGTTGCAGCAACCATCGCCAGCGTCTGTTTTACATGGTGCCGGAATACCTAGGGTCAAGATCAGACTTGGACACCTTTCCCACCGTAAATCCTCTGGCTTACTGGGTCTTGAGGATGGATCACTGGCCAGAGCTTGCACAGTATGCAATTGAGCTACTGGCTTGTCCTGCATACAGCGTTCTTTCAGAACGCACATTCAGTGCTGCTGGAGGCTTTGTCACAGGGTGCGCCTCTCCACCGACTCGGTCGATCGACTGACCTTCATAAAAATTAATCAGGCTTGGATCACCACCAGCTACCAAGCACCTGATGCTGATGTAACTGAATAATTTTTTTTTAAATTTCAGATCCCTTCAAGACTGCCTATGCTGATGCTGAGTGACTATCCTGTTATGCTGAGTGACTATCCTTTTCCTCCTCAATGATCATGCTGATAGGTTCTGGGCACCGCCACCAGTGGCTAAGGCCCAATTTTTCTGCCCCAGTGCCTAAGGCCCAATTTTTGATGCAATACTTTGCAGCGGGCTCATTTCTGTGCTCCAACTAGAGTATCTGTGAGGGGTTGCAGTGTTGTGGCACCAGCACCACCACCACCACCAAGAAAGGCCACATTTTTCTGCCCCTGTTCAACAGGGGCAAGTAATTACAATTCTTGATCTAATATTTCACAGCAGGGCCCATTCCTGCGCCCATTAAGAGTAACTGTGAGGGCTTACAGTCATGTGGCACCAGCACCACCACCACCACCACCACCACCAACAAAGGCCAAATTATTCTGCCCCTGTTCAAAAGGGGGAATGTAATTACAATTCTTGATCTAATATTTTACAGTAAGGCCCATTCCTGCACCTACCAAGAGTAACTGTGAGGACTTACAGTGTTGTGGCATCAGCGCCAGCACCAAAGGCCCAATTTTTCTACCACTGTTCAACAATGGCATGTAATTACAATTCATGATATAATAGTTCACAGCAGGGCGTTCCAGCGCCCACCAAGACTAACTGTGAGGGCTTACAGTGTTGTGGCAACACCAACACCTAGGGCCCAAATTTCTGCAGAGTATATACGGTAGGCCCCTACTTTCAAACATCCAACTTACAAACGACTCCTACTTGCAAACGGAAGGAGACAACAGGAAGCAAGAGGAAATCTACCCCTAGGAAAGGAAATTCTCTTCTGTGAGGCCTCGTACACACGGCCGAGTTTCTCGGCAAAAACCAGCAAGAAGCTTGCTGGGGGTTTTTTTTGCCAAGGAAACCGGTCGTGTGTACACTTTTCAATGAGGAAACCGCCGAGGATCTCGTCGGGCCAAAAAGAAAGCATGTCTTCTTTTTCCCCGACGGCAATGGGAAAATTTGGCTCGCCGAGATCCTCGGCGGCTTCACAAGGAACTCGACGAGCAAAACTATGTGTTTTGCCTGTCGAGTTTCTCGGCCGTGTGTACGAGGCCTAAGAGGTGTCTCCTGTCCAATGAAGCTTTATCACCAATCCTTATCTTTCACTGAAAAACCCACATTTTCAAAAAATAATTTGTCATTGGGACAGAAAGTGAATTGCAATCTTCTGAACAGATGCACACAGACAGCAAAACAAATGTTACAGAGGTGATAACCCTTCTCTATGTTTTCAGAAAAGCTTAAAAATAGATTTTTTGGCTGGAGCTACACTTTAAAAAAGTACCAGTTCAAAATTACAAACAGATTCTACTTAACAACAAACCTACAGTCCCTGTCTTGTTTGCATCGTCTGTATACTGCTTTTCAAAGTACAGTATATAGGGCCAAAGAGGCTGGTAATGACCTGGGGGGAGAGGGGGAATCCCATGCTATTTTTCTCAATGATTTTCATCCATATTGCAGGGACCAGACATTACATTAAAGCCGCAAGCTGTTTTAAATTACTTTTTTCTTATAGTAATCTCATTTTGTGCAGGAACAGTTCTAAACACGTGCCACTTCACAGGCATACTATAAACACCCAGCAGGTACGATATTTAAAGGAATTTTAATTTTTTTTTTCACTTTAAGCATCATTAAAATCACTGCTCCAGAAAACACTACCGTTTTTAAAACTTTTTTTTACATTGATACATGTACCCTGGGGCAAGACTCGGGTTCTCAAACCCGTTTTATGACAATAACTTGCATATTAGGCTTTAAAATGAGCACCTTAGAATTCGAACGTTTGAGTCCCATAGACTTCAATGGGGTTCTAAATGTTCACGCAAACGTTCTGTCCGTTCAAAGGTTCTGGTGCGAACTGAATGGGGGGGGGTGTTCGGCTCATCCCTAGTCACAATGTCTAGCAGCAAGAACATGGTTCAGTGCTTCCTGCACCCGGGTCTGGCTGCTGTGTTTTAACCTCCCTGGCGGTATTCCAGAGTCTGGCTCGGGGAGAATTTTTCATACCAAAAGCAGTAACCCTGAGCCAGACTCGGGATCGCATTGCAGGATACAGGGGCAGTTACTTACCTTGTCCCTGGATCCTGCGATGTCTCCCCGCTGTGTGTGTGAGCTGTCATCTCGCTTGATTCACACTGGTGACTGCCGAGTGCCAAGCTTCGTTCCCTGCAAGCGGCGCGACGCATGGGGCGGAGTTCGTGGCAAATTCAAAAAATTCAAAACACAGTATAGATACAGTTTACTGTAATCTTACAGGTTACAATACTGTATCAAATAAATACACATCCCCTTTGTCCCTAGTGGTCTGTTCAGTGTCCTGCATGCAGTTTTATATTAAAAAGTGTCCATTTACGTCAAAAGTGGTTTTAGACCAGCTAGAAAACAGCGATAATAAATTAGAATCACTTGCAGAATTGAGCGATAGTGATTTGTGGGGAAATTCGCCATCAAACCCTGAAAGTAATGACAGTGACAATTCTGCAACTGAGCAAATTTTGTGTTTTTGATTTGATTACATTATTGAATAATTTTTATTATAATTACATTATTATTTGTTATCATTATTTATAGTTATTTATTATATTATAATTTATGATTTTGTGTTTTAAACGTTATCATACCCGGGATGTCTACTAGACTCTTGTTTGGACAGATTTAAGTGTGTTATTCCTAAGAAATACAAGCCTACAATATAAAAAAACGCCAAATTTCCATGCAAAATAATGGTACCACTTTCAGCATCAAAAATCTGACATAATCATATCGCCAGGGAGGTTAAAAAAAACAACTAAAAAGTGGTGCTGAGGCAGCTGTCATTATAGCTCCTCCTCTCTGGGATCAGAGGATTAGAGGTGCATTGGTCATCAGAGGGGATCTTGCCACCATCAGGAAATGTGATAAAGAGGTTCCCACATATAATTTCCTCAAAGTGCTGCATTTTAGTCTCCCTCTGAGATGGTGGGAAGAGATCGACCATATTACCTTTGTATGGGTGATCTAATAGGGTGGTCGCCAAATAATGGTCCCTCTCATTGTTGACCCAAATCTTGGGATCCTTGCATAGGCATTTGAGCATAAGTGGGACTATTCACCACAAATTGCCTGCTACAGAGGACCCTGAGACATTGCTGGTTCTGAGGACAACTTTGTCCTCAATAATCTCACCTCACTTATGTACAACACCTGGGGTTTGGATCGGTTGAAACTTTCCCCTGGATGCCTGTCCCATTTCCTCCTTGCTGCCAGTACTTCAACCCTCCTCCTCCTCTGCCTCCTTATTTTCCTATTACATTTCCTACTGCCTCTTTCTCATAGGGATGGAGGCAGTAAACAAAGTTTGCTGCCTCAGAGACAGCAGCACTTTCTCCTGCTGCTGTGCCTGAAATGCCTAAACGATCAAGCCATTTAGTGTGTGCTCCAGGAAGAACATGAAACACATTTTATCATTACTCCCCACCTTGTTGAGGCTCACCATTTTGGTTACCTCTTTAAAAAGTGCCAAAATACTGCAAGCATCCTAATTGATGAGCCATTGATATTATGACAAGAATCCTAGCTCCCCAGATTCTGTGCTTGTACCATAATTGTAGATGTACTTATCGTTGGCACTCTGTGCAGTGCTTACAGAAAGGCCAGCACTTAATTCTATGATTTGACGAGGTGGTTGGCAGTTAATGTTGGTGATGCATTTCTTATAGGCACACACTGACGGAGTCCGACTGCCTAAAACTGACCACAAATCTTTGTGGCCTTATGAAGGGAGTTTAGGAAATTTTGTTATAAGCCACTGGGCCATCAGGTTGAGGATATGTGCTAGCAAGGCATTTTTCCCATAAACATGATCGTTGGGTGCATATATACATCATTGATATAAAGAAAACAAAAAAACGTCATCACAATTGTGAAGCATGGTGTCTAATGATGGTATCAGGAGATTTCATAGCAGAATTCCAGGGTGTTGTGTTATGTGGTGTAAATGTTATTTGAAACACAAAAAACACTTTAACCAAAGAGGTAATTTTATTTTATTTTGTATTAAAACAGTAGTACCTGAGGAAATTGTACCCTGCATGTCTATCTGACTGCCCTCTAAAATCTATGGATGTTCTTAGTTGTGCAAATATTGGCTGTACTCTGTCAGCTACCATTAGTGTGACTGTTGGGGATGAAGTTCAGATTCACTGTTGCAGTAGATTTGCAGAAAATCCTGCAGGTTTCAAATTCACAGTCCCAGTGAATTTATATCTGATATTACCTGGGATCATATTTATTTTCAATTATATTGCACTTCATGGCCCAGAAACCATGACCAGCAGACTTAGAATGGCTTATGAAGAGATTTTGGATAAGCCAGGGCCTTTTGGGGGCACAAAACAGCCATAGGGACAGTTTATTGAATGTGCTGTTGGGAAGGATATGGAAAGCTGACAATTTGCATAGGGAAAATTTAGAAACAGTTAGGAAAATGTGCTTTAAATTTGATCTCTAGCTCTTTAGATAATGTCCCCCTTCGCTGCTTATTTTTACCATTATTTGTGTTTTCTTTCTTCTTTAATTTTACTTTGTTGATTTCAGGTTAGTGATCACATTTCATTGCTGTACCTTACATAGCAAATTGTCTTTTATTACTTTTCTGCAAGGATTTCCTTTAAAAAAGTGAGATTTCGTTTCAAAGAGGTTGTATTCTGGGTTTTCATTCGGTTTTTTTTGTTTATCACTTTAGGGGGTTCATACTTATCTTTGCTAAACTCAGTGTGTAAATAACCACTTAGCGCCCGCCCACTGTATATATACGTCCTCTTTTTAAAGATGGATATCTCGGTAACGGCAGCAGCTGCTGCCACAACCGAGGTATCCATCTTTTCAATGGGCGGGCCTGTAAACAATAACGGCAATGTCCCCAGCACACCTCACTTTGCCTCACAATACATTTCCTGTCCCTTCTAGAACTTCTATCAGAGAACCCTAGGGCGATGCCACGGGGGAGTCACTTGGGTAAAGAGGCAGGAAGTTTGCCTGGTTACCTGGTTTCCTTGGTGACGTTTGTCAAGTGTCCTGGTGGCATGAAGATGGGAGCACTTGTCAGGGACATGGCATTTACGACTTTCCGGGCATAGGCTATAGCCTATGTGCATGCATGGGAACATTGGCGCTTACAGGCTAACTCACATTAGAGCTAACAGGCTAACGCACATTAGCGCTGGGCGAACGCATATGTGCATTTGCGAAAATACATGTTAGACATTAATGCTGGTGCAAAATGGCCTATATAAAGGCAGCAGCTGCACTAGTGCAACTGCTGTCTGATCTGCAGCTTACCCTGTGTTCTGATCTTGTGCCTGTATCTGATCCAGTATTTGACCCAGCTTTCTGATCATGCTGCTGTCTCCAGTCCTGACCTTTGGCTTGCCTTGACCCTAATTATTCCTGCCTGTCTGCTTGATTTCCTGTTGCCAAACCCGGCCTGAACTCTGACCATTCACTGTCTGTTGTTTATGATAGACTGATACTTTGGGAATGACCTGGCTTGTCTGACTCTGCTCCAGTCTTCTGCCTAAGCCTGTGTAGCTCCTGGACTGCCGTCCTGCATCTACAGCTTACCTGCATCTGGTGTTCTGCATCTACAGCATATCTGCATCTACTGTTCCTGCTACCTTCTGCTGCTCAGCAATTCAGTCTGGTCCTGCTACTCATCAGCTGCCACTACCGCTACCAACGGAGGACTTTGCAGGCGCTCCTACCTCACCATGCTCTCACGGTTTCTGTTGCAACCGTTGCTGGGGCTGTACGAGAGGTCTCCCTCTACTTGTCAGGCTCTCCCAGACAGTACGTAACAGCACCACACGGCAGAAGCACTAGTAGATGGGAGTGGTTCCCAAGAGAAGAGAGTTTGTGCTTGTTAAATAAATCACAGCAAACTAAGATGGAGTCAGTGTACCAGGAGGAGTACTGTTGCTGGAGGCTGGAGGTGGGGGTCTTGGAATTTGATGGTGTGGCTATTCGCCTCCTCCCAGATATTTCCAGGAGAACCCTGATGATGCGGCGGACACTTAAACAACTTCTAGACGGCATTGGGGAGAAAGGTCTCACTTACAAATGGGGACACCCATTTCATCTTATTGATACTTTCCCTTTTTAGGTCATCCCTCGGAGTGGCCAAATCTGTTTACATTTGCTGAAATGGACCCAATCCCTGTTCCCAACTGGCTCTTAATAACAGTACTGCTGAATCCACAGCAGACCTCAAAGAAACCGGAACAACCGTCGCTCTCAGAGAGGCCCATCTCAGGCTCTTCGGGAACCAGTCCCTTGATATTATGTGAAGACAGACGATATTGGCAATTGATATCCTATGTAAATAATGGTAACAAAGATAAATCCGCCCTTTCTGTGTTCCCACCACTGCGCTTATGAACAAATAGTGATAATCAAATTGGCAAAAGAGTGAAGCAGCTACTTTTAAAAAATCAAACTGTGAAAAACATATTCTAAAACCCTAAAATTAGTGTAATAAAATATAAGCGGCGCTGTAAACAATGTAAGATTAAATATACGTTTTCACAGGTATTCAAAAATAATGCTAATGTCCATTAACCCCCCTGACGGTAAACCCGAGCGTGACTCGGGGTTGGTTTTACATGTTAGGATCGGCAAACCCGAGTCACGCTCGGGCTGGACGGGCTTACCTTTCGCTGGATCCACAGGCTTGGTTTACTTACCTTGTCCCTGGATCCAGCGATGCCACCCGCTGTGTGAGCGAGCGGGACCTCCTCGCTCGATTCACAGTACAGGACGGAGAACGGCGCCAAATTCAAAAAAGTAAACAAACACATTACATACAGTATACTGTAATCTTATAGATTACAGTACTGTATGTAAAAAATACACACCCCCCTTGTCCCTAGTGGTCTGCCCAGTGTCCTACATGTACTTTTATATAATAAAAAATGTCATTTCTGCCTAAAAACTGTAGATTGTCCAAAAGTGTCCCTTTATGTCAAAAATGGTTTTAGATCAGCTAGAAAACAGCGATAATAAATTATAATCACTTGCAGAAATGTGCGATAGCGATTTGCGGGGAAATTCGTCATAAAAAAAATAAAATAATGACAGCGACAATTCTGCAACTGCAAATTTCAGTGATTTTGAGTTGATTACATTATTGAATAATTTTTATTATAATTATATTATTATTTGTTATAATTATTTATAATTATTTATTATATTATAATTTATAATTTTGTTTTAAAAAAAAAAATCATACCCGGGATGCCTACAAGACTTGCTTGGTCAGATTTAAGTGAGTTATTTCTAAAAATTACAGGCCTACAGTATAAAACGCCAATTTCCTTGCAAAATAAATGTACCGCTTTTGGTACGTAATTCCAGACAGAATCATACCGCCAGGGAGGTTAACATCACCATGTGACAAAAGTGAATATGTGCACAAATTCCCAAAAATATATATAAATGTGTTTAAATATTAATTAAATATAAGTCCATAAAACACATCAAGTAGGTTTGTGAAAAAATAATGATATTAGCTTCCAATCTTCCACCACACCCGGTGTCAGTGAATCCTCTCCCGTCAGATGCAAAACTCACCAACTCAAATTGCCTTACACTCTCGTGTTCGGCGTGTAAACGTGTACAAAAATACCTCACTGGTAGGTATAGCAGATAATTCCAGTTCCAACCAATTCACTGCCATAAAGCTCTGCATGTAAATAAAAGAAGTGCTCAAAATAGTGTGATACCGTATAATCAGTTTCATAACACACTTGAATCTTCAAATATAGCACTCACATGAATCTCAAAAAAATAGAGCAATACACTGCACAGCAAACACTCGTTCAGAGATTAACTGAAAACCGAGTATATTGGTCACAGCAGACCCAAGGTGTCAAATGATCACTCACCACCACCTCCTCCTTCCTGGATCTCTGCTTCCTTGATCGGCCTTGATACGTCACACGTTCACTTCAGATGGTTGAAGCACAGCCACGCCTGACATGTTTTGTCATAAAAGACTTCGTCATGGGATTGATCATCTCGGTTTTCGGTTCATCTCTGAACGAGTGTTTGCTGTGCAGTGTATTGCTCTATTTTTTTTAGATTCATGTGAGTGCTATATTTGAAGATTCAAGTGTGTTTTAAACTGATTTTATGGTATCACGCTATTTTGAGCACTTCTTTTTTTTACATGCGGAGCTTTCTGGCAGTGAATTGGTTGGAACTGGAATTATCTGCTATACCTACCAGTGAGGTCTTTTTGTACACGTTTACACGCCGAACACGAGAGTGTAAGGCAATTTGAGTTGGTGAGTTTTGCATCTGTTGGGAGAGGATTCACTGACACCGGGTGTGGTGGAAGATTGAAAGCTATTATCATTATTTTTTCACAAACCTACTTGATGTGTTTTATGGACTTATATTTAAATAATATTTAACCACTTGCCCACCGGGTTAATTCTGGCACTTCTCTCCTTCATGTGAAAATCACAATTTTTTTGCTAGAAAATTAATCAGAACCCCCAAACATTATATATTTTTTTTTAGCAGACATCCTAGGGAATAAAATGGCAGTCATTGCAATACTTTTTGTCACACCGTATTTGCGCAGCGGTCTTACAAGCGCACTTTTTTTGGATAAAAATCACTTTTTTGAATTAAAAAATAAGACAACAATACATTTTGCCCAATATTTTTATATATTGTGAAAGATAATGTTACGCCGAGTAAAATGATACCCAACATGTCACGCTTAAAAATTGCGCCCACTCGTGGCATGGCGTCAAACTTTTACCCTTAAAAATCTCGATAGGCGACGTTTAAAAAATTCTACAGGTTGCATTTTTTGAGTTGCAGAGTAGGTCTAGGGCTAGAATTATTGCTCTCACTCTAACGATCGCGGCGATACCTCACTTGTGTGGTTTGAATACCGTTTTCATATGCGGGCGCTACTCGCGTATGCGTTTGCTTCTGCGCGCGAGCTCGTCGGGATGGGGCGCTTTAAATAATTTTTTTTTGGTTTTATTATTTATTTTTATTTAGTTTTATAATTTTTTACACTGAAATAAAAAAAAAAAAATTGATCACTTTTATTCCTATTACAAGGAATGTAAACATCCCTTGTAATAGAAAAAAGCATGACAGGTCCTCTTAAATATGAGATCTGGGGTCAAAAAGACCTCAGATCTCATAATTAGACTTAAATGCAAAAAAAAAAAAAAAAAAAAAAGTCATTTTTTTCAAATGACAAAAAAAAAATGTTTCTTTAAGAGGCTGGGCGGGACTGACGTTTTGACGTCACTTCTGCCCAGCAGAGCTATGAGGACGGGTGAAGGAGATTTCTCCTTCAATCCCGTCCCCGCTCAGCTGCCGGACACATCCGATCCCCTCCGCTGCTACCGACGGCTCCGGTAAGCGGCGGAGGGCGCGGGAGAGCGGCGGGAGGGGGGGGGGCCCTCTCCCGCCACCGATAACGGCGATCTCGCGGCGAATCCGCCGCGGAGACCGCCGTTATCGTGTACACCACCGCCCCCTGAAAAGATGAATATCTCGGTTGTGGCAGCAGCTGCTGCCGTTATCGAGATATTCAACTTTAAAAACAGGACGTCTTTTTGACATGGGGCGGTGGTCAAGTGGTTAAACACATTTATATATATTTTTTGGAATTTGTGCACATATTCACTTTTGTCACATGGTGATGTTTATGGACATTAGCATTATTTTTGAATACCTGTGAAAACTGATATTTCATCTTACATTGTTTACAGCGCTGCTTATATTTTATTACACTAATTGTAGGGTTTTAAAATTGATATCCTATGTACTATGTATGTACTGTATATCTATTCATGTATCTACGTATACAGTATGTATGTACTAGACATGTGCGTTCCCGTTCGTAACAAATAGATTTTCTAACAAATTTGTTAGTATTCGTACATTCGGATCAATTCGAACATCCGAAAAGCTGAAAGAACCAAAATACGAAAATTACGGAATTACGAATAAGCAAAACAACGAACGAGTGAAAATCCGAACGTATGATTGGACAATCTTACTAAAATACGAAACACCGAAAAAGCAAAAGAACGAAAATGACATCTATAATGAACGATTTGCATTCTGTATTTTAAATCCTTTGTCTGTTCGTATTTTCATTCGTATGTTCGTATTTTCATTTGTTTGTTTTGTAAATCCATTTCTTTGTCTGTTCGTAAATTTGTGTACTTGTATCGTTCTTTTGAATGGGCACTGGGTAGTGTAGTTAGTGAGTGATGTATCTTACTTAATATCTTAGCCAATCAGCTTATCTCTTTTAAGTCAGATTGTACAGTGTAAAGCCTCGTACACACGATCGGACTTCAAACAAACTTTTCCGTGGATTTTTGTCTGAAGGGAGTTGGCCAGACTTTTGAAACCGAAAAATTTTGTCCGATAGAGCATACACACGGTCGAATTTTTTGGAAAACTTTAATTTTGATGTTTGTTGGCAAAAAGTCCCACTGTGTGTACAGGGCTTAAGAGAAAGTATATCTTAACCACTTAAGGACCGCCTCCTGCACATATACGTCGGCAGAATGGCACGGCTGGGCACATCCACGTACAGGTATGTCCTGTACTAGTACCCAGCCGTGGGTCGCGGGCGGGCGCCCGCGGCGTGCTCCCACGACCCGGTCCGAAGCTCCGTGACCGGGACCACGGGACTCGCGGACCCGATCGCTGCTGGAGTCCCGCGATCGGTCCCCGGAGCTGAAGAACAGGGAGAGTCATGTGTAAACACGGCTTCTCCGTACTTCACTGTGGCGGCAGCATCGATCGTGTCATCCCTTTTATAGGGGGACACAACCGATGACGTCTGCCCACAGCCACACCCCCCTACAGTTGTAAACACACTTCAGGTCACACATAACCCCATTAACCCCCCACTGTGGTTAACTCCCAAACTGCAATTGTCATTTTCACAATAAACAATGCATTTTAAATGCATTTTTTGCTGTGAAAATGACAACGAAGTTTCCGCCATAATGTCACAGTCACGATAAAAATCGCTGATCGCCGCCATTAGTAGTATTTTTTTTTTATAATAATGCAATAAAACTATCCCCTATTTTGTAAACGCTATAAATTTGGCGCAAACCAACCGATAAGCACTTATTGCAATTATTTTTTACCAAAAATAGGTAGAAGAATACATATCGGCCTAAACTGAGGAAAAAAATGTTTTATATATTTTTGGGGATATTTATTATAGCAAAAAGTAAAAAATATAGCATTTTTTTCAAAATTGTCGCTCTATTTTTGTTTATAGCGCAAAAAATAAGAACCAGAGGTAATCAAATACCACCTAAAGAAAGCTCTATTTGTGGGAAAAAAAGGACGCCAATTTTGTTTGGGAGCCACGTCGCACGACCGCGCAATTGTCAGTTAAAGCGATGCAGTCCCGATTTGCAAAAAGGGGCCTGGTCCTTTAGCTGCATTTTGGTCCGGGGCTTAAGTGGTTAATTTGGATTAGCCGCGTGTTGCTATGTATTTACTAAAGTCCAAAATTACGAATCCATTAAACGAAAATGATTATCTAACAAAATTACTAATTTCGAATCAACGAAAATAAATTAGACAGAATTACGAATCATTCAGTATAAACGAAAATAAAACTGTTACGAAAATACGAACGGGTCCGAATAGGAAAACTTGCGTCTTACGAAATACAAACGGGTCCGAATAGGAATACTTGAGTCCTACGAAATTACGAATCTTTACGAATCTACGGAACGAGACGAAACGGAACAAAAAAATACGAACATTTTTGTTGTGCACATGTCTAGTATGTACTATGCATATCTTCCTATGTACTGTGTGAATACTCTAATCTAACTGCATTATTTCGACTTGTGTCCATCAAGAAAAGCTCATTAACCTCCTCTGTGGTTCTGACCAGGATCCATCTGCTCATCTTTGCAACTTGGAGAGACTTGGACTGCCTGATTCAACTTCCCAGTGTACCCCAAATGACGCTACTGTGGGCCTTCTTGCATATACAATGTGACCATTACTGGGGTAAGGTTGTTGTTTTTTTATGTTTTTTTTTTAAGGATGGTTGGAGTGATATGGACATGCTCACTAAACAAATGCAGATAGAGGTCTTGGAACTATCATACAATACTGTTGGGGGGAAAGTATTTGTCAGATTGTTACTGTTAAAATAACCTTTTTAGGGCTTGTTGGGCAATGGTAGATCAGTTGAGGTAGATGTTGGATCCTAGATCTCATACTTCATTAACTCATCAGTTATTCTGTTATTATGCCTGTTACTTTTAACAATGCCTCTTTAGGCGACTCCCTTACTATCCAAGAAAACTCATTGGCTACGCAGAATTTCGACACATACCATGTGCAATTGGTCCTACTATAGGAGATACTCTCTGAATTGCCATTGAGAGATGGTCGAGTTTCTCCTTAACTGGGCCCTAGTTGCCAATCTAGAGTTTTTTTACAGGCATACTGGCTGTCTTCTGAGTCCCGGATGAGCTATTGTGGTTACGGTCTCTGCCACATATTACAAGGAGGTCATGGGGCGCACCTGGGGGCTATAGAATTTTAATTCCTTGTCCACCTGGTCCACATGATCAGCGTTAAGCACCTTGGATGGTTGTTGATATCGGCTTTCCAGAATATATTTTCCTGTTTTTTGTCTGGTTTTCCAAAAGTTTACTCAATACAATTGTTTTACTTTCCATGTTTAAACCGTTGTACCGGAAAATTGCTAGCATTGTTGCGGGGGTCCCAAAGGCTGGGGGTCTGAGTTTGACTGTGCCTTACCACCTCCCACAGTAGGAATACTCTGCCCTGGTGGCAGTAGTTCTCCTCTGCGGAGTTCCCCTTCTTGATAGATCCCATACCTTTTTCTTATCCTTTTGCAATTTCTCTCTGCCCTGTCTTTTCTCTTCTTTTCAACTTCCCCCTTATCTTATACTACCACCCTCTCTCTTCTCCTCCCCTTTGCCTTAACCCCCTCTCCCACCCCCCCACCTAGGGAGTATGCATTTGTAGACGTTCTGACGCTATGACTCTTAAATTCCTTTCCTGAAATGTTAAAGGACTGAATTCCCCTCAGAAGCGTACCAGCTGTTCAGCCGAACTCTGGAGACAGAGGGTGCATATTGATTTCCTCCAAGAGATTAATTTCTGGGCATACAGTGTCCCTAGACTTACTAACAAGCATTTCCTGGTGGTCTACCATAGTTCATCTACATCTTCTAAATCTAAGGGGACAAGTATCCTCCTATCCAAATCCCTACACTGGCAGTTCCTTGATGAACACCAAGATGAAGGAGAGTTCCTGCTCCTAAAGGGCAAAATTGGTTCTCACACATTTACCTTTTGCAAACTTCTACCTTCCTAATACAAACCAACCCCAGGTTCTGTAGGAATTTTTAACCACACTAGAGTCTTTCCTTAAATACACTATTGTCTTGGGGAAGACTTTAACCTCACCTTAGATCCTTCCTATGTGCACTGAACCTTCCTATCCCAAAGTGCGCAACATCACCTGAAAGACCTGCTGCATGCTCACCAACTGACTGATATCTGGAGAATTTTCCATACACAAGAACAGGATTATTCCTTCTACACTTCCACCTATAGATCCTACTCTAGAATCAACTTTTTTTTTACTGAAACACTTCACGATAACCTTGGCCTCTAACGCAGATTTCGGTAAGATAACACTTTCTGATCATGCTCCAGTTTTCTTGGAACTTATTCTCCCATGCTCTTCCCCCAAGACATCAACTAGGTCTTGGGGGAAAACCTCTTCCAGTCTCATCGTGTGGCCCTGTGTTCTCTTACACTCCCTGGGACTGAAAAGTTTCATACATACGCAGGTATCACCATTGAAATATTTGTATAAGGTAGAATAAATTTAGCACTTGTAGTCATTCCTTATAATTAAGGTCCTCCAGTCCCCATATTAATTTAGTTGTCCTTCTCTTGACTCTCTCCAGTTCCAGCACATCCCTTCTGAGGATTGGTGAACAAAACTGGACAGAATACTCCAGATGCAGCTGAACCAGACTTTTATAATGTGGCAGAATAATTGTTTTGTCTCTGGAGTAAATTCCTTTTTTAATGCATGCTAATATTCAGCTGGCTTTAGTAGCCGCAGCTTGACACTGCATGCTATTTCTCAGGCCCCGTACACACGGCCGAGGAACTCGACGTGCCAAACACATCGAGTTCCTCGGCCAGTTCAGCCCTGAAGCCGTCGAGGAGCTCGGCGGGCCGAGAGCTCCCATAGAACAATGAGGAAATAGAGAACATGTTCTCTATTTCCTCGTCGAGCTCCTCGTCGGCTTCCTCGGCGAAATTGTACACACGGCCGGGTTTCTCGGCAGAATTCAGCCAGAAACTCGGTCGGAAGCTGAATTCTGCCGAGGAAACTGGTCGTGTGTACGGGGCCTCAGTCTATCTTCTACTAGGACCCCTGGATCCTTCTCCATCTTGGAGAAATGGATGGATGGCTAAAGTGTTCGGGTTTGGCTTGAATAAAAGGTGGTAACCCTAGCCTAAACAGCAGTGTTTTATGAGGCTTATCTCTCATCTCTGTGGAGAATTGGGAGGGGTGCTGCCGGGAAGGAAGAAGAGCTCACAGACACAGGCCTTATTAAGAACCAACTTCTTATGTCACTTCTTCTTTCCCAGAGGTGCCATTTCTTAAGCGGCTATGGAAGTGAGGTTTGAAATAGCCTCATAAAGCCTGGCTGCTTTCTTCTGTCACAACGGCTAGGGTTGCAACTGCCTATGATTCACCATAGGACCTCCTCCGTGTTCTAATTCTGACAATGTCCTCTGTCCTACTGAAACTGTCCTCTGCCCTGCTGAAACTGTCCCTTGCCCTACTGACACTGTCCACAGTGCTACTGACACCGTCCACTGTCCTACTGACACCATCCACTGGTCTAAAGACACTGTCCACACACCGTCCTCTGCTCTACTGACACTGTCCACTGCTCTACTGCAATAGTCCATATAAAAGGATTATCGCAATGTGATAGGTTGTGTAACCATCAAATGTACATCCACACATGGCAGATTAGAAGAAAAATCCATCAGGCACTACAGAGTGTAAAAGAGAAGAGAGGCGCCTCTAAGTGTATCAATATGGTTACATTTAATGAAGGTACAACATTCAGCAACTCACATGGTTGATGATTAAAAGAGGCACATCTAAGTATACAGGCATCACAAGCTGTCCACATAGACCACCCCCCGCACCGCCGGCTCTCACCGCTGTCAGTCTGCAATCGTGACCGGGAAGACTACCCTGCAGTAGAGCAATCTGAAAGCATGGCTTGAAGGGACGATGCCGATGGCGGTGCGGGGGATGGTCTATGTGGACAGCTTTATCTAAATATGCAGGCATCTGGGGTAAAGCTGTCCACATAGACCATCCCCCGCACTGCCATCGGCATCGTCCCTTCAAGCCACGCTTTCAGATTGCTCTACTGCAGGGTACTGTGCCTGTTTTAATCATCAACCATGTGCGTTGCTAAGTGTTGTACCTTCATTAAATGTAACCATATTGCTACACTAAGGCCTCGTACACATGACTGAGGAACTCGACGGGTGAAACACATCATTTTGCTCGTTGAGTTCCTTGTTAGGCTGTCGAGGATCTCTGCGAGCCAAATTTCTCCATTGCCGTTGAGGAAAAAGAAGACATGCTCTCTTTTTGGCTCAACGAGATCCTCGACAGTTTCCTCATCGAAAAGTGTACACACGACCGGTTTCCTCGGCAAAAAAAAAAAAAAAACAGCAAGTTTCTTGCTGGTTTTTGCCGAGAAACTCGGTCGTGTGTACAAGGCTTTAGAGGCGACCTCCCTTCTTTTTTATACTCAGTTGTGACATGACGCTGCTTGTATATCAAGACAAAACTTATAAAAAAAATTAGCTTGTCTTGCAAAACACTCTCAAACCATGGTTTTACTGTATATAAAAAGTCAATGGGTGTTTAAAACCATGAACATCAACCCAAAACTAAAATATCAGTTGTGTGTTCCTCTCCTTGAGCCTGATTTTCTAAAGTTTATTCATGTATATTGGCACAATTTAGCACAGGCAAGTACCCACAATGCACACAGAGACATGTGCACAAGCTTTGGAGGTGAATTTACTATAAAATGTGGGTTGCTTCTGCTGTACGCCAAGTTTTCAACACTGATGCTAATAATGAAGGTTCCAGTGGTAAATATCCATACAGTATGCTCCCTTTTTTCTTTAAAAGGCAAATCCCCTCTGCACTACAAGTGCACTTGGAAGTGCAGTCGCTTTAGATCTGAGGGGAAGATCTGAAATGAGGGGAAGCTCTCCTGATTTAATCATCCAATTATGTGCAAGCTAAAATGCTGTCTTTTTTATTTTCCTTACATGTCCCCCTCAGACTGCACTTCCACGTGCGTTAGTAGTGCAAATTGGATTTGCCTTTAGTAAAAAAAAAACAATGCAAAGAGTTTTTTGTGTCCATTCCTTAGGCCCCGTACACACGACCGAACATGTCTGCTGAAACTGGTCCGCGGACCAGTTTCAGCAGACATGTTCGGTCGTGTGTACGGCCGACCGGACAGGTTTCCAGCAGACATTTGTCCAGCCGACCGTTTTCCGGCGGACAAATGTTTCTTAGCATGCTAAGAAACATGTCCGCTCGAAGCCTGTCCGTCGGACATGTTCGGTCGTCTGTACAGACTCACCGTACATGTTCGATCGGCCGCCATCCCTCGCATGTGTCGAATCACTTCGACACATGCGTGGAAGCATTGACCTTCCAGGGCTGCGCACGTCGCCGCGTAATCGTTGCGGCGACGGCGCGGCCACGTCACCGCGGATCGTGTACGCACGGATTTCTGTCTGATGGTGTGTACAACCATCAGACAGAAATCTCCGGGCGGACATGTCCGCTGAAAACGGTCCGGCGGACCGTTTTCAGCGGACAGTCCGTCCATCTGTACGAGGCCTCAGGGTACTCTACTGGAACACCAAGGCACAAAACTAGTATTATCTAGTTGTTTAGTGTATATGGCAACCTAGGACTGCACTGTGAACAATAAACATCAGACTTACTAAATAGGTTTAGGGGCTTTGATTGCTATGGGCGTGTATAGCTGGAAATGCAAGCATACCCTAGCAATTTATACATGCTCTTGCTCACTTGTTTAGTAAAGCATGAACTATGTGTATGCATTCTAAATCAAATAACATCAATGTATATTTGCTTAGTAAAAATATAAACTTTATTGGTTATTTTTACCAGGAAACACACACACAACTTAAAGGCACAAAACAACTCATCAATAGCAGTTTCCATTTCAGATTTGAACAGTTCAGATAAAATTTGTGATTTTGTTTTTTCTTTGGTGTGAAAAACATAGATAAAGGACACGCAGATTTACAGTTCCAATACTCAAATGGCTTTCTCGACTTTCTATCCAACAATTCCATAATAAAACTGCCAACCTTCTTATCGTAGACCTTTTTTGCCCCCAGTGGCATTTTAATGTTCCTATTTTTATAGAGTTGTAAGCACATTTACACACAGAAAATTGAATTACCGTCACATTCAAATAATGCATTTTCTGGGGGTGTGTAGTTATTCTTTTAAATAATAATATAAAATGCAGAAAGTTATTTTGTGTGCAATGTCACTTCAATCACCAAACATAAGATTTGCATTTTTTCATACAGTTTACTAAATTATCAAGATTTAGCCATCAAGCTTACAATACTTTAAGAACGTTACACTGCATATGGAGTAATGGGTACTGTATTTGCAGTACTGCCCCAGTCTACTGGTTTCCTACCATTGATCTGTGGGTATTAGGTGGTCATCTGAGTAACAGGCTGCTAATTTTCCATGGTCAGCCAATTTGACACAAATCATTACATACTTACAAAATCTAAAAAATACACAAATATCAATTACGTTTATTTTCAAGCAGGAAGATAAAGCAAAACTTTAAGTGAGGCTGGGTTCACACTAGTGTAGGTTCCCAAGCATCCAGTTCTCATGACAGGAGATTGTGACTGGCGCTCAAAGGAGGCGGTTCACACATCTCCGGAGCGGCTGCGGTGCGAATTGCACAGGAGTCCTGTGTATCTTTGGCTCCATTTCAGGTCTGAATTCAGGCAAAAATTCAGGCTGATTCGTCCCTGAAACTAACAACAGGGATGCACGGCCCCTGCAGTCAGCCTCATCCTTCTGCAGTGCGAACCCAGCTTAAAGCTAACATGAAATAGCAATAACGGGTTCAATTTGGAGTCATTCCTTGGACAGATCAAGCCTGCTACCTAGTTTGTTGGCTATAGTAATAAATATTGTTGTATATTATTGGGAGCTTTGTTTTATTTTATTTTATTTTATTAAAAACATTTAAAAAAAATTATAGATGGTTGACTCAGCTCATGGGGTTTCAAGGAGATTGAAAACTAGAATTCTAGGTTATTTTATGGTCAATACCAAAATCAAGAGACCTACAAATGCGCCTTTTCTATTTCCCTTATCAGTTTTACCGGGTTTTGGAGACTCCAATATAACATTTCATTTAACTGGTGATTCTATAGCTACCGTGTTTCCTCGAAAATAAGACCTACCCCCCCAAAAAAAACTAGCGTTACTTTCCAGGAGGGCTGCAATATAAGCCCTACCCCGAAAATAAGCCTTAGTTTAAAATGCTTGCAAACTTCTATAATCCACTCTATTACTGTAGTATATAATGTACAATATGTGTGTTTCTGTAATATAAATGTGGGTAAGAGAGCTCAGGCGGGTCACAGAAGTGTAGAGAAGCGCTATAACAAGGTATTTGGCACAATTATATTACAGAAACACACACATTGTACATTATATAATACAGTAATAGAGTGGATTATAGGATTTTACAAGCATTTTAACTCAGTTCACACTGGGGATTCCTGACAGGCAGGGAGAGAGAGGAGGAGAGAAGACAGCACATTACATGGTAAGACCTACCCCGAAAAAAAGCCCTACTGTGTCTTTTGTTGCCAAAATTAATATAAGACCCGGGCTTATTTTTGGGGAAACACGGTAAAATATCGAATTTTATTGTCATTATTATTCGGTTTTGATTACGATTTTTCAAACTGTCTAGAACCGAGGTTATGTCTTACAAGATTGCCAGCATTATTTTACACCTTTGTGGCCTAAACTTTCCACCAATACCAGTGAATTAAAGCGAAACACACATTAAAGCATATCTAAAGGAAAAACAAACATATAGGGCTAGATTCAGGTAGGGGGACGTAAGGTTATGCGGGCATAGCGTATCCTATTTACGCTATGCCTCCGCAACTTAGACGGGCAAGTGCATTATTCACAAAGCACTTGCTCCGTAAGTTGCGGCGGCGTAGCGTAAATCTGCCGGCGTAAGTGCGCCAAATTCAAATTGTCAGGAGGTGGGCGTGTTTTACGTAAATAAAACATGACCCCACGTAAATGACGTTTCTCACGAACGGCGCATGCATCGGTCATGAACGTATCCTAGTGCGCATGCTCCTAATCACGTCGCAAATAGTCAATGCTTTCACCGTGAACGTAATTTACGCAAAGCCCTATTCGCGAACAACTTACGCAAACTACGTAAAAATTTTAAAATTCGATGCGGGAACGACGTCCATACTTAACATTGGCTATGCCTCATATAGCAGGAGTAACGTTACGCCGGAAAAAGCCTTACGCAAACGATGTAAAAAAATGTGATTTTCTTTACCGCAACGACTGCAGGAAAGAAAATTGCACGATTCCCCCATCAACACAGTCAGTGTTGATGGGGGAATCCCTCCCACGGAGCTATCGTGTTCTCCCAGTGGGAAAGGGGTTCAAGGAGCTGTATCATACTTGAGAATACACAGCGATTATTGATCAATTTGAGTACAATTAGCCTGCCAATACATAGTGTGAATCTTGACCGGTCCCTACTGAATGGGCCCATTTTGGAACGGTCTATGGCTGTCTTTAAGGTGGCTACACTCACTTCTCCACTGTGTCTGTTGAAGAGCAATGTAGCCACCATTGAATAGCAAAAAATGTCGCCTTTGGAGAGGGTGGTATTAGATGGAATAGTAGATTTAGACGGACATCAAATAAGTCAATAACAAACACTAACACTAACACTAACACAAACTAACACTTTTAAGCAGTTATAGAAAAAGCCTTTTTCCTTTTGGGACAAAGGTCTTAACTAAATTTAATAAAATCTGGCCTTCGCCCTAGATTCCAAAAGAACTGGGACCTTCGGCTCAACACCCTAACTGCATACCCCCCCATGACTGACCTACCACTTAGCTGACTCCCATCACTAGGTAGACCCTCCATTGATGTAATAACTTGACTGTCACCTGTATAACTGTACGTTATTCAATGTTTGCTTTGCAACCTATTACATATGTAAAATCCTCAATGAACTTGAGTTAAAAAAAAAAAGAAATCCGGCCTTTGTAAGTACCCCTCTCAGTGTTAATTGGGTTGTCTCCACCATCTAACTGTCAGGTTTGTTGGATAACTTAATCTGTTAAAGGAAGTTGAAAAATAACAGACTTACTGGCAGGATCAACAGGTCAAAAAAAATAAAAACTATGTTATAGGAGGACTCAGAAAAACAAAGACTGTTGTATCAAAGGGGTTGTAAAGGTTCGTTTTTTACGCTGTGAACACAGCATCTCCCTGCAGGGATGTAGTCCCAAGGGAGTGGGAGCACGCTGACTAACCCCCAGCCAGAACAGCTTGGACAATGGGGGCAAGCTTACTGAGGAGGAACAGGAAGTGAGAAATTAAGACAAAAAAAAAAACATTTAGAAAGGAAATCAAAGGAAAAGGTAAGTGAACCAACAATGCACTAGCTTAAATGAAAAACAAACCTTAACAACCCCTTTAATGCTATTGACAGACTGCATCATATATGCATTTTTTTTCCATAGTTCCACTTTAGCTGTAAAGAATATTATATATATAATTGCAACTTAAAGCTCCGTCAATATATGTGTGCCATCTTCAAATATCTTGTTATGTGTGATATTTAAATCATACTCAAGCAAAAAAGAGCAGACTTACATTTTTGCCAGTGCATGTTCTGTGACAGCAGGCTAGAGTTTTTCTTCTTTGAAGTAGACAGTTTGGCAGTTTGAAGGTTCTTAGTATGGAAATCTTTTGCCTTTGAAAGCAGGATGACAATTGAGAGAATATGTCTTCATCAGGGTTTTATAAGCCGGTGTACCCGATTCACCAATGACATCATCACATGACCACAAGTAACGTGTCAAGCAAAACACATATGAAAAGAAGCTACTTACTTTTTAGAACAAGTAACGTGTGCAGGATAGTGAAACAGCAGAAAAAAAATATGTTTCTATTAGCATATGTTTCTGAACTTGACCAAGAAACTAGTAAACAACATATTTGGCAGTCTAAGGCATCTCCTGAATTAGTTCCTCGTATTTTACATTATTTCACAGGTCAGACTTTATAACATTTACCATTTTGAATATAAGTTGTTTATGTAAACTATATGACGGTTATCAGAATATATTCAGTTTTTTGTTTTTCCTCTTTTAATGAGTTAAAGTCCCTAAGGACTATAGCATGGCAAGGAAACACCTGCAAGCTCTTCAAGCATCACTGATCCTCAAAAAGTCTTTCTCTTACTTCATGATAAGTTACAGTTCTCATATATTGGTCAAGAGAAACCTCATTTAGAAGTGAAACTTTTTTATTTTATTTTTTATGTTGTCACTTACGGGACTGCAGTACATTTGAAAACTGAAAAAGATTAAATGACTGTGGCGATGCAGTTTAAAGTCCTCTGTGAAATGCCTTTGTGGTGGTGAATTCATTGTTCTATGGATCACTGACCGTTGTAGGTTCATTAACTCCAGTTTATGTTGATTGTGCATAGGTATCAGTTTACAAAGATTTTTGTGTTTTTCTTTTTACATGGGTTTGTGGACCATTTGTGTGAGAATTGGAGTGCAATGTTTGAATTTAATATTTTACAGTGGTATACTGTTTGCAAAGTATGTCATTAATGTTTTTAGATTGTAAGCTCTAACAATCAGGGCCCTCTGATGCTTCTTGTATTGAATTGTATTGTAACTGTACTGTCTACCTCCATTTTGGTAAATGCTATGCAAACTGTTGGCTCTATATAAATATTGTAAAATAATAATGATTGTGGTAGATAATAATCAGTTTGCATATATATTGTGTATGATCATTTGATAATCTTAACGGAAACAATTATTGAGAGGAATAAAAAAAGCTGCCTTTGATGATCAACTTCTGAACAAAAAAGACTTCTAAACCTGAAATTGAAAAAAAAAAAAAAAAGTGTGGACTGTAAGCAATTTATTCAACGGTATGTTTTTTTTATTGAGTTTTCTCAAGACATTTGTCAAGATTACAAGGACTAAACAAGTAATTACAGAAGAAGTAGAACATAGTATGATAATTTTCAATATAGAGTGAAGGACATAAGACATATCAAAGATAGTGACTGTTTATCAAAATCACAAGTACACAATACATCCCATGCACTGTAGCTGTTATCAAGGCACAGCACATAATTACATTTGTGTATGGCACAAGATCAAAACTGATTAACAGAAAATCAGTTACAGAGCATCTAAAAAACAATCAAAAACATTGATACCAAAAAAAAGAAAGTTAGCAAAGTTGAACAAGTAAACCAGTAATAAATAAAACAGTAGATACACACCATAATGATTCAAAATAATTTAGACTGTAATAATGCAGCATGAGAAGACCATCAGAAGAGATACAATATGGTTCAGGTCTACCATAAGGCAAACTATCACAATAGTGCCATATTTGGTTAAAGTAGGCTAGTTCCTAGTTGATCCCTTACTTTTTCTTTAAGATATTCTATTGCCATATATCAGTTATACTATTTAGAAGTTGGGTTTAAGATGGGATCACAATGGTCCAGTGAAGCAGGATAAGTCACCAGGCAGCATCCCAATCCAACTCTATTGTATTATATTTAATTACAGGGAAAACAAAAAAATCATAGCAATCATAGCACAAGTCTCAAATTAATGTTTGTCATTGTTTCACATTTCTGAAATCTTCTCCAGCAGACTGTTATCTGTAATCTGTATCTAAAAGTAAAAAAATCAAGTCTGTATACAGGATTCTTTATTCAAGGGGAGATTTGTCACAACCATAGGAATTAAAGTAACTTTATCAAGGAAGGATGAGACCGATAACTACTTATGCTAAATGATAATATGAGTGCTGCCAGCATTGCTGCAGAGGTTGAAAGGGTGGGGGGGGTCAGCCTATCACTGCTTAGATCATACGCCGCACATTTCATCAAATTGGCCTGCATTTTTACAGAAGGAAGCCTCTTCTAAAGATTATGAATATGCATGAGAATCAGTTTGATGAAGACAAGCAGACTGAGGACATGGATTACTGGAACCATGTCCTGTGGTCTGATGAGAACAAGATAAACTCATCTGGTTCAGATAGTGTCAAGCGTGTGTCGCGGCAACCAGGTGAGGAGTACAAAGACAAGTATCTCTTGCCTACAGTCAGGCTTCGGGGTGGGAGTATCATAGTCTGGGGCTACATGAGTGCTGCCGGCACTGGGGAGCTACAGTTCATTGAGGGAACCATGAATGCCAACATGTACTGTGACATACTGAAACAGAGCATGATTTCCTCTCTTTGGAGACTGGGCTCCAGGGCAGTATTCCAAAATGATCAGCGCCATCTTTAATGTTGATTGGACCCTGGGCCCCCCCATGCTATTTTGCTCTCCACCTGCTCTGAGACATACAATAAATACCAGCTAGACTTAAAATAAATCAGTTTACTGTATTAGATCAGGCAGTGATTTTGATTGGTTGCCAGAGGGTACAGCATATCATTACCACTTACTGACTGGTTGCCAGAGGTTACAGCATATCATTACCACTTACTGACTGGTTGCTAGAGGTTACAACACACATTACGGCTCACTGATTAGTTGCTAGACGTTACAGCACATGATTTCTTCTTGTTGATTGGTTGCTAGAGATTACTGTACAATAATACTGCTCACTGATTGGTTGCTAGAGGTTACAGCACATCATCTCTTCACTGCAGAGGGGCATGATATACATTTAAATGCCGCTTTTATTTACATATGAATGCAGCCGGCCTCAGCTATTTACATATGAATGCCGCCACTATTTACATATGAATTATCTCGTTATTTACATATGAATTATGGTTATTTTCATGTAAACACAGGGTCTGCAGGTGAGTCATCTTTACAAAACAATAGTGCAGAGCTTGGCAGAATTAGTAGCAGCACTTCTCACTGAGATATCAGGACACAGAAAACTAAGGGCCAGATTCACAAAGGAGATACGACGGAGTATCTCAGATACTCCGTCGTATCTCTCAAAGTATCTATGCGACTGATTCATGCGACAGGTGTAATTGTTTTACACTGTCGGATCTTAGGATGCAGTACCGCGGCCGCCGCTGGGGGGAGTTTGCGTCATAAACCAGCGTCGGGTATGCAAATTAGGAGTTACGGCGATCCACGTCGGATTTTCGCGTTCCATACGTCGCCGCTAGTCTAGTTTCCCGTCGCAAAGTTAGTCGTCGTTTTTGGTGCCTTAACTTTACACAGCAATCGTATTGCTGTATAAAGTATGGCCGTCGTTCCCGCGTCGAAATTTAAAAATTAACGTCATTTGCATAACCCGCCTGGGAATACGGAATTACGGTACGTGCGTCGCCGTTCGAAAAAATGACGTCACTGCGCGCAAAGCGAAACGGAACATGCGCAGTAGGTCCGGCGCGGGAGCGCGCCTAATTTAAATGGCACACGCCCATTTCAATTACGCGGGCTTACGCCGGAGGCTGCCGGCGTAGTTTTCATCGCAAGTGCTTTGTGAATCAGGCACTTGCGATGAAAACTTGCGGCGGTGTAACGTATTTATGATACGTTACGCCGCCGCGATTCTACGTGAATCTGGCCCTAAAACTTCAAGGGACAAGAGAATTTAAACTGGGATTGTTAGCAAGTATAAAGCAGCTGCTTGGGGCCCCACAACAGTGACAGGGCACAGGGCAGCTTCACCGTTTTCCCTGCCTTAAAGGCCATGAAAATGATAACAACCCCAAACACACCTCCAAGACGACCACTGCCTTGCTAAAGAAGCTGAGGGTAAAGGTGATGGACTGGTCAAGTCTCCTATTTAGAATCTGTGGGGCATCCTCAAACGGAAGGTCTCTAACATCAACCAGCTCTGTGATGTCGTCATGGAGGAGTGGAAGAGGACTCCAGTGGCAACCTGTGAAGCTCTGCTGAATGCCATGCCCAAGAGGGTTATGGCAGTACTGGAATATAATGGTGGCCACTAAAATTGGGACACTTGGGGCCCAATTTGGCCATTTTTACCTAGGTGTGTACTCACTTTTGTTGCCAGCGGTTTAGACATTAATGGCTGTGTGTTGAGTTATTTTGAGGGGACAACAAATGTACACTGTTATTACAAGTGTACACTCACTACTTTAGTTTAGTTTAGTTTTTTTTTGTAGCAAAGTGTCATTTCTTCAGTGTTGTTACATACAAATATATAATAATAATAAATATATAATAACAAATTTACAAGGGGTGTGCTTTTGTGAGATTCTGTATGTCACAGATGATGTGTTGGCACAATTATTAACAAATACATTGTGTTTTAGAACAAAAGTTTACCTACATACTTGTCCTGCTGCCTTAGCATGACCCATTTATGTGATGATGAACTGCCCTAGAAAGGTATCACTTCTTTGCACTGGCTTGCTGCCCTTATTCTCTTTCTGCACTTTCTTCCTAAGCAGTTGTGTGTGCTATTCTTTAAACGTTGTCCTTCTTTTATTTGCTTCATTGTCCAATAAAGACCTGACGTGCTGTTATATTTTTAAATGTATCACCTTATAAATTACACTGACAAGTACAAAACCTTTTTTTTTTCTTTCAAGGGTTAGCTCATATGAAGTTAAAATAACTCTTATTCTAACCTAACCAGAGAAACCACTAACTCAACATCAAAGCACAAAATCAACCCAGGGTGGAATTCTGGGTTTACCAAGGGTCTTAGGAGAAGTTAAATGGTTTAATACATATTTCTTTACTTATCAGTAAAGTTACACATGGAGCACCACTGAGAGGAGGGATGAGGGCGAGGGCAAGGATCTGACACTCAAGAAATTGATTACCTTAATTACAGCAGGGATTTGTGGTGTAGTCAGTGGTGAGTATTTACTATCTTCCTTTGCTGGGGACACTTTAATTAAAATACTTAGTTTAGTGACACAGTTGCTTAAAAAAATGTTTCTATTTTACAAGGAAGCTCTACAAAACCAATGCCATGGGTATACTATGTTTTACATATTTCTTTGTAAAATAAAGATTTATATAAATAATAAAATATATCAAAAACGTATAAAGTAAAAACAAAATAAAATGCAATTGACCTCAAGATTCTTAATTTTCCTTATAAATAATATAGATTGCTCCATCAATACATAAAATCAAATTGAATCTAACCATCAGACAGAAAACCAACAATAAAGTTATACACTGACCGGACACTTTTTTTTAGGTACACCTGTTCAATTGCTTAGTAATACAAATTGCAAATCGGCCAATCACATGGCAGCAACTCAATGCATTTAGTAGTGGTGCAACAGATCACCGTTGATCCGTGACCCTAACGGGTCACCCCCTTCGGATCGGCACACTATGCGATCGCGGATTGCCGCCACGGCCATAGCATTAGTAAAGGTACACCCATAGGCGGCATTCCTCTCTGTTTACACACACAGAGGAGGAGGAGCCCACGCTCCAGGGACATACACACCGCTGTCTGAGGTCTGGGAGTCATACTGATGAGGGGTCTCTGTCTGTACTACTAAGGGGTGTCTGAGCTGAGGGGGGGTTACTGTCTTTACTACTGGGGGGTGTCTGCACTGAGGGGGGGTTACTGTCTTTACTACCAGGGGGTGTCTGCACTGAGGGGGGGTTACTGTCTTTACTACTAGGGGGTATCTGCACTAAGGGAGGGGTTACTGTCTTTACTACTGGGGGGTATCTGCACTGAGGGGGGGTTACTGTCTTTACTACTGGGGGGTGTCTGCACTAAGGGGGGTTACTGTTTTTACTACTGGGTGGGTGTCTGCACTGGGGGGGTTACTGTCTTTACTACTGGGGGGTGTCTGCACTGGGGGGGTTACTGTCTTTACTACTGGGGGGTTGTCTGCTCTGATGGAGGGGTTACTGTCCTTACTACTGTGGGGTGTCTGCACTGAGGGGGGGTTACTGTCTTTACTACTAGGGGGGTGTCTGCACTGAGGGGGAGTTACTGTCTTTACTACTGGGGGGGTGTCTTCACTGTGGGGGGTTACTGTCTTTACTACTGAGGGGGGGTTACTGTCTTTACTACTGGGGGGATGTCTGCACTGAGGGGGGGTTACTGTCTGTACTACTGGAGGGTGTCTGCACTGAGGGTGGTACTACTGGGGGTCTGTAACTGAGGGGGGTCTGTGACACTGAGGGGGGTCTGTACTGCTGGGGAGGGTCTGCACTGAGGTGGGGGTGTCTGTACTGAGGGAGGGGGGTCTGTACTGAGGGGGGGGTCTGTACTGAGGGAGGACTATAGTTGGTGGGGGGGACACCATTTTTTTGCACCGAGTGACACCAACCCTAGTGATGCCACTGCAGTGGGGGAGATGTGGATATTACAGTGGGGGGGATGTGGATATTACAGTGGGGGGGTGGATATTACAGTATGATGTGAATATTACAGTGGGGGCGGGGAGATGTGGATATTATAGTGGGGGGAGATTTTTTAGTTTTTTTGCTGGTCCGAAAAATTATCCGATCCGTGACTCTGATCCGAGGAACGATCCGAACCGTGTGTTTTTTGATCCGTTGCACCCCTAGTATTTAGGCATCCAGACATGGTGAAGACAACTTGCTAAAGCTCAAACCGAGCATCAGAAGGGGGAAGAAAGGGTATTTAAGTGACTGTGAATGTGGCATGGTTGTTGGTGCCAGACAGGCTGGTCTGAGTTTTTCAAAAACTGCTGATCTACTGGGATTTTCACGCACAACCATCTCTAGTGTTTACAGAGAATGGTCCGAAAAAGAGAAAATATCCAGTGATCAACAGTTGTGTGGATGAAAATGCCTTGTTGATGTCAGAGGTCAGAGAGAATGGACAGACTGGTTTGAGATGATAGAAAGGCAACATTAACTCAAATAACCCCTGGTTACAATCAAGCAGGGCTCAAGTCCTGCGGGAACGCGTGGGAACGGAGTTCCTGCACTTTTTTCACAGCAGGAACGCAGTTCCCTTTGCAGGACTAGAGCAACCGAGAGTAGCCGAGCTGCCCGAGCCAATCCTTCACTAAGTGGCGATGCCCAGCTCGAGTCACTGTCAGGGGCAGTTCTGCCGCAAAATTATCGCGGGATTTAGAAAGAACTTGCTTAAAGTTCTTTCTAAATCCCGCGATAACTCGCGGCAGACCTCTGCAATGTCTCCTGGGAACAATGACAAAAGCTCCCAGGAGACATTGCGGCATCGAGGAAGTGACGGAATACCTGCACACTACCCAATGAATCCATATACAGGAAGCGGCCAGTAACATAAAGAATTACTAAGGTACAGTGGATCGAAAAAAAACAAAACATGCGGTTTAGTAATTATGCATATGAGCGTATCATTTTTTATTTTTTTGGTGGGGGAGTGGATTTTGGATGGGAGTTCCCACACTTTTTTCCCCAGGACTTGACCCCTGCAATCAAGGTATGCAGAATACCATATCTGGATGCACAACACATCCAACCTTGAAGCAGATGAGCTACAGCACCAGAAGACCACACCGGGTGCCACTCTTGTCAGCTAAGAACAGGAAACAGGCTACAAAATTGGACGATTGGAGACTGGAAAAACTTTGCGTGGTCTGACGAGTCTCAATTTCAGCTGCGACATTCAGATTGTAGGATCAGAATTTGGTGCAAACATCTTGAAAGCATGGATCCATCCTGTCTTATATTAATGGTTTAGGCTGGTGGTGTAATGTTGTGGGGGATATTTTCTTGCACATTTTGGCCTCTTAGTACCAATTGAGCATCATTTAAATGCTACGGCCTACCTGAATATTGTTACTGACTATTGTCCATCCCTTTATGGCTACAGTGTAGCCATCTTCTGACAATGAGGTCACTGTACTCCAATGGCCTCCACAGTCACCAGATCTCCATCCACTCGAGCACCTTTGAGATGTGGTGGAATGGGAGATTTGCATCATGGATGTGCATTCGACAAATCTGCAGCAACTGGGTGATGCTATCATGTCAATATGGACCAACACCTTGTTGAATCTATGAAGAAAAATTAAGACAAATCTGAAGGCAGAAGGGGGTCCAACCCGGTACTAGCAAGGTGTACCTAATAAAATATATATATATATATATTTCAGATTAGATAGAGAATGAAAAAGGGGGTGCAAATTTGGGGCCCACCCAAGTGAGATTGTGGCCAGCACACATACAGTAGATATTCAGTTGGTTAGGTAATGGTTAAGGTTAGGCAGGAATTGGGTTACTGTCTCTTTAAAAATTCTGAATTGCAGGTACTGAAGATCCAATAGGATTACTGGGAATTCTCTGGAAGCCTGGATTTGTCTATAAAGGGCAGCTGCAGTGGGGCTTATTCCCTTTTGCCTTTGGACCGGAGCAGCAGAAGAAGAACTGTGGCAAAGCTGTGAAGCAAAATGAGTTTACCTGCGGTGTTGGAATCATTGGTCAGGCAGTACCTTGAAAGATGTGTGGTGAGTGGATTGCACTCCCCTACCTTTTTCCCTTTATTTATCACCACCTATTGCTAGGTACTGATTGGGTTATTAGTAATCAATGTATAACACCTCTATTTAAATACACAAATGTGTTAGTGTTCTTCTCATGGGTAATATAAGTGCATCCCCCAAAAAAAACATATAGACCTGTGTACAACTTGCGTGGATATGTCTATACAATTATATCATAGTGCTCATAAAGTGCTTTAGTGCCATTATTCAATACTTTAAAAAAGTGACTGCCCATCCTGGGTAAACAAGCTTGCACAAAAAAACAAAAAAATATATATATTCTATATATATGTAACAATGCTGTAGAACAATATATGTGAAAGGGTACGAGATAAATCTTCTGTTCATTAGAGTCCCAAAATGCTGATTAAATGTTCATTTAAAGTGCTTCTCCAGTGGAGTTATATAATGCAGCAATAATAACACCACTTTTTTTGTGAAAATAGCACCACTTTCTGTGGTATGACACCACTTTCTGTGATAATAACAACACGTTCTGTGATATGACACCACTTTCTGTGACTATAGCAACACGTTCTGTGATATTCCCGTCACCGCTAGAAATGGCCACTCACCAGATCTCAATCAATCAAAATGCCTTTGGTTCATTCCCAGGATAACCACTTCTATTACACGTCTGTTCACCAATCGCCAGATGCCTTGAATGTGCCAATGGGGTCTCTATCTCTCCTACAATGGCTCATAAAAAGAGGAGTGCCCATCATGGTGTAGTACGTAAAAAATGTATTGACTATTTAAAAACAAATAGATATTGCACTCACATTCAAATGTGCCCGTAGAGAGCTGAGTGAACTGACTGAGACAGCGCAGGTCCCGGTTCCTAGTCTGCTGCTGGAAGGGATGGCTCAGCAAGGGACAGGGCAGCCCCCAGTAGCTGGTGAGTTGAAATAATTTCATGCTCTGACTGAATTAGTGGATTCTCTGTCCTCCATGATAAAATCTTTATCTCCTGTTGTTTACCCTGTCCTTGCTGTTCCTTCTAATTCTCTCTTCTCCTCAGCCCCTGCTGTTGTTTCTAGCTTTGCATCTGCTTCTAATTTCTCTCAGGTTATATAACCCCTGATTGCAGAATAAAGGACACACTTCTCACACAGTTAATGCAGCGGATAGGAATAGTATACCAGAAGTATGTCTGCACTGTGAAATTTCTCCCCATGGTTACTATTTAAGTTTGTCTGTGAAAGAGAAGATATGGAAGGGGGATTTTATATAGATTTTGTCACTTCTCCCTTTCCATAAGGATTTCACGTTTAAATCAGATAGAAGAGGGGAGGATAAGCCAGAGGAGGATAGGCGCAGACCCGTACCTAGATCCTTTAACAATTGGCTGCAGGCATATTTTTTCTATGCTGGTGTGTTGGCTGAAAAAACCCCGGAGTTGTGTGGGGGTCTTTTCCAACATTTGAACCACATTTTGGAGGCCTACAAAAATTTTGGGGGTCTGGGGTGGTATTTTTATGCATGAAGGATGTTAGCCTATGTCTGAACTTGATCTTGCCCCAAAAACAGATTGCTCCTAAACAGAGCACGGCTGCCTCTACCCAGGCGGCCTATAGAAAAGGCTGTTGCTTTGCATTTAATGAGCATCAAAGCCAGTGGAATGCTTCATGTAAGTATAGACATGAATGTGTCTTTTGTGCAGGAGCGCACCCAGTGACCAAATATTTTAAGAAGGCCACTTCTGCGGGATAAGGCCACGTGCAGAGGGATATTTTTCCCAAAAGCCTGCACTCCAGTGAGGCTGTAAAGAATACGCTTGTGGCTGGACAAATATCCAAACAGGGGAAGGCTCATGGGCTAGCACAAAGGTATATTCAATAAAAACACAACACAAAATATAATCCAACACATTTATTAATTGGTATAAATCGGCCACGGTGTTATCCGTAACGGGGGGGTTACAAAATTATTAAAATAATAAATAAATAAATAAATATATAAATAAGCCATCTTGGCTAAGATATGTTTTTAACAGGAATTAACTGGTGTCCATCCAGCAAAGCTGGACGACTACTCCCCTGTTCGGACAACCTTGTGACTTTAGACAGAAAATGGGGGCGGGAGGGTGGGCGCTGCTTCTCTGACTGAAGCTGACTGAAACCCCGCCGCGCTCTGACACTTATATAACCTTCCAGAGCGGGAGGCTCTGCGATGCTCCGGCCAATCAGCGGCTCCTCCCGTCAGCCAATCCCGCGGCTGTTGCTGCCCACGGACGGCTCGCTGACCTGAAAGACAAAGCATACAGCAGGGAGAACTGTCCTTTTCCTCCCTTTGAGCTCGCCCACGTTGGTCCAGCTTATTGCTGTGACCTGTCATGGGCTAGCACAAAGGTATATTAAATAAAAACACAACACAAAATATAATCCAACACATTTATTAATTGGTATAAATCGGCCACGGTGTTATCCGTAACGGGGGGTTACAAAATTATTTAAATAATAAATAAATAAATAAATAAATAAATAAGCCATCTTGGCTAAGATATGTTTTTAACAGGAATTAACTGGTGTCCATCCAGCAAAGCTGGACGACTACTCCCCACCGGCCGAAACCAGCCGAGCATCGGCCGGTTGAGGCCCCCCCAACACCGTGGCTGATTCGATCAAACTTTGCAGGCCCATGTTGAAAATATCAAGGCCTATTGGTGACAAATGAACCTTATCGTTTCTAAACAGACCCGGGATAAAACCCTCTAACTCTGAGTGACGGAAGGACACTCCGCCAGCCGCAATCAGAAAGCTGTGAATAGTTCTATTGAGTCTCCTCCGAATCCTGTCCAAATAGAACAGGCCACTAAGAGGAGACCACAGCAACCTGGGAATCATCTCTGAAAATGCCAAAACTGAAGAGGGAAACATAAGCTTTATCAAATGAAGATCTCTCTTCATTTCGCACAAAAGGTCCCATGTACCGAATTTTCCAAGGTCATTAGCGCCAGCATGCACAACTAGAATTTGAGGGGCCGGCCAAATACTAGATAAATAACACAAATGATCCTTGAGCTGGCGCCAACGAAGGCCCCTAACACCTGACCATAAAACTAAAAAGGAATTAGTGTCAAGACCTAGATTGGTGGAATAGGATCTGGACTCCGAACGCTTGGCGGCCCAAAACACATACGAGTGACCTATAATCCACACAACTTTCCTGGGGTGATCTGAAAGAAAAAATTTACAATATTAACAGTGGGACGAAAAACGAAAACCAGATAACTTCAACTGTTTGAGACAAGAAGAGAAATCCCCCGAAAATTGAAACCTGGTCAAAGGGGACAAATCATTATGAACAAAGAAAGAAACTGCTGCAGAAGGCCTAGCGAGCATGTATTCTCTAACGAGCCGAAACCGGGCACAAAGCTCCGATAGGGGAACTAGCTAGCGAGAGCCAATGACCCTTACCGATTGGGAACGTCTTGGACCTACAAAGGAAAAGATACAAACAATCCTCTCTAACATATACGTGATCTGCTCTAAGGAAAGACAAGGAACTTTTGTTAGTGGCAGTAAACTCACCAATCCTGAGAGCTCCAAAGAAAGCAACCGAAAAAGCCGCACTAAACAGAAGAGACTCAAAGTTGGAGGAACATACCTTATCCAGTGAACCAATGAGATCTACCAATAAAGAGGCTGAGACGGGGCGCCTATTGTCGATAGAGGGCCTTGATCTTTTAAATCCCTTGAGAACCTGTGACACCTGAAAAAAGGAATTTAAAGCCGGAAGGCCTGAAAATTTCAAAAAGAAAGAAACTCCAGCTTAAATCTTACTTACTGATGCTGGACTCAGACCTGACTGAATGAAGGAAGATAAAAAGGTTAACGCTACATAAGAACTGCCATTCAAAGGATCCACACCACATTCATGACAAAAAGAACACCATCTTGACCATGAACCCATGTAGTCTAGCCAAGTCTTGCTTGATACCGAATTCCTAAGATTGAGGAGTATTAATCCCATATTAAGCCCCAGAGGAAATCCGGGCAAGGGGTCCCCTGTTGATCTGCAGCTGGAGCCAACTCCCAAAATGTTCTCAGCTGTAAACGAGATCGGCGATGTTATTATGTATGCCTGCTATATGCTCCGCTTTTAACCATATATTAAAACGCATGCAGTGTAATACTAAGAAACACAATAATTTAAGCACCGGTACAGACTTGGAAGATAACAAGTTCACTGCAAAGAAGACACCCTTATTATCCGTGTGCACAAGTATTCTCTTGTTCGAAAAGGAGTCCTTCCAGATTACCACTGCCACTTTAACCGGGACTAGTTCCAAGAGAACCAAATTCTGAAGAATTTCTTGGAGCCTTGTCCCATTTGCCGTAGCATGACCAGGGCTTCGTCAAAAGATGAGTAGCAAACTGGAGCCACAACATCCGCAACCTCATCATTCAACGAGGATTTTCGTGGATACGAGAGATGGTGAATCATTCTGTAAGTACCGGCTTCCTTCTTAGGGACTATACCTAGCGGGGACAAACGGAAATTAGAAAATGGGGGGACCGGGAAGGGGCCCGCAATCCTGCCCTCAGCCAATTCCTTGGCAATTTTTTCTTGCACCACACTCTCGTGCGTGCGAACCGAATTTGATTTTTTTTTACAGCCCGACCCTTGGAAAGAAGGAACTAAAAAGCCTTTGCTGAAACCCTTAATTAAGAGAGCCGCCATCCTGTGGTCTGGGTAAAGCTCTAACCACGGGCGCATTCTTATTATGCTCACTGGTGTCGGAGCCCTTTCCATGTAACGACTGGTAAGTGGTTGTGGCTGACTTGCGAAAACACCTACAAGCTGGGTGAGTACCGTTACAGTATGAGCACTCATGCCTATACCTACAGTTCGCAAGATATTTGCACTGGCCTTCATTAAAGGCGAAGCAAAACCCTTTACGCAGGGTAGACTGAGCTGGGTTTGCTAATGGACTAGCCGCCAACTGTGGTTTAGTGGGCAACATCAGGTTGAGCCACAAGCCCACGTTCTTTGACCCCCAATGCAGTGAAGGGTGGACTGCCAGCTTTTGACGGAAGTTCTCGTCGTACGTGAACCATGCTGATCCGCCAAAATGCCGAAATGCTTTCGGCTATTATATTGACGTGCTGGAAAAGACCGGAGCACTTGTCAGGAAACCGTTCACCCATTACTGCAGCAGTTTTGAAATGTTTTTGGAACAGCCCTCCTCCTATCCTCCTCTGATCTGTCACCAGATAGCTTATCTGATTTGGCTAGAAATTCTTTGGAAGCGGGCAATAGTGACAATAAGTCCAGAAACTCTCCTTTCCAGATCTTTTCCTTAACCGCTTTAGGTAGGTGAAAACCTAGCGGAGACAGAACACACGGAAGAGGTTCCTTAAATGAGGATTCACCAACCGTTGCTGCTGACAACCTGAGAGGGACCGCAGGATTAACCAGGCTAGGATGGTTGACACCTTTAAATGACGCCAATTTCTTGGTATCCTGACTAACAGGAACACACCAATCCTGCCAAACGGTACCAATATCATCTGTATAATGCATCTCATAATTATCCATAACCTCTCTGTCAGGGAGCAACCCATAATCAGCACCAGACACCTGTGCACACTGATAACTTTTTACTGCGTTACCCCGCAGCTGAGGGCTTTGCTCAGCACCAATACTCCTTTGTGCCCCTGAAGATTCACCAATTGCATATTGTACCACATTACCTGCACCAGACACCTGTGCCCTCTGTGTAACTTCCTCAGCACCACTAGCATGTGCCCCTTTAACCACTTACCCCCCGGACCATATTGCTGCCCAAAGACCAGAGTACTTTTTGCGATTCGGGACTGCGTCGCTTTAACAGACAATTGCGTGGTCGTGCGACGTGGCTCCCAAACAAAATTGGCGTCCTTTTTTTCCCACAAATAGAGCTTTCTTTTGGTGGTATTTGATCACCTCTGCGGTTTTTAGTTTTTGCGCTATAAACAAAAATAGAGCGACAATTTTGAAAAAAAATAATATTTTTTACATTTTGCTATAATAAATATCCCCCAAAAATATATAAAAAAACTTTTTTTTTCCTCAGTTTAGGCCGATACGTTTTCTTCTACATATTTTTCGTAAAAAAAAATCGCAATAAGCGTTTATTGATTGGTTTGCGCAAAAGTTATAGCATTTACAAAATAGGGGGTATTTTTATGTAATTTTTATTATATTTTTTTTACTAGTAATGGCGGCGATCAGCGATTTTTTTTTCGGTACTGCGACATTATGGCGGACACTTCGGACACTTTTGACACATTTTTGGGACCATTGGCATTTTTATAGCGATCAGTGCTATACAAATGCATTGGATTACTGTAAAAATGCCACTGGCAGTGAAGGTGTTAACACTAGGGGGCGGGGAAGGGGTTAAGTATGCCTGGGTGTGTTCTTACTGTGGGGGGGTGTGGCCTCACTAGGGGAAACACTGATCCTCGGTTCATACATTGTATGAACCGAAGATCAGCATTTCCCCTGCTGACAGGACCGGGAGCTGTGTGTTTACACACACAGCTCCCGGTCCCCGCTCTGTACTGAGCGATCGCGTGTGCCCGGCGGCGATCGCGCCCGCCGGGCACACGCACGGGAGTCGGGGGCGCGCGGGGGGCGCGCACGCGCCCCTAGTGGCGGCTGGGAGAGAGGACGTCATATTACGTGCTCTCGCCCAGCCGAGCCACCTTGTGGACGTATAACGACGGTGCGCGGTCGGCAAGTGGTTAAACTGCTTTAAAACATTAGATAAAGAATCCACTAAAACACAAACTGTGAAACTGCAGGTGACATACCTTTCACATCCTCCACTGCCTGCTCACTCGCCTCCATAGCTGGTGGGGGAGAAGCGCTGCACCCCCGCTTCCGAGGTGCACCTTTTGTCACAGGCCTGCCAGCCTTCCTCGGACCTGCTGGCTGAGGGGAGGCAGCTGCACTCTTGCCTTTCTTTTTTCTATTAGGCTGTTTCCTAGTCCCGCTCCCAGAGGCAGCGGAGCCCGTTATTGGCGCTGAGGGAGTGGGCGCAGGGGAAGCTGGAACATTCTCCCCTTCCAAGCACTGGCGCAGCCACTCCTCACCTCCCATGCCTTCAGCCTTCTCCAGCAGCCGGCAAAAGAGTGCCTCACGGTCCCCTGGCAAGCACCGCTTCATGACAGAAGCAGCGCTGCACTGCTTCTCTGACTGAAGCTGACTGAAACCCCGCCGCGCTCTGACACTTATATAACCTTCCAGCGCGGGAGGCTCGGCGATGCTCCGGCCAATCAGTGGCTCCTCCCCTCAGCCAATCCCGCGGGTGTTGCTGCCCACGGACGGCTCGCTGACCTGAAAGACAAAGCATACAGCAGGGAGAACTGTCCTTTTCCTCCCTTTGAGCTCGCCCACGTTGGTCCAGCTTATTGCTGTGACCTGTCATTCTCTCATTGAAGGCTTTTCACTGGGCTTTCCATTACCCCCCTTTTTGGGGTCGGTTGTACGGTAATGGAAAACCTAAAGTCGGCTGAATGTTTTTCTCATGTAGTTTCCCCACCTGGGGTGGTTCCCAAGAAGGAGACACATCTGCCTCATTCATCATCTGTCATTTCCCAAGGGTCAATCTTTAAACAATGACATAGATGCGTGATTGTGTTCAGTGTCTTTTGCAACGTTTAAAGAGGCAATTGCTAAAATTAGGTTATAAAATCAGCCTTTCACCTGTTGCCAATCTCCCCAGCTGCTTTTAGCTCCCTTGGTCTCATCACCGCTCTTTGTATTTAGCTCCCTTGGTATCCATTTTGATGATTGTTACTTTTTTGACAAGTGCCTTCCAATGGGTTTCTCTTTATCGTGTTTGTACTTCGAGGATTTTTCTATTTTTCTACTTTTTTGGGTGGTCAGTTTTCAATCGGGAGTGGACAGCATGGTGCACTACCTTAATGACTTTTTATTTGTTGGTCTGGCGGACTTGATGCTTTGTGCGGGTTTGCTGCAGACCTTTTTCGGTTAATCTCACAGTATTTCGGAGTTCCGTTGGCAGAGTAGAAGATGTGTTGACCTTCGTCAGCATTGGAGTTCCTGGGGATTCATATAGATACTGTTAGAATGGAATTCAGTTTGTCTGAAGCAAAACTGGAAAAACTTAGATTTTTGTTGGCAGTTTTTTTGTGGAATGAAAAGTGCTCTTGAAAGAGCTGCAATCCCTCTTGGGGAATTTGGCATTTGCGTGCAGGATTATGCCAGTAGGCCGCATTTTTTCTCGACGGCTTTATCTTGCTATTTCAGGCCTGAAGACTCAGTTTTCTCATATCAGGTTGTCCAACTCCCTGAAGGAGGATATGCAGGTGTGGGCAAGGTTCTTGGAGAATTATAATGGCCCTTGTTTCAGCAGGATTTTGTGTTTGCGCCAGACTTTCGATTATTTATTGATGCGGCAGGTTCAGGTTTTGCGGCAATCTGGGAATCACATTGGTATTGTGCAGCTTGGCCAAATTCTTATATAAGATGTAATGCCACCAAGAACATTGTGCTTTTGGAATTATTCCCAATTTTGGTAGCGATTGAGCAGTGGGGAGCCTATTTTGCAAACAGACACATTTTGGTGGAGACAGACAATAAGGGAGTTATTTTTGCGGTGAATTGCCTTTCTTCCAGCTCGTGGGTCATTAAAGTACTGAGGCAAATAGTTTTCTTATGTCTTTAATACAATATTTGTCTGAAAGCTAAATATATGCCAGGGTAGTTGAATACTATAGCTGACTCCTTGTCACTCTTTCAGATGAAACATTTTCAGCAGTTGATTCCAGATGCAGACGAGGAAGGTCACGTGTGGATGTTAATATGAAGTTGACGTCGGAGGCTATCGCTGTGTGGATGTTAGGATCAGTGTTGCCTAGGACTTGGGCTGGCTATTCGGCAGCTTGGAGGAGTTGGTTATCGTTTGCCAGCAATACCGGCTTTAATGGCAGCATTCCGTTGGAAGGAGGGATTTTGGCTTTTGTGTCCTCCCTAATGCAGCAAGGTTTTTCCGGTAGTCATCTAGTTTTTAGCCAGTATTTTATTTTCTGTCATTTTGAAGGATTACTATCATGTACTGTATGTCAGATTTTTGGGTTAGGTATGCAATTAAAGGGTACAAGAGGAGGACTTTTGTTTCTGACAACAGAAGGCCAATTTAGCTGGAAATGCTTAGTGGCCTTTGTGCAGCAACATCAGCAGTCTGCTATTCCGAGTATGAAGCCTTGCTTTTCAGAACAGCTTTTGTACTGGGATTTTTTAGTGCTTTCCACATTTCGGAGCTGGTGCCAGCTCAAAATATGGCTGCTCAGGCATCCTTTATGATCAAGTGTATTTGGAACAATCAGCGATTAACTACTTTCTGCAGTGTTCTAAAATGGACCAGTGTGGGAAAGGTTTGTGGATTACCTTGTGGGAGCATCGTGACAAGTCGGTGTGCTCAGTATGGGTAGTACGGCAGTTTTGGGGGGTTAGGCCCCAGGTGGCTGGGCATTTTCTCATTCATTCCAACTTAGTACCAATGTCAAAATATCAGTTTAATTTTATATTTCAAAAATACATTGTCAGGGCGTTTTTAGTTCTCTTCCCATTCATTTAGAATAGGTGCAGCTTTGGAAGCAGCCAGGAGGGGTCTTGAAGAATCGACAATTAAAGAAATTGGGTGGTGGAGATCTAAATGTTTTAGATTGTATATAAGACCTAATTTGTTTGTTTAATTTTCCAGACTTTTACCGCATGGTATGTATTCTGGGACACTCTTTTGTACACTGGGCGCGTAAAAGAGCGGCTCAACATAATTACTCTGTGAACTTGTCCTTACATCCCGTATCCTTTGAGTTATTTTGGAAGGGCGTGCAAGGCCTTCAATGGTATCAGTTATATTTTCATTTGACAAGATTTTTTCAGGTTTGGCCCCCACCCTCCATTTTAGTGGTTCATGTAGGGGGTAACGATTTAGGTAACATTGAACATTAGATTTGTAATTTATGATAAGAAGGGATCTTCACAGCTTCAAGGTTACTTCCACAGATACGACTGTAGCACTACCCCCGACGGAGCTGCTGGTTTATTTTGGGCGGCATGTTATCTCTATTTCTTCTGCCGTCTAGAGTACTGGATGAGAGCTGAAACAAAGTCAATGTCCACACGTTGTGTTCCTTTTTCTCTGCTTTATTTACCAAACACGGTAAAAGAACGGACAATAGGTTGAAGAGATGAAATAGGGTATAGGTAATAGGTTCAGGTATAGAACTTGATAAAAAGCACTCCTGCTTCCAGACATAAACTTTTGTCGCCACTCTAGCCAGAGTGGGTAGTGTGCCCCTGGATAGGCCTCTCTCACTAGTCCTAGCAGCCAGGGCACTACATGGAACCTTGGTACAGTCTTTGCCACTGACCTTCCCAAAGGTGGAGATACGTTCGGTCAAGATTCCTCTCACTTTAGGATTTAGCACCCGGATCTCTTCTCAAAGTAGTAACTTGTGAAATCAGGAAACTGACGGGCGATCACTGCTCAGCCTTTCAGTAGTGATGTGTCCTTCAATGAAGTTCAGGCCTCCCCTGAGTGTACCAGCCTCGTGTTGGGTGCTCTCCAGACAGGTAATTAATTCGGCGGCTTCCTCCCTCTAGGATGGATAGCGCAGGACCACTTTGTCAATGCAAACCCAGTCCGAATACTGGGCCTGCTCGGCAAGACACGACTCCAGACCAACGTGGTCCCGGAGCCAGGAAACTCTGAACACGCTCCCCAGCCAAGAGGGCCACACACAGGGGTGGTGGGATGACGACGACCCAGAACCCGTGATGTCTGTCCCTTAAATACTCCTCCCCAGCATGCATAGCGAGGCGATCAACCCCCACTGATTGGCCGCTGAGAAAGAATACCCAACACACCTGGATCTGACTGCTGCCACCCTTGGCCTGGGGTGGAACTGACACCCCAGACAACAATAGTGGTCACCTGCAGCACAGTCACGGCTGGAACAGAGGTCCAAATTTGAAAACAAAATAGGTCAGAGGTAACTAATCCTCTGAATAACCTTTAAATTTAAAGCAGGGCCAGCAAAGAAAATAGCTGCCCACTACACGACTATCGTATTTTCGGAAATAATTCCATGTCTTTCTTGGCTGTCCTCGCCTCAGAGGAAAGTGATGGAGAGAATGAGAAACAGGGCAATGGAAAAATACATGCCTAGTATTTTGGTGTATGCAGAATGTTGATTACTTGCTGCTCAAGTTCTGATAACTGGGCAGTTTAATTATTTTGTGTTGAATTAAAGTTATGATAAGGTTCATTTTAAAAGAAAAGAGAATTTGATGTTTAAATAATTAAACCAATAAAGGTGCCATAGCCAAATATTTTGTCAAAATGGTGTGGTGTGTCATGGTTTATTTAGCAGTAGCTGGGAAGTGGTTAGGGTAAGGGGAGGGTGTGTGGCCTACAATCTCATTAGAGTATTAGAATTAGTTACATCTAGCTTTAACCACTTGCCGCCCGCCCTATTACAAAATGATGGCGGCAAAGTGGTTTCAATATCCTGACTGGACGTCATATGACGTTGTTGCAGGGTGTCAGTCTGACACCCGGCAACACCGATTTAGGTAAAGAGTGTCTGACGGAGACTCTTTACCACGTGATCAGCCGTGTCCAATCACGGCTGATTACGATGTAAAGAAGAAGAACCGGTTATCGGCTTTTCCTCACTCGCGTCTGTCAGACGCGAGTAGAGGAGAGCCGATCGGCTGCTCCTCTGACAGGGGGGTTTGTGCTGATTGATTATCAGCACAGCCCCCTTGAGGATGCCCACACTAGACCACCAGGGATGCCACTAGACCATCAGAGATGCCACCAGACCACCAGCGATGGATTTTAGAGCTTGAGACCCTCCAGTTATCAGACTTGAACATAGACCTAGGCCTCGTACACACGATAGGTTAAACAGAGGACACCGGTCTGATGGACCGCTTTCATCGGTCAAAACCAAACGTGTGTGCGCCCCATAGGTTTTTTAACCATTGGTTAAAAAAAGCCAACTTGCTTTAAATTTTAACCGATGAATTCCTAACCGATAGGACAAAACCGATCGTTGGTAGGCACGACCATCAGTTAAAAATCCATTCATGCTCAGAATCAAGTCGACGCATGCTTGGAAGCATTGAACTTCGTTTTTTTCAGCACGCCGTTTTACGTCACCGCATTCTGACACGATCGTTTTTTTAACCGATGGTGTGTAGGCACGATGGACCATCAGTCAGCTTCATCGGTTAACTGATGACAACGGTCCATCAGACCGCTCTCATCGAATGGACTGATCGTGTGTACGCGGCTTTAGATCTCAACTGCTTTCTGACTAATTTTTAATAACTATTTACATTTAATTACAATTCCCAACCACACGCATATTCCATTTCTTGTATTATTACATTTCAATTTTAAAATAAATGTATTCATTTTAAATTCAATTTTAATTATAATAAAATAGGTACACATGTTCCTTCACCACTAGGGGCACCTATGCATTAAGGTGAAAAAACTTCTGACACTGACCGGCCCCCTAGCACCCCCGTTTTACTCACCTAAAGCCCTTCTTTCTCTCTGTGAAAATGCGCACTTCCTCTTTGCCCGAGGTTCTCGGCTCTTGATTGGACAGATTGATAGTAGTGCAGCAATTGGCTCCTGCTCCTGTCAATCAAATCCAATGACACAGGGCCGAGTCTGACATTCAGTCTCTATGCACACAAATGCTGGACTCGGGAGCATGCCCGCAAGGTAACCCCCAGGGAGAGTGCATCTCCCATGGGATTTAGAGATGCGAGGAGGATCCGCAAGCGCCGGGGGACCCCAGAAGACAATGATCGGGGCCACACTGTGCAAGACAAACTGCACAGTGGAGATAAGTATGATTTATATATATATATATATTTTTTTTTTAAATAAACAAAGGTTTACAATAACTTTAAGACCCACTCGATGAACTATGTGTGTGCGATACACCTCTTTAGTAACTTCAGACTAGGCAAAGACAACGTTTCAATATTTTACTTGGAAAAAGTACAAAATGAACATTCCAAAGTCCAACATGCAATTGCAAGGTTTTCCTATGTCCGGCATACCTGCAGATGAAGTCCAAGCAAATACAGTCTGTCAGGAAGATCCTGCCAACAACAGGCAATCCAGACCTGCTGGTGCGTGATCGTGTGTGCCAATGCACGTGCGCGCATCTGCAAGAGGACTCGCGCTCACCCATTAGTGCCAGCATGACAGCCAGGAGAGTTCAACGATATCAGCTTCAATTATTCTTTCTGCCAGGAAACTACTGTGACACGTCAGGCACACAGATGTGTAAATGCGCAAAGTATTGACCATGGAATGGTATCCAAGCACATACATATGTTCAGGATTGCACTGCTCATGCGTGCAGGAGTGCCCTTACACGCAGAAGCACGTCCACAATGTCCATTGGCACCAGCCTGCCTATTTAAAGGATGCTCAGATTCATGTTTGAGGCTAACTGGTCTTTAGCTGTTCCCTTGTGCCCTGCTTGTATCCTGTATGCTATTCGTTGCTGAACTGGCTTGTTATTGACCTGACCTCAGATCCTATTTATTCTTCTGCTCATCGGTCCCTGACCTTGGCTTTACCCTGACTACATTCCTATCTGATACTTCGGTACCTTATTTCAGCTAAACCAAAGAAAATTCCCAATTCGACTTCCCGACCAGCCCGCAACCAACCAAATTTTCCTGCCTAATAGTTTGGGGTCTAGTTTGCACTCATTTGCAAATAAATGCGTAAGCTGCAGAGCTACTTCACGGCACATCAGTATCATCTACGATCTTAACTCTATAAATTTGTGAGAGCCTCCATAGTTGAAGCACATGTATAATAATCGATAGATAGAGGGCAGGTAAGCCTGGAGGGAGCCCACCCCTCCTTAAAGGCACAGGGCACACTGGACACCCAGCGTTTAACACAATGACAGCAAAGGTGTTTAATACATACCCCTACCAGTATTCTAACAGTACAAACAAATAGCCACTGCCCCATCTCTGACTGTCCTTTATCTCAGCTCCAGTTGCCACAATGTGTTCCTGCCTCAAGCCTGGGAGCTCGGCAAGGCACGCATTCAGAACCCCTTGAAAAAATTCAAATAATGAAACGCATAGGTTGGGATCAGTGGATGTGACATCACTACATATTGACAGCTGCAGCACAAACCAACAAGCAAGTGCTGGCACCCGCTGATCAGCTCCGATAATTACTAAAGGGTATAAATAAAAACCAGCATGTTACTTTGTAAAAAACTTAAACAGCACACACATTAACACATGTTGGGCACACATTTAACCCCATGATCGCCCTAGATGTTAACCCCTTCCCAGCCATTAGTACAGTGCATATTTTTAGCACTGATCACTGTATTAATGTCACTGGTTCCCAAAAAAAGCGTCAAAAGTGTCCAATTGTCTGCTACAATATCACCACAATAAATCGCTGATCACTGCCATTACTAGGATTTTTTTTAAATAAAATAAAAACTCCATAAATATATGCCATCGTTTATTGGGATTTGTTTTTTACCCAAAATTTGTAGCAGAATACATATTTGCCTAGATTTATGAAGACATTTTTTTTTTATTGGCTATATTGTATAGCAGAAAGTTAAAGATGTTTTTTTTTTCAAAATTGTTGATCTTTTTTTTGTATATTACGCAAAAAATAAAACACGCAGAGGTGATCAAATACCACCAAAAGAAAGCTCTATTTGTGGGGAAAAAAAAAGTCACAAATGTTATTTGGGTACATCGTCGCACAACCACACAATTGTTAGTTAAAATAATGCAGTGCAAGAAAATGGCCTGGACATGAAGGGGGTTAAATCTTCGGGAGCTGAAGTGGTTAAAACAGTTCTGCAAAGAAGAGTCAGACAAAATTCTTCTACAGTGATATGAAAGACTCATTGGCAGTTATTGCAAACACTTGATTGCAGTTGTTGCCACCAAGTTATTAGGTTTGGGGAGGCAATTACTTTTCCACATAGGGCCAGGCAAGTTTTGACATCTTTTTTCCCTTAATAAATGAAATCATCATTTAAAAATGCATTTTGTATTTACTTGGGTTATCTTTGTGTAAAAATAAAATGCGTTTATGATCTGAATCTTTTAACTGTGTCAAATATGAAAAAGAAAAAAACTTCCAGTAGCATAATTTCAATGTATTATACAATGTCTGGTAACCCCAGACAGATCTCTGGTTTAATGGAAATGGTCTGCATGCACATTAGTACACATTTTTATGCACACAGTACTATGTTTGTCTTAAAAAATACTGTTTCTTTCAGTATATCTACCAGGAAAGCAGCAGGCATTCAGAAGCAACAGTCCGTAACTATGAATTCTATTTAATGAACACCGTCTTTTATATAATGATTATACTCGCATTAGACCATTAGATCATTTTTCAAATGTCAACAAGTGAGCTAATTAGAACAGGAAATGTAAAAAAGTCAAATTTAACTGTATTCTGTTTGAGTGAAGACATTTTCATCAAATTAAGGGAAAGAGTTTATCTGAGTAAACACTGTGGAGAAATATACAGTCCAGAGATGTAAAAGAATGCAATGCAAATCAAATGTATATTTGATTTGCTTCAGTTAATTGTATTACTCTTTTCAATAAAGATAATGAAAGCAAATAGCAATAGATAACAGACTTATTTCTGGTCTTTACAAAACCAACGTGATTAATTTTGTGTTAAATCACCAGCTATTTTTTTCAGAAGAGGTAAAGCTGGAATAAGAAACAAGACTCTAGGGTCATATTTGGCTCCTACAGGGAGAACATAATGAATATTTTGAATAAAGGAGCATCTCAAGGTTTTTTTCTTCAATTCATTTATAATTTAGCATAATGTACAAAACTGTACAGCCCTAAATACTGTAACTATATTAAAACAACAAGGTGATTTAGTATACTACAGATGCTGTGAGTATCTGTTAATCTTTATTGATTGATCTGTGGGCATTTAACCCCTTGGGATAGCCTTGACAAATTAAAGTCAGTCTGTTAAATCTAAGTATCGAAGCAGTGCTATGGCCTCCTATTTAAAAAAAAAATGTTGAGACATATAATTGCACATATGTACATCTGATTTTCCAGTGACGTGTTCCTCCTTAAAAGGATGGCTCACCTTTACCAACAACCTGCCTATGCAGGTAAGGGAAGTTTGTAGATAAAAACAAACTGTGCAGCTCTGACTAAAGATGAATAATGCCCTTGCTATAGATGTAGGCTATTTACATACATTATGATGCCGGACTGGAATACTCCCAGGACGTTGCTAGGTACTTCCAGGACGTTGCTAAGTGAGGCCTAGGTGTCACCGCTCACCTCCACCATCACATGAGTGAACTCTTTCTCTGATTCAAACCCCCTCACATATTCATAGTAGTATAGGTGTGGATCTCAACATGTTTCACCCTGATATTTGGCTTCCTCAGGAGATGCTATGCGCTTAGGGTCTCAGCCTTCTCAGGTTTCTGAAATATCACGTAGGAGTGTAGTCACTGGTTTATTTAGTAAATAAAAAATGCCATATCCACTACAGAGCTGCAGGTAGCCATAGGAGGCAGACAAGAACAAGAAAGGCTTAAAGGGGTTGTAAACCCTCATGCTTTTTCACCTTAATGCATTCTATGCATTAAAGTGAAAAAACACCTTGCAGTCAACGGCCCCCTAGCCCCCATTTTACTTACCTGAGCACCGAACTCCTGTCGGCACGTCCCTACCATCCTTCTCTCCATTGGCTCCCGCTGCTGTCAATCAAATCCAATGATGCGGGCACCGGGGGGCGGGGCTGAGTTCGGCATTCGTGTCTGTGGACGCAAATGCTGGACTCGGGATCGCGCCTGCAATGTAACCCCCTTGGCAGAGCCCTTCTTTAAGGGGGTTATCTAATGCAGGGAGGAGCTGCAAGAGCCGCCGTGGGACCCCAGAAATGGATGATTGGGGCCACTCTGTGAAAAACGAGCTGCACAGAAATTCGGCCAACCAAGCCTTCAATTTCACTTCATGTTGCTACAGAAAATTATTTTGGTGGCCGGAAATCTTCTTTTCTTTCCAGGTGTTTTGTTTTCTTGCACATGTGCATTCCTTTTTCTATTACATTTCTCACACGATTCTCCCATCATTGATTAGAAAATCGTAAATTTTTCAAAAGATTACTCAAATTTGATTGCCGCACGAAAATCGGCTGTCGCTGCAGCCCACTAATGGTGTAAAATTCGAGATTTTCCTAGCTTGTGACGGAAAATATTGATTATATGAAGACAGGAGGCAAGTATCTTATGCATTAATCCTTCTTTATTAATGCTCACAGCAGAAATGTAAAACATCTTAACGTAAGTATTAAAAAGAAAACTGTAAGAACTACGTATCCCAGCAGCCCCTGTGCCTTAGCCACTCCCATCCCAGTGTCTATAAATGGGCTGCTCTCTCCTGATTCCTCCTCTTTCTTTGTGTGAACCTTGAGGTGTCTTTATCAGGATCCTTACGTGAGTCGTGTCTTCAACTGTCAATTCTTCGGCCAGCCGGCCCATGACTTCTTAAATGAAGACTTCCGCGGTAGCATCAACAGGTCCCAACGTGATGGACCAACTGGGCGACCTTGACCCACTGGACATCCAGAAGCCGGGGAACATCACCCGAACGACAGGTCGCAACCATATGCCAAACAGGAACACCTTCAATAACCTGAAACAAAACCCAAGACCATGAGAGGGATGGGAAGGGAGGGAAGATACTCGCCTCCTGTCTTCATATAATCAATATTTTCCGTCACAAGCTAGGAAAATCTCGAATTATACATCAGACAGGAGGCTCATATCTTATGCAAGTTCAAAGCTTAACCTGACATTCGCAGTATTGTTAGAACAATTGACATCTCAAAACATAGTATCATAAGACAGACATAGCGACATGCTCCTCCGGTCTGAAGTAAAACAGGCGAAAGACGGTCTCAGAAGACCAGTCAGCCGCCAGTAGTAGGTCAGAAAGAGAACCTCCGGTCGCCACCACCTTGGTGGCCATGGCACCTCTGGATGAGTGTGCTCCAAATAGGGTAACGTCTATAACCGCCATTGCCATGATTGATCTAACCCAACGTGCCAAGGTAGCCGGGGTGACCGGGTGATGAGGTCTCCTATAGGATATTAGGAGTTGGGAAGACCCCGGGGTTCGTAGGTCTTCCGTGGTTGTCTCGTAAGCCTGTAGGCACCTAACCACGCAGAGTCGTGGGTGTGCAGAAAAATATGGGTAGAACACCGAATGAAGGCCCGTTTTGGTTCTGCGGACTACCGTAAACTTTACCCCTTGAGGTGAAAATTGGCGTCTGGAAATGTCCAAGGCCCTAACGTCTGAGACACGTTTGATGGAAATCAGGCACAACAGTACTGTTAGTTTAAAAGACAGTAACTTGAGAGACAGTGAATCGTTGTCCTCCCAACCTGAGAACATGTCCAGGACCTTGGAGACATCCCAGGTGGATTGATATTTAGGCCGAGGGGGTCGTTTGAACCTGATGCCTCGTAACAGTCTGCAGATCAGGGGGTGTTTGCCGATTGGCAGAGAATCCACCGGATAATGGTAGGCCGATATGGCCGACCGGTATATATTAATGGTACTGTATGACCTACCGGAGTTGAAGGACTCCGCCAGGTAATTAGTTATGATGGTTACAGGGGCACGCACGGGATCAGCCTGCCGTTGGTCACACCAACGCACCCAGAATTTCCAGGCTGATCGATATGCTGCCCGAGTCCCGGGGGCCCAGGCCACGGCGAGGAGATCTCTAGCCGAGTTTGAAAGGCCGTCGTGAGTGTCCGGCACCCCGAGACCAACCATGCTAGGAGTGTCAGTGTGCCCTCCTCCACCAGGGGGTGAATGCCCTTGGTCGGGTGGGAGAGGATGTGTGGGAACTGGGGAAGAAGCCTGGGGTGGTCGATGGCCAATCCCAGTAGAAGAGGAAACCATGGTTGTGTTGGCCACCATGGCGTGATCAGAACCACAGTCGCCTTCTGGTTCGCAATCTGCAGCAGGACCCTGGGGATCATCGAGAATGGGGGAAACGCGTATTGTGTTCCCCCTGTCCAAGATTGACGGAAAGCGTCCACTGCCGTGGACTCTGGGTCCGGTCTCCAGCTGAAAAACCGGGGCAGTTGGTGATTGAGGCGTGAGGCGAAGAGATCTATGTCTAGGGGGCCCCAAAGTCGATTCAGGTGGGAGAAGACTGGTCGGTCCAAACACCAATCGCTGGAATCGATAAGGTATCGAGAATTCCAGTCTGCGACAGTGTTGGACGTACCCGGAATGTACTCCGCCATCAGAATGATGTCTCGAGATAGGCAGAAGTGCCATATCTCTGTAGTGATGTCCGCCAAGATCTTGGATCTGGTGCCTCCTAAGCGGTTGATGTATTGAACCGCTGCAATATTGTCCATACGTAATAAAACACAACAGTTGGACCGTTCCGCTAGGAAACTCTGAATAGCGAAGAGTGCCGCTGAGAGTTCCAAAGCGTTGATGTGCAAGAGGGATTCTTCTCTGGACCAGGTCCCTCCCGTGGAGGTCTCCCCTAGACGGGCGCCCCAACCTCGGCGGCTTGCGTCCGATTCTATGACGACGTCCGGACGTGAATTGAAGATTGTCCTGCCGTTCCACTCTGTGGCATGTTTGAGCCACCATCTGAGTTCGACCTGGGCTTCAGAGGAAATGGGTATCTCGTCCGCGTAGCGGAGACCCTGTCGTAGATGTAGAATTTTCAGTCTCTGGAGTGCCCTGTAATGCAGGGGGGCCGGAAATATGGCCTGAATGGATGCTGCTAGCAGGCCTACTATGCGGGCCAGTACGCGTAGGGATAAGAACCCTTTGCGAAGTACTGCTCTGATCTCTTTGCGGATCAGGGCCAATTTCTCGCTGGGCAGGCGAAGGACAGCTAGCTTGGTGTCTACCGAGAAGCCGAGGAAGTCCATCTCTTGAGCAGGTATGAGAACTGACTTTTCCTGATTGATCAGGAAGCCTAGACCTTGTAGAAGGTTGATCGCCCAAGTCATGTGGCGGAATGCTTGGGTCTTGGAGTAAGCTATTATGAGGATGTCGTCCAAGTAAATGATCAGACGTACACCTCTGCTCCTCAGCGATGCTACGACCGGCTTCAGGAGCTTCGTGAAGCACCATGGGGCGGATGACAGTCCGAATGGAAGGCATGTAAACTGCCAAGTGCGTCCCCACCACCTGAAACGGAGAAGGTGTTGAGATGCCTGGTGCATGGGGACGGTGAGGTAGGCGTCTTTTAGGTCGACCTTCGCCAACCAGTCTCCCGGGACGAGGAGATCTCGGAGGCAATGGATGCCTTCCATCTTGAAGTGTCGATATGCGACATGTTGGTTCAAGTTCCGCAGGTTTATGACCGGACGATAGCCCCCCCCTTTCTTCTTTACTAAGAAGAGATTGCTGAGGAACCCCGGGGAAGAAGGGTCGACTTCGATCACTGCATGTTTGGATATGAGTTCCTGGAGTTCGTTGTCTATTAGAGACACATTTTGTTCCGTAAACTGAATGGGGGGCGGTATTACTCCCAAATTCGGTGAGGATAAAAGGTCTATCTGGAACCCTGCAATCGTATTCAGTATCCACGAGTCTGCCGTAATCGCAGACCAAGCGTGGATAAAAAATCTTAGACGGCCCCCCACAGGTGTGAGGGACATGGGAAAGTGCGTGGTACTCACCAGAATACGGTCGGGAACGAGGGTATCCTCTATGACCGCGTCCCCTCCAGGGTCTGCCGCGTGGCGGGAAGAAGGGTGCAGGTTGTGCTGTGGTGGTGTACGGAGTGGGAGCCTGGTTGTAGTGAGGTTGTGCGGCAGATCTCTGGAATGGTCTGCCGTTGTTATAGCGGCCGGCAGAACGGCCCCTACTTCTGCCGGCCCGGGGAAAAACTCTAGTACTACCCGCTTTTTTGAGAGACGTTTGAGCCTTGTCAAGGCTATTAAACATGCCCACGAATTTGTTGATGTCCTTCACAAGGGAATCACCAAACAACATGCCCTCTGCTGAGGGGCCTGGCTCAGATTCCGCCAGATGGGCCAGTTGCGGGTCAAGCCGCATGAGGATTGAGCGCCTGCGCTCGCCGGAGCGGGCAGTATTGGCGCTGCCCGTCAGGCATATGGCTCTTTGGGCCCAGCCACGCAATTGTGCCAAATCAACTGACTGGCCAGTCGTTGCGGCTTGTTCTGCCAGATTTAGGATTTTGGTCAGGGGACCGAACAAATCCAGAATTCGGTCTTGTATGTTTTTAAAAGACCTGTCTATCCCTTTCTTGGGGAATTTTCCCGTTTTTAGCAGGTATTTTGCTAGGATGGGGTCAACTTCGGGTGTAATAACCGCTTTCATGGGAATGTGGGGGCGAGGACATTCTGCCCTAAGTTTATTGCGGTTTGCCTTTTCCAGGGGTCTACGTGCCCACAGTTCAATGTACTGTGACACGTGTGGAAGGGGAGACCAGTCCCCAGATCGTGGATGGGAAATGGCGTCCGGGTTGAATAGCGGTTCACCCATGGCGTCCATAATGTCTTTGCCCTGGTTGTCAGGGTTGGCATCCTGTAGGAGTGCCGGTGCCCCCGCATCCTCGTCATAGTAGTCAGACCCTGAGACCTCGGACCCGTCCGACTCAGCGGACGAGTCGTCGTCTGACTCGATGACATACGAGTCTGGTTTGGTCCGTTTGGCGGACCCATGCCTCTTATGTGACTCCCTGAGGCCCAGGGGTTGAAGGGGGTCTGACGGATGCGTGGGGTGGCAGTCCGTGTAGGGATCTGCTCCGAGCATATTCTTTGCTTCCCCTGCCGGGGAGTCATAACCTGTCACCGTATGCTTCCTTTTTTGGGAAGCTTTTCCCTTTTTTACAGTCGGTATATTGCCATGAGGCGTGGGTTCAGGGGGGGGGTTTGAATAGTCTTAGATGAGCTGGCAGCTGCAGCTAACGCTGATTGAATGGATCTATTAATGATGTCCTGGAGCTGGGCAGCATTTAATATTTGTGCTGGTTCCAGCAGCAGCTCCTGCTCTGTAGTGGGGGGGGAACCCTCCTCTGACATGTTGATTTTGCAGGGAAACGTTCTGGGGTAAGGAAAAGTGCAGGCTAACTGATAGGGGTTAATGAGAGAGGGGAATAAATTCCCAGGAGATTTGTATATTATTAGTATACTACACTCACTACTTCTTAGCAGGCACCCCCTCCAATCATCAGCGCTGACTGGCTTGCGGTGGGAGGAGAGCCTGCTGAAATCGCCCTCCAGGGACGAAGTCTCGTGAGACTACGATCCCGGGGCTCCTATTGGCCAGAGGACGGAAGTGAAGCCCGCCCCCCGAGTCCTGTGCGCGTCGCGATTGGACGGGGGAGCGGCGCTGTGTATTGGTTACAGGGAGGCGCGGGATCCGCCTCCCTGTACGCGCGCCAAAGCTCTCCTGAGGGGAGAGAAGCCTGATGAAGAAAATGGCGCAGATTCGATCGAGGAGAGGGGAAAGGAAGTGTGTGAGTGCGGATGTGCTGGGCGCAGCATCACCAGGTGTTTAAGTAAAGGGTTGCAGAAGGTCTCACTGTCAGAAAAATACAGTGAAGCGATGGGGCAGTGTAGGGATCAGGATCCCTGGCAAAAGTACCACCACTCATATAAGTCATCAAATACCATAGCAACACAACACTTCTGAAAGCAATGATAGCAAGAAACATACAATAATTATAGTCATAATACCATATAAATATATATATAAATATTAATGATACATGTATATTATTAAGGTTATCAGTATTAAATCAGTGACTACTTATCTTAGATGCTCTGCCGTGAGCAGAAAGAAAGAGGAGGAATCAGGAGAGAGCAGCCCATTTATAGACACTGGGATGGGAGTGGCTAAGGCACAGGGGCTGCTGGGATACGTAGTTCTTACAGTTTTCTTTTTAATACTTACGTTAAGATGTTTTACATTTCTGCTGTGAGCATTAATAAAGAAGGATTAATGCATAAGATATGAGCCTCCTGTCTGATGTATAATTCTTAGTTACGATTTTCAAAACAGAAATCTTTTTAAATTTGACCCGTGTATGGCCGGCAAAAGTTTTATTGGAAATTAAAAGACAGTCCAGATGCTGGTTGTTACAGTACAGTATCCATGCAAGGCATGTTCTGTAAATAATAAGATAAAGGAAATAAAGAAAATAAAAAAATAGAGCTATAACATGGATGTTAGGATTGAGTTCTAGAATTGACCATATCTTTATTCACTGTCGACTCATTCCTAACTTATTGTCAGCTAATTATATCCCAACTCTCTGGTCTGATCACGGAACCATTATTACTTTCATTTTCTAATTTACCCACACTTGCAAATGGAAACAAATTAGAAATTACACCCATTTTTATGAGAAAATAAATCTTGTTCTTTGGACACTACATTACACCTGAAAACATATTTTGAATTTAATAAATCAGAAAATATTTTTCCTTCTATAAACTGGGCAGTTCATAAAGCCACTGTAGGAGGATTTTTTATCCATTCATCTTCAAAACAAAAAAAAGCCTCTAACAAACGTATTACTATTAAAACAAAACTATATAATGACTTATAGCCCAACATAAACAAACGCAATATTCTATTCTTTAACTCAAATAGAACATGCACATAGAGATTTAAACTTGTGTCTAACCACGAGCTGAAAATTGTTTAAATCGGATGCAACATACATTTTGTACATGGAAAGATAGCAAATAAATGTAATCCTAGATCCTATGGGCCAGATTCACATAGAATTACGTTACGCTGCGGCGGCGTAACGTATCCCATTTACGTTACACCGCCGCAGGTTTACAGCGTAAGTGCCTGATTCACAAAGCACTTACATGTAAACTTGCGGCGGCGTAGCGTAAATCCGCTCGGCGCAAGCCCGCCTAATTCAAATGGGGCGGGCACCATTTAAATTAGGTGCGTTCCCGCGCCGAAGTACTGCGCATGCTCCGTCCCTAAAATTACCCGATGTGCATTGCGCTAAATGACGTCGCAAGGATGTCATTGGTTTCGACGTTAACGTAAATGGCGTCCAGCGCCATTCACGGACGACTTACGCAAACGACGTGAAATTTAAAAATTTGATGCGGGAACGACGGCCATACTTAACATTGGTTAGGCCACCTAGAGGGCATGCTTAGTTTTACGTGACGCATCTCTACGGAAATGGCGTAAATTTAGATAGACGGGCAAAGCGGATGTTCGTGAATCGCCGTAACTAGTCATTTGCATATTCTACGCCGAACGCAATGGAATCGCCACCTAGCGGCCGGCCTAGAATTGCAGCCTAAGATCCGACGGTGTAACACAGTTACACCTGTCGGATCTTAGGGCTATCTATGCGTAACCTGATTCTATGAATCAGGCGCATAGATACGACAATCGTATCTAAGGCCCCATACTCACGACCAAACATGTCTGCTGAAACTGGCCCGCAGGCCAGTTTCAGCAGACATGTTTGGTCGTGTGTGGGCGCGAGCGGGCCGAATTCCAGCAAACATTTGCCCGCCGGGCCTTTTCCCAGCAGACAAATATTCCTGGACTTGTTTTAAAACAGCCCGCTGGAATTCAGCCCGCTCGGACATGTACGGTCGTCAGTACAGACCTACCGTACATGTCCAGGCGCCCGCCGTCCCTCGCATGCGTCGAATGACTTCGACGCATGCGTGGAAGCATTTTAAAGGCGGGCCGCCCACGTCGCCGCGTCATTGTCGCGGCGACACCGCGTCATCGACGCGGCGACACCGCGGACACGCCCCGCGTATTGTTTACGCGCGGACTTCTGTACGATGGTGTGTACAACCATCGTACAGAAGCCCTCTGGCAGACATGTATGGTGAAAACGGTCCGACGGACCGCTTTCACCATACATGTTTGTCCGTGTGTACCCGGCCTCAGAGATACGACGGCGTATCAGGAGATACGCCGTTGTATCTCTTTTGTGAATCTGGCCCTATATTTCTGCTTTACCCAAAATTCTAATTAGCATTGGCACACTCTCTCAAAATTCTACTCACATTCTTACAAAATTTCATTCATACTATAACAAACTTTATCAAAAATCTCCAAATGATTTTGTGAATTCACTCAGTTTTCTAGAACAGATACAACTTCCTAAACTTACGGCACAACATGCTGAAATGATGGAAAAACTTTTTACATATGATGAACTTGCTCTAGTTCTTAAAGCGGGGGTTCACCCTAAAAAAAAAAATTCTAACATTGCATGGAACCGACCTATGAGACCGACAGTATGCTGTTGTTTTTTTTTTTTTTTTTTCTTGCGTACATACCATTTTAGGGCTATTTTCACCCCCGGCTTCCCCGCGGGAGTGGGCGTTCCTAATCACAGGCTGTGATTGACGTGCTTCCAACTGTCGCATACTACGCGTCACGAGTTGCCGAAAGAAGCCGAACGTCCACTCCCGCGGGAAAGCCGGGGGTGAAAATAGCCCTAAAATGGTATGTACGCAAAAAAACAAAACAAAAAAAAACAGCATACTGTCGGTCTCATAGGTCAGCTCCATGCAATGTTAGAATTTTTTTTAGGGTGAACCCCCGCTTTAAGACACTAAAATTTAAAAAAATCTCTGAGACCTGATGGTTTACCCAATGGTTATTATAAAAAAATATGCTGATCTTTTAATACATCATCTGGTCTTATATTTCAGTCATCTAGGAGATGGAAACTTTGTTCTGAAAGATGAAAATATAGCATATATTAGCCTAATTCTCAAACAACATAAAGACCCCAAGGATATATCAAATTATAGACCAATCTTCCTAATTAACTGCGACATTAAAAGGTTGTAAACCTCAAAAAAAAAACCTTCAAGATAAAGGCTTACTTACCTTAGAACAATGCCCTAAATCGGTGCTGGCACACTGCTAACAGGGCCGACATCTTTCCCGGAGTTACTTCTGGATTCGCAGGCTCCGGTGCTGTGATTGGCAAGAGCCACTATGATGTCACTCCAGCGCATGTGCGTGGGAAATGCTGTTCACGGCACAAGCCCTGAAGGAATGGCATAAGTTATGAATATCTCATTAACTGTGCAAGTTTAGGAGATATTTACAGTACCTACACATGTAAGCCTTATTATAGGCTTACCTGTAGGTATAATTAACCACTTAACGACCGGCGCAAGTAGATATACATCGGCAGAATGGCACGGACAGGCAAAATCACGTACCTGTACGTGCCTGCCTTGACGTGGGTCGGGGGTCCGATCGGTACCCCCCCGGTACTTACGGCGGTCAGTTCTTCCGTGGGAGCGATCCGGGATGAGGGGACGGCTATTCATTTCTAGCCACCCCCTCGCGATCGCTCCCAGCGAATCATCTTCCTCCTCTGCCCGCCCTCTGCCTGTGTAAGTGTAAACACAGGCAAAGGAAATTATGTCATCTCTTCTCGTGTCGGTCTTTTCGTCCGGACACAGAGGAGAGAAGACATCAGAACAGTGAGTTGCACTAACAGCACACTGACACAGGTACACATAGGCACATAGCCCCCCCCCCCCCCAGTCACCCCCCCAGCCCCCTGTCACAGTGTCACTGATTGCAGTGATCATTTATTTTCTGATCACTGCATTTAGTGTCATTTGTGACAGAAAAAAGTGTTAGGGCAGTTAGCTTTAGGCCCCTTCAGGTTCAGGGTAGCCCCCTACCCCCCCTAATAAAGGTTTAACCCCTTGATCACCACCGTAGTTAACCCTTTCACCCCCTATTGCCAGTGTCACTAAGCGATCGGTTTTCTGATAGCTGTATCAGTGTCACTGGTGCCACTAGTCAGTTAGTTATTTTTTGAGGTTCGCCGCCAGGTTTTTTTAGTGTTAGGTACCCCTATAAATAAAGGTTTTAACCCCTGATTGTCCCTAGAGTTAACCCTTTCACCAGTGATCAACGTATAAGTGTCACTGGTGACGCAGGTTAGCCAGTTAGTTATTTAGGTTCGCCGCCATGTTTTTAGAAAGTGTCAGGTACCCCCATATATTACCTAATAAAGGTTTTAACCCCCTGATTGCCCCCTAGTTAACCATTTCACCAGTGATCAACGTATAAGTGTTACGGTTGACGCTGGTTAATTAGTTTGCTGTTTATAGCATCAGGGCACCCGCCGTATATAACCCAATAAAGGTTTAACCCCCTGATCGCCCGGTGGGTGATATCAATTAAATTTTAGCATCAGTCAGGGTCTGCGTCGCCCCAGGAAGCGTTAGGTTAGTGCCAGTAACGCTTACACCCACGTGCAAAAGCATTCACCCCCTTAGTGGTATAGTATCTGAACGGATCGATACCTGATCTGATCAGATCTATACTAGCGTACCCAGCAGTTTAGGGTACCCAAAAATGCATTGTTAGCGGAATCAGCCCAGATACCCGCTAGCACCTGTGTTTTGCCCCTCCGCCCAGCCCAGCCCAACCCACCCAAGTGCAGTATCGATCGATCACTGTCACTTCCAAAACACAACACACATAACTGCAGCGTTCACAGAGACAGGCCTGACCCCTGCGATCGTTAACAGTTTTTTTTTGAAGCGTTTCTACGTTTGCTGACAGTCAGGTGCTTTTTTTACCTATGAATCATCACCAGTGTACGACTAAATTTAGAGCCCAAAATGGCAAAGAGAATGTACACTGGTGAAGAGGCCTTCAGGATTCTGAGCATGACAGTGAAGAGGAGGTCACGCATCTGTCAGATTCTGGCTCAGAATACGATCCTGTATACGACAGCGGCTCCATGCCAGATAGCTCTGACGCCGAAGTTGTGGTCCCTGCTAAGGCCAGACGTGCACGACCCTATTCTAATGTTGTTGAGCAGCAAGAACCACAGGACCCTTGTATGGAGCAGAAAAGTACTAGCGCCGCTATTCCTTCTGGTGAACTGGCAAGCACCAGCGGCCTAGCACACCCTGGTCGTTCATCCAGCACTGCAGTATCACGTGGTGAGGTTGGCGAGTCCCATAAGTGCAGTTGAAGCTGGCGAGGTGGCAAGCACAAGTAGTGTCCCGCTGCCACCAAGAAGAAGAAGACAAAGACAGGCCCGTCGTGCCCATAGTGCCCTTCCTGCAGAATTCGCCTATCCTGATTGGGTCCCCACCACTTCTGAAGAACCCGTACTTCCCCCATTCACTGGCCAACCCGGTATTCAGGTGGATACAGCTGATTTTACGTCACTTAATTTTTATTCGCTGTATTTCACGGAAGATCTCTATAGATCTATTGTGGACCAGAGTAATTTATATGCTGGTACTTACATCGCCGCTAATCCCCAGACCCTCCTTGCCAGAGACTGGAAACCACTTACGGTTTCCGAATTTAAGACCTTTCTGAGCCTGACCCTCAACATGGGCATACACCAATTTCCGAAATTGCGGATGTATTGGTCCACAAGTCCACACCACCATATGCCCATATTCTCTGCTCACATGGCCAGGAGACGATACGAGGCGATCCTGCGGTTCTTGCATTTCAGTGACAATGCACTTTGTCGTCCACGTGGAGACCCTGAATTTGACCGGCTCTACAAAATTCGGCCCCTCATAAACCATTTCAACGAACGTTATGCAGCCTTGTTTAATCCCCAGCAAGTTGCCTGCGTTGATGAGTCCCTGAATACATTTTCTGGCCGCTTGTCTTTCAAGAAGTAACTTCCCAGCAAGCGTGCCAGATACGGTGTAAAGCTCTATTAGCTTTGTGACAGGGCAACAGGCTACACGTGGAGCTTTAGGGTTTATGAGGGCAAAGATAGTGTGGTAGAGCCGGAGGGTTGCCCAGATTACATGGGGAGCGCTGGCAAGATCATGTGGGACTTGGTGTCACCCTTATTCGGAAAGGGGTACCACTTATACGTGGACAATTATTACACCAGCGTGACACTTTTTAGTCACTTGTTTGATTGTCAGATTGGAGCATGTGGCACCGTGCGACCTATACGCTGGGGCTTTCCCCAGCAGCTTGTAGATTCCTGTCTTAGGCTGAGGGCGAGAGCCTGCTGCAGGTGTAATAATTTGCTCGCTGTGAAGTGGCGGGACAATAAGAATGTTTTCGTTCTTACCGCCCTTCACGCAGACATGACAGTACAAATTCGTATGGTGACTGGTGTTGTGGAGAAACTTCTTTGTGTCCACGAATATAACCAAAATATGGGAGGGGTGGACCTCAACGACCAGTTGATGGCGCCGTATCATATTGCCTGTAAGGCGAGACGCTGGTTCAAAAAAGTGTCTCTATATTTATTTCAATTGACTTTACTGAATGCTTATGTCTTATACAAAGCTTCAGGACGAAATGGATCCTTCCTTGAATTCCAGGATGAGATCATCTTAAAACTCCTGTATCCAGGTGGTTCTTCACCTCACCATCCCCTACCAAATGCAGTAAGCTGACTGCATGAGAGGCATTTTTCGAGAGTAGCCCTACCCAACAAGCCCCCCAAAGACGATGTCGTGTCTGTAGCAAGCGCGGATCTAGGCGTGACACCCGTTATTATTGTCCCCGCTGTCCTACCGATCCTGATCTTTGTATTGGTGAATGTTTTGAACGCTTCCACACACTAGTGAAGTATTAGCGTAGAGTAAAACATTTCACAGGCTAGGCACACTCACACAGGGTCTCCCAAGATGCCATCATATTTTGAGAGACCCAAACCTGGAACCGAAAAGTTGAACAGTTACAGTTACAAAAAAAGTGTTAAAAAAAAGCAAAAAATAAAAACAAAAAAAAATAGTTGTCGTTTTATTGTTCTCTCCCTCTCTATTCTCTCTGTATTCTATTCTGCAAAGTTTTATTGTTGTTATGTTTTTTCATGCTTGCTTTTCAGGTATGTAATTTACTTTACTGTTTTCAGGTACGCCATTCAGCTGTTGCGCGGACTTATTTATCTTAACAGCAACAGCGTTTGCTCCCACGATATATAAAGCCGTGACTCCAGTGCTGTAGGAGGTGATTTCACCACCACAGTTAAAAAAAGATCATATGGGGCGTGGCCTGGCACGCAATGGAGACGGCAGCTTAAGCTAAGAGCTCCGTCGTACCCGCAGCCTGAGACCCGTCTTCTGGCACTAATACAGCGCAGGATGCACAGAAAATCTTTCGGCACCCCACACACAAGATCCCGCCGCAACCTGGGCGCTTGCAAGGGGAGAGATATCGCTGATATCTTCAAAAATCAGTTAGCCTCCCGAAACGGCACGACTAGAACCAAGATGGCGCCGCCGCACGTGAAGGAAGACTACAGTGAGGACTCCAAGTCGGCCACAGAGGAGACCGGTAAGAGCCAACTCAGAACCCACAGGCCCCTCACATATGAGGACATGACTGACATAGCCGCTGATATAAAATCCACATTCTCAGCGGCCATAACAGACTTAAAATCGAACCTCATGGTTCTCAATGGCAAAATGGAGGCGGCAGAACAGGAGGGGAGACACAGGGCCAAAGAGATTCGTAGGCTGGACAGAATCTCCTACTCTCACGCGGAGCATTTTATTGAAATCAACAGACACCTAGAGGACCTGGACAACAGGGGGAGAAGGTGTAATACAAGGGTGCGGGGGATCCCGGAGTCAGTGGAAGCAGACCAGGTCACACTAGCCCTGCAAGGAGTGTTCAACAGCCTATTAGATAGACCAGAGGACACAGCCATAGACTTTGTGAGAGCTCACAGAGCCCTCAGAGCTAAAGGACCTGACTCCCAGCCGCCACGTGACATAATATGTTGCCTCCAGAGCTTCATCCTGAAGGAGGATATTATGAGAAAAGCCCGCAGAAATGAGAGAATAATTTACAACGGTGCAACGATCATGCTATTTCAAGATCTTTCTCAGATCACGTTGAAAAACCGTAGAGCCCTACGCCCTCTCTTGGACAAACTTAGGGAAAAGGACATACACTACACCTGGAGGTTCCCTTTTGCCCTCCTGGTGAACCATAACAGCAAACAGCAAGTGTTGCGCTCCCCAGTTGATCTCCCGGACTTCTGCGCGGCTTTGCAGATGGACCCGGTGGACCTCCCTGAATGGTACCAAGAGTTCCGCTTGCCTCCCGCGGTTCGGAGCCCACCAGAGTCCCCATTAACCTCTCCGGACAGCAGAGCCTCCAAACGAATGAAAGCTTCCCGCCGAGGAGGTTCCTCGGCAGGCTCACTTGCGGGCACCCCCAATAACAAGCCCCACGCATCCAGGGCCCTGGATGACATCTAGGCGGATAGCTGACCTTGCCCATGCCGGCCCTCTTAGTACTCCCAGCCTACGACATGGAACACTGTACCACTAGGCCTTGTGGTTCTTGTTTGCCCCCCCCCCCCTTTCACCTCAACACGGGCTCTGTGCACTCCTGCGCCCCCGACCTACAACATGGAACACTGTGCCCCTGAGCTGGAGGTTCCGGTCTGCACCCCCCTTTTTTTTTTTTTTTCCCTTTTCACCCCAACAGGAGCCCTGTGCACCCCGATCCACCGTAAGACACGTAAGACCCCACACTGCGACCAAACGAATCGCGACGAGTCGTTTAGACAGACCCTCAATACCAACGAAGACTTCACGGTAGTGAACAACGGGGCTGGACCTGCACGGGTCATCATACCGGACTATGCTGAATGATGGTTGCGTCGAATCTCACCCTAAAGAGAACAGTGCTACGGTCTTGCTTTCTGTCACGCAGCGTCTACTTACTTGGGGTGATGGGGGGGGAAGGGGGCTTTTTCTTTTTGGCTTTTTGATTATTGATTTTTTTTGACTCTCAATTTTGATTTTTGACTTGTTATGCTCTTCTTACGTTCTATTTTTCCCAAGGCTTCTGATCGCTCTGATTTCTGGACCCGGGCTCGGGTCCGCTGTTCTATGGCCTAGATGCATGCTCTCCTTAAAATGCCGCTGGAGGACTGGGGGAGGTTGGGGCACGGTCCTTGAATGCCTGGCACACTACATGTGTGTCCTGCATTTTCCCTGGCGCTGGACATATTCTGTTATAGTTGTTTATGTGTGCCCCAGTCACCAGGGAATATTTTCTTGAATATTTGAAGTTTGTACTTACTCCTGCTCACATTATGTTATTCATGCTAATCCTATTAGTGCCACGAAGACCTATATGATGCACTTTCGTTTTAATTTCTATGCATATGTTTTAGGGCTGCGGGTCGACCGACCCGGATTGCATAACTGCTATACTTGTTTTCTCTTTTTTTTTTTTTGGTTTTATTTTATTTGTGTGGGTGATTGCAACCCAATTCACCGCAGTCATACCACCCCCCACATAGTGTGTCACCGGGACCCCTTTTTGGTTCCCCGCGACACACTGCCTATAGATCCTTGAGACCGTATTAGGTTTAAAGGAAGATCACCTTGACTCCTCTAATTTTCTAAACTCACTAACTCTTTCCTCCTCTGTTTCTATCTACTACCCTCATCCCCTCCTCCATCTCCCTCCTATCCTCCCCCTCCCCCACTACCCTCCCCATACCCTCTGACCCAGCTGACAACCTCCAACATACGCCTGAAGCCACCTGGTTGCTCCCTCAGAGACACGAGAATTATTGACTCAGTATCCAACCCGATAATAACTGTGTCTTTATTTCCATTTTTTCTCAGAGTAGTTAGACTCCTCGGCAGCAGCACTCCATCTCTCTCTGCAACCCCGCAATGGCGTACTCGTCTCTTGGCCGGAACCCTACGGTGATCTCGCATAATGCCAGAGGGTTAAACATACCCGAAAAACGCTCCACCCTCCTGAGGGAACTTAAAAAAGGTAGGCCGAGATTTGTTTTCCTCCAGGAAACTCATTTCAAAACTGCCCAGGTACCCAGGCTCACTGACTCCTATTTCCCTGAAGCTTTCCACGCCACAAACAACCTTGCTAAATCCAAAGGTGTCTCCATCCTGTTGAGCAAGCACGCCTCCTTTGAGGTAACAGACAAACTCCTAGACCCAGAGGGAAGATTCATCTTTCTAAAAGGGACGTGCAATGGGAGACCCCTCACACTGGCCAATGTATACTTCCCAAACACATCGCACCTTACATTTTGTAGACACATGGTGTCCATGCTTAAAGGTTTTAGCTCTGGTTGCGTACTCCTAGGCGGGGACTTCAACATACCACTGAACCCTTTGGTAGATACCTCTACAGCAGAGGTGGGCAAACTACGGCCCGCGGGCCGTATACGGCCCGGCGGACCTTTTAATCCGGCCCCCGGGCGGATCGCTAGAAATAGCATTGTAGTGGATGGCCGTGGCGGAACTACCGCCATAGCGACCCACGCGGGCGCTATGGGGCCCGCAGCTGAGTGAGGTTCGGGGGGGCCGCAGTCTGATATTTGTTTATGACCGGGCCGCACAGCGGGAGGTAAGCGGGGACCGCGGCCTGGAGAGGGTTAACACAGGCCGCGGTCACCGCTTACCTCCCTCTATGCGGCTGTGCCTGTGTCTCCTCTAGTCTCCAGGCTCTCCTGCCCAATGTCATCTATCATCAGAGCAGGGCTGGGAGAACCCGGAGACACTGAACAGCATGAGTGCTGTGCAGGGATCTGTGGTTGCTAGGAAGCAGGTCGGATCCAATCAAAACGGCTATTGCTGTCCCCGCACACGCTCTGCTGCCTGCAGTAGCTAGGCAACGCCGACGCTGCCAGGGCTGGGGCCGCTGATGACGTCTGGAGACCCCGCCCACCCAGACAGATTATGTCCATTCAAAAAACAACAGGAGGGAGGAAGACACGTGTGAGGTGAAGCCATCAGATCGGGAGACAAGTAAAGGAGACACAGAATAAGCAAAACAGGTAAACGAGAAATGGGGTAATGGAGGAGGAGACAGGAAAGTGTAAATCGATAAAGATGAATGGTGGCACTGGCAAAAAGGAGATAAGAAAGGGGGAAGAAGAGGGAAGAACAGATAGAAGAAAAAGGGGACTATATAAAGAGAAAAATAAGGAAAACAGAAAAGCAGAGGAAAATAAGAGAAAAAATACGAGTGAAAAATAAAAAGATGATAGAGAAATGAGAATAGGAAAAAAGGAAGAAATGAGTGGGAAAAGGAGACAAATTGAGAGGATAAGGTACAACTGAGAAAAATGTATGAAAATAAACTTAAAAAAAAAAAAAAACTGGTGGCACACTGGCAGCAATTGATGGCACACTGGCAGCAATTGATGGCACACTGGTGGCACACTGGCAGCAATTGATGGCACACTGGCAGCAATTGATGGCACAATGGCAGCAATTGATGGCACACTGGCAGCAATTGATGGCACACTGGTGGCACACTGGCAGCAATTGATGGCACACTGGCAGCAATTGATGGCACAATGGCAGCAATTGATGGCACACTGGCAGCAATTGATGGCACACTGGTGGCACACTGGCAGCAATTGATGGCACACTGGCAGCAATTGATGGCACAATGGCAGCAATTGATGACATACTGGCAGCAATTGATGGCACACTGGTGGCACACTGGCAGCAATTGATGGCACACTGGCAGCAATTGATGGCACAATGGCAGCAATTGATGGCACACTGGCAGCAATTGATGGCACACTGGTGGCACACTGGCAGCAATTGGTGGCACACTGACAGCAATTGATGGCACACTGGCAGCAATTGATGGCACACTGGCAGCAATTGATGGCACACTGGTTTATGTATGTCTTAGTGATTGATTAACATCACAACTTCATTGATTTGAAATTGATACCCTTATTTTTTGTATGATTTTTGCTTTTGCTCATCACTGCCACACACATGCAGCCATGCATTGCACGTGTGTGGCAGTAATGAGCAAAACTAAAAATCATACAAAAAATCATACAAAAAAAAGCTATCAATGAAGTTGTGATGTGAATCAATCACTAAGACAATAAGACATACATAAACCATAATTTTCACCAATATGAGTCACAAATAGTGAAAAATGTTCATTGTTTTGGGAAATTTTGTTTCATAATTTTTTTTTTCTTGTAAGGCAACCTCACTTTTTCATTGTTTAACTATAACAAGTACTCGTACCAGTTGTCCAACAATGATATTTACTGCTTTTTATAAAGAAATAAAATTGATTTTATGCAGTATTGAGTTTAGCCTTTTGGCCCGGCCCTCCAAAATATTTTTAGTTTCTCATGTGGCCCCATCGAAAAAATAATTGCCCACACCTGCTCTACAGGGAAATCCTCCATCACATACAAGATTCTCAAGAGAATCAAGTCCCTACTACTGTAGGTTCTATGCAACTGATAGATTCATGGCGCTTTGTACACCCAGAAGATAAGGACTACACTCATCATTCGATCCCTCACAACCGACATTCCAGAATTGATTACATTTTCGCCACTCAAAGAGACCTTCATTTAATAACAGATGCACACATAGGAATACAATCTATTTCCGACCACGCCCCGACCTCACTGACACTTGACTTACATAGACCCCCCCCCAAACCCAATTCTTGGAGACTGAATCCATCCTTGCTAACTGACCCACAACTGCTACCAGGCATTTCTTCATCCATCAAAGAATTTTTTCAGCTAAACACCACTGAGGGCATGGACCCATTAACAATTTGGGAAGCTCACAAGTGTACTGTGAGGGGGGAACTGATCAGATTGGGGACACATCGTAAGAGGGAGAGGAAAAGAACCATTAGACTTCTTGCCGATAAAATCCACAAACTCGAAACGCTCCATAAAAAATCCCTCTCTGAAAACTCAGCCTGCTCACTTTTAGATGCCAGAAGGGAACTCCAACAACTCTTAACCCTTAAAACCAAACAATTTCTTTTTTTCAAGAAGAAAATATATTATGAACATGGCGACAAAACCGGAGGTTTTCTAGCCAGGGCTTTGAAGGACGCGAACCATGCACACAACATCATGGGCATACGCAATAAACTAGGGTCAGTAGATGTCACCACAGATAAAATAGCTCAACACTTCCATGAATATTATTCCAACCTGTACAACCTCCCTCAGCAAAATGACCCCCCTGATTCTTCTGGGAACAGAAATCAGATAATACGAGACTACATAATGAATTCCAAACTGCCCACCTTGTCGGCAGAGGCGATTCAGCAACTAGAGTCCCCGATAGTTAACACTGAATTACAATCTGTCATTGGAGATCTTAAAGCTGGTAAGAGCCCAGGCCCAGATGGATTCACCTCCATCTATTATAAGACCTTCACAGAGATAATTATTGACCCACTACGGAAGGCCTTGAACTCCCTAGCTTCCCCCAGAGACATGCCGGCCGAGTTTCTCGCGGCACATGTCGCAGTCCTGCCAAAACCGAACAAAGACCCCCAAAACTGTGCCAGCTACAGACCGATATCACTCCTTAACCTTGACGTTAAGTTGCTAGCAAAAATATTGGCAAATAGGCTCAGACCGTTCCTGCATGACATCATTGGTCCCGACCAGGCGGGCTTTATGCCTGGCCAGGAGTCGAGGGACAATGTCATTAAAACACTCAACTTGATATACGCAGCACGCACCCGGAAGATCGAGGGCCTTCTCCTGTCGACGGACGCGGAGAAGGCCTTCGATCGAGTGTCGTGGGATTACATGATGAGCACGTGCCGACATATAGGACTGGGGTCACACATGATGTCCTGGGTATCAGCCCTTTACAATAATCCATCAGCCCGAATTAAGGTTAATGGCTCCCTCTCCGAGGCGTTCCAAATAAATAATGGCACCAGACAAGGCTGTCCCCTCTCCCCCCTCCTTTTCATCTTGTCCCTTGAGCCATTCATCAGGAGGATCATAGCCAATAGACTGATACAGGGATTTTCCCTAGCAGACAGGGAGTATAAAATCGCAGCGTATGCGGACGACCTACTTTTTTTTCTTTCGCAACCCCAGGTCTCCCTGCCATCCCTCATGAAGGAATTCTCCATGTTTGGTTATATATCGAATCTGAAGATAAACCTCACGAAATCAGAGGCAATGAACATTACTATACCAACTCACGCATTAACTACACTTAAATCCATTTGCCCCTTCAGATGGGAACCAAATGCCCTTAAGTATCTGGGAGTGTGGTTAACTCCAGACATAGCACATATATATGACCGTAACTTTCCACCCATTCTTAAAACTATAGCTAGGGATCTGGAGAATTGGCACACACGCAATTTCTCCTGGTTTGGCAGGGCGGCCATTTGCAAAATGACCATACTGCCAAAGCTTTTATATTTACTCCGCAATTTACCGATCAGAATCCCCCAATCTTTTTTTAAAACCATCACCTCACTCCAACAGAGATTTATCTGGGCCCACAAACCCCCAAGAATTAAAGCTAAACTACTGGCACTGGCCAAACACAAAGGTGGTATGGGCGTTCCAGATTTTAAGAATTACTACTATGCGGCACATGTCACTCGAATCATCGACTGCACTACAAACTCAAAGACTGGATACAGGTGGAGGAGGCCTTATGCCCCATCCCTCTACGATTTGCCCACGTGGATCCCTTGGACCAAATACCCCACCTCCTTAAAAATACACCCACTTCTAGGTGCCTCACTAGGAGTGTTCCACTCGCTGCTAAAAATATCTGTCCTATCCACAACCTTGAGCCCATTATCGCCCCTCTTCAATAATCCCGACTTTCCCCCTGGACAAGAGAACCGTTCTCTTCGCCCCCCTAACGCCCCCAGACCTTTACTAGCTACAGACTGCTTTCACGAGGCCGCGTTTAAGGACTTTTGTGTCCTGAAGACCGATCTTGACACACCGGACATGCCCCTTTGGACTTACTTTCAATTGCGGAGCTACTTAAACCGTGACGTTAGAAGACATAATTTCAACAGGGAGCCCACGGAGCTGGAGTCAGTGTGCCTGGCAGGCGAACCCGTGAAGGGGGCAACCTCACTTTCCTATACATGGCTGCGAGATCAACCGGTCAGTGGAGATGACAGGTTCAGAGAGAGATGGTCACAAGCTTTAGATGTCCCGATCTCTGAATCCCAATGGAAGAGATCCTGTATTTTCGCTCATAAATGCTCGCTAAGCACCAGGGCGCAGGAAACTGCATACAAGCTGCTCACTCACTGGTACGCTACACCAGTAAAACTACACTCTTGGTTTCCGCAGACGTCTGATGTATGCTGGAGGTGCAACGAGGACAGGGGCACTCTCCTCCATATATGGTGGCAGTGCCCTCTGATTGCCTCCTTCTGGCAGGCAATATGCAAGGTAATCCGAACGATCACGGAGACTATGATGAAGCTTGATGCCGCTTGTTGCCTTCTGCATACCTCAAATGTATCCTACCGTTCTTATAAAAACTCTCTGACTAAGCACCTCCTAAATGCAGCCAAGGCCTTGGTGCCCCTGTTTTGGAGATCCACTCGGGTCCCATCGATCCGTGACTGGCTATCCAGAATAACAGAAACATACAACATGGAGGAGACTGTGGCCCAGGCCTCGGACAATGCTGAGAAATTCTTTCAAACCTGGTCTCCCTGGGTACAATTTAAACTCTCACCTGCTTACGAACAGGCGTTGTCTCTGGCCTAGACCACCCAGAATGTACCGACGTGGCTTTGCCTTGTACATAGTGTCCATTGGACACTCTGCTGGACCCCCCACCCATCCCTTCCCCTTTGTACCCAAGTCCTTTCCCCCCTACCCCTCTCACACCTCCCTACCTCTCTCTCTCTTCTAGTTCCTCTATCCACTTTCCTCTCTCACGGATGCTGAGAAAATGCCTTAATACAGGTATATATAGAATGTAAACCACTCCTTTTGCACTACAAAGCTACGTTTAACATGTAGAAGTTTTCCTTTGCCATTTTTTTTTCACACGTCCATGTCATGTCAGTACCGCAGATGACTTACTGAACTTTGCATAATCGCGACATGTGTTGTCACACCTTTTGATTGCTTACCTATATTTTGTTATATGCAATTATGGGAGCTGCGACTCCCAATTCTGATTTTTCTGTCTACTTTTCCAATAAACTGGATGTTATAAAAAAAAAAAAAAGATCATATATGCCGAAGCATGGGGGCATTAGGGGCGGAGGAGCGATTTTGCTCCTAATGCCGCGTACATACGGTTGACATTCCTACGGAGGCTTTCCCGTGGAAAAATCTGACCATGTGTACATGGCATAGAAAAGTCAGACCGTGTGTACACGGCATAAATTTTTGAAAAAGTCTGACCATGTGTACGCGGTATAACTTTTTTGCGGAAGGATGCCCCCATGCTTCGGCATATATAAATGGTGCATGTATGCCCATCATTAGAAGTGGGTGGATGAAGGGAGGTATTCTAATGGTGGGCATACCCACCGATCAATCTTTTTTTCGTTCAGCCAACACGCTGCATAAAAAAAAGATTACAATACATGTCCAACAAGAACCATCAACATACTAGTATGTTGCTGGACTTTGAATGGTTATACCAGAATGACGCCTGTAGGTTTTGTTATCATCTTGGTATCATTCTTTTCAGCCAGCGGTCAGCTTTCATGTAAAGGCAGTCCTAGCGGCTAATTAGCCTCTAGACTGCTTTTACATTCAGTGGGAGGGAATGTCCCACCCCTGGATATAAACAGTGCTATTAGGAAATTGGGAAAGCATTTTATCACGCCGATCTTGGTGTGGTCAGATGCTTTGAGGGCAGAGGAAAGATCTAGGGTCTAATAGACCGCATTTAAAAAAAAAAGAGTACCTGTCACTAACTATTGCTATCATAAGGGATATTTACATTCCCTGAGATAACAATAAAAATTGTAAAAAATAAATAAAATGGAAGGAACAGTTTACAAATAAAATAAAAAAAGCTAAATAAATATATATATAAAAAAAAGCATCCCTGTCCCCCCCTGCTCTTGTGGAAAGGCGAACGCAAGCGTCGGTCTGGAGTCATATGTAAACAGCAATTGTACCATGCATGTGAGGTATCACCGCGAAGGGCAGATCGAGGGCAGTAATTTAAGCAGCTTTTAAAAATGTATGTAGTTTGTCGCCACTGCACGTTTGTGCGCAATTTTAAAGTATGTCGTGTTTGGTATCCATGTACTCGGCCTGCTTTAAAATAAAAAAAAGTGTATTTTTCCCCCAAAAAATGCGTCTGAAAAATCGCTGCGCAAATACTGTGTGGAAAAAAAATGCAACACCCACCATTTTAATCTGTAGGGCCTTTGCTTTAAAAAATATATATAATGTTTGGGGGTTCAACTTAACTTTCTTGCAAAAAAAATATATGTTTTTATGTAAACAAACAGTGTCAGAAAGGGCTTTGTCTTCAAGTGGTTAGAAGAGTGGGTGATGTATGACATAAGCTTCTAAATGTTGTACATAAAATGCCAGAATAAATCAAAACCCCCCCAATGGACCCCATTTTGGAAAGTAGACACCCCCAAGCTATTTGCTGAGAGGCATCTCGAGTCCATGGAATATTTTTTATTTTGACACAAGTTGCGGGAAAAATAAATATATAGTTTTTTTTGCACAAAGTTGTCTCTAAATGATATATTGCTCAAACATGCCATGGGCATATGTGGAATTACACCCCAAAATACATTCTGCTTCTTCTGTAGGGGGATACCACATGTGTGAGACTTTTTGGGAGCCTATCCGCGTACGGGACCCCAAAAACCAATCACCGCCTTAAGGCTTTCTAAGGGTGTACATTTTTGATTTAACTCCTCACTACCTATCACAGTTTCGGAGGCCATGGAATGCCCATATGGCACAAAACCCCCCCCCAAATGACCTCATTTTGTAAAGTAGACACCCCAAGCTATTTGCTGAGAGGTATGGTGAGTATTTTGCAGATCTCGCTTTTTGTCACAAAGTTTTGAAAATGTAAAAAAGAAAAAAAAAGAAATTTTTATTTTCTTTCTTCATTTTCAAAAATAAATGAAAGCTGTAAAATACTCACTATGCCTCTCAGCAAATAGCTTGGGGTGTCTACTTTCCAAAATGGGGTCATTTGGGGGGGTTTTATGCTATTTTGGCATTTTATGGCCTTCGATACTGTGAGTAGTGAGGAGTGAAATCAAAAATGTATGCCCTTAGAAATCTTGAAGGCAGTGCTTGGTTTTCGGGGTCCCGTATGCGGCTAGGCTCCCAAAAAGTCCCACACATGTGGTATCTCCGTACTCAGGAGAAGCAGCAGAATGTATTTTTGGGGTGAAATCCCACAACAAATAGCTTGGGGTGTCTACTTTTGTGCTATTTTGGCATTTTATGGCCTTTGAAACTGTGATAGGTAGTGAGGAGTGAAATCAAAAATTTGCGCCCTTAGAAATGCTTGGTTTTTGGGGCCCCATACACAGCTAGGCTCCCAAAAAGTCCCACACATGTGGTATCCCTGTACTCAGGAGAAGCAGCAGAATGTATTTTGGTGTGCAATTCCACATATAACCATGGCATGTGTGAGCAATATATCTGTTAGTGACAACTTTTTGTATTTTTTTTTGTCATTATTCAATCACTTGGGACAAAAAAAAAAAATATTCAATGGACTCAACATGCCTCTCAGCAGTTTCCTTGGGGTGTCTACTTTCCAAAATGGGGTCATTTGGGGGGGGGGGGTTGTACTGACCTGCCATTATATACTATAACTTTTGCAAAAACCAATAAATATACGCTTATTGCGATATTTACTAAAGACATGTGGTTGAATACATTTTGGCCTAAAAGTATGACTAAAATTTAGTTTATTAAATTTTTCTTATAACAAAAAGTAGAAAATATCATTTTTTTTTCAAAATTTTCTGTCTTTTTTTGTTTATATCGCAAAAAAAAAAAAAATCGCAGAGGCAATCAAATACCATCAAAAGAAAGCTCTATTTGTGGGAAGAAAAGGACGCAAATTTGGTTTTGGTACAACATTGCATGACCGCGCAATTATCAGTTAAAGCAGCGCAGTGCCAAATTGTAAAAACACCTTTGGTCCTTTAGCAGCATATTGGTCCGGGTCTTAAGTGGTTAAAGAGGGAGACTTTAATTTCTCTTTAAAATTCTTTCAAAAGCTTTAGCATTACTTCTTTTTAGAACATGCATAAAGACCAATCAGAATTTATCAGGTTTCGACAAACTTCAGATCAAATCCGTAGATCATTAAACCTTATCACAGCTATACATTCGCATTGGGACTCCCCATTAACTCAACACCCTTATGTTATTATTCCCATGTTATTATCATTAGACCTTCATAAGGCCTTTGACAGTTTGTCCTAGGATTATTTATTCAGGGTATTAAACACCATGAAGTTTGGTCCTTCCTTTTTATATATTCTAGGTGCTTTATACCACACTCCTACTGCACATATTCTTCTTAAAGGTTATAAATCGGATTCCATAACTATACAATGTAGTACATGACAAGGTTATCCCCTATCGCCCCTACTATTTTCATTAGCAATAGAACCGCTAGCTATATGGCCATCTAAATATCAAAGGCATTCATTGTGGACAATACAAACAAAAATGCAAATTTTTTACAGATGTTTTCATGTACATTACTTCCCCTCATACCTAACCATTTGAAACTGTGAACCTCCTTTTTACAATTGTCAGTACTGATGGTAAATAAAAATAAAACTATCGCCTGAGCGTTTTGTAGCTTGAAGCCTGAAGCTACAAAACGCTGGAGGGGAAAAAATCAATTATTCTCTATGGAGATGTTTCACATCTCCACTACAAAACGCCTGAAGCCAGAAGTTCAAAAACGCCTGAAGCGCAAACGAGTTCTGGGACTTTTTTTGGGCATATTTGGGAGTTTTTCTGCTTTTAACATTGGTGACCCTAGACCTGTCTAAAATCGCTGTAAAAAACGCCGCAAAAATCGCGGCAAATCGCGGTAAAAAAACACTGCAAATATCGCGACAAAACGCAGTAAAAAACACCGCAAAATCGCGGCAAAATGCTACGCTCAGGTGTGAATGCAACCTAATCTCTCTGAATCTACAGTTACACTACATAATTTAGAATTCCAATGGGCCACTCATTCACTTTCTTATCTAGGAATTCAGTTCAATTTCATACATACTTTGTACTCAGCAAATGATCCTCCTATGTTTACAAGGCTTTCAGAAGATATAAATAAATGGTCAGGGCCAAATCTTTCTTGGTTTGGAAACATTTCTTCAGTCTAGATGAATATATTACCAAGATTTGTATACTTCTCTCGAAATCTCCCTATTGCGATTCCTAAACGAGACCTTCTTATTTTTCAAAGAAAAATCTTAAGCTTTATTTAGGGACATAGACACCCTAGAATTAATAAATTCATAATTTACATTTCAAAAAAATGCGGTGGCCTAGGAATCCCAAATTTGATTGCTTAATATCATGCTACTCAGATTGCAATTGGCAGTCACTGCAATCCCTGGTCCACCTCCTCATTGGGTTGACATGGAAGCTCTTGCATGCTTCAAAAACTCAATTGCAGCTATGATGTGGATTCCTAGTAAATTAAAGACCCCCGGTCTTATGTCCTAGTATTTCATTCTCTTTATCAATTAGGGATGAGCTTTATGTTTGGATCAAACATGAATTCGACTCAACAATTGGCTGTTCGCCCATTCGCTGAACAGCGAACAATTTGGGGTGTTCGCGGCAAATTAGAAAAGCCACGGAACACCCTGTAAAAGTCTATGGGAGAAATCTAAATTGCTAAATTTAAAAGTTATTATGCAAGTTATTGTCAAAAAAAGTGTTTGGGGACCCGGGTCCTGCCCCAGGGGACATGTATCAATGCAAATTTTTTTTTTAAAAAACTGTTTTTCCGGGAGCAGTGATTTTAATAATGCTTAAAGTGAAACAATAAAAGTGAAATATTCCTTTAAATTTCGTACCTGAGGGATGTCTATAGTATGCCTGTAAAGTAGCACATGTTTCCCATGTTTATAACAGTCTCTGCACAAAATTATATTTCTAAAGGAAAAAAGGTAATTTCAAACTACTCGCGGTTATAATGAATTGTCAGGTCCCAGCAATACAGATAAAAGTAATTGAAAGTCATTAAAAAATAAAAATAAATAATGCGTGGGGGTCCGGGATCTTGAGGACCCCTTTGATAAAGGGGGCTTCCAGATTTGGATAAGCCCGCCGCCCACAGACACCCACCGGGCACATCCTCCCCATGTTGAGGGCATGTGGCCTGGTACGGTTCAGGAGGGGGGGCGCTCTTTCGTCACCCCCTCTTTTCCTGCGGCCTGTCAAGTTGCGTGCTCGGATAAGGGTCTGGTATGTATTTTTGGGGGGAACCCCACGCCATTGTTTTTTTATTTGGTGTAGGGTTCCCCTTAATATCCATACCAGACCTGAAGGGCCTGGTAATGGAATTTTTTTTTTCAATGACTTTCAATGACTTTTATCTGTATTGCCGGGACTCGACAATTCATTAAAGCCGCAAGTAGTTTTAAATTACTTTTTTCCTTTAGAAATGTCATTTTGTGCAAAGACTGTTATAAACACGGGGAACATTCGCTGCTTTACAGGCATACTATAGACACCCCCAGGTACACAATTTAAAGGAATATTTCACATTTATTGTTTCACTTTAAGCATTATTAAAATCACTGCTCCCAAAAAACGTCCCCTGGGGCAGGACCCAGGTCCCCAAACACTTTTTAGAAAAACAGGAAGGTTGGGACTTTAAATGAAGCACCTCGGGGCAAGAGGTGCCTCCATCCCTAATATCAATATAGAGGAGGGGGAGGTTTGGGACTTTAGATGAGGCACAAATAGAAACCAGGTGTAGATAAGATCATTTATTGATCAACCATAGCCATGACATCATACAGCCAAAATGGATATTGCAATAAATCTTGTGTATACAAAAAATCAGATAAAACAAAAATTAAACATGAGTGGTACACAATATATGGTAACATTCCCGTTCTTGCTCCATGTACAAATTCATATAAAACGTTTTAAAAAGGAAAGAATGCCCTCACAAATGAAGTCATTAGGTATGCATCTGTGTAAGCTCTACGCGTTTTTGGGGATAATACCACCTCATCAGGAATGATGCGTATGACCATTCTGTGAAAAGAATATAGAATATTGAACATAAATTAACCCCAGTAGCAAGAATGGATACAGGGGAAAGGGGCATGGAAGGGTAGACGTGGTACACTCTACTCACTTAAGCACTCAACATATTACTGCATAATACTGAGAGGCAAGGGAACATCACAAATGTCTCCACTGGGAGCAGGGGTAGGTGAGGTCACCAGGACAGAGCATAGCCAAAAATCTCTCACCAGGACAAGGAAAATTCCCGCTGCCGTGGCTGATAAAATCTGATGTGGACTCCAGAATGTCTGTGAAAATTTAATTGTAACTGATGTAAGTGTAGCGGCTTGCTCCTTTTTGAGCCGGCACTGCTGTAAATTTAGAGGGAAGTCTGAGTGTTATGTACTGGAACGTACCTTGTAGCCAGAGCCTAATTTGCAGGAGGAGGCCTCTCTTACAGCCCCGGCTCGGGAGCTGCTGGAGTGGGAACAGCAAGCTCGGGAGCGCAGCAAGGTAGGAGTGCCTGGTGATGACAGCAGTCATCACCAGTGGTGGTGTTTCAGGACGGGCTGATGCAGGAGACAGCGTCTCTGGAGCCGGCACAGGTGCTGGATAGTGATAGCAGGAGCTGGTGAAGCAAGCCAGGTTAGATGCAGAACAATAGCTGATATCAGGGTCAACAAGCTGGGTCAAGCAGGTAATCATCAGGTGGTTAATCTTGTAAGTGCAAGCGTGGTCAGATTCAGGCACAGGGTCTAGTAATGGTGGTCAGGAGAGCAGAGCAGAGTCAGAGCAAGCCAGGGGTCGGATTGGAGAGGTTCGGATGGTCAGACAGAGCCGGGTTGGTTTGGGTAACAGGTACAACAGGTCACAGGTTTTCAGGTCCAACGCTGCAGATCAGACAACAAAGTGTCACTGCCGTTGCTGACTTTTTAAAGGCAGAGTGGCGCCAATCGCACGTTAACGAGCACACGCGCGTTCCCGCCGTGCGTGCAGGAACAGATAGCTGCTGCTGGTTTTGGGCATTGGTATACGTGTGCATGCGTGCGTGCCAGAGCCTATTGGCAGGTCCCTGACAGTTACTTTACTCAGACATGTGTGATTTTGAGCAAATTTGGCTTCTGTTCCAGTCATGGCTGTGCTGTGAGTGACCACTATTGTTCGCCTGGGGTGTAGTTGTTACTCCAGGCCAAGGGTGGCAGCAGCTAGGTCAGGGTGATTTGAGTATTTCCCCTCGGCAGCCAATCAGTGGGGTCGATCGTCCCGCTGTGCATGCTGGGGAGGGGTACCATGGGGCACCATGTTGGTCCAGGGTTGTGATCTTCTGAGTAGGCCCAGTAGGCAGAACCCATGCTCTCTGTTGCTTACAAAAAAAAATTCAGCAAGAATTCATCTACATTATTATTATTATTATTATACAGGATTTATATAGCGCAACAGTTTGCGCAGCGCTTTATCTACATGGTCTTTTATTAAACTCTCAAATATATTCCTGACTATAGAAGCTAAACTGACAGGTCTATAGTTACTTGGTAAAGACTTTTATCCCTTTTTTAATATGGGTACCATATTGGCCCTACGCCAATCCAGTGGTACCATTCCCGGCATTAACGAATCCCTAAAAATTGTAAATAATGGCTTTGAAATGACAGAGCTCAATTCTCTTAGGATCCGTGGGTGGATGCCATCAGGTCCAGGTGCTTTATCCACCTTTATTCTGTCTAAATATTTCTGGGCCATATCACTTTTAAACCCTTGTGGATCATTTGGGGCTGTGTCAATGCCATCCTTATTATGGACATAAGCTCCCCTATGTTCCTTTGTATACATAGAGAGCTAAAGAAAGTATTTAATAAATTTACCATATGGCAGCAGGGCTGTTCTTACAATACTTGTTTTCTATTACAGTGACTTCATTGCTTCATACATACTACAAGTACATTGTAGTACTTTTTACACTCAGTCAAGTTGCTTGTTTCTCCTAGTTTCATTATGTATAACCGAGGTCCTAGTGTCAACGCTCTGTTTCCAGCATGGTGTGTTAAGCCTAGCTATTTTACCTATATCATGATAATCATCTTGTATGAAAATTATGTATTTGTGGTCTTTGTTCATGCTTGTGGTGTGACCTCAATAAATCATTTATGGAAAAAAAAAGACAAATTGTGCCTCAATTTACCCATTTCAGGGTATGTGAGAGTGGTTGTAAAGGCTAATTTATTTTTATCTTAATGCATTTAGCCTTACATCAGCACACATTCTGCACTAGGTAACACCCATATGTGATGCTGAGCTTCCATGATTTAAAGAACTGAAATCCAATAAATTAAAAGGGTGGGATAGGAACAGTAAAGCTGGGGTGGTAACAGCTAGATGATGCTGGACATCATAAAGCCAGAAAAATAGGCAGTACCTATAAAACTTGCTGCAGGTTCTAATGCACACTGTGAAAAACTCACAGTACTGTATAAAGTGAAATTGGAGAAAGCAATTTCAGTATAGGAGAGGAGGCTGTGAAGCACTCAAAGGAAGGCTTAAACAAAGTGAGGTTCTGTGCAATCTCTTTTTGTAATTGTATATCCTGGGTGGCAAGCTCTGTGATCACTGTGTCCTTAGGACACATCTGATCACAGATTGAGGTAAAGGGCCAATCACAGCCAACCTTTACCATGTGATCAGCTGTGTCCAATCACATCTGATCATGATTTAAATCCAAACTGGTTGTCAGCATTCCTTTCCTCCCACTAACAGCGTGAGGAGAGGAGAGCCGATGTGTGAAAGGGACATCTACACTGGTAATTATGGCACTGATTATCAGTATCCTGATTATCAATGCAGTCCCAACAATGCCCGCCAGTGCTGCTTATCAATGCTCACCAGTGCTGCCAGTCAGTGCTGACCACTACTGCCAATCAGTGCCCATCAGTGCTTGCAATCAGTGCCCACAAGTACTGCCAATCAGTGCCCATTAGTGCTGCCAGTCAGTGCTCACCAGTGCAGCCAATCCGTGCCCACCAGTGCTGCAAATAAGTGCCCATCAGTGCTGCCAATCAGTGCTCACCAGTGCAGCCAATCAGTGCCCACCAGTAATGCCAATCATAGCCAATCAGTGCTGCCAATCACCGCTGACAGGACATGGATCTGTGTGTTTACACACACAGATCCATGGTCCTGCCGTGATTGCGGGTAATCACGGGTGCCCAGTGGATATCGCGGCCGCCGGGCACACGCAACGGGTCCCGAGCAATGCAGCGCCCCTAGAGGCCGTGAATGCAAGGACGTCATATGACGTCCACTCTGAAGGAGGAAAGGTTCCCCCCGACGTCATTTTACAATGACTCGGTAGGGAAGTGGTTAATTATCGTAATATCACTTTCTCTGTGCTGAATCAACAGCAATGCATGAGCAAAAATGAAAGAAGGCTGAAGGTGGCTCCTTCCTCAACCTTCCTGGTTTACAGACATATTAAAAGTGTATACAAATAATTAAGGAACAAAGGCCCAGATTCACAAAGGAGATATGACGGAGTATCTCAGATACTCCGTCGTATCTCTCAGAGTATCTATGCGACTGATTCATAGAATTAGTTACGCATAGATATCCCTAAGATCCGACAGGTGTAATTGTTTTACACTGTCGGATCTTAGGATGCAGTATCGCGGCCGCCGCTGGGGGGAGTTTGCGTGGTAAACCAGCGTCGGGTATGCAAATTAGGAGTTACGGCGATCCACGACGGTTTTTCGCGTTCGCTACGTCGCCGCTAGTCTAGTTTCCCGTTGCAAAGTTAGTCGTCGTTTTGGGTGCCTTAACTTTACACAGCACACGTATGTGCTGTATAAAGTATGGGCGTCGTTCCCGCATCGAAATTTAAAAATTCACGTCGTTTGCGTAAGCCGTCCGGGAATACGGAATTATGCTACTTTGTGATTATATTGTAGTAGCGCTGTAGTACCATTTTTTCTATGCTACGCACGTCGCCGTTCGAAAAAATGACGTCACTTCGCGCAAAGCACGGAGGGTAATTCAAAAGGGAGCATGCGCAGTAGGTCCGGCGGGGGAGAGCGCCTAATTTAAATGGCACACGCCCCTTTGAATTACGCGGGCTTACGCCGGAGGCCGCCGGCATAGGTTTTCATTGCAAGTGCTCTGTGAATCAGGCACTTGCGACGAAAACTTGCGGCGCTGTAACGTATCTACGATACGTTACGCCGCCGCACTTCTACCTGAATCTGGCCCATAGTACTGTATGTTTTACATTCTATGTGTTCCAGCACATAGGGTAAAGCACCTTCTGTTTTTCACCTGCATAAGATGCACATTGAATATGTAGTCTAATGGTGTCATGTGTTGCCCTGTACGCATAGCCTGTAGTAGAGTACATTTTCAAATACCTGTGTAAGAAGTTTATTTTTGTGTTTAGAAATGAGGCATGTCGTATAGCTCTGCACTGGTTAATGCATGACCTCGGTCTGCAGTCTGAGAACTGACATTTCCTGTGAAGAAACTACTGTAAGGATCTTCTGCCCTCTACTGTCTGTATTTGTAAATAGTTGTGCTGCTTATCACAAAATTCATGGGCATATCGCTCCTTGTCTCTGGGTTGTTGAGTTGGAAACCCCAGAAGGTGGAAGTGAAGAGAGAAAGTCTAATACACACCTCCTGTCCTCGGAAGAATTGTTGGTGAATCCACACCAGATACAGGGATTACTAGGCAATGTTTAATAGTTTACTGTTATTGCTCATAGCTTCTGGGTATACAGTGCCTTGCAAAAGTATTCACCCCCTTGGCTTTTGACCCATATTGTTACATTACAGTCTTCAGTTCAATATTTTCTTAATCTGAATTTTATGTGATGGATCAGAACACAATAGTCTAATGGGCTAGATTCAGAGACAGTAGATACGCCGTCATAACTCTGAATCTACGCCATCGTAACTCTGAATCTACGCCGTCGTAAATTTAAGCGTATTCTGGAAACCAGATACGCTTAAATTAGGCTAAGATACGAGCGGCGTAAGTCTCTTACGCCATCGTTTCTTAGTTGCATATTTACGCTGGCCACTAGGTGGCGCTTCCGTCGTTTTCGGCGTAGAATATGCAAATTATCCTAGATACGCCAATTCACATATGTACGTATGCCCGGCGCTATTTTTTTACGTTGTTTACGTTAGGCTTTTTCGGCGTAAGGTTACTCCTGCTATTAGGAGGCGCACGCAATGTTAAGTATGGCCGTCGTTCCCGCGTCGAAATTTGAACATTTTACGTCGTTTGTGTAACTCGTCCGTGAATGGGGCTGGACGTAATTTACATTCACGTCGAAACCAATGACGTCCTTGCGGCGTACTTTGGAGCAATGCACACTGGGAAATTCCACGGACGGCACATGCGCCATTCGGGAAAAACGTCAATCACGTCGGGTCACCAATAATTAGCATAAAACACGGCCCCTCATCCTCATTTGAATTAGGCGCGCTTACGCCGGCCCCATTTGCGCTACGCCACTGTAACTTAGGAGCAAGTGCTTTGTGAATACAGCACTTGCCTCTCTGACTTACGGCCGTGTAGCGTAAATACGATACGCTGTGCCGCCGTAATTATGCGCGGCTCTACATGAATCTAGCCCTAAGTTGGTGAAGTAAAATTAGAAAAATAAATACATAAAACTATTTTTCAGAAATAAAAGACGGATAATTGACATGTACGTATGTATTCACACCCTTTGTTATGGAGGCCCATAAAAAGCTCTGGTGCAACCAATTACCTTCAGAATTCACATAATTAGTGAATTTATGTCCTGTGTGCAATTTAAGTGTCACATGATCTGTCATTACATATACACACCTTTTTGAAAGGCCCCAGAGGCTGAAACACCTAAGCAAGAGGCACCACTAACCACACACTGCCATGAAGACCAATGAACTCTCCTAACAAGTAAGGGACAATGTTGTTGACAAGTACAAGTCAGGGTTAGGTTATTAAAAAATATCCAAATCTTTCATGATTCCTAGGAGCACCATCAAATCTATCATAACCAAATGGAAAAAACATGGAACAACAGCAAACCTGCCAAGAGACGGCCGCACACCAAAACTCACGGACCGGGCAAACAGGGCATTAATCAGAGAGGCAGCACAGAGACCTAAGGTAACCCTGGAGAAGCTGCAGAGTTCCACAGCAGAGACTGGATTATCTGTACATAGGACAGCAATAAGCCGTACGCTCCATAGAGTTGGGCTTTATGGCAGAGTGGCCAGAAGAAGGCCATTACTTTCAGCAAAAAAACAAAATGACAAGTTTTGAGTTTGAGAAAGGGCATGTGGGAGACTCCCAAAATGTATGGAGAAAGGTGGTCTGGTGAGACTAAAATGTTACTTTTTGGCCATCAAGAAAACACTATGGCCCAGATTCACAGAGAGCGGGCGCACATTACGCCGCTATAGCGTAAATAATATACCAATCCAGTTTCGTTTTACACACAGTAATCACACCTCCTTGATTAGTCACCACAGAGAGAAATCTCCCAGTACTGTGGTGATCAGGAAACAGACAGCAAGTGTCCAGAACAGAGAGGATTTACAGCAACATCAAAGCAAAAACAAACAATGAGGACATGAAACCAGGACTGCAGTAAGGTAAAGGAAGCTATTTAGCTAAAAAAAAAAAATTCCTTTAGTGACCCTTTAAAGATTGTTGTTCACAAGCACAAACCATCCAACTTGAAGGAGCTGGAGCAGGTTTGCAAGGAGGAATGGGCAAAAATCACAGTGGTAAAATGTGGCAAACTCATAGAGAATTATCCAAAGTGACTTGGAGCTGTGATAGCCGCAAAAGGTGGCTCTACAAAGTATTGACTTTAGGGGGGTGAATAGTTATGCACATTGACTTTTTCTGTTATTTTGTCCTATTTGTTGTTTGCTTCACAATAAAAAAAAATCTTAAAAGTTGTGGGCATGTTCTGTAAATTAAATGATGCAAATCCTCAAACAATTCATGTTAATTCCAGGTTGTGAGGCAAAAAAACACAAAATATGCCAAGGGGGTGAATACTTTTGCAAGACATTGTATATACAGTCCATACTGTATATATCTACAGACAGTAGTATATCTGTCCCCTTGTTGTTATCCCACATGCACTTTTCCAGGTAACTAAGTCTGTGATACTGTATGCGTATATAGTGATTACCCTTGCTGTATGATGTTAAGTGAGTCTGTTTATGGTAATAGCATTTACATGCAGCTCTTGTTATTTTGGTTAACCCTGTACCTTCTGGTCTGGGATTCTATCTAGTTTTAGCTCAGGAACTGAGTCAGGTTAGGTAGTTAGAGTTCCGGTTGCATGACAGATTATAGTACTAGTAGAGACTATGTTGCGTTGAGTAGATAAGCTGACTCTGAGTTCTAGAGCCCATGATTCCTGCTGGTGCAAAACCGTGTTCCAGGTGGGTTGAGTAGCAGCTAAAGGGTCTCCTGATCATCACAGATCTTGTTTTCAGGTCTCTAACACAAAGACAGATACTGCATCTAGATCAGACCTGGGCAAACTACGGCCCGCGGGCCGTATACGGCCCGGCGGACCTTTTAATCCGGCCCCCGGGCAGTGTTGCCATTGCCAACCGTCCGTAGAATTACGGACAGTACGTAAATAAAAGGCACTTTTTCCCTGTTCGTAAAAGTCCGTAAAAGTCCGTAATAAGGGAAATGTGCCCGTAAAAAGATCCGAAGGTGAGCCGCAGCGCAGGCAGCGTCTAGTCCTCCTACATTATGCATAGCCTCGCCCTCTCTGACCGCCCAGCCCACCACCACCCGCCGCGCAGCCAATTATCAAAGCGCATTTTCGCGCTAACAACACTGCTGCCAGCCTATTCAAAAGAGCAGCGTGGGGAAACTGAGGAACATCGTAGAATGTGTGGACTCTGTGGAGAGCGGCACCGGCGGGATAGCACACAGCAGCAGATGTAGTGGACACACTGCAGACGCACCCCCACTGTGACGGAGTGGACTGAGTGAAGGCAGACGGAGACCGACCAGTGCGCCTGCCTGCCTGCTCTGCCTGCCCGACTGACTGACTGTAGCAGTCGGCCAGCCGCCATGCTGGTGCCCGGACCTGGAGTGGACCCTGGTCTCCACTCTCTTCGTTGGAGTAGGACTCCTCGCGACGCCTGCTGCCTGCCCTCAGTGCCACTGCCCTGGCCTTGTCTGGTGAGTCCTCCTCAGTCCAGCAGCAGAGTGTGAAGTGCTATCCTACCTAGACATCATCAGTATGCTGTGTCCTCCTCCTGTGCCCCTTTCACCTCTCCACAGGTCAGATCTGTGGAGAGGTGAAAGGGGCACAGGAGGAAGACACAGCATACTGATGATGTGAAGAAGTGATATGATAATTTATTTGCAGCCTCTGTGCCATGTCCCCAGTGTCTGTCCCCCTCCTGTGTCATGTCCCCAGCGTCTGTCCCCCTCCTGTGTCATGTCCCCAGCGTCTGTTCCCCTCCTGTGCCATGTCCCCAGCCTCTGTCCCCCTCCTGTGTCATGTCCCCAGCGTCTGTCCCCCTCCTGTGTCATGTCCCCAGCGTCTGTCCCTCTCCTGTGTCATGTCCCCAGCATCTTTCCCCCTCCTGTGTCATGTCCCCAGCGTCTGTCCCCCTCCTGTGTCATGTCCCCAGCCTCTGTCCCCCTCCTGTGTCATGTCCCCAGCCTCTGTCCCCCTCCTGTGTCATGTCCCCAGCCTCTGTCCCCCTCCTGTGTCATGTCCCCAGCCTCTGTCCCCCTCCTGTGTCATGTCCCCAGCCTCTGCCCCCTCCTGTGTCATGTCCCCAGCCTCTGTCCCCCTCCTGTGCCATGTCCCCAGCCTCTGACCCCCTTGTGCCATGTCCTCAGCCTCTGTCCCCCTCCTGTGCCATGTCCCCAGCCTCTGTCCCCCTCCTGTGCCATGTCTATAACAAGTACTCGTACCAGTTGTCCAACAATGATATTTACTGCTTTTTATAAAGAAATACAATTGATTTCATGCAGTATTGAGTTTAGCCTTTTGGCCCGGCCCTCCAAAATATTTTTAGTTTCTCATGTGGCCCCATCGAAAAAATAATTGCCCACCCCTGATCTAGATCATGCTCAGGGGCCCCTGCAACTGAAGTTAGCTGTGACATTCATCTAGAGGTATCTTTATTAAAGGGGTTATAAAGGTTTGTTTTTTATTTTCTAAATAGGTTCCTTTGAGCTAGTGTATTGTTGGTTCACTAACCTTTTCCTTCACTTTCCCTTCTAAATGTTTTTTTTTTCTTAGTTTTCTTTGTCTGAATTTCTCACTTACTGTTCCTCCTCAGTAAGCTGTTCTAGCTGACTAACCCCCAGTCAGAACAGCTTGGATGATGGGGGCAAGCTTACCGAGGAGGAACAGGAAGTGAGAAATTCAGACAAAGAAAAAAACATTTAGAAGGGAAATCGAAGGAAAAGGTAAGTGAACCAACAATGCAATAGCTTAAAGGAACCTATTTAGAAAATAAAAAGAACTTTACAACCCCTTTAATAACTATATCCATGTGCACAATTCCACCAGGACTTATGTTGGGCCATTTGTTGGCATTATCTGTTTTTACATTGATATATGTAATATTGTTAACTGTTTAATACATTATACTGTATAATATATACAACTTGTATTATTTCCATACCTGTGTGCATCTATATACTTATGGTTAATGTTAAATGCTGGCTGCAGGAGTTCCTCTTCTCCCATTTACTTTGATTTGATTACTAGTTAATTAAACAGGAAGATAATTGCCTCTGTCCACAGAGCCCTGCCTTGGATGGAGACACTGCCAACTTTATTATCAGACCCATGCTTAGTGCAGGTTCAGGTTCTCTTATTTACCTACAGGTTTAGTGCAATATCCTGTTTGTGAAGGGGCTACACTACACTACATGTCCTACAATCCTTGGGTCTTTCAGTCTGCAGGTGAAGCTACACAGTAATTAGATCTGACACATACACAAGGAGACAAAGCAATAAACAGAGAGCTCACCAAACAGTTTCATGTCATTTGCACTCCCACAGTGATTCAACACAGAGGAAATGGCAATGCATACACTGGACCCGGTGTGGTTTAAAACAAGAAGTTGTGTGCCCCTATAGGGTGTTGGGGGGAGTGGGAGAGTAGAGATGGGAGGTCACCCCCTAGAGGGCAGGTTAGGAAACACCAGCCATTAAAGTACTTGTCCAAACTTTGGTTCCTATGGCATTACCTCCTTGCTAGAAACCAACTGACACTATAATCTCCTTTCTCAGTCTCAGTATCCTTCAGTGTTTCAGGATAAGGATGCAGAACATGACCCACTCCTCACCAGTCACTTGTGTCCTTCCTTGACACTCGAACATTAGTATTATTTTGCTGTGTTTAAAATTCACTTTGCTTTATGGTGTAGAGAGAGAGTAAAATAATGGCGTATATACTGTAAGACGGCATCAGGATTGGTTAATGAAGGCATTCACATCCCATTCCATGTTTATCCCATGGGGAGTGTATGTCCTCAATTGGTAAATCTTTTTTTTTTACTTTTTATACAATACATTTTTTTGGTTATCGCTGACCTACGCCATGTGGAGGCCTCTTTGTTTTCCACCTTGTGCATCCATTTGCAAACTATTTCCCTGGAGGCGAGCTGCTGCTGTGTGCTGACGCCATCGAGTCTTCTGTGACATAGAAGTGTAGACTACTGGTCTAGTCACCAATAGGAGAAAGAGTGGACACCATTACAAGATGCCTATTTGAGGAATCTACAACATCGATACTCTTGCTGATGCTGTTTTGACTCACCGCCTACCGGTGTGTGGGTCCACACCTTACGGTAAGAGTACCAACCCCCTTTCCCATGGTGGCGGGATCACAGCCCTCTCATCCGTTGTTTTTGTCTTCGTGCTACTAGGACTGTTACTCATCCACCTTGCTCTTGCACCATTGCACTTTGGACTATTATATTATAGTATAATGTTCTGAGATTTTTCTCATTTACCAGTGATTTTACATGGGATTTGTGTTTACAAACCTTTGTTTGCACAGTGGATAATGAGTTCAAGTTTTGTGTTTAATTTGATGTGATTTTATTATCCTTGATTGGGTATGAGATTAACATTATTTATGTCACTCACTTCTACGCCATTCACATTTCAATTGATATTCACATCACTGTATTTATATATTCTTTATTTATTTATTTATTCTTTATTTAGCGCTGCACATTTTATTTATCAGTCCTTTATACAAATATCTATTTGTTGGTGCTAGCAGCTATCTCTTTCACATTTGATAGCTGTGTAATATCCTCCCATACCATTTACCATAATACTATACTATTAACTAGTTGAAACAAGCTAAATGTTTAAACATGTACAATATTTAAAGCACCAATGATACTAGTATTACATATACATATTATATGTAATATAATACAAATAAAAAATAAAAAATTCTAATAAATAAATACAATATTAAAAAACATATACAAATACATATTATTTCCTCACATATAGTGCTAATAAGTGTAAAATTTAGACCCAAATTTTAGTATTTGCCTGATGCTACACAGGTTAAAAAGAAAGTTTCCCCTTACATGTATAAATGTAATGAATACAGATAAAAGAATACCATAAACATTGTTAAGTTTTGTGAAAAAAAGAAAATTACCAAAAGAACCACTGAGAATTTATATTTTAAAGTATCTGTCCTACTTTGTAGGAATGCATGCAAAACTCTTATATAATAGTGAGTCATCATGTCACCTTCACTTGCTGTTCACTCCTACTCTGTATGACTCGTAAATAATATAGTGCAAAGCTAGAATTTTGGTTCAGGAAATTGTTACAAGATATTTCAGTTAGTTAGCAAATAATATTTCCGTATGTAAGTTCTTCTAGTCCTGCTAATCATTTGTTGCATATCAACGTGGTCAACAACACAGCTCTCTTTGATTAATTATCAGCACAATTCTGCTACAAATGAAGATGGTTTAACAGCAAACCTTTTATAGTCATGTATAAGAGAATAATAAAGAAATATAAAATAGTCCCCATATTTCAGAATACTAAGATGTTGGCCAAATATAGGAGTTCACATTAGAGTGTAAGGGCCGGTTCACACAAGTGTGATATCGCATGTGATTCACATGACACTGCAGTGCAAATCACATGCAATGTCCATGTGATGCGATTTCAGCCATACAGATAGTATGGCTGAAATTGCATCGCATTCGGACTAAACTTGCACAGGACCCTTTTTTTGGTCACCAGAATTGGATCGCATGGGTGTTCACACCTATGCGATCCGATTCATATCTGAACTGACAGTTCGCAGTGCGATATGGGCGCTGAAATGGGGGTGTCATTAACAATGTATTGACACTCCCCAGCAGTTTGCATATGGCAGTGTGTACTCCCGGGCAAGTCAGGTGTGATGCAGGAACCTGCAGTGGATTTGCAGGGTTCCCGCATTGCACAAGTGTGAACCCAGCCTAACTGAGCTCAAGACAGATCAGTTGAATCAAAAATATTTAAGAATTTGTGAGAACACTCAAATACGTCCACACTACACTACTGTAAATAACCCTCCATTAGTGATGAGCAAATGTGTTTGGAATCAGTTTTCAGGTCATGTGTCGCACTCTTTGTAAAATCCCTAAATTGTTAACCCCATTGAGTCAATAGGGGTGAATCTTGAGAATCAATCATAGCTGCTTCCCCAGGGACATGTACCAATGCAAAATAATACTGTTTTGCAAGGGGCTGTGACTTTAATAGTGCTTAATGTGGTCCTGATCCTGAAGTGGTGACAGATCCTGAAGTTGAAACTCAAATACCTTGACCACCTAATGCGAACATGAAGTTAAGCAAGCTCCAGGAGGCAGTGGAGGACTGAAAAGCATGGTCCATAAGGTCACGAAGAGTCAGACACGACCAAACAGCTGAACAGCAGCAACAATGTGGTCCTAAAGGGCCAAGTTTTTTTTTACCTTAAAGTGATATTAAAGGTTAATTTTTTTTCTTTAAAATAACAAGCATGTCATACTTACCTCCACTGTGCAGTTAGTTTTGCACAGAGTGGCCCCAATCGTCCTCTTGAGGGGTCCCATGGCGGCTTTCGTGGCTCCTGCCCACAATAGATAACCCCCTCTGGGAAGTTCTCTCCTGAGGTGGTTACCTTGCGGGCGCGCGCCTGTGTCATACACTAGGCGTCCATAGCCGTCCAGTGTATGACTCGGTCCTGCCCCCGGCGGCCGCGTCATTGGATTTGATTGACAGCAGCGGGAGCTAATGGCTGCACTGCTATCAATCTATCAAATAAAGAGCCATGGATAGAGCAACGCGGGATCGCGTCCATGAAAATTTGAGGCTCAGGTAAGTAAAACAGGGGGGCCGGACACAGCAAGGTGTTTTTTCACCTTAATGCATAGGATGCATTAAGGTGAAAAAACACGGGGGTTTACAACCCCTTTTAATGCATTCTATGCTTATATCATGCACCGATTACTGCTGACTTTGTTAAATCATGAGTTAATTCAAGCCTAGTAAGTTACTAAGACAACAAGCTAGAGACAGCGAACATGGATCCTGCTGTTGCATCTAAGTGATGCCAAGAGCAAAACGGCCACTGGAGTCAAACATGGTGGTGGAAATCCCTTTCAAAATACTTGGACAGAAGAGTAGATTCATCAAGCATTAATGGCTCTAGTTCTAGGTCAGATTACGCTACTTATGTTCAGTTTTTCTCTACATTGAATTTACTTTTGGATCCCTTATACAGTGGGGAGGAGATTCACTAAACGTTTGGTGGCCCTTTAAACCTCTGATCATTTAAAATAAAATTAAGGAGTTTGTATTTAAAGCAGAACTTTACACTCCCTACTCCCCCCCCCCCCCCTTACCTAGTTGCAGGTCCTGCACATTTAGGGTATTCACTCTCCCAGAGGATCCAGAGAGAGATCCTTTTCTTCTCTGCATCCCCCTTGATCCCGCGTCGCCATCTTCTTTTGTGACATCATCTGTAAGCTGCTGGCTCTTTCAGGTTAAGCCAATGGCTTAAGAAAACAAAAAATTGCGCTAGAAATAGTTAGATATAAGTAGTAGACAAATCATTGGACAAACAAAAAATATTAGGGCTGTTACTGATCAAAATTTTTCTGTTCGATTAATCGATTTTTTTTTAAATCGATTAATCGACTCATTTCGATTAATTATAACGCACATACAGATCTAACTACTTTTAGCTGATCTCCTTGCAGGCTGATTCCCAGTGCAGCTACCAACCACTGGAAAAATGTATAGCAGGATACAAAAAACACACAAAGGCAGCGCTCGATGGGAATAGCATTAAAACTTTTATAGTCTTCAAGTAGGTAACAAAATAAATATTGCACTGGAGATAAAATTGATGTAGCTACATAAACTGTAAAAATGGTGCGAGTAATACCAAATGGGAGCAAAAGCAGTCATAAAAACATGTACCCAAGTATGATACTGGTATAAAAATGTGTACAGCGATACCACTGCTGAATCCAGATGAGGAGAGGTTAACCACTTACCCCCCGGACCATATTGCTGCCTAAAGACCAGAGTACTTTTTGCGATTCGGGACTCTGTCGCTTTAACAGACAATTGCGCGGTCGTGCGACGTGGCTCCCAAACAAAATTGGCATCCTTTTTTTCCCCACAAATAGAGCTTTCTTTTGGTGGTATTTGATCACCTCTGCGGTTTTTAGTTTTTGCGCTATAAACAAAAATAGAGCGACAATTTTGAAAAAAATGAATATTTTTTACATTTTGCTATAATAAATATCCCCCAAAAATATATAAAAAAACATTTTTTTTCCTCAGTTTAGGCCGATACGTTTTCTTCTACATATTTTTCTTAAAAAAAATCGCAATAAGCGTTTATTGATTGGTTTGCGCAAAAGTTATAGCGTTTACAAAATAGGGGGTAGTTTTATGTCATTTTTATTATATTTTTTTTACTAGTAATGGCGGCGATCAGCGATTTTTTTTTTCGGTACTGCGACATTATGGCGGACACTTCGGACACTTTTGACACATTTTTGGGACCATTGGCATTTTTATAGCGATCAGTGCTATAAAAATGCATTGGATTACTATAAAAATGCCACTGGCAGTGAAGGGGTTAACACTAGGGGGCGGGGAAGGGGTTAAGTATGCCTGGGTGTGTTCTTACTGTGGGGGGGGGGTGGCCTCACTAGGGGAAACACTGATCCTCGGTTCATACATTGTATGAACCGAAGATCAGCATTTCCCCTGCTGACAGGACCGGGAGCTGTGTGTTTACACACACAGCTCCCGGTCCCCGCTCTGTACCGAGCGATCGCGTGTGCCCGGCGGCGATCGCGCCCGCCAGGCACACGCACGGGAGTCGGGGGCGAGCGGGGGGCGGCTGGGAGACAGGACGTCATATTACGTGCTCTCGCCCAGCAGAGCCACCTTGTGGACGTATATCGACGGTGCGCGGTCGGCAAGTGGTTAACATCAGCCCGTCGGCATGTAGATGACCCATGAAGGGAACTATCACAACTCCCAGTGGATGGCTGTAGAATCCAAGGTTGATAGAGGGAAGTGCAACAGCCCTTGCGTGTGGCAGATAGTAAGGTCCCGCCGGCATGCAGATATGAAGGCACAGCAAAGGAGCCCTTCAGATGGACACGGCAAGCCCCGCCGGTGTCCGTGACATCACCGGATGTCCAACGGAACTCCCTGAAGGCCCAGAAGCCGGCGGAGAGGTGAGTACCAATCAAAAATATTTTGATCAATCAAAAAAATTAAAGATTAATCGATTAATTAAAAGTTAATTTGCACAGCCCTAAAAAAAAAAAAATATATATATATATATATATATATATATATATATATATATATATATATATATATATATTAATGACAATGCATCATTAAATTAATGACATCCGATAATCCCATATGGTGCTTAGTGCTCAAAAGATGTCTCCTACAGATTGGTGCTCGGACTGGGTGCCCCACATAGATGTACACTCACCACTGGATATGGACCACCTATCTCTAGTATGGTCTTATGCGCATGTGGGGATACCCCAAATGGTTAGGATGACTTCTTGGAAGTAGAGATGTGGCTCATAAGGATGAATGGGGATGATAAGAGCAAAAAGAGAGCCTCATTGCGCAATGCCGTATTAAAATTGATTGGTTCCACAAAAGTTAAAAAAGTTACACTTAAATTGCTAAGTGCCTGATAGTCCTGTCACCCGGCATATGTAGCAGGTGATTATATAAAGGGTAATAAAGGGTAGATGCACCACCTGGTCATGCCCCCTCCTCCTTTCCTTAATATAGATAAAGGACAGGAAAAATAAATGTCCAAGAGAGGAGTGGTGGATGGGAGGCAACATGCCCTGGGGGGTGAAGTACCACTTTACTGTAAGTACCATTCCTTGTCAATTGACCTGGCAGCTAAACACCGGAGAATCCTGCCTAATAAAATGATACACCTCCTTCCTCAAGCTGATATTGGGACATATGTTTGACTGTCTTAAGACCAATACACACATTACAGAATGCTCACTGGAAAATACAGGACTGTCTAATGTGTATACTGCATGTGTATATTATACAATATTCATACATTCCATGCATCCTGCACTATTCTACCTTGGCAAACCTTGGCTGATAGATGTGTCAGACTTTCAGATAACATTTTTTTTTTTAAATAAAAGAGAATTCTTAATCTTAGCATTTGCACATAACATCCAAAATGGTTAAAACTCTGTCTGGTGAGTGCCATCCTGTGGAGAAAAGTGGAAGATTTCACAATGAGTCTCCAAAATTAATTCAAGTAATTACCATTATAAATGTAAATCTGGATAATTGAGTATGCCTAATTATTCATTATAAAAAGCACATTTTTTCTAAAAAAATGTTTTGTTAAAATTACTTGTACTTTTGAAACTATTGCATTAAAACTATTTTAAACTAGACAAGGTAGGTTGGAAATTATAGCAAAATTAACCACCCCCACGCCCATTATTTAAATAATTAGAATATCATAGTCCTATTCATGTAGATATATACATTATACACTCACCATCCACTTTATTAGGTACACGTTCAATTACTTTGTAACACAATTTGCTAATCAGCCGATCACATGGCAGCAACTCAACACGTTTCGAAATCTAGACATGGTGAAGACAACTTGCTGAAGTTCAAACAGAGAATTAGAATGGGGAAGAATGGGAATCGAAGCAAATCTGAACGTGGCATGGTTGTTGGTGCCAGGCAGGTTGGTCTGAGAATTTTAACCACTTCCATACAGGGCACTTATACACCTTCCTGCCCAGACCAATTTTTAGCTTTCAGCACTGTTGCACTTTGAATGACAATTGCGCAGTCATGCTACACTGTACCCAAACTAACTTTTTATCATTTTGTACCCACAAATAGAGCTTTCTTTTGGTGGTATTTGATCACCTCTGGGATTTTTATTTTCTGCAAAAAAAATAAAAAAATTACCGAAAAGTTTGAAAAAATATGTTTTTTTTGTTTCTGTTATAAAACATTGTAAATAAGTAAGTTTTCTCCTTCACTGATGGGCACTGATGGTACTGCACTGATGGGCACTGACAAGGCGGCACTGATGGGCACCGATGAGGTGGCACTGATGTGGTGGCATTGATGGGCACTAATATGCGGCACTTATGGGCGGCACGGATGGGCACTGATAGGCGGCATGGATGGGCTTGGATAGGCGGCACAGATGGGCATGGATAGGTGGCACAGATGGGCTTGGATAGGCGGCACGGCTGGGCAGGGATATCCAGCACGGATGGGCACGAATAGGCGGCACGGATGGGCACAAATAGGCGGCACGGATGGGCACTGATAGGCGGCATGGATGGGCACTGATAGGCGGCATGGATGGGCACTGATAGGTGGCACGGATGGGCATAGATGGGCACTATCGTATGTGTTGTACTAATGGATGCCAAACAGTGCCAAACAATGCCTGCCAATCAGTGATGCCCATTATGGGCACTGATTGGCATCCATTGCGGCACTGATTGGCATCCATTTTTTGTGTCCTCCTCATCCCTGGTGGTCTAGGGTGGCATACTTTTTTTTTTTTTTAATCCCTGGTGGTCTAGTGGCCATCCCTGGTGGTCCAGTGGGCATCCCTGGTGGTCCAGTGGGAATCCTCGGGGGGGCTGTGCTGATAATCAATCAGCACAAACCCCCCCCCTGTCACAGGAGCAGCCGATCGGCTCTCCTCTACTCGCGTCTGACAGACACGAGTAAGGAAAAGCCGATTACCGGATTTTCCTATTTACATCGTGATCAGCCGTGATTGGACATGGCTGATCACATGGTAAAGAGTCTCCATGAGAGACTCTTTACCTTGATCGGTGTTGCGGGGTGTCAGACTGACACCCTGCAACAACGATCGCCGCGATCGTCAGGATTCTACAACCACTTTGCCGACGTCAATATGTCATTGGCGGGCGGCAAGTGGTTAAAAACTGCTGATCTACTGGGATTTTCACACACAACCCTCTCTAGGGTTTACAGAGAAAATATCCAGTGAGTGTCAGTTGTGTGGATGAAAATGCCTTGTTGATTTCAAGGAAAAAATTAAAGGCAACGGTAAGTAAAATAACAAATTGTTACCAAGGTACAGTAGGTGAACCCGATTTTGTGTCAATCTCGCTCTCTTTCTCAGCGAGATTGAGCACCTACGAGCCCCATCGCGGGAGCCAGCGCCGAGCTGGCTTGCCGCGATGGATACAGAGCCGTCATAGAAGCGACGGGAGATCCGACTTGGATTCCCGCCAATTCTACACGTGTGCGGCGTTTGTTATGAATCCTGAGGGGGAAGTCCCCGCCGGATTTTAAATAAAAATCCGGCATGGGTCCCCCCTCAGGAGCATACCGGGCCCTTAGGTCTGTTATGGGTTGTAAGGAGAGCCCCCCTACGCCGAAAAAAAACGGCGTAGGGATCCATACCAGACCCGTATCCAAAGCACGCTACCCGGCCAGCCAGGAAGGGAGTGGGGACGAGCGAGCGCCCCCCCCCCTCCTGAGCCGTACCAGGCTGCATGCCCTCAACATGGGGGGGTTGGGTGCTCTGGGGCAGGGGGGCGCACTGCGGGCCCCCCCACCTCAGAGCACCCTGTCCCCATGTTGATGAGGACAGGGCCCCTTCCCGACAACCCTGGCCGTTGGTTGTCGGGGTATGCGGGCGGGAGGCTTATCGGAATCTGGGAGCCCCCTTTAATAAGGGGGCCCCCAGATACCGGCCCCCCACCCTAAGTGAATGAGTATGGGGTACATCGTACCCCTACCCATTCACCTGCAAGAAAAGTGGTAAAAACACAAATAAACCACACAGTGTATTAAAATATTTTATTTTTCTGCTCCGGAGGCCGCCCCCTGTCTTCTTTATTAGCTCTTTTACCAGGGGGGGCTTCTTCTTTGACGTCTTCGGGTGGGTGGGGGCCGCCGTCTGGTTCTCTTCCACCGCCGGGGGGGGGTGGCTTTTAAAAAAGCCCCCACCCCCCCGGCGGGTTTCCTCCGGCGTCTTCGGCGGGGCTCTTCTTCTTCCGCTATCCCGACGGGTCTTCTCAACTCTCCGGGGTTCTCCTTCTGTCTTCGCCGCTCTCCGTTGTTGACTCGGCGCACCCCGGTTCTTCGTCTCGCTGTCCGGTGTCTTCTTCCGTGATGTACGTCTTCTCCTTCCGTGCTGTGATGAGTTCTTCTTCCATGCTGTGACGTCATGTTCTTCACTTCTCTCCTTCTCCCGATGTTGCCACGCCGGTCCTCCTCGCTGAAATGACGGATGCGCGCCTTGCATCGGACCTATATAGGCCTCACAGTCCCATCATGCTCTGTACCTACCCATGTGATACCTACCACGTGGGTAGGTATCACATGGGTAGGTACAGAGCATGATGGGACTGTGAGGCCTATATAGGTCCGATGCAAGGCGCGCATCCGTCATTTCAGCGAGGAGGACCGGCGTGGCAACATCGGGAGAAGGAGAGAAGTGAAGAACATGACGTCACAGCACGGAAGAAGAACTCATCACAGCACGGAAGGAGAAGACGTACATCACGGAAGAAGACACCGGACAGCGAGACGAAGAACCGGGGTGCGCCGAGTCAACAACGGAGAGCGGCGAAGACAGAAGGAGAACCCCGGAGAGTTGAGAAGACCCGTCGGGATAGCGGAAGAAGAAGAGCCCCGCCGAAGACGCCGGAGGAAACCCGCCGGGGGGGTGGGGGCTTTTTTAAAAGCCACCCCCCCCCGGCGGTGGAAGAGAACCAGACGGCGGCCCCCACCCACCCGAAGACGTCAAAGAAGAAGCCCCCCCTGGTAAAAGAGCTAATAAAGAAGACAGGGGGCGGCCTCCGGAGCAGAAAAATAAAATATTTTAATACACTGTGTGGTTTATTTGTGTTTTTACCACTTTTCTTGCAGGTGAATGGGTAGGGGTACGATGTACCCATACTCATTCACTTAGGGTGGGGGGCCGGTATCTGGGGGCCCCCTTATTAAAGGGGGCTCCCAGATTCCGATAAGCCTCCCGCCCGCATACCCCGACAACCAACGGCCAGGGTTGTCGGGAAGGGGCCCTGTCCTCATCAACATGGGGACAGGGTGCTCTGAGGTGGGGGGGCCCGCAGTGCGCCCCCCTGCCCCAGAGCACCCAACCCCCCCATGTTGAGGGCATGCAGCCTGGTACGGCTCAGGAGGGGGGGGGGCGCTCGCTCGTCCCCACTCCCTTCCTGGCTGGCCGGGTAGCGTGCTTTGGATACGGGTCTGGTATGGATTGTAGGGGGACCCCCTACGCCGTTTTTTTCGGCGTAGGGGGGCTCTCCTTACAACCCATAACAGACCTAAGGGCCCGGTATGCTCCTGAGGGGGGACCCATGCCGGATTTTTATTTAAAATCCGGCGGGGACTTCCCCCTCAGGATTCATAACAAACGCCGCACACGTGTAGAATTGGCGGGAATCCAAGTCGGATCTCCCGTCGCTTCTATGACGCGCTTGCTGGGATGTGCTGTCACTATTCCAGTGAGTGTGAGATGTCGGCGCGATCTCGGCACCCTGTCGCCGAGTATCAGCGCGACGCTGTCGTGCTAAAAGCACAATATCACAAACACCTACTGTATGAAAAATACCATCTCTGAATGCACAGCGCATCTAATCTTGAAAAATATGGGCTACAACAGCAGAAGACCACACCTGGTACCACTCCTGTCAGCTAAGAACAGAGCATTGAGGCTACAATTGGCACAGGCTCACCAAAATTGGACAATAGAAGACTGGAAAAACATTGCCTGGTCTAATGATTCTCGATTTCAGCTGCAACATTTAGATGGAAGGGTCAGAATTTGGCATAAACAATATGAAAGCATTAATCCATCGTGCCTTCTATTAATGGTGGTTCAGGCTGTTGGTGTTGTAAGGGTGTGGGGGATATTTTCTTGGCACACTTTGGGCCCCTTAGTACCAATTGAGCATGGTTTAACCCCCAGGGTCTACCTGAATATTGTTGCTGACCATGTCCATCCCTTTATGACTACAGTGTACACATCTTCTGATGGCTCCCTCCTTCCAGCAGGATAATGCACCATGTCACAAAGCTCAAATCATCTCACCACTGGTTTCTTGAACATGACAATGAGTTCTCTGTATTTCAATGGCCTTTGGGATGTGTTGGAAAGGGAGATTTGCACCATGGATGTGCAGCCAACAAATCTGCAGCAACTGCGTGACGCTATCATGTCAATATGGACCAAAATTTCTGAGGAATGTTTTTTCAACACCTTGTTGAATCTATGCCACAAATAATTAAAGTGGTTGTACAGCTTAATTTTAAATTTAATTTTAAAATAACAAACATGTCATACTTACCTCCACTGTGTAGCTTGTTTTGCACAGAGTGGCCCCGATCTGCGACTTCTGGGCTCTCACGGCTCCTCCCCGCATCAGATAACCTCCTAGGAGAAGCGCTCTCCCGGGGGGTTACCTTGCGGGAATGCTCCTGAGTCATTCTGCGTCCATAGATGCCGAATGTATGACTCGGCCCTGCTCCCCGGCATCTGTGTCATTGTATTTGATTGACAGTAGCGGGAGCCAATGGCTGTGCTGATATAAATCTATCTAAGCCGAGAACCCCAGGAAGAAGAAGAGTGCATCTCTGCCGGGTGAAGTTCCAGGGCTCAGGTAAGTAAAACAGGGGGCTGGGGGGGGGGGGGGGGGGGCAGTGATTGCCAGAAATGTTTTCACCTTAATGCGCAAGGATGCATTAAGGTGAAAAAACATGAGGGTTTACTTAGTATACAATTTTGTGTGGGACTGTTGGTCATCGAGATGTTTTATGGTATAAACTATTTCTTAAATAGCTTTTTGCATATACTTTGTGGTGCTATAGATAGATGGATTTACTGTAGATACTGGATTTAAGTGGGTCAGTAATATTTATCTACGGTATTTAAAGAAATTATATTATAACTTTTTAGAAATTGCAAAATACTGTAATAGGCATGTACTACAAGCTAAAATGACCCCCTTTTCACAAATGTTTTGTACTATAATAATTATATATTTGTAGTATTCAGTGCAAGGTGGTGACTTGAAGCCACATTATTTATTTAGCCTTTATTTGCTTGTCTTACTGAGCTATTGGTTACTTTAAAATGGCAGTACGTTCTGCATAAAACTACCTTGCTGAGCTATCTTTTATATTGATTGTGAAGTTCTCATTTGTTAAAGTATTGCTGACTTGACTAGTATCAATCTAAGTGAAAAAATAAATAAAAAAAAGCAGAGGCATTTAGTGTAATACTAAGCCAGTGATGGCGAACTGCAACGCAAAACCAACTTATTTCTTTCAAAGTGCCAGCACATAATTAAACCTACCAGCGGCTCTGTACAGAGGATGGGACTGATCATCCATCTGAATAAGCCCTAAGGGACCAAAAACGTACAATTCTGCCCAGAAAAAAAATTGTGTTTTTTTAAAGGAATGTGTTCTGCTCAGAATGCTGGGATCAGGAGTGCGTTACGCTCAGAATGCTGGGATCAGGAGTGCGTTACGCTCAGGATGCTGGGATCAGGAGTACGTTACGCTCAGAATGCTGGGATCAGGAGTGTGTTGCGCTCAGAATGCTGGGATCAGAAGTGTGTTTATGCTCAGAATGCGGGGATCTGAAGTGCGTTACGATCAGGATGCTGGTATCTGGAGTGTGTTACGCTCAGAATGCTGGGATCAGGAGTGCGTTGCGCTCAGAATGCTGGGATCAGAAGTGTGTTTATGCTCAGAATGCGGGGATCAGAAGTGCGTTACGATCAGGATGCTGGGATCAGGAGTGTGTTACGCTCAGAATGCTGGGATCAGGAGTGCGTTGCGTTTAGAATGCTGGGATCAGAAGTGTGTTTATGCTCAGAATGCGGGGATCAGGAGTGCGTTTATGCTCAGAATAGACATGTGACATCGTTTTTTTTTGTTCCGTTTCGTATCGTTCCGTAGGTTCGTTCCCGTTCGTTTTTCGTAAGACGCCCGTTTTCCTGTTCGTTCCCGTTCGTTTTTCGTACGACGCGATTTTTTCGTATTCCGATCGTTTCGTATTTTGGTTACCGTTTTATTTTCGTACATGCGGGATGGTTCGTTATTCTGTTTAATTCATGTTCGTTACTTGTTAGACAATAATTTTGTACTTTCGTAAATATATTGCGGGATTCGCGGCACTTTCAACACGCGGGTCATCCATCTTTTTTAACAACAAACATAAAAACGATTGTTTTTCCGAACGTTCGTTCGTTTTTTAACTCCATCAGAAAACCATTTTTGGGTTCCAGGTTCAAAAGTCTGGCCAACTGATCTCTCCCTTCAGACGAAAATCCACAGAAAAGTTTATTTGGCTTTACTGTACTACTGTACTGAGCACAAAAGAGAAGCTGCTTCACTAACTAACTACACTCACTGTCCATTCAAAAAAATGAAAATTACATCTCATAACAAAAGATTTGCATTCTGTATTTTGAAACCAAATTCCGAACAGAAAAAAGGAATTCAGAATACAGAATACAAATCTTTTGTTATAAGATGTCATATGAACATACAAACAGAAAAAGGATTCAAACAAAATACAGAAAGAAAATCTTTTGTCAGATGTCATATGAACATACGACTGAAAATCAAAATACGAACAGAACAAGGATTCAAACAAAATACAGAATGCAAGTCTTTTGTTATAGATGTCATATTCGTTCTTTTGCCGTTTTCGTTTTGTCGTATTTTCGTCGGATCGTTCGTTCGTATTTGCGGTTGTTCGCTATGCGACTCATTCGTAATCCCGTCGTTTTCGTATTTTGGTGCTTACATTTTTTCGTATTTACACATTATTCTGCGGGTACGAAAATGAACATTTTCGTACGAAAACAACATTTGTACGAACGGGAATGCACATATCTAGCTCAGAATGCAGGTATGCATTTGCTGGGCATTGGGTATACCCAGCCATACATTCCATGGTAAATTGGTTACTGCACGATTGTTTGGGTATGTGGATGCATAACAGCGCCTAGATGTTTTTGTTTTAGATAAAATTGGCCCAGATTCAAAGAGCAATTGCGCCTCCGTAACCATAGTTACGCAGCGCAATTGCTTACTTGCCCCGGCGTAACGACTTCTCCTGATTCAGAGAGCTCGTTACGCCGACTGCAGCCTAAGATATGCGTGGCATAAGGCTCTTATGCCCTCATATCCTTGCGACGTCATTTCCCGCAATGCACGTCGGGAAAGTTTCCCGACGGAGCATGCGCCCTACGCTCGGCGCGGGAACGCGCCTAATTTTAATGATTCCCGCCCCCTACGGGATCATTTAAATTGCGCGCTTACGCCGGGCATTTTGCCGGAGCGCCCACGCAATTTACGTAGCTACTGCTCCGTGAATCGAGGGTAGCGCAGAAATTTTTTTTTTCCTTTAGTAACCCTTTAATACATTTTTGTCATTTAATTTTCCATAATTTTTGTTTTCTCTTTTTTTGATTGCTATATCCCTATGGCTCAATTTTGTGGCATCTAGACCGTTCCTTTTCCCTGGCACAGTCCTTCTCCCTTGTATGCAGCTTTTTGGCCACTGAGCCCCACTTTCTTTTGGATAGTGAGTGGATGAGCTCTCAGTAATATTTGTATTCCACAGTGTGGTTCCCAGTTTTCAATTTTTTGTCCATATACACCTCTCACCTGTCTCCAGTGTTCCCGATCTGGCAGCTCATTGCGGCCCGCACATCACACCTGATTGATCCCAGCCATGTGGGAGCCGTGTTCTCTTGGGCACGCCCACCCCAGACACGTCACCGCTGGCCCCAGAGATTTGTGGGAGCTGTAGTTTGATGGGGGGTGCGGTGTGGACGAGACAGCGTCTATGATTGGATTTGTGTGCACGCGCACGCACGTCACCCCTGACCGTTATTACTTTGTCACGCCCACTCGGACACGTTGCCGCTAGCCTAGGGACCTGTGGGAGATGTAGTTTGCAGTGTGGCGTGGACCGATTTCAGTGTTTAAGTGTGTTTCTCCATTTGTCCTGGCGTGCCCACAGGGAGGGCTCGGCGTGCCCGCAGCGGCACGCGTGCCACAGGTTCGCCATCACTGTACTAGTGTATTCAGTTGTAGAACTCAGTGTGGCTTGCTTACTCTGTAATGTGACCTTACAATGTATATGACTTATGCCACGTACACACGGTCGGAATTTCCGATAAAAAAGTCAGATGGAATTTTTTTATCGGATTTTCCAACCGTGTGTATGCCCCATTGGACTTTTTCCATTGGAAATTCCGACGGACTTAAAAAGAGAACGTTTTTCAGACGGAAAAAAATTCTATTGGAAATTCCGTTAGTCTGTATGGAATTCCAACTGAGAAAAAAACATGCATGCTCGGAAACAATTTGACGCATGTTCGGAAGCCTTGAACTTTATTTTTTTAGGCTTGTCGTAGTGTTGTACGTCACTGCGTTTTTGACGGTCAGAATTTGGCGTGTCCGTGTATATGCAAGACAGCTTGAGCGGAATTCCGTCGGAAAAACCCGAGATTATTCAGACGGAAGTACCGATTGTGTGTACGAGGCATAAGGTGTGTCAATTTACAACAACTGAAAGTTTCCCGACGGAGCATGCGCCCTACGCTCGGCGCGGGAACGCGCCTAATTTTAATGATTCCCGCCCCCTACGGGATCATTTAAATTGCGCGCTTACGCCGGGCATTTTGCCGGAGCGCCCACGCAATTTACGTAGCTACTGCTCCGTGAATCGAGGGTAGCGCAGAAATTTTTTTTTTCCTTTAGTAACCCTTTAATACATTTTTGTCATTTAATTTTCCATAATTTTTGTTTTCTCTTTTTTTGATTGCTATATCCCTATGGCTCAATTTTGTGGCATCTAGACCGTTCCTTTTCCCTGGCACAGTCCTTCTCCCTTGTATGCAGCTTTTTGGCCACTGAGCCCCACTTTCTTTTGGATAGTGAGTGGATGAGCTCTCAGTAATATTTGTATTCCACAGTGTGGTTCCCAGTTTTCAATTTTTTGTCCATATACACCTCTCACCTGTCTCCAGTGTTCCCGATCTGGCAGCTCATTGCGGCCCGCACATCACACCTGATTGATCCCAGCCATGTGGGAGCCGTGTTCTCTTGGGCACGCCCACCCCAGACACGTCACCGCTGGCCCCAGAGATTTGTGGGAGCTGTAGTTTGATGGGGGGTGCGGTGTGGACGAGACAGCGTCTATGATTGGATTTGTGTGCACGCGCACGCACGTCACCCCTGACCGTTATTACTTTGTCACGCCCACTCGGACACGTTGCCGCTAGCCTAGGGACCTGTGGGAGATGTAGTTTGCAGTGTGGCGTGGACCGATTTCAGTGTTTAAGTGTGTTTCTCCATTTGTCCTGGCGTGCCCACAGGGAGGGCTCGGCGTGCCCGCAGCGGCACGCGTGCCACAGGTTCGCCATCACTGTACTAGTGTATTCAGTTGTAGAACTCAGTGTGGCTTGCTTACTCTGTAATGTGACCTTACAATGTATATGACTTATGCCACGTACACACGGTCGGAATTTCCGATAAAAAAGTCAGATGGAATTTTTTTATCGGATTTTCCAACCGTGTGTATGCCCCATTGGACTTTTTCCATTGGAAATTCCGACGGACTTAAAAAGAGAACGTTTTTCAGACGGAAAAAAATTCTATTGGAAATTCCGTTAGTCTGTATGGAATTCCAACTGAGAAAAAAACATGCATGCTCGGAAACAATTTGACGCATGTTCGGAAGCCTTGAACTTTATTTTTTTAGGCTTGTCGTAGTGTTGTACGTCACTGCGTTTTTGACGGTCAGAATTTGGCGTGTCCGTGTATATGCAAGACAGCTTGAGCGGAATTCCGTCGGAAAAACCAGAGATTATTCAGACGGAAGTACCGATTGTGTGTACGAGGCATAAGGTGTGTCAATTTACAACAACTGAATTTTCACTACATTAGTTAATAATTTACACATAAATATAAATGATCAAAAATACTAAATAGTAATTATTAATATTAACCACTAGCGTGAGCGCCCCCTGCTCGCCCCTGGTGCTGACGTTCGCTCGTTACAGAGTGAGAACCGGGAGCTGTGTGTGTAAACACACAGCTCCCGGTCGTGTCAGGGGGAGAAATTAATGATCGTCTGTTCATACAATGTATGAACAGCGATCTGTCATTTTCCCTAGTCAGTCCCACCCCCCTTTCAGTTAGAACACACCTAAGAAACATAATTAACCCCTTCCTCGCCCCCTAGTGTTAACCCCTTCACTGCCAGTGACATTTTTACAGTAATCAATGCATTTTTATAGCACTGATCGCTATAAAAATGCCAATGGTCCCAAAAATGTGTCAAAGTGTCCGAAGTGTCCACCATAAGGTCGCACTACTGATAAAAATCGCTGATCGCCGCCATTACTAGTAAAAAATTATATATATTATTAAAAATGCCATAAAACTATGCCCTATTTTGTAGACGCTATAACTTTTGCACAAACCAATCAATAAACGCTTATTTTGATTTTTTTACGAAAAATATGTAGAAGAGTACGTATCGGCCTAAACCGTTTTTTAATATATTTTAGGGGGATATTTATTACAGCAAAAAGTAAAAAATACTTTTTTTTTTCAGAATTGTCGCTCTATTTTTGTTTAAAGCGCAAAAAATTAAAACCGCAGAGGTGATCAAATACCACCAAAAGAAAGCTCTATTTGTGGGAAAAAAAGGACGCCAATTTTGTTTGGGAGCCACGTCGCACGACTGCGCAATTGTCAGTTAAAGCGACGCAGTGCCGAATCACAAAAAGTGGCCCGGTCATTGACCAGCAAAATGGTCCGGGGCTGAAGTGGTTAAAGGATAACTAAAACCAACAATGAAAATGTGCAGCTTACGAGACCTTTTCATTTTTTCCCCTTCATTTTCTGGTAATGCAAATATTAAAATTTCTGCCCCCTCTTGGCTACACTTACCATACTTCTCCACTGTATCTATTGAGGTAGCCATGGTTATCACCAAAACTGGACTATAAATATGTCTGTTTCCATTACATGGGAGTTGATGTGATTTAAAATTTACACCAGAGGGATTTGAATGTTTTCTGCTTCTAGGTCAGCTACTTAGGCCTCGTACACACGACCGAACATGTCTGTTGAAATTTCAGCAGACATGTTCGGTCGTCTGTACATCCGACCGGACAATTTTCCGGCGGATCGGACAGGTTTCCAGCGGACAAATGTTTCTTAGGCCCCGTACTCACGACCAAACATGTCTGCTGAAACTGGTCCGCAGACCAGTTTCAGCAGACATGTTTGGCCGTGTGTTGGCCCGAGCGGACCATTTTCGGGCGGATCGGACAGGTTTCCAGCGGACAACTGTTTCCTGGCATCGCCCGGACATGTACGGTTGTCTGTACAGACCTACCGTACATGTCCTGCCGCCCGCCATCCCTCGCATGCGTCGAATGACTTCGACGCATGCATGGAAGCATTTTAAAGGCGGGCCGCCCACGTCGCCGCGTCATTGTCGCGGCGACACCGCGTCATCGACGCGGCGACACCGCGGACATGCCCCGCGTATTGTTTACGCGCGGACTTCTGTTCGATGGTGTGTATAGCCATCGTACAGAAGTCCCCGGGCAGTCCCCGGCCAGACATGTCCGATGGAAACGGTCTGCAGACCGTTTTCATCGGACATGTCCTGCCGTGAGTACAAGGCCTAAGCATGCTAAGAAACATGTCCACTGGAAGCCTGTCCGTCGGACATGTTCGGTCGTCTGTACGACTTACCGGACATGTCCGCTCGGCCGAAAGCCCTTGCATGCGTCGAAGTGATTCGACGCATGCGTGGAAGCATTGACCTTCCAGGGTCGCGCATGTCGCCGCGTCATCGTCGCGGTGACGGCGCGGCCACGTCACCGCGTATCCTGTCCGCAGGGATTTTGGTTTGATGGTGTGTACAACCATCAGACCAAAATCCGGCAGCGGACATGTCCGATGAAAACGGTCCGGCGGACAGTTTTCATCGGACAGTCCGTCCGTGTGTACGAGGCCTCACAGGAAGTGATGCACACACTGCATTTTTGGCAACATCATAAATATTTTCTGTATTTGTTGAAAATGTTCATAGCTTAAAAATTAGAACCAATGCAGCCACCAGATCAAATGACTGGTATGCTGCAATACACAGTATTACATTTTCATTCATGCTTTTAGTTATTATTAATTACTATTTATAATTTTTATTAGTTGATATTTCATCATATTGACCACCTCCATACCGGGCCTATTCTGGCACTCTTCTCCTACATCTAAAAATAATCAGAACCCCCAAACATGATATATGTTTTTTTAGCAGAGCTCCTAGGAATTAAAATGGTTGTTGATGCAACTATTATTATTTTTATTAGTTGATATTTCATCATATTGACCACTTCCATACCAGGCCTATTCTGGCACTCTTCTCCTACATCTAAAAATAATCAGAACCCCCAAACATGATATATGTTTTTTTTAGCAGAGCTCCTAGGAATTAAAATGGTTGTTGATGCAACTTTTTATGTCACACGGTATTTATGCAGCAATTTTTCAATGCATTGTTTTTCGTGAATAATAAAAAAAAACAGTAAAGTTATCCACATTTTTTTGTATAATGTGAAAGATGATGTTACACCAAGTAAATAGATGCCTAACATGTCACGCTTTAAAATTGTGCACACCCGTGGAATGGCGCCAAACTTTGGTACTTATGTCCTTAGGCGAGGCTTTACATTTTTTTACAGGTTACCTGTTTAGAGTTACAGAGGAGGTCTTGGGAAAGAATTATTACTCTCGCCCTATCGTTCGCGGCGATACCTCACATGTGTGGTTTGAACGCTGTTTACATATGCGGGCGCAACGTAGTGGGCATTCATGTCTGCATGCTGGACAGCCGAAAATAAAAAATAAATAAATAAAACCATCTCTGCTTCCCAGCCAAGGCAACAGCATTGTTTACATCTGCCGAGGCTGAGCCTGACAGCATAATGTTGGGCCCGGCCTCCGAAGGTCATCGAGACTGCCGGGGACCATCTGGTCTGCAGTATTCTCTATGGTAATCAGAGAGCAGCGGGAGGGGGGGACATCTTGCCGCCTGTAAAAACAATCAAGTGGCTAAACACTGAAGAAGTACAATAGGGACACAACACCTCATTTGAAGTAAATGTGATGTCACCATGCTGTCTGGAGCTTGCTTTGACTGTGTAGGCTGTGGATCCCAGGTTGCATGGGGATCAAGACATGAGGCAACTCCAGGGACCAGAGGTTTCTGGCTGATTTATATACTGATCTGTAAGCTTCTTATGTGAGTTTTCTGTTTTTTTATGTTTATTACACTTACCACTAGAGAGAGCCTTATTACCCTTTATGTGCATTTGAGATTATATATACTGTAACTGGAGGGAATGAGCACTTAATCGATCAAGGATCTTTGCCATTAATGTGGATATTGTATTATGCACTTTTGACCTTCTGATAATATAGGGGTTTAACTGTGAGGGTGACGGTACATCCATATTAGCACTTGCTGGTGGAAGTGATCACTGTGAAGATTGTGTTACACTTTGGAAGTATTTTGGGGCCATTTTATGAGTGTGAAGTGGATATGTGTCACATCATACAGTGTGTCACTTCGGGGACTTCTTCCTTGGACTTTATTATATTTTTACACTGATTGATTTACATTGGGCGATTCAAAAGAGCATTCATTTGTTTATTTTCTGCACCTTATATGTTATGTCAGATATGAGATTCATTATTGGGATTATTGAGATTTCACTTCTTATAGTGACGTCCACTACAGAGGGGTTGGCAGGAGTGGCTACACTCAGGAGGATGGTGGGATTTATTGAAATGAATCTATACCAAAGGTGAAGCTGTCCTTTGTATAACTGCTTTTCTAACAGAAGAAGAATGTCAGCGGCATTGCGTGTCATAATAACTGACAACAGGCTACAAAAATGGCCGACACAGTTGCTCACAAATGGACTTCTAAGATACTGTCTCCCAAGGGTCTCCTGCCTTGTGATTCAGCCCTATAGACATCTTTGGGGCTTAACTGCACAGGTGCAACCAGCACAAAAAAATATGTTATTTTGTAGTTTCAGAATGGAAGTAGGTATGCAGGTAGGTGGGAGAAGGTAGGTAGGTGCACTTTGTCTCAAAGCATACTTTATTTATCTTTTTTTTTAAAACACTATTCGTTAATAAAATAATGTTATTGAATATGCTTAGCATTTTTGGCAGACATCCCTCTGCAAGTGTAACCATTTTTTCCACAAGTTCATGTAGAATTTAAATGCTACACTTATATCTGTATGCTGTATAGTTTAAAGTACACGTGAAAAAATGTTTGCTCAATATCTGAAAAGGGAATTGTTAAGTAAGAGATTTTCTCTGTAACTTTATATCAAAGCCGAAGGAAGTCCTGCTTTACCTGACGCTTTTGCAATGATAAAACAATATGTGATCACAAGGAGCTGTAAAATAAGCGGTTCAGTGTGTTTGCTTCAGGCCTCTTCTTCAAGTAATTCTTTAAAGTACAGGAATAAACTTCCTAAACTATGAGCCCACTGCCAATTAAATCAGATAAGTGAAGAGAATACAAGAGGAAATACTACCACAGGCAACATGCTGGGTTCAGCTGAGTTCACAAAGTCTGTGGGGTCCCTCCATCAAAGCTGAGCATCAGAGAATATCTGCAGATTGATTCTTACGCCGTTGGCTTGTGGTTTTCAGTGGAAATCCGGCTTCTTAATCAAAGTGCATCAAAAATCATTACAAGAGTGGAGGTGAACGAATACCCACCGAGGAATGTGTGTGAGAATTTTCATACGTCAAATCACACTGATGTGAAGAAAAATAACATTATATATATACGGTATATATCTTACATATGCACTTGTTTTACGTTTCCACATATTCAGCAGTCATTTATAGTGGGATAACACACAAAGTACATTTACCTGAACACCACTTTGATCTTTTACCATTTCATAACCAGATGATATTGATGCATGGATGCCCAGAGAAAACTAACAGCACCGCTATGCTTTGCAAAAACTCATCCCATTTAGATTTATTACTTTGGGCTCATGGACAAAATGTGAAAAAATGTATATTTTAGTTTGTTGAAATAAACCGTAAACATGTACAGATGCACACCGCTGGGGTTAGGAGCGCACCTCTAAGGTTGCGGACCCTTCGACTGACTGCTGTGGATGGAGCTCTGGGTGACATTTTGCACTATGCTGAAACTAGCGGAACGCCTTCTCTGCTCCTGGCCCTGGATGCAGAGAAGGCGTTCGATAGAATCCATTGGGGTTACCTCCGGCGGGTTCTCCAAAAATTCGGATTTCAGGGACAAATACTGAATGCCTTACTTGCCCTATATTCATCCCCGTCAGCGCGAGTGTTCTCAGCTGACATGCTCTCTCAGCCATTCAACATAACAAACGGCACCAGACAAGGCTGCCCCCTGTTCCCACTAATTTTTAATTTACTCATCGAACCCCTTGCAGAACACATTAGAAGAAATTCAAACATCTCTGGGTTTAAGATAGGCCCCAACTCCCACAAGATCAGTCTTTTTGCAGACGACGTCATTCGTGACTGGATTCTGGGGGTCCCACATGGCACACTCGTCTCCAACTCGCTCCCTCCTACAATGAGAGCCTCGGCTCTAGCTTGGAAATTTCTAGTTAGACCCTCATCCGTTTTACCCTCCTCTCCCAGTGAACATCCTTGTTCATTGCACTGAAGACCTCATGTTAACACATTGGACCTCCAATGGTATACGCTATTTACAGGACATATTTCAGGGCGATACACTGCTCACATTCCCTCAGTTACAAGACAAATTTAAACTTAGCCACAAGGAGCTCTTTACATACATTAGAATTAAACATTGTATATCTCAGATGACCAAGCCGTGCTACGCCATTCCTCCTAAAGTATGGTCATTCTTGACCGACAACACCTCGAAGCAGAAAGGAATTTCCCTTTTTTATAATATATCTTGCCAGAAACAGGTGTTCATCAAAGCCAAACCGCACAAACAGTGGGATACAGACACAGGTCAAACACTCACTGAATCACAGTGGCAAACTGCGCTCAGATCCATATACAAAGCTACCCAGAATGCGGCACTATGGGAACTCACAATAAAAATTTCTCTCCGCTGGTACCGCACACCAGCTAAAGTAGCAAAGTTTGATAAGGATATCCCCGACACCTGCTGGAGGTGCGCCAAAACTAAAGGTGATATATTACACATCCTTTGGTCATGTCCGTCCATTAGCCCATACTGGACAACTATTTTCCAAATCTTGTCGGACATAACTGGTAGCCCCATACCTCCCTCACCAGCACTAGCATTGCTCAATATGCATATTTACCTGATCCCCAACAACATGAGACTGGTGACCACCAACATTCTCCTTTCAGCTAGATTGAGCATAACCAGACTCTGGAAGACTACCCAAACCCCAACGGTAGAAAGTACTATCGAATTGGTAAATCTGCACTACAATTATGAGCTGACACTAGCATCTAGTAGAGGTCGCCTCACAGAGGCACGCACGAAATGACTCACATGGTCACGCTGGACCAGAGCAGCAAAATGTTTGTGAATCCACCGACCTTTTAGGTCATTCAGGTTGGCAAAGTCTTTGATCTCAATGTCTTTAATAGTCCTTAATTGTGAACTGTTCGCAAATAGCGTTGTTCCTTTCCTTGTTACCTAAGTTATGCATAATGACTATCTGTAATTGAATGTAACATGTTCATTCTTCATATGTTTTGCATACATACTCTTGACGAAAAACTGGAATGTACTTTGATTTCTATGTTCTTCTCTTTGTGAAAATTCAATAAAAAAATATTGTTTAAAAAAAAAAAAAAATATATATATATATATATATATATATATATACAGTGCATTCTGTGTAGACTATATATACATACAAGCTGTCAAGTGTATATACAGTTGTGCTCATAAGTTTACATACCCTGGCAGAATTTATGATTTCTTGGACATTTTTCAAAGAATATGAATGATAATACAAACACTTTTCTTTCACTCATGGTTAGTGTTTGGCTGAAGACATGTATTATTAATCAAATGTGTTTACTCTTTTTAAATCATAATGACAACATAAACTACCCAAATGACCCTGATCAAAAGTTTACATACCCCAGTTCTTAATACTATGTATTGCCCCCTTTAACATCAATGACATCTTGAAGTCTTTTGTGGTATTTGTGAAAGAGGCTCTTTATCTTCTCAGATAGTAAAGCTGCCCATTCCTCTTGGCAAAAAGCCTCCAGTTCCTGTAAATTCTTGGGCTGTCTTGCATAAACTGCACGTTTGAGATCTCCCCCGAGTGCCTCAATGATATTCAGGTCAGGAGACTCAGATGGGCACTCCAGAACCTTCACTTTATTCTGTTGTAGTCAATGACAGGTTGACTTGGCCTTGTATTTTGGATCATTGTCATGTTGGAATGTCCAAGTACATCCCATGCGCAGCTTCCTGGCTGATGAATTAAAATGTTTCTCCAGTATTTTTTGATAACATACTGCTCTAATTTTGCCATCAATTTTTACCAAATTTTTCTGTGCCTTTGTAGCTCACACATCCCCAAAACATCAGTGTTTCACAGTAGGAATGATGCACCTTTCATCATAGGCCTTGTTGACTCCTCTCCAAATGTAGTGGTTATGGTTGTGGCCAAAAAGCTTCATTTTGGCCTCATCACTCCAAATGACTTTGTGGTAGAAGGTTTGTGGCTTGTCTCTGTGCTGTTTGGCATATTGTAAGTGGGATACTTTGCTGCATTTGCATAGTACTTTCTTCTGGCAACTCGACCATGCAGCCCATCTTTCTTCAAGTGCCTCCTTGTTGTGAATCTTGAAACACCACGTTTTAGAGATTCCTGTACTTTACCTGAAGTTATTTGTGGGTTTTTATTTGAATTCCGAACAATTTTCCTGGCAGTTGTGGCTAAAATTTTAGTTGGTCTACCTGACTGTGGTTTGGTTTCAACAGAACCAGTCATTTTCCACTTCTTGATTAGAGTTTGAACACTGCTGATTGGCATTCACAATTCCTTGGATATCTTTTTATATCCCTTTCCTGTTTTATACAGTTCAACTACCTTGTCCTACAGATTCTTTGAGAATTATTTTGCTTTCCCCATGACTCAGAATCCAGAAACTTCAGTGCAGCACTGGATGAAAGATGCAAGGGTCTGTCAGGAGTCCAGAAACTCATTAACCTTTTATATACACACACACTAATTACAAGCAAACAGATCACATGTGAGGATGGTTACCTTTATTAGCCATTCAAACCTCTTTGTGTCAACTTGTGTGGATGTTATCAGGCCAAAATCACCAGGGTAGGTTTTGATCAGGGTAATTTGGGTAGTTTCTGTCGCAATTATAATTTAAAGAGTAAACACAGTTTATTGATAATAAATGGCTTCAGTCAAACACTAACCATGGGTGAAAGAAATGTATTTGTGTTATCATTCAAATTCTTTTAAAAATGGCCAAGAAATCATAAATTGTAAACTTATGAGCACAACTAAATTTGAATGGGTGAGAGTACACAAGCCACAGGATGGACTGTGGGTGTCTCGGAGTAGTACAGTGCCACATCCTAATTATAACAGAAGAATTAATGTTGGAGGAGCATAAAAGTGGACTTTATAGGCACTAGTCATTGACAAAAAGGTTATTTTATTGATACAATCCCACACGGGTCATTGAATCAACAATACAGTGGATACATTTATAAAATACATTAAAAAAACAAAAATAATTATCACAAAAATTTGCAATAATTTACAAAGCATTTAAACCAAAACTGGTCCAATGAAGACATCAAAATTAATGATGGCTAACATGTGTATTGGTAAATTTAAAAAATAAGCTCTACATGTTTCGCGGATGGCCGCTTCATCGGGAGCTATTGGTGTTTCTGGAAAACAGGCTGTTATTGGTTTATACAGGTCCGTTAATATACAAATAAACATTAAAAAACACTAAATATAGCATATCACGTGTGCAGTAAAGCACCATAAGAAACATGCAGGTTATACTATGTGATCCTATCCTTTACGGTAAGCCAATGAAGGGTCCTCAGTGATGGGGTGATGGATTCCCATGGTTTTTGCCCATTACCAGTCTGGCTGCCGTGTTCTGGTCGACTTGTAGACACGAAATCTGATATTTAGGTAGGCCAATATAGAGGGAGTTTGCATAGTCGAGTCGGGAATTGATAAAAGTTCCAACTACTACTGCTATGTCTTTTGGGATTAAGGGGATGAGTCTATTCAGCAGCCGGAGGAGATGGTGGGATCCACTGACTACTGATCCTATTTGTGCATCCATCGACATTTCAGAGACATTTCAGAGTCAAAGATGACTCTGAGACTTTTGACTTTGGTGCTTGGGGTGATCATCTGTCCAAGGATGGTGGGTGGTATCCATGGAATCTCAGCTTTTGTCTTTCGATTTGCGTGGAGGAGAAGAAGTTCTGTCTTGGATCCATTGACGTCAGGTGGACGGTAGCCAAGAGGGACCACAACGCATTTCAGAGCATGCGCAGGTCACGGGACAGACGGGCGCGCTTTACTTTAATTTTAATTGTATTATTTCTTTCATATTGTGGTACAACTCAATATATGTATGTGGATTCATACCTTTTGTATGTTAATTAGCCAATTATTTTGTTCCCCTTTTGTTCCCCTTCTAACATCCTATGTTTTAATTATTGTGCCCTGTTTATTTATTTTTTCTTAAATCCCCATTGGTCGGTGTCATACCACATGACAAGCTTTTAAAATCTCCCCTGTCCTCTACCTATCTACACTTGAAAAAGGAGCGCGCCCGTCTGTCCCCTGACCCGCGCATGCTCTGAAATGCATTGTGGTCCCTCTTGGCCCCCGTCCACCTGAGGTCACACGCCAGCACACGTGATCTCAGCCCAGCAGCGCTTCACCACCGCAGATATGGTCGGCTCCCCCCGGAACCAAGCGGCTGCAGAAGTCTGACGTAGATGTCACATCTCCCGTTCCTGGCTTTACTGATTGTCAGCAAGGACTACACCAGCTCCCCGAACTACACCATTTGTACTATGATGTAAGTGCTGGATATTTTTAAAACCATACAAATTTATAATAGAATACTCAGAGGCGCTTTTTTTATTGTCTTTCTTTTGCATATTCTGAGCTGGCTTCACTTTTGGAGAGCTGCCCTGAGCACCCGTATACCATCCACACTGGCTTTATATGGCCAACAGCACTAGCTTAAACGGCATTGTGCTTGGACTAATTCCTAATCGGACTTATTTACTCATGGACTATTAGACCATACACACTTCCGTTGTGGTCTCTCACCTTATTCTTATTGCTACTGTATTAATCTCCCCTTAAAATTGATTGTTAGAGCAGACATCCTGAGCGCTGTAATCTTTTGCTATTATACTTCTTGTCTAACCCCTCTATATTTCATGATCTCTCAGCAGCCTCCACTGACAGAGATGATGGTATAGCAAAGGGTGTCACAGGTCCTTGCAACACGTCTGCCAGCAGCACACCACCAGCTTTAGAGTATAGCATACAAATGTATCTGTCCAAGCTGCTGCAGTGCAAAATAAAATACACTCCCTGCCACCTACATGCCCAGCATCTAAATTCCAGCTTTTCCAAATTGCTGGCTTTACAACTCCGGCCTTTACATCTGGTGGATTTTGATCCTTCTGGGATTTTGCAGAATGTGCTGTACCACAATGGCAGGTCCCCAGTCACAGTTTCTTTGCATTTAAGGCAATTCCAGCTCTGTACCATCACGTGGAAGGCAATGAGAGATTTTCACCGCTCCAGGTAAGCCTTGTAGATAATCAGGGACGGTCAGATTACCAAGGTGCTGGCGATGCACGTAGCAATAGCAATAAGAAAAGGAAGATGGACAGCCGCACTCCGGGAAAACTTTAAAAGAAAGTTGTCTTTATTTTCAAACTGGAACATGTACAGTCACCGCAACCACAAAACAGGACAGCCGACGCGTTTCGCACTTAACTAGTGCTTAGTCATAGAGTATTTTCACTTGGTGTACTGTCTGTGTTCTCTGCACAGTGTACACCTAAAGCTACATCAATAGATTTGCTGGTGTTCTCATATTACTTCCTACAGGCAGGGATCTGCTCATATTAATACCACAGGCAGGGGATCTGCAAGTATTTTCACGTGGTGTACTGTCTTCCTCTGCACAGTGTAAGAGGTGTCTCCTGTCCACTGATGCTTTATCACCAACACATGTTTCACTAAAAAAAAATATAATTTTCTAAAAAAAAATTGTCATTGGGACAGAAAGTGAGGTGCAATCTTCTGAACAGATGCACACAGACAGCAAAACAAATGTTACAGGGGTGAAGCTTAAAAATAGATTTTTTTGGCTGGAGCTACACTTTAAAAAAGTACCAGTTCAAAATTACAAACAGATTCTACTTAACAACAAACCTACAGTCCCTGTTTTGTTTGCACCACCTGTATACTGCTGTTCAAAGTATATTTGGCCAAAGGGGCTGGTAATGACCTGGGGGGAGGGGGGCGGGGAAACCCATGCTATTTTTCGCGGGGTCAAGCATAATTTAAATAAAACACGCCCCCTACATCCCCATTTGAATTACGCTGCCGTACGCCGCAACACATACATTACGCCGCTGTAACTAAAGGCGCAAGTTCTTTCTGAATAAATAACTTGTGCCCAAAGTTAGAGCGGTGTAACGTATCGTAGATACGTTATGCCGGCCGGACAGATACGCGGAGGTATCTGAATCTGGCCCCCAGTCTTGTTTGCACCGCCTATATACTGCTGTTCATAGTATATAGGGCCAAAGGGGCTTGTAATGACCTGGGGGGAGCTGGGGGAAACCCATGCTATTTTTCTCAATGATTTTCATCCATATTGCAGGGACCAGACATTACATTAAAGCCGCAAGAAGTTTTAAATTACTTTTTTCTTATAGTAATGTCATTTCATGCAGGGAAAGTTCTAAACATGTGCCACTTCACAGGCATACTATAGACACCCAGCAGGTACGATATTTAAAAAAAAAACATTTTTTTTTTTACTTTAAGGCCCCATACACACGAGAGGATTTATCCGCGAATACGGTCCAGCGGACCGTTTCCGCGGATAAATCCTCTGGAGGATTTCAGCGGATTTCTCTGCGATGGAGTGTACTCACCATCGCATTGAAATCCGCGCCGAAATCCTCTGGCGATGACGTGTCACGCCGTCGCCGCGATTATGACGCGGCGACGTGCGCGACGCTGTCATATAAGGAATTCCACGCATGCGTTGAATCATTACGACGCATGCGGGGGATCCCTTCGGACGGATGGATACGGTGAGTCTATACAGACCAGCGGATCCATCCGTTGGGATGGATTCCAGCAGATAGATTTGTTTAGCATGTCAGCGAATATTTGATCTGCTGGAATCCATCCCAGGGGATAAATATCCGTGGAAACAGATCCGCTGGAGTGTACACACCATAGGATCTATCCGCTGAAACCCATTCGCTGGGATTTTTCAGCGGATGGATTCTATCGTGTTATGGGGCCTAAGCGTCATTAAAACCACTGCTCTTGAAAAAACTGCAGTTTTTAAAACTTTTTATTGCATTGATACATGTCCCCTGGGGCAAGACCCGGGTCCCCAGACCCGTTTTAGGATAATAACTTGCTTATTAGCCTTTAAAATTAGCACTTTTGATTTTGAACGTTCGAGTCCCGTAGACTTCAATGGGGTTCTAAAGTTTGCGTGAACGTTCAGTCCGTTCGAAGGTTCTGATGCGAACCGAACCGGGGGATGTTTGCGTCATCCCTACTCTGCAGAGGCAGTCCCAGAGGTGGTTTATGCCACAGAAGTTTGAGTCAGGAATGGTGGTGTGCGATAATAACACTAACATTCTGTCTGCCAGGTTTGCAAGATCTCCTGAAGCAGGCAAGCGAATCTGTAGCCATTTCAGGTGGTCATACACAGCCAGTGTTTGGTTGTCTGAAATTCAGCGGGAATTCCACCTGCTTATAAACTGCCTGATTTTTGACATGGCCACAGGGGGGGAACTCAATTTTGGCAATGCTGCAGCGGGTGCACATACAGCAGAGGGCCCTCAACGAGTATCTGTGTGAGTATGGCACAAACAAAGGCTTAGGCCGGCTCAGGTTTTTTCCCTTGCCAATGGCTGCTGATAAAGGATGCATGCATTGTACTTTCACAATTTTAGGAGGGTACAAGGATGTTGAGCCATTACAATGCATGCATCAGTGACACAATACCTCTTGTATTCCTGCTGGAGCAGACTCTGTGTGGCATTATGAACAAGGCACTCGAGGCAAAGCAGAAGGAGGAAGAGGAGGACTTCCTTTCCTTTGAGGGCCCACTTTATACAGTCACCATTCTTGGGACGCTACAGAAGAGGAGAGGGTGGAGGAGGATTATTCTAGCAGTTTTGGAGGCATTAAAACAGAGGAAGACATACATCAAACCTTAAGAGATGGCTATAAGTCCCCCAGAAACCTTGGGAGTAGTATGTAGCTGGGAGGAGGCAGTTCCAGATATTGTAATTCTCAGTGACCCCAAGGACTCTGCTTCTCATGCCTCCACAAACTTGTGGTGCATGGCCTCCCTTATTCTTCAAAGCCTGCGAAAGGACCCCAGAATTTATGGCATCAAGGATAAGGATCATCATTGGTTGACAACCCTCCTTGATTATCGTTACAAGAGGAAAGTCTCAGAACTCGTCATGCCCTCACAGAAAGCAGAGAATGAAAAATATCTTGAGGACACCTTTCCAGGCTCTGATAAGTTACAGTCTCATGGAAAAGCTAGTTTTGAGGCTTCTGTTTATCTTGGCCTACTGTGGTTATTTCCATCCAAAGTGTGCCAAAGAAATACCAGAATTTATCCAAAAATTCTCTAATCTTGTGCAAAATGTGGCCTCAAATGTGGCCTCATCATAAAGACTGGCTACCCAAGCTGTTGTTTACTAAATAAAGAATGCTTGCAGGGAACATCATTTGAATGTATTTTTTTTTCTTTATAAATTTCAGTCTTGCTGCAGTAGATTCTATACACGGTACAGATGCGCCATTTTACAAGCAGACTAAGGGGACCCCCCAAGCACTATATTTAAAGGAATTTTTCATTTTTGTTGTTTCACTTTAGGCATCAATAAAATTTGAACATACATCTTACTGATGGCACTTCATCTAGCACAGGGCCTGTTAACCAAGAGACTATAGCTATCCTTGCAACCATTTATATAGGTCATCGGGAACTCCTCTGCTTTGATCTCATCAGATCTCCCATATTTCCAGCCATCCCTTGGTTGCAGGCCCACAACCCATTAATCGACTGGTCCAAAAGGAAGGTCATCTTCTCATCCAGTTACTGCCACCAACATTGTGGCATCCCCACACAAGTCATTTCTCCTATGTGCCTAACCATCCAACCCTCAACAAACACTAGTCAGATTGGCCCTTCCATCTAGCACTACTTCCTTGATGTGTTTGAGAAAAGAAAAGCAGATTCCCTGCCTCCGCACCGGTCCCATCAAGTTGCTCCCTGGAGCAGGGATTCCCTTTGGGGGCATCTTCCAATTGTTTGAGGTTGAATTAGAGGTACACCGGCAATACATTGATGAGAATCTAGCCAGGGGCTTCATCAGTTCCTTCTCCTCTGCTTCTGGAGCAGGCATCTTCTTTGTTGAACAAAGGGACCAATCCCTCCATCCATGTATCGACTAAAAGGAAGCTCAACAAAATCACCATCAAGAACAAGTACCCCCTTCCCCTTGTTCCCAAGTTGTTTTAGAGGTTCCGACCGGCCTGAGCATTCACAAAGCTGGACTTAAGAGGGGCCTATAAGCTGGTACGCATTATATTTTGCTAACAAACCTCATGTGGCCATCATGTCATCATACCTGACATGCTGATCACATGATCAGCAACCACACTGATTGGTTCTCAATGTTAGTAAAGACTGAGGGCTGTTAATGATAGATAGATAAATGCATGCATCATACAGTAGGTGCATGCTTATCATAAAAGAAAAGCATGCATAGATGGGTGTTTATCATGAAATACAAAAGAGGGCTCTGATTTAGATTGTATTTTCCTTTATTCTAGGCTTGAATAATATATATTTTTTTTGCCATAAACATTTTATACATCACAGCCAGGGGGAAGTTAATTCAGAGTATGCATAACTCCTTAACAATACACTGTCTGAAATTACTTTGGAGTATGCAAAGCATTTTAGCAATACAGTGTAGCAAAAAGGCAGGTTTGATTTGTGTGCCACACCAGCAGTGTGTGTTCTCCATGGACACTCCAGACAAGGTGGCTGCCTGACAATTTGCATGGTTGAAGGTGAGAAGTCTCTCACCTAGCCTTAGACAGATATGTTTAAAAAGGTAAAATCTCAAAACCCAGGATGAGCTTGGGTACATTCAGACTAGCAGCACACAGGAGAGACTCCCCCCCAGGACTCCCCCTTGATTTGCCGTCCACCAGCCATAACCGAAGAGTCTGGCTGCCTTACTGTTTGTGCTTACGTTTGGACAGATTCTTCTGTCCAGCCCATGCACTGGTGTGTCACACCAGTCTGATATTACCAGTCCTGGAAGGAACCTCACATTGTTCTGCTTACCAGCAGACTGTGTTTTTGGTTAATTTACCCTGCTGTTTTACTATGACTTAAAACTTTTCTGGCGTTTTGGGTCAGATATACACTGCCAGTGTGCCGGTATCCAGGTCCTAAACAGGACCTGCTTACCTCCATGCTTCTGAGGAAGCGTTTCATTACGTGAAACATGTAGAGCAAGAATTTCATGCATATTGGATCCCTGTTCAAGACTACACACCCCATATGTATCATCATTGTTCCTCTGTTACTGTATGTATTTCTCTTGATTTGAGTATACCTATACTATTGTAACATTGTGGAAGTGTACTTTTAGTACTTGTCGGGGCCATGTTCTGACGATTAATATATTGTGACCTATGAATGTATATCCTTTTATATATTTTTCTATAAATAAATACCTACAGATTTTTATAGTTAATACCTGTGTGCTGTTTAAAGTCCAAGGGCCAGATCCACGTACAGCGGCACATCTTTCCGCCGGGCGCAGCGTATCTAAGATACACTACGCCGCCGTAACTTTTTTTTTAATCCTCAAAGAATTTGCGCCGTAAGTTACGGCAGCGTAGTGTATCTTTGGCGGCGTAATGGCACCGCATTCAAATCTCTGTGATGGGGGCGTGTTTTATGTTTTTTTTAACTGCGCATGCGCCGTCCATGGGGGTATCCCAGTGTGCATGCTCGAAATTAACCCGGAACAAGCCAATGCTCACGACGGTGGCGTCATTCTACGCAAATCTCTATTCGCGAACGACTTACGCAACCGACGTAAAAAATTCAAAATGCGAGGCGGGAACGACGGCCATACCTAACATTGAGTACGCCACCATATAGTAGCTTTAACTATACGCCGGAAAAAGCCGAACACAAACGACGTAAAAAAAATGCGCCGGCCGGACATACGCTCGTGGATCGCCGTAACTAGCTAATTTGCATACTCAAAGCGGAATTAGATGGAAACGCCACCTAGCGGCCGCCGAAAAAAATTGCATCTAAGATCCGACGGCATACTAAGACGTACGCCTGTCGGATCGATCCGAGATGCCGTCGTATCTTGTTTTGTAGATACAAAACAAAGATACAACGCGCAAAATTTGAAATTACGCGGCGTATCAAGAAATACGCCGGCGTAATTCTTTTGTGGATCTGCCCCCAAGTGTCTAGTTTAAAATTTGTATTAATTTTCAAATATATCGGGACGTTGGCACATGTATACATTGATGCATCCACAGTGTCACCCTGTGAGGATGTATGTATAAGCAAGATTTTTTTCACATTCAGACTAGTATCAGAACCAATGTGTGTGAGCCCATAAGGAAGCTGTCACCTATGTGGGCCAATCAACAGTGGCAGGGGCATTCCCCTCTCCCCAGCAAGGGTCATGTATACTTGCAACTACTCTAGCTGGGAATACCCCATCTGCAAATATTTGGCCCATACAAAAAAATGTCAACAAAGATGGTCCCAGAGGTCTTGGTGAGCCAGAACATTTATATAATGCCAAATCCAATTTTGTTTGTGTGATTTGGATAAATGTTGAGAACCTTATTTTTACTGGTTTTGTTCTTGTCATCTTTGTGGTCAATAGGTTTCTAATTGCAGATTGCCTGCAGGTATCTGAAGCTGTGCTGACATGTGATGTTACAAACACTACAGGATGAAAAACAATGGATTCATTGCTCTGTAAAGAAAACAAAAATGACAATCAAGTTAACTTTAAAGCTTTCAGAAACATTTCTCTGTATAATCGTAAAACTGATTGTAACACAGCATTCTCATAAAAGGTATTTAATTGATTGGTTAATTTCAAGTTTTAACACTAACCTCTCAGTAAATTGTGGATGAAACATATTAGTATATATATTGGGTTTGGATTTCCTCAGTGAACAGACCAAATATGATGTACATGTCCATGTAAATTTGTAGCAGGTCACATGGTATGAGGCAGCAGCAGGAGCTGACCTGTGTCAGACATTGGTCAATACAGTATCACGGGATAACCAAGGCCGAGATGCTGAGGGCGGCTCACCTTTGTGACCTGGCGCGATCCGCCCCCTGGGATTGGGACAGGGGGAAGCACGCACCATGAGGCACCGGTACCAGCAGCAAGGTGGAGGTCTGATGTGTAGAGCAGGAACTGGGTGGTAATAGCCCGCTAGGGACCGTTGATAATCAAACAGAAAACAGTCCTGGTACAAGGCACTTCAAACAAGGACAGGGCTGAAGACTGATCCGAGAGACAAGCTGTAGTCAGGGGTTGGAGAAAGCAGGAAGTCCAAGGTTCAAAGCCAGAGGTCAAGGGTTGGAGAGAGCAGGAAATCCAAAGTTCAAGCAAGGGGTCAATGGGTTAAAGAGAGCAGCAGTCTGGGACGTCAGCCAAAGGTCAAGTATTCCAGGTATCAAACAGGTATTTCAGCAGCAGGGTATCTCAGAACCTGTTACAAACCAGCAACCTGAGAGGAGGAAGGGGCTGGTTTAAATAAGCCGCTCAGGCCTCTTATTGGCCGAGAGCGGAACGAGCCCGTGCGCACCTGTGCACGCGCCCATGCGCACGCCCGTACATGCACGCACATCCGTGCAATAGCGCTGGCCTGCCACACAGCTGAGGAATTCGGGGCTGAACAAAAGAACCCATTGAATTGAATGGACTGCCTGTTGCTTTAAAAAACATGCCAAAAAAACCCTCCATTATCACATTTTGGCACTGAGCCAAGTGCATTTGGAGACACATTGGCCCGGATTCTTAAAGCACTTACGCCAACGTATCTTTATATACGCAGCGTAAGTGCACAGATGCGCCGTTGTATCTATGTGCCTGATTCCTAATGCAAGATACGCCTGAAATGTGGCTTCATCCGACCGACGTAAGTTTCCTATGCCGTCGGAGCCTGGGCGCATATTTACGCTGGCCGCAAGGGGCGCTTCCATTGATTTACACATTGAATATGCAAATGACCGAGATACGCCGATTCACGAACGTATTTGCGCCCATCGCAGTAATATACGCCGTTTACGTAAGGCGTACGTCCGGCGTAAAGTTATTCCACCTATAGGAGGCGCATCCCATGCAAAGGTATGGACGACGGAACAGCCGTCGTATTTTACGTTGTTTACGTAAGTCGTACGTGAATGGGGCTGGGCGTAGGTTACTTTCACGTCGTAGGCATTGAGCCGTCGTATCTTAGGGAGTAAATTTGACGTGATTCTGAGCATGCGCGCGCATGCGCCGTTCGTTCGGCCCATCATTTGCATGGGGCCAAGCTTCATTTTAATGGATCACGCCCACTTCCTTCCTACTTTGAATTAGGCGGGCTTACACTGGACAATTTACGTTACGCCGGCGCAACGTTGGGAGCGAGTGCTTTGTGAATACTGGGCCGGCGTAACGTAAAAATTCCCATTTAAGTTACACTGCCTTAAAATTTCTACCTAAGTGCCCGATCCACAAAGCACTTACCTAGAAATTTTCGGGTGTGTAACTTAAATTCCGCCGGCGCAAGGCGTTCCTCTTCAAATGGGGGCGATTCCCATTTAAATTAGGCGCGCTCCCGTGACGTCATTTTCCAGACGTGCATAGCGCAAAATTACGTTATGCCGAGCTTTGTGGATCGCGACGGGTCAATAAAGTTGCGTCGGGAAAAAAAAAGATACGGCGAAAAAAAAAACCAATTTAAAACAAAAAAAAAAACGCGTCGCTGGACAGAAGGGTCTGCTTTTACAAGGTGTAAACAGTTTACACTTTGTAAAAGCAGCCCTAATTTTACGATTGCAAACTAAAACTTACGGAGAAAAAACTAAGCTGAAAAGCTTCGTGAATCTCCGTAAGTGCTAATTTGCATACCCGAGGCGGCATTTCGACGTGAAATGCCCCCAGCGGCGGATGCGGTACTGCATCCTAAGATCCGGCAGTGTAAGTCCCTTACACATGCCGGATCTTCTGTCTATCTCTTGGAAACTGATTCTGTGAATCAGTTCCAAAGATAGAAACAGGGATACGACGGCGTATCAGTAGATACGCCGGCGTATCCCTTTTGAGGATTTGGCCCACTGTTCTTGCCACTCAATGTTACGTCGGCATAGCGCATATGAGATGCGCTATGCCCGCATAAATATACGCCACTCTACGTGAATCCGGGCCATTTTGTTTACACATTTTTCATGCATTTCCTTGTCGCTTAGATGCAAATACAGTCTTAGGAAAAGATGTCATAATCTCTAGTATTTATAGAAATTCACAGCACTGGACACATTTAAACTGCAACATTTGAATGTGTGAATTATAATGGACCAAATAGATAGGGAAAAAAACAATCCAGCTGCTGAACAATCTTTATCAACGATAGTGATGAGCGAATCTGCCTGGATTGCATTCACTTTTGCTTGAAATCTGTCAAAATACCACATTTAGCCACAAAAGCCATTAAAGTCTTGGGCAGGGTTTGGTACTAAATTCTGGTCATTTGAGAGGCTAATGGGCAAGCTATTGTCAAAAAATGTAATCAAGAGCTGGGCACTGTCATGGTGGATTTCTATCAAAGTAAAAGAAAATACTGCATACTGGAGACAAAGTCAGTTTTGCAACTTCAAAATACAAGATGGAAAATGCATCAATCTTTTATTTATATGACATGATTAGGAGATGCCTTCAAGCTGTATGTGGTGTGCTGAAACAGTATGATTTTCTTGGACAGAGTCAGCTACACTATATTCTGGTATCACATATTTTGGATGGCAGGTTATATCTAGAAATATAAATTAGAGCGTATTGTTTGAGATTCATTGGCCACAAATATTGTTCAGTGGCTGGACTGTATGTAACCAGCTTGGTTAAGCCATAAATAAAATGAGAGTATATTATTGAAAGACAATAGCCACAACTATTGTTCAGTGGCTGGACTGTATGTAACCAGTTTGGTTAAGCCATAAATAAAATGAGAGTATATTATTGAAAGACAATAGCCACAAATAATGTTCAGTGGCTGGACTGTATGTAACCAGCTTGGTTAAGCCATAAATAAAATGAGAGTATATTATTGAAAGACAATAGCCACAAATATTGTTCAGTGGCTGGACTGTATGTAACCAGCTTGGTTAAGCCATAAATAAAATGAGAGTATATTATTGAAAGACAATAGCCACAAATAATGTTCAGTGGCTGGACTGTATGTAAGCAGCTTGGTTAAGCCATAAATAAAATGAGAGTATATTATTGAAAGACAATAGCCACAAATAATGTTCAGTGGCTGGACTGTATGTAAGCAGCTTGGTTAGGCCATAAATAAAATGAGAGTATATTATTGAAAGACAATAGCCACAAACATTGTTCAGTAGCTAGTACTGAATTGGGCTGGGATCTGTTCAAACAGGGTTCGGTGAACTTCAGAGAAGTTAGTATGTTGAACCCACACCCTTTTGAAATTTATAGGAGCTGACCCTGTCAAATTAAACATGCCAGTTTTCTACACTAATAGGCAAGGGGCTGTCAAAATAGCAAGGGGTGAGGACTGTATTGAGGAACTGGTACCGATGCAAAAAAAAAAATTAAACTCCATTCAGCCAGGAGCCCTCCAAACATCTGACATGTACTTTTGGGGGGCTTTGAAGGGGATGTGTGCTTTGTAAATGTAAGAAAATCCTACAGCAAGAATGAGTCCCTCCCAAAATATAAACCAGATCCTTTGAGTCTGGTACAGATTTTAAGGGGGACTACATGCACAAATAACAAAAAAAAATGCATGAGGTCCCTCTAAAGGATTATTGGAATCTGGAAGCACACTTTAATAACAGGGGGACCTATAGATACCCCCCTCCCTTCCCTAAATAAATGATTATTCCTGCTCATTTGTAAGTTGTAACCTAGTAGTAAAGACATCCAAGCATTTAAAAAGTCCTTTATTAAAAATAAAAATCCACAAAACACACCTCTCACTATAAATTTATTGTTAGTCATGACTTGCCAAAAAAACAAAACAGATGACCAATCATGATCAATCCCAACAATGACACTAGCCAAATGACAGCTCTATGGAAAAGGTGAGAATAGTGGTGCCTTCCTTGCCCAAATATGACCATCAGTCATATTTGGGCAGCGATTTCACTGCTACCCCCCAAAGCTTTGCTTAAAAGGAGCCGGTATTTTCCATGACATCAGTGGTCCTAGGGATGGAGCAGGTCCCAGTGACAGTAGGAAGCAGTAGAAATATATTTTATATATGATACATGGCTCCAGCTGAAAAAGGGGCAGAATTTGCTAAAGTTCAGTCCGAATATAAGTTCAGACTGAACTGTAAGCTCATCCCTAGTGTGACTACACAGTATGTAAGCAGCTTGGTTAGGCTGCAATATAAGAGTGAGAGACAAATCATGTTTTATTTTGAAACAGAGTGTATTTTTTTTTAAATAATAATCCCAGATATTGTTCAGTGGTTGGACAGTATGTAAGCAGCTTGGATAGGCAGCAATATAAGGCGTAGAGAGCATGTGGGCTTTATCTTGCAATCACCTTTACAGTGTATTAACTAGGAGAAAATACCTACAAATGTTTTTGACTGCTGGAGCACTATAATAGCCCACAAACATTGAGGTATAACACATAATTTATCCTGCAGCAAGCATTCAAAATTTAGCAGCTGAGACTGGTTGATTTATCCAATGGCCAGTGGTTAGTTAGTGACTAATAGGATTGTAGCCAGGCCCAATAATCTCCTCTCACTATGAACTGGGGAATATTTGGTTCGTTTTTTATTGCAATTGGCAGCATCATTCTCCAGTCCATTTTTTTGCAAGGCCTCTTACTGGCAGTAAAGACAACAATCCTATTGACCTTGCTGTGTTGCTGAATTGTTTACTATTGTCAATCATCTATATGCACTCCAGTGTGTTACTTGTTTCTCTACACCAGTCTGTTTTCCCTGTGACTTTCAGCCCCACTATCTGCACCTGCGCACTCCCAGTCTGTGTCCCTCATTTGTCTCTTAGTGTATTTCTATGCTGTCTGGCTATTTACCCGGGTACCATGCTGTCTGGTGAGTCCAGTGCTCCAGCACTTCAAGAGACTTTTTCACCTGTGCTTGGATGTGGCCTGTTCACATGAATACCTGGATATTGCCTACAGCACAACATCTCCAACTCTAGGAGCTCTTGTGAAGACCAGGCAGTATCTAGACTTTAGTGTCTTGGCCCTTTTCAGGGCTTTTACTACCACTAATCAAGTCGCCAGCCAAATCCTCTTTATCCATTGTGGCTTTCATCACCACATGTTCAGCTGCTACTCTATGTTGGTGAGCCAATTCTCCCCTAGTGGACGTGGATTCCTAAGATGTGACACTACATGTCAAAGAGTAAATTAGGAGCATGCTATATTTTGGTGCATCAACTGTTATTTCTCTGTACTTGCAGCATGTATAAAGGGATACATATATATAAACTTTCATGTATTTCAGAGATGTACTAAATATTTTTTTTATTATTATTATTAATTTGTCTTGACAAACACTTTGAAAAGCTTTTTGAGTTAATGTGCTGCTAGATTTATTAAATGAAAGCAGTATTAAACGTAAAACCCATTTTATCTTTATATTTTGCAGTTTACTGATTATTGGCTTTATTTTTTATGCCCTTTTCCTTTTGTTTTCACCTGGTGACCTGACTAGTAACACATTTCCTATGTTAGAGTGTCTATATTCTGGATGAAGGAGCAAAAGAGACACATTTGGAAAGCAACATTTTCAGTCTAGGGGCAGGGGAGTGTTTAATACACTAACAATTTGAAACCAAATTTTAGGTTATACTTTATAAGCAGTTTGGACAAACTTTTTTTTTTCTTTTGATATAACAGCTTTACATAAATAAATTAAAGCTGATCATTAAAGCACCCATGTCAGCGTTAAATGTTGTTTCTCAACCCTCCAACTGCAACATCTGCAGGACAGCTTGTTCTGTTGAAGAACAAAAGACTTGCTGACCAGATCATTAGGTAAAAATAAAATAAATAAAGCCTAACAAAGAAAACTAATGCAGCTATCACATCAAGAGTTGGTAAGCTGCAATATAATAAATGTTTGCTTTCGGGTCCAATACAGCTTTAAAGCAATCCTTATAAATAGATTATAATTTCCCAAAAAAAGGGTCTTTATGTTCCCCCAGAAAGAGACCTTTTTCAAGTTTATTACAGCATTAAATAGATATAAAGAGATCCTGTATTTTTTTTTGGATCTCGTGATCGGCTTTCACTTGTCATTATAGTAATTTATTTATAGGAAATAATGCAACCACAATACTTCCGATTATTAAATTACTATAATTATAGCTCCTGCTGTCTTACAAGTTTAAGACCTGGTGCCTGCTCCACCCTTTGGCACCTTCTACACAAGCTGTGTTATGCAAAAATAATAAAATAAAAAAAAATGCAAGTTCATCTCAAATGTAGGGATGAGTAAATACTTAAAGAGGAGCTCCAGTCATATTTGTGTTTATTAAAAATCACTAGTCAACAGCTACAAAACTGTTGCTGCTGACTTTTAATAAACAGACACTCACCCGCCCCAGGGTCCAGTGATGTGCTCACCTGAGCAGTTCTTTCCATCGCTGTTATGACCCCGGCGCCAGCAGGGCTGGACTGGGACAAAAATTTGGCCCTGGACTTCATCCAGACTGGCCCACTTTGACAGGTCTCTCCCATGGCGGCCGGACAACTCCCGCACCCCCCCGGCCACCCAAGCCCCCTCTCCCCCTTCACTAGCCACTAGCTGTTCTACTTTTTTAGAGTAGAACGACTGGTACTGGTTCTCTTATAGGCAGTACCAGTGGGGAAGCTAGATATTATTTCACCCGGAGCAAAGAATCAGTTTGGTGCCCCCCCTTATGGGAATAGATTAGGCAGAAGTGAGAAACTCCCAGGCCATAGCTGTTGAGTCAGCTGTGTGTCCCCTTTCCCATGCTCCTCTGTCGTCCCCCCTGCTTCTATGGTCCTCCCTCTGCTTCTTTGTTCCCCCCAGGTGAGCACTGCGGGGAGGGAGAGGAGGTGAGCGCTGCAGGAAGGGAGACACAGAGGAGCGGAGGGGGGGTGGCGGTCCGCTGTCACTGAAGCTGGCCCACTGAGCCATCGGCCCACCGGGAAACTCCCTGTAGTCCCAATGGCCAGTCCATCCCTGGGCGCCAGCATCTCAACTGTGGGCACCCGGCTTGAGGCTTCACAGCCAGGTACCCACTGCACATGCGCCAGCCACGCTTTGTGTATGGTCCCACAGTCTTTCGGGACCTGTGATGTGTCCCTGAAGACTGGGTTGGGGGGACTTCTGCTAGGAATGCCTAGGCAATCCAAGCGGAAGTGGGAACGGGTACCTGTCAAAGCCAGATACCCCCGCAAAAAATGGTGCCATTTAATAAAGAGAAGGGGGGAAGGAGTCCTTAAAGCAGACCTTGCTCTATTAGGTAGAGCTCCACTTTTAAAGAGGAAGTAAACCCTCCAAAAAAAAAAAAAACAGCAAGACAAAGGCATAATGAGCTAGAAAGCATAGCATACTAGCTCAATATGTGTTACTTACCTCAGATTGGTCCACGTCTCCCTCTCTGGCTGCTGACATGTCATCCAGGAGTTGCTTCCGGGTATCGTGGCTCCGGCACTGTAATTGGCAGGAGCCACAATGACGTCACTTCCGCGCATGCGCGCGGGAGCCGCCAGTAACACCACACAGACTGGAGCAAAGGCACCTAGGGGCCATTGCTTGAGTTGGCCCCAGTGCAGATGTGCCAATGACATCAGTACATGCAGGGGACAGGGGACATCTCCTAAACTGTGCAGATTTAGGAGATATCCTGGGTATCGTTCTAAGGTAAGTATTTCATAATGAGCTAGTATGCAATGCATACTAGCTCATTATGCCTTTGTCTTGCAGGGTTTTTTTTTCTGTTTGTTTTTTGGAGGTTTACAACCTCTTTAAGATACTCCAGGCTTAATCCAGGAACAAGGATGATAATAATATATTCAGGACCTCGAAAATATGGAGCATAAGAAAATGTTTTACCATTTTTTAAAAACTATTAGATAACTATAAAAGTAAAATACTCACATATTTTTATGGTAGAAAGAAAGTGAAAATTAAAAGATCATAAATCAGTTTGTAGTTAACAATATAAGAATAAAAAGGTAATTTTTACAGAGTAAGACAATAAGAAAATAGAGTTAATAAGTTATAATGATTATTTGGATTACAAGACAACCTGTTTAAAATTCTACTTTAGAAAAGACTTCAGGCAAAACAGATATTCAGTATGTGCCAGCATTATTTAAACAGAATCACTAGTTCTCTTCTATATACATAATACTTCCAAAATGTATCCAAAAGTTTTTGTGCATGTGGCCAAGTTTGCTGCAAATACACAGCTGGTAGATTATATGTTTCCTGCAATGTACAGTTTATATAGGGTTCTCAATCACAGCATTAATACAAAGAGTGGGTATTTGTTCAAAGGTTTTTCAGAGCTTATTTACCAAGGCACTGCAAAAGACAGGAAAGTTATGTAAAATGCTGTAACAATAGTTAAGGTGGATTACTGCACCAACACTGTTTTTTTTAAACCTCTTCAAACAGATCAACATACCTTTCTTGTATAGACACTTTTACAATAATAAACTCCAGTAAGAAAGCAGGCAACTCCAAATCCATGTGAAATATTTATTGGTAAATGTAAAAAAAGTATGAGGGACTAGCGCGTTTCGGCAAACCACTTTGGTCACGCCACAAAAGTTAAAATGAGAAACAAACTATATATAACATGTGGGGAACTCCACCCACCAGGCAGGCAAAAACAACAATCATGCTTATTAAAATCATAGGATTGCCTGATAGGTAAAGAGGTTCACCACTACAGAGGACAAAACATCATGGACAGACATTAAGAAAATAAGATCAAATAAATCACAATACAAAATTACAAATATCCTAGACTCTAAGAGGTTTACCTGTTCAGAGCTCTGCAATTTTTTTTTTTTTTAGTGTGTATCTCCTTTGTGGCAGGCATGTTAACCCTTGCATGTTGGGACTTTCTTCAGTATTTGAGTCTTCTTATCCATTTATGTCTCTTTACTGAGGTATGTGTAAGAGTACATCTTTTTTTATTAAGATCACATATAGGGACTGATATACAGAGTTATAATGGCTCGACAAATGAAGATTTCATAGGTTTATACTAAGGAACCTGTGCCTCCATCTGAAGACTTTGTATGCACCACTATGTTTGAAAATTTCCGAACTATTATGACTAAGGACAATTTGAGGGTGGGGGGATTGGAGGATTGGGTGGGGATCCACAGCGCATCAACGCCATGCACTGTGCCTCGCATGTGACGTCATTTGGCGTCATGACGCAAGACACGTGTATCACCATCACAGCCTCCACAGTTAGGGAGGTTGGTCCCTGTCGTGGGCGGTGCTTACTGCCTTGATCGGTGCCCCTCCCTGCATGTGTCGAGCTGGTATGACGTTGGTAGGAGCCAGCGTGCGGTTGGGGGGTGTATATATTATTCCGCTTGCACACAGCTACCTTTGTCACATATTGGACAACGCTACACTGCACAGGGATCGTTTGTTTCTCTTGTACACTAGTAAGGTAACTTTCATGGCACCTAAAACTCCATTAGACTCTCTCTATTTTGACTATATTACGTAATATATACTTTATATATTCAACATTGATCGTATGGCCGTTTTCACCCCCCAATTATTTAGGCGCAGTATTAAGACTGGCAACCTTTGGTTTGGGGAGCTCTGTGGTTGTGCCCCAGTTGCACGTGGCCCCACATTACCTCAGCTTCTGGGACAGACACCCTCTTGTGGCCCTGGTCCCACATTCAACATACAACATCATTTACTCTTTGCATGTAAGTATCCAGGACTGGCATATCTGCCCTTTTCCTGTTATGCTTAGTTTCACATTAGACTAATTGAACCTCAATCTTTCTAGATATTCGGGAGCATCCGCCCCTGATGAGTGTTTATACACGAAACGCGTTGGGAAATTTAGGATGCCAATACATACCCATAACAGTAATCAACCCAGTCTACTGTCTATCAAGCAATTATGTTTTTTTTTTTACATCATGCCACTTTATTGCATTGTACCACCCTAAGGACTTGTGTATATATATGAATTCATGGGAATGCTAATTAAATTTCATATTGTCATGTGTTAACAAGTTGATATTATTTTGTATCCTTGATGTCCATGTTTTATATATAATTGCCATATTGTCATGTGTAAACCATATGATCCAGATATTGTTTACTTGTTCTATAGTATTGAGATCCATTTATATGTCCTCCATGTTAATAAACATGTTTTCCTTTCACATACACCCACCATGTCTAGAACCTCATTTAAAGTCCCAAAATTCCCCATTTTTCTAAATACTTATACCAGGGATGGAGGCACATGATATATGTGTCTCATCTAAAGTCCCAACATCGTTTTTACACATTTCCCCTCTTTGCAAGGACAAAAAACTGTTCCTCTTGGGACTTGGACTTTACCGGCACTTAAATATGTATATATAACAGTATTATAGTTAAAAGTATGTTTATTTATATTACATATTACATTACATTATTATATATCTTATTATATTACATAATATATTGTGGAGATTTGATATCTTATTTATCCCTGAGGAAGGAGTACTTGAAATAAGACTCGTTGGGTGAAGAATATCCTTTAAATTTCACCAGCTTGCATAAGTTGTATTTCCTGTTTCCGTTGTAATGTATACTCCATGTTATCTGTTTTTAACCATATACTATAATACTATTTGTAGCAGACTGCTCCTGTTGAGCAGTCCCTGCTTTAAATTTAGAGGGGAGTCTGAGTGTTAGTTGACTCAGACTCATATAATTTTGGCTTAATTTGGCCTCTGTTTCAGCTGTGGTCGAGCTGGGAGTGACCGCCGTTGTTCGCCTGGGGGTGTTGTTACCGCCCCAGGCCAAAGGGTGGCAGCAGCTCAGTTAGGGTGATATTGGGTGTCCCTCTCAGCAGCCAATCAGTGGGGGTTGATCGTCCCGCTGTGCATGCTGGGGAGGGGTACTTAAGGGACAGATTCCACTGGATCCTGGCCGGGGGTGTGTGTTCCTGCAATCCTGGCTCCGGGACCACGTTGGTCCGGGGTTGAGATCTGTTCAAGTAGGCCCAGTAGTCAGACTGGGTCTGTGCTTTCAAAGTGATCCTGTGCTGTCCGTCCTGGAGGGAGGAAGCCTCTTAATGAAGGACCTATCTTGGAGAGGACCAAGCGAGAGGCTGGTATCTGGGGCGAGGCCTGGAAACTTCATCGAAGGATGCACCATATACTGAGAGACTTGAGTTCTACAGAAGTTAATCTGGAGAGATCCGGATGCTGAATCCTGTGTCAGAGGATTCTGGACCGAAAGTGTCTCCATTCAAAGGAAGGTCTGTGTCAGAGACTATACTTTGTTTTGTGCGCCACTCGGGCGGAAAGGCCGGTAAGAGAGACCTATCCGGGTGCGCAAAACCCACTCTGGCTAGAGTGGCGACGAGAACTGTGTTGCTGGAAGTAGGAGTGTTTCCTGATAAAAATTACGCACCTGAACCTATCTACCTGTTTACCCTTCCACCTCTTCAACCACTTCTTCTTCTTTACTACCAAGTTCTTCAAAATAAATCCAAGAAAAGAAGTGTAAAGTGTGGACATTGAACTTTTTCAACTCTCATCTATTACCCTAGACAGCGAGGAGAAAGAGGTAACATGCCACCAGAAAATATCCAGCAGCTCCTTAAGGGGTAGTGCTACATATTGTAAACCTATTTAAGTGCTGGTAAAGTCCAAATCCCAAATGGAACAGTTTTTTGTCTTGTACCTAGGATGTTGGCACTGCTAATCAATCACTGATATTTTTCACATATTATGACTAAGGAAGTCAGAATTTGGTGGGACCTTACCAGTCTTAAATAGTGTTGCTCACGAATATTCTCATTGCGAATATTCGTTACGAATATGGCATATTCGAGTATTCGCGAATAACTCGAATTTCGCGGCCAAAATTCGCTATTCCGAATATTCGTATTTTTTCAAATTTATTTTTAAAACAGATCACATCCTAGTGATCTCCATCGACATCTAAAAGCATTGCTGGTATTATTAGAGACCCTGGGCCGAGTAGCTAAGCTGAGGCGATCCTTTTATGTTGCCGAATATTCGCAATTGCGAATATTCGTATTACGAATATTCGCGAATACTTTCTCCGCCCTTCTTTTGCATCAGAGCCAATCAGAGTTCTCCTACCACAGTTGTCAGAGGTTAGCAACCTCCATAGCAACCAATAGGAACCTGCCTGCACGACCAGTATATAAGATCACTCCCAGCAGTATTTCAGTGCAGATTCACAAGGTGGCTAGAGAGAGTGGAGTGTTTCTGTGTGATCTTAGAGCTTAGAGCATCAGCATTGTGCTTCCTATAGTGCTTTCAGTTCTGATTTTCCTGCTTCTAAACTGCTTTTTTCAAAGCAAAAGACCCAACAGCTTTTCTAAAAGCTCAGATTTGTGTTGTTTTGTCCAGGTTAGTGTAGCTTAGTGTTAGATAGATTTCTGTGTAGTTAGTGTAAATGTACATTTATTTAAGGTAGCTTAGTTTAGTGTGTGCTTAGTGTCTGTGTTTTGTGTATAAAAAAAAAAAAAAAAAATTAGCTTTAGTTTAGTCATATAAGTTTGTGTAAGTAGAGTTAGTGTTTGTTTAGTGCATATTAGTTTAGTATTTGTAGTCCTTGTCTTTGTCCTTGTCAGTCAGTGTAAAAAAAACAAAAAAAAACAAAAACATTTTTAGCTTTAGTTTAGTCATATAAGTTTGTGTAAGTAGAGTTAGTGTTTAGTGCATATTAGTTTAGTATTTGTAGTCCTCATCTTTGTCCTTGTCAGTCAGTGTAAAAAAAAAAAAAAAAAAAAAAACCCAAAAATGTAGCTTTAGTTTAGTCATATAAGTTTGTGTAAGTAGAGTTAGTGTTTAGTGCATATTAGTTTAGTATTTGTAGTCCTCGTCCTTGTCTGCGTCCTTCAGTCTAAAAAAAAAGAAAAAAAAAGAAAAAAGTTTTAGGTGTTGTAGTTTTTTTCTAGTTTAGTAGCTGTCTACGTCTTTGTCTGCGTCTTTGTCTGCGTCTTTGTCTGCGTGCCTGTCTTGCTAAAAAAACAAACACTCCTTTCTCACATTTCCCCCCCCCCAATAAAGTTTACCCCCCCCCCCCACATCAGCAAGTATGAGCAGCATACGTGGCCGTGGCCGTGGCAGCAGGGGTAGGGGAGTTACTCCCAGTGCTGGGTCGCTGCCAGCACGGGGTACCTCTCGCGCCCCTACTAGTGGTAGAGGATCAGGTGGAAGGGGAGTCCGCCTCATTCGCAAGTTTTTTCCCTCGGGCAGCCGCCCGATATTGCCTTCTCAGGCTTCAGTAGTGTCGTAGGAAGTGTATGGGGCACAGCAGTGCCACTGAGTCGTCAGTCCCGACTCCCAGTAGCACCACCAGTACACCGGTGCCTTTAGGACCCACCCCCAGCCCCCAAGAGTCCAGCCTCTTACTGTTTGACAGCGACAGTGAGAGGGACCATACACATCTTGGGGGAGGCCCTGCATCAGGCAGACATCCAGTTCTGTCCTGATGGTCAGGACCTTTTTGAAGGGATGATGGAGGAGGAGGATGGGGTACCTGCTGTCAGTATCCCAGAGACATCCCTTCCAAGTGGTGCTGGTGTTTTTGGGCAGGAAACACCCGCATCTAGTCAGACCCAGGCGTCGGTGAGGGGACAGCGGAACCAGGCTAGCGGCTCCATGTCATCTGGTTCCCTCAGACCACCACATTTCAGCCCTGGGTCTGACATATCTGGGGGCCAAGAGGAGGGTGACCCAACATGGGTGCCACCTGCCTTGTCGGTTCACAGCAGCAGTGACGACGAGGAAGGTAGGCACCCTGGGGAAACGGTGCGCCAGGTCACCAGGGAGACCAGCGTCAGGGTCTCCACTGGTAATGGCAGCAGGAGGTGTCAGCAGCAGCAGCAGCAGCAGGCAGCTCCACCTGTGCGCACCAAGTCCCAGCAGGTGCAGCGCCACCACCACAAGTGTGCAGGGTACAGCAGCCCCTGCCACAGCTTCATCTGTTCCCAGCAGGTCATGCCCCCCCGCTCCCTCTAGTAGAGGTACTGGTACTGGCAGCCAGACCTCTACTTCCACAGCACCCTCCTCTTCTGTGTCCTGCACTGCCGTCGGGCGACAGGCGTCGCTTTCCGACGCCTTCGAACGCACCACTCCCTTCCCCCCTGGAGACCGACGTGTGCGTTCCCTCAATGGGCTCCTGGCAAGGGTTATTGCCCAACATCTGCTTCCCTTCAACATTGTTGACTGCAACCCCTTCAGGCAGATGTTGGAGCAGGCCCAACCCCAATGGCGTGTCCCCAGCCGTCATTTATTTGCCAGGACTGGTGTCCCTGCCCTACACCAGCACATTGTGCAGAATGTAACCCTGTCGCTGGATCACGCTGTCAGCGACAGGGTGCATCTCACAATGGATGGCTGGACCCTCCAGGCTGGCAGTCTGACCCACGTGCCCTGTCTGGCACATGTCCTCAACCTCGTGGTGCAGAAGTTCCTGCGCACCTATCCCGGGTTGAGTGACATTGTGCTAAGGGTACGTAGGATTGCCAGCCACTTCAGGCGCTCCCCAACCGCTACCGTGTCCCTGTCCAAGTTGCAGCGGGACAACAGCCTGCCCCTTCACAGGCTGATTGTGGACAGTGTGACGCGGTGGAACTCCACCCTCCACATGCTGGAGAGGTTGTGGGAGCAGCGAAGGGCGGTGAAGGAATACCTGCTGGAGCAAGGCACTGCCGGGCCATCACAAACACTCCCGTACATCACCAGTGCGGAGTGGGGGCAGATACACCAGGTCTGCCATGTGTTGGCCCCTTTCGAGCAGGCGACCAAGATGGTCAGCAGGGAGCATGTCGGCCTCAATGATGTGCTCCCTATAGTGTTCCTGCTGGACAGGGCACTAGATCGCCTGCTCGAAGCTGGGGAGAGTGCCTTGGTGGAGCAGGAGGAGGCAACACTGCTCCACCAAGACCAGGCCCAGGACGAGGAGGAGGAGGATGATGATGATGAGGAGGTTACTGGTGACGTCCTGGAGTCAGGGCCTGGTCAGGAGGGAGAGCCGGTGTTGGGGGCACCGATAGTCCGGGGGTTGGGCATCTCTGAGCGCGAGCAGCAGCGCCTCCAGCATGAAGAGTCAGACGTCATGGACCCGGGCAGCCATGAGGAGTCACAGCGGGCTGTGCTCTTCCCCATGGCTGCCCACATGCTGAGATGCCTCAGGAGGGACCCCCGGGTTAAGACTATCAAGGAGAGGGATGAATTTTGGATGGCCACCCTTTTAGATCCAAGATGCAAGGGGAAACTGGAGCAGTTCCTCCCAGCCAGCCGGAGGCAGCACCGGATGGAGGAACTGCAGGCACGCATAGTCAGCCGGTTGGAGCAGGCAACTCCCCGGCCTCCAGTTGTCCCCCCTCATCTCACCCAGCAGGTGGCTGCACCCAGCAGCAGCAGCAGCCGAGCAGGGGACCAAATGGGTGAGATGAGGATGTTCTTCCAATCTGAGCGACCCAGTACCAGCAGCAACAGCAGCAGTCACCACCAACGGCTGGCCCGCATGGTGGCAGACTACATGGGGTCTGTCGGTGCTTCTGACAGTATGAGCACCGACGACCCCATGGAGTACTGGTTTGCCAGATTGGACACCTGCCGCGAGCTCGCTCAGTATGCGCTGGAGTTATTGTCTTGCCCCCCCTCCAGCGTACTATCTGAGCGGACATTCAGCGCGGCAGGTGGGGTGGTCACGGACAAGAGGACTCGTCTGTCCACAGACTCCGTGGACAGACTCACATTCATCAAGATGAATGAGTCCTGGATCGGCGGTGACTTTCTGGCACCCGCCGTCGGTTCAGGGCGCTGAAGGGTCATTCATTCCCTCTTTGATGTATTTATACCTTTGAAACTCATAGTGGGCAGGTAGTGTTAAGGGCATAAATATTTCCATGCTGTGTCATTAAGCCACTATAAGGAGTCCTGATGCTGCTGCCACATTATTTTGAAAAGTAATTGCTCATCATGAATTTAAAAAATCACGTATAGCATAGAACTAACGTTAATCAAACTTTTAAATTATGAGGCACTATGGTATAGTCAGGCTACAGCTACTTAAGGCCTGTGTCATTCTGCTTTTCAAATTTAATCACCATGCTACTGCAACTTCAAGCTTTTGTAATTTTGCCACCATATGGGCTCCTACTGCTAATGCCAAAAGGCTGAGTGGTTATGTACCGATATATTACTCATACTGCTGCTGTCACCTTTTGTCCGAGAGATTTGCCACTTTCTATTACTACTGCTGCTGCTGATGGCACCTCTTGCCCGAGCTATTTGCCATTTTTATTACTCTTACCGCTGCTGCTGCTGATGGCACCTCTTGCCCGAGTGTTTTGCCATTTTTATTACTCTTACCGCTGCTGCTGCTGATGGCACCTCTTGCCCGAGTGATTTGCCATTTTTATTACTCTTACCGCTGCTGCTGCTGCTGATAGCACCTCTTGCCCGAGTGATTTGCCATTTGTATTACTCTTACCGCTGCTGCTGCTGCTGATGGCACCTCTTGCCCGAGTGATTTGCCATTTTTATTACTCTTACCGCTGCTGCTGCTGCTGATGGCACCTCTTGCCCGAGTGATTTGCCATTTTTATTACTCTTACCGCTGCTGCTGCTGCTGATGGCACCTCTTGCCCGAGTGATTTGCCATTTTTATTACTCTTACCACTGTTGCTGTTCATGGCACCTCTTTCCCGAGTGATTTGACACTATATTGTCTACTATTACTACTACTGCTGCTGCTCACGACACCTATGTCACAAGTTATTTGCCACTATATACTACTATTACCACTGCTGCTGCTGCTGTTCATGGCACCTCTTTCCCGAGTGATTTGACACTATATTGTCTACTATTACTACTACTTCTGCTGCTCACGACACCTATGTCACGAGTTATTTGCCACTATATACTACTATTACCACTGCTGCTGCTGCTGTTCATGGCACCTCTTGCCCGAGTGATTTGACACTATATTGTCTACTATTACTACTACTGCTGCTGCTCAGACATCTATGTCACGAGTTCTTTGCCACTATATACTACTATTACCACTGCTGCTGCTGCTGTTCATGGCACCTCTTGCCCGAGTGATTTGACACTATATTGTCTACTATTACTACTACTGCTGCTGCTCACGACACCTATGTCACAAGTTATTTGCCACTATATACTACTATTACCACTGCTGCTGCTGCTGTTCATGGCACCTCTTTCCCAAATGATTTGACACTATATTGTCTACTATTACTACTACTGCTGCTGCTCAGACACCTATGTCACGAGTTCTTTGCCACTATATACTACTATTACCACTGCTGCTGCTGCTGTTCATGGCACCTCTTTCCCGAGTGATTTGACACTATATTGTCTACTATTACTACTACTGCTGCTCACGACACCTATGTCACAAGTTAATTGCCACTATATACTACTATTACCACTGCTGCTGCTGCTGTTCATGGCACCTCTTTCCCAAGTGATTTGACACTATATTGTCTACTATTACTACTACTGCTGCTGCTCAGACACCTATGTCACAAGTTCTTTGCCACTATATACTACTATTACCACTGCTGCTGCTTCTGTTCATGGCACATCTTTCCCGAGTGATTTGACACTATATTGTCTACTATTACTACTACTGCTGCTGCTCACGACACCTATGTCACGAGTTATTTGCCACTATATACTACTATTACCACTACTGCTGCTGTCAAGTCTTGCCCAAGTGTTTAGATGCTATCTAGTACTATTACCACTACTGCTTGTAAATGTTGCCTGTGTGATAATTACATTATATTTTAATACTACTGCTGCTGCCTTCATGCTGAGTAATGCTTCATGACCTCTCTGGCACAGCGGATCCACCAACAGCCTCCGCTACTAGCTACCAGACCGGATCGTAACAGCAAGTGTGACTAAAACACTGAACTTTATGTTAAACCCTGGTTTGCGGCCTTTATACGGCAACCATTATCCTGTCTGCAAGAGCAAATCTGCACTCTCTCTCTCTTTCTCTCTCTATATCTATATATATATTGTAGCTTTTGTTATATTAATTTTTCAACAGTTTAGTTTGTGTTAGTAGTGTCTGTGTCCATGTATTTTAGTTTGTCTTAGGTTTGTGTTAAATAAAATAATAGTATAAAATGTTTTTGGTTATTATGAAGTTAGATGTGTTGATGTTGATGTTGATGTTGATGTGTTAGATGTGAAGTTAGATGTGTTGAAAAACCTAACAATCTCAATAAGAAAGGAAACATTTTAAAAGAATAACATTTTTTATTAAAAGAAAAAAAATTTACATGTAATTTTGCATGAGCTTGTGAAGCTCAGCCATCGCGTCCAAATTCTTCCTCTGCTGTTGCTCCAGCTGTTGGTTTTGGAGGTCTAATATCCGCATTTTCCGACGATTTGAGAGGATTTTATCATTGGTCCTCTGGATGAGAATGTGGTTTTCTTCCATCTTTTTGAAAACTGTTAGGATATAAGAAAAAAAATTAGGATTTCAAAGACCGTTACCAAATAAATAAAATATTTATGTTGCTTATTAAACAATCATTATCATATCTATACAATTGTTATGTGTCTAGCACATATACTTCTATCATACATACCATATTATTGTTCTGAAATCTGACGGGTGCGCTTTAAATGCTGTCCATTTTTATATCTACATCTTATTGTTGAAATGTTATTAATCTTTGTGCACATATTTACCCTCCTGGCTGGGGCTCACAGGAACCGTCTCATCCTCCTGCTCCTCTTCTCCATCACCCGATTCACCAGGAGTTTGGGGGGGGGGTTGCAGCTCCTCCTCTTGCTCCTCAACAGGAGCTGGGGGTGGTAAACACTGGGAGGGCCCTGGCTGCTCCTCATCCCTCTCCTCCTGTGCATCCTCCTCCTGCTCCTCCTGTGCATCCTCCTCCTGCTCCTCCTCTTCATCCTCCTCCTCCTCCTCCTCCTCTGCGGCCTGTCGCCTTGTGCACTTGGGGCGCACAGATGGTAGAGGAGCTCCTACAATAACACAATGTTCATATATGTAAAAATGATTTCTAATAACGTATGCAAATTCTGTGTACTCTGCTGTATTGTATATGAATACAAATTTATTTATATAGACAGTTAACCAATGGGATAATGTTATATTAAAGGGTCTTGCTGGCACTACAGGGGACTGAGTGTGAGCTGGGCTGCCACCATGGTAAAATGAGCTGTTTGTGTTTCCTTTGTATTATTCTGACGATCTCATGTTAAAAAAAGGGCCTGATGGAGTACACGGGATTACTATGATAACCCCACGCCTAGCACAGGAATTTAGTGGTAATTGAGTTATAAAATACCACCCCTTCCCCTTTAACCCACCACACCACCACTTTAATTCCATGGTTTAACTTGATGGAATAATGATAGAAAAGGGGGAGAAGGTTTCAATTCCCTCTTTTCTCATGGGAAAGCGGCAGGACTTAATAAAATTGGTAGTGACGGTTTCAAGTTCCCCTTTTGGGAACCTAATAGGGCTCTTTAGGTGTAAGCTGGTCCTCACGTGGCCTAGTTAGCTGGAAAACATGTTTTTCCCGTTTTTTTGGTGAGCATGAGGTGATCACGCGGCCTACACATGCTTTTCCCGCACTTTTTAGGCCTGTGGGCCTGGTACCAGTTGGTTCTGGAAAAATCCAGTGTTAGTTAGGGGTATATAAGTAGGGTTCCGTCAGCCTTGCTCTCAGTCGCCTCAGTAGACAGGACTGTGGTGTTCCCCAACCCCCCCCCCCTTTTTTTCTTTTCTTTTTGTCGCGGCTGCTAATTATGTGGGATGGTCACCTTTGTTTTTTTTAAAAAAAAAAATTAAATTATACTAAGGGGGACAAATCTGTTTAGTTTAGTTGTTGTTGGATACATTTTAAAGTTGGAATATATTTATGTACAGCCTGAGCCGTAGTGACTAGGCTGTTTTTTAAGTTATTAAAGTATTTATTTAAAATATATGTCTGAAATCCAATAATAAAGCAGCCTCGGCCAGTATTAGTCCAATAATGGTGTGTCTTGTTTATTTAGTTTAATTATAGTTAATAAGTGTTCCTGTCTGCTGTCCCATGTCTTTTTTCAACAGTACTATGAATACCTTGGGTGGTGATGGTGGGCGTCTGGGTTAACAACATCTGCCCTAAGGTTAATTACATATGACCTTACATAACTGTCACCAATAACTTACCTGCATGAAATTCATCTCGGATCTGTGTGACCCGGGCCATGTGGCGCCTCTTTTGGTCAGACCACTTTTTTAGGATGGCCATGTGGTCATGTGTGCGGCCATGGACTTTCCGTAACTCCCGCAATAGGGAGCGGACTATTTTTTTTTGTCCTGCTGGCTCCGGATTTCATCATATCCCTGTTGCAGGAACCTCTGCAAGATGAAGAACAAAGTATATTATAATACTTTTGTTTAAACCCTTATGGATATATGACGTAAATGTATGGTATTGAACAATTGGAAGCATTCTCGCCTTATTAATCACTGACAGGGGTAACATGACAGATTTTATATCTTGCCATTTTGGTCGCCACCTTTTTTGCATAAATATAGCAGCCATTATCATTTGCATAATTATGTATATATGAGTAACAACACAGGATACACGTATAGGGGAGAAATGAGTTGCTATTCATCTGACCGCTATAATTATTTTTTGACCCTTATACTGGGCCTGTACAATAGATTATTTTTTTTCATCCCTATCTTTATATATGAACAATAATATGTTTGTTTCTTTTGACTTTTTGATGAATTAATTTTGAATAAATAATGGAGTTGATGTTATTTAAAAACTACAACTACCAGCATGCTCTGATACACCATGTAGCTCACCGTCACCAGCTGTACCACAATTATACTTTAACTCCCAGCATGCCTGGACAGTCAATGGCTGTCCGGTAATACTGGGGAGTTGTTTTGCAACAGCTGTAGGCTCCGTTTAGGAAACAGTGCCGTACAAGACGTTTTTCTTTTTTATTGTGGAGGGGAGGGGGGCTATGTAGGGGTATGTGTATATGTTGGGTTTTTTTATTTTTATTTAGTGTGGTGTAGTGTTTTTATGGTACAGTCAGAGGGGCGTGGGGTTCACAGTAGTTTCCCGCTGAGGGTTTGAGCTGCAGCGCCAAATTTGCTTCAGCTAGAAGCACACTGTAAGCCCCAGCCCATGTGAATGTACCCTGTACATTCACATTGGGGGAGAGGGGGGGGGTTATTGCAGCCAGTTGCATGCAGAGAGTTGTAGTTTTGCAACAGCTGGAGGCACAATGGTTGCAAAACACTGCAAGTTTGTTACCTAACTCAGGGTTTCAAGACCAGTGCGCCTCCAGCTGTTGCAAAACTACTACTCCCATCAGGCATGGTCTGTCAGTGCATGCTAAGAATTTTACTTTTGCTGCATCTAGAGTGCCACAGTTTAGAGACCCGTGTATAGTGGTCTGAAAAATGTGGGCCTGCAGAACTTGCAAAACTAGAAGTCCCAGCATGCCCAGGCATGCTGGAAGTTGTAGTTCTGCAACATCTAGAGGGCAATATGTATTCGAACGTCCTTGGGCCTTAAGGACCCTGAAGTCAGGACGTTCGCATACATCCTATGTCCACAACATGTTAATTATGCTAAATAGCAAGGAAAGTGCCTAAATACACATTTACCAACCAGGGTGTCTGCAGCTGTCCAGGCATGCTGGGAGTTGTAGTTTTGCAACAGCTGGAGACAACTGTTTGGGAAATACTAATATCTGATCTTATATCCTAACTTTTAAACTAGTCTAAAATGCAGTTAAAGATAATGAAATAACAGTGGTGAAATTACTTACACTAATCAGCAGTTTTTCCTCACTGGATGAAAAGTTACTCCCCACCATCTTCGCTTCGCTGGGCAGCACAAAATAGCGATCTGAAAATCAACTGGCAAAGATCCAGGAAATGATCTTCTTTCTCGCGTGTTATTCGCGCGCATGCGCGGACGAGAATTTCGCAATCAATTTCGCATGCGCATTAGCGAAATTTTGCAAAAAAATTTTTTTGTTTAAAATATCACGAATATTCGATTTTAGCGAATATTTCACGAATATTCGTCTATATATTCGTGATATATCGCGAAATCAAATATGGCGCATTCCGCTCAACACTAGTCTTAAACAGTACACAGGGAAAGCTATAATTCCTAGAGGACTCAGAGTAAGAAAAATCCCCTCCACCTCTTGATCTGACAAGTTCACAACAGAATGGAACAGTAAACTTACTAAATGCTCCCTTGAATTGATGGGGCTCATCATCAAACAAGAGGAAAACATATTACAGACCATGAATGTAGAGATCAAGTCTATAAAGCAGGCTTGACCAAAGTCTGGCCCGCGGGCCAAATGCGGCCCCCCCTGTTGATTTAATATGGCCCTCCTGGGGATTTGGATATATATATTGTTTGTGGCCCACAGGTCGACAAAAGATATATACCATATTTATCAGCGCTGCCGTGGAGGGGACAGGGAGGGGGCAGGATGAGCGCCGTCAGATTACATGAAGAGAATCTCCCATTTACTCATCTGTATTGGAAGTCCCATCTCCTGGGATGCCATTGGACGACTGTTCTGTCTATCATAGGAGGCGGGACTTTGTATTAAAGAGGCCACAGAGTAAACAAGAGATTCTCCTTCAAGGCTGCAGATGGGCATGGATCAGGCTGCACTGATGGCAATGGTAAGGCTGCATTCATGGCACACGTGAGGCTGCATTTATGGCACATGTGAGGCTGCATTGGTTGCAATGGTAAGGCTGCATTAGTTGCAATGGTAAGGCTGCATTGATTGCAATGGTAAGGCTACATTCATGGCACATGTAAGGCTGCATTCATGGCACATATAAGGCTGCATTTATGGCACATGTGAGGTTGCATTGGTTGCAATGGTGAGGATGCATTGGTTGCAATGGTAAGGCTGCATTGGTTGCAATGGTAAGGCTGCATTCATGGCAATGGTAAGGCTGCATTCATGGCAATGGTAATGTTGCAATTATGGCAATGGTAAGCCTGTGCGTGTTATACGCCGATAAATACGGCATATCCAAATAACACGCCCAAGCTCATCCTTAGTCCTGAGCGGCGCTCTGGGATTCGTTGGGGCCACAAAAGAAATATATACAGTATATCCAAATAACACGCCCAAACTCATCTCTTCACCACACACAGCCACAAAGGCAAGAGAATTCTTGTTGGGCATTAGTTGCTCGGACGAACACACTTAAACCGAATTTTAGTGGTTCGCAGAATGTCAGGCAAAATAGTCGGCCCTCACGCATGTTCACTTCATCAAATCTGACCCTCTTTGAAAAAAGTTTGGACACCCCTGCTATAAAGGATTCCTTAAAACTGTTTCACTCTTGGATCTGTACACCACTTTGAATAATGATCTTACCATTTTTCTCAATAAACTTGAATAAGAAATTGTGGACACAAAAAGACAAAAATATCTACGAGACATCCAAGACTATGCACAAGGAGCAGTGTATGTCAGAAATAGATCCGATGTTTTACAGTCTATACTGATAAACAAGAGAACATTTAAACGGAGAGGTTATAAACATGTTAACTTCAGCTCACCGGATCTGACAGACTCACAATCAGAGCTAAAAGACACCTCTGACGGAGATCATCGTCTAGGAGCTCAGTTTCATCAGTCTTCCATAAAAAAACGTATGGATAAAGATATTAAAAAAAACAATCAGTTACTCCGGATGACAGAAACAGCAAAAAGGAGAGATAGGCGCTCCGCCAAGATGACACAATTATCCACGCCATGCACGCAACAAGAAGGATTATTACAGAGGACTGACCATAATGTTATTAACCTCTCCAGTACTACAATGACTGACTTGGAAATCTCAGTCCTAGCAAAGGGTCTTTTATTTTCACTGTCCAGTCATTTTGACATATTTAACACATTTTTTGATGTTAATAGATTTATACAAAATTTATTATAAAGGAAACACTTTGCCACTACTAATGATTATTTTCAGTTTCAGAAAAAAATGTATCTGAATCACTCCGGGTATTGACTCCCACGGAAGTCACTCCCCTTCCCATCACCCCCCACTGTCTTCTGGGAAACACAGTGTTCCCAGGAGAGAGCGGGGACCAGTGATGGCGCGCCGTGCACATGCGCATGCGCAGTAGGGAATCGGGCAGTGAAGCCGCAAGTCTTCACTTCCTGATTCCCTCACCGAGCATGGCGGCAACAGCATCCGAGGACCGAGCGATTGCTCGTCCTCGTCTGCCAACTTTGCGGGTGCACTGGACTGGTAAGTGTTCATTTTTTAAAAGTCAGTAGCTGCAGTATTTGTAGCTGCTGGCTTTTCAAAAACAAAATTGGGGGTCCTCCGCTTTAAGGTGTATAGTTGATCTAACTTTTACATTTCACGGGTCTTCATGTAACTGTGAGACAATCTTTATTTATTAATTCACTGGAGGTATCACTGTTCACTGCAAACTAGTAGTGACCACTTGAACTCACATTACAGGATTCACTTATAAGATAGACCCCTTGGTCTCAATTAAGGAGGTTATTTCACTATAGATAGCAATTCACAGTATACCCTGGGGAGGGATTACCTTAATAACAGCTCACCCAGTGTGGGGTGGATGCATTAAGGACACAATTTTCTACACATAATGGTGTCCTCACAGTTGGTGTGAGGCATCACATAGGGATATTACACCACATTTATTTGTACAAAATATTTTTTACTTTCATTTTTATCATGTCTCACTTACAACACTAAGTGATAGGCAGCGCCACACACCCCATAACTTTCTTTACAATTACACTAATTCTGGACTTAGGGACTCAGAGGGGAGGCAGAAACCAAATACACCTTTCCATGGTATGAAAACCACGGCGCCATTTTGTTCAAACCAGGAAGCGCAGTGTCCACATGCAGGAAGTATCAATTATGATCACAGGTTGGTAATTTTACTAATGGGCCTCATACCCAAGATGATGTCTCCTTAGACTAAATGCTTTGGGACGAGGCCTGCTGATGTCATTGTGTTACCCACAAACTTCAATTTTAAGCGCTTGATCCACTTTCTAAATGTGAGTGTTTCCAATTTTCTTTTAATACATTTTACGTTTGTTCGGATTTACACTATGTGGAGTATTTACAGGTAAATCTTGAATCCTGATCATTACTTCATATGTTTACACACTTCTTTTTCAGAGCTGCAAAATTATCTTGGTAATACCTGGATTGTCCATTTGCCACAAGGAATTATTGGGACTTTCCACATTGAAATCAGACATTCTGATGAAAAATAAGAATAAAACTATATTTTCAAATATCATTGAGATAATATAGAAGTGGAAATCTGCCAACATATTTCCTGCTCTATATTGCAGTTTTAAAGAACCAATAAACAATTGGTTTATATGACTTACATAAACAGAGTTTTTTAAATATAATCAGGGGGGAGGTGTGATAGGGGTTGGATACTATCCAAATAAATATATCTAAAGTATTTGTCAGGGGAAACAAAAAATAGAGTACATCTCTGCAATACATGCACAGTTCCCTGTTTGATCTCTTTAAAAATACTGCAAGTGCAGAAAAATATTGTTGATCTGCCAAAAATTCAGTGTGCTCTTTACTTGCTCCTTGCTAGTCTAAAAACCCAAACAGCATTGTCATCTCTGCATGCTGGGCTATAGAACTCTGACTATTGCCACCTCTGTCCTACTTCACATGCATACATTAATTTCTTATTTTTTCTTATTTTTTAAAAGGAAAACAATGCTGATGCCTTGACTCCCAAGCATTTGCTTACACAATGTTTGTAGGGATATTACTCTTATGCCCCGTACACACAATCTGAATTTCCGATGGAAAAAGATAGATGGACTTTTTCCATCGAATTTTCCGATCGTGTGTAGCCCCATTTTTCATTGGAAATTACGATGAATTTCACCTGAGTTTCGATATCGAACATGTTCTATTTTTTCCCGATGGAATTCCATCGGAATTCCGATGTGATTTGGCCGGGCAAAAACCTGATCATGTGTACGCGGCATTGGGAGATGTTTTGGGGTATACCTATGTTACCTGCAGCTAAACTCCAAGCATCTGCCCCTTCAGGAATTTTACCATCCTAGTAATATTTTCACTGTGACTAAAAAAGACTGTTTCTTCCTACAGGAGGAAGTTAATAGAATAAATAAATAAACAATACTCTTGAAAGGGAGTGGGTGGTTTACAGGTAAATCTGGATAATGCCTGGACATAGACTTTAAAATAAATGATTTTCCAATACATTTCTGTCTCCCTATCAAATGATCACAAAAAGCAAAACTAACAGTGATCATGTTGATTGTGTTTAACATTAGTGTGCAGATTTTTCTGAATAGCAAGTGATCATACAAAATGTAAATCTTGATGAACTGTATTAATTGAAGTGGTTGTAAAGTCAGAAGGTTTTTTATCTTAATGCATTGTATGCATTAAGATAAAAAGCCTTCTGTGTGCAGCAGCCCCCCTAATATTTACCTGAGGTCCATCTAGATCCAGCAATGTTACAAGTGTGTCGTGGCTGCCCGGGACACCTCTCCTCATTGGCTGAGACAGCAGATAGCGCCATTGGCTCCCTCTGCAGTCAATCACAGTCAGTCAACCAATGAGGAGATAAAGGGGCATGCCAAGGCTCTATGTCTGAGGGAACACAGGGAGCTGTGGCTTGGCTTGGGTGCCCCCCATAACAAGCCGCTTGCTGTGGGGGCACTCAACAGCTATGATTAAGCACTAATTTATAGTGCGAAACGTGTCAACTGTTTTACTCCCGTGTTGTGTGCTGTGACTTGTAGTGCATTTTTCCTTTTTTAAATAAAGACAACCATCAAGGTTTTTTTTAGTGCGGCTGTCCATATTTTATTTTTCCATTTGTTAACTAGAGGGAGGGGCCAGAAGCACAGAAGAGGGACCCAAGAAGAGGAGGACTGGGACTGCTCTGTGCAAAACCACTTTACAGAGCAGTTAAGTATAATATGTTTGTTATTTTTTTACAAAAAAAAAAACAAGAGTTTAGTATCACTTTAAGTGATTCTCAAACACTGGACCCATCTATACAAGTATAAATAGAAAAATCCATTTATGGTTCAGAGAAAAGAACTCCCACTGGCTTGACTTTTTGGACTCTCGTCTATTGGTATGGCACTCCTATTATTCTATAAACCTTGGAGTCATATATAGACTTGATGTTTCATGTCTATATATGATTCTAAAAGCTCAGCTGTCAATTACGCTGTTCCAGTGGAATAATTACGGTCAAAGCAACCCATACATCTACTTTGGTTTCTTGAAAACAAGGGTAGCAAAGAGCTGGCAGAAATGCCATCAGTAGACTGAGCCATACAAAAATTTCTTCTTTGTGAAAGGTTGTCCCAATTCATGGTTTTGGTTTAAAAATCCTACTATTCATTAACCTGCCCATGACAGCATCATTTTAGCCAACAAGAAAAAGACTACGGCTACCAGATCAAGAAAATTAGACAATTGTGCCACTTTCACCATTGTAAGAAGGTGCTCTAGAGGCACTGTAATTGAAGAATTTTCATCTGATCACCAATGGCATAGAAAGCTTTAGGTCGACATACATTTTAGTTCACATACATTTTCCTCTAACCAATGTCTGGGTACATTTCTGTTGGCTAGCAATTTATATGGAACATTTCTGATGGCCACCAACTGTCAGACAAATTGGTTTTGGTGTGTATAAAACTTTCACAGCCAGCTTTTTTGTGTTAGTCTGAGCACTATTCTAAACATTTAGTAGTACCTGTACAGTGTAAGCTATGCTCCAAAGAGATATGTAGAGGGCACAAAACTAATCAGCTTCATTTCCTGTAGGCTTCCTATAGCTAATCTGTTCTCCATTATTAACTTGCAATACCGCCTTGTACACTGTGAGGTCGATTTACTGAAGTGTGCAGAGTTATATTTACCTTGCAAAGTAAATTGTTACGTCTAAAGAGCATAGTTCCCAACTGTCCCTGATTTCAAGGGACTGTCCCTGATTTGGAGCAATGTCCCTCTGACCCTCTTTCCTCCTCATGTGTCCCTCATTTTGGTCTGATCTTTTTTTTGGTTAATTCTCCTTTAAGGGGGTGTGGCAGGGGGCGTGTCCTATGCCTACATATGTTTGGTATTAGGTGTTCCTCATTCCTATGTCAAAATGTTGGGAGGTATGTGAAGAGTATTCTTATTTCTCTTAGTGACTGTGGTGAAAATTCACTTTGCAAAGAATACCCAATCACATGCAAGCCTTCCTGGAAGAGGAAGGGCTTTGTTTACTCATGTTATGTATACCTCCACTCCCTCAATGACTGGTGGTCTGATGACTGGTGCGGTAATGGTTAAAGCCATAAATTGGTCAGTTTTTTTTTTTGTTTAACCAGCGGGTAGAGTGAAAAAAACTGACCTTATTGTCCCATCCACACATTTAAGGTGTGTCATTGTATTCTGACAGCGGGGAGACTTCCCCGCTGTCAGAATACACAGATCGGAGCTGCAGGCTATAGCCTGTAGTGCTGATCGAGAGGACATTTTCTAGCAGGGTGATTATATAGAAATCAACCGGTAGATTGATTTCTGTACAACCACAGTTCCCATACATGGATCGCAATCTGTCCAGTCCCTGCTAACACTGCTGATTTTCTATTCATCTATGGGCAGCTTCAGAACATGAGGGCCTAGGCATAGTCACATGTCAGGAAGCGCACTGCTATTTTTCAGAAGGAATTCTGATAAAATGCATAAAATGTCTTCACTCTTTTAATGTAGGTAGTAGGTACACTTTTATTGTGGCATAGTGTATTTGTACCAATACCCCACTGAGGGTAAAAGTGCTTTATATGCCAGAACTTTTGTGTTTTATGCCAAGATAGATAGATAGATAGATAGATAGATAGATAGATAGATAGATAGATAGATAGATAGATAGATAGATAGATAGATAGATAGATAGATCTGCTTTGCTTTGTACTGTAGAATATTTCAAAACCCAGTTGGTGTTATATAAAATAAAAAAAAATAAAAAAACGAAATACAATAGAGCTATGCAATTCTTATTACACTTATATAAACAGCAGAATATCTAGCTGCATTTCCTCTTTGCAAACTTGTTGTGACAAGTTCTATAACATTGCCCTTGGCACTGAGCTATGGTCTAACTGTCTAACACACAATAGGTTCTCCTTTGTTTATGCTGGAAAGGAGTAATGCCCTCAGCTCATTGTGCCAGTCACCAGTACCTAATGTAATTCATGAGATGAATGAATACAATATAGTAAAACACAAGACTGAAAACTAGTGATTGGCTAGCTGTAAACAGACAGTCAGAACTGCCTTAGGCATTATTGGTTGTCAATGAAACAGTTCTATTCAATCTATTTAATAGCAAAATTATTAAATATTATAGCATTTCCTTTACAGGTGATATAACTGTAATGTTGTATAAATCTCTCTCTCTCTCTCTCTCTCTCTCTCTCTCTCTCTCTCTCTCTCATAGTCATAATCTGCACTGCATAACCAACCATTACAAAGTTGCTTTGATATGGGCTCATTTACATTTGCGGCAGCCCTTTCCACACCTCTAAAAAGCAATTTACTGTGGACTGCTTGCCAGAGGGCTGCTTACAGGAGGCTGAGGGGCTATCTGTTATCTTCTCAGCATCTGTTCTACCATTAAAAGCTAGAACCATAGCATCACAATTGCACATTGCGCGTGGTGGCAGAAAGGTTCCAGCACTGCTGTATTCACATTAACGAGTTGTGCCCTGTGATGTTACTGCCTGCCAAATACGACAGGGGTATATATTTTACTGCAACCACAAAGCAAAGCATCATGGCTGCGGCATGTGCACAGCCCTCTCCAGCCGCGGTGTTAGTTTTAGGCAGGCATTGAAACCGTGACCCAATTGCCTATAGTGAAAGAAGTGCCTTTTTAGAAAGCAATGTAGCAATCCGTATGGTATCCAACAAACCCTATAATGCAAACAGACAAAATTACATAATAAAGCCAAATCAAAAAATAATAATCATGTAGTGTGTATAACTATATCCTATTATAGAAATAAATACAAATCAAGATCCACATTGAGACCCCTTTGTTGTATGGTATCCAAGTGACGGATCCATTGTACCCCACGTATCTTTAAAAGAAGTGCCCTATTTCCTTTCCCAGTGGATTATGGAATACTGATAATTATGCAGTCCAACAGTCCAAAGACCCAAATTGAATATACTAAACAGAGTGGCCCAGATTCAAGAAGCTATTGCGCCGCGCAACCATAGGTTGCGTGGCGCAATAGCTGTTTTGCTCCCGCGTAGCGAATGCCCCTGATTCAGGAACATCGCAATGCGGACTGCAGCCTAGGATATGACAGACATAAGCCTCCTTATGCCTTCATATCTCAGGCTGCATTCTTGCGTTGTCCGCTAGGGGGCGCGGCCATTGTGATCGGCGTATAGTATGCAAATTGCATACTACCACCGATTCACAAAAGTTGCGCGGGCCCTGCGCACGCAAGGTACGGAGTTTCCGTACGGCGACTTTAGCGCAAGGTTGCTCCTGCTAATAGCAGGGGCAGCCAATGCTAAAGTATAGCTGCCCTTCCCGCTCGTGAAATTTAAATTTCACGTCGTTTACGTAAGTGATTCGTGAATGGCGCTGGACGCCATTCACGTTCACTTAGAAGCAAATGACGTCCTTGCGACGTCATTTGCCGCAATGCACGTCGGGAAAGTTTCCCGACGGAGCATGCGCTGTTCGCTCGGCGCGGGAGCGCGCCTAATTTAAATGATTCCCGCCCCCGGCGGGATCATTTACATTAGGCGCCCTTACGCCGGGCTAATTAGCATAGCGCCCGCGCAATTTACGGCTCCGTGAATCGCGGGCAAATCGAAATATTTGCGTGGGCGCAGAGCAAAAATCGTTGCCCTTTGCCCACGCAAATATTGCGCGGATCTACCTGAATCTGGGCCAGTGTCTCAAGTAATATGTCTTACATAATTGAAGAAAGTAACAATTTGGGATTCTTTCAAAGCTTTCAATCTTCAAGATCATTCAGATTAATAGAAGTACACTAGAAATAATTGAAGTTCAGTGTAGAATTTAATACATGATCTTACATACACGTTAAACAAGAATTCTACCTTTAATATTGATGTCTAAAAAAAAGTAGGTATCCTAGGTTTAACCCCTTGATAGTCAAACCTGGCCAGTCTATTAGGGATGGGCCTAATGTTAGATGTTTAGGCGAATGCCTGAACTTTGACCTGTTCTGCCCCCTGTTTGGCTGGAGCTGAGCATATTTCTACAGCTTCTATACATGACAGCTTCCTGACTTTAATGGTTTCTAAGGAAGCAGATGCCAGATTGCCTAGAAACCACCTCTGTCACTGGCTAATTAGCCATACAGTGCCTTGCAAAAGCATTCACCCCCCTTGGCATTTTTCGTCTTTTGTTGCCTCACAACCTGGAATTAACATGGATTGTTTGAGGATTTGCATCATTTAATTTACAAAACATGCCCACAACTTGTGAAGCAAACAACAAATAGGACAAAATAACAGAAAAAGTCAATGTGCATAACTATTCACCCCCCTAAAGTCAATACTTTGTAGAGCCACCTTTTGCGGCTATCACAGCTCCAAGTCACTTTGGATAAGTCTTTATGAGCTTGCCACATCTTACCACTGGGATTTTTGCCCATTCCTCCTTGCAAAACAGCAATCTTTATGTCTGACCACAGCTTTTCTATTGGATTGAGGTCTGGGCTTTGACTAGGCCATTCCAACACATTTACATGTTTCCCCTTAAACCACTCAAGTGTTGCTTTAGCAGTGTGTTTGTGGTCATTGTCCTGCTGGAAGGTGAACCTCTATCCTAGCCTCCAATCCCACAGAGTGATACAGGTTTTGCTCAAGAATATCCCTGTATTTAGCACCATCCATCTTTCCCTCAACTTTGGCCAGTTTCCCAGTCCCGACTGCTGAAAAACATCCCCACAGCATGATGCTGCCAGAACCATGTTTCACTGTGGGGATGGTGTTCTTTGGGCGATGTGATGTGTTGGGTTTGCGCCAGACATAGCGTTTTCTTTGATGGCCAAAAAGTTAAATTTTAGTCTCATCAGACCAGAGCACCTTCCTCCATAAATTTTGGGAGTTTCCCACATGCCTTTTCGCAAACTGAAAACTTGCCATTTTGTTTTTGCTGAAAGTAATGGCTTTCTTTTGGCCTTATTCCATAAAACCCAACTCTATGGAGCATATGGCTTATTGTCGTCCTATGTACATATGCTTCAGTCTGTGCTGTGGAACTCTGCAGCTACTCCAGGGTTACCTTAGGTCTATGTGCTGTCTCTGTGAATAATTCCCTCCTTGCCCAGTCTGTGTTTTGGTATGCGGCCGTCTCTTGGCAGGTTTGCTGTTGTGCCATGTTCTTTCCATTTGGTTACGATAGATTTGATGGTGCTCCTAGGAATCATCAAAGATTTGGATATTTTTTATAACCTAACTCTGACTTGTACTTCTCAACAGCATTGTCCCTTACTTGTTTGGAGAGTTCCTTGGTCTTCGTGGCAGTGTTTGGTTAGTGGTACCTCTTACTTAGGTGTTGCAGCCTCTGGGGCCTTTCAAAACTGTGGCCCGGATTCAGAAAGCAGTTTAGACGGCGTATCTCCAGATACGCCATCGTAACTCTGAGGCCTAGTACACACGAGAGGATCGATCCGCGGAAACGGTCCGGGGGACCGTTTCCACGGATAAATCCTCTGGGGGATTTTGATCTCATGGTTGTACTAACCATGAGATCAAAATCCCCGCGGAATTCCCTCCGCGGTGACGTGTCGCGCCGTCGCCGCGATGATGACGCGGCGACGTGCGCGACACTGTCATATAAGGAATTCCACGCATGCGTCAAATCATTACGACGCATGCGAGGGATGGAATCGGACGGATTGATCCGCTGTGTCTGTACAGACCAGCGGATCAATCCGCTGGACTGGATTCCAGCGGATAGATTTCTTAGCATGCTAAGAAATCTTGATCCGCTGGAAATCCATCCCCGGGGGAAAAAATCAGCGGAAAAATATCCGCTGGATCGTACACGACAGGGGATCTATCCGCTGAAACAGGTCCGCGGATAAATTTCAGCGGATCGATCCTCTCGTGTGTACGGGGCCTGAGTGCGGGCCGTCGCATCTCGGCGTCTGATTCATAGAATCAGATACGCCTCAATGTTGCCTAGATACGAGCCGTCGTATCTTAGGTTGCAATATTTACGCTGACCGCTAGGGGCGCTTCCCTAGACTTCCGCGTCGAATATGCAAATTAGGTAGATAAGCCGATTCAGAAACGTACGTCCACCCGGCGCATTTTTTTACGTTGTTTGCTTAAGGCTTTTTCCGGCGTAAAGTTACCCCTCATAAAGCAGGGGTAAGTCATGTTAAGTATGGACATCGGAAACGACCGAACAGCGTAGTTTTTTACGTCGTTTACGTAAGTCGTTCGCGAATATGGCTGTATGTAAGTTACGTTCACGTCGAAAGCATTGACAGTTTGCGGCGTAATTTGGAGCATGCGCACTTGGAAGCGTTCACGAACGGCGCATGCGCCGTTCGTAAAAAACGTCAAATACGTGGGGTCACAATACATTTAGATAAAACACGCCCACATCATCCACATTTAAATTAGGCGGGCTTACACCGGACCACATACGTTATGCCGCCGTAACTTAGGGCGCAAGTTCTTTATGAATACGGAACTTGCGCCCTAAGTTACGTCGGCGTAACGTATCTGAGATACGTTACGCCCGCGGATAGATACACAATTGTATCTGAATCCGGGCCTGTGTGTATATGTAATGAAAAATCATGTGACACTTAGATTGACATCATTTCACTAATTATGTGACTTCTGAAGATTAGGGATGAGCCGAACACCCCCCCATTCGGTTCGCACCAGAACCTTTGAACGGACCAAACGTTTGCGCGAACATTTAGAACCCCATTGACGTCTATGGTACTTGAACGTTCAAATTCAAAAGTGCTCATTTTAAAGCCTAATATGCAAGTTATTGTCGTAAAACGTCTTTGAGAAATCGGGTCTTGCCCCAGGGAACATGTATCAATGGAAAAAAAGTTTTAAAAACTGTAGTTTTTAGACACCCAGTAGGTACAATACTTAAAGGAATTTTTCTTTTCTTTTTTTTATTTAAGCATCATTAAATTCTGCTCCTGAATCTTTAGGTGCAAACTACAGAGCACACGGCCAGTTCACACCAAGTAGCTTTAGGTGCAAACTACAGAGCATACGGCCAGTACACACCAAGTAGCTTTAGGTGCAAACTACAGAGGACACAGGCAATAAACCACATACTGTAAGAATACTGCAGCTAGCACAATCACCTGCCTGCCAGTAAATTAGGAAGAACTGATCTAGCTAATCTATACAGTGTATAAATATATGTACAACACCTGGGATGTATATATATCCTCTACACACTGTGGGCCAGATTCACGTAGATCTGCAGCGGCGTAACGTATCACATTTAAGTTACGCCGCCGCAAGTTTTATGGGCAAGTGCTTGATTCACAAAGCACTTGCCTGTAAAGTTGTGGCGGCATAGCGTAAATCCCCTGGCGCAAGCCCGCGTAATTCAAATCAGCCGGGTAGGGGGCTTAGATCATTTAAATTAGTCGCGTTCCCGCGCCGAACCTAATGCGCATGCGCCGCCCCTAAAATTTTCCGACGTGCATTGCGCTAAATGACGTCATAAGGAAGTCATTGGTTTAGACCTGAATGTAATTGACGTCCAGCCCTATTCACGGACGAGTTACGCAAACAACATTAAATTTCAAAATTTCGACATGGGAACGACGGCCATACTTAACATAGGATACGCCACCTAGGGGGCATGTTTATCTTTACGCCGCGTATCGCTTACGGAAACGGCGTATCTTTACTGCAACGGGCAAGCGTGAATCGGCGTAACTACTCATTAGCATATTCTACGCCGACCTCAATGGATGCGCCACCTAGCGGCCAATGTAAATATTGCACCCTAAGATACGACGGCGCAGGCCGTCGTATCTTAGGCATGTTTAAGTGTATTTCAGTTTGTATATCTCAGTTTGAGAATACATTTAGACATACGATGGGCTTAGATTCGGAGTTACGTCGGCGTATCTACTGATACGCCGGCGTAACTCTTTGTGAATCTGGCCCTGTAACATTAACTGACTAGTCTGCCTGCTCTATCTACCTGCAAAAAATGACACTCTCTCTGTCCTCTCTTAACCACCGCAACACACTACACAAGGCCAACCTGCAGGCAGCCTTTTATAGTGTGGGGCGTGTACTAAACCCCCTGAGCCATAATTGGCCAAAGCCACCCTGGCTTTGGCCAATTATGGCTCTCCGTTTTTTGCGCGCTGTGATTGGTCAAGCATGCGGGTCATAGTGCATGCTTGACCAATCATCAGCCAGCGATGCCGCAGTGAATTATGGTCTGTGAAACGTAACTCGAATTTGGCGCAAACGACCCGTGTTGTTCGTATTTCGATGAACGATCGAACATACGATGTTCGAGTCGAACATGAGTTCGACTCGAATACGAAGCTCATCCCTACTGAAGATAAGTGGTTGCACCAGAGCTTTTTATGGGCTTCATAACAAAGGTGGTGAATACATACGCACATGCCAATTTTACTTCACCAACTTAGACTATTGTGTTCTGATCCATCACATATAATTCAGATTAAAAAAACATTGAACTAAAAGCTGTAATGTAACAAAATAGGTAGAAAGCCAAGGGGGTGAATATTTTTGCAAGGCACTGTATGTGGGCAATGACATTGACAGCCAAGTTGCATGCTTGATTTAACCACTTCAGCCCAGGAAGAATTGGCTGCTCAATGACCAAAGCATTTTTTGCGATTCGCACTGCGTCACTTTAACCACTTAACGACCGCCTCCTGCATATATACGTCAGCAGAATGGCACGGCTGGGCAGATGTACGTACAGGTACGTCCTGTACATCTACTCAGCCGTGGGTCCCGCGGGACCCGCGGACCCGATCGCCGCTGGGGTCCCGCGATCGGTCCCCGGAGGTGAAGAACGGGGAGAGCCGCGTGTAAACACAGCTTCCCCGTGCTTCACTGTGGCAGCTGCATCGATCGTGTCATCCCCTTTATAGGGAGACACAATCAATGACATCACTCCTACAGCCACACCTCCCTACAGTTGTAAACACACACTAGGTGAAACATAACTCCTTCAGCACCCCCTGTGGTTAACTCCCAAACTGCAACTGTCATTTCCACAATAAACAATGCATTTTAAATTCAAAAATATGTAGAAGAATACGTATCGCCCTGAACTGAGGAAAAAAACTATTTTTTTTATATATTTTTGGGGGATATTTATTATAGAAAAAAGTAAAAAATATTGAATTTTTTTCAAAATTGTCGCTCTATTTTTGTTTATAGCGCAAAAAATAAAAACTGCAGAGGTGATCAAATACCACCAAAAGAAAGCTCTATTTGTGGGAAAAAAAGGACGCCAATTTTGTTTGGGAGCCACGTCCGACGACCGCGCAATTTTCAGTTAAAGCGACGCAGTGCCGAATCGCAAAAAGGGGCCTGGTCCTTTACCTGCATTTTTGTCCGGGGCTTAAGTGGTTAACTGACAATTGCGCGGTTATGCGATGTTGTACCCAATCAAAATTGACGTCCTTTTTTCCCACAAATAGAACTTTCTTCTGGTGGCATTTGATCACCTCTGCAGTTTTTATTTTTTGCGCTATAGACAAAATTGCGACAGTTTTGAAAAAAACACAATATTTTGTACATTTTGCTGTAATAAATAGCCCCAATTGTTTTTAAAAAAAAGCAATTTATTTCTCAGTTTAGGCCGATATGTATTCTTATACATATTTTTGGTAATAAAAAATCACAAAAAACCTATATTGATTGGTTTGCGCAAAAGTTATAGCGTCTACAAAATAGGGAATAGATTTATGACATTTTAATTATTTATTTATTTTTTACTAGTAATGGCGGCGATCTGCGATTTTTTTTGAGACTGCGCCATTATGGCGGACATATCGGACAATAGCATAACTCTTTTTGAAATAAGGCTAGAAATTTAAAATGAACAGTCCTCTTTTTCATACATCATTAGGCCTAGAGCATTTAGTTTTTTTCATTGTAAATGCTCTTTATATGGCTACGCATTCAAGGATATGATGGAGAATTTGCACGTTTTCACCAGTACACCATTTTTCATCAGTGTTGTATCTGCTGGTATCATTAGATAGACAGTGCATTGGATAGTGACATGGGGTCCTGTTCAATAAAATTCAGACCAAGAAATCCATACCTTTTTAGATACTCGACTTAAAGCGGGGTTACAACCACAATTAGCATTTTTTAAAAGTATGTCCTTTCATCATGTGTTTTATAATATAAATAATATAATAGCCCCCCCCCCCCCCCAAATAACCCAATTTTGGAAAGTAGACACCCTAAGCTATTTGCTGAGAGGCAAGTTGTCACTAAATGATATATTGCTCACACATGCCATAGGCATATGTGGAATTACACCCCAAAATACATTCTGTTGCTTCTACTCAGTAAGGGGATACCAAATGTCTGGGACTTTTTGGGAGCCCAGCCGTGTACGGGAGCCTGAAAACCAAGCTCCGCCTTCAGGATTTCTAATGGAGTACATTTTTGATTTCACCACCCACTACCTATCACAGTTTTGAAGGCTATAAAAAGCCAAGATGGCACAATACCCCCCCCCCCCCCAAATTACCCCAATTTGGAAAGTAGACACCCCAAGCTATTTGCTGAGAGGCATGTTGAGTCCATGGAATATTTTATATTTTGCCACAAGTTGCGGGAAAATTACAAACTTTTTTTTTTTCAAAAGTTGTCACTAAATGATATATTGCTCAAACATGCCATGGGCATATATGGAATTACACCCCAAAATACATTTTGCTGTTTCTCCTGAGTACGGGGATACCATATGTGTGGGACTTTTTGTTAGCCTAGTCACGTATGGTGCCCCGAAAACCAATCACTGCCTTGAGGATTTCTAAGGGCGTAAATTTTTGATTTCACTCCTCACTACCTATAACAGTTTCGAAGGCCATAAAATGCATAGATTGCAAAAAAAAAATGAACCCATTTTGGAAAGTAGACACCCCAAGCTAGTTGCTGAAAACAATAGTGAGTATTTTGCAGCTCTCATTTGTTTTTGAAAATGAAGAAAGTAAAGAAAAAAATTATTTTTTCTATTTTTACATTTTCAAAACTTTGTGAAAAAAAGCGAGATATGCAAAATACTCAACATACCATTGAGCAAATAGCTTGGGGTGTCTACTTTCCAAAATGGGTTCATTTGGGGGGGTTTTGTGCCATCTGGACGTTTCATGGCCTCCGAAACTGTGATAGGTAGTGAGGAGTGAAATCAAAAATGTACACCCTTAGAAATCCTGAAGGCGGAGCTTGGTTTTCGGGCCTCGTACGCGGCTAGTCTCCCAAAAAGTCCCACACATGTGGTATTCCCGTACTGAGGAGAAGCAGCAGAATGTATTTTGGGGTGCAATTCCACATATGCCCATGGCATGTTTGAGCAATATATCATTTAGTGACAACTTTGTGCAAAAAAAAATTTTTTTGTAATTTTCCCGCAACTTGTGTCAAAATATAAAATATTCCATGGACTTGAAATGCCTCTCAGCAAACAGCTTGGGGTGTCTACATTCAGAAATGAATGTTTTGAACTGTCCTGGCATTTTATGCACAACATTTAGAAGCTTAGTCACACGTCAACCACTCTTCTAACCACTTGAAGACAAAGCCCTTTCTGACACTTTTTGTTTACATTAAAAAAAAATCTTTTTTTTGCAAGAAAATTACAAACCCCCAAACATTATATATTTTTTTAAAGCAAAGGCCCTACAGATTAAAATGGTGGGTGTTTCATTTTTTTTTCACACAGTATTGGCGCAGCGATTTTTCAAATGCATTTTTGGGGGAAAAAACACATATTTGTTCATTTTAATGCACTAAAACACACTATATTGACCAAATGTTTGATGAAATAAAAAATAGGATCTTAGGCCGAGTACATGGATACCAAACACGACATGCTTTAAAATTGCGCACAAACGTGCAGCAGTGACAAACTACATACATTTTTAAAATCATTTAACAGCCTTTACAGGTTACCACTTTAGATTTACAGAGGAGGTCTACTGCCAAAATTACTGCCCTCGATCTGACCTTCACGGTGATACCTCACATGCATGTCAATTGCTGTTTACATATGACAGACCGACTCTTGCGTTCGCCTTTGCGCGAGAGCAGGGGGGACAAGGGTGCTTTTTTAATTTATATTTATTTTGCTTTTTTATTTTAAGTTTAAACTGTTCCTTCCATTTTTATTTTTTTTATAATTTTTATTGTTATCTCAGGGAATGTAAATATGCCCTATGATAGCAATAAATTGGTCTATTAGACCCTAGATCTCTCCTCTGCCCTCAAAGCATCTGACCACACCAAGATCGGTGTGATAAAATGCTTTCCCAATTTCTCAATGGCGCTGTTTATATCTGGCGAAATTAAAGTCATGAAATGCTCGCAGCTTCCGGTTTTTTAAGCCATAGAGATGATTGGAGCCATTATGGTCTCTGATCAGCTCTATGGTCCGCTGGCGGAACCACCGGCTGCATTCTCAGGTTCCCTGTTTGGACACGGGAGCCAGAGAAAACAATGGAAGACAGTGGGAGGGAGGGGAGAATGATCATTCCCCCACATCTACTACCCTTTGTTCCACTTGACCCTCCCTTCTAAACTGTAAGCTCTAACGAGCAGGGCCCTCTGATCCTTCCTGTATTGAATTGTATTGTAACTGTACTGTCTTCCCTGATGTTGTAAAGCGCTATGCAAACTGTTGGTGCTATATAAATCCTGTATAATAATAATAATAATTCCCTCCCACTGCTTGTAAAAGCAGTCTAGAGGCTAATTAGCTGCTAGGATTGCTTTTACATGAAAGCCGACCGCTGGCTGAAAAGGATGATACCAAGATGATACCTAAACCCGCAGGCATCATTCTGGTATAACCATTCAAAATCCAGCAAAATACCAGTACATTGCTGGTCCTTGTTGGGCATATATTGTAATCTTTTTTTTTCATGAAGCCTGTGGGCTGAACAAAAAAAAAAGAGGTTAATCGGTGGGTATGCCCACCATTAGAATACCTCCCTACATGCACCATTTTGTAATATATATATATATATGCTGAAGCATGGGGGCATTCACCCCAAAAGTTAGGAGAAAATGGCTCCTCCACCCCTGCTGCCCCCATGCTTCGGGCATATGCTCTTTTTTTTAACTGTGGTGGTGAAATCACCTCCTACAGCGCTGGAATAAATGGTAAACAATAAAACACAGTAAACAGTAAAGTATAAAAAAGTTACATACCTGAAAAGCAAACATGATAAAATATAAATAACAATAAAACATTGCAGAATAGAATACAGTAAAGAAAAAGAGCAGAACAATAGAGAGAATATATATATAGAGAGAGAGAGAACAATAAAACAACAATTTTTTTGTATATAAATATATTTTATGTTTTTTTGTACACTTTTTTTGTAACTGTAACGGTTCGGTTCAAGGTTCGAGTCTCTCAAAATGCAATGGCATCTTGGGAGACGCTGTGAAAGTGTGTCCTAGTGTCAGGACCTGGGCTTGAACCTGGGACTTATTCTGTGTCTGGCATTGTCTCTTCCCATTGAGCTGTCTGGGATGCTGGACAGTTCCCTGCCTGATCTGCTGGAAAAACCTATATGATCAATTAGACTACTCTGCTTGGTGTCTTGATTGCAGCTGAACCTTGAACCCCTTGCTCCTCCCATGAACTTCCTATAAAAACCTTGTCTCAGCACTTCCTCTTTGCCATTTGTACCTGCAACCACCCGTGTTTGACCCTCGGCCTGTTCCTGGACTACTCTACTGCCTGATCCCAATATGCAACCACCCGTGTTTGACCCTCGGGTTGTTCCTGGCCTACTCTACTGCCTGATGCCAATCTGCAACCACCTGTGTTTGACCCTCGGCCTGTTCTTTGACTACTCGTCTGCTTGATCCCAGCCTGCAGCCACTCGTGATTGATCCCTTGGCTTGTTTACTGACCACGCTTCTGTTTGATCCTTATCTGCTTATCCGATACTGGACCCCAGCTTGCTCACCTCCTGGTGGGGCAATCCTGAGGACTGCGACCTGGTGCTAACACGCAGCAAAATCCATCTCCACCATCAGGAGCTCTGGTGAACACCGGTTAGCACTTAGACTCCGCACCTCAGTTGAGCCTGTGTGATCTGCCAGAAGTGACTGTCTGTATACCTGTCTTCAACTGCTATAGCAATTGGTCATCGAAGCCCGACGCCTGATCGTGACACCTAGTCTGTGCAATGCAGTACCCTACGCTAAAATTGCACTAGTGAATGGTAGCGTTCAAAACATTCACCAATGCAAAGACCAGGATTGTCAGGACAGCGTGGACAATAATAACGGGTGTCACACCTATATACATGCTTGCTACAGACACAACATCTTCTTTGGGGGGCTCGTTGGGTAGGGGTACCAGGGAGGACATACGGAAAATGCCTCTCATGCAGCCGGCTTGCTGCATTTGATTAGGGATGGTGAGGTGAAGCACCGTCTGGAAACAGAAGGGCTCTGCCGATCTTCCTGAAATTTTAGGAAGGATGCAGTCCGTCCTGAAGCTCTGTATAGCACAAAAGCATTCAGCAAAGCCAATTGAAATAAGTATACAGACACTTTTTGTACCAGCGTCTGGCCTTACGGGCAACTAGGCACAGTGAAAACAACTGGTCGTTGAGGTCCACCCCTCCCATATTTTGGTTATATTCGTAAACACAGGGGGGTTTCTCTACAACACCAGTCGCCCGTAGGAATTTGGACTGTCTTGACAGTCTGCTTGAAGGGAGGACAGAACAAAAACATTCTTATTATCCCACCACTTCACAGTGAGCAAATTATTACACTTGAAGCAGGCTCTCTCCCCCAGCCTAAGATGGGAATCTACAAGCCTCTGGGGTAAGCATCGGTGATTAGGTCTCGCGGTGCCACATGCACCAATTTGATGATCAAACAAGTGACTAAAAAGTCGCACACTCATGTAATAATTGTCCACATACAAGTGGTACCCCTTTCCGAATAAGAGTGACACCATGTTCCACACAATCTTGCCAGTGCTCCCTATGTAATATGGGCAGTTCTCCGGCTCTACATGACTACCACTTCCCTTGTAAACCATAAAACTATATGTATAGCCTGTTGCCCTGTCACAGAGCTTATACATCTTGACCCCCATATCTGGCACGCTTGCTGGGAAGATACTGTTTGAAAGACAAGCGGCCAGAAAATGTAATCAGGGACTCATCAACATAGACAACTTGATCAGGAGTAAACAAGGCTGCAAAACGTTTGTTGAATTGGTTTATGTGGGGCCGAATTTTGTAGAGCCGATTGTATTCAGGGTCTCCACGAGGACAACAGAGTTCATTGTCATTGAAGTGCATGAACTGCAAGATCTGCTCGTATCGTGCCCTGGACATGGAGGCAAAGAACAGGGGCATATGGTAAACTGAGTCAATGGACCAATATGACCGCAACTTACCCATTTTAACTATGCCCATCTCGAGGGATAGGATCAGATAGGTCTTAAATTCAGAAACCGTAATTGGTTTCCATTCTCTCGCAAGGGAGGACTGGGGATTAGCGGTGATGAATTGACCAGCATACAAATTACTTTGGTCCACAATAGATCTTTAGATTTTCGGTGAAAAACGGCAAATAAAAATGCTGTAAAATCAACAGTTTCCACCTGTATTTCGGGTTGGCCAGTGAATGGGGGAAGTACGGGAGCTGTAGAAGTGGTGGGCACTCAATCAGGATTGGCAAATGCAGCAGGAAGGACACTATGGGCACAACAGGTCTGTCTTTGTATTGTTGGTGGCAGCGGGACACTACTTGTGCTTGTCACCTCGCCAGCTTGAACTGCACTTATGGGACTTGCCACATCACCAAGTGTTACTGCAGTGCTGGATGTACGGCCAGGGTGTACTAGGCCACTGGTGCTTGTCAGTTCACCAGAAGGATGAGCGGCACTAGTACTGTCTCTGCTCCATACAAGAGCCCTGCAGTTCTTGCACCTCAACAACAGCAGAAGAAGAATGGGGTCGGGGGGTACGCCTGACCTTAGCACCGACTACGGAGTTGTGGTCCCTGCCATCTGTCATGGAGCCGCTGTCGTCTACAAGATTGTATTCTGAGCTTGAATCTGACAGATGAGTGACAACCTCTTCACTATCTGTCATGCTCAAACATGTAGGCCTCTTCACTATCACTAATGTACCTTCGATTTGCCATTTTGGGCTGTAAATTTACTGGTGCAGTAGTAAGATTCACAGGAAAAAAAGCTCCTAGGCTGTCAGCAACTGTATCAAATGCTACCAAAAAAACCTGTTAGCGATCGCAGGGATCAGGCCTGACGCGAATGCTGCAGTTATGTGTTTAGTGTTTTGTAAGTGACAGTGATCGATCGATACTGCACTAAGGTGGGCTGGGCTGGGCGGAGAGGCAGAACGCAGGTGCTAGTAGGTATCTGGGCTGATCCCGCTAACACTGCGTTTTTGGGAACCCTAAACTGCTGGGGATGCTAGTATAGATCTGATCAGATCAGATATTGATCGGATCAGATATTGATCTGTTCAGATATGTAACAGAATGGCCCGTGACACCCAGAGACTTTTGAAGGATGGGGGGTACTCCTGTGCCAGCTGCACTAATGACTCTTGGGTATAGGGTCATCCTATGTCCCTTTTGGGCATAGGATGACTGAGAACTGATATCTCGGATTAGATGGGACATTAATGATAATTCATGTATTGCAGGATCTTGGAATATTATAGGTTGCTTATTCTGACCCCCAACAGGTCAATACGAATGTCTCATAGACTGTTGAGATGCTAATTAAGTCTGCTACTGTGGTGATGTGAATTTGAGCTTGGTAGCCAGTCTGGCTGCCTATTGTGGGATGTTTAAGTGTCTTGCTGTGATTGCATTCTGTGTCCATTGTGCTACTTAGGTTTGCTTCTACAGACCATTTCATTGTGTATGCTAATGACACTGTTTTGTGTGAAAAGTCTATTGATGATAGATATGTGTTGGCAGTCTGAAAGGTCAGAGGTCTGACTTCTCAGGTTCAGTGGATTAGCATGTCAATTATCTTTACTAAAAGAATTTGACTTGTCAGATGTAGTAATTAACTCCTCTAGATGCAGTGCCCGAATGTCTGTCTGGGATGTGGGGGGAACTTGTTAAGGGCCCATTGTGTGATGTTTTGGGTGGAGAGTGTCATTGTCCCTTTGATTACTGCAGCATGCTTTTTGGTTGTGAACTATATAAAAACCTGAGTTTTACCATTAAAAGATGCATCCATTTTGTAACCAGTAACAGAGCTGTGTGTCTCGTTATTCTGGGAAATAGAATGGGTCCTGCTGGATTGTCGGATAAGCTGTCGTGGTTGGTGGAATGGAAGATTGTAAACGGTGTTAACCCCTGACCGTTACAAGATACTATACCACTAAGGGAGGTGTATGCTGCGTGCGTGGGTGTTAGCGCTACTGACACTAATCTGACACTGCCTGGGGCGATGCAGACCCTAACTGACCCTAAAACCTAACTGATATCACCCACCGGGCGATCAGGGGGTTAAACCTTTATTGGATAATAAACGGCGGGTGCCCTGTTGCTATAAAAAAAAAACTAACTAACCAGTGTCACCCGTAACACTTATACAGTGATCACTGGTGAAAGGGTTAACTAGGGGGCAATCAGGTGGTTAAATATATGGAGGTACCTGACCCTATAAAAACCTGGCGTGAACCTAAATAGCTAACTGGCTAACTAGCGTCACACCTAGCACTTATACGGTGATCACTGGTGACTAGGGGGCAATCAGGGGGTTAAAACCTTTATTAGGTAGTATATGGGGGTACCTAATGCTATAAAAACCTGACTGTAACCTTAATAACTAACAGGCTAACTAGCGTCACCTGCGACACTAATACAGTGATCAGAAAAAAGATTGCTTAGTGACACTGGCGACAGGGAGTGAAAGTGGGCGATCAAGGGGTTAAACTTTTATTGGGGGATTAGGGGGGTACCTTAGACCTAAAGAGACCTACCACTAACTGCCCTAACACTTTTTACAGTCACAAATTACACCAAATTCAGTGATCAGTAAATAAATTAACACCGCAATCGGTGACACTGTGATTGGGGTTGTAGGGGGTGATTGGGGGGTGAAAAGTATATCTACATGTACTGGTGTCAGTGTACTGTTGGTGCACTTACTTGTGATGTCTTTTCTCCTCGGGCGTGGATCAAAAAGACCAACAAGGGGAGAGTGACATCACTTCCTTTGTCTGTGTTTACACTTTCACAGGCAGACGAAGCCTGTCATTGGTCAGAAGCAATCGTGAGGGGGTGGCCATGAATCAGTGGCCTCCCCTTCAGGACGGATCGCTCCTGCAACGATTCCAACCGCCTTGGGCACCTCACACCTGCGGGAGGGGAGTAACGAATATATACGTTACTCTGCCTGCCTGTGCCATTCTGATGACGTATATCGTCGTGAGGCGGTCGGCAGGTGGTTAAAGTATTTGAACCAGGGGTCTAATTGTGAGTCACCTTTTTGGGGATTGACATCCCACCGAAATCTCCTAGGGATATTTTTTTCAGAAATTTATTATTCTAGGTCCCATTCAGTATGCAGCTATGAAACCATTAGGGTTTTTTAAGCGCAAAAACATGCCACCTATCTCAGATTCCTCAGTGTCTGTCGAAACAAAAATTCCCTCAGCTGAGAATGCTTTAGTGGATCTGTAGTCAAAAATGTCCATATTGAAAAATGTGAAAATACAGTATATATAAATATTGCAAAAAAAAAACAATAAACTCAGTGCAGCAATAAAGCAGTCTAGAAAAATTGTAAAAAATAAAAAAAATGTGCATTTTATTGGCTGACATCATTATATATACTGCAACGATGACACATGAGCCCCAAACCCCAGATGATGTCCGAAACATGTCAGGTGATGATCTTGGAATCACTGCCTATACTCCCAAGCTTGTTTTATCAGATTTGCTGTAAGTGTAATTAAATGTCAAACAATATCACACTATGCGGATCATTTGTTTTTCATGTACACCATTTGATGTGATTCATTACATGTTTTGGAGTCTATCATAGATATATGACAGGAATTGCTGATGAGCACTGATTAGCATCATATGTGGGTACTGATTGACATCATATGTGTGCACTGATTGGCATCCCTGGTGGCCATGGATAGCATACCTGGTGGTCATCAGTGGTGGGCATCCCTGGTGGTCCTGGTGGCATCCCTGGTGGTCCTGGGTGGGGCTGTGCTGATAATCGATCCGCGCAGAGCCCCTGTCAGGAGAGCCGCAGATTGGCTCTCCTCTACTCACGTCTGTTAGACATGAGTGAGGAAAAGACTATAAATGGCTTTTCCTGTTTACATCATGATCAGCTGTGATTGGACATAGCAGATCACATGGTAAAGAGCCTCTGTCAGAGGCTCTTTACCGAGATCAGTGGTGCGGTGTGTCAGACTCACAAAACAAGCTTCCCCCACCTGTGGGCGCCACTCCCATCTCAAATGAAGCATGCTCCACTGTGAAACTGTGCACTGTGTGCACACGGCAGGAAGTAGGGTTGCTGTGTCTCCCAACCAGAAAATATGCCATTTCTTGGGAATATTTTTTTATACACTATTCCTTAGGTGATTAGAGATCCAAGCAGGCTTGAACAGCACCACACATAGCATGCAAATATAAAACAATGTACATTATCAAAGACATTAGCTATAATTAAATATAATGGAATTGGATATCAGGCTAAAAATACTGGGCCAGATTCACAAAAGAGATACGACGGCGTATCTCCTGATATGCCATTGTATCTCTGAGATACGATTGTCGTATCTATGCGCCTGATTCATAAAATCAGGTTACGCATAGATAGCCCTAAGATCCGACAGGTGTAAGTGACTTACAACATCGGATCTTAGGCTGCAATTCTAGGCCGGCCGCTAGGTGGCGATTCCATTGCGGTCGGCGTAGAATATGCAAATGACTAGTTACGCCGATTCATGAACGTCCGCTTTGCCCGTCGCTGTAAATTTACGTAGTTTCCGTAGAGATACGCCGCGTAAAACTAAAGCTGCCCTCTAGGTGGTCTAGCCAATGTTAAGTATGGCCGTTGTTCCCGCGATGAAATTTGAAAATTTCACGTCGTTTGCGTAAGTCGTCCGTGAATGGCGCTGGACGCCATTTACGTCAACGTCGAAACCAATGACGTCCTTGCGATGTCATTTAGCGCAATTCACGTCAGGAAATTTTAGGGACAGAGCATGCGCAGTACGTTCGGCGCGGGAATGCGCCTAATTTAAATGGTCCCCGCCCCATTTGAATTAGGCGGGCTTGCGCCGGGCGGATTTACGCTACGCCGCCGCAAGTTTACAGGCAAGTGCTTTGTGAATCAAGCACTTACGCTGAAAACTTGCGGCGGTGTAACGTAAATGTAATATGTTACGCCGCCGCAGCGTAGTGCGATTCTACCTGAATCTGGCCCCATGATTGTTATAGCCCTTACGAATATTGGCTATATGCTCATTGAGTCTGACATTCAATGCCCAAGTGGTGCAACCTATATATTGTAACCCGCATACAGTAAGCACTGACGCATATATACTACATGTGTAGCCCTACATGTTATGAGTGATTTTATAGTATAGGATTTTAAGGAAAACCTTGGAAGAAAATTCTGTATTCTTCCATTTTTTACATGCATTGACATGGCAAACCTGACAACCCCTACATTTGAAGTATCCAGTAAGGTTGCGAAAAAGACGAGACCTAGAGGTTCTGCAGGATATGCCAAAGTTTTCCCAAAATACGTTTAACAGCTACGTGTGTTGAGTAGAAAAATATGTGACTAGTGAAAAACTGTCAAAGTTGCATTTATCTTTAGCGCTGTCATTCACCCTATCTGTCAATAGGGGTTCTCTTTCCATAGCTCTAACTTGGTCAAGTGTGGTCTGATGCCATGTACACACGATCATTTTTCAGCATGAAAGAAAACGTAGTTTTTCAGCATGTCCAAAAAACGAAGTTTTTCCAACATCATCATTAAAAACGACATTGCCCACACACCATCGTTTTAAAAAAATGATTTCCTGAAGTGGATACAATGTCTGAAATCTGGAGTGGACAATAATAGATACACAGAAAATCTTAATGAAAGCAGTATTGAATAAAATCTAGATATTTGTTTTCAGATGATCTAAATGACTGCAGACTATGAGGCATGGAGTGGATGGGAATACTAGACAGAAGGGGCTTAAATAAGAATCTGCGAATGACAGAGTGGGGGAGGGGGGGCTGTGGGCACTATGGCCAGGATTCACGTAGCACTTACGCCGACGTATCTCGAGATACGCCGCGTAAGTGCACATATGCGCCGTCGTATCTATGCGCCTGACTCTGAAAGCAAGATACGCCTGAAAATAGGCTTCATCTGACCGGCGTAAGTTTCCTACGCTGTCGTATCGTGGGCACATATTTACGCTGGCCGCAAGGGGCGCTCCCATTGATTTACAATTTGAATATGCAAATGTGTGAGATACGCCGATTCACAAACGTACTTGCGCCCGGCGCATTAATATACGCGGTTTACGTAAGTCGTATGTCCGGCGTAAACTTACGACTCATAAATCAGGTGTAAGTCAGCAGCATCAATGCAAATGGCTGCACCAGGGAACACAGCCGTCGTTTTTTACGTTGTTTACGTAGTACGTAAATAGGGCTAGTTGTAGGTTACGTTCAAGTCGTAGGCAGTGATTCGACTTAGGCAGTTGTTTCGACGTGATTCTAAACATGCGCAGTACGTTAATTTTATCTTTATGAGGCTCAGTCCATCATTTATATGGGGTCACGACTCATTAGCATGGCTCACGCGCACTGCCACTTACGACGAGTTACGTCAAGGGGACCCAGCGTAGATTAGGGAGCAAGTGCTTTGTGAATACTGTGCTCTCCGCTCTGCGCTACGTCGGCGTAGCGTATATTCGATACGCTACGCCGGCATAACTATGCGCCAAGGTATGTGAATCCGGGCCATATGTGTAGTTAGACAAGCCCGTTGTAGATTATTGGTGTATGTGTTATCACTAAACAAGGATACAAATTTGAATTAAAATAAGACCTGAAATAAAAGTTGCATAAATAAAATATGAGGTGAGGTTTAATTTATAAATAATATATAATTAATTGTAATGTACAATGTATTGTTATAGTCTCTGAGTTATTTATATGTATTGTTCCTTATTTGTGATTTTTTTTTTAAATAGTAGTTTAATATTGTTTAGAAAAAGCTTTGATTGCATTCATGTTTTTATATATTTTTTTAAATCTGAAGAAGTGAGACTTCCACAACCCCCCCCCTGTATTTTTAGATAAGACATCATTTTGGACTTTTACATGTGGAGTGTTACTGTCATACCTTATCCTATAGAAATAAAAAACGTGCCTGTGGTGTCTCTCTTCTCTGTCCAAACCTAATACAAGTTTTCGCTTTAGATACACTTTAAAGCTGCCAGCTTGAACGCACAAAACATAAAAAAAAAAGATTTTTTATTAAATATAAATCATTTTGGTTTGTGGTCCACAAAGTAGTACCTGATTTGCCTTGGGGACACAGTGACACTGTTAAATACTAGATTGAAAGTGGTGACTTGCCAGGTGCTGGATGTGTTCTTCCACTGTTAATTACTCTATTGTTTATCCTGAGTTTTCTGGAAATCACCTGGGTTTGGGCATGAGTTGCCTGTAGCCTGATGTACTTTTGTTGTATGGCTTAATGTCGATCCCATATAATCACACCTCTGTAATGATAACCACCTGTCAAATGGGTGCAGAATAGGAGTGCTACATGTAGGCAAGAAAACTGTAAAAAAAGTATATGGTTTTATAATGTGTGTTTGCCTACAGAAAGTAAAGCAGTTAGAAGAACACTTAAGCTGCGTACACACGATCGGATATCTGATGGAATCTAATCCGATGGATTTTTTTGTCGGATAACCAATGAAGCTAACTTTCATCAGTCTTGCCTACACACCATCAGTCAAAAATCCGTCTGTGCCAAAACGCGGTGATGTAAAACACTACAACGTGCTGAGAAAAATTAAGTTCAATGCTTCCGAGCATGCATCAACTTGTTTCTGAGCATGCATGGATTTTTGTCCGATGGACTTCCCCACAGACGATCGTTTTTTTCTATAGTTTTTTTATCTATAGGAGCAATTTTAAACATGTTCTATTTTTTTTCTCCGATGGAAAAAAAAGACTGATGGGGCCCATACAAGATCGGTTTGTCTGATGAAAACAGTCCATCGGTCTGTTTTCAACGACAAACCGATCGTGTGTACAAGGCTTTAGTAGTGACTGATCCTGCACCCTTTAAAAAATTATTTTAAACATTCAACTACATTTCCATACTAGAAATATTATAATAGGATATAATTATTCTCTGGTCCCTTCTTCCCAATGATGCCTCCAACATTATTACCAATATTTTCCCAGGAACTCAACCCCTTGTCACATATATCTATGATTTAAATATATTTAATAGGGATGAGCTTCGTGTTCGAGTCAAACTCATGTTCGACTCATGTTCGAATTACGAACGTTACGAGCCGTTTGCGCCAAATTCAAGTGGCGTGTCACGGCCCATAATTCACTGCGGCATCGCAGTGCATTGCTGGCTGATGATTGACCAAGCATGCACTATGACCCACATGCTTTGGCCAATCACAGCGCGTAAAAAGCGGAGAGACAATAATTGACCAAAGCCAGGGTGGCTTTGGCCAATTATGGCTCAGTGGGTTTAGTGCACACCCCGCACTATATAAGGCTGCCTGGAAGTCGGCCTTGTGTAGTGTGTTGCGGTGGTTAAGACAGAGAGAGACAGCGAGAGAGAGAGTGTCATTTTTTTTTGTTAGATAGAGCAGGCAGGCAGGCTAGTCAGTTAGAGTTACAGTGTGTAGAGGATATATATGCATCCCAGGTGTTGTATATATATATTTATAGACTGTATTGAGTTTAGCTAGATCCGCTCTTCCTAATATACTGACAGGCAGGCAGGTGATTGTGCTAGCTGCAGTATTTTCACTTAGTGTGCTGTGTCTTCTGCACAGTGTGCACCTAAAGCAACGTGAATACAATTGCTGTTGTTCTCATATACCACAGGTAGTGGCTGATCAGCAAGTATTCTCAATTGGTGTACTGTGTCCTCTGCACAGTGTGCACCTAAAGCCACGTGAATACAATTGCTGTTGTTCTCATATTAATACCACAGGCAGTGACTGATCAGCAAGTATTTTCACTTGTTGTACTGTGTCCTCTGCACAGTGTGCAAATAAAAGCTACATCAATACATTTGCTGGTGTTCTCATAAAACTACCACAGGCAGGGATCTGCAAGTATTTTCACTTGGTGTACTGTGTCCTCTGCACAGTGCGCACCTAAAGCTACATGAATACATTTGCTGGTGTTCTCATATTAATACCACAGGCAGTGACTGATCAGCAAGTATTTTCACTTGGTGTACTGTGTCCTCTGCACAGTGTGCACCTAAAGCTACGTGAACACATTTGCCGGTGTTCTTTTATTAATACCACAGGCAGTGATCAGCAAGTATTGTCAGTATTTGTGCAGCTACATCTCCCTGCAGGCCATTAGTAACATTTTATTTGCCTTTTTTTTCTGTAAAATTAGGTTCCTCACATGTTCCAAGTAGTCTACCCAATCTTCCTGTATTTTTATGTGTTTTTTTTTATGTATTTTTATGTGTGTATTGTACCTCCACAGTTGTGGAAGGCACTCTGGGACCTCCCTTAGGCTAATACTTTCTAGCTTTTTTGAGTTATAACAACAAGGCCTTTACAGATAATGTGTGTTTTTGTCAAGCATGTACATTTATCCAATGCAGTGCTATCAATTTGCATCTCTATATTTTATGTTCATGACATGGGTTGTGGTTGCTTATTCATCACAACTCGTTAACAGTGGCCCAGATTCAGGTAGATTTGCCCATTACTTACACCTGTTCAGCTCAGCTGAATTTCTCTGCGCCGGGGCAATTTGTCAAGATTGCCACCTGATTCAGGATTCCTTTTGTGTGTTAATTTGCTCCTGTGTTAGGCAAAATTGAGGGCGCAAGCCAGCGCAAGTGAAAGTGGGTGTGCCCCTATGCAAATTATGTTTTTTCCGCTCAGCAGTGGTTTGCTGCGGGCGCACGCATGCGCAGTTCGGCCGCTCCCGTCTGCGCATGCGTGCACCACCTGCCAGGAGTGAGGAAGTAGGGGTTGATGCTCCTCCCCCCTCCATCCCCACCCCATGCTCCATCCCCACCACAGGCTCAACCACGCCAACTGAGGAGCCAGAGCCAGGGGCACCCTTGGCACAAGGATGTCTAAAAAAAATATATATATTTTCCTTTTTTTTTTTGGCTCAGATTATGAGCTTTTATTTAGTTTATGCTTAGATTATGAGCTTTTATTTAGTTTATGCTCAGATTATGAGCTTTTTTATATTTTTGTTATGCTCAAAGTTTGAGTTTTTATTTTATTTTGTAGTCCCTACACACGGTGAGGAGTGTATACTACAGTGTGACTGGTGTGTGAATGGGGGGGGGGTGGCACTCCTGCTGGAAAAGGGGTGTCACCCTCTGCCATGTGAAAGGTGTATGAATGGACAGCAACATAATTGGAGCCTTGACGCAGCGTTGCTGCTCCCTGATACCATGGGGTATCCTTGGGTCTAATCCAATTTGGGTGCATGTGGGGTGTGTGTGCTAGGGACCACAGTGGTGTGCACGCGTGCATTCTACTTGTGACATGATTATTGTGTGTGTTTAACGTGCAAAGAGACGTTCCACGAGACCACTTCTGACTGCTCTTCCCTCAGTAGACCGGGTAGAGTTGCTTGGGGGGGATTGTGGGGTTCGGGGGTCAGGTCATCACGTATGTCAATCTCCAGGCCCTTTCTCTGGGCAAAGTTGTGCAGAATACAACATGCCCCGATGATCTTGCATACAAAGTTTGGGGAATACAACAGGGTCCCCCCGGATTTATCCAGGCATCTGAAACGGGACTTAAGGATGCCAAATGTGCGCTCCACCACTGCATGGGTACGTGCATGTGCTTCGTTATATCTTTCCTCTCCCGGGGTTTGGGGGTTCCGGTATGGGGTCATCATATGGGGTCCCAGTGCATATGCAGAGTCACCTGGAAGCGAAAAGACAGGAGGATGTTAGTCATGCATGTGCCCCTCGTGATGTCTGCATCATGGGGGGGGGACAGTCATACCTGACACCCATGTCACTCACCAATCAGCCAGCTGTCCCCATACACGTTCTGTTCAAATTCGGTGGGGATGGGGCTCTGACGGTAGATGAAACTGTCATGGCAGGACCTGGGGTGTTTGGCACGGACATGCCATATGAGGCCAAGGGCATCCACGATCACCTGGACATTTATGGAATGCCAGTGCTTCCTATTACAGTAGATATGCTCTAGTTCATGGGGGGGCCGTAGTGCCACATGGGTACAATCAATGGCACCCACAGTGCGTGGGAATCTGGCTATTTGATAGAAATCTGTGATTGCCTTCTGCCGCAGGTCCTCCTGGGTGGGTTTGATGAACTGGTGTGACATGCGCCTGAGGATTGCAGCGATAACTTGGTGCACACACCTGCTCATGGAGGATTGGGACATCCCAGCCACAATTCCACCTGTGCGTTGAAAAGATCCACTTGCCAGGAAATGCAGGGTTGCCACTACCTTCACCAGTGGCTGCACTGCATGTCCACAATGTGTCTGGCTGGTGATGTCATCATGCAGGATTGTGGCTAAATCCAGGATGACTTCAGGGCTGAATCTAAACATGCGATACACCTCAATATCACTCATGTCAAAGATGTTCCTGCGCACTCGGTATACCCTCTCCCGTGCCGTCCTACGAGTCGGTTCACTCTCTAGTATTGCTAGAACCATGGCTGCCCCTGGCATGTTGGCACACAGATGTGAGAACCAGAAAGTGTGGGTGCTCTGCTTGTTCAGCTCGTCCGTATTGGTGCTGCTGTAGTTGCTCTCCAGCTGACCTGTGGCTATCTGTTGCTAACTTGCCCCTGCTTATATAATGTGCAAATTTGCCCGGGCCGAACAGCTTGCGCGCTTTGTGTGCAAAATGCGCCTCACACGCGCAAGTTTCTGAATCAGCGGTAGTTCCTCATTTGCATATTTGCTGAGGGAAAACCATGAGAGCGCAAGTTGCACCCTGTGCAAAAATGCCCCTTAATTGCGCCGGGGCAGAGAAACTGCGTCCGTGGAAAAATGCCTCATTTCAGGCTTAGCTTGCTTTCTGGGTCATCCGCAGATTTGCCTGGGCGCAAATCCGTACTTGCGCGGCGCATATCGCGATTGCCCCTGCGCAAGTCGTACCTGAATCTGGGCCAATGTTTTCTATCATTTAGTGATTTTGTAATTTACTGTATATAGCCAAGGTGATCTGTCTTTGGTTATAAATACAGCATGTGTTATGCATGCAATGCCATAATTTGCATTATTTACATGATGTGAGACACTGTGTTTTGCCTGACCACATCTCCATGCGCCGTCGGGCTGGGAATAGGCCATGTAAGCCACCAGGGGACTTTGCCCCGTTTCCCACTTCAATGGGAGATCAGGGCTCAAGTCCTGCGGGAACGCGTGGGAACGGAGTTCCTGTACTTTTTTCACAGCAGGAACTCAGTTCCCTTTGCAGGACTAGAGCAGTCGAGAGCAGTCTAGCCACCCGAGCCGATCCTTCACTAAGCGGCGATTCCCAGCTCGAGTCACTGTCAGGGGCAGGCGAAATTAGTAATCCTTTATGTTACTGGCTGCTTCCTGTATATGGATTCATCAGGTAGTGTGCGGGTATTCCGTCACTTCCTCGATGCCGCAATGTCTCCTGGGAGCTTTTGTCATTGTTCCCAGGAGACATTGCGGAGGTCTGCCGCTAGTTATCGTGGGATTTAGAAAGAACTTGCTTGGATCATAGACCCTCACCTTTTTTGAACTGTTTTTCTTTTTGATGCAAGTTTATCCTGAGTCACGCCAGTGATATTCTGGATTTCTCCGTAAAATAATAGATATACAATAATTGGTCTATGGTCATATACGTTATATATTCTCACATTTTTTTTGCATTTGATTATTTTGGTCACCCCTAGGCCATTATTAATCCATGTCACCTGTGTATTTTGGTTTCTCCTTGATACATTAGATATACATTGGTTGGTTATACAGTTTTTATGCTGGATACAGTTTATGATGATATTTTCACATTTTTATCACTTTAACATTCACTTTTTGTATATCTTTATATCCTGGTCATTCAGGTTACTACTTATTCACTAGCGCAGCACACTTTTACCTTATCACTCTTTTCACATATTATCTGTATGTTTTTGTGCTAGCAGCTGCTCTGTTCGCCTTCAGCAGCGCAGTATTTTACCCCCCCTTCACCATAAGGAGGGAGGGGATGATGAGGCCACTGACTCCACATGGGTGCCTGATAGGAGAGAGGAGGAGGAGGAGGCACATCTCCAATAAGGCAGGATGCCCTCCAGGGGCCAGTTTAAGGGCAGCACACCGACTGCATCACAACGTAGAGCTCCACATGTGCAGGGCGCTGCTGTCTCTCCGCGTTATTCCAAAAGTTCTTTGGTGTGGGCCTTTTTTGAGATGAGTGCATCAGATCGCACACCGCTGCTATTTGCAACATATGTCGCAAGCGTATCTCGCGTGGCCAAAACATCACATGCTTGACCAGACATATGTCAACCTGCCATGCAGTTCGTTGGCAAGCATACCTCAAAAACCCGCACCAAAGAACAAAGCTGACCTCTCCTTGCTCCTCATCTGCTGGGATCTCCAACCCCACTATACCTTCAGTCTTCTCTGAAGCCTGCACTGATAGGACTGAAGGTGCAGAATTAGGTGTGTCACAGCCAAGTACTTGTGGGCAATCTACTATCGGTACACCAACGTCAGATTGTACCAGGCAAATTTCCCTGCCCCAGCTGCTGCAGCGCCGAAATACGTTTTCTCCCAGCCATCCACATGCCCAGCGGTTGAATGCTAGCTTGGCTAAATTGCTAGCACTTCAACTTCTGCCATTTCAGTTGGTAGATTCTGCCCCCTCCCATGAGTTTGTGGAATGTGCGGTACCTCAGTGGCAGGTTCCCAAACGCCACTTTTTCTCACGGAAGACGATTCTGTCTCTCTACCGGCATGTGGAAGGCAATGTCCATGCCTCGCTGGACAGGGCAGTCAGTGGTAAGGTGTATATTACTGCTGACTCATGGTCCAGCAGGCATTGACAGGGACATTACCTATCTTTCACGGTGCATTGGGTGACTCTGCTTGCAGCTGGGAAGGATGCAGGACAAGGTACAGTAGTGTTGGAGGTTGTTCTGCCACCACGCCTCCAAAATGCTACTACTGGTGATTGTGACACACCTCTCTCCTCCACCCCTCCTCATCTTCTTCATCTGTGGCATCTTCCTGTGCTGATGTGTCCTCAGAACCAGCGGTGCTCCGTAGGCGTTCAAGGGGCTACGCAGGTATGCAGGCAAAGAGATGCCATGCGGTGCTTGAGCTGGTGTGCTTGGGGGACAGGAGCTACACTGGGGCAGAGGTTCTGTCAGCTCTGCAGGGGCAGGCTCAGAGGTGGTTGACGCCATGCCAGCTTAAGCCAGGAATGGTGGTTTGTGACAATGGCACCAACCTCCTCTCCGCCCTGCGACGGACAACAGACCCATGTGCCCTGTTTTGCTCATGTCCTTAACTTGGTGGTGCAGCGGTTCTTGGGCAGGTACCCGGGCTTACAGGATGTCCTGAAGCGGGCCAGGAGACTCTGTGTGCATTTCCGACAGTCATATAATGCCAGTGCTCGGCTGGCAGACCTCCAAAAGGAATACAACCTGCCCAAGAACCGCCTAATCTGTGACATGCCCACCAGGTGGAACTCTACGTTGGCCACACTGCAGTGGCTGCACACGCAGCAGAGGGCCATCAATGAGTATATGTGCCAATATGGCACCAGGACAGGGTCAGGGGAGCTTGTTTTTTCCCCCAATGCCAGTGGGCCATGATCAGGGATGCATGTATTTAAGGAGGCCACGAGGATGGTGAGCAGTGCATGCATCAGTGACACTGTCCCACATGTTGAAGCACATACTGCGTGGAATAATGGACAGGGCCCTTGAGGCAGAACAGAGGGAGGAAGAGGAGGACTTCCTCACCTCTCAAGGCCCCCTTTATCCAGACAGTGTTCCTGCTTGCCCGCCTATCACACAGGAAGAGGACGAGGAGGAGGAGGAGGATTGTGTCAGCATGGAGGTGGAGCCTAGCACTCCGTATCAGCAGCAGTCTTCAAGGCATCAATTACAGTCCCAAGAAACCCATGGACTTGTACGTGGCTGGGACGAGGTGGCTGCGGATCATGTCGTCCTCAGTGACCCAAAGGACTCCGCACCGAATGCCTCAGCAAACCTACGCTGTATGGCCTCCCTGATCCTGCAAAGTCTGCGGAAGGATCCTCGTATTTGTGCTATTAAGGAGAGGGATCATTACTGGCTGGCAACCCTCCTTGATCCACATTACAAGGGTAAGGTTTCAGACCTTACCTTCCCGGCGCAGAGGGAGCAGAAGATGAAACATCTTCGGGAGGCCTTGCAGAAAGGTCTGTGCAACGCGTTCCCAGAGACTGGGAGGTTACAAAATCCTAGTCCTGGACAACCTGTTGCTGAGGCTTCGGTAAGTCACAGAAGGAGCGGTGGAGAAGGTGGCCGTTTGACCGATGCGTTCAGACAATTTTTTAGTCCGCAGCCCCAAGGTATAACCGGTGCCAGTAACCATCGCCAGCGTCTGTTTTACATGGTGTGGGAATACCTAGGGGCAATATCAGACTTGGACACCTTTCCTACCGAAAATCCTCTGGCTTACTGGGTCTTGAGGATGGATTTGAGCTACTGGCCTGTCCTGCATCCAGCGTTCTTTTGGGAAACCACCAACAAAGGCCCAATTTTTCTGCCCCTGCTCAACAGGGGCATGTAATTGCAATTCTTGATCTAATATTTAACAGCAGGGCCCATTCCTGCACCCACCAAGAGTAACTGTGAGGACTTAGAGTGTTGTGGCACCAGCACCAGCACCAAAAGCCCAATTTTTCTACCACTGTTCAACAATGGCATGTAATTACAATTCTTGATATAATAGTTCACAGCAGGGAGTTCCAGCGCCCACCAAGACTAACTGTAAGGGCTTACAGTGTTGTGGCAACACCAACACCTAGGGCCCAAATTTCTGCAGAGTATATACGGCAGGCACCTACTTTAAAACATCCAACTTACAAACGACTCCTACTTGCAAACGGAAGGAGACAACAGGAAGTGAGAGTAAATCTACCCCTAGGAAGGGAAATTCTCTTCTGTAAGAGGTGTCTCCTATCCACTGATCACCAATCCTTGTTTCACTAAAAAAAACTAATTAAAAAAAAAAGCATTTATCATTGGGTCAGAAAGTGAGGTGCAATCTTCTGAACAGATGCGCACAGACAGCAAAACAAATGTTACAGGTGTGAAAACCCTTCTCTATGTTTTCCAAAAAGCTTAAAAATAGATTTTTTTTTGGCTGGAGATACACTTTAAAAAATTACCAGTTCAAAATTACAAACAGATTCTACTTAACAACAAACCTACAGTTCCTGTCTTGTTTGCACCACCTGTATACTGCTGTTCAAAGTATATAGGGCCAAAGGGGCTGTTAATGACCTGGGGGGGGGGGGGGACCCATGCTATTTTTCTCAATGATTTTAATCCATATTGCAGGGACCAGACATTACATTAAAGCGGGTATCCAACCACACTTAGCATTTTTTAAATGTATGTCCTTTCATCATGCGTTTTTATAATATAAATCTGGCCACTTACTATTTTACAATCTCCGGCCGCTCCGCATGGTTATTCAAAAAAGATAGTTTATAAAACTATGTCCACACCATTGTCATTTTGCTTGTGGGCATTGTGAGGCCCACAGGCACTTACTCCCTGGATATCTTGGATGGGGAGTTATATTGGGGAAGCACACTGCATCTTGGGAAATGATGACACACATTTTCCAGGAGCATTAGCGTGCTGAGGAGCTGAGGGAGATGATGTCAGAATCCTAGGTGATTCCGAAGGCAGATTTCGTGGTACCGCATAGCAACAGGCATTTCCAGGTGAAATTTTATTTTTTATTTTTTAGGTCTAATGAGCACAATAATGAAAACAAAATTTGGGATGGAAACTCCACTTTAAAGCCGCAAGCGGTTCTTATAGTAATGTAATTTTGTGCAGGGACAGTTCTAAACACGTGCCACTTCAAAGGCATACTATAGACACCCAGCAGGTACGATATTTAAAGGAATTTTTCAAATTTTAAGCATCATTAAAATCACTGCTCCCGAAAAAAACGTCAGTTTTTAAAACTTATTTTTGCATTGATACATGTTCTCTGGGGCAAGCCCCAGGTCCCCAAACCCATTTTACGACAATAACTTGCATATTAGCCTTTAAAATTAGCAGTTTTGATTTTGAACGTTCGAGTCCCATAGACTTCAATGGGGTTCTAAAGTTTGCGCGAATGTTCGGTCAGTTCGAAGGTTCTGGTGCAAACCGAACGGGGGGGGGGGGTGTTCGGCTCACCCCTAGTCTGTATTCAGTCATGCTGAAGTTACTAGCCAGGGAGAGGAGGTGAGCACTGTGGGGAGGAAGTGAACGCTGTGGGGAGGGAGAGGAGGTGAGCGCTGCGGGGAGGAAGAGGAGGTGAGCGCTACAGGGAGGGAGAGGAGCGCTGCGGGGAGGGAGAGGAGGTGAACGCTGAGGGGAGGGAGAGGAGGTGAGCGCTGCAGGGAGAGGTGGTGAATGCTGGCGGGGAGGGAGAGGAGGTAAGCTCTGAGGGGAGGGAGAGACAGAGGAGCGAAGGGGTGCAGGGGTCCACTGTCACTGAAGCTGGCCCACTGAGCCATTGGCCCACCAGTCCATCCCTGCTTCTGTGCCTTTACATTACACTCCTGTGCTCTCACTACCATGGCTAACTCCCAATCCTCCTCCCCCCATGTCACACCTGCACATCAACCAACACTATCATCACTGCGACTGACCCCTGTACACCCCATTCCCTTTTGTTCTCCTTTAATAAGTCAACCCTATCTATTTTTTAAATTACAGTGCAAACTAAAATCGAATTGGATGCTGCTTATTGCAAAATGTAAAGTTTGTATGATTTGTACTTGGATTATACAATAGGACAACAAAATATGTTGTTATAATAATAATAATAATAATAATAATAATAATAATAATAATACCTATTCTGGAGAATGATTTCACCATTATTTGGCAACTATGCAGTATATATAGAGAGAAGAGTGCTCAAGCAATGTCAAGGAGTTGCAATATACATTAAAATAAATCTTGTCCTTTACTCTGGCGCCACCTAATGAATAACTGAAGTTTTTAATAATACTAATAATAATAATGTGCTGCGCTAAACTGATACTGTATATGCTGCAGTTTTATATTGCCTGCTAGGTTTAGCGTATATATTATTAGGACACGTTGCTTGGTTTTGAGCATTAAATAGACTCTATCAATAGATTAAAAAGTCCTCCCTGCAAAGAAAAATGAATACTTTACCAGGCATCAACTTGTTGTTTTTGTTAATGTGGTATGAAAGTATGGGAATAACAGTTACTGATATAGAATCGCCATAATGCAAATGCACTAGACAACCAAACATTTGATTTATCAATTTTTGTGTTTTTACTGTTCATTTCATATTCAAAGGTTTTTATTGAAAGATCAACATATGATAACAAGCATAATGTAACAAGCCCACCACTGCCAGCAATCAGTGCCAACTAGTGCCCACAATTGCCACTAATTTGTGCCCAAAAGTTCAAACAACCAGTGCCCAAAAATGCCAGCAATCAGTGCTCACAAGTCAGTGCTGGCTATTAGTGCTGCCCATCAATGCCTATCACTGCTGCCCATCAATGCTCATCACTTCTGCCCATCAATGCCACCCATCAATGCCCATCATTGACTATCAGTGCTGCCCATCAGTGCCGCCTATCTGTGCCCACCAGTGCTGCCTATCTGTGCCCACCAGTGTCGGCCTTTCTGTGCCCACCAGTGCCACATATCAGTGCCACCTATCAGTGTCCATAGGTGCGGCATATTCATGCCTCCTCATCAGTGCCACCTAATTAGTGCCCATAAGTGCCGCCTCATCAGTGCCCATAAGTGCTGCCTCATCAGCACCCATCAGTGAAAAAGAAAAATTACTTATTTGCAAAATTTACTGATAGAATAAAAAATGTTTTATTTTTTTTTCTAAATTTTTGGTCTTTTTTTTTATTTTTGGAAAAAATAAAAAACCTAGGAGTGATTAAATACCACCAAAAGAAAGCTCTATTTGTGTGAAGAAAATGATAAAAATTTCACATGGTTACAGTGTAGCATGACTGACAATTGTCATTCAAAGTGTGACAGCGCTGAAAGCTGAAAAATGGCTTGAGCTGGAAGGGGGTTTAGGTGCCCTGTATTGAGGTGGTAAAATATATTCCATATCACCTGTTGCTGTTAGGTACCTTATGTAATGATAATAAGAGAAATAAGGAAGAGAAGAAAAAGAAAGAAAAAGAGAAGAAAAAGTACAGTAAGATAATAAGGAAAGGTGGGGTGGGGGTTGGGTTGAGGGCGCATAGGGTGTACCGGAGGCATAATCTATTCTTATAGTTTTATCATTGTTGCATATAAAAATGTTAGTTACCATGACTGGAGTACCTGGTGGTCAAAGTTTATAGGTAAACAATGTGTGATCCATGGTTTCCATAGTTTACTGTTCATTTCAATGAACCTGCACAGTAATGGAGATAAAATACACCATGCAAACATTTTTTTAAATGTCCTTCAGACAATAAAATACTAAACATGAGCTGCTTTGAATATCAGTATTTATACATGAACTATGTTTTACTACAGAAAAATACTGTGTAATAAATCCTTATTCACGCCTTCCTCTTTTGAAGCATAGTCCTGACAACATCAATAGATGAAACTATGGTCTGTTTTTTTTTTTTTTTTTTTCATTTTATCCATGTTAATTTCTTCTGTTGGAGTCCTTTCCTGGCCAGTCCCATCCAGGTACCAGTACAGACCAACTGTACTAAAGCTCCACCTGATCCTTTTTTTAAAACGAAGGGTCATGGTGGTCTGGTAAGTAGGCACTTACCTCTACCTCTCACCGGGTGTTACCAGTTTGATATCTGTTCCGTGGTGATGGTGTCTACTCTCAAGTTAACCCTTTGATGCATGGACTTACCAATTGCTTATCACTTAATGACCATTGCTGCATTTTTTGGACCTGTTTGCACTTTTTGTTTGATATTGTTATCATTTAAGCACTTGCACTTTAAATCACTATTTTATTGTTTACCTTCTAGTTAACATATTGTTTCACGCTAGAATTTGGAATTTATTTATCACTTATTATTAGCGCCCCCTTTTTACTATACACCCCCCAAATTGCTAAAGTTGTTTTCACACCACTTTAGGGGAGCAGCTTCCTTACTATATTTTACATTACCATAGCACGGTGTTCTCTATTTACTTCTTTTGAAGCATGTATGCTTGTTTGTTATGTGGTCCCATTCAGACCTTTCTGCTGTGGTACATTAACATGCATTATGTGACACATTGATTCGCACATAATACACTTAATACATGGTACTGTACATTATTGCACCACAATGTACAACAATAAACCATAAAATGCCCCAGCACAATTTTCACCAACAAAGTGTACCACAACACTCAGTAATGCAGTAATGTACTAACATACAGTAATGTGTGTTGTGATTCTTTGTAGGTGTGTTGCTGTAGTGTGTGGGATAGCCAATCCAATTGAATAGCACACAACACACTATGTGTGTGTGATAGATTATAATAATATGCCTATTTTATGTTAAGACTAATTTTTGAATTATTTTATTAGAATCACTGAAATGTTTCTCTTTTCTATATTCCTCATACTTTTTATTTGTTTCATACGCATTATGCATATGTATGTATGGGAATGATCAATACTGCTTGTTTTCCTTGATAAGATTCGTCAGATATGTTTTTTTAAGTATATTTCAACTTGGATGGATATAAGGGATAAAGGAAAAGTTCATCTTCCATTTTCTCCTTCTGCTTCTCATCTTTCGAATGTGTGCTCTGGCCCATATCCCCCTACTACATTCCTAAAGTGGATTTTAACCTTCCCTCCCCCTTCTCTTCACTGATCTTCTGAAAGCCTGTGTGAAGCTTGTGGAGGAAACTTTCTTTACTGAGAGAACTTTTTATGTCACAAGGACGAGGAGGCCATAGAACAGGAAAAGACCCTTATATGAACTGACCAATGAGAAGCTTCATGTCAAGGGCAAGCCACACAGGGGAGGAGGGTAGAGTGGGTGTGTCTGTATGATGTGAACCAATCAATGCATGTTTTGTGATTCTATGCTTTTAATAAATCTGTGGGGGCCATAGCTCAGGCTCTCTCTTGGCTGTTGAATGTTGGAAAGTGAGCATGTGAAATCTTTTTGTCTGGATTGCATGCTCTCATTAATTTGAATCAGGCGGTAGAATGGGTTCCTCCCTGAGAAATTGTGTCAGGAAAATAATTAGTCCACATCATGTGTTACTAATACTGAAAAACAATGATGTGTGGTGCCAGCCCTAAAGAGGAACAGAACTTTAGAAGTTGTCCTCAACAAAGGCAGAGAGAGGGTGAAGGACTGATGTTTCCCAATAATTGACTTACCATGCCTTGTTTCCACTGTGGGGTTGATTTACTAAAACTGGAGAGTGCAAAATATGGTGCAATGCTTCATAGAAACCAAAGAGCAAGCTGACTCAGCTGAAGTTAGAAGCTGATTTGTTACCATGCTGGATTTTGCACTATCCAGTTTTAGTAAATCATCAACCCCCTTATCTCTTTGTGGAGGTGACCAGCCTGGTAGAGACATGGCTTTACTTCATCATGTCAGAGTTACAAAGCTGTAGGCACTGTCATGTGCCAGAAAGTACACTGCTATTTTTAAGGATGAATTCAAGATAAAAGTTAGATTTTTCAGGGTATTGCTTAGACACAATTAACACTACAAAATGTTGACATTCTTTTAATACAGGAATTGCAGTTTATAAGGCACATTGTGTTCACCATAGAGATGAAAAACATCTGTGAAACATCTGCGAGATCTGGTGTTTTACGCACTGTCTAAAATATATAAATCTACTCTAGATCCCCCAGGTAGGCCTATCATTTTAGGACAGGGCATAGCTCCCAACTGTCCCTGATTTCGAGGGACTGTCCCTGATTTGGAGCAATGTCCCTCTTTCCTCCTCATTTGTCCCTCATTTTGGTTTGATCTATGTAGTTATATATAAAATGCACTTTTTATTTCTCAAAAAGTGTTTCCCAGTGCTAAACCTTTCATAGAATTTCTAAATTGCTGCATTTTTTTTATTTTAAAAGCCAATATGAAGGAACAGTAGTGGTAAAAAAAAGCTCTTGTATATTTACAGAACCTTTTTTTGGTTAATTCTCCTTTAAGGGGGTGTGGTGGGGTGTGTCCTATGCCTACATACATTTTCTAGTAGGTGTCCCTCATTCCCATCTCAATTATCTCAACTATTACAGGAAATTGTGATTCCTGAACACACCTTGTTACTTACACTGGACATTGAGGCCTTTTATTCCTCTATCCCACTGTTATGTACCTTGTCCTGAAGCCAAAATGCAGAAAGGGCTCTCCTTACGGCTAAGTGCTCGGTGTCCCTGAAAGTGGTAACAGTGAACACGAAGCCCAGAGAAGCAGGAATAGCCAGCTGTGCCACTGATGAGAAATGTAGATGTTGAGATCACTCTGCAGGTGAATTCCAGATAAGGTGAGCAGTAGGACTCAGAAGAGCTGAAGGTTGTGCAAGCTGCACACAGCAGGAAGCAGGTTGAAATGGAGAGTGCAGCAGGCTGGGTACAGCAGGTAGGCAACAAGCATCAGGTCAGTAAGCCAGTAGTCATCAGACTGGAGATCAAACATGTGGTCAGGCAAGCTGAGGTCATACACAGGACAGGAGACAAGAGCAATCCGGGGTCAGAGCTGGGAGAGAGACAAAAGGTATCCAAGGGCAAGCCAGGTCGATAACAGGTGATCAGAAGCATAAGCAAACACAGGAACAAGGAGCAGGAAGCTGAAGGCCAATCAGCAATGTCCATGTGCCACAGTCACTCTTTTAAAGGAACGAGGGTGCCAGTATCTGGAGCGCCCTGGCTTGCACACTTGTTCGACATGGCTAACGTGCATTTGCAATATGTGTGCATGCATTAGTGCGGGCACGGCCATATTGGTAATTGGTCAATGTGCCACGCCCATGGGCAACTATCCTCTGGCTTGTTCCCTTACACGCAAATCATCAAGAATTAATTGAACTGTTAAAAAGACACAGGCCCGGATTCAGAGAGATCTGCCTATCTCTCGGCGGGCGTAACATATCTCAGATACGTTACGCCGCCGTAAATTAGGGCGCAAGTTCCTAATTTAAGAAAGTACTTGCGCCCTAAGTTACGGCGGCGTAACGTATGTGGTCCAGCGTAAGCCCGCCTAATTCAAATGTGGATGATGTGGGCATGTTTTACTTAAATTAATGGTGACCCCACGTATTTGACGTTTTTTACGAACGGCGCATGCGCCGTTCGTGAAAGAATCCCAGTGCGCATGCTCGAAATTCCGCCGAAAATCTTCAATGCTTTAGAGGTAAGTAACTTACGTACAGCCCTATTCGCAAACGACTTACGCAAACAACGTAACATTTTCAAAATTCGACGCAGGAACGACGTCCATACTTAACATAGGATACCCCTCATATAGCAGGGGTAACTTTACACCGGAAAAAGCCTAACTTAAATGACGTAAAAAAAATGCGCCAGGCGTACGTATGTTTGTGAATCGGCGTATCTACATCATTTGCATATTCCTTGCGTAAATATACGGAAGCGACACCTAGCGGCCAGCGTAAATATGCAGCCTAAGATACGACGGTGTAAGACACTTACGCCGGTCGGATCTTAGGGAAATCTATGCGTAACTGATTCTATGAATCAGTCGCATAGATACGAACCCGCAACTCAGAGTTACAATGGCGTATCCGGAGATACGCCGTCGTAACTCCTTTCTGAATCCGGGCCACAGTGGTTAAGAACCATAAATAGGGGTTGATTTAGTGAAATGCGAGAGTGCAAAATCTGGTGCAGCTCAGCATAGAAACCAGTTAGCTTCCAGGTTTTATTTTTAAAGCTTAATTGAACAAGCTGAAGTTAGAAGATGATTGGCTACCGTGCACAGCTGCAACAGATTTTGCGCTCTCCAGTTTTAGTAAATAAACCCCAAAGTGTTTTTATCTTAAACACACAACAGGTGGATCCACACCCAAGGGGTGGTAAGCTTGACCAGTTGATCCTGCAAAAAAGAGACCAGTAGGTAGATTCAGGTAGATTGGAATATCTTTAGGGCGGCGTAGCCTAGCCTGTTTAGGCTACACCGCCGTAAATTAACTAGGCTAGTAGTGATTTTCTTTTTTTTCCTATTTAATTATTTTCTTTATTTTAAATAATCAAGGTTACAGAAAGTTTCACATAACATATGTCTTATATACATTAACATATTACTATCAATCATACAGTTTGAAGGAGACCATCAGGCCGGGAAAAATAAAGAAGAGAGGGAGAACTCGGATTTATACCATCCCGGTTCCCCTCCCCTATTTTCTATTAGCCGACTTCCTATCCGAAGCCTGTTTTCCCATCTCCTCCAAGCCACTGTATTACTTATCATTTACTCTGTTCCCTTAACCTTCATTATTCCCTACCTAACACCCCTTTAGTCTAATAAACAAAGCAAACCTCCCAAAAAAAAAAAAAAAAAAAAAAAAAAAAACCCCTCCTCTCCCCCCCCCCTCCTCGCCGGAGATGGATATATCCTCTCTTGTTTCTCTTCTTCAACTCCTCTCCATCTACTCCCATCCTGACAGATTCTGCTCTTTCTCTATTCCTCTAACATCCTCTTCCCTTCTTCCGTTTTCATGTACTGATTCCACCCTGTCCATGTTTCTGCGTATTGTTCCTTTTTATTCCTGGCTGAAAGTATTAAGTCTTCTATAGCTCCGGTCTCTCTCACTCTGTTAAGCCATCTCGCAATAGATGGTGGTGTGCTATCTCTCCACTGTAATGTTATCCCTTGTTTGGCCGTATTTATCAGGTGACATATCACCGATTTTTTATATTCTCGCATTGGGATTTGTGAGCAATGGAGCAGGAAAAAGGCCGGATCATCCGGTATCTGGTGTTCCGTAAATTTTTGAACGATTCTCTGGACTTCTTTCCAGTAATCTCTTACTTTAACACATGACCAGAAAATGTGTAGTAAAGTTCCCTGCTCCAGCCCACATCTCCAACAATGCTCAGAGTTTTCCTTACTAAATCTGTGCAGCTTTTCTGGTGTATAGTACCATTGGGTCAGTAGTTTGTAGTTGGATTCCTGTGTACGTGTAGATATTGAGGATTGTAGTGCTAAATGTATTATGTGTTTACGCTGGGTCTGTGAAAAATTTCTCCCCAAATCTCTCTCCCATTTTCTCAATCCCGGCAACTCAAAGTCTTCTTGAGGGGAGTTCAATATTCTATACATCTTTGAACTTACTCTTTGTATTGGTTCCTCCTCATCACAATATTGTTCAAACTTAGTTAGTTGTCGCTGAAAATTAGATGGTTGTCCCAAGGATCTTAAGAAGTAGCTTAATTGAAGTGCTTGCCAAGCACATAGCTCATAGTTCCCCCCTCTCCTCGTCAAATCCTCTATTGATGGCCATACTACCCCGGCTGTGTTTAATTGTAGAAAGTGTGATACCTGCACCTTACCCCTTTCTTTTAATTTGTTGAAAACTATTCCTCCTGTGCCTGGTGAAAATCCTGGGTTCCCCAATATGGGAAATAGGGGGGAGCATTTTGTAGAAAATTTTGGATTTTTGCATATTTTAGCTGCAATTAACAGCGTTGGGCCAATTGTAGGGTGTTTCTTCATCTTACTTGGTAGTGTTTTATAACACCAAGGAGCCCTACTTAGTTCCATTGAGCAAGACTGCTGTTCAACTTCTACCCACCTTTTATAGTGTCTGTTTCTACACCAGTCTAATAATCTCGTCAGGTGTGCCGCCTGGTAATATTTGGCAATATCTGGAACTGCCATCCCACCAAAGCACCTGGGCATCCTCATCACCTCTTTTTTTATCCTTGCCTTTTTCCCCGCCCAAATAAATCTCATCAAAAGAGACTCCATTTGTCGGAGAAAGGCCTGTGGTATATTCGTTGGCAGAGTTTGAAACAAATATGTAATTTTTGGCAGGATATTCATTTTAATTATGTTGTTTCTACCGAACCAAGAGTGAAATCCGTGTTGCCACTTCTCAAGTGATGTTCTTATTGAGTTATAAAGCGGTGGAAAATTTATTTTAAAAACTTCTTTTAAGTTTGCTGGGATCAGGGTGCCCAAGTATTTAAGTGCGGTCCTCCATTTAAAGCCAAAATTTTGTTGTGTAATCTCCCGTTTCTGAGGTGTCATCGACACGCTCATTGCTTCCGATTTTGCTTGGTTTATTTTTAAGTTAGAGAACTCTCCAAATTTGATTATTTCTTTGACTAGATTGGGGAGAGAGACATGTGGGTTTGATACTGTGAACAGCATGTCGTCTGCAAAAGCTGTTACTTTATGACTCCCCTCCCCTATCTGGATACCCTGTATATCTGGGTTTTGGCGTATTTTGCTCAACAAGGGCTCCAGAGATAGCACAAATAGTAGCGGCGACAGGGGACATCCCTGGCGCGTTCCATTTGTAATTTGAAAATTTTTGGAAAATATCCCGTTTACTCTCACTGCCGCGCGTATGTCTGTGTATACGCTCCCAATCCAGCCTAACATATTTTCCCCCATCCCAACATGTCTCAGCACTGAAAACAGGAACTTCCAACTCACTCTATCGAAAGCCTTCTCGGCGTCGGTATTTAGGAACACGCAAGGGATATCCCCGTCAACCGCCCCATGCACCAAGTTAAGGACCCTTATTGTGCCATCTCTTGCCTCCCTTGTGGGAACAAACCCTACTTGATCCCTATCAACTAACTCGGGTAGCCATACCTGAATTCGTCTTGCTAATACTTTCGTGAAAAGTTTTAAGTCGGAATTTAGTAGCGAAATCGGCCTATAGCTACTACACTCCGCCGGGTCCTTCCCCTCTTTATGGATAACTGTAATATGGGCCAGTAATGAGTCCGGCGGGAAAGTAGCCGTCTGGCCCACTTCATTAAAGAGTTTTGTTAACTGCCCTCCCAATAATGTTCCGAATTCTTTATAGTATCTTATTGTGTAGCCATTTGGGCCCGGGGCTTTCCCGTCTGCCATAGTTTTTAGTGCGGCCTCTAATTCTTCTGTCGAAATCGGGGTTTCTAAACTGTCTCGGGCAATTGGTGACAGCCTGGCTAATTCAGTTACTGAGAGATATTCTTCTATTTTTGATGGCTCTACTGATAGCTGTTTCAGATTATATAGAGAGGAGTAATATCTACTAAACTCTTCCACTATGTCTTTTGGTTTCCGTTTTAATTGACCCTCCTTCCCCTTGATTTGTGGGACATAAGTCTGTTGGCTCTTCTCCTTCAGTTTCCCAGCTAGCAATTTACTGCACTTATCTCCGAATTCATAATTTATTTTCCTTCCTCTTTGTATGCTTGCTTTGGCTTTATAAAGTAAGATATCTGTAATCTGTCTTCTCAGGTGGCTCAGTTCTTTGCCTATCTGGGGGGGGTGTAATTTTTTATGTTGGAGTTCCAGTTCCTGAATTTCTGCTAGTATATTTTTAACCTGTTGTTCTCGCTTCCTTTTTAAATTTGTTCCATGTCTAATCAAGACCCCTCTAATCACCGCCTTATGCGCTTCCCATACCATCCCTGGATTGCTCCCGGGGGTATCATTTATTTGGAAATATTCTGTAATTTCCCGGGCGACGTCTTCCCTCACTTCCTTGTTCTGCAGAAGGCTTTCATTTAGTCGCCACCTTCTCTCCTGGGTGGGCCCTGTATTAAACAGTGTGATGCGTAAACTGACCGGAGCATGGTCCGACCATGTTATACTTCCAATAGATACCTCTGCCACCGAGGAGATCAGATAATGGGGGATCATGAACAGATCTATTCTAGAATACACCTGGTGTGGGTTGGAGTAAAAAGTGTAATCCCTTTCCTCTCCGTTCATCGTCCTCCATGCATCTACCAATTGAGCTTCGTAAAGACTGCGCAAGACCCCCCGTCTGACCCCCTCTGTGGCAGATGAGGTTCCCTTCGAGGTGTCCATTTTTGGGTTCAGGGGGATATTAAAATCTCCCCCCAAGATTAACCTCCCTTCTGAAAATTCCATCAGCTCTTTCAAGATTTTCCTCATAAAGGTGTCTTGGTGCACATTAGGTAGATAGACCGTAGCTAGGGTTACTTTAATTCCTCCTATCATCCCTTTCAGGAAGAGGTATCTTCCTTTTGAGTCTTGGTGTCTATCTTCCAAAGTCCATGGAATTCTGTTTGATATCAGTATAGAGACCCCTTTGGATTTTGCTTCCTGGTTTCCTGCGTGGTAAGCTACTGGAAAGAACCTGTTTTGCAATAGGGGATACCCCTCTGTTCTAAAATGCGTCTCCTGAATGTAGGCTATGTCTGTCCCTGCTATCCGCAGGTCATTCATCAACATCCTGCGTTTTTCAGGGACATTAAGTCCCTTTACGTTCATGGAGGTTATTTTTAATCCCTCCATCTCCGGCTCTGAAGGAAGGAGGAGGGGAAAGGTAGGACCCCAAAAAAAAAAAAAAAAAAAAAAAAAAAATCCCCGCCCCTTAACCCCACCCTCCTACTCTACTTTTCCTTTCCCACCCGTTCCCCCCTCCCCTCTTCTAGTTCCCCCCTAGGGAAGTTGCCCACTTTGAACTTCCCCCCCAATAGTTCGGTGGGCAATAACCTAATCTGGGGACTGGTCCAGTTGGGTGGCTCGGCACACAAAAAAAGAAAGACAAAAAAAAGAAACCACTTAAACATACAACATAAAAAAAAAAAAAAGGGAATAAAAAATAAAAAATATAAAACACCCCAGTCTGCTCCTCTCCCTCCCCCCGCCCCCCGACCCTCTCTGTTACCCTACATTTTTCCTTTCTACCCACTTTGAAGGATTTCCGCTTTTCCTCTTACTCCTTCTTTGCTCCTTCCTTCCTTCCCCTTACATTAACTCTCATGTGCCACATTGTCCCTAAATTTTCTGAGTTTTCTCTTTCTCTCTCCCCCCCTTCCTTCCAACCCCTCCCCTCCTCCTCGGCATCCTCCATCCCCCCTACCCTCACTTCCCCTCCCCTCTCCCCAGCCCCCCCCCCAACCCTCACCCATCCATCTTCCAGCCCCATCCCTCTAAATATATTCTGTGCTCTTTAATCAGCCGGGGGTCATGGGGGGGGGGAGAAATCTCCCCTCCCCTGGCCCCAGGCCTAGTGCAAGGTGTATCTAGATATGTTCCAACGCATTATATTATATCACTTTGTGCATAGTGCTACTTCTTATGGTATCACGGTTTAATCTCACCATGATCCAATAACAGAAAAAAAAGAGTGAAAGTGCAAAGTGATATCCACAAAAAAAAAGCGGACCCGGAAAAAAGGCGAAAAGGAAAAAAGCCAAAAAGAAAAAAAAAAAGAAAAACACCTTATGTCATCATTGACACATTCTGAGGTACCTTATCTGTACCCCTACATTCTAATGTATATATGTTCAAACTTAGCATCCACATCCGTGTGGTGTCCCTCAATCATGAGGGACTTATGAATTCTCCTCCAAAACAAAAGGGAGAATTTTAAAACCTAAACCCTCCAAACCCACCCCTCCTCCTTAGGAGAACAGTGATTCAAAAAAGCCAAAAAACCAACAAAAGAAATCAGTTTCCCCCAAAAAAATAATAATAATTAATTAAGTGGATGGGCCCCCCTCATATGGTCTGGGCACGGGGGCACGGAGGCATGACAGGACATGGGAGGAGTACCCTCTTCATACTTATCTATATAAAGGCAGGGGGGAGGGGGGGAGCGAAAACCTGTATATATATATACATATACGTACATATACACACATACCTGTATACATGCACATATACATACACACACAAAAAAATAGAACGTGGGGTTGGAGACAGGGGGAGAGAAAAAAAAAAAATGTGGGGTGCTCCTTCCACAGGGAGTCATATTATCCAGGGATCAATGAAGCACTTCATCTTTAAAAAAAAAAAAAGGCAAAAATAGAATATACATCTTGTCCATAGACTCTGTATATAGGGGGACTGCTGCCCCCATTTTTAGCCGATCTCTAGTCTTCTTCTTTAATGGGGTACTATATCGCTCTCCTTTCTCCGCTCTGGCCTCCTCTGTCCTATAGGCTTGGCTATACCTCTTGAGCTCCCTGGTAAGTGTTGTAGCCAATTTGGTACTTCTATCGCCTCTATGTCCATAAACTTAAACATCTCTGGGAGTTCTAGGGGTTGTTGTAAATGGAATGTCTGTGAGTTCCTTTTTATTATAACCGCAATTGGGTACCCCCATCGGTAAGTCCCTCCTGCTTGCTTAACTCTGTCCAGTACTGTACGCAGCATTGCCCTTCTCTGTAGGGTGGCGCGAGAGAGATCTGGCAGTATCTGTATCCGGGACCCCTCAAATATAATCTCTCCTGCAGCCCATGCCTTCCGGCTTATAAGTTCCTTATGTGAGAAAAAATGAAAACAGCAAATTACATCTCTTGGCCTGTTTAAATTTTCTGATGGAGGCCCCAAGGCTCTGTGCAACCTCTCAAACTCGAGGGGCTGAGAGATAGGGGGGTTCATCAATTGATGACATATTGCTTCAATTGTTTGCTGTAAAACTTCTTTCCCGATTGACTCGGGTACCCCCCTAAACCTCAAATTCTTCCTCCTACTGCGGTCTTCGATTTCCTCAATTTTGAGCTGTAGGGAATCTACTTGCTGAGCCTGTGATCTCTGTACCTGTTCTAGGCTTGCCACCCGCCTCTCCAACAACCCCCCCACAACTTCTACATTGGCCAACTTATCTGTCAGTTGCTGTACGTCTTCCTGTACAGTTTCCAGCTCCTTTCTGTAAGACTCCTCCATCCGCAGTACTAGAGCCTCCATCTCTGCTCTTGTGGGCAGAGCAAGTATGTCCGCACGTGTAGGGAGGGTGAGTAGCATTGCTTTCAGGTCTCTGAGCTCCGGCTCTTGTATTATCTCTCTGGCTTCCACCTCGTGGTGCTGCTGAGCCGTCTCTTCCTGGTCTGACCGCATCCCCCTCCGCATTGCCGCTTCTCTCTCCTCTCTCGTGGCTGTCACTGGGGATAGTATCTGATATATCGCCGAATCACTTTCCCCTGACACGCTGGATACGTGTATGTCTGCGCTTGTAGTGTCACGTGATACCGCGGATCGATTCCGGCTTGCAGCTGCTCTGGTCTGCGGGAAATATTGCTGAATCTCAGCCTGGACGCGGACTTTGGATCGCACCTCCTCCTTCTTCATCCCAGGTATGCGCCGCTCGTAGCCAGCAACACCCGCCCAGGCTGCTCACGCTGCAAACGCCGTTTTTAGATTATGGCTGTGGGTATTTACTCGGCTTCCAATATTGGTCGGGGGGCGGACGGAGGCAAGAGGAGCTCTGGAGTTAGTGTGCTTCTACTCCACCGCCATTAGGCCACTCCCCCCGGCTAGTAGTGATTTTCAATCTACTTACCTGCTAATCTACGGTGGCGTAGCCTCAAACAAGAGGGCGTAAGGGCACCTAATTCAAATTGGTTGGAGGGGGGCGTGTTGTATGGAAATGAGGCTTGATCTCACGTTTTTTTACGTTTTTTGCTACTGCGCATGCGACGGGCGCCTACATTCCCCACAGACGATCGTTTTTTTAACAATTAGATAATTTTAAAACAGGTTCTAAGTTTTTTCAGTGACATACCCAGTGACATAAGTGACATACCCAATATTTTTTTATTTTATTTCTTCACCAATTTAGGCCAATATGTATTCTGCTACATATTTTTGGTAAAAAAAAAAATCACAATAAGCGTATATTTATTTATCACGTCTACAAACTATGGGATATTTTTATGACTTTTTTTTACTAATAATGGCGGTGATCACTGATTTTTAGCGGGACTGCGACATTACGACATTTTTGACACTTTTTTTGAGAACCAGTGACATTATTACAGTGATCAGTGCTAAAGTTAACACCAAGGGTTATCAAGGGGTTAAGTGTGTCCCTAGGGTATGCCTTCTAATTGTGTGGGGGATGGACTCACTGGATGAACAGAGAGATCCGTGTTCCTGCTTATCAAACAAGGATGCTTTGGAGGCAACAGACATCCTCCTTATCAACTGATGACGTCATTGATTGTTAGGATGCAAGTGTCTAGAAAGTTGTAATGGTGCATAATAAAAACCAGTGGCTTTGTGTAATTAAAGCAGGCCTGTTTCACCTACTGGCTTGTATATAATTTGTGTTACATTTTTAGTCATTTTTCCAAGGCACCCCCGAAGAAACCTTAAGGCACCACAGGGTGCCCAGGCACCCTGGTTGAAAAAGGCTGTGCTAGTTTAAAGTAGGCCCATAAGTCTATATCTTGTAGCAGTTTGAAACAGATTTCTGAGGTTAAGTTGGAATCGTTATGACACTGTTCCAGGTGTCTTCAACTTTTCCTTTTTGTATGGATGGGCTGTTGATCTTCCTTCCGTTTGAAATGAATCTATCAGGAATGCACTGTAGCAGGGCAAATGTTCCAATGGGTGCCTGCCACGCAAAGCAGTGGCATGTGTGTGTGTGCGCCGCGTACGTGCGTGCTAACCTTGCTTGGCGCCAATGGGCCTTTAAAAGAACAGCAGATGCTCTACTGCAGTGCTGTCTGTTCTTGTCATTGCTTGGCTCAGCCCTTCCTTCTCTTTGCTGGCAGCTTAGCTGTCAGCTTATTGCCAGCTTCCATCTTTCCACAGTGATCCACCTGTTGATGATCCTGCTTGTCAGCTCTGCCTACTTAAAGCCTTTGCTCTTTGCCTTTGCCTTTGCCTGTGTTAACATCACACAAGGCTTTCTCCTGTGTTCCTGTTGAAGACCTGCTTGACTGACGTTCCCCCTGGCTACAGATCCTGCTTTCTGTACTACTACCTTTATCGCTGGCTCTTGGACATTGGCTTGGCCAACTACCCGATCCGGTTACTGAACTCTGGCTATGTTTTGACTATGCTTACTCTGTTTACATTTTTATTTAAACATGTGTGATTTAACTGTACTTCTGTCTCGGTATGATTCATGGTTTCTGAAAGTTCTGCAGCTTTACCTGTTCCTTTGATCTCTGCTTAATTCCTGTGTTTGACCCGGCTTAACCTGACCATGCTAGCTTTCCACATATCCTGATCTTGGCCTGCCTTTAGACTTTGTCATATTTCTCATCTGCCTGATATCCTGTTTCCAACATCTGCCTGCACATTGACTATTCTCTGCCTACTGTTTATGCTTGTCTCTGATCATCCATTCCTCTGTGGCCAACGGAAGATCTTGCAGGCACTCTTACCCCACCGCGCTCTCACGGCCACAGTCACAACTCCAGTGGCCCTTAAACCGGGGCGGTATGAATGAGGGCTCCCTCTACACGCCAGGCTCTGCCACAAGGTACATGACAGAATCTTGAAGGAGAATCATAGAAGATGGTAATTCAACCCAATATCTGCTCCATGGTGCACCTTCACTTACAGCAGTGCTGAACGTTTATTGATGCAAATCTTTTTTCTTGTTTGTAACTCCATCTGGTGATCTCCAGGTCTTCTTGTCGTTGGCTTTATGTAGAAAGTATGTATTTCCAATGTAGATGTTGTTTATTTTACAGAAGAGCAGTAGGGACTCCCTGTTGCTATTCAGTTTTTTTGTTGATCCATATGTGACAAGTGTATCCTCTAAACCTTGGAGGTTGTTGGTAATGTGAGCATTAGAAATCGCCAATGAGGAGCTTTTTATAATAATTGGGTATGTCATCTTAAGGTTTTTTGCAACAGATCAAGATTTCTTTCTCATTTTCTTTTGCATCTTCAGTAGGTGAATACCCTTGTAAACTGTCACCTTAGCATGATGATATGATCGTTCACAGACTTTCGTTCCATCAGAACACAGGATGCCTCCTTGTTCAGTTTTAGGATGACACTGTGAAAATGACATTCTTTGTGGCCTGAGTCACTACTGATATTACCACTTCCAGACCATCTCATTTCACTGATGCGAGTTTTGCTCATGAATAATGTACACTTATGTACATTCCAGGTTCTAATTTTGGCAACAAATGTTGTGTTAAGAATACTGGATCACATAGGCCATTGAACATTTAGTCTGGTTTGCTTTGCCATTGTTGCCATCAGGTCTGAACTGTTATTCTCAAACTAAGATGAGATTATTTGTTTTGCACTGAATGTTTCAAAAGTGGAAAGGTTTTATGGGACTGGTTTGCTGGTACACCCTCCTCCTTTCTCATTATGGGTTGGGGGCTGGCCATGGCAGTGTTCATCTCAACAATCCAGAACTAATATAGAAGTTGAAATTGTCCAGTAAATACATTTATAAGTAAGCTAATTTCTGAATAGCGGGCAACGTAATGGGCAATATCATAGCTTTCTGTCACGCTTACCCATTAACACAGGTGATTCCACTTGGCTGGCTTAAATCAGGTTTGGTCTCCACTTAGAGACTGGTCACAATTAATCACCTTGCAGTTGGACAGACAGACACAGAGTGCCACACAGCCAAAACCTGAATGCTGGAATAGGGAGCAGGAGCACTAGACACTCCTGACAATTTTCTGTTGCAATTGCAGGTGTACACAAAGCCAAAACATTTTTTTCTTAGATTAGGATAAAGTGTAGAAGGGTAAAAATCCATTGATGTATGTGTCCTTGTTGGAGTGATTCTTCTTTCCCATTTGTCCTGGTAACCATTATCACTAAAACAGAAAGTGATATGACATCCACAATTTTGAGCTGTTACAGAAACAAAATCATAGGGAATTTCTTCCAATGAAGACACTTATTCTGGCAAAAATAGCCCAAGAGGGGATATCTCCTACCTTAGAGAGTTTTTCTCTCAATCCCCATTGTGTCTACAGAGCAGGAAGTTCAGACAATTCTTCAAAATAGTAAAAAAGAGAAAGAAACTGTCAGGAGTTTTTAACCATTCGATACACTATTCAAAAGTACAGAGAACTGTTGAGAGTAGAACAAGTTGTCCAAGTGGAGGAAATAAGAGAATACATCAGGCAGTCTATATTACCATCTCTCTCTCTCCGGAAGGTGGTGGAAAAAATGGAGGAGCAGATTACTGTAGAGGAAATAAAAAAAGCAATAGAAAATTTACCGGCGGGGAAAAGCCCGGGGACCGGATGGTCTAACGAGTGCGTATTATAAGAAATTTAAGGATATTTTAATTACACCATTATGAAATTATTTTAATAAACAAGCTGCTATCCCACTACCCCAAGAAGCATTACTGGCCTATTTAACAGTCATACCTAAACCTGAGAAGGACCCACAATACTGCGCAAATTATAGATCTAACTCCCTCCTTAACTCAGATACCAAATTACAGACCTCAAATTTTCCACTCGCCTACTCGCATTCTGCTAGTGGAAAATTAGGTCTGGCAAAGAGCTTGGCTGCCTGGGAGAGGGGGGGCGAGCACCGCCGGCGGCTGTTGTTGATCGGGAGCTGTTCTCCCAGCGATCGCCTATGGTAGAAAGCATTGAGGTAGAGCAGGACCGCGGTATCACCTAGTGGTATAGCCCGCTGTAATAGCATTACATTGAACTTTTCTCTGCTCTGCTCGTTCTCACACACAGCCCCGCCTCCTCCTAACCCCGCGCCTGTATGACAGAACGCATCCCAGCATTGGACCCGCATTCTGTTTATTACAAGTTCAATGTTATGCTATTACATCGGGCTATACCTTTTCCCACAAACCCAGCTGTAAGTGCCTAAACGGTGTTCGAAGTGGCAATACTATTCCTTTAAATGGTGTGCAGAGAGTATGACCCGAGGCCTCTCACTGACTACTTGTCTCCACCCACTCTCCGTCCGGGGCTCAGCAATGCCAGCTGCTGTGACATCTTCCCTATGACCAGGGGGCAACATCAGACTTGACAGTGGGGTCCTACAGACCAGAAAATGATAGCGACTTTGCCTCCCTGCATCCTGGACACTGCAACAAATCATCCAATCAGCCTCCTGCAACGTGAGTGTTCTACTGTGTCTTCCCAATGCCTTAAAGTGATACTAAAGTCTCAGTTTTTTCAGTTTAAGTTACATTTTTTTTCACTTAAAAATAACAAACATATTATACTTACCTGCTCTGTGCAGGGGTTTTGCACAGTGCAGCTTAAATCCCTCTCTTCTTGGGTCCCTCGCCGGCTCTTCAGGCCCATCCCTCCTGCCCCCACAGCAGGCAGCTTGCCCATACACACGATCAAACTTTTTGACAACAATTGTCCGATAGACCTGTTTTAGCGGACAATCCGACCATGTGTACGGTCCATCAGACAAATGTTTTGTGTTTTTCATCGGACAAATGTTTGCTGTGAAAACAGACAAACTTTCCGGCAACAAATGTCAGATGGAGCAAACCCCTTTGTGTGTACACAAGTCCATCGGACTAAAGTCCAAAGTACAAACACACATGCTCATGCTATGACAGAATGCATCCCAGCATTGGACCCGCATTCTGTCTATTAGGAGGAGGCGGGGCTGTGTGTAAGAACGAGCAGAGCAGAGAAAAGTTCAATGTTATGCTATTACAGCTGGCTATACCACTCGGTGATACCACAGTCCTCCTCTATCTACCTTAATGCTCTCTGTCACAGGCAATCGCTGGGAGAACAGCTCCAGATCAACAACGGCCGCCGGCGGTGCTCGCCCCCCCACTCCACATCATGCAATGAAGTGGTGAGGTGCATTTAATATTTAAGGTTGTCGGATAAAGGGTGGCTAAATACCTGCTCTTCCATTTAAAGGGAAATGTGTAAGTGTTAATTGACAGTGGGTTATACCGCTCGGTGATCCCGCAGCTCTCCTCTTTCTCCAGTCATGATCTGGCCACCAATGGGGGCACAGTGAGTCCGCAGTGGGGGCACAATGAGGCTGCAATGGGGGGCACAATGAGGCTGCAATGTGGGGCACAACTAGGCTGCAATGTGGGGCACAGTGAGGCTGCAATGTGGGGCACGGTGAGGCTGCGATGTGGGGCACAATGAGGCTGCAATGGTGGGCATGGTGAGGCTGCAATGGTGGGCACGGTGAGGCTGCAATGGTGGGCAGGGTGAGGCTGCAATGATGGGCACAGGTGAGCCTGCATTGATGGGCACAGGTGAGGCTTTACTGAGGGGAACTGATAAAGTTGTTAATATTTATTTTTGTAACTTAATTCTGCATAAAACATTTAAGTGTCATTTCAGGAGATAATTTATGAGGGCGTGATTGGCGGCAGAATTAGGGGCGGGGCATGGTAGGGGTTGGGCGGGGAAACTGGTGGCGAGTAACCCTTGAGGCTTGGCTAATGGCTCAAGACATGAAATTTTGAGCCCTGCCAAATTATTAGCAAAGATACTAGCAAATAGATTGCAGGATAAAGTAAGTGCATTTTGACCAAACAGGGTTCATGATGGGACGAGAAACCAAAGATAATACCATTCGGGCCCTTCATATACTCCACTGGATGCAGACCGGACCTAAAAAGATACGAAGAGTAGTGCTATCAATGGATGCTGAAAAGGCATTTGATAGAGTGAACTGGGTATTTATGATGAAGTTATTAAGGGGAATTGGTATGGGGCAATGGATGATGGGATGGGTATCAGCATTATATGCGGGGCCAAGAGCAAAGATCAAGGTTAATGGGACCCTGTTAGGCTGTTTTGATATACGGAATGGTACTGCCCCCTATCCCCAATATTATTTGCCCTTGTTCTGGGACCATTGTTATGCAGAATAAGGGAGAAAAAAAGGAATAATGTTGTGTACACACAACCGTTTTTTTTTTAATGTCATTAAAAACGATCGTATGTGCACTCCAGAGCATTTTTTACAATGTAAAAAATGGGCATTAAAAATTTCGAACATGCTCTAATTTTTCACAACGTTTTTAACGTTTTCATTTCTAACGTAGTAAAAAATGGTCGTGTGTGGGCTTTAACGACGTAAAAAAAAACGCACATGCTCAGAAGCAAGTTATGAGATGGAGGCGCTCGTTCTGGTAAAACTACTTGATATAGCACATTCATCACGCTGTAACAGACTGAAAAGCTCAAATCGTCTTTTACTAACACGAAATCAGCAAAAGCTGCCCAAAGGGTGGCGCAATCTGAATGGAACTTCCCCTTTATAGTGCCGTTGTACGTTTTGTACGTCACTGCGCTTTGCTAGAGCATTTTTTTTTACACAATCGTGTGTAGGCAAGGCCATTTTAACGATCGGGTTGAAAAAAAATACGTTTTTTTCTAGACCATTAAAAATTTCATTTTTTACAACCCGAAAAACGGTCGTGTGTACGCGGCATAAGAGTAGAAATTGGCCCCGGGGAGCACAAAGTGTCAGCATACACAGATGATTTATTATTCTTTTTCTTAAAAAACACAGGAAACTATACAAGAATTGATGCATGAACTGAGGAGATATTTCAAAATAAATGTAGAGAAATGGTGTCATCTGGACTGAGCTGGTATTATGACACTCAGATATTCTTTGGTTTTCACTTAATGCTTCCATAGTGGTAAAAGGCTGGTTTGCTGACCCAGTGCCCAATCCTCCTTCTTTCTCAGCATGGCTTGAAACGGCCCATGGCAGCATTCATGCCTGCTGCCCAGAACTAATATAGAAGTTGTAATGATCCAGTGAATGAATTTATATGCAAGTTAATTCTGAAAAAGCAGGCACCATAGAGGAACTGATACACAAATAATATAACACTTTCATGGGCCATGTTCCATGTCAAAATCCTCTGATGAATGGATACACTTATACATACAATAGAAGGTGAACTATGTAAAGTTATATATGTTTAATGGCATATGCATTATGTTTAAAGGTATGAATAGAAAAAATCCATTGCATATTTGGAGGGGAAACACAACCATTCAACATAAACACACCCAACAATAGACTTGCTTAGTCTGATTCTCTCATGCAGCAGCTTTGTTTTAGAAAGCACATACTGAATGCATGGCGCCAAGCACAACTATGTCTGTTTAACTAGCATCCTCTGAAAACCATTTGACTGTAGAATCATCCAATGTACACACTCAGATAAACACAAGTAAAAAAGAGGGACAGATTGCCTTTGGAACATCTTTATACAGAAGCTAAACATCTGTTTGAGGAACTTTGCATAAGACTTTTTGTGTAACATGCCACCTGCGGCAAACAAACACCATAGGACACACCCAAAGAGAGGGGACAATAATTACTGTACTGCAGATAAACAAAAAGTATGATCTGTCCTCTGTGAATACGTAGAGGTGATCAAACCAACTTCCACACATTTTGCAATACTGAGCTTGCAGTTATGATTAATAATAGTGTTGGGTGAATCGTTCGACCCAAGCATGAATTTGGGTCAAACATTGGCTGTTTGCCCATTCAATGAACACTTAACTTAATTGGCTGTGGTGTTTGACTGATTATTCCGCCCACAGAGCGCCCCACAATGCACTGCACGCCGCACAGTGCATTGGAAGCCCTGATTGGCTGAAGCAATTAAGGATTTTTCCAATCAAGGAACAGATGACTGTCAGAGCCATGATTGGAGAAAGCAACAATGACTGTGGTGCCCAATCATGGCTCATTGCTCATAGATCCACCCTCCTCTATAAAAGGGTTCTTCCCACAGCAGCCATTTGCAGTGTAATATTGGAGTGGAGATTGCTATTGCTATTAGCAAGTTAGTGTGCTATAGTGTGCTATTGTGATTCTGTTGTGAGTGTAGAGTGTCAATTTGTTGTTGTGAATATAGTTATAGTGCAGTATGAATTTAGTGAGACCATTCATGTTTTCTTTAGTGTTTAGTTTAGTGTTTCAGGGCAGATTTACTGCAGTATATTAAGGTGCATTAGTACAAGTTTACTGCAGTATTCTGAGGTACATTAGTGCACATTTGTTGCAGTATATTGAACTGCATCAGTTCATGTTTACTGCAGTATATTTATGAAGCGGTGCACTGATCCACACATCACCCTGCTTTTCCACCGAGTTCATAATGGAAGATTTTGTCTGGTCGTACGCTCCAATAGTCTCCAGACACTCTCTCAGGCTCCTCCGCCAGGCCTCACAGCCCCCCCCCCACCCAGATGGGGGTCCCCTGCCACACTCCATCCTCCACTTCTCCCAGCCGACAATGCTCCCCAGTGGTATGTTACCTCAGCTTATATAGGAGGCCAACCCCCTGCCAATTCCTAGTTGGGGATTGGTCAGAGCTCCCACACAAGCTGCCTGTCACTCCAATCCCAGGCCCTGCCTCTTTCTCTGTACATTCTCCCCAGAGACAGGGAAGGCGCCTCAGAACTAGAGCACAGGTGGCGACACCCACTGCTACACTGAACACTCCCAGTCCCAGATCAAAACAAGCAGGCCTAGCTTAGAGCACAGGCCTGCCTAAATTTGCCTGTACTCATACCTAAAACCTAGAAAACCCCATTTTATTACCTACCAAAAGCTAGAGGGTGCTACATTTAGGTGCATTAGTGCACATTTACTGCATTAGTGCACATTTAGTATAGTGACATGCATCACGGCATGTTTACTGCAGTATATTGAACTACATTAGTGCATGAGTACTGCAGTACATTGAACTTCGTTAGTGCATGTGTACTGCAGTATATTGATGTGCGTTAGTGCATGTTTACTGCAGTATATTGAGGTACGTTAGTGCACGTTTACTGCAGTATTTTGGCGTGCGTTAATGTACGTTTACTGCATTATACTGCCGTGCATTAGTGCACTTTTATTGCAGTATTTTGAGGTACGTTAGTGCATATTTACTACAGTATATTGACATGCGTTAGTGCACCTTTACTGCAGTATATTAACGTGCGTTAGTGCACGTTTACTGCAGTATATTGACGTGCGTTAGTGCACCTTTACTGCAGTATATTAAGGTACGTTAGTGCATGTTTACTGCAGTATATTGAAATTCATTAGTGTAGGTATACTGCAGTATACTGTACTACGTTAGTGCATATGTACTGCAGTATATTGATGTGCTTTAGTGCACGTTTACTGCAGTTTATTGAGATATGTTAGTGCACGTTTACTGCAGTATATTGACGTGCATTAGTGTACGTTTCCTGCAGTATATTGCAGTGCGTTAGTGCACATTTACTGCAGTATATTGAGGTACGTTAGTGCACGTTTACTGCAGTATTTTGGCGTGCGTTAATGTACGTTTACTGCATTATACTGCCGTGCATTAGTGCACTTTTATTGCAGTATTTTGAGGTACGTTAGTGCATATTTACTACAGTATATTGACACGCGTTAGTGCACCTTTACTGCAGTATATTAACGTGCGTTAGTGCACGTTTACTGCAGTATATTGACGTGCGTTAGTGCACCTTTACTGCAGTATATTAAGGTACGTTAGTGCATGTTTACTGCAGTATATTGAAATTCATTAGTGTAGGTATACTGCAGTATACTGTACTACGTTAGTGCATATGTACTGCAGTATATTGATGTGCTTTAGTGCACGTTTACTGCAGTTTATTGAGGTACGTTAGTGCACGTTTACTGCAGTATATTGATGTGCGTTAGTGTACGTTTCCTGCAGTATATTGCAGTGCGTTAGTGCACATTTACTGCAGTATATTGAGGTATGTTAGTGCATATTTACTGCAGTATATTGACATGCATTAGTGTATGTTTACTGAAGTATATTGCTGTGCATTAGTGCACCTTTACTGCAGTATATTGAGAAGCATTAGTGCATGTTTACTGCAATATATTGAACTACGTTAGTGCACATTTACTGCAGTATGTTGAGGTGCATTAGTGCACGATTACTGCAGTATATTGAAGTGCCTAAGTGCACTTTTACAGCAGTGAAGTACATTAGTGCAGGTTTACTGCAGTATACTGAAGTGCATTAGTGCAGTTTTACTGCAGTATACTGAAGTGCATTAGTGCAGTTTTACTACAGTATATTGAAGTGGATCAGTGCAGTTTTACTGCAGTATAATGAAGTGCACCAAACACCACTTTCCATTGAATAAAGTCCACCCAAGTACACATTTGTGTTCATTTTATCTGAAATTCAGCAGGAATTCCACCTGCTCATAAAACACCTGATTTGTAATATGCCTACCAGGTGGAACTCAACTTTGGCAATGCTGAAGCTTCACATGCAGCAGTGGGCCATCAACAAGTACCTGTGACTTTGGCACAACAACAGGCTCAGGCTGGCTCAGCTTTTTTTTTCCCACGCCAATGGCTGCTGATAAAGAATGCATGCACTGTACTGTCACCATTTGAGGAGACAAGGAGAGTGAACCGTGACAATTAGCGCCAGTGACACATTCCCTGTTTTGCTCCTGCTGGTGCAGACTCTGCATGGCATTATGGACAGGGCACTTGTGTCAGAGCAGCGGGAAAAAAAGGAGTGCTTCCTTTTCTCTCAAGGCCCACCTTATGCAGACACAATTCTTGCGACACCACAGAACACATAAGATTTCTATCACCGGAAACCTTGGGAGTAGTAAATGGCTGGGAGGAGGCAGTTCCAGATACTGTAATCCTCAGTGACCCCAGAACTCTGCTTCTCATGCCTCCGCAAATTTGCAGTGCATGGACTCCCTCATTCTTCAAAGCCTGGTAAAGACCCGGGCATTTGTGGCATCAAGGAGAAGGATCAATATTGGTTGGCAACCCCCCTGGACCACTGGGAAAGTCTCAACTCATTACGTCCCCACAAAGGGAGCAGAGTATGAAATATCTTGAGGACACCTTAAAGAGGAGATTATGCAATGCCTTTCCAGACTGCTAGGTTACAGTCTCAAGAAAAGGCTAGTTTTGAGGCTTGGTCAAGAGAGGAGTGGTAGAGAAGGGGGCCGCCTCAGTGATGCATTCCAAACAAAATGTAGTCCTCGGCACCAAGGGCTGTCAGCTTCCACATGCTATCAGCAGTGTCTGCATCATATGGTGGGGAACATTTTTCTAGGGATGAAAACAGACATGGAGAGCTTTCCAGTTGACGATCCACTGGGTTACTGGGTCATGAGAATAAACCCTTTATCCAGCGTGCTTTCTGAACGGACATTCAGTGCAGCTGGAGGTTTTGTGACAGATAAAAGAGTACATCTGTCCATAGACTCTGTTGACCGGCTGGCATATATCAAAATGAATCATTCATGGGTTAATAGCAGCTATCAAGCCCCTAATGCCAATGTTGCCAATTAAGTATTTTTGGGATGTGGAACCTGTGCAAGACTGTCTAGGTTGCCTAGCTTTGTGGGTGTTGATGTTATGAATAAACTTTAATACGCACCTGCTGATTGAAGAGTGCTAAGCTTACATCTCAGCTGATTGGACCATCGCTCCTATTCAGGATTAATCCGGGCTTCCAGGACCCTAGGGATCCATTTCACCTTGATCCAGACCTACTGGGATCGCAAGCCTTTATGACCCACTGTTGTACAACAGATGTGTCCATCCTATTTGGTAAGAGTACCTAATTCATTCATTGTTTGAATAGCTTTGAGAGTAACTGTAGACAAGTTGTTTTCTCACTCTGAAGTTGTCCTATGGGAGGAATCCTTTTGCACTGTGTTGTTTTCACTTGGACTCTTCTCATAATTTGATGTGCTTCTTTGAACTTTTTTCACCATTAGTTTTATTATTTTCACATTGGTTTTATACTCACATTGTTTGATTTTCAGTGTGCTTTGTTTTTCTTTTTTTTTATTATCAGTGCTGCACTAATTTCCCACACCTTTGTCAGACATAGTTAAAGAATACTGACCATATGATAAAAAGTTGCGTAGCCATGCTGAAATCAAACTGTCAGAAGGACAGCAAATAGGAATGGGGAAAAAAGTGTAACTCTTCATGTTAACATTCTGGGTAATGGAGAGTGACAAGTTAAAAAAAAGGGAAGGAGAAGTGGCTAGTTCAGGACAGGGGGCAGTCAGGGCTGTCTTAATGAGAGGGCACACCTGGGCACTGCCCAGGGGCCCAGCTGCATGGGGGCCCCTGCCCTTTTCCTCAAACAGCTGGTCCTTGAGCCCAGGCTGCCCCTCTACATCCCAGATATCCCCCCAGAACTCTGACCCCTCTACATCCTAGATATCCCCTACCTCCTACTTACGTGATTTCTGTTTACCTGCACTGTCTCCATTGTAGGGGCCCCAGAGCATTACTTTGCCCAGGGGCCCATGATGCTATTAAGACGGCCCTGGGGGCAGTGGTGGCTGGTAACAGAAGTTCTGTCAGAGTGGTGGATTGAAGGCTGTATGGTTTACCTGTCTAGTGGTAGGGGCCCAAAATCAGGGCACGCTGGACAGAGGAAACCTCCTATGGACTGGGCCTGGATCACAAATTAATTTTACATAGACATTAGTTTTCTGTATATGCAGTAAAGCATTCTTGAAATGCTAACTGTGAAACCTAAGGGATTAATCCTCTGCATTTGTAGAAAGGCTGTTTGATCCTCTGATCCTCCCCTTCTTCCACTGTCCCCAATCCATCTCCTGATAAGACAGAGCCTTTGGGATCACTCTGCACATGCTCAGTTTGGTGTGTATTGCTAGAGAGTTTTTTTTCCTTGGGAGGGTGCATGTATTCAGCACAGGGTCAATGAGCACTGTCCAGGCAGAGGGTCAGGGGTCCTGCAGCCTCATAGGACAGTCAGTGGAGAATAAAAACTCCTCCTACCAGCTTTAACAAGACACTGATAGAAGTCACAAGACTGCTGTATACTGCCGATGAGAAAAGGTATTTAGCAGTTTATATTTACTAAAATAATTGCATTTCCATGTTCTTTGTACTGTGAGAGACAAGATATAGTGAATGCAGGGTCCTGGGTTTAGTAATACTTATATTAAAAAAAATGAATTGTCTTACTTATAAATGCATATGAAAGGTACTCTTCTTATATCATTCCCCACTGTACACACAGCCTTAGCCACAGTTTACATGGAAATGCAAGAGTATTACTTTCTCTGTATGTATCTTGCTTTGTGATTTTTCCTTAGTTATTATTACTGGCCCTGGCTTTAGAATTAAACAGATGATAAAATGTAAGAACATTGTATTACAAGCAAAGTCATGCCTAAAAGAGTAGAGGTGCTTTAAACACAACAAACCTTTTTTTTGCAAAAATATCCACAAAACAATAGAGAGGAATTCTAGGCAGGTGCAGTCTGTGGGGCACTAAAACCTGAGACCTCAAACTTCACAAAACGTAATTTCTTGGTTGTTTTCCTAGTTTGGGATAGGATTTGTGATAAACAGAGGGGATGACAAAGCCAGCACCATTGACACTCTTTTGTTCTGTTTCAATACAGGTTTCTGTCATGTTTTAACTTGCCTCATCTCACAATGCATTCAGTAAGAGTCATTATTGCAGTAACAAATACATCTACATTTCTTTTTTTAAGTCATCTCTTTAAAGGCCACACTTTCTAACCAATAGCAACAAAATAAAAAAATATTTTGAGTTGTATTTTTATTATATTTAATACAAAAACGTACAGTATTTGACGTAAGTACTGTATGTTATAGGGATGAGTGGAGTGATTTTGTCAAAAAAATTGCTTTAAATGTATTCCTTTATTTCACTGTCTGAAAAAAGTAAAATGATGAGGCTTACAAGAGACCATGTTTGCAACAAAAAAAGCTTCATAAAAAAAAGTTGAAAGGAGATTTCTAATCTTATTGTCCATAAAGCCCGCTATTGACTAAAATGCTTTTTCTGAAATTTGGACATTTTCAAAGGAAACCTTCAGATTGTTTTGGGAAATGAAAACTCTTTATTGTGCTTATCTCTATTTGACCAAACCAAGAAATGACATACTTATGCAGCGTGTCAGTGGCTACATAGGGAATATAAGTTTAGTTCATTAATTTTACCACACAGTGAACATCTTTGTGGGAAAATTCATTAACATACAAGAATATAGGGCCAAATCCACAAAAGAGATACTCCGGCGTAAGCCGTCGTATCTCTGGTTCTAACTTTGGAACTGATCCTCAGAAGCAGTTTTCCTAAGTTAGGCAGAAGATCCGACATCTGTAAGGGACTTACACTGCCGGATCTTAGGATGCAGTACCGCATCCGCCACTGGGGGCATTTCGAGTCGAAATGCCTCTGTTAGTATGCAAATTAGCACTTAGGGCGATCCTCAAAGCTTTTGTGCCTAGTTTTTTCGCCGTAAGTGTTAGTTTGCCTGGTGTAAAACTAGGGCTGCTTTTACAAAGTGTAAAGTTAGTCACACCTTGTAAAGGCCCATTCAAGCGACGGCATTTGGTATGCATTCCCAAGGGAGAACTCCACGGCAATTTGTAAATTCCAAACCGGCATGGGTTCCCCCCCAGGAGCATACCAGGCCCGTAGGTCTGTTATGGGTTGTAAGGAGACCCCCCCTCCGCCGAAAAATTGACGTAGGGGGTCCCCCTACAATCCATACCAGACCCGTATCCAAAGCACGCTACCCGGCCAGCCAGGAAGGGAGTGGGGACGAGCGAGCGCCCCCCCCCTCCTGAGCCGTGCCAGGCCGCATGCCCATAACATGGGGGGGTTGGGTGCTCTGGGGCAGGGGGGCGCACTACGGGCCCCCCCACCTCAGAGCACCCTGTCCCCATGTTGATGAGGACAGGGCCCCTTCCCGACAACCCTTGCCATTGGTTGTCGGGGTCTGCGGGTGGAGGCTTATCGGAATCTGGGAGTCCCCTTTAATAAGGGGGCCCCCAGATACCGGCCCCCCACCCTAAGTGAATGGATATGGGGTACATCGTACCCCTATCCATTCACCTGTAGGCAAAAAGTAAAAGTTAATAAACACACAACACAAGGCTTTTTAAAATATTTTATTATTCTGCTCCGGAGGCCCCCCCCTGTCTTCGTTATTAGCTCAATTACCAGGGGGGGCTTCTTCTTCCACTCTCCGGGGGTCTTCTCCGCTCTCCGGGGGTCTTCTCCGCTCTCCGGGGGTCTTCTCCGGACTCCGGGGGGCTTCTTCCATCTTCTCCCCTCTTCCGCTCTTGACTCGGCGAACCCCGGTTCTTCTGCAGCTCTCCGGTGCCTTCTTCTTCAGCGCTGGCTGCCTGCTATGTTTGTGTGTTAGCTCGATTTCTAACAGGCAGCCAGCGCGGTCTTCTGTGACGTCATCTTCTCTTCTGTTCTTCTCCCCTCTTCCGATGTTGCCTCGTCGCCTGTTGTCGCTGTAATGATGGAAGCGCGCCTTGCATCACATTTATATAGGCATCACCGTCCCATCATGCTCCGGTAGGTACCCACGTGGTGGGTGCCTACCCACGTGCATCCACCACGTGGGTACCTACCGGAGCATGATGGGACGGTGATGCCTATATAAATGTGATGCAAGGCGCGCTTCCATCATTACAGCGACAACAGGCGACGAGGCAACATCGGAAGAGGGGAGAAGAACAGAAGACCCTGACGTCACAGAAGACCGCGCCGGCTGCCTGTTAGAAATCGAGCTAACGCACAAACATAGCAGGCAGCCAGCGCTGAAGAAGAAGGCACCGGAGAGCTGCAGAAGAACCGGGGTTCGCCGAGTCAAGAGCGGAAGAGGGGAGAAGATGGAAGAAGCCCCCCGGAGTCCGGAGAAGACCCCCGGAGAGCGGAGAAGACCCCCGGAGAGCGGAGAAGACCCCCGGAGAGTGGAAGAAGAAGCCCCCCCTGGTAATTGAGCTAATAACGAAGACAGGGGGGCCTCCGGAGCAGAATAATAAAATATTTTAAAAAGCCTTGTGTTGTGTGTTTATTAACTTTTACTTTTTGCCTACAGGTGAATGGATAGGGGTACGATGTACCCCATATCCATTCACTTAGGGTGGGGGGCCGGTATCTGGGGGCCCCCTTATTAAAGGGGACTCCCAGATTCCGATAAGCCTCCGCCCGCAGACCCCGACAACCAATGGCAAGGGTTGTCGGGAAGAGGTCCTGTCCTCATCAACATGGGGACAGGGTGCTCTGGGGTGGGGGGGCCCGCAGTGCGCCCCCCTGCCCCAGAGCACCCAACCCCCCCATGTTGAGGGCATGCGGCCTGGCACAGCTCAGGAGGGGGGGGCGCTCGCTCGTCCCCACTCCCTTCCTGGCTGGCCAGGTAGCGTGCTTTGGATACGGGTCTGGTATGGATTGTAGGGGGACCCCCTACGTCAATTTTTCGGCGGAGGGGGGGTCTCCTTACAACCCATAACAGACCTAAGGGCCTGGTATGCTCCTGGGGGGGGAACCCATGCCGTTTTTTTCATTGAAAATTGGCATGGAGTTCTCCCTCAGGAATGCATGCCGAGCGACGCTGTCATTTTTTTTTATAATTATTTGTTTTCCCGGCGCGTCTTTTTTTCACCCGTCGCAACTTTAGTGTCCCGTCGCAATCCACAAAGCCGCCCGGCGTCAATTACGTTCGCGCGATGCACGTCGGGAAAATGACGTCACACGCATGCGCAGTACGGCCGGCGCGGGAGCGCGCCTCATTTAAATTGTAAACGCCCCCCGGAGAGGAGGAACGCCTTACGACGGCGGCACTTAACTTACACGGCTTGAAATTTTTACGTAAGTGCTTTGAGGATCAGGCACTTAGGTAAAAACTTTAAGTCAGTGTAACTTAACTGCTGAAAGTTAAGTTACGCCGCCTGGCTGAGGATTTGGCCCATAATCTTTTTAAAATACATTTTTTTTTCTTTATACTCAGGAACAAAAAAATATAATATATTGTAGCTAATCAATAGATGGAGGGGCTACATTAATTGTCTTTTTTCAGGCTTTTTTTTTTTCTATTTTCACTTGGTAATCCTGTCATCGACACATTTTCTTCCTAGTATGACAACGTTCACTTAATATACTACCCACACTACAGCCCTCAGCTACATAAGAGCTGTCAGGCTAGCGCCACGTCATTCCCAGGGTGTCTCCGGTGGAGTCAGGATCGTGTGTGTGTTTCTCACTGGATATCATCGCTGGAGAGTGGAGATCATCCATCACTGGATACCGAGAATGGATTACATCGCTGGAGTCTTTTTTTTTTTTTAATAAAGGACTTGTCCCAAGCTGTGTCTGTGTGGTTTTTAACAATTTGACAGCTTTTTTTGTGAAATGGTAGGGGTACAATGTACCCGTTATCAATTCACATAGGGGGCCCGGGATCTGGGGGTCCCCTTTGTTAAAGGGGCTTCCAGATTGCGATAAGCCCCCCGCCCGCAGACCTGCACAACCACCGGGCAAGGGTTGTGGGGATGAGGCCCTTGTCCCCATCAACATGGGGACAAGGTGCTTTGGGGGTCACAGACCCCCAAAGCATCCTCCCCATGTTGAGGGCATGTGGCCTGGTATGGTTCAGGAGGGGGGGCGCTCTCTTGTCTCCCCCTCTTTTCCTGCGGCCTGCCAGGTTGAGTGCTCGGATAAGGGTCTGGTATGGAATTTTGGGGGAACCCCACGCCATTTTTTTAAATTTGGTGTGGGGTTCCCCTTAAAATCCATACCAGACCTGAAGGGCCTGGTAATGGAATTTTGGGAGGGCCTTCACGCATTTATTTTTTTACATTTTGGTTCCCTGCACAAAATGTAATTTTTAACGGCGGCAGGTCGGCTCCCCTGCGCGAGAGCCCGTAGCTATACGTCGGCTCTCACCCAGGCCACTAGGCACCCCCCGCTTGCCCCCGACTCCCGTGCGCGTGCCCGGTGGGCGAGGACCGGGAGCTGTGTGTGTAAACACACAGCTCCCGGTCCTGTCAGGAAGAGAAATGTTGATCTTCTGTTCATACAATGTATGAACAGAAGATCAGGCATTTCCCCATGTCAGTCCAACCCCCCCTACAGTTAGAACAGTTAGAACACACCCAGGGAACATACCTAACCCCTTCACTGCTAGTGGCATTTTTATAGTAATCCAATGCATTTTTATAGCACTGATCACTATAAAAATGCCAATGGTCCCAAAAATGTGTCAAAAGTGTTCTGAAGTGTCCGTCAAAAAATCACTGATCGCCGCCATTACTAGTAAAAAAAAAATATTAATAAAAATGCCATAAAAATACCCCCTATTTTGTAAACGCTATAACTTTTGCGCAAACCAATCAATAAGCGCTTATTGCGATTTTTTTTTATGAAAAATATGTAGAAGAAAACGTATCGGCCTAAATTGAGGAATTTTTTTTTATATATATATATATATATATATATATATATATATATATATATATTTTTTTTTTTTTTTGGGGGATATTTATTATAGCAAAAAGTAAAAAATATTATTTTTTTTCAAAATTGTCGCTCTATTTTTGTTTATAGCGCAAAAACTAAAAACCGCAGAGGTGATCAAAAACCACCGAAAGAAAGCTCTATTGGCGGGAAAAAAAGGACTCCAATTTTGTTTGGAAGCCACGTCGCATGACCGCGCAATTGTCAGTTAAAGCGACGCAGTGCCGAATCGCAAAAAGTGCTCTGGTCTTTGACCAGCAATATGGTCCGGGGATTAAGTGGTTAAAACTACTTAATATTAATGAATTGTCGGGTCCCAGCAATACAGATAAATGTCATTGAAAAGAATGGCAGTTTTTTTCAATGACTTTTATCTGTATTGCTGGGACCCGACAATTCATGAATAGCCGCGAGTAGTTTTACTTTTTCCTTAAAAAATTACATTTTGTGCAGGGACAGTTCTAAGCACAGGAAACATGCGCCACTTTACAGGCATACTATGCACACCCCCAGGTACGACATTTAAAGGAATATTTTACTTTTATTGTTTCACTTTAAACATTATTAAAATTACTGCTCCTGAAAAAAACTGACGTTTTTAAAACTTTTTTTTTTGCATTGATACATTTCCCCTGGGGCAGGACCCGGGTTCTCAAACACTTTTTAGGACAATAACTTGCACATTAGCCTTTAAAATTCACACTTTTAATTTCTCACATTCGAGTCCCATATACTTTAACCCCTTGACAACTTTGCACTTAAACCCCTTTAATAACCAGACCAATTTTCAGCTTTCAGTGCGCTCACATTTTGAATGACAATTACTCAGTCATGCAACACTGTACCCATATGACATTTTCGTCCTTTTTTTCACACAAATAGAGCTTTCTTTTGGTGGTACTTGATCACCTCTGGGTTTTTTTTTTGTGTGGTATAAATGAAGAAATGACTGAAAATTTTGTAAAAAAAATCATTTTTCTTAGTTTCTGTTATAAAATTTAACAAATTAGTCATTTTTCTTCATAAATTTTGGCCAAAATTTATACTGCTACATATTTTTGGTAAAAATAAGTACAAATTGGTGTATATTATTTGGTCTTTGTGAAAGTTATAGGCCCGGATTCACGTAGAAGCGCGCATCTTTGTGCGGGCGTAACGTATCCTATTTACGTTACGCCTCCGCAACTTTGACAGGCAAGTGCCGTATTCTCAAACCAAAGTTGCGGCGGCGTAGCGTAAATAGGCCGACGTAAGCCCGCCTAATTCAAATGTGGAAGATGTGGGCGTGTGTTATATAAATTTAATGTGACCCCACGTAAATGACGCTTTTTACGAATGGCGCATGAGCCGTCCGTGAAAGTATCATAGTGCGCATGCTCCAAATTAACCCGCAAGAAGACAATGCTTTTGACGTGAACGTAAATGACGCACAGCCCTATCCGCGAACGACTTATGCAAACAACGTAAAACGTGAAAAATTTGACGCTGTTCCGACGTCCATACTTAACATTGGTACGCCTCATGTATGCCTTATATAGCAGGGGTAAATTTACGCCGGGAAAAGCCTAACGTAAACAGCGTATCTGTACTGCGTCGGCCGGGCGTACGTTCGTGAATTGGCGTATCTAGCTGATTTACATATTTCTAGACGTAAATCAGCGTACACGCCCCTAGCGGCCAGCGTAAATATGCAGTTAAGATACGACGGCGTAGGAGACTTACGCTGGTCGTATCTTATACAAATTCTGGCGTATCCCAAATTCTGGCGTATCTGGCGTAGCCCAAAAAAACAAACAAGAAAAAAAAACAGTCCTAGCTTTGATCGTAGCGGTGAGTCGGTAGAAGCACCGGAGGGCGGCAGGAGGGGGGACGTCCCCTTTCACCGCCCATAAGAACAATCAAGTGGCAGAACAGCCACTATGATCATTCTTATGGTGTAGGGCAGTGGTCATCAACCATTCCTGCAGGGCCCACTAACAGGCCAGGTTTTATGTTTTACCTTGGGGAGATGCAGACTAGAATACTGCAATCACTAGAGCAGCAAATGATATCACCTGTGATGTATTTCAGTTATCTTGCAAACCTGGCCTGTTAGTGGGCCCTGCAGGACAAGGTTGATGACCACTGGTGTAGGGAATCGCCGACTGAAAAAAATAATATCTGAATGATTCCTGTAGCTGCAGGCATCATTCAGATATCCCTGCACAAAGTCAAGGACGTCATATGACGGCCGGCGGGCGGGAAGTGGTTAAAACACATTTTTTAACACAAAGTTGTCCATTTATACAAATTTGCCTGCTACAATCGTATTTCGGTGTACTGCTAGCAGATTGCCCGCAAGTGCTTGGGACACCTAATTTTACACCTTCATTCCTTTCAGTGCAGGTCTCTGAGAGGACTGAAGGTATAGTGGGGTTGGAAATCCCAGCTAATGAGGAGCCAGGAGAGCTCCGCCTTGTTCTTTGGTGTGGGTCTTTTAAGTACTATTGCCAACAGACTGTATGGGAGATCGACATATGTCTGGTCAAGCATGTGGTGCCCAAGTGGCTGCTGTTTTGGCCACCCCTAATACGCTTCAGACATATGTTGCAAACTGCAAAAGTGTGATCTGCTGCACACGTCTCAAAAGGCCCACACCAAAGAACTTTCGAAAAAACAGAGTCAGCAGCACCCTACAAATGCGGCACTCTGCGGTGTGATGCAGTCGATTGCCCTTAAACTGGCCCCTGGAGGGCATCCTGCCTAGCTCACGTTACTGCCTTCATCCTCAACCTCGGTACCATCATCAGAGCCTTCAAAACGCTGCACATCCTCCTGCAGCATGTACCCGAAACTGTGATCGAACAGTTCGGGGGACTCCTCAGGGCATGGTGGTGGGGCTAGGGAAGGAGTGACTGATGACATTGAGCCAATGGAAGAGGCCGCTTTGGCAGCCAAAGTACTCTGAGCCTGGGTGACAGAGGATGAGGAGGATGAGGACGGCTTTGTCATCCACTCTACAAACTCTTCTGCATGTTGTGGCTCAACATGACCAGCTGCCGAAAAAAATGCCAAGCGTGCCCCACGGCCACGTGCTGAGGATGCACCGTGTCCACGACCAGCACTGTTGGCTGTAGATTCAGAGCCTGCTTGCCCGCTTTTAGTGGTCTGTGAGCGTCTGCCTCTCCTTGGTGGTCTTCAGACATACTGTACAATTAGATTAGCAAAACACTGCCTGAAGTTTACTAGAAACAATACAAGAGGAATGGCCTGCAGTCAGATATAGGCTTGGTGGGACTGGAATGCAGTGGATATATATGTAGGAGACTGTATACTTGTATATATTTTATGCACTGAAGATCACTGAATCACCTGCCTGCCTGCCTGCCTGAAAGTGTATTTGAACACGTACACCAGGAATGGCCTACAGTCGGGTATAGGCTTGGCTAAAGTAGAATGCAGTGGAGATTATATATATATATATATATATATATATATATATATATATATATATATATATATATATATATATATATATATATATATATATATATATATATATATATATAGTGTGTAGCGCCTGTGTACTTTATGGTACCGGTGCTAGTTAAATTCCAGCTGCCAGGTCAGTGAGAGAGGCCTGTCCGGGTACGCTAAACACACTCCGGCAGGAGTGGCGCAGAGAAGTGTTACGTTTGGGAACAGGACTGTTTCCTTATCATAAAGCCTGAATCTGACTGTTTACAGGGTATAGAGACATAATAGCTAACTGATTCCTTTTAAAAATGATTAAAAATAGATAAAAATCAATCGTATAATGTGCCTGCATTTTCAGTTTCACTTTTCATCTAGTTTCATGCTTCTGTGAAAGACAGAGACACAGAGCCAATACAGGGCAGTATTTGTTTTTAAAATGAAACTGATTGGTTCTGAGGGGTTCACCTTCTTGATTAGAGACCACAGAGAGAAGCTCTCAGTACTTTTTTCATAAGGAAACAGACAACCAGGAAGTGTGCAGAACAGAGAAGGATTACAGCAAAAACGAACAATGAGGACATGAAACCAGGACTGCATTTGGGTAAAGGAAGCTATTTAGCTAAAAAAAAAAATTCCTTTAGTGACCTTTTAACCACTTGCTTACTGGGCACATAAACCCCCTTCGTGCCCAGGTGAAATTTCAGTTTCCGGCACTGCGTCGCTTTAACTGACAATTGCGCGGTCATGCGACGTGGCTCCCAAACAAAATTGACGTCCTTTTTTCCCCACGAATAGAGCTTTATTTTGGTGGTATTTGATCACCTCTGCGGTTTTTATTTTTTGCGCTATAAACAAAAAAAGAGCGACAATTTTAAAAAATATATATATATTTTTTACTTGTTGCTATAATAAATATCCCAATTTAAAAAAAAAAAAAAACTATTTTTTTTCTCAGTTAAGGCCGATACATATTTTTCGACGTATTTTTGTAAAAAAAAAAAAAAATCGCAATAAGCGACTGGTTTGCGCATAAGTTATAGCGCCTACGAAATGGGGAACAGAATTATGATTTTTTTTTATGATTTTTTTTTACTAGTAATGGCGGCGATCTGCGATTTTTATTGGGACTGCGATATTGCGGCGGACGTATCGGACACTTTTGACACAAATTTGGGACCATTCACATTTATACAGCTATCAGTGCTATAAAAATGCACTAATTACTGTATAAATGTGACTGGCAGGGAAGGGGTCAACACAAGGGGGTGAGGAAGGGGTTAAATGTGTATCCTGGGTGTGTTCTAACTGTGTGGGGGGAGGGAGGTGACTGGGGGAGGTGACCGATGCTGTGTCCCTATGTACAAGGGACACAGATCGGTCTCCTCTCCTCTGACAGCACGTGGAGCTCTGTGTTTACACACAGAGCTCCACGTCCCTGCTGTGTTACCGACGATTGCGTGCACCCGGCGGACATCGCGGCAGCCAGGTACACGCATCGGCTCTTCAGCGATGCGCCGGGACAGTGTTTACCCGCCGCGCGCCCCCCAGAGGCGCGTGGGTAATGCACTTTAAATGACGTCCAAAGACGTCCACCCGGCACTTGAGAGCCGCGCTGTTGACGTCTTTTGTCAATAGCGCGGGTCTCAAGTGGTTAACTTTCTTCACCGCAAGTTATTGTTTTTTCCCGGCTGGGTAATAAAGAGCACAGCAAAGAACATATATATATATTAAATGCACGGCAGCTCACTGATTTACCTGCCTAAAAATGTATTTGAACATGTACACCAGGAATGGCCTACAGTCAGATATAGGATTGGCTAGACTAGAATGCAGTGGATATATATGTAGGAGACTGTATATATATTTTATGCACTTTAGATCACTGCCTGCCTGCCTGAAAGTGTCTTTGAACAAGTACACCAGGAATGGCCTACTGTCAGGTAAAGGCTTGAATATACTAGAATGCAGTGGATATATATGTAGGAGACTGTGTGTGTATATATATATATATATATATATATATATATATATATATATATATATATATATTAAATGCACTGTAGCTCACTGAGTCACCTGCCTGCCTGAAAATGTATTTGAACACGTACACCAGGAATGGCCTACTGTCAGATATAGGCTCGGCTAGACTAGAATACAGTGGATATATATGTAGGAGACGGTATATATATTTTATGCACTACAGATCACTGAATCACCTGCCTGCCTGCCTGGCTGAAAGTGTATTTGAACATGTACACCAGGAATGGCCTACAGTCAGATATAGGCTTGGCTAGACAAAAATACAGTGGAGATATATATATATATATATATACAGGGAGTGCAGAATTATTAGGCAAGTTGTATTTTTGAGGATTAATTTTATTATTGAACAACAACCATGTTCTCAATGAACCCAAAAAACTCATTAATATCAAAGCTGAATATTTTTGGAAGTAGTTTTTAGTTTGTTTTTAGTTTTAGCTATTTTAGGGGGATATCTGTGTGTGCAGGTGACTATTACTGTGCATAATTATTAGGCAACTTAACAAAAAAAAAATATATACCCATTTCAATTATTTATTTTTACCAGTGAAACCAATATAACATCTCAACATTCACAAATATACATTTCTGACATTCAAAAACAAAACAAAAAACAAATCAGTGACCAATATAGCCACCTTTCTTTGCAAGGACACTCAAAAGCCTGCCATCCATGGATTCTGTCAGTGTTTTGATCTGTTCACCATCAACATTGCGTGCAGCAGCAACCGCAGCCTCCCAGACACTGTTCAGAGAGGTGTACTGTTTTCCCTCCTTGTAAATCTCACATTTGATGATGGACCACAGGTTCTCAATGGGGTTCAGATCAGGTGAACAAGGAGGCCATGTCATTAGTTTTTCTTCTTTTATACCCTTTCTTGCCAGCCACGCTGTGGAGTACTTGGACGCGTGTGATGGAGCATTGTCCTGCATGAAAATCATGTTTTTCTTGAAGGATGCAGACTTCTTCCTGTAACACAGCTTGAAGAAGGTGTCTTCCAGAAACTGGCAGTAGGACTGGGAGTTGAGCTTGACTCCATCCTCAACCCGAAAAGGCCCCACAAGCTCATCTTTGATGATACCAGCCCAAACCAGTACTCCACCTCCACCTTGCTGGCGTCTGAGTCGGACTGGAGCTCTCTGCCCTTTACCAATCCAGCCACGGGCCCATCCATCTGGCCCATCAAGACTCGCTCTCATTTCATCAGTCCATAAAACCTTAGAAAAATCAGTCTTGAGATATTTCTTGGCCCAGTCTTGACGTTTTAGCTTGTGTGTCTTGTTCAGTGGTGGTCGTCTTTCAGCCTTTCTTACCTTGGCCATGTCTCTGAGTATTGCACAACTTGTGCTTTTGGGCACTCCAGTGATGTTGCAGCTCTGAAATATGGCAAAACTGGTGGCAAGTGGCATCTTGGCAGCTGCACGCTTGACTTTTCTCAGTTCATGGGCAGTTATTTTGCGCCTTGGTTTTTCCACGCGCTTCTTGCGACCCTGTTGACTATTTTGAATAAAACGCTTGATTGTTCGATGATCACGCTTCAGAAGCTTTGCAATTTTAAGAGTGCTGCATCCCTCTGCAAGATATCTCACTATTTTTGACTTTTCTGAGCCTGTCAAGTCCTTCTTTTGACCCATTTTGCCAAAGGAAAGGAAGTTGACTAATAATTATGCACACCTGATATAGGGTGTTGATGTCATTAGACCACACACCTTCTCATTACAGAGATGCACATCCCCTAATATGCTTAATTGGTAGTAGGCTTTCGAGCCTATACAGCTTGGAGTAAGACAACATGCATAAAGAGGATGATGTGGTCAAAATACTCATTTGCCTAATAATTCTGCACTCCCTGTATATATATATATATATATATACATACACACAAGCCTGTATATATATATTAAATGCACTGCAGCTAGCTGAATCACCTGCCTGCCTGAAGTATATTAGAAACAGTACACCAGGAACGGTTTGCAGTCAGATCTAGCTAAACTGGATACAGTGGGCCAGATTCACATACATTTGCGGCCGTGTAACATAACCCGTTTACGATACACCGCCGCAAGTTTCCAGTTTTAGTGCCCGATCCACAAAGCACTTACCTGGAAACTTGCAGCGGTGTATCGTAAATACGTCCGGCGCAAGGCGGGCCAATTCAAATGGGCGTGTGCCATTTAAACCTACTGCGCATGCTCCATTTCGCAATTCCCGTCGTGCTTTGCGCACGGTGACGTCATTTTTTCGAACGGCGACGCGCGGAGCATAATTCCGTATTCCCGGACGGCTTATGCAAACGACGTTCATTTTTAAATTTCGACGCGGGGAACGACGGCCATACTTTATACAGCAATACGATTGCTGTGTAAAGTTAGGGCACCTAAAACGACGACTAACTTCGCGACGGGAAACTAGACTAGCGGCGACGTAGCGAACGCGAAAATCCGTCGTGGATCGCCGTAACTCCTAATTTGCATACCCGACGCTGGTTTACGACGCGAACTCCCCCCAGCGGCGGCCGCGGTACTGCATCCTAAGATCTGACAGTGTAAAACAAATACACCTGTCGGATCTTATGGATATCTATGCGTAACTGATTCTATGAATCAGTCGCATCAGGAGATACGCCGTCGCATCAGGAGATACGCCGTCGTATCTCTTTTGTGAATCTGGCCCTGTGTATATATATATATATATATATATATATATATATATATATATATATATATACACACACACAAAGCCTGGATGTGTGTGTGTGTATATATATATATATATATATATATACTAAATACACTGCAGCTAACTGAATCGCCTGCCTGCTCAAACTAAATTAAATTACACTCTCTTTCTCAACGCCAGCAACACACTACCCAGGGCCGACATGCAGGTGGCATTATATAGTGTGGGGCATGGACTTAACCCCCTGAGCCATAATTGGCCAAAGGCACCCTGCCTTTGGCCAATTATGGCTCTCTTTGCTGACGATGCTGTGAGATTGTTCAAAGCATGCAGGTCATAGTGCATGCTTGGCCAATCATCAGACAGCAATGCATTGCAATATCGCAGTGCATTATGGGGCGTTCCGCGCCGCTCAAATTTGGCACGAACCCCCCATAATGTTTGCGCGTTTGGGCGAACAGGCAATGTTCGAGTCAAACTCATCCCTACTTGCCAACAAAGCCTTCCCTTCTTTTGCTTCTTATTTTCTTCATGTGTTATTTGCATCTCATCCTTCCTGAGAAGTGAGGTATTTAAAGGAGTTGTAAATAAAACATTTTTTTTTTTGCTGAAATTACTGTTTACAGGGTATAGAGACATAATAGTTAACTGATTCATCTTAAAAACAATTAAAAATAGATAAAAATCAATCATATAATGTACCTGTAGTTTCTAGTTTCGTTTTTGCATGTTGTTTCCGGCCTCTCTTCCTTACAGAGCATACAGAGCCATAGAGCAGTGATGGTTTGGAAAACGAAACTAGAAACTAGACACACAGTAATCACACCTCCTTGAAGTTAGTGACCACAGAGAGAAAGCTCCCGGTACTGTGGTTATCAGGAAACAGACAACCAGGAAGTGTGGAGATCAGAGAAAAATTACAGAAACTTGAGAGCAAAAACAAACAATGAGGACATGAAAACAGCACTGCATTAAGGTAAAGGAAGCTATTAAGATAAAAAAAAAATCCTTTACAAAACCTTTAACATACGTACCCTGCCAGTAGCCACCAGGTAAACAAAAACATGTTTTTTACGTACAGTATTGTTTTTTTTTTCCTGGTTTCTATACATCACAGCATGAACTACCCCTGTATTTTTAGGTATTTAGGAAAATGACATTCAATATCTCAGTGCTTTATTGACAGATATTACTGGCCTTGTGGATAGTTAGATGCAAGGCTTTGTTCGTCAGAGCATAGGTGCAGTAACTCAAACCCCCCTTCCTGAAGGGTAGAGTAGTGATGTGACATGATACACGCTACATCATATGATGGCTGGGGCCAAATTGCACAAACAGTGGGAGGGACTTAAAGGGGCATTGTTAAAAACAAAAAGGGGGGCATAACACACAGGGTTCACACGGAGTGTGCTTTACACAGAGTGCAGGATTCAGGAGTATATGTCTCAGGCCAGTTTACAAGCAAAAAATTCCTTCTCTCAAATTTTCCCCAATCCCCCTCCCCAGTACAGAGCTTCCCCCTGTAAAACAGCAACACCCATCATTTACCTCTGCACCCCCTGCTCACTTCTATAACCCACCATCCAAAGCTTACCTCTGTACCCCTATCCAAAGCTCACCTCTGCACCCAACCATCCACATCTCACTCCTGCACCCCACCATCCAAAGCTTACCTCTGCACCTCCAATCAATAGTTCACTTATGCAATAACATACAAAACTTACCTCTGCACACGTGTCAAAAGTTCACTTTTAAACTCCTACCCAAAGCTCACTGCTGCACCCTACCATTCACAATAAAATAATTCAATTTTGTGCTAAATTAAATATTAAAGTGCAATGCTCACTGCACCCCTTTAACCAATTGCAACCCCCCCCCCCCATACCTCACTATTACCAGTGATCACCTCTGCAACCCACAATACCCCTACTTCACCAGTGCTCACCTCTGCACCCCCTAGTCAGTTTTCACCAATGCATACTTTACTTTTGCAACTGCTCTGTAACCCTCTTTCACCAGAGCATACTTATGCGCCACACCCACCAATGCTTAAACTCTTTTGCAACCCCATGTATCCTTTCACCAACACCCACCTTTTCACCCACACCACTCTTTCACCAATGATCACCTCCGCACCCCCACCCCCCCTGTTCCTCTTTTCCACCAGTAGTCATTTTAACACTCCACCTTTTTCTCACCAGTGCATATCTCTGTACCCTCCTGTACTTCTCTTTCACCAGTGCTTACCTCTGCCTCCCTCCAGTGTTTTTTCAACAATGCTTACCTAAGCACCCCTCTGTATCTCTCTTTCACCATTGCTTACCTCCACACAACCCTCCCCATTTTTTTTTACAATACTTACCTCTTCACCTCCCTGTGCCCCTCTTTCCCCAATGCTCACCTTAGAACCCTCCCACCTTTCACCAATGCACCCCCCCATACCATTCTTTCACTGATGCTCACCTCTGCATCACGCACCCATTTTGTTACCAACGCTTACATCTGTACCCCCTTTACATATTTTCCACTAGTGCTAACCCCCCACCCATTTTCTTCACCAGTGCCTACCTCTGTATCCCCTTTACCCTTCTGTCATCAGTGCTTACCCTTGAACCACTGTTACTCTCACCAATGCTCACCTCTGCACCTCCCCCCACTCTTTTTTTTACCAATGCTTTTCACTGCACCACCCTGTACCCCTTCTTTACCAATGCTTACCTCAGCAACACCATGTACCCCTCTTTCACCAATGCTAACCTCTGCACTCTACATTCTCTGCACGCAAATAATCGTCATTACTAGTAAAAAAAAAAAAATATGTCATAAATCGCTATAACTCTCGCACAAATCAATCACTATACGCTTATTGAGATTTTTTTTTAGCAAAAATATGTAGAAGAATACGTATCGGCTTAAACTGAGAAAAAAACATTTTTTTTTTAAATTGGATATTTATTATAGCAAAAAGTTAAATCATGAAACGTGTCAGGGTGTGACCACACGATTCATCCGTCCATGCAAGTGATCGTCTTCCCGGGACTCACTTTCAGCAGCCATCGTTTCCAAGGAACCACGGTCTGAAGTGAGATAGATGTACAACTTGTATGAGACATGCTTATTTTTACTATTGATCTTGTAAACGGGGGGGATTTACCTTTTTAAAAATAAATGGTTTTACACTACAAGTTTGCCAAGATCAAAGCTTTAGGCTCAGAAAGATCCCTTGGTCACTTACAGCTCCAGGTGGGATCAACTCCAGTCCAGTTGGAGTAAGAATTGAGCCATGATGGCATTCTCTCCAAGGGCTACATCCTCAGCAGGAAGTTTGCCAGAATCAGGACCTTTAGGACCTTTGGCAGTTTGCTTCTCTAGATGGGAGCTCTTGGTGAGGGGTCCTCGTTGGAATTTTGCCTAGTAAGGGTAGTGTTTATATCCATACTGGGTTGCAATCTGAGGTGGCTTTGGCATCTTATGATAACAAAGGTTTTGTTCTTCCCAAATGCAGGACCACCAAGTATAACTGGTTCCATGCCATGGATATAGGGATACTTTGAGCATGCTATATCATTAATAATCATCGCTGGATGGGTCATTCCAGCTAGTCAATAAGCTTATAGAGCTTAGGGCCTGATTTGTAATGGAAGCAGTGGCAACACACTTAACCAGGAGTGTGTAGGCTTTGTGGGCTGCCTGTGAAATGGCACCAGGAATATTTGTAGGGGTATGGCATGTTTTCTATTAAGACTAGCTAGCTTCCTTATACTGTTATTAGCTATCCATAAGGTTTCTGTTGGCTAAGTTCTATGTTGGAAACTTTTGCTTAAAGGAAGGGACTCATCACATGCCAGATAAAAGGGTCCTGCATGTCTCCGAAACATTGCAATCTGCTGTAATGATGTGATCGCTGATTAAAAGCTGTGGCCCCACTTTGGAGAGTCTTGGTGTGCCGGTGACATTCTTTTGCTCAACTGAGGGAGGAGCAATACAATTGCAAACTTTGGGTTCCTAAACCCTCAAAGCCTGCAGACAAGTCCTCTTCAGTATGGAAGGATGCCCCTCTTTCCAAAGTGAGGGGATGTCTGTTGGGCTTTGCGGACACCTGGTCAGAAAGCATTATGGAAGTCTGGGTAAGAGATGTTCTTTCTCCCTTCTTCATGTTGTCTAACCTACTCGTAAAGGTTAGCTGACCTCTATTCAGCTCTTGCAGAACATTTGAACCAGGGAGGTATTGCAATTTTACAAACCTTCCAACCTTGTATTTTACTGCTGCAAAACCAAATAGGGCATTTGCCCCATCTTGGACTTGAAACCTTACAATTACTTTAAAATTTCCAATAGATTCCATTAAGTCTTTCATAGCCTCCCTCCACTAGGGGGACTTTCTGTCCGTAGGGGATATCAAAGATACATACTTGCATGGCTACCTCTTTCCTGTGCATCAACATTATCTCCAGTTTGCAGTGGGCAAAAAACAACCAGTTTGTTGAGTTACTATCTGTTCTATCATCGGTTCTAGTGTCTCTACGCTCTGAGGATATTCCCATTGTGAGATATCTAGATGTCCTCCTGTTGGGGGAAAGTGATACAGACTATCCAGATCCTAAAAAGGTTTGGTTGAATCTTAAACTTTCCAAAATCAGTGATGAAACTAACACATTACTTGGAAAATCTGGGTCCACTCCTAGACAAGGCCAAAGCCAGTATTTGTGTTGCAGGTGGGGGACACCGGATATGGACTTCCCGGCCTCCAGGTTCAACAATGAACTGAACAGGTTTACTTAAAGTGGAGGTTCACCCAAAAAAACATTTTTTAACATTACATTCAGCCGAGTTGTCCTAATGACAATCGGCTGTTTTTTTTTTTTTCCCCGTACATACTGTATTTTCACCGCCGCTTCCGGGTATGTCGTCTACGGGACTGGGTGTTCCTATCTGATTGACAGGCTTCCGACCGTCGCATACTGTGCGTCACAAGTTGCCGAAAGAAGCCGAACGTCGGTGCGCAGGTGCCGTATAGAGCCGCACGACGTTCGGCTTCTTTCGGCAACTCGTGACGCGCAGTATGCGACGGTCGGAAGCCTGTCAATCAGATAGGAACGCCCAGTCCCGCAGACGACATACCTGGAAGCGGCGGTGAAAAAAAAACAGCCGATTGTCATTAGGACAACTCGGCTGAATGTAATGTTAATTTATTTTTGGGTGAACCCCCGCTTTAAAGATGCAGAGACCTTACATAAAGATGCAGAGACCCTCTGGCAGAAGCAGTGGATGCTCTGGTAGCAGTTTTTGATCAGTATAGTTTGATCTATGTTTTTCCTCTTCTGAAATCCCTTTCTTGTTTGCTCTGCAGGATTGAGATGGAGGGCATTCCAGTGATACTCATAGCTCTGGATTGGCACATAGAAGAATGCAGATACAGTTAATCTGGTAGAAGATTCATCAAGTTAGAGTGCCACATCCATGTAGAGCAAAGTAACAGAACAGGAGGTCACATGGCATGCAAGAAGAAAGAGTGGCACTTGTAAAGTGCTTATAAAGAGGGTCTGAGTGAGGAAGCCTTCAGAGACATTGACACTTTGCTGGGAAAAGTCGCAGTGCCTCTTTAATAGAGATTTCAATAAAAAAATATAGAGATTGCTTGTACCCCAGACTGTGAGAAAAGGCTGAAAGGAGTTCAATAGGTGAACACTTCTGATCTAAGTGTGCAGCAAGAATTTAAAAAAAAATATTGGTGTTTTGTGTTAAGATTACAGTATATCTCATTAGGATTGTGCTCAATAGTGACTGAGGGGAATAAGTGATATCTGCCAACTGTTATGAATTTGTTGACAAAATATGTTCAGCAACGGCCAGATCTTGTGGCACTGTAACTTTATGCTACCTGAGACTCATTTCATTTAATAATTTAGCCTCTTTTATGAGTTAATTTATAACCTAATCTCCTGTTAAGAGTTCCTGTGATTAAGGCAATACAAAAAAATCTGGCATGGCAACAAACATTGTCTACCTCTCCATGAAACAAATGTAAACAAAGTACCAAGGAGAAGGAAAAGGCTTTGTCCAAAATATAAGAAATACATATTCAAATTGTAAAAAGACATTGGTATATGTGCATACAGTGCTGCTAGGGTTGAAGTCCATCACAAAGTACATGGCACAGATATATTACAGTGATAAGAAATTTGATTATTTTAAAAGGAAGAGCATGGTGCCAAATAAACTGTTCCAGTGAAAAGTATGTTTGACCAGGCTTCACACATGGCTAATCCAGACTGGCCTTACAGGAAGAAGATTATTAATTGAATAGAAAGACTTAATAGCTTCCACTGTTGAGTCTCTGAAATGCTAATATTGTTGATGTCTACATGCAGTATTTCCTGTTCCATAGGGCTATTCCATGTGACTGTTCCATTAAAGTGATTGTAAAGTACTATTTTTTTTTTTTTTAAATAACAAAGATGTTATACCTATGCGCCCTGTGTAATGGTTTTGCACAGAGCAGCCCCGATCCTCCTCTTCTCCGCTTCCTCTTTGATGCTCCTGGCCACTCCCTTTTCCCTCCTGTTGAGTGCCCCCACAGCAAGCATCTTGCTATGGGGGCACACGAGCCAAGCAACAGCCCCCTGTGTCCATTCAGACACAGAGCTGTGGCCCGGCCCCACCCCCTTCCTGTCCTCATTGGCTGACTGACTTTGATTGACAGCAGTGGGAGCCAATGGTGCCACGCTGCTGTCTCAGCCAATTAGGAGGGGAGTCCCGGGCAGCCGAGACACTTATGCAACATCGCTGGATCTAGAGGGACCTCAGGTAAGTACTAGTGGGCTGAGAGGGGGCTTGTGCACACAGAAGGTGTTTTATCTTAATGCATAGAATTCATTAGGATAAAAAAACCTTCTGCCTCGAGTCTCGGCAATACAGATAAAACTCATTGAAAAAATGGCATTGGTTCCCCTCCTCAGCCCATTAACAGGCCCTTTGGTCTGGTATGATTATTAAGGGGAACCCCAAACCAAAATTTAAAAAAAAAATTGCGTGGTGGTCCCCAAATTCCATACCAGGCCCTTATCTGAGCACGCAACCTGGCAGGTCACAGGAAAAGAGGTGGGACGAGAGAGCGCCCCCCCCCCCCGAACAATACCAGGCCACATGCCCTCAACATGGGGGGGGATGATTTGGGGTCTGACCCCAAAGCACCTTGTCCCCATGTTGATGGGGACAAGGACCTCATCCCCACAACCCTTTCCCAGTGACTGTGGGGGTCTGCGGGCGGGGGGCTAATCGGAATATGGTATTATATACACAATCCTATAACCACAGTTGATCCAGAGGAAGGCAAAAAAAACAGCAACGCATTATCCAATTTGCTTCAGCGGGGGAAAAAAATCCTTCCTGATCCCCCAAGAGGCCACGTTGATCAATGTTGCCTATAAATGTTAGTACCTAATTATATTATGTACATTTAGGAAAGAATGCAAACCTTTTTTAAAGCAATCTACTGAGCTGAACAGAACCAGCTCTAGAGGGAGTCTATTCTACTTTTTCACAGCTCTTACTTAGATTATGGCTTTTGAGGGGGACCCCTACGCCATTTTAAAAAAAAACTGGCGCAGGGTTCCCCTTATTATCCATACCAGACCTGAAGGTCCTGGTATGGAATTTGGGGAGACCCCCACGCAATTTTTTTTTTTAATCTTGGTTCAGAACCCATGCCGTTTTTTTCAATGAGTTTTATCTGTATTGCCGAGACCTGACAATTCATTACAGCCGCAATCAGTTTTAAATTACTTTTTTTCCTTTAGAAATGTTATTTTGCTGTGGGACTGTTCTAAACACAGGAAAATGTGGCACTTTACAGGCATACTATAGACACCCTCCAGGTACGAAATTTAAAAGAATATTTCACTTTTATTGTTTCACTTTAAGCATTATCAAAATCACTGCTCCCAAAAAAAACTGCAGTTTTTAAAAAAAATGTTTGCTTTGATACATGTCCCCTGAGGCAGGACCCAGGTCCCCAAACACTTTTTATGACAATACCTTGCATATAAGCCTTTAAAATGAGCACTTTTGATTTTTCATGTTAATCTCCCATAGACTTTTAAACGGTGATCTGCCTCTTTCGAATTTGCCGCCAACAACGCATAATGTTCGCTATTGGGCGAACAGGAGAACACCGTTCGACACGAACATCGGGCTCATCCCTAGTGATATCCTCAAACTTCCAGGTCCTTCCAAGTGGCTTTCCCTCTGCACACTGAAAACTGGGGTTTTGCACACTCAGCATCTCCAGCAATCATAGAACACCTTGCATTTTTCTCTGTATGAGGTGGAGAAGAATATGCAGTTTAGATTTTGGGCACCTAGGTAGGTGCTAGAAGACAGTATTGTTTTTAGTCTTTCTGCTTACCAGGAAGATAGTCAGGTAAAACTTAGAGTGTTCTCTGCCTACCAGGGAGCAGGATCTATTGGTTAGGTCTGCTCATTGTACTCAGGTGCAGCTCAGCTTGTCCTGACTGTCCCTCACTGGACCAATAGAGTGGCATATTGGACTGTGGGAGAAGACCTGAGTGAGTGGACAGGCTTTGTTAAAGACCTCACAATTTACAGAGGACAAGTACTGCATTGCATGTTAGGATACTGTATTTAAAGCCAGAGTACATGTGCTCAGAGTTAGTTGAGTCAGAAAACAGAGTCCAGGAGGGAGGGGGTGGCTGCCCTCTTCTCCACAGAGGAGGCCGCACAGCCCTGTGTGGTTGACCCAGGGGCCTAGAGAGAGAGAGAGAGAGAGAAGCTGAACCCAGAGCTTCTGATGAGCTGACTGGAAGGGAGACACCAGGAAAGATCTGATTCTGCCTACTGTTAGTACAGATCAGTGTCTTTGGGGCCTGTCGAGTGAGGGCCGCTCCCTTTAGCTAGAAGAGTCAGTGGACAGGTGTCGGTAAAGGGGATGCTAGAAAGTGTCCTAAAGATAATGTAGTGTATCAAGTCTGCTGCTAGTGAAAGCAAGTAGACTTAATTCCTCCATGCATGTGGCTGTATGGATAAAGCAGTGTAACTGCTTCTGCTAATCCGGTGAGGTCAAGTGAGAGTTGTCCTTATCCATTGTGAATAGTTCCCGTTGGAGTACCCTACTCATCCCTTCCCCATCCAAGTTCCAAAATAAAATACAAAAACACAAATGCCCTGGACTGGTCATTGAGTAACAAGCAATTGGGAGTAAGGGTGGGCCAAGTAGGAACACCTAGCAAACAAATGGGAAGCCCTAGCAACCAAGCAGGAATCCCTAGCAATAGAGTGGAAAACCCACTGCAACCAAGTGGGAACCCTTAGCAACCAAGTAGGAACCCTCAGCAACCAAATGGGAATCCTTCAGCAACTAAGTGGGAACTATTAGCAACCAGCTGCTGGTAACCAACGAGAGGCATATGAAGTCAACACTCAGTAAGCCCTACGGGGACAGGGCTGCATTGGGATTTGGAGAAAGTGCAGAAAAGGGCAACCAAACTAATATGAGGCATGGAGGAGTTCAGCTATGAGGGAATATTAGAGGAACTAAATGTATTCTCTCTTGAAAAGATGAGATTAAGGGGGGATATGATTAACATGTATAAATACATATGGGGTCCTTATAGTGAACTATTGAGTTTTTCACTTTAAGGTCATCACAGAAGACAAGGGGGCACTTTTTATGTCTGGAGAAAAAGAGATTTCATCTCCAAATACAGAAAGGTTTCTTCACAATAAGAGCTGTGAAAAGGTGGAATAGACTCCCTCCAGAGCTGGTTCTGTTAAGCTCAGTAGATTGCTTAAAAAAGGTTTGCATTCTTTCCTAAATGTACATAATATAATTAGATACTAACATTTATAGGCAACGTTGATCTTCTGAATCAACTGTGGGTATAGGATTGTGTATATAAGATTGTATAATCTTTTTTTTTCAGCCAGACGAACTATGAGTGGTGGTGGTGATGTCACAATTTCCACATTGTCCAATCAGAATGTACCTAGTATTCATTGAAAAAATACACTCTATGAGTGGTGGCAGTGCTGATCAAACGACCCCGTGTTCTGTGTGCAGAGAGGAAGCCACTTGTACAGAACCTGAGCAAGGCACAGAAGATTTAGGCTATCACTGTATCAATACTAAAGTGATGTTCAGCTTTCCCTGTGGCCCACAGGTATGAGATATGCATACCTACACTGTGCCAAGCTGGACTAAAGTAAGTATGCAATACAGATAGTTTTGCTCAACAACAATGTTTTTTTTTTTTTTGTCAAAAATCAAAAACAACTTTATTCAAAAGAAAATAGAAAACGTACTTGGTACATATATTCCAGGAAAATTACAGGATATGCAAAAAAGCATAAAGTCATAGAAAATAAAACCTCTTTATTCCCTTAAAAAGAGGTAAGGTAGGTAAAGCAAATATGCGTTACCAATCATGAGACCAATGCATCAGAACAAATACAGTTGAAACATAAACTTCAAAGAAGAATATGTAAACGTTATTAGAAATATCTCAGCGATTGGTGAGATGAATACCTTTCCAGTACTATGATAGTATCTCAAACTTGAATTATACAGAGTGTAAATAGTTACCTTTTAATCAGTACATGTTCCAGCATGGGAAAGCCATCTAGTATCCCAAACCTTTAAAGCTTATTTTTTTTAAATAACAAACATGTCATACTTACCTCCTGTGTGCAGGGGTTTTGCACAGACTGCCCCGGGGGCCTCCTTTTCTGGGGTCCCCCATTCGGTGCTCCTGGCTCCTACTCTTCTTGAGTGCCCCCTTGGAGAGGCGCATTCCATGGGGGCACTCATGCGGTGGCGCTCCTGAGTCCTGCTGCTGCATCTATTGACACAGACAGCAGGACTCGGCCCCGCCCCCGGCTCCAATGTCACTGTATTTGATTGACAGCAGCGGGAGCCAATGGCTTTTTCTGCTATCAATCTATCCAAAGAGGACCTGAGACAGCGGCTGGAGCTGCTGTGCTCATCCGGTCGCTGGAATGATCGGGCTCAGGTAAGAAAGGTGGGAGGGGGTCTGGGGGGGGGGGGGGTGCTGTAGCACAAATGGTTTTTCACCTTATTGCATAGAATGCATTAAGGTGAAAAAAACGTGAGGGTTTACAATAAATATTTATGAGGGCATCCTCTGTGTTCATATTAGCTTTTTGTATGGTTAATGAGTGTAGCATGAAACATGAAAGGGGTTTGGGACTTTAGATGAGGTACACATATAGTGTGCCTCCATCCCTGGTGCGGAAAGCTAAGGCAAGGAGGTTGGGACTTTAAATGAGACTCTTCAACATGATTTGGTGCATAAAATACAGTTGTACATTTTTATTGAGTATAACAAAATTGGATAAAGTGCATATAAGCAAACAAAACCACATACGGGGAAAAAAACATTGAAGGTAAATGTCAATCCATACACACCTACATAATATGTGTGTGTGTACACAATGTCAAGGGTACATAATATATATCAACCTGGCATCACGCAGTGGTATAGATAGCATAATAACTCAAAATGAGTGTAGCATTAACCTCTCTCATCCAGGTTTGAAAAGTTGGGGGTATTGCTTGCATCCAGGTCCTTGCTATTGCCTTTCTAGCCATGTATAGTGTCTCTCTCACGAATAAAGCAAAGAAGATGTCTATATCTAAATGGCACATTATTCTAGAACCCGCTTCATTGCGGGCTCCTCATTGGCGCTGCACTTTTACTCATATTATTTTCACATTTATCCTTTTGTTGAGTTGGCTGCCCACTTTTCAGATATTTTAGGATAAGCGCAGTATATTTACTTTTTTTATATTTGTGTTTGCTTGGATCACCTATATTGCTGCTATTTCTTTTTGATACACCATGGGTGTTTTTGATTATCGCACTAATCGATCATTTAACACCGAGGGGGTAGGTAAACTTAGTCAGTGCCTGCGCTTAGGAGAAATTATGGTATAATTAATCTAGACTTCAGCCCCCCCTAATAGATTCCCCCTATGGGGGATACTAAGAAAAGAAAATTAAATGGGGTGTGAGGGTTGTGGCGCTGTCTATGCTTCCACCTATGAGAAGGAGGGGAAGAGGGGGAAAGGGGAGGAGAGGAGCACCTCACCCTATTCTCAGTGTGTAAAAAGATATTATATTAGTATAGTGAACTGGCTTCTTTCCCACACCAAATAAATACAATGTATATGTGTAATGAACACTAAAAAAACTGTGAAAAACAGTGTCTAGACCTTTACCTTATCCATTGACCACTAATATCAATGGCGGTTGTACAGTCTAAAGACACCGGGCCAGATTCACATACAGCTTACACTGGCGTATCTATTGATACGCCGCGTAAGTAACAAGATGCGCCGTCGTATCTATGCGCGGTATTCCTGAACGTAGATACACCTGAAATCTGGCTTCAGCCAACCGACGTATGTCTTATTACGCCGTCGTATCTTGAGTGCATATTTACGCTGGACGCTAGGGGCGCTTCCATAAATTTATGCGTTGAATATGTAAATTAGCTAGATACGCCGATTTACGAACGTACTTGCGCCCGCTACGCCGTTTACGTTAGGCTTACATCCGGCGTAAACTTACCCCTGCTATATGAGGCGCAGCCAATGCAAAGTATGGACGTCGGAACAAGGGTATGTTTTTACGTCGTGAATAGGGATGTGCGTAGGTTACGTTCACGTCACAGGCATTGAGCCGGCGTATCTTAGGGAGTAAATTCGATGTGATACTGAGCATGCGCGTGCATGCCCGTACGATCGGCGCTTCATTTGCATGGGGTCACGGCTCATTTTAATAAAACACGCCCACCTCTTCCACATTTGAATTAAGCGGGCATACGCCGGCCGATTTACGCTACGCCGCCGCAACTTATGGAGCAAGTGCTTTGTGAATACTGCACTTGCCTGTCTAAGTTGCGGAGGCGTATCATAAATAGGATACGCTACGCCCGCACAAAGATACGCTCTCCTACGTGAATCTGACCCACCATGAATATCTTATGTGTTCTTTAATTACATATATGTCAGATAACATAAAACCTTAAACCAGCATAAAATGGTGTAACAAAAAACATCAATCCTTATTAGTCCAGTGATAAGAACCGAAGACAAAAAGATATTTTGTCTAGTGTGTATATGCACATATGTATGCGCCTAAAAAAAAAAAAAAAACTTTGTGATGCCAAAAAATCTATAAAAAAATAGAAAAAAACCACCAAAAATAGTATTATTGAGTGAAAAAACAATAACATTAATGTCCCATCCACAATAGGATCTTAGTATATCTGTAACTTATACAGTGCAGCAATCCGTGATGAATAGGTGATCCTATATGTAATTTAGTGCTTCCGAGGTGGTTCCGGTGCTCCCCCACCAGGGTCCCCACTCACCAGATAAACTCACCCCTCCAGGGGTATACTGCAAGAAATTCCAAACTCCCACACTTTGGCTGTTGCGCTCATCCACTTCTCACATCAGCTGTAAAACGATACTGGAACTGGTGTGCGTGCAGTAGAATCAGCCACTAGAGGTCCAAAATCCTCAGCGAGAAGGAAAACAAGCTTCCATGGTGTAGTATAAAAAGTTTTTAATTGCACTTCCACCAAAAAGTATATACAGGGGAATGCGGAAAATATATTGTACACAAGGTCTGGCTCCAGGCAGTTGCCAGCATAAAGTACATTTTTTAAAAATGTAACAATCAGTTCAAATATAATGATAAAAACAGAGCACCAGGTAGTGTAACACGCCAGGCTGAAAGAACGGCATGCGTTCCAAGTGCGTGTCAGCTGGGTCTACCCAGAAGTAGCATGCGTGCGTGCATGCGTGTCTCCGCCTTACGCGCGTTTCGTCATTACGTCTTCAGAGGCGGTAACACGCATACCGTGCCTGCATCCTAATAAAGGAGCGTCACCACGAACCGCCCTCCCACATCCCTGGAGGTTGCCAATCAGTGCAAAGAAAATTTGTATGATAACACCCCACTAGAGATACTCAGGGCAAAAGTTGTGGTACCCTTGGGAATAAACACTAAGGTTGCGTTGTAACGCTCTAGATATAAGTCCTATAACTACAATATAAAAACAAATGAACTACAAGTGCTTGGCTCAATTCAAAACCAATATATACATGTATACACATGTGGCAAGTAAGGATGAGCCGAACACCCCCCTGTTCGGTTTGCATCAGAACTTGCGAACACACCAAATGTTCGTGTGAAATTTAGAACCCTGTTAAAGTCTATGGGACTCGAACATTTGAAATCTAAAGTGTTAATTTTAAAGGCTAATATGCAAGTTATTGTCCTAAAAAGTGTTTGGGGACCTGGGTCCTGTCCCAGGAAACATGTATCAATGGAAAAAAAAGTTTTAAAAACGGACGTTTTTTCAGGAGCAGTGAATTTAATAATGCTAAAAGTGAAACAATAAAAGTGTAATATTACTTTAAATTTCGTACCTGGGGGGGTGTAAAGTCAGCATGTGAAAAAGCGCATGTTTCCCGTACATAGAACTGTCCCTGCACAAAGTGTCATTTCTGAAAGAAAAAAAGGCATTTAAAACCGGCTTTGCGGCTCTAATGAATTGTCGGCTCTGGCAATTACAGAGATGATTCATTCATAAAAAATAAAAATAAAAAAGCTGGGGGTCCCCCCAAATTCCATTAACAGGCCCTTCAGGTCTGATATGGATATTAAGGGGAACCCCGCCGTCAATTTAAAAAAAAATGACGTGGGGTTCCCCCCAAATATCCATACCAGACCCTTCAGGTCTGGTGTGGATTTTAAGGGGAACTCCACCCCAAATTTAAAAAAAAAATGGCGTGGAGTTCCCCCAAAAATCCCCACCAGACCCTTATCCAAACACGTTAACCTGGCCGGCCACAGAAAAGAGGGGGGGACAGAGTGTGGCCCCCCTCTCCTGAACCGCACCAGGCCACATGCCCTCAACATGGGGAGGATGTCCCCATGTTGATGGGGACAAGGGCCTCATCCCCACAACCCTTGCCCGGTGGTTGTGGGGGTTTTATCAGAATCTGGAAGACCCGTTTAACCACGGGGACACCCAGATCCTGGCCCCCCCCTATGTGAATTGGTAATGGGGTACACTGTACCTCTACCATTTCGCGAAGGAAGTGTAAATAGTTAAAAAAAAACACATAGACATCGTAGAAAAAAATCCTTTATTAATAAAAAAAAATAAAAAAATCCAGCGATGTGAATCCACTCTCGGCCCGGGTCCCGCTCCAACATTGTCTTCTATCCTGCGACGGATGATCTCTCCAGCGACGGACGGGTGATCAGCGGTCCGGTCCAGCGATGAGAAGATCCATCCGTCCAGAGCGCAGCAGGCAAGCTTCTCTCTCCGCTGGACACAGCCCAGCGGAATGACGCGCTGGAGCTGTGACATTTCTTATATAGGGGAAGCGGCCACCCGTCACGTGACCCCGCCCCCTCTGACGCACCCTCGTACGTCACTGGGACATATAAGAAATGTCACAGCTCCAGCGCGTCATTCCGCTGGGCTGTGTCCAGCGGAGAGTGGACCTCGCCTGCTGCGCTCTGGACGGATGGATCTTCTCATCGCTGGACCGGACCGCTGATCACCCGTCCGTCGCTGAAGAGATCATCCGTCGCAGGATAGAAGACAACGTTGGAGCGGGGCCCGGGCCGAGAGTGGATTCACATTGCTGGATTTTTTTTTAATAAAGGATTTTTTCTACGGTGTCTGTGTGTTTTTTTTAACTATTTACACTTCCTTCGTGAACTGGTACAGGTACAGTGTACCCCATTACCAATTCACATAGGGGGGGCCAGGATCTGGGGGTCCCCTTTGTTAAAGGGGTCTTCCAGATTCTGATAAGCCCCCCGCCTGCAGACCCCCACAACCACCGGGCAAGGGTTGTGGGGATGAGGCCCTTGTCGGTTCAGGAGAGGGGGGGGGCGGCACTCTGTCCCTCCTCTTTTCTGCGGCCGGCCAGGTTAACGTGCTCGGATAAGGGTCTGGTGTGGATTTTTGGGGGAACTCCACGCCATTTTTTTTCAATTTGGGGTGGAGTTCCCCTTAAAATCTACACCAGACCTGAAGGGTCTGGTATGGATATTTGGGGGGAACCCCACGTCATTTTTTTTTTAAATTGACGGCGGGGTTCCCCTTAATATCCATATCAGACCTGAAGGGCCTGTTAATGGAATTTGAGGGGACCCCCAGCTTTTTTATTTTTATTTTTTATGAATGAATCATCTCTGAATTGCCAGAGCCGACAATTCATTAGAGCCGCAAAGCCGGTTTTAAATGCCTTTTTTCCTTTCAGAAATGACACTTTGTGCAGGGACAGTTCTATGTACAGGAAACATGCGCTTTTTCACATGCTGACTTTACACCCCCCCTAGGTACAAAATTTAAAGTAATATTACACTTTTATTGTTTCACTTTTAGCATTATTAAATTCACTGCTCCTGAAAAAACTGCCGTTTTTAAAACTTTTTTTGCATTGATACATGTTTCCTGGGACAGGACCCAGGTCCCCAAACACTTTTTAGGACAATAAATTGCATATTAGCCTTTAAAATTAACACTTTAGATTTCTCCCATAGACTTTAACAGGGTGTTCCGCGGCTTTTCAAATTTGCCGCGAACACCCCTAATTGTTCGTTGTTCGCCGAACAGGCGAACAGGCAATGTTCGAGTCGAACATGAGTTCGACTCGAACTCGAAGCTCATCCCTAGTGGCAAGGCAGCCATAGACACAATTCCATACAACAGTTACCAATTGCGTAAAAAAGCGCGTGTGGCTAATTAGCAAACCCTTTAAATGGGAATCTAAATTGAAATATAAATTGAAATTTGTAGTGAGTAAATATAACTGCTAGGTGCCATATGGTAGTCAGTGAGGTTGATATGTGTCTGTACCCTATTAAGCCCCCATTTTCCGGCAGATCATACTGACCCACATGTGTGGCATAGTTTAAAGCATGACCAGCAAAAATATGTTTTTATGGTATGAACCAACAAACGTACATCCACGAACCGGACTAAGGTAAGGGTATGTATGAATTAGGTGATTTCTTACTACTGAAACATAAAATATATATATATATAAAATGATAAAATATATATATATATATATACCAGACAAACTTAGCTATAACCTAGTGGAAGCAAAAAATGCAAAAAAGCTAAATCCCTGTTATAATCCCTCAGAGCCCATGTTATGATTGATATACTCACAAAGCCCAGGTGAACATGGGGGGATTTCCTCAGAGATTGGGGAGTGATTGCACCACACATAGGGTGCAATTGTGAATAGAGATATGGGCTTACCAGATGAAATAATAAAGAGAGATGGGAAAATGATTTTTTTTTTCTGATTTTCACATCCAGGCGAAAATTCTGAAAGCTAGATTTGTGCATAAGGGCTACCAGGGTCACTCCATCGATCAGGAGATTGACAGGATCGCCACAGTGGACAGGAATATGTTAACATTAAAATGTCCTAAACCTATCCAAGAGCCAAAATATAAAAATTCCTTTATTACTACTTTCTCTACTCAACACAAACAAATTAAGGAAATCATACGTAAACATTCGAAAATTCTGAAATGTGATCAGGCTTTGGGACCTACACTCCCTGTAGACGCAGGGGTGATTTATAGAGGAGCTTTGTCCCTAAAGGGTCAAATTGCACCCAATGTAACCGATCCTCCATTCAGACAAGCTTCTTTCCTCTCTCAAAGGGATTTCATCCCTGTCGGAGATGTAAAGTTTGTGTACACAATGAATGTGGAAGGAAGAAAACTACAAGTTTCAGATCTACCACTACCTCTTTTGAATATCCCATGAAACATTTCTTCACTTGCGCTACGAAGCACTTTGTTTATCTTATCACCTGCCCTTGTGGAAAACAGTACATTGGTCATACCATACGGACCTTTTCTTTCAAATAGTTTTTATTGGTATATGTCAAGCGTATCAATACAACGTTATCAAGTATCTTGTGGCATACATTGCAGAATAACTTGCATAGTTTCAAATAGAAGGTACAATACCGGGTTACCTACTGCCCCGTCCATGCACCCACCAAGTGGGTATCTAGACGGTAGGTACTATATAAACAGAATGTGAACAGAATACCATGGTGTAACCAAACAAGGGGGGGGGGGGAGGGATACAGGGGGAGGGAGGGGGGGGGAAGGGTAGAGAGCATCATAAGTGTCAGTACAATCAGAGGATAAGTCGACGGTCTATTGACCGTTGTACCAAGTTTGCCAGGGGTCCCAGAGGGTCAATACCGCGGAGTAGGAGTGTTTCCTACGTGCAAGGGTGGACTCGTATGTGTAGTGGGTTCTCACCAGTCGCACTACGTCCGTCAGTGATGGGACATTCTCGGACTTCCAATTTCGAGCGATCAGTAGTCTTGTTGCTAACAGTATATGTACAGTTACCAGTCTCAGGGGTGATGGGATGTCCTCAATGGTTAGATTAAGGATAGCTAGCGGGGGTGTCAGTGAAATGGGTGTACCAAGAATGTTCTGTAGCATCAACTCCACTGATGACCATAGCGGTCTTAAGCATGGGCAGGACCAGAAGATGTGGAGAAGAGTACCAGGGTTTTTACATCCCCTCCAACATTCGTGAGATGTGGCAGGGTGGAATTTGGCTATCCTAGTTGGTGTAAGATACCATCTCATTAGCAATTTTTGTGAGAGTTCCCAGAGGGAGGTGCAGGAGGTATATCTGTGGTTGGCTTTAATCGCTGTTTGCCATTGATGGTCAGAGAACGGGGTAAGTAAGTCATGTTCCCATTCCAGGAGTGGTTTGGATTTGGTGAAGGAGTTTTTCTCTTGGAGGGTTGAGTAAATTATGGAAGTACTTTTGTTTTTCGTCGTATCAGAGAAGAGGAAGCGCCATATGTGCAGAGGTAGGTGTCCTTCCAGGGGACGAGAGTTGTTAAGGCAGTGTTGCAGTCTGTAGTACGTAAGGTAGTCTGAGGCAGGGGCTTGTAGGGTCTGTTGGACGTGGAGAAATGATTTGGTGGCCACTAGGGGGCGTAGTTCGTGGACATGGGATGCGTGGTCGGTCAGCCATTGGGGAATAGGTAGGTCAGGGGTCAGCAGCTGAAGTGTTTGTATGGGTATTGGGGTAGGTTTGGTAGCAAGGGTCGGCCAGGAGGAGGAATGGAGTGCTTTCCATACTTTGACCGACGCCTGAATAGTAGGGGAGTATATGGAGAGTTGTGGGTGTTTGACGGTCGTGCTGAATAGCCATTGGGATAGGTTGGGGCCAGGGACCATGTGGGATTCTATAGCGCCCCAAAGTGTGGTGGGGTGTTCCACCATCCACTCGCGCATTTGTGAGATTATAGTGGCCATATAGTAATCTCTGATGTCTGCTAGGCCCATGCCTCCCACAGACCTATGTTTGACGAGTTTAGCCTGGTTGCATCTGGGTTTTTTGCCTTGCCATAGAAAGTGTCCAAGTATGGACTGTAAGGATTTAAGGTAGGATTGTGGTAGAGGGATTGGGAGCGTCCGGAAGATGTACAGTAGTCTGGGTAAGATCATCAGTTTAAAGGCCGCAAGTCTCCCCGCCCAAGAGAATTCGTGTTTGGAAATTTTTGCAGTTTCTCGGATAAGCATCTGTTTCATCTCGGTATAGTTTTGGGGGAATAGGGTTGGTGTGGATTTAGTCAGGGTGATACCTAAGTATGGTATACCTATGTCCGCCCAAGGGTATGGGTATTTGTGTCTAAGCAAGTTGCTAGTGATGGCGTCCAGTCCTATGTCTAGAATGTACGATTTTTGTTCGTTTACCTTATAGTAAGACACATTAGCAAATCTTCTTAGTAATAACTGTACCGAAGCCAGGGAGGAAAGGGGGTTACTTAACATTATTATCACGTCATCGGCGAACAAGTTGATTTTATGATCTGAGATGCCTATTTTTAGACCTGTTATTGAGTCTTGAGTTCTAACATGCTCTGCTAGGGGTTCCATGACGAGGTTAAAGATTAGTGGTGATAGGGGGCAGCCTTGACGTGTGCCGTTAGAGATCTGGAAAGGTTTTGAGAGTATTTCCGAGGTGTATACTTGGGCTGACGGGGAGGAGTAAAGTGCCATGATGGCGGAGAGTATAGGACCCTGGAACCCAAATTTCGTGAGAGTCGCGTGCATGTAACCCCAGTGGACTCGATCGAACGCCTTCTCCGCATCCAGTGATAGGAGCAGAGAAGGCGTTCGGGTCGACCTCGCGGCATGGATGAGGTTAATGAGTCTACGGGTTGCATCAAAGGCTTGCCTACCTTTAGTAAAGCCTGATTGGTCCTTATGGATGAGCAGGGGCATTAAGTCTATCAGGCGGTTGGCTATTAGTTTGGCGTGGATCTTGGCGTCCAAGTTGAGGAGGGAAATAGGACGGAAGTTTTGGGCACATGTGGGTTCCTTGCCTGGCTTCGGCAGAGTAACAATCAGGGCGGATAACATTTCAGGGGGGAGAGAGGAGGAAGAAGCAGCATCGTTGCAGACAGTAGTCAGAAAGGGTGCAAGTATCGGGCCGAATTTCTTATAGTACTCGCTAGTCAAGCCATCAGGGCCTGGGGATTTATTAGAGGGCAACCCTGCAATCGTTCGTAGGATTTCTAGGGGAGTGAAAGGTGCGTTCAGCGATTCCAACTGGTCCACAGACAATTTAGGGAGATTGATGTCTTGGAGAAATGCTTCTATGTCTTGGGGAGACGGCTGGGGCACCGAACTGTCATCTTTAAGATTATATAAGGTGTTATAATAATGGCTGAAAGCATCAGCAATCTCCGTGGGGTCAATAAGTTTTTGTTTTGAGGAGGGATGGAACAGGTGGGTAATTTTGGTTTTGGCAATATGCCCCTTGATTCTATTGGCCATGAGCTTGCCAGCTTTGTTGCCTGTGGAGTAGTGTGTGGCTTTGAAGTAGGTATGGGCCCGTTCATAAGATTCCAGCAGGTGTGCCCTAAGGTCACTCCTCAGGAGGTCTAGTTTGTTTTTAGTATCAAGGGTGGGATTAGATTGATTTTGAGCCTCCAGTATTCTTATTTCAGAGGTCAAAGTGTCTAGGCGGTGTGTTTTCAACCTCCTCTCTCTTGCCCCTATTTGAATAAATATTCCTCTTATGAACGCCTTGTGTGCGTTCCACAGCATAGAATTGTCCTTCACAGAACCTGCGTTCAGGGAAAAAAATTCAGTTAGACGGTCTGCGATATACGCAGAGTGTTGTGGTGAGTGAATGAGGGAAGCATTAGCTCTCCATACCCTCGATCGTGTGAGGGAGGGAGAGGCATGTAAGGACATGGTGACGGGTGCATGGTCGGACCATGTAATGGTAGAGATCTCCGAGTTCGAGATACTGGGAAGGGACCATTTGTCTACCAGGAAATAGTCAATCCTCGTATAGGAGTTGTGGCGGGGGGAGAAATATGAATAGTCCCTTTCAGTGGTGTGTAGGCATCTCCAGGCGTCGTACAGGTCGTGTGTTCTCATGAAGGAGCCCATAGGCGATGCATTCCTGCCCTTTCGGGAAGAGGCGTCCATCGAGTTGTCAGGGACTATATTAAAGTCTCCGCAGATGATAAGTCTTCCCTGCTTAAAGCGATTGAGTTTTTTCATGAGCTTGGATAGAAAGCTGATCTGCCTCGTATTAGGGACGTAGACATTGACTATAGTGTATCTTACATTGTCCAAGGAGCAGTCCAATGCAAGGTATCTTCCGTTGATATCGGTCATGCTGTTGTGGAGGGTAAATGTTATGGTGTCTTTGACGGCTATTAAAACTCCATTTTTCTTCTCAGGGCCAGAGGCCTTAAGGATAGTTGGAAATTGTTTGTTGGTACAGGTCGGCTCTGCCGAGAGTTTGAAGTGCGTTTCTTGCACACAGATGATGTCACATAGGGACGTGCGGGCTGTTTTCCATAGTGACGCCCTTTTAGCAGGGTGGTTTAGGCCTTTAGCGTTCAGGGTCATAAATTTAGGCATTTTCGGTACAGTGTAGTAAGGGCGGATAGTTAGTTACTCACAGTTCGTTGCGTGTCTTCCAGGCGTGGGATCAGGTGGGCTGTGGTGTTGATCCAAGTCGTAGTTCAGGAAGTACGTTTTCTCAGATGTGTGGAGCTCTCCAGGGATCCGATAGAAAGGGGAAGGAAAGGAGAGGGTCAGGAAGCACTAGGAAGGGTTGACAATAACAGTGATGGTTGTAAACAGATTAACAACAGTGTTGGGTGTGTATAAAACACCGTGGTCAGTAGTATATCAGAAACGACTACTGAATCTTTTGGGGGGTAAAAGTCCGTGTATCAACTGCAACGAGCAGGCACCGACCGGAGTGCATGTTTAAGTAATAGGTAATAGCGCACCAACCCTATGGTCAGTTAGCAACACTGGGGTGAGATTCCATGGCATTGGGGTGCGGATGGTTAGGAGAGGTGTCACGGGGTGTTGCATTGCCATCTGGAATAATGTGCCATTTTTTGAGGAGGTGAATACCTTCTTCCACCGTGTGCACATTGTATTTAACCCCATTTCTTGTAATCATAAGTTTGGTCGGGAATCCCCATTGGTAGGGAATCTTGTGATTGTTCAGGGGTTTGGTGATGGTCTGGAGTTGTCTCCGTTGCTGACGGGTGTATTGGGAGATGTCAGCGAAAAGCTGCAGCTTTGTGTATGGCGGAGGTAGTTGGCCCAGCTTTCTGGATTTGGACATGAGCATGTCTTTGGCGTGGTAGAAGTGAATTCTCATGAGGGTATCACAGGGTATTTCAGGAGGCAGATGGGAAGGTTTTGGCAGGCGGTGGATACGGTCGATGATCGTCTCCACAGGGGGGAGATCGGGTAAAAGCGTGGCGATCATTTTTCTGGTGTATGAATTGAGGTCGGCGGGCAAGACCGATTCAGGGATGCCGCTTATTTTCACATTATTGCGCCTTGACCTGTCCTCGAGGTCCGCCATTTTGGCGCGCAGCCACTGTTGGTCATCTTTTGCGTGGTCATGGGCATCTACTAAGTCATTAACCGTAACTGTCATGGCGCTCATCTGGTGCTCAATACGGTCCACCCTCCCATTGACATGTGTCATTTCATTTTTAAAGGCTGAGATCATGGTGGAGATGTCACTATGCAGCGATGTGTGCAAAGAGATTAGCATGTCCTTTAGCACTGTGTCCATGACAGGCTGATCAGTGGTAGGAAATGCTGCTATAGGTGATGATGTAGGATCCAGTGAGGGGAGGCTGTCTAGTGTAGGCCTTACCTCAGAGGCCTGGTGGTGAAGGTCCATCTTCATCCGCGCTTTAGCAGGGCTGGCAGTTGTGGAGGACGGTCCGGAGGGTGGCGGTGGGCCGTGAGGGGGTGAGCTGGGGTGTACGAATTCGTCCCCATCGTCTGGCAGGTCAGTGTACGCTCTCTCCCCTCGCGGTGAGCGGTCGCGGGCGCCATCTTGGATCCGAGCGCCGTGAGGTGAGGAGAAGAAATCAGTAAGTTTCCTCGGCGGGCGGTATTCTTTCCGTTTCCTGGAGGTGCCAGGCGGGTTCCCCATCATTTGTTGGCTCTGGTGGTGCATTTTCGGGGTGTAGGTTGGCCGTTTAGATGTCGGATTCTCCGGTCAGTGCAGGAGCTGTGGTATCAGGCTTCCATGCAGCTCGGCGGTTGGACACGCCCCCCGTACCATACGGACCTTTTCCATAAGGGTAGGTGAACACATTACCAGTATTAAGAAAGGTTGCACCAATCATACGGTGCCTAGGAACTATCTGGAACGACATAATAAAAATGTAGAAGGTACCAACTTTCACAAAAATAAAAATACATGCTAACAAAAGCACCTTGCATTTTGGTGCAGCGGCATTAGAAAACTAAAATTAAAAAAAGGCCCATGCACTTTGGTGCTATTGAGGGGAGCAGGCAGTTCATTCTCAAATTAAAGCGGAGGTTCGGCCGATTTTTTTTTTGTAAAAGCCAGCAGCTACAAATACGGCAGCTGCTGACTTTTAAAAAATAAGCACTTACCTGTCCAGCGCGCCCGCGATGTCAGCAGCCGAGACTGAGCAATCGCTTGGTCCTCGGCTGCTTCCGCCGCCATCCTCGGTGAGGGAATTAGGAATGAAGCCTTGCGGCTTCACTGCCCGATTTCCTACTGCGCATGCGCGAGGATCGTGGCGCGCCGTCACTGGTCCCCACTCTCTCCTGGGAACAGTGTTTCCCAGAAGACAGCGGAGGGGGGGGTGACGTCACAGACTGGATTCCCCGTAAGAATCCGAACCCGGAAAGGGTGCAAATACCTGTCTCAGACAGGTATCTGTACCCCTCTCCCCCCTTAAACGTGCCAAAAGTGACAACGGAGGGGGGAGGGAGCCAAAAAGCGGAGGTTCACATTTTGTGTGAACCTCCGCTTTAATAGGCTGTTCTGCAGCAAGGCACATACTCTGATGCATCGCATAGATGTGAAGTTGAACCTTTAAAACACAGTCAGGAGGCCGAGGGGCATCAAAAACCACAGCAGTGATAGCAGCATGGCTGTTTTGTACAACGTCACTACAGTACTACCCTTCCTCACTGCGCACTCACTGCTCTATGTTTTCCAAAAAGCTTAAAAAATAGATTTTTTTGGGCTGGAGCTACACCCGGCAGAGGCTGACAGCATTAGAGGACCCAGATGGTGGGCCACACTGCAGGTAATTGGGAGAAAAAATGTGGGGGTCAGGGAGAGTTGAGTACTGCTTTAAAAAACACTGCACAGGCCCCAAGCAAAATGGGCAATCAACACAAAGTTTACTACTGTATACAGGTACATTTTTCTGTAGAGTTTATTTTATTTTATATTTATTTATTTTTTTACTCTAAAACCTCAAGTGGAGTTGATTTTTTTCATTAAAGTGCGCTAATCCATTAAGAACTATGACTTGAATTTACAACTGACATGTTAGATCATATTACTCGGTTTTATCTTTTTGCTGAATTTAATTTGTAGTTTATCTGTCCAAATCACATACTTGTGGAACATTGTCAAATCCTGAACATTTTCTGCAGTGTAATCAGATTTTGTTTTCTGCATTTAGTGATAACATATCCATTTTAAATAATTCCTCTGATATTATTATTCAGTCCAGTTTTGTAATCAAAACGACTTACTCAATGTAAATGTTATATGTGTTGAATAAATATAATTTATTGATTAACTGATTGAGAGTTTTAGCAATCATCATACAGTACTTGTTTTTTGTAGTTTCTACCTGTCCCTGAAAATTTACATATTGCACTCTATCAGTTTGCTATGACATTAAGCATTAAAAAGTTCATAAATGAAAGGCCACTTCACTGGTTAACTATGCTTCCCTGTGTGCATAATGTAGTTTCAAAAATGTTACTCAATGATTCAGTATTAACAATTGCTTTACTAGCACTGCACACAGGGTAATGGGAAAATGATGGCTAAGCCCCAACACTAGTAAAGCTCTATTCATTAAATATGTGCCATTACAATACAAATACAGTAACAAAAAACAACATTGTCTCTGATGACAGAATGAGACAAGTAATCAATTCGTTTTAGCCACCAGGACCACTGAAATGTCTTCTATAATCCCCACTACACTACCTCAGCTGTGGTTCAACATATTGTCCCAGGGCAGACTGATATAAAACATGTAAATTCCGCGCTTAGGATAAATATTAAGGTTTCAGCCTCCCCTAATGAGAGCCCCAAAGAAGAATTTTAATGGTATAAAAAAGCAGAACTGTTGGGGTTAGTGGCACTACCTGTAGAGTGATCATTCAGGTCTCTCTTTATATGGCTGTGTGGTAGAAAGTGCTGGATGGGATCTAGATGGTCACAAAAATCCTCAGTGGTGTACCTCACTAGTAATATTGTTACCGTGATCTATGCATACAAAGCTAGCAATGAGTGTAATACAATCTACCATCAAGTCCCCTATGTGAGAAAATTCCTCCTGTGCAATACTGTAAACTAGTGATTCATATAAAATCCAGAGGGGATAAATGCATTTATCCTCGGTACTGTAAGTGAAAATAGTGTGATGAATAAGTGCAAAATAAATATAAACCAAGCACACAATAAGTATTAGAAATTCATACGTGGTTAGGGGAACCATTCACAATAAGTGCTATTAAGCTTGTGAGTGGTTAATATTCCTAAAATCCTCATGCGTCCCTATACAGGGAATAAGGTAAGTACTTATTGATAAGTAATACGTGAAAAATCGGTGAATCCAATAATCAAAATAACATGGCATATAGAAAGTGTAAACTAATACAGTGTGTTTTCCTAAAATTATAATGCTAAATACCTATTTTGCAAAGCCCTGCTGTGATGTCATGTGTCCTCCCTCTGCTTTCCTTCTTGATGTAAGTGAGTAAAGTGGGAGGCGCTGAGATTCCCCTCTGAGGGATGCAAGCTGGCAGAGGGAAGTCAGGTGTCTGCACAGCAGGGCTTGACAAAGAAGGTATTTGAGGAGGGAGACACACAGACTACGGAACTGACAGTGAGAGAGGTAGGGGGAGAAAGGGAAAATGCAGATACACTGAGGAGAAAGCAGGATGACGAGGTCAGTTCAAACAGGGGAAGATAAGAACAGACAGGATCAACTAGGTATTGTGTAACATAGAATGGGAAAATGACACTACAGAGACACTATGCTATATATTATGCCTTAAAGGAACGGGAGCCATTTTTATTTTTAGGGTTACAACCACTTCAAACTAAGAATGATTCTTATATATTAGATCCTTAAACTAAACAAGCATTATATGAAGGACACACACACACACATGTAATATTTTTGAGCAGAATGGGATTGCAAGTAGTGATATTGTGGCAACCTTAGAGTGAACTCCCACTGATTGTTACATACAGTATGCTCATTGATATATTTAAAGCTGAACGCCAACTTTCTTTTTACTAGAACTTTAAAAAGGCATGGATTCTTTCCTAAATGTACGCACATATTATAACTGGATACTAATGTTGATAGGTAAACTTGTTCCAGGGAATATCCAATTGCCTCTTGGGGGATAAAGAAGGATTTTCCCCCCCATGCTGGAGCAAATAATATCATGTTTTGCTGGGGTTTTTGCCTTCCTCTGGATCAACTGTGGGTATACGATTGTGTATATAGGATTGCATAATTATTTTCTCTTTTATTGGTTGAACTAGATTTACTTGTGTCTTTTTTCAACCAGATTATGTAACTATTAGGGATGAGCTTTGTGTTCGAGTCGAACGTATGTTCGACTCGAACATCGTCTGTTCGTACGTTCGTCGAAATTCGAACAAAATGGGTCGTTCGCGCCAAATTCGAGTGACGCGCAACAGCCCATAATTCACTGCGGCATTGCGCGCTGATGATTGACCCTACATGCTTGGCCAATCACAGCGCGCAAAAAACGGAGGTGGCCGCGTGTAGTGTGTTGCGGCGTTCTTAAAGAAAAGAACAGTCAGTCAGAGAGAGAGAGAGACAGTGGGCCAGATTCAGAAAGATCAGCGGATCTTTCTGCTGGCGTAACGTATCTCCGATTCGTTACGCCGCTGTAACTTTGGGCGCAAGTTCTGTATTCAGAAAGAACTTGCGCCCTTAGTTACGGCGGCGTAAGGCCGCCGAATTCAAATGGGGATGTTGGGGGCGTGTTTTATTTAAATTGTACTGGACCCAGCGTTTTTGACGTATTTTTGGAAAGGCGCATGCGCCGTCCATAAAATATCCCAGTGTGCATTGCTCCAAATTACGCCGCAAGGACGTATTGGATTCGACGTGAACGTAAATGACGTAAAGCCGTATTCGCGAACGACTTACGCAAACTACTTAAAAATTTCAAAACTCGGTGTGGGAACGACGGCCATACTTAACATTAGCTACGCCTCATATAGCAGGGGTAACTATACGCCGAAAAAAGCCGAACATAAACGACGTAAAAAAATGCGCCGGCGGGACGTACGTTTCTGAATCGCTGTATCTACCTAATTAGCATATTCCTTGCGTAAACATATGGAAGCGCCACCTAGCGGCCAGCCTGAAAATGCAGCCTAAGACACTTACACCTGTCAGATCTTAGGGCAATCTATGCATAACTGATTCTCTGAATCAGGCGCATAGATACGACCTCCCGCGCTCAGAGATACGACGGGGTATCAGGAGATACGCCGTCGTATCTTGTATCTGAATCTGGCCCAGTGTCTTTTCTACTAGATAGATAGATAGATAGATAGATAGATAGATAGATAGATAGATAGATAGATAGATAGATAGAGCAGGCAGGCTAGTCAGTTTAGTTAAATTTACAGTGTGTAGAGGATATATATATACATCCCAGGAGTTGTACATATATTTATACACTGTATAGCTTAGCTAGATCAGCTATTCCTATTTGTCAGGCAGTAGATTGTGCTAGCTGCAATGTTGTATTGCCCGTGTGCTGTTTATTTGCACCTAAACGTAGTTGGTGTTACTGCACTTGTGCTGTTTATTAGCACCTAAACGTACTCGGTGTTACTGCACTTGTGCTGTTTATTTGCACCTAAACGTACTCTGTGTTACTGCACTTGTGCTGTTTATTTGCAATTGAACGTCATTTGTGTTACTGCACTTGTGCTGTTTATTTGCACCTAAACGTCGTTGGTGTTACTGCACTTGTGCTGTTTATTAGCACTTACACGTAGTTGGTGTTACTGCACTTGTGCTGTTTATTTGCACCTAAACGTCGTTGGTGTTACTGCACTTGTGCTGTTTATTAGCACCTAAACGTAGTTGGTGTGCACTTGTGCTGTTTATTTGCACTTAAACGACATTTGTGTTACTGCACTTGTGCTGTTTATTTGCACCAAAACGTACTCTGTGTTACTGCACTTGTGCTGTTTATTAGCACCTACACGTAGTTGTTGTTACTGCACTTGTGCTGTTTATTTGCACCTAAACGTAGTTGGTGTTACTGCACTTGTGCTGTTTATTAGCACCTACATGTAGTTGTTGTTACTGCAAGTGTGCTTTTTATTTGCACCTAAACGTAGTTGGTGTTACTGCACTTGTGCTGTTTATTTGCACCTAAACGTAGTTCGTGTTACTGCACTTGTGCTGTTTATTTGCACCAAAACGTAGTTGGTGTTACTGCACTTGTGCTGTTTATTAGCATCTAAACGTAGTTGGTGTTACTGCACTTGTGCTGTTTATTTGCACCTAAACGTTGTTGATGTTACTGCACTTGTGCTGTTTATTAGCACCTAAACGTACTCGGTGTTACTGCACTTGTGCTGTTTATTTGCACCTAAACGTACTCGGTGTTACTGCACTTGTGCTGTTTATTAGCACCTAAACGTACTCGGTGTTACTCCACTTGTGCTGTTTATTAGCACCTAAACGTAGTTGGTGTTACTGCACTTGTGCTGTTTATTTGCACTTAAATGTCATTTGTGTTACTGCACTTGTGCTGTTTATTTGCACCTAAACGTACTCGGTGTTACTGCACTTGTGCTGTTTATTAGCACCTAAACGTAGTTGGTGTTACTGCATTTGTGCTATTTATTTGCACTTAAACGTCATTTGTGTTACTGCACTTGTACTGTTTATTAGCACCTAAACGTAGTTGTTGTTACTGCACTTGTGCTGTTTATTTGCACCTAAACGTAGTTGTTGTTACTGCACTTGTGCTGTTTATTTGCACCTAAACGTAGTTGATGTTACTGCACTTGTGCTGTTTATTAGCACCTAAACGTAGTTGGTGTTACTGCACTTGTACTGTTTATTTGCACTTAAACGTCATTTGTGTTACTGCACTTGTGCTGTTTATTTGCACCTAAACGTACTCGGTGTTACTGCACTTTTGCTGTTTATTTGCACCTAAACGTAGTTGGTGTTACTGCACTTGTGCTGTTTATTTGCACTTAAACGACATTTGTGTTACTGCACTTGTGCTGTTTATTAGCACCTAAACGTAGTTGTTGCTACTGCACTTGTTCTGTTTATTTGCACCTAAACGTACTCGGTGTTACTGCACTTTTGCTGTTAATTAGCACCTAAACGTAGTTGGTGTTACTGCACTTGTGCTATTTATTTGCACTTAAACGTCATTTGTGTTACTGCACTTGTACTGTTTATTAGCACCTAAACGTAGTTGTTGTTACTGCACTTGTGCTGTTTATTTCCACCTAAACGTAGTTGGTGTTACTGCACTTGTGCTGTTTATTAGCACTTACACGTAGTTGTTGTTACTGCACTTGTGCTGTTTATTTGCACCTAAACGTAGTTGGTGTTACTGCACTTGTGCTGTTTATTAGCACCTACACGTAGTTCGTGTTACTGCACTTGTGCTGTTTATTTGCACCTAAACGTAGTTGGTGTTACTGCACTTGTGCTGTTTATTAGCACCTACACGTAGTTGGTGTTACTGCACTTGTGCTGTTTATTTGCACCTAAACATAGTTGGTGTTACTGCACTTGTGCTGTTTATTAGCACCTAAACGTACTCTGTGTTACTCCACTTGTGCTGTTTATTAGCACCTAAACGTAGTTGGTGTTACTGCACTTGTGCTGTTTATTTGCACTTAAACGTCATTTGTGTTACTGCACTTGTGCTGTTTATTTGCACCTAAACGTACTCGGTGTTACTGCACTTGTGCTGTTTATTAGCACCTAAACGTAGTTGGTGTTACTGCACTTGTGCTATTTATTTGCACTTAAACGTCATTTGTGTTACTGCACTTGTACTGTTTATTAGCACCTAAAAGTAGTTGTTGTTACTGCACTTGTGCTGTTTATTTCCACCTAAACGTAGTTGGTGTTACTGCACTTGTGCTGTTTATTTGCACCTAAACGTAGTTGGTGTTACTGCACTTGTGCTGTTTATTTGCACCTAAACGTAGTTGATGTTACTGCACTTGTGCTGTTTATTAGCACCTAAACGTAGTTGGTGTTACTGCACTTGTACTGTTTATTTGCACTTAAACGTCATTTGTGTTACTGCACTTGTGCTGTTTATTAGCACCTAAATGTAGTTGTTGCTACTGCACTTGTTCTGTTTATTTGCACCTAAACGTAGTTGTTACTGCACTTGTGCTGTTTATTTGCACCTAAACGTAGTTGGTGTTACTGCACTTGTGCTATTTATTTGCACCTAAACGTAGTTCGTGTTACTGCACTTGTGCTGTTTTTTTGCACCTAAACGTAGTTCGTGTTACTGCACTTGTGCTGTTTTTTTGCACCTAAACGTAGTTGGTGTTACTGCACTTGTGCTGTTTATTAGCACCTAAACGTACTCGGTGTTACTCCACTTGTGCTGTTTATTAGCACCTAAACGTAGTTGGTGTTACTGCACTTGTGCTGTTTATTTGCACTTAAACGTAATTTGTGTTTCTGCACTTGTGCTGTTTATTTGCACCTAAACGTACTCGGTGTTACTGCACTTGTGCTGTTTATTAGCACCTAAACGTAGTTGGTGTTACTGCACTTGTGCTATTTATTTGCACTTAAACATCATGTGTGCTACTGCACTTGTACTGTTTATTAGCACCTAAATGTAGTTGTTGTTACTGCACTTGTGCTGTTTATTTCCACCTAAACGTAGTTGGTGTTACTGCACTTGTGCTGTTTATTTGCACCTAAACGTAGTTGGTGTTACTGCACTTGTGCTGTTTATTTGCACCTAAATGTAGTTGATGTTACTGCACTTGTGCTGTTTATTTGCACCTAAACGTAGTTGGTGTTACTGCACTTGTACTGTTTATTTGCACTTAAACGTCATTTGTGTTACTGCACTTGTGCTGTTTATTAGCACCTAAACGTAGTTGTTGCTACTGCACTTGTTCTGTTTATTTGCACCTAAACGTAGTCGTTGTTACTGCACGTGTGCTGTTTATTTGCACCTAAACGTAGTTGGTGTTACTGCACTTGTGCTGTTTATTTGCACCTAAACGTAGTTCGTGTTACTGCACTTGTGCTGTTTATTTGCACCTAAACGTAGTTGGTGTTACTGCACTTGTGCTGTTTATTAGCATCTAAACATAGTTGGTGTTACTGCACTTGTGCTGTTTATTAGCACCTAAACATACTCGGTGTTACTCCACTTGTGCTGTTTATTAGCACCTAAACGTAGTTGGTGTTACTGCACTTGTGCTGTTTATTTGCACTTAAACGTCATTTGTGTTACTGCACTTGTGCTGTTTATTTGCACCTAAACGTACTCGGTGTTACTGCACTTGTGCTGTTTATTTGCACCTAAACGTAGTTGGTGTTACTGCACTTGTGCTGTTTATTTGCACCTAAACGTAGTTCGTGTTACTGCACTTGTGCTGTTTTTTTGCACCTAAACGTAGTTGGTGTTACTGCACTTGTGCTGTTTATTAGCATCTAAACGTAGTTGGTGTTACTGCACTTGTGCTGTTCATTAGCACCTAAACGTAGTTGGTGTTACTTCACTTGTGCTATTTATTTGCACTTAAACATCATTTGTGTTACTGCACTGTGCTGTTTATTTGAACCTAAACGTAGTCAGTGTTACTGCACTTGTGCTGTTTATTAGCACCTAAACGTAGTTGATGTTACTGCACTTGTGCTATTTATTTGCACTTAAAAATCATTTGTGTTACTGCACTTGTGCTGTTTATTTGCACCTAAACGTAGTTGGTGTTACTGCACTTGTGCTGTTTATTTGCACCTAAACGTAGTTGGTGTTACTGCACTTGTGCTGTTTGTTAGCACCTAAACACAGCTGGTGTTACTGCACTTGTGCTGTTTATTAGCACCTAAACATAGTTGGTGTTACTGCACTTGTGCTGTTTATTTGCACCTAAATGTAGTTGGTGTTACTGCACTTGTGCTGTTTATTTGAACCTAAACGTAGTTGGTGTTACTGCACTTGTCCTCTCCAGTTTGTACCTAAAGGTACGAGGTGTGTGTACTGATTTTGTCCTGTGCAGGCCATTACAATGTCTGGAAGGACAACAAAGAGAGGCAGAGAGTCATGAGGGCAAGCAGGCTCTGCATCTAGAGGCAACGCTGGTGGTGGACACAGTGCATCCTCTTCAGCACGTGGCCGTTTGACACGCTCGTCCTTCTTTTCTGGAGCTGGCCGTGTTGAGCCTCAACATGCAGAGAAATTAGTAGAGTGGATAACCAAGCTGTCCTCATCCTCCTCATCCTCTCTCACACAGACTGAGCTTACTTTATCTGCCAAAGCAGCTGCCAAGGCGTACTCTTCCCTCTGCACAATGGCATCACTCACTCCTTCCCTAGTCCAACCATGTCCTCCTGAGGAGTCTCCCGAACTGTTTCAACACAGTGTTGGGTACATGCTGCATGAAGATGCGCAGCGTTTTGAAGGCTCCGATGATGGAACACAGATAGAGGAAGGCAGTAATGTGAGCCCGGAGAGAGGGGGTGCCCGAGAGGGACAGCAATCTGGCAGTCATGTTTCCCCAGCTGCAGCATTCTGCCAGGTTTTCAACAGTGATGAGGAGTAGGGATGAGCTTCGCGTTCGAGACGAACGTATGTTCGTCTCGAACATCGGTCATTTGATCGTTCGTCGAAACTCGAACAAAACGGGTCGTTCGCGCCAAATTCGAATGACGCAAAACGTCCCCTAATTCACTGCGGCGTTGAGTGCTGATGATTGACCAAGCATGCTGTATGTCCCGCATGCTTGACCAATTACAGCGCGCAAAAAACGAATTGGCTTTGGCCAATTATGGCTCAGGGGGGGTTTAGTACACGCCCCAAACTATAAAAGGCAGCCTGCAAGGCGGCCTCGTGTAGTGTGTTCCGGCTTTGTTACAGAGAGGAGCAGTCAGACAGTTAGAGAGAGAGAGATAGATAGAGACACAGGGCCAAATCCTCAAAAGAGATACGACGGAGTAACTGCTGTTACTCCGTCGTATCCCTGGTCCTAACTATGGAACTGATCCACAGAATCAGTTTCCCATAGTTAGGACGAAGATCCGACATGTGTAATTGAATTACACTGTCGGATCTTAGGATGCAGTACCGCATCCGCCGCTGGGGGCATTTCGCGTCGAAATGCCGCCTCGGGTATGCAAATTAGGACTTACGGAGATCCACGAAGCTTTTCAGCTTTGTTTTTTCTCCGTAAGTTTTATTTTGCAAACGCAAAATTAGGGCAGCTTTTACAAGGTGTAAACTGTTTACACCTTGTAAAAACAGACCTTTCTTGCTAGCGACGCGATTTTTTTTTAATTTAAATTTTTTTTTTGGCGCCGTATCTTTTTTTTTACCCGACGCAACTTTATTGTCCCGTCACAATCCACAAAGCCAGACGTAACGTAATTTTGCGCTATGCACGTCGGGAAAATGACGTCACGAGCATGCGCAGTACGGCCGGCGCGGGAGCGCGCCTCATTTAAATGGGAATCGCCCCCTGGAAAAGAGGAACGCCTTGCGCCGGACGGATTTAAGTTACACCGCTCAAAATTTCTAGGTAAGTGCTTTGTGGATCGGGCACTTAGTTAGAGATTTTGCGGCGGTGTAACTTAAATGGAAAAAGTTACGTTGCACCGGGTTTTTGAGGATTAGGCGCAAAGTGTCTTTTCTACTAGATAGATAGATAGATAGATAGATAGATAGATAGATAGATAGATAGATAGATAGATAGATAGAGCAGGAAGGCTAGTCAGTATAGTTAAATCTACAGTTTGTAGAGAATATATTTACATCCCTAGGAGTTGTCAATATATTTATAAACTGTATAGCTCAGCTAGATCTGCTATTAGTATCTGTCAGGCAGGAGATTGTGCTTGATGCAGTGCTCTAACGTGTTGTATTGCCTGCATTAGGGTTTAGCTTAAACATAGTACTCCGTGTTATTCAACGTGTGCTAGTTAATTGCACATACACGCATTACCTGTTACTGTACGTGTGCTATTTATTTGCACAGAAACGCAGTCGCTGTTAATGCAAGTGGGCTATTGAATTGCACAGAAACGCAGTCGCTCTTACTGCGCGTTGGTGTCACTGCGTGTGTGCTGTTACATAGCACCTGAACGCAGTCGCTCTTACTGCGCATGTGCAGTTTAATACCACCTAAACGCAGTTGGTGTCACTGCGCGTGTGCTGTTACATAGCACCTGAACGCAGTCGCTCCTACTGCGCGTGTGCTGTTTAATACCACCTAAACGCAGTTGGTGTCACTGCGTGTGTGCTGTTACATAGCACCTGAACGCAGTCGCTCTTACTGCGCATGTGCAGTTTAATACCACCTAAACGCAGTTGGTGTCACTGCGCGTGTGCTGTTACATAGCACCTGAACGCAGTCGCTCTTACTGCGAGTGTGCTGTTTAATACCACCTAAACGCAGTTGGTGTCACTGCGTGTGTGCTGTTACATAGCACCTGAACGCAGTCGCTCTTACTGCGCGTGTGCAGTTTAATACCATCTAAACGCAGTTGGTGTCACTGCGTGTGTGCTGTTACATAGCACCAGAACGCAGTCGCTCTTACTGCGCATGTGCAGTTTAATACCACCTAAACGCAGTTGGTGTCACTGCGCGTGTGCTGTTACATAGCACCTGAACGCAGTCGCTCCTACTGCGCGTGTGCTGTTTAATACCACCTACACGCAGTTGGTGTCACTGCGTGTGTGCTGTTACATAGCACCTGAACGCAGTCGCTCTTACTGCGCATGTGCAGTTTAATACCATCTAAACGCAGTTGGTGTCACTGCGTGTGTGCTGTTACATAGCACCTGAACGCAGTCGCTCTTACTGCGCGTGTGCAGTTTAATACCACCTAAACGCAGTTGGTGTCACTGCGCGTGTGCAGTTTAATACCACCTAAACGCAGTTGGTGTCACTGCGCGTGTGCTGTTACATAGCACCTGAACGCAGTCGCTCTTACTGCGCGTGTGCAGTTTAATAGCACCTAAACGCAGTTGGTGTCACTGCGTGTGTGCTGTTACAAAGCACCTGAACGCAGTCGCGCCCACTGCGCATGTGCTGTTTAATACCACCTAAACGCAGTTGGTGTCACTGCGTGTGTGCTGTTACATAGCACCTGAACGCAGTCGCTCTTACTGCGCGTGTGCTGTTTAATAGCACCTAAACGCAGTTGGTGTCACTGCGTGTGTGCTGTTACATAGCACCTGAACGCAGTCGCTCTTACTGCGCGTGTGCAGTTTAATACCATCTAAACGCAGTTGGTGTCACTGCGTGTGTGCTGTTACATAGCACCTGAACGCAGTCGCTCTTACTGCGCGTGTGCAGTTTAATACCATCTAAACGCAGTTGGTGTCACTGTATGTGTGCTGTTACATAGCACCTGAACGCAGTTGCTCTTACTGCGCGTGTGCAGTTTAATACCACCTAAACGCAGTTGGTGTCACTGCGCGTGTGCTTTTACATAGCACCTGAACGCAGTCGCTCCTACTGCGCGTGTGCTGTTTAATACCACCTAAACGCAGTTGGTGTCACTGCGTGTGTGCTGTTACACACTACCTGAACGCAGTTGTTGTCACTGCGTGTGTGCTGTTACATACCACCTGAACGCAGTTGGTGTCACTGCGTGTGTGCTTTTACATAGCACCTGAACACAGTCGCTCTTACTGCGCGTGTGCAGTTTAATACCACCTAAACGAAATTGGTGTCACTGCGTGTGTGCTGTTACATAGCACCTGAACGCAGTCGCTCTTACTGCGCGTGTGCTGTTTAATACCACCTAAACGCAGTTGGTGTCAATGCGTGTGTGCTGTTACATAGCACCTGAACGCAGTCGCTCTTACTGCGCGTGTGCAGTTTAATACCATCTAAACGCAGTTGGTGTCACTGCGCGTGTGCTGTTACATAGCACCTGAACGCAGTCGCTCTTACTGCGCGTGTGCTGTTTAATACCACCAAAACGCAGTTGGTGTCACTGCGTGTGTGCTGTTACATACTACCTGAACGCAGTCGTTGTCACTGCGTGTGTGCTGTTACATACCACCTGAAAGCAGTTGGTGTCACTGCGTGTGTGCTGTTACATAACACCTGAATGCAGTCGTTCTTACTGCGTGTGTGCAGTTTAATACCACCTAAACACAGTTGGTGTCACTGCGTGTGTGCTGTTACATACTACCTGAATGCAGTTGGTGTCACTGCGTGTGTGCTGTTACATAGTACCTGAACGCAGTCGCTCTTACTGCACGTGTGCAGTTTAATACCACCTAAACGCAGTTGGTGTCACTGCGTGTGTGCTGTTGCATAGCACCTGAACGCAGTCGCTCTTACTGCGCGTGTGCTGTTTAATACCACCTAAACGCAGTTGGTGTCACTGCGTGTGTGCTGTTACATACTACCTGAACGCAGTTGTTGTCACTGCGTGTGTGCTGTTACATACCACCTGAACGCAGTTGGTGTCACTGCGCGTGTGCTGTTAGATACTACCTGAACGCAGTTGTTGTCACTGCCTGTGTTCTGTTACATAGCACCTGAACGCAGTTGGTGTCACTGCGCGTGTGCTGTTACATACTACCTGAACGCAGTTGTTGTCACTGCGTGTGTGCTGTTACATACCACCTGAACGCAGTTGGTGTCACTGCGCGTGTGCTGTTACATAGCACCTGAATGCATAAATATGTCTGGAAGGACAAAGAGAGGCAGAGAGTCACGAGGGCAAGCAGGCTCTGCATCTAGAGGTAACGCTGGTGGTGGATGTGGTGCATCCTCTTCAGCACGTGGCTGTGGCCGTGGCCGCTCGTCCTTCTTTTCGGGAGCTGGCCGCGTTGAGCCTCAGCATGCAGAGAAATTAGTGGAGTGGATGACCAAGCCGTCCTATCCTCCTCATCCTCTCTCACACAGACTGATCATAGTTTGTCTGGCAAAGCAGCTGCCAAGGCATCCTCTTCCCTCTGCACAATGGCTTCACACAATCCTTCCCTAGTCCCACCATGTCCTCCTGAGGAGTCCCCCGAACTGTTTCAACACAGTGTTGGGTACATGCTGCATGAAGATGCGCAGCGTTTTGAAGACTCCGATGACGGAACACAGATAGAGGAAGGCATTGATGTGAGCCCAGGGAGAGGGGGTGGCCGAGAGGGACAACAATCTGGGAGTGATATTCCCCCAGCTGGAGCATACTGCCAGGTTTTCGACAGTGATGATGAGGAGGGAGGGGACGATGAGGTCACTGACTCTACCTGGGTGCCTGATAGGAGAGAGGAGGAGGAAGAGGAGGAGGACGAGGCACAGGCACATCTCCAAAGAGGCAGGATGCCCTCCAGGGGTCAGCTTAAGGGCAGCACACCAACTGCATTACTGCTGTGTCTCAACGGTACAGCAAAAGTTCTTTGGTGTGGGCCTTTTTTGAAACATGTCCATCAGATCGTACCTTTGCTGTTTGCAACATATGTCTCAAGCGTATCTCGCGTGGCCAAAACATCACCCGCTTGGTCACCACATGCTTGTCCAGACATATGTCGACCTGCCATGCAGCTCGTTGGCAAGCATACCAGAAAGACCCACACCAAAGACCAAAGCGGACCTCCCCTTGCCCTTCTGTGACCTCCAACCCCACTAGACCCCCAGTCCTCTCTGAAGTCTGCACTGAAGTTGTAGAAATAGGTGTGTCACAACCTAGTAGTGGTAGTACATGCGGGCAATCTACTGATAGTACCAGACAAATTTCCCTGCCCCAGCTGCTGCAGCGCCGAAAGAAGTACACTCCCAGCCATCCTCATGCCCAGCGGTTGAATGCTAGCTTAGCAAAATGGCTAGCACTTCAACTGTTACCTTTTTAGTTGGTAGATTCTGCCCCCTTCCGTGAGTTTGTGGAATGTGCAGTACCTCAGTGGCAAGTACCCAAACGCCACTTTTTCTCACGGAAGGCGATTCCGGCTCTCTACCGGTATGTGGAAGGCAATGTCCATGCCTCCCTGGACAGGGCGGTCAGTGGTAAGGTGCATTATACCGCTGACTCATGGTCCAGCAGGCATTGACAGGGACATTACCTGTCTTTTACGGCCCATTGGGTGACTCTGCTGGCAGCTGGGAAGGACGCAAGGCAAGGTACAGTAGTTTTGGAGGTTGTTCCGCCACCACGCCTCCAAAACACTACTACTGGTTGTGACACACCTCTCTCCTCCACCCCCTCCTCTTCTTCTTCCTTTGTGGCCTCTTCCAGTGGTGATGTTTCCTCAGAACCAGCCGTGCTCCATAGGTGTACGAGGGGCTACTCAGGAATGCAGGCCAAGAGATGCCATGCGGTGCTAGAGCTGGTGTGCTTGGGAGACAGGAGCCACACTGGGGAAGAGGTTCTTTCAGCTCTGCAGGGGCAGGCTCAGAGGTGGTTGACGCTACGCCAGCTGAAGCCTGGAATGGTGGTCAGCGATAATGGCACCAACCTCCTCTCTGCCCTGCAACAGGGAAAACTCACCCATGTGCCCAGTTCTTGGGCAGGTACCCGGGCTTACAGGATGTCCTGAGGCAGGCCAGGAAAGTCTGTTTGCATTTCCGAAGGTCATATAATGCCAGTGCTCGGCTGACAAACCTCCAAAGGGAATACAACCTGCCCAAGAACCGCCTAATCTGTGACATGCCCACCAGATGGAACTCTACATTGGCCATGCTGCAGCGGCTGCACACACAGCAGAGGGCCATCAATGAGTACTTGTGCCAATATGGCAGCAGAACTGGGCCAGTGGGCCTTGATGAGGGATGCACTGTCCTGTCACCATTTGAGGAGGCCACGAGGATGGTGAGCAGTGACAGTGCATGCATCAGTGAGACTGTCCCTCTTATTTACATGTTGGAGCACACGCTACATGGAATAATGGACAGGGCCCTTGAGGCAGAACAGAGGGAGGAAGAGGAGGACTTCCTTACCTCTCGAGGCCCCCCGTTATCCAGATAGTGGTCCTGCATGCCCGCCTAGCACACAGGAAGAGGACGAGGAGGACGAGGTGGAGGAGGAGGAGGATGATTGTATCAGCAGCATGAAGGTGGAGCCTAGCACTCAGCATCAGCAGCAGCAGTCTTCAAGGGATCACTTACAGTCCCAAGGAACCCATGGACTTTTACGTGGCTGGGATGAGGTGGCTGCGGATCCTGTCATCCTCAGTGACCCAGAGGACTGTGCCCCGAATGCCTCAGAAAACCTACGCTGCATGGCCTCCCTGAATCTTTACTGGCTGGCAACTCTGGGATCATTACTGGCTGGCAACTCTCCTTGATCCACGTTACAAGAGTAAGGTTGCGGAGCTTATCTTGCAGTCGCAGAGGGAGCAGAAGATGAAACATCTTCGGGAGGCCTTGCAGAAAGGTCTGTGCAACGCGTTCCCAGAACCTGGGGGATTACCAAATCCAGGTCCTGGACAGTGGACAATGTGTTGCTGAGGCTTCGGTGAGTCACAGAAGGAGCGGTGGAGAAGGTGGCCGTCTGACCGATGCGTTAAGACAATTTTTTAGTCCGCAGCCCCAAGGTATGACCGGTTCCAGCAACCATCGCCAGCGTCTGGTTTACATGGTGCGGGAATACCTAGGGGCAAGATCAGACTTGGACACCTTCCCCACCGAAAATCCTCTGGCTTACTGGGTCTTGAGGATGGATCACTGGCCAGAACTTGCACGGTACGCAATAGAGCTACTGACTTGTCCTGCATCCAGCGTTCTTTCAGAACGCACATTCAGTGCTGCTGGAGGCTTTGTGACCGATCATAGGGTGCGCCTCTCCACCGACTCTGTCGATCGACTGACCTTCATAAAAATGAATCAGGCTTGGATCAACAACAGCTACCAAGCACCTGATGCTGATGTAACTGAATACTTTTTTTGAAATATCAGATCCCTTGGAGGCTACCTATGCTGATGCTGAGTGACTGTCCTGTTATGCTGCTGACTTAATATCCTTTTCCTCCTAAATGATCTTGCTGATAGCTAGTTAGAACATTGTTGGTTCTGTCCACCACCACCAGTGCCTAAGGCCCAATTTTTCTGCCTCTGTTTAACAAGGGCGTATAATAACAATTTTTGATGCAATACTTTGCATGTGGCTCTTTGTTGTGCTCCAATGACATTATCTGTGAGGGGTTGCAGTGTTGTTGCACCGCCACCAGTGCCTAAGGCTCATTTTTTCTGCCCCTGTTCTAGTATTTTTCTTTATTTGATTATTTTCTAATTTGAGTTCATTCTAGCTTTCTCCTACGTTATCATAGTGTCATGTTTATTTTCCTGTACTAAATACTCATCATTGTCAATGTAAACACCACAAATCTAGATTTGTTCTTTTAGGCAGCATTAATATAATAATAAGCCACACATTGGTGAGTATCCAAAAATATTTATTGTTTCACACTTAAAATGTGTCATTTTTATTTTTTCCAAAAATATCTTAATAGAAATTCTTTAATTTTTTTGACAAGAAATATATTTTTGCTTTGAAATACTTGTCTACATCTATTATTATTATTTTTTTATATATATATATATATTTTTTTTTTTAAACCCTCCCCAGCACATCAATCAGATTCTTGAGTTTTCGGTCCACCACTTGGGTTTTCTTTTTAAGCTGCCCTAAGGCAAGGTTTATGTCCTCTATTTCTGCCCTGCAGGACAAGATCTCCCTAATTAAGACCTGGGCACTGTAGGTGTCCAATCCTCCCCCAACAGCACGAACACCTCCTGAAATTTGGAAAAAAAACATGTATTACAATTATGCAGGCCTACATCTATTACCTGAAGCTGTGGTATATGAGACTGACCTGATGTGGTGGCATTTTCCACTTCCTGCACATCCGGCAAGGGTGGGGCTTGGCTCTGTGTGGGGTTGGTTGGCTTCACTGCTGAAGCTTGATTGCGCCCTATGAGATTGTAAAAAAAGGGATACATGAATCAAAAAGATTAGAGGTCTAAAAGAGGAATATCAATCATTTGTTTTATAAAGTGTGGTACAATTGTCTGTTTTTACAATCCTTCTAAGCTTAACACAGGATTTTATCCATTACCAAAGCTGCTGCATTTCTCTATCTTTGGCCAAGTTTCCTACATGGAAAAACACCAAGTATCCACTGTTTGACCTCTCTGTGACACCCTAACTAGGTTGTTCTTGTGGCCAACACTCAGTGCCGATCCTAACCTCCCTGGGGCCCGAAGCAAAATGACATGGCGCATTAAAAATGAGAAGCGGGGGGCGCTGACGACAGTGACATGTCACAATAAAGAAAGTTGAGAAGTGGGGGGAGGGGGTGTTCTGCTGTCGGAAATGACATCTTACATTAAATTGAGAAGCAAGGGGTGCTGACTTCTTGCCTCTTCTCCCATGCAGCCAGCGAGTTGAGAAGCGGGGTGAGGGGGCGAAAATGACTTCTTACCAGGCGGGGCCTCTAGTAATTTGGGGGGCCCTTCGCAGCTTTGCGGGGCCCTAAGCGGCTTGCATAGTGAGCCTATAGGGTGGATCGGCCATGCCAATACTTGTGCTACACAGTCCATATGTGTAACCAACTACTGAGCTGAGCATACTCTCCTTTTACTGTATATTGACTTAAGTTGGATTATTTAAATCAAGTAAATAACACATCTACATTAAATAAACAATTGGTCTCACATAAAAACATCATAAATAGAATGAACAACCAATTATTATGCCCACAAACATGAACCTTGAGACATCTATTTTTGAACTATATATATACACAACCTGAAAGAAAAAGCACATGCCACAAAATAATAAAAACAAATAATCAGGGTACACATGAAAATTACTTACGTCTTGTGATGACTCTTCGAATCCTCTCTATCTGCTCCGGCTCTCTTCTTTTCAGGTCAGACCACCTCTTCCTCAACTGCTCCCTTGACCTCTGCACCTTGAATTTCTGATGGAGAGTCCTCTGAACATTCTCCATTATCTGGGCCTTGACCTTCTTTGGGTTCCTGTAAGGCCCATTCTTGCAATCATAGTCCTCCTTTTTAAGAATTCTAACCATCTCCACCATCTCATCAAAGGACATGTTGGTGGCTTTGTACCTCCTCCTGCCCCTAGTGTGTGCCTGGTCTCTCTCCTGCCTTGAGGTTGCAGCTTGCTGTCTCTCCTGAGTCTCCTCCATCATGTCTTCACCGTCTTGCATTGACAGACCGAAAAGGGGCGTGGAAATTACTAGAACGATCGTCATGGGCGGGGATACGTGCGGAGTTTCTTGCATGCGCAGTATATAAAGGGATATTGCTTGAGAGAGAACGTCGTTCACAGATGGTAGAAAACGTCGGAAAAACGATCGTGCAGTACGACGATACGAAACTTGATTTTTGGACTTTATGATCAGTGGATGAGTTTGTGGGTTAGATATGGGGAGAAAGCTAAGGCTTGACTGACATTAGCTTTTTTTGCTAAAATTTGACTTGCATAAATAATGGAGGCCTTCAGAGAACAGGAGTTCTTCACAGAATTTGTTCAAAGGGGGCCCTGCATGGCAACCCCCCTTTTTTCTAGAATTTTTCTTTCCGAAAAAAAATTATTTATTCAGCCAAGATCTGGTATTGTAATGGCCCCCCCACCCCTAAAATTATCAACATATTGTTGCCACACAGCATGTGCGCTTTGGGGGGCCAAGCCTGTATGGCCACAGGCTCACGGGCCACCACTGGAGCATCAATGGCCTCATCAGGCACAAGTGTCATGTAGTTTGTTGAGGGTCTCTTTAGGAAATTGTGCAATATGCAGGAGCAAAGTATGACATGGTTCAGATTATACTTAACAAACCTACAGTCCTTGTCTTGTTTGCACCACCTGTATACTGCTGTTCAAAGTATATAGGGCCAAAGGGTCTTGTCAGGGCCGATCCTCTCTATAGGCTCACTATGCAAGCCGCTTAGGGACCCGCAAAGCTGCGAAGGGCCCCCCAAATTACTAGAGGCCCCGCCTGGTGAGAAGTCATTTTCGCCCCCTCACCCCGCTTCTAAACTTGCTGGCTGAGTAATTTCCGACAGCAGAACACCCCCTCCCCCCACTTCTCAACTTTCATTTTTAATGTGCCATGTCATTTTGCTTAGAATCCCAGGGAGGTCAGGATCGGCACTGGGTCTTGTAATGACCTGGGGGGAGTGGTGGCGGGGAAACTCATGCTATTTTTTTCAATGATTTTTATCCATATTGCAGGGACCAAACATTACATTAAAGCCGCAAGCAGAATTACATTTCTTTTTTCTTATACTAATCTCATGTTGTGCAGGGACATTTGTAAACACGTGCCACTACTATAGACACCCAACAGGTACGATATTTAAAGGAATTTTTCATTTTTTTTTTCACTTTAAGCATCATTAAAATCGCTGGTCCAGAAAAAAATACAGTTTTTAGAATTTTTTTTTCCATTGATACATGTTCCCTGGGGCAAGACCCGGGTTCTCAAAGACGTTTTCCAACAATAACTTGAATATTGGGCTTTAAAATGAGCACTTTTGAATTTGAACGTTCGAGTCCCATAGACTTCAATGGGGTTCTAAATGTTCGCGCGAATGTTCGGTCCGTTTGAAAGTTCTGGTGCGAACCGAACGCGTTCGGCTCATCCCTACTCCTCTCCTCCTCACCTCCTCACCTCCTCACACATGCCCCCCGAGTCCTCGAGTGCACTGCCACTGACCGCCATAGTGTCCCGAGTGCCGATCTATTAAAAAATGGCGCCGAGAGGCGTCATTACGTTACTGCGCATGTGCCGCCCGGCCGAACGCATACATGCTTTCCCGAGCCCGGCTTTGGAACGGCGCATGCGCAGTTACATGGTCGGCTACCGGACATCTTTTTTACGGGCACCCGATGCCCATAACGGACTTTAACGAACTGCCCGAAAAGGGGTTACATTTACGGGCTGTCCGTTAATATACGGACGGTTGGCAACACTGGTTGTGGCTCACCCTCACTTTCCTCCTCTGCTCTATCTGGCACCCAAGTCGCATCAGTGACCTCATCATCATCACCCCCTTCATCCTCATCACTGGAGCCAACTTGGCAATACACTGCAGCTGGGGAAACATGACTGCCAATTTGTTGTTTACCAGTGTTCTCTTTCTGTAGGCTCATGTTCCTTCCTTCCTCAACCTCTGAGCCAACATCAGAATCAAGTAATGCCTGCGCATTGTCATGGAGCAAGTGGCTGACGCTGTGTTCAAATAATTCAGCTGACTCCTCCATGCACGATCTGCGCGGTGCTCCTGGCTACGTTGGAGCACATCGCGGATCGGTTTGGGATACCATTGGCACCTGACAAGACTGAGGGACCTCTAATGGTTATCACGTTTCTGGGCATTGTCCTGGACTCAGGTGCCATGGAGTGTCGTCTACCTCTGGATAAGCTGGAGGCTCTTAAGGTGGAGATTATGGGCATGCTGGGACTGCGTAAAGTACAGCTTGGGGTGTTACAGTTGCTGTTGGGCAAGCTTGATTTTGTGTGCCGCATACTTCCAATGGGAGGGTGTTTTGCAGGCGACTGTCGGCTAGCACGGCGGGGATCAGGTCCCCCAAGCATTTTGTGCGTTTGGTCAAAGGCAAGCACACAGGGAGGATTTGCAAGTGTGGCATTCCTTCTTGGAGTCCTTTAACGGGAGGGCATTGTGGATGTCCGACCCCGTCAGTAATTTTGATCTGGAGCTTATGGACGCGGGCGGAGAGTCAGGTTTTGGGGAGTTCTTTCAAGGCAGTTGGTGTGCAGGTCCGTGGCCGCAGTGGTGGATTGACGCAGGATTTACAAAGAACTTGGTGTTGCTGGAGTTGTTTCCAGTGGTGCTAGCGGTAGAACTGTGGGGCGCTTGTTTCAGGGATCTGAAAGTGCGCTTTCACGGGGACAACTTGGGGGTGGTGCAGGTGATTAACAAGGTTTCCGCGTTGTCTCCGCCGGTAGTGCGGCTCCTGCGACACTTGGTGTTGAGATGCTTGGAGCTTAATGTCTTTGTGTATGCAGTGCATCTTCCAGGGGTTGTCATAGCTGATGCGCTCTCTTGCTTTCAGTGGGACAGATTCCAAAAGTTGGCACCGGAGGCAGAGCAACAGGGGGTCCCATGTTCCGACTGGCTATAGAAGATTCCGCTGGAATAGTCTCCAGATGGATCAGAAACTCGGTGAGTGGGGCTACATGGGCAGCGTACGAGAGAATGTGGCTAGAATGGCGGGCATTGGTGCGGGAGGCAGGAGTGGATTCGGTGAGTCAGGAGGTGCGTTTATTGGTGTTATATTTTCTGGCCAGAAACATGGAGGCTGGGGTGTCTAGGTCTGCACTCAGTAAAAAGCTAGTGGGGTTAGCGTTCCTATTTAAATGGCAGGGGTGTCCAGATTTCACAAAGGATTTTTGGGTGCGACAAGCGTTCAAAGGGTATCGCTGTTTTGGACAGCACAGGGACTTTAGGCGCCCTGTGTCGTTCGATATTCTCGAGGGGGATGTTGATGCTTTTGTGTTCATCAGGGTATGAGGTCACCTTTTTCAGGGTGGCTTTTTTGTTGCTGTTTTTTGGGGTCTTTAAGATTGGGGAACTGGTTAGTCCTTCTAAACAAGTACACAGGGGTATGTGGGGCAGTGGGGTGCAATGTACAGACGACGCAGTGTCATTAGTGCTCCAGAAATCGAAGACAGATCAGCTGGGCAGGAGTAAGGTGGTACAGATTTTTCCCATTCATGGCTCGCCGTTGTGTCCAGTGGGTGCCTTTCGGGGATTTTTGGAGGTTCGCCCTGCAGTCTCGGGCTCCTTCTTGCTACACGCAGATGGGTCTCCGTTATCCAGATATTAATTTGTGTCTGTATTCCGGAAATGTCTGCGGGCAGTGGGATTGAAGGAGAAGGAAGTCTCCTCTCACTCATTCCGGATAGGGGCGGCAACGGAGGTGGCAAGGTGTGGGATGGATGCATAGGCGGTTAAGCACATTGGTAGGTGGGTGTCTAGGAGATTCCAGCTATACATTCGCCCCCAATTACTGGTGGGGTTGGTATGAGGGGAGCAAAAGGTTGGTGTGTAAATAGCTGTATTATGAGTTAGACTTCCTGAGGTCATGGTGGTTGTTTGTCTTTCTTTTCTTTCAGGTGCGGTGCAAAGGTTGGTCTGGATATTGGGCCATTCCTTTGTGTTTTGGGGGGCAAAGAGGGTTGATGTTCGGCCGGAAGGTCGATAGCTGGGGTTTTCAAGGCAGGAAGCCTGCATTCGCTGGCTGGGAGTTCCGGGTATGCTGTGGAGCAGAAAGTTTCCAGAGGTGCAACATTTTGCACTTTTGGACAGACCACCTGACGTTTTAGTCTTGCACGTAGGTGGAAATGATTTGGGGGTCAGGTCAATGCTAGACGTCACGCAGGACATCAGGTTTAATTTCCTGTGTCTGCGTAAGGCATTCCCGGACATGATCATAGTGTGGTCCAACATGGTGACTTGTACCACTTGGAGGATGGCGAAGTTGATTGAAGGTATTAACAGGGCTTGTAGGAAAATTAATCGGGACGTAGGTAGATTTGTGGTAAAAAATGGGGGGTTGGCAATTAGGCATTTGGAGCTGGAAGTAGATACCTGGAGGTATCTGCGGGGGGGTGGTGTGCACCTGACTGAGGTGGGGACGGATATGTGGGCCTTGGGGTTGCAAGAGGGCATACAGAGAGCTCTGAGGGTGTGGAGGGGCACACAAGGGTAAGGTGTTGCCCTTGTGTGCTCTGGCGGGTGTTGGTCTTTGCGGGGGAAGGAAGATACCTCAAAGGAAGTGTTCAGGACCTATCGGTGGTATGGGTCCTGAGGGTGGTATTGCAGTTAACCAAGGTTTAGCTGGAATATTTTGGTAATGGGGGGGGGGGGGCACTGCGGTCAGTAGTCATCTCTGAGCCAGCTTGTCGGCTTGAGGCCTATGACCACATTGAGAGGTACCGCAGTGCCAGGTTTACAATATGTTAATTGAGGTTCCTGCAAAGACCAACTCTAGGATGGACAGGTTTATTCGATAACAGGTGTTTATGTTATGTTTTGAGTTTGAATTTGGAAAATATGTCATTTAAATAAATAAGGCTGCTACGGCCTATGTTTTACCCTAAAACTGCAGTGTGGTCTCGTTACTTAGGTGTGAGTAAGGAATTGGAGTTATAATGGGTTATGTAGCAATATACATCTGTTATACAACAGTCATGACTTTCAGCATTTCCTGGGAACGAATCATTTACAAATTACATTATTTTCAATGCACCTGTTCCCTTACTAAAAATTCATAGTGTAATTGCACCCTCTTGTGGCACACCAAAATAATGCAGCAAATCACAAATTGACAGCTCCAAGTTATGTCATAAAATGACTACTAAAGACTTAGGCCCAGATTCACATACAACGGCGCATACTTATGCCGGCGTAACGTATCTCTTTTACGCTACGCCGGCGAAGCGCGGAGAGGCATGCACTGCATTCAGCAAGCCATTGGTCACCAAGATGAGCCAGCGTAGCGTATTTTCGAAGGCGCAGGCCAGCGTAAGTGTAAGTGAGCGTGACCCCATGCAAATGATGGTCCGAGCGTGGCTCGGGGGTTTACGTCCAGCATATCGCAAACGACACATGCGCCGTGACGTGGACGTATGTCCCATACCCCTCTGCGCATGCTCACAACTACGCCCGGCGTAACCCCTAAGATACGCCGGCTCACCGCCTACGCCGAGAGCATAAATACGCCCACACATGCGCCGTCGAGCGCAAAAGTACACCAGCAGCTTGTCTTCCGTGGTGCAGGTACTTTTGCATTCTGAGTGATGTCTGCTTCTGAGACTGAGAGGGAGAGTAGGAAAAAAATGTTTTCTTCTGAGGAGCGGGCGATCCTGATCTCTGCCATCTCTAGGTACGATGTGTACCTCCATAGCGCACAGAGTGGCATGACCAGTAAGGGCAGGAAGCAAGAGATCCTCCAGGAGGTCACCCTGGAGGTCAATGCCCTTGGGCATGAGAGAAGAACCTCTAAGGACATCGCAAAGAAAATAAATGACATGCGTCATCAGGTCAGAGCTAAGCTGGCCAAGGTGAAGAGGCACGTCAGGGGCACGGGAGGCGGACCAGCCAGTACTGTCAGGCTGACTGCCGATGAGGAGGTGATCGCCAGATGTCTGGAGTGGGAGCAGGTGGAGGGCCTGGAGGGCTTTGACTCTGGTGAACAGGCCTTGAGGACAGGTAAGTGTTTTTTATCCCCCATCCGGTGTGTAGCATGTGAGGGGGTGCAAGGGAACATGTGACAAGTGTGTGGGTCCACCAACATGTGAATGCTTTGTGTCATCCACAGATGTGCTGGAGGGAGCGGGGCCCTTGTCTGCTGCTGGACGACCCATGCCATCCCTGGAGGAGAGTGCCCACACATGTTGATCTGGAGGAATGTCTCTACCTCGAGGATAACATCTTCCCTGGAACCTCTGAAACCTCCACCCCATCAGGGGAAGCCACTCAAGGGCCACCCCCATCAGGGGAAGCCCCTTAAGGGCCACCCCCATCAGGGGAAGCTCCTCAAGGGCCTCCCTGTACAGACGGGCATAGGCCTCTCCAGCCCCCAGGAAGGCTTTGCGGAAGACAAGGGGTGTACCCGAAACTCCCTACAAGAAGGGCTTGCGAGGGAACAGGCCCGCCAGACCCGCCACATGGGAGACATTTCCAGCGACCTCCATTGTATGGCTGACAGCCTGGCCACCTTTGTTGGGTCCTTGGCCAAGACCCAGGCTGAATGCACAGTAGCTGTGCAGGGCACCACAGCCACTATGCAGCAGTGCCTCAGCCAACAGGCTGCCCATACCGTGGCTATTTTGGACTGCATGCAGGAGGTAAATGCCAACTGCACAGCCATGGTCACATGTTTGTGCGACCAAACCTAGTCCCTCAATGCTATGCATCACCGGATGGTAGCAGGGGGTCCCTCTCCATCTGGGGACCAGGGATCTGGGGACGTTCAGGCCACCCTGGACCGGCACTCCGTGGCTATGGGGGATCTGCAGGCCACAGCCACAGGGATCCTTGCGGAGGTGAAGAGCCTGGGGGAGGTTGTACAGGCCAATACGTCTGCCATACTGATGGAGGGTCGCCTGAACAGGCGCCTACAGCGCCAGACCAGCGGCAGGCAGCTGCGTATGCAGGTGGAGACTAATAGCGTGCTAGCACACATTGTCTTGGCATTGGAGGGCATACAGGCAACATCTGCCAGGAGCGGGGATGACCCTCCTCCGGATGTACCACCCCCCCACCCCAGTCGTCCCCACGGCTATTGAGGAGTCGGACCCTAGGCACGGGGCCTGGCCCACGAGAGGGCAAATGACTCTCTGGACGTTGGCAGCTCAGAGTATGAGCGTTATTTTTTTTTGGAGTGTCGTGCACAGATGTATGTGCCGTCCTCCAGTAAGGGCATGCCATGATGGACAATGGCATGATCCCTTTTTTTTTTTTTTGTCACTGCACACTGTCAGGAGTGCAGGCTACAGTGTGACTGGTGTGTGAGTGTGGGTGACATTCCTGCCAGCAAGGCGTGTCACCTTGGATCGTCAGGGAGAGGTTATCCCCACGACCGTGTGAATGTGGTATGAATGGACAGCAACATCATTGGGGCCTTGGCGTGGCGTTGCTGCTCCCAAGTCCCGTGTGGTGGGCTTGGGCTAAACCAATGTGAGGTGGATATGGTGTGTGTAAGCACAGGACCCCAGATGGCAAGCCCCCTTTTATTGATTTTTTGAGAAAAAAAAATATGTTTTTGATATTTTTTATTTCTTTTTTTATTCTTTTTAGTTCCTTTCTTTTATATATATTTTTCTTTATTTCTTCTTTCTCAATTCTTATCAATTCGCAGCAGGACCCCCCCCCCCCAGGTCCATGCCTGAAGCTGTGTAAGGGGCCCCATAATTCCTGATGGCGGCCCTGCCTGGCATGTTGGCATACAGATGTGTTGTCCTGCAAGTGTGGTTGCTCAGCTTGTCCGTAACGGTGCTGCTGCAGCTGCTGTCCAGCTGACCTGTGCACGTCTGGTGCTGAGTTACACCTGCTTTATGGGGAATAACTTTAGGACGGACGTAGAACTTACGAGCACTGCGCGTAGCCTGCGCCGGGCGCACGTACGTTCGTGAATCGCCGTATCTCCCTAATTTGCATATTTGAATACAAAATCAATGCGTCCAGCGTAAATATGCGCCCACGATACGCCGGCGTAGACAAGTTACATCGTCGGATGAAGCCTATTTTCAGGCGTATCTAGTTTTGTGGGCATGGCGCACAGATACGACGGCGCATATTTGCACTTACGCGGCGTATCTCGAGATACGTCGGCGTAAGTGCTTTGTGAATCCGTGCTTTAAAATCTGGTTGCTATGGGTTATCACACTTTGGTTTTGATTTACTAAAACAGGAGAGTGCAAAATCTGGTGCAGTTCTGCATAGAAACCAATCAGATTCCAGGTTCTTTTGTCAAAGCTTAAAGGGGTTGCAAATGTGGTACTATCCCCGAAGGAGCTGCTGGTTAGTTTTGGGCGGCATGTCACCTCTATTCCTTCGCCATCTAGGGTATACGATAAGAGTTGAGGAAACTTTAATGTCTACACTTTACAAAAAGAGTTTTCCCAGATGGGGTTGTTGCGCAGCTCTGATAGAGAAAGGTGTAAACCATGTAGTAAAAAATATATATTTTATTTGATTCACATGTAAAAAATGGGAACAAGGAGGGATGGCGCAATGGATGGAACATGGGTTATAGCAGGTACACAAACAGCGTTTACATGAGTGTGTAAAACGGTACACAAATGGTGTTTATACGATCAAAAATATGCATCATAATATAAACAATTCTAACGAACGTTTCGACCTGTTAAAGGTCTTCTTCAGAGAAATTTTGTGTAGCTGAAAGGGAACAGATAGTGGTTAGACATCTCATGATTGTAATTTTAAATATTAGAAAATACATTATTACGTTTTAAGTTTGTGTCTGCTAATACAAAGGGCCTGGATATGGAGAAGCAGTAAGCTACAATACAATATAGGCACTTCATATGTGTTTAATACAGAACAATAATATTAAATGTATTTTTTGGGGGATTTGTAGTCCCCTTACCTTGATGCGGTGTCACAGGTGAGTGCTGCGGGCCGGACGCTTAGATCAAATGGCCCACCCAAGAACGCCCCCCATCCCAGGGAGTGTGGCAGCCAGCCACGCCGTGTGGAGCTCCTCGCTCGACACCACAAGAGGTCACCCCCAAAATAGGTAGGGCGGGTGGTGGAAGGACCGTGCGAAAGCCCGGGAGAGATGGGGGAGATTGGAGGTGATGGGAAGGAAAACTTAAAAAAGCCTGAAAGCAAGATAATACGGTGGTATTATGGACTGTACCTTTATACACATGCATAACAGGTAATTGAATGATATGAACATTGGTCCTTGAGGATGGGTGGGTAAGAGAACAAGACACAGATAGGACCGACATGAACCTTTCCCTCTCACTTCTTGCACACCCCTCACTCTTATCCTCATTTCCCCCCCTTTCTCTCTTTTTTTTTTTTTTTTCCCCGCCTTCACTCATTCACTCATCACTCCCACACTATTTATTCAATTGGTTTTTGCTGTCACTACCTCTTTCACTTTGCACTTAGCACCTTTGTTCACACATCTTTTTTCACTTTTTCTCACTCTCCATTTATCCCCAGCTTCCCTTCTCCCTTCACTCCCTTGCCATCTCCCCTCCCCATCCCCTCCTTTTCTTCTTTCCTTCCTTCCTTTCCCCTTTAATTTCCTCAGCCTCCCTTCCTTATTCCCTCATTGCTTCCTTCCTCCCTCTCCTTTTTCTTCCCTCCTTTTTTCTTTTTCTTTTTCTGGATTTTCCCAGCATCTTTACCCCACTCCCCCTTTTTCTTTTCCTTTCCTTCCTTCTCTTTCCTTTTCTTTCTCCCTTCTCCATTTCCTCCCTCCACTTCCCCTCCCCCTTTCCTTTTCTCCTCTCTTCCCTCTTTCCCTTTTTCCCCATTCCCCTTCATTTCTGTCTTTTTTCCGTGCCATAGGGAGACCTACGCACCCTTTCTTTAGAGACACACTGCTTTATAATCTTTACACCGGCATCCCTTGGCCTTTTTCCCTGTTACCGACAGTTCATGTCGGTCCTATCTGTGTCTTGTTCTCTTACCCACCCATCCTCAAGGACCAATTTTCATATCATTCAATTACCTGTTATGCATGTGTATAAAGATACAGTCCATAATACCACCGTATTATCTTGCTTTCAGGCTTTTTTAAGTTTTCCTTCCCATCACCTCCAATCTCCCCCATCCCTCCCGGGCTTTCGCACGGTCCTTCCACCACCCGCCCTACCTATTTTGGGGGTGACCTCTTGTGGTGTCGAGCGAGGAGCTCCACACGGCGTGGCTGGCTGCCACACTCCCTGGGATGGGGGGCGTTCTTGGGTGGGCCATTTGATCTAAGCGTCCGGCCCGCAGCACTCACCTGTGACACCGCATCAAGGTAAGGGGACTACAAATCCCCCAAAAAATACATTTAATATTATTGTTCTGTATTAAACACATATGAAGTGCCTATATTGTATTGTAGCTTACTGCTTCTCCATATCCAGGCCCTTTGTATTAGCAGACACAAACTTAAAACATAATAATGTATTTTCTAATATTTAAAATTACAATCATGAGATGTCTAACCACTATCTGTTCCCTTTCAGCTACACAAAATTTCTCTGAAGAAGACCTTTAACAGGTCGAAACGTTTGTTAGAATTGTTTATATTATGATGCATATTTTTGATCGTATAAACACCATTTGTGTACCGTTTTACACACTCATGTAAACGCTGTTTGTGTACCTGCTATAACTCATGTTCCATCCATTGCGCCATCCCTCCTTGTTCCCATTTTTTACATGTGAATCAAATAAAATATATATTTTTTACTACATGGTTTACACCTTTCTCTATCAGAGCTGCGCAACAACCCCATCTGGGAAAACTCTTTTTGTTATATTTTTCGGGGTGAGCAGCCCCATTCTCTCCACTTCAGTGTCCAGTCCTTTCTAATGTCTACACTTTAGGCTTCTTTTTCTTTGCTTTATTTACCCAACGTGGTAAAAGGATATAAGTAGTGGTTGAGGAGGTGGAAGGGTAATAGGTAGTAGGAATAGTCTGTGTACAGAAGTGTGTATATCTTTCCAATCGCTGACGTAGACTGATGAATATCTAGTTGTCTGCAGGAATCACCAAGGTAACAAGTATGAATAATTAGGTACTCTTACCATGGGGTGTGGACTCAGCTGTTATGCAACAGTAAGTCTGAGGCCTTGTACACACGAGAGGATTTATCCGCGGAAACGGTCCTCCGGACCGTTTCCGCGGATAAATCCTTTGGCGGATTTTGATCTGATGGTTGTACTAACCATCAGATCAAAATCCGCGCGGAATTCCCTCCGCGGTGACGTGCGCGACGCTGAAATATAAGGACTTCCACGCATGCGTCGAATCATTACGACGCATGCGAGGGAGGGAATCGGACGGTTTGATCCGGTGAGTCTGTACAGACCACCGGATCAATCTGCTGGACTGGATTCCAGCGGATAGATTTCTTAGCATGCTAAGAAATTTTTTTCCGCTGGAAATCCATCGGCCTGAAAAATATCCGCGGATAAATATCCGCTGGGTCGTACACACCAGCGGATCTATCCGCTGAAACCGATCCGCGGATAAATTCCAGCGGATAGATCCTCTAGTGTGTATGGGGCCTGATACGCTTGATGGCCTCTGTGGACCTGGATCACTGCAACAAGGACTCCAAGGATGATGGTGCCATTTCAATCACTCAGGCGGGATGAATGCCAGGGACAACGGGAACCAAACCAATGGACCTTCAGATGCAAAATACGTGGGAAAAGACAATTCCACCAGGCTCGGAAAGGCAAAAAGAAACAGAGTGCTGCAAATGGGGTAGGTCAAAAATAAACCATGACAGGTTTTATTTAAAAGATCATAAAAGAATGACAAAAATATAAGAGTAAATAGTGAACACATGAATAAAAGCAGTATAGGGTGCTGTAAAGCGGAATCCGACGCCTTTCGGCTTAGAGAGCCGTCACCAGGGGCATGTTACTGCACCCCCATACTGCTTGCTTTTATACAAGTACTAAGCTAAAACCGCCCACAAGGGGACGGGAACTAACAGGACATGATGTAACACATATCCAAATAAACCAGGAAATTATGTACTACAAATCTTATATATGGCAATATTCAGCACAGACATGTTTAAATCATCGCATATGTATTACTTCATATAGGAAACAGTCAGTCTGTAGACCACCATATACATTAAATGACATTAGCAAACATGTGCATTATATTGGAGCAAATCACATTGATATGATGACCCATATAGAAAGTGAAACCATTGGGGAAAGCATCACTTGGGGACACCTCATACAACAGCGGTGTCCCAAACATAGCAAATATCACTTAGCTGTGCATTCGACTCTAGATCTCCGCCATGGCGCCATTGAATCTAAATATTTGATGCGCAATCGGAATATTCGATGACGTCACGGTGCTCGCGCGTCGAATACACAGTCCGGAGCAAGCCAATCACCCTCCAGAGCGAGAGGCCATGTGATCACCTCAGGCTCATCGCAATCTGAATATTCTACGCGTGGCGACGTCACCACTGATCACAGCCCATAAACAGTTTATGAAACAGAGATAATCGGGGGGAGAAGTGTTTGAACTTGTTCTCCCGCCGATTATCTCTACACACAGAGAAGTCTCATAGACTAACACAGTAACGGCCAGTTTATGAAGCTGTGATCTGAGCTCTTCACTGGTGATCTGAGTCAGAATTCACACTCCCCGATTCACCATCTCAGAGCTGGTGAAGCAGGGAGTGAAGAGGGAATCCTGGGGGTTCTGAGGAGGAAGGAGAAAGAATTTTATCTTCCTTCTACCTCGTTCAGACCCCCCAACACTGTAACCATGTCCCCCTGTAATATTTATGTGTATACATATATATACATACATATATATAATGTGTACATGTACATATATATAATGTGTGTGTATATACATGTATATACAATGTGTGTGTGTGTGTGTATACATATATTTATTATGCAGGGGGACTCGTTATTTTAATTACATTAACCACGCTGTCTTTCAGTGAACTGAGCGGTGATAATTTATCACTGCTCAATAAACTAACATCTCTGTATTTCTGTGAATTTCTGGTCTGTTCGCCACTGTTTGAAGCGTTGGTAGATCACTTCACTCCTCCAAGGGTGAAGCGATCTTCTCCGCTTCATAAACAGGCACACAGAGGAGAAAAATCTTCACTGTGAATGCCGGAGAAAAAAGCAGTGAATAGATTTCACTGCTTCATAAACGGACACTTTATAGAGTCTTGTGTACACTTCCTTCCAGCATCACATTGTTTGTGGTGTCTAGACATGTGCATTCGTTTTCGTCCGAATGCATTTTCGTCTGAAATTCTGGTATTTTCGTTATCGTTTTAACAAACGATAACGAAAGCACAGAAAGCGAAAACCGAAAGATCCGACATAAACAAATGCTTTGTTTTCGTTTTCGTTGCGGTCGAATGTTCCTAACCTTTAGGCCCCATACACACGATAGAATCCATCCGCTGAAAAATCCCAACGAATGGGTTTCCGCGGATATTTATCCCCTGGGATGGATTTCCATGGATTTCCACCCCTCACTCTTATCCTCATTTCCCCCCCTTTCTCTCTTTTTTTTTTTTTTTCCCCGCCTTCACTCATTCACTCATCACTCCCACACTATTTATTCAATTGGTTTTTGCTGTCACTACCTCTTTCACTTTGCACTTAGCACCTTTGTTCACACATCTTTTTTCACTTTTTCTCACTCTCCATTTATCCCCAGCTTCCCTTCTCCCTTCACTCCCTTGCCATCTCCCCTCCCCCATCCCCTCCTTTTCTTCTTTCCTTCCTTCCTTTCCCCTTTAATTTCCTCAGCCTCCCTTCCTTATTCCCTCATTGCTTCCTTCCTCCCTCTCCTTTTTCTTCCCTCCTTTTTTCTTTTTCTTTTTCTGGATTTTCCCAGCATCTTTACCCCACTCCCCCTTTTTCTTTTCCTTTCCTTCCTTCTCTTTCCTTTTCTTTCTCCCTTCTCCATTTCCTCCCTCCACTTCCCCTCCCCCTTTCCTTTTCTCCTCTCTTCCCTCTTTCCCTTTTTCCCCATTCCCCTTCATTTCTGTCTTTTTTCCGTGCCATAGGGAGACCTACGCACCCTTTCTTTAGAGACACACTGCTTTATAATCTTTACACCGGCATCCCTTGGCCTTTTTCCCTGTTACCGACAGTTCATGTCGGTCCTATCTGTGTCTTGTTCTCTTACCCACCCATCCTCAAGGACCAATTTTCATATCATTCAATTACCTGTTATGCATGTGTATAAAGATACAGTCCATAATACCACCGTATTATCTTGCTTTCAGGCTTTTTTAAGTTTTCCTTCCCATCACCTCCAATCTCCCCCATCCCTCCCGGGCTTTCGCACGGTCCTTCCACCACCCGCCCTACCTATTTTGGGGGTGACCTCTTGTGGTGTCGAGCGAGGAGCTCCACACGGCGTGGCTGGCTGCCACACTCCCTGGGATGGGGGGCGTTCTTGGGTGGGCCATTTGATCTAAGCGTCCGGCCCGCAGCACTCACCTGTGACACCGCATCAAGGTAAGGGGACTACAAATCCCCCAAAAAATACATTTAATATTATTGTTCTGTATTAAACACATATGAAGTGCCTATATTGTATTGTAGCTTACTGCTTCTCCATATCCAGGCCCTTTGTATTAGCAGACACAAACTTAAAACATAATAATGTATTTTCTAATATTTAAAATTACAATCATGAGATGTCTAACCACTATCTGTTCCCTTTCAGCTACACAAAATTTCTCTGAAGAAGACCTTTAACAGGTCGAAACGTTTGTTAGAATTGTTTATATTATGATGCATATTTTTGATCGTATAAACACCATTTGTGTACCGTTTTACACACTCATGTAAACGCTGTTTGTGTACCTGCTATAACTCATGTTCCATCCATTGCGCCATCCCTCCTTGTTCCCATTTTTTACATGTGAATCAAATAAAATATATATTTTTTACTACATGGTTTACACCTTTCTCTATCAGAGCTGCGCAACAACCCCATCTGGGAAAACTCTTTTTGTTATATTTTTCGGGGTGAGCAGCCCCATTCTCTCCACTTCAGTGTCCAGTCCTTTCTAATGTCTACACTTTAGGCTTCTTTTTCTTTGCTTTATTTACCCAACGTGGTAAAAGGATATAAGTAGTGGTTGAGGAGGTGGAAGGGTAATAGGTAGTAGGAATAGTCTGTGTACAGAAGTGTGTATATCTTTCCAATCGCTGACGTAGACTGATGAATATCTAGTTGTCTGCAGGAATCACCAAGGTAACAAGTATGAATAATTAGGTACTCTTACCATGGGGTGTGGACTCAGCTGTTATGCAACAGTAAGTCTGAGGCCTTGTACACACGAGAGGATTTATCCGCGGAAACGGTCCTCCGGACCGTTTCCGCGGATAAATCCTTTGGCGGATTTTGATCTGATGGTTGTACTAACCATCAGATCAAAATCCGCGCGGAATTCCCTCCGCGGTGACGTGCGCGACGCTGAAATATAAGGACTTCCACGCATGCGTCGAATCATTACGACGCATGCGAGGGAGGGAATCGGACGGATTGATCCGGTGAGTCTGTACAGACCACCGGATCAATCTGCTGGACTGGATTCCAGCGGATAGATTTCTTAGCATGCTAAGAAATTTTTTTCCGCTGGAAATCCATCGGCCTGAAAAATATCCGCGGATAAATATCCGCTGGGTCGTACACACCAGCGGATCTATCCGCTGAAACCGATCCGCGGATAAATTCCAGCGGATAGATCCTCTAGTGTGTATGGGGCCTGATACGCTTGATGGCCTCTGTGGACCTGGATCACTGCAACAAGGACTCCAAGGATGATGGTGCCATTTCAATCACTCAGGCGGGATGAATGCCAGGGACAACGGGAACCAAACCAATGGACCTTCAGATGCAAAATACGTGGGAAAAGACAATTCCACCAGGCTCGGAAAGGCAAAAAGAAACAGAGTGCTGCAAATGGGGTAGGTCAAAAATAAACCATGACAGGTTTTATTTAAAAGATCATAAAAGAATGACAAAAATATAAGAGTAAATAGTGAACACATGAATAAAAGCAGTATAGGGTGCTGTAAAGCGGAATCCGACGCCTTTCGGCTTAGAGAGCCGTCACCAGGGGCATGTTACTGCACCCCCATACTGCTTGCTTTTATACAAGTACTAAGCTAAAACCGCCCACAAGGGGACGGGAACTAACAGGACATGATGTAACACATATCCAAATAAACCAGGAAATTATGTACTACAAATCTTATATATGGCAATATTCAGCACAGACATGTTTAAATCATCGCATATGTATTACTTCATATAGGAAACAGTCAGTCTGTAGACCACCATATACATTAAATGACATTAGCAAACATGTGCATTATATTGGAGCAAATCACATTGATATGATGACCCATATAGAAAGTGAAACCATTGGGGAAAGCATCACTTGGGGACACCTCATACAACAGCGGTGTCCCCAACATAGCAAATATCACTTAGCTGTGCATTCGACTCTAGATCTCCGCCATGGCGCCATTGAATCTAAATATTTGATGCGCAATCGGAATATTCGATGACGTCACGGTGCTCGCGCGTCGAATACACAGTCCGGAGCAAGCCAATCACCCTCCAGAGCGAGAGGCCATGTGATCACCTCAGGCTCATCGCAATCTGAATATTCTACGCGTGGCGACGTCACCACTGATCACAGCCCATAAACAGTTTATGAAACAGAGATAATCGGGGGGAGAAGTGTTTGAACTTGTTCTCCCGCCGATTATCTCTACACACAGAGAAGTCTCATAGACTAACACAGTAACGGCCAGTTTATGAAGCTGTGATCTGAGCTCTTCACTGGTGATCTGAGTCAGAATTCACACTCCCCGATTCACCATCTCAGAGCTGGTGAAGCAGGGAGTGAAGAGGGAATCCTGGGGGTTCTGAGGAGGAAGGAGAAAGAATTTTATCTTCCTTCTACCTCGTTCAGACCCCCCAACACTGTAACCATGTCCCCCTGTAATATTTATGTGTATACATATATATACATACATATATATAATGTGTACATGTACATATATATAATGTGTGTGTATATACATGTATATACAATGTGTGTGTGTGTGTGTATACATATATTTATTATGCAGGGGGACTCGTTATTTTAATTACATTAACCACGCTGTCTTTCAGTGAACTGAGCGGTGATAATTTATCACTGCTCAATAAACTAACATCTCCGTATTTCTGTGAATTTCTGGTCTGTTCGCCACTGTTTGAAGCGTTGGTAGATCACTTCACTCCTCCAAGGGTGAAGCGATCTTCTCCGCTTCATAAACAGGCACACAGAGGAGAAAAATCTTCACTGTGAATGCCGGAGAAAGAAGCAGTGAATAGATTTCACTGCTTCATAAACGGACACTATATAGTGTATTGTGTACACTTCCTTCCAGCATCACATTGTTTGTGGTGTCTAGACATGTGCATTCGTTTTCGTCCGAATGCATTTTCGTCCGAAATTCTGGTATTTTCGTTATCGTTTTAACAAACGATAACGAAAGCACAGAAAGCGAAAAACCGAAAGATCCGACATAAACAAATGCTTTGTTTTCGTTTTCGTTGCGGTCGAATGTTCCTAACCTTTAGGCCCCATACACACGATAGAATCCATCCGCTGAAAAATCCCAACGAATGGGTTTCCGCGGATATTTATCCCCTGGGATGGATTTCCAGCAGATAAATATTTAATGACATGCTATCAAATCTATCCGCTGGAATCCATCCCAACGGATGGATCCGCTGGTCTGTATAGACTCACCGGATCCATCCGTCCAAAGGGATCCCCCGCATGCGTCGTAATGATTCGACGCATGCGTGGAATTCCTTATATGACAGCGTCGCGCACGTCGCCGCGTCATAATCGCGGCGACGGCGCGACACGTCATCGCCAGAGGATTTCGGCGCGGATTTCAATGCGATGGTGAGTACACTCCATCGCATGGAAATCCGCACAAATCCTCAAGAGGATTTATCCGCGGAAACGGTCCGCTGGACCGTATTCACGGATAAATCCTCTCGTGTGTATGGGGCCTAACTCTATTAGTCCAATGTTATTCTACATAGAGAGAAAAGATTAGACATAGAGAGACATGAAGATTCGACATAGAGATACATGAAGAATCAAATAGCCAGATTCAGGTACAGTTACGACGGCGTATCAGTAGATACGCCGTCGTAACTCTGAATCCGCGCCGTCGTATATTTAAGCGTATGCTCAAACTGAGATACGCTTAAATATTGCTAAGATACGACCGGCGTAAGTCTCCTATGGCGTCGTATCTTAGCTGTCTATTTACGCTGGCCACTAGGGGCGTGTACGCTGATTTACGCCTAGAATATGTAAATCAGCAAGATACGCCTATTCACGAACATACGCACGGCCGTCGCAGTAAAGATATGCCGTTTACATAAGGCGTTTTTTTAGGCGTAAAGATAAACCACCAAAAAGATGGCGCACCCAATGTTAAGTATGGACGTCGGACAGCCGTCAAATTTTTCAAGTTTTACATCGTTTGCGTAACTCGTTCGTGAATGGGGCTGGGCGTAAGTTTTGTTGGAGCATGCGCACTGGGATAAGTCCACGGACGGCGCATGCGCCGTTCGTTCGAAGCGTCATTTACGTGAGGTCACGAATAATTTCTATAAAACACGCCCACCTCTTCCACATTTAAATTAGGTGGGCTTACGCCAGCCAATTTACGCTATGCCGCCGCAACTTACGGAGCAAGTGCTTTGTGAATACTGCACTTGCCTCTCTAACTTGCGGCGGCGTAACGTAAATAACATACGTTACGCCCGCACAAAGTTAAATCTAACATTTTTTTTTTTTTTTTTTTTTTTAAGATTCTGTCGAATCTTCTTTTTTTTTTTTTTTAGAACATTCGACAGACACCATAAGCTTCAATGACAGATTCGACCTTAATTTGGATTTTCGGATGAATGCATTTTTTTTACGAAAAACTAAATAAACAAAAACGGATTTCGGGAGTAACTAAATAAATGTATTTTTCAGACGAAAACAAAATTACGAAACTAAATATTTCAGTGTGCACATGTCTAGTGGTGTCTGGTCTTTGCACATGGACTTTTTTCATTATTCTTTAAATCACATGTTTTGTATTTATTATTATGGATCTTATGTCACTATAAGTATTGTGTTTTGACACGTCTAGCGCTGCACCAATTACCCATATTTCCATTTACTTTGTTTGTTTGAGTGCTGGTTGCTTTCTTGTTTTTTTGGGGGGTTTAGCGCAGTTATTTCCCTCTTTTTTTCATTAATAGGTATTAGGTTCAGGTGTAAAACTTTGTTCGGAAACACTCCTGCTTCCAGCAACGTAGCTTTCGTCGCCACTCTAGCCAGAGTGGGTATTGTGCATCTGGATAGGCCTCTCTCACTACTAGCCTAGCAGCCAGGGTGTCACACAGAAACTTTAGCAAAGTCTCTGTCACAGACCTTCCCAAAGGCGGAGATATATTCGGTCCAGAATCCTTCTCAATGCAGGATTAAGCACCCGGATCTCTCCTGAATAAATTTTTGTGAACTCGGAACTGATAGGCGACCATCGCTCAGCCTTAGTAATCGTGCTTCCTTCGATGAAGTTCAAGGCCTCTCTTGAGATACCAGCCTCTTGCTTGGTGCTCTCCAAGACAGGTTCTTCATCGAGTGGCTTCCTCCCTCAGGGCGGACAGCACAGGACAGCACAAACGTAGACCCAGTCTGACTACCAGGCCTACTTAGTAGATCACAACCCCGGGCCAACGTGGTCCCGGAGCCAGGAACACTTGAACACGCACCCCCGGTCATGAGGGCCACACACAGGGGGTGGTGGGACGACAGGCCAGGATCGGCGATGACGACCCCGGGCTTATGACGTCTGTCCCTTAAATACTCCTCCCCAGCATGCACAGCAGGGCGATCAACTCCCTCTGATTGGCTGCTGAAGGGGAACACCCAAAACACCTTGACCTGACTGCTACCACCCTTGGCCTGGAGTGATAACGACACCCCAGACAACAATAGTGGTCACTCACAGTACAGCTATGGCTGGAACAGAGGCCCAAATTTAGTAAAAAACATACAGTCTAAGTCAACTAACCCTCAGACTACCCCTTAAATTTAAAGTAGCGCCGGCAAGAAAGTAGCAGGCCCCTACACAAAGGTTTTTTTTTTAATAACAAACATGTTATACTTACCACCTCTGTGTAAGGGTTTTGCACAGAGTGGCTCTGATCCTCCTCTTCTGGGGTCCTCCAGTGGCGCTCCTGGTTCTTCCTCTTCTCAAGTGGCCCCACGGAGATCCAAATTGCATGGGGCTCTCTTGCGGGCGCGCTCCCGATTCCTGCTGCTGCATCCATTGACACAGACAGCAGGACTCGGCCCCGCCCCCCGCCCCCCAGGTCCTGTGTCACTGGATTTGATTGACAACAGTGGGAGCCAATTGCTCCTGCTGCTATCAATCTATCCAATGAAGTTGCTGTGCTTGTCCCTGTCGCTGCAACAATCGGGTTCAGGTAATTAAAAGGGGAGCTCTGTGAGACTGCTGCACTACAGAAGGTTTTTCACCTTAATGCATAGAAAAACCTTGAGGGTTTACAACCCCTTTAATTGAACAAGCTGAAGTTAGAAGTTTTCCTTCCACCCAGCATACTGTCAGTCTTCTGGTAGCCTGTGGTAGCCTGTGAGGGTTAGCTGAATAAGAGGATGAGTCCTTCAAAAGCGTCCTGTGACCTTATGGGAGACATCGTCCAACGGTTTATGAACTATGGGCACTGTGAGTATGTCAACAACCACTTCATTCACCATCACTTTAGCCTGCCATTCAATGTATAGCAGATGTATAATATATTCTTTAGTTTCTAGACCATAACTATAATAAACGGCATAACGGGTTGACCCTGAAAAAGGAGTCTAGGTTACTCTGAAACGCATTGGAACTGAGAATGCAGACCAATACCAGTCCCCATGATTTATGTCCACATACATAATTCGTTCCTTGCTACCTTTGTGTGTTAGCTCAGTATTTTTAAGTGTAGCGCTTACCCCCGAAGGAGCCGCTGATTGATTTTGGGATCGGCAAATTAAGTTACCCTGACATGGCTCCAAGGGGTGCGGTGGTAGAACAGATAGTGAGCGAATGTCCAGTCAGTGATTGAAACGTTTTTAATGCTTTATTTCCAGGCCAACACGGCCAACATCAACATCAGTTCGGAAGGACAAGGTTGATGAAAAGGATAGTAAGAGAAAACCTTGCAGTATCAGGCCTGGATATTGGATGGAGCAGTCAGTACTGCTCTGTATAGCACCAACTTCTATAACACGTCGCCACTCTACTTAGAGTGGGTAAAGTGCCCCCGGACAGACCCCCTATGATAGGCCTGGCAACCGAAGTGTCACTTTGAACTGTCTGGGAGGAACAAGTCTATCTCACAGACCCGGCTCTAGGGCCCTTACTACAGGCCAATTTCAATAAAGGACTTAGGTGAATAAAGAGCATCTCCTCCCAGCAGACTTTTTCCTAAACAGGCCCCCGGATGACAGCAATCATACCTGTCAGCGGTCCGGACACGCGATCCCAGACTGGTATTCTCTCAATAGATTCTGGAACCCAGCGAAACACTGGAGTCCCCTTTTCTCCTCAGGATGAGGGTCAATGCAGTCTCGAGCTTTGGCCAGGCGGGCCGTGCTGGCGGGGTCCATGGATGCGTGTACCCTGAAGGTGGGTACCGCACCTAGAACGGGACCCCGCAAAGTTTTTGGAACACTGGGACCTGTCCCAGATATACTCTCCCCCAGCATGCCCTGCGAGGGAAAAACTCATCTAATTGGCTGCTGGGAAAGCTTGCTTTGCCAGAATCCCTCTAGCGCCAACTGCCGGCCAGGGATGGCACTGCATCTCTGGACCACAGACTGACCCAGTGGATAATTCTGGAATGACAGAGGTCCCGGAATTTGAACAATCGTGAATGGGAGCAACGTGACTCTCCCATTCCCCACTAACTTTGGCGTAGTGCCCATGCTGAAAGCAAGGGGGCGCTGCATAAGCATAAACTGTGTTTTATCTTTACCATGTACTTTTTCTATTTTATTCAAATTTTACAATAGTTTTGTTACAAGCCTGTGCCATTAAAGTCCCACCCCTAGGGGAAATAATAGCATTTCACTAGAGAGACGTTGGCCTATTCAAGCAGATGGCAATCACTTCCAACTTTTTGATAACACCTTTACAGAGAGTGCTGCACAGAGGGAGAAGTGAGCATTTCACATTCCTGGACTGTTGGACTGCCTGTATGGGCACTGACATGTGAGGTAAATAATAGGATGTTTATAACAACTTACCTGTAAAATACTTTACTTGATGGTACATCATGGGTTTTGTATCACAGCAATATATAATAATCCCAAAAGAGGGGAGGGACCTCAGTGTCCCATGATGTGCCTTCAAGAACAGGATTTTACAGGTAAGCTGTTATAAAAATCCTGTTTTCTTTACTGTACATCAGGGGACACAGAGCACCAGTAATTACTACATGGGATGTCCCAAAGCAATGCAACCTGAGGGGCGGGAGACAGAAACAAACAAAGCAGACCTCCGTCAGACATGAGGACCTATACTGCCACCTGAAAAACACTGCGCTCAAAGGCGGAATTCTCCTGTTGACCCACATCCACCTGGTAAAATTTTGTGAATGTTTGAACAGATGACCAAGTTGCGGCCTTGCACACCTGAGCTATGGAGGCTTGGTGATGTACTGCCCAAGAAGCACTAACCGCCCTTAAATCAGAAGTTTGAGAAATGATCTGATGAACCCATCTAGAGATGGTCGATTTGGATGCAGCCTGTCCCCTTCTGGGACCCCCTGGCAACACGAATAACGCATCAGTTTTCTGTATCTGAGCAGTTGCTTCAAGATAGAAACTAACTGCTCTTTACTACATCTAGAGAATATAATGACTATTCCACTCCCGAATTTGGTTCTGGAAAAAATGAAGGCAGCAAAATATCCTGGTCCAAATTAAAACTGCATACTACTTTAGGCAGAAAGGATGGCCTGGGACGTAACACCACCTTGTCCTTATGAATCACCAGAAATTGTTCTCTACAAGATAAAGCTGCCAACTCTGAGACTCCAGGGCATCACCCATTGTCTCAAAGGGAGGCCCCTGAAGGACTGACGCGACCAGATTTAGATATCATGGGCACATGATAGGTGGCTTAATCTGTGGATTTATGCGTGTTATACCTTGCATAAAGGCCTGCACTAGGGCTTGAGAAGCAAGAGGCTTTTGGAAAAAAAACTGACGAAAGCTGAGACTTGACCCTTAATAGTACTCAAGGCTAGCTTCATCTCTACTCCCAATTGTAGGAAGTCTAAAATCCTGCGAGGATGCCAACCATTGTTTTCACACAAGGAAACATAGGCCTTCCAGACCCTATAGTAGATAGCCCTGGAAGCCGGATTTCTAGCACTAATCAGAGTGGTTACCACTGCCCCTGAAAGCCCCTGATCCTTTAGAACGAGGGCCTCAACAGCCAAGCCATCAAATTCAGCAATTGTAAGGCAGGATGGTATACTGGCCCTTGTAACAGCAGATACTGGAGGAATGAAAGAGCCCAAGGATCTGTTACTGCCATTTTTATGATCTCCGCATACCAGGACCTTCTGGGTCACGCCGAGGCCATTAGGATCACCCGTTTCCGTTCCCCTCTGATCCTGTGCAGCAGACGCTGAACTGGAGGGAATGCATAAATCAGAGAAAATTAGTCCCAAGGGGTTACCAATGCATCTGATCCGCAAGCGAGTGGGTCCCGTTTCGTGTTGAACCTGGACACAAAAAAGATCCACGTCCGGGTACCCCATCTCCAGCAAATGGCCAAAAAGACCAATACCGCAGAGACCATTCCCCTGGGAGCAATGGCTGGCGGCTTAAGAAGTCTGCTTGCTAATTTTCCACCCCTGGGATGAACACCACAGATAGGCAAGGAACATGCTCTTCTGCCCTAACCAGAATATGGTTCACCTCTTTCTGGGCTGCCCAACTTTTGGTGCCGCCCTGGTGATTGATATAGGCCACTACCGGGGCATTGTCAGACTGGATCCTGACAGGGAATCCACGCAATCTGCCCGACCAACCTCTTAGGGCTAGGCACACTGCCCGAATTTCTAAAATGTTGATGGGCAAGGTCTTCTCGGACTCTGACCATTCCCCCTGAATAGCATTCTCTTCAAGTATTGATCCCCAGCCTACAAGGCTGGCATCAGCCGTCACTATTTTCCAAGTGATCGGTGCAAAGGTTTTCCCTTTCTGCAAGATCTCGACAGCAACCACCAATTTGGCTTTGGCGTACGCTTGGAGTCAAACGCATTGGACAATACAAATCCTGGCTTCTCCTGCTTCAGACAGAGAGGATACTATTTTGCAACAGTCTTGAATGGAATTGAGCATAGGGGACTGCTTCAAATTAAACTACCATCTTCCCTAACAATCTCATACAGAGACGGATGGGAGACTCTTCCCTTGTCCTGACCATGTGCACCAGATCTCTTATTGCACAGACCTTTGCTTTGGGTAAAAACAGCTTCTTGTGATCTGTGTCTACCACCAGACCCAAATTCTCCAGCTTTTTTACTGGCTGCAAGAACGACTTTTCAAGGTTGATAATCCAACCCAGATGCTCCAGATACCTGACCATGCTGGCTACACTCAGGTCCAGACCCTTTATATACTGATTGATCAGTAATAGGTCATCTAGGTATGCCCTTACAGCTATACCCTGGGCCCGAAGGGCAAGGCCACAAACTGAAAGTGTCGCTGCTCAACCACGAATCGCAGGAATTTCTGGGGACAGGGAAAATTGGGACATGGAGATATGCGTCCTTGATGTCTATTGACGCTAGGAATTCTCCTCCCCGAAGGGAGGGCACCCCTGACTGAATTGATTCAATGCAAAAGTAGTGGATGTTTAATAATTGTTTCACACCCTTGAGATCCAAAATAGGTCTGACATCTCCGTTTGGCTTGGGTACTGTAAAGAAATTTGAGTAAAATCCCATTCCCTGTTCTCTTGAGGGGGTCTCTATGATCACCCCTTGAGACAGCAACCGGTCTAGTGCCTAAAACAATGAGGCTCTTTTTACCGGGTCCTTGGAAATGATCGATTTTAGAAAACGAGGCAGAGGAAATTCACAAAACTCTAGTTTGTAACCTAGAGAAACTATGGAGATGACCCATCTGTCTTGGATTTCCTCCTGTCAGGCTCCCGCAAACTGCAGGAGCCTTTCCCCCACTCATGCGAGCGGGGCGCCCCTTCATAAGGAGGCCTTGGAACTCTGCTTTGCAGAATTTTTTTCCCAGGACTTCTTCTGGTCCTTAATCTGGCTTTGGGGCCTTCCTCTTGGGGCTGATGGTGGAAGCCGTCGTGACTGCCTGGAGGCCTATGTTCTAGGCGACGGAGAGGCAGAACATTTAAATGAGGGACGCTTACTCCTTTTTACTGGAAGAAGGGTACTCTTTCCATCCGAGATCTTCTGGATGTACTTATCCAAGTCATCCCCAAATAAACGTTCTCCATGAAAAGGAAACTCAGTCAACAGTTTCTTACAAGGTAACTCTGCTGACCAATGCTTAAACCCTAGCACTCTTTGCATGTGTACCAGTAGAAGAGCGAGACGTAACATCTGATGAATGGAATCCTTAATGGCGTCAACTGCAAAACAAAGGGCCTTAGGAATTTCCAGAAGGTCCAGAAACCTCTTGTAGACACACAGGTCACAGAAAACAGCAGAGACTAGTGGGGTAGTGCAGCACGAGTCACACATGCGCAGTAGGGAACCAGGAAGTGAAGCCGCAAGGCTTCACTTCCTGATTCCCTTACCAAAGATGGCGGCAGCAGCATCTGAGAGCCGAGTGATAGATCGGCTTTGGGTGCCGACATCGCGGGTGCCCTGGACAGGTAAGTGTCCTTATTTTAAAAGTCAGCAGCTGCAGTATTTGTAGCTGCTGATTTTAAAAACAAAATCGGTGGAACACCGCTTTAAGTAGAGTTGGTGCTTAATCTTTTGAAGTGTTATTGTTCAATTCATACTGCAATTTGTCATTTTTGTGTGGTCACCTCTGCTTTCGGGGTTATTCACCTTGAGGCATCCCCTGAAGGCAGCCAGATAATAACATTGAGTTTTATTGCTCTTAACCTTCAGTCATTATCACACAGTCGATCTAATATTCAATTACATTTTTACTGTTTGTTTAATTTCTGAGAAATTTCACAGTTAAGATCAGTTCTGTGTTAATAGTTTCAGTTATAGTTAGCAAAGTAAAATGAAATAGTTAATATTTGGCAAGTTTTCTTTCAACACATGTCCAAATTATATAAAACTGGTTCCATGCGGCTGTTCTTTATTCAATGGAAGCATTTCAAGAATGCAGGAATTCTTATCTCAGATCATCTTAGGAGGTGAAGAGGCAGTCAGGTATTTCAGCACAAATTATGTCTGCCAACTTAATCCAAGTGTACCCAAAGTCCGATGGTTGTTTGCACAATTAATACATACTCTTTTAAAAAAGGCTAATCAACTTTAGTTGTGTTTTTTTTTTTTAAGTGTAAGTCAGGGCAAAAACGAACTAACTCTGAACCTGCTCTCTGCCACATTCTAAACCTACATGTAATCTATCTAGCCCTGTAAAGAAAAATTGCAGCAGCTGTTCTGGTCCAGTTTCCAGCGTCGGAAGCTGTGTGCAGGAGAGGACTGACAACGGCTGTGAAGTGACGTCACCCATAGATTTACTATAGGGCTTCCGTTGTCGGCTGCCTCTTCTGCACCCACCTCCAAACTGACAGCTCAACCTGGGACCAGACCGGATCAGCTGCAGAATATGTAAGTAAAGCATATTTTGCTTTACAAGGTTAGATATGTAGTGGGTGCCACTCAGCCACCCGCAGTCCCCCACCTCCTTTCAGTCACCACCGGGATTCAAATACTGACAGGCTCTTCAGGACACAGAACCTGTCAGAAGCTTCCTCTTCTCCTCACAATGTATTGTATAGGAGCGGTACTCGCAAGGACCCATTCGCCTACTCTGTTCCCATCTCTGCTTCCTCATTGGCAGGTGGAGGGAACCAATGGGACTCCAGTGCTGGAGCAGCAAGGGATCATGGGATATGTAGTCCTCAGCACAGGCAGCCCCATAGCAATCGCTGGGGGCAAGAACTACACAGCCCAGCATGCCCAGGGACCAGTGGCGTCGTTAAGGGGTGGTTATTGAGGCTGGACCCCGAAATCTGGGCTGGTCTCAGTCTGCACTTCGTGCTTCAGTGACAGCCAGAGAAGGGAGATCAGTGTGACAGTGAGTCTCCTTCTTGCTCCACCCATATCATAGAGTCAGGAGGAATTTTCTCACTCTAAGCTCCTGAGCAGGTGAGTGCAGATCATGGAGGAGGGGAGGGGGAAACTCTTTACTACCCAGCCTCTCTGTATATACCCAGCCTCTCTGTATATACCCAGCCTCTCTGTATATACACTAGCCTCTCTGTATATACACAGCTTCTCTGTATATACACTAGCCTCTCTGTATACTCTAGCCTCTCTGTATACACTAGCCTCTCTTCTATATACCCTAGCCTCTCTGTATGTAACAATCTGCATCTGGTGGCAGGTGACGTGGCAAGCTCTCTGGTGACCCTGATGTAAAGGGGTGACTCTCTGGGGACCCTGATGTAATGAGGGGGGTTTTGAGGACACCAATGTAATGATAATATATAATGATATATATATATATATATATATATATATATATATATATATATATATATATGGGCTCTAGCCCCAGATCTTTTGTAGACCCAGCAACGCCCCTGCCAGGGACTAAGGAGGAAGGAGACACCACAAGGCTGCTTGCAGGGATTCTGGATCTGTGCCCCCACACAATGAAAAGATTGGAAACATTGTTTGGTTCTCTAACTTTGTGAAAACCACAATCAGGTGACAAAATTGAAGAGAAGAAGCTGGGACAGCCGCACTCCAAAAACGTTCCTTTTTATTAAAACTGGTCACAAACATCACACGCCACAGCAAGCAATCAGGAAAAGGCTAACGCGTTTCGCACTGTGCTTCAGTGCTTATTCATAGCTTGTTTGCTGTGGCGTGTGATGTTCTGTGACCAGTTTTAATAAAAAGGAACGTTTTTGGAGTGCGGCTGTCCCAGCTTCTTCTCTTCAATTTTGCATTAATTGCATTGCCGGCACCCACGGTTTGGATCCAGTGAGTAAAAGTTCCTTGGTTCATCTGAGCGGTTACTTTTTTTCTCACAATCAGGTGACAGTTCATGGAATTCTGGGAACTGCGTTGATTGATATATATATATATATATATATATATATATATATATATATATATATATATATATATATATATATATATATATATATATGTATATAGATAGATATACATACACACATACAGTATCACCTTTTTGTAATTTTTTTTTTTTTTTTTACTTTTCATGTGACAACACTTTAGAAATGAAACTTTGCTACAATGTAAAGTGGTGAGTATACAGCTTGTATAACAGTATAAATTTGATATCCCCTCAAAATAACTCAACGCATCAAATTGGTCTGCATGGCTGTCATCCCAGAAGGAAGCCTCTTCTAAAGATGATGCACTAGAAACCCTGAAAACATTTTGCTGAAGACAAGCAGACTAAGGACATGGATTACTGGAACCATGTCCTATGGTCTGATGAGACCAAGATAAACTTATTTGGTTCAGATGGTGTCAAGCGTGTGTGGCAGCAACCAGGTGAGAAGTACAAAGATTAGTGTGTCTTGCCTACAGTGAACCATGATGGTGGGAGTGTCATGGTCTGGGGCTGCATGAGTGCTGCAGTTTATTGAGGGAACCATGAATGCCATCATGTACTGTGACATACTGAAGCAGAGCTTGATCCCCTCCCTTCGGAAACCGGGCCGCAGAGCAGTATTCCAAAATGATAACGACCCCAAACACACCTCCAAGATGACCACTGTCTTGCTAAAGAAGCTGAGGGTAAAGGTGATGGTCTGGCCAAGCACATCTCCAGACCTAAACCCCTTTGAACATCTGTGGGGCATCCTCAAACGTAAGGGGGAGGAGTGGAGGAGTGGAAGGTGACTCCTGTGGTAAAATGTGAAGCTCTGGTGAACTCCATGCCCAAGAGAGTTAAGTCAGTGCTGGAAAATACTAGTGGCCCCACAAAATATTAACACTTTGGGCCCAATTTGGATATTTTGACTTGGGAGTGTACTCTGTTTTGTTGCCAGTAGGGATGAGCTTCGAGTTCGAGTCAAACTCATGTTCGACTCGAACATTGCCTGTTCGCCCGTTCGCCGAACAGCGAAAAATTTGGGGGTGTTTGAAAGCCACAGATCACCCTGTAAAAGTATATGCGAGAATTCTAAAGTGCTAATTTTAAAGGCTTATATGCAAGTTATTGTCATAAAAAGTGTTTGGGGACCTGGGCCTGCCCCAGGGGATATGTATCAATGCAAAAAAAGTTTTAAAACTGGCCGTTTATTTGGGAGCAGTGATTTTTATAATGCTTAAAGTGAACCAATAAAAGTGAAATATTCCTTTAAATTTCATACCTGGGTGGGTGTATAGTATGCCTGTAAAGCAGTGCTTGTTTCCCGTGTTTAGAACTGTCCCTGCACAAGGTGTCATTTCTGAAGAAACAAAAGTAATTTAAAACCACTCGCAGCTATAATGAATTGTCGGCTCCCGGAAATACAGAGAAAAGTCATTCATAAAAATAAATGCGTGGGGTTCCCCCTCAAATTCAATTACCAGGCCCTTCAGGTCTGGTATGGATATTTAGGGGAAGCCCGCGTCAAATTAACAAAAATTATGTGGGGTTCCCCCCCAAATACCCATTCAGGTCTGGTATGGATTTTATGGGGAGCTCCACCCCAAATGAAAAAAAATGGCGTGGAGTTCCCCCCAAAAATCCATACCAGACCCTTTATCTGAGCACGCAACCTGGCAGTCCACAGGAAAAGAGGGGGGGGCGAGAGAGTGCCCCCCTCCTGAACCGTACCAGGCCACATGCCCTCAACATTGGGAGGATGCTTTGGGGGTCTGTGACCCCTCAAAGCACCATGTCCCCATGTTGATGGGGACAAGGGCCTCATCCCCACAACCCTTGCCTGGCTTATGGGAATCTGGAAGACCCCTTTAACAAGGGAACCCCCAGATCCCGGCCCCCTCTATGTGAAATGGTAATGGGGTACATTGTACACCTACCATTTCACAAAGAAAGTGTAACAAATTACACCGTTGGGAAAGTCCTTTATTAAAATTAGAAAAATATTCCAGCGGTGGTAATCCACTCTTGGTCTCCGCTCCAACACTGTCAGTATCCTGCGATGGGTGATCTCCTCTCTGGGGTCCAGCGATGAGAAGTTCTCCTCTTCATCCAGGTCTAGGATCCAGCAATGAGATGTCCGTCCAGCGCAGCACATCACCTCAGCCCGGGAATGATGTGGCTTCAGCCAGTGACAGCTCTTATGTAGGTGAGGGCGGGGCCACCCATCACGTGACCCTGTTCCCCTCTGACGCAAGGCTTTCCCAGTGACGTGCGGGTGACCCCGCCCCCCTCTGATGTAACACAGTTTTGCCATTATTGTTAGGTCATTGTTACACTTTTGTTGTGAAATGGTAGGGGTACAATGTTTAAGGGGTCTTCCAGATTCTGCTAAGCCCCCCTCCCGCAGACCCCCACAACCACCGGCCAAGGGTTGTGGGGATGAGGCCCTTATCCCCATCAACATGGGGACATGGTGCTTTGAGGGGTTTACAGACCCCCAAAGCATCCTCCCAATGTTGAGGGCATGTGGCCTGGTATGGTTCAGGAGGGGGGACGCTCTCTCATCCCCCCTCTTTTCCTGCGGCCTGCCAGGTTGCGTGCTTGGATAAAGGGTTTGGCATGGATTTCTGGGGGGAACTTCAAGCCATTTTTTTTTATTTGGAGTGGAGTTCCCCTTAAAATCCATACCAGACCTGAAGGGTCTGGAATGGACATTTGGGGGGAAACCCACGTCATTCTTTTTTAAATCTGATGCAGGGTTCCCCTTAATATCCATATCAGACCTGAAGGGCCTGGTAATTGAATTTGGGGGGACCCCCACGCATTTTTTTATGAATGACTTTTCTCTGTATTGCCGGGAGCCGACAATTCATTATAGCCGCGAGTGGTTTTAAATTACCGTATTTATCGGCGTATATCGCGCACTTTTTTCCCCTTAAAATAAGGGGAAAATTGTGGGTGCGCGATATATGCCGATAGCCGCTTCCCGCGCTCAGTTTGAATTCCTGCGCCAACATATACCGAGTGCAGTACACTCGGGTACATTCGGCTAGGCTCGGCTTCGCTCGTGCTCACGCATAAACGTCACAGAGCGTGAGCGCGAGCGAAGCCGAGCCTTGCCGAATGTACCCGAGCGTACTGCACTCGCTATATGTCGCTATATGTCGGCGGAGGCGTTCGAACTGAGTGCGGGAAGCGGGGACTCGACTTGAGGTGTGCGCTGGAGAAGTCGGGAGGACACCACCGAGGCCGCAGACGGACGCCGGACCGGACAATGGACGCTCCAAAACTGTAAGTAATAAAATCATATAACATTTTTTTTTACAGGAATTTCGGGGGCAACTTTGGGGGTGCGCGGTATACGCGGGAGCGCGCTATACCGCGATAAATACGGTACCTTTTTTCCTTCAGAAATTACACTTTGTGCAGGGACAGTTCCAAGCACGGGAAACAAGCGCTACTTCACAGGCATACTATACACCCCCCCTAGGTACAAAATTTAAGGGAATATTTCACTTTTATTGTTTCACTTTAAGCATTATTAAAATCACTGCTCCCGAAAAAACTGCAGGTTTTAAAACTTTTTTTGCATTGATACATGTCCCTTGGGCAGGACCCGGGTCCCCAAACCCTTTTTATGACAATAACTTGCATATTAGCCTTTAAAATTAGCACTTTAGATTTCAAACGTTCGAGTCCCATAGACTTTAACGGGGTTCTAAAGTTCACACAAACTTTTGGTCTGTTCGCAGGTTCTGGTGCAAACCGAACGGGGGGGGGGGGGTGTTCGGCTCATTCCTAGTTACAGTGTTGTGGCATCCCCACCCAAGGCCCAATTTTTCTGCCCCTGTTTAACAGGGGCATGTAATTAAAATTTTTGATAATATTTCACAGCAGGGCCCGTTCCAAAAGTATCTGTGAGGGGTTACAGTGTTGTGGCACCACACGCCCTATATTGTCGTTATCTGCCAATACATTACAGCCGCAAGCAGTTTTAAATTACATTTTTTCATTTAGAAATGTAATTTTGCTGTGGCACTGTAAAATGCGCTACTTTACAGGCATACTAAGGATACCCCAAGCACGATATTAAAAGGAATATGTAATTTTTATTGTTTCACGTTAAGCATTATTAAAATCACTTCTCCCGAAAAAACTTTTTTTTGCATTGCTACATGTCCCATGGGGCAGGACCCGGGTCCCCAAACACTTTTTTATGGCAATACCTTGCATATAAGCCTTTAAAATTAGCACTTTAGATTTTTCACGTGTCCCATAGACTTTAACAGTGTTTGCCCATTTTCACAAATGTTTTGCCTGTTCGCATGTTCTGCTGCGGACCGAAACGGGGGGGGCGGGCGGTGTTCGGCTCATCCTTATGCTCCACCTCCCCTATTCTGGGAGTTTAAGAGGCAAGTACTGAGGGCAAAAGTACGATAGGCTCCCGATTTGCCAGATTTTCCTCCTTGTTTCGTTTTTTCCTTTTTATTGATTACAAATATTTGTTTTTTTTTCACTGCTTGGCCCAGTTTTCAGAAGTGTTGCCCGATTAGTGTGTCGCAATGCTTTTTATTTATTTTAAACAGATCATAATTCATTCTTCTGTACATTTTTGAGGGGAATTGGAAGGGGTATCTAGTATTGAGAACTATTTGTGTTTTTTGTTTGAGTAAGTATTCTGATTTGCAGAAAAGTGACAATTTTAGTGGGTAAAGGCAAAGTCTTTCTGATTTTTTTGGCAGTTCATTGATAGAATCTACTATTCACGTAGTAGTTTGTTTATATAGAGTGTGAGCTGCTACAGTAGTTTTTTTTAAAACATTGAGCTGTAGCTTTTGAGGTAACTTCTGATCATACTTTAGGGATTTTGTGCATCGCTATCTCAGTGATTTTGTCCATCTTACTATTTGTTAGGGAAGAGTCAAACAGCCACCGGTTCGGTTCGCACCAAACCATGCAAACAGACAAAAAATGTGTGTGAAGATGCGAACACCGTTAAAATCTGAGGGACATGAACATGAAAAATCAAAACTGTTTATTTTAAAGGCTTATATGCAAGTTATTAAAAAGTGTTTGGGGACCCAGGTACTGCCCCAGGGGACATGTATCTCCTGGGGTCTGGTAAGGATATTAAGGAGAACTTTAAGAAAAATTGGCATGGGGGTCCCCCCAAAATCCATACCAGACTCTTATCAGAGCATGCAACCTGGCAGGCCACAGCAAAAGGGGGCTGAAGTCGGCAGGACACCTCCCATCGAGGCAGAGTTTTTTTGTTTTGTTTTTTTCTCTGGACCAATAGCACAGTGATTGATGATGGATTTACATTGCGGGACACTTATTTTTTTTTTTTTTTATAATGGAATTGTCAAAAACTGTCTGCTGTTGTTGTTACTTTTTTGACACTTTTTTGGTGAATGGTTAGGGGTACAATGTACCCCATACCCATTCACATAGGGGGGCTGGGATCTAGGGCCCCCTTGTTAAAGGGGGCTTCCAAATTCTGAGAAGGCTTCTGCCCGCAGACCCACCCCATGACCACTTCAACACACTGTCTTATATAAACTCCACTGTCTGCACTGACTTGAATATAGAGTCTACACTGTATATCTAGTCTACGCTAAATGCAAAGTATATGTATAAATATATCTATATATATACTAGACTGTAGTGAATTCTGAAAAAGGGCGTGATTCAGAATAGCCCGAAACTGTCATTATCATGATTGCCTGATTGTACAGATGACACTTTTGATGTCTTTTTGACAAATTTTTCAATAAAAATAAGTTTTTGTGCAGCAATCCCTTTGAATTTTCTCTATATCGAAGCTGGTGGGAAGGCTTGATTGCTATGCAATACCTGCTGTGACTGACGTGCACCTCAACCTTTGGACTTTTTCTATATATACTAGACTGTATATATACAGTATCTCACAGTATTTCAACAAAAGTGAGTACAGCCCTCACATTTTTGTAAATATTTGATTATATCTTTTCATTTGACAACACTTACACTTTCCTACAATGTAAAGTAGTAAGTGTACAGCTTGTATAACAGTGTAAGTTCATTGTACCCTCAAAATAACTCAACACACAACCATTAATGTCTAAACTGCTGGCGAAAAAAATGAGTACACCCCTAAGTGAAAATGTGCGAATTGGTCCCAAAGGGTCAATATTTTATGTGGTCACCATTATTTTCCAGAACTGCCTCCTTGAAGTTAGTGACCACAGAGAGAAAGCTCCCAGCACTGTGGTCATCAGGAAACAGACAACCAGGAAGTGTGGAGATCAGAGAAGAATTACAGCAACTTGAGAGCAAAAACGAACAATGAGGACATGAAAACAGCACTGCATTAAGGTAAAGGAAGCTATTAAGATAAAAAAATAACTCCTTTACAAACCCTTTAACACTCTTGGACATGGAGTTCACCAGAGCTTAACAGGTTGCCACTGGAATCCTCTTCCACTCCTCCATGATGACATCACAGAGCTGTTAGATGTTAGAGACCTTGTGCTCCTCCACCTTCTGTTTGAGGGTGACCTAGGGATGCTTAATAGGGTTTAGGTCTGAAGACATGCTTCACCTTTACCCTTAGCTTCTTTAGCAAGACCGTGGTCATCTTGGAGGTGTGTTTGGGGTCATTATCATGTTGGAATACTGCCCTGCGGCCCAGTCCCCAAAGGGAGGGAATCATGTATGTCACAGTACATGTTGGAATTCATGGTTCCCTTAATGAACTGTAGCTCCCAAGTGCCAGCAGCACTCATTCAACCCCAGACCATGACACTCCCACCACCATGCTTGACTGTAGGCAAGACACACTTGTCTTTGTACTCCTCACCTGGTTGCCGCCACACACGCTTGACACCATCTAAATCAAATACGTTTATCTTGATCTCATCAGACCACAGGCCAAGGTTCCAGTAATCCATGTGCTTAGTCTGCTTGTCTTCAGAAAACAGTTTTCAGACTTTCTTGTGCATTATCTTTACAAGAGGCTTCCTTCTGGGACAACAGCCATGCTGACCAATTTAATGCAGTGTGTAGCCTATGGTCTGAGCACTGACAGGCTGACCAACCAATCCTTCAACCTCTACAGCAATGCTGGCAGCACTCATACATCTATTTTTCAAAGACAACCTCTGGATATGACGCTGAGCATGTTGTAAGGGGTTAGCTCGGTAGTGGGGTGTGTGAACCCTTGGATGGGTTCACCACACACTGAATTTATACAGACAGTCAGTCGAAGACGGTTGAAAACAAAGATTTTGGTTTATTCTTTCATCTTGCTGGAAACAAGTGCAAGCATCCAAACAGCATAAACAAAATCAAACATAAAATAAACCCTAGCCACTTTTGGCATCTACCTTTACCACAAAGGAACCTATCTATGAAGTCTGGCTCAGCCTAATGCTGGGCAGAAAGTGCTGGTCATACAGCAGAAAAACAATAGTCTTTTGATTTTTATCACACAGAAAAATCAATCCTCTCCTCACCTCCTTAGAAGACTTTCAGTACTGCTCTCTTTCACTCAGAAAGTCTCAGCATGCAGCAAATCAGTGGTAATCCTCTGGACTACTTATAGAGGCCTTAATTGCTCATTCTGAACAGCTGAAATCTTCCAACGCCCTAAACCTTTCTCTGGCTATTTGCAGCTGACGCCTAATAACAATTGGTGTATGGTCTAAACAAGGCAGAAATGTATGTCCCGTCTGTGACAACACCCACAGATTTACCTGACTTCCTGTCACATACCCCCCCCCTTGTTTCAACCATAGGGTTGGGACACAGGTTGCCAGGCAGGCATGAACACGGGACAACCCATCTGCATTCCCCATTTTAGCACCGGGGCGATGCGTTACCACAAAACTAAATTCCTGGAGGGCCAGGAACCACCTATTTATTCTCCTATTGGTCTCTGTTCTGTGCCATCCACTTCAATGGGGCATGATCCGTCACCAGTTCAAACTGTCTACCCACGAGGTAGTACCGGAGAGAATCCAAAGCCCATTTCACCGCCAAACATTCTTTCTCAATGGTGGCATAATTCTCTTCATGGGCCTTCAACTTTCGGCTGAGGTACATAACAGGGTGTTCCTCCCCCTTGATAATCTGAGACAGTACAGCTCCTAAGCCCACATTTGACGCATCGGTCTGAACCACGAAGTCCCGTGAAAAATCAGGCAAATTTAAAACTGTCTGACTACATAAGGCCTGTTTTAAAGCCTGAAAAGCTGTTTCTGCTTCGGGAGTCCATTTGGTCATTACAGACTCCTTCCCTTTGATCAAATTGGTCAGGGGAACAGCCTGTGAGGCAAAATGGGGGATAAAGCGGCGATAGTAGCCTGCGATCCCCAAAAATGCACAAACCTGTTTCTTGTTGGTGGGATGTGGCCAATCCTGAATAGCCTCAACTTTATTGATTTGGGGCTTGATTAGACCTCTTCCAATGGTATACCCCAGATACTTCGCCTCTTCTAGCCCAAGGGTACATTTTTTTGGATTGGCTGTAAACCCGGCTTTCCAGATGGAATCCAACACAGCCTGAACTTGTGGCAAGTGTGATTCCCAATCCTCACTGTGGATGGCTTTTTTTTTTTTTTCTCTTTTTTTTTACCACCTCAGCTTTCACCAAATTCTAGAGACCAGCTCATGATTTGATGCTTCTTACGTCTCTATTTGCGGTTTGCATCATATGTGGTGTTTTTATACAGCCAGAGGAGAGCGAGAGTAGCACTGGCTTTTAATATACTTAACCACTTTAGGCAGCTAAATGCCCCGCCAGGTTTTGCGATTCGGCACTGCGTCGCTTTAACAGACAATTGCGCGGTCGTGCGACGTGGCTCCCAAACAAAATTGGCGTCCTTTTTTCCCCACAAATAGAGCTTTCTTTTGGTGGTATTTGATCACCTCTGCGGTTTTTATTTTTTACACTATAAACAAAAATAGAGCGTCAATTTTGAAAAAAATTCAATATTTTTTACTTTTTGCTATAATAAATATCCCCCAAAAACATATATAAAATTTTTTTTTTCCTTAGTTTAGGCCGATACGTATTCTTCTACCTATTTTTGGTAAAAAAAATAGCAATAGGCGTTTATCGATTGGTTTGCGCAAAATTTATAGCGTTTACAAAATAGGGGATAGTTTTATTGCATTTTTATTAATTATTTTTTTTTTACTACTAATGGCGGCGATCAGCGTTTTTTTTCGTGACTGCGACATTATGGGGGACACTTCGGACAATTTTGACACATTTTTGGGTCCATTGTCATTTTCACAGCAAAAAATGCATTTAAATTGCATTGTTTATTGTGAAAATGACAGTTTCAGTTTGGGAGTTAACCACAGGGGGCGCTGTAGGAGTTAGTGTTCACTTAGTGTGTGTTTACAACTGTAGGGGGGTGTGGCTGTAGGACTGACATCATCGATTGAGTCTCCCTACATAAGGGATCACTCGATCGATGCAGCGCCATAGTGAAGCACGGGGAAGCCGTGTTTACATACGGCTCTCCCCGTTCTTCAGCTCCGGGGAGCGATCGCGACGGAGCGGCTATAAACGAATAGCCGTGCCGTAGTCCCGGATCGCTCCCCGAGGGAATCCAACCGCCGCATGTAGCGGGGGGGTCCCGATCGGACCCCCCACCCGCTAGAAGGCAAGGACGTACATGTACGCCCATTTGCCTGTACGTGCCATTCTGTGGACGTACATTTACATGCGGCGGTCGAGAAGTGGTAAAGTGATAATTAGATTTTTTTTTTTTTTTTAAGTGTAAACATGTGCAAAATATATATGTGTCGCCTTCCCACTAGGGTGCTAAGATCTTATCCATGCTCCTTTATATTCTACCGCCCAGCTGGGATGGCTGAGACATACTTTCATATAAAACATTCCCCTCCCCCCCGTGGCTCCCAGAAATCGAATGCTTTTTAATAAAGAGTATATCTATGAGATTTAACCATAATAAGTAGGATTTGAAAATGACAGTCAAGGGATCCAACTTTGTTTCGAGTCTACTTATATATACTATATTCTCAGAGTAGTGAAAATTAGGAACCTCCTAATCTCTCTACATAGCTCCATGTTTTTTTGTATTCCTTCCATTTTTCCCATTTAACCTTAAAGTCGCTGTTTGCCTCTAAGAGACTTTCCTTTAGCTCTTCTAACCTATAGGTTTCCTCCACTGCGTCTATCCAATTCCACAGATGTGGGCTTTCCGTTTCCTGCCACTTTTTTGGTATGAGTCTCTTAGCTGCATTTAGCAGATGTGGTAGTAAGGACTGCTTATATTTTATAATACCCTCTTGACTCCCATGGAAGAGCACTACCCAGGGGTCTTTCTTTATCTCCTTACCCGTGATCTTGTTTATTTGACTTAATATTGTGTCCCAGTAGATTTGTATTTTCGGGCATGACCACCATAAATCAGCCATCGTTCCTCTATCTGGGCATCCACGCCAACACTCGGCGGTCTGGTCAGCTTTAAATTTATTGGCTTTATCGGGGGTGATATTCCACCCCGAAATGCACTTATAATTTGCCCGGCGGTTCGTATATCTATTGCTGAGGAATGAGTTAATTGCATAATCCTCTGAAAAGTATTCGTCCCTCTCGTGATTTTTAACTCCCTTTCCCATTTTTCTAGAAAAGGTGCTTCACCCCGTGACCCTATCTTAACCAGTATCCCGCATAATTTTGTGATCGTGCCCTTGGAATTTTTAGATTTACATATCTTCTCAAGTGGTGTCAGCTCCACCACCGTCCGTAGTGGGCGGGGAAGGTGCCACACAAAGTGAGACAACTGGGAGTAATGCCACCTATCAAGGTTCCAATAGTTTGCTCTGGATTTCAATTCTTCATAGGTCATTATCTCACCATCTTTTATAATATCCCCTAAGTGAACAGTGTCCTTCCTAATCCAGTTCCCTCCAATTTTTTTTCCCCAGGTGCAAAGTAAGCGTTTTCTTTTAAATTCATAAGTGGAGAATTAAATTCCCTGTCAAGTAGTGTCTGAATCCGATCCCACATTAGTAAAGTGTCCCGTGTTTTATCGTATACTTTGTGGTCTAGTGCTCTATGTTGTGCAGGGATCCAGATAGTGTTGCTCAACTGTGTACTAGCTTGTGCATTTTCAATTTGCACCCATCTTTTATCTTTCCTATCCCGCGCCCATTCCACCGCACGAGACAGAACCGCCGCCTTGTAATAGCTTTTAATGTCCGGCACTGCCAGCCCGCCCAGTAGCTTTCCCTGTTTTAGGATGGAGAGGGATATTCTGTGCTTTTTATTTTTCCATACGTAATTTATTAAAAGGGAATTAAGAATTCTCAGAAATTGCTGAGGCAGAGCAATTGGGATTAATAGAAATTTGTAAAGTATTTTTGGAACTACAACCATCTTCAGCATATTGATGCGTCCAATCCATGATATGGGTTTGTTTACCGTTCTTTTTAATTCATTTTTAATCTCATTTAATAGGGGTACATAATTAATTTTATATATCTTCTGTACCGTATTGGCAAGTTTAATACCTAAGTATTTTAGTTCTTTGCTCCAGGCAAAAGCGCAAATTTCTTTGACTTGACCTTCCTCGCTTTTATTTAAGTTTATGTTTAAAATTTCAGATTTAGTTGCATTGATTTTAAAGTTTGAAATAGCGCCATATTGTTGCAGTATCTTGGAAAGCTTGGGAATAGATTTAACCGGATTGGTTAAATAGAATAAAATATCGTCGGCGAATGCCGACAATTTATGTTCCTCCTCTTCTACTTCCTCCTCTTCGACACCATTGATATCTGGGTCATTTTGAATGGTAGTCAATAGAGGCTCTAAGAACAGGATAAAAAGAAGGGGAGACAAAGGACACCCTTGTCTTGTCCCGTTTTTCATCTCAAAAGACTCCGATAACATGCCGTTTATTTTAATTTTAGCAGTAGGGTGATGGTAAAGTGTGTTAATCCAACGGGTCATCCTGTTCCCTATTCCCATAACTGTGAGAGTCTCCATCATGAGCCCCCAGTCTACCCTATCGAATGCTTTTTCGGCATCCACCGATAGGAATAGACCCGGGGGCGCATTCTGCCTTATGTTCTGAAGCAGGAGAATTGCTCTTATACTATTATCTTTGCCCTCTATGTTAGGGACAAAACCTACCTGATCGGGGTGCACCAAAAAGTGCATAGCCCCTTTCAGACGCTCAGCAAGAATTTTAGCAAAAAGCTTGATGTCTGTATTAAGCAACGAGATTGGTCTATATCCCGAACAGAGTGAGCAATCTTTCCCTTCTTTCAGAATTATCGCAACCGAGGCAGCTATCGCTTCCCTGCTAGTTTCGAATTCGGACCCTAGACCATTGAAATATTTGCACATCTTCGGTATTAAAGTGTTACTGAATCTCTTATAATATAGGACAGAAAATCCGTCAGGGCCAGGGCTTTTCCCGCCCGTCGTATTTTTCAAAGCATTTTTAATTTCTTCTTCAGTTATAGGGAGGTCCATATTCAAACTTTTCAACCCCTCCAGTCTAGGGAGTCCTGCTTTCTCAAAAAAATCGCGAGTTTTAGCCTCTTTTTCCCCTGCCTGCCACCCTGACTGCTTTATTGTATATAATTCCTCGTAGTAGTTTTTAAAGGTATCTGCAATTTCTCTAGTTGTATAGACCAATTTCCCATCTTTCCTTTTAATTTTTTCGGTGTAATTTATGGTTTTCCTTTTTTGGGCCATTTTGGCTAAATGCTTACTGGGTTTATTGCCCCATAGATACCTCTCTCTGGCAAAACAATTTAGTTTATTCCTCGCTTCTTGTTCCATAATCTCCTTAAGCGCATCTCTTTTCAAAATTAAATTGTGGTAAGTCTCTTTTAGTCCCTGATCCTTATGTTTACGTTCTAATGTCTCTATATCTTTGATCAGGGTATCAGCTTTACATTTTCTCTTTTTTTTTACCCTAGCACCCTCAGCGATTAGTATCCCTCTAATGTATGCTTTATGTGTCTCCCAAAGAGTTGCACGTGAAATCCCCTCTGTATCGTTAATAAGAAAAAATTGTTTGAGTTCCGCTTCCAACCTGCTTGCCCCTTCTTCGTCTCGAATCAGGCTGTCGTTTAGGTGCCACGCCGGCCGTTGACTCTTTTGTATGTATAATTAAATTTTCATGGTTAATGGGGCATGGTCTGAGCAGCCTGTGATCTACCAAAATGTAGTCTATTCTGGTGTTTGTTCCGTGGGGAGCAGAGAAAAACGTGTAATCATGTGTATTTGGATGGAATATCCTCCAAGCATCCACTAGTTGACTGTCATGGATCTTGTGTCTTATTTTTTGTAATTGCACGTTAGTTGTCTCCTTCACCCGGGACGTACTGTCTTCTTTCGGATTCATGGCAAAATTAACATCCCCCGTCAAGATTGTGTTCCCCTCGGCAAAATTTTTCAATTTGCCCAAGATTCTACTTAGATATTGAGTTGGATTTACATTCGGGGTGTAGATGTTTGCTAAAGTATAGACAGTATTTCCTAATTTTCCTTTTAAAAATAAAAATCTCCCTTCCGGGTCTGTCAGCCTCGCCTCAAGAGTAAACCCAGTCCCTCTTGCGAAACCGATTGCTACACCCCTAGCACGCTTGGAGATGGAATCCCCATAAAACCAGGTAGGGTACATAGATGAATACAACTTTACATTTGAAACTAAAGTCAAATGAGATTCCTGAATAAAGACTATATCCGCTCTATATTGTTCAATCTCTGCTAGGACCTTCAGTCTTTTAGCGGCGGAGTTCAATCCCTTCACGTTATAAGATAAAAATTTTACTTCTGTCATTTCCTACCACTGAATCATTTCCCTAAGCTTACTAATAGATCCGCTGGGAGCCACGTTCCCTATCCCGTCCCCTTTTTGAAAGAGGAGAGTGCCCTCTCTCCTTCCAAATCTCCCATTTTTTTTTGTCCCTCTGATACGTTTCCCCAGTTTGGACAACGGGTGGTCCCCCTTTTTTTTTTTTTTTTTAGACAGTGATTTTTATACACGTTGGGAGCTGTCAAAAAGCTTTCATTACTTTCTGGGTTTGAGAACCGGGGTGCCAAGGGTTACCCCCAGCCGCTAGGTTGCGCGCAGGGGAGAAAGTCACCCACCCTCTGTCATAAATGCAATATTCCTTAACATTAGATTTTAACCCTTCAGAGTGGAGCTTTTTACTGCAAGTGACCTAGCTGGCTTATTCTCGTTTACCATCGGCCTCAGCCCTAGGATAACAACAATTCCTTTTTGACTTTTAATGACCGACCATATTGGGTATGCTGAGGAATGTTTTAGCTACTTCCTATGGTGATTGCAGCGTATCGTATGTTTTTTAGTTGTTTAATGGTGGGTATAGGTGGATATAGGTGTGTGGATGCCCTCTGATAGTTTGGCCAAGCAGATACCACCACCAAAATCACACACTCTCCTCCCTCGCTGCATTTCTATTGCACGGCCTTCTGACCACCATAGATACAGCTATCGTATTTCAATACTTGACCGATAGGGCGGGCCAAACAGTCCACATACAGTGGCCTAGGGTTTGCTGTAGTATTTCTAATAAAGTCAGATATTCCCACCGGTAGTCCGAACCTGACCCACTGTAATTTCACAGGAGTAGGTACAATGCATCAAAGAATACTAGTGCCTCGAGCATATGTCAGCGCATATACATGTGAAGAGGCCCGGGCCATAGATCTTAAAATATGCTACGCCTTGCAAAGCCGCCTTTCCACCAGACCAAGGCCTTCGGTGTATATAGCATATTAACTTATAGACCGTAAGAAATTAACACAGTAAGAGAGTGAATATAGAAGGGGAGAAAAAAAAAAAATATTATGCCTTTGCCTGAAAACTTGTCAACTAAGTGTACAGGTTAGTAAAAGGTTACTCTGATATTCTAGTGTCTTGTGATCGAGCTAGGTCCGTAGCGCGGGCGGCTCCTCCTTCAGGCGTGCGTGCCTCACGTGCACCGCGTCATGCTGCACCTGATCTCTCCAGCCTTTCGCTCACTGTGGATGACAACGTCATCGAGGTATGCAGCAGCACAGGCTCGATGAGGCTGAAGGGTCTTATCCATGGTGCGTTGGAATGTGGCAGGAGCATTTTGTAACCCAAAAGGCATCCTCCGATATTGGAAAGATCCGTCTGGAGTTACAAATGCTGTTTTTTCCCTAGCCGACTCCGAGAGAGGAATTTGCCAATAACCCTTGGTTAGGTCTAACGTTGTCATGTACCAGGCAGTGCCTAGGCGAGCAATCAGTTCATCCATGCGGGGCATGGGATAGGTGTCAAACTTAGTGATTTGATTCAGGCGGCGAAAGTCATTACAAAACCGCCAACTTCCATCTGGTTTGGGCACTAAGACAATGGGACTTGACCAATCACTATTTGACTCTTCTATCACTCCCAGGTCAAGCATTTGTTTTACTTCCTGGCAAATTGCCTCTTACCGGGCTTCTGGAATTCTATAAGGCTTCAACTTGACCTTATCCCCTGGTGTGGTGATAATGTCATGTTCAACTCCGGAGACCCAACCTGGCAGGTCTGAAAACTTCTCCTTATTACGGAGCACAAATTCTTTAACCTCCTGTTTCTGAGTTTTGGATAGAGTCTCCGCTATCCCAACTTCAGGGACAGCCAGGTTAAATGGAGCAGAAAATCAGGTAGTCTTAGCGACCAAGGACTCTCTATCCTTCTATGGTTTCAGCAAGTTCACGTGATAGAGCTGCTCAGGTTTTCGTCTTCCCGGTTGGCTAATTTTATAATTCACCTCTCCCATTTTTCCCAATACTTCATATGGACCCTGCCATTTGGCTAGGAATTTATTTTCGACCGTGGGGACCAACACCAACACCCTATCACCAGGTGCAAAGGAACGGACCTGGGCCCCACGATTGTAAATCCTTTGTTGAGCCAATTGGGCTTGGGCTAAATGTTCCTTCACGATCGGCATCACTTGGGCAATTCTGTCTTGCATTTGGGCCACATGTTCAATCACACTTCGATGAGGTGAACTCTCACTCTCCCATGTTTCCCTGGCAATGTCCAGTAAGCCCCGAGGGTGCCTCCCATACAGTAGCTCAAACGGAGAGAACCCTGTGGACGATTGGGGAACCTCTCTTATTGCAAACATCAGATAAGGGAGCAGATAATCCCAATTCTTTCCGTCTTTATCCACCACCTTCCTCAACATTTGTTTTAAGGTTTTATTAAACATTTCCATTAACCCGTCTATCTGAGGGTGATATACTGATGTACGTAATTGGGTCACTTTCAGGAGTTTACAAAGTTCTTTGGTCACCCTAGACATAAACGGGGTGCCCTGGTCAGTTAGGACTTCCTTAGGAAGACCCACACGGCTGAAAACCTGAAATAACTCTTTGGCAATTATTTTAGCAGAGGTGTTTCGGAGAGGAATCGCTTCTGGGTACCGGGTGGCATAGTCCATTATTACCAAGATGTGCTGGTGCCCTCTAGTGGACTTCAGTAAGGGGCCAACCAAGTCCATGGCGATCCTCTCAAAAGGGACCTCGATAATGGGCAGGGGTACCAACGGACTGCGGAAATGTGGCATGGGTGCAGTAATCTGACACACTGGACAGGAAGAGCAGTACAATTCCACTTCTTTAGTGATCCCAGGCCAATAAAACCTCTGGGTGATGCTCTCCCGGGTTTTTTCTACTCCCAAATGTCCCCCAAGAATGTGCCCATGGGCCAGTTCCAAAACCATCTTGCGGTACGGTTTAGGCACTACCAGTTGCTCAATGGTGTCCTCTATCCTCTGTGACACTCGATATAACAGGTCCCTTTCAATAATGAAGTAAGGGAGGGCAACCCTCTCGTCAGGGTTAACTAACTCCCCATCTATCTTCACTACATTCTCCCGGGCTCTTAGCAATGTGGGGTCCCTCAATTGCTCAGTGACAAAGTTTTCTCTGTGCACCTCGAGGTCATCAAACCCTATCGGCCACTGTTCCTCTTCTGAGGTAGCAGGCTCCTCCCTAGGGACTGGTGTTTCCCCTGCTAATACTGAGAATGGAAACTCAGGAGAATCCTCACAGTTGTTGGTTTCTGGAGTAGATGGTTCAGACTCAGAAGAACCACCTACTGGGGAATCTGGGCAGTCCCAGAGTTCCCAGAATTTTGGGAAATCCCTTCCCACAATGGCGTCATGTGGCAGTTTGGGAACTAAACCCACCTGGTGACACAAGTCACCGGATATTCTCGAGTGTCCCCATGTACACAAACTACAGCCATTTTCCTCGGATGTAAGGTTTTTCCCACCACTAGATCACTTTTCACTAAGGTGACCAGGCTACCTGAATCCAACAATACCACAACATTTTTACCATCTAAGCACATTCTATATAAAGGTTTCTCATTTTCCTTTACTGCAGTGCATGTGGTTGCAAAAAGGGACTGTCGTCTCTCTGTCATAAAGTCATACTGCATGGGTTCATCACCTATTGGGCAAACCGCTGTTACATGTCCCTCTTCCCGGAAATGGTAACAAATTAACCTTCTGGTTCTCTCCTGTGGGATGGGTCTTCCAGGCCACTCTCGCCAAGCATTAGCAGTAGTCCCGATAATTCCTCTAGTTGCTCCTTGGTAACTCTCTCCACCCCCATCCCTTGATGCAGTCTTACCTATAGGTGGGGAGGGTCTGGTCTTGGGGTGAAAAGTCTGTGCGCCTCTGGTGGAAGAGGACAAATTCTCTGTTGTTAGGTACCTTTCGACCAGGTCTACAAGTTTGTCTGCAGTTTCCGGACCACCATGGTTCACCCATTTCTGCAGGGTGTTAGGAAGAGACCTAAGCAATTTGTCCATGACTACTCGCTCCAAAATTTTTGGTCCGGACAGAGTTTCTGGCTGCAGCTATTTCCTAGCCAAATGGATGAGGTCATACATCTGCGACCGAGGTGGCTTCCTTTGCTGATAACTCCAATTGTGGACCCGCTGAGCACGGACATCCAGGGTTACACCGAAACGTGCCAATATTTCCTCTTTTGATCGAACATAGTTTTTTGCGTCTGCAAGCTCCAAATCGAAATATGCCTTTTGGGCTTCTCCAGATAATAGGGGGCCACTAGTCCAGCCCACTGGTCTTTAGGCCAACTCTCTCTTTCCGCTGCTCTCTCAAACGTGGTCAGAAACATCTCAGGTTCCTCATCTGCAGTCACCTTTGGCAATAAGTGTCGTACCTGAAAAGTCGGTATGTTACTGCCCTGACTCCCAGCCTCGGTCTGCTGTCTCTGAAGCTGTTTCACGATGGCCTTCATTTGCTGCTGGTGTCTCTGTTCCAAGCCTGCAATGCTCTCTTGGTGAGCCTGTTGTTGAGCTGCAAGGCTCTCTTGGTGAGCCTGTTGTTGAGCTGCAATGCTCTCTTGGTGAACCTGTTGTTGAGCTGCAATGCTCTCTTGGTGAACCTGTTGTTGAGTTGCGTGAGCCTGTTGTTGAGCTGCAATGATCCGCTGCAAACCTGCATTCGTCTGCTGTTGATTTGCATTTGCTATAGCCAGCTGTTTCAGTATCTCCTCCATTTTGGGTTTACTTTAATTGCCCGTGGCACTCCACCTTATGTAAGGGGTTAGCTCGGTAGCGGGGTGTGTGACCCCTTGTATGGGTTCACCACACACTGAATTTATACAGACAGTCAGTTGAAGACGGTTGAAAACAAAGGTTTTGGTTTATTCTTCCATCTCGCTGGAAACAAGTGCAAGCATCCAAACAGCATAAACAAAATCAAACATAAAATAAACCCTAGCCACTTTGGGCGTCTACCTTCACCACACAGGAACCTATCTATGGAGTCTGGCTCAGCCTAGTGCTGGGCAGACAGTGCTGGTCATACAGCAGAAAAACAATAGTCTTTTGATTTTTATCACACAGAAAAATCAATCCTCTCCTCACCTCCTCAGAAGACTTCAGTACTGCGCTCTTTCACTCAGAAAGTCTCAGCATGCAGCAAATCAGTGATAATCCACTGGACTACTTATAGAGGCCTTAATTGCCTAATTCTGAACAGCTGAAGTCTTCCAACGCCCTAAACCTTTCTCTGGCTATTTGCAGCCAATGCCTAATAACAATTGGTGTATTGTCTAAACAAGGCAGAAATGTATGTCCCGTCTGTGACAACACCCACAGATTTACCTGACTTCCTGTCACAATGTGCACTCAGCACCCTTGGTCAACCATGGCGAGACCTGTTCTGAGTGGTACCTATCCTGTTTAACCGCTGTATGGTCTTGACCATCGTGAATCGATTGTAAAAGATTAGTTGGTTTCTTAAGCTTGCTACACACTATAAGATCAATGTGCTAACTATCCAAAGTTTGTGCAGCGATCTCCCCCGCTGAGCTGTTGTGTTCTAACAGGGGGATGGCCCCCCACCAGAAGACTCCGATCAGCGCTCTCTGCCATTGGCTGCAAGCACTGATTGGGATTAGGTCCACTGCTGGTTTCCCAGCATGCTGGTCCGACCGAAGCCGGCCAAAGAGCTGGCTTCTGTCGGACAGGGTGCCGTACACATGGGCTGAATGTTGGATTTTTTTTTATTGAACCGGTCAATGTCTCCTGAAATTTGGCCCGTGTGCATGGAGTTTAAGTTTTGTTTGTTCAACCCAAAGGATTTATCAATTTTGCTTTGATTAAAATATATAAAAAGTGTAAACTACTATGCACAAACATAAGTGGTTCCTAAACTAACCACTGCACAGTGCATAACCGTGATATACCCTTGGCTTCTTCAATCTGCAAGCTGTGCTGTACATAACATAGTTTGGACCACTGCACTGGGTAAGCTTTATTGTACATAACATAGTCCTGACCACTGTGCTGGGTAAGCTGTACTGTACATAACATAGTCCTGACAATTGCGCTGGGTAGGCTGTGCTACACATAACATAGTGCTGACCATTGCACTGGGTTAGCTGTGCTGTACATAACATAGTCCTGATCACTGCACTAGGTAATGTCAGGAAAACTGTGCTCAAACTCATGCTCAAGCCTGTGCTTAAAGGCATGTGCATGCACACAAAACTATGCATAGAATTAGGACCCTGCGTGCATCTACACAAGCACGTGCGCATACACATGATCATTAGCATGCTGCACGTGCTCGTGTGCGTGCATGTTGGCTGGACTTTGGTGTCCAGAGGCCTATTTAAAGCCATACAGGAGTCTGAATCATTGCTGAGTGTTATCAACTCCTGCCTGTCTGACCATGCACCTGAGATCCTGCATCTGCTAGCCACCAGCTTGCCTGCTGCTCTATCTTTAACTTCACATCTGCTATCAGATCCCCTGGCCTGTATCTTCTACAGGCACCCATGCAACACTGTGCTCTGTTATGCCCTGTCATCAACTCCAGGGGAAACAGGACAAGAGGTGTAAGTGAGGCCCTTTTGTCAACTCAGCCGCAACCAGGTAAACTGTGCTGTACATGACATAATCCTGACCAATGCAGGGAGTAAGCTGTACTGTACATAACACAATCCTGACAACTGCAGTTTGTTTCCTGTGCTGTACATGACATAATCCTGACCACTGCATTGGGTAGGCTGCGCTGTAAATAACATACAATGTCCCCTGTACTCTGTAGGCTGTGCTGCATATTACATAGTCCTGACTGCTGATATTTGCCATCCTGTAAGCCCTGACTGGTGTTCTCTGTAAGCTTTGATTACAAGTATGTAATGTAGTAGTTTAAAGTGTTTTTAGTCTCTACTGGTTGCTAATATTTTAGCTACTTCACTACCACTATATATGTAGAACAGTAGATTGGGGGACATGTACACTGCAGTAAAAAGTAACGGATATCCACTAAGCTCAGTAATGTCGTGATCTGAGCTGCCATGAGATGACTAAGATCACAAACACAATCTAACGAGATGATCCGAATGTCTCTACATCTTATGGGTGTCGTGATGACAAATTACAGTGATCACAAATGTAAACACTATAGTGTTTACATCAAAGAGCTCTCCTCTTCTTATTACAGTTGAAAAAGGAGAGGAAGTGAGTATTTATCTATTGGACATGTGCACTGCCGAAAAATTTGTTTGCTTTCATTTCATTTGTTTTTTGATTTTTTCGGGTCATTTGTTATGATCAAAGGGCCAGATCCACAACCAGCGGGCGCAACGTAACTTTTGTGATTTAAGTTACACCGCCGCAAATTGCCCAAGTTAGTGCCCGATCCACAAAGCACTTACCTGGAAATTTGCGGCGGTGTATCCTAAATCAGTCCGGCGCAAGGCGGGCCAATTCAAATGGGGCGAGTCCCATTTAAATTAGACGCGCTCCCGCGCCGGACGTACTGCGCATGCTCCCGACGCTATTTTCCCGACGTGCTTTGCGTTACGTTACGTTGCGCCGAGTTTTGTGAATCGCGACGTGTAAAAAAGAGATGCGGCAGGAACATATTTTTTTTTTTTTTAAATTGACAGCGACGTGGGAAAGACGGGTATACTTTTACATGGTGTACTAACTTTACACTTTGTAAAAGCAGCCCTATCTTTGCGACGGCAAACTAACACTTACGGCGACTTCACGAAGGGAAAAACCTTCGTGGATCTCCGTAAGTGCTAATTTGCATACCCGACGCTGGTTTACGACGAGAAATGCCCCCAGCGGCGGCCGCGGTACTGCATCCTAAGATCCGACAGTGTAAAACAATTACACATGTCGGATCTTAGGGATATCTATGCGTAACTGATTCTATGAATCAGCCGCATAGATAGAAACAGGGATACGACGGTGTATCAGCAGATACGCCGTCGTAACCCTTTTGTGGATCTGGCCCAAAATTCGTTATTTTAAATAAATTCGTAACTTCAGAAAAATTTGAATTCGTTAAGTTTCATGTGTTTGGATGCAGTATTCGTAAATTCATAAATTCGAAATTTGAAAAAATATAATAATAACTAACTATTAAATTATAGGTATTGGAATTTCCTTTAAAATTTGGCTGCTTATGATCGTAACGAATACGAATTTATCCAATGTTACGAATTATCCAAAATAACAAATGTTGCATCGAAATGAATGCAACAAATTAAAAATAATAATAAATAATAATAATAAAAACTTTTTTATTATTATTTATTATTATAAGTTTGTTATGTTCCATTCGTTTAGATGTGGCATTCGATATTTCGGATAATTTGAACTTTAGATACATTTCAGACGAAATTCGAATTCGGATGAAATTCGAATAAGAAAAGTTTTCAAACTGTTTTTGAATTTGAGTAGTTGTCAAATTTGAAAACTTTTCGAATTTCAATAGTTTGCAAATTCGAAAACTTTTCTAATTCAAATAGTTTTTTTTCGATTTCCAAAGAGAATAAAATAGAATAGAAAATAAAGGAATAGAATAGAAAAATATATATATATATATATTTTCTATTCTATTCCTTTATTTTATACTTTATTTTATTTTTTGGGGAAATTGGAAAACTATTTGAATTCGAAAACTTTTTAAATTCGAAAACTATTTGAAATCTGATTAGAAAATTATTAGAAAATTGATTAAAAAAGTTTTAAATCGATTTGAAAATGAATGAATCCCGAAAACGAATTAAACAAATTTAAACAAATTTAACTAAATGAATTTATGTAAATAACGAATCGAAATGAAACAAAACAAATGTTTTCATTCTAGCCAATACCTATAATTTAATAGTTAGTAATAGTTATTATTATTATTAGTTAATTAGTTATTATTATTATTTTTTTAATCAAGTATTTTTTTTTATTGTTTTCTGAATTTTTTTAATTTACGATTTTTCGAAAAAATTTGTTAAATGGGTTTTTGTTCATTTAAAATTTCTGAATTTGGGGCGTGGCCAGGACAGGCATGTGAGAGGACGTGTCTCTCACAGCTCCCAGCGGTGATCCGGTAACGATCCTTCCCCGGCCAAAATACTGATCCGCAACCACCCTATGCTGGCAGCTGACGACACCGGGATCACAGCGGTACCACCACCGGCACTCTGTACCAGGGGGATGACCCGCAAAGGACAAGGAGAGACCGCAGGGCCGGAGATCCAAGATGGCGCCGCCGCGCTGGCTGTGAAAGGGACGCCTCGTGGAGCGGAGAAATCGGGGCCCAAGCACAGTAAGCAGGTCAAGACCTCGGGCAAAGTCCCCCCTAAGGACATGCTTTATTATGCCCAAAAACTGTCGGGGGCTGGGGGACAGGAACAACCGTCCCGCTCTGGAGACGCACACCAGGCCGGGCCTGCTATGCAGGAAGACACTGCCCAGCTGCATTGGGGAGAGGAGGTGGATGGGGATCAGGCCGGCTCCATGTCAGATGGCGGCCAGGCCGATGCACCACAGGCCGCGACTGCAGTGCAGCCCACGCTGGCGGACATATTACAGGCTGTGAACAAATGCACGGCCTCTGTTGACACCATTAAGGAACAGTTTGGCCTGCTGCGGCAGGATATGCAAAAAATCCGTGAACGCACCACTGCGGTGGAAAGCAGGGTCAGTGAGGTGGAGGACCAGATGCACCCCATGGCACAGGATACCAGGGCAGCTTTGCAGATGGCAAGGGAGGCCTATGATCGTGTAGAAGATATGGAGAACCGTCTCAGACGAAACAACGTCCGCATAGTGGGCCTACCGGAGAGGGTGGAGGGCAAGGACCCCTCCACGTTTGTAGAGAACTGGCTATTGGAACTTTTTGGCAAAAAAACACTGTCACCGTTCTTTGCGGTGGAGCGGGCCCACAGAGTCCCTTCGCGCCCACTGCAACAGGGGGGCCCCCCAGATCTATCCTGGCTAAACTACTTCACTACCGTGACAGGGAGGCAGTGCTCCGCCAGGCCCGGGAAAGAGCCAATATTCAATATAACGGAGTGCGGGTGTCCTTCTATCCGGATTTCTCACAAGAGGTGCAGAGGCGCAGGGCGAAATTCCTTGATGTGAAGCGACGGTTGGGAAACCTGCAACTTCCCTACGCAATGCTATACCCTGCGAAGCTCAGAGTGGTGGTTAGGGGCCAAGCCCAATTTTTTGAATCCGCTAAGGAGGCCATGTCGTGGCTGGACCGCAATGAACAATCCTTACAAAGGCGAGCGCAGGAGGAAGGAGAGTGAGCCCTGGGACTGGGGTGGGAGGTTTATTGTTTGCCTTTGGGCACCTATCCTGCACAAATGAGAGAATGTCTGAGTTGATCCTGTTTAGGGGGGAGCCCCTACTTTTTCCCTGTTGATCTCCTTTTTCAGACTTTTATGCTCCATATAGGAAGATCCATTTCCGCATCTTTTTTTTTCTTTTTTGGTTCTTTCTTCACCCTCTTGGCCGGGGGACATGATAAGTGGCAGCAAGATGTGAGGAGAGATGCTCTAAACAAAAAGTGTGCTATGCTGATGGTTAATGCGAACAGTGTCAGTCGACAAGTACTCGCAAAAAGAGTTGTATCCGCCCTGTTGGCGATACGTGGATGTTTGGGGCCCGTTTGGTCCACAGGTTACATTAATTTCTATCACTTTTTCAGTTGCCATTCGTGGAAAGAGGTACATCGCACGAGACTTAGGCCTTTGGCCCACTTGCAAGGTAGTATACAGATGTGGACGGTCCTGGGGGTGGGTCTGCCTTCCCAGACATGGGACCAGAATGTGTATCTATGCTCACCAGTGTATCGTTACATGATTTTAGTGGAGGACTCTCATGGCTAAAGTGCCTATTGTTTCATGGAACGTGAGGGGTATGCATTCACCACTAAAACGTACAATGTTGTTTATGTGCTTAAAGAAATATTTGCCAGGGGTGATTTGCTTTCAGGAGACTCACTTGACGGCGGAGACCGTGTGCTTCCTGAAATACAAATGGGTGGGTAAGGCGTATCACTCTACACACACCTCCTTTTCGAGGGGGGTGAGTGTACTGGTGCATAATGCAGTGGATTTTCAGGAGATTGCAAGTGTTATAGACCCAGAGGGCCGCTATGTATTTGTTCACTGTAAAATTGGTATCTTAATCTGTGTCATAGCATGCGTTTACATTCCCCCGCCCTTCACGGCAGTGGTGCTCCGGCTCCTCCTCTCTTTTTTGGACGGTAGGCCGGAGGCTCCGCTGCTCGTGTTGGGAGATTTCAATTGTTGCTTGGATCAGGTGGCGGATCGACATCCGGCCCCTAGACCCTCTGCCCTCGCTAGGAGTACTCCCCTGGCGCGGTTGTTGCAAGAGGTGGGCTGGGTGGACGTCTGGCGACACCGTAACCCGGGAGGCAGGCAGTTTACGTGTTTCTCAAAAACTCACGGCTGTCTGTCCAGGATTGATTTGGGGGTGGGAAATCTGAGCATGCTTCCGCTGATAGCGGACCTGTCACACAGGCCCCGCAGCGTGTCGGATCACTCAGCTCTAGTGATACAGCTCTTAGTGGCTCCGCAGGGGAACTTAGTTAAGGCACCATGGAAATTGAATGCGTTCTGGTTACAGCTCATACGTTCACATGGGGAGATATTGGAGGAGGTACAGGGGTACTTTGCAGCGGGTGCAGGGATGGACATGGAGGTGGAACATTGGGACGCCTTCAAGGCGCATTTTCGAGGCATACTTAGCAGGAAAGTGAACGGGGTTAAAAAGGCCTCAACAGCTTTATTGATTGAAGTAGAGAACAGGGTCCAGGACATGGAGAGGGCCTACGTGGCGGATCCTTCTGACTCGACCAGGGAAACCTGGCAGGCCGCTCAGTCGGCCTACCAGCAACTTCTCTCATCGTCTGCTGAGAAGAAACGTTTTTTTGCAAAACAGGCGTTCTTTGAGGAGGGTGAGAAAACCGGCCGTATACTGGCCCGGATTGCGAACTCCCACCAACGATCGCCGGCTATAGGGGCCATAAGATCTAGTTCTGGAGGATTAGTTTCGCAACCAGAACAGATCATGCAGGAACTGGCGGGTTTCTATGAGACCCTGTACAGCTCGGGCACGGCATACACACAGGGAGACCTAGAGCTATACCTAGCCCAACTGGCCTTCCCAGAACTGACTGCTGACCAGCGTATTCTGCTGGATAAGCCGATCACAGTGGAGGAACTGGTGGGGGCGGTCGGTGCGTTCCCTAACTGCAAGGCCCCGGGGGAAGACGGGCTGCCCATGGAGGTGTATAAACAGTACTCAGAAACATTACTCCCCCAATTACTGAAGGTCTTTAACAAGGCCAGGGAAAGGGGGAATTTACCCCCGTCTATGACTAAGGCTAACATAGTCCTGCTACTTAAGCCAGGCAAAGATCCTGTAGACCCAGGTGCGTACCGCCCAATTTCCTTACTGCAAAGTGACATTAAGATACTAGCCAAGGTGCTGGCCATGCGGCTGAACGGGGTGATAACTTCAATTGTTCATGGAGACCAGGCTGGCTTCATGCCCAATAAATCCACGGCGGTCAATCTTAGGAGACTGTTCCTTAATATACAGGCACGGGCGGACAACATGGGCAGTAGGGCGCTACTGTCCTTAGACGCCACAAAGGCGTTTGATAGTATAGATTGGAACTACCTTTGGACGGTGTTGCAGAAATTCGGGTTTGGTCCGGTTTACATTTCCTGGGTGCGCTTGCTATACTGCCAGCCACAGGCGGCAATAAGGGCGTTTGGCTCCCTGTCAGGGAGTTTCGCACTGAGGAGGGGCACTCGGCAGGGGTGCCCTCTGTCTCCCCTCCTCTTTGCTTTGGCTATTGAGCCGCTGGCCATTAGTATCAGAGCCAACCCTCGCATCACCGGTTTCTGCTATGGAGATGAGCAGGAAAAGGTGATGTTATATGCGGACGATACCCTCCTTTTGCTGGGGGATACGGACACCTCCCTTAGAGAGGCCATGGTAGCGATCACAGAGTTTGGCCGATTTTCCGGTTTACTTATTAACTGGTCAAAGTCGGCCTTGCTTTTGCTGGACGGTGACAACACGCAGGTAATTAATCCCTTGTGTCCTATTCCCGTTACTCCCTCCTTTAAGTACCTAGGGGTGCAGATCACGGCTCAGCCACGGGACTTCATCCGTCTCAATATATCCCCCTTGTTATTGCGATTTAGGGACAAAGTTAAAACTTGGAAGGCCCTGTTGTTATCGGTTGCAGGCCGGGTGAATTTAGTTAAGATGATACTTATGCCACAGTTATTATACTTCCTCCACAACACCCCCATGGTCATCCCCTTGAAAGTTTTTCACACGGTTAATAGCATCTTTCGAGGCCTCATCTGGAGAGACGGGGCTCCTAGGATTAAATTAGAGCACTTACAGAGACCTAAGGATAGTGGGGGATTGGCATTGCCAAACCCCTGGCTGTACTATTTGGCGGCCCAGATGCAGCAGTTGGTCGGTATGTTTCGGCCGGCGGTGCGGTCCTCGGCTCAGAAGCTCCTGGAGCACACCGTGGGCAGAAGTCCGATTCCTGACGCGTTGGAGGCACAGGCCTTTGCTAAACCACATAAGAAATACCCCACTTTTAGTCTAACCCAGAAGGTATGGAATAAGGTCAAATATGTCCAGAATGCGGAAGGATTCACGAAATACAGTCCAATATGGCAGAATGACACCTACACTGAACTCGCCAAGTTGCAATCGGGGACCAGATGGAAAAGATATGGGGTCACACACCTCACACATATATTTCGTAATGGAGTGTTACGTACGTTCCCTGCATTGCAAGAGGAGTTTGGCTTGCCGCAGTCAATGTACTTCTCCTACCTACAGCTGAGGCATGCAGTGGTGGTGCAGGGTCGCTCTTCCGAGTGGTGCCTGTCACCTACTCCTGCTTTTGATCTTCTGGGGGACGCTGAAACGTCGAAAGGCTTTATCTCCCAGTGCTATACCATTTTGTTGCAATATGTGATGAAGCAGCACCCCCTGAGGATAAGAGAGAGGTGGGAAGCGGATGCGGGAGAGTTGGATGGGGAACAGTGGGAGGAGATTTTTCAGGCGGTGGGCAAGTGCTCCCTGAATGTATCACAAAAGCTTACCCAGTTGTACATCCTGTTACGTACCTATTACACCCCACACAGACTTAGTAAGATGAACCCGCAACTTGACCCTACTTGTACACGCTGTAAGAGAGACCATGGAGATTTGATCCATATGTTATGGAGATGTCCCAAACACCACACCTATTGGGCAGGAGTGGTGAGTACCATTAACTCAACATTTGGTGTGACTCTTCCGCAGGACCCGAGGGCATGTCTCTTGGGGGCTCTGGAGGAGTACGAATGGGAAGAGGCGGACAGGGAAGTGATTCACAGGGTGTTGTTCCAGGCGAGGAAACTCATCATGGTTCATTGGAGAGCTGAGGCCCCCCCGACCCGTGCTGAGTGGATCACCAACATTGGGACAACGATGAGGATGGAGAAACTGGTATACCAACACAGGGGCAATGCCCACAAGTTTGAGAAGTTATGGGCAAAATGGTTGGATGTACCGGGCCTAGCCCCGGTGGACTTGGTGATGGATAGGTTGCTGGGTTAATATTAATGGGTTAATGTTGGGTGAGATCTGGATGGGAGCGGATGCCATGAGAGTAATGTCCGGAGTGGTGGCGGGGGAGGGGATTCACCTCCAAAAAGGGATTGCTATATCTGTACTTGTTTGTATGGCCTTGATCTTTTTCTCTATTTTATGTTTATGTCCCCGACGTGTCGAGGGGATTCTGTATGCCTTGTACCTCTGCAAAACAAATAAAACTTTTGTTGGATTAAAAAAAAAAAAAAATTCTGAATTTACTGGTGTATTACAGTGTTAATTTTGGCATAAAATTTCGATTTAGTTTTAGTTTTTTAGGGTTCTAAAAAATGACGTTTTTAAGGGTCTAGAAAAAAGTTTTTTTCAACCCGATCATTAAAACGGCCTTGCCTACACACCATTGTGAAAAAAAAATGCTCTAGCAAAGCACCGGTGACATTTAACACGAACGAGGGCACTATAAAGGGGAAGTTCCATTCGGATGACGCCACCTTTTGGGCTGCTTTAGCTGATTTTGTGTTAGTAAAAGACGATTTGCGCTTTTCTGTCTGTTACAGCATGATGAATGTGCTTACTCCATTACAAACGGTAGTTTTACCGGAACAAGCGTTCCCGTCTCATAACTTGCTTCTGAGCATGCGCGGATTTTTCACGTCGTTAAAGCCCACACACGGCCATTTTTTACAACCTTAAAAACGAAATTGTTAAAAACGTTATTACATAAAAAAAAGCGTAATTAGTCGGCATTAGTCTTTTGACTAAAATGTCATTTTTGTTTTAGTCCAATTTTAGTCATCTGCAATTGTTTTCATTTTAGTCGTATTTAGTTGACTAAAATCTAATGGGTTTAGTTAAATTGTAATGCCTTATTTAAGCATTTCTCTAGAATTTTCAAACATATTATATACTACTGGAATAAAAAAATCTTATATCATGTTATTCTTTATGGTATTAAGGTCTGAACAAACACACAGATACCGATTTAGCCGCTCTTGATGGTCTGTAAGACTACACAGTGCTCTGGACAGTGGTCTGAGAAGCCATGTAATGCACACAGTGCTCTGGACAGTGGTCTGAGGAGGCTTGTAATGCACACAGTGCTCTGGACGGTGGTCTGAGGAGGGTTGTAATGCACACAGTGCTTTGGACGGTGGTCTGAGGAGGCTTGTAATGTATACAATGCTCCGGACTGTGGTCTCAGGAGGCTTGTAATGCACACAGTGCTCCAGACTGTGATCTGAGGAGGCTTGTAATGCAGACAGTGCTGGGGACTGTGGTCTGAGGAGGCTTGTAATCCACACAGTGCTCTGGCAGGTGGTCTGAGGAGGCTTGTAATGTATACAGTGCTCCAGACGGTGGTCTGAGGAGGCTTGTAATGCACACAGTGCTCCAGACGGTGGTCTGAGGAGGCTTGTAATGCACACAGTGCTCTGGACGGTGGTCTGAGGAGGCTTGTAATGCACACAGTGCTCCGGACTGTGGTCTGAGGAGGCTTGTAATGCACACAGTGCTCTGGACGGTGGTCTGAGGAGGCTTCTAATGCACACAGTGCTCTGGACGGTGGTCTTAGGAGGCTTGTAATGTATACAGTGCTCTGGACGGTGGTCTGAGGAGGCCTGTAATGCACACAGTGCTCTGGACAGTAGTCTGAGGAGGCTTGTAATGCACACAGTGCTTTGGACAGTGGTCTGAGGAGGCCCAATGTGCAAACTCACAGTGCTTTGCTCTGGACACTACAAACTCTTGCTTGCTGGGAGCGGAAGCACTCATAGGCTCTACAGAGGTGGAGCTCCACAGAAACCAGAAGTTCACGTGGGTAAATGTCCCTCTCTCACATTTTTATGTCATTTGTTGACGAAAATAGAATTGATTTTTGTCATAGTTTTCATCAGTGAACTAAAATGGGGTGTGCTTTTTGTTTCATTTTCATCACCGTAAAAAAATAAAATGTAAAAATATGTGTATAGTGTATACAAGGGCTCATGTGCTGTTTATGTTTCAATAGTGTTTATTAAATTTCTTGCACAAACAAAGATGTAAATATCAGCGTCACTTCTTTCCATAAGTAAAAATTTGACAATCAAGTCAACATAACTGAGTGCCAATACCTATTTGGGGTTACGATTCCCCGTATTGTATGGAAAACCACATCATACAACTGGCAAATAAGACGCTATTAATCTTTTCTTCAGATATGCAAAAAGGAGGTAGTAAAGCAAAAAAACAAGGGGTTTTACTCCCATTGGGGAATGACAGTAAAAGAAAAGAAGAGATAAGAAAGAAGAGGGGGGAAGGGGGGAGTTGGGGCTCCGCGCTCCTTAGAAATAGTCCACTAGATAAACCTAAGAACCACTCGACCCAGAGTCTCCAGTTATATAGGAGATCCATGGATCCCAGACTTTATGGAACTGTTTCATCTTGTCCTGCGTGATTGCCGTTAGCCGCTCATTCAGCATTAGCCAGGATAATTTGTGTTTAATTTGATCAAATGGCAAGGCTGCTGACTTCCAGTTCTTTGCTATGGTTATTTTCGCTGAGGTGAATATGAATGCCACCAACCTTCTCTGGGATCCTGAAGCGTCAGGTATCTTACCCCCCAGGAGCGCATGTTTTGCAGCTTTAACTAAATTGATCTGAGTCAGGGAGTAGATGAAATTGTACACCCTGATCCAGAACCTCCGGACCCTAGGACAGGTCCACCACACATGGTAGGTGGTCCCCGTCTGTCCGCATCCTCTAAAGCACTCCCGAGAGGCACCCGGCACGAAAGAGGCCAGTCTAGCCGGGACCATATACCATCTCAGTAATACCTTGTAATTAGCTTCTATAATGGAAGTATTCATAATCGATCGAAACGCTGAGTCCGACAGCCTGTGCCATTCATCAATCTCAAATGTCTCCTGCAGATCCTGTTCCCACTGGAGCATATAGCTCAGCTTTTTCAAGGAGTATGATAGGATGGAGTAAATAGCAGAAATATGGCCCCTAACTTTATCATATTGCCTACATACACATTCCATAGTCATAGTGGTTAGATCACCGTTACGGGCAACAGTTTGTAAAAAGTGGTGCAGTTGCTTATATCTAAAATGTTCTGTCGCTGGCATTTGATATTTTTACACTAGTGTTCTCTCCGAAAATATCCCTTTATGATCGCAAAGATCGGCTATTCGTAAAAGACCTTTATTTGTCCACCAATGGAACCCTACTGGAGAGAGGCCCGGGGTGAAATCCTTGTTCTTTAACAAGGGGGCTAACGGGTTGTGTGGAGATTTAAACTTCCTAGTCCTTGAGAGCCTGTCCCAAATTTCCAACGAAAAGGACAGAGTAGGACACAATATGATCGGTCTATCCTTCATAGGAAGCCACATAATATGCGAAATCAAATCCGGGCGACAGGAATAGGATTCCATAGTCATCCATATTGCATTCGGCTTTCGGGAATGGTACCTCGTGAGTTGGGTCAACTGGGCCGCATAATAATATTTCATTAGGTCAGGTAATCCCAAGCCTCTCCATTGTTTTGGTGTGAACATGGTTCCCCTATTCACCCTAGGCCTCTTATCACCCCAGATGAATTGTAACACCTTCTTTTGGAATTGGTGAAGGTCAGATCGAATTAGCGACACAGGCAAGGTACGAAACAGATATAGAACCCTAGGTAATACATTCATTTTTATAGAGTGTAGTCTGCCGAACCACGATGGGGGGTGAATCTGCCATCTGGCCATGTCGTCTGATAGGCGTTTGAATAGGGCCGGGTAATTCTGTCTATACAGCGTTTGAATAGATGAGGTCAGGTTTATACCAAGGTAAGGAGAGCAAACCGGTTCCCACCTAAACCTATGCGATCGCTCCAAAGTCTCCTGAGTCAATTTCGGCAAAGATATATTAAGTGCCCTTGATTTATCGTGATTAATTCTGAGTCCTGAAATTTCCGAAAACGGTTGCAAAATCGCGTATAGGTTCGGGAGGGAAGTAATAGGTGACGATAATGTCAATAGAAGGTCGTCTTCAAAGAGCAAGCACTTGTGCTCGTCATCTCCACACATGATACCCTTGACATCTGGGCTTGTATGGATCGCAATAGCCAACGGCTCAATTGCTAAAACAAATAGCAACGGCGATAACGGGCAGCCCTGTCTTGTTCCCCTTTTAATATCGAATGGTGGGGATGAATAACCCCTTAATCTCAATAGTGCCGAGGGAGAACGATACAGCGTTCGCAAGAGGACGAGAAAGCGTTCGCCAAAGCCGAAACGACGCAATACATCAAATAGGTATTCCCACGAGATAGAGTCCAACGAAAGCAGCATTCCCCGCCGGGGACCCTTGCAATCCCAATCCGACTGAATTGCCGAGATTAGGTTTACAACTCTGCGAGTCTGGTCAGATGCCTGACGGTTGGGAACAAAACCTGCCTGGTCAGGGTGGATATAATTTGAAAGAAATGTGTTTAGTCTGATTGCTAGCACCTTCGTCAATATTTTTAGATCCGTATTGATCAAGGAGATTGGGCGATAGTTAGCGCAATCTCCATGATCCCGGCCCGGTTTTGGGATAACATGTAGATACGCTACGTTTTCGTGGTCAGGAATAGTATTACCCCTCCTTAAGTCATTAAAATAGGAACACAAATGGGGGACAAGGATTTCGGTATATTTCTTATAGTAATGGCCTGAGAAGCCATCCGGTCCCGGTGCTTTAGATGGATGGATGGTTTTTATGGCCAATTTGATTTCGGGTTCCGTAAATTCCCCATCCATCAGCTCCATATGAGCCTGGGTGAGTCGGGGCAATTGTACATCGCGGAAAAACTGTTCCGCCCTGGAGGGCTCGTAGGTGGCGGGTGAGCTATAAAGTTTTGCGTAAAATTTTTGAAATTCTCCAAGTATGGATTCTGGGTTTTGGATGGGGTGACCTGAGGGTAGTCGTAATTTAGGTAGCGTTGCAGCATGTTGTCGGGGTACCAGCTTCCTAGCTAACATAGTGGTGGGTTTATCTCCCATTGTGTAGAATCTGTGCTTGGACCAGCTGATATGCTTTTCTGCTTGGGTGGTCAAGCTAAGATTAAGGGCCAACCGTGCGTCATCTATCTTACGCCTAACGTCAGTCTGGGGGTTTCTTCGCTGTTCCTCCAATAAGCGGTCTAAACTATCCTCCAATTGCCTTATCGTTTGCTCCCGATTCCTCTTTTCCCTAGCAGCCAATTGGATCAATTTACCCCTCACCGTGACCTTGTGAGCCCCCAATTAATGGTTGGGGAAGTATCCGATGCCTTATTATTACTAAAGTACTCCTGTAGTGTTTTTTAGATTTCGGCGTACAGCAAGGGGTCATTCAGTAGACTAGCATTAAGTCTCCATGGCGAAGGGCCAGGTTTAGACCACAGTCCTTTCACTGACAGTTTAACTGGAGAATGGTCTGACCAGGGGGTCGATAGTATCTTAACCGACGTCATATACGGCAGCAAAAGGGTACGCACCAAGATGTGATCTATCCGGGAATATGTGTGGTGCACCTGTGAAAAGTGCGTGTAGTCCCTAACCGTGGGATTACCCTCCCTCCAGGCGTCTATCAGATCGTAAAGATGTAACAGGCGAGCAACCCTATTACTACCAGTCGGTGGCCTCCTAAGTAGTGTTGAGCAGAATATGCCATATTCGATTTCGCGATATATCTCGAATATATATTCGAATATTCGAGATATATTCGCTAAATTCGAATATTCGTGATATTTTATCGAAAGTAAATGATTGCGATTTTTCGCTATTGCGAATGCGAAAATAATTGCGATTTTTTGATAACTGCGGTAGGAGCACTCTGATTGGCTCAGAATATTCGTGATATTTTATCGAAATATCGCAACATGCGAATGCGATATTTATTGCGCAATTTCGAGAAATGCTGGAGGAGCGCTCTGATTGGCTCAGAATATTCGTGATATTTTATCGAAATATCGCAACATGCGAATGCGATATTTATTGCGCAATTTCGACAAATGCTGTAGGAGCACTCTGATTGGCTCAGAATATTCGTGATATTTTACAATACAAAATAATTGCGAATATTCGGCAAATGCGGAAGGAGCACTCTGATTGGCTCAGAATATTCTTGATATTTTACAATACAAAATAATTGCGAATATTCGGCAAATGCAGAAGGAGCACTCTGATTGGCTCAGAATATTCTTGATATTTTACAATACAAAATAATTGCGAATATTCGGCAAATGCAGAAGGAGCACTCTGATTGGCTCAGAATATTCTTGATATTTTACAATACAAAATAATTGCGAATATTCGGCAAATGCAGAAGGAGCACTCTGATTGGCTCAGAATATTCTTGATATTTTACAATAGAAAATAAAAAGTGTTTTGCATTGGTGGTGATTCTTTACTCTATCCATCTGTCACAGCCATTTGTCAATCAAACACCTTGAAGATTGAACACGTTCATGCTGCATGCTTTGGACTTTTTTTCACTTCACATATCAGACATTTTTATGAAAGATTATTTTTCTATTATTGGGACTATATTTCTTTATATATTTGTTTTACTGTGTATTTCACAAGTTATTTGCGCTTGCTTATTTTATAATTTGCCCACATGTCTTGTCACTAGACATATTTTTTATTCTTGTAGAGCGACTCCATTTTCTGTCTTGTATTAATTTATGTTGTATAACATTTTTGAGTTGCTGCTGTATTCTCCCCTTTTTTAAGGTATGCGCAATTTTTTTCCTTCTTACAAAAAATAATAATATCAAACATACAAATATTCATAACATACACATACACAAAGCCCCCCCCTTTTGCATCAGAGACAATCAGAGTTCTCCTACCACAGTTATCGAAAATTCGCAATCATTTTCGCATTCGCAATAGCGAAAAATCGCAATTTTTTTTTTTTCAATTTGGCAACATAAAAGGATCGCCTCAGCTTAGCTACTCGGCCCAGGGTCTCTAATCATACCAGCAATGCTTTTAGACGTCGATAGGATGTGATCTGTTTTAAAAATCAAATTGAAAAAATGCGAATATTCGGAATTGCGAATATTCACCGCGAAATTCGAAATATAGCGCGATTTCTCGAATATGCTATATTCGAGTCGAATATTCGCAATGCGAATATTCGTGAGCAACACTACTCCTAAGGATCGGTCTAGCTGGATCTGATTTGTCCATAATTCTATCTAGCGGGATATTACTGTCTCCCCCCATTATCACCTGTCCCAGTACCTTAGGCATTAATATTTTGAGCATTTTACTAAAGAATTTGACCTGTCCCGTGTTTGGGGCGTAATAAGATATGAAGGTGACCAGCTGGTCATGAAGGCGACCAGCTGCCATTACATATCTGCCTTCCTTATCTTTCACCACTGTGAGGGGAGTGAAGGGAGTCCGCCTAGATAGGCAGATCGCCACCCCACCCCGCTTAGCTGATCCGCTTGCCAAATAAAATTGTGGATACTTCACATTTAGGTACCTAGGTGCCGACAATTTAGAAAAGTGGGTCTCCTGTAGTAAAAGGACATCAGCTTTCTGTTTGTGATAGAATTGAAAGGCCTTAGTTCTTTTAGTGGGGGAATTAAAACCGTGTACATTATGGGTGACTATCGAGTAGTCTGTGGGAAAACTACCGGCCATCGTGGTAGGGCAGAGCACTCTTACCTTGAGTCAACCAGCACGAGTCAGAAGCCTCGAAAAGACAGGACCTCGGCACACCCTGGGACCGGGGCCAAGTGGATACTGCGGAGCACGGAGCCGGAACTCGGGGAAGAAGGATAAGTCCATAGGGGAAAAAGAAAAAGAGATGTAGGTAAAAGAGCAAAAAACATACATTCGACCATTGGCCTGTAAATTTAATCACAGGCAACCTGAGATATTTAACAACGTTATGGGGAATAGCCCCAGCCGGATACAACATCCGGATTTGTAAGAGCAAGGGTACCCCCCTCCATAGAGGAGAAGTAGTCTCGCAACTGGGTGGCATGGATGGCCTCCCCATTCAACCTACTAAAACCATCAATGCAGGTCGAAGCAAAAAACATATAAAACATGGAACACATTTCTACGTCAGTAGTACCCAGCTAAGAGTCAATATTAAAAATGGTAGGGGACAACAAAACAACAACAAAAAAAAAAGAAGGGGGGGGGTGTTGGGAGAGTTCCTAAATAAAAAATAAAAAAAAAGGGGGGGAATATCTTCAATGACTCTGTTCTGGGTATAACAGGAACCGAACGCTTCACGCTCAACCAGGGCTTTTAGGTTCAGGCCACGGCCCCCAGCGGACTATAAGTCAGTCAACAAGAAAAAACTTTAGCTCACCCCAGCCCAGGGGGTAAATGAGTCCATGTTCAGGTCGTCTGAGGAGATCTGGAGGACTGCGAGTGTCGTTGATTCTGCCACAGCGGGGAGATGGGTCGATGATCCTGGCGTGAGACAGAAGCTTCCGGATCGCGAGTGATGATTCCAAGGCTCCGTAAGAGATCTTCTCCATCAGAAAACTTGGTGAAGGAATGGGATCGGCCTTGATAGGAGAACGATAGCCGAAATGGGAAAGCCCAGCGGTATTTTATCTGCTTATGCACTAGGTGTTGCAGCAATGGTTTCAGATTTCTGCGTTTTTGCACCGTGGATGGGGCTAGGTCAGTGAAAAGTTGAATCTGCGCTCCATAAAGTGCCAAATCCTGCCTATTGCGTGCTGCCCACATTAGCCTCTCCTTGATTCTGAAATAGTGCGGTTTGACTATAATGTCACGCGGGAGGCCATCCTTCCTAGGGGCCGTTAGGGCCCGATGGATGCGGTCAATCTCCATATGATGTGTCTTGATGTCAGGAATCAGGTCTTTCATCAGATCTTTCATGGCCCCTTCCAGGTCAGTGTGGCTTTCCGGGAGACCACGTATGCGCACGTTCTCTCTGCGAGAGCAGTTCTCCAAATCTTCAATCTTAGTATAGGCCTCCTCTAATCGATCTTGTAGGTCAGTGATCATGTTTGAATTCTGATTGACCTTTTTGACTGCACTGTCCACTTTTGTTTCTATCATCTCAAATCTCTGTCCCAGGCCATGAATGTCTCTCTTGAGGTCTGTGGTTATCAAAGAACAGGCTTTAGATAGCTCCTGTTGTAGCATTGCTGAGAAGCGAGCCAGCAGGACTGTATCTCCTGAATATGTTGGTTGTTGGGGTGTTATAGCATGTAAGCTAGATTGGCTAAACACTGCCTCTGTCAGTTCGGCCATATTCCTGTCCATGGAGGACATAGGGGAATCAACCATGTCCTGCATGTCTTTGTATGTGGCTGGGGATGAGGGGTGTGATAGTGACTCACCCTGCAGCTCTGTCTCCTGCTCCGCTGAGGATTGTGAGGAGAAGGGATCCCTGGGATGGTCTGCCTGGGTCTCTCCTTCGTCCAGCTCCGGTCTCTGTGTCCTTGAGGCCTGGCTGCCACGTGTATCGACGCGGCCCGGCGCCATCTTTGATTGCGGCCTGTGTCCTGGGGAGGATCCCGCGCCTCCGTGAGGCTTAGCCTGGTGCTGATGGCTTTTCTTTGGCTGTCCTCTCGCCTTTCTGTTCATCGCCGCCACGGGTCCCTGGACGCGCTATTCCCGCTTACCGGGAGCTGCTGCCTGCGCTCGTGTTAGCTTCTGTTGGCCGGGGGGGTGCGGAGCTCCTTCAGCACACGTCCGTCCTCGGGAACCCGTGCATGCGCACTCCGCTCATGTGCTGTTTAAGCATTCATTTAAATGCAGCAGCTCTCCCACTGCCAGAAGGTTTTACCCCCTTCATGACCAGGGCATTTTTTTCCTTTTCAGCACTATTTTATTTTAACTAGCAATTGTTTGGACATGAAAAAATACACAAATTAAATTTTTTTTCATTTTTTCCACACAATAGAGCTTTCTTTTGGTGGCATTTAATCATTTATTTTTATTTTTTGCTATATAAATTTTTTTTTCTCAATTCCTGTGTTAAAATTTTGCAAACAAATAATCTTTCTTGATAAATTTAGAACAAATGCATTCTGCTACATTTTATTAGTACAAACAAAAACAAATCAGTGTATACAGTGTCTTGAAAAAGTATTCATACCCCAATCATAATGTTCAGATGATACCCGGCCGCATACAGCAGCCAGGTACCGATCCACATGATCCACTGTGTCCCTTTCAGTGCACATGCTTACCATGCCTGCAGCTGCCGCCCGCTTAGAGTAAATTTACTGTGAATGTGTCAAATAGTGGTTAAAGGAAAGAAAATGTTCTCATCACTGAATTACTTTTCAGTGAGAGTAGCTATGCCACATTAGATTTTAAAGTAGAACTAAATGCAAAAGGTTATTTAGGATAGAGTAAGTGAAGGAATAATCCCTGTCATTACATTTGCAATCTGTGTCCCATTGGGGAGATATCCTTTTAGTTCCTGTCCCATAGCCAAAATGGGAAATGAGAAACAATCCCTGCAAAGTGAGGAAATCCCTCATTGTCCCCACTGGAAGATTTCCTATATATTCTTGTTCTGGTGACAACCAAAAATATAGGATTTTCTTTTACTACCACTCTCAGTGATAATAGTAAACAGTACAATAAAGAAGGTAAATCTCCCTAAGGGCCCTTTCACACCAAAAACGCACTCCAGGTGCGTTTCTGCATGCACATTTTTAACGCATTTTTGATCCGTTCCCGTGCATTCCAGGTGCTTTTTTTTTTTCTTTTTTTTTTTTACTATACTAGTGTCCAGTGCGTTTTTGATGCAGTCTAGTGTGTTTTTGATTTTACTGCGTTTCAGTACAGTCCAGTGCAGGAAAAATGCAGCATGTTCTACTTTTTTTCTGGGACTGAAAAGCCCTGGAACTGACTTCACTGGTGTGAACTATGCCATTGGAAAACATATAACCTACTTTACATGCATTTTTTATGCAGAACAAAAACACACTGCATGTGGTGTATACTGGCCCTAAAGCAAACTTTATTGGAAAAAATTAAAAAAACAAATTTGACAAAAGGATTGGATAATTTTCTTATAATTGGTATCTATACTGATCACTAAAGGAAAATATGGATACATTTTGGAAATTATTTATTCCATAAATAAATGCATTTAATTTCCTAGTGACAATGTACTTCTCCTTCCAGTTTGCATACTGTTACTAATACTATTATAGTGCAGGCTTTTTCATTTACAATTTATTAAGATGTTTATTTGAAATACTTCTTGTAAGTTATATCCTTTACTACTTTTCTTACAGCAAATTGGATGCCAGTTATTAAATAAAATACAGGTATATACATTTCCTCAATTAAGCATTTACCTTGTCTCTGCTTTAAATGCATATTACTGCCACCTTGTGGTGTGTTGACATTACTGCTTTTGTTCATACAAATGATGAGTATAAAAATACAATTAATTTAATATATTTATTTTTAAATTCTGTGCAAATATTTTCTTGTTTATCTTCAGTTAGACACATTTAGAGCTGGTTCACACTGGGGCAACACGGCTTTCAGCACGACTTTGGGAGGCAAATTGAACACGACTTGAGTATGAATCACAACGTGACTTACAACACGACTTGAAATCGCCTCCAGGAGGGGAAACCCGATGTCAAATTTTAAATAAAAAAACGGCAGGGGTTCCCCCTCTAGGAGCATACCAGGCCCTTAGGTCTGGTATGGATTTCAAGCAGAACCCCCTATGCCGAAAAAACGGCATGGGGGTCCCCCCCAAATCCATACCAGACCATTATCCGAGCATGCAGACTGGCTGGTCAGGAAAGGGGGTGGGGACGGGCGAGCGCCCCCCCTCCTGAACCGTACCAGGCGGCATGCCCTCAACATGGGGTGGGTGCTTTGGGGCAGGGGGGTGCAGGAGGGTGCCCTGTGGCCCCCTCACCCCAAAGCACCTTGTCCCCATGTTTTCTTGACTGGGCGACTTGGGGTGTCTTGAAGTCAGATCCCAGGTCGCCCCAGCATGTTCACACCATAGAGCTAGGTTCACATCTGAGTGGGTGTCGGAAGGCGTGTAATCACACCTTCCCGCACCAAAAACATGCCGCTGTTCAGCAGATGGCCCATCTATGCACTAAAAACCACAGTGCACATTCTCCTGCTGGGAACCGCAGAGTACTATGCAGTTTCCATGCAGTTGCATTTTTGGAAAAGGTGCAGGGACGTTTTCCCTGTGTTTCCTAGCAGATATTCTACCATGAAGGCCTGATTCACACAGTCTCCTCTTACCAGTTCTAGAGATGTGTCTGCTGCAAAAGGTGGCTACTTTGAAGAACCTAGAATATGAAATATATTTTCAGTTGTTTCACGCTTTTTTGTTATGTATAATTCCACATGTGTTAATTCATAGTTTTTATGCCTTCAGTGTGAATCTACAATTTTCATAGTCATGAAAATAAAGAAAATTCTTTGAATGAGAAGGTGTGTCCAAACTTTTGGTCTGTACTGTATGTGTGCGTAGAACCATAGTAGAACACACACTCTTCACAGAGATAAAATACACACACCTTACTTGTAATTAGCATTTAGCAACAGAAGTCCTTACTAGGGATCTGACTGGCTATACTGTATGTGACGGATCTCGGATACCCCAGGTGGGCACATCCGCTAGACCTGTGTCTCCTGTCCTCCAAGCGCACCCGCATCCTGCAAATTCGCCATAACCAGCCCTTAACCCCTCAATCACAAGACAAGCCACACAGGTGTTGAGGGTTAAACATGCAGAGCATAAACTGTTTATTAAATACAAAACATACACTTTTACACACAGTTAGGGATACTCCCCTTAGCCTTGTCATGGAGGGGGTAGGGGACAAGGAAGAACAAATGGGAACTGAACACTTGTACAACAGAAACTACAGTTAAACATAAAGGGATTATGGTAAGCAGGCAGCCCCTCCTTATACGTCCCTTGCTGAGAAATGTCTCCAGTCCAGACGCAACACAATTAAACACAGCAACAAGGGAGGGGGGAGAAGGGATGTAGCATTACATTACATTATTTCAATGCCAACTTGTCCCCAAGTCTCTGTCTCTTCTGAGCCATAGTCTGTGGATAAGAGGCCAGCCCACAGTCCCTTCCCAAACACACAGTGACAGTGGCTTCTGTCACACTGTTTATGCAGAGAAAGTATACATTGCTATCAGCTCAACCCTTTATAGTGAGGGGGTTGGTTATCCATACTTCAAATTGAGCTCTTTTAACTTTTAACCTACAGGCGTTTTGGTGAACATTTTGTAATTTTGTAATGGAAGCAGTGAACCCAAACATTCTTTGTTCCTCCTTTCCTTCCTCATAAACATGCTCATGAATTTTTTTAAACATCACCCTGCCTCAGTACTCCTTATGCAAGCAGTGGTCTTTAGAAGAAGTTATATGAATATCAAAATGCCTTGTGGGAGAAGTTATATGAATATCAAAATGCCTTGATGGTCAGAGGGAGTGGGAGTTTCTAGGCATTCTGGGCCTGATTCCCAAAAGAGATACGCAGGCGGAACTGCTGTTCAGTCTGTGCCTAACTTTGGAAACGATCCTCAAAAGGCTTTTTCCAAAGTTAGGCAGAAAATCTGACATGTGTAAGACACTTACACGGTCAGATCTTAGGATGCAGTACCGCATCCGCCGCTGGGGGCATTTCTCATTGAAATGCAGCTTTGAGCATGCAAATGAGGACTTAAGCAGATCCACAACGCTTTTCATCATTGTGATTTCTGCGTAAGTTCCGATTTGCTTGCGCAAAACTAGGGCTGGTTTTACAATGTGGAAAATTAGTCACACCTTGTAAAGGCCCATTCAAGCGACGGCATTTGGTATGCATTCCTGAGGGAGAACTCCACGGCAATTTTTAAATTCAAAACCGGCATGGGTTCCCCCCCCAGGAGCATACCAGGCCCTTAGGTCTGATATGGGTTGTAAGGAGACCCCCCCCTACGCCGAAAAATCGACGTAGGGGGTCCCCCTACAATCCATACCAGACCCGTATCCAAAGCACGCTACCCGGCCGGTCAGGAAAGGGAGTGGGGACGAGCGAGCGCCCCCCCCTCCTGAGCCGTGCCAGGCCGCATGCCCTCAACATGGGGGGGGTTGGGTGCTCTGGGGCAGGGGGGCGCACTGCGGGCCCCCCCACCCCAGAGCACCCTGTCCCCATGTTGATGAGGACAGGACCTCTTCCCGACAACCCTTGCTGTTGGTTGTCGGGGTCTGCGGGCTGGGGCTTATCGGAATCTGGGAGTCCCCTCAAATAAGGGGGCCCCCAGATATCGGCCCCCCACCCTAAGTGAATGGATATGGGGTACATCGTACCCCTACCCATTCACCTGGAGGAAAAAAGTTAAAGTTATTAAACACACAACACAAGGGTTTTTAAAATAATTTATTAGTCTGCTCCGGAGGCCCCCACTGTCTTCTTTATTAGCTCTAATACCAGGGGGGGCTTCTTCTTCCACTCTCCGGGGGTCTTCTCCGTTCTCCGGGGGGGGCTTCTTCTTCCGCTCTCCGGGGGGGGTCTTCTCCGCTCTCCGGGGGGGGTTTCTTCTTCCGCTCTCCGGGGGGGGTCTTCTCCGCTCTCCGGGGGTCTTCTTCTATCTTCGCCAGCTGTCCGGTGCCTTCTTCTTCAGCGCTGGCTGCCTGCTATCTTCGTGTGTTAGCTCAATTACTAACAGGCAGCCAGCGCGGTCTTCTGTGACGTCAGGTTCTTCTTCTCCCTTCTTCCGATGTTGACACGTCGACTCTTCTCACTGCAATGATGGAAGCGCGCCTTGCATCCCATTTATATAGGCATCACCGTCCCATCATGCTCCGGTAGGTACCCACGTGGTGGGTGCCTACCCACGTGCACCCACCACGTGGGTACCTACCGGAGCATTCACTTAGGGTGGGGGGCCGGTATCTGGGGGCCCCCTTATTTGAGGGGACTCCCAGATTCCGATAAGCCCCCGCCCGCAGACCCCGACAACCAACGGCAAGGGTTGTTGGGAAGAGGTCCTGTCCTCATCAACATGGGGACAGGGTGCTCTGGGGTGGGGGGGGCCCGCAGTGCGCCCCCCTGCCCCAGAGCACCCAACCCCCCCATGTTGAGGGCATGCGGCCTGGCACGGCTCAGGAGGGGGGGGGCGCTCGCTCGTCCCCACTCCCTTTCCTGACCGGCCGGGTAGCGTGCTTTGGATACGGGTCTGGTATGGATTGTAGGGGGACCCCCTACGTCGATTTTTCGGGGGGGGTCTCCTTACAACCCATACCAGACCTAAGGGCCTGGTATGCTCCTGGGGGGGGGAACCCATGCAGGTTTTTTCTTTGAAAATTGGCATGGAGTTCTCCCTCTCAGGAATGCATGCCGAGCGACGCTGTCCTTTTTTTTTATAATTATTTGTTTTCCCGGCGCGTATATTTTTTTTCACCCGTCGCAACTTTAGTGTCCCGTCGCAATCCACAAAGCCCGGCGTAAATTACGTTCGCGCGCTGCACGTCGGGAAAATTACGTCACACGCATGCGCAGTACGGCCGGCGTGGGAGCGCGCCTCATTTAAATTTTAAACGCCCCCCGGAGAGGAGGACCGCCTTGCGACGGAGGCACTTAAGTTACACAGCGTGTCATTTATAGGTAAGTGCTTTGTGGATCAGGCACTTAGGTAGAAATTTTAAGTCAGTGTAACTTAACTGCTGAAAGTTAAGTTAGGCAGCTTTTTTGGGAATTTGGCCCTCTGAATTTTCATGCAGACCACATTACATAATGCTCACATGGGATGCTGTGCTTCCGCAATTAAATAAAAGGGGTGAATCAGGGACAGTAAGACTGGGGAGAAAACAGATAGATAATGCTGGATGTCCTCCAGCCAGGTAATAAGTGGGCATATTTGGTTATAATATATACTGTGCAAAGCTCGCAGTGTGCAGTGAAATCAGAGTAAGCTATTTAGTACTGGAGAATGGCTCGTACATATGTGCATGACTAAAAGTAAAGCTGAAGTTCAGCTGTAAGGACACAGTGAACTCAGCTACTGGATGTTTGTCACACAACTCTGTCCACTCTCAGCCCACTGCCCCCATCTCAGCCTTCCTATTAGACTTTTTCTATTGGTCTTATTCAAGCTCTTTGACATTTAACAGTGGTTAAATCAGATGATGGTCTGATACGGCTTTGTGTTTATTCCATCGAGAGAAAATTATGTGGTCCAAGGCACCATAGGTAATTGGTCTCCATCCCAAATTTGAACAGAAAAAAGAGAGTTTGGTCAGCGGGACTTTAAATAAGGCCAATCACCATGAGGAGTAAGCATATAAGGTATACAGTATTGCTTAATTGGGTTCCAACACAAAAGGGGGGAGTTAGTTCGGGACTTGGAATGAGAGATGTATAACAAAGAGCAATCTTAGCAAAGAGCATTTTATTATGCCTTATGATATAATATAAAGCATACTGAATGACAAAAATTGCATCCACAAAATTGCATAAACATGCTACAAATTACATATGCATAATAACACCATGGTACTTGGCATATCATGGAGTAAGGACAAGTCCTGCACAACATGAACCACTGGAGGGGCTTGATGGTATAATAAGAAACTAGAAGTAAAACAGTATAAAAAACATAAAACATAAAATCATCTGTATGAACATCAAAAAATATGGAACGCTTCACGAATTTGCGTGTCATCCTTGCGCAGGGGCCATGCTAATCTTCTCTGTATCGTTTCAATTTTAGTATATGTGCTGCCGAAGGAAGTCCTAAAGCCCTAAACCTTGACATGACTGACAGTATGTCTTCCTCAAAGAACTGCCTCTGCAGCAATGGCTTTCATAGGAGCCCTGATTAAGTGCAGACTCTTCCATTTATGAATAAAATCCTCTTATTCTTAATTAGATAGCTCTATTGGTTAAATGTCTTGAGCTATCCAGCACTCTTTACCACACCTGGACTTCATTACTGCTGCTGTGCAACCAGGCAGTCCCATCTAGTCAATGTATACTGTAGCAGGGCGAGCCCATGCCACTGTTTAATGTGGTGGTCTGGGCCAGGTTTGCTTGGAAACAGGCACCCGAATGATGCAGGTGTGTTCTGCATTCATTTTAGAGCCAGGGTTAGAGCTCAGGGCCCTACCCTCCCAAGGGGGTTAGTGTGTGCATGTCGCACCATACTGTCCAGGTCAGGACAAACAAAGGCCCTAGCCTGTGAGGGATGTAGCAGAATGTTTTCTTGGTATTACCTGAACGTCCTGCTTTTTGCTATTTTCTGCTTTATGAGGTGATCCTATCCAGAGCTGCAGGAGGTACCACATCTCATCCATCCATCTATCCATCCATCCACTCTTCATTCAGCCATCCTTTTCTTTTCAATTGATTTACTTTTTTTTTGGCATGTTTCTTTTGTTTTTGTTTGTGCTAAAATCCCCAACTTGTCACAATATATATTGAAGAACAAATCCAAGGGCTGCAACACGCCATGAAATCTTAAAATGACATTTAAGAAATTAGAAAAATATTACTAGGTTACAGAAATAGTACACAGACTAACTTTTCTAACCAATTCTGTGCCTCTTTTTTTCTTGTGTTTCTAACACTCTTCAGCACAACTGCATATCTCTAATTTATTATTCATCCTTCTCCTTCACCTATTTTTTTTTTTTTTTTACCAAGTAGGATGTCCTAATCACTCCTATCAACCCTCAGATCTCTTTCCCCCCCCATTCTTCAGCCTTCCTACCCAGCAATCTATTCCATCCAGCCAGCCAGCTGCACTCAGAGCTCATGCCAACCATAACATGGAAGAGTCCAAAATACCTGCATAAGTCTTCACAGCATAAATAATAAATATTTCATTTCAAATCTGGCTTGGTTTAAATTACATTACTGATTAACCAACTTTGTATGCAACATTTTTAACACACATGGAAGTTAAAATGTTTTTATTGAATACAGTTAATCAATTTATGGTATTCCAAACCTTTTCTCTCCATTATGATGTACAGTGTATTAGTCTTTTAAAAGCAGACTGTAATATGTGTATCCAGATTAAAACACGTAGACCAATAAATAACCAAAGCTGGTAAACACAAAATCCTGGGCCCCGAAAAACCCAAATGCTAGACTCCAAAGTCTCCCAGCAGTAAAAATCACTTTTGGAGGTTTCAATGACACATATACAGTATAACGTCAAATAATAAAATAATAAGGGAATTCATCAAAGTGAGAATTTATTCTAATGAATAGATCGGAAACAGGTACAGCAACCTGTTATTCAATCTGCCAGCATTTTCCAAAATCGTTTAGAAGTTAAGCTGAGAGACTGTCAATTTCTTGTCATTTTGAATTAACATTTTGAATTCAACCAGCTACCAATGAAAATAGGATGCTCAAACACAAACCCTGACTAGAAAAAAATGAAAACACACTTGGGTACAACACTTGGGTACAACACTTCAAACAGATGAAAGCTTGATAGTGGCTCCACCTAAGAAAACAAAAAAATATATATAGATGGCTGCAGTATGGTATGAAATGGTACAGAAAATGCTTAGGAAAAAATAAATAAATTCACCTTAAACACCTACAATATACTTAAAGGCTAATTTCACCTTTAACAAATAATAATAAATGCACATAGTTTTGCAGGTTAAAAAAAAGTGTATTTATTGGCAATTGGCAGATCACAGGTACAATGTCAGGCTTCTGAAGACACTGCCTACAGCGTTCTGCCCATACCTCTGTACGGCTTTCTGCTTGAAAGCTGTAGGAGGTGTCAATGAACTACAAGAGAACTCACCAGCACCCTTGCAGTCCATTGAGATCTACAAGCCGCTTGCCATGGTAGCAGATGGGACTTGAAGTTCATTCATTCACATATTCCTGTGAATGAATGACATGGCTATAAGGGCAGAGCCCCAAATGGCTGTTTTTTTTTTAATTGTGACAGCTGGTGTGGCGAGAAGATCGTGAAGTGTCAGGACTCCTGTGTAGTAGCATGCCCACAGCAACACCCCTACATATGAGTGTAACATGTTACTAAAGGTGAACTTACCCTTTAGAAATGCATGCAACCCTGCATCTCAGCTCACAGTAAGTCGTAAATTCTGTAGGTATATATATACCAAAAGTGCTTGCAAACATATACCTGTAACAATCCGTAACAATCTGCCATGCAGTGCTAGGGTCATTGGTTCAAATCCCAACCCCAACACTACCAGCATGGAGTTTGCATGATCTTCCTGTGCTTGTCTATGTTTCCTCAGATACAATACTCATAGGTTAATTGTCTCCTTTGTCAGTTGACCCAAGTATGTGTATGTATGCATGAGAGGTAGGGACTTTAAATTGTAACTCCTTGAGGACAGGGAATAACGTGAATGTATGATAAATGTAAAGTGCTGCATAAATTGTTGCCACTATATAAAAAAATACCTGTAATAAATATATATAGTGTACAATTTCATCCAAATAAGCTGGAAAATCAATTTCCTGGTGCGTCATGGCAGCATACACTGGATTGTAGCTCCACCCCTGTAACCTGATAGGACTGGTAAATTATATTTTTTCAGCTAGGCCCCAGCACAGCATTCTCATTTATGTCCTCACCTGATTGGGACTGGATGGATCGCATACTACCCCTTACTGCATTTGCACCATCTAGGTACAGCCTCTCCTGGGTGAACGTTCCCATCCTGTACAGCCTCTAAATGAGCTATATGAAGGGAAACCCCAACCTTATAGTCTTGGGGTGTGCTGGCCAGCATTGCAAATCGCTTTAAACAAGCCTGGTTCTCTTCAGCGGTTCTACTTTCCTTCGCTTTTCTTTTTTATGTTTCTGCTGTTGTTCTTCAGAGTCCAGTAGTCCTCCTGTGTTCCTCTGCCCTTTTACAAGATAGCGGCCATGCTTCTGGGCTTCTGAGTATGCTGGCAGGAAGTGACAACAGTGGGGATCTCCTTTGCCATTTTCCAAGATTGAGCTGGAACCGTGTAGGTCTAGGAGATATTGCAAGCACCTACAGGTAAGCCTTAATCTAGGCTTACCTGTAGGTGAAAGTTCTCAAAGAGGGTTTACAACCACTTTAACAATGTATTTTGTCAGCTCCATTGTAGTGCTTTACCCTAAACACCCCCTAAAATGTGTACAAATGTTATTGTTGTCCTTAAATTCAAGCAGAGTGCCAGAGGATTTTTTGGGGGGTCCCAAACTCATTTGGAACCCTCCCCCCACCCTAAAAATGTTACAATGGGCCATCAGAGGGGGTGAAGAATCTGATAAGTGGACCTTATATTTTTGTCTTTAAATACTCCTTAAAATAAATGTTATACTGATGTTGGCCAAGATTGTTTGTGTCTAATCTGCTTGCAATGTTATGTGCAAAAGTACAATTTTTTTTCTTGATTGACTCCACAGTTTCCTTCAATGCTACAGGAATGGCAGACCGTGGCTTCCCAATTTGCCCAGCGGTGGGACTTTCCTAACTGCGGAGGGGCAATCGATGGGAAACACGTCCACATCGCCCCACCCCCTAACTAAGGGTCATACTATTATAATTACAAGGGGTTTAATAGTATAGTGATGTTGGCGGTGGTGACAGTGACAAACGAGTTTTTGTATGTGGACGTGGGGGAGAATGGCCGGATGTCGGATGGTGGAGTCATCGCCCAGACCGAGTTCTCAGGCGGCTCCAAAATGGTGGCTTGGGATTGCCACCTGCTGAAGATAATGTGGCAGGACTCCTAATTGTCTTTGTCGCTGATGAAGCATTTGGGCTGGGTGAACACCTGATGTGGCCATTCCCCATGAGGACCCTCACCCCGGACCAGAGGGTTTTTACCTACTGGCTGTCCAGAGCCAGAAGAGTGGCGAAGAATGCTTTCGGGATAATGGCCAGCCAGTTCCGCCTATTCCTCACTGCAATCAACGTGGCGGAATATAAACTGAATCATATAGCCAGATTCAGAGAGGTTTACACCGGCGTATCAGTAGATACGCCGTCGTAACTCTGAATCTGCGCCGTCGTACATTTAAGTGTATTCTCAAATTGAGATACACTTAAATGTAGCTAAGATACGACCTCCTACGCTGTCGTATCTTAGCTGACTATTTACGCCGGCCGCTAGGGGCGTGTACGCTGATTTACGCCTAGAATGCGTAAATCAGCGAGATACACCTATTCACGAACGTACGCTTGCCCGTCGCAGTAAAGATACGCTGTTTACGTAAGGCGTTTTCAGGCGTAAAGTTAGTCCACCAAAAAGCTGGCCCAGCCAATGTTAAGTATGGACGTCGGACCTGCGTCGAATTTTGAAATTTTTACGTCGTTTGCGTAAGTCGTCCGTGAATGGGGCTGGGCGTCATTTACGTTCACGTCGAAACCAATGAGTCTTTCGGCGTAATTTGGAGCATGCGCACTGGGATACGTCCACGGATGGCGTATGCGCCGTTCGTTCAAAACGTCATTTACGTGGGGGTCATGCTTTATTTACATAAAACACACCCACCTCTTCACAATTTGAATTCGGCGCGCTTACGCCGGGACATTTACGCTACGCCGCCGTAACTTAGGACGCAAGTGCTTTGTGAATACAGCACTTTCCTCCCTAACTTACAGCGGCGTAGCGTATATGAGATACGCTACGCCTGCCTAACGTTATGCGCGTCTTTTTGAATCCAGCTAATATTGTCCTTGCTTGCTGCATACTCCATAATCTCTAAAGGAAAAATTCAACAAACTATGTGGCCTCAGTTGTGCCCGAGGCCGGATTTCTGCAACAAACAACCCTGATGGAACTTGAAGCTGGCCGTTCTGGCTTGCCCCCCTCCCCCCCAAAGTGCCCATGAAGTCCTTCAAAAATATATGGAATACTTTGCGGGTAGGGGGGTCATTGATATGCCAGCGAATGTGTGATACATTTTTTAAATAAGGATTTTTTTTATTCTGAACTAATATTTCATTTGATTTACTGCTTTTGTTTCTTTTATCTGTCTCCTAGGTTCTCCAATGGGCTTTTCTTTTTGCCCATTTTCTTCAATAGTGCAAACATAATTTATTTGATACACGAGGTGACAATCTCTTCTTCAGCTAACTATTATGTTGTGGGTCAATACACATACACATTGTTTTTGTTGTTAATGTATGTAATGAATTAATGATTATAAAAAAAATAGTTTTCAGCACCGTGAATTAATTGTTTAGAGTCCCGAAAATGCCATGATTGTGGCAAATTTTACAGCACTGTGGGGGTTATTTACTAAAGGCAAATCCACTTGGCACTACAGGTGCACTTGTAGTGCCAATTGATTTTGCCTTTAGTAAATAACCCCCATTGTCACTGTAAACACCAACTTACTCCAAAAACTGGTATTGAGCATTGAAAGAAGAAGCCACACATTGTAGAGTAGAAAACATTTTACTCCGAGCACATTCACATGTGCGTTAGAAAAGGTTTTTTGAACAAACCAACATCTTTGTTTTTATGTTTGACATTAGAAATAATTTTTTTGGGGTTAAACAGGCATGTTTCCAACCATAACATACATAACTCAGGAACTTACAAAGTTCAACTTTGAAAAAGTGAAGGCAATATCAGTCATTAGTATGTCAAAACTGTTTTGATCTTGCCTTCATCAGATGGGGTGATGTCACCCCTGTAACAGCCAAATTTTGAAGATGCACACAAATTGGGAGTCAAAATGTGGATTTCCCTTCTGATCCTGATGCTATCTTCCATCATGGGGCATCAATGGACATGTTTCAGGGGTGCAACCCCTTCCTCCCACCTACTTGAGTTGCGAGGAAGGGGGTGCACCCACAAAACGTGTACATTGATATTACACACTGTGTGCATCTTCAAAATTTGGCTTTTAAAATACTTGATTTTAAAGAAAAAATTCCACAACAATACGGTACAATTTTTGTGTGTTTTAGATTATGCCTAAAACATTAATGATGTTCTTCATTCATTTTTTTTGAACACCAGAGATGTTTTCCTTTATCAGCTCTAAATCACGATTGCACACCATTATCTCCCCAATGAGGATGTGTGCACTTGCACTGGTAAAGTGAGTTTCTTCTTACACAACATCCACTTCACCTAAAATTAAAAAAAACACACCATGTATTATAAATATGCAGGCATACATCTATTGGTGAAGAAAAAGAGGTGGATGAGCGCTAAAACAATTACACTATAAAATCTATAGGATGATATAAAGCGAATGTGCCTTGAAATGTGGTCCAAGATAATAATGTGAGTGATCTGTGACAAAAAAACTTAAAATGATATAATAATTCCTATAAATAATAATAAACGATGATGCCTGGGAATAATAAACAATGGTAAACAGTGAACAATAATGAACAATGGACTGCAGTGAATCCTGGTGACTAATTGCTGGTATATTCAATTGAATGCATCATATACAGTCCATTATGTGGATCTTGCCATTCAAACAGATGTAATATCCAAATAAATCTTCCTGGTAATGGGCTCACAGAGCGCTTACCTTGAGACAAGGAAATAACTGCTTTAAAAGGCTGGATTCTGGCCCTCAGGATCAGCGTGGTTACTGTGTGGACATCTGCTATACACTGTGATGGGCTTCAAGAAAATGGAGGCTCCCCGACAGATTAAAGATGACAGCAAATCAAGCCAGAATAAATAAAACGAATATCCATAGTGAAGTACGTCAATGTAAGTCTTATTTAATAACGGTAAAATATGCGCTTACATGTAAAATGAATAAAAACAACAGGGAAACTGGTATAGCTGGAATACTTACCTTTTTGGACAAGTTTCACACATGGAGACACCCCAAGTATCCACTTGAGCACCTGTGTAGGACACCCTAAAAAGGTTGTTCTGAGGGCCCACACTAGTGCTCCTGAGTAGAGTTGAGCGGACACCTGGATGTTCGGGTTCGAACCCGAACCCAAACTTTGAAAAAAAAGTTCGGGTTCGGGACCCGAACTTGACCCGAACTTTGACCTGAACCCGAACCCCATTGAAGTCAATGGGGACCCAGACTTTTGACTACTAAAATGTCTCTAAAAAACGAAGGGAAAGGGCTGGAGGGCTGCAAATTGCAGCAAAATGTCGGGAAGAGCATGGCAATTACTCTGAAAATAAATGTGGATATGGAAATAACTAAAAATAACATAAAAAAATAAAACTAAAATAATTTTGACCTAGGAGGACGAGGTCCATATGGAGTAGGAGGTTGAGGTGGCGGTGGATGTGGCGGTGTAGGTGGAAGCGGCGGTGGAGGAGGATGGGGTAGCCAGCACAGCAGGTTTTGGTTTTTAATTGATTTATTTTTAAAATTAGGGTAAACCCCAAAAGAGTGAGAAAGATCTAGGGTTGCTACCTCATCCCTTTAAACCTGAACACAGAGTAATTACACAGGTTCTGGGGCTAATTTACTGTCGATAAGGCACCAAGTGAGTTTAATTAGCAGCACCTTAATCAGCCAGAGAACCTGTGTAATTAATATGTTTTTGATTTTAAAGGGATGAGGTGGCAACACTAGAAAGATGAAATAGGCAGAGAGTCACCTATATATTGCTGTCCCTATAGCAAATAGCAGGAACCTCTCCCTAAACAATGTACTGGACACACACAGTATATCACAGGTGACAGGTGCAGTGCTGGTGAAATAGGCAGAGAGTCACCTATATATTGCTGTCCCTATAGCAAATAGCTGGAACCTCTCCCTAAACAATGTACTGGACACACACAGTATATCACAGGTGACAGGTGCAGTGCTGGTGAAATAGGCAGAGAGTCACCTATATATTGCTGTCCCTATAGCAAATAGCAGGAACCTCTCCCTAAACAATGTACTTGACACACACAGTATATCACAGGTGACAGGTGCAGTGCTGGTGAAATAGGCAGAGAGTCACCTATATATTGCTGTCCCTATAGCAAATAGCTGGAACCTCTCCCTAAACAATGTACTGGACACACACAGTATATCACAGGTGACAGGTGCAGTGCTGGTGAAATAGGCAGAGAGTCACCTATATATTGCTGTCCCTATAGCAAATAGCAGGAACCTCTCCCTAAACAATGTACTGGACACACACAGTATATCACAGGTGACAGATGCAGTGCTGGTGAAATAGGCAGAGAGTCACCTATATATTGCTGTCCCTATAGCAAATAGCTGGAACCTCTCCCTAAACAATGTACTGGACACACACACACAGTATATAACAGGTGACAGCTGCAGTGCTGGTGAAATAGGCAGGAGAACCCCTACGCCAAAAAATGGTGTGGGGGAGAACCCCTACGCCAAAAAAACGGCGTGGGTGTTCCCCCGCAATCCATACCAGACCCGTATCCAAGAACGCCGCCTGGCCAGTCAGGAAAGGAGTGAGGAGAGTGGGGACAAGCCAACGTCCCCCCCTCCAGAGCCGTACCAGGCCGCATGCCCTCAACAAGGGGGGTGGGTGTTCTGGGGGAGGGGGACGCCCTGCGGCCCCCCCAACCCAAAGTACCCTGTCCCCATGTTGAAAAGGATAGGGCCTCTTCCCGACAACCCTAGCCGCTGGTTGTCAGGGTCTGCAGGTGGGGGGCTTATCGTAATCTGGGAGCCCCCTTTAATAAGGGTTCCCCCAGATCCCGGTCCCCCACCCTAGGTGAATGAGTATGGGGGTACATCTTACCCCTACCCATTCACCTGGAGGAAAAGTGTCAATAAAATAAACACACAACACAGGGTTTTAAAATAATTTATTAGTCAGCTCCCGGGGTCTTCTCCGCTCTCTGGGGGTCTTCTTCGCTCTCTGGGAGGTCTTCTCCGATCTCCGGGGGGGTCTTCTTCCGTCTTCTCTGCTCTCCGCTGTCATCTAGGCGCTCCCCGGTTCTTCTCCCGCTCGCTCTCCAGTGCCTTCTTTGGGGCTGGCCGCCGCTATCTTCTTTGTAGCTCTCCTACTAGCGGCGGCCAACCCGGTCTTCTTTGCCGCCTTCTGCCTTCTTCTTTCCTTCTTATGTTGACTCGACGCTTCCTCCCGTGTAATGCCAGGAGTGCGAGGAGGCGGCGATTTATATAGGTCTCTTATGACGTCACAGTCCCAGCATGCTCCGGGACCCACGGAGCATGCTGGGACTGTGACATCATAAGAGGCCTATATAAGAAGAACTGGGGAGCGCCTAGACGACAGCGGAGAGCGGAGAAGACGGAAGAAGACCCCCTGGAGAGCGGAGAAGACCCCCGGAGAGCGGAGAAGACCCCCGGAGCTGACTAATAAATTATTTTAAAACCCTGTGTTGTGTGTTTATTTTATTGACCCTTTTCCTCCAGGTGAATGGGTAGGAGTACGATGTACCCCCATACTCATTCACCTAGGGTGGGGGGCCGGTATCTGGGGGCCCCCTCCCCCAGAGCACCCACCCCCCCATGTTGAGGGCATGCGGCCTGGTACGGCTCAGGAGGGGGGGCGCTCACTCGTCCCCACTCCTTTCCTGACCGGCCGGGCGGCGTGCTTGGATACGGGTTTGGTATGGATTGTGGGGGAACCCCACGGCGTAGGGGTTCTCCTTACAATCCATACCAGACCTAAGGGTCTGGTATGCCCCTGGGGGGGAACCCATGCCAGTTTTTTATTTAAAATTTGGCGTGGCGTTCCCCCCTTATGATTCATACCAAACGCCATGGCTAGAATCGGCGGTAATCCAACTCGGATCCCCGTCGCTTCAATGACGGCTTTTTCCCATCGCGGCGAGCCGGCTCGGCGCTGGCTCCCGCGATGGGGCGCGTAGGTGGTCAATCTCACCTAGAAAGGGAGCGAGATTGATGCAATATCGCGGTCACTTACTGTACAACAGTAAAGAAAAGAACATGGAGCAACATGCAAGTAATAATAATAATAGTAACACAGGACAAATACTTACTTTTTAGAAGCAGTTTCCTGATCCTTCTGTACTGATCGTGCTCCCTCAATTTCAGGTCTGACCAGCGTTTCCTCAGTTGCTCCTTGGATCGTCGTACCCCAAAATTCCTGTGCAGACTTCTCTCAACTTTAGTCATGTTCTTGGCCTTTCTCACATTTGGGTTTGGGTACAGCCAATACTCCCCATCATAGTTGGCCCTCTTCAAGACGTCCACCGTCTCCACCATGGCTCTGGGCTTTCCTCCTCACACCTGCTGTGTCTCCACCATGTGCTCTCCCACTGTGCAGAAAGAGAAGGGGTGGGGAATATACTAGAAAGAAGGTCAGGGGTGGGTGGAGTTTCATGCATGCGCAATGTATATAAAACGTAACACGCGTGCGTGGTACGTACAATCTGTGATCGGAGGAAGGAGTAGCGGAAGCGCTGATCGTGATAACGAAGGTACAATTTTAACTTGGGTCATTAGTAGCCTATAGATTGAGGCCTTTATTGGGACAAGAATAAGAAGGTTTAGCCTGACATTAGGGTTTGTCTTGTGTTGTGTCTTGCAGAGAAAATGGATCGCTTCAATGATCATGACTTTCTCCCCCTACTCATTGATAAGTACAGGAAGCTGCCCTGTCTGTTGCAGATAAAACACCCCTTTTATACTAATAAAAGAAAGAAGAAGGCAACGCTGGATCAATTGCTGAGATTTGTAAAAGCTGCAGATCCCCACCGCAACCATCCTCTATTTGGAGGCCCGGGCCTTCCACCCAGGAAGAAGTGGAGGAGCCCAGCTTGAGACAGGTATAGCATTGTTCAACATATTTCTTGGTATTATTGATCACTAATTTCTGATTTAACAAAGTGTTTTACATATCAATAGACAGTAGTGGCCAAAAATTATTGGGACAAGAATGAAAATGCTGGGGTCAGAATGATAGTATTTTCTATTTATTAACATTCAATTTGCAACAGTCATGAGCTGAAAATTGTGTGTGATTGATGAACCAAAAACTAAAACTATGTCTCTTTTTCATACACGGGAAAGCCTCAGCCAGGAGGAGGCTGTGGAATGTGGCAGCCAGGAGGAGGCTGTGGAAAGTGGCAGTCAGGAGGTGGCAGGAGAAAGTGGTAGCCAGGAGGTGGCGGGGGTAAGTGGCAGCCAGGAGGTAGCTGGACCCAGTAGTCTGACCGAATCCCAGGTCCCTCCCCTCTGCCTTCAGACCAAAAGGCCCAGGAAGGGGAGGAATGTGGAGGAGGCAGTACTTGGGTTAATTTGGCAGGCTAATACGTCCCTCAGAACCCCCACAATCTTCAAGAGGCCTGTGCCTGCATGGCAGCTTGAAAAATGCAGGAAATGGAGGAGGGCCAACGCCTCTTCTGTGAGGAAGTGATCTATCTGGCCCTAAATTGAGGGGCAAACTCACAAGCAAAAGCCATGTTTGTGAGTTCGACCATCTTCCTCCTCCTCCTCCACCTCCTGCCACAACTCCAACACCAGAGCCACAACCTGGAAGCAAGCCTGGAAGGAAGTGTGAAAGGAAGACAAGAAAGTGATGCCCTGGGTTCAGTCTGGTCTGACAAAAGACGCAGACTGTTAAATGACCACAGCCTGGGGACATATATGTCATCTGCTGCTGTTTCTTCTCCTCAGGCTACCAATTTTGCCTGTCAAGTAGTTGATGTGTGCCCTGGGGTACAAATGCTTCACCAATTTCACCAGTTTCTCCAGCGTTGCCTTCCTCTTTATTTTGATATGACCCATAATAAATGTCTATTTTTTTCACAAATACTTGCCTATGTGTTTTACTTCAAAAAGGACAGTTTGTTTGTGAGTAGGCAGGTACATTTCAAAAATACAATGTCAAATTAACAAGAGACACCAACACAAACCAACCTCCTTGAGGTTAAAAAATACAAGATAATAATGGTGTTGTGGTAACTTGACACACAAAACAAAAACAATTATATTATGGAGATCACGAGAAAAAATAAAAAAATTAATAAAAAAAATAAAAAAAGATCATTATAAAAAAAAAATTCTAAACATTATTATGGCTATCTGTCTTAAAAATAAAATAAAACGATTATTCAGGAGATCACGAGAAATAATAAAGAAATCAGTTTGTCAGAACTCTATGTGAATATCAGCAGCAAAACAACTTCATTATTCTAGCATAATAAAGAAGAAGAAAATGTGCTGCATTAAAAGATTAAAAAATTTGCAGCGTGACGAATGTGCTCTCTCTATTAAGAATGCTAGTTTTACCAGACCGAGCACTTCCGTCTCGTACTTGATTCAGAGCATGCGTGGAAATTTGTGCATCGGAATTGTCTACACACGCTCGGAATTTACAAGAATGGATTTTGTTGTCGGAAAATTTAAGATCCAGCTCTCAAATTTATGTAGTCGGAAATTCCAACAGCAAATGTCCGATGGAGCCTACACACGGTCAGAAATTCCAACAACAAGCTCCCATCGAACATTTGTTGTCGGAAATTCCGAGTGTGTGCACGTGGCATTTGTCTGCGAAAAATCCGATGTATATGAGGCTTTAGTGTCTGCCATGCAATACTCGGGACTGGGAGGAAAGTTTAAGATGATTTAATTTTGTATGTAATTTGGTTGTATAAAAGTCACTATAGAAGCCAAATATATTATAAAACTTACAATAAGTATGTAAATATGTAAATATATTAAGTCAGGTGAATCCTAGGAAATTCTAGGAAAAAAGTGGTTTCTAAGTTTGATTTGGTTAATTCTGGAAATCCGGTTTAACCACTTACGGACCACCGCACAATGATATACGTCGGTTGTTTGAAGAGGGATATCTGTTATGGCAGCAGCTAGCTGCCATAACCCAGGTATCCTCTTCTTCAGTGGGCGGTCCAGTTTCCGATAATGGTGGTCTCTGCGGCGAATTCACCCCCCTCCCGCCACTCTCGCATGCCCTCCGCTGCTTACAGGAGCCGTTTGCAGCAGTGAAGGTGATCGGGTCCTTCTTGTGGCTGGGTATTGAGATGAGTGAGGGAAAGATGGGCCCCACGCGTTTCCATACCATAGAAGGGTGGAAGCGACGTCAAAACGTCACTTCTGTCCATAACTCTTAAAGGGCCATTTATTTAATTAGTTTTTTCAAATGACATTTTTTTTATTGCATTTTAGTGTAAATATGAGATCTAAAGTCTTTTTGATCCCAGATCTCATATTTAAGAGGACCTGTCATGTTTTTTTTCTAATTACAAAGGATGTTTACATTCCTTGTAATAGGAATAAAAGTTACGCATTAAAAAAAAAAGAACAGAGTAAAAAATAAAAATAAAAGGTAAAATAAATAAGAACATTTTTTAAATTTAAATGCACCTCGTGCCGTTGAGCTTGTGCGTAGAAGCGAACGCATACGTGAGCATATGAAAATGGTGTTCAAACCAAACATGTGAGGTATTGCTGCGATCGGTTAACCAAGAGAAATAATTCTAGCCCTCCTCTAGACCTCCTCTGTAACTCAAAACATGCAACCTGTAGAATTTTTTAAATGTCGCCTATGGAGATTTTTAAGGGTAGGAGTTTGTAGCCATTCCACGAGCAGACGCAATTTTGTAGCATGAAATGTTGGGTATCAATTTCTTCAGCAGAACATTATCTTTCGCAATAAAAAAAATTGGACTAACGTTACTGTTGTCTTATATTTTAGTTCAAAAAAAGTTTTAATTTTTTCCAAAAACAGTGTGCTTGTAAGACTGATGCGCAAATACGGTGTGACATAAAGTATTGCAATGACAGCCATTTTATTCTCTAGCGTCTTAGAAAAAATATGTATAATGTTTGGGAGTTCTAAGTAATTTTCTAGCAAAAAAAATGTTTTCAACTTGTAAACAGCAAATTTCAGAAAGAGGCATGGTCGATCCTTAAAGTGGAGGTTCACCCAAAAAATACATTTTTAACATTACATTCAGCCGAGTTGTCCTAATGACAATCGGCTGTTTTTTTTTCGTACATAACTTATTTTCACCACTGCTTTCGGGTATGTCTTCTGCGGGACTGGGCATTCCTATCTGATTGACAGGCTTCCGACCGTCGCATACTACGCGTCACGAATTGCCGAAGGAAGCCAAAAGTCGGTGCGCAGGCGCGTGACGCGTAGTATGCAACGATCGGAAGCCTGTCAATCAGACAGGAACGCCCAGTCCCGGAGAAGACATACCCGGAAGCGGTGGTGAAATAAGGTATGTACGGGGAAAAACAAACAAAAAGACAGCCGATTGTCATTAGGACAACTCAGCTGAATGTAATGTTTAAAATTTATTTTTGGGTGAACCCCCGCTTTAAGTGGTTAAGGTCATATGACAGTGCTTTCCTTCTATCTACGAGTGTTCTCTGCAGCAGTATGCGCAAAACACACTGCACGAAATGATAATTTCTACACTCTGGCTCAGATTCCCAAAGAAGTTACGCCGGCGTATCTCGAGATGCGTGGCGTAAGTGTAAATATGTGCCGTCGTATCTATGCGCCGTACCCACAGAACCAGATACTCCTGAAAATATGCTTCTTCCGATCGGCGTAACTTTTGTACGCTGGCGTAGCGTAGGCGCATATTTACGCCGAGAGCATCCTGCGCACCCATTGATTTCCTATTCAAATATGCAAATGAGGGAGATGCGCCGATTCCCGAACGTACGACCGCCGACGCAGGCTACGCGCGGTGCGCGTAAGCTGTACATCCGGTCTAAACTTGCCCCTCATAAAGCAGGGGCAACTTTGCACCAGACGTGTGCAGGTCAGCTGGAGAGCAGCTTCAGCAGCACCGTTACGGGCGAGCTGAGCAACCACACTTGCAGGACAAGACTTCTGTATGCCAACATGCCAGGAGCAGGCATGGTCATAGCACAACTAGTGTGCGCCCAGGCGCTTAGAAGGAGAAGGAGGAGGGCACAGGAGCGGATATACCGAAGGCGCATAAACATCTTTGGCATGGGGGATTCGGAGGTGTATCGCATCTTCAGATTCAACACTGATGCCATCCAGGAAATAGCCACAATCCTGCATGATGACATCACCAGCCAGACACACCTCTCACATGCAGTGCAGTCACTGGTCAAGGTACTGGCAACACTGCATTTCCTCGCCAGTGGATCTTTTCAAAGAACAAGTGGAGTCGTGGCTGGGATGTCACAAACCAGCATGAGCAGATGTGTGCACCAGGTTGTCCCCGCAATCCTCAGACGCATGTCCCACCACATCATCAGACCCACCCAGGAGCATCAGCGGAATAAGGCAAGGGCGGATTTTGTTAGAATTGCAAGATTCCCACGCACCGTGGGGGCCATTGATTGTACACATGTGGCACTACAGCACCCCCGTGACACAGAGTTCATATACCGCAATCGGAAGCATTGACATTCCATCAACGTACAGGTGATAGTCGATGCCCAAGGCCTCGTATGGCACGTCCGTGCCAAACACCCCGGGTCCAGCCATAACAGCTACATATACCGTCAAAGCACCATCCCAACAGAATTTGAACAGAACATGTATGGAGACAGCTGGCTGGTTGGTGAGTGTCATGGGAGTCAGGCATGACTGTCCGAACCCATGATACAGACATCATGAGGGGAACATGCATGACTAAAATCCTCCTGTCTTTTCCCTTCCAGGTGACTCTGCATATGCACTTGGACCCATCTCATGACTCCATTCCGGAATCCCCAAACCCCAGGAGAGGAAAGATACAATGCTGCATACATAAGTACCCGTGGAGTGGTGGAACGCACATTTGGCATCCTGAAGTCCCGTTTCCGATGCCTGAATAAGTCTGGGGGGACCCTGTTGTATTCCCCAAACTTTGTGTGCCAGATCATCGGTGCATGTTGCATTCTGCACAACTTCGCTGAGAGAAGGGGCCTGGAGATTGACCTACGTGACGACCTGACCCCTGAACCAGACAGTCCCCCCCTAACTGAGGATACCCCGTCTTCTGAGGGAGCAGCAGTCAGGAGATGCCTCGTGGAACGCATCTTTACACGTTAAACACACACATTAATCATGGCACAATGAGAATGCACGCATACACACCACTGTGGTCCCTAGCACACACACCCCACATCCTCATCACATTGGATTAGACCAAAGTACACCGCAAGGGACTTGGGAGCAGCAACGCCACGCCAAGGCTCCAATTATGTTGCTGTACATTCATACACCATTCACATGGCAGAGGGTGACACCCCTTTGCTGGCAGGAGTGACACCCCCCATTCACACACCAGTCACACTAATCTGCACGCCTCACCGTGTGCATTATGAATAAAAATAAATAAACACTCTTCACCAGAGCAATAATAAAAATAAATAAACACTCTTCACCAGAGCAATAATAAAAATAAATAAATACTCTTCACCAGAGCAATTATAAAAAAAAACGAATTGCCCTGGCTGCTGCCATGCCCACGGCCACGGCTCCTCAACTGCCTGGTTGAGGGGGGTGAACTCAGGCAGAGGAGCATCCACCGGGGCTGGAGGCCTGCCCTCTAATGCGACCGCTATCCGTCTCAGGAGGTTGTTGGTCTCCGTCTGGACTCCCACAATGGCAGCTGTGTGGCCCTGGACGGACTCATTTAGGGTCCGCACCTCTGCCACAAGGGTAGCCGTGGTGGTCTGTAGATCCCGCAAACAGAAGATTGTTGCAGTGGTATTGCCTGCAACGTCCTGCAGAACATCTGTGATGTGTCCCCTGTCTCCAAGGCTGTCGGCCACTCTACTCAGGTCCTGGGCCATCGCACCCATAAGGCGGGTCTGTGTGTCCTGGGCAGTGGTCAGGGTCACAGGCAGGAATTCGGGTACCCCCCTGGTTTTCCTCGTTGCCTTCCTGGGTCCACGAGAGGCTTCAGGCGTGGCATAGGGGGAGGGATTAGAGGGAGTGGGTGGGTTGGGGATGGAGACAGAGGGATTAGAGGGAGTGGGTGGGTTGGGGATGGAGACAGAGGAAATTGGGGATCGTGGGCTTGATGTCCGGGATGGACCAGTCAAGGTAGACGAATCCTCCTGGAAGAGTGACAGTGACACCTTCTCCCCCAAATGCTCCGCATCTTGAATGACCTCCTCAATAGAGGTCTGGCCACCACTCTCCTCCACCAATGCCGCTTGCCTTCCCTGGGGGTCAGGGGCATCTTCATCAGATGAAGAGGGTGTGGGACGGGCAGGGGCAGAATCATCAAGGGATGGTGTGGGACGGGCAGGGGCATCTTCATCAGGGGATGGTGTGGGATGGGCAGGGGCACGAGACGGCCCAGCTCCCTCCTGGACATCTGCCAATGACACAAAACATTCACATGTTGGTGGACCCACACACTTGTCACATATTCCCTTCCCCCCTCACATGCTACACACCAGATAGTAGAATAAAAACACCCTTACCTGTCCTCAAGGGCGGGTGAACTGAATCATAGCACCGGCATTCCCTCCACTTGCACCCTGGTAAGGCAGCGTGCAACAACCTCCTCCTCAGCATTCAGACGGACCCTGGAGGCAGGTCCCCCACCAGTGCCCCTGGCATGGCTCGCCATGAGAGCCATCTTCTCCTTCACCTTCCGGCGAAGATCATTGATCTTTTTGGCTATATGATGGGGCCTCCTCGCCTCATTGCCCACAGCATTCACCTGATCTGTGATCCTCTGAAGGATCTCGTCCCTTTTCCCCTTGCTGGTATTCTTGCTTCGGGACCCATGGAGGCGATCAAAGTGCCTCTCCATGCCAGCAAGAATTATGGCTTTCTCATCACGAGAGAAATTTTTTTTGCGGCTCCTAGAACGCTCAGCAGACATGTCTCCAATCTGTGCAAAAGTAATAACACCAAACCAAAACAAACAGGTGTACTTTTGCACTCGACGGGTGCATGTCTAGGCGTATTTATGCCCTGGGCGTAAACAGTGGGCCGGCGTAACTCACGAATCACGCCAGGCGTAGTTGTGCGCATGCGCATAGGGGCGGGGGACACACGATCATGTGACGGCACATGTGCCGTCCGTTCGGCCCTTCATTTGCATGGGGTCACGGTTCATTTAAATGGATCACGCCCACTTCCTTCCTACTTTGACTTACGCCGACTTACGCCGACGAATTTACGCTGCGCCGGCGCAAAAATGAACACTTCTGATTCGAGAATACGGAGCTTGCCTCTCTAAGTTACATCGGCGTAACGCATCAGAGATGCGCTACGCCGGCATAAAGATGCACCGATGTACGAGAATCTGGGCCTCTGTCTATATTTTATAAATAAAATGTAGGTGTGGAATATTACCATCTATGTCCTGCAGTGTGTAAAGAGGAAACACAGCAGGTCTCCATATATAGGCCCTTTAGTTAATGATATATATCATATAAAATGTGGCACAGATTTTCTAGTTATTAACCACTTCAGCCCCGGACTATTTTGCTGGTCAATGACTGGGCCACTTTTTGCAATTCTGCAATGCGTCGCTTTAACTGACAATTGCGCAGTCTTTGCGACGTGGCTCCCAAACAAAATTGGCGTCCTTTTTTTCCCACAAATAGAGCTTTCTTTTGGTGGTATTTGATCACCTGTTTTTATTTTTTGCGCTATAAACAAAAATAGAGCGACAATTTTGAAAAAAAATATATATTTTTTACTTCTTGTTGTAATAAATATCCCCCAAAAATATATAAAAAATATTTTTTTTCCTCAGTTTAGGCCGATACGCATTCTTCTACATATTTTTGGTAAAATATATTGCAATAAGTGTTTATTGATTGGTTTGCAAAAGTTATAGCGTCTACAAAATAAGGGATAGTCTTATGGCATTTTTATTAATATTTTGTTTTTACTAGTAATGGCGGCGATCAGCGATTTTTATCGGTACTGCGACCTTATGGCGGACACTTCGGACACTTTTGACACATTTTTGGGACCATTGGCATTTTTATAGAGATCAGTGCTATAAAAATGCATTGATTACTGTAAAAATGTCACTGGCAGGGAAGGGGTTAACACTAGGGGGCAAGGAAGGGGCTAATTATGTTCCCTAGGTGTGTTCTAACTGAAGGTGGGGTGGGACTGACTAGGGGAAATGACAGATCATTGTTCATACAATGTATGAACAGACAAACAGTAATTTCTCCGTGTCAAATATATCTTTATTATGCTTAAAGTAAGTTAAACATGAAGCATACATGTGTTACAATATAATGGTGGTTAGTATGTCGCAAAATTAACACATAGTATCATCTTCATATGCGTTACAAGAAACAATTATTAGCCAGTCACTTTCCATTAACAATTTGAAACAGTTTCAGCAACTAATACAGCAATGTATAAAAATTATATTAGTAATTACATTGGCTGATGAGTAAATTATAAAAGACAATACTACCTTATTTAAGATAACAATATCAATTATCAACTAGTAAAGTCTAGAATTCCTAGCCTTTTCAAAGCTAATGGTAGGTCCATGGTTGAACCCCCTTATACAAATCAGATCGAAAAAAGGGGTAACAAAAAGTAAAAATAAAGGAGGGGAATAGGAAGTGGGGAGGGGGACAAGAAAGGAAGTCTGCAGGGATGGGTCCTTGTTCGACACCAAAGTGGGAACATACGACGGTTATGGTCATGAAGGAAAGCTACCATGGCAGTAATACATGTTCATTAAAATGGTCTGGAAATACATATTGTATCCATGGGGCCCATAGTGATTCAAAGTTGGTGAGCGTGTCCGTATCTAACGCATCCATTTTGGCATGTGTCATAGCAACATTCATTCTGTTCATCGTTTCAGTCGTTGAGATACGTGATGTCTTCCAGGCTTTTGCTATGGTCTGTTTGGCTGCCGTAAAAAGTTGCGTTAGTAATCTAAATTGTGCGTGTGTTAGAGTATCGGGCTTCAGATTTAAAAGTGCCATTTTAGGTTCTGGGGGTATGTTCAAATCAGTTAGTGCATTTACCATCTTAAAAATTTTGTTCCAAAATTTCTTTATTATCGGACACGTCCACCAAATATGAAAGTATGTACCCTCAGTGCTGCAATCCCGAAAACAAAGACCATCATAATCTAAGGCATATTTAGCTATCCTATTCGGTACCAAGTACCATATAGACAGTACCTTATAGTTCGTTTCCTGCGCTAAAACATTCGAGGAGGCCGACTTAGTGTTCCGCCATATTTGGCACCATTCCGAGGTACTTAGTTCCTTACCCAAGTCGATCTCCCATTTCAGTACATAGGGTAATTTTGTTGAGGTATCAATGGATAGTGACTGTACGTATAACGTCGAAATCACACCTCTAACATGCGGATTATCTTTACAAATGTATTCGAAGGGGGTTATTAGATTAGTCTGCATCGCGGAAGTTACCTGGGTTTCCACAAAATTTTTTATTTGGAGGTATCTAAATAATTCTGATGAAGGGATATCATATTTTTTACATATTGTTGGAAAAGACATAATACCAGAGGAATCCAAAAAATTATAAATATAAATACAGTCCTTCCTAACCCATGCCTTGAATGTATTAGGATAGATCCATGCCGGATAGAATGCTGGATTTTTGTAAAAGGATAGCAGTGGGTTAAGAGGGGACACCAATGAATATTTAGATTTATAATTATCCCATATCGAGAGAGAGTGTCTAATAATGGGATTGTCAATTTTCTTACGTAGTCTGGGAGGAATCCATAACAAATTAGCTATAGGGATGGGATCACATTAAGTTGCCTCAATTGCCACCCATAGTGGTGTTTCCTTTTTAGCGTGATATTTAGCCAGGGTAGATATTTGCGCTGCCCTGTAATAATTCGTAAAATTTGGAACCCCTAGCCCTCCCCGTGTTCTGGGGAGATACAAGATTTGCATTTTTAATCTGGGTCTAGATGTTCCCCATATAAAGGTTGACATTCTTTTTTGTAGTGCCCTCAAAAAATAAGCCGGTATCGGACTCGGAAGCACTCTAAAAAGGTATAAAAATGTTGGCAATATCGTCATCTTGATCGCATTGATCTTACCCATCCAGGACAATGGGAGCTGGGACCAAAATCCAATCAATTTCGTTACTTGTTTCAGGAGCGGAGGGTAGTTATAAGTGAACAAGTCAGATGTGTTTGCTGTAACTTGTGCTCCTAAATAAGGGATGCTTTTTTCAGACCAAAGAAACGGTAGACCTACTTTTGCTGCACTTAATTCCATAGCTGAAAGAGATATATTTAAAGCTACACATTTCTTGGGGTTAATAGCTAGACCTGAAAACGATGCAAATTTGGTAAGTATTGGGATGAGATTTGGACCAGTGACTTGAGGTGATGAAAGAAATAGGAGTATGTCATCTGCAAACATGCATAGTTTGTGCTTGTATCCCCCTAACTCTATGCCTAATATAGTAGGGTCAGATCTAATTTTTTGTGCAAGTGGCTCTATGAGAAGGGCAAACAATAACGGGGATAGTGGGCAACCTTGACGCGTTCCTCTTCTGACCTCAAACACGTCTGACTTGTATCCCGCATACTTAACATATGCTCTCGGGTTATTATATAATGCCAAAATCCAATTAATAAAGTTAGGACCAAAGCCCCATTTCTGTAGTGTAAACTCCAAGTATGCCCAGGACACAGAGTCAAACACCTGCCTGATATCCAAAGAGAGAAAACATGCCGGTATACCCCTTTTTTTAGCTATGTGTGCTAAGAGACACGCTCTGCGGACATTATCACCTGCTTGTCTTGAAGGCATAAAGCCTACCTGATCACGATTTATAAGATTACCGATAAAACCGTTTAAACGAGTGGCCAAAATTTTGCCTAATAATTTTATGTCTACGTTGAGCATAGATATGGGCCTATAATTAGTACATAGCGTGTCATCTGAATGTGGTTTGGGAATCATACAGACCGTTGCTAACAAAGATTCAGGCCTGAAAGTTTTCTGTTCTAACAAGTTGTTGAAGGCCTCGGCTAGTCTGGGTGATAGTAAGTCAGAAAAGGTTTTAAGATAATTCGCCGAGAACCCATCAGGCCCCGGCCTTTTATTAAGTTTCAGTTCATGAATGGCCAAAGCAACCTCATCTTTCGTAATGGGTTCTTCCAATTGTATTTTCTGCAATTGACTTAATTGTGGAAGGTCAACATGAGCAAAAAAGGTGTTTGCTTCCGAAGTATTAAATTCTGTGGATTCCGAGTAAAGAGTCTTCAAATGTGAGCTAAATTTTTGTACTATCTTAAGAGGATTACTGGAAAACATCTGATTAGCTATTTTTAATTTTATGGGTTTATAGTTTTTATCAAGTTTATTAAGGGCTCTGGCTAAATATGCTCCTGGCTTATTGGCTTGTTTATAAAAAGTATGTCTTGATCTATTAAGAGTCCTATTCGCTGCATCAGTTAAGAATAGATCGTATTCTAAGCGCGCTTTGTCGAGTCGAGATCGATTAGCGTGAGAGTGGTGACTTTGAAGGGCCTGAAATGCTGCATTATATTCCGCTTCTAGTTTATTTGCCATCAAAATCCTTTCTCTTTTTAGAATCCCTATTTGTCGTTGGAATACTCCTCTGAGGACCGGTTTGTGAGCTTCCCATAACGTAATCGGGGATATTTCTGGACTAGAATTGATATCAAGATATTCTTTCAGTGCTTGTTTAGTCACTGGGCAATGAGCAGGGTGTTTTAGAAGTATCTCAGGAAGGTACCAGGTAGGATCACGGTTTTTCGGAATAGTAGAAGCTATTGTAGTAAATACCGCATCGTGATCCGACCAAGGGATGGGTACTATACTGGAACCTAATATTTCTGGAGCCATACCAATTGTCACAAATATGTGATCAATTCGACTGAATGATTGGTGTGGATGTGAAAAGTGCGTGTAGTTTCGTTTAGTGGGGTTATGCTCTCTCCAAGTGTCCACTAAGTTGTTTTTAGCCAATAAAGTGGAAAGGGAGCCTGTATTCGTATGTTTAGGCGGGACATAGGGGGATTTATCCAGAAATGGGAGAAGGACTTGATTAGAGTCCCCACAAATGAGGAGAGTCCCCCTTTTGTGTGTGTTAAGCATTTGAAATAGATGTGATAAGAATGGTACTGGGTTGAGATTTGGAGCATAATAAGAAACTATTGTGATCTCCGAATCAAGCACCTGACCTATTAATATGAGGTATCTACCCTGCGGATCTTTTATTTCCGTTCGTAAAGTGAATGGAGTGGTACGATGGAATGCAATTAGTGTGCCCCGTTTTTTAACTGAGGCTGAGGCAGTATAGACTTGAGGGTATGAGGGGTTGAAATATTTAGGAGTTGTGCTTGTAGTAAAGTGGGTCTCCTGCAAACAGACTATATGGGCTTTTTTAGCCTGAAACGTTCTAAACGCCTTAGTTCTTTTCTGTGGTACATTCAATCCCTGTACATTCAGCGATAATACGTTTAGTGGTGCCATGATAGTTTTACCTCACTGCTCATCTTACCATTACAAATCGAGGAACAGCTGACCGACCCAATCCCTGCAGACTTAGGGATGGAAAAAGGAAAGAAAACTGTAGGGTATTTAACCTTGAAAGGGGAGGAAAACACAAAAAAAGTTAGGAAATATACATTCAACATCAGACCAATAATGTCCATCGTGTTTACCCGTGACGGGGCGAAACCGCCCCCGCCAGGGGAAAAGGGGATCCCATCAATTCCCCGCAAATTAGTGCGGGGAACCGAGAAGATCATTAAGGAGCACAAGTAGTTTCCGTGAGGTGGAAGACCGTCGGGCGAATGTACAAGTGTTCACCTGTAATAGATGCTAATACACGGTATAGCCGTGTTACCATTGCATATGGGACACTGCTAAGGACCCTTTATCTAATAAGTGAGTGAAAAGTGTGTGCAGAGACAAAATATCCTTAGTTAAACAGACTAAGGGAATATACATATGTAAGGGGGAAAAGGAAGAAAAAAGAAATAAGTCAACCTGTGTGCAGTGCACAAAAAAAAGGTCAAATATGTCTGTGCATTCTACCCGCACAGGATCTATTGTATTGTACTATAGTACATGTGGGAGTGGAACTTTTAACTCAACCATATATTAAATAAAGTATCTATACTACATATAACTAATCATAACAGATTCTATATTTCTTGGTTTGCCACTCAATTAGGAGCAGAACGAGCTGCCAATGCATGAGGGGGAACAATATGATGTAAAATACAAGTAATGTAATTAGAAATTAATAAAAATTAATAAAAGAGCTTGTTTAAGGAGGATCTTATAATGCGTCTTAAGGAGTAAGAAACAATAGCTGTCAGCAGGTGTATAAGGTGCCTTACTGCGGGCACATCTGGCTTTAATGCCTCACCCCTCCCTCCGCCCCGCCAATTGGCAAGGGGGAGGGAAAAGGCCACAATGCAGGAGGAAGGATGGTTTAAGAATGTTGTGTAATGAAAGATTAAGATGGAAATAGAGAGATAAAAAGAAATCAAAATCTATCAACAAATCAACAAACTAAAGTTGTTGAGCAAAAAAGAGAGGAAAGAGGAGCGGAAGATTTGATCCGCAAAAGATGGTAAAAATAAAAATCCAATTAGAGCAAAAGGGAAAAAGTAAAAGCAGATAAAGAAGAAACAGTTAAGAAAAACTGAAATGAAAATAAAAATAAATATAGAAATAAGAATGAAAAAACAAAAATAAAACTAAAAATCATCCTGTTGTAGGTTCTGTCTGTTTTCCCTTCATCTCTCTAGGCAGTCTTATGAGCATGAGAGAAAAATAATCATAAAGTTTTCCAAAGATTAATCAGTCCATGGTATCCTCTTGATCTTGGGGCTGAGGTACAAACCGGCCACGCTTGTTTGTATGATGTATGCCATTATTCTTCTCATGTGGAGTGGTGCCATTACGGGATGATGCTGATGCTGTGCGTCTGCGTGAGGAGCTGTGTGTATTACTGATGTCAATGATCTTTAGATCAATTAAGGCTTGGTGCAACTGATCTGGTGTCCTACACATTATTTTAGCTCCCTGGAATGTAAATCGTAATGAAAAGGGGAACCCCCATTGGTATTTGATATTTCGTTGTTGCAGTTCCACTAAAAGGGGCTTCATAGCGCGTCTTTTGGTGATAGTCAGCTGTGATAAGTCAGCGAATATTTGAAAAGTATGGCCTTGAAATATGAGATTACCTTTCGCCCTAGCTGCTTCCAAAACCTGCTCCTTTGACCTGTAGTAATGGAATTTAGCTATTATGTCCCTAGGGGGGCCATCCGTTTTTTTAGGGGCTAATGCTCTGTGAATCCTATCAAATTTCAGTCTCTGAACATCAAGTCCTGGTACTAATTCCTGACATAACGCCATGATGGTACCTGAGAGGTCAAGAACAGACTCTGGAAGTCCCCTAAATCTTAAATTCGATCTTCTGGCGCGGTTTTCAAAATCTTCCAATTTACTATGGAGTTCCATGTTTTCTTCCTTCAATATATCTATTTCTGACTGACAATCCTGCGTATAAACTTCTATTTCATCCATTTTTGCCTCCAGAGTTTCAGTGCGGCTACCTAGGTCTCTAATTTCCTTAGTCAGGTTTGTGGTAATCTGTTCTGAGGTGCGTTGCAGTGCCTTATTGAGCATTCTCTCAAATTGCTTTAGGATCTCTGAGGGGACAGTGGCATTTATTGTAGGTAATTGCGTTAATGTAGACATATTATCCTCCTCACTGTCTGTGCTCAGGACACTGAAGGATGCTGATGGCTTTTTTCCCTGTGACAAGCGCTGCTTGCTATTCCCTGCAGCGCTTGTCTCTGAGGTACCTGAGGTGAATGGCGCCTTTTTCACTGAGCCCTTTGGCTGCTGTGCTGCGCTGACAGGGTTAGATTTCCCTTTATTCCTGGCACCCCCGAGTACCATTTTGGTTTGAAAGGCTTCTCCTCACCTCCAGGGATGATATCCAGCTGGTCCCAGCGATGTGCGGTGATTAAAAATACTAATTCACCCGCGATCCATCCACCCCACGGAGCGGAGCTCTAGTGCCGCATTACCGTGCAGCTAGACCCCGCGCATGCGCTCTCCAAACAGTCATTTCTCACACAGCTCCCGGTTCTCGCTCTGTAACGAGCGATTGCTGGTGCCCGGCGGAGATCGCGCCCGCCGGGCACGCACGTCGGCACTAGGGGCGAGCCCCTAATGGCTGGAATGCGAAATTACGTATACCTACATGATTTGTCGCAGCCGAGCCGACCTGTCGCCGTATAACTGAACTGCTAAAGCTTAGTATAAAAAAATCTTTAAAACTCATCTTAGATTTATTTGCCAATAGCAGACTTACTCCCTACATGTGTATTTTTTGACAATATTGTAACATTTCAGGTTGGTAATTATGCTGCTAATTATGTTGTATGTAATATGTTTTATGGGTTATGCAAAGGAGCAAGGAAATGGTCAGTAATTACAAGTGGAGGTCTTTGAAAATGATGCTATGAACATATATTTTGTGAGCACCTTTTCAGCCAGAGGCACATTACAACATTAGACAAGCCTGTTCACGAATCAGCTGAATGAGTTCCAGTTAAGAAAGATAAAGAAGAATAGCAAAAGAGCAAAACAAGCTGAAGAACGACACGTTAGAAATTACTTCTACTTTTCTACTTTTGCACCTCATGGACAAGTTGGAGTGATTGTGTACCCAACACCACATCCCAATCATAATTGTTTTATACCAACACACATGACCACCTGGGATATCAAAAAAAGACTTTCAGCAGGGAATACGTATATCCTGAAAAAGGAAATGCATTTAATGTATTTGCACCATCAAAGTAGACTTAAAGGGGTGTTCCAGTAATTTTTTTATGTTTATTAAAAGTCAGCAGCTACAAAAAGTGTAGCTGCTGGCTTTTAATAAACATACACTCACCTGCTCCACGTTCCAGCGACGCGCCGGCCGGGGCTCCGCTCCTCTCCCCCCCTCTCCGGTCGGCGTCTTCATTCCAAGTGTGGGCACCCGGCCGTGAAAGCTTTCGGCTTCACGGCCGGGCACCCACTGCGCATGCCCGAGCGTCACTGCGCATGCGCGAGCGGCGCTGCGCCATCCAATTGGACAGGCGATCACCTACAGGGAGGGGCTGCAGAAAGGCGATTAGACTATTCGCCTTAGCAGCCCCTCGGCGGGAAGGAGGAAGTGGGACAGGAAGTCCCACTCCTCCTGAAGCCCCCCCTCCCCCCCAAAAAAATTACATGCCAAATGTGGCATGTAAGGGGGCGAGGAGTGGATTAAGCAGAAGTTCCACTTTTGGGTGGAACTCCGCTTTAAATTGCCCCCTTCCTTAAAATGTAAGTAAACCCATCCAATCGTTTTGAGCCAAGGAAGATGCCATCTTTGCCTCTGTTTAATCTACAAATGCCATGATGCTGCACATGTGATCAGTTATGACACCAGCCATTGGATGGTTTGACAGTTTGGTTGAGAGAACAACCAATGGGAGTATTACATTTCTGGAAAGTGCTGGAAATGAAACTGTTTTATGGATGGGTTTACTTTCGCTTTAAAGAGGAAGTAAATCCTGCTGGGTTTTACTTCCTCTTTTGCTCACAGCAAAGCCTGCAAATGAGACTTACTTCCTTGCATACTAGCCCATTATGTGCCACTTACCTGCAAAAGAATCCAGCAATGTCCCCAGTGTTGGCAGCGTCCATCTTCTGGCCCCTCTTCCTTCCGGGCCACGGACTGTGATTCGCCGGAGCCGTGTGACGTCACTCCTGCGCATGTGCACGGGAGCCATGATTAACAGCACAGGCTAGGGAAGAAACGGCACTTTGTTTTGTTTCTTCCTCGTGCATGCAGCGCTGGGATTTTCGGCGAACTACAAGGGAAATATCTCCTAAACGGTGCACTTTTAGGAGATATGTCCACTACCTATAGGTAAGCCTTATTCTAGGCTTACCTATAGGTAGATGTCCAAAAAGTGGGTTTACAACCACTTTAATTATAATTAGATGTAAGGCCTCTTTCACACTAGGCAGACTCCATCGCAGCGGAGTCCACCAGCTCCTGCCAGCTCAGTGGGAGATCTCTCTGTGGATCTCTGCTGAGCCAGTGGATGACAGGTCCCTCTCTGCTCACTATGGGGCTTGTGCAGTGCCGCTGTCTCCTGGCTGTCCGCCATGGACGGATGGCGACGTATCGCCATCCGTCCGACGCTCCATAGAGATGTATGGAGCGGCAGTTCAGGTCCGCCGACAAATATGACAGGAGGACCTGAATGGTCCGACAATGTGAAAGGGGCCTATTGTTCATTAAAAAAGATAAGAATCACTTTCCCATCTTCTAAGAGCACTTGGAGGGTGTTCTGGATAGGATGTTTAATGCTATTTCCTTGATGAATATTCAGTAAGTAGTATAGTTGATTTTTGGGTAGGATTCCTTCTAAAACAAGACAATAACATATAAGCCACAGTCTTAACTAAAACAGTATCCAATTGCAATTGCCCCAAAACATGGCATGTAATTACTTTACAAGCCAACAGAAAAATCCAGAATCAGGTAAGCAATAAAAAACAGAGAAAGAGATGTCATCATGAGTAATGGACATTTCTAAGTGACCTATTGTAGGATAGAGTACAGACAAGAATCTATTAGGTAAACGGCCTAGCTATACATTATATATAATAATCAGCAGCTGTCGAATGTGCAAACCTTGTTCCAGGATGTAGGAAACATTGTCTGGGTCTAATTGCCTCAAAAATAATGCATGTGAATTTTTTTTTTTTTATGTTAGTGCTGTGGATTACAAACTGTATTGCTGTTGTCATACAGAGCACAATGGTTCAGATCGCCATTGACTCAAAGAATCTTCACATCCAAAGCAACCAGAAGTGCTTCCCCCACCCACTACTGTGACCTGTAGTGACGGATATTTTGGATGTAAAAATTCTATGAGTAACTTTGTCCAGCAACAGACTGATGATTTTTTGAGCGGGTGTCAGGAAAGGTAACTATAAAGTATCTTCTTTTGCAAAAGCTTTTTGTTTTTAACTTTTATGTTGGCTACAGGTTCACTTTAATGGACCATTAATTATAATTTGTGGTTTTACTAATAAAGCTAAGCTGCAAAGAGAACATAATAATTATGAAAATGAAACAAAGGATACTGTCTATAGAGATGGATGACATGTCAGGACACAGGAAGGTTTGGGGGGTGTTGGCAAAAAACTTTATTATCTTCTGCCATTCACAAACTGAAGAACAGCTGGTGAAAAAAATTACTTTGTATTTACTATGTGCAGTTGCCCTAGGGACTTTTAGTAAATTACTATATCACTTTCAGGTGACAGTGTTGTTTAACAGGGATTGCACTTTCTCTTTGGCAGCAAATCTTTAAAACATTATTATTCATTCTTCACAAAGCTTTTCCAAAAAGTCAAATTGTTGCTGTTATGTCAACTACCACAGAATTTCAATGTATCTTTATGGTGACTATCTGCATGAGTCAAAAAATACCATTTGAAGAACAAAAACAATAATTCTTGTTCCGCGGGGAGACGGTGTCCGGTGACCAGGTGTCATACATTGGAAAAGATTGTGCCGAAATTCCAAGATTTCTTGCTGGCAAATATGGTAATTTTGCAAAGAGGCTGGATCTGAGCTTTAACTTATTACAGTGACATACTCTGCTATGGTTGTCTGAGAAAGCCGTGTGCTTTGGCTGGTGTGTTTGGAGACTACCTAAAGGCCCTGGCTGGGTTTGGCCACAAGTACTCTATTTTAGCATATCTGGTAAGAGTCCCCCCTATTTGGTGATTCTTATTGGTGGTGGCTTTCCTTGGTGTGCTTATCATCCTGTTTCATCTGCGGTACATCACCATATGCTGTATATATATTTCTTTCATGCTCCTTGGATCTCGTATCCATCCACACAATTGGAGGAATATTATCTGGACCATCAGCGGCAGTTTTTGATAAAGACCCTTGCTGGGGGATTCCAGCTGCAAGCTTTGATTGCTTGCCCTTCTGGTAAGCGCATAGTCATTTTCATCTTTTCACTGGTGGAGGATTTTTGTTTGCTAGTCACGTTTAAAACATCACTCAACAATTTATTTAATTTGAATTATCAATATATATTTATTGTTCTTTGGACACTTATGGACACTAATTTTTTTTCAATTCAATTGTACATTTATTTTCATATTTGTTTAGCGCAACTTATCTGCTTTGTTAAGGCCATACAGGAGTTCCAGGACCTTATATAAGGGTAACATTGCCCTCTTTAGGGTCACAAGATACATTAATACCCCTCTGGTTACCCTGATCCTGTGAGTCCTCTGCCACCTCTGACAACCTGGGTTCAAACATTTTCTCCTTTAAATAGCAACAGTGAAATACACCAGAATTGATTAAAAAATAGTTTACTCAATGGGATGAAAATAAAAGGAATTAAAGAGTCAACCTAAGTTTACACCTTAAAATGTTGTCTTCAAATTTTTTTTATTAATAAGGGAACAACTATCCCTTTAAAGATTCAAATATTCAACAGTTAACACTTTAACACTCTTGGTGCTTAGATAAGTGCATATAATGCAATATAATGTGAATAGATTATAGGAGAGCAGAGGAATGGCTCTTATCAGAGTCAGACCCCTATTTATTGCTCCTTACCATATCAATGCAGAACAGCAGATAAACAAGTACAACTTTTAGCAAACAAGAACTGTATTGGAATTCAACCTGCTCTTACAGAGAGTTATTGGTGAACTGTAGCTCCCTGAGATGGAGAGGGAGGTAAAAGTAGCCCTGTGTTGCTGTGTGGCAGTCCAGTTAATCTTCAGCTAGCTCTCAGGTGTTTAATTGCATGCAAGAAATATTGGATGGCAAAGTAGTTGATCCAATAGGTTGTGTATAACCAGCAGATAATCTTCCTGTGTAAATCAAAACTGTAACTGTATTCACAGTGATCACTGTCTATGATATAGTGATACAAATCCTTGGACTAAAGATGGCAATAGGTACAAGAGACAATGGTGTCTATATACAGTGTCTATTATACTAGGCTATTGCCCACTCATCACACTGAAACAGGAGATGATGATGATCTCTCAAGAATGTGGCTCAAGGGATGACATCCCGCCCCACCGCACCACGGTTTCCACGGATCCGATATCTCTGCAGGATGAATGAAATAAGAACGGCTTCCAAGCTTCTTCCAGACAGTGAAGGGGAACTGTCTGCAGGTGTCCCTCCAGATATCCGCTGGGTAACTCTGCCAGAGCAGGCCACAACTGCAGCTCACCCTGTAACAGATTCCCTGCATGCAGATCCCAAGAGAGTGCGCCAGGCCTCAAACCTTTCCTCTTATAGTCACCCCCAGTGGTCTGTTCTTCTCCATCAGCCAGCTGGTAGTTGTAATTTCACATAATACAGCCAGAGGGCAAATCCTATCCGTATGGACTACACAACCCAAGATGCATTGCTCTGTCTCGTCTCTTGATTAAGAAAGTAACAGGACTGCCAAAACTGGAACACTAGAGGGATACAGCTCCCCCTGAAACAAAGCCATACAGCGTCTTCTGATTGCAGGAATAGATATATATCCAGCTCCTGGCTACATCAGTATAAAATTGCATCTTATTTTGTAGTGGTCACAGAGCTTAAGGATGGCCTTCAATAATCTCATGTTTAGTATCAGTTATTACATATAGATTGTAGTGTCCTCTGATGCTGTTTATGACACTAGTTTAGCAAATACTCCACTTTGAGATACCTTTCTTGCTTTATATACCAGGTAAAATGTCTTGTACATTGAGGTACATAAATGGCAAACAACATATAAACAGTGTATATATATAAAGCAGCGCTCCTATTGGAATTAATATACTATGCTATGTAAGTCCAAAGTTTATTTGGAAAAACAATGGAAAAGAAATAGTCCCAAAAAGTGATCCGTGAGAAGAGAGTAGGAATGTCTCCTGTGGAGCAGATCCAGTGATATCCTTATAACCAACACCACCACTCGTGCAATAGTCAGGTAAAACTCAGACAACGCTGGATAATGAGCGTTGTATAATAACACAAATCACAGCTTGGGGTGAATCCAATCCAATCCTCTTTAAATCTCAACTCCCATGTGAGGAAAAAGACAAATGGTGGCACATATCATAATTCCGTTTGGTTTTCATTTTAAAAAGCATAAAAAGGTAGGAATTGCACTTATAATTTAGTAGCAAAAGTCAGGTAATACATCATATAAAACGCTCATCGCTAGATCAGGTCACAGAAACGAGCATCCAGGGCGGAATCCACCGCTTGATTCAGGTTTGTTTCTCCCGCTGATAGTAGCAGCTCCAGCTATCATTAGCTTGCTTGCGACAGGTGCATTGTAGATCTGCACATTTCTTGCTCTGTTTGGTTATATTATCACTGTTTTAATTTATAATTTCATTATTATAAGCACTATCTGTCTACCTAAGCGCTGAGTATTTGGGAAGGCCTGTCTGTTTTAGTTTACACATTGAGGTACAGCTTACAGAAACCTCTTTCCAGTTCTTACTCAGTGCCACCCAGTGTTAATTTTGTCAATGAAATTAACATCATTTTAGTTGACTAAAATACAACTAAAACAATTTAGATGACTAAAATACGGGTAAAAATAACAATTGTATTTTAGTCAAAAGCCTATAACTAAAACTAAATAAAAATTTGACATCAAAATAACACCACACTACCATAATAAGTATAAGTAGGGGGCATCAACTAAGCTGCTGAAAGGAAGAAAAAAATTATTAGAATATTTATTTATTTTCTTATTATTTAATGTTGGTAATATATTCAGGTAATATGTGCAATGGCATTACAGCCAATAGAGTTTTTGGTGTTTTTTAGATTTTAATGTTGCGCTTCTGTTTGTCAAAAATAAATATAATAAATAAATATATATTTTTGTTTGTTTATAAAATGTGGTTTTATTTATGAAGACGTTCTATATCACAATGGCTAAATCTTTGTCTGTAGTTAATCTTAATATCATAAATAATAACATATTATTCAATGTTCACCCCAGGACTATATAATGAGTTTGTAAATTCTAAAGAAATGCTTCAATAATAGATTACATTTTAACTAAACACATTCGACTTTAGTCAACTAAAATGTACTGGAGGTTTAAGTTGACTAAAATAAGACTAAAACTACTCAGATGACTAAAATACGACTAAAACTAAAATGGCATTTTAGTCAAAAGACTATGACTAAAACCAAATCGAAATTTGACATCAAAACTAGCACTGGTGCCACCTATGCTTTTAGATGTCTAACCTAGCTACAGCTTGCATTTACCTTCATGCATTTACAGGCTATTTGGATGAAATTCTGTCCCTGTGTCTACTAAAAACCACTGGCTATGTAAACAATAGCAGACCAAGAGGGCAATAGTAACTGAAATTTAAAGGATAAGTTCATCTTTACAAAATAAATTATATTATTATCCACGCCCTCTGACGAAAGCATTGACGAAACGCGTCAGCACGTTATTATATTGTAAGTGTGCAATCTTGAGGGAATCTTTGTGATGAGATGAGCAACATTTAGATGGAGTGTATGTTGTGTGCTGGCAACATCTATTGAAAGACAAGCCTATAACCCAGTATAATTTGGTAAGTGAATTACCTAGGGGGATTGTGACACAAGCGGTGAGGCGAAGGTGATCGTGTTTGAACTAAAATCTCTAAACGATTTCTTCTATGACGGACAAATCTACACTCACTTCTTACTTATAAAGTGGACTTTCTACTTGTGCACACTATTCAAGTGGACTTTTCAGCAATCTTAAAAAAACATGTGGATTGTTTAGCACTACTAATGTTATAGTATTTTGCTTTGACATAACTCTGGTAAAAAAAATGTATAAATGCACATTTTATTGCAGGTAAATATGCATTTATAATTTTTTTTTTGTTAGGAACCTTTAAAGCATTGCAGATCATGCGTGTAATGCCACGGTTCTGCAGACTGTCTGTATACCTCAGATACGAGCAAGCAGTTACACCTGAGACAGGAAGCCCAATGAACTACCACATAGTTTGCCAGCTCTGTGGTAGATTGTTGTGAACTACAAGCCGACAGCCGCAAAGTCTTTCAGACGTCCTTGCATTGATATATGTCCCCTAGGGCAGGACCCAGGTCCCCAAACACTTTTATGACAATAACTTGCATATTAACCTTTAAAATTATCACTTTAGATTTCTCCCATAGCCTTTTACAGGGTGTTTTGCAGCTTTTCGAATTTGCCGCGAACACCCCAAATTGTTCGCTGTTCGCCAAACAGGCGACTAGGCAATGTTCGAGTCGAACATGAGTTCGACTCGAACTCGAAACTCATCCCTACCGGTCAGTTGTTACTGGACTTTTGTTACAATATATTCTTGTTACTGCATTTGGACCGAATCATGCTGCACCTATCCACAAGCTAAATACTCAAATACAATACATATACAAACGCTATTCTACCTGTCCACAGATTTGTATTTGTGTCAATCCAATTCCAGGATTTACACAGGTCTGCCACACAGTACAATCCTGTCTTGCAATGCAGTAGACATGATTCTTTTCTCTTTTTTTTTTGGCTTCAGTTCTTTAGCACTTGCAGGTTTTGTTCCTTCCTCGCCTTGTAACAGGGCAATATAGGGAAAGTAAAAGCTTGATGACCTCTTCTCTCTGTCATTCTTGTCTTTTCCTCCTATTCGCATTCTTCTTTTTAGCACACAAACACTGTAACCAGGGCTGTTGTTAGAAATCATGGGGCCCTGTACAGATTACCTGACGGGACCCCCATTAATCCTGCCCTCACCCCAACCCAGGCCCCTCCCCTTAACCCACCTCTGCAGATTTCTCACCATTTACATATGCACACACAATCATTATGGCTCATCACTACAGGGGGACAGAGATGGTTTAATTTTTTTTTTTCAATTTTATTTTATTAACAAAAATGTTTTCACTGTGTCTTTCATTTTTTTGTATCTCTTTTATTGCTATCAGAAGTAATGAACAACCTCCCTAGTGATAGCATGGGGCAGTGACAGGTCCCCTTTATGGAGAGATCTGGGGTCTATTAGACCCCATATCTATCCTCTGGCCTTCAAAGTATCTGATCAAATGTAGATCGGTTTGATCAGTTGCTTGTTCAAGCCGGTAATTGCTCCTGGTTTCTGACAGCACACAGTGGGAGGAACGACATCAGTTCTACTCATTGTGTCCCAGGAAATGGATGCTGCTGCTCACAGGACCGATTGCATTGGAGAGCCCAGCAAAGGTGGTGGCGTGATGGTGGTGGAACCCCCTTCCACTGACTGTAAAAGTAATCCAGGGGCTTCTTAGCCACTAAGATTACTTTTTACTTTGTGCAGAATCGCTGGGGCTAAAAAATGATATCTTGATCATCGCTGCAGCTATGATCAAGATATCACCCTTACAATCCAGCAATGTACCAGTACGTCGCTGGACAGGAAGTGGTTAAAGGGAAGTGGTTGGGGGGGTACATGTTTACCGCCCCCCAAATGCAAGTGTAAAGCAACATCTCACTACATCTTCACCAGCATTATGAAAATCACACAGGCAGCATGTATTCTGTCATGGATCTGTCAGTGTTAAATGGCTTTTGGGTTCTGACTTTGGCTGTACTGTGCGTTACAAACTATAACCCAGTACAGCCATAACAAAGTAGGCACCCAACAGCAATATGACACACTGTGACAGATCCATTACAGAGCACATGCTGACTATGCTGCCTGCGTAAGTATCATAATTCTAAATAAACATACTGTAACTTGCCATGCTGTGTGTAAGCCATACACAGTGAGGATTCTATCCTCTGTGCTCCACTCACTGTGTGCTCTGCAGCCAGGGTGCCCGGGTTCTTGCTCCCTTGTCAGCCACAGAGCCGCCTATTGCCTTACATCAGTCTCGGCAGTCGGCACATGAGGAGTTGAGGATGGGAGGCAGAGCGGAGCATCGTAGTATCACTCCGCCAGGGAAGGCAGTGAGCAGCAGTGGCCGGGACAAATTAAAAAGCAGAGTAATGTGCAGTGCGGTTTTATGTACATCCGCCCGAAAAACAAGAAATAGTCCCACCACTGCGCTCACATCCTGGGCATCTCTGATGACCTGATGGGGCCCAGGAATATGTAATTACAGCCCCTATCCCTAAGCAAGTAGTAGCGGGGGAAGGAGGTGAAGTTTAGAAAGCTCTATTTTTTTAATTGACAGAAATTAACTGTAAAGTTGCCCGGGCCCCCCTGTGGAGCTGCTGGGGTCCGGGCAAAGTACAACAGGGCTGCCTGTACTGCCCTATCATCGGCCCTGACTGTAGCATAATTGACTGGCTCCCTGTGCTGCTTCTAGCCTGAGCTCAGTTGTATATGGAGCTGCAAGAGGCTGATTCCAGGTCAAATTCAGCTACACTGCTTGATTAAAAATGTACTATTCATATCTTTCATATCTGCCTGGGGTTCAGCTTTAAGGAATTTTACAGCCATGCCCTTGTCTGCACTTGTTATATGTATAACCTAGAATACCAATAGATATATCTAGCAGATGTACTCCTCTATTTTATCTTCTGGCACATGAAATGTTATAGGTGGTGACATAGCTATAAACTATGGAATGTTACAGCTGGTTCTACAGCCAGACTGTCATTATAAACTTCAGCATTGATTTTACACTTTCTCAAAAAAGCTTCCTCTCCCTGACCCCGACTCATGCAACATATCTTTCAGGTATTAGACATAAAAAATAGTCTTTTGGCAAAGACATTATCAATTTAAGATAACGTAAAAATTGGCCTACCGTTACAAGCTTGTCAGAGGGTGTTTCATGCGGGTCAGTAATCCATTCTCTAAATATGTACCTGATTTAATAAAGTGTAGCCCAGATTGCATGGAAGAATAATACCTTCTGAGATTTTTCCAAGAAACACTTTCATTTCTGCAAAGAATGCTTGAAGCAAGACTGCAGTAAGATTAAAATAGACAAATTAATGTATTTCTGTTAATTATTTCAAGCAGTTTATGTGAATGCTACTCAGTATCAGCTTTTTGCACTTCCTGTACAACAGAATTTAAAATGGGAGAGGGAGAAGCTTTTGAAATCAATCATTATAAGTTATAATGTGCTGGTATACATCGCATACTAGCACATTATGTGAAAATTACCTTAAAACAAAGCCCTCCAGTGACACTCTGGGAAAATCCACTCTGCACTACAAGTGCACTGCACTACAAAAAATAGGTGTCAGCGTTTAATTATGGGATGTGAGGTTCCAGCACCTTATACCTCAGGACCCCTTTAATTACACAGCACCCTGCACCTCTGGACCCCTTTACATCACACAGCACCTTGCACCTCTGGACCCTTCTACATTACACAGCACCCTGCACCTCTGGACCCCTTTACATCACGCAGCACCTTGCACCTCTGGACCCCTTTACATTACACAGCACCGCACCTCTGGACCCTTTAACATTACACAGCACCTTGTACCTCTGGTCCCCTTTACATTACATAGCACCGCACCTCTGGACCCTTTTACATTACACAGCACCCTGCACCTCTGGGCCCCTTTACATTACACAGCACCCTGCACCTCTGGACCCCTTTACATTACACAGCACCCTGGACCCCTTTACATTACACAGCACCCTGCACCTCTGGGCCCCTTTACATTACACAGCACCCTGCAACTCTGGACCCATTTACATTATACAGCACCCTGCACCTCTGGGCCCCTTTACATTACACAGCACCCTGTACCTCTGGACCCCTTTACATCACACAGCACCTTGCACCTCTGGACCCTTCTACATTACACAGCACCCTGCACCTCTGGACCCCTTTACATCACGCAGCACCTTGCACCTCTGGACCCCTTTACATTACACAGCACCGCACCTCTGGACCCTTTAACATTACACAGCACCTTGTACCTCTGGTCCCCTTTACATTACATAGCACCGCACCTCTGGACCCTTTTACATTACACAGCACCCTGCACCTCTGGGCCCCTTTACATTACACAGCACCCTGCACCTCTGGACCCCTTTACATTACACAGCACCCTGGACCCCTTTACATTACACAGCACCCTGCACCTCTGGGCCCCTTTACATTACACAGCACCCTGCAACTCTGGACCCATTTACATTATACAGCACCCTGCATCTCTGGGCCCCTTTACATTACACAGCACCCTGTACCTCTGGGCCCCTTTACATTACACAGCACACTGCACCTCTGGGCCCCTTTACATTACACAGCACCCTGCACCTCTGGGCCCCTTTACATTACACAGCACACTGCACCTCTGGGCCCCTTTACATTACACAGCACCCTGCACCTCTGGACCCATTTACATTACACAGCACCCTGCACCTCTGGACCCCTTTACATTACACAGCACCTTGCACCTCTGGACCCTTTTACATTACACAGCACCCTGCACCTCTGGACCCCTTTACATTACATAGCACCGCACCTCTGGACCCCTTTACTTTACACATCCCCCACAGTTTGTTACACAGACACCTAACAGTTCTGGACCCCCTGCATGTTACACAGACCTCCCTACAGTACAGAACCCCTCCCTACAGTGCAGACGCCCTCCCTACAGTACAGACCCTCTCCCTACAGTGCAGACCCCCTCCCTACAGTAAAGACCCCCCTACATTACAGACCCCCTCTACAATACAGACCCCCCTACCTTACAGCCCCCCTCTACAATACAGACCCCCCATTCATTACAGACCCCCCTACATTACAGACCCCCTTTATAATACAGACCCCCTCCATACAGTACAGACCCCTCCCTACAGTACAGACCCCCCCCTACATTACAGACCCCCCTACAATAAATACCCCCTCTACAATACAGACCCCCCTACATTACAGACCCTGAGAGTCTGAGAGTGCACTGGGGGGAGATGTGACAGGCCACCGCTGCCCACCGGGCATATGCCTGGTATGCCCTATGGCCAGTCCAGGCCTGGCAACAAGCAAATACTGCTGACCACTGTGTCCCAAGTAGCAGAACAGAGAGTCAAGTCTACTATGAGTGCTCACTGGGTCATTGTCCAGTTGCCCAGTGTGACTTTTTGAAAGTGCAGCATTTTGTGAAGTCTGTTGCTCCAGACTATGGTGGCTATCCTGTCAGGGTCCATTAGTTATTTCCCTCTTTGTTCAGCTCTCAGGCTTGTCTGTTTGTACTGTATATGCATTTTCTAGTCATACCTTATGCCTAGTACACACATTATTTTTTTTTTTTCGTTCAACCCAGCAGGCGGAATGGAAAAAACAGAAAAATTGCCACACTAACTAAGTGATGTTAGTACCGCAATCTCTCCCACCATTGGCTGCAAGCGCTGTTTGGATGCTGGTTTTCCAGCATGTCCCTTCAACAAAAGCCGATCCTTAGAGCAGCTTCTGTCAGAAGAACAGTATACACATGGTCCGAATAATATTTAGGGTCTGATCTTGCTAAAGGACTGGGTCTAGAAAGACGACCTGTAATAGTTAATGTATGTACCTTACAAAGGTAAGAATTTTAAGAATAAGTACACTTGAGGATAAAGTGGACCTTCTACCAAACAGCAATGCATAGAGAAGATTACATTGTTCTGGCAAACTGATGCAGAATGTCTGGAAACACGCCCAAGGCAAAATAAAGTCAGTTTGTAAGTTCTCCCAAGAAGGCTGCAGGTGTGCACACTTCACTAAGGGTTGGCAGCTTTCCAAAATATAAAAATGTTTATTCTCTGCTACCTTGGCATGGCATTTCTTCCTTTCCTAAAAGGATAGCCAGGACTGGCCAGGAAGTCAATTCTATTTGAAGTAAGAAAGCAAGTAATCAAGGTACATCAATATTTTTTTCATTGTATAGTTAAAAACAAGGATAAAATCTAGGTATGTTTCACCCCCATTTAATATTCAATTTACTAAACAATTACTAAACTCTAAACTATTGGATTTTGATTACTCCACAATCCCCTCATTCTTCAGCTTTATGCATAAGAGAGAGAGGTTAATATTGTCTGAAAGCTGGCCAGTGCATTCTTCCTAGATGATAATAATGAAAATTCTTTATTTAGACCTAGCATGATTCATGTCCTTAGTGATATCATGTGTAGAGTACGTATTTAGTTATGTGTTTCTATCAAGGCCTTGTATAATAGTGGCCAGTTATATTCTCTACATTAGTTATATATTATCATCCCTGAGTTTGAAGGCTTAAAGGGCCAGATTCTCGTACCTGCGGCGCAGCGTAACGTAACCCGTTTACGTTACACCGCCGCAAGTTTTCAGTCTAAGTGCCCGATCCACAAAGCACTTACCTGGAAACTTGCGGCGGTGTATCGTAAACACGTCCGGCGCAAGGCGGCCCAATTCAAATGGGGCGGGTACCATTTAAATTAGGCGCGCTCCCGCACCGGACGTACTGCGCATGCTCCGTTCGCAAGTTTCCCGACGTGCTTTGCGTGAAATTACGACGTGCCGCCGTGTTGAGAATCGCGACGTGCGTAACGTACTTACGCCGGGAAAACAAAAAAAATCAAAAGCGACGCGGAAAGACAGGCATACTTTAACATGGTGGAGTAATTTTACACCATGTTAATAGCAGCCCTATCTTTGCGACGGGAAACTAAGACCTGCGCCGACGTAATGACGGGAAAAACCTTCGTGGATCGCCGTAACTGCTAATTTGCATACCCGACGCTGGTTTACGATGCAAACTCCCCCCAGCGGCGGCCGAAATATTGCATCTTAGGATCCGACCGTGTAATTCAATTACACCTGTCGGATCTTAGGGCTAGCTATGCGTAACTGATTCTATGAATCAGTCGCATAGTTAGAACGGCCCTAAAACAGAGATACGACGGCGTATCAGGAGATACGCCGTCGTATCTCTTTTGTGAATCTGGCCCAAAGTGTCCATAGTCACTTCAATACCGGGCACTTTCACCCCTTCCTGCCCAGAAACATTTTCAGCTTTCAGTGCAGTCATGCAACACTTTACCCATATAAAATGTTTATAATTTTTTCACACATTTTTCCTTTGGTGGTATTTAATCACCACTGGATTTTATTTTATTTTTTTCATAAACAGATGAAAGGAGATTATTTTCTGTTATAAAATTTTGCAAATAAGAATTTTTTCTTCTTCACTGATGTGCGCTTAAAAGGCTGCACTGATGGGCACTGGTAGGCTGCAATGATGGGCACTGGTGAGGGGGCACTGATAGGCAGCACTGATGGGCACTAGGGATGAGCCGAACACCCCCCGGTTCTGTTCGCACCAGAACATGCGAACAGACACTTTTTTTGCGAATACCATTAAAGTCTATGGGACACGAACGTGAAAAATCAAAAGTGCTAATTTTAAAGGATTATATGCAAGATATTGTCATAACAAGTGTTTGGGGACCTGGGTCCTGTCCCAGAGGACATGTATCAATGCAAAAAAAAAGTTTTTAAAACAGCCGTTTTTTTCAGGAGCAGTGATTTTAATAATGCTTAAAGTGAAACAATAAAAATGAAATATTCCTTTAACCACGTCAGCCCCGTAAAATTTGGCTGGCCAAAGACCAGGCCACTTTTTGCGATTCGGCACTGAGTCGCTTTAACTGACAATTGCGCAGTCGTGTGATGTGACTCCTAAACAAAATTGATGTCCTTTTTTTCCCACAAATAGAGCTTTCTTTTGGTGCTATTTGATCACCTCTGCGGTTTTTACTTTTTGCTCTATAAACAATATTGGAGCGACAATTTTGAAAAAAAATTCTATATTTTTAACTTTTTGCTATAATAAATATCCCCCAAAAATATATATATATATATATATATATATATATATATATATATATATAAACATATTTTTTCCTCAGTTTAGGCCGATACGTATTTTTCTACATATTTTTGGTGAAAGACAATGCAATAAGCGTTTATTGATTGGTTAGCGCAAAAGTTATATAGGGGGTAGTTTTATGTCATTTTTATTAATAATATTTTTTTTAATGGCGGCGATCGCCGATTTTTTTCGTGACTGCGACATTGTGGCGGACACATCAGACATTTTTGACACCATTTTGGGACCCATTGTAATTTTTACAGCGATCGGTGCTATAAAAATGCACTGATTGCTGTAATGACACTGGCGGTGATGGGGTTGACCTTTAGGGGGTGCTGAAGGGGTTAAGTGTGACCTAGGGAGTGCTTCTAACTGTTAGGGGGCATGGCTTGCCGTGACACGTCACTGATCGCTGTTCCCGATGACAGGGAAGAGACAATCAGTGACATGTCACTAGGTAGAACGGGGAGATGTTGTGTTTACACTAACATCTCCCCGTTCTTCAGCTCTGTGACCCGATCTCAGGAAATCGTCGGACATCGAGTCCGCTGGTCCCGCAGGCACGGTCACTGAGCTTGCGACAGGGTCGTAAGCGCACCGCCAGCGACACGTGGACGAACACACGGCCTGCAAATTAAAGGGGACTATATATACACCCATTTGTGCAGCCGTGCCGTTCTGTATATCCTCGTGTGGCGGTCAGGAATCGGTTAATTATCGTGCCTGAGGAGTCCCCTTAGTTTGCATGTAAAGTGACGGATATTTCCGGTGTTTAAAACAGTACCGCAGCAAAATTATTTTTCATTTAAAATTGCTTGTGGCTGTAATATATTGCCGGATCCTGGAAATATGCATAAAAAAATAATTGAAAAAAATGGCGTGGGTCCTCCCTCCAGTCCATACCAGGCCTTTCGGGTCTGGAATATATATTACGAGGGCACTCGTAATAAATGTCAAAATGTAAAAAGAAAATGGCACAAGGGTCCCCCAAAATCCATACCAGACCCTTCAGGTCTGGTATGGATTTTAAGGGGAACACTGCACCCAAAAATAAAATGGCATGGGGTCCCCCAAAAAATCTATACCAGACCCTTATCCAAGCACGCAACCTGACAGGCCATAGGAAAAGGGGGGTATGAGAGAGTGCCCCCCCTGAACTATACCAGGCCACATGCTCTCAACATGGAAAAGGTGCTTTGGGATCCCCCCCAAAGCACCTTGTCACCATGTTGATGGGGACAAGGGCCTCACCCCCACAACCCTGGCAATTGGTTGTGTGGGTCTGCGAGCAAGGGGCTTAATGGAATCTGGATGTCCCCTTTAACAAGGGGGGCCTCAGATCCTGCCTCCCCCTTGTGAATGGGTAGCGGGTACATTTTACCCCTACCCATTCACCAGAAAAGTGTCAAAGTAAAAAGGACAGGAGACGGTTTTTGACAATTCCTTTATTTTATAAAAAGTGTCCCATGATGTAAATCCATCACCAATCACGGCATCCAATGGTCAAGAGAAAAAAAGAAAAACAACCCAGAAAACTCTGCCACCATGGGAGGAGTCCCTCCGACTGTTGTCATTTCGCTTTGACAGCTGTTGTATAGGCAAGGGCGGGGGCCACCCGGTTACGTAAATGGGGGAGCCTTCCAGCTCTCACATAACATGATGTCAGAAGGGGGCAGGGTCACCCAGTTACATCACCGGGTCGCCCCACCCATGGCTATATAACAGCTCTCATCAGGAAAAGACAGCAGTCGGGGGAACATCTCCCATCGAGGTGGAGCTTTTTTTTCTATTTTTGGGGTACGTCGGCACTGTGATTGAAGAAGGATGGACATCCCGGGACACTTTTTTTTTCATAAAGGCATTGTCAAAAACTGTCTCCTGTCGTTTTTACTTTTTTTACATTTTTCTGGTGAATGAGTAGGGGTACAATGGGGTTCTCTTAGTCTGCCTGCAAAGTGGTGCATATGTACCGTGTAAAGAACTTGCTACAGCAAAACTGACATTTATAGAGAAATTAAAATGTAATTTAAATTGCTGGCAATGCAATGCCATTGTCGGAAATAGAAAAATGTTACAAAAAAATGTGTGGGTATGGATTTTAAGGGGAAACCCATGCCAAAATGAAAAAAAAAAACGTCATCGCCGCCCCAAATCCATACCAGACCCTTATCCCAGCATGCATCCCTGCAGGCCAGAAAAGGGGGTCAAGTGAGTGCCTCCACTACATGTCCCCATATTGATGGGGACAAGGGCCTCTTCCCAACAACCCTGGGCTAAGGTTGTGGGGGTCTGCCAGAAAGGGGCTTATCAGAATCTAGAAGCCCCCTTTGACAAGAAGGCCCTCAAATCCCAGCCCCCCCCCCCCCCCCCAAGTGAATAAGTATGGGGTACAAAGTACCTCTACCCATTCACCAAAAAAGTGTCAAAAAGAAATAAAAACACACTCACAGTTTTTGACAATTCCTTTAATAAACATAAAAAAACAATGTACCCTGATGTAGATCCATCGTCAATCACAATGTTAGCCGCAACTGCTGGAAAGAACTGCCAAAAAAAATATAATAATTTGCCCGCGACGAAGGCTAACTGCCGACTGAAAGCACACTCGTTTGAAAGTTCTTACATAGGTAAGGGGTGGGGCCATACCCCCTCACTCATTCACATGGGGGGCCAGTATCTGGGGGACCCCTTCTCCAAAGCACCCCCATGTTGAGGGCATGTGAACTGGTATGGTTCAGAAGGGGGGCGCTCCTTTTTTTTGGCGTGGGGTTCCCCTTAGAATCCATATCAAACCCAAAGGGACCCCCACGGGTTTTATTTTTCTATTGCCGGAAATGTTTTTTATTTTTCAATCAGCTGTCAGCGGAAAAGCCTATTGACAGCTGATGACTCATTCGTTGTTAAGGACTGTGTGGCCGGCTTCCCAGCCCACTCATTAACAACCAGCTATTCACTGTGTCCTGATTGGGCAAAGCTTTGTCCAGTCACCTCCTACAATGCAGCAGCGCGCAGTGCATTGTGGGGCACTTTTCCTCTGCTTCATCTGTTCGCCCAACTTCACTATGCAGTAGCGCTCATCAAGAGACAGATATTCTTTTTAGTTTGCATTGAAAGCTTTAGAGACAAGGTTAACACTTTTTAAAAATAGGTTTTAATAATAAAAAGGTCAAAATGGTGCAAATAAAATATTTACAGAAAAAGGGTGTTACAAAAGAAATGAAGAGTCAATAAATCAGGGATCTCCAAACTACGGCCGTTCAGCTGTTGCGGAACTACACGTCCTATGAGGCATTGTAAAACTGACATTTAGGCCTTGTACACACGACCGAACATGTCCGCTGAAACTGGTCCGCGGACCAGTTTCCGCGGACATGTCTGACCGTGTGTAGGGCCTCTCGGACAGTTTTCCGGCCTAGTGGACAGGTTTCCAGCGGACAAAAGTTTCTTAGCATGCTAAGAAACTTGTCCGCTGGAAACATGTCCGTCGGACATGTCCGATGGTTAGTACGACTCATCGGACATGTCCGCTGGTTATGACGTATAACCAGCGGCCAGAAATCCCGCGCATGCGTCGAATTGATTTGACGCATGCGTGGAAGCATTGAACTCGCGTGTTAGAGAATGTTGGTGTCTTATACGTCACCGCGTTTTCTGTCCGCTGGGATTTTGGTCTGATGGTGTGTACACACATCAGACCAAAAGCTCCCAGCAGACATGTCTGATGAAAACAGTCCGCGGACCGTTTTCATAGGACATGTCTGCTCGTGTGTACAAGGCCTCACAGACATGATTGGGCATGATGGGAATTATAGATCCTGAACAAATTGAGGGACATAGTTTGGAGACCCCTTCAATAAATCAACAGAGAAATTAAAAAAAGAGCTGAAAAGGAACAATACTTTCAATGTCCTGGTTTCAGAGGAGTCCAGTGAATAAACAAAAAGGGTACAGTGGCTCTCACAAGTGTTAGATGTTTTTCTTGGTTTGATGTTAACGAGAGCTGTCAAACTGACCTGCCATTCTCCTTTTCTCTCGGATCAAATTGGTGTTGACAGAGACCATCTGACCAATTACGTCTAAGCAGTGGCCATCTTGTTTATGACAATATCATTGGCCCTCCCTTACACACAGTTTTATACTAATATTAATATCTTCCAATATGTGCAGGTTGCATTCTAGAAACTGGTAGAATATTGTTTAGCATTATATTTTGTGTCCAGACATACCAAACATTTTGGATGGGCCTGTCACCCATGAGGTAACTGACTATCTCACCTTCTGTATGTGCTAGCTTAGTCATGTATGACCTTGATTTGTTCGGTATGATATTCCCCATTCAAATATATATTTAATAATAATGTTGGTCCTATTTGATTTTATGAATTGTGTGTGGATTTTGTTAAGTTGTGAATTGGGCAGAGGTCTCGGAGAGGTCACTCCACACCTGTCTGCTTTCTAGGTAGACATGTTATGGCATGCTATGTGTTCCTAGTGCTTTTATTGCCCTACAAACCACGGATGACAGAACTGAATGATTTTGTTATAGTTTTACAATAGGTCAGAGGATTGTGTTAATCTGTAGTTTTTTGCAGTCAGCAGACACTAACAGACATCCTGCCAGAACTCGACTAGCAGTTTACAGCTGTTAACAGCTCTACAAAAGCCTGTGTGCTGGTGTCTGCTGTCACTAAGTTGAGATAACAGACTCTTTTGAAGTGCGTTAAAAGTTAAGGCCATGAATTGAAGGTGGAGAGAGGTGTAAGGTCACCGGGCTATTATGACAAACATGGCTGAGACATGAGTAAAATGCATGTCGCCTTTGGCTATTCATGGACTCAATGCGCACCACCATTACATAGCCATCTTTTGGCTATAGCACGGTCGGCAAGTTGTTAAACCCAGATTATAAAAAAACTCCCATCACATGCTATATAAAAGAGTGTGCATACACACAAAGCCACTGAAGCATACATTTTGTGTAGAGTGATAAATACCAGGTTGAATCTGCCTTTATGTCACGTACCTGTTACAGAGCAGAGCCTGACGTGCGGGGAGTGGCAACTCTTGCTCCTCTGACTCCGGAACCCCTGATAGAGCAGACAGGGAGCGCAAGAGTTCAGAGTCGCACAAGCGCCTGGTATGGTGCTGTGCAGGTCTGCGGTGGTTTCCTGAAGACCCCGAAGATGCTGTGCAGAAACTGCGGAGGTGCTGGGAAGATCAGACAGCAGACGACAGGAGCTTGGTGCAGATGGCTGGAAGCAGGCAGCAGGTGGGAGGTGTACTGTAGTACAGATGCTGGCGGAGTCAGGCAGGCCGGGTCAAACACAGGCGGGCGGATCAGGTACAGAGAGGAGGCAGAGGCAGCCGGGTCGGTAACAGGCGGGCAGCAGACCGTTGGAAGGAGGAGGCAGGAGCGGAGTCAGACAGGCCGGAGGTCAGGGCAGGCGGAGATCAGAAGGGTCCAAGGGTAAGCCGGGTTCACAGGTGCAGGAGACAATCAGGTAACATAAGTCGGGTAAGGTAACAGGAACGCTGTTGACTGAGCAGCAAGAGGCTATGGGATGAGCCCCATTAAATAGCCCAACTGGCGCCAAAATGGCGTCATCACGTGCCCGCGCGCCGCTGCCGCTATTGCGCGCTCCCATGCGCGCTGATGCGCTATTGCCGCGATTGCGCGCTAATGCGCGATTAGCACCACCTAGTGGTCGGGCAGGTCCATGACACTTTAGCTGTACCCACCCCCCATCTTCTCTGTGTTTCCACTGCAGCCTGAGATTCTGTAGACCTGCTATGTCCATCTACTGAGCTTGCTCCAGTTTCAGTTCCCTTCTAAGCTATTCATTTCCAACTTTTTCTTATCTGTGCAACCCACGACCATGACCATTAAGTCACACATGTTGGTGTATATATAGAGGCTACCTTCCTTATGTCTTCCAAAGGGCAACGGTTGCCCCTTGGAAGATGTCCCATTTAGTGTTGAGCAGAATAGGCCATATTCGATTTTGCGATATATCTCGAATATATAGTCGAATATTCGAGATATATTCGCTAAATTCGAATATTCGTGATATTTTATCGAAATGAAATGATTGCGAATTTTCGCTATTGCGAATGCGAAAATAATTGCGAATTTTCGACAACTGCGGTAGGAGCACTCTGATTGGCTCAGAATATTCTTGATATTTTTTCGAAATTTCGCAAAATGCGAATGCGATATTTATTGCGCAATTTCGACAAATGCTGTAGGAGCACTCTGATTGGCTCAGAATATTCGTGATATTTTATCGAAATTTCGCAAAATGCGAATGCGATATTTATTGCGCAATTTCGACAAAGGAGCACTCTGATTGGCTCAGAATATTCGTGATATTTTATCGAAATTTCGCAATATTGCGAATGCGATAATTATTGCGGAATTTCCCCAAATGCTGTAGGAGCGCTCTGATTGGCTCATTCTGAAATCAAATATTCGAGATATTTTAGCGCAATTTCACAAAATGCGAATGCGAAATTGATTGCAGATATTTCGAAAACTGCTGTAGGAGCACTCTGAAATCGAATATTTGTGATATTTTAGCGAAAAAAATATTGCGATTGCGATATATATATATCGCGCATGCGCAATCGCGCGAACAACACGCGCCCAACACGCGACCATTTCCTGGACCCTTGCCAGTTTCCTACTTTATGATCGCATCGCAATATCAGAATGGTTGGAAGCAATTTCACACTCGCTGAGGAAAAGATGCTGATTAGTGTAAGTATTTTGACCACTGTTATTTCATTATCTTTAACTGCATTTTAGTCTAGTTTAAAAGTTAGTATATAAGATCAGATATTAGTATTTCCCAAACAATGTGTCTCCTGTTGTTACAAAACTACAACTCCCAGCATGCCTGGACAGCTGCAGACACCCTGGTTGGTAAATGTGTATTTAGGCACTTTCCTTGTTATTTAGCATAATGAATTTAACATTTTTTTGGACATAGGACGTATGCGAACGTCCTGACTTCAGGGTCCTCAAGGCCCAAGGACGTTCGAATACATATTGCCCTTTAGATGTTGCAGAACTACAACTTCCAGCATGCCTGGGAATGCTGGCACTTCTAGTATTGTAAGTTCTGCAGGCCCACATTTTTCAGACCTTTATGCACGGGTCTCTAAACTGTGGCACCCTAGATGCACCAAAAGTAAAATTCTTAGCATGCACTGACAGACCGTGGCTGATGGGAGTAGTAGTTTTGCAACAGCTGGAGGTGGACTGGTCTTGAAACCCTGAGTTAGGTAACAAACTCGTAGTGTTTTGCAACCATTCTGCCTCCAGCTGTTTTTTTTTCTGTTGAAAAGCCTGTGGCGTGCAAAACACAACCCAAAAACTCCACCCGGTGCAGGGAAAAATGTGCACACACATAAAGAGTGACATCACAAAAAACTGCGACGGGTGCATACGTCAGTGGTCCTCCGAAAAGGACCCATCTCTGATCCCCCGGGGCGTTAGTCTCCTAACAGGGAAAAGAGTTACTGTGGTCCATACAGCCGAAGCCATATGGACCCATCTTGGTCCAAGCAGCCGAAGCCACAAGGACCCAACATCCTCGGAGGGACTGCCGAAACAGAACCCTCCTCGGTGAGGCTCCCCCGAAGGGAGACCCCATGAGAGCCGGTGAACCTAACCAGAAGGCCGAGTCCACCAACTCCCAAGACTTTCAGAGACCGGCCCGAGGACCAGCACCCTACTCGCCACACATAAAGTGCAAGCACCAAAACAAAAAGAGTGACAAACAAAACAGAACACGGGGAAAAATAATAAAAGAAAGTGGGGAAAAGGAAGATGGGAGAGTGAGGAAAGTGACCAATGTGAAATAATTCTGCCTCCAGCTGTTGCAAAACTACAACTCCCTGCATGCAACTGGCTGCAATCACCCCCCCCCCCCTCTCCCCCAATGTGAATGTACAGGGTACATTCACATGGGCTGTGGCTTACAGTGTGCTTCTAGCTGAAGCAAATTTGGCGCTGCAGCTCAAACCCTCAGCGGGAAACTACTGTGAACCCCATGCCCCTCTGACTGTACCTTAAAAACACTACACCACACTAAATATAAATTAAAAAACAAAACATATACACATACCCCTACATAGCAACCCTCACCTCCACATTAAAAGAAAACATCTTGTACAGCACTGTTTCCTAAACGGAGCCTACAGCTGTTGCAAAACAACTCCCCGTTATTACCGGACAGCCATTAACTGTCCAGGCATGCTGGGAGTTAAAGTATAATTGTTGTACAGCTGGTGACGGTGAGCTACATGGTGTATCAGAGCATGCTGGTAGTTGTAGTTGTTAAATAACAAGAAACAAACATATTATTGTTCCTATATAAAGTAAAGATAGGGATGAAAAAAAATAATCTATTGTACAGGCCCATTATAAGTGTCCAAAAATAATTATAGCGGTCAGATGAATAGCAACGCATATCTCCCCTATACGTGTATCCTGTTTTGTTAATCATATATACATAATTATGCAAATGATAATGGCTGCTATATTTATGCAAAAAAGGTGGCGACCGAAATGGCAGGATATAAAATGTGTCATGTTACCCCTGTCATTGATTAATAAGGCGAGAATGCTTCCAATTGTTGAATACCATAGATTTCCGTCATATATCCATAAGGCTTTAAACAAAAGTATTACAATATACTTTGTTCTTCATCTTGCAGAGGTTCCTAGAAAAGGGCTACGATCAGCTCCGCAGGCAGCCTGATAAAAAGGCCGTTGTCAGCGCCCTAATGATGGAATTAGGCGGCCAACACGATCGCCTGGCGATCGTTAAAAAAATGGTCCGATATGAAGAGGCGCCACATGGACCGTGTCAGGCATATCCGGGATAAATATCATCCAGGTAAGTTATTGGTGACAGTTATGTTTTTTTTTTTCAAAGTGTATTTTGTGCGTGAACTCGAGAGAGGAGCCGGACTGCAGGAGTTGGGAGTAGGCAGGCCTCCCCCAGAGGCAATCTGCCACCTTTCTCCATGCCCCGGGTGGCAATGGCGGGTGTGAGGGGGTCCTCCCACACAGACCGTCCTACATGCTCCTCTTCGAAGCCCAAAAATGGTCCGATATGAAGAGGCGCCACATGGACCGTGTCAGGCATATCCGGGATAAATATCATCCAGGTAAGTTATTGGTGACAGTTATGTTTTTTTTTTTCAAAGTGTATTTTGTGCGTGAACTCGAGAGAGGAGCCGGACTGCAGGAGTTGGGAGTAGGCAGGCCTCCCCCAGAGGCAATCTGCCACCTTTCTCCATGCCCCGGGTGGCAATGGCGGGTGTGAGGGGGTCCTCCCACACAGACCGTCCTACATGCTCCTCTTCGAAGCCCAAAAATGGTCCGATATGAAGAGGCGCCACATGGACCGTGTCAGGCATATCCGGGATAAATATCATCCAGGTAAGTTATTGGTGACAGTTATGTTTTTTTTTTTCAAAGTGTATTTTGTGCGTGAACTCGAGAGAGGAGCCGGACTGCAGGAGTTGGGAGTAGGCAGGCCTCCCCCAGAGGCAATCTGCCACCTTTCTCCATGCCCCGGGTGGCAATGGCGGGTGTGAGGGGGTCCTCCCACACAGACCGTCCTACATGCTCCTCTTCGAAGCCCAACGGGGCAGAGGGACTCCCTATAAGGGAGTGAGAGGATTTGCCCGCTCAACCAGCCCCGTTAGTCCTTCGCCTCTCTTTTTAGAGACCGCGTGGTCAGAGTGCCTGCATGTTAACCCAATATCGAGTGCGTGTGTAATTGTGGTGGTTTTTGTGGGAGGGGGTGGGCGTACTAAGCGCAGGCTTACCTCGCATAGCACACCCACCAGGGGCCGGGCTGAGACCACCAAACTCAATTCACATGTAGCCGAGAGCGGGATCCGAACCCCTAGCTGCAGAGGTGAATCGCTTGTCAGCGCAGTGGCAATCGCGTTGAGCCACCGCAGCTCCTTTGGTGACAGTTATGTAATGTCATATGTAATTAATGTAAGGGCAGATGTTGTTAACCCAGACGCCATGTTGTGGTAACATATATCACCACCAGCCAAGGTATTCATAGTACTGTTGAAAAAAGACATGGGACAGCAGACAGGAACAAAGAAGTTATGTGGGAACATACATTTCCCATTGCTTTGCATGGGACTTTAAACAAAAACCACGACCATCACAAATGGGGGTAGTTAATGGATAAATTAACGATCCTATACTTTAAGTGGACGTATAAGTAACATGTGACCAAGTGTTATCGAAATATCTACAGCTGTTATGAAGTAACATGTATTTCCCATAGAGTTGAATGGGACTTTAAAGAAAAACCCTGACCATGGCAAATGGGGGAGGGTAAGGCTTAAATCACCTATCCTATGTTTGTGGCTGACATATAAGTAACCTGTGTGCCAAGTTTCATGTAAATATCTTTAGCCGTTTGGACGTGATGCTGGTACATACATACATACATACATACATACATACATACATACAAAGACACGTTGAGTTTTATATATATAGATTCACACTCAATTCCTGTGTTAGGCGTGGGGTTTTCATAGTAATCCTGTGTGCTCCATCATCAGGCCCTTTTTTTAACATGAGATCGTCTGAACAAAACAAAGGAGACAAAAACAGCTCATTTTACCATGGTGGCAGCCCAGCTCACGCTCAGTCCCCTGTAGTGCCCACAAGACCCTTTAATATAACATTGTCCCATTGGTTAACTGTCTATATAAATTAATTTGTATTCATTTACAATACAGCAGAGTACACAGAATTTGCATACGTCATTAGAAAACATTTTTATAATATATGAACATTGTGTTATTATAGGAGCTCCGCTACCAGCTGTACGCGCCAAGCGCAGAAGGCGCCAGGCCGATGAGGAGGAGGATGCGGCAGAGGAGGATGCGGCAGAGGAAGAGGAAGAGGAAGAGGATATCACGGTTCATGGAGAGGTCGAGGTCCAGGAAGAGCCCGTTGTGATGAGCCTCGCTCAGGAAGGTAAATATGTGCACAATGATTAATAACATTTCAACAATAAAATGTAGATATAAAAATGGACAACATATAAAGCGCACCCGTCAGATTGCAGAACCATAATATGGTATTTATGATAGAAGTATACAGTATGTGTTAGACACACAACAAGTGTATAGACATGATAATGATTGATTAATAAGCAAAAAAAATATTGAATGTATTTGTTAATGGTCTTTGTAATCAAATTGTTTTTTCTTATATCCTAACAGCTGTAAAAGAGATTATGCTGCGACAAGCAGCTATAACAAAAAGGCAACAATTAATCCTTGGTAACCAGAGAAAAATAATCTATTTAGCCAAGCAAAAGGAACAGCTGGAGGAGCAACAAATGACAGAGATGATACAGTTGGAAAAATTGCAGAAGCGCTTGAGCCATTCAGTTTTTGATTTTTTTTTGTAATAAAAAGTGTTATTTTTTGGAAATGTTTCCTTTCTTTTTGAGATAGATTTTTAGGTTTTTCAAGACATCTAACTTCACATCTAACACATCAACATCAACACATCTAACTTCATAATAAGCAAAATCATTTTATACTATTATTTTATTTAACACAAACCTAGGACAAACTAAAGTACACAGACACAGTCACGACGAACACAAACTAAACTGTTGAAAAATGAACATAACAAAAGCAACAATATATATATATAGATATAGAGAGAGAGAGCAAGAAAGAGAGAGAGAGTGCAGATTTGCTCTTGCAGACAGGCTAATGGTTGCAGTATAAAGGCCGCAAACCAGGGTTTAACATAAAGTTCATTGTTTTAGTTACACTTGCTGTTACGATCCGGTCTGGTAGCTTGTAGCGGAGGCTGTTGGTGGATCCGCTGTGCCAGAGAGGTCATGAAGCATTACTCAGCATGGAGGCAGCAGCAGTAGTATTAAAATGTAATGTAACTAGAAAAGATACAATTTCAGGGTAAATTGTGCTGCGTGGTCTTGCCTCCACCAATACTACTGACTGGAGACGGTGCCCCTGGAGATGTAAATGTGATCCAACCGTGTGTGGATCCAGTTCGGTCCATTGCCCCATCAAAAACTGCTCCATCCAAAACTAGCCCATCAAAACTGCACCATCAAAACTAGTGCTGCGCATCTTCACCCGTCTCACGATTCGATGCGATTACGATTATTACGATTCGATTTGATTCGATTCCGCGATGCATCACGATGCATAACGATTGCAGCGCAAGTGCGCATGGCTCTCCCCCCAAAATACTAAAGGAGATTATCAGAGACTGCAGACATAGTACAGGAGATGGTCAGAGACTGCAGACAAAGTACAGGAGAAGGTCAGAGACTGCAGACATAGTACAAGAGATGGTCAGAGACTGCAGACATAGTACAGGGGATGGTCAGAGACTGCAGACATAGTACAGGAGATGGTCAGAGACTGCGGACATACAGTAGTACAGGAGATGGTCAGAGACTGGGGACATGCTACACGAGATAAGAGACTGCGTGCATGCTACAGGAGATGGTCAGAGACTGGGGACATGCTACATGAGATAAGAGACTGCGTGCATGCTACACAAGATGATCAGAGAATGCGGACATGCTACAGGAAATGGTCAGAGACTGCGGAAATTATACAGAAGATCAGTAGGTAAGTATGATTTAAATTTTTATTTTAATTTTAAAGAAGAAAATAAAACCCTTTAGTATCACTTTAACAAAGCCATTGAGTCTTTTGGCAGCAACTTGCATAGTAAACAGGTCAACATCACTGCACAAATAAAAAAAGGGAAACATTCCAATCATCAAGAAATATACTGCTTGCAGATCAGTAAATGGTTCCAAAGGGGAGAGATGATAGGGAAATCACAGCAAGAAATTAGACAGTAAAAGAGTTTGCCTTACACATTGGGGGCTGCACAAACAGTACACACACACAGAGGATAGCTGCAGCAGGAAGGGGGGGGATGCTGCCACCTCTCTACACTCACCCATATATCAAGCATGACAGGCTTATCTCTCACCTCCGGAACACTTCCATCCCCCCCTCCTCTCAGCTCGTTTGTAGTTTGCAGAAGCCAAATTTATGGCTCATCGCACGGATGTTACAACAGCTCCGTGCAGTCATGATCTGTATGCCTCTGTCTCTCAGCTACTCGTGCGGCTCGGCACCGCCCATTGGGGAGATGTTGCAAAACTACAAGTCCAATGAGGCATTGCAAGAATGACAGTTACCAGCATGACTCCCACAGGCAGAGGCATGATGGTAACTGTAGTTTTACAACAGCTGGAGGGCCACCAGTTTGAGACCCTTGCTTAACAGAGGAAAGTTCCCTCAGCCTTGTGTGGGAGGAACCAACTCACCTCACAACTTTATGTGAGGTGTTATTAAACTCCTCAGCTTTTCCTAGGAAACCAATTTTTGGGTTTGCAGGCTCTCTGTAAACACAGCAGAAATTGAGGAATGTTTTTTGAATACTTGCCCTTCAAATTGTTCGATCTTATAAATCTCACAGTGAATATCTTTATAGTTTACGAATCACAAGACCCAGACCTACATTTTGATGTATAGTATGTCTCTGAAATAATAAAATTGAAGGCACAGTCGAAGTTTACAAATTCAACAGCAGATTTTAGTTTTATAAACTTTGACCTCCATTGACTTCCATTGAAATAATGGATGTCGTTGGTTGCAAACAAATTATCATATTGTGAAAACCGTTTGATCATTCGCTTAGCCGTAAACACGTGTGATGGCAGCAGGGAGAGCTGAACTTTTTGATATAAGATTTGTGTAGGTCGGCTTGAAAATGAGGGAGTGGTCGCAGTTTACAAATCATGTGCTGATTTTTCCGGTTTTCACATTCCACACTCTAGCTCTCCCCATTCACTCCTATGGGAAAATTTCGCCGCAAAAATGACGATATTTCATGAACGATTAAGCGAAACGTTCCACAAAGTAATAGCACACCATTCTGGAACAATCCACACGTTTCGATATATTACTTGTCTATGTAGTGTAAAAACTGTGGGAGGAGATACCGTTTAAAAGTTGGCTATAATAAGAATAATATATATGTGAGATAACAATAAGTGCTCTTGCTATGCAAGACCACTTAACTCTCACACAGGCATCATTTACAAGGAGTATTGGTAATATTACTAGATAGCATCTAAACACGTGGGCAGGACTTTACAGCATCAGTAGTGACCATAGTAGTCAATAGTGTCAAATAACTTGTGACATAGGTGTCGTGAGCAGCAGCAGTATTAGTAACAGTAGACAATATAGTGTCAAATCACTCGGGAAAGAGGTGCCATGAACAGCAGCAGCAGCAGTGGTAATAGTAGTATAGAGTGGCAATTAATTTGTGACATAGGTGTCTTGACTGAGCAGCAGTAGTAGTAGTAGACAGTGACAATACAGAGTCAAATCACTTGGGCATGAGGTGCCATGATGAACAGCAGTGAAAATAGTAGTATAGAGTGGTAAATAACTTCTGACATAGGTGTCTTGACTGAGCAGCAGCAGCAGTAGTAGTAGTAGTAGTAGTAGTAGTAGATACAGAGTCATATCACTTGGGCAGGAGGTGCCATGATGAACAGCAGTGGTAATAGGAGTATATAGAGTGGGAAATAACTTTTGACATAGGTGTCTTGACTGAGCAGCAGCAGCAGTAGTAGTAGTAGTAGTAGTAGATACAGAGTCATATCACTTGGGCAGGAGGTGCCATGATGAACAGCAGTGGTAATAGGAGTAAATAGAGTAGGAAATAACTTTTGACATAGGTGTCTTGACTGAGCAGCAGCAGTATTAGTAGTAGTAGTAGATACAGAGTCATATCACTTGGGCAGGAGGTGCCATGATGAACAGCAGTGGTAATAGGAGTATATAGAGTGGGAAATAACTTTTGACATAGGTGTCTTGACTGAGCAGCAGCAGTATTAGTAGTAGTAGTAGATACAGAGTCATATCACTTGGGCAGGAGGTGCCATGATGAACAGCAGTGGTAATAGGAGTATATAGAGTGGGAAATAACTTTTGACATAGGTGTCTTGTAGAGAAAAAAAAAGGTGTCTTGTAGAGCCCCCCTGAAGACGTTGTACCTGACGAAACGTACGTCGGAGGCGGACCCGATCACGAGATGTGCCTCCCTGCCCATACGAGCTGCCAGCTGGGACGCCGAGCCGTGCTGCGGAGACAGCACCGGACTAGACGACCCTGTTCATTACCGCACCGCAAGGTAGCGGTGACACGCCAGCAGCCCCAGTGCCGGGTAGGCACTTTTAGAAGTAAGAGGCCATCTGGGCCATTTGTTTTTGATTTTTTTGATTTTATGTACAATAAATTTTAAAGTGGTATCACACTATTGGCATCTCCATTTGCCTTCTTTTCATTATATATCCCATCTGGAATCCCTGGCATTGAGGCTTACTAGTGATCTCCTGTCCGATGTGCATGCAGGCACAATCCTGCATATGTCTAGCTGACTATTGTTTAACCATAATAGTCCATTTATTCTGGTAAGCACATTTGTTTGCTTTAACACCAATTAGAGGGTGATTAAGAAGATTGGATTTGTTGGTGACGGCTTTCCTTTTTGCACATAAAAAACACTCAAGAAAGAAGATTTGTTTTTTCTTTTCATTCACATGTGATGCATTGACTGAACACTTATTGGGACTTTTTTTACAGATTCCTTTGGACACAGAGACACTTTTGGAATTTAGTATTATTTTAATTATATATGTATTTAGATATAGTTTAAATTAATCTATTTCTCATTCATTAACCATTTATTATCACTGAGTGGTTCGAGCGCCCTCTACACGTTTTTTCATTTATCACAATTAAGATTGTTTTTTGAGGAGCAGCTTTTATTTTATTTTTACAATTTAAATTTTGTTGTTTGGCGCTGAATATTACTTTTTTATTGACATAGGTGTCTTGACTGAGCAGCAGCAGTATTAGTAGTAGTAGTAGATACAGAGTCATATCACTTGGGCAGGAGGTGCCATGATGAACAGCAGTGGTAATAGGAGTATATAGAGTGGGAAATAACTTCTGATATAGGTGTCTTGACTGAGCAGCAGCAACAATAGTAGTAGTAGTAGTAGTAGTAGTAGATACAGAGTCATATCACTTGGGCAGGAGGTGCCATGATCAACAGCAGTGGTAATAGGAGTATATAGAGTGGGAAATAACTTTTGACATAGGTGTCTTGACTGAGCAGCAGCAGCAGTAGTAGTAGTAGTAGTAGTAGTAGTAGATACAGAGTCATATCACTTGGGCAGGAGGTGCCATGATGAACAGCAGTGGTAATAGTAGTATATAGAGTGGGAAATTACTTCTGACATAGTTGTCTTGACTGATCCAGAGGAGTCATGGGAGAAAGTCATGTGGTCAGATGAGACCATAATATAACTTTTTGGTCATAATTCCACTAACCGTGTTCGGAGGAAGAAGAATCATGAGTACCATGCCAAGAACGCCATCCCTACTGTGAAGCATGGGGGTGGTAGCATCATGCTTTGGGGGTGTTTTTCTGCACATGGGACAGGGTGACTGCACTGTATTAAGGAGAGGATGACCGGGGCCATGTATTGCGAGATTTTGGGCAACAACCTCCTTCCCTGAGTTAGAGCTTTGAAGATGGGTCGAGGCTGGGTCTTCCAACATGACAATGACCCAAAGCACACAGCCAGGATAACCAAGGAGTGGCTCTGTAAGGAGCATATCAAGGTTCTGGCGTGGCCTAGCCAGTCTCCAGACCTAAACCCAATAGAGAATCTTTGGAGGGAGCTCAAACTCGGTGTTTCTCAGCGAGAGCCCAGAAACCTGACTGATGTAGAGAAGATCTGTGTGGAGGAGTGGGCCAAAATCCCTCCTCCAGTGTGTGCAAAGCTGGTGAAAAACTACAAGAAAGGTTTGACCGCTGTAATTGCAAACAAAGCCTACTGTACCAAATATTAACATTGATTTTCTCAGGTGTTCAAATAGTTATATTCAGCACTGTAAATACATCAGGTCCGGGGCTCCATCAGGGAATGCATGACAAGGGACCCTTCAGCGCCCTGAACCGACGGCGGGTGCCAGAAAGTCACCGCCGATCCAGGACTCATTCATCTTTATGAATGTGAGTCTGTCCACGGAGTCTGTGGACAGACGGGTCCTCTTGTCCGTGACCACCCCACCTGCCGCGCTGAATGTCCGCTCAGATAGTACGCTGGAGGGGGGGCAAGACAATAACTCCAGCGCATACTGAGCGAGCTCGCGGCAGGTGTCCAATCTGGCAACCCAGTACTCCATGGGGTCGTCGGTGCTCATACTGTCAGAAGCACCGACGGACGCCATGTAGTCTGCCACCATGTGGGCCAGCCGCTGGTGGTGACTGCTGGTGCTGGTGCTGGTACTGGGTCGCTCCGATTGGAAGAACATCCTCATCTCATCCATTAGGTCCCCTGCTCGGCTGCTGCTGGGTGCAGCCACCTGCTGGGTGAGATGATGGGGGACAACTGGAGGCCGGGGAGTTGCCTGCTCCAACCGGCTGACAATGCCTGCCTGCAGTTCCTCCATCCGGCGCTGCCTCCGGCTGGCTGGGATGAACTGCTCCAGTTTCCCCTTGCACCTGGGATCCAAAAGGGTGGCCATCCAAAAATCATCCCTCGCCTTGATGGTCTTAACCCGGGGGTCCCTCCTGAGGCATCTCAGCATGTGGGCAGCCATGGGGAAGAGCACAGCCTGCTGTGACTCCTCACTGCTGCCCAGGTCAATGAGGTCCGACTCTTCATCCCTGAGGCGCTGCTGGTCACGCTCAGAGATGCCCAACCCCCGGACTATCGGTGCCCCCAACACCGGCTCTCCCTTCTGACCAGGCCCTGACTCCGGGACGACACCAGCAACCTCCTCATCATCATCATCCTCCTCCTCCTCGTCCTGGCCCTGGTCTCGGTGGAGCATTGCTGCCTCCTCCTGCTCCACCAAGGCACTCTCCCCAGCTTCGAGCAGGCGATCTAGTGTCCTCTCCAGCATGAACACTATTGGCAGCACGTTATTGAGGCCGACATGCTCACTGCTGACCATCTTGGTCGCCTGCTCGAAGGAGGACAACACTTGGCAGACCTGGTGTATCTGCCCCCACTCCGCACAGGTGATGAAAGGGAGTTGTAGTGAAGTCCTCTCAGTGCCTAGGTCCAGCAGGTACTCCTTCACCGCCCTTCGCTGCTCCCACAACCTCTTCAGCATGTGGAGGGTGGAGTTCCACCGCGTCACACTGTCCACAATCAGCCTGTGAAGGGGCAGCCTGTTGACCCGCTGCAACTCGGACAGGGACGCGGTAGCGGTTGGGGAGCGCCTGAAGTGGCTGGCAATCCTACGCACCTTTGGCACAATGTCACTCAACCCGGGATAAGTGCGCAGGAACTTCTGCACCACCAGGTTGAGGACATGTGCCAGACAGGGCACGTGGGTCAGACTGCCAGCATGGAGGGCGGAAAGTAGGTTGCTGCCGTTATCGCAGAGAACCATACCTGCCTGGAGCCTTCGGGGTGTCAGCCACTTCTGGACCTGAGCCTGAAGTGCTTTCAGCACTTCTTGTCCAGTGTGTCTCCGGTCCCCTAAACTAACAAGCTGGAGCACGGCCTGACAGCGCACGTGCCCCACACTTGAGTAGCTACGGGGGCGCTTGCTGGGAGGCTCAGCAGCTGCGGAGACAGTGGCTTGAGGGAGACCAGCAGTTCTCCCCTGGACACCCCGGGGCGGCACCACAAGATCTGTTGCCGCCGATCCCCCCCCGGCGCCTCGGAGGGAAACCCAATGGGCCGTGAAGCTGATGTAGCGCCCCTGCCCATGCCTGCTGGTCCAGCCATCCATTGTCAGATGAACCCTGTCGCTGACAGCGTGATCCAGTGACAGGGTTACATTCTGCACAATGTGCTGGTGTAGGGCAGGGACACCAGTCCTGGCAAAGAAATGGCGGCTGGGGACACGCCATTGGGGTTGGGCCTGCTCCAACATCTGCCTGAAGGGGTTGCTGTCAACTATGTTGAAGGGCAGCAGATGTTGGGCAATAACCCTTGCCAGGAGCCCATTGAGGGAACGCACACGTCGGTCTCCAGGGGGGAAGGGAGTGGTGCGTTCAAAGGCGTCTGAAATCGACGCCTGGCGCCGGACGGCAGTGCGGGACACAGACGCGGAGGGTGCTGTCAAAGTAGAGGTCTGGCTGCCGGTACCAGTACCTCTACTAGAGGGAGCGGGGGGGCATGACCTGCTGGGAAGAGATGAAGCTGTGGCAGGGGCTGCTTTACCCTGCTCACTTGTGGTGGTGGCGCTGCTACCACCACCACGCTTCATCTCGTCATACACCCGCCAGTGGTTGATCCTCAGGTGCTGGTTCAGGGCTGTGGTACCCACCCGAGCCAAACACTTCCCTCTCTTCACCCTGACTTTACAGATCTGGCAGACGGCCACGGTAGGGTTGTCTGCCACCAGGGTGAAGTAGTTCCAGACAGGTGACTTCAGCGCCGCCCTCCTGTCAGATGGGGTGACGCTGACTTGCACCTGCTGGGACTCGGTGCGCACAGGTGGAGCTGCCTGCTGCTGCTGCTGACACCTCCTGCTGCCATCACCAGTGTAGACCCTGACGATGGTCTCCCTGGTGGTGACCTGGCGCACCGTTTCCCCAGGGTGCCTACCTTCCCCGTCGTCACTGACACAGTGAGCCGACGAGTCAGATGGCAACCATGATGGGTCACCCTCTTCGCCCCCAGAGATGTCAGACCAAGGGCTGAGATGTTGTGGTCTGAGGGAACCAACTGACATGGAGCCGATAGCCTGGCTCCGCTGTCCCCTCACCCACGCCTGGGTCTGACTAGGTGCTGCTGTTTCCTGCACCAAAACAGCAGCACCAGTTTGAAGGGATGTCTCTGGGATACTGCCAGCAGGTATCCCATCCTCCTCATCCATCCCTTCAAAAAGGTCCTGACCATCAGGACAGAGCTGGAGGTCTGCCTGATGCACGGCCTCCCCCAAGAGATCCCTCTCACTGTCGCTGTCCAACAGTAAGATGCTGGACTCTTGGGGGCTGGGGGGGGGTACTACAGGCACCGGTGTAATGGTGGTACTACTGGGAGTCGGGACCGACGACTCAGTGGCACTGCTGTGCCCCATGTAGTCCACCACTACTTGAGCCTGAGATGGCAATATCGGGCGGCTGCCCGATGGAGAAAAATCCCGCATGAGGCGGAGTCCCCTTCCACCCGATCCTCTACCACTAGTAGGGGCACGAGAGGTACCCCCTGCTGGCAGCGACCCAGCACTGGGAGTAACTCCCCTACCCCTGCTGCCACGGCCACGGATGCCGCTCATAATTGCTGATGTGTGTGGGGGGGGGTAAACTTTATTGGGGGGGGAAATGTGAGGAAAATGTTTTTTTGTGTTTTTTTAAAAGACAGGCACGCAGACAAAGACGTACACAGACAGCTACTAAACTATAATAAAACTAGTACACCAAAGACAAGGACTACAAAAAATAAAAATAAATGCACTAAACAAACACTAACTAATAATTTTTTTTTTTTTTTTTTTTTTTTTTTTAACACAAAACACAGACACTAAACACACACTAAACTAAGCTAGCTGAAATAAATGTACACTAACAGTATGTACACTTACTACACAGAAATCTAACTAACCTGAACAACACAAAACTTAGCTTTTAGAAAAGCTCTTTTAGAAAAGCTCAGGAAAATGTGCACTGAAATTACTAGCAAATAGCACTGAAAAGCGAAGCTGCAAGATCAAACAGTAACACACGCTGAACAACAGAGCACAAAACTTAGCTTTGAAAAAAGCTCTTGGGTCTATTGCTTTGAAAAAAGCAGTTGATAATCTGGAAAATATGCACTGAAATCACTAAGTATCAATGAAGGACAATGATGATGATGCTAGATCAAACAGGCACACACAACCAGGAACACAGAAATAGTCTCCACACTCTCTAGCCACCTTCTGAATCTGCAATGACATGGTGCTGGGTGTGACCTTATATAATGTCCGTGCAGGCAGGTTCCTATTGGTTGCAAACCTATGACAACTGTGGTAGGAGAACTCTAATTGGCTCTGATGCAAAAGAAGGGCGGAGAAAATAATCGCGCAATATTCCTATTGCCGAATATGCGCATTGAGAATATTCGGCAATATAAAATGATCGCTTCAGCTACTCGGCCCAAGGTCTCTTATCATACCAGCAATGCTTTTAGACGTCTATGGAGATCACTAGGATGTGATCTGTTTTAAAAATGAAACTGAAAAAATCGCTCTGATGCGGAAGATAGGGGCAAAGAAAATAATCGCGCGATATTGCGATTGCCGAATAATCGCATTGCGATTTTTCGCCAAAATACAATGAACGCTTCAGCTACTCGCCCCAAGGTCTCTAATCATACCAGCAATGCTTTTAGACGTCGATGGAGATATCTAGGATGTGATCTGTTCTAAAAATAAAATTGGAAAAAATCGAATATTCGGAATTGCGAATATTCACCGCGAAATTCGAAATATAGCGCGATTAATCGAATATGCTATATTCGAGCCGAATATTCGCAATACGAATATTCGTGAGCAACACTAGTCCCATTGGATAAAATGTGTGTAGGGCAGAGTTTAGCAGTGATGTTGGCGATGCTGGGCGATATTCATGTCACCATCATCATTATCAATATTTGTAATATTCATATTGTTATTATCATCATTATTATATTCTCCTTTGGCATTCATATCTTTAAGGAGATTGGCACATTTGTATTTATAGTAGCGTTCGGTGGATAGTGTTGGATGGGCCACACACATGTATTTAGGTAATGATTGGTGCTATTTTCCTTTACCATAATACTATAATTTGTCATAATGATATAATAATGATAAGCCAGCAGTGAAGGTTCCTTTTTTATCCACTTTATTGTCATTATTATTATTATCTATTATTAAGGTATCCTCTGTTTTTCTCTTAGATCTGAAGATTTTTCACATTAATATTCTTTTTAGTTTCAATTTACATATGTATATAGACATACATTTCTTATCCCATCTGCTGAGTGTATTCAGGTTGCTTAAATCCACTCATTGGATTGGGGATGACTGCTTAGAGTAGACCATTTACATTTTCATTATGGATGTCCAAAAATGAGAGCCTTAAAATGTTTGTTTTAGTAATACTATTTATATTAAAATTTTCTACAATAATATATTCCCAATGAAATATAGTTGCTAAATGTTATTTATATATTTATTTATACGTGTTATGATAAGATCATTGCTAATACCTTTTAGGCCTATTTTATTAGTTTTGTTTTCATTCTGATTTGAAACACAGCTATGACTTTCACTTTTATAATAGTTATTGTTATGATCACATTTGTTCCCCCAGATGCCTCTGGTATGCTGAGTTCCTACTCTTGCTCTGGAAAATACTTTAATTTGTGCCGTACCCTTTTCTCCAATCCTGTGCTTGAAGAATTGACCAGCGCAAGCTGGATTACATGTATTTAATCCTGGAGGCAAGGGCAGTAGTTAGACTGAGGAGGTGGTTCCTAGCCTCGGAAATGCATTTCCTGACATCGCTTGCGACTACACATATCCTGGCAATGTCTTGTGTGTCCCACAGTGGCAGTCCCTGTCTATAGTGCCTGGCTGCAGTGGCTCTGGTATAGCAGCCAGTGGTCTTCCATTTCCCCAGATGCACACTGATTTGTAGTGTAAGTTCACTTTTACAGAAAATCTGTTAGGTGAACTTACACTGGACCCCATCCCCATCCCACTGGTCCTGCTATACCGGAGTCCTGTGATCCCCCGCCGTGTGAGACCCGGGTCGCTGCTTCACTGGTCCAGGGACTTGTGTACAGGGAAGGAGGCATTGTAATTGGTTGGCACCGTGACATGGACGCGCTGACCAACCAAAGCCCACCTAGCCCATCCTGTTTGTACTGAAGGAGATAAAGAAAGGAGGATTTCAACTCCCCGGACCAGTAAAGCGACATTCCGGTGTCTCACAGTGTGGGATCGCGATACTCAAGTATGTAGCGGGACCCGGGGGGGTGAGGAGAGGGTTCAGTGCAAGTTTTCCCTTACATATTTTCTGTAAAGGTGAACTGACCCTTTAAGAAACACATTTTTATCTACCTTTGTTTGTGAGTACAACTTTTACCTTTTTTTGATCTCTACAAAAAAAGGTACTACACTATGGTCGGCTTGGCGCCCCTCTCTTATTTCCTTTCTTTTCTATTCACAGCTTTGGGGTTCCCAGCCTTACAGAGGAGGTAGCCTAGCTCAGCCTGTAGTCAGCTTACTACTAATTAGATGTTGCTCATAGACATATGTGGTTTGTTTCGTTCTGAATTAATATTTTAACCAATTTTTAGTTATTCAGAGATTCGGATATATCCGAATACCCGAATTACAATATAAACAAATTTTACTGAATGCTCCAAATAACGTAACAAATTTTGGACTGAAATTCCAATCAAATTTTACATTGAACTCCAGTCGAATTCTTACTACACATATTGCTGAAATCAAAGACTGTGTGAGTTATTAGAGTACAATTTTGAAATAATGCTGTTTTTGTTAAGCCAAAGGTGATTTAAAGAGTCATTGTAATCATTTGATGAAGATTTTTCTTTTGTTTGTTCACTTTGCTGCATTTGAATCGTAAAGAATATAAAATTTTCGTTTCGACCGATTAGAAAATTTATCAATTTGATCATTTCGAAGCGAAAAAATCGGTAAATTCTAAGAAAACTCAGAAAATTCCGAATGCGAATTCCAAAAAATGAATTCCGAAAACGAACTGAACTAAGCAACCAGCCTCCAGACTAATCCTTTTACAAGCTGTCATTTGTATTGCTATCGATTGTATTTTGTTTCTATATTTGTATTTGTTACTGTATGTATACGTATATGAGCAGACTGCACAGCAACTCTGTGGAGCAGTTTTTCTGCTCTGGTTATTTTATTTCAATTTGTCTATGGTTTTTATTTTTATTTTGCATGTGTCATGAGCGCCAGGTAATATTTTTATTTTTATTTTGCCTGTGTCATGAGTGCCAGATAATCATTTTTTTTTTTTTTTTTCTAGAATGGAAAAAAAGAATAGAAAGAATATAGCCATCTTCCGAAATTCAAATACAGTAGAATAGAATAGAATAAAATAATTGAACGAAATAGAAAGAATACTGTATACAGCTGTCTTTCGAAATTAGAATTGTAAAATTCGATTTTCAAGTAGTATAGAATATAATAAAATAGAATTCCCTGACGGACTCCATGGTAGACTACGTGTGGGTTAACCTCGTCTCCTCTCCAATGCTATAGGACCCCCTACCCATAAATTTGAGCTCACCACCTTCCTTTTTTGTCCTCCTCCAATGGACCCTATATCACGATTGTTCCTGTTCGACGTCCTATTGGGATAACTTGATTCCTGGTACTAGATATGCGGTGTGCCCCAAAGCCCAGCCATGGGCGGGCAAGTGTTTTTTCTTTGGCCTAGAGGATTTCCCTATGGTGGAAGGGATGCGCCCCAGGTATTCCAGGATGGATGTCGGTCAGGTGCATCACGGCTGGCAAGGTCTGAAGTTTTCCTTTTTTTTCTCCATGACAGTTGTTTATGTTTGTTGTGTGTGCTTGGTTAGCGCATGTGCGGAGCAGCCCGTCGCTGCACAGGCGCCGTTCGGCCAGCCTCTAGGGTGCATTCGCGAAACAGAGGCCGGCGGTGATGTCATCCAGGTGGGCAATTTGAATAGCTGTCAGCCCCTGCCAGGTTCGGAATCCTGTGGGCAGTCAGTGGCAGCTTCCCCAAAGCCCAGCACAACATTAGACAAGGTGAGCCCTTCTTTTATGGAAGAACTTGTGTTTTACATCCTCTTAAAGGGGAAGTTTAAAAAAAAAAAATAGGCAGAGCTATTTCTTTACTTGTCTCTCTGGTGCGGTCTAGGGTTTCTAGGTATCGCCCAGTTGTGTGTGTGCTTTGCGATCTCCGGCACGCTCAGGAGTCATGAACAAGTCAGTGACTTTGTGCGGCCAGCCCTCACGCACAAGTTATGTGCAGGTGAGGAGGAGGATCTGAATTTCTTCTAGTCAGAAAGAAGGTGTTAAACATCTGGTTTTGCACCTCCCTTCTACTCCCTTTTTCTTTCAGCCTTGCTAGATCAGACCACCAAATAGTGGTCCGAATTGACAGAGACCTTGCTAGGCCGCAACATTTTTTCATCATCCAGGTGCGACTCTCCATCTGGGATCTACCAGCAGAGGAGATGTTCCCATTCCTCCTCCAAACAAAGGAGATGTTTTTTACTCAGAGGCGATGTTCCCATTCCTCCTCCAAACAAAGGAGATGTTCCCATTCCTCCTCCAAACAAAGGAGATGTTACCATTCCTCCCCCAAACAAAGGAGATGTTTTCTATTCCTCCTTTAATCAGAGGAGATGTTTGCATTCCTCCTCCAAATAGTGGAGATGTCCCATTCCTCCTTCATACACCGCACCCACCGCTATTGACAGCCACTCTAAAAGAAGACATCGCTGGCAATGTGGGACTCAGGTCCTGGAGGGCAAATCATTGTGTGACCCATGTTATGCCCCGGCGGTTAGGGAAAAAGAGACAGAAAATCAGCAGGTGGAGTCTCTTGTGAAGCGTGTGGTACAACAATCCCTAAAGGAGTGGGGTACAACCTGCACGCAGAGCCAATCCACCACCCTATCTGGCTCTTGGGCTGACGAGGCCCAGGAAGATCAGGGCCAATTCCTATGATGCCTCCCCTGATTCCTCGCATAGCGAGATGGTGGGAGATGAGTTTGTCGGAGGCTTCGGCTACTCCCCTGGTTTCCCCACTGATCAAGCTGGTTAAAGAGGCCCTCAAATGGGAAGACGCTTCCGCTCCCCCAGCAAAGCAGAGAAAGTTCTTTAAGCAGTCAGGGAAGTAACATTCCAACTTTTCCACTCGTTGCTGAGTCAAAGGACTTTTTTGATGAGGAATGAAGTAAAAGTGGACAAGAAGGTTTATATGTCAAACAAGTCCCACAGATTGTACTCCTTCAAGGCAGAAGAAGTGAAATATCTAATCGCCACAGCCCTGAAGCCAATTACGTCACTCTTCAGTTAGAGGACATGGTATCTTTCAAAGATGGTCTTGAGAGAAGGTTAGTCCAAGACCCCAAGAGGTACTACGGACTACAGTAGCTAGCCTTGGCCTTTGTAGCCATGTCCTAGGTCATGGAGGCCTGGACAGAAAACATGGTCTCTGTACTCAGAGGAGTTTCAAAAGTTCTGGCCTGGGGCTCAGCAGTTCATGGAATTAAAGATGGCGGTGGCCTTCTTGGAGAAGGCTTTGATCGAACTTATTTGCCTGATGGCCCGGTCTATGCTGTTCTTGGTCACGGGCAAACTCCCGCTTTAATAATGCTAAAAGTGAAACAATAAAAGTGAAATATTACTTACAATTTTGTACCTAGGGGGGGTGTAAAGTTAGCATGTGAAATAGCGCATGTTTCCCGTACATAGAACTGTCCCTGCACAAAGTGTAATTTCTGAAAGGAAAAAAAGTATTTTAAAACCGGCTTTGCGGCTATAATGAATTGTCGGCTCTGGCAATTCAGAGCGAATTCATTCATAAAAAAAAAAAAAAGCATGGGGGTCCCCCCAAGTTCCATTACGAGGCCCTTCAGGTCTGGAATGGATTTTAAGGGGAACTCCACCCCAAATAAAAAAAAAATGGCGTGGAGTTTCCCCAAAAATTCACACCAGACCCCTTATCCGAGCACGTTAACCTGGCCGGCCGCAGAAAAGAGGGGGGGACAGAGTGCGCCACCTCCACATCCTCCCCATGTTGAGGGCATGTGGCCTGGTACGGTTCAGGAGAGGGGGGCCGTACTCTGTCCCCCCCTCTTTTCTGCGGCCGGCCAGGTTAACGTGCTTGGATAAGGGGTCTGGTGTGAATTTTTGGGGGAACTCCACGCCATTTTTTTAAAAATTTGGGGTGGAGTTCCCCTTAAATCCACACCAGACCTGAAGGGTCTGGAATGGATATTTGGGGGGAACCCCACATCATTTTTTTTTTAATTGACGGCGGGGTTCCCCTTAATATCCATTCCAGACCTGAAGGGCCTGGTAATGGAATTTGGGGGGACCCCCACGCTATTTTTTTTTATGAATGATTTCGCTCTGAATTGCCAGAGCCGACAATTCATTATAGCCGCAAAGCCGGTTTTAAAATACTTTTTTGACACTTTGTGCAGGGACAGTTCTAAGTACTGGAAACATGCGCTATTTCACATGCTAACTTTACACCCCCCCTAGGTACGAAATTTAAAGGAACATTTCACTTTTAGCATTATTAAATTCACTGCTCCCGAAAAAACGGTAGTTTTTAAACTTTTTTTTGCATTGAAACATGTCCCCTGGGACAGGACCCAGGTCCCCAAACACTTTTTAGGACAATAACTTGCATATTAGCCTTTAAAATTAGCACTTTAGATTTCTCCCATAGCCTTTAACAGGGTGTTCCGCGGCCTTTCGAATTTGCCACGAACACCCCTAATTGTTCGCTGTTCGCCGAATAGGCGAACAGGCAATGTTCGAGCTCATCCCTAGTGGAGAGCACCATCTCCCTTCCAGTGGAGAAGATTCCAGTCATTCGAGATAGAATCTCACAGGCTTTGGGTTTCTCACACCTGAGGGCCTTGCATTGCCAGAAAATATTGTCACAATGGTCTCCACAGCCCCCATGGTCAAGTGGGCACTGTGAAAGTTACCCCCTTTTTCAGCTATGGAGATCAAGGGACATCATTTAATTTTTTCACATAACATTGTCAATGAGGAACAGTTTCTTCTGGTGGCTGTGGCACAGAATCTGCTCAATTAGCATCCCATTGTCCCCATTCCACTGGTTACAGTCACATCCAATGCCAGCGGCGCTGGTCGGGTAGCCCTTTGCGGGTCAGGACTTGCACAAGGCTCCTGGGATGCCTGTCTACACAACCTGGGCTTGAATGCCTTGAAAATTCGGACAGCCTGGTGGGACCTTCAGTCCTTCACTCACCTCCTGAAAGAGGAACCAGTATTATTAAGGATGGATAACACTACAGTGGTTTTCCTTCATGAAGAGGCAAGGGGGCACTCGAACTTCCACTCTGTCCCAAGAAGTCAAGCGCATTGTGTCTTGGGCCAGTTCTAAGTAGCCAATATTTCGGCAGTCTTTATCCCCGGGACTCAGATCGTCCAAACAGACTCCCTGTCTCGCATACAGTTGGACAACGAGTGGTTTCTTCACGCACAGACATTCTCGAGGATCCTGTTCCTGGGAGTCGATCCTGAAGTAGACCTATTTGTATTGCCCTGCAACTTCAAAGTCAGGAGGTATTACACTCGGGCCGCTGCAGCTACGCCTTTGGAGTAGATGCCCCAACAGATCAGTGCATATGCCTTTTCCCCGCTTCCGATCATCCTCAAGTTCCTGCAGAGACTCCAAGTGAAGGTGCTGGCTGGCCTTACTGGCCGAACAGGCCATGGTTTTCCTTCCTGTTCAAACTAAGCTTCCGGGATCCAAAGCCTCTTTCCCTCAGGCTGGACTCTCTTTTCAGGGGACAATTCTGCACCCTTGTCTGGCAGTACTGAGACTGATGGCCTAGTTTTTAGGAGGGAGAGGCCGGAATCTCTTGGGTGCGCTTCAGGAGTAATTTTGCTCTTTCATGAGCTCAGAAAAGTTAGGCACGAATAAAGTCAATGGGAGAATACGAGCCAAGTTAATTGTATTCTCTTCCTCGGCTGTCAAGTCATGTAGAGACCCTGGAATCCAGGATATCCTCAGTTTCCTGCAGTCTGGCCTAGATCTGTCTCTATTCATCAGCTCCCTCATGGTTCAAGTCTCAGCTCTGTCGGCCTTCTCCGGAACAATATGGGCCGTTCACCATTTAATTGGCAGTTCTTATGGGGGGCAACAAGAGTTTGGCCTCAAGAGAACCGAGATTCCCCAAAGGGATCTTCCTCTTCTCCTTGATTCACTGACTGGTCTCAGTTCAACGGGACTCACTCCATTCTTTATCAAAGAAATTTCTGCAAGGTTGCTTTCCTAGTTGCTATTACTTTGGCCAGAAGGGTTTCAGAGATTCGTTCTCTAGGTTGTCAGGATCCTTGTCTGATTGTTCTTCCCGGACCAGGTGGTCCTCATTCCTGCGCTTGGTTCAAACCCGAAAGTCACCTCGACATCCCGTGAAAACAAAGAAATTGTCTGTCTACATTTAGGTCCCTAGAATCTACCGAAGTGCATCCTCTTGAGGTAGGCAAAATGTTTAAGTAATACCTACTAGTGACTTCTTCCTTCTGACTTTTTGATTATCTGTTCATCTTGCACTCCGGCATTAACAGAGGGAAGCAAGATTCATTCAGAACAATTACGGCCTGGTTTGCCCAGTCCGTTCAGCAGGCTTACAGAGCTAAGGACTTGGCTCCTCTAGAGGTGGTAACAGCACACTCTACCAGCAGGGCGGCCTCATGGGCAGCAGCTCAACATATGGCTCCTGATGTCACCTGCAATGCGACCTCGTGGGCCTCAATTAATACCTTTATGTCACACTATTGCACAGAACCTGCTTCTCTTTGCTCTGTGAACTTTGGTGTAAGAATCCTGTCGGTTGGCGGGGCAAATTGAAACTCTTTTGGTTCAGCATACCCTCCCGTGTGGCTTGGCTAGTTATTTCCCACACGTAGTCTGCCATGGAGTCCGTCAGGAAAACGGAAAATGTATTATCAAATACTTACCGTAATTTTCCTTTCCTGATGCACTCCATGGCAGTAGGAGTTCCCACCCATGAATACAAATTAAAGGGTCACTAAAGGAAATTTTTTTTTTTTAGCTTAATAGCTTCCTTTACCTTACTGCAGTACTGGTTTCATGTCCTCATTGTTCGTTTTTGCTTTGAAGTAGCTGTAATTCTGCTGTGATCTCCACACTTCCTGGTTGCCTGTTTCCTTATAACCATCATACTGGGAGATTTTCACGGTGGTCTAAGCTGTCATTACTGTGTGTCTAAAACTCCTCAGAACCAATCAGATTCATTTTAAAAACAAAACACTGCCCTGGATTTGTTTGTTTTTGTTCTGTGAGTCTTCCCGACTCACCTCTCACCCGGAACTTCATGTATGTACCTTTAAAACCGAAAGTGAAACTAGAGGCACATTATATGACAGATTAAATTCAATTTGTAATCATTTTTAAAAGGAATCAGTTAACTTTTATGTCTCTATACCCAATAAACAGTCATTTCAGCAAAAAATTTTTTTCCTTTAGTGACCCTTTAAGAGTTGGACTGAGAGTTGGCTAGTTACGGAACACAATCCATGGAGGTGAGCTCAAATTTATGGGTAGGGGGTCCTATAGCATTGGAGAGGAGGCAGGGTTAACCCACACGTAGTCTGCCATGGAGTCCATCAGGAAAGGAAAATTACGGTAAGTATTTGATAATACATTTTCTGAAATTTGGATTTTGAAAGGAATAGAAGAAAACAAAACAAAATTGAATCGGGAAGAATAGAGTAAAACAGAACACATGTTTTTGATCTGTTACATGTCTTGTAACTTAGTGCAGACTTTGGGAGCACACAAGCAGAAAATTATATTTCTAGGGACATTATGTACACCCAGGGCCGCCATCAGGGGGGTACAGGCATGACACTAGTAAGGGGCCCGAATGTACGTTCCTCTGCTCACGGTAGGAGAGAGGGAGAACTGACACCTGACTTTCAGATTTTCAGAACACCCCCCCTCCCGGGTTCTCTGATCGTGGCAGTAGATAGGGTGAGCTAACACTTCAGGAGAGAGGGTGAGCTGACACCTCACTTTCAGATTTTCGGAACACCCCCCCCCCCCCCCCTGGTTCTCTGATTGCGGCAGGAGAGAGAGTGAGCTGACACTTCAGGAGAGAGGGTGAGCTTACACTTCACCTTCAGATTTTCTGCAGCACCCCCCATGATTCTCTGATTGCGGCAGGAGAGAGGGTGAGCTGACACTTCAGGAGAGAGCGTGTGCTGACACTTCACTTTCAGATTTTCTGCAGCCCCCCCCCCCCCCGGTTCTCTGCTCCAGGGGGCCCTGCTTAAAGCTGTATAAGGGGCCCTAAAATTTGTGATGGCTGCCCTGTGTACACCAGCTGGGTACAGAAGGTCTCCAAGTTGCCATATTGCATTTAATTTTACATAAAATTACAGCAGCTGCAGATTGAAAGGAAAGGTAGTTTAAAAGCTAAAAATTATAATCAGGCTTATTTGGCAATTGTATATACTATATTATTTTTTATTTACTATATTTTTTCATGCAATTGGAGTTACCCTTTAAATACCTCCAATATCTTTAAATTAAAGTGTTCCTAAACTCAGGACCCTGCATTCACTATATCTGGTCTCCCACAGTACACAGAACATGGAAATACAATTATTTAAACTGCTAAATGCCTTTTCTCATCAGCAGTATATAACAGTTGTGTGACTTCTGTCAGTGTCTGGCCGAGCACTGGTTAAAGCTTGTAGGAGGAGTTTTCATTCTCTTATGACTGTCCTACGAGGATGCAGGACACCCGACCCTCTGTCTGGACAGTGCTGATTGGCCCTGTGTTAATCACATGTGCCCTCCAAAAAAAACACTCTAGCAATACACGCCAAACTGAGCATGTGCAGAGTGCCCCCAAGGCTCTGTACTATTAAGAGATGCATTGGGGACAATGCAGGAGGGGATGATCAGAGAAGACAGGATCAAACAGCCTTTTTACACAAGGAGGATTAACTCAGGATTAACTCCTTAGGTTGCACAGTGAGTATAACAAGCATGTTTTAGTGCATATACAGACTGATTTTACTGTTGTGTGTTTAGTAACACTTTAAATATGAATCAACACTAATAAACCTTAAAAAAATATGCTGTATATTCTCAGATAAATCATGCCTATCTACCTACCCCAAGTGTAGCTCTGAAAATGGTGACCTTCACATGGCTTTGTCATGTACTTAACTACAAAAGCTTTGCAAATTGCTAAAATAAATCTCTGACAGGTGCCAGCTTTCAAATAATGATCTGTAAACTAGAATCCTTGGTGACATTTCTGATTATCTTGCCTTTAATGTCAGGCTAGGAAGAGTATTGCTGTCAAATGGATTCATTGTGAAGTGAATCTATGGCTTGGCTATAGACACTAAAATAACAGGAAAGTTTCCAAGAAAAGACAACTACAGTGGCAAGAAAAATATTGGATTGGAAATAACTGGTTTTCTGTAGTAATGTTCCATAATATATGATCTGATCCTTATCAAGTCACAACAATAGAAAAGACAAACACAATGGGGGATATCAATAAAGCTCCTGCCCTACTTTCTGCCGTTATTTCCTCTTGTTAATGTATTGCGCTAAATTCATAAAGAATTTGCAACACTTTTAGGCACCTTCCACACAAGGCTGCGGTCCGCCAGCTCATCGGGAGATCTCTCCGCTGATCTCTGCTGAGCCGGTGGATGACAGATCCCTCTCTGCTCACTGAGTTCGAATTTTTTCGAATTTTCGAATTTCTGATTTTTTTATTTTCGAATTTACGAATTTCGATTTTTCGGATTTTCGAATTAGAATTTCTGAAATTTCTGAAATTTTAAATTTCTGAAATTTTAAATTTCTGAAATTGGAAATTTTCGAAATTGATAATTTCCAAAATTGATAATTTCTACAATTCTAGTTTTGAGCATGGGAATACTGAAATACGGAAATTCGAAAATCCAAAAAGCGGAAATTTGAAAATTCGAAATGCCAAGATTCGGAATTTGGAAATTCAAAAATTCAGAATTTTCGAATTCTGGATTTTCGGATTTTCGAATTTCCAAATTTCTAATTTTCGGATTTTCGAATCTTGGAATTTCAAATTTCCAAATTTCTAATTTTTGGATTTTCTAATTTCCGATTTTCTAATTTATGAATTTCGATTTTTTTGGATTTTCGATTCTTGGATTGTAGAAGTTTTGAATTTCTGATTTTTGAATTTACGAATTTCGATTTTTCAGATTTTCGAATCTTGGAATTTTGGATTTTTTGAATTTGCGCTTTTACGATTTCCACTTTTATCATTTTCAAATTTCTGAAATGTTCAAATTTCTGAAATTCGAGTTTCCGAAATTTTGAATTTCCGAAATTTCAAATATACAAAGTTTAATTTCGTACTTCGAAATTTGAAGTTTCGGAAATCCGAAAATTTGAGATTTTGAAATTGAAAATTTCTAAAATTCAGTCTAGTTTTGAGGCCGGGAATATGGAAATATGGAAATTCGGAAATCCAAAAAGCGGAAATTTGAAAATTCGAAATTCCAAGATTCAGAATTCGGAAATTCAACAACTCTGCAATTCAAAAATTCAGTGTTCGGAAATTCGAAAATCCAAATTTTTGGAATTTCACATTTTCAAATTCTGCATTTTTGAACTTCCTGGATTTGCGATTTTTAAATTTCCAAATTTCGAACTTTCGAATTTCAGAATTTTAGAATTTCAAATTTCTGATTTCCGATTTAAAAATGTTAGAATTCCCGAAATTTAGTATTTCTGAAAATTCGGAATTCAAAAATTCGGAAATCCGAAAATTCTGAAATTTCGGAATTAACTAATTTGTCAAAATTCATAAAAAAAAACGAATTCGGAACTAAATGAATTGCACATATCTAGTTTTGAGGCCTCTTTTTAATTCTGAAAGCAGAGGGGTACAAACAAATGGCCACTGCCACTTTCCCTGCTGTAGCAAATTAGAACATGCTTTGCTGTTTTTTTTGCCTTCCTCTGGATCCTGTGGGTGAAGGTTTGTGTGTATGGGATTGTATTTTTTATTTTCCTTGGTTGAACTTTTTTTTTTTTTTTTTTTTTCCGGAAAGGAACAACTTTTAATATTTAAATTTGCACAAAAATTTTAAAATGTATTTGCACGCTTTGCAAATATCAGTATTACAATAAAATTAAAAAAATAAAAATCTAAATTATCCCACTACCTTACACACAATTTACACATTTACAAAGACAAAGAACACATTTCCCAGGTGGCCTAGATCAATGTACAAAATTGCTAACATTTAATTATCCTAGTACAAGCAAAATAGTTCCACAAATGTTTTTACAATTCAAGTAAAAAATATTTGATATGCGTGAAGTGCTTTTTTTTTTTTTTCCCCCATGCCATACCTTTAAAAACGACCCATCATTAGGTGCTACACTTTTAAATTATGTGACTGTAGATAAAATTACAAAAATATAAAAAGATTACCCTGTACACGCTCAGGCCGAGTGTAATAATGTCAGCAAAGCCATGGTATAGATCACAAAAATATCCTATGGATTTTAATGGGGAGGGGTCCATGTCTTACCAAATTCTCCATCATTCCTTCAAGGATCATATATCTATACATTAGTGGCTTAAGAAAGGACTCGTTACTTTGTGTATCTCGTTTAAAGTATTGTTTATGCTCTTCCATGGTAATATGACCACAAGGTATATCAAAAGGTATAACAAAAAACTGTAAACAAGCAATGCTGGCTTAAAGAAGAAACAACGGTCCCACTGCTCTGCAAAGAGATGCAATGTAGAGTGCTGCAAGATAGAGAGCTATATAGAGACATATCTACATATACACACACCCCTAGCTGGAGATTATCCTCAGTAAACAAACGTTATTGTGTGTAGGGCCGAATAAAATGTCAACAGTTTCAGTAGAAACCAAGTGCGGCAACGAGGCGTGATGCCTACCCGTATCTAAAATGCTGTAAGAAAAAAATGGTCCCCCATTTATAGTTTACATTATAAAGTGGTCTATAGACCCTTCAGATATACAGCAAGTAAAAACAACCATTACATTTGAGTGTAGTCACCAGCAGTTGGTGCTTTGGGTGAAATCTAAGTCTCTCATATAAAATCTAGGGAGCTGCACAAAGAGGAAAACCCTTCCATGGAGGAGTTAGAATTGTGCATCAAACTTGTGGAGAAATGTGCATCAAAACAAAAAAAAAAAAGTGTTCATTAGTGCAAAAGGAAAGTTTGTTAAAAACAGGTCAATTGATAACAGTCTACGTGTGTGTTTTTTATACTCCTTTAGGTTTAAAACCCATTCACCTTAGTGCACAAAAAAAAAAATGAATCCACCATAAAATGTCAGATGTGCGAGGATGAACTGAACGAGTGCAGCGGGAGTAAAAACCAAACGCACTTGGTTCATTAGAATCAGTCCTGGACAGTACTTGACGTGAAGAGGAACACTACAGCACTGCAATTCACCCACTGAAACGCCAAAACTCTTCCTACACAGCCATCGCTACTGTAGCCAGCTTGCGGCCAATTGGTGTTGCTAGTATACATACCCTATATTGCAGCATGTTATTCTATGTAGTGAATACACAAGTCCTGATTTTTAAACCTTTCTGTTCTGCCTGAGTGTTTTTTACAGTGGTTCATAAAAATATTTGAAAGTATTTAAAGTAAATGTGAAAAGACAGTCTGCATGAAAGAAGATCGGTAGTCCCAACGACATAATAGCTTGCTGATGAATGTCATAACCATGTATTAGTAAAGGTCAGGATGTCCTCTGCAGGTACCGAGTAAAACACAAGTGAAAGGTTAATGTTCACATGTCCAGGCTGGCTCTGCCTGCTGCTGTACGGCACTCTCACCACTTCTTTCCTCAGCTGGTGGCTCATTGACAGCAAGGTGTTTAAAAATCTCTGCAAACTCCAATTCATTAATATCATCAAGGATATCATTTTGGATGCCAGTGCTGCCTCCCTTCTCGGAACAGAATTTCAAAAACCTTGCCCAGTAAGGATCTTTGGAAAGTATGATTGGGTTTCCTACTAAAATTAAGAGGGCCTTTGCTCTAGTTATAGCCACATTAAACCTCTTAGGATTTGTCAGAAAACCAAGACTGAATTCTTCATCAAACTGGACATAATCCCTAGTGCTTCGTACGGTGGATATGAGAATCACCTTGCGTTCCTGACCTTGAAACTCCTCCACAGATCCAACCTTTAGGTCTTTAATGTCGGGAACAGCTTTAAATTCCTTGTCTACCGCTTTCCGAAGCTTTTCCACCTGTTTCCTGTAAGGAGAAATGATTCCAATGTCTTTGGCAGAGATTTTTGCTATTCCTTTCTTCATCTGTGTCTCTAGCAGAGCTTTGACATACGACATGAGCACCACAATCTCAGCCACATTGAAGAAGGATGGACTATTTCCTTCACGTTCATCTTTACCCAGCACACCATGGAAAATGATCGGAAATCCCTCTTTTGGCAGCTTTTCCCAGTTGCAGTATGCATGTGTAACCATTTGGTCTGCTTTGGACTGTAGCTCGTTGTCATAGAACAGTTCATTTGGAATAGTTAGGATATCAGGATGCGATCTGTAGTTAAATAGAAGCTTGGTAACAAACTCTGGGTTATAAGCTCCATTAGCCTTTCCATACAAAGGATTATGGGTCATTAGTCTTTCAAGCAAAGACATACCCAATCCATGTTCTATCGCAATTGGGGACCTTAATACTGGTCCAAGCTGTTTAGGATCGCCAGCAAGTACGAGCTGTCCTCCCGCCGTTACATCCAAAATACCTGCCACAGCTGTCACACTCTCTGGCTCTACTGCATGGCCAGACTCATCAATAAACACATGCGTGAAATGGCCAGATGGGAAGTTTGCTGATGTAAGTCTTCCAGCAGTAACAAGAGTTGTAATGATTACTCGGTACTCTTTCAGTTGTTGTTTACTAGGATACTCATAATCTTCTTTTCTGGCATTCCAGTTACAGCAAGGCTTAATATCCTCTGGCACAAATCGAAAGTCCCTACTGCTGGCTAAGAATCTGTATATGTCTTTCTTGTCCATATGCTTCATCAGACGCTGACACAGGAGGTCTGAAGCGCTGTTGGAAGGAGCGCATGCTAGTACATGGGAATTGGGAATGTTCTTTACCACCTGTTTGATAGCTTCCACCAAAGTTACGTTTTTTCCAGTGCCTGGTGGTCCAAATAGGAAATAAGGTGCTGGTCTGGATATACCACTTACAATTTGTTTAACAGCCATGTATTGCTCTGGATTAGACTCAAGATTCCGGTCGTACAGACTTAGACTGTCTGTGCTCACAATGCATTTCTTGTTTGAATATGTGGGAAACAGGGCATCTTTCAACATTTTCTGTTCTGCCAGGTCAACGGCTCTGTGATGAATCTTCAGTGGCAAGCGGTTAAAGGTAAACGTAACATCAAAGAGCATCCCATTCACAAATCTATTCACAAGTTGATGGGAAAATCCAAGTCTGATTCTCTCCAATTCAACACCATGCACATAACCTTTATAAGAAACTTTTTCAGGCGTCTCTGGCTCTTGAGACAAACTCACAAAAAGGTGGTCTCCCTTTAATACTGAAGGTCTGTTTTCAGCCACACCAGGGACATCAAGAATTAGGAGCCGTCTGTCTCTTGGATGCTGTTGCATTCTTTGTTCTTTCTGGTCATATCTTCGGATGTCGATCTCCATTTGTAGTTCCTCAAGGTGAAGTAGCATGTGGAACTTCTCACTGTAATTGTTGAAGTCTAAAGCCGATAAAAGCATGTTCCTTTGTTCTGTAAATGCTGGCGTGGAATTAGTTTTCATTTTTTCTTTTGAGAACATTCCTGCTCTTATGCTGTGCTTCAGGCGTAAAGATAGAAGGAAGTCACCAAGAGGAACTTCCCTTTCCAATTCAGAACTGAAAGACCCATTTGGTGGTATGCCATCCACCTCTATCCTCTCTACTTTCTTAAGAAGATTTCTTTGATAAGGAACATATCTTGTTGTTGGAGCCAGATCCTCTGCTAATTTACTGGTAGACACAGCAGATATAAACCTTCCAATAAGAAAACCATCTCCAGTTTCACCATTTCCTTTCAGGAATTCAAACACAAGGGTTACAGGAAAATATCCAGAGAAAGCAGTCGAGGCATGAATCTGAACCTCATACACAGCTCCTGGACTCAGCAGTAACGTTTTAGAAGCAGACACACTGTGCTCATCATGGAAAGAAAAGATACCCATCCTACGTAAACATTTGTACTGGACAAAAGTCACTGACTCATTAGATGTGTTCTTAATAGAAATGGGCAAGAACTTTTCAACATTTGGTGGTAGAGGAAACCTTATACGACCATCAGTGAGGTCATGCTCGGATGTAATCTGAATGCCATTTTTCCCACAGATGAATGCTCGTCTGTTACTCTTCAGCCACTGAATAATTTTACGTGCTTTTGGTTTTGAATAGCTTGTCCCACCCTGAGCAGGGGGAATAATCATAGGTTCATTGCCTCTGTGAATGGCTACCCACTGATCTGTCAGTGATGACGTTACCCTAGAATCCTTGAACAGTTGAATGTTGTTACCATTTTTCACAGCTTTCCCAATCATTTCAAGTCCATAGATTGTTGAGGAAAAATTTGTTAAATCATTATGCGTCTTTTTAAAATCATTATAGATTCTTTTCAGTTCTTCTTTGTTGGTAATATTCAGTCTGTCTGTTTCTTCTAGATGTTGTAGGTTGGTTGAACTTGATGGGACTTGTGTCTTTTTTCAACCTAACTAACTATGTAACTATAAGCCCTGGTTCCCACTGGTGTGATTTGACATGTCAAACTTGCTTGTCAAAACGGCTGCTTTTTTCGGCAATTGCCGGCAATGGCACCCTCCTAATCGGTGTGACGTTGCATCTGCGACGCGGCACCGATTTCAAAAAGTCGTTTCTGTACTACTCTTTGTGATTTTGGGCTGCGATTTACTTTGACATCTGTGCAGAAACTGACAGGCGGGAGTAAAATCTGGTGAGTTCAGCTGAAGTGTGAACCTGGGATAACTGGCCTTTGCAGCAAGGAGCTCACGGAAGGGAGACGCATGTCAAACAAAACTAATCAAAATTCCCAACTCATCTTACCGACCAGCCTGCACCCAACCAAATTATCCTAACAGTATCCGATAAAAACAGGGGTTTTGTTTGCACACATTTGAAAATACATGCGTAAGTTGTAGAGCAACTTCAAGGCACCCCAGTATTATCTGCAGTCCTGACTCTAAATTTGAGCGCCTCCTTAACCTCCCTGGCGGTATCCCCGAGCGTGACTCGGGGTGGGTTTTTCTTGCTGCGATCGGTATCCCCGAGTCACACTCGGGGTAGACATGCAGAGCCTGCAGCGTGCGCTGGCTTACCTTGTCCTGGATCCAGCGATGTCACCACGCTGTGTGAGCGCTCGATTCACACAGCGTCCTCCTGTGCCGCCGATCTCCGTTCCCTGCGACGTTACGACGCACGGGAGCGGAGATCGGCGCCAAATTAAAAAAAGTAAACAAACACTATACATACAGTATACTGTAATCTTATAGATTACAGTACTGTATGTAAAAAAAACACTCCCCCCTTGTCCCTAGTGGTCTGCCCAGTGCCCTACATGTCATTTTATATAATAAAAACCTTTCTTTCTGCCTGAAAACTGTAGATTGTCCATAGCAACCAAAAGTGTCTTTTTATGTCAAAAATGGTTTTAGATCACAGCGATAATAAATTATAATCACTTGCAGAATTGTGCGATAGCGATTTGCGGGGAAATTCGTCATAAAAAAATAATAATAATGACAGCAACAATTCTGCAACTGAAAAAATTTCAGTGATTTTGATTTGATTACATTATTGAATAATTTTTATTTTAATTATATTATTACTTGCTATAATTATTTATAATTATTTATTATATTATAATTTAAAATTTTGTTTTTAAAAAAATGTCATACCCGGGATGCCTATTAGATTCTTGTTTGTTCAGATTTAAGTGAGTTATTCCTAAAAATCACAGGCCTACAGTATAAAACACCAAATTTCCTTGCAAATAATTGTACCGCTTTTGGTACGTAATTCCAGACAGAATCATACCGCCAGGGAGGTTAATAGAAGAACAAGCATTACTGTTGATCTGGATAAGTATCAGTTTGCCTATCGAGCAAATAGATGCACAGGTGATGCAATTGCTATTGCATTGCATGCTGCCTTGACACATCTTGAGCACTCAAATACATATTTTAGGATGTTATTCATTGATTTCAGCTCAGCATTTAACACAGTAGTCCCTGACAAACTAGTGAAAAAGTTAAAAGCTTTGGGCCTATGTGCATTGTTGCGTTCATGGATTATGGATTTCCTAACAAACAGGCCACAAATGGTGAGAATAGGAGATCAGTAGCTGGATTCAGGTACAGATACGAGGGCATATCAGTAGATACGCCGTCGTAACTCCGAATCTGCGCCATCGTATATTTAATCGTATGCTCAAACTGAGATACGCTTAAATGTTGCTAAGATATGACCGGCGTAAGTCTCCTATGCCGTCGTATCTTAGCTGTCTATTTACGCTGGCCGCTAGGGGCGTGTACGCTGATTTACGCCTAGAATATGTAAATCATCTAGATACGCCTATTCACGAGCGTACGCCCGGCCGTCGCAGTAAAGATACGCCGTTTACGTAAGGCGTTTTCAGGCGTAAAGATAAACCACCAAAAAGATGGCGCAGCGCCGTTCGTTCGAAGCGTCATTTATGTGAGGTCATTAATAATTTCCATAAAACACGGCCACCTCTTCCACATTTGAATTAGGCAGGCTTACGCCGGCCAATTTACGCTACGTTGCCGCAACTTAAGGAGCAAGTGCTTTGTGAATACTGCACTTGCCTCTCTAACTTGCGGCGGCGTAACATAACTAACATACCTTACGCCCGCACAAAGTTAAGCCGCCATACGTGAATCTACCTACAGATGTCTAACACTATTATTTTGAATACAGGGGTACCCCAGGGATGCGTGTTAAGCCAGTCCCGGCTGTTTACATTGTTTACGCACGACTGTTCTCCCATACATGCGTCTAACACTATAGTGAAGTTTACTGATGACACCACTTTAGTGGGGCTCATACAAGATAATGATTAGACAGCTTATAGGCAGGAAATTCAACATTTGGTTGAGTGGTGTAGAGAAAATAATTTAATACCCAATACTGCAAAAACTGAAGAAATAATAGTGGATTATTGGAGATCAAGAAAGTTCAATCATTGCCCGGTTTATATAGGTGGTGAGGAGGTGGAAAGGGTGGACACTCTTACATTTTTGGGAGTGCATATTACAAGGGAGTTGTCATGGTCTCAAAATACTTTTTTTCTAGTGTAAAAATGTGCAGCAAAGACTGTTTTTCCTTCAGAGACTGAAGCAGGCTGGATTGCCCTTGTCTGAATTTCTCACTTCCTGTTTCTCCTCAGTAAGCTTTCCACCATCATCCAAACGGTGGTTAGCCAACCAGAACAGCTTACTGAACAGCTTACTGAGGAGGAACAGGAAGTGAGAAATTCAGACAAAGAAAACAAAGGAAAAAAACATTTAGAAGGGAAATCGAAGGAAAGGGTAAGTGAACCAACAAGTGCTCATGGGGCCCCATCAGGGCTGGCTCCGATCTAGGGGGATGCAGTACGGAGGTCAGGTAGCATGATAATAGCACGCACTGCACGGTGATGTGACAGGGGAGAGACGGGCTGAGGGTGTATCTCCCCTGCTCACCTCCTCCCCTTTCTCCTGTCAGCCGAACAGGAGAAGAGCAAGCAGCTCCAATCTGTTTCGTTCGCCGTGACACCCACCTTCCTGTCTGCTTTCCCCATTGGCCATAGCAGAGATAACACCGGAGATGCATCATGGGAACTGTAGTCCAGGCTGTCACCTGAGCCTCTGTAATCATTGCCGAATGTCGGCTTCTCCGCCCGACTCCCAGACAGAAGTCTGTGGCTGGGAACGGATGCACAGTGCTCTCTGTGGCTGCCTTTGTTGATCCTGAGTGAGATATTGAGACCAACTTCATAGTGAACAGCACAGGGTGCTGGAGAGGCCACACATTTTTGCCCTGCCTCCTTGTAATGTGGCCAATCCCTGCTGTGCCTGTGCCAGCAGCTCCACCCCTGTTGTGGACAGCACAGACATCCCTGTGCTGAAAGTATGGAAGGTGTGTGTGCTGTGCAGCAGAAATTGGAAAAAATTGGTGAGTCACTCCAGTGTCCAAACACCCCTCAACCCCCACCATTACAATTGCATATTTCCCTCCCTGGTCTCCGCTGCTCTGAGGCTCTGATTGCAAACCAGTGGGTTCCACTCCTGTGAAAAGCAATCCACACATGGATTGTTTTACAGAGGTATTTGATAGGCAGTAAGGCGGCCCTCACCACCTGTTTTACCCCCCTCTAAATGCTGCATCAACCCACCACAACCACATGCATTGCACGCTGTTTTGGGGAAGATTTAGCACAGAATTTTTTATTTGAATGGATTGCGTTTGGTGAGCAGTAATGCCCACCAAATGCAACTGGTGATATCATTTTTGTATAACTCAATATAATTCTTGCTGCAGTCATAAAGAAAAGCATTGTGGCTGCAGCATGTTACACCTCCTTTATGGGGTATAACTTTACGCTGGACGTATAACTTACGCGCACTGCATCGGATGCACGTACGTTTGTGAATCGGCGTATTTTCCTCATTTGCATATTTGAATGGCTGTTCAATGTGAGCGTAAATATGCGCCCAGCATATATGTGTGCCCACCCTACGCCGGCGTAGGCAAGTTACGTCGTTGGGATGAAGCCTGTTTTTAGGCGTATCTTAGTTTGTGGGTCCGGCACACAGATACGAGGGCGCATATTTGCACTTACGCTGCGTATCTGGAGATACGTCGGCGCAAGTGCTTTGTGAATCCGGGCCATTGTGTTTTTTTCAAAATTGTCGCTCTTCTTTTGTTTATAGCGCAATAAATAAAAACCACAGAGGTGATCAAATACCACCAAAAGAAAGCTCTATTTCTGGGAAAAAAGGGCCACGTCGCACGACCACGCAATTGTCATTCAAAGTGTGACAGCGCTGAAAACTAAAAATTGGGATGGGCAGGAAGGGGGTGAAAATGCCCTGTATGGAAGTGGTTAATTTACAGGTTTCAGACAATTATTTTGACAGAAACCTGCTGATCAGCTGTCTCCAATCACAGCACAGAGTCCTGCGTTTACAAACACACAGAACAATGATCTGGCTGTTTCTTCTCTGGGGGGGGGGGAGCAGGGGGAAAAACAACAAGATCTGTAAGCAATAGCAACACACATAACACTTGATAGCCACATAGTTAACCCCTTCCCAGTCAGTGTCATTAGGACAGTGTCAGTGTATAGTATTAAATCTGACAACTGTAGTAGCCTAAATTTGTAAAGAAATTAATTTTTTTTTTATTTGGTATGTTTTATATTATTATAACAAATCTACATTCTTGTAGGGGCCCAATGCAATACTTTGCCCAGAGGCCCATATTGCTATTAAGATGGCCCTGCTCTCAAGCCTGCCTTGCATACACACGTTCAGTCAAAAAAACTCTCGACCAAACTGCGGTGAAGTCCAACACGTACGACGGCACTATAAAGGGGATGTTCCATTCAAATGGCGCCACCCTTTGAGCTGCTTTTGCTGATTTCGTGTTAGTAAAAGTTTGGTGAGAGACGATTTGCGCTTTTCAGCCTTGTGCTTTTCATTCCGTTACAGCGTGACAAATGTGTTATATCCATTAAGAACGCTAGTTTTACCAGAACAAGCAATCCCGTCTTATACTTGATTCTGAGCGTGCACGTTTTTTCCCCTCTAAAAAGTATACACACAAGCAGTTTTCACGACGAGAAAAAGACTAACGGGAAACACATTGTGAAAAAATAGAGCAGGTTCGAATTTTTTTGCAGCCAGTTTTCTCGTCGGGAAAACTGCTATGGAGCATACACACGACCGGTTTTCTCGTTGGGAAAACTGGTCGTGTGTACATGGCATAACAGTATGCGTTAAAAAGAGGGGCTTATTTTGCACACTACATGCGTAAGCTGCAGTGGCTCATCTGCTCTCTGCCGATCCATTATAATGCATGTGCTTCTACTATAGAGGCTCTAAAATTTAGAGTTAGGACTGCAGATAATACTGGGGTTTCGTGAAGTGGCTCTGGAGCTCTGCAGCTTATGCTAGATTGCAAGCTGTTTGGTAAGTTGAGCTTGGATTTTTCTTTGGTTTTGTTTGAAAGCACAAGACCCCTTTTAGCCCTGTACACATGATTGGATATCTGATGGAATCTAATCCAATGGATTTTTTCGTCGGATATCCGATGAAGCTGACTTTCATCAGTCTTGCCTAAACACCATCAGTCAAAAATCCGATTGTGCCAAAACGCGGTGACGTACAACACTACGATGAGCCGGAAAAAAAATGAAGTTTAATGCTTCCAAGCATGCGTCGACTTGATTCTGAACGGATTTTTGACCGATGGATTTTCATAAAGACGATCGGATTTTTCTATTGGTTTTATATCCATAGCAAAAATGTAAAACATGTTCTATTTTTTTACACCAATGGAAATAAAACAGATGGGGCCCACACACGATCGTTTTGTCCGATGAAAACAGTCCGTCGGTCTGTTTTCAACTGACAAACCGATCGTGTGTACGCGGCTTTTCAGTTGCTATCAGATCCTTCATCTCATAAATATTGTTAATTTTACCCATCTACATTGAAGTGGAGGATGTCCATGGTTGTTTTGAAAGATATGGGATATAGCTCCGTATATGTGGCAATATGGAGCATCAATAAGTTAAATCAGGAAAATTATGATGGTCTGAAATTTTCTGAGCAATGCATTGCACCTCAGCTAGCTTTATTTTTTTGCTTGGAAGTAAACTTTATGATGCATTCAGTGCTGTACGTCTGTACATAATGTCAGAGGAGTAAAGGGGTAATATGCCTGTAGCAGGACTAGGTATTTTGCTGTGCACCCATGTATGTGTATTACATATGCACAATTTTTGCTCATGCTTCATGCAAAGATTTTGTGTGGTGCAGATAGCTAACCAAAATAATACATGAAGTATAATGAATCGACAAATCTAAAATTTGCTTGGTTGTTAAATGAGATTTGTAAAACATTATAATGTAATAATGTCGATCTGTGAATTAATTCATATAAATGTTTATTATTGTTCAGATACTTTCCAAATCTGTCTCCATGTGAGGTGACGTGAAAGATGCTGAGAGATACAGAGTAGACTTTATTGATCCACATTCTATAATGATTTTTAATGAATTGCTTTTGCAAGCAGATATTGCTCATCTATTCTAGAGTCAGGTCATATTTTAAGGGAATGCAAGCATTAGAAGATCGTTTTCTCAAGTTTCTTTTTTTTCACTGTTGGATTCATAAATATTTTATAGGTTTACTTTCCTTTCACTTCCAATTAATTATTGAGTGGAATTTGTCTGCAGAAGTCAAACCATTTTATTCTCCCCCTTGGAGCATCTGAAAATGACTCTGCTGCTTCAATTATTATTTGTTGATTTGACTTTACTAATCTGCCAAGTACAATCTCAGCATGAGAATCTACGATGTGGGTATGGAGCCAATTGTGCCAAAGCTCAAGACAGACAGGCAAAATGTCCTCCAGGTACGTACTGAAAATGTTTTATTCACATTAGTAAACAAAGTTGTGTTAAAAGGAAGAGTTGTTACTTAGTGTTTAGTGTTATGAATGGTAATTCTTATATTGAGTGTATATAAGTACAGGTAAACCTATGATGGAGATAATGGACATAAGCCTTTGTTCAGCATGATCAAATACATAGAAATGAACACAAAGGATATGTACAATGTACATATTGCATACTCCAGTTTCTATTATCCCAAGGTTTGTTGGGGAAGAACTGTACAAGCATTACAATATTTTGGGTTTTCAATCTGTGAAATCATCACTAGATTAAAGTAATGTTGATATGTAGTATCCTTTTTACAATTGTTGTTTTATTCAAACTGCTTGACGTCGGAGACTTATTCTAAATGAAGAATAAAGAGCTTTACTGATCTGTCAAACCCAATAGCAAAATGCAGAAGTGTCATATACTTTGAAGTAGAACTGTGGCAACATCAATGTACATGGTGTACTGTACTTTGTGTGGTTGATTTACTAAAAGCAAATAGACTGTTCACATTGCAAGAGAAGTTGTACTTTGCAAGTGAAGTTGCACTATGAATGGGAATTTCTGTGTAGAAAAATATTTTATTTTTAATTTGAAATTATTGGTGTTGGCATATGCCCTCCATGGCAGGGCCTGGCTTTCCGTGCCTTTTTGTTTGACAGTAGTTTGCTTGCTAGTCCTACCTATAGCCAGAATTTAATAACAATATTCAACCCCCAAGGACTTCAATAGATTTTGCCACAAAGTTTGCAAACTTCCAGCAAGATTTTACAACGCTGTTCATGAAACTGAATTAAACTGAAGCAAATCTGCACCTCCTTAACAGGAATTATAGGTTAGCTTAGCAGGGTACACTGTGAATAAAAACATATGTGTTAAAAATGCAATGCAAATATAGGATTTGTTGATGTACTGAGACAGCTAGCTAGGGTCGGATTTAGTGAAAAAAGTCCAGTATTACTTGCTTCTGATACTTGCATATACAAGACTATCTTCTTTAACATTGCACAGGACATGCTCTGCTAAAGATGTCAGTAAGAAGAAGGGGGGGGGGTGATGATTCAGATAAGCTCAGGAGGGTTGGGATGTGAGTTAGAAAGTTAGAGGACTTCCCTTGCAAAGTAAAGTTGTCCTTTAATGTGATATTTTAATTTACTGTATTTATTGGCATATAACACTCACTTTTTCACCCTGCAAATCGGTTGAAATTATTGTGTGCGTGTAAGGCCTCGTACACACGACCGAGTTTCTCGGCAAAAACCAGCAAGAAACTTGCTGGGAGAAAAATTTTTGCCGAGGAAACCGGTCGTGTGTACATTTTCGTCGAGGAAACTGTCGAGAAACTCGACGAGCCAAAAAGAGAGCATGTCTTCTTTTTTCTTGACGGGAATGGAGAAATTTGACTTGTCGAGTTCCTCGACAACCTGACAAGGAACTTGACGAGGAAAACGATGTGTTTCGCCCGTCGAGTTTCTCGGTCGTGTGTACGAGGCTTTATACGCCGGTACTGCAATTTGGGCTGCCTCCGAGAGAACGTGGAGGGTGGGCGGGACGAGCGCCGTCACATTACATACAGCAAGAATCTCCTGTTTACACAGTGGCCTCTGTAATAGAAGTCAAAAATAATGCAGCACCTAAAATCTGAAATAATCATACCGCTAGGGAGGTTAAGACTTCTTGGCTGCTCACTCCTGGTAAGCTCCATATTGCCCATGAAAATTCTGATGCTGGTAACCTTACAAAAACCTTACAAAAAATAGTGTCCAAAATAAGCAGCACATAAAAGTATTCTAAACAGTGAATATATGTGTATATATCTATCAAACAGATTAATCAGAAATACTAACAAAAGTATTATAAATTATATATAGAACCTGTGAAAATAGTGACAAAAGTGATTCAAACATAAAGTTCATAAATTATATGAATCTTCAAATCTTCCACCATACCAAAGTGTTCAGTGAATCCTTCTCCCATCCAATAAAACACTCACCAGTGAAGCTAAATGGTCGTACTGGTAGATTACTAATATATGCTTCTGACATCTCTATGCACTTTAGGTTGTCGTGATGTGTTGCCATGATCATTCTTCGTTTACTCAGTGGTCAATCACTGTAAGGTTTCTACTTGTCACTTTACCACTTGTATACCTTTGAAAAGATTTTATGCTTTCTACCTATGCTTGTATACCAATTTATACTATTTAATAAAAAAACTTTTGTAAACAAATAAAACACTCACCAGAACGATATGCCTAACACTCACGTGCTCCAGCGTATAAGCATAAACAAGACCTCTCAGGTAGGTTTAACAGAAATTCCACTTCCAAACAGTGATATCCAGATTGCTCCGCATATAAGTAATGAAAAAAAGGTGCACAATAGTGTAATACTGAATGGTCAGTTTTAATAAAACACTGTGCAAAAATCTTCAAACATTACACTCACATAGTTCCTTAAAAACAAGCAGCAAATCACAGCAAATCATTCCCAATTTCCTTAACCGGTGAAAGATGGTCACGGCGGACCCAAGATCAGCAGTATGTACTCTCACCACTCACTCGCCCCGTATGGAATCGCCATTTCCTGGTTCAGCCTGGTGTATCACACGTCAGACGTCTCAAGTCGGTTCAGATGCTCGATGTATAACCACGCCCCTGCTGATACATCTTGCTGATCTTGGGTCCGCCGTGACCATCCTTCACCGCTGGGGAAATTGGGAATGATTTGCTGTGATTTGCTGCTTGTTTTTAAGTGCTTTTGTCACTATTTTCACGGGTTCTATATAGAATTTATAATACTTTTGTTTGTATTTCTTATTGATCTGTTTGATAGATATATACAAATATATTCACTGTTTGGAATATTTTTATGCGCTGCTCATTTTGGACACTTATTTTGGGTTCAGTGGTTATTATATTCATTCACATTATTCATATATTTAAAAGTGGCAGCTATTTCTCCTATTTTTCTTCCAACCAGCGCAGCGGTGGGAAATCAAGAGGGCGGGTCTCTTTGATAACCATTTAATTTACAACCTTACAAAATAGGATAGAATTTTCTAACATTCATTGCTATTGCCTTGCCTATTTCTTTCCAGTATATTGTGGACCTTTATGTTTCCTAAACCAGTGTCTCTGCTTACTGAAGCTAGTCAACAAACTTCAAACATTTGACTTTCTCTTTTGAGTTCTGCCTGGGGAGAAAAAAAGTAAAAGTCAGCAGCTACAGATACTGACTTTTAATGTATGGACACTTTCCTGTCCAGGGAGCGTGCAATATCGGCACCCCAGCCAAAGTTCAGATCAACTCCTGGGTGCTGCAGCCGCCATTCCTGGTAAGGGAAACCGGCAGTGAAGGCTTTCGGCTTCACAGCCAGTTCCCTACTGCACTGTGCTTTTTAACCGGCCGAGTTGCGAAGGAAGGAGGAGGGGGGCCAAACTTCCGAGGGACGGTGCTGCAGCGCCATCTCCCGGAAGTGGGGAAGGGTACCTGTCAAAAACAGGTACCCGTTCCCCCCTCCCCTCTGAAAGGTGTGAAATGTGGCAGCAGAGGAGTGGGAGAAGGCAGATAATCGGAGGTTCTACTTTTGGGTGGAATTCCGATTTAAATAATTTTTGTTTCAGTAAAATCATATTATTATTGGTATTATTGGTAATATATATGCATTGATTCACTTATCACACTTATGTTCTTAAACACAAAGGCAATTATAAATTACTCTATGTTGGTGAATTGTGTTTGAACTTTAATACACACCTGCTAATTCTGTATGAAACTATTTATTCATTGTCCAACAGGTTTTTTCAGCTCTGGAACAGACCTGAAAGCATCCGAGCAATGTTTAAAATGTCCAGTGAATTTCTATAACCCCATGGTGGGAAGAGAGTCCTGCTTCCCTTGTGGATCTGAAGCAATACAACCTGCGGAAGGGCAGACCACCTGCATCTGTCTCGGTGAAGGAAGAATATTTCAGGTTAAAAAAAATCATACACAAAGTGGGGTTGATTTACTAAAACCAAGCTGTGCATGGTAGCCAATCAGCTTCCAACTTCAACTTGGTCAGTTAAACTTTGACAATAAAAGCGGGAAGCTGATTGGTTTCTATGCAGAGCTGCACCAGACTGTGCACTCTCCAGTTTTAGTAAATCAACCCCAGTGTTTTATCTGGGTCTTATGATCTTCATAGACATTACAGAATAAGCTGCAATCTTTGTATGATCAACTTTAGAATTATCAATAGGAGAACCTACAAAAACTATCCACACAATTTTATCCATACAAATTGAAGATTTACACTCGTATTGGTGATCAGGACAATAAGAGAGTGAATATCCTTAACAGGGGCACAGAGAGCAATAAAAACAGTGCCTTTTACATGTCACTATTCTATCTAAATCTTAAAAAAAGTTTTGCCTTTAGTTAATCTTTAATAACCACAAGACATCTAATATGTAGCAAAAGCTTTTCTCTTCTTACAAAAAAAGGTTGGAAAAAATGAAGTCAGATTTATTTCCTAATTTATTTTCAGTTTCGAAATAAGTATGACTATAAAAGAAAAAAACATCTGTAGCTGCAAACAGCCTGTTTAACTACTTAAGACCCGGACCTTTAGGCAGCTAAAGGACCTGGCCAGTTTTTGCGATTCGGCACTGCGTTGCTTTAACTGACAATTGCATGGTCGTGTGACGTGGCTCCCAAACAAAATTGGCGTCATTTTTTTCCCACAAATAGAGCTTTTTTTTGGTGGTATTTGATCACCTCTGCAGTTTTTAGTTTTTGCGTTAGAAACAAAAATAGAGCGACATTTTTGAAAAAAATTCAATATTTTTTACCTTTTGCTATAATAAATATCCCCCAAGTTTAGGCCGATACATATTCTTCTACCTATTTTTGGTAAAAAAAAATTGCAATAAGCGTTTATCGATTGGTTTTGTGCAAAATAATTTTTTTTATTTTTTTTACTACTAATGGCGGCGATCAGCGATTTTTTTTGTGACTGCGACATTATGGCGGACACTTCGGACAATTTTGACACATTTTTGGGACCATTGTCATTTTCACAGCAAAAAATGCATTAAAAATACATTGTTTACTGTGAAAATGACAATTGCAGTTTGGGAGTTAACCACAAGGGGGCGCTGAAGGGGGGTTAAGTGTGACCTCATTTGTGTTTCTAACTGTAGGGGGCTGTGGCTGTAGGTGTGATGTCATCGATTGTGTTTCCCTATAAAAGGGAACACACAATCGATGACGGCGCCACAGTGAAAAACGGGGAAGCTGTGTTTACACACAGCTCTCCCCGTTCTTCAGCTCCAGGGACCGATCGCGGGACTCCAGCGACGATCGGGTCCACTGGTCCCGCGGTCACGGAGCTTCAAACCGGCTGGGCACGGCTGGGCACTTAAAGAGGACACTTAAAGAGGACGTACCTGTAGTGCTTGTGCCCAGCCGTGCCATTCTGCCGACATATATGTGCAGGAGGCGGTCCTTAAGCGGTTAATATAAACTCACCAGCCCATTTATTAGGTATAACTGGCTAGTACCCGGTTGGACCCCCTTTTTTCTTCAGAACTGACTTGATTCTTCATGGCATAGATTCAACAAGGTATTGGAGACATTCCTCAGGGATTTTGGTCCATAGTGATATGTTAGCATTACGCAGTTGCTGTAGATTTGTCGGCTGCACATCCCCCAATGCGAATCTCCCCTTTTCCACCACATCCCAAATGTGTTCTATTGGATTGACATCTGGTGACTGTGGAAGCCCTTGCAGTACAGGCATGCCCCACTTTTAAGTACACAATGGGGTTTATTTACTAAGGCTGTAACATGCAAAATCAGGCTCACTTCTGCATAGAAACCAATGAGCCTGATTTGTAGTATTAACAAGCTTGTTAAATTACACCTGGTAATAAAACCTGGAAGCTCATTGGTTTCTATGCAGGTTATTTAAAGTACTGTTGCCTTTCTATAATCTCAATAGTCTGCCCCTTCTCCTCAGACATCTAAAATCAATCAGGCATTTTTGTCCACACAACCGCTCACTGGATATTTTCTCTTTTTTGGGACCATTATCAATTAACCCTAGAGATGGTTGTACATGAAAATCCTAGTAGATTTTTAAATACTCAGACCTGCCTGTCTGGCACCAACAGCCATGCCATGTTCAAAGTCACTTAAATGTCCTTTCTTCCCCATTCTGATGCTCGGTCTGAACTTCAGCAAGTCGCCTTCACCAAGTCTAGATGTCTAAATGCATTGAGTTGCTGCCATGTGATTGGATGATTAGCAATTTGTGTTACTAAACAATTGAACAGGTATACCTAATAAAGTGGTTGGCGAGTGTATGTTATGCTGTTTGTTGACTGGTCTGATTGACCAAGCCCTCTGTTTTGCATGACTTTGAAGAGGAATTTACTCTATGTATGTGTGCTGCAACACATGCCAAGCTACAACCAGCCTTATCTGAAAAGAAAAAAAAAAACATCAGTCATTACTTTGGATGTTGATATTCATCATTATTTTAAATCAACTTGTCCTGCTTCAGCCTAGTGATAGTCGGTGTCCCTGTAGACCTGGATATCATCCTGCTGACGATGGAATCAACTGTGTGAGGATTGTGTATGATATATGTAGAGATGGAGTGACCCGCAACCACGAAGGAAAATGCTTGACCAGACAAGAGTGGGATGACGATTGTTCAAATCAGGTAGTTTTTCTGAGTGCAAACATATTCTGCAGTCTTTTCCAAAGCATTTGCAAATTGTTATGTTTTATAGATATAGTTTTAGTTGAAGTGATACTCTTCTCAGCTGCAAACATCTGATGCTTCCATCTATGTTGTCGTTGATTATGGGCACAGCTTAGTTTATATCTTAGGCCCCGTACACACCATAGAATCCATCCGCAGATAAATCCCAGCAAATGGGTTTCAGCGGATAGATCCTATGGTGTGTACACGCCAGCGGATCTGTTTCCGCGGATATATCTCCCCTGGGATGGATTCCAGCAGATCGAATATTCGCTGGCATGCAGAACATATCCATCTGCTGGAGTCCATCCCAACGGATGGATCCGCTGGTCTGTATAGACTCACCGGATCCATCCGTCCGAAGGGATCCCCCGCATGCGTCGTAATGATTCGACGCATGCGTGGAATTCCTTATATGACAGCGTCGCGCACGTCGTCGCGTCATAATCGCGGCGATGGCGCAACACGTCATCGCCAGAGGATTTTGGCGCGGATTTCAATGCGATGGTGAGTACACTCCATCGCATAGAAATCTGCGGAAATCCTCGAGAGGATTTATCCGCGGAAACGGTCCGCTGGACCGTATCCGCGGATAAATCCTCCCGTGTGTATGGGGCCTTAACCTTAAGTCTCATGAAACCTTTCGGAAACATCAATTACCCAGTTGCTCTAAATTTTTGTCTATTTTGTCTGTTTTACAAAATATGGCAGAAATGAAGTCTTAAACCATTGAGCCATTAATTGAAGCATCCTACATAGTGATAAACGTGCATAACCAAATATACTGTAGATATGTTTTGTTGCTTTCGTTTTTTTTTTTATTTATTTGTTTTTATCAGCAAAATTGTTTGTGATTTAATTCAACCAGTCCAGATTTCTGCACTCCTGTCACATAGCAAAGTTGGGTTGGTCACCTTACTTTTCTTGACCACAGTTGAGCAATACAACTTGGTCAGCGTGTTCCCAGGCTGTGATTGGAAGACATGGAGAATAAGAAAAAATAAATAAAAGTCACTGGTAAAGTAATATTTCTCCTTCTGCCAGCATGTTACTTCTCTGTGTATGCAACAGAACCTGACTGGATTAGAGTATTGACCCTTCATTCTCCAGTATGAGCTTTACTGTACTGGGGATCAAGTAATAGTCAGATAGTTACATTATATTTGATGATTTTTAAAAATACATACATGCTTTAAAGTAGTGTATTTAGCTTTTGTGCTGCCCTTGGCCTGACTAAACTTGTGCACCCCCTAATTTAAATATGACCCACCCTTTCTGACAAGGCCACACCCCTTTCTGTTTAAGACCCACCCTGACATTTTTGAGTGGGGATACTAGTTATGGGGGAACAGGACATTGGATTCCCTTATTTGCAAAGATTTACTCTCACTTCCTGTTGGGCTATGGGGCAGGAAGTGAAGGGAAATCTCTGCAATGTGACAGGGATGGTAAAAATAAACTTGACAGGGGCTTTAACCCTCTCTTGCTCTATACAAAATGTTGCCTATAGTTCTACTTTAAGTACAAATGTCTGATAATTTTATGGAGAGGACAAAGAAAATATAACCATACCAATGGTGCAGCAGAAAACATATAGCACAGTGAGGAAGGTTTGTGGTCCAGGGTAGTAGGACAGTCAAAATTAGAAGCAGCACCTCCCCCCCCCCCCCCAGTTGCGGAATGCTGGCCGCCTGCATACTGAAAAGCAGTGCAGCCGCTTTATGGGGGCGCTAGGCTAATTTGTCTCAGCCCAGTCTGCCCCATAAGACTGGCACTACACTGTAGCGCAAATCCGGCGGGGAGACTTTCTGTGCTGCCCCCCTGCAAAGTGCTGCCCTAGGCCAGGATACAGCACTGCTTTAAAGCGGGAGTTCACCCATTTAAAAAAAAAAAAAAAATCTCCCCTTAGCTTCCTGCTCGTTCGGTCTAGGGGAATCGGCTATTTATATTAAAATATGTGCAGTACTTACCCGTTTTCGAGCTGCATCTTCTTCCGTCGCTTCCGGGTATGGGTCTTCGGGAGCGGGCGTTCCTTCTTGATTGACATTCTTCCGAGAGGCTTCCGACGGTCGCATCCATCGCGTCACTCGTAGCCGAAAGAAGCCGAACGTCGGTGCGGCTCTATACTGCGCCTGCGCACCGACGTTCGGCTTCTTTCGGAAAATCGTGACGCGATGGATGCGACCGTCGGAAGCCTCTCGGAAACCTGTCAATCAAGAAGGAACGCCCATTCCCGAAGCCCATACCCGGAAGCGACGGAGAGGATGCGTCTCGTAAACGGGTAAGTACTGCACATATTTTAAAATAAATAGCCGATTCCCCTAGTAATAACGAGCAGGAATCTAAGGGGGAAAAGTGCCCTCTAAGGGTGAACCCCCGCTTTAAATAGTGTTTTTATAGCTTCCTGGGATTTACAAAATAATTCCATAAACTGATATACTTCTAATGCAGTTTATGTGATAATATGTCCAACTTCGCATGTGAGCATAATTTCAAGGCATTTGAGATGTTGGTTATGTAATCGCATATACTATATGCTAAAAAAATAAAAAGGTTTTCATAAAAAAAATGCAGAGGACAAAGCCTATTAAAAGATGTAATAAGTGTGCATTCTTTGGGAGCTGTTATCATCCTCCTCAATTTACTGACTGGACATTTTGTTGTGCAGGTCTGTTCTAATTCTGAATATTATCAAGGATATGACAAGTTTTTAGGACTTTGCATTTGTCAGACAGAAGATCTTGATAGCATCTGTAACACTGATTGTAGAAAAAAGCAAAAATATTTTCTCCAGATTATCTGCATGGACAATTCTCCGCAGCTTATTTCTGTTGACTCCTCTGGAAATAAGGTATTTTATTTTTTATTTTTTTTATTATGGCAGTTTATACTATTTTAATTATTTATTTCTCAAAGTATTTTTAGTTTTTAATGAGACTTTCACATCCTATTTATTATGCATTTGTGCCCCCCCCCCCCCCTCTCCAATGTGTCATATGTCAATTGACAGCACATCCCAGTCAAAAGAACAGGAGGGTCAAATTGCATCAGAAAGTGCATCAGGGATTTCTTACTTGCTTGTTCTCAGTAGAATGTGGCGAAGGAGCACAATAAAATTATAAACTATGGGTCAGACACAATTGTAGTATTAACAAGCTATTACAAATAAACTTACAGCATATCTAAACTCAACAACAAAAATGTCATTATTGCAAATAAGGGAAGTAGTTTTAGTGGCGCTTTACCACTGTTATAGCTGTGCTTTTTGGCCACTAGCGGGGCACTTATCCCTGCTAGCGGCCGAGGAAAGGGTTAAAAGCGCTTGTGTTGCGGCACTGCCAAAGCACTTTGCAGGCGCTTTGGCAGCGCTGCCTATTCATTTCAATGGGCCGGGCGTTTTGGCAGTGGAATATCTTACTAAAGATTAAACAGTATTGGCCAAAAGAGAGTAAGTGACCCCAAAAGAACTTGAGATCTTTTAGGGCCATCTAAGCTCTTCTTTTCAAGAGGGTTTGAAGAAAACTAAAGGGTCAAGTCAGTGGTAATGCCATCATGAACTTTTGACTACTTTATATGAGACCATACACAAGATCAAGAAAAGAGGGTGGCTTTCTAATAATGTAAAATCAAAATAAACTTTGGGAAAACAAATTACACGTAAGTAAAATATGATTCTAAGGCATATTAAATTTATAGCCAAGTAGTATGTTTGACCTGGCTGTGCATCTGTGCTGAATACTCTAACCCAAGTCTTGTTAATCTAAACCCTAATCACATCCTATTTTAATGAACGTTCAGCCTTTAGGAGGGGACAGAATAAATCCTAGCCTGAGAACTCTGTAGAATGAGTCGAGGGGCCTGTTTCTGACTGGTCACCACGGGGGTGGCCAAGAACTTGGCATTAAAGACAATATCTGAAACCAGGATTAGTTGTGTGGTATTGACATTCGGGCATATACAGAATGTTTACATCTTCTGAGGTACAACAAAAAGGAAAAGAAAATTACTGTAAGTCCAGGAAATTTCCAAAGTAGTGTTATTCTGCTGAAACAATTAGAATGAGATGAGGTGGAAGGAGGAAAAGGTCCAATGATAATTACAGGGGGCTTGTAAGTAACAGTTAAAGGGGTTGTAAAGCTTTGCATTTTTTCACCCTAATGCATCCTATGCATTAAGGTGAAAAAACATCCGATGCTTACAGCCCCCCGTTTACTTACCTGAGCCCTCTAAAGTCCTGCGTCGTGAATGCGATGGCTTCTCAGCCCGGGCTTTTGTCTCTTCTCGACTATTCATTGGATGATTGATAGCAACGCAGCCATTGGCTCCAGCTGCTGTCAATCAAATCAATGAGTTGGCGCACCAGGCTATGGCGCCGACTGTATCACGGGAGCGCGCCTGCAAGCTAACCCTCCTGGGAAAGTGCTTCCCAGAAGGGGGTTAGCTCTTGGAGGGAGGTGCCGAGACAGCCACAGAGGGACCCCAGAAGACGAGGATCGGGGCCACTCTGTGCAAAATGAGCTGCACAGTGGAGGTAAGTATCATATGTTTGTTATTTAAAAATAAATAAATAAACCTTTACAACCCCTTTAATGCGTTTGCCCACAAGTATTTCATATGCTTACCTCCTTTACTTAAATAGTACCGGTAATTACAAAAGTCAAGTGAAGTAGCAAGTAAAGACCCCACGGGGGTTATTTACTAAAACTCCACACTGCAAAATCTGGTGCAGCTTCCAGGTCTTAGGCCTCGTACATACGACCGAGAAACTCGTCGGAAAAGACACATCGTTTTCCTCGACGATTTTCTTGTTAGGCTTGTCGAGAAACTTGACAAGCTTGCTTTGCGTACACATTGTCAAGGCAAAATCTCCTCGTTCTCAAACGCGGTGACGTACAACACATACAATGGCTGGGGAAGTTCGATTCCACTGGAACAACCCTTGGGGCTGCTTTTGCTAATCTCATGTTACTGCGTGTAAAGTAAAAGTTTGGTCGGAGACGATTTGCACTTTTCAGTCTGTTACAGCGTGAAAAATGTGTTATCTCCATTACAAATGCTACTTTTACTCCCATCTCATACTTTATTCTGAGCATGCGCAGGTTTCTAAGCATACACACGAACGTGTTTCTCGTCGAAAACCAGCCCGACGAGGAACACGACGAGGAAATTGAGACTCCCGTCGAGGAAAAAGAGAACTTGTTCTCTTTTTTTCTCGTCGAGTTCCTCGACAGTTTCCTTGATAAAAAACGTACACACGACCATTTTCCTCTGCAAAAAAGCTCTCCCACCAAGTTTCTTGATGGATTCTGTCGAGTTTCTCGGTCGTGTGAACGAGGCTTCAGTGTCAAAGCTTAATTGAACAAGCTGAAGTTAGATGCTGATTGGCTACAATGCAAATCTGCACCAGTGAACCAATTTTAGTAAATCTCCAATTGCAGTTGCTGAGTTTCTTAGGTAGTATTGATTAGTTAATGGAATGATTTTCCTTCTTGCCAGGAGTTTAATTTTATAGCATTATATATTTAACCACTTAAGGACCTGCACACGACTATATACGTCCTCTTTTTGAAGAGGGATATCTCGGTAACGGCAGCAGCTACTGCCACAACCAAGATATCCATCTCTTCAGGCACCGGCCCTTTAAACAATAATGGTGGTCTCTGCGGCGAATTCGCTGCAAGATCACCGTTATCGGTGGCAGTAAAGGGGCCCCCCTCCCGCTGCTCTCCCGCACCCTCCGCCGCTTACCGGAGCCATTGGCAGCGGCGGAGGCGATCGGGTCCTATCCGTGGCTTTTCATGGATACGAGTGAAGGCAAAATGGCCCCCACCCATCTCCATAACATAGCAGGGCGGAAGCGGAGTCAAAACGTCACTTCCGCTCATACGTCTTAAAGAGACAATTTATTTTTGTCATTTTTCCAAATGACAATTTTTTATTTTATTTTTTTATTGCATTTTAGCCCAAATATGAGATCTGAGGTCTTTTAGACCCCAGATGTTATATTTAAGAGGACCTGCCATGCTTTTTTCTATTATAAGGGATGTTTACATTCCTTGTAATAGGAATAAAAGTGATCCAATTTTTTAAAACTGTATAAAAATAAATAAAATTAAGTAAAATAAATACGATTTTTTTTTTAAAGCCCCCCGTCCCGACGAGCTTGCACACAGAAGCTAACGCATACATAAGTCCCACCCACGTATGAAAACAGTATTAAAACCACACATGTGAGGTATTGCAGTGATCGTTAGAGCGAGAGCAATAATTCTAGGTTTAGATCTTCTCTGTAACTCAAAACATGCAATCTGTAGAATTTTTTAAATGTCGCTTATGCAGATTTTTAAGGGTAAAAGTTTGACGCCATTCCACGAGCGGGCGCAATTTTAAAGCGTGACATGTTGGGTATCAGTTTACTCAGCGTAACATTATCTTTCACAATATAAAAAAAATCAGCTAACTTTACTGTTGTCTTATTTTTTTATTCAAAAAAGTCTTGTAAGACCGCTGCGCAAATACGGTGTGACAAAAAGTATTGCAATGACCGCCATTTTATTCTCTACGGTGTTAGAAAAAAAATGCATAATGTTTAGGGGGTTCTAAGTAATTTTCTAGAAAAAAACTTGTTTTTAACGTGTAAACACAGATTCTTAAAAACAGGCAAGGTCCTTAAGTGGTTAATAATGTCCTGTTTATTTAAGGTAATTCTAAGAGCAGAAGATATAAGAACAGAATCACTTGTTTACTCTAACAAGCATGGGGAGATCTGTTCTTCACAGCCAAGTAATCCTAACTCAGTCTATATAGTCAACACCACAGGTATGTTTTCCATTCTGCCTGTTGTTTCTGATGTTTATGGGTTTATGGCAGCAAAATGCTATCTTTGTACAGAGTGTTAATTGAGTGGTAAAGGACTGAAATTTGTAGATAGGTTTTGTTTTATTAAGGTGATATCTGAAGTTAAATTCCTATGCATGAGTTACAGTACAATGGCTTCTACTAACTTAGCTAACTAATATCTTGAGGATGATCAATAACACCTGGAGAAGCTTAACCAATTTACTGATATGTAAACAACATCAAAAGCATATTAGTTATCAGCAAGCAGCTCAACAACAAACATCAAAAGAAATTAAATACTGAAAAATGTATTTATACTATTAAAAACAACATACTGTATATTTCTAGCATCAAAAACCCAAAAAGTTTATAATTCCAGTCATAAAAAGTGCTCATAATAATAGCATGAAATCAAATGTAAATAATAGATTTATGATTTGCTGTCATTAAAATATTTGGAAGTTTATCCTGCACATAGAATCATAGATGGAACAATTCCTTCCACCAAACCAACAACTGACTGCTTTCCGTTAAATTCACAGATTGTCATAAAAGTAGAACTTCTGCTTATCCGTCTCCCCCCCTCTGGTGCCACATTTGGCAACTTTAGGGGGGGTACCTGATTTTGTCAGGTACCGTTCCCCACTTTCCGGGAGACGGGGCCGCGGCTCGGTCTCTCGTAAGTTCAGGCCCCACCTCCTTCCTCTGCATTTTTTGTGGTGGGGCTGAACCTCCTCCTGGTCTCATTCACACCTGAGCTCAACATCCAAAATCCCATAGTTTTCAATTGGCCTGTTGTTCACATCTGACCATAGTGGCACTTGAAGCTTATACAAAAATGTATGGAGCACCCTGGTGTTTAGGCAGGGTTGCTAACAAATTTAATTTGCCAGGTAGTAATTGTCCTGGTCAATTGTTAGTGGATCCACTGATTCCTCTCTAATTCTGGAATTGCTGCACCTTTTCTCTTCTGTCACTAGGTGGCACTGTGGCTGGTGGCATTAGATTGATAAGGTCAGATTATAAATGGATGGGTGTCTCAGCCAATTGGCAGGGGTTTCTTTAGTCCCCTGGCCTGCTGGAAGAGCCTATTTATTGGGATGGAGTCAGGTGATCAGGGTTCTGTGCCACCTGGATGACTGTCTGGGTGAACGTGTGTTATGTCGCACCGGGCTGCTAGACCGAAAGCCTGAGGCCCGGGGGCACCTGGCTGCTAGGCTGCCTAAGGCCAATCCAGGATCAGGATAAGTAGCGTAGGATTGGGACTGCAGGATTGGAGTCCAACCGACTTGCAAAGGTTCAGCCGGTTGGGAAACCAGTTGTGGTCGGAGGTTAAAGGGAAGCAGTCACCACTAAGGGACCATCCACCTTGTTACCGGGGACCACTGTGAGTAAGTTCAAGCAAGTACCAGAGCAGTCTTCTCACCAGGGACAGTGAAGAAGTGGGTTAGTGGGAGTGAAGCTTGAGGAGTATACAGCGTGCTAGCTGTGGAAGAGCTCAGGAGATTCAGTGACGATTGGATCTGGAAGTCTAGTGAGAGACTGGGAGCTCAATGAGTTAAGATCTACAGTGGGATCATGTGAGATAAGAGAAGAACTATTCTGTGTTACAAGTTCATTTGCCATAGTTGACAGTGGTCCTACCAATACAGATGTGGCATCCGGCTGGAGGCCTTTCCCTGAATAACTTTCTACCTATAGAGTATCAGAGTCTGTTAATTATTATTGTGTTCTCTCAAGGGTGTCCTGGCCCTAACCTGCTCCCCCACAGTTCTTGTTAAGAGACAATAAATATCTTGTTCACATTCAAAAAGTGACTGGCGCCGATCATTTTATCTTGCATTACACCCACCATGCCTGTTATCTCACTCTACAAGGAAGGATGTCAGCTCCCCCTAACTCTTGAGGTCACCATTAGGCTTCTGGAGGTCTGGGACCTTGCTACATGTATACAAGCTTCTCTTCAGCTACAGGCTTTAAGCTTTTTTGGCCCTGTTAAATTTCAATGGAAACAACTGTAAAAAAGCGTGAACGAAAGAGAGTCGGATATACAGTATATAACCCTTCTTTTTTTTTTAAAGATTATTTTTATTCAATTTAAAAGAGACATAGAAAACAAACAGCGGGCCAGTATCCCTGAGCCGAAAAAGGCCAACATGGTCCATTATACACGTACAATCAACAAAAACGACCATCTATCTAACAGAGATGGTGCCTAACTAACAATACAGCAAAACAAAAACATAACCCCCCCTCCCCCCACACCACTCAGCACTCCCCCCTCCACCTCCCGAATATCCGGAACCATATTCACCTCACACACCCCACCAACCCGGATTCCACAGTGGGACCTCCATAAGTCCAACCCATCTACACAACATAAAATAATACGCACTAGGGCCCGGATTCACAAAGCGCTCCCATTGATTTTCTATTCAAATATGGAAATTAGGGAGATACGCCGATTCACGAATGTACGTGCACCCGGCGCATTCTATACGCGGTTTGCGCAAGTCGTACGTCCGGCGTAAAGTTATTCCCCATAAAGGAGGTGTAACTCAGCAGCAGACATGCAAAGGTATTCACCAGGGAACTCAAGCCGTCGTATTTTACGTTGTTTACATTGGACGTGAATATGGCTGGGCGTAGGTTACGTTCACGCCGTAGGCAGTGATCCGTCGTATCTCAGGCAGTTGTTCCAACGTGATTGTGAGCATGCGCATTCGCAGTTGGCGATACGTATCTGTCTGGTGCTCGGCCCATCATTTGCATGGGGTCACGCCTCATTAGCATGGCTCACACCCACTTCCACTTACGCCGACTTACGCCTGAGAAACCCAGCGCAGATTTGGGAGGAAGTGCTTTGTGAATCCAGTGCTTGCCTCTCTGCGCTGCATCGGCGTAGCGTAAAAGGAGATGCGCTACGGCGGCATAAATATGCGCCAGTGTCTGTGAATCCGGGCCACAGTCAATCCACAGTCAACCGGTCCCCAATTAGAGATATCACCCACAGTCAAATCTGAGTTATACCATGTCTGCCACACCTTATCAAACTTCCTTCCGCACCCCCTCGATAAGTAAGTTGACTTGTAGTATGGCATCATAGAATCAACTAGGCCCTTCCAGAAGCCCAGTGTAGGGGCCCCAGGCCTGCGCCACCTTAGTAATATGGCCTTTCTTGCATAAAATAAAAGTATGTTAAGTAGAGTCCTGTGAGCCCTAGACGGGACCACATCCTTAACCAACCCCAGGAGGCACACCCGAACTATCACCGGAACAGGAGCCATTAGAATCTCAGATATACAGGATGTAACCTCCAACCAAAATATGGAGATCAGAGGGCAGCTCCAAAAGACATGTTCCGCAGCTGCTGGAGCAAAGGTGCATCTCCAGCACTCCGCTTGCACTGACGGATAAATAGATGCCAACCTAGCAGGCGTATAATAAATCCTGTGAAGGAATTTAAAATGGTTAAGTCTATCCCTAGCTGACACCAGGTGCTGGAACGGGTGCGCCCACATGTCATCCCAGTCCTCCCCCTGAATATCCGGGACCTCTGCCTCCCACCGCTCTCTACACTTATGGACCGCCCTGGGCCTCATAGCAAACAACTTTCTGTAAGAAACTGATAGAGTTTTGGTGAGATCTTCCGTCATAAGCAGATTCTCCAGGTCTGAAGATAGTGATTCTACAGTCAAAGTTCTGAATTGTGCTTGGAACGCATGTCGCAGTTGAATGTAACAAAAAAATTGAGAATTTGGTAAGTCATGTCTAGCTTTAAGCTGGTCAAAAGTCAGCAATTCCCCATCCATAGTAATATCCTTCAGGGTCTTAATCCCCCTTACCACCCAGGTCATAGGATCGTCAAAGGAGTAAAAGTGTGTCAATCTAGGATTCATCCACAACGGCGTGGATGGGGAAAATCCCCTGTAATTCGGGCATGCCATAGCAACCGCCTCCCCCCAGGCCTTAATTGTAGCTTTCATAGATACCATGAGTGGAAGGTCAATCTTAACCCCCCTATGAATGGCAAACCTTAGTGATTCGTATGAGCCTAAGTGAGCCGCCTCCAATACCGTGGCCGAGTCTCCATCATCCGATGTCAACCACCTGTGAACAAACACCAATTGTCCAGCCAAATAATATTTTCGCCAATCCGGCAGGGCTCCTGCAAAACCTTCAATACTATTCTGGGTTGCCCGGGGCCAATAAAAATGTACTAGTGAGGCTGTCCAGTTTTTTAAAAAAGGACTTAGGGGTTAAAGAGGGAGCATTACGCAGAAAGTACAGGATCACTGGGAGCATTTTCATTTTCAATAAATTAATCCGTTTAATTAATGATAAAGGGAGTTTCTGCCATGCCTGAAGTTTCTGCTTAAAGGGACCTAAAAGCGGCGTGAGATTAAGAGAAATGTAATCACCCACATCCTCCATAATCTTTACCCCCAGATAGGTGATTTGCTCGACCCACTGCTACGGCAAGGCCGGGTCCGCAATGTCCCGGGCCCCATCGTCCAGCGGCAAGATGGACGACTTTGACCAGTTAACCTTCAACCTGGAGTATTGTGCAAATTCATTCAGAATACTCAGAGCTGACTCCAGCGATCCCTTCGGGTCCTGTAAGAACAGTAGTAAATCATCTGCATAGAGCGCCAAGCCCTCATCCACAGACCCCACCCTGATCGCCCTGACCTCCCCTGACATTCACAATGCAGCGGCGATTGGTTCCATCATGAGGGCAAATAAAAAAGGTGACAGGGGACAGCCCTGCCTCGTGCCTCTACCAATTTGAAAGAAAGGAGACGTGTGATTGCCTATGCAAATTGCCGTCCTAGGGTTGGTATACAGTAAAGAGATCCACTTACAAAAAGTCTGGCCAAAACCCATTGTCTCCAACACCGCCAACATGTAGTTCCAGTCGATAGAGTCAAAAGCCTTCTCTATATCAATCGAAACCACCACCCTAGTGAGAGAGGCAGAACTAGGAATCTGGAGGTGCGTAAATAATCGTCTCAGGTTGGTGTCTGTAGACTTACCAGGCATAAAACCTGTCTGATCGATGTTCACTAAGGACAAGATAACTCCCCCCAGTCTCCTGGCCAGCACCTTGGTAAGGATCTTCAGATCCATATTAAATAGAGCAATCGGCCTATACGATGCACACTCCAGCGGATATTTACCCGGCTTAGGAAGCAAGATCATATAGACGTCAAGCATGGACTGCGGCAGGCGTTGATTATGAATAGAGTAGGCTAATAATGCTGTAAGTCTGGGTGCTAATTGGTCAGCATAAAGCTTATAAAAATACAGCCGGGAAGCCATCCGGCCCCGGAGCCTTGTCAGGGGGAAAGGCAAAAATTGCTGCAACTACTTCCTTATTTGTAATCTCCACCTCCAAAACCTCCCGATCCTCATCAGAAAGCCTCAGAAGCGAAAGACCCCCAACAACACCTCCAATTCCGATCGGTCATAAGAGGGGATGGGAGCATAAATGGTCGAAAAATAGTTCTGCAACTCTGAAAGTATCTCACCAGGGTCCCTAGCCAGTCCCCCGTCTGTACGTCTGATTACCGGAATACTTACCAATTGGCGAGAGTCTGCCACTAACCGAGCAAGGAGCTTTCCATTTTTGTCCCTCTCTGCAAACAGCGTCTCTGACCTATGCTTGGCTTCAGTATGAGCCAGGTTGTTAAAATGCAAATCAATCAACCTTTGCAGCTCCAATAAAGCTGCACAAGAGGAGCTTGAAGGGTTATTAGCATTATTAGCATTGGTGTCAGCTAGACATGTGCACAGAATTTTTTTTCGTTTTTTTTGTTCGGTTTTGTATCGTTACGTAGGTTCGTTCCCGTTCGTTTTTCGTAAAAAACGCCCGTTTTCCTGTTCGTTCCCATTCGTTTTTCGTACAACGCGATTTTTTCGTATTCCGATTGTTTCGTATTTTGGTTACCGTTTTATTTTCGTACATGCGGGATGGTTCGTTATTCTGTTTAATTCATGTTCGTTACTTGTTAGACAATAATTTTTGTGAATTTTCATCATTTTGTACTTTCATAAATATATTGCGGGATTCGCGGCACTTTCAACACGCAGCTCATCCATATTAACTATTGTTAAGCCCCATACACTTGGTCAGACTTTTTTAACAAAAAACATAAAAACGATCGTTTTACCGAACGTTCGTTCGTTTTTAAACTCCATCAGAAAACCATTTTTGGGTTCCAGGTTCAAAAGTCTGGCCAACTGATCTCTCCCTTCAGAGGAAAATCCACAGAAAAGTTTATTTGGCTTTACTGTACTACTGTACTCAGCACAAAAGAGAAGTTGCTTCACTAACTAACTACACTCACTGTCCATTCAAAAAAACGAAAATGACATCTTATAACAAAAGATTTGCATTCTGTATTTTGAAACCAAATTACGAACAGAAAAAAGGAATTCAGAATACAGAATACAAATCTTTTGTTATAAGATGTCATATGAACATACAAACAGAAAAAGGATTCAAACAAAATACAGAATGAAAATCTTTTGTTAGATGTCATATGAACATACGACTGAAAATCAAAATACGAACAGAACAAGGATTCAAACAAAATACAGAATGCAAGTCTTTTGTCATATTCGTTCTTTTGCCGTTTTCGTTTTGTCGTATTTTCGTCGGATCGTTCGTTCGTATTTGTGGTTGTTCGTTATGCGACTCATTCGTAATCCCGTCGTTTTCGTATTTTGGTGCTTAAATTTTTTCGTATGTATACATTATTCTGCGGGTACGAAAATGAACATTTTCGTACGAAAATAACATTCGTACGAACGGGAATGCACATATCTAGTGTCAGCATACTCCCTCTCTCTATCCTGCAACACCCCAATCTCAGCCTGATGTTCCACCCTCTCCTTTTTGATAGCAGAAATACATTCCCCCCTAATTACTGCCTTAAAGGCATCCCAGACAATAGGGGGGTCGGCAGATTCTGGGTTTCTCGACCAGTAGTCATTGACCGCCTCTAGAAGATGAGCATTCAGTCCATCCTGTTTCAACTACCCCAGTGAAAGTTTCCAACCCCCTGACCCTCGTCCTGAGGAGAAGGCCAAAGAGACGGAAAGCGGGTTGTGGTCCGACAGACCCCCTGGCCAGATAAGAGACATCCCGAACCTCCGACATCATCCCGGAGTTGCCAAACGCAATTCTGACCGATGATCTGTGCGACCTTTAGGATGCTTTGCCCGCCATATCTCAGAGAGCCCCGCCATCGATGCCCATGACACCAAATCAACCAAACCCAACCTTCCCACATTTGAGGAGTCCAATGCCTCCAGGGTAGCATTAAAGTCCCCCATTATCAACATTGGTAGATGGGCATGAGGGGCCAATTTAACCAGCATATCATACAAACATTGTACATTAAAAGGGGGTGGCAGATAGACATTTACCAGCAGAATTTTCATATTGTTAATATCCATTACCAGCGCCAGAAACCATCCCCCCGGATGCGATACCACGTGATGAACCCTGCAAGAGACAGACTTACTAATGAGGATGGACACCCCGGCGCAAAGGTGGAGTAGGTAGCATCAAAGGTCTGCTGAATCCAGGGCCTTTAGCAGCGCCAGCACCCTACTGCCATCCAGATGAGTCTCTTGCAGGAGAACAACATGCGGCCTGGATTGTCTGAGATACTGGAACACCGAGGCCCTCTTGAATTCGTTGTTCAGACCTTGCACGTTCCAGGACACCACCCTCACTACATTAGCCATTATCAAACAAAAACATTACCCAAATGAGGCCCACCAGTCCCACCCATAAATCACACAAAACGCACTGTGGGGCCAGGGACCCCGCCCAAGAGGAGGAGACCGTCCTCAAGGAAAGAGAACAGAGTGCTGAGCTGTATACCATCCCATTACCAAAACAATACCGATTCCCCCCTGCCATTATACCAGAAAACACACAAAAAAGAAGAAAAATAAATTAACCTTGTCTGGTACAGGCTTGAGTCCCAAATAAACAAAAAAAAAACTGAAAACTTGTTGAAAAAGGTATGGGAAGAACAACCGTCTGATCGATTGTCCAGCAGAAAACCAAAAAAAGTGTCCGATCTCTCCAGTAAACTCCGCAACTCTAAGGCCTCGTACACACGATCAGTCCATGCGATGAAAACGGTCTGAAGGACAGTTGTCTTAAGTTAACCGATGAAGCTGACTGATGGTCCGTCGCGCCTACACACCATCGGTTAATTAACCGATCGTGTCAGAACGCGGTGATGTAAAACACAACGACGTGCTGAAAAAAACGAAGTTCAATGCTTCCAAGCATGCGTCGACTTGATTCTGAGCATGCGCAGGTTTTTTACCGATGCTTTTGCATACTAACGATCGTTTTTGACCTATCGGTTAGGCGTCCATCGGTTCAATTTTAAAGCAAGTTCTCATTTTTTTGACCGATGGTTAAATAACCTATGGGGCCTACACACGATCGGTTTGGACTGATGAAAACGGTCCTTCAGGCCGTTCTCCTCTGGCGATCCTATCGCGTGTACGCGGCCTTAGTCAGAAAAAAAGGGAGCAGTTCACAGTATAGTCCCATAAAACAGAGATTGAGAAGAGCATCAAGTTCAACATAAGTTAGGAAACAGCGCCACCTTGTGACCAAAAAACGTAACGTCCAACTCCCAAAAAAACAAAAGAAAAAAAAACGACAAAATGGCAGAGAAAAGATTCAGCACTATATATGTAGGCAGGAAAAATTGCAAACTTGAACCTTGCAAGGCAGTAAAACAAATTAGACATTCGATGAAAAAATAAGAACATATCAAAAGAACTACCGAAAAAAGAGCAGCAAGGAAAAAAAGGGCAAAACAAGGCTCTTGACCCAGACCCCTCATAGTATCAAATGGGACAAAAAAAAAAAGGAGGGGGGGTCACAATATGTGAACCATCAAAAACACAGATACTCATCCCGAACTCAATCTTCCTCATGGGTTCCGGTCCAGCCATTCCGATGCATCCAGTGGGGAATCAAAAAACGTAACCGCACCATTGTGTTGCACACAGAGCTTTCTAGGATACAGCATACTATAAGGAATATTATTTTCCCTGAGCCTCTTCTGCACATCATTAAAGGAACGTCGCCGTCTCTGGGTCTCAGGCGAGAAGTCGGGGAACAGCATCACTTTTGCACTTTCAAATTTAAGCTCAGGTCATTTCCGCGAGGCAGCTAAAATCATTTCCCGGGGGGCGCGATGGGCCCTCTCCACCACGTATGTTGGAGGAAGATCCCCCAGGTCCAGCAACTGAAAAATTGCTCCGCAAATGTGGCAGTCTGAGCACCCTCAGGCAAGCCTACCACCCGCACATTATTCCTCCTTTGCCTGTCCTCAGCATCTTCAGCTCTGCTTTGCAGCGACTTCACCATTGCCTGCAGTTCTGTCAACTGATTCCCTTGGAAGTGGGACACATCTTCCACGCCAGAAATCCTCTCCTCTGCCTCCGTTAATCTGCTCCGGGTCTTGTCTAAATCATGCCTTATCAGAGTGCACTCTGCGGCAAGATGATCTATGCTGACCATCACCGCCGCTTTGCTGGCATTTATGGCCTCAAGAATAGGCCTGGTGATAGCCTCCTGCGCCGTCTCAGGAGCCGGGGAGACCGACAGAGAATTTTCAGGGCTTGTCCCCAGTTTGTCCGCAGCTGCCATCCTCTCAGCCTGCCTCCGTTCCCACTTGGTGAGAGGAGGGGAAAGCATGATGGCGGCGGCTGGACTCGTGACAGGGCCTCGTGCAGAGTGGGTCCTACGCTGGCATTTCTGAGACTGCTTTGCCGGCCGGGATGCCCCCCTTTTCATGACCAGACGCCGCCTGCTCAGCCCGGCACCATAAGTACCGCAACACAGACTATTCAGCTCCTCAGACAGGATACTTTAGCAGGAGCTCACCTAGACACGTCCTGCTGCCTTCACATCCGGTCATGCCCCCCCAGTATATAACCCTTAAAATAAAAGAATGATGTATTTTATACTGTTAATTATTAATTATGTTTAACATCATATTGCAATAGACAACACATTTGTCATCAAATGAAGTCCAGTGTTCTTTTCTGGTTAACATTTCGGAAATTATGCAATCTGCCAGACATTATTAGATCACATGAAAAAAAAAATCAGAGAGAAAAAATTTAAATTCTCAAAACCTCACCCTAGACAACCAGCACAGCACATGGCAGGCGCACACAATAGCCTTAAATGAAAATGGATCTGCAAATAAGTGTCGGGCAACAATGGTAAATACAATTTGTTCCAAAATATAAATCTACATTAGTTTCAAGGCTTTTCCAAATCAATAGTCTTTGTTTGATGCTAGGTGATCAACTTTATATGTATAAAATAGTGTACAGATTTTAATGCATGCAATCCAGTATGTAGATATTAACCCAAAATCCAGTCTGACATAAACAAACAAATTATGTGCAAATATCATGCAGAAGTAACTAGCAACTTGCTTTTATAGTTCAGATCTCACCACTTAACTATGTCCTGTTGGCTTCAAAATGTAACCAGACTGTCTTGTTCTCAAAAGTCATAATCAGAATAGTTAGGGAAGTCAGTCAGGCAATCGTTATGGAGCCCTATGGTGGGCGAGCATCACAAAGAAGGTTTTTAGAAAACATAGTTAGTGCAGCGCTAGAGGAAAAGTCCAAATAAAGATCATCCAGGTGATTCTCTTATAAGTGACTGACAATATGAGGCATGCAGGTGATATAGCGTGGGTTAACATCCCTCCGAATATTGGAACTCCCAGAAAGAGAAAAGAAAGAGAGGAAGGAGAGGGGGCAGGCGCCTACAAAAAACCCAGACCATAGTTGGAGCAGGGATATATAACCTTAGTGGGGTTCCTCTGGATGAGGACGAATTGAAAGTCCTTGATAGAGGTCTCAAATTTGCCCCCACTAAGAATTTGAATAAGTTTCAAACGTACATTAGCCTGCAAAAATACATCAGGACACTTAACATGAAAAAGTATTTCCTGTCTAAGCCCACTAGTACAGCGGCACCTATTGCTAATTCCTATCACTCAGGTTTGCGTAATAAGTCCACTTTTAACCCTCTTAATAAAGAGAATAAGTTTTTGGATGTTTTTAAGAACATGGTTGTAAATGACTTGGAAGCATTGAAGGTAAAAAAGGTATTGGATCCTCAATACATTAAAAGGGGTATTGAATCCTTGGCAAAAAGGAAAGACATCGTTATCCGCCCTGCGGACAAAGGGGGGGGTCTCGTTGTCCTCAGTAAAAACTATTATCAACTTGAAATGAGTAATCTTCTTTCTGATAGTGATACCTATAGGGTATTGTCTAAAGATCCTATGTTTGATTTCAAGGATGAACTTCATCATATCATTGAAGATGGGAGGGATCAAAAGATTCTTACTAAAAAAGAGGCGTTGTATCTCGATCCCTTGTTTTGTAGAACCCCTATTATTTATTTCTTGCCAAAGATCCACAAAAATAGTACCCATCCGCCTGGGAGGCCCATTGTTAATGGGATCGACTCGGTATCGGCCAGATTGGGCCAATATATAGATTCGTTTTTGCAACCTTTAGTGGTTAAAACCCCTGCTTTTCTGAAAGACACTAAGCATATTATCCAAATATTGGAATCTCTTGGTTGTTCCACTAATAGTATATTAGTCACTGCGGACGTCAGTTCGCTTTATACTATTATAGGACACAGTGACGCTATGTTGAATGGGCCCTTTCCACATCAACACTATCAGGGAGACACCAAGAATTCCTTTTGGGCTGTTTGGATTTCTGCTTATCCAGAAATTATTTCTGGTATAATGGAGACTATTTGCTGCAGACAAGGGGAGTTGCCATGGGCGCTCGTTTTGCTCCCAGTGTGGCCAATATTTTTATGGCCCACTGGGAGGAAGAGGCGATTTTCCAACATCGCCCCCCTGAGTTGGTCTGTTACCGTCGTTATATCGATGACCTCATCATCATTTGGAATGGTGAGAGGTCCTCATTGGATACCTTCATCAGTGGTCTTAATAATAACAACAAAAATATTACACTCACATGGACCATTGACTATGAAAAAATTGTCTTTTTAGATTTGACCATAGTCAAAAATACGGACCATTTTAAACTCACCAATTATTTCAAACCTACAGACCGGAATGCATACATACCATTGGGAAGTTGCCATCACAAATCTTGGTTATGTAATATCCCCAAAGGGCAATTTATTAGATTACGCCGTAATTGCACCACTGAGTCTGACTTTGTTGACCAATCTCGTGTTTTGGCTGATAGATTTGTGCAAAAAGGGTACAACCAAGACCACCTTGAGAGGGAAATTGGACAGGTTCAGCAATTAGATAGAACTGTTTTAGTGTCCGATCGTGTGGCTAATGTCAGCCTTCCCCCCAATGATAAACACAATTTTAGAATGATCTTGGACTATAACGTCCAACATAAAAAATTTGAACGGATCATCTCAAAAAATTGGTCTATCTTGAAACAGGACAAAATATTGGGACCTGCATTACCAGCAAAACCCCAATTTGTATACAAGAAAGCTCCCACTCTTAGGGATCGATTAGCACCTAGTGTGCTCGATCCCCCGGTCATTTCAGATAATAGAATGTTCAAATTCCTGGGAGGTTTCTATGCCTGTGGACGTTGTGTTCCATGCAAACATTCCAAAGTGAACATTAAAAAGAGGAAAAAATTTGTGGCATCTGCCACTGATAAAGAATATGATATTAAACAGCTCATCACTTGTGACACCGTAGGTGTTGTCTATATGTTGGAATGTGATTGCGGCCTGCAATACATAGGTAGAACCTCCAGACCCCTACATGTACGTTTAGCCGAACATGTCAATAACATCAAACAAGGGAAAACCACACACAATGTATCCCGCCATTTTAGGGATTTCCATCATAGAAATCCAAAAGGATTGCGTTTTTGGGGAATTGAAAAGGTTAATCGTCATTGGAGGGGGGGTAATTTTATCCGACAATTGAGCAAGAAAGAATCTTATTGGATTCATGAGACCCATGTTCTTTGTCCTGACGGGTTAAATGTGGACTTTGATGTTAATTGTTTTATATCCGATCGTTGACATGCGTTTTCAGATACATATATTTTTTTAAGAAAATATTTTTATAACATTGTCCATAATTAATATTTGTATTTACATTGTTTTAATGTGGACTTTGATGTCAATTGTTTTTATCCGATCGTTGACATGCGTTTTCAGATACATATATTTTTTAAACAAAATATTTTTATAACATTGTTCATAATTAATATTTGTATTTATATTGTTTTAATGTTATGTTTTTACTTGTCCGATGGTTGCAGCGGTTGACCTCATGTGTTGTACTGGTCTGTATGATTATGCAGCCCTGTTTTTTCATCTTCCATTTTGTCTAAATGGGACTTTCGTATATTTATTTATTTATTTATATATTTTTATATTTTTTCTTTGTCGTTGCTAAACATATGTATTCCGGGGCTTTTAAGTAATATTTACTCTCCCCTTGCATATTTCTGCTGACAGATTTGAATAGGTATGATCGCCGCAGTAAGTGATTTGCTTTCTGTTTTTTTGCAGTGCTTTTTGTCCTGCATGCTGATCCGTAGCCAGTGAGCTTTTTGTCCCACACACTGCCCTGTAGCTAGAGACCTTTTTGGTCCATATGCTGCATTGTAGCTACTTACTTTCCATAGCAACATACATGTATATAACTGGGTGCACGTTTCCTCTCCCCTACATCCGCTGAAGAAGTCCCGCCCTTGGGACGCAACGTTCGGTAGGGAAGTACGTGACGTCACCCGCTGCCATCTATCGGACCATGCTGTGTGCGTTTTTGTTTGCATTTGATTCCTAGCACTGGATATAGTGCTTTTTATGTAAGTGTATTTTCACTATTAAATGTTATATTGGTTATTGCGGAGAAACACTATGTTTTGTTTTTCTTACATCGGATTCCATGGCTGCTATCCATGTTGATATTACTTGAGATCTGCCATCCATGCTGATATTACCTGAGATGTATTCCTTTCCTGCTTGGATTATGCTGTTACATGCCTGGGATTGACCCTTATGGGAAAGCGATTTTTTATTATCAGTGAGGTGAGCGGCCATTGTTACTATTGGTGGAGGTCTCCTGTTAACCCACGCTATATCACCTGCATGCCTCATATTGTCAGTCACTTATAAGAGAATCACCTGGATGATCTTTATTTGGACTTTTCCTCTAGCGCTGCACTATCTACTTTACATTGACTCTTAAGGAATTTATAAATTGAATCCTAGTGCATAGCTGCTGATTCTGTTTTACCTGTATATTGCGCTGATTTTTTTACTATTTCATTTATCTGCTTATCAATTTATATTAATCTAGCAGCAATATGGATGTTTTCCAATATTTGGAAAAAAGGGATATTAAAATCACTGATGTCTTTTCTAGGAATGCTAGCGAGCCAGTGAATGATATAGCCCAGTCCTTTCGCAAGTTAGGACATTTGTTTGAAAAAAAGACCAAAACATGGTGGGACATTGTATCTTTTGAGCAGTACCTTACTTCAAAACTCATTCCGAGACGTTTAAGATGGGATGTCCCGCCTAATGATGGCCTGGTGGACATTGATTCTATCTCTGAATGGAGTAGTTTCTTTATTAAAAAAGGTATGGAGCTCATGGAGCTCCTTTTGGTTCGTAAACAGAGGAAACTCAAGATCCTTAATTCCCAGATTAATGACATTACCACCATTTTGGAACCCCTCAAGGATAGTGAGGAATTTCTTAAACTCTCAGGTGAACTTAAAAATAAACTCATGAAGTGGGACTCAGAAATTCAGAACAAGAAAAAGAAAAAATTTATAAGGGATTGGGATGACTTCACTGGTGTAAACAGTATCTTTAAATGGCAAAGCACCTCCACAACTGTTGCCAATGATAATGTCAGATTGCCTGTCAATCCACTTATTAATGAAGTTCAGAATTTAACCCCGAGAGCCCACTTTAGTAATGATGTTCAACATCATCCATCACCTGAGAGATATTCCTCTCCTCAGAGAAATTATTTCACTAGAGGTACTAACAAAAGAGGTAAGAACAAAAGGGGGAGGGGAAGGGGAGGATCTGCCCCTTCTGGTTCAGTTCATCATCCCCCAGTATATCAACCCAACTCCCCCACACCCTGGAGGGATATACGCCAACATGGGGATTATAGGGATTCTTCTCATGTCACGAGATCCCATCCTATCTCCACCTATAACAGATTCACTCCTTTGGCTAATCATCACTCTTATGCAGAGGGGGATTTTTTAGGGTCACGCCAGGGACACCAATTAGACCCCCACTACCAGTATCCCCCACCAGGGGATTGGTGGAGACATCCACCACCTCCCATCCCTCCGAATATTGGAACTCCCAGAAAGAGAAAAGAAAGAGAGGAAGGAGAGGGGGCAGGCGCCTACAAAAAACCCAGACCATAGTTGGAGCAGGGATATATAACCTTAGTGGGGTTCCTCTGGATGAGGACGAATTGAAAGTCCTTGATAGAGGTCTCAAATTTGCCCCCACTAAGAATTTGAATAAGTTTCAAACGTACATTAGCCTGCAAAAATACATCAGGACACTTAACATGAAAAAGTATTTCCTGTCTAAGCCCACTAGTACAGCGGCACCTATTGCTAATTCCTATCACTCAGGTTTGCGTAATAAGTTTTTGGATGTTTTTAAGAACATGGTTGTAAATGACTTGGAAGCATTGAAGGTAAAAAAGGTATTGGATCCTCAATACATTAAAAGGGGTATTGAATCCTTGGCAAAAAGGAAAGACATCGTTATCCGCCCTGCGGACAAAGGGGGGGGTCTCGTTGTCCTCAGTAAAAACTATTATCAACTTGAAATGAGTAATCTTCTTTCTGATAGTGATACCTATAGGGTATTGTCTAAAGATCCTATGTTTGATTTCAAGGATGAACTTCATCATATCATTGAAGATGGGAGGGATCAAAAGATTCTTACTAAAAAAGAGGCGTTGTATCTCGATCCCTTGTTTTGTAGAACCCCTATTATTTATTTCTTGCCAAAGATCCACAAAAATAGTACCCATCCGCCTGGGAGGCCCATTGTTAATGGGATCGACTCGGTATCGGCCAGATTGGGCCAATATATAGATTCGTTTTTGCAACCTTTAGTGGTTAAAACCCCTGCTTTTCTGAAAGACACTAAGCATATTATCCAAATATTGGAATCTCTTGGTTGTTCCACTAATAGTATATTAGTCACTGCGGACGTCAGTTCGCTTTATACTATTATAGGACACAGTGACGCTATGGCGTCTGTTGAATGGGCCCTTTCCACATCAACACTATCAGGGAGACACCAAGAATTCCTTTTGGGCTGTTTGGATTTCTGCTTATCCAGAAATTATTTCTGGTATAATGGAGACTATTTGCTGCAGACAAGGGGAGTTGCCATGGGCGCTCGTTTTGCTCCCAGTGTGGCCAATATTTTTATGGCCCACTGGGAGGAAGAGGCGATTTTCCAACATCGCCCCCCTGAGTTGGTCTGTTACCGTCGTTATATCGATGACCTCATCATCATTTGGAATGGTGAGAGGTCCTCATTGGATACCTTCATCAGTGGTCTTAATAATAACAACAAAAATATTACACTCACATGGACCATTGACTATGAAAAAATTGTCTTTTTAGATTTGACCATAGTCAAAAATACGGACCATTTTAAACTCACCAATTATTTCAAACCTACAGACCGGAATGCATACATACCATTGGGAAGTTGCCATCACAAATCTTGGTTATGTAATATCCCCAAAGGGCAATTTATTAGATTACGCCGTAATTGCACCACTGAGTCTGACTTTGTTGACCAATCTCGTGTTTTGGCTGATAGATTTGTGCAAAAAGGGTACAACCAAGACCACCTTGAGAGGGAAATTGGACAGGTTCAGCAATTAGATAGAACTGTTTTAGTGTCCGATCGTGTGGCTAATGTCAGCCTTCCCCCCAATGATAAACACAATTTTAGAATGATCTTGGACTATAACGTCCAACATAAAAAAAAAAAAAAAAAAAATTTGAACGGATCATCTCAAAAAATTGGTCTATCTTGAAACAGGACAAAATATTGGGACCTGCATTACCAGCAAAACCCCAATTTGTATACAAGAAAGCTCCCACTCTTAGGGATCGATTAGCACCTAGTGTGCTCGATCCCCCGGTCATTTCAGATAATAGAATGTTCAAATTCCTGGGAGGTTTCTATGCCTGTGGACGTTGTGTTCCATGCAAACATTCCAAAGTGAACATTAAAAAGAGGAAAAAATTTGTGGCATCTGCCACTGATAAAGAATATGATATTAAACAGCTCATCACTTGTGACACCGTAGGTGTTGTCTATATGTTGGAATGTGATTGCGGCCTGCAATACATAGGTAGAACCCCCAGACCCCTACATGTACGTTTAGCCGAACATGTCAATAACATCAAACAAGGGAAAACCACACACAATGTATCCCGCCATTTTAGGGATTTCCATCATAGAAATCCAAAAGGATTGCGTTTTTGGGGAATTGAAAAGGTTAATCGTCATTGGAGGGGGGGTAATTTTATCCGACAATTGAGCAAGAAAGAATCTTATTGGATTCATGAGACCCATGTTCTTTGTCCTGACGGGTTAAATGTGGACTTTGATGTTAATTGTTTTATATCCGATCGTTGACATGCGTTTTCAGATACATATATTTTTTTAAGAAAATATTTTTATAACATTGTCCATAATTAATATTTGTATTTACATTGTTTTAATGTGGACTTTGATGTCAATTGTTTTTATCCGATCGTTGACATGCGTTTTCAGATACATATATTTTTTAAACAAAATATTTTTATAACATTGTTCATAATTAATATTTGTATTTATATTGTTTTAATGTTATGTTTTTACTTGTCCGATAGTTGCAGCGGTTGACCTCATGTGTTGTACTGGTCTGTATGATTATGCAGCCCTGTTTTTTCATCTTCCATTTTGTCTAAATGGGACTTTCGTATATTTATTTATTTATTTATATATTTTTATATTTTTTCTTTGTCGTTGCTAAACATATGTATTCCGGGGCTTTTAAGTAATATTTACTCTCCCCTTGCATATTTCTGCTGACAGATTTGAATAGGTATGATCGCCGCAGTAAGTGATTTGCTTTCTGTTTTTTTGCAGTGCTTTTTGTCCTGCATGCTGATCCGTAGCCAGTGAGCTTTTTGTCCCACACACTGCCCTGTAGCTAGAGACCTTTTTGGTCCATATGCTGCATTGTAGCTACTTACTTTCCATAGCAACATACATGTATATAACTGGGTGCACGTTTCCTCTCCCCTACATCCGCTGAAGAAGTCCCGCCCTTGGGACGCAACGTTCGGTAGGGAAGTACGTGACGTCACCCGCTGCCATCTATCGGACCATGCTGTGTGCGTTTATGTTTGCATTTGATTCCTAGCACTGGATATAGTGCTTTTTATGTAAGTGTATTTTCACTATTAAATGTTATATTGGTTATTGCGGAGAAACACTATGTTTTGTTTTTCTTACATCGGATTCCATGGCTGCTATCCATGTTGATATTACTTGAGATCTGCCATCCATGCTGATATTACCTGAGATGTATTCCTTTCCTGCTTGGATTATGCTGTTACATGCCTGGGATTGACCCTTATGGGAAAGCGATTTTTTATTATCAGTGAGGTGAGCGGCCATTGTTACTATTGGTGGAGGTCTCCTGTTAACCCACGCTATATCACCTGCATGCCTCATATTGTCAGTCACTTATAAGAGAATCACCTGGATGATCTTTATTTGGACTTTTCCTCTAGCGCTGCACTATCTACTTTACATTGACTCTTAAGGAATTTATAAATTGAATCCTAGTGCATAGCTGCTGATTCTGTTTTACCTGTATATTGCGCTGATTTTTTTACTATTTCTTTTAGAAAACATACACTGTAAAATAAAAACACAATCAACAGAAATGTAATTTAACCAAGGACAAGGAAGTGACTCTATCTTTAAAAAAACACGTATGAGTTTTATTGTAAATGTCAATAATCAATACTATAAATAAACAAGTCCAAAAATGTTAAAAAAAAATGAAGTAAATAACAGGTTTTAGTCTTCAAGCAAAAAAGTGTGCAAAGCTGATGGAGTAATTAATGGATTACTTAGCTTTTCTAAGGCTTTTTTCGAACAATTGAGGCCATAAAATGTTATTATGATGATCTTAGGCTGCTGTACTTATTTTTTGCATAATACATACAATTTTTTGGATCACAATTGAACCCATCAGCCTTTATAGTTTTTTTCCTGATAAGGCTCTGGGGTTATTTTAGTAAAATCGGAGAGTGTAAAATCTGCTTCAGCTCTGTAAATTAACCAATCAGCTTCCAGATTTTTTTGTTGAATACATGGGCCGATTGTCAGGCGGCATTGGCTGGTTATAAAAACCGGACAACGTTTGGTCCATGTGTACTGCAGCCGCCTGACAGAAGCCATCCAACGGCAGAGAGCACTGATGCCTCCTGTGCTGTCAGTATGTTTTCATTCAGGCCTGCTGAGTTAAACAAAAAATAAAACTATTCGTTTGTACCAGGCATAAATTGAACAAGCTGAAGTTAGACGCTGATTGGCTACCATGCACAGATGCACCAGATTTTGAACTCTCCAGTATAAGTAAATTAACCCCATTGTGTACAGAATAAGAGATATCAAATAAAATGAACTAAAGCCCCATACACACTATTAGATTTTCTGCAGATTTTTTCTTCAGACTTCGTACACACGATCGGAAATTCCGATGGAATTTTCCGTCGGAATTCCGATGAAGCTGACTTCATCGGAAGTATGGTTTTGGTAAATTTGAAGACAAAAATCTGCAGAAAACTTAACAGTGTGTATGGAGTCTAAAGCATGGCATGCACACATAGTTAGGAAAAAATACCACAGCAGATACTGTTTTCATACAGTGCAATTATATTATTGCTGAGTCAAATGTATATGCTTTTGTTACAGAGCAGGGATTCTGGGGACTGTATAATTCCAATCCTAGAGATATAAATAATCTTTTGAACAATCAGTACAATCTTTCATTGTTTAACATCTCAGGTAAGAATACGTTTATAACCTTACTCCCATTCTGTGTGACAAATTGTGGATCGCTGGTTACTGTTACCTTGTACCTTAGTTGAATTATTTGTAACCCTAAAAAAAAGAGATCCTGTTCCCTTATAGCAGATTAAACAGCACAATTCTTGTGCTGTCTAATCTGCCCCCTTTTAAACTGTAAAAAATCTGGCTGATCCTGCCAGATACCTGAAAAAAAAGGTATTTAGAGGCATAGATTTAAACAAACACTTATACTGTGAGTTATCGCTGAATAAAGGAGAGGGGCTGCCGGTGAAAGGGTTTTGTAAGGTAACAACCACTTTAAGATCAAATTATATTGTTTGCTTTCATTTGTTTTTTGTTCTATGCCTCTATTCAATATCACAGGAAAAGAGTTGCAGCAGTAGTAATTATTATGAAAATCACTCATTTTGGGGGCCTGTAGATTAAACACACTGTATACATATCCAAATCAGTGTTGCCAACTTCCTGAAGTCATATTTACTGACGGGACACCAGCAATTTACTGACAGCACCCGTTTTGTTTTTTTACTGGAACAACACATGAAATTTACTGACAAAGCCAAATTTGTTGCTGACACTTAAAACGTGTACATACAATGACCATTTTCAGTGCAAAACCTTATGACTTCACCTTAATGCATAACTTTCTGTGCTCCAAAACTATCCCTACTCCCTACTTAACTGAGCCAGATACAATCCAGTGATGTGCATAAGAGCATGTTGACTACCATTGGCTTCCAATGGGACCTCAATGAGCACATGTAAAACTCCAGCTTGACTGCCTAATAGGGCAGCAGCCCTTCAGTCTGGGAACTTCTCCACCTGGACAAGACTATTTATGCCATCCCAACCACCTACGTTGCAGAGCAGAGGCTTTGAGAGTTGGTGGTTTCAGACACAGGAGATAATGGGATGGGCATGTTATCTTCCAGGGGACATTAAGGCTGGATTCACATATGCTGCGGACACGGTTCACAGCGTGGGATCCAGTGCGTCCTTTTTTAAATGCAGACTGCGGCTGCCCTGGACCGATATGAACCGGCTCGATTGAGAGCCGGTCACACTCTTGTGTCATGTGGATTGGATGTGAGGGAAACCTGCATTTAATTTGCATATGTGTGAACCCGGCCTAACTGTTTGGGATGATTTTGTCATAAGCACTTGGTAAACTTGGGGGCCCTGGCTTATATTTCTTATGGGGGGGCCCCATGTCAATCTACATGATTGCCTTTATTTATTTTTATGTGCAGTTTGTAAATATTTAACTGTTCCTTTACAGGAGGACATTTAACATACAGATTGGACAAGACGCCTGGTATCTTGAACCCTACTACTTGTATACATGTCAATGACTTCATTATGTTTATAGCCTCCAAACACAGCTTTCCCATGTACGATGTGTAAGTAAACTTTTCAATATATCTATATGTTTTATTCATATATGTGTTGTGCTTTTGCAAATTAATGTTTACTGCAATTTTAAACTATTTAAGTGACTTTTTAAGAAAACTGGAAAGCACATTTCTTAATGGAATCTCATACAATAGTACTCTCTTCTGAGGCATTTGGATTTTACCAGGCCTGGACGCCACATTTACAGATTTCAAATACTATGAAATGCCTGGATTCTTTCTAAGGTAGAAACAAGTACCTTATGGTCGTCCTTTTTTAATATAGAATCAAATTAACAGTGCTACTAAAGTCAATTTTGGTATTGATAAATGTAGGGTATGCAATTTATTCATCAGTCTTGTCTAGTTGGTCCTATTTTACAAAAACATTACATGTTTTTTAAAAGAAGATCTGCTCTCAGCACAGGCTATGTGCAGATCTGTGATATTGTCATTGCTACTTTTACAAAGTAATATCTTCTGGTAGTGGCTAGAGTGTTCTTCTAACAGATACAGCACCTCATCCCTGGGTAATAATAGAAAAAGTAGAGGAGGTGGGTATTATAGCAGTGCCAAAAAAGAAGTGAAACAGAAAAATATTTTAGTTGCTTTTAAAAAGACATATAATTTATTGTTGATTAAACAAGTACTTGAAATATTTATGATCAATGCAGTAATCACAATAGACAGTTGAGTTGTACAGCAGTGAGTCCCAACATGTTTCGCCAAACCATTGGCTTCTTCAGGGGGTAGGGTACAAGCAATAGTGTATTACAGTTCTACAAAGAAAAACAATAATTACTAATTCAGGAAATTGGATATAATATAAATATTCAAATAAAATACATATGTAATTAAACACAGACTGAGAAATAAACATATCAGGGTCATATTGGTCGTAGTGTAGTCCAGCCACAAGCATGGCCTCTATGCACACAATCGGTAGAATAAGCAAGCAAACCTACCCCAAGTCAACCAGGGACAAGGTCCAGCAATGGTACCCACAGCGTTAAACCAGCCAGCTGCCCTAGCCCTAGTGCTGCCCTAGCTGCTTCTAGTCCCCCTGCAGGGGACTAGAAGTACTACAATAAAAAAAAAAAGAAAAACTATTAAGAACAGGGGACAAAAAAGGCTCCAAGGCTAATAAATGTCCCTACAAGGGCTAACATAGCCTCCCAACATACCATTTTGTAAAAATAATAAGGAAACCATACAGTTGGGGGCGCTGAGCAGAAATACCAGAATCCAGAAGTGGAATCGGTGAATGGTGGTAAATAGCTGAATAAATAAAATATATATAATACGGATGAGTTCAATTAAATATGGTACCATGGAAGGACAACAATCCACATTGAGTTGGAAAGTATGTGTATATATTTGAGTTGGCTTACCTATATTATGGTCTCAACTTATTCTGAGACTTATGAACAGGTGTTTCACTAATGTAAAGAACCCAATCGAGCAAGCCAGGTGGAGTGCAAGGACTAAGGTAATACCGCCTGAAGTGGAGGAAGGATTGAAGGGAAATGAGTAAGTAAAGCTCAAATATATATACTGCCCGAACAGAGGGCAAGTATAAGCAAAAAATTAACCAAAGGGAATAATATTTACCATTAAACAGCTTGAACAACACATTCAGCTCCCCCACAGACCTCCGCCAGCAAAGGAAGCTGATGGAGTCTGTTTAAATAGTCCCCCAGTCGGCACGGCAGGTCGACAGCGGATGTAAAGTTAGCCATTGCGCATGCGCAGCTCCAGACGCAGCATACAATCCCCATAAGGCTGTGCGATGTTGCGGCAACGTCATAGATAAATGCAGGCCCAACAGGGATGAATGACAGATGGTTCATGCAGAGTGGAGCTAGCTACTTTTTCTAAAGTAATATCTTGTTTTGCAAAGGCATCTCCTCCAAAGTAGATTTATATCTTTAGGGGGCATTGACAGCTATATTAATGTTTTTGTGCCCGAAATTCATCTTTAGGTGCTGTTTTTAAATTTGTGTTAAAAGGGCCATAAATGTAACCTGTATTGTTTTTGTGCTGCAGAAATAATTTATACAACACTAATCCTGGTTTTGATTGGGGTCCATTCCGAACACTAGCAGAAGAAGCATGGCTGTCTTCAAAGCCCGCCTCTTCATTCTTATTCCAGTTTCAAGAGCCAGGAGTCTATGTCCTAAAACTGAGCAGTAATCATTATAAAAAGATGGTAAGTTATGTCTGGAACATAACTTAGATATATGTAGTGTATACAGCCATATTTTGTTTCTTATAAGATATTTAAAAGCATTACATTTAAAAAAAAGTAATTAATGTAATATAAGAGATCAGACATAAACATACTGTATAGAGTAGAACAAATTTAATAACAGAGTAATTAATCAGTATGTGTTTGTGAAAAGGTTGTATTTACTTATCATGATCATTTTTAAGACATGACTTCAAAACTGGATGATGACAGTGCTAAAGTAAAAGATTTTACAAAATATTTGCAGTTATATTTTGTATTTGCTTATTTGCTGTATTTGCAGTTCTTTATACGTTCCACTTAGCCACTGTGCCTATATCCTTCAAATGGCAGCACTAGGAGTGTCGGTTCAAATGCCAACCACAACACTAAGGCCGCGTACACACGATCGGTTAAACTGATGAGAACGGTCTGATGGATCGTTTTCATCAGTCCAAACCGATCGTGTGTGGGCGCCATTGGTTATTTAACCATCGGTTAAAAAAAAGCCAACTTGTTTTAAATTTAACCGATGGATTCCTAACCGATACCAAAAAAATGATCGTTAGTAGGCACGTCCATCGGTTAAAAATCCACGCATGCTCAGACTAAATTAGGGGACGGGGGAGAGCTCATTCTGGTAAAACTAGCGTTTGTTATGGAGATAGCACATTCATCACGCTGTAACAGACAGAAAAGCGTGAATCGTCTTTTAGTAACACGAAATAAGCTAAAGCAGCCCCAAGGGTGGCGCCATTGGATTTGAACCTCCCCTTTATAGTGCCGTCGTCCGCGTTCTGACACGATCGTTTTTTTAACCGATGGTATGTAGGCGCGACTGACCATCAGTCAGCTTCATCATGTTAACCGATGAAAAAATCCGCCAGACCGTTCTCATCGGATGGACCGATCGTGTGTACAGGGCATAACTGCCTGGAGGTTGCATGTTCTCCCTGTACGTGCATGGGTTTCCTCGGGTACTCTGGTACTCTGGTTTCCTCCTACGTTCCAAAGACATGCTTGTAGGTTTATTGGATCCTGTCTAAATTGGTCCTAGTATGTACTGTATATGTATGAATGTTAGTTAGGGACCTTAGATTGTAAGGTAAGCAATACTTATGGAAGAACAGGGTGCAAAATCAAAAACGACCTAAGCTGAATGAATTAATGACTTTCATTTGGAAGCTTCCATCTTCCTTATGTACTTCAAGTTGTCCCCAGCCTTCCAGGGTGAATGACATGTTAATTAACCTAGAAAACAAAAGCTGGTCATACACTATAGAGAATAAAAAATAAGAATGGAGCATTGGACTTTTTTAGGCACAACACTGAACAATATGATAAAATATATATCTTTGATATGTAAAACATGTAAAATTCACACTAATGGTTTGTAACATATAAGGCCGCGTACACACGATCAGTCCATCCGATGAGAATGGTCCGACGGACCGTTTTCATCGGTTCACCGCTGAAGCAGACTGATGGTCTGATGTGCGTACACACCATCGTTTTCAAAACCGATCGGGTCAGAACGTGGTGACGTAAAACACACAACGTGCTGAAAGAAACGAAGTTCAATGCTTCCAAGCATGCGTCGACTTGATTCTGAGCATGCCCGGGTTTTGAACCGATGCTTTTGCGTACTAACCGTTGGTTTTGACCTATCGGTCAGCCGTCCATCGGTTCGATTTTAAAGCAAGTTCTCTTTTTTTGGACCGAAGGACAGCAGACCGATGGGGTGTACACACGGGCGGTTTGGACCGATGAAACTGAACTTTAGTTCGTTTTCATCGGTTTGGTCCGACCTTGTGTACGCGCCCTTAGAGATCTCGAACAAACACCTATTGCACTACTCAGAATAAAGTTACATATCTATAGTAAATTAATTCCGGAGTGCTGGTTATGCTGTATAATGATGTCAAAACTTGCTCTTGCTCTACATGTTACAAGGCGATCGCTTCTTCGGGAGCTTTGGGCAAATTTATAGTAAAGATGTAAGCAGTAAGCATAGCTGTTATTTCTTATGATATATTTTTGTGCAAAAAAACATTGTGAATTTTAAACTTTTTTGTCTTCATTGTGTGTTTTTTACATATCAAAGATATATATTTTATCATATTGTTCAGTGTTGCACCTAAAAAATCCAAAGCTCCATTCTTGTATATTCTCTATAGTGTATAACCAGTTTTTGTTCTCTGGGTTAAAAAAATATGTCCTTCACCCTGGAAGGCTGGGGACAATTTAAGGGTAAAAAGAAGTACATAAGAAAGATGGAAGCTCCTAAATGAAAGACGTTAATTCAGCTTAGGTTGTTTTTTTTTTATAGACCCTGTTCTAGGAACAATTTGAATAATAATAATAATAATAAAAAAAACTGGGCTTTAAATTTAACAATGACACATACAATGTATTTTATTTTTACATAGAGTGGGGAATAGTTAGAAAGTTTTTTAGGTTTTTATTGCTATCTGTATGAATTCTTGGTCAGTTTTATAAAACCAAATGGCTGTGGGCTTAATATACGGTATATATATAAAAAAAAGTAGCATTTACAGTATAAATGCTCTATAAAGTTTTGCCATTAAAATAAACATTTGTTTTAGGAAGAAGTTATATACATAACATTACATAAATCACACAACCACAAAAATACAAGGGTTCATTTCCATTTAAGCTGGTAGAGCCTTGGAAACTATTTTGTTATGTGTCAGGGGCCAAACATGATAGAATTGTTACTATATTACAAACACATTTGGTCCAATGTGCATACACTTGTTTCAGACTTGTTAATCCACGTAGCTGTTTTCGATATAATGTTAGATACTATAATGCTTTCTCTAAAATAAAAAGGCATTTTCGTGACAAATTCAAGGAAAACAAAAAATGTATTTCTTATCACATAAAATGTTATGTCAATCTGTATATTGCTACAGCATAAATGTTGTAAAAAGCTACAAAGTAATCTGGAGAGATTTCCATAAAATAAAAGATATAAGCATGCACGGAAATCATAATAATATATACAGTATTTTGCCAGCAAATGTGTGGTTCTCACTTACTCTTTAATGATATCAAATAACCACAAGATGGCATTGTGGTACAGCTCTACAAACAGCAGGCTGTTGCTTTATGTATATTGGTGGGCCATTAAAGGCTAATGATGAAGAACACTACTACTGAGATACAACAGAGAATTGTAGCAAGCTAATCGACCACTTTGTGTCTCCGGATAATTAAAAAAAATAATAATAATAATTCATGCACATGTTAAAATCAGCATTTTTTGTTGTAAATTTACTTAGAACTTCTAAATAATTATATATTTTCTAAAAGCAAAGACCCTGGAGAATAATATGGTGGCAGTTGCAATTTTTTTATGTTGCCCAATATTTGCACAGTTGTTTATCAAACACATATTTTTAGGAACAATACACTAAAATGAATTTTAGTGCACACAAATACCCATTTTTTTGGTAAAATATATTAAAAACTATACAAATTATGAATGAGTAATCAAACGAGTGTTCACCACCCTCATCCTCCTCTGCGCCACAGAAATTAAATGTATTAAGTTAAAAGTATATACAAAAATGAAAAATAATAAATAATGTAGGGGTATGAAACCCACATAGATAGCTGCCACTTTCAATTACAAATATATACAGTATGTAATAATCACCTAAACCTAAAATACACCATTATATAATCAACATGTACAAATATATAAGGGGTCCATAGTGAACTTGGTGTTGAGTTAGTCACTTTACGGTCAACACTGAGGACAAGGGGGCACTCTTTACGTCTAGAGGAAAAGAGATTTCACCTCCAAATACAGAAAGGTTTCTTCACAGTAAGAGCTGAGAAAATGTGGAATAGACTCCCTACAGAGGTGGTTCTGGCCAGCTCAGTAGATTGCTTTAACCACTTCCCGACCTCCTCATGTACATATACGTCAGCAGAATGGCACGGACAGGCACATGTACGTACCTGTACGTCCTCTGCTAGACGTGGGTGGGGGGTCCAATCGGGGAGTGATCCGGGACGAAGGCGCGGCTATTTGTTTTTAGCCGCTCCGTCGCGATCGCTCCCCGGAGCTGAAGAACGGGGAGAGCCGTGTGTAAACACGGCTTCCCCGTGCTTCACTGTGGCGGCGCATCGATCGGGTGATCCCCTTTATAGGGGAGATCCGATCGATGATGTCATTCCTACAGCCACACCCCCCTACACTAGTAAACACACACACAGTGATCCCTAAATGTTACAGCGCCCCCTGTGTTTAACTCCCAAACTGCAACTGTAATTTTCACAATAAAGAATGCAATTTAAATGCATTTTTTGCTGTGAAAATGACAATGGTCCCAAAAATGTGTCAAAATTGTCCGAAGTGTCCGCCATAATGTCACGAAAAAAATCGCTGATCGCCGCCATTAGTAGTAAAAAAAAAAAAAAATGCAAAAAAACTATCCCCTATTTTGTAAACGCTATAAATTTTGCGCAAACCAACCGATAAACGATTATTGCGTTTTTTTTTTACCAAAAATAGGTAGAAGAATATGTATCGGCCTAAACTGAGGGAAAAAAAATGTATATATGTTTTTGGGGGATATTTATTACAGCAAAAAGTAAAAAATATTGCATTTTTTTCAAAATTGTCGCTCTATTTTTGTTTATAGCGCAAAAAATTAAAACCGCAGAGGTGATCAAATACCACCAAAAGAAAGCTCTATTTGTGGGGAAAAAAGGACGCCAATTTTGTTTGGGAGCCATGTCGCACGACCGCGCAATTGTCTGTTAAAGCGACGCAGTCCCGAACTGTAAAAACCCCTTGGGGTTTGTAATTTGTGTAGGTAAAAAAAATGAGACCTTACAATCACTTTAACTACCTGCTACAGACAAGTAGTTAAAGTGATTATAAAGGCAATTTTTTTTCCATAAAAATAATAAACATGTTATACTTACCTGCTCTGTGGCAGTGGAACACAGAGCAGCCCGGATCCTCCTCTTCTTGAGTCCCTCTTTTGTGAGCCCCCACAGGAAGCAGCTTGCTATGGGGGAACCCAAGCTGAGTCACAGCTCCCGGGCCCCGACCAAGCCCCGCCCTCACTGATTGGCTAGATAACTTTGATTTATAGCAGCGGGAGCCTATGGCACCGCTGCTGTGTCTTAGCCAATCAGGAAGGAGAATCTGGGGTGGCTGAGACATTTGTGAACATCGGTGGACAGAGAGGGACCTCAGGTAAGTGTTAGGGGGGCTGAGGAGGGCTGCTGCACACAGAAGGCTTTTAATCTTAATGCATAGAATGCATTAAGATAAAAAAAAATCTGCTTTTACAACCCCTTTAGATTAACAAAATGCATGAGAGATCTCACAAGAGGTTAGGAAACGTATTTTTTGTTTTAAAAAGCACCGTAGAAGTAATATAATTATGTATAAATATATACAGGATCAGTTTTAGGATCAATTTAATTTTTTGTATATATTATGTCTTTATATAGCAATGTTACATTTTATTTTAAAATTTTAAGATTCATTAAAATTTTCATTCCAGCAGTTGCATAACAGACATGGGCTCGCCTAAAAAGATGATTTTGCTATCATTATAGGGAGGATTCTTTTCAGTTAGTAGTCTAAACTGTGGACAGTCCTATTTATATATAAAAATATATTTTATTGGTACAAAAATAGACAATTAAAAAAGCTGGTTAATGTTAAACGCATATTAACATCAAAAACAACTTGTCTTAATGGTATACCATAAAAGAGGAAGTTATCTTGTTACATAGAAGGTGACAATTATGTAGTTATCCTGACATGTTTCGCCAATCCTTAAATGTTTCGCCGATCTCTCTGCATCTTTAAAATATTACATTACTTCCCTAGATTCATGGTTCTGCAATCTACCTCCTCAATGGTTCCAGTTCCCATTATCACACCCACCTGTTCCACTCTCGAGAGCCAGATCTTCCCGCTGAGGGCATCTGACAGTTTCCTGCAATGCCGCAGCCAATCAATGTGTTAAAGGAATAGAATACACATTGCCTATTGTTTGAGCAATGCATCCATACACTAGCAGCCAGACCCCCAACATTCTCTAGTAATCTATCATGGGATTCACAGTGATTCCTCGCATTGCCTCTGTGATCCTAGATTTCCACACTGCCCTCTGTCTTTCCTGTGATCCTTGTATATTCCAGCCTGCGCCGAACCTTGTAATTCTTGAGTACTCTAACCTTTAGTTTGTGCCTGTGTCCCTGAACCTGCTTCTGTGACTCTTCCTTTGCCAGCAGGACTTCTTTCCATCAGCTACATTCTCTTCTACACTAGTGTTATTTTCTTTGTGTTCCAGCCAACATCTTGTTACCAGCAGCTGTAGACTCTGGTCTCACCCATTCTAATGACTCTCGTCATCACTGGATGGGCAAGCACGAGTGTTTGCCCTCTTTTACCCTCCTATTTCTCCTAAGATTCCTCATAGTTCAATATGTCATCTATGTGGCCAATGCCACTGCCAAGCCCCAGTTGCTATAACTATTTGTGGTGGCCAGTCTACCCCCTAGCCAGAACAGACTCCAGCTTGTGACACTGTTTCTTGAAACCTCCCTTTTTGACAATCGCTGGCCAGTCATGGTTCACCCCCTCTTGACACAAGCATGTACAATGCAGAACCAGTAGCCACTGCTTGTCCTGCATTGTAAATGATAACATAGAGGGCCCACCCACATTCCTGCTCTACAGTGCTGGCAACAAGCATTAGAATCTCCATATTTTGAGTGTGGGGGTATTTTTAATGTTTTTTACAAGGCTGGACTTCCATTCTAAAGAACTCTACTATACACTTCTGCTAATATGTTGCCATTTGTTTTCTAGTACATTAGAGTCATGATTGCTGGAGGCCAGTGCTACGAAGAAGGACCGTTTTTCCCCACAGCTCCTAGGCATGTCATCCGCAATGGGATTGCACAGGCGCCTCCAATTATTTTAAGACCTGACTGGCCTGCTATAGCTGGCATCATAACTGGCCTAATGCTTATTCTGATAACCTGTATTGTATTACTCGTAAGTAAATTGAACATTCTCCTGTTTTCTGCTCTTTATTTATGATCAAACAATGAGAATTTTATTATTGTATGTTATCGGCTTATTCATGAGTTTTCTTTCTCACATATTTTATTGATTTTTATACTTATATGTGTTCTTCCATGCTAATCACAAAAACAGTGACATAATATAAATACAAACAAGAGTTTAATAAAATAAACAAATGAAAATATTGAAAACATGGTGTGAGATCCTGTCTGCTGGTAATGATATGGAGTCGGTGGCAATCTTGTTAATAGAGCCATTAACCCTTAGAGGTGCAACATGCTTGTATGACCATTATAATCTTTGGTCATACATAGCTGGTAAGCAGCTTGATCTCAGTGGCGTGGGGAGCACATTTTGTTTTTTTAAGCACCTTCAAACTTTTAAGAAGAATATTTGCACTTCACTTTTTGAATACATGATTTGTAGGCTAAAACTGCTTGTCCATGTTAATCAAATACAAAAACAATTTGTGCTTACATGTTGAATCATATATGCATGCAATTACTTCTGATTATAAAAACGTATACTATGAGCTAGCCAGAATTTTATTCTCTGACAACTGCTACCCAATTGGCTGTAACATCTTTATTTTTCTTTGTTCTCATTATTGTCCCTAAAAAAAGTACAAATATAAAATGTAATGGTAGGAAAACTGTGACATCATGAAAACACAATGTGGTGGCGTCCGTTGACGCTTTTCACTTGGAAAATTTGAGTGTCTTCAGAGCATGCTAGTGGTTTTATGATGTCACAGTTTCCCTACCATGAAATTTCCTCTTGGTGACGAGGTAGATGAAAGCAACGGAAGTACTCCTTTGACCTGAGCGGTGTTTGTCGGGCTAGACACCAGTTACCAGTGATGCTTACAGAGCTTACTCACGCTCTATCCTTACTTCCACTATTTGGATTGCTTGACCTCCAGCCTGATTCAACAAGCCTGGAATCCGGAGAGCAGTGAGCCAGCTGAGTGTATTTGATATACGGCTAAGTTACTGCCCCTTACAGTCCAGCCCCCCTCCCACATCTGTGCCGTATATTCTTGATAAATACCACTGTTCCTTTTTGAAGAATCTCTTTTTGGACATTGTCCTTTTGTCTATATGCTGTTTGGATTCAGAGGAACACACCTCCATCTGTTATTTGGATTGGTGCTGGCATTTTTAATTAGGTAAAGCGAACATTTTTATTGAAATTAATCCCTGGCTAGTATTTTGGGTTTAGCCCGTGTGACAGTTTTTTAACTTTCTATTAGAATTATGGTTACTTCCCCTGCACTTATATAGATTGTTTCCATCTTTCTTCTAGAAGATCTTTATATGTGATGCTTTCTGAGAGGTGTCCTTTCAAACAAGTGATAGAATGTTGTGATAGAAAATTGTTATGTAGAATCTTTAGTTTTATCTTTATTTGGCTTAGACAATTCATTTATCTTTTCTTTGTTGAATTCTATCACTTTTTTCATACTACTTGCTCACATCTGTTGTATTTTATAGGTTTGGTTTCAAGACTTGGGTTGGACAGAAAAAGTTATTACCATCCCTCGCTTTAGAAAACTGCAGCTCAAATATAATTTAGACAGTTATTCATCAAAAGGATCAACAGTAATGACTGCAAAGAAACTTCACCCAAAGACAAAAATAAAAGGTCGTGTGGACAAAAAATGGGAAGAGGCCAGCAAGCAGAAATGCCGGAGTAAGCTCAATTTGTAAAGGCTTTGTGGTGCTTTAAAAACATTATCATAGCTTACACAATTTTTCTGTATAAGTTAATTGTTATTTTTAGAAAAAATACTTGCTTTTCTTTGCTACATGACTTTGGGATATTGTACAGTTTGTGTTTGGCTATGCTTTCTCTGTTATAATACTGTGGATTGTTAAAAGAAAAACAAGTAATAATAAACACAGATAATAGATAAGCTATAGTGCAAAATATAGGAGAACTGTGTTTAGAATGCCCAAATTAAAAGCGCTAACCTATGTGCTGACAAGGATTGTTTAGTCATTTAAAAATATACTGTAGAGTCTGCCTGTGGATTCTCAAACTTAATTTCCAAAAGGTTGGCCATTATTAGCTTAGATCGTATTAGGCTAATAAACACTCTCTAGCATGGCTACCAATGAGATATAAAATGTATGGTCATGATGCATTTCAAAATGATACTTTTAGCAGGGGAATAGACATTTATAGTACTTGCAAAAAATATCTCTATTTAAAATCTGGTCCAGGAAGTAGAAAAACTTCTGGCGGAGAAAGGTCTCTCCCAAAAAGATTTTCATTACCAAAACTTTGTATGTCTATTTTTTATTTTATTTTTTGTCTAAATATATACATTTATACCAATTTATACCAATCTGAATAAAACGTTCTAAAAGGGCTTAATAAACACATTATTGTTTACTATGGCACATTAAATGTGCTCTCCTAAACTTTCCCTTACTTTATTGGTATATTTATACCAATAAATGATAACAATAATTGGTTCTAAATGGACTTACTAAAAAAACTTTTGTTTGCTGTGGCACATTTAAACATATTCTTTTAAATTTGTACTATAGATATATTGTTTACTCATTGAAAAAGAATGAACTATCATATTACTACCTACTATATAATGAATATCCCATCCATGAGTGTGGAGGCTCTCCTGTACCTTGTAGAATATGTTATATCTACAGGAACAGATATTAGCTAATGTTATTAATACATGTCCACCCTAGTGTCTGGCTTATCAGTAAAAAAAATTGACTTCAGGGTCTATTTGTCCTTTGCAATCTTTGTTGTAGAATTCTGGTGCTAGATTAACTGGTAGCCACCATCCCAGACATAAGTGTCCCACCATGTTATTTAACAGGCTTTACACTTCTCTAGATATTATCATTTTTTTTTTTGCTTTGATACATATCCCCTGGTGCAGTACTCGGGTCCTCATACACTTTTTATGGCAATAACTTGCATCTAAGCCTTTAAAATTAGCACTTTTGATTTTTCATGTTTGTCTCCCATAGACTTTAACAGTGTTTGCATGTTCGCACCAATTTTCGGCGTGTTCGCATGTTCTGGTGCAAACCGAACCGGGATGGTGTTTGGATCATCCCTAGAAAGAAGCACCAAACTGTTAAGCATGCTATATTTTCTTATAAGTACTATGTGAAGATTAGTAGGAAGCTGTATTATTCCTAGGACTCTTATAGTATACACAGTCCTTATGGAAACATGTTGAAAGGGTGCAGGATTAAAGTGACACTCCACTTGTGAAGGTTCATGATAAACAGTTTCTTGCAATCAACAAGACATACTGATGCATTTCAGGGATTGCAAGGGTCCCCCTTTTAGAAGGCTGAAAAAACCCCAGAAGAGTGGCGTGTGGGCTAGACATTTCAAGCCAGACAGCATCAGACATGAAATGACACATTATCACTTATTTACTAAAGAAGTTAAGAATCGTCACAAAATAAATTGTGTAAATATTCACTTTGGTTATCCAATCCTGCGGAAAGCAAATACTGTTCAATTTGAACACCCAGTTATGTGATGAAATAGGCAAACATGAATTTGCTTTAACATAACAGGATAGCTGAAGTGAATATTTAATTTATTGTTTTTCAATCTTTTTCCTAAATCAGCCTCATTGACACAAACTGTTAAAGACAAAAAGATAGATGCTAATAGATGGATGTAGGCTGGCAACAATACCATCTATCGCATGGCAAGCTTTATATCAGGTAAATGGGGAAAGTGAGTTACCACTGAATTTACTTTATACTGAATAATAATTTCATATGTAAAATTTCAATTTTTAGAATTCCTTGAAGATGAAGAATTTTGGGATTATGAACAACAGGTGGATATGGAAAGTTTTGACACGCACATATTCTATGATATCTTACTGAAGCAATCCTATTTGGTCACATTCAAGCTTGGTCAGCTTAAAGATGAGGTGTGTAATCAGCAGAAACACAAATGATGATATTACAAAGATTAGCTCACAATAGGTTTTAACTTACTCCCCCCTCGTAACCTTCGCTCCTCAAATTGTGGTTTGCTTTGTGTCCCCCCCCCCCCTACTCACCTAGACACAATGGGAGACAGAGCCTCCTCCTGCTACTGTACCTGTCGCCGAGAATGTGTTTCCAGCACAACGGCATCGCGCTGATTCTCAGCGAGTGCTTCATAGAAGCGACAGGGATCCGACTTGAATTCCCGCCAATTCTAGCCGCAGCGTTTGGTATGAATCATGAGGGGGAACTCCACGCTAAATTTTAAATAAAAAAACGGCATGGGTTCCCTCCACAGGGGCATACCAGGCCCTTAGGTCTGGTATGGATTGTAAGGAGAACCCCGTACACCGAAAAAATGGCATGGGGGTTCCCCCACAATCTATACCAGACCCGTATCCAAGCACGCTGCCTGGCCAGTCAGGAAAGGAGTGGGGATTTTTTTTTTTTGTGGGGATTTTTTTTGGTCGTTTTTCAGAAGCCGAAAAACGATGTGAAACCCACACACAATTATTTTAAATAACGTTATTAAAAATGTCATTTTTTTTCATGCCAAAAAAACGACCGTGTGTACGCGGCATGATGGATGGATCATAGTGGTGTAAAACCTCAGGGGTCCTATACCAGAAGAATAACACTTTGAATTATGTCTCTCTCTGAGCTTCACATCTACAGTAGATATTTTTGCCCACTGGGGGGGTGATTTGTTGCTGTGTAAGTTGAGACCATTTGTGCATGTTGGAGTGGGGTTTCACAGAAATTCGGGGGCGGAGTAACATCATGGCGCCGTAAGGTCTCAGGGCGTCAGCAGCAGCAGCTCATGTTCCTCTCCAGGCGGCTCAGATAAGGAGGATTAGGAGACCAAAACTGCCTTGAAATGCCCTGAAATGCCGAGAATCCCCATTTGAACTGTCCTAGTGAGATTACCTGGTCCGACGGGTAGCGTGGGTGGCTGTGTACAGTGTACGGTGGAACCCGGCAGTGGAGATCCCGTCGCCCTCCGTACGGAGTATCGGAAGCTGGACCTGCATGCCTCCAGTGAGCCTCACGTGACTCGACGGCAGACGCAGTGACGGAGTGACGCGGGAGAGCGAGGAGGCGAGAGCAGAGGGAGCGGGAGCTCTGCAAGGATTGCAGCGTGTATTGCTACAGACGCTGCAGACGCCAGTGTGGACACCAAGCCCTGCTCTGCTGGGAGTAAGGCGGAAGGGAGCGGGTGATACAGGAGCTCGATAGTTACCCGTAGACGGCCAGCAGAGCGGTCAGATCCCGCTACAGGTTAACCACCCATAGATCTCCATCAGAACGGAGGAAGGGCCCCCCCCCCCTCCCCATATCGCCGGCCTGTGGAAACTCCAGGAACAAGAGGGGAGGTGAGTGAAAAGCCAAGATGCTATGAGATGATATTGCAAGTGACAGTAAACTGAACTGGCTTTGGGACTATCTGTTGTTTTTTTTTTTTATCTTTCTTTTGGCCTCCCAAGTTGATCTGAGCTAATCTGAACCAATATATGGGTGATATTGTTCTGCTGAAGGGGGTTCATCGTGCTGATACCCTACTGTCTCGCTAAAAGGAGTGTACTGGAATGGGCTGGCTATAATCTCACATAAATGTATACCTAAGAATGCCTAGAAATATATAAAGTGTTGGAAAAAAAGAAGGAAAGAAGAGAGAGGAGATCTGGTCCAAGGGGCCAATAGGACTGTTATAATCTAATTAAAATAAGGACTTCAAGATATGAGAGATAAAGTGAGATAAAGTGAGAGAAAACAGCAGCCCCGCGGATACTGGCTTGACCTGAATCCCCCAGAATCCCCCTGGGAGGTTTGGATTTAAGCCTTCGGAGGCCCCAGTCCCAGGCCCAGTCGATAAGGAACAGTGGGTGAAAGGGATAGTTGAATACGGACACTGAATAAGCACTAAGTTTTGTGTTCCACTTTTCTCCCCGCTCCATTCTTCTTTTTTTTTTTTTTTTTTTTCTGCTCCAGACACAGGCCTAAAAATACAGGGGCAGTGTATCAGTCGGGGAGGGGCGGTGAGCTTATCATTGAACGTTATTAAAATCTCCATAAACAGACTGTGGACAAAAGGGTAAAAATGGTTCGAAAGGCCCCAAAAAATGCGCAGGGGGGGAGCTCTGGCCGCAGCACAATGAGGTCATACCTTGTGTCTGAAGGACCAGATCAGATACTGGTCAGCCCCAAAGGAGATGGAGATAAGGGCATACCAGGGACCCCCGGGACACCCGTTAAAAATAAAGGACAAACCGAGGGGGGGACTCCAGGAAGAGAGAAGGAGAAAAACAAGGATCAATCCCCCGCGATAAAAAGCCAAAGTAAAGTACTGAAAACCCCCGAAAATCAACAAATACAATCGAGCTGGCTTCCTGATACTTCTCTCGGAGACACCCGAGCTCCACCAACTAGGCAGGATATGATGGACATGTCAGAAATGATATTACGCCTAGAAAGAACTATTAAAGGTGAAATGGGAGCAACGAGAAGAGACATTCAGAGTGTGCTTCAGAGAGTTGAAGGGATAGAGGAACAATTAGAGGAACATAGAAATGCAATAACGGAACTAAGAGATAGAGCGGACATGGACTGGATAGAAATAAGAAATGCGCGCTATAAACTAGAGGATCAAGAGAACCGTAGTAGACGAAAAAACCTGCGCATAAAAGGCCTCCCAGAAGAAGTCAAAGACCTAGAATTGGGGGAGGTGCTTAGAGGAATATTCAATACAGCTCTAAAAAGGGAGGCGACAGCCCCTATGCATTTTGAGCGGGTCCACAGAATACAAAAATTTTATAACACACAGAGAGATCTACCAAGGGACACCATAGTCAGATTCCTAGAATATAATCAAAAAGAACTGGTATCCCAAACTACAAGGAATTCGGCAACAATGGAGTATAAAGGGGTCAAGTTACTTTTGTTTTCAGATCTCTCGGCAGAGACATTGGCCCGAAAGAGGGCGTTGAAGCCATTAACCAGTCACCTACAATCAAAGGACATACCATATAGATGGGGCTTCCCAGCCTGCTTGTCGGTTAAGAATATGGGGGTCTCAGCAGTTATCCGTTTCCCTGAAGACGTAAAAGAATTTTGCAAAAAGCTGAATATTCAGCCAATGCAAATAGATAACTGGGAAAAGAGGCCTCCAGCGTGGAGAAGATGGAGGGAACAGGAATGGAATAGGGCATAGACTATTTAGGCTTGGGTGGGCTAAAGGGAGAGCTCTCTAGAGCACTGGGATGGGGGGTGGAGGGGGGGAAATGGGAGGTTGGGGGTTAGGGATGGTTGGTTGTCAGGTATGTGGAGGGACCGCCCCCTGCTCCTGATCCCCCCCTCTACCCGCTCTCTCTGTAACAATGGCCTGTAGTAAGGTTAATACTCAGAGAGAGAATAGGGGATGCCGCCTGGGGAGGGGGGAAACAGGAGCTGACATGCTGTCCCTGGACCAGGACCCGTCCTGTTATAGACGGGGCCTGGAAAGTGGGGGGTCATAGTAGACGTCCCGAGGAAAGGCTATCTCGGCAAGCGGCCTGGATGGGCACTAACCGAGTGAGTCTTAGCATTGAGGCTCAATGCGTTGGGGGGGGGGGTTGGAGAGGGGGGGGGTATATGTCTTGTATGTGGTCTCGAGGTACTCCGATTAAGATGTGTGTGTTTAAAAGAACGAGCCTGAAGTTAAATCAGGAATATGGTTCGGTTGTTCTACAGCTGGAGAAAAGGTCTGGAGTCTCTCATGTCCTGTGGGGATATGATCTCCGAACCTCATTAAGGGGGGAACAAGTGAAAAATGATAAATGGGGGTTTTAAAAATGGTCACGTACAATGTACGAGGATTAAATAACCCCAGCAAGCGGTATCAGGTACTACAGGAGATGAAGAGACTCTCGGCCAACATAGTATTCCTCCAGGAAACCCACCTAAAAATAACCTCTAAAACTAGATTAAATTCTAAGGAATTCCCCACATGGATTCATAGCTATTCTCCTAATAAAAGAGCAAAGGGAGTCGCAATAGGGGTCGATAGAAACATACGGTTTTCCCTAGAAGCTACAGAAATAGACCCCGAAGGAAGATACTTGTTTGTCAAGGGTACTATTCTGAATATAAGATATACATTGGTAAATGTGTATTGTCCTAATGTAAGGCCGGCTGTATACCTGAGAAAAATTCTGAATAAACTAGAGGGTTTTAGAGAAGGGATGGTGATCCTGGCAGGCGATCTAAACTTTGTATTTGACCCACTACTAGACACTCAACCCATCTCATTGAGATCGGAAGGGAAATATCTTAGAATGGTTAAACATAAATTACATCAAATGCAAATGGTGGAAGCCTGGAGAATCATCCACCCAAAAGATAAAGACTACACATATTTCTCAGTGGTCCATGGGTCATACTCAAGGATTGACCATGTCCTACTAGACCATCGGCTGCTTGAAGGACTGATTAGGATGGAAATAAAATCTATAACACTGTCTGACCACGCTCCAGTGGTAATGTCCTTAGACTCAGGTGAGATCCCGGCTGGACATCCAGTGTGGAGATTGGATGAATCCCTGATAAATAATATCAAGACAGCCGATGGTCTAGAAAAGGACATAGGTACATTCTTCAAAGAAAACGATATTGAAAACATCGCACCAGCCACGCTTTGGGAAACGCACAAGGCATTTATAAGAGGAAGGTTGATTGCAGAAAAGGTTAAGAGGAGGAAGATTAGGCAGGCACGGAAACAAACACTATTAGAAGAAATCCAGGCCCTTGAACGGGAGCATAAAGTAGTACAGGAAGAACAGGTCCTAAGGGTTCTAACTAGCAAGAGAGAAGAGCTCCGTGACCTCCTTGAGCAGGAAACGAAATGGATTTTTAACAATGTGAACAACAAATTTTATGCCCTTGGTAATAAACCGGGGAGACTGTTGGCAAGGACCATAAAACCAAGAAACATACAGAACTCTATCCTGAAAATAAAAGATAGAAATGGAGAAATGAGACATTCTACTAGCGAGATAACTAAAATATTTTATGATTATTACCAAAACCTATATAATGTCAACAAGGGGCAAGGGGATATAGAAGTTCAGAATAGAAGGGGGAAAATTAAACAATATCTAGAAAAGATTAAGACCCCTGGCCTAGCAGAGGAAGTAATAAATGACTTAGAAAAAGAAATAACAAAAGAGGAAATAAATCAAGTGATTAAGAGTATCAAAATGGGGAAGAGCCCCGGCCCTGACGGGTTTACATCATTATATTATAAAAGGTTTGGGGGGATACTAGTACCATTTTTCCAGAAGTACATGAACTCAATAGGGGGGGTATGGCAATGCGTAAGGAGGTTTTGAATGCTCACATAACTTTGATAGGGAAGGAAGATAAGGACCCCTCCTTGTGTGCCAGCTATAGGCCGATTTCTTTAATAAATGTGGATATAAAAATTTATTCAAAAATTCTTGCTGAGAGGATAAGACCGCTCTTAATAGGCCTTATAGATAATGATCAAGCAGGGTTTGTACCCGGGAGAGAAACGAGAGAAAACATTTTAAGAGTTATATTTTTGTTACAGAAAGCCAAAAAGAACAAAGAACCAGTAGTATTCCTGTCATTAGATGCCGAAAAGGCGTTTGACAGGTTAGAATGGGAATTTATGTTAGCAAACCTATCCCATATAGGATTTGGTTCAAGTATGCTCAGGTGGATAGGGGCTCTTTATTCGGAACCTTCTGCTCAGGTGAGGGTGAATGGCACCCTATCGGATAGCTTTTCACTGGGTAATGGGACCCGGCAGGGGTGTCCGCTTTCGCCTCTCCTATTCGTCCTTTCATTGGAGCCTTTACTGGAAACAATCCGGATGAATCAGGATATAGAAGGGATAAAACTAGAGAGAAGGGAGCATAAGATATCCGCATTTGCGGATGACATGATGCTATTCGTATCGAACCCCAGGGAGACACTGCCTAAAATAATGATGGAATATGAACTGTATGGGGAGATCTCTAATCTTAAAATTAATAAAGATAAAACGGAGATATTAAGTATATCATTAAGCCCACAGGATCGTAGGGAACTTGAGGGGCTATATCCATTTAAATGGAAGCAAAGGAGGATGAAATATTTAGGTGTATACTTGTCCAGCATGGAAAGATATTTCTATGAGGACAATTATATACTATTATTGAATAAAGTAAGATCAGATTTAAAGGGATATAGTATAGACAGAGTATCATGGTGGGGAAGGGTGAGTACTATAAAAATGATGATTTTGCCGAAAGTTCTTTATATCTTTCAAACACTCCCTATAAAAATCCCAGAAACATATTTTAAAATCTTGGAAAAGATAATAGGAGGTTTCATATGGAGGGGTAAAAAGCCGCGTATAGCAGTTGAGACTCTGATTAGACCCAAAGAGGAAGGAGGAATACAGATGCCGGATTTCAGAAGGTACTATGAGGCAGCGGTAATGAGGAGGATTACAGACTGGGTGCAGGGTGAGGGTGGAAGCAAAAAAAAATGGGTAGAAGTTGAAGAAAGTCTAAGTAAAAAAGAGCTAGGGAATATAATATGGGTACCGAGGCAATATAGGGGTTTACCCCTGGATACGCCTGTAATAACAAAAGAAACTTTTAGAATATGGGATAAGGTCTGTAAGAAAAATAAATTGCCCTATAATAGCCCGCTGCTGCCATTAACAGGTACGGACTACTTTCCACCGGGTAAGGAGGGGGGATGGTACCGGAGGTGGTCAACCTCAGATACCCCAAGATTGAAGGATTTATTAAAAGGAAATGAAGTTTGTTCGGTGGGAGAACTCCAAGAGAAATATGGACAGTACCCAGGGGACAGGTGGAGACACAGACAAGTCCAACATTTTGTTAGCACTCTGTCGAAGCCCTTGCGAGCTATGAATGAATTAAATCAATGGGAAAAACTTATGACCCAAGGAGAATCTGGGAAAGGGGGAATATCAAGTATCTACAAGATGTTGACAACCAAGATAGATTTAGGGAAATTGAAAATAATAGAAAGCTGGGAAAAAGAACTTAATCAAACCATATCCAATAAGAAGAAGAGACAGGTATTAGAATATGTCCAGGCTACTACGATGGATGCAAAAGTAAAAGAAACTAATTATAAGTTACTCACTAAATGGTACTACGTACCGATTAAATTGCATAGAATGAATAGTGAGGCCTCCCCCTTATGCTGGAGAGAGTGTGGGATGGAGGGAACACATGCCCACATATGGTGGCAATGCCCCCTCATACAGGTATATTGGCGGGAGATATTAGGACTGATAAAAAAAATCAGCGGATATGCGATAAGATATGACCCATGGGAATGTTTGTTCCACACTACAAGTATGTCCAGGAAAAAGTATAGAGGTTCCTTGGTCCCGTTTCTTTTGAACGGAGCCAAGGCACTAATACCTAGGAACTGGAGGGAAAAAAAAGCACCCACGATAGGGGAATGGCTCCAAGAAATTGATAAAATGAAAGTGATGGAGGAGCTGTGGTCCTTTAAGGTAGAGTCTGGGCTAAGATATGAAATGATCTGGAGGAGATGGAGGGATTTCAGGGCTGGGGGGAGGGGGGGGGGGGGGGGGGGAGGAGAGTCTGGAGGGGAATAGGGGAGACTGTTGGTGGGAAACCTCCTGTCCCCCCCCTCTTATTTGTTTTTCCCCCTTTTTTTTTTTTTTTTTCTCTTTTTTCCCCTCTTATTTTTTTATATTTAAGTAAATACACAATAAGGGGAATTAACCCCTCTACTTTTCACTAGTATTTTAGATGAACTCCCTTTTCTTCACAATCCCATCGTGTTTTGGTGCACTTAAGTAAATACACATTAAGGGGAATTAACCCCTACTCCTCACTATATTTCAGTAAGATTTCGTGTTTTTTATTTTTTAGAAGAAACTGCTTTTAGTTTATTTTCTTTCTCATGGGGTAGTATATATTTAAAAAATTTTTTTTTTTTTTTTTCTCTTTTCTTTCTTTGTTTATGTACACCTAAGTAAATACACAATAAGGGGAATTAACCCCTATAGTTTAACCATTTTTCCTTTTTCTCCTCTTCTTGTTCTTCATAATTCACTCTTGTTATTATATATTTAAGTAAATACACAATTAGGGGAATTAACCCCTACATATCTCACTATATTTTAGTAGGACTTAATGTTTCTCATTTGGTCTTCACAGGGGAAAGTGTTCCCCCTTTTTTTTTTTTTTTTTTTTTTTTTTTTTACACCTAAGTAAATACACAATAAGGGGAATTAACCCCTATAGTTTAACTATTTTTCCCTTTTCTTCTCTTCTTGTTCTTCATAATTCACTCTTGTTATTATATATTTAAGTAAATACACAATTAGGGGAATTAACCCCTACATATCTCACTATATTTTAGAGGGACTTAATGTTTCTCGTTTGGTCTTCACAGGGGAAAGTGTTCCCCCTTTTTTTTTTTTTTGTACACCTAAGTAAATACACAATAAGGGGAATTAACCCCTATAGTTTAACTATTTTTCCCTTTTCTTCTCTTCTTGTTCTTCATAATTCATTCTTGTTATTATATATTTAAGTAAATACACAATTAGGGGAATTAACCCCTACATATCTCACTATATTTTAGAGGGACTTAATGTCTCTCATTTGGTCTTCACAGGGGAAAGTGTCCCCCCTTTTTTTTTTTTTTTTTTTCTCTCTCTTGATTGTTGTGCACTTAAGTAAATACACAATAAGGGGAATTAACCCCCACATTTTTTTTTTCTTTTTCTTTTCTCCTCCCTCTTCCTCTCGTTCTGTCTCTCCCCTCTCCCGCTGTCTCCTCTTTCTCTCTCTCTTTCCCTATGTAACTCCCCCCCCCCCACTCACTGTGGGTATTGGCATTTCCCATGGAGATGGAAAGGGAAGGATCGGCCCTGGGGCAGAATGTGATGGAGAAATCCAGTAGTAGAATGTAGTAGTGGTAGAAGAAGACACAGTGTTTATATTTGTCTTTTCTTCTTTTTTAATCGAAGGGGTACATACCGAGACCTTAGATGTTAGTCTGTATATTGATTTTATGTTGTATTGATTGTATTGTTTTGTGAAAAAAAATGAATAAAAGTATTTGATAAAAAAAAAGAAAGTGGAAGGTTCCCCTGAAGTATTTGGTATAAAGCAGATATTAGTCGCATTTGGTAGGGCCCATGTGAGAAAAAATTTCCAAAGATGTTGGCTTGGTAAGTTTCAATATGTAGTGGGTTATTTGGAGATAGGAATATAACATGTGGTTTGGAATTTGGCTTTTGGATTGAAGATCTTGAAAGGAGCGAAGTTTGTGTGTGACTGGATGCACCAAGTGGCAGAGTTGGAACAGGCCTACCTGTGCCCAGGGGAACATTCGGGAGTGAGAAAGACTGTCAGGGATTAAGGGGATAAAAAGTACATTAGAGGGGGGATGACATGGGGATGAAAGAGAGAATTTGGTGTGACAAGAACGCTATATCCTGAATGTGAACTGCATAGGGCCTAAACAGAGGTCCTTGAGCTTGGGATCTGAGAATAATGCTGGTGACCACACAAGGGAACATGGGTGGGTCGGAAACAGGGAACTCATCTCTATCTCCGTCCATCGGTTCCATGGCCTCAGGCTAGACCAGGTATCCTGTGTCTTCTTTGTAAAGCACTTTGAGAAGCTACCTTTAAAGGCGATATATAAAATAATTTATTATAATTATTATGTGAAATGCACACACAGTATATTGTAAACATACAAATAATCTGTGAGGGTCTGTCTGTGTTCATGAGTTTATGGCATTGATTTACTAAAGGCAAATGGACTATTAAATTGTCTCTTAGCTCTGTGGATGTGCTGAAAATGTACCCAAAAATACCCATTAATGTGCAAGAATTTATTTTTTATTTTTGTTTGCATGATGATAAAAGTCAGCAAAGCTTCACCTTATTCACTAAGCTAAATTGAAAAATCCCTACAAAGTGAAAATTCCATTGCAAAGTGAACTGCCTATTTACCTTTAGTAAATCAACCCCTATATGTAATTTAGTTTTTTTCTACAACATACTTTCTCCTGTGAGTTCTACCTAGCTCAGATGTAAATTAATCTATGTATTGTTTTGTAGGTAAAGGGTTTCTATGAAAAACTTGTATACGAAGTGAGTACCTTAAAAGAGACTTTTGTGAAGAGGCTGAGCATGATTGGTCACCCAAAGCGATACAGCAGTTCAATAGTGGAAAGCTATATTCAGAAAAAACAGGAGGTATAATACATATATCTTTAATTTAGAATTTAATTTAGAATTCTATAGAGAGGTCCAAAATGTTCCATTCTTTATTTGAGCACTGCAACTGCAGGGGACAGAAGTGGCTGTGCATTGAAGATTACACATGAATGACTTACCACAGTCCCATGATTGATACTGCAATTAAATATGTTAAATATACAATTTGAAATATAATAATTTTTTTCAGAATGCAAGTACTTTCCAATTGTGTTAAAAATAGTGCATGCATGCCTGCCAGATAACCAGACAAAATTAGCTTGCTATTAGATATTGCTATTTGTTACATGTTTAGCATGTAAACAATTTACTGTGGTTTTGGTCAACTGCTACAGAGATACAGAATGAAGGATCTAGATCTCATAGCATCACTAGGGCTCCATTCACACCTTGTCGATTTGAATCATGGGCGGAATTGCTGCGATTCTACCTACCATTTCAAATTGCAGCAAAACGTGGGATGCGTTTGCGATGCCATTACCTCTTAATAGCACACCAATCGCAGTGCGATTTTGCCGCCATAAATCGTGCTGCAATTGTGGCAAATCACAACACCCGACTCTGTTGCCCAAAAGAAGCTCCTGCTATTTTTTGAGCAAAAAGCAAAACCGCACTGTGATTGGGTTGCCATTAATAATGGCATCGCAAATGTGTCCCGCATTTTGTCGCCATTTGGAATCACGGGCAGAATCGCAACGATTCCGCCCTCGATTAAAATCGCCTATGTGTGAGGTATAACTTTATTGGTAACATTTATTGGTATCTCTTCTTTCATTCTGGGATCAGGCGGAATTAGAGATAGTCAAAAGAAAGAAGCTGGCTGCTGAATACGAAGAAATCCTGAAAAAACAGCTGCGAGTTTTACAGGAGGACATGAAATCTCACGAGGAACATTGTGTCATGTTTAATGCCGCACTGAGAGAATCTGTCAGACTACTGGAAGTGATGAAAGATAAACCTGGGAGTTTAGTCTCTAGGGACACACAATGTACAATTAGATGGCAAAGGTGAGTAAAGAGATATTTCAAGCCCTGCGTATGATTACATTTACCTGAGCTTCCAGTGATAAAATTTTACAATTTACTCATTACACTTCAGGACAGAATTTGTAGAAACCTATGATAGATCCAACACTGGAAAGTTTTGTTAAGTTAGCTTATAGTTGGGGTGGTTTGATAAAAAAAATCACCATATTAATACAGTTACATAATCAAGATATTTTCATGCAGCTGATGTAAGTAACTACATAGTTCTTTTGTTAGCCTCCTGTATACCCCTGTACAGCAGGACTTACAGCAGAAGATGGAGGGATAATGCTTTGAGGTTCTACTGCACTACATTGACAATCTAACACTGGGAACTTGCTGATAAGAAGAGAAAGCAATGTAATTTTTTTATTTGTAAAGTTATGTTCCTTCACTGTGCAATCAGTAGGATAAAAACAAAGCTGAAATGCTTTACTGCACAGGAGAAAATAGGTCACCAACTTAGCTATATTGTCTAGTAACTGATTCTCCATCAGAAGACTAGAGAAACTGAGTTTCAAATAATTTGTTGTGCAATTGTAAACAGTAATTTCAAGCAAGAGTGAAAATATTCTGAATTGCTAATTGTATCCTGGAAACATTATAACTTTGTAATAGTCAAAAACTGTGCTAACCCAATAAGTAAACAAATTAGGAAATGATGAACCAAAAGGCTGCAATTAAGTGATATAAACACAAACAATATAAATAAGAAAAAAACTGCGCCAACAAAAAATGATTAGCAATCAGAAGCTAAATAAAAATATCAGTGTAGATGTACACATTAAGGTATAGGGCTATAAATATGAATTATGACCCTATAAATATAGAAACAAATTTGGTGAGTTGAGTGATGCCCAAAAAATGTTGCTGAATACATTTCTTGATATCTGTGATCAGGACAAACAACACCCGAGTGAGCTTAACATCCGTGAAGACCGCCACCACATGGAAAGCATAACCACATAACAGATAAAGCCAGCAGTGAAAATGTTGTTCCGTCCACAGGTAAACACTGGGTTAACAGGAGTCTCAGCAGTGTGTCCTCGGATCACAAAAGCGCTATACCCTTGTCATACATGAGGTCCGTGGATCATAAATTAAAAAGAGCGGACCATAGCGTAATAACGTTTTGGAAAGGTTTAAATAAAATAGAAATAATCGTATTTACAAACATCGATAAATAAAAGCATATAAAAGACAAATGTCGGCCGGCACTATAGGAGTCCTTCCTCCTTCACGTTGAGCGCGGTGACGTCACTGTATGCCGTTCCAGACTCGTTTTGTCATAGGTTGATGTTTTCAATGGGGTTGGGCAGTACACTGACTCACCGCTATAAATAACCAAGCCTCATACTGACAAACAAGGAAGTGGCAATAAAGAAACGCCATATTAACTATGGGAAAAAAGCCAATCCAGCCCACGTTGGCACTGTAAAGGCTCACTGATTGAAATTTAGCTATGCGCCAATCATCCAAAAAAAATCCTATAATAGGAACGGGCAGATTTCTAACGAAAGTATCAACCTAATTTCCATACAACCAAAAATGTATATTTAATTTAAACGTAAGCATTGGTAGGCTAATCCTGTGTTACTACCTAATGACCCCTAGTAGAGAGATACATTAATAACCTCTTAAAATTATATATTAATCGTGTACCATAAGTCAAATGGTGTAAAAATAATATAAAATAATATAAAAATATACCTAGTGCATATACTACCTAATAGATAGCAATCATGTGATCTTATATATTATTGTGCACTTAATATAGAACCAATGGAACCAACCATAGGTATAGAAAAAATTCTAACATTAGGCCAATAATAGAGTTATCAAAGGCCAGTGTATAATGTTAATATTTATCTAGTGACATCTAAATAAGACCCCTTTATAAACAAAAGGGGAAAAAAATGAACTAACACATTAGTGTATATATGTATAGGGTTAATTTATATAAAAAAAGGCGCCCATCCTTTTTTGACACAACCAGGCGTCACAATATAAAAAACAGTATATAAAGAAAAAACAGTATATAACCTTAGGCATTATTGATAAATGCGTTTACATCTGTATCGATATATAAGCTGTATGGTGTGTAGGTCTTTAACCGGTGGATCCAAGCCATTTCTAGCTAGAAATCTCTCTCACCGGGGAGCTCCCCCTCCAGTTCGGCTTAAACTTATCAATTCCCAAAAATAGGGTATTAGACGGGTCCCGATTATGTGTTAAAAGATAATGTTTAGATACTGAATGGTTTTTAAAACCTGTAATAATATTAGTAATGTGCTCGTTCAAGCGAACCTGGAGGGGCCGTTTGGTCCGGCCCACATATTGCAGGCCACAAGGGCACTGCAGCATGTAGACCACCCCTGTGGTGGCACAGGTAATAAAAGGCGTTATACTATGTTGTTTTTGAGTAACTGTAGATGTACAAACAGTAGTTCTTCTATTAGTACAGGAATTAAGAGAGCAAACCCTACACCATCTACACTGATAAAAACCAGTGAGTTGGTCAAAGAAACCCCTAGAGTTACACAAAGGGTTCAAAACATTAGGTGCTATACGATTGCGCAATGATGTTACTCCCTTAAATATAACCCTTGGCTTATCTGGTAATATACTTTTCAGTACATTATCATTCTTGGCAATATGCCAATGTTTGTTAATTAATTGTTTAATGCCTCTATGTTGGATTGCATAAGAGGTAACAAAAGGAACACCCACTGGAAACTGGTTACGGTCTTGGGGTCCCCTCTCAATCAGCAAATCCTCCCTCGCCGGGGACCTAACCGATTCCAAGGTTTCCCCAAGAGACTCTCTCTGATAGCTTTTTTCCATGAAACGGCCTGTCAGTACCTCCGCCTGTTCAAGGAACTCGTGAGGGTCAGAACAGTTCCTGCGAAGCCTGAGATACTGGCTCTTAGGAACTGCCTTAAGCCAGGAGCTATGATGACAGCTGCTCATTGGAATAAACGAGTTCAGGTCAGTAACTTTAAAGAAAGTAGAGGTAATAAATTGATCTCCTCTAATCTGAACATTAAGGTCTAAATAATGAATCTCAGATTGGCTAGCCTCAAATTGAAGGTGTATCCCTCTCTGGTTGAGGTTTAAAGTTAACATAAACTCCTCCAAACCAGCATAGGGACCATCCCATAGGAGGAGGATGTCATCGATATACCTTGCCCAAAGAGCTACCTGTGGTATATCCTTAGAATAGATCACATCTTCCTCCCACTTGGCCATAAAAAGGTTAGCCAAACTTATCTTAGCTAAATTTATCTTTGTAATGCAGGAAAGTACTAAGTTTGTTGGGCTGTCTGGGCACTGGCAGGGTATTCATAGCTTGATTTGATGGTGTTTGATTTACAAAAGGTAAATAGGCTGTTCACTTTGCAAGTGAATTTGCCCCAGAGTGCAGTGAATAAGGTGAAGCTCTGCTGACTTCCAGCATCCAATTACATGCAAACAAAAATAAAATAAATTTAATTCATTTATTTTGCACATGATTGGCTATTTTTTGTAAAATGGAAGCACCCCATTCTTTTTTTTTTGGGGGGGGGGGAATTCCCTTGCAATGTGAACAGACTATTTGCCTTTAAACCCCAATGTTTGTGCGTCATTTATGTTTGCAATATCCAGCACATGTTGCTTTGGGCAGTCTGTCTGCTTGGCCCTTAAAATAAATGAGAGGTTTGGGAACTGTACTCAATTTCCAAGAAGATATGCATTTTAAATGGGACTTAATGTAATATGAATATTTATGCTCTGAATGTTTAAATGGTATTCATGTTGCAATGTTCAGCATACTTCTGTAGGTATCTTTCACAATTTGACACATCGTGCAATACAACGTACACAACTGTGATGAAGGAAAGCAACAGGCTCAAACTGTGGGGTGTGTTGGGTGAAGGGACTGGAGCATACCTTGTCAATAAGGACAGAACTAGACTGCTCTCCAAAAGAGATCTTATAGGTAAGCTCATCTTCAATTGTTATTTCTTATCTTTTATATGTATGATACTGTTAAGTACATCATTTGACACATGGCTTCATGTCAGTACAAAACAGTAGTGAAACATTTTAGAATGAACTGTCTCTTATAAATCACTCAGAATATCTCATCAGCCAACAACCTTGGAACATACCTATACTATATAGAATTAAAAGATATATATCATCTGACAATTTAAAGATTTGCACACATTTTCAATTGTTAAGGAAATAAAAAAATGCAGCTGGGCAATATTCTCTGTCATATCCCTGTCTGGTGTGACAGCATTTACAGAAGTCAGAATTGCATTAGCAGATACAGTGGGGATCGAAGCTTTGGGCACCCCAGGTAAAAATGTGTATTAATGTGCATAAGACATTCTTATAATATGTCAAAAAAAGTTAGATTTTATTTCCATCATTTACACTTTCAAAATTACAGAAAACGAAAAAATGGCATCTGCAAAAGTTTGGGCACCCTGCAGAATTTATAGCATGCACTGCCCCCTTTGGCAAGTATCACAGCTTGTAAATGCTTTTTGTAGCCAGCCAAGAGTCTTTCAATTCTTGTTTGAGGTATCTTTGCCCATTCTTACGTACAAAAGTCTTCCAGTTCTTTGAGATGTCTGGGCTGTCTGCCACGCACTGCTCTTTTAAGGTCTTTTCATAGATTTTCAATTATGTTGAGGTCAGGAGATTGTGAAGGCCATGGCAAAACCTTCAGTTTACGCCTCTTGATGTAATCCCTGTGGATTTTGAGGTGTGTTTAGGATCATTATCCATTTGTAGAAGCCATCCTCTCTTTCACTTCAGCTTTTTCACAGATGGCATCAAGTTACCATCCAAAATTTGCTGAAATTTTATTGAATCCATTTTTCCATCTCATGAGTTGCCACGTTGAAATTCCAGTAACCAGTATGAGCGTGAGAGAGATAACACCAAATTTAACACACCTGCTTCCTATTCACACCTTGTAACGCTAACGAGTCACATAACAGCAGGGAGGAAAAATGGGTAATTGGGCCCAATTTGCATATTTTCACTTAGGGGTGTACTCACTTTTGTTGCCAGTGTTTTAGACATTAATGGCTGCGTGTTGAGTTATTTTGAGGGGACAGCAAATGTAGACTGTTATACAAGCTGTACACTTACTACTTTACATTGTAGCAAAGTGTAGTTTCTTCAGTGTAGTCACATGAAAGGATATAATAAAAATATTTACAAAAATGTGAGGGGTGGACTCACTTTTGTGAGATGCTGTATGTGTATAACGCACATACAGATCCAACTACTTTTAGCTGATCTCCTTACAGGCTGATTCCCAGGGCAGCTACCAACCGCTGGAAAAATGGATAGTAGGATACAAATAACACACAAAGGCAGGTAACAAAATAAATATTGCACTGGAGATAAAATTCGATGTAGCTACATAAACTGAAAAAATGGTGCGAGTAATACCAAACGGTAGCAAAATCAGTCATAAAAACATGTAGCTAAGTATGATACTGGTATAAAAATGTGTACAGCGATACCACTGCTGAATCCAGATGAGGAGGGGTTAACATCAGTCTGTCGGCATGTAGCAACTATCACAACTCCCAGTGGATGGCTGTAGAATCCCAGGTTGATAGAGGGAAGTGATAGAAGTGTAACAGCCCTTGCATGTGGCAGATAGTAAGGTCCCGCCGGCATGCAGATATGAAGGCACAGCAAAGGAGCCCTTCAGATGGACAGGGCAAGCCCTGCCGGTGTCCGTGACGTCACTGGATCTCCAACGGTACTCCCTGAAGACACGGAAGCCGGTGGAGAGGTGAGTACTGATCAAAAGAATTTTGATCGATCAAAAAAATTAACGATTAAGCGAGGAATTAATCGTTAATTTTCGCATCCCTAATACTGTATATATATATAATTTGTTTAGAGTTTCTTAGCAAGCCATTTTGTCTGTAAATAATTGCATTTATTACTTTGGAATTGTGATCATTTAAATGCTGTTTTCATCTCTAAGCTTTAGATGGATCTTTGCAGCAGAGTGACATTGTGTGTATGGATCCAGTACTTGGACTAATCACTCCAACACCACATTCTGTTATGCTGCTTTCTAGTCATTATCTGACACCAGTTCCAGACAACTACTTTTTACACAGTGACACCGGAAAGGCCCTTCCTATGGCTGGGAATGTTTGTTATGATCCTACTACCTCTCAACTGATTTCAACTGCAGATTCAGCCTATGGTAAATATGAAAAACACATATAATTAAATCCAACACTATGCACGATACGACATTCAAGTAAAAAAACATTCCCTTTGTCTGAATTCTGTACTTTGATTGTCTCATAATCTCCAGCATTTAACCATTTGCACATAATAAAAACACTCTAATGCCCCGTACACACGGTCAGAATTTCCGACAAGAAAGGTCCATTGTGAGTTTTGTGGTCAGAAATTCCGACCGTGTGTAGGCTCCATCTGACTTTTCCTGTTGGAATTTCCACCAACAAAAATTTCAATCGGAAATTCCGATCGTCTGCAGCTATTCCGACTCGCAAAATTCCGACGCATGCTCAGAAACAATTTGTTGCATGCTCGGAAGCATTGAACTTAATTTTCTCGGCTCGTGGAATTTCAGACAACAACAATTTGAGCGCTGGTTCTCAAATTTTCCGACAACAAAATCCGTTCTTGTAAATTCTGATCATGTGTGGACAATTCCGACGCACAAAATTCCATGCATGCTCTGAATCGAGTATGAGACGGAAGCACTCAGTCTGGTAAAACAAGCGTTCGTAATCGAGATAGCACATTCGTCACGCTGTAATGGACTGAAAAGCGCGAATCGTCTCTCACCAAACCTCTACTAACACGACTGGTATTGAACTTCCCTTTTATAGTGCCGTCGTACGTGTTGTACGTCACCGCGTTCTTGACGTTCGGAATATCCGACAACATTTGTGTGACTGTGTGTATGCAAGGCAAGTTTGAGCCAACATCCGTCGGAAATGTATCAACAGAATGTGCGATCGTCTGTACGCGGCATAAGGCTGCTTCACTTACAGCTGCTATCCCTTTTCTGACTACTGTAGTGCTCACAAGCAAAAACATATATGAATGCAATACTTTATTATTTGTAAAACATTTAGGCTTAACAATTGTTTGTTATATTCTGTTATTTTACAGGAGAAATTTGGAAAACAGGCGTACCGGTACTGCCATATATTACATACCCTCTAAGTTCAAGTACAGGTCAACCATTGGATTGTAAACTTCCTGATATACATCATGCTCAGTATCAAAACTTCTCAGTAATGGTGGATCCAGTATCTGGCTTGGAAGTTCCAATTCTTGCTGTAACAAGACACCCCAGAACACACCAATGGTTGGCTGTAGGAGGCACGTACCTCCATCCTCTAACAAACACACTCTCACCAATAGAAATTGGAGGTCCTATGATAGGTGCCAGAGAGAAGATTTTTCCAATTCTGGGTGTTGGGCTGAAAAGCAGCACAGGTAAACAAATTTCCTTTCTCTATATGAGAATTTTGGAGCAGAATCTAAAGTAATTGATATTGCCTACTATAATAGTCACAATTAAGTCTGGCTATGTCATGCAAGTTGACCACCACTGGTTTAAAGTATCTACCAGCTGATGAATCTGTAGGGGTTAGTGATGGCCAAACACAACAATAATCAGACAAATAAACAACTTTTTAACAACTGTCATGTGTGGTTACTGATTGTCATGGATGACTGGGGCATGACCTAGGTTATGAGCAACCCATAAGTAAAAAGATTTCTTGAAAAACAAGGCAGCTGGGAACAGAAGGAAACAGACCGAGGATCTCTTACAGCACTGGGGACCTGAGAATGCAGGGGTAAGAATCTCTTGTAGCACTGGGATGTAGGGAACACAAGGAGACGTGAGAATCTCATTTAACACTGGGTCTGGATGCACAGCTGATCGCAATAATTAGTCTACCAACACAGCTGCAGGAAACAGTTCAGTATATTTGTAAAAAAAATAGGTGACTGTTCAGTTTTAAGCTGGCCATATGTTATATAATTTTCTTGTTCAATTTCCTTTAGATTTACCTTCAACATTGTAGTGCAGGGGCCTGCCTGATTGCATACAAATTGAAAGTGTTTAGGATTGATCTAATAATATACAGTTTTGGTAAACCTAAATTAAAATTGTACAAGAAAATTGGATGACATATTGCTAGCCTTACAGTTGATCCAGGGCCCATACGGCGTCATGTATGACAAAACACGTAGGATGGAGCTATGTGCTGAGGTCATCACATTCCTGTACTCCTGTTAGTGTGGGCAGATTTGGTCTAATCGCTGGCGAGGGGGAGGTTTGTATTGCGCAGTGCTTAATATTCCAAAGTGAGTGGATTTCTCATTGTAATAAATCATGTAAGAAGGTTTATCACTATCTGGAGTGTTTTTTTCCATACTGTTATAAGAGAGCTGTTGGGATGGTGAGATGTGGAGGACCTCTAAAAGAATGATTGTTTTCCTTGGAAAGTGCTAACAGTCATGCGGTGACCCTCTACACAGTTGTTACCCATGAGCTCTTTGTGACCTTTCTTTTATTAGAAGGTCATTTATAGCTGGTAAGCTTGCATTTTTACAACTGAGGTGGTGTTTTTTCCTTGTCAATTTGGTTTATTAAGTTTTGAGTTGTTACAGATATATCCATATTTGACAGTCATAGTTACAATAAATAGTAGCATGTATAGAAAACAGAGAATTAATGTCTATATCTAGATTGAGTTCCAATAATAAAAGAAGAAGGCTTAAGCTAATCTACGATAAGCAATAACTGGTGTTACATAAATTAAAAATATGGTCGATGTAAATTCTAATAGATTACATGACAGATATAAACAATGTATAAAAATGGTGTATGAATGGACACCGTTATTAAAGCGGGGTTACGGGCATAATGTATTATTACATGATAATGTATCCTGGATTCGATCCTTCCCTCGCCACATTAAACGCCCGAAATCGCCGCTAAAAGGTGCGGACCGTACCCGGGGTGCCTCAGGAACCAAGGGAACCGAGAATCCCGGCATGATGACCCGAGGAAACCGCGGAGACGCCGCGGTCTCGGCCTCCCAGGACTCGCAAGATGGCGCCTGGATGCTCCAGCCTCAGAAAACACCACAAGGCCAGGATAAGAAAACGGAGCAGAGGGGTAAGTCCACCAAGCCCCCTAAAGCAAAAGAACAGGCTAGGGACATGCTTTATTACACCCAGAAGCTTGCAGGCCCTAGTGACCCCACACAGGCTGGGAACCAGCAGCGCTCTGCACAAGTGGAGCTGCCTGAGAATGACACTGCAGGGGGGATGGATGACTGTGAGCCGATGGAGTCAGTCCCTGATCCCATGCTAGCTCTGCAAGGGACACAGTCAGAAGACAGCCCCCAGCCCACCCTAAGTGAAATACTGTATGCTGTCCATAAGTGTACTGCCTCTGTAAATGCTTTGAAAGACCGTTTTGGAGGGCTGGAAGAAAAGGTGTCTCTCCTCCGCCAAGATATACAAAAGATCAGGGAGCGGACCACAGCTGTGGAGGGAAGAGTGAGCGATATGGAAGATCAGCTGCCCCATATTACTAGGGATGCACGCGGTGCCGCCCAGCAGGCCAGACAGGCCTATGACAAGACGGATGAAATTGAGAATCGCCTCAGGCGCAATAATGTGCGTATTGTGGGGCTCCCAGAGAAAATTGAGGGCAGAGACCCTACAATATTTGTCGAGAACTGGCTGCAGGAGGTGTTCGGTAAAGACGCGTTCTCCCCCCTATACGCCATTGAAAGAGCTCACAGGGTGCCCCCGCGCCCTCTACCCCCTGGAAACCCTCCCAGAGCAATGCTGGCAAGACTCCTGAACTACAGGGACCGTGAGGTGGTGCTGCGACTGGCGAGAGAAAAAGGCAAGGTGATGCACAATGGCACGAGAATCTCTTTTTACCCGGACTTCTCGGCAGAAGTACAGCGCCGACGCTCGAGATTTGCTGAGGTCAAGAAACGCCTGCAAAAGCTTCAGCTCCCGTACGCTATGCTGTTTCCTGCTAAACTTCGCGTAACGGCAAGAGACCAGAATCACTTTTTTGAATCCGCTCAAGATGCTGCCGGATGGCTGGATCACAATGAACAGGATTTACGTAGAAGAGGCCGTGACGGGGGAGAAGGTTGATACTGCTCGTGATGTCCGCACCAGGCATGGAGGGCATAAGCTTTCCCAAAGAAGTGTTCATTTGGCCAGTTGAGGGCCAGTTCCAGTTCCATACTCAAGGCGAGTGAAATCCCTACTACAAGTGTTTGACCCTTGTTTTTTGGCGAAAAACTTTTTTGCTTCCCCCCTTCCCTTTCATATTTTTTGTTATATTTTTTCAAGCCCCTGGGAAAGGGTGAGAGGCAAAGCTGCACAGTGTTTGCATGGGGCCAGGCGTATGCGGTGGCCTGGTTCCAGTGCTGGCGCCCTGTTGGCGCAGATGGGGTTCACCCACACACCCCTCTGGGTTCTAATGAGTACCCCCGTCGGGTCTATTTGAGGAGGTGTCTTTATTTGTTTTTTGGCTCACCTAACGCTATTATTTTTTCTTCTTCACTTTTAACCTTTTTCCATTGCACAAGTGTTACTCCTATTATGGAAATGCAGGGCCAGATACGGCTGAGGATTGTCCTGCTCTGCCCACAAACTAATCAACATGCATACTCGGGACTGGCCCCTGGACATGTGAGTTCCCCCTTCCTCTCCAATTTACTGAATAATTTTGTGCAATGTCGGATACGCCTTTAGTGACTTGGAATGTTCGGGGGGTAAATGATCCGTTGAAAAGGACAATGATCTCTGCTTGCCTGAAGAAATTCCACCCGGCCATCATAGGCCTGCAGGAAACTCACTTGCAGAAGGACACGGTGGGGTTTTTGCAGTATGCCTGGGTAGGGAAAGCATATCACTCCACTTACTCTGCGTTTTCACGTGGAGTGAGTGTATTGATACACAAGGCATTGGCCTATCAGGAGTTAGACTCCCTAATAGATGTGTCGGGTAGATTCGTATTCCTTTATTGTAAACTGTACACGTTGACACTTATTTTGGCTTTTGTTTACATCCCCCCCCCGTTTTCTCAGGAGGTGCTGCAGGTGCTGCTATCCTATCTGGCCAACAAGCCGGACATTCCAGTATTGATAATGGGTGTTTTTTAACTGCTATCTAGATCCCAAGCTTGATAGGCACCCCCCGGTGTCTCCCCCTAGGGGGGGCCGGGGCACGGCTCTCAGCAGGCTACTGCTTGAGGTGGGGTGGACCGACATTTGGCGGATCCGCAATCCCCACGGCAAACAGTTCTCATGCTTCTCCAAGACCCATGGGTCTTTGTCCCGAATCGACCTCTGTGTAGGTACCCCGAATCTAGTGGGAAATATATCCGGGGTGGAGTACTATCCTCGAGGGGTATCGGACCACTCCCCATTGGCGCTTTGGTTGGTTGCACAGCCCCCAGTTCCCTGCCTAGAGTTTCATGGAAGCTGAATGCTTTCTGGCTTAAACTATTTACCTCACCAGACAGGGTCGTTTCTCAGATACGGGAATTCTTTAGATCACACCCCAACAGTAGTGATAGCCTTCAGACTTGGGAGACCTTTAAAGCATTCACTAGGGGGGTGTTCATTCACAAGGTAAAAATCATTAAGCACAATTCTTCGGCCCTGCAGGAACAGGTGTGTGACCAGGTAAAACAGCTCGAAGTGGCATATGTGACTGATCCGTCTGATTCTGCACGGGAGGCATGGATGTCGGCCCAGGACTCCCTGGACCGTCTGAGATCCTCCACTGCGGAGCGGAAAAGGTTCTTTACTAAATTAGCATTCTTTGAAGAGGGGGAGAAGACGGGCCCATGCTTGCTAAAATTGCACGCTCTCAGCAGCAGTCGCCAGCTATTGGTGCTATTCGGGCGGCTAGTGGTAGGCTGGTTAATTCCCCTGATGCTATTGTATCCGAGCTGGCCACTTTCTATGAGGATCTATATGGGTCGAGGGAAGATTACACAGATGAGGAGTTAGTCACATATATGTCCCAAATCAATTTGCCATCATTGTCTGTAGGGGCCCGTAAGCAATTAGATGCACCTATAACTCTGGAAGAACTTCAGGCCACGGCCTGTTCTTTTCCTACGTGCAAAGCCCCGGGCGAGGATGGGTTGAACATGGAGGTGTTCACCCAGTATGGGGAGCTACTACTCCCTGAACTATTGAAGACTCTGAATGCTTCGATGGAGAGGGGGGTGCTCCCTGACTCCATGAACAAGGCTAATGTGATTTTATTATTGAAGCCAGGGAAGGATCCAATGGACCCGGGCTCATATAGGCCAATTTCGTTGCTTCCTAGCGACGTAAAGATCCTAGCTAAGGTTTTGGCGATGCGGGTCAATGGGATAGTGTCCACGATTATCCACCAGGACCAGGCGGGCTTCATGCCGCAAAAGTCCACAGCAACTAATTTGCGTAGGCTATACCTGAACATGCAAGTGCAGGCAGACAACGGAGGGCCCTGCTGTCGCTGGACGCCAACAAGGCGTTTGACAGCGTCAGCTGGAGGTACCTGTGGGCAGTGTTGGGAAAGTTCGGCTTTGGAGAACGCTTTGTAGCTTGGACCAGACTATTGTATGCATCCCCGCAGGCGTCCATTAGGATGGCGAATAAGATGTCGCCGGCGTTTGCTTTGGGCAGGGGGACTAGGCAGGGCTGTCCTCTGTCCCCCCTGCTCTTTGCGATCGCTATAGAGCCTCTGGCGGCCCTGATACGGATGAATGACCGTGTTGAGGGCTTCAGGTATGGTGACCTCCATGAGAAGATAATGCTATACACTGACGGCATGCTGCTTTTCTTGGGGGACCCCACCCTGTCGCTGCCGGGGGTCATGGCTGTCATCCAGAGGTTTGGCCGCTTTTCAGGTCTGACCATTAATTGGTCTAAGTCTGCCCTGATGATGCTTGATGAGGACAGGGAGGTGACCCTCCCGGCCTCATGCCCCATTCCTGTAGTGAATAGTTTTAAATATTTAGGGGTGCAAATTTCGCCCAAACTGTCAGAATATTGTCTGTTAAATGTATACCCATTGCTGTCCCGATTCCGAGACAAAATTAACACATGGAACAACCTTAAGATGTCCCTGGCAGGCAAAGCAAACCTAATAAAAATGATCTTAATGCCCCAACTGTTGTACTTCTTACATAACTCCCCAGTGGTTATTCACTTAAAGATTTTTAGAGTGGTGAATACCCTGTTCAGGAAATTGCTATGGAACGGGAGGGCTCCCAGGATTAGGCTGGAGCAGCTCCAGCGTGCTAAAGACGATGGAGGGTTGGCGGTCCCCAACCTTTGGGTATATTATCTGGCTGCACAGCTCCAACATTTGGTAGGCTCCATGGCTCGGGACCCTGTGGGATCGGCGGCACGGCTAATGCTGTATGCTTCTGGAGCCGAGACCATTCCCCTGGGCCTGGAGGCGCAAATGTTTCTTAAATCTAACAAGCTAAATCCGACTTTAACGTTGTCTCAAAAGGTGTGGAATAAGGGCAGGCAGCTTCAGGGGGTCAGGGGGTTCACTGAACATAGTCCTATATGGAATAACTCCTCCTACATTGAATTAGCTAAATTGCAGCAGGAATCCCATTGGAAGATCTATGGGATAACCATGTTGTCTCAAATATTCCATAATGGCAGGCTGCTGACGTTTACTCAGCTGCAGGCTCGCTTTGATCTTCCGGCATCCATGTGGCTCTCATATCTTCAGCTTAGGCATGCGGTAGCAGCTCAGGGGAATGCTGTGGAGTGGACGTTGTCGCCCGCTCCGGTATTCCACTTGCTGAGAACGACCTCCGAGACCAAAGGAATTATTTCCCAATGCTATCAGATGCTACTTTCTAGACACCTGGACGCGTACCCTAGCGGGGCCTTGTCCGCCTGGCAGAGGGATCTCGGCCAGATTACGGGTGACCAGTGGGAGGAAGCCCTTCAATCCCTAACTACATGCTCCCTGAATGTCGCACAAAAGGTTTCACAACTCTACATATTGCTGAGGGTACACTATACACCGGTGAGGTTGCACAGGATGGGTAGGCGGGCGGACCCATTGTGCTGCAGATGTCAACAGCACGAGGGGGACCTAATACACCTCCTGTGGCGCTGTCCAAAACTACACAGATACTGGGGAGAGGTGGTGGAGACGATTAACTCTGCTTTCCAGACAAAGGTCCCGGTCGATCCTGTGTGTTGCCTGCTGGGGGTGCTGGAAGATGCGGTCCCCGAGGAGGCGACCAGGGTGGCTGTCTCTAGGACGCTGTTCCAAGCCAGAAAGTTGATAATAATGGGGTGGAAGTCTGTCTCCCCGCTGACCCACTCCTCTTGGATTTCCCATGTGGGAAAGGCATTAATAATGGAGAAGTGCATTTACCAACATAGAGGGTGTCCTGGGAGATTTGAGAGGATATGGGGGCTGTGGCTGGACACACTGGGTTTGAGCCCCGAGGAGCTTGTCATGACTAGACTTTTGAGGTGCCTGTAGATGTATACGTATGTGGGATTCGTGAGGCCTGTCGTATGTATTATTGATGGCGGGAGGGAGGGCTTGTATATTGGAAACACGGGGAGAGCCGTTCCTGTGGGTGGAGCGAGGGATGAGTCTGAATTTATAAGTATGTTATATGTTGGTAAGGACTCAACTTGTGTATGTGCAATGGAGAGCTGTAACGTTTGTGTGAACTTGTGTATGTTCAATAAACACCTTTCTGATTTAAAAAAAAAAAAATGAATCACATTAAATAGTCCCTAAAACATAATAATAGCTCCCCAATCGTTCCAGAAATCATTGCAAACACTTGCCTTATATCCTCCAGCTCATGTTGTGGCCGTATACATCATATGTGTGGGCATGTGAAGCCCAGTTCCTTTTTCTTCCTGGTTTTCAGGGAGAGGTGCACGCTGGGCGATGTTTAGGCACAGTAATGCCCAGAGACTCCTGGGAAATGAGTGTCATCATTTCCCAGGAGGCAACGGGGTCTTAGGACAGGAAGTTGAACCACCTAGGACCAGGAACTAGGCAGATTACGAAATCTGCCTAGTAACATCCAGATAGAAGTGAGTAAAACAACTATTTTTAAAACTTTTTTTTTTTTTACATTAAAGGCAAGCTGTTCATAGAAAGTCCATTTTTAGGGTGGAACACCACTTTAAGATGAAAAATAATAAAAATATCAATGTATATATGTCATTGAATTAACATATATTGGGATGGAGAGAAATAAAAAGCACGTAAACAGATATTTACTACATATCTGATAAGTACATATTAATTATATGGAACTCAATAACTTATTGTATAACAAACAAAAATAAGGAGTGTGAATTGAAGAGCTTTGCTACTAAATTTATAAACATCTATGGATATCAAAAGAAAAGACAGGTTAAGAGAAGAATAGAATAGAAAGAGAAATAAAGGTAAGAAAAATAAAGATAGGAAAAATAGAAGGAAAAAGAAATCCCCAAGGTTTTTTATAATGTTAGTCATGCATATGGGTATACCAGGTATATATTTGTATCTGTGTTAACAGGGTCTTAATAAAGTGCTGTCAAAATTGGGGGACAGGAAATGAGCCACCCAAGGATTCCAAATTTTCTAAAAAATGTTCAATATTATCATTGGATATGGCTTCTGTTTTGGAGTGAGTCATAGCTTGATTAATTCTATTTATGGTTTCAGAAATTGTTATTGTATTTGTTTTCCAAGCTTTGGTGATTGCCTGCTTTGCGGGAGTGATGTGGTGATTTGTAGTAACAGGTTAAATTGAGTATGCAAAATATTGCTGGGTTTAGGTTTAAGAGCGCAATTAGAGGATCTGATTTAATCGATTTATTGAATGAAGTTGAGAGCATTAGAAAAATCTCTTTCCAAAACTGTTTTGTAACCGGACATTCCCAAAATATGTGTACTGTATATGGGATCCTACTTCAACACAGCCACGAAAGCAGAGCGGAGAGAATTGGGGGCTATATTTTGCAATTCTAACAGGGACCAGGTACCAATGCATAAGTACTTTATAATTAGTCTCTAGGGCTGTAATGTTTTGTGAAAATTATTTTGTTGCAGTCCAAATTTTATCCCAAGTAGATGCCTTCAAATGAAGTCCAAGGTCTCTCTCCTACTTCATCATATATGATGGTGTATCTGCGTTAGGCAAAGTAACAAGAGAATTATATAATAATCATATGAGACCTTTTGAGTGAGGGTCTTGTTTCCAAATTCGGTCAAAGTATGTAAATTCGTCCAAGTTACTATTGCCCTGTATATATGGTGTGAATTTTTTTTGATCTGTAAATATCGAAAGAGTTCTGAGTTGGGAAGTTGGTGGTTATCACAAAGTTCAGGGAATGTTTTAAAAGAGGTAGGTGTTATTAGGTTACAGAGTTGAGTTAGATTAGAGGAAATCCATTGTTTAAAATATTTTGGGAATGCACTACAGTAGCTGGATAGAAAAGTGGATTTCTGAAAAATTACAAGAGGGGAGCATGTGGAGATTGTAGACCAGATGATATTTTAAAGCGGAGGTTCACCCTAAATTTCAAGTTTGGCTGAATTAAACCACTACCCTTTGCTAATACCTAATCCGTTTTTTTTTTAAATCGCCGTCTTTACCTTGGTAATCGAGCATTTTCTCTCCTGTCAATCAGTGTTTCCCCGCGGGAGTGGGTGTGTATTCAATTTTCCCCGGACCAGCGCTATGTCTCCTGGGAGTGAGTGAGGAGAATCCCAGGAGACGCACTGTGCTGTAATCCCGCGATATCTCGCGGGTCACGTGACTCGGCAAGCGGGTCATGTGACTCGCCAAGCGGGTCATGTGACTCGCCAAGCGGGTCATGTGACGTGGGCGGTGACATGACGTGGGTCATGTGACGTGGGCTGATAGATAAGGTGTATGTCTTCACAACGGGGCGTGACCTACGCCGGCCATTGTGATGGCAACAGTGCAGTGCTGACAGCGACGCTCGCCGTCAACACTGCACATGTGCGGGATAGAGCGGTAAATGCTGGGACGTCAGTATTCACCGTATCCCGGACGGACGTGCTGCTGGGCTTCACAGTGCCCACAGTAAAGATGAAAACGTCCATCTCGGGATTTTAAAACATCTCCTTTTCGGGAAACAAGAGATGCTGTGGGCTAAAAGACTGGGAGACAAGAGTGGTTATTTGAAACAAGTAAAAGCAGTAGAAGGATTAAAAAAAAAATGAAAACCCGTTGAACCCCCGCTTTAAATTTATCCCAAATAGCTATTGTGTGTTTGGTGATCTTGTTTTTAATAGTTTTATGATCAGATGGATTAGTCCATATTAGATTTGTTATAGAGAAAGGGTCATAATCAATTGATTCTAGTGCTACCCAATGCGGAATCTCGCTTTTTGATCCTCCATCCTCCATGAAGATTGTTTTTCCCATCCTTCTGCCTTTCAACAAGCAGCCTTTTTAAACATGCCAGTGTAACTAATAGTGTTGCTCACGAATATTCGCATTGCGAATATTCGACTCGAATATAGCATATTCGAGAAATCGCGCTATATTTCGAATTTCGCGGTGAATATTCGCAATTCCGAATATTCGCATTTTTTCAATTTGATTTTTAAAACAGATCAGATCCTATCGACGTCTAAAAGCATTGCTGGTATGATTAGAGACCCTGGGCCGAGTAGCTAAGCTGAGGCGATCCTTTTATGTTGCCAAATTGAAAAAAAAAAAATTGCGATTTTTCGCTATTGCGAATGCGAAAATGATTGCGAATTTTCGATAACTGTGGTAGGAGAACTCTGATTGTCTCTGATGCAAAAGGGGGGGGCTTTGTGTATGTGTATGTTATGAATATTTGTATGTTTGATATTATTATTTTTTGTAAGAAGGAAAAAATTGCGCATACCTTAAAAAATGGGAGAATACAGCAGCAACTCAAAAATGTTATACAACATAAATTAATACAAGACAGAAAATGGAGTCGCTCTACAAGAATAAAAAATATGTCTAGTGACAAGACATGTGGGCAAATTATAAAATAAGCAAGCGCAAATAACTTGTGAAATACACAGTGAAACAAATATATAAAGAAATATAGTCCCAATAATAGAAAAATAATCTTTCATAAAAATGTCTTTGATATGTGAAGTGAAAAAAAGTCCAAAGCATGCAGCATGAACGTGTTCAATCTTCAAGGTGTTTGATTGACAAACGGCTGTGACAGATGGATAGAGTAAAGAATCACCACCAATGCAAAACACTTTTTATTTTCTATTGTAAAATATCAAGAATATTCTGAGCCAATCAGAGTGCTCCTTCTGCATTTGCCGAATATTCGCAATTATTTTGTATTGTAAAATATCAAGAATATTCTAAGCCAATCAGAGTGCTCCTTCTGCATTTGCCGAATATTCGCAATTATTTTGTATTGTAAAATATCAAGAATATTCTAAGCCAATCAGAGTGCTCCTTCTGCATTTGCCGAATATTCGCAATTATTTTGTATTGTAAAATATCAAGAATATTCTAAGCCAATCAGAGTGCTCCTTCTGCATTTGCCGAATATTCGCAATTATTTTGTATTGTAAAATATCAAGAATATTCTGAGCCAATCAGAGTGCTCCTTCCGCATTTGCCGAATATTCGCAATTATTTTGTATTGTAAAATATCACGAATATTCTGAGCCAATCAGAGTGCTCCTACAGCATTTGTCGAAATTGCGCAATAAATATCGCATTCGCATGTTGCGATATTTCGATAAAATATCACGAATATTCTGAGCCAATCAGAGCGCTCCTCCAGCATTTCTCGAAATTGCGCAATAAATATCGCATTCGCATGTTGCGATATTTCGATAAAATATCACGAATATTCTGAGCCAATCAGAGTGCTCCTACCGCAGTTATCAAAAAAATCGCAATTATTTTCGCATTCGCAATAGCGAAAAATCGCAATCATTTAATTTCGATAAAATATCACGAATATTCGAATTTAGCGAATATATCTCGAATATTCGAATATATATTCGAGATATATCGCGAAATCGAATATGGCATATTCTGCTCAACACTAGTAACTAATCAACCCCCATTAAGGCATGGGTGTGTTTGGCCAATACCCTCTAGGAGGAACACATGCTTGAGGACCTAAAGAGAATACCAGTGAATGTGTTAGAAAATAGGAGGGTAGTCTGTAATGTGGTAGTTTCCAACAGGAGAGCAAAATATTTTTAAACCCAGTTGTTCCAATATATGTTCTCTTAGATACACCTTCATTTTTATGTACTAACTTATTATTGGAGATGTAAAAAAAATAAAATAACATTTTATCTTAATTTTTTTTTGTCCACTGATAGGTGATGTCATTCCACTGGGAGGTCTAGTGTCTGCTTCGGGTGCAGTATCTGTTCTGGGTGATATTTTCTGTGAGCCTCTGAGTGGAAAAAAATCCAGAACACAAGGAGCTGTTCTCCAGGAGGACAGAGTGATGCCCCATGGTGGGGGGTATCAGGCTCTTTTAGACTCCAATCTGATGATGGCTCAGATTGCTGTTATTGATGCTCTGAAGTCACACAGGGAATTATTCTCAGAAGATCTTCCTTTTGTGAAAGAAGATTTTGAGCAGGCTCATGCAGTTTTTATTGAGGTTTTAGAAACAATGAAGAAAGCCCTTACAATAAGAAACCAGTATGTGATGTCTAGAGTTTACAATGTTACTAGTCAGCTAAAAATGGCAGAAGACATTAAACAATATGGGGGAAATGTAGGTGAGTTATGTTCCTGCATTGATCAAATTACCTATTCTGTAATACCACTTTATTTTCTAGTTCTCAGAAATAGTAAGTGTCCTTTTTTAAGATAAATGTGGAGGTTAAACTTTAAGCAGAGACATTTCCTATAGTTAGAAATGTGGTGTAGTAGTGTAATAAAACATTTCAGAAAATGATCATTCTATAACAGTAGAGAAAATGAAATGTCATGTAGATCCAATTAGTATATACATGGACTGGGGTTGTGCACGATAACTAGAAGGAGTGGTCAGACCCTGGAATTAATGCCTTTCTGTTCAATGTTCACACCTACTGGTTAATGGTGAGCACTCCATATGGGAGCGGGAGCCCCCGGGGGGTGCGGGTATATTTCTGTTTAATTATCTGGGTTCTCTGATCTGATGTATTCTTTTTTGCGTTTACATTTTATCTTGAGCTACTGATCTTATCAAAAAGGAGCCATAGGAATGGTAAACAGAAATGCTAACTGCTAACTAAATAGAAAACTACTTATTTTGCTTATACATTATTGCACATTTATCTGACTGTTTTCTGCACTGAAGTATCATGCAGAGATGTAACATACCATAATCATTAACACTCTTATGCCGTGTACACACGATCGGACATTCCGACAACAAAACCATGGATTTTTTTTTTCCGACAGAATGTTGGCTCAAACTTGTGTTGCATACATACGGTCACACAAATGTTGTCGGAAATTATGAACGTCAAAAATGCAGTGATGTACAACACTACGACGAGCCAAGAAAAATTCAATGACTCCGAGCATGCGTCAAATTGATTCCAAGCATGCGTAGGATTTTTGTGTGTCAGAATTGTCTACAGGCGATCGGAATTTCCGACAAGAACTTTTGTTGTCGGAAAAATTGAGAAACAGCTCTCAAACATTTGTTGTCGGAAATTCCGTCAGCAAATGTCCAATGGAGCATACACACGGTCCAATTTTCCGACAACAAGCTCACATCAAACATTTGTTGAAATTCCGACGGTGTGTACGCGGCATAATAGTTACCAGTCATCTCTTATCGCTTGCACTCATATAAAATCAGATTGTGACATAACTACCTGAGGATTTTATGTTATTATATATATTTTCATAAGTTTGTGTTTATGCATGGTGCTTTAGATCAGGGGTCTCCAAACTTTTCAAACAAAGGGCCAGTTTATTGTTCTTCAGCCTTTAGGAGGGCCGGATTGTGGCCAGCGGGGGCAGAAAAAGCCCCGGGCCCAGCATTGGTGAGAATAAATATGTCCTCATAGTTTGCGATCAGTAGGATAAGGAGTAGTGCCCCTATTAGTAGGAGTAATTGTATCTCATCATTGGTATCAGTGGAAGAAAAAGTGCCCCCTTGTTGGAGTCAGTATCCTCTCATATCAGTGGGAGGAATAAAGCCCTGAGGGCCAGATAAAGGCTAGCAAAGGGCCGCATCTGGCCCTTGGGCCGCAGTTTGGAGACCCCTGCTTTAGATCATTGACAGAGGAATAGTAATTTTGCTGTGCAGCATTTGGATACTTTCAATTAGAAAAGCAGCCCCTTGTATGGATGGGCAAAACAGCTTCATGGCATAACTTTTGTATAAATCAGTAAACTTATTTCTTTATGGCACACCAATCCAGTATATACTACAGTATGACAATATGAACAAATGAACAAATCTTATATGAGAAGTTAGCAAGCAGTGAGTCCATATATAACAGACGGTGAATCACTGGAAAAATGCACCGCCAGTAAATAATCTCCTGTGATGGGCGATTGAAGACACCACGGTGAAATGGAATGGACAATTATGTGAAAAAATAACCACCACCAGGAAGGGAGGCTTACCGGAAATATTGAACCCTAATAAACATATGCTTAAAGGGTCAATATAGACTGTATGTAAGTTGGTGAAACCACATCAATCGGATCTAGGTACATAAAAGGAACGATGGCTGGAAAGCATCACTGTAAACCAGAGCAGGGGGATGGCAACGTCTTGAAGGTGTCTCCCAAGAAATCAGACCATATCCAAGGAACATAAAAGAAAACGAAGTCCCATAGTGTAATACCGTAATAATAGTGAAAATTTATTAACGGTTAAAAGCACTTACAGTTAAGTTGAAAACAAAGGGCATCAATAAAAAGTTGCGCATGGCAGCAGCATAGTCCGGACGCATTTCGCAATAGTTTGCATCATCTGGGGTACACTCTGCTGTTGCTACCATGCTTAAATACACAAAATAACCCCATCAAACCAATTTCCTGGGCGTGCACCCAGTCCGAGATCACTTCCGGGTTGATTTGTCATGTGATGTAACATGTGTATGAGGACTGCTTTAAAATACAAAGTTCCAAGGCTAAAAGAACCATATGCACATAAATTGAAATATTCCTTCGAAAATTTAAAGAGGGAGTTCATATGGTCAAAAATATATATAATATCTGTGTTGTTGATAATCACATGACCTGTCATGTGAGAGCCTGACCTTTCTTATTAACCAATGAGGTGGAAACTTGAGGGTCACATGGGTAATGAACTTGCATAGGCATCGGAAGATGTGGCCAATAGAAAAATTCTTTAATATAAAAACTTTTATAAAACTTATTAAAATTGTCAAATGAGGGATAAGTGACATAAATCAAAAAGGCCAGTCATAATTATAACAATCATGAGGGGGGACTGCCCCCCAGAGCGCTGTCTGTGGGATCTCAGATGTGAACTGTATCCACTGAAGGGTGTATGAGTGCCGTATATGGAGGCAATGGGCGGAGCGTGACGTCAGAGCTGGAACCAGCATCACCCGACAAGTCACGCTGCGTTCCATATTGCGCTCCACAGGATTCGGCGGCACCGTCGACTTTTAACGACGTGTGTGCGCCGAATCAGGCAATGTGGTGGGCGGTGCGTCGGAAAGACGCTACGCAGCTGGCGTCACCCGACTCATCATGCCGCGTTCCATCGTGCGTTCCACGGACTGGGTAACGCCGACGGCACGTGATGACGCATTGTGCGCCATGTTGACCAATAGTAATGTATCGGGCGGAACATCGAATTAACGATATTGTCACATATCAAGACGCGCTGCGCTCCAAGTTGCGTTCCACATGGAATTGGAGGCAACAGAGCGTGAGCGCGACTATACAACGCGAACGTGGTGTATACAGATCAATGAATGATCATAATAGAATTAGTGCATAAAAGGGACATGTTAAAATAAAAAAAGTCCTCATCAAATGCAAATATGTAAAAATTATGACAAAAATAAAAATAAGCAATACATTATATTAGATGTATAAGAACATGGAATATAATAATTGAATCACACGAATTGACCCGAAAAAATCAAAATGTTTTGTGCCTCGTAGATATATCTAGCAAGACTGATATATATAAATGAAAAATATATATATATATCCTAAAATATACATTGATATCCTTAAAACGGAAAGAAAAAAGGGATATGTTTGAAAAGAGACATGTAATATATATTTTAGGTCCAGGAAATGATCTTGGACTGAGTGCATTCCCGAATACATAAGTAGGATTTATACATGTAAATGCTGAATCTCTGTGCGTCATATTTAATCATACATGCATATGTAAATAGATATTAAAATGAAAGAAAAGAATATATTGGTATACATATTGGGACATAAATCTCAAAATGGGCCTAAAAACAAGTTCTAATAAATGGCATATACAATGGGCCTAGGACTTGTTAATAAATGAGTTAATGTCCCATTCTACATTAAGTCCCAACGGTATATGTGTGCCAAGTTCGTAGATCCAGAAGGTCTCCAGTTGTGATACCCCACGGGTTTTGGGGGCACCCCTCCATGGGGGGACAAACTGGTCTATGATCAGAAATTGGGTACCGAATGGGTTTCGAGCATGATGGGTTTTGTAATGTCTGGGTACTGTGTGATGAGTATCTCCAGCTAAAATGAGAGCTATATGCTCTGCTACCCTTACAGAGAATTTGCGGATGGTGCGGCCAACATATTGTTGGCCGCAAGGGCAAGTAATAAGGTACACTACGTATTGAGTAGCACATGTACAAAACCGTTTGATCGGATACACTTTCCCTGTAGATGAAGAACGGAATTCGAGACTTTTGGTTCTTCCAGAAATGTTATGTTGACATACTGTGCATCTTTTACATGGATGGTAACCTATAAGTTGATGGAAAAAGGATGGACGTGTTGGAGGGTTGATGATATTGGGAGCAATTTTGCTCTGGAGTGTCGGTGCACCCCTAAATATAACTTTGGCTCTTTCGGGCAAAACTGTCCCCAAAACACGGTCGTTTTTTAATATGTCCCAGTGTTTAGATACAATCGACTTGATCTGTTTGTATTGTGTAGAAAAGGACGTTAGAAGAGACCATTTGAAGCTGTCCTCTTTCTCTCGTTTAGGTTTATTTTCCAAAAGGGAGTTCCGGTCAGTCTCCAAAACAGTCTGAAAGTCAGATTCCACAGATATAGGGTTGTATCCCTTATCTATAAACCTCTTCCTGAGAACATCTGCTTGTATGCAAAAGGTATCAGTATTGGAACAATTCCTTCGTAGCCTAAGGAATTGACTCTTAGGAATGGAATTGAGCCATAGGGGATGATGGCAGCTATCAGTTGGTATAAATCCATTCCGGTCGGTTTTCTTGAAGAAAGTCTTGAATTGGAATCGTCTGTTGGTGATGCTGATTTCCAGATCAAGAAATTGGATGGTTTCCTGGCTAGCATTATATGTGAGGACTATTCCCCTATCGTTGGAGTTCAAAAAATTCATAAAGGTGTTTAGTGTTGCCATAGTGCCATTCCATAGGAGGAGGATGTCGTCTATATATCTAATCCACAACACCAGTGAACTGGTGTCATAGAGATAGACGACATCCTCCTCCCACTTAGCCATAAATAAATTGGCGAGGCTGGGGGCATATTTGGCCCCCATAGCAACACCGCGCTGTTGGAGATAAAATTGGTCGTTAAACCAAAAATAGCTGCGCTTGGTAGCGAACTCCAGTAATTCCATAATAAAATCTGCTTGGAAGGACGCCAAACTGTGATCTTGTTTTAAAAAGTGATGCACAGCCTCAAAACCCCTATCATGGGGGATGCACGTGTATAACGAGGCTACATCTGCAGTAACCATGATGTAGTCTCCCAACATATCTATCGATTCTAATTTTCGTATGGTCTCCCCTGTGTCCTTCAGATATGAAGGGGTGCGTTGGACCAGAGGCTGTAAGAAGTTATCAATGTAACGGCCGACTCTTGAGGTGACAGAGTCGATCCCACTTACAATTGGACGACCGGGTGGGTGGACAGGGTCCTTGTGCAATTTCGGTAGATAATAGATGGTAGGTATCCTGGGAACTGTGGGTACCAAATAATTCTTTTCTTTCAAATTTAAAATCTTTTTGTTAAAGCCGCTATTAACTAGATTTTGCAACTCTGCTTTGAAACGAGACGTTGGATTCATAGGTAATTTTTGATAAGTGTTCGGCTCGTTAAGAAGCCTGAGCATCTCAATTTCATAATCGGATGTGTCGAGAATGACCACGCCACCGCCCTTATCTGCAGGGCGGATAACAATGTCCTTATTTTAAAACAAGGATTTTAAGCCAACATTGGATACCGAATGTTGGTAAGTCCGTTTTTCTGGTATCTCAGCTAGGTCCTTTAGGACAAGGTCCTTAAAGATATTGACTGCAGCAGCAGAGGGAACAGATGGGTTAAATAATGAAGGGTTTGATAACCTTGAATGTACTGTACCCGAAGTAGCTGCTGTAAGTTCATTCGTTATAGGATTGTAAATAATGTACCTCTGTACATTAATTTTCCGAATGAACTTTTGGATGTCGATGAAGGTTCCAAATTTGTCCAAACGTTTAGGAGGGGCAAACTTGAGACCCTTATCTAGAACCGACATCTCCTCCTGAGAGAAAACTTTAGAACTTAAGTTGAAAATTCCTAATCCCTTTGTGTTCTCCTTCGTTTTCCTTTTCTGGATTCTCTTCCCCCCTCTTGTCCCTCTCTTGGGTCGGGACCCCTTTTGTTTGAAACTGGGTCCACGTGAAAATCCCGTTCGGCATAATTTTCTCGAGTGGGTGGGATGAATTCGCGATTGGGAGGTTCATAATGATTCCAATTGCGACTATAGTAACTATCATTCCTCACCTCCCCTAAAGGAGAGAATCTATTGTGAACTGGGATATGTGAGACACTATAATAAGGAGAACGGTCTCTATAGTGACCGGATCTGTCTCTGTGTCTGGCTGGAGATGGATTGTGGGATCTATCATCATAATTATAATAAGTATTCCTTTGATATGAGTTACCCCTGGAGTTGCCTCTGCCCCCCTTGTTCCCTCTCGATCTACCTCTACCTCTATGGCGGTTAGAGGTATGCGGGGAGGAATATTGAACTCTTGTTGTAGAGGGTTGGGTGTCTCCACCTCTAGGAATTTGCATAGAGGGAGCTCTTAAAAGACCCAATGTTACCTGACTTGTGGAGGCACCCTCATTAGGGTTGGGCCGAACTTGGGACAAAGATGTCATGGTTGGAGTAGCATCCATGTCAGTCCCTGAGGTAACTGAGAAGAGTTTCTGCCAAGCAAATACTGTCCCATTTTTATAATCTCCTGCATCTCTGGAGTACTTTTTGTGTTTCTTGATCTTTTGAGAGGATCGTGACCAAAAGATCAAGAAACACAAAAAGTACTCCAGAGATGCAGGAGATTATAAAAATGGGACAGTATTTGCTTGGCAGAAACTCTTCTCAGTTACCTCAGGGACTGACATGGATGCTACTCCAACCATGACATCTTTGTCCCAAGTTCGGCCCAACCCTAATGAGGGTGCCTCCACAAGTCAGGTAACATTGGGTCTTTTAAGAGCTCCCTCTATGCAAATTCCTAGAGGTGGAGACACCCAACCCTCTACAACAAGAGTTCAATATTCCTCCCCGCATACCTCTAACCGCCATAGAGGTAGAGGTAGATCGAGAGGGAACAAGGGGGGCAGAGGCAACTCCAGGGGTAACTCATATCAAAGGAATACTTATTATAATTATGATGATAGATCCCACAATCCATCTCCAGCCAGACACAGAGACAGATCCGGTCACTATAGAGACCGTTCTCCTTATTATAGTGTCTCACATATCCCAGTTCACAATAGATTCTCTCCTTTAGGGGAGGTGAGGAATGATAGTTACTATAGTCGCAATTGGAATCATTATGAACCTCCCAATCGCGAATTCATCCCACCCACTCGAGAAAATTATGCCGAACGGGATTTTCACGTGGACCCAGTTTCAAATAAAAGGGGTCCCGACCCAAGAGAGGGACAAGAGGGGGGAAGAGAATCCAGAAAAGGAAAACGAAGGAGAACACAAAGGGATTAGGAATTTTCAACTTAAGTTCTAAAGTTTTCTCTCAGGAGGAGATGTCGGTTCTAGATAAGGATCTCAAGTTTGCCCCTCCTAAACGTTTGGACAAATTTGGAACCTTCATCGACATCCAAAAGTTCATTCGGAAAATTAATGTACAGAGGTACATTATTTCCAATCCTATAACGAATGAACTTACAGCAGCTACTTCGGGTACAGTACATTCAAGGTTATCAAACCCTTCATTATTTAACCCATCTGTTCCCTCTGCTGCTGCAGTCAATATCTTTAAGGACCTTGTCCTAAAGGACCTAGCTGAGATACCAGAAAAACGGACTTACCAACATTCGGTATCCAATGTTGGCTTAAAATCCTTGTTTTAAAATAAGGACATTGTTATCCGCCCTGCAGATAAGGGCGGTGGCGTGGTCATTCTCGACACATCCGATTATGAAATTGAGATGTTCAGGCTTCTTAACGAGCCGAACACTTATCAAAAATTACCTATGAATCCAACGTCTCGTTTCAAAGCAGAGTTGCAAAATCTAGTTAATGGCGGCTTTAACAAAAAGATTTTAAATTTGAAAGAAAAGAATTATTTGGTACCCACAGTTCCCAGGATACCTACCATCTATTATCTACCGAAAGTGCACAAGGACCCTGTCCACCCACCCGGTCGTCCAATTGTAAGTGGGATCGACTCTGTCACCTCAAGAGTCGGCCGTTACATTGATAACTTCTTACAGCCTCTGGTCCAACGCACCCCTTCGTATCTGAAGGACACAGGGGAGACCATACGAAAATTAGAATCGATAGATATGTTGGGAGACTACATCATGGTTACTGCAGATGTAGCCTCGTTATACACGTGCATCCCCCATGATAGGGGTTTTGAGGCTGTGCATCACTTTTTAAAACAAGATCACAGTTTGGCGTCCTTCCAAGCAGATTTTATTATGGAATTACTGGAGTTCGCTACCAAGCGCAGCTATTTTTGGTTTAACGACCAATTTTATCTCCAACAGCGCGGTGTTGCTATGGGGGCCAAATATGCCCCCAGCCTCGCCAATTTATTTATGGCTAAGTGGGAGGAGGATGTCGTCTATCTCTATGACACCAGTTCACTGGTGTTGTGGATTAGATATATAGACGACATCCTCCTCCTATGGAATGGCACTATGGCAACACTAAACACCTTTATGAATTTTTTGAACTCCAACGATAGGGGAATAGTCCTCACATATAATGCTAGCCAGGAAACCATCCAATTTCTTGATCTGGAAATCAGCATCACCAACAGACGATTCCAATTCAAGACTTTCTTCAAGAAAACCGACCGGAATGGATTTATACCAACTGATAGCTGCCATCATCCCCTATGGCTCAATTCCATTTCTTAAGAGTCAATTCCTTAGGCTACGAAGGAATTGTTCCAATACTGATACCTTTTGCATACAAGCAGATGTTCTCAGGAAGAGGTTTATAGATAAGGGATACAACCCTATATCTGTGGAATCTGACTTTCAGACTGTTTTGTAGACTGACCGGAACTCCCTTTTGGAAAATAAACCTAAACGAGAGAAAGAGGACAGCTTCAAATGGTCTCTTCTAACGTCCTTTTCTACACAATACAAACAGATCAAGTCGATTGTATCTAAACACTGGGACATATTAAAAAACGACCGTGTTTTGGGGACAGTTTTGCCCGAAAGAGCCAAAGTTATATTTAGGGGTGCACCGACACTCCAGAGCAAAATTGCTCCCAATATCATCAACCCTCCAACACGTCCATCCTTTTTCCATCAACTTATAGGTTACCATCCATGTAAAAGATGCACAGTATGTCAACATAACATTTCTGGAAGAACCAAAAGTCTCGAATTCCGTTCTTCATCTACAGGGAAAGTGTATCCGATCAAACGGTTTTGTACATGTGCTACTCAATACGTAGTGTACCTTATTACTTGCCCTTGCGGCCAACAATATGTTGGCCGCACCATCCGCAAATTCTCTGTAAGGGTAGCAGAGCATATAGCTTTCATTTTAGCTGGAGATACTCATCACACAGTACCCAGACATTACAAAACCCATCATGCTCGAAACCCATTCGGTACCCAATTTCTGATCATAGACCAGTTTGTCCCCCCATGGAGGGGTGCCCCCAAAACCCGTGGGGTATCACAACTGGAGACCTTCTGGATCTACGAACTTGGCACACATATACCGTTGGGACTTAATGTAGAATGGGACATTAACTCATTTATTAACAAGTCCTAGGCCCATTGTATATGCCATTTATTAGAACTTGTTTTTAGGCCCATTTTGAGATTTATGTCCCAATATGTATACCAATATATTCTTTTCTTTCATTTTAATATCTATTTACATATGCATGTATGATTAAATATGACGCACAGAGATTCAGCATTTACATGTATAAATCCTACTTATGTATTCGGGAATGCACTCAGTCCAAGATCATTTCCTGGACCTAAAATATATATTACATGTCTCTTTTCAAACATATCCCTTTTTTCTTTCCGTTTTAAGGATACCAATGTATATTTTAGGATATATATATATTTTTCATTTATATATATCAGTCTTGCTAGATATATCTACGAGGCACAAAACATTTTGATTTTTTCGGGTCAATTCGTGTGATTCAATTATTATATTCCATGTTCTTATACATCTAATATAATGTATTGCTTATTTATATTTTTGTCATAATTTTTACATATTTGCATTTGATGAGGACTTTTTTTATTTTAACATGTCCCTTTTATGCACTAATTCTATTATGATCATTCATTGATCTGTATACACCACGTTTGCGTTGTATAGTCGCGCTCACGCTCTGTTGCCTCCAATTCCATGTGGAACTCAACTTGGAGCGCAGCGCGTCTTGATATGTGACAACATCGTTAATTCGATGTTCCGTCCCATAGATTACTAGTGGTCAACATGGCGCACAATGCGTCATCACGTGCCGTCAGCGTTACCCAGTCCGTGGAACGCACGATGGAACGCGGCGTGATGAGTCGGGTGACGCCAGCTGCGTAGCGTCTTTCCGACGCACCGCCCCGCACACCACATTGCCTGATTCGGCGCACACACGTCGTTAAAAGTCGACGGTGCCGCCGAATCCTGTGGAGCGCAATATGGAACGCAGCGTGACTTGTCGGGTGATGCTGGTTCCAGCTCTGACGTCACGCTCCGCCCATTGCCTCCATATACGGCACTCATACACCCTTCTGTGGATACAGTTCACATCTGAGATCCCACAGACAGCGCTCTGGGGGGCAGTCCCCCCTCATGATTGTTATAATTATGACTGGCCTTTTTGATTTATGTAACTTATCCCTCATTTGACAATTTTAATAAGTTTTATAAAAGTTTTTATATTAAAGAATTTTTCTATTGGCCACATCTTCCGATGCCTATGCAAGTTCATTACCCATGTGACCCTCAAGTTTCCACCTCATTGGTTAATAAGAAAGGTCAGGCTCTCACATGACAGGTCATGTGATTATCAACAACACAGATATTATATATATTTTTGACCATATGAACTCCCTCTTTAAATTTTCGAAGGAATATTTTCAATTTATGTGCATATGGTTCCTTTAGCCTTGGAACTTTGTATTTTAAAGCAGTCCTCATACACATGTTACATCACATGACAAATCAACCCGGAAGTGATCTCGGACTGGGTGCACGCCCAGGAAATTGGTTTGATGGGGTTATTTTGTGTATTTAAGCATGGTAGCAACAGCAGAGTGTACCCCAGATGATGCAAACTATTGCGAAACGCGTCGGGACTCTGCTGCTGCCATGCGCAACTTTTTATTGATGCCCTTTGTTTTCAACTTAACTGTAAGTGTTTTTAACCGTTAATAAATTTTCACTATTATTACGGTATTACACTATGGGACTTCGTTTTCTTTTATGTTCCTTGGATATGGTCTGATTTCTTGGGAGACACCTTCAAGACGTTGCCATCCCCCTGCTCTGGTTTACAGTGATGCTTTCCAGCCATCGTTCCTTTTATGTACCTAGATCCGATTGATGTGGTTTCACCAACTTACATACAGTCTATATTGACCCTTTAAGCATATGTTTATTAGGGTTCAATATTTCCGGTAAGCCTCCCTTCCTGGTGGTGGTTATATTTTCACATAATTGTCCATTCCATTTAACCGTGGTGTCTTCAATCGCCCATCACAGGAGATTATTTACTGGCCGTGCATTTTTCCAGTGATTCACCGTCTGTTATATATGGACTCACTGCTTGCTAACTTCTCATATAAGATTTGTTCATTTGTTCATATTGTTGTACGATTTACTTTGTTATAATATTTATACTCATCACTTTTTAGCGCCACTTAATTGTTTTTTGTATATTTACCACTTTCTTGTTTCACTAGATTGTTTGTGGCTGCTTTTCACACTGATAGCGCAAATTTATTCTTGTTTTTTTATACTACAGTATGACATTAAACCAATTTTGGTTAGTGAATTACATTTACTTTCTTGTTTCAGGAATGATAAAGTATCACAAGACAGAGCTGTGGATTTCTGCGGTTATTGGTATGGAAATTCCAGATCCTGGACCCTCAGATTTGATGGTTCCGATCCTTGGAGTTGAGCATGATTATAATAAAGGCCACTTAATTCCATTGGCAGGAACAATGGAGGATTCGGATGGTCGAGGTAAAAGGACTAAACCACAGTCAAGCATACAGTATGTCTATATCTTTGTCAAGACTGTGTAGAACATATACTCCAACGTGTGTACTTGTGACAACCATCTTATGTACTGTATAATATATATATATATATATATATATATATATATATATATATATATATATATATATATATATATATATATATATATATATATACAGTACTGTGCAAACTTTGTAGTCAGGTGTAAAAAAAAGAAGGGTAAGAATGCTTTGAAGAATATGTTTGAATACCGTAGTTTATTTAAATTTTTATCAATTTACAAAATGTAAAGTAAGCAAATACAAATCAAAAAAATAAATAAATCTTATATGGTGTGACTACCCTTTGGCTTCCAACCAGCATCTATTCTTCTAGGTAAACACAGTGCTTGTGTACACAGTTTTCAAATGAACTTAGCAAGTATCTTGCAGAACTAACTTTTGTGGATGGAAGGTGCCTTAAATCCTTCTGTCTCTTCATGTAATCCCAGACAGACTTTATCATCACTCCCAGGACTCCTTGTTCTTATTTACACTGACGATAATTCTTAAGGACATTGGCTGTATGTTTGGGGTCCTTGTCCTGCTGCAGAATACATTTGGGGCCAATCACATGCCTCCCTGATGGTAGGGCTGTCTTTAAGGCAGGGCAAAAGGGGAAGCTGCCCTGGGCCCTGTTATTGTTGTGGGGCCCAAAGCAGGAGCATTCAAAGGGAGCATTCAAGTCTAACTGATATTTATTGTATGTCTCAGAGCACGTGGAGAGCCAAATTGCATTGGGGGGGGGGAGGGGCAAGATTTTTTTTGCCAAGGGTCCAATCAATAAAAAAAACAAGGCCCTGCCTGATGGTATGGCATGATGGATAAGTATCTTCCTGTATTTCTCAGCATTGAGAACAACATTGATTCTGACCAAATCCCCAACTCCATGCCTCAAACTATAAATCCCTCACCAACCGGGCCCTGTCGCTATCTAACATCTACCAACTATTAGGATCCCTTGGTGACACAGAATATGCAATTTTATAACACACGTATGTGTCAAAGTGGTTGCTAAAAAGTGTGTCAAACCTACACAGTCTCTCTGGATATGGTATCTGGAGGCCATGGCAGAGGACACATTAGATATATATCAGGCTCTTTTTTAGCACCAGTAATATGTGTCAATCATGTGACAGCTTTGTTTACTACTAAAGAAGGTAGTGATTTTTTGATCATAGGATTGTGGAACTGGCCAATTGAGTGCTCCTCAGGAAAAGCAGTGGTGTCTCAAACCACTTGCCCTCATCTGCTTACACACAGATGGTGATCTGCGAAGAGCAAAGTTGATCCAGAGCTCTGAATTTAGTCCTTCTATAAAGAAAACTTCAAAGTTTTGTTTTCCTTAACCACTTAAGCCCCGGACCATTTGGCTTTCCAAAGACCAGGCCACTTTTTGCGATTCGCCACTGCGTCGCTTTAACTGAAAATTGCGCAGTCGTGTGGCATGGCTCCCAAACAAAATTGACGTCCTTTTTTTTCCCACAAATATAACTTTCTTTTGGTGGTATTTGATCACATCTGCGGTTTTTATTTTTTGCGCTTTAAACAAAAATGGAGCAACAATTTTGAAAAAAAACAATATTTTTTACTTTTTGCTATAATAAATACCCCCAAATATATATATATATATATAAAAAAAAAACAATTTTTTTCCTCAGTTTAGGCCGATAAGTATTCTTCTACATATTTTTGGTAAAAAAAATGGCAATAAGCGTTTATTGATTGGTTTGTGCAAAAGTTATAGCGTCTACAAATAGGGCATAGTTTTATGGCATTTTTAATAATAACTTTTTTTTTACTAGTAATAGCGGTGGTCAGCAAATATTTATCACGACAGAGACATTATGGCGGACACATCAGACACTTTTGACACCATTTTGGGACTATTGTCATTTTTACAGCGATCAGTGCAATAAAAATGCAATGATTACTGTAAAAATTACACTGCCAGTGAAGGGGTTACCTGTAGGGGGTGCTGAAGGGGTTAAGTGTGTCCTAGGAAGTGATTCTTACTGTTAGGGGGTGTGGCTACGAGTGACATGTCACTGATCGCTGTTCCTGATGACAGGGAACAGACGATCAGTGACATGTCACAAGGAAGAACGGGGAAATGTTGTGTTTACACTGACATCTCCCCGTTCTTCAGCTCCATGACACGATCGCGGGACACCGGCGGACATCGAGTCCGCGTGTCCCACGGGCACGGTCAAAGAGCGCGCGACCTCACAGCGGAAAATTAAATGGGATGAACCTGTACGCCCATTTGCCTGTCCGTGACATTTTGTCAACGTATATGTGTGTGCGCTGGTCTTTAAGCAGTTAACAACCCTTCTTTTGGGGCCCCTCTTACCCCAGGCTTCATAACAGCTATATGAACTGCTAGGGCTACTATTATGCCACTGGGTCATTATTTGAAGCTTAACCATGGTCAAATAAAAAATTGCATACATGATGCAGTATGTCAAAAGCATTAACACACCAGTTTATAGCTTTCTGAGCCCTCCTTGTATCATAGTTTTATTACCTGTTGATCCTGGCATTAGATCTGTCTCTGCTATTTTTTTGTGCAGAAACCCCAATATCTGAAATGTGGAAATGGTAAAAAGTATAGCTTATCTAAGCCTAAAAACAAAAATGTAATATATTGCAGCTTACTAGAGCGTCCCTGCCCATTAAAATGAAAGCACTTTGGCAGAGGCGCTTTTAACCCTTCATTCGAGCGCTAGCGGGGGTTAAAAGCGCCACCCCACTAGCGCCCGAAAAGCGCCACTAAAACAACTGTAAAGCACCTCAGTGTGAAAGTGCCCTTAGAATTGCAGTTCAACGAACATCAAGTTGAAGAACAATGGGCCTGATCCACAAAAGGGATTCGCCGGCGTATCTACTGATACGCCATCGTATCCCTGTTTCTATCTATGGAACTGATCCACAGAATCAGTTTCTCATAGATAGGCAGAAGATCCGACATGTGTAAGGGACTTACACTGTCGGATCTAAGGATGCAGTACCGCAGCCGCCGCTGGGGGCATTTCTCGTCGAAATCCAGCGTCGGGTATGCAAATTAGCACTTATGGAGATCCACAAAGCTTTTACGCTTTGTTTTTTCTCCGTAAGTATTAGTTTGCCGTCGCAGAATTAGGGCTGCTTTTACAAAGTGTAAAGTTAGTACACCATGTAAAAGTAGACCCTTCTTTCCCGCAACGCTGTCAAAACATTTTTTTTACATTTTTTTTTTTTTTCCGCCGCATCTCTTTTTTTTCCCGACGCAACTTTTTTGACCCGGCGCGATTCACAAAACTCGGCGTAACGTAATTTCGCGCAATGCACGTCGGGAAAATCGCGTCGGGAGCATGCGCAGTACGTCCGGCGCGGGAGCGCGCCTTATTTAAATGGGACTCGCCCCATTAGGTTAGGAACGCCTTGCGCCGGACGGATTTAAGTTACACCGCTCAAAATTTCTAGGTAAGTGTTTTGTGGATCGGGCACTTAGGTAGAGATTTTGCGGCGGTGTAACTTAAACGGGAAAAATTAAGTTACGCCGGGTTTTTGTGGATCAGGCCCATTGTCTTTCTAGAAAAATCAACATGTATATTTCTGTACTTGCAAAATGTACTTAGCCTCAAAAAATCACCTAATGCAGTCAACACATCTGAGGATTGATAAGCTGCAATACATTACATGTTTGTTATTGGGTTCAGATATACTTAAAAGTCCCTCATGTTGTTGCAGAAAGCACCTTGCTTTAGGAGGACATTTTGCATTGCAAATGCTGTGTTTGTTTTAAACAGTACAGTACAGTATTCAATTTAAATATTTTATTTCTATAAGGACTTATTCCAATTAAAATTGGAGCCAGAACAATTGATCCAATCACAGGGAGCCGTTGTACAGTAGTAGGAGTCCAAGCTAGCCCGGTGACAGGAATTATAACTCCGGTTATGCAACTCATGGGGCCATCGAAAGATAAAGATGCTTACCCGGTAAGTTTATAGAATGAAAATTGTGACTGACTGAACACTGGAATAGTCAACTGAATTCTAACAAAATAAATGTCTGAGTATTGTAGTTGGAAGCCCTACAGAATGAGTTGGTTATGAGAGAGAGATTTTGGCAAGGTCAACGTACAAAGGAAGAAGAACTTCTAAAAGATTTAAGCGCTATTGCTCTCTATGTTCTTGACGTAGCCAGAGAGGGGAAAATCCATAAGGTACTGTGTACTCTATCATACTGTATCATTTGACTGGTCTGCAGAGCTACATGTGGTTTCATATTGTTTGACATTTATATGGCATTGTTATGTGAACTAATGTATGAAAAAATGCACCAGGATGACCAAATGAATATTTTATTCCAGCTCACGAAAGGTATACATGTTTTCAACCTGTAGACTTTTTTCAGGCTTATGAACCAAAACAGCTGGTCAGCAACAATATATTGCTACTTGGGTGAAGAGGTTCCACTACTGGATTCCATTGTACTGTTTATGGCTTTTTGCCAATAAACTTCAGCAGGACATGAATGACATGTGTGGATTTTCTTTTGTTGTATTGAGTAAAAACATAGCAGGTCTCGTTCACCACAGTTATTAAAGATACAGATGGTCCTGAATGGTAAGAACTTTTACTATTGCTGAAGTAAGTGCTTATGGTACACATATTTAGATAACTCAGAGGAAGGCCTGGTTCACACTGGTACGATTTGAGATGCGATTTTGTCAAATCGCATCTCAAATTGGCGGCATTTGTTGGCAATGGCAACCTCCTAATCGGTGCGACGCCGCATCTGCGGCGCTGCACCGATTTCAAAAAGTAGTTCCTGTACTACTTTTTACGATTTCGGGCCACGATTTACATTGACATCTGTGCAGAAACTTGCACAGATGTCTCTGAAATTGCGGCCGAAATCGGGACTGCCAGCTGGAGTGAAATCGTGCGAGTTCAGCTGAACTCACACGGCTTCACTCCCGCCGCCCAGTGTGAACCTAGGCTCAGACACAGACCAGGGTTGTGGCAGATCTTGGGCTTTTAAGCTGGAAGCTACCATTGTAACATAGTTAGTCTGGTTGAAAAAAGACACAAGTCCATTTAGTTCAACCAATAGAAGGAAAAAAAATATGTATATACAATCCTATACCCACAGTTGATCAAGAGGAAGGCAAAAAAAAAATATATTGTATGATCCAATTTGCTCCAGCAGGTAAAAAATGTCCTTCCTGATCTCCCAAGAGGCAATCAGATATTCCCTGCGTCAACTTTGCAAATATGCAGAAACCTTGTGAGCTACCAAAGAGTGAAATAAACGAATAATAAATGAAAATAAATAAATAATAATGATAAAAAAATATACATAATATAAAAAATTATTAAATGTATATATGGATAAACTATAGGGCTGTTACTGATTAAAATGTTCGTGTTCGATTAATCGATTTTTTTAATCGATTAATCGACTAATTTCGATTGATTATAGCGCACATACAGATCCAACTACTTTTAGCTGATCTCCTTGCATTGCAACTCTGCATTAGTCAGTGGTAAATGTGGCATACACTATATACAATCACCCGACACTAGTTAGTTTCCACAATCCATGACTTAACTTCACAGTTTACACAAATACGTTTTAAATTCAAACTGTAGCACTGACGTAAGTAATTTTTTCTTATTAAACTCTAAGAAAAACTTAGAAAGTTAGTTTAACTTTAATTATAAAACGTATCTAGTATATTCACTGTCAGTCACTTTATAGTAGGCAAGTAGGCATCACTTTAGCCAGTCACGCAGACATACCAGAGTGTTTATATTTTCTGGAAGCAGACATGATCGCATTTTATTGACGATATACCCTAAAGAACTGAACAGTCTTTCGCACGGAACAGATGTTGTCGATATACAAAGAATTGTCTGCACAAAACTGCTTAGGACAGGAAAACGATGGTTATTTTTGCTCTCTTACCCTGATGCATCCTCCTGCTCCACAGATGCAAAGGTACCTCAATCCAATTGGTGCAGTTTGCTCGCATCCAGCAGGGCAAGTCTCGCTGTCCGGTGACGTCAAGAATTTTGATCGATCAAAAAAATTAAAGATTAATCGAGGAATTAATCTTTAATTTCCCCAGCTCTAATAAACTATAAAACTTATGCACAGCAGCAGCACTCCCCACACTTCCTCACAATGTGAAAATGCAAAAATACAAGTACCCAATGTGCGGCGCTCCTTACACTTAATAAAAAAAAAAAAAAAAAGATTATTAAATAACTCAGGTTAAAACTATATCACAATATATATGGTCTACAAACAAATTCCTCAATAACGTGCAAGTGCTTAATATATCTATCTATCTATATATCTATCTATCTCTCTCTCTCTCTCTCTCTCTCTCTATATATATATATATATATATATATATATATATATATATACAGTGTCCAATTTAAAGTGCAAGTGCTCTGCGTTTTTATACACAGTCCTTAATAATATTTAAAAAATTGTGGTAATAGTCCATAATAAACAAACAATGAGAAATAATCATACAGATAGAAGATATTTCTCCCTCAGTGCTCATGATAAAGAAGCTGCTACTATAGTAAATAAAACTGCATCAAAAATATGTTAAAATAAATAAATCATTAAAACATTAGTAAATTAGTAAACGTCCATAATAGCAGCAAAATATATATATTGGTGTCTCTTTATGCAGTGTGATCCCTCCCCCACTAGGTGTCCCCTCACTTTAAGGGCTTAAAAATGAATCCTGTAGTGAAAAACAGCTTAGATGATTCTCCTATGGTTCCTTAGATTAGCCAGTTAGCTTCAAACGCAGATCATATATTTCTTCCACCTTTTTCCTCCAGGTTTAAAAGTTGATCGAAAAAGCCACTACTCCCTCCTGGGCTTTTAAATGGTCACCTCATATGCATGCACAGAACAACAGAGGCATACAATAGTGTAATTCTGTTTAAAAAGGGTTTTAATGGCAACTATAGCTTATACAATTTACACTCACATTTAATATGATTAAAATCCACATTGAAATTGTGCTGATGCTTTTTAGGGGGTGAGATCGTCACCTGTATTCCGGATTTGCAGCTCCGGAACTCAGTGTTTTTCCCCATCCTATATCACCACAGCACATCCTGAAATTATCCTCAACAGCCAGTCAAGCTCCTCCTACCAGTTTCCTGGATCAACTTTACCTATAAATGTTACTATCCAGTTACATTATGTGTATCTAGGAACGAATCCATGCTTTTCTTAAAACAATCTACTGAGCTGGCCAGAACCACCTCTTGAGGGAGTCTATTCCACATTTTCACAGCTCTTACTGTGAAGAAGCCTTTCCGTATTTGGAGATGAAATCTCTTTTCCTCCAAACGTAAAAGTGCCTCCTTGTCCTCTGTGATGACCTTAAAGTAAATAACTCAATAACTGTATCTTTGCATACAAAGCACTAGGGTTGTCCCGATACCACTTTTTTAGGACTGAGTACAAGTACCGATACTTTTTTTCAAGTAGTCGCCGATACCGAATACCGATACTTTTTTTTAAATGTGTCCCCAAATGCAGCCATTGTCTCCCCCATATCCAGCCATTGTCCTCCCCATATACAGCCATTGTCCCCCCACATATATGCAGCCATTGTCTCCCCCATATCCAGCCATTGTCCCCCATATGCAGCCATGTCCCCCATATGCAGCCATTGTCTCCCCCATATCCAGCCATTGTCTCCCATATACAGCCATTGTCCCCCCCATATACAGCCATTGTCCCCCATATGCAGCCATGTCCCCCATATGCAGCCATTGTCTCCCCCATATCCAGCCATTGTCTCCCATATACAGCCATTGTCCCCCCCATATGCAGCCATCGTCTCTCCCATATACAGCCATCGTCTCCCCCATATACAGTCATTGTCTCCCATATACAGCCATTGTCCCCCCCATATACAGCCATTGTCCCCCCCATATACAGCCATTGTCCCCCCCATATACAGCCATTGTCCCCCCCATATACAGCCATTGTCTCCCATATGCAGCCATTGTCTCCCCCATATGCAGCCATTGTCTCCCATATACAGCCATTGTCCCCCCATATACAGCCATTGTCCCCCCCATATACAGCCATCGTCTTCCCCATATACAGCCATTGTCTCCCATATGCAGACATTGCCCCCCCCATATACAGCCATTGTCTCCCATATGCAGACATTGTCCCCCATATGCAGCCATCGTCCCCCATATGCAGCCATCGTCTCCCCCATATCCAGCGATGTCCCCCTTACCTGTGTCCCGCTGCCGCCGAGCGCTGACTGGTAATACGCGCGGGAACATAACAGCTAAAGCTGTAATGATTCGCGCTACGTATAGACACTCCCCCTTGCTCGGGATTGGACAGTTCACCCGAGCAAGGGGGAGTGTCTATGCGCGATGCGAATCATTACAGCTATTCAAAGCTGTAATGTTCCCGGCGTATTACACAGTCGGCGGCAGCGGGGATGCGGCGAATGGCGGCGGATCGCGGCGGATTGCGGCTTCGGTGGCGGCGGTCGGCGGTGGCGGGAGGCAAGTATTCTATTTGTGTATCGGGGCGGGGTATCGGCGTCTGAGTACCGCCGAAAAAACTCGGAATCGGTCCCGATACCGATACTAGTATCGGTATCGGGACAACCCTACAAAGCACTCTAGATTGGGGTCCTTTTTGAGATTAAATTGGAGGTCCACCCTAAAAAGAAAATAGCCAAAAAGGCTAAAAAAAACTGTTACTAGGCAGATCTTTCTAATCTGCCCTTCCTTGTCCACGGTGCTCCTTGGTCTTCTGGGGAATGTGGCACACTGACTTCTGGGAACTGTGTGTCTCACAGAAGTCAGTCGCCCATTCACAAAGCGACGCGCGACCTGCACATGCGCAATAGGAAACAGGCAGTAAAGCCACAAGGCTCCACTGCCTGTTTCCCTTAGTGAGGATGACGGCACTGGAACCAGCCACGATCGACGGATCAGCCTCAGGCGGCCGACATCGCAGGCAACCTGGACAGGTAAGTGTGCTTATTAAAAGTCAGCAGCTACAGTGTTTGTAGCTGCTGACTTTTAATGTTCTTTTTTTTAAAGCTGCACCTCCACTTTAAGATGCAAGTAGAGGGTAATTGCCTAATTATAGACTTTGACTGGCTATAGATGTGGTCCAATTAGAAGCTAGCATTAAGCAGTCACACTCCCCAAAGAGAGCACTTTGCACTACATTGGAAGCTTCTGTTAGCGACTGCTGGTTTTAGGTATGTAGGCAGGTAGAGTTTTATGCTGCCCCAGTCGGGAGGGTTAATGTTAACTGTGTTTCCCGATTCTTTCTTGGTGGGCTTTTTGAGTCTGACCCACTAGTTCACATAATGTGTCTAGTGAGCGGCTTTTAGGAGTGATATTGGTGTCTTTTTTTCCTGGGGATTTGTGAGTTTGCAATTGTTACCAGCTGTAGTCTGTTGTATTCCTGGTCCAGCAGTATTGCACCATGAGTCTTTGTTTTTTCTCCCTGTTTTCTATGAGCTGTGCTGCATAGAGGATCTGACATCTGTGCATGTGAAAGTTACCAGAATCACAGAAGGTTAATTCCACAGAGCAACCTCAAGTCTTTACCAGCAATTGTTTTTTCCTCTCCATAGAGGGTGTGCTACACGTTTTAGCCACAGCATTCACTGGGACAATTGAATTGAATTGTTTTTGTTTTGTGCTTCACATATATGTGTAATGTCCTATCTGGACTAATATTACACTCCTTGCTATACACGGTTTCACTACTTAAGTTAATTTTTAGTGCATATTTTTCATATATATTCTTCACTTTTTAGGTTTGATTCACCTTTATTATATGCAGCAAATTATTATTTAGTTATTTTTGTGGTGTCCTATATTTTAACTATTTAGTAGCGCTTTAGTACTATTTTTTCCTTTATTCCTGGATAAAACCATCATGGGCTCAACCACTTATGAACTCTATCCTATGTAGATACACTGGGGCAGCCACAAGCCTAAATTAGGGATTCTTTTAGGGAAAGACTGTTGCCTCTGTTTGACTCGTGCCATGTTATTTAAGAAAAGTTTTTGAAACTTTGACTTTGCCTGGTCTGAAGTTACTCAAGGGGTGTAATGCAAGTAACCAGCATGCATAACCTACAGTTAGTGTAAGAGTTAATGCAGCGTGAAAATACAAGTGGTTACCCAGGGTAACAAAAAGTTTCTCCAGCAGTCTGTCATAAGAGTGTACATGTGATAGGTGAGATAGCTTCTTGCAGTTGTCCGCACTCTCTTCATGAGCAGGTCCATCTCCCATAGCAACGGAAGTAGATCGGCACCATAGAGGTCCCCAGTCGGTGCACAGGTACAGTAGAGGAAGAGTTAAGTGAGTGTCCGCATGGAGTAGGCGGTAGGTGCATAACAGGGCTCTATTCTGTTACTGGGAGTGAGGTAGCAGAGATACGCTAGTCGGGTGAAGAGGGCATTGGCTCTGCGTATCCCCCCTAAATGCATCAGAAACTGTGGTGGTGTATATGACATTGAGAGAGTTTACTAGATTTCAGTTGTCTGTTCAAGTAAAGGTACCCTATGTGTAAGGCAGTGACCCTAACCCAAGTGCCTAGCGTAGTCCATAGGAACCCACCCCAGGCCTCTTATGTGAGACCTGGGGTGGGTTTTTCTGGACTTCTTTAGGCAGTAGTCCCCCAACGATGGGGTCACTCATTTACCACCCCCCCCCCCACCACCACCCAAAGGTGCAGAGATGTTCCAGTCTTGGGCCCATTTTTGTATGGTCTCAAATGCAGGTATGCCACCAAGAGTCACCTCTATTACCATTCTTTAATATAATGAAAAGTGTTTCTTTTTTATTCTGGTTTATTTATTTTCATGAAAGACTGGGCTTTTTTCAAATATGTTTAGTATTGTATATTTTTTTCCTGCAAATTATATTTTTTATTTAGATCAAGCTTAAAGAAAGAATTGCATTAATGGACGAATCATGCCAGTCTTTGGAAGAAGATTCTTTGAGGGAAGTCCAGAGAAGAGCATGCTCCAACCTAAACAGTTTAGTTATCAAGATATGTCAACTGCAAATTGGAGGTAAGTGGGTATCACTTTGTTAGAACTAGTCTTCCACACATTAGTTCTAGCTGATTGTCCCCATGAAGTGTGGGTTGCAAGTTCTTGACTTTTCTTAGGGTGTTTATTTAGTGGATTATAGGTAACTACTCACTACAACTTGGCCTTAGGTGTATATCTGGATCTGTGAATCTAATCATTAGCAATTTATGGATGATAGTGTTGGTTTATAAAGATATTGAGAGGTTTCGTGAAAACAGTTGTTTATGTCAGGGTTGAACACTATTCATCTTTCAACATTTTACTTTTGGGATCTTGTATGCAAAACTGTCAAAAAGTGTATATTTTCTCTTTTTTGGCAGAAGGCAGCACTGAAGAGAAGGAACAACAGCAAATATTTTCACTAGTTATTAAGAAAACAACAGAAAAAATTATGGAATTTGCTAAGAAAATTGAGCAGGAGTCCGAGAGACAGATCAACCAACTGAGGGAGTGGATGAAGAGTAGAGAACAAGCTAGTGAAGCTGTAGTTAAAGCAAGGCAAACCACTGTAAGTGATATTAACACAGATACTGATTTTCAGACTCACAGGGAACGGAGCTTGGCACTGTGATACATCGAGTGGAGACGCGGCATGGAGACATCGTGGGATCCTGGGGACAAGGTAAGTAAGCTGTAGATGGATCCTGCGATGCAATCCTGAGTGTGGTTCGGGGTTACCGTTTTTGGTACTGAAAATTCTCCCCAAGCCGCACTCAGGAATAGCACTGTTATACGGTGGCCAGTTTGCACAGCTGCGCAAACCGCCGTAGGTTTACCTCGGTCACTTTAAGAGCTGTAGGAGGCACGCGCCCACGGGATGACGTGCGTGGAGCCGGCGGATGCAATGTCCACCGGCCACCCGTGATCACTCCACAGAGAGCCAGAACAGGGATCTGTCAAAGTAAACAAACAGATCCCTGTTCTGACAGGGGAGGAAAGAGAGATCTGCTGTTCCTAGTGATCAGGAACAGCGATCTATTTCCTCCCCCAGTCAGTACACTCTCCCTACAAGTAGAAACATTTCCCAAGGAACACATTTAACCCCTTGATCGTCCCCTAGTGTTAACCCCTTCATGACAGTGAAATTTACAAAGTAATCAGTGCATTTTTATAGAACTAATCCCTGTATACATGTCAATGGTGTCAAAAGTGTCCGATCGATCCACAGCAATGTTGAAGTTCTGCTAAAAATCGCTGATCACCGATCAGTAGACGCTATAACTTTTGTGCAAACCAATCAATATACGCTTATTGTGATATTTTTTTTTTACCAAAAATATGTAGAAGAATACAGATCGGCCTAAACTGAGGGAAATTTTTTTTTTTTTTTTAAATTGAATATTTATTATAGCAAAAAAGTAAAAGATATTGATTTTTTTTTCAAAATTGTTGCTGTTCTTTTGTTTATAGCGCAAAACATTAAAACCAGAGAGGTGATCAAATACCACCAAAAGAAAGCTCTATTTGTGGGGAAAAAAGGACAGCATCGCACAACCACTCAATTGTCAGTTAAAGCGATGCAGTGTCAAATTGTGCTCTGGTCAGGAAGGGGGTAAAATCTTTCGGGGGACTGAAGCGGTTGAGGATTGGTAACCTACAATATGATACATTTTTGTTTTTGGGCTTAATAGTATACCACTCCCATTTCTGGCATAACATTATGTAAGTTGGAATTTTTACTTTAATTTTAAGTGGCAATAATCTTTTTTTCTAGAATTTAGTACCCTCAGTACTCTGCCCTCAGTAGACGGGCTATTCTACCTTTTTCAATTCACTCCCCCTTTTAACCCCTTTGCACCTAAAAGTAAAACAAATCTTGATGCCTAAGCACAACTTTGACACGTGTTAGTAAAACTGTACATATCATCACAACTACTTTAAGCATCCAGGTGGATTATACCACTTTTTTTTTCATGACAAATTGGGCTTTCATTTGGTGGTAAATGATAATGGAAATAGCCTGATTTTTTTATTATCAAAGGAAAAGTGGCCCAAAATAGCAAAAAAAAACAAAAACGAAAACACACATATATATATATATATATATATATATATATATATATATATATATATATATATATATATATATATATATATATATATATATATATATATATATATATATATATATATATAAATCTAGCTGTACATTTCTTGCTGTTACCATGACCTCCCACAAAAGAAAAATCCAAATTAAACTCTCCTGCTCCTGACAATTGCAGTGATACCATGTATGGGTATTTTATTTGTTGTTTGTACCCATAGTACAGCCCAGAAACAATAGTGTGCATTTTGCTTTTTTTTTGTAAAAATTGGTAGGTACATAGATGCCTTAATAAAGTGATAAGAAATCAAAATTTAGCCCTCTTTGGGAGGGGTTATGAGAAATGTCCCTCCCCAAACACCATAGTGCTCTAAACCTATAGGTAAATGTGTTGCAAGAGAACTAGAATTTTGTGGAGGAGTGGGTTTGATAATAAAGCTGTTTGTGCCTCCACCTAGGACAGGGTCTCTGCGAACAGAGTGGATTCCCTTCCTGGGAAATTAACCAGTTATCTAAACAAAGTAATTGAGTGCAGACAAACTACTACAACCAGCATATGACATTAACCATAAGCCATAGGCGTGCGCACAGGGTGTGCCAGGTGTGCCCAGGCACACCCTAATCGCCCTGTGCAAAACGGATTCCCCCTACTGACCTGGCTCCCCTCTTTCCCCTACTGGCTTTCTTCCTCTCCCACTGGTTGTTGCTGTGGATGTTTTAGTATCAGTGGGGGAAGGAGCTATTTACCGGCCCCTTCCCTATCTGAATGAACATTGTGAGTGATCGGTAGAGTGTGTTTGAGCTTTGGGGTGCACACCCTAATGCCAAAGTCTGCGCACACCTATGCCATAAGCATATAGATGCACACAATGCATCTATATGCTTATGATTAATGCTTAGTTGCCAACATTGCAAAAAAAAAAAACGGGACACTTTTTTGCATGTAGGTGGAGCCTTGTTAAAATTATGGGCGGGGTATTCATTTATGGGCGTGGCGTATCGTAATAGAAAAATGCGGTGCGCAAAGCGAAAAATAGGCATAGTTTACATGGGATAGTGGGCATGGCTTGGAAGGGGGTGTGGTTAGAGTCTGAGATGATGGAGGGATGGAGGCAGAAAGAAAGAAAGAGGGAGAGAAAGAAAGAGAGAAAGGGAGAAAGAAAGATGGATGGAGGGACAGCAGGCCCAGATCCTACACCACAATATAAATATGTGTATTCCAGAAAGTTTAACAAATCAGCAGATATAGATAATCCAAATACCTGGTGTTAGCGCTTCAATCATCCCGGCACCATGGTTGTTATGGTGTCAGAGTGATTGAAGCGCATTATTTCTATTATTACTTAATAAAGAATGAAATTATTCAACTCACCATAATGCTGAATCATTGGAAACCCTGAGCGTGTCATCTGCCATGTCACCTGCCACCAGATGCCATCAGGTGCCCCCAGAAGAGACCGTCCTTACATCAGGTGCCCCCAGCAGAGTCCGTCCTTACATCAGGTGCCCCCAGCAGTGTCCGTCCTTACATCAGGTGCCCCCAGCAGAATGCATCCTTACATCAGGTGCACCCAGCAGAGTCCGTCTTTACATGAGGTGCCCCCAGCGGAGACCGTCCTTACATCAGGTGCCCCCAGTGGAGTCCGTCTTACATCAGGTGCCCCCAGCAGAGTCCGTCCTTACATCAGGTGCCCCCAGCGGAGTCCGTCCTTACATCAGGTGCCCCCAGCGGAGTCCGTCCTTACATCAGGTGCCCCCGGCGGAGTCCCTCCTTACATCAGGCATCCCCAGCGGAGTCCCTCCTTACATCAGGCATCCCCAGCCGAGTCCCTCCTTACATCAGGCATCCCCAGCCGAGTCCCTCCTTACATCAGACATTCCCAGCGGAGTCCCTCCTTACATCAGGTGTCCCCAGTAGAGTCCCTCCTTACATCAGCTGTCCCCAGTTACCAGTGGCGTCACTAGGGTTGGTATCACCCGGTGCGGACAAACATGGCGTTACCCCCCTCCCCCCATAGTCCTCCCTCATTACAGACCCCCCTCCATCAGTATAGACCCTCGTCAGGATAAACCAACCCCTCCTCCATCAGTACAGACCCCCCTGGACATAGTTACATAGTTACATAGTTACATAGTTACATAGTTACATAGTTACATAGTTAGTCAGGTTGAAAAAAGACACAAGTCCATCCAGTCCAACCACAAAAAACAAAATAAAAAAACACAGTAAAATCCTATACACCCAACTTCATACCCACAGTTGATCCAGAGGAAGGCAAAAAACCCCAGCGGAGCATGATCCAATTTGCTACAGCAGGGGAAAAAATTCCTTCCTGATCCCCCGAGAGGCAATCGGATTTACCCAGGATCAACTTTACCTACAAATCTTAGTACTCAGTTATATTCTGTACATTTAGGAAAGAATCCAGACCTTTCTTAAAGCAATCTACTGATCTGGCCAGAACCACCTCTGGAGGGAGTCTGTTCCACATTTTCACAGCTCTTACTGTGAAAAAACCTTTCCGTATTTGGAGGTGAAATCTCTTTTCCTCTAGACGTAAAGAGTGCCCCCTTGTCCTCAGTGATGACCGTAAAGTGAATAACTCAACACCAAGTTCACTGTATGGACCTCTTATATATTTGTACATGTTGATCATATCCCCCCTTATTCTCCTCTTCTCAAGAGTGAATAAATCTAGTTCCTCTAATCTTTCCTCATAGCTGAGCTCCTCCATGCCTCTTATCAATTTGGTTGCTCTTCTCTGCACTTTCTCCAGTTCTCCTATATCCTTTTTGAGAACTGGTGCCCAAAACTGAACTGCATATTCCAGATGAGGTCTTACTAATGATTTGTACAGGGGCAAAATTATATCTCTGTCTCTGGAGTCCATACCTCTCTTAATACAAGAAAGGACTTTGCTCGCTTTGGAAACCGCAGCTTGGCATTGCATGCCATTATTGAGCTTATGATCAACTAAAACCCCCAGATCTTTCTCCACTACAGACCCCCCCAGTTGTACTCCCCCTAGTATGTATGATGCATGCATATTCTTAGCCCCCAAGTGCATAACTTTACATTTATCTACATTAAACCTCATCTGCCACTTAGTCGCCCAATCAGACAGAGCATTGAGGTCGGCTTGTAAATTGGAGACATCCTGTAAGGACGTTATTCCACTGCATAGCTTGGTGTCATCTGCAAAGACAGAAATGTTACTTTTGATCTCAGACCCAATATCATTTATAAATATATTGAAAAGTAAGGGTCCCAGCACTGAACCTTGGGGTACACCACTGATAACATTGGACCATTCAGAGTAAGAATCATTAACCACGACTCTCTGAATTCTGGCTTTCAGCCAGTTTTCTATCCATTTACAAACTGATATATCCAATCCTGTAGACCTTACCTTACACATGAGCTGTGTGTGCGGAACTGTATCGAACGCTTTTGCAAAATCCAAATATATCACGTCCACAGCCACGCCTCTGTCCAGGGTTTTACTTACCTCTTCATAAAAGGAAATCAGGTTTGTCTGACAACTTCTGTCTTTCATGAATCCATGTTGACTGCTGCTTAAATAGTTTTTTTCCAGCAAGAACTCATCCATGTGGTCTTTTATTAAACGTTCCAGTATCTTCCCAACTATAGAAGTTAAACTAACAGGTCTATAGTTACTTGGTAAAGACTTTGTTCCCTTTTTAAATATGGGCACCACATTGGCCCTGCGCCAATCCAGTGGTACTATTCCTGTCTTTAATGAGTCCCTAAATATTAGATACAGTGGCTTTGAAATGACAGAGCTCAACTCACCTAGGATCCGTGGATGGATGCCATCAGGTCCAGGTGCTTTATCCACCTTTATTCTGTCTAAATATTTCTGGACCATATCACTTTTGAGCCATTGTGGATTTGGGGCTGTGTCACTCCCACCCCCATTTTGGACATGAGCTCCCCCATGCTCCATTGTATACACAGAGCTGAAGAAAACATTTAATAAATTTGCCTTCTCTTTGTCCCCAGTCACCCACTCTAGATTATTTTGTAAGGGGCCTACATGCTCAGACTTCACCTTTTTACTATTAATATATTTAAAGAATTTTTTGGGGTTTGTCCTACTATCTTTTGCAATCTGTCGTTCGTTTTGAATTTTTGCATCCTTGATTTCCTTTTTGCATATCCTGTTATATTCTTTGTAACATTTAAACAACACTAGTGTTCCTTCATTTTTATATTTTTTAAAAGCTACTTTCTTATTGTTTATAGCTTTTTTAACTTTGACCGTGAGCCACATAGGTTTTATTTTTAGCCTTTTAAACTTATTGCCCATGGGAACATACTTTGCAGTGAGGTTCCACACAGTCTTTTTGAAGAATTCCCATTTCTGTTCTGTGTTCATATGTGGACAAACCAGCCCCATCTGTACAGACCCCCACCAGGAGTACAGACCCCCCCAAGATAACCCCCCATCTGTACAGACCCCCCCAGGACAATTCACCCCCGTCCATCTGTACAGACCCCCCCAGGAAAATTCATCCCCCCTCCAACTGTACAGACCCGCGCAGGACAATTCACTCCCCTCCAACTGTACAGACCCCCCCCCAGGACAATTCACCCCTCCATCTGTACAGCCCCCCCAGGACAATTCACCCCCCAGGAGTACAGACCCCCCCATTCATGCATGTGGGCATGCAGCCACACGCTTGCCACACGCTTGCCACACGCTTGCTTGCTCAGACTGTCACTTACTCTCCGGGAGGCACAATGTGATAAGAGGCAGCAAGTGAGAGTGAGACAGCAGAGTCTCACTCTCAGACAGGGTTAGCGCAGCGCTGGGACCCAGGACTTTCCATCGGGCCTCAGCACCGCTCAGGATGGTCACTGTGTTCGTCTCCGTGCCTTTCACAGAACCAAGAGGCGGAGCCTTGGTGGCTAGAAAGCGGCCAATAGAAATGGAGCTCCATTTCTATTACAATCGCTTTCATTGCCACCCGGGCTCCGCCTCTTGTTTCTTCCCCTACCAGCTGGTCTTCTGTAAAATGGCAACGGAGACAGAATTGACCAGTGCCGTGGACCTCTAGCGGCGGGGGAAAAAAATAATACAAATCTGGAAAAATAAAAATCAGGACAAAAACGTTTTCCCGGGACATTCCACGTGAATCGATAAGACCGGGACAAAGGTCTAAATCCTGTGAATGTCCCGGGAAATTCAGGACAGTTGGCAAGTATGTTAATGTTATATGCTGGTTGTAGTTAAAATAGAAATATTACAAGCTTTATATAAGAAGAGATTGATAACAGTACATACATCCAATGTACAAGCAGGGATTATCAAAAAAGGGCCCGATAGGAGGATTGGTGGAATTGTGCATATATACCCGTGTATATATAGTTATTAATAGAGCTGCATCCATATGAATGTTGCAACAAAGTCCAGTTGCAGGGAACCCTGAGGATGATTCGGCGCCTGTCTTTGTTTCAGAGACCTGAAAGCAAAATCAGCAGACACAGAAGTATCCTCCAACCGTAGTCCGATCAGCCTGCAATGAGGCTTCTCAGTGCCAGGAACTGTGGTGTGGTATTGAAACCCAGAGTTAGCCGATTTACTCTGTGCTTTAGTCCTTCCCTAGTCTCCTCTGGTACAGGATTTAGGAGCATGAATGGGACATGTGGCTGAGACTTTCTTTCTATCTCTTCCTCTTTCCGGGGCTTCCAGGCCAACAGTCAGAAGCAAGGACTGCATAAATAATATATTTTCAGGCATTTACAAATTCAAACAGCAGAGGGCAGCAGACCCCTACACAAGTTTTAGCTTCTAATTTTTTCGTTTACTTTGTGTACTTCTAAACCTAAGCATACTTTTAGCTTTAATACATATAATGGTTTAATTGTGTTCTTTCAGGTCATGATGAAATACATTGATGAGTTTGAAGATCACATCATGAAAAGACTGTCAGGAGTAGACTCTGCCTATTGTAGGCTGGAATATGTGAGGGAACAGAATACAATTCAAGGGCTTCTGGCTAAGGTATAGACCATTTATAGAAACTACTAAATATTTTAGTGGTCAGATTATGTAAAAAGTAATTATTATGTCATGAAGATAATTTATTATTGGGTTTACTGCTTGGAGCTTTCATTTTATGTTTACAACATCACTTATCCAAAGCAAGCATCTTTGATATGAAATGTGATTTACATTTGATGCACTTGAGGTCATTTATTACCAATTGAAATTCCACTGAAAATATATTTCTGACCTATCAAACGATAGAAGAGAAACGTTGTTTCTGCTATGTTTAGCCTAGTTAAATTACATACTGTATTTGCTGGTGTATTAGACTACCTTTTACACTTAAAAAAACTGGCCAAAAAGTAGGGGTCGTCTTATACGCCGGGTCAGCTGCTCGGATGCCTGCTGGATGTGCAGTAATACTGTATGTAGCTTCTTCTACATACAGTATAAACCGCTTAGCCAATCCTGGTGAGCGATATATTCAAATGAATACAGAGCCTGCTCAGATTGGAGAAACAACCTCTGCCAATCCGATCAGGCTACATACAGATAGATATAGATTGGCTTTGAGAGTAAGAGATGCATGGGCTGATGATGTTCCAGCCTCTGCCAATCCAAGCAGGCTTTGCATTCATTTATAGAATACATCGCTCGCCGTGATTGGCTCCAGCTCCAGCAAGAAGGAAGAAAAATATGGCTCCAGTTCCAGCAAGAATGAAGAAGAATATGGTTCCAGAAGGAAGAAATTTGAAGCGTTGGAAGTCTCGGAAGGGGGGGTCGTCTTATACGGTGAGTACAGACAAAAAAATAAAAAAAAAAATTTAAATTAGGGGGGTCGTCTTATACGCCCGGTCGCCTTATTCACCGGCCAATAGGGTACTCAGTGGAAGGTAGACATGTGCTGTTCGTTATTTGGAAATTTGGATATATCTGAATACCCAAATAACAGTATGAATGAAGTATACCAAAATTCTGAATTCGTCTGAATTTTCTAAATTCAAATTGAAATTTGAATCAAATTTTACATCAAATTCCAGTTGATTTCCAACTGTAAACATATTTCTGAAATCAAAGACTGTGTGTGTTATTAGAGTACATTTCAAAATAATGCTGTTTTTGTTGAGCCAAAGGTGATTTAAAGAGTCATTGTAATCATTTGGTGAAGATTTTTCTTTTGTTTATTAACTTTGTCACATTTGTATCGAAAAATAATATAACATTTTAGTTTCGACCTATTCAGAATTTATTGATTTGAATATTTCTAATCAAAAAAATCTGTAAATTCAAAGAAAATTCGAAAAAAGACAAAACAAATTACAAATACGAATCCCAAATATGAATTGAATGAATCAACCACATTTAACAAAACGAAATAACGAAATTAACGAATCTAAATGTAACGAAACAAAATAAATAGTGGAAGGTTATCATTTGCAATAAAGTCGTTTTTGTTTTAGTCATATTTGTTAGGGACATCACCTCATTATACCAACCCACAAAGATCCTACTGGGATGTGAGCAGGAAAGACCACAGACATATTGGACAAATGTTGATTCCTATGTTGAAACACCTAATGGAAGCCATGGAAGGAAGTAAAAAGTCTTCATTACTGACAGAGAGACAGCCGCCGGTATCAGGTATGCCAAGTACTTCAAAGTCCCCAGATAGTAATCCTACACCAGCTGCTGCAGAAAACTTGATATGCATAGCCCAAATTTGACGATGCTCTATAATTAAAGCTGTTCACCAGGCACCATATTATTGAAAACGCAATTTATTAAAGGGGGTTTCCACCTTTTTTTTAAGTTTATTAAAAGTCAGCAGCTACAAAAAGTGTAGCTGCTGGCTTTTAATAAACTGACACTTACCTGCTCCACGGCTCCAGCGTCTTCATTCTTAGTGTGGGCACCCGGCAGTGACAGCTTTCGGCTTCACGGCCGGGCACCCACTGCGCATGCGCGAGCGGCGCGGCGCCGTCCGATTGGACAGGCGCTCGCCTACAGGGAGGGGCTGTGAAAAGGCGATTAAGCTAATCGCCTTTCCAGCCCCTCGGCGGAAGGAGGAAGTGGGACAGGAAGTCCCCTTCTCCTGAAGCCCCCACTCCCCCCCCCAAAAAAATTACATGCCAAATGTGGCATGTAAGGGGGCGAGGAGTGGGTTAAGAGGAAGTTCCATTTTTAGGTGGAACTCCTCTTTAAGTTATGTGTTTAATAAATTCCTTAAATGTATTTTTGCATGGAAGCACATAAAGACATGATTGCACACCTGTCTTTCTGTGTGTTCAGTACAGTGTTTAATCATGTCAGAAAAATATTTGACTACATGTAACCAAATATTAAATGTAGCACAGCCCCTAAGCAGCTGCAAGTAACTAGGATCCCCCACCCTACACAGCCAGGCACACCGAACTTTCACAGTCACTCCAGAGTCAGAGAATAGTCTGTGACTTTTTTTTTTTTTTTATTGAGAGAAATAAACTTGGATAGAGATGGGAGTTCATGGGATGTCCACTTGACTTTAAACAAACTTCAAGGACGACTCTTATATACAGTCTCTATATACATCTCCTTCCTCCAGCACACTCTTACTTGCAGAACTCAGCTATGTCACCCTGTTGTGGTTTTGTAGCAAAGGCCCATTATACTTGGAGAACAGATAGGGTGACACAGCTCAGACTTTCCCAGCACTTCCTCTCTGTGGTCACTGCTCCCAGCACCACCTCTTCAGGCCCTGCCAGCCCTCCTGGCTGCAGCAGCTCCTTTCACTAGCCCTCCAGGCTAACATTTCCCACAGTCCTTTAGACTAACACTCTCTTCGCAGTCCTCCCAGACTGATCACTCACCAGCCCACCCGTCTGACTTCTCAGGAGATTTCCCGGACATGCTGACCTGCTGTCCTCTCACATGCTCCCATGCCTCCAGAAAAAGATTCCTCTGTGTGTTGTAGACGGTCCCTCCAGCACCCGAGCCCCAGGCCCTAAACCACCCCGCAGACTAGGGGGGTGTCCTTAAGGGCAACCACAGCCTTCTCAGCACTCCATCGTTATCTTTTAACCAACTGCCCCTCCTGGCATGACTCATGCCTATTTATAATGGGAGTTTGCCCACTGCCAGCCTATTTGCTGAGAATTGGTTGAGGCCCGCATAGATGTGCATGGTAGCCCCTCCTTGCTTCCATCCACTGTATCTAAAACATTCTCCAATGTTCCAGAGAAGAGCTGTCAGGATTAATGATTCAACCTCCCTGACCCACTGATCCCTGACCCAGATTCACAACCCAGGTCTGGCTCCCAGCCAAACCAATTTGCCTCCACTAACAATTAACCGATTTTCACCAAGCACATTAGCTAGAGGGTGCTACATACAATTACTGGTAGTTTTGTAGTGAGTGGAGTTCTCCTTTAGTGCTCTGATGTCATATGAGCAGCAGGTTATGTGGTGTATTAGCCTCTATTTTCTTAGGATTCTATTGATACAAATTTTAACACTGCAAAGGAACTAAAAACCCCTACATACCATTTTATTCCAGGTTATTCATCAAGGAGCACTCTAAAAGCATCAGCTGCCAATTCAGACAAACTTCAGATGTTATCCAGTGCTGCCAAAAAGCCTAAACATACAACAAACATTCCTATGTTTGGCAGCACAGAAATTATTCATAAACATCAAAGCTATTTGTTAAGGTAAGTGAATAATTTGTAAGGAAATTAATATTTATTCCCTATTTAAAAAAAAAAAACAATTTCCTATTATACAAATTTTCCCTTTTATAAATTTAAATCTTCATTGTGCTTCAGTTCTATGCCGTGTCATTAGGTTATCATACACAGAAAGGTTTCATCTGAGATTTAAAAATCTTTGTACAAGTTTAATATTCTAGGGATGATCATACAGTAGTAGAGTAAACTTTTTTAACCTCAGCTTTTAAGATTCCTTCAACACTACTGATTCCTAGAGCTCAGCGAACAGGTGATTATTAGCCAGATTCAGTAAAGTTACGACGGGCGTATCAGTAGATACGCCGTCGTAACTCCCAATCCACGCCGTCGTAACATTAAGCGTATGCTCAAACTGAGATATGCTTAAATGTTGCTAAAATACGCCGTCATATCTTAGCTGCCTATTTCCGCCGGCCGCTAGGGGCGTGTACGCTGATTTACACCTATAATGCGTAAATCAGCGAGATACGCCTATTCACGAACGTACGCTTGCCCGTCGCAGTTAAGATACGCCGTTTACGTAAGGCGTTTTCAGGCCTAAAGTTATTCCACCAAAAAGATCGCGCAGCCAATGTTAAGTATGGACGTCGGACCCGCGTATAATTTTAAATGTTTTACATCGTTTGCGTAAGTCGTCCGTGAATGGGGCTGGGCGTAAGTTACGTTCACGTCGAAAGCAAGGCGTATTTGCGACGTGATACTGAGCATGCGCGAGCATGCGCCGTACGATCGGCGCTTCATTTACATGTTTGGTAATGAATCGTGAATTAATTACCATACAACACGATCCCTACCTGCCTATTTTGAATTAGGCGGGGTTACGCCGGGCCATTTGCGCTACGCCGACGTAACTTAGGAGGCAAGTGCTTTGTGAATACAGTTCTTGCCTCACTATCTTACGTTGGCGTAGTGCAAATGGGATGCGCTACGCCGGCAGAAAGATACGCCGGCGTACCTGAATCCGGCTATATATCTGTAGCTTTATTTTCACTCCCATTCCCTTTAACCTCCATGAGTTTGTTGGTACATTTGTATGCACTATTGTGTAAAAACCCTGTTTTGACATACTCTATCTTTATTAATATCTTTATTTAAATGTGAGCAAAAATAGTACTATGGTCATCAATGCTCAAAGTGTCAGAAGGTAACTGTGCTCTTATTGGCCATAGTATTCAGATTTATCTCCCTCATTCATTTGATGCAAGAGTTAAAGAGTGAACATCATGTGCTATGGGAGGCACAGACACTTTATTATGAAGGCATTTGAGAAATAAATCTTAGTATTCTGTCATCTGACAAAAGAATACACTTCTCCTGACAAATGTATTGGAGAATTACACTATGTTACCAAAAGTATTGAGACACCTGCCTTTACACGCACATGAAATTTAATGGCATCCCAGTCTTAGTCTGTAGGGTTTAATATTGAGTTGGCCCACCCTTTGCAGCTATAACAGCTTCAACTCTTCTAAGAAGGCTGTCCACAAGGTTTAAGAGGGTGTCTATTGGAATGTTTGACTATTCTTCCAGAAGTGCATTTGTGAGGTCATGCATTGATGTTGTATGAGAACGCCTGGCTCGCAGTCTCCGCTCTAATTCATCCCAAATGAGTTCTATCGGGTTGAGGTCAGGACTCATCCATGTCTTTATGGATCTTGCTTTGTGCACTGGGGTGCAGTCATATTGGAACAAGAGGGGGCCATATCCAAACTGTTTCATGGTCCCACAAAGTTGGGACCATGAAATTGTCCAAAATGTCTTGGTATGCTGATGCCTGAAGAGATCCATTCACTGGAACTAAGGGGCCAATCCCATACACTGTAAAACAATCCCACACCATAATCCCCCCTCCACCAAATAACATTTACTGGACGCTGCACAAAGCAAGGTCCATAAAGACATTGATGAGCGAGTTCGGGGGAGAGGCACTTGACTGGGCTGCACAATGTCCCAACATCAACCTGATAGAACACCTTTGGGATGAATTAGAGTGGAGACTGCGAGCCAAGCCTTCTAAGTCTCTCGTCAGTGCCTGACCTCACAAATGCGCTTCTGGAAGAATGGTCAAACATTCCTATAGACACACTCCTAAACCTTGTGGACAGCCTTCCCAGAAGAGTTGAAGCTGTTATAGCTGCAAAGGGTGGGCCATATCAATATTGAACCCTACGGACTAAAACTTGGATGCCAAGTTCACGTGCATGTAAAGGCAGACGTCCCAATACTTTTGAAATTATACTGTATATATATATATATATATATATATTCATATATTCATATATATTCAAGGGTTCTTCTAAAAGTTTCCATTTTTTTAACTCTATTAAATATAAAAAAGCGTGGAAACTTGTTGAAGACCCTACATATGATGTATACAGTGTGGGCCATTTATATGGATACAATGGGAATGGTTGGTGATATTAACTTCCTGTTTGTGGCACATTAGTATATGTAAGGGGGGAAACTAATGTGCCACAAACAGGAAGTTAATATCAACAACCATTGTCATATAAATGGCCCACCCTGTATATGTGTGTGTGTGTGTGTGTGTGTGTATATATATATATATATATATATATATATATATATATATATATATATATATACACACAGTATATATGTAGTTTATATCTATTGAGAAACACAGTATCTGTGCCCATAATTGGTCTTTAATACTGCATCTTACATCATCTGCTACTGATGCTTCTAAAGCTGTATGTGTTGTAGCTTATTGTTTTATGTGTTTAGGTTTCTTACTGAGAAGCAAGCAAGTGAACTTGTCCATCTGGAGTGCATATTGTTGAGTGAAGAGATGAGCAGAATCTGGAGTTTTTATGAATTTTACAATGTAAAAACAAACTCTTGGACCATGGCTCCTCAAGATATCGATAACCAGGTTATCATACAGCAATACATCATGCAATTTTTATTTAAAGTCAAGTCAAGTCAAGCTTTATTTTAATTCTACTACACGTGAGGACATACAGTAGAATGAAATGTTGTATCTCACAGGGCCACGGTGCTACATACAAATTAAACATAATAAAGAACACAAACACCGCAAAAAACAAAGAAATAAAATCACCCAAGAGATGATATACACTGGTATAGAACATCAGATATAATACACTGTATTTGTCACCTTTAACCTCCCTGGTGGTAATCCTGAGTGTGGCTCGGGGGTTAAATTTCAGTACCGTTAGCATTAACCCTGAGCCACATTCGGGATTGCATTTCAGAATCCTGGTGCAGTGTACTTACCTTGTCACCAGGACCCTGCGATGTCCCCCTGTTGTGTCTGCAGGCTGTGTCCTCCACCCGAAGCTCTGTGTGCTGGGTTCTGTTCCCTGCGAGTGTCGCAACGCATTGGGGTGGAGCACGGCGGCAAATTCAAAAAGTACACAGAGCATTACACCTACAGTACACTGTAATCTGTATGAAATCATTTCACCTCCCTTTTGTCTCTAGTGCTTTGTCCAGTGCCCTGCATGCAGTTTTATATTATATATACTGTTCTTTCTGCCTGGAAACTGGAGATTGTCCATGGCATCCAAAAAGAAAACCGCGATAATAAATAAGAACACTTTTTTTTCTATGCAAAACAATGTACCGCTTTGAGATGCAAAAATCTGACATAATTATACCACCAGGGTGGCTACGCAGACGTTGCAGTTATTTTAACTAACAATCATACTTATACCCGAATCCAAAAACGTTATATATTCCAGCTTACCAATCATTAGATCATGTGGCTGCATTCATTTTCTATTTTAGTTTTTCCCTCTGTTTTCACCTGGTGATCTGGTCAGTAGCACACCTCCTGTATTATAATGCCCCTACTCTGGATAAATGAGCACAGGGCAGAGCAAACAATGGTATTGTTATTCCTAGGGAGGGGAGTGTTAGGTGTACTAGCGCATTAAAATACTCTAAGAAATTGAAGCCAAACCAGCTCCCATTGCAGTTACAGAAGTAATTACAGCAGCAGTTTTTTTTGGGGGGGGATAAAGGTTTTACATGAATAAATAAAAGCTGGTCATTGTAAGCATCCCATCAGTGGTAAATAGTTTGTCTCAACACTTTCAATGGATACATTTGCAGGATCGCTTATTCTTTTGAAAAACAACAGACTTACCAGCCAGTTTACTAGGTGCGAAGGGAAATTAAACCTAAAAAATGAAAACAATCACATCTACGAATTGGTAATATAATAAATGTTTACTTTTTTAATATCACTTTAAAGCGGGGGTTCACCCCAAAAAAAAAATGTTAACATTACATTCAGCCGAGTTGTGAGAATGACATTAGGCTGTTTTTTTTTTTAAATCTTTGCCGTACATACCGATCTTGCCTACAACTAGGGTTGTCCCGATACCTGTATCGGTATCGGGACCGATACCGAGTATTAGAAGAAGGAAAATCACCGCTCAAGGTGGGTCTGCTATAGGGTCATACACGGGTGTAGGATTCCAAGGGTGCTGGCAGTGCACTAGACAAGCATTGGCGTAAAATGAAGGATGGATGGCCGCACTCCAAACCAAACAGGTTGTCTTTATTTAAACGAACAGCAAAAACATACCAGATCACAGCAACAGAAACAGGAGGATAACCGACGTTTCGCACTGACTTAGTGCTTATTCATGGCATGAATACCGAGTATTAGCGGGAGTACTCGTACTCCCGCTAATACCGCCGATACTAAAATAGAATACTTAATCCCCTCCCCCCCGCTGCCGCCGCCACCAACGCCGCCGCCGCCACCGCTGCCACGTTAATCACCGCGGCGCGGGGAACATTACAGACAGCTTTCGTTTGAATAGCTGTTTTCCCCGCCACGCATAGACACTTCCCCTTGGACGGATCTGTCCAATCGCGAGCAAGGGGGAGTGTCTATCCGCGGCTGGGAAAACAGCTGTTCAAACGAACGCTGACTGTAATGTTCGCCGCGGTGATTAACAGTAGGTACAGGGGACATGGCTGGTTATACAGGGGACATGGCTGTTTATACAGGGACATGGCTGGTTATACAGGGGACATGGCTGGATATACAGGGGACATGGTTGGTTATACAGGGGACATGGCTGGTTATACAGGGGACATGGCTGGATATACAGGGGACATGGCTGGATATACAGGGGACATGGCTGGTTATACAGGGGACATGGCTGGTTATACAGGGGACATGGCTGGATATACAGGGGACATGGCTGGATATACAGGGGACATGGCTGGATATACAGGGGACAAGGCTGGTTATACAGGGGACATGGCTGGATATACAGGGGACATGGCTGGTTATACAGGGGACATGGCTGGTTATACAGGGGACATGGCTGGATATACAGGGGACATGGCTGGATATACAGGGGACATGGCTGGATATACAGGGCACATGGCTGGTTATACAGGGGACATGGCTGGATATACAGGGGACATGGCTGGATATACAGGGGACATGGCTGGATATAAGGGGGACATGGCTGGATATACGGGGGACATGGCTGGATATACGGGGGACATGGCTGGTTATACAGGGGACATGGCTGGATATACGAGGGACATGGCTGGATATACGTGGGACATGGCTGGTTATACAGGGGACATGGCTGGATATACAGGGGACATGGCTGGATATACAGCGGACATGGCTGGTTATACAGGGGACATGGCTGGATTTACAGGGGACAAGGCTGGATATACAGGGGACATGGCTGGATATACGGGGGACATGGCTGGTTATACGGGGGACATGGCTGGTTATACGGGGGACATGGCTGGATATACGGGGGACATGGCTGGATATACGGGGGACATGGCTGGTTATACGGGGGACATGGCTGGTTATATGGGGGACATGGCTGGTTATACGGGGGACATGGCTGGATATACGGGGGAAATGGCTGGTTATACGGGGGACATTGCTGGATGTGGGGGGACATGGCTGCATGTGGGGGGACATGACTGCATGTGGGGGGACATGGCTGAATATGTGGGGGACATGGCTGCAATATGTGGGGGACATGGCTGCATATGTTTGGGGACATGGCTGCATATGTGGGGGGACATGGCTGCATATGTGGGGGGACATGGCTGCATTTGGGGACACATTTTAAAAAAAGTATCGGTATTCGGTTTTGGCGAGTACATAAAAAAAAGTATCGGTACTTGAACTTAGTCCTAAAAAAGTGGTATCGGGACAACCCTACCTACAACACATACATATACATATATTTTCACCGCGGCTTCCGGATATGTAATCTGCGGGACTGGGCGTTCCTAACTGATTGACATGCTTCCGACCGGCGCATACAGCGCGTCACGAGTTACCGAAAGAAGCCGGACTGCGAGTCGGCTCTATACGGCGCCTGCGCACCGACGTTCGGCTTCTTTCGGCAACTCGTAACGCGCTGTATGCGCCGGTCGGAAGCATGTCAATCAATTAGGAACGCCCAGTCCCGCAGATTACATACCCGGAAGCCGCAGTGAAAATATAGATAATACGTTTTTTTGTGTAAATATGTGTTGCCTTTTACATGTTTCTCAGTAAGAGATGCCATGGCTGACTGCACAATTTTTGCAAGGGATCATTTTTTAGTTGCCTGGAGTTGGGCTAATAATGCACAGCTGCCCAGCCCCCCAATGAACAAAGAGAACTGCCTAGGATTTTTCTCACTAAAGGGTCCAGAATATGTAAGGTAAGCTGCAATCTTTATTTATTTTTTAAGTTATGCTATATGAATGGGGACATGTATCCCAATTTAACTACAAAAGTGGAAATACACTCCTGATAATCTTGATATCCTATACTATTCTTGAGACCTCATTAATGTGAAATGTACCCACTCCTCTACTAGCTGACATCACTTCCACCAAATAGTCTGCATACAATATCTCACAAAAGTGAGTACACCCCTCACATTTTTGTAAATATTTTATTATATTTCTTCATGTGACAACACTGAAGAAATTACACGTTGCTACAATGTAAAGTAGTGATTGTACAGCTTGTATAACAGTGTACATTTGCTGTCCCCTCAAAATAACTCAACACATAGGCATTAATGTCTAAACCGCTGGCAACAAAAGTGAGTACACCCAAATTGGGCCCAAATTTTGTGTGGCCACCATTATTTTCCGGCACTGCTTTAAACCTTGAAGAAAAATGAAAATTGGTCGACGTGCCAAAGGACGTTACAGGAACATTGGTAGACCAGTTTCACACGAATAACTCATGCTTGATCATGACCCTCTTGGGGATGGAGTTCACCAGAGCTTCACAGGTTGTCACTGGAGTCCTCTTCTACTCCTCCATGATGACATCACAGAGCTGGTGGATGTTAAAGAAGACCTTGCGCTCTTCCACCTTCTGTTTGAAGATGCCCCACAGATGCTCAATAGGGATTAGGTCTGGAGACATGCTTGGCCAGTCCATCATCTTTACCCTCAGCTTCTTTAGCAAGGCAGTGGTCATCTTGGAGGTGTGTTTGGGGTCGTTATCATGTTGGAATACTCCCCTGCGGCCCAGTCTCCGAAGGAAGGGGATCATGCTCTGCTTCAGTATGTCACAGTACATGTTGGCATTCATGGTTCCCTCAATGAACTGTAGTTCCCAAGTGCCGGCAGCACTCATGTAGCCCAAGATCATGACACTCCCACCACTATGCTTAACTGTAGGCAATACACACTTGTCTTTGTACTCCTCACCTGGTTGCTGCCACACATGCTTGACACCATCCGACCAAATAAGTTTATCGTGGTCTCATCAGACCACAGGACATGGTTCCAGTAATCAATATTTGCAGTCTTTCTTGAGGATTGTCTTCAGAAGAGGTTTCCTTCTGGGACCACAGCCACACAGACCAATTTGATGCAGTGTGCAGTGTAGAATCTGAGCACTGACAGGCTGACCCCCCACCCCTTCAACCTGTGCAGAAATGCTGGCAGCATTCATACGTCTATTTCCCAAAGACAACCTCTGGATATGATGCTGAGCATGTGCACTCAACTTCTTTGGTCGACCATGGCGAGGCCTGTTCTGAGTGGAATCTGTCCTGTTAAACCGTGTATTGTCTTGGCCACCGTCCTGAAGCTCAGTTTCAGGGTCTTGGCAATCTTCTTATAGCCTAGGCCATCTTTATGTAGAGCAACAATTCATTTTTTTTAGATCCTCAGAGAGTCATTTTCCATGAGGTGCCATGTTGAACTTCCAGTGACCAGTATGAGAGAGTGAGAGCGATAACACCAAATTTAACACACCGGCTGCCAGTCACACCTAAAACCTTGTAACACTAGCCAGTCACAAGACATCGGGATGGAAAAATTACTAATTGGGCCCAATTTGGACATTTTCACTTAATGGCTGTGTGTTGAGTTATTTTGAGGGGACAGCAAATTTACACTGTTCCACAAGCTGTACACTCACTACTTTACATTGTAGCAAAGTGTAATTTCTTCAGTGTTGTCACATGAAAAATTATAAGAAAATATTTACCTAAGGGGTGTACTCACTTTTGCGAGATATTGTATATATTGTAATATATAATATATACAAAGCTAATAAATTTATTTTAACACTTTTTTTAACAAGAAACATCACATATGTTTTTTTTTTTTTTCCAATTAAGCACCCAAAAAATGACACAGAAATTAATATGAATGTAGAATGGGAAAAACTGATTGAGGAATTATTTGAGGCACATAGAACAGCTCTCAAAGCTCTATATGAGAAGCATCAAGAGGAAGTAAAAACAATGGCACTTAATCCAAACACAGTGATACCTGGGGACTACTTTAACAGAGATGTTAAGGCTGCTATTTCACAGTTGGCTATGGAAATACTCACCGCTTATCAACAGCTTCTTTCTAACAAATCTCAGGTACTGATTATTCAGCAGCAGAAAAGCAGTTTGATTTTAAAATTATAAGAAAAATTGAGCTTTATATTAATAAATCATTATTTTTTGTATTAATGAAAATGTATTTAATCAGTTTGGAATAAAAGCCTGTGACGACAGTCCAAAGTATGTGAGACAGTTAAGCCAATATGACTTTTTTACAAAAAAATTGCGGTGAATTGACAAAGCTTCCTGCACCTATTTAATGTCACATGACACTGGTGTGAGTAGAGTGTGTTACATTTACAAAGCAGATAGACCTGTGTCAGAGTTATATAGATAGTGGCATGGGTTCCACACTTATTGAATATAGAAAATTTCCACAGATCCCTATCAGATTGGACTTGGCCTATAGAATGTGAACTGTTACCTTGCAGATAGCTCACATGCCTCTCTCTGCCCATGCAGTGAACACACTACATGGGCAGAGCCTGTCTATAGGAAGGGAAAGCTTGAAAGGCATATGCTCTTCTCCTCTCTAAGCCATGTCTGGCACATACACAGCAAAGAAAACAGAGCAGATTGCTTATAATTAACTAACAGACTAATTGAGCAAGATCTGCCCAATTTTCCCGATTTAGAAATTTGGCCCAAATTTTATGCCTATTCCCCTTTTTTTTTAATTCACCCATTTTTCTTTAGATTGTGACACCTGTGTTTCAAAGGGTTTTTACATTAAAATTTACAAAGTAGTATAATTATTTGATATTTTAAGTATTAAAATAGATTTTTGTGGCATAAGCTCATTTTAACCTTTTGTGCTTGCCAGGGAATGTCTTCAACGGAAAGTAAATTGTTTACAGATAATAAAGATTCCCAAAATGTACTTCTACAGACCATATCTGCAAAGTTTGTAAGACAAGAGCTGCTCATCCAGATTCACATGTATAATATCCTCGACACCTACGCTAGGGTTCAGGTAAATGAATTTAACAGACTTAACTGTCGAGCTCTGAATTGACAAACGTTTGTGAGAGATTTTTTTTCATGTTTTGCACCCAAATTAACGCTATTTATGTCATCAAGCAACCCAAAAATTATATTTTATTTTATAGGTGGAGCCTAGTAAGCTTAGTCAACCCAAGCTAGTTATATTTATTGAATACTCTCAGTAAGCTCTTCCTGCTACAGTATAATTTATTTTTCAGTTCTCCTGGAGGTTTAGCTTGTTCCAGTAAACCTATAAAAATTCTTAATCAAATATTTCATACTGACTCTTAAAACAAATGAGTATGTATGTGGATTATACCCATTGTTTCCTACGCTATATTGCTATATTGCGCAGCATTTCACCTCTTGTGCTCTTTTTACTTTTTGTTATATCCACACTGTTTGCACATCTTCTTTTATTTAAAAATAAAAAAAATCGTATAGTAAAAAAAAAAATAGAAAATAATAAAAATCCAACAAGGAGAGTAGAAAATCTTCATAATAGTAAAAGCATGTATAGTAAAAAAAAAAATCTTTTTAAATAAAAATCCAAAAAGAGTGTAGAAAATCTTCATAATAGTGAAAGCATGTGAACGCATGAGAATGTAAATCTCTAATTTAGAAATCTTACTAGAGTACAAAAGCAATAAGTTAAACTTCAATCAGGAGGACTATCCTTCCAGCATCTACCACAAACTGAAATATCTGTTTTTTTCTAGTCATGTTTCAACTGCTAGGTCTTCCACTAACCATCAAACTTGACAACCATGTAGTAATTTAGCTGAAAATAAATCCCAATCTTTTGTTAGAAAGCAAAAGTCCCTCTGCCAAAGGTCACAGAAAGCTGCAGAAAGTTATTACACAGATTTTATCAATAGTATGCTTTATAGGTTAGCAGGGTAGTAAAAAACTTTCCACCAGCGTTAGCAGACCAAAGAAAGGGAGCTGGACATTTACAGTACAATTGACCACCACTGGATATTTTCTCCCCAACAAGCACATGCATTCCTGCATTAATTAAACTATATATAGTTATTATTTATATATATTTATTTAGAGGGAGCGTTGAACTACTAGGAAGAAATTTCAACATAGCCTACAGAATTGTTCTCCAACAGAAGATCCTTCAAAATTGTCTACATATCTTTTGGCCTTCTAATAAAGCACATACACAGTCTTGAGCTTGTGTTTATGCTGCTCCTGTAAACTGCATCCCCACAAGCGATACCTGACATACAATAAACATCTCTATTGATTACACTAAAAGGCAGAGAGGTATGTGGTATCATGTGACACAATCTTCCCATCCAAGTCCGTCACCACCTACTGTATGCTCATTGCCAAAACTGAGAGAACTGGATCCACCTATATAATTGAGTACACTAGAAAAAATAAAAAATGTGAAATTAAACCTTAATACCAGGTCTACAAATGGTGAAAATGTAAAGTCTTTGTAATTTCCTAAAACTTCTGACTGCAGATCTAAACTGAAATTAAAATTTTAATTTCATAAAATGACAAAATGGCTTTTGTAGCAATGACATATATTATATATAAATATTTTACGTACTGTATATTTTTAGTAGGGTTTGGGTGGAGGTAGGTTGTTCAAAACTGTAGATCTTAGATACATTTTTCATTTATACAATAAGCACCCATTAAAAAATATTGAATATATTTATTGACGGGCACTATTATTGTAAAAATTAGGGTAGTATTATTACTATAAAAATAAATACATGTTTATTAAACTTAGTTCAGAAAGACCTATTTTTTACTTAAAAATGTATCTATAGATTCACTTGGATAGTTTACTGACACAGCACTGAAAAGAAGAACTTGGCCTGGTCATTAAGATAGTAAATTGGTATAAACTGAGTTACAATAAATTCTCTTATTGTTGTTTTAACTTACGGTAATTAACATTTTGTTAAAGATATAATTCCTTACTAACTGTATTGTTTTTTTTTTTTGTTTTTTTTTTATCACGTCCTAATATCTAGAACCATGGCGAAGACATTATAATATACTTATTAACTGTATTTACCTTTTCTGTAAGCAGATCAGTAACTGTGCTGAAGAAATACAGAAGATCATGTTCAAATTACCGGGTATGTCTTATTCTGCAAAAGCAGCTGCAGAAAAAGCTGCAGACATAATGGAAAAGCAGTATGTGGAAAAGCTGATAAGTTTTTTAAAGAAATCATACAATGAAAAACAGAATCCGCTACCGCTGGCTGAAATGAAGTCACAGCTAAAAGAGGAGCATTGTGCATTAACAGAAAAATTGGTAAACATTGACACCATTTCCATATAACAGTTAACGTCACAATATTTTCTAAAACACCTTTAACACCCAAGGAGCTTTTCAGGTGTTTTACCGCTAACAAAAGTGCCTGAAAACTGCCTCTCAAGCCTCCCTAGTGTGAAAACCCAAGTGCTTTCACATTGGGGTGGTGAGCTTGCAGGGCCAAAAACAAAAAGGCCTGCAAGAAGCGTCTGTGGGGTGGTGCGGGAGTGGTTTATACAATGCTCCTCCACCACCCTTGCCCACTTTGTGGATGCTTTTACCCTTTCCTCAGCCGGTAGCGGAGTTGAAAACACCCCGCTAGCGGCAGAGGCGCACGCTATAGTGTGAAAGGGCTCTTATACTCCAAAGTCAATATCATGATGTTTTCTTACACCCTTATGTGTTCTATGTCGTATACTATGTCGTCATCAGTGATTTAGGTTTTAGCAGCAAATACTGGTACTTCAAATGAGCACACTTCTCCCACTTTTCACTTAATCTGCCCAATTGGATAATTTTTCACTATAGTTTTTTATTGGTTTACATTTTTGTCCAATATTGCACACAAAGTTTTTTAAATTAAAAACCTTTTGGATATCCACACATGTTTCATCTTGTTATGGCCTAAACACACCTCAGGGGAAAAATCTAAATGAAGATAATATAAATAAAATAAACATGATGGATAGTTAATTTTTTTAGGTTGATAGAGCTTGGTAAAACTAAACCAATGTGTTCACATTTTGATGGAATTTGGTGCTTTTCTCTTCACCCCTTGGGGGATTATTAAATCAAAACTGGTCAGCTAATGGTTAAAACTGCTTGCAGCTTTAATGTAATGTCTGGTCCCTGCAATATGGATGAAAATCATTGAAAAAAATAGCATGGGTTTCCGCCCCCCTCCCCCCAGGTCATTACCAGACCATTGGCCCTATATACTTTGAACAGCAGTATACAGGCGGTGCAAACAAGACAGGGACTGTAGGTTTGTTGTTAAGTAGAATCTGCTTGTAATTTTGAGCTCCAGCCAAACAAATCTATTTTTAAGCTTTTCGTAAAACATACAGAAGGGTTATTACCCCTGTAACATTTATTTTGCTGTCTGTGTGCATCTGTTCAGAAGATTGCACCTCACTTTCTGTCCCAATGACAAATGTTTCTTTGAAAATTAGGGCCAGATCCAGAGAGAATTGGATCGGCGTAGCGTATCAGAGATACGCTATGCCGCCGTACCTTACTTGGATTGAAGGACGCTGGCTGGTGCGAGTACCTAGGGGGTGCTATATAAAGTCTCACTGGTAACTATCCAGTAAAGTGTCAGCCATGGTGGTAACCATATTGGTGACAGGGAATGCATGGTAATGCATGGACTGAGATAGGCACCTATGGATATCCCCGGGGCACTGCAACCCACGTCAATCCTCACATAGCCTCGCTAAACACCAGGACCAGGATCCAAACTTTTTGGGCGGTTCACCTCCGCAACTGTTTTATTACCCATCGGATTGGCTCTCCTGAAGAAGTGGTATTCCCGCGAAACTAGTAGAGACTACGGCCAATCTTTGATCTGTATGATCGTTTAGTATTTTTTATCTGTAATAAATCATTTTTATGTAACTGTTTTTTATTATTCCTTATCAGTACCGAGATAGTCCACCAAAAAACTGGGTGGGCATGCCACTAAGTCTAGCTTCAGCAACTATTCTTTTGCCCCCACCTTCCTCCTTTCTACAATTAATTTGGATGATGGTACGTTTTTATAGTTTTTTATTTATCTTCTACATGAGGCTATACTCCAACTTCGTTCATACTCAGGATCTTGTTGAAAAAAAAATGTGTAAAATGCTCCTTAAAGACCTTGCATAAACACATGGAAAGGACTGTAAAGGCGTGTAAGCAGTGCTGGGACAAGGCCATCCAGCACCCAGGGCAAAGATGGCAAACTGCGCCCTCCTTCACTTAAGGTTAGCGTCAGGGCACCTGCGTCCCTGCAATAAACCATTGTGCCCAGGGCAGCTGTCTTTCCTGCCCACCCCTTGTGCCAGCCCTGCGTGTAAGCATATACAAGTGTAACGGTCACCACCCTTTATGATATCCCCATTCCATCAACCCACGACAGCTTATCCGACAAGTTAGCAGACATCAGACACGATCCATCTCATTTCCCAGAATAACGAGACAAGCTCTGTTACTGGTTTTAAAATGTATGAATGCTTTAATGGTTCTTTGGCTTTCTTATATACAGTACAACATGTTACAGTAATCAAAGGAACAAAGAACTCTCCACCCATAGCATCACACAATGGGGCTTCAATACACCTTCAGATGGGCTAATTACTAAACATTATCCAGACAGCCTGGCTCCGCCAAGCTGTTCTCACCTGCTTCATAATACACATTCCTTAAGTCAGACGTCTGACCTTTAGACTGCTAACTCACAACACATATCTATCATCAATAGCATCTTCACACAAAACAGTGTCATTAGCATACACAATGAAAGGTCTTAGGAGCAGACATAATTAGCACAATAGACAATGAATGTAATCACAGCAAGATACTTTAACATCCCAGAATAGCCAGCCAGGCTGACTCTGTTTCAATCCACATCATCACAGTAGCTGACTTAGTTAGCATCTCAACAGTTTAAGCATTGAAGCAGGCACTGTTATTGACCGGTTGGGAGTCAGCATGAAATCACCTGTAATATGCCCAGATCTCCTGCAATACATGAATTATCAGTTATCAGTCACCATATGCCCAAAAGGGGCACAGGGTGACCCTAGACCCAAGAGTCATTAGTGACGCTGGCACAGGAGTACCCGCCATCCTTCCAAAGTCTCTGGGTGTCACGGGTCATTCCTTTACAACAAGCATAAAATTCTTCTTCATTGCCAACATTGCAATATACACATATACTCTCGCAAAAACATGTGTACAAGCTTAAATTACTGCACTCAAATATTACATTTTCTATTAATGTTTTATGGCACTGTACTTATCGCTCTATTACTCATCTTTACACAGCTGTGTGCATGGTTTCATGCATCTATATCCAGATCAAAGCCAAAGGTGTTTTAAAGAGTCATTGTAACTAATCATTTGGTGAAGATTTTTCTTTGTTCACTTTGCCGCATTCAAATCGATAAAAGTAAAACATTTTCGTTTTGACTGGTTCAAAATGTATCGATTTAAACATTTCAAAACCAAAAAATCCGCAAATTCAAGGAAAAAAAAAAGACTAAACAAATTTTGAGTACGAATTCCAAATACAAATCCCAAATATGAATTGAAAGAGTCAACCGAATTTAACTAAACTAAATAAATAGATTAACCACTTAAAGACACCTTCACATTGATATACGTCGGCAGAAGGGCACGACTGGGCACAGGCACGTACCTGTACGTCCCCTTTAAGAGCCCAGCGGCGCGCTCGCGACCTGGTCCTGTTCTCCATGACCGCAACCGTGGGACCCGCAGGCCCGATCGCCACCGGTGTCCCGCGATCGGGTCACAGAGAGGAAGAATGGGGAGAGGTAAGTGTAAACAAGCCTTCCCCGTTCTTCCTAGTGTGGCTGTCACTAGGGATGAGCTTCGAGTGCGAGTCAAACTCATGTTCAATTCGGAAATTGCCTGTTCGCCTGTTCGGCGAACAACAAACAATTTGGGGTGTTCGCGGCAAATTCGAAAAGCCGAGGAAAACCCTGTTAAAGTCTATAGCGTGGCGGTCCCCCCAAATTCAATTACCAGGCCCTTCAGGTCTGGAATGGATATTAAGGGGAACCCCGCCGTCAATTAAAAGAAAAAAATTACGCGGGGTTCCCCCCAAATATCCATTCCAGACCCTTCAGGTCTGGTGTGGATTTTAAGGGGAACTCCACCCCAAATTTAAAAAAAAATGGCGTGGAGTTCCCCCAAAAATCCACACCAGACCCCTTATCCGAGCACGTTAACCTGGCCGGCCGCAGAAAAGAGGGGGGACAGAGTGCGGCCCCCCCTCTCCTGAACCATACCAGGCCACATGCCCTCAACATGGGGAGGATGTCCCCATGTTGATGGGGACAAGGGCCTCATCCCCACTAACCTTGTCCCAGGTGGTTGTGGGGGTCTGCGGGCGGGGGCTTATCAGAATCTGGAAGACCCCTTTATCCATCCATTCAGAGCGCAGCATCGCTGACCTCCTCTCACCGCTGGACACAGCCCAGCAAATGACACGGGTAAAGCTGTGACATTTCTTATATAGGGCAGGATGGCCACCCGTCAAGTGACCCAGCACCCTCTGACGCAAGGGGGAAGACCTGGGCTTCCCCAGTGACGTAGCAGAGGGTGCGTCAGAGGATGCGGGGTCACGTGACAAGTGGCCCCGCCTCCCCTACATAAGAAATGTCAAAGCTTCACCCGTGTCATTCGCTGGGCTGTGTCCAGCAGAGAGAGGAGGTCGGCGATGCTGCGCTCTGGATAGATGGATCTTCTCATCGCTGGACCGGAGATCACCCGTACCCGTCGCTGGATACAGACAACGTTGGAGCAGGAAGCCGGGAACGAGTGGATTATCACCGCTGGATTTTTTTTATTTTTTTTTTATTAATAAAGGACTTTTTTTACGGTGTGTGTGTGTTTTTCCAACTATTTACATTTCCTTTGTGAAATGGTAGGGGTACAATGTACCCCATTACCAATTCACATAGGGGGGCCAGGATCTGGGGGTCCCCTTTGTTAAAGGGGTCTTCCAGATTCTGATAAGCCCCCCGCCCACAGACCCCCACAACCACCGGGCAAGGGTTGTGGGGATGAGGCCCTTGTCCCCATCAACAATCCTCCCCATGTTGAGGGCATGTGGCCTGGTACGGTTCAGGAGAGGGGGGATTTTAGGGGGAACTCCACGTCATTTTTTTTTTAATTTGGGGTGGAGTTCCCCTTAAAATCCACACCAGACCTGAAGGGTCTGGAATGGATATTTGGGGGGAACCCCACGTAATTTTTTTTTTAAATTGACGACGGGGTTCCCCTTAATATCCATTCCAGACCTGAAGGGCCTGGTAATTGAATTTGGGGGGACCCCCACACTTTTTTTTTTATGAATGAATTCGCTCTGAATTGCCAGAGCCGACAATTCATTATAGCCGCAAGTCAATTTTAAATGTCTTTTTTTCTTTCAGAAATGACAATTTGTGCAGAGACAGTTCTAAGTACGGGAAACATGCACTATTTCACATGCTAACTTTACACCCTCCCCCCCCCCCAGGTACAAAATTTAAAGCAATATTTCACTTTTATTGGTTCACTTTTAGCATTAATAAATTCACTGCTCCCGAAAAAACAGCCGTTTTTTAAACTTTTTTTTGCATTGATACATGTCCCCTGGGACAGGACCCAGGTCCCCAAACACTTTTTAGGACAATAACTTGCATATTAGCCTTTAAAAATAGCACTTTCGATTTCAAACGTTCGAGTCCCATAGACTTTAATAGGGTTCTAAAGTTCACACGAACGTTTGGTGTGTTCGCAAGTTCTGGTGCGAACCGAACAGGGGGGTGTTTCGGCTCATCCCTAGCTGTCACTGATCGTCTGTTCCCTGTGTTAGGGAAAGACGATCAGTGACATCACACACACACAGCCACGCCCCCCCCCCCACAGTAGTAATCACCCCCTTAGGGCACACTCAACCCCTTCAGCGCCTCCTCCTGGTTAACCCCTTCACTGCCAGTGTCATTTTTACAGTAATCAGTGCATTTTTATAGCACTTTTCGCTGTGAAAATGTCATTGGTCCCAAAAATGTGTCAAAAGTGTCCGATGTGTCCGCTGTAATGTCGCAGTTACGAAAAAAAATCACTGATCGCCGCCATTAGTAGTAAAAAAAAGTTATTAATAAAAATGCCATAAAACTATCCCCTTTTTTGTAAACGCTATAAATTTTGCGCAAACCAATCAATAAATGCTTATTGCGATTTTTTTACCAAAAATATGTAGAAGAATACGTATCGGCCTAAACTGAGGGAAAAAAACGTTTTTTTATATATTTTTGGGGGATTAAAGCAAAAAGTAAAAAATATTGATTTTTTTTCAAAATTGTCGCTATATTTTTGTTTATAGAGCAAAAAATAAAAACTGCAGAGGTGATAAAATACCACCAAAAGAAAGCTCTATGTGTGGGACAAAAAGGACGCCAATTTTGTTTGGGAGCCACGTTGCACGACCGCGTAATTGTCAGTTAAAGCGATGCAGTGCCAAATCGCAAAAAGGGGCCAGGTCCTTTACCTGCATAATAGTCCGGGTCTTAAGTGGTTAAAGAATCTAAACGAAATGAAACAAAACACATTTTAGTGTCATGCACATGTCTAGTCCTTGAATTTCTGCTGTGTAATTCTTCATATACATCCTAATAGTTTAACTGAATTTTCATTTGTACAAAGTCTGCATTTTTTTATTCAGAGTGGTTGTTTACTATAACACACAATTGTCATCTGTAAAAAGAGTAATATTCCTAACTCTTTTTAGCTACATGAGAAAGATACATTATCATTACAAGAGATGGCAAAGTGTTCAGAAACCAGATGTAAAATGGATTTTGCCATATGTTTTATGCTATGTCAAAGGCATTTGCGACAGACTGTTATACTGCTACAAGAGTGCTTCAAGGCCCACAAACAAGATCAAGAGAAACTCTTCAAAAAATTTAGCTTGCATGACTCCACTAACACGGTAAGATTTGCTTATAATAACATGCCAGTTTTAGATTTCCTGTTGAAAGAGTTTTCAATGATCTACCAAGATCAGTAAGAATAATAAAATATCTAATATATTGTTTGCTGGACTTGGCAACCCTTATTGTAATACCTAATGCACAGACATGGTGGAGTGCTTTGGGAGTGCCATCATCCCAATATATACAGAAAAAGAATTGCCCTCCAAGTAACCAAGGGGGACTATTATCGAAACAGACAATATGAATTCAAAAATATGATTTATAAAAAATGGTACTTTATTACACAACATATGAAAAATATAAATCGAACTACAGATTTGTGGTCATATTATTTCAAGTACAAACAATAGAAGAAGCATCGTCACACGGTAACAAATTCAAACATAATGTATAAAAAAAAAATCCTGATCACTTCCCCAGAGTAGTACAATGTTACTATGGTAACATTATATTGCTCTGGTCATGTAATAAAGAATAAAAAGTTCATTATAAAATTTCTCTTTTCATATAGTCACCAGTCAGTGTCCCTGATTACCGCCACACTAGTTATATGATTTCCAAAAAATTCAGACAAAATATTGCAACTTAAAAAAAAACGCCATGCCTCTTAATAAATACCTTGGACTGGACTGTTTCCAAAAATGTTAATTTACAAGGTATTTCTACTGTCCTGACATTTTAAGGCCTCAAGAAATGAGTGGGTTAGTATATCAGGATTAATCAATTTTCAGATACTGTATATGCTATAGTTTATGGACTTTATTACAGACTTTTTTAGTATATTTAGCAAAAAATTTAAACAGTGGTGATTACATACAACTGAAGGAAAGCTCTAGTTGTGTGAACAAAATGTTTTAAATTTAGTTTGGGTACACTGTTGTCATTTAGGCTGAAAGTTGACAATTGGCCTGTGCTGGAAGTTGTTTAATGAAGGTTAGTATACCTGTGAAAGACTTGTAGTCTGAAACCACATGTACTGTACTGTGCTGTTGCCTTGAAATACTGCAAGTTCATCAGGTTGAAAAAAGACACAAATCCATCCAGTTCAACCAAAAAAAACATACAATCCCATATACACATGTCTTCATCCACAGTTGTTCCAGAGAAAGGCAAAAACTCTAGCATAGCATGATCCAATTTGATACAGCAGGGAAAAAAAATTCTTACTGATCCCCCGAGAGGCAATAGGATTTTCTCTGGATAAACTTTCCCTGTAAATGTTAGTATCCAGTTATATATTGTAAATTAAGGAAAGAACCCAGGCCTTTTTTTTATGATCCACCAAAACCCCCAGATCCTTCTCCACTACGTATTCCCCCAGTTGTACTCCCTAGTATGTATGATGCATGCATATTCTTAGCCCCCAAGTGCATATCTCTACATTTATCAACAGTAAACCTCATTTGCCACACAGTTGCCCAAATAGAAAGTGCATGGAGGTCGGCTCTTAAGTTGGAGACATCCTGTATGGACGCTATTTCACTGCAGAGCTTGGTGTCATCTGCAAAGACAGAAATGTTACTTTTGATCTCAGACCCAATATCATTTATAGATATTAAAAAGTAAGGGTCCCAACACTGAACCTTGGGGTACACCACTGATAACCTTAGATCATTCAGAGTAAGAATCATTAACCACTAATCTCTGAATTCTGTCTTTTAGACAGTTTTCTATCCATTTACAAACTGATATTTCCAAGCCTGTAGACTTTACCTTACACATTAGCTGTGTGTGGGGATCTGTGTCAAATGCTTTTGCAAAATACAAGTTTACCACGTCCACTGCCACCCCTCTGTCCAAGGTTTTACTTACCTCTTCATAAAAAGAAATCAGGTTTGTTTGACAACTTCTTTCTGTCATGAATGCATGCTGTCTGTTGTTAAAAATATTTTTTTCCAGCAAGAACTCATCTATGTGTTTTTTTAATAATGCTCCAATATTTTTCCCAAATATAGAAGTTAAACTAACAGGTCTATAGTTACTTGGTAAATAATTTGATCCCTTTTTAAATATGGGCACCACAATGGCTCTACGCCAATCCAGTGGTACCATTCCAATCATTAACGGGTCCCTAAAAATTTGATACAATGGCTTTGAAAGGACAGAGCTCAATTCTTTTAGGATCCGTGGGTGGATACCATCTGGTCCAGGTGCTCTATCCAACTATATTGTGTCTAAATATTTCTGGACCTCATCACTTTTGAGCCATTGTGGATCATTTGGGACTGCATCAATACCACTCCCAATTATGGACATGAGGTCCCCCATGCTCCTTTGTATACATAGAGCTTTCTCTTTGTCCCCAGTCACTCACTTGTTTGTTAAACATTTGCGCAAATATCGTGGGGCCTTAAAAATCAGTAGCACCTTCTTTTTATTCTACTGGTCCTATGCTTTCAGAAAATATATGGTTGGGGGATCTTTAACAAACTCTAAAAGCTGTAAGGGAACAATGAAAACCTTCAAATTTTTTGAGAAAAATGGTTATTTACACTAACAACAGACAGATGGGGATTCCATTCCCCATCCATCTAGCAGATTGGATGGTATCCGATGGAAATAGACAGATGATCCGTTTCCATCCGACCACCCCATAGAGAATAGACATGTGCAATTAGTTTAGTTCCGAATTAATTTAACAAATTTTGACAAATTAGTTCATTCCAAAATTTCCGAATTTCCCAAATTTTGAATTTTCGAATTTTCGAATTCCAAATTCTCGGACATTCGGAAATTAGAAAATTCGTAAATTCAAAATTTCGGGAATTCGGAAATTTTAAAAGTAAAAATTAGAAAATTAGAAAGTTCGAAAATTTGCGGAATATCGAAATTTCGGAAATTCAAAATTAGGAAATCCTAAATTTCCGAAAATTTGAAATAATAACTATAATAATTTAACTATTACTAACTATTAAATTATAGGTATTGGAACTTCCCTTTCAAATTTGGCTGTTAGTGAACGTAACGAATATGAATTTATCCGAAGTTACGAATTATCCAAAATAATGAATGACGCATCTAAAGGAATGGAATGAAATGATCTAATAATAATAAATAATAATATTAAATACTTTTTATTATTATCATTTATTGTAAAGCACGGTAGCTGCGCTGTTGGGGAGGGAATGGGAAGTGAAAAGGGAATGGGAAGTAAAGGGATCGTGCGTGAACTTAAAGGGGAGGTTCACCCCAAAAACGACTTTCCCTTATTTCACTGGCCCCCCACATTACAATACGATTATGCCTATTATGTTTTTTTGTATGCTGTACATACCTTCGTACAGCTATTCACCCGTGGCTTCCGGGTTGCGAGTCCCGCAGGAGTGGGCGTTCCTAACATGCTGGTGATTGACGTTTTGACAAAAAACGAGCTCCCCCCGTCGCGTAAGCCGCGTCACGATTGGCGAAAGGAGCCGAACGGCGAGTCGGCGCTATACTGCGCCTGCGCATCGCCGTTCGGCTCCTTTTGCCAATCGTGACGCGGCTTACGCGACGGGGGGGGAGCTCGTTTTTTGTCAAAACGTCAATCACCAGCATGTTAGGAACGCCCACTCCCGCGGGACTCGCAACCCGGAAGCCACGGGTGAATAGCTGTACGAAGGTATGTACAGCATAAAAAAAAACTAATAGGCATAATCGTATTGTAATGTGGGGGGCCAGTGTAATAAGGGAAAGTCGTTTTTAGAGTGAACCTCCCCTTTAAACAGTGAAATAAAAAAAATGTAAGGTATCTGACGATACTACAATGAACAATACAGATGAAAGTGAACAAACACCTATAATCCTGTAAAAATTTAACAGTGAAAATACAAAGTAAAATGGCTAGTACATATACAAACACCAAAAATAGCATAAAATACGTGTGGGGGGGGGGGAATGTGCAAAACTCAAAAATCACACATGTGATAAAGTCCTGTCCATAAATAAGGATCAAATCTAGCAGTCCAGTAAATCCTTCACAGAACAGTGTCTAGATAAAACACCTCCACCAAAATTGCAATGTGCACAAATGAAATCTTCAGTGATGACACCTCTGATGTGCTGGCAGCTCACCTCACGGCTGCTTATCCAAACAGCTAACTGAGATCCTGATCGCAGCTGAATGTGTGGGCTGATAAAACACCTCCTCCTGACTCCTAAGACAGCTCTTAGCGGCCAATGTGTGTCATGGAAAAGAGAAGATATATGCAATGCATATAGCGTGACACTGTGAGGGTACCTCGAACAGGTAAAGATTTGAGAAAATGCACTCACATGAATGAAAGGACAGCGGGCATAAATCCACGAGTGCCAAACTTGTATCCCCCTCAGAGTGTCAGCTATACAGGTGAAAGTGTGAGCTGATCCTCATACGTCCAAATGGTAAGGCTCAATGTATCATGGGAGCATTAAGAAGAGCGAAAAAGAGACCCTAGTGTGACTCCATATAATGGATACATTTAATAAAAAACAAATAAAAAACTCACATTTAGGTAGTGAAGTAGAATAAAACATCCACGAGCGCCGAACTCGTATTAAAACTTCAGACTCTGTCTGTACCCGGTGCTCCAATCCCTACGTATCGTCACATCACGTGACTTCATCAGGGGATCAGGATCCAAATTTCCAAATTCCAAATTTCCGAATTTTCAAATTTCCTGGATTTATGAATTTACGAAAAAAGCAAAAAAGGTGACATATACTTTTACTAAAAATGTGCATTAGCCAGAGCAGGTCATGTTATTTAATATATACTATGTAAAATACACACAGGACTCATAATTGGAAGCCTTGATTTTGTTTTTGTTTGTTTTTTTTCTACACACTTATGCACGTAAGTTATAAAACACATAATGCGTTAATTATGCATCAATTGTAATAATATGCATTTACCATGAAAAGATGTATCATCAAATTTTGTTATCCCTCATTATATTTTTAAGATGCCTTGCCAAGAAGATTTATTCCATCTATTTAACAACAAAACAGAAGTCAGATTTTTATTTACAGACTTGCAACATGTCTTAAAACGAATTCAACTAAGGGAACGTCATCTGAAGGAATTTGCCAGTGAACTGAAGGAACATTGTTTTGACAAAGTGAGTATTTTCTCCTATGTAATATTTTCTATATTAATTTCTTTCTCCATGGTGTTTGAAATAATGGAGTGTATAAAAATAACACTATCAATTTCAAAATTACACAGAATAATGAATACGATTTTTTGAAAGTTAAAGTTCACTTCTAAATACGCATATGTAAACGTTGTTCGCACCACATATTTAAGGTTTTGCCGCAAACGTTAGAGCAAGAGCAATAATTCTAGCACTAGACCTCCTCTGTTACTCTAAACAGGTAACCTGTAAAATATTTTTAAATTGTCGCCTATGGAGATTTTTAAGTATCGTAGTTTGTCGCCATTCCATGAGCATGCACAATTTTAAAGCATCACATGTTAGGTATCTATTTACTTGGTGCAACATCAACTTTCCTATTTTATTAAAAATTGGGGTATATAATTAATGTTTTGTTTTTTTATTTTTATTTTACTCATTAAAGTGTATTTATTACAAAAAAAAAAGTTGGGTTAGAAAAACCCTATGCAAATATTGTATAATTTAGAAAATTGCAATGATCGCCATTTTATTCCCTAGGGTCTCTGCTAAAAATTATATATATATATATTGTTTGGGGGTTCTATGTAATTTTCTAGCAAAAAATACTGATTTAAACTTGTAAACAAAAAGGTGCCAGGAAAGGCCTGGTCGCAAGTGGATAATTAAAGAAACAACTTTATAGCATCTCATTCAGCATAGTAGCGAGAGCTACAGAATGCCTTTATATATTTTTTTGGCGCCATACTCACTGTTTAATAGCATAGTAAAATTTCAGACTCCCCGCGGGGAATGGGCGTTCCTATTCAGAGGGCTCATGATTGACGGCCGGCTATGGCACGTCACGCTTCACGAAAATAGCCGGAGTAGGTCTTGGCTCTTCCCGGCGCTATACGGCGCCTGCGCACAGACATCGGAGCTGACTGCGCAGGCCCCGTGAAGAGCAAACCCCTATTTTGGCTATTTCCGTGAAGCGTGGCGCGCCATAGCCGGCCGGCAATCACGAGCCCTCTGAATAGGAACGCCCATTCCCCGGAAACTTTAGTACGCGATTACACAGTGAGTACGGCGCCAACAAAAATATATAAAGGCATACTGTAGCTCATGCTACTATGCTGAATGAGATGCTAGAAAAAAAAAATTTAGGGAGAACCCCCGCTTTAAAAGTGGACAAATCTACTTTCAAGCACTAGATATTACATTAACTGAGTAGTCAACAGAATATGTAACACATTTACTAAATCCAAGGTTCGGTTCAGGGCTGGATTTATCATTAGTCCACGTAACCCTGTACCCATGGTCTACACCCAGTGTGTGCCTTCAGGCTTCAGTGATGGAGAATCAGCTCTGCTTACATCTTTTCCCACTGGCTGTAAACAGAGTAACGACTGTTTAGTACGCACAGTTTTTTGAAAGAACATAATGTAAAGCAGTGGCGGCCGGTGGAATTTTTTTTTGGGGTGGCGACTAACAGTATCAACACCACCCGGTCAGTTGGGTCTGAAGCACTTTCAGCGGCTTCCCCTGCTCAGCGGCGGCGGTTTCCTCTGCTCTCCACAGGCATTGCAGCAGCTTCCGTTTTCCTCCCTCCTCCTCGGCAGCCAATTGGGACTCTTTTTAGCCAATCGTCTCAGACCCACTTCTGATTGGCTGGAATGAGGATCAGTGTTTCAATAGCGAATATTCATTTGTGGTTGTAACACCTGGGTGGGCTCGTAGCACAGTGCTCTGTGCCACAAGCCCACCCTATTTTGAAGCCTATTAGAGCCAATGACTCTAATCAGCTGCTTACAAAAAACACCCTGCCACTGTAAATTATGTGCATAATTATGGGGTGGCGGCCATGTATAGAGGGGGCGATGTCCGGGTGCCCCTAATGGACAGGCTGCCACTGATGTAAAGTATGGTTCAAGTGAATCCATATATTTGGATTTGGATTAATGGAAGAATTATGTTCCATATTTGATAACAGGTCATCAAGTTGTACTTAAGTAAGGGGTTTGATTTGTAGATAATGAAATGAAAAGGGAAGGAAAATATCTCCCACTTTCTTAAATAGTAAGGGAAACATTCATATTCATGTATTAATTCCGGGAGGATTTTGATGAAGGAAAACCCATGAATATAATGTAATCAATGTATATAAAATGTAGTAAAAAATACCAAATCTGGACATATACATGTGTATTTTCCCTGTATAACTATCAAACCAAAATGTTTTCCTATTGCAAACATAAATAGGCATATAAGCTAATATACACAATATTTAAAGCCAAGTTAGGATCAGTGAGACAAGAAAATGCTCTGTGTCAAATATGTCATCTTGGTGTTGCATTGGGGTTTATGATATAAATGTAGACTTCATTTCTGTAGTTTTATTGAGATAAATATATATATATATATATATATATATATATATATATATATATATACATACATATACACAGTATCTCACAAACCCCTCATTTTTTTTTAAATATTTTATTACAGTGGAACTTTGGATTACGAGCATAATCCGTTCCAGGAGAATGCTTGTAGTCCAAAGCACTTGCATATCAAAGCGAGTTTCCCCTAAGAAGTCAATGGAAACTAAGATAATTTGTTCTGCATTGACTTCTATAGCATGCAATTCCGCATGTGGCCAGGGTTGGGGGGGCACCGGAGAGCCCTGGAAATACTCAGGGACAGCTCGGCTGATCTCGGAAACCCTCAGAAAGGCTTGGAAACACCCGAGAACTGAGTATTTCGGAGTATTTCCGAACGAATCCGAACCGTTTGGAGTGCCCACGCACCTCTGGCCAAATGCGGTACAAATGCGGTACTGCAGTCAGGATTAAAAAAAAAAAAAGTTGCTCGTCTTTCAAAGCGCTTGTTAACCGCGTTACTCGGAAAAAACCAAGGTTCCACTGTATATCTTTTCATGTGACAATACTGAAGAAATTACACTTTGCTTCAATGTAAAGTAGTAAGTGTCTTGTATAACAGTGTAAATGTGTGTGTACTCCTCACCTGGTTGTCGCCACACACGCTTGACACCATCTGAACCAAATAAGTTTATCTTGGTCTCATCAGACCACAGGACATGGTTCCAGTAATCCATGTCCTTAGTCTGCTTGTCTTCAGCAAACTGTTTGCAGGCTTTCTTGTGCATCGTCTTTAGTAGAGGCTTCCTTCTGGGATGACAGCCATGCAGATCAATTTGATGTAGTGTGCGGCGTATGGTCTAAGCACTGACAGGCTGACCCCCACCCCTTCATCCTCTGAATCAATGCTGGCAGCACTCATATGTCTATTTCCCAAAGACAACCTCTGGATATGACGCTGAGCACGTGCACTCAACTTCTTTGGTCGACCATGTCAAGGCCTGTTCTGAGTGGAACCCGTCCTGTTAAACCGTTGTATGGTCTTGGCCACCGTGCTGCAGCTCAGTTTCAGGATCTTGGTAATCTTCTTATAGCCTTCTTATATATCTTATATCTTCTTATAGCCTGGGCCATCTTTATGTAGAGCAACAATCTTTTTTTTAAGATCCTCAGCAAGTTCTTTGCAATGAGGTTCCATGTTAAACTTCCAGTGACCAGTATGCGAAAGTGAGAGCGATAACACCAAATTTAACACACCTGCTCCTCATTCACACCTTGTAAACACTTACGAGTCACATGACATCAGGGAGGGAAAATGGCTAATTGGGCCCAATTTGGACATTTTCACTTAGGGGTGTACTCACTTTTGTTGCCAGTGGTTTAGACATTAATGGCTGCGTGTTGAGTTATTTTGAGGGGACAGCAAATTTACACTGTTATACAAGCTGTACACTCACTACTTTACATTGTAGCAGAGTGTAATTTCTTCAGTGTTGTCACATGAAAAGATATAATAAAATATTTACAAAAATATGAGGGGTGTACTCACTTTTGTGAGATACTGTGTGTATATATATATATATATATATATATATATATATATATATATATATATATATATTTACATTATATTACCAAAAGTATTGGGACGCCTGCCTTTACACCTACTTGAAATTTAATGGCATCCCAGTCTTAGTCCATAGGGTTCACAATTGAGTTGGCTCACCCTTTGCAGCTATAACAGATTCAGCTCTTCTGGGAAGGCTGTCCACAAGGATATATTGTACAGTAAAACTTCGAATTGCGAGCATAATTCGTTCCAGAAACATGCTTGTAATCCAAAGCACTTGTATATCAAGGCATATTTCCCCATAAGAAATAATGGAAACTAAAATGATTAGTTCCACAACCATTTATTCGTAAGTCCTTCCGTTTATAATCCATATAAAAAGATTATAGCAATGTGATTGGTTTGGTAACAATAAAATGTCCATCTACAAATGGAAGACTCCACAAGGAGATTAGAAACAAAATCCAGCAGGAGCTACAGAGTATAAAAGAGAAGAGAGGCGCCTCTAAGTGTAGAAATATGGTTACATTTAGTGAAGGAACAACATTTAGCAACTCACATGGTTGATGATGAAAATAGGCACATCCAAGTATGCAGGGATCCGGGGGAAGCTGTCCACATAGACCGTCCCCCGCACCGCCGGCTCTCACCGCTGTCAGTCTGCAATCGTGACCAGGAAGACAGTGCAGTAGAGCGATCTGAAAGTGTGGCTTGAACCCGGAAAGGATGATGTCAATGGTGTTGCGGAGGATGGTCTATGTAGACAGCTTTACCCCGGATGCCTGCATACTTAGATGTGCCTGTTTTATTTATCAACCGTGTGAGTTTGCTAAATGTTGTTTCTTCATTAAATGTAACCATATTGCTACACTTAGAGGCGCCCCTCTTCTCTTCTATCCCTTATCTTCTCTTCTCAGTTGTGACATGACACTACTCTTATATCAAGACATTGCTTGTAGATCAAGTCACAATTTATTAAAACATTTTGCTTGTCTTGCAAAACACTCTCAAACCAAGTTACTCTCAAACCAAAGTTTTACCGTATATGTATTACATGATTCAACAAATTAAAGATGAATTGTGCTTAATCAATGTTTTTAATCGCATCTGTGTTCTGAAATACTTCTCTCAGATCAAACAATGAAATATAACTAGCACAACATAATTTGGCAGGTACACATTCTTGGATGTTTGGAGGAAGCAAATTGTCTGGAATATGAACTTCAGGCCTTTGTAGAACAGCAATTTAAACATCTAAAGGAGGAGCTTAAAGAGATATCTGAGAGTACCCAACAGGTAATTACATGTTCAATATATAAAAATAAACTACATATGACCAAAGAGGAGTAAAGCTGCAGACCAGAGAAGTAAGCATTGTTTGATAAAATTATATTCTAATAGGTGGATTCAGAAAGACTTAGGCTGGCGTATCAGTAGATGCGCCAGCCTAAGTCTGAATGTGCGCCAGCGCTAATTTAAGCGTATCCTGGTAACCAGATACGCTTAAATTAGGCTCAGATACGAGTGTAAGTGTCTTACACCGTCGTATCCTAAAGTGTACTTTCTAGGCTGACCGCTAGGTGGCGCTTCCATTGCGGTCGGCCTAGAATATGTAAATGAGTAGATACGCCGATTCACGAACGTACGCTTGCCCGACGCAGTAAAGATACGCCGTTTACGTAACGCACTTTCAGGCCTAAAGTTATTCCATCAAATAGCTGGAATAGTAATGTTAAGTATGGCCGTCGTTCCCGCGTCGAAATGTGAAACTTTTACGTTTTTTGCGTAAGTTGTCCGTGAATAGGGCTGGACGTAATTTACGTCCACGTTGAAACCAATACGACCGTGCGGCGTACTTTTCCGCAATGCACACTGGGATATGTACACGGATGGCACATGCGCCGTTCGTAAAATACGTCAATCACGTCAGGTCACCCCATTAACATAAAACATGCCCCCTCAGCCGAATCTGAATTAGCCGCGCTTACGCCCGCCCGATTTGCGCTATGCCGCCGTAACTTAGCAGGCAAGTACTTTGTGAATCATGTACTTGCCTCGCTAACTTACGGCGGAGTAGTGTAAACACGATACACTATGCCGCCGCAAAGTTAGGGCGGTCTTTGTGAATCTAGTTACATGACAGTGGTTCTTAACTCCCGTCCTCAGAACCCACTAACAGGCCAGGTTTGCAAGATAACTGAAATACATCACAGGTGATATCATTTGCTGCTCAGTGATTTCAGTATTTTGGTCTGCATCTCCCCAAGGTAATACTTAAAATCTGGCCTCTTAGTGGGTCCTGAGGAAAAGAGTTGAGAACCACTGTTGTAAGAGAATAATACTTATTGTTCACTTTGATATGTAAAATATTTGTTTTTGGTGTAAATATCCTATTTACATCTATATCACTAAAAAAAAATCTGTCATTCTAAGAAAGTACAACTATTAAAGTGGAGTTCCACCCATAAATATAACATTACATCAGTAGTTTTAAAAAAATGTCATTAGTCCTTTACGAATTTTTTTTTTTTTTTTTTTAGATGCCTTCAAAGTGTTGTTGCTAGGCAGAATAGTTAATCTTCCCACTTCCTGCACCTCGGTGCTTAAAGCGGGGGTTCACCCTTAGAGGGCACTTTTCCCCCTTCGCTTCCTGCTCGTTATTACTAGGGGAATCGGCAATTTATTTTAAAATATGTGCAGTACTTACCCGTTTACGAGACGCATCCTCTCCGTCGCTTCCGGGTATGGGCTTCGGGAATGGGCGGTCCTTCTTGATTGACAGGTTTCCGAGAGGCTTCCGACGGTCGCATCCATCGCGTCACGATTTTCCGAAAGAAGCCGAACGTCGGTGCGCAGGCGCAGTATAGAGCCGCACCGACGTTCGGCTTCTTTCGGCTACGAGTGACGCGATGGATGCGACCGTCGGAAGCCTCTCGGAAGAATGTCAATCAAGAAGGAACGCCCGCTCCCGAAGACCCATACCCGGAAGCGACGGAAGAAGATGCAGCTCGAAAACGGGTAAGTACTGCACCTATTTTAATATAAATAGCCGATTCCCCTAGACCGAACGAGCAGGAAGCTAAGGGGAGATTTTTTTTTTTTTTTTAAATGGGTGAACTCCCGCTTTAATGCTTCCTAACCTACACCGCACAGACTCCTGGGAATGTAGTGGGTGTAACTTTCCAGGAGTCTGTGCACTCCCCAGTCTCAAAGAATCATGTCACTTGGACAGCACAGGTGCTGAAACCTGATCTGACACTGCTTGTGCAGCACTGAGCATGTGCGAGATCTGCAAGGCTGAAATCCAGGAAGTCATACAGTCTGGCTTCATGATGCCCACACTTAAGATGGCCCCAGTCAATTTCTATTTTATAAAGTGTCTAAATGCTGTAACAACAGAATAACTTTACTAGAATACATTAAGCTTGTGTATTACAGGGGTATTTATATTTAAAAAGTGAAATTGTGGCCGGAACTCCGCTTTAAGGCAACTCAGTTCCATCAGAGAAACCGGTCTGCTGGGCACGCTATGTAAAACTTGCCCAACATTGATAGAAATTTGGCATATATACTTTTACTTGTACTGTAAACTAATCTTAGTCATTTTTTTAATTAACCAAAAATATTTTCAATTGAAAATAAATTCACATTTGCAGTTAGTGGTTATTACAATTCAATAACTACTCTAGCATGTGTGTTCTGCTTGATCTTTAAATAAGATTTAAATGAATTAATTAATTACTGTTTATCATTTAAGTTATGGTAATTTCCAAACTCCTACTTCTCAGAATATATTTAAGTAACAACTGTAACAATATATATCTTGTTACAGTGCAAAATGGTGTCATCAGAACAAAAGGGGAACGTTCCATTAGACGAACAAGCATTATTCAAGCAAGCCAAGCAGGCAGAAGTGGAACAGGCTCACAGAAAACAAATTTTAGATGAACGCCTGAAACTCCAGGACCAGCTGGAACGAGGAGAATTGAGTGATTTGCTGAAAGAGGTCAGGGAAAGTTGGCTGCACTGTCTAACTACAAGTTCAGATTTTTTCAAATGCTTTCTCAATTCTCAGCCATCCTCACTGGCCCTCTCAATACACACAGATAGGACTTATACAGCACATTAGGAGGACCATAAGGAAAGATAGTGTCAGGTCATCTGAGTCCAGGTGACAGATGCACCCTGTTGGGGTCTGGTGTGCACCGCAAAGTAGTGGACCCTATGGCTGACTGTTGCGGATGGAGTTCTAGGATATACAGGAGAGCAGATACTCTGTAGTACCAACACGGATTACACTGGGAGCTAGAGCATGATATTTCCCAGGGCTTGAAATCTAAGAGCCAGCGGGTGTTCACCAGAGGCCCCTAGTGGTGGGGATGGATTTAGCTGCAGTCTGGCTCCAGGTCGAGACCCCTAGGGCCTCCCAGCTCACACTCACAGTAGACTACAGGGAGGTAGAGTGGAAACAGCATACTGCGACAACAAAGCATAGTCAGGAGATCAGGGCAACAAGCAGGTAAGGATAGTCGGGAGATGGCCAAAGGTCGGGGTAACAAGCTGATAATGATAGTCAAGAACAAGCCAAGATCCATAACTGGAATCAGACATAGAAGACACAGCAAGTCGCACACGAAAGTCAAACACACAATATTGATCAGCAGAGCTGGCTTGCAGAGCACGGATTAATAAAGAGTTCCCTCATAGGGGTTGAGGGAGAGCCATGCTTTGAGGAGAGATTACTTAATGAGCCAGGTGAGAGTGGCTGGCCTCTTAAGCAGAACACATGGAGAGGTAAGCTGACAGACAAACATTACTGCATACCCATGACAGCTAGTACAGATTTAGAAATGTTCTATATGATTACAAATTTACATAATTGACATTTCTCAGACCTTTGGAATTTTAGGATATAAAAAAATAATTAAACCTACTTAGAGGAAAAAAAAGAATTTCCGTGTATATGTAAGCTTTTAGCATGCTTGATATTTTCTCCTATAGCTAGTAGCGAGCAATATAGGTTTTATTAATTAAATATTTCCTACTATTATTATGTACAGTAGCTCCCTCTATAGAAAGTGAAATTTAGGTCTTATAGGGTTTTAAAAAGATTTATGTGCTTTTGATTTTCGTGTAAGGGCCCTTTCACACGTACGGACAGTATGTCCGTATTTCATCCATCCGTTTTTGGATGAAAAAGAGACATACATTAATCCCTATGGGATAGCGGGTGTCAGCAGATGAACTTCCGCGGACACCCGATCTCACCGGTCCCTGCTATGTATATGAATGGTGGTACTCTTGCGCTATCTATGCTGGACACTGGGGGGCACTGCTACAATCACCTGATAGTCTGCCTTAAACAGAAAAAATACAAATATAGATAGGTGGTGGTGAAGCACTGTAAAAACTAATAACACAAAAAATAGGGGTACCCATGTGGGTAGGTGACCCTGGTGAGAAATAAATAAATAAATAAAAAACTAAGTGACTACTAAAAAAGGGGAAGAAGGTGAATACAATAACATATGATGTGAACACTAAGTGACACAGTGTAACAGGCTGGATATACCAGGTAGACAATAATAAAGGTTAGTACACAAATGTGAACAAATCAATAGCTCACACAAGCTAAAATTTCTGTGCTGTATGTAGCAACACACAGAAACAATGCATAGCAAAAAACATGTGAAGAAAATCCATAGGAATGGTGACACCAAAACCCAAAAGAAAAAAGTCCAGTGTTTAAATAAAGCAGACTTCAGTGCGCACACCTCTTGTGGTACTAAATGCTCACCTCAGAGCCATAGCACGGATGTCTCACAGTACCACAGATGTCTCCCTAGATGTGCAACCACACTGGTATATGCTGGAGAGGGCTCCTCGTCAAGTGTTCATACAAACATGGAAGCAAAAATAAAAATAAACGGAAAATAGCATAATCCTGTGGGAAAACTTGAAATGGGTTTGATATATCACATATACACGCACTCACATTGAGGCTGTGGATAGTGGACCTATCTCCACGAACGCCGCGTTCATATCCGGAACTGGTTGTTGGAAATTCACTGGTAAGCAGGGCAACTTTCGCTTTTTCTGTGTCTTCCACCTCCTGTCCGTGGTATCAGCCAGTGCTCAGGGGGTATAAGATGGAAGGAAAAAGAGGGGGGCCCATAGTGCAGTATCTCATAAAATGTATTAAGGTACAGGTAGTAACAAGTCAAAAACTCACATTTTAAAATACAGACAGCAGCAAAACACCTACGAGCAGCGAGCTCGTCTCATCGCCGTCGGTCTGTGTCAGCTCTGTAACTCCTATTCCCGACTAGTGTTCGTCACATCACGTGCCCTTATTTTAACACTGGACTTTTTTCTTTTGGGTTTTGGTGTGACCATTCCTATGGATTTTCTTCACATTTTTTTTGCTATGCATTGTTTCTGTGTGTTGCTACGCACAGCACAGATATTTTAGCTTGTGAGCTATTGATTTGTTCACATTTGTGTACTAACCTTTATTATTGTCTACCTGGTATATCCAGCCTGTTACACCGTGTCACTTAGTGTTCACATTATATGTTATTGTATTCACCTCCTTCCCCTTTTTTAGTAGTCACTTAGTTTTTTATTTATTTATTTCTCACCAGGGTCACCTACCCACATGGGTACCCCTATTTTTTTGTGTTATTAGTTTTCACGGTCCCTGCTATGGTCTGATTCTGCAGACGGAGTAAAATCCTATTTTTCCATCCGTCTGCAGAGCGGATCGAGTGAACATGGACAGATGGTCCGTGTTCATCCGATCCCTCTATAGGGGAGAGCAGAGATCTGACAGGGCGGTCCCTGCAGTGTGCAGGGACCGCCTTGTCATTTGTCGGCTCAGCGGGGATCAATGGAGCGATCCCCGCTGAGCAAGCGGATGAGACATGTACGGATCCTCACGTGATCCGTACATGTGAAAGGGGCTTAAAGGTTTAGGTTACTTCACTTCATTTGTAAGTTTTTTTTTGTTGGAATCATTAAAGTAATTGTATTTAATGTGGGGGCTGGGAAGAGGGGTGGTCAAAGCAGCTCCAATAAATATTTTTGTAGCAGAAGTCTTGTTAATACAGCTCCTTCTTGTTCCATGTGGTAGTAGATGTGACGAACTTACGCTGAGGCGAAGCCCAGATTCAAAGCACAAGGACAGAGCTATCTACAGTAAATGTATTTCATATACAGTTTAGCCCAATGCTACATTCATTGTGAATCTATTACACTGATGTGATTGTTTTTTAAAGGGATCTTCTGAAAGCCTGGTCTTTTCAGACCATTCTGTAGAAGTATTTTTACTATGTGTAGTCACTTATAAAGATTGCTGACCTAATATAACTATTTGTTTGGGCCTTAATATTGTTTATTGTTGCTTATATTTTAGAAACTTGTTAAGGAACATGATGAAACTATCACTTTTCTAGAGAAGGCTCTTCAGCACAGTCTTGAGAGGCTAGATATGAAAATTGAAAGGGAACTATTGATAAAGAAAAAACTAGAAGAGTCCAGCAATCCAGATCTGGATACACGCCACAGAAATCCCAACTTACAGAACAGTGACCAGAAGATTCTAACTCTATTGGTAGACAGTATGTACATGTATTATATTGCAGTTGCAAAAGAAAAATCACGATATATCCACACTTTCTAACCTAAGATGACACACCTGTGTGCCAATAGTCACATTACATTTCCTCTTTTGTGGATCTTTAAATCTTCATAAAAATAATGTTTTTTAATGACAGTGTTGAGAATGTTCCAAATTTCTATGAGACTGTAAGCAACAAAGTACTCATGCACATGGGGAAGGGAGACAAGGTCAAGTCAACACAGAGGCAGTTCAGTTCCGTGTATTGGGAGTTTTGACGGCTAGTATTAATACGTAGAGTTTTATTTTACTAAAGGCAAAGAGGCTGTTATCTTAGCAAATTTTCACTTTGTTAGGGAATTTTTCCCTTAGTGAATCACGTGAAGCTCTGCTGACTTCTATCATCCAGGCATGTGTAAGCAAAATTACTGTTATTATCATTTTCCTTGCATGTAATTGATTATTTTTTACAAATTGAAATTTCACCACACTTGTACTATTAGCAGTGGGAAAACTCCCTTGCAAAGTGAACATGCTCTACTTTTTTTCATAATCAAGTGCTTCTATGCAAAGTATTAATCTTTAATCTGCACTTAAAGTATAACTAAAGGCAATTTTTTTTGTTTAGTTTTGGATAGAATGGAGAAGGTTTAGAACCTCTGTCCGTTTTTACTGCTGTCTGTGCCCTCATTAAAGAGATTCACCCTCTCTTTGTGTCCTGTTTACCATTATCTTTGAAAGGGAAATTAAAGAAAATCCCAAATTGTGGGTTGTGCCCTGAAAAGTAATTTATAGAAAATCTTCCAATGGGGACACTAGTTTTAATGACCTCGTACGATCCAAAGGATTTCCCCTAATTTGAAAGAATTTCCTCTCACTTCCTGTCTGGCTATGGGACAGGAAGTTAAGGGAAATCTTTAAAATTGGACACAGGTGGTGTAAAAAAATCTGACAGGGGTTATTAGGACACATTTACCTGTCCAGTGATCCTGCGATGTCAGTCAACTTTTCCATCTGCCCTTGGGTGCTGCCACCGCCATTGTTTGTAAGGGAATCCAGCAGTGAAGCCTTGTGGCTTAACAGCTGGTTCCCTACTGCGCATGCACAAAGCGCGCTGCGTTTTGTGAATTGGGGGAAGGAGGAGGGGAGCCAGAGGGGGGAAAGGGGCAGATAAGTGAAGATCCCACTTTTGGGTGGAGCTCTGCTTTAACCTCCTTTTAACCCTTAGTTAACCCATATTGTTTATATTAATTCCCTCATCTTCCACTTTACCTAGCTTTACTTGTTTGTACTGTATATTTTTTAAAAGATGTCTCCATTTCACTTGTATATAATTTAACAAAAGCTCTTGTCTATATTTGTATTGTGCAGATATAAGCATATTTCAAAAAGCTGACCAAATTGCAGCTGCCAGAACTACACTTTTAGTTCATTGTATGTATACTTCAATTTTCCCTGCAGGTATAGTATGTTTTTTTTTTTCTGTTACTCTGGCATAATTGAAGTTTAATGTAAAACTCAAGGATGCATCATCAGCTCTTGGCATGTTGTTTTTGGGAAAATTAGTTCTTAGGTCTTTTAGTGGTGAGAGTAAAAGAAAAAGACAAAAATATGGTCTATCTGTTGCTGACACCTAACCTTGGAGGGGCTGAAAATCCCTCGCTGACGTCAGACAGGAGGAGGGCAGGAGAGTGGCGGGCGGTCACATGAGCACCTTGCAGCGCTCTAAAATGACAAAGTTATTATAGTAGCAGGAAGAGAGGGATGGGGAGCAGATCGGCACTGAGACTAGCCGATAGGCAGCAAGGGAGGGGGAAAGGGGGGGAGAGGGGCAACAGGGGGCTGTCTCTTTTATAAGCAGCCATGATAAACGTGGTCAGTTTACAGAGGGGAGGGCAGCACCTGGTAGGATCAGTCAGGTATTTTAGATTATAAAAAGTGACAAATTACACAGCACAAACACTGTGCTGTTATTCATGCGTTAAAGGAATAAGGTCATTTTGTTTTTTGAGGGGGTTACAACCACTTTAAGTTCTTTAGCCCTTGTTCACATTGGAGTAACTTGCCATGCGATTTTTTGACAGGTCAAATCGCACCATATTGTCGGCAATGGCACTGTTCAAATTAGTGCTTTGCGGTGCCCAATCGATTTGAAGATGAGTTCCTGCACTACCTTGGGTGATTTAGGGTGTGACTTACTGCAAAGACGTCACCTGAAGTCACACTGTATATATATATATATATATATGTAGTTAGGACCTTTAGATCTTATCCTGTCAACAATTTAACTGAACAGATGTTCACAACAATCTTTAGGCTTCATTTCCACTGGCGTTTTTACATCCACTTGTGTTAACCTTTTTTACAGCTTAAAAACGCCTGTCAATGTTTATTTTGTAAAAAAAAAAAAATTGGAGCTCAAAAACGCAGCGGTAGCGTTTTTGAGCGTTTTGAGCGTTTTTGAGCGTTTTCGAGCGGTTTTTAATGTCTGGCGTTTTTACAGCTCTACTCTGGAGCTTCAGAACGCCCTGGCCCTGCGTTTTTTTACAGCTCAAAAACGCCTATGCCATTCGCAGCTCAAAAACGCCTATGTGGGCATGATGCCATAGAATAACATGGACAGGCTTTTTTAAGCTGTAAAAAACGCTCAGAAAAGTGGCTGTAAAAACGTCAGTGGAAATGAAGCCTAAATGTTACTTTTGTGTTTTTTTTTTGTGCAAAACATTTTACTAAAAAATGTCATACATGTATCATAGTATTAGCAATGTCTGACACTAATTAAATATCTTTACTCCTCCTTGCCTGGTTAAACAGATGAAAATACAAGCAAACTTCAAGAATCCTCACTGTTGCTAACTCTACTGAAAGAAGTAGACAATCAGCTGAAAGCCAATGTTCAGAGTACTAAGCTAACGGGAGTCAAGAATGATTCAGGTAGGAAAGTTGATTTTAATGTACCATATGTATCATGGTGAGCTATTTTCTCATTACATAAATATACCAGGGACCAGGCAGAGTGATGCCCCGTACACACGATCAGAAATTCCGACAGCAACAGTCAGATGTGAGCTTTTGAATGGAAATTCCGACCGTGTGTATGCTCCATCAGACTTTTGCTGTCGGAATTTCCGCCAACAAAAGATTTAGAGCTGGTTCTCAAATTTTCCGATGGAAAAAAATTCCTATCAGAAAATTTGATCATCTGTAGCAATTCTGATGCGCAAAATTATTATTTTACCATGATGAACCTGGAGGGAAAAATGCTATATGACCAGATGTTTTATGAATAAACTGTAGCATCACAAAGGAGTGTATTTATAAAACATCCGCATAGCTTTTTTTCTATCATAACTGCATGTAAATGCATTTGGTGAGAATGGGACAAAATCTAATGTCTATAGGCTATATTCTCTGCAGACCGAATGGTAATCCTTGCAAAAAGTGTGTATGGGGAAAGTACCACATTATGGCCAGCAGAGCATATTCGGTGGTCATCTAGTGGTCATAATGCAATGTTTCCCCATTCACACTATTTTTGTTATAATGAACATATGATCTGCAGAGAATATAGCCTAAAAAAAATAGATTTTGCCCCATTCACACAGAACAAAATACATGCAGTTTTAGGGGTAAAAAAACAATGCAAAATTTGTATACATTAAAAACACCTCTTAAAGTGCACTATTAGTTTTGCAGCAAATGTTACGTGTTACAAACGCGTTTTGTTTTACATTAAGAAAGTTATGGAATATTTGGGAAGTAGGCTATTAAGTTTTTATTGCTAAGTGGTCAAGCCACATATAACAAACCTTTCTTTTGAATCCACAGATGAGAATTCTTTACCAAAAAATGCATTCAGAGATATTGAGGATTTACAGGTAAACTGCGAAGGAGATCTAAGTCCTGTTCATCCTGAAGATCTATCAGGCAGAGAGTTTGTAATATACCAATATGGGATTTATATCTTGCAGCTCTTAAAATCACATTTTAATGTAAGTATCTCTGTTTTTTATATACCAAATTTTTCTATATTCATGGGTTTTGCAATGTGTTCCCCCAATAGGGACAAGAGAAGACATTTACTGCAAACTTATGGTGATCAAATAGGGAACAGTGGGCCAGATCCACAAAAGGGATACGATGGCGTATCTACTGATACGCCGTCGTATCCCTGTTTCTATCTTTGGAACTGATCCACAGAATCAGTTTCCAATAGATAGGCAGAAGATCCGACATGTGTAAGGGACTTACACTGTCGGATCTTAGGATGCTGTACCGCATCCGCCGCTGGGGGCATTTTGAGTCGAAATGCCGCTTCGGGTATGCAAATTAGCACTTACGGAGATCCACAAAGCTTTTCAGCTTCGTTTTTACTCCGTAAGTTTTAAGTTGCATGTGTAAAATTAGGGCTGCTTTTACAAAGTGTAAACTGTTTACACCTTGTAAAAGTAGACCCTTCTTTCTCGCGACGCTGTTTTTTTTCAGTTTTTTTTGCCCGCCGTAACTTTTTTTTTTCCCGACGCAACTTTTTTTACCCGGCGCGATTCACAAAACTCGGCGTAATGTAAAACCGTGCAAAGCACGTCGGGAAAATGACGTCGGGAGCATGCGCAGTACGTCCCGCGCGGGAGCACGCCTAATTTAAATGGGACTCGCCCCATTTGAATAGGACCGCCTTGCGCCGGCCGGATTTAAGTTACACAGCAGAAAATTTCTAGGTAAGTGCTTTGTGGATCGGGCACTTAGGTAGAAATTTTCCAGCAGTGTAACTTAAATGGGAATTTTTAAGTTATGGCGGCTGGCTGTGGATCTGGCCCTGTATGCCTAGTTATGTATAAAAGGGGGGGGGGGTTGGGACTTTAAATGAGGCGCATAAATATGTTTGCCACCATCCCGGGTTCAAGTAAATAAAAAGGGAAATTTGGGACTTTGAATGAGGCTGTTGGCTAGTTATAGTAACCATTTTCTGAATATGCCTAGTTATAGTAACCATTTTCTGAATATGCCTAGTTATAGTAACCATTTGCTGAATGTGAAGCAAACATTCAGGTAATGTTACCTAAAGTGCAAAGTGTTGAAGATCGAAAAAACAAGTTCACTTAAAGGCAGATACTTCTACTTACCTATCCTTCACTCTCCTTCCACTCCTTTCAATGCCAGGAGTGAGAAGAAGAAGCCCTATGTGGGCTATGTCCTAGTTGGAGCTAGGAACAGGGAAGGTGATTATCACCCCATCCTCTATGTGCAGCAACTGCTCCCTGAGCACTGGGGCATAAATAAGGGAAAGAAAAAGGGGCCAGTCCAAATTCTGCCTCCTCCCTCCCTCCTCCACACACCTGGTCATGAGCTCTGCATCTTTTGCCTAGTGTTCTACATCCCAACACTGCTCATGACCATGTTTCTCTATTGTCTGTGTTCACCTGCATGTTGATTCCAGGCACCCACATCATTTTCTATATAGGCATGAGGAGGGTGGCCTTAAACAGGGCACAACCTGTTAAGCCACTCCCCTCAGCACTGCCATTGAGCACTTTCCCACTGGCAGGAGAGGCTGAAGGAAAAGCCAGTAATGTCACTAAAGGAGCGATTGAGTGTGTTTATATGAATGTGTATATACAGTAGGGATGCACCGAAATGGAAATTTCAGAACCGAAACGAAACCGAAATGAAAAAAAAATTCAGACCGAAACCGAAAATTACTTTTCTTTTTTTCCCCTATTTCAATTTTTTTTTCAATAATTGGATGTATTACACGAGACATTTTAATTAGCTTCATTGATTTAAAATAACCAGAATTGAAAAGCTCCAATTCAATATAATAAAATCCAAACTTTTATTTAAAAAATTAGACACAAATAGTATATAATTGGTTACAGTGGCTGCGTTTGATGGGCACAGTGGCGACGTGTGATGGTAGAGTGGCGACATGTGATGGCACAATGGCTGCGTTTGATGGGCAAGGCCGCTGCGTTTGATGGGCACAGTGGTGACGTGTGTTGGCACAGTGGCTGCGTTTGATGGGCACAGTGGCTGCGTTTGATGGGCACAGTGGCTGGGTTTGATGGGCACAGTGGCTGGGTTTGATGGGCACAGTGGCTGCGTTTGATGGGCACAGTGGCGACGTGTGATGGCACAGTGGCGACGTGTGATGGCACAGTGGCGACGTGTGATGGCACAGTGAGGCTGCAATTAATGTTTTTTTTGGTAGTCAGAGAAGACAAGCATGGCTCAATAACACACAAACGTTTTTTAAAAAAAACGTTTGTGTGTTATTGAGCCATGCTTGCCTTCTCTGACTACCAAAAAAAACATTAATTACAGCCTCACTGTGCCTCTGTGAATAAATAGCAGATACTTTTTTTTTATCTGCCATTTTTTCATTAGGGAAGTGCTGGTCAGTCTCAGTTAGTTAACCCCCCTCCCCCTGCTAGTGCTTACTTTTTTTTATCAGGTTACGCTGCTAGGTTCCTCCTAGGCAGGCAGTGTGGTTATTCTGACTCTGACTGTCACAGGCTCCGACACAGCTCCTGGCCTGCCCAGCGCTCCGAGTCCTCCCTCACCTCCGGCCGTGACGTCACGCCGCTGGACTAGACCAAAAGACTCCCCCATAGGGGGGAGTTCAAATACCAGGAAATGGAGCTAGGAGGAATCCGGTGGAGCACGATCGGCAGTCGGCACGCAATTTGTACAGTGCCGCTGCCGCTGCCCACGCTATGTACATGTCTGGCGGCCAGCGTGTGTGTCTGGCGGTCTGTGTATGTATTAGAACTGTGCCCCCTTGTAAACGAAATGGTCCCGCCCACAGCGTTCATTATCGGCAATTCTAATGTGTTTCGGCAGGGACCCAAAAATGCTGTTTTCGGCCGATATGTATCGGCCACCGATATATCGGTGCATCCCTAATATACAGTATATGGGAATAGCAGTGTGCGTGTACACAATCTGTGCATACAGTGTGTGTGTGAATAGGGGGTACTGCTGTGCTAAACATAAGGGGGCGCTGGCATGAATCATAGAGAATGCTGGGCTGACTATACTTTTGACTTCTGCACTGTATGTTACAACTATAACCACTGCAGTCTGTGCGTTATCCACTCCTGACCCTTTACTTTGTACATTACATACACCTAACCCTGCAGTATTTACATTACATATTTCTGACCCCTGCAATCTGTAGGCAGGCTCACATTTTAAGCCCATACAATTGCATTTCTGCCATACCTACATTTCATTTTGTTTCTCCTCTGGGGGCCCAGTGCCTCAAAATCCTGTAATCTGTGAGAGCTGAACAAAAAAAAATTCTATGCCCCTGTTTGAGTGGCCAACTGCCAAGCACAAGTGCACCACATAGGAAGAAGGTCAATGAGTCACATGATTCAAAATATTTAGAAATAACAGGTATATAATATCTTTGTTCATGTCAGCAGGGATCTGTCTGAAGGGGAGGTGGCTATATGCAGGGAGGTACTGGGCAGCTGAGTAAATCTATTGCTTTGCATTGCAAGGACAAATCACAGGTTTGCTTTAGATGTAGATGTTCACATCTCCATTGGGCAGATTTGCTTTTACGTCTTGCCTTGGTCATAGGAACAGTAAATTGTATGAAGTCACTTAAGGATACTGGGGAGAAATAGAAACTATGACCACAGGTAATACGAACATAAAAATCAAAAACGGAACTGTGGTGTCCAATATACAGTACTCTAACACACAACACTCCCCACATATAAAAGTTAAAAACATCACACAATTTAAGAATATTGCCCACAACACGCTGAACATAAAGCCACCAGCCAAAAATGTGTAGAAAAAAACTTACAACACAGTAAGGTACTTCAAGAGAACCCTACATTGGTATGACCAGGGTCATGCATAGTATGCTGAAACTGTTATGTAGTATATTATACAAAGTAAGAGTGCAATGAAAATATGTATTAAAAATGTAGTGAAATAATAAAGTGCATTGTGTGAACTGATACTTATATACTGTATATAGATATCTTATATAGATATAAAATCTGACAGATGAATAAAGGATGGTTCAATCCCAGGCAAGATGTAGCTTGTTGGAGCATGGCTGCTGTAGGAAGACAGTCCATGCATGTTGAGGCTCGCTACCTTTCCATCAGGAGCTTAGAAAAATAACATTATCTGTCAATGTTTATTGCCTATTACTTCATGTTCACCTAATATGTTTCAGTATTACACTGACCTTATTACTGTTATATGTTCACATCTTGTACCATTGTACCCCTTTCTTTTTTATGGTTAATAAAACTTATTTGGAACAAAAAAAAAGAGAAAAATCTTAGGGAACTTACTCTTTCTCACTCAGTTTGCCCTGGATTTGGGCTTTCATTTTATGGCTGAATCTGTTACATTTATTAATATGTTATGTAATTACTTTTACAGATTGGAGATCTCTCTTTGCAAATGGCCTCTTCTTTGCCAAATAATAATTATCACGGCAATGCGTTCACTCAATCTTTCTTGTATTTGGTAAGTAACTCCATATGTTTAGAACACTTAACTTATAAATGTCCCCTTATTTATTGCACAGGATTCCATAATGTAGAACTTTATTTTTAAGTAAACCACCACTTTTTTTTTATATTTAAAAGTAGAACTGCCCTAAAAACATATAGTCGCCACTTACAATACATACATTACATTATAATGTAACTCATATTCACCTTTTCTAAAACTTCCCTTGCATCCTCATGGAGAACCTGCCGTTTATGTCTGTGAAGGTTCTCACTCATCCAGGTCATGGTGTAGCGAATAGTAGTTAGTCACATGTAGCTGGACTTGTTCTGTAAATTTGAAGACATTTTGCAGCTTCTTCTTCAGTTCTGAACAAATTCAGCTATAACTACTGTACTATAATCTTCTGCTTAAAGCGGAGGTCCGCCTAAAAAAAAAAAAATATATTAAAAGCCAGCAGCTACAAATACTGCAGCTGCTGACTTTTAGTAAATGGACAATTACCTGCCCAGGGTGCCCGCAATGTTGGCAGCGGAAGCCAATCAATCACTCGGCTCTCGGCTGCCCCAGCCGCCATCCTCTGTGAGGGAATCTGGAAGTGAAGCCTTGCGGCTTCACTTCCCTGTTCCCTACTGCACATGTGCGAGTCCCGCTGCGTGTCCTCATTGGTCCCCGCTATCTTCTGGGACCTGTGTGTTTCCCAGAAGACAGTGAGGGAGGACAGTGTAGGCACCGGACATGGTGTAGGTCACTGCGATCACTACGTGATCTATGCCAGGAAGTGGGAGCAAATACCTGTATTACACAGGTATCCGCCCCCCCTCCCCCTGAAAGGTGCCAAATGTGACACCGGAGGGGGGGGGGGAATACGAAAAGTTGAAGTTACATTTTTTGTGTGGAACTCCACTTTAAAGTCTGAAGCCCTGTACACACGGCCGGGATTCTCAACAGGAAAAAAAAATTTGTTTTGTTGATTCCTGGCAAGATTTTCTTGCCGGCCGGGTGTACACACGTATGTTTCAAAAGAACCGCCATTCTTTTGAATGACACGAACGCAGTGACGTCATCGACTACAATGAGCATGCGTTCCTCACATTCAATGCCGTCGCCGCCATCTTGCTTCACCCTACCTATGCCTTGGAAGCTACCGCACAAGTCATTTCGAGCATGCGCCGGTTTCCATGGAGACAGGTAAATATGCACACGCTTGGGTTTCTCGGCAGGAAAGCAGGTTCTCTATTTTTCTCGTCTAGATTCTGAGCAGTTTTCTCGATGAGAAACCTCAAAGCCTCGTACTCACACACGGTATACTCGGCAAGTAAGCTCTGCTAGCAGTTTTCTTGCTGTTTCTGGCCGTGTGTACGAGGCTTAAGTTCACTTATTGCACCATGTTACACCCCTTTTTAGGGTGTAACATGTAACATAGTGAAAATTCCCCCACATAACCCTCTTACACACACACACACACACACAGAACACACGCACCCACACACATGTCCTCACAACAAAATTTGACTATTTGAGAAACACATAATTTTTTTTAAAGCCTTGCTTTAAGGGGCCTGTAAAAGCTACAGGATGATTTTTACATTTTTAGCTCCATGGGCAGAGACAATGTTCACGCATAGACCAAAGTAGGTCAGATAGACTGACAACACTGCTGCTAATTGAGAGGCAGCTGCTTAGTGTTGCCAGCACAAAATGTTCTAGTACTGCAGAAGTCCCTAGTAAAAAAAACGTTGCAGATTCACAAAAATGTATTTACTCAAATAAAAAAACTGTATACAGTGAAGCGTGATGCGATACCCAAAAATGTATTTCAAGCTCACAACTACTTTATTGTTTATTTCCCCAAATATACACAAACCTTATTATTATTATTATTATTATTATTATTATTATTATTATTATTATTATACAGGATTTATATAGTGTGCAGCACTTTACTTTACATAGCAATACCTCTAAAATTACTGTTAAGCTGGCCATATATGGGTAGAAATTCAAACGTAAATTTTTAGGAAAAGAATGCTCCATTCATTTTCATAATTATTAGTGGGTCAAATCAACATACATTTCCTACTGCAGTGACTAGAAGATTCGAAGAAGGAGAATGAAAATTGTTTCTCGAACTAATGATTTTCTAACACTGTACGTGGTTTTCATTTGGTAAAGTTCATTCATTCCATAATCAAATTAAATTTGCATTTAATGCAAACAAAATCCTTCAAACTACATTCAAATGTTCTGAGAATGTTCTGATTATTTTTGTACAAAAGACTTTTCCTTTGAATTTTCATTTGAAATTCTATCCATCTATGGCCAGCTTTAGGCTCAGCATTAGAAAGCCGCATACAATAAATGTATTTGTTTGCTAAAACAATTTTATCTCAGAATTCAGGCATAGTCAATAACACTATAATAAAATAAAAAGTTGTAAGTCTAATGCAAGACTATGTATAACTATAAGATCCAATCTTTTTTACAGAGAGCTGAGAACAAACTCTTTGTTCCTCGAAAGTACCTCCAATCTGTTGGAAGCTTTACTCTTCTACTTGTTCACTGCATATCTCACATCCTTTCTGATGGATTTGAGGATGACTCAAATCCTTTCTTCCTGAGGACCTTCTACCAGGTACTTTTCATGTTACCAATGGTGGTTTATAATATGAATTTCTAACAAATAGAGTAAAGCTATATAATCACACAGCTCACCTAATGGTGTAGATAATATATTGTTTATTTTACAACTATATTATATATTTGAATAACAATTACAATTTTGGAGAATGTGCAGACAACTTTAAACAGAAAAAATAGTGATCATATATGGTGAAGAAAACCAATAGCGGGAAAAGGAAGATGTTGAAATAAAATTATGAAAGCAATATCAAATTCTAATGTTTAAATTTTAAAAAGAATAAACAATTAAGAAATTAGAATGAACAAATAAATCCAGAGTAAAAACTGTATGCTCATCTTGAAAAGTCATACAAATTGTGTCTGGATGTATGCCACAGTGATTTGCCAAGAACACAACTGGGTACCCCTCGTCAATTAGCTGGGCCATGAGCACATATAGGCCCAGTTTCGAAACATCCATTTGTATCAGGAACTTTTCTGAAACTCTGGTTCCTGGCATAAAGTCTGATTCAATTGCTAGAATGCTGCTCCTGCTTCAGGTCTCCAGTGAATGACAGTGAAGGCTTTTCACGTTCCGTAGGAAAAAACAATGGCACTGCTGTAGCCAGACCAGTAATACAGTGGGGGGGGGCATGTGAGGGATGAAAGGGGAATAAACTGTTCAACATTCAGAGGGAAGAGGCAGCTCCCCTATGTAGGTCATGAGTTAACCTAATATATAAAAACAGAAAAAAACTATCTGAATGTAGAGTGTTGGAAACAGCTATTAGGTAATTAATTGGTATTGCACACACATGTAATGGAGGATACAGTATGTGAGGCTACGGCAGTATGCTGAGCCTGCATGGGATAGAGCAGAGGGAGAAGTGGGCTGCCGCGCTCTGGGGTAGTAACAGCCTCTGATTGGTCAGCTGCGGCAGCCCCCTTCTCTGATAGGTCCGTTCGCGTGAGGTAAAACCCGCACTGGACGAGCCTATATAAGGGAGAGGCTGAGGCGATTTGCTCAGTCACATCTCCTGACAAGCAGCATCGCCCGCCTCTCCCTCTCTCTCAGGATGAAGCGCGCTGTGCAGGACAGCCGTGAGGAGCTCTTATGTAGACTCCTAGAGAAGGCGGAGAGCAGGGGAGGTGAAGAGTGGCTGAAGCGTTGCCTGTCTGAGGAGAGTGGCTCTGTTTTATCTGTCAGCCCAGCTGCAGTACCAGAGATGAGCGTGGGCGCCCCCAGGAAACAGCCTGGAAGGAAAAAGAAATGTAAGACCAATAATTTAGCTCCTCAAGCTGAGGGAGCTGCAACAAGAGGTGCTTCTTGCCAGCAAGGGAGCAGCGCTGCCTCTTCCCCCCCTCCTGGGGACTTGGGTGAGCATGTTTTACCTGAAGTTGTTTTCAGTAATGTTAACCAGTTATCTGCATTTTCTAGTCTAATTGAATCTTTGTCTGTCATTGTGCAGCAGTTCAAAGGTATACATGATGCGGATTTTACCTCACAAAATGTAAATATGTATGTGCAACCAGGTGAGAGTCTGAGTACTCAGGCATGCACAGTAAGTCAGAGTGCACAGGAGACTGGTGCTGGAAATAGCGATAATGCTATTGATATGGAGGAGGTTGGTGTGGTGTGGCATGAGGCTGGTCATCCCTCTCTGCTAAATAAGGATGTTACTGTCAGATCGAGTGTGAGGTGTCCTGCTGTTAATAATACTTTACCCCTCAGATCCTCGGCTGCTATGGTCAGCGAGTCTTCCTTTAAGGAACCCCTCCCTTGCAGTTTATCCCCGCTGGGTTTTCATCTGTCTAAGTCAGTCAAAGAAAAAATTTGGAGGGGTGAATATCTCGATATATTATCACTTCTCCCTGCTTCTAAGGAGTTTTTGGCTAAATCTGACAGGCAGTCCAGCGAAAGAACAGAGGAAGATAGGAGGAGAGCGGTTCCTAAGACATTTCAAAACTGGCTGCAAGCGTTCTGTATCTATTCAGCAGTTATGGGAGAACGCTTCCCGGGGAAGTGCTCAGGTTTATTCCAACACCTGGATATTATTGCGGAGGCCTTTCGCCACTTTGGCGGCTCCGCATGGTTCTCATATGACGAGAATTTCCGTCAAAAACTAGCTGTGCACCCATCGCTGCATTGGGGGGCTAAGGACGTTGGTTTATGGTTAAACCTTATGCTGCCACCTAGGCCCCAGTTCACCCCTCGCCCCGCTTCAAATGGTCAGAGTCCAGTCAGGAAGGGTGTATGCTTTGCATTCAATGAGGGTCAATGTAAATTCTTATTGAATTGTAGATACAAACATGAGTGTTCTTATGGTGGCGGTACTCACGCGGCGAGCAGATGTTTTCGTAAAGCTGCCGCTAGTTCCTCTCATTCAGGACCCAAGGACACACATGGGAAAGGCCCCGACTCCGGTGAGCCTGGCAAGAATGCGCCCATGGCTCGAGCGCTATCCAGACCACAGGATGGCGGCTCTGCTAACTGAAGGTTTTGCCAATGGTTTCTTAGTGCCATCCTTTACTGGTTCAGGGTGTACACCAGTTAAAAATTTACTATCGGTATCCATGCACTCTAACTTAGTGCTTGAGAAAATTTGCAAAGAATTGTCTGAGGGTAGGGTGGCTGGCCCCTTTAATGACCCGCCATTCTCTAATTTCCGGTTGTCCCCTTTGGGCATCGTACCCAAGAAAGAGCTGGGTGCGTTCAGACTGATCCACCACCTATCTTACCCACCGCATTCGTCACTCAATGACGAAGTTGCCTCTGTGGAGGCCCCAGTCTGCTACGCCTCATTTGATGAGGCTTTGTGTCTTTTGAGGCAAGCAGGGCAAGGGGCTGTGCTAGCAAAGGCTGATATTAAGTCGGCTTTCCGCCTTCTTCCCGTGCATCCACAAGGCTTCAATTCTTTGGGTTTTCAATTTTTGAATAAATATTATTTTGATAAATGCATGCCAATGGGGTTTTCTATGTCATGCTTTTATTTCGAGGCTTTTTCCTCCTTCTTACATTGGGTCGTGTCAGTCGTTATCCCTCAAGGCCTTATCCTACATTATCTAGATGACTTCTTGTTTTTAGGTCCCCGGGGGTCATCAGTGTGTATGGAAGCTTTACAGGTTTTCTTTGACGTTTGTCATGACTTTGGCGTGCCTCTGGCCCAGGAGAAAACAGTTTTTCCCACGACAGTTATTGAATTTTTGGGGATCACGGTTGACTCCGAACGAATGGAATTCAGATTGCCACAACAGAAGATACATAAAATGAAGTCTATGATTGCAACCTTTCTTGTCAGTAAGAAGGTGTGCTTAAAGGAGGCACAATCTTTGCTGGGTCTTTTTGCTTTTGCAGCCAGAGTCATCCCTATGGCGAGGGTATTTTCGCGCAGGTTCTCGTTAGCCATAAAAGGTATGGTGAACCCTTACGCTCATTTCCGAATTTCAAAAAGCATCAAGGATGATCTAAGAATTTGGGATGCTTTTTTAAATGAGTTTAATGGTTCCTCGGCCTGGCAAATGGACTTTATTAATAGTTCTCAGTTGGAATTCTTCACCGATGCAGCTGGCTCTGCTGGGTTCGGGGCTTTCTTGGATGGGCGCTGGTGCGCCCAGTCCTGGCACCCTGATTGGCTCCAGAAGGAGATACTTCAAAATCTAGTTCTGTTGGAGCTCTTTCCAGTGATTGTGTCGGTGGTTGTGTGGGAAGACATCTTTAGGAATCGTAGAATCTTAGTTCATACGGATAATAAAGGTGTCTTTTTTGCCATCAATACTCTGTCCTCTAAGTCTGATCCCGTTCTGAGGTTATTGCGTTTCCTTGTACTTCATTGTATGAACTGTAATATATGGTTGAGAGCTGAGCATATTGCAGGTAAAGAAAATAACATAGCAGATTCTTTATCTCGTTCACAGTTCAAGAGATTCCGAGAGTTGGCGCCATCAGCGGATCAACATGGCACCCCTTGCCCAGACTTCCTCTGGGGCTTAATTTGGGAATAATATTCCGGAATCTCAAGGCTTCAGTAGCGGAAAACACCTGGAGGGATTATAGGCTTTCATGGCACAAATGGTGCTCTTTCTGTCAACCATTGGGTTTGGATCCACTAGATGTGTCTTCTTACGTGGCTTTGTCTTTTTTGTCCTTTCTCATTCAGTCTAATCTGTCCCCGGCTTCCATAGGTAAAATATTGGCTGGAGTTTCTTTTTTCCTTAAGTTTGCAGGCCTTCCTGCTCTTACCTCTTTCTTTCAGGTCACCCAGGTTTTGAAGGGCCTCAAAAAGTCTAGGCCCTCTTTAGATAATAGGCGTCCCATATCTATCCCCATTTTGATCGATCTTCTTCAGATCCTTCAAGATGTCTGCTCATCCAATTTCGAATCTTTGCTTTTTAAGGCTGCTTTCTCTATAGCATTCTTTGGAGCCCTTCGGTTAGGTGAGTTTACTGCAGCAAATAGAAACGCTTTTTCATTTCTCCATTTTTCTCATGTTCAGTTTGACGTCGGTTCTGTCCGTCTGTTTTTGTCCAGATCAAAGTCCTCTCAGGTTGGCCAGTGGTTTTCTTTATCCAGTTCTCCTAATGAGGCTATCTGTCCCGTGTTTCATGTTCGTAATTATCTTTTGGTCAGACCATTGAGTAACGATTCCTTTTTTATTCATGAAGACTTGTCCTCTCTAACTAGGTACCAGTTCTCAGCTGTTTTGGCCTCCTGTTTGAAGCGCTTGAATTTATCTGGGTACCAATTTTCTTCCCATTCTTTCCGAATTGGCGCTGCCACCACAGCTGATTCTATAGGTTTTTCAGAGAGTAAGGTTAAAAAAGTGGGCAGGTGGGGCAGCAATAGATATAAGTTATATGTTCGTCCCAGTCTTCTAACTTTATGATTCTCTTTCAGATTTATCCAGGAATATCGCTTGGGTCATAGGTCACTCCTACGTGTTCTGGGCTTACAAGCACTCCGGATCCAGATCATACTCTGCTAACCTGGGGCTTGATCCTGATTTATTTTTAATTTTATGGTCAGGTGTTAGAGGTATGCGGTGGCGCAATTTAAAAGACCACCTAGCTTATTTGTCTTCTGTCTGGCCTCAACCCCAAGTGATAGTTATCCACGTGGGGGCTAATGACTTGGGTAAATTCAACACATGGGACTTGTTATGTGAAATGAAAAGGGATCTCTATTCCATAACTCAAATGTTCCCAGGTTCAGTGTTAGTATATTCTGAGATGGTTCCCAGGCTGTTATGGTCGCCGCACGGCACCCTTTTCTACGTGGATAGAATCCGCAGACGGCTAAATAGGACGATTCATAGTTTTATGCCTTCAATTGGTGGCTCTTCCTTTCGTCATTCCGAGTTAGAGGGTTTTTTGCCTGGGTTGTTTCGGGTTGACCAAATTCATCTGTCAGGCATTGGCCTGGACATTTTTAATATGGGTATCCAGTCCATGATCGAATCAGCCACGGTGGTGGGGGGGCCTCGGCCAACAGCTTCGCGGTTGGCCCCGGCCGGTGGGGAGTAGTCGTCCAGCTTTTGCTGGATGGACAGAAATTAATTTGATTTTAAAGTTTTAAGTTTAGCCAATTTGGCCTTTTGTAATTTAATTTATTTATTGAGAAAATTTTTGTAACCCCGCCCCCACATTTTATGGATGACACCGTGGCCAATTTTACCAAAGTTAAATAAAAATGTTGTATCAAATTGTTGTTTGGTCTCCTTATTCAATACCTCTGTACTAGCCCATGTGAGGCTACGGCAGTATGCTGAGCCTGCATGGGATAGAGCAGAGGGAGAAGTGGGCTGCCGCGCTCTGGGGTAGTAACAGCCTCTGATTGGTCAGCTGCGGCAGCCCCCTTCTCTGATAGGTCCGTTCGCGTGAGGTAAAACCCGCACTGGACGAGCCTATATAAGGGAGAGGCTGAGGCGATTTGCTCAGTCACATCTCCTGACAAGCAGCATCGCCCGCCCGCCCACCCTTACCTGTCAGTTTGTCATAATAAGTCATGGGGTCGTCTGTATGGGGGGAGTAGTCGTCCAGCTTTTGCTGGATGGACAGAAATTAATTTGATTTTAAAGTTTTAAGTTTAGCCAATTTGGCCTTTTGTAATTTAATTTATTTATTGAGAAAATTTTTGTAACCCCGCCCCCACATTTTATGGATGACACCGTGGCCAATTTTACCAAAGTTAAATAAAAATGTTGTATCAAATTGTTGTTTGGTCTCCTTATTCAATACCTCTGTACTAGCCCATGTCAGCTTGTCATCTGTGGAGGTCTTGACATCTCGAGCAGAGATCAGCCGGAAAGCTGCTGAGTGGTGAGAGATATAATGGAGATATAATATCCCACCATGCCCACAAAGTAATGTACCTGATTTTTTGTGAGGGGAAAGGGGACATTTTTGGTTAGCTTCGACCTTGTTCAACTGGGGTTTGATAATTTCTCTGTCTATCACATACCCCAAATGGTGGGCTTTCTCTAGCCCAGTCATGCTTTCTCAAGGTTCATCATAGAGTGTAGGGCATCACAGGGCATCCAGGACTAACTGTACCTTTTTTAGAGGACTTTCCCAGCCCTGGCTAAAGATGACAATGTCATATAGGTAAGCCTGTAAGAATTCCTTATAGGGTTTTAGGAATTTGTCAATTGGTGTCTGAAAGATGGCATAGTGTTACAAACCCTCTGGTGTGGCAAATGCCATCCTAATCTTTCAGTTAAATAGTCTACCTCAGGCACTGGATAGGCATCCAGCTTGGAGACGTCATTTAACTTTTGAAAACTATAAAAGAACCCGCCAGGTTCCATTTGGCTCAGGGACTATGATTAAAGGACTTGACCAATGACTCAAAAACTTTTAAAAAATTCCCATTTCAAACATATTTCTAAGCTCCATTGATACAATCTTTCGATGGGATTTGGAAATATGGAATGGCTTAAGTCAGATTAGAGATGACCCAAACACAGCTGGGGTGGACAAATCAAAATGTCTAATTTGATTTGATCCCCATTGAAGTCAAAGGGAACTTAATCTGGTAAATACATTTTCACAATTTTTAACACTAATATTGCCAAGAGATTGGCAAAAAAAGTGCACAGAGGGCTGGACAGTTAGGCTCCATGCACATCAGATGCTCAAAAACAGCTAAAAAAAAATCTGGATCATTTTTTTTTATATATTGCATTTTTTGTCAGCGTTTTCGCAGGGTTTAGGAGCATTTTCAACAGTGTTTAGGAGTGGTGGTGTTTTTGTTAAGAATCAGGCGGCTGCCTGCAATGTAACTGCAAATGTTCAATACATGTCACTTTACAGAATAGCAGACATTACTCTGTAATACTCAATCATAACTGAATTTGTTAGCAAAAGAAGAAAACAAACTAGGAATACTAATTGGAATATACATAAATAGATGCACACGAGGTAGAGCACATCTCACATAAAAAATGTTTTATTCACATTCATGTGATCATGGCTGCAGTGTAGTTCCATATAATAAATTGGGGGAGCAATTGGCACTTGCAAATTCATGGATGTGCCGATTTGATATTTACAAAGGCGTGTTCACTGGTATTAGCACACTGAATTGAGAGCAACCATTACTTCCGGGTTTTCTTAGTAAATTAACCCCATAGAATAACACTATTTGCTTTTAGGGGCAAGGAAAAAAAATCTCAAACTAGCTGCTAGGAGCTGCTAACAAGCTAGTGTGCATGGGGCCTTAATATAATAATGCTTAGTGTTATTAAAAATGATAATTTCCGTAAAAATAAACTGCTTGCCTGTGAAGTGGTGCAACTCTACCATGTAAATAAACGAGTAAAGTAGTATAGTAAAATCGACATCTACAAAAGGAAAAAAGCTGCTTAAAATGCTGTTATATCACATTTCTCCATATGCGTCCCTTATTTTGCAAATAGTGCAACAGAGACCCCCCCAAAACACATACTAATTACTTATCAAGGAGTATGAGGGTCTGGTATGTATTTGGGGGGTACTGTTTGCATTATTTACAAAATACAGGAGGTTTGCAGACTAAAGTAAATACACAGTAAATACACTTTTTTTTCTGTGTCACTTGCTATATGTATATCAAAAAGACATGGAATACCCCAACATCCATACCACTACTATGCAAAGAAAAAAAATACCCCCAAAATGAATACCAAACCCTTCAGATACAGATTTGAGAAAAAACAAATACATTCCTATAATGCAAGTATGCAGCTTGACAGGCTAGGAACCATACCAGGATACCATGCCCTCAATATGTGGGGGGGGGGGGGGGGAGAGACATGTTGATTAAAAACAAGGGCCTCTTCCCACTACCCTGACCAGGTGGTTGTGGGGGTAAGGGAAATTTTATTGAAATCTGGAAGCCCAATGTAAGATACGGGAGCCCCCAGATATCATCCTTTCCCCCACGTGAATAAGTAAGGAGTACATAGAAAGATGAGTGTCTAGTATGTATTTTAGGGGGCATGCCAAAAGGTCTAGTAGAATTTTTTAAGAAAATGTCTCCAGCTCACCATTTAGGGCTGCCAGGAACTTCTCAAACCATTCTGAAAAAAATTGCATCATCTGCTGTAATACAAATTTATTTGAAGACTGGTTTCATTTTCAATCAATTTCAATGGTAGTTCAAGTTCAAAACTTCCACATTTGAAAGATTTTACAAAGGTTGGGGTGGTGGCTATGCAAACCTGCTGGAGTGATGGGGGCATGGAAAGTTAGTACCGGCTGTAACAGAAACCGGGCGACCACAGGCAGTTGGGGCACAGGAGTAGTTCCCCCGGGAAAGCTGAAAGAACCCATTACCTGGTTTGAACATTCTACCTTGTCTGGCCATGAACTGGGAAGGCAAAGAGGTCTGTGGTGTCTGTGCCCTCTGAGAGTGGATGGTGTAGATATACTCTGAAAAAGAACAAAATATATAGTTTCAAAAATGCACACAGAGCTGCGTCAACATCATAACATAACAGCTATACCAGAACACACATACCAGTATTGAGTCATGAATTTATAAATTTGAACACGATTTGGATAAATTCATGACTCAACACTGGTATGTATGTTCTGGTATGGCTTTTATGTTCCGATGTTGACGCAGCTCTGTGTGCATTTTTGAAACTATATATTTTGTTCTTTTTCATAGTATATCTACACCGTCTTCTCCATGCCCCTGAAGAAGGGAAACATGCTTAATTTCCCGAAACACGTTGGGATAAGGAGAAATGTTTTTTCCAACATAAATTTATGTAGCAGTTTATGAGCATTTTCTAATTTTATCCTTCACTACTTTTGGAGATTGTTGTTATATCTCTCACATATAAGCAATTATTAGTCACGCATGTTAAGGGTCATTATGTGTTTCTGATTTAGATTTGGTATCATCTGCACTGCCATAATAGCAACTGTCCAGAGGTACTGGGAGTTTGTTTTGGGTAAGCACTGATATGGCTAAAATGGCAAACAACAATATTTATTTAATACTAAATAATTGTCTCTGGTTTTGTATGGTACTACTTTATACCATTATAGTATGTTATAGTATGCTTTGTTTTCTAAACAGTGGCATATGTATAAAACAATCCCCAGAAGAAGTCTTTGGTGGCGAAACATGTCAGGATAGATACAAAATTGTCACTGCCTGTTTGAAAAAAAAAAAGAAAACAATTCTATGTCTGATACACCTAAAAACAAGTCTTGGTTTATTTGTTTGTCAAATAACAACATTTATTTTTATTTTTTTGTACTAACAAAAATATGTTTTTATATATACATTTTTTGTTTCTATTGCGCATATGGCACCCTTAAATTTCCCCCAAAAAACTTTTCTGTATATATTTTATTTGAATTCTGTATCCATGTGAAAATATTTTTTTTACGTAAAGTGTTGCTTGCTTTTTTATTCTTGGATAGATGTTTGGCCTTACTCAAAATGTTCTTTTTTTTTTACAGGCAATAAAAGTTTGCTTCAATGAATGCTTTTTTACCAGACATGAATTATCATTCCTTTCCCAGTCTAATATTGCAAGCTCAACAAATGATGGTATTTTGACAAAAGCAGAAGACTGTTATAAAAAAATTGAAAACCAAAATGTCATTCCTGAGTTTATATCAATGAAATTTACACCATCAAATAAACATGTTTGTTATAAAGAGGTAAACAACAAAATATTTACCTAAAAAATTGAATAATTATTTGTGTATTTGTCTCTCTCCCCCCCATCACACACTTTGTTACCCCATAGGTGTCAGTGGTGTCAGTCTTTTCAGTTTAATTGTTTTACACCCCCAAAAACTGAACATTCTCTGTTATATATTTATCACACTGGTTACAGGCTATGTCCTGGATCGTGGTAGTATATGATTTGAAGTAAAGATAAATGACAATTGATATATCACTTGCCAATGATTGTGCTCTTGGACAAACTAGGCTACATTTATTATACAGTTATATGATAACCCATCTCCAAAACATTAAGACGCATTTTGGGTTATAACCCCCAGTTTAAGAAACATTGTTCTAAAGGGTAAAACCTTGGTCTGTTTTTATGAAATTCCTTATGTGATTTTGATTTTCTAACCTTAGAGGACAGATGAAATGTTGTCTGTATGTGAAGTTGAAGCAATACTCAAGGAGAAATTGGCTAAAAAGAAAAGAGAATTCTTTGATGACAGCTTTAGAAAGATATCCTGGTAAGGTCACATATGTGTGTTTGTTTGGTAGAACAGTATTAAGGAGAACCAGTGATTATAGGCATTGAATTGAATTGATAAAACACAGCCTTACCTATCAATAGAGACGAGTGAACTTCAGAAATGTATGACTAGTTGTGGTTCGGACAAACTTTAAAAAAAATTGAAAAACCCCCTAAATTTGGAGGTTTTGAACTTGAACTACTATTGAAGTCGATTGAAATTCAAACCAGTCTCCAAAGAAATGTATACTACAGAGCAGCAAATGATTCAAATTTGTTCAGAATAGTTTGAGAAGCTCTTGGCAGCCCTGAATGATGAGCTGGAGTTTTTTTCTACTAGAAGTTTTGGCACTGGCAGTAAGCTAATGGTGCTCAGACAAGAGCAAACGATACAAGGCAAAACAGCCTTTAACCCTTTCGCTGCCAGGACCATACAGTGTATGGACCTACAGCACTGCTTCCAGCTGGCCAGGACCTGACAGTCCTCCTTCTGCTATGGGCTCATGATTACTTCAGTTGTGTTTATCAGCCCCGTTCCTTTCCTTCAATGGGAATAGTGAGTAATTGCTCCTGTGTCCATTGATCACTGGGGCATAGTAAACAGTGTCTTCAGTTTTGTGAATGACTAGAAATCTGTATACAGACTCCTATTTGTTAATGTACAATGTAGCTAAAGCAGCAGAGAATGGGACTTACTTCAGTCCCTTTCTCTGTCTCAAAAAAGAGATGTCAGGGGTCTATTTTAGATCTGATATCGCACCAAAGCAACACCCCACCCAAAATAAAAAATAAAACATAGTAAGGCCGCGTACACACGATCGGTCCATCCGATGAGAATGAACCGATGGACCGTTTTCATTGGTTATCCAATAAAGCTGACTGATGGTCCGTCATGCCTATACACCATCGGTTAAAATTCAGATCGTGTCAGAACGCAGTAACGTAAAACACAACGACGTGCTAAAAAAAATGAAGTTCAATGCTTCCAAGCATGCGTCGACTTGATTCTGAGCATGCGTGAATTTTTTAATTTAAAACAAGTTGGCTTTTTTTTAACCGATGGTTAAATAACCGATGGCGCCCACACACGATCGGTTTGGACCGATGAAAACGGTCCATCAGACCATTCTCATCGGATGGACCGATCGTGTGTATGCGGCATTAGGCCTGGTTTACACAGGGCATACTACAGCGTATGCCCCTGCAAGGCCGTGTTTACCTGTACAGGGATGCACAGGTGTTTATCCCTGTGCAGGCAGTCCCATTGATCTCAGTTGATATCCATGTGGGTCCGGGTGCATGCTCCTGAGCTCACATGATCTGTGTTTGGGGTCATGCAACTACACCCACACAAATGTAAGATTGGGAGCAGTAGCTGTGCCCGTGCAGTTGTTGCATCCCACCTGACATGAATAGAACTGCCTGCGTGGGGATGCACGGAACACTTGTGCATCCCTGTGCAGGTAAATACGGCGCACCATGGGAATACACTTCAGTTTGCCCCATGAGAATGAGTCCATAGTAGTAATGTACAAAAAATTTGGTTTAAGCCTGGATCAACCAAAATTGACAATAATCATATATCTAAAAATAATTCAATGAAAATATTCCAGCTTCATCCACAAGGGATGCAGTTCTAATGGTTCATAGTAGTAATGTAGCAGCAATTTTGTAAGTTATGTTGGGTTCGTGTGCACTAATAATGATTTTAGTGCATTTTTAGTAAAAATTGTGATTTGATGAATATTTGCCCAACTATTGCGAGGCGTAAAAACTCAGTAGCACTTTTTTTTATCCTAAAGGTTGTGTACTTCAGAAAATGTATGGTTTGGGGGGTATTTCACAAGCTCTGCAAGCGTTGATAATCAATACACGGCTCTCTATAGAGGAAATGATCTTTCTTTGCACCCGGTATGGGTGCAGTTTGCCATCTTCGCCCTGGACACCGAATGACCTTGTCCCGGCATTGCACCTAAGTGGACTGTTTTATTTATATTTTTTGCCATGGCCTTCTTATTACTTTATCATTATTTCTTTATAATATCAATAATATCAAGTGGATTTGGCACATAACAAATTCACATTTATACATATTGTAGCAAGCGCTGTTTAAACATATTAGTTTCACTGCGCAGGTCAAATAACACAGTATTATCAGCTACTACTCATATATATATTGTTTTAAAGTCTCTTTTTGATAATATAATGTATGTACTGTAGTTATCACATTTCTTTCCCCGGCTCAATAAAGTATGTATTACAGGTGATACTCAAAAAATTTGAATATCGTGCAAAAGTTCGTTTATTTCACTAATGCAACTTAAAAGGTGAAAATAGGGTGAAACTGTTCAAGCTATGATTTGTCAAAATTGTGATGATTATGGCTTACAGCTCATGAAAACCCCAAATTCACAATCTCAGAAAATTAGAATATTACATACAATCAATAAAACAAGGATTGCATATGTACTCAGTACTTGGTTTGGGGCTCTTTTGCAGCAATTACTGCCTCAATGTGGCGTGGCATGGAAGCTATCAGCCTGTGGCAGTGCTGAGGTGTTATGGAAGACCAGGATGCTTCAATAGCGGCCTTCAGCTCTTCTGCATTGTTCGGTTTCATGTCTCTCATCTTTCTCTTGGCAATGCCCCATAGATTCTCTATGGGGTTCAGGTCAGACAAGTTTGCTGGCCAATCAAGCACAGTAATCCCACGGTCATTGAACCAGGTTTTGGTGCTTTTGGCAGTGTGGGCAGGTGCCAAGTCCTGCTGGAAAATGAAGTCAGCATCCCCGTAGAGCTCGTCTGCAGAAGGAAGCATGAAGTGCTCCAAAATCTCCTGGTAGATGGCTGCATTGACCCTGAACTTAATGAAGCACAGTGGACCAACACCAGCAGATGACATGGCTCCCCAAATCATTGACTGTGGAAACTTCACACTGGACTTCAAGCATCTTGCAGTGTGTGCCTCTCCATTCTTCCTCCATACTCTGGGTCCTTGGTTTCCAAATGAGATGCATAATTTGCTCTCATCAGAAAAGAGGACTTTGGACCCCTGAGCAACAGACCAGGTGTGTTTTTCTTTAGCTCAGGTAAGACGCTTCTGACGTTGTTTGTTGTTCAGCAGTGGCTTGACAAGAGGAATACGACATTTGAAGCCCATGTCCAGGACCCGTCTGTGTGTGGTGGCTCTTGATGCACTGACTCCAGCCTCAGTCCACTCCTTGTGAAAGTCCCCAACACTTTTGAATGACCTTTTCCTGACAATCCTCTACAGGCTGCGGTCATCCCTGCTGCTTGTGCACCTATTTCTTCCACACTTTTCCCTTGCACATAACTTTATATTAATGTGCTTTGATACAGCACTTTGGGAACATCCAACTTCTTTTGCAATTACCTTTTGAGGCTTTCCCTCCTTATGGAGGGTGTCAATGATGATTTTCTGCACAACTGTCAGGTCAGCAGTCTTTCCCATGATTGTGATTCCTACTGAACCCGACTGAGAGACCATTAAAAGGCTCAGGAACCCTTTGCAGATGTTATGGCTTAATTAGCTGATTAGAGTGGGACATATTTGGGTAGATTCAGGTAGGGGCGCGCAAAACTAGGTTGGCGTAGCCTAGCGTGTTTACACTACGCCGCCTTAAGTAAGAGAGGCAAGTACATGATTCTCAAGCCACTTACCTCCTTACTTAGGGCGGCGTAGTGTAAACGCGGCGGGCGTAAGGGCGCCTAATTCAAATGGGTTGGAGGGGGGCGTGTTGTATGGTAATGAGGCTTGACCTCACGTTTTTGACGTTTTTTGTTACTGCGCATGCGCCGGGCGCCTACATTTCCCAGTGCGCATTGCGGCTAAGTAAGGCGTACGGGCCTATTGATTTCGACGTGGACGTAAACAACGTAAATCCCGATTCGCGGACGACTTACGCAAACGACGTAAAAAAATCGAACCTCGTGGCGGGAACGGCGGCCATACTTTAACATTGTTATTCCACCTCATAGGTGGAATAACTTTAGGCCGCCTAAGGCCTTACGGAAACGGCGTAAAGCGACTGCGGCGGCCGGGCGTACGTTCGGGAATCGACGTAGAAACTCATTTACATATTCTACGCCGGCCGCAATGGAAGCGCCACCTAGCGGCTATCCGAAAAATTGCAATCTAAGATAGGACGGCACAAGCTGTCCTGTCTTAGATATGTTTAAGCGTATATCTGTTTGAGCATACGCTTAAACATACGGCGGCGTAGATTCTGAGTTAGGTCGGCTTATCTACTGATAAGCCGGCCTAACTCTTTGTGAATCTACCTGAAAGAGTCTAGAATATTGCACCTTTTCACAATATTCAAATTTTCTGAGATTGTGGATTTGGAGTTTTCATGAGCTGTAAGCTGTAATGAGTCTCTCTCATATATTAGTTTCACCTTTTAAGTTGCATTAGTGAAATAAATGAACTTTTGCACGATATTCTAATTTTTCGAGTATCACCTGTATGTGCAAAATTTGGAGTATATTGACATTGTCATTTGACATCTGGTTTATACCGGATTCCATTTGCTATTGCCATATAATTGATATACATAATTCTCATATTGTACTCATGTACAGAACACTCTGGGGTCGATTTACTAAAACTGGAGAGTGCATAAACTGGTGCACCTGTGCATGGTAGCCAATCAGCTTCTAAATTCAGCTTGTTAAATTAAGCTGTGACAAAAAAACTGGAAGCTGATTGGTTTCTATGCAGAGTGCCACCAGATTTTGCACTTTCTGGTTTTAGGCCCAGTTCACACCATAGAATCGCAGTCTAGATGCGTTCCAGATTTTTTTCTGCATGCATGTTTTTGATGCGTTAAAGTGCTTTTTGATGCAGTCCAGTAAATCCCCCCCCCCCTTTATTCTTAACTCTAAATAAGGACATGTGTGTTCCAGTGCATTTTTTGGTATATTTAGGTGCATTCCATTTTTAATGCATTTTTCAGTGTAACAGTACAGTCCAGTGCAGGAAAAATGCAACATGTTCTACTTTTTTTTTCTGGAACTGGAACGCACTGGAACTGCAAGCAATGGTGTGAACTATGCCATTGGAAACCACATAACCTACTTTCTTTGCATGTTTGATGCATACAAAAAAAGCACTGGACTGCATGTGGTAATTCAACCCTTAAATGACTAGATTTTATGAATATTCATAAAGCAGCTATCTGAGCCCATCAGCCTCATTACTCTAAATCAGTGTTTCTCAATTCCAGTCCTCAGGCCCCCCCAACAGGTCATGTTTTCAGGATTTCCATTATTTTGCACAGGTGATTTGATCAGTTTCACTGCCTTGGTAATCACCACAGCCTTTTCATCTGAGGGAAATCCTGAAAACCTGACCTGTTGGGGGGGCCTGAGGACTGGAATTGAGAAACACTGCTCTAAATGTACACACAATATCCAAGCCTATATAAGACTGAAAAATATATATATTTTTAGCCCCAATAGAGAATTATTGCTGTATAGCCCTTTATTATTACATATATTCTGCTAATGTTGTTCTGCAATATCTGTTGGCTTAAAGTTAGTGATGTCTTGTATTAATATTAAAAATATTAATTTAATTTAGTGAAATCACAAATCAAGAAAACAGTCAGGATGGGATGACAATGGAGCAACTACATGGGGCATTAGACCAACTGAACACTGAACTCACCGCAATCTTGGAGAAAGAAGTTGAATCACAGAAGAATCAAAACAATTCAGAGGGACAATCTTTTTATTTAAAAGCACTATTTTTTGAAAAAGAGTGCTTAATTAAAAAAATTGATAATTTAGAGAAACAAATTACTTATCTCAGCAACATAATGTAAAGATGTTTTCAATAATTATACAGCTGTAAAATGGTATTTTAAATCTAGGAGTTATATACAATTGTATACACTCTGTATATAAATTTCACTTTTATCCTAGTATAATGTCAATGATTCAATGCATAATCCCTTTTCCTTTCTGCAGTACTGATGAAATGATACTGTAGCTCTGCCTGTTGTCACCATGTATAATAAACTTCAATATTTGTGCTGCCTGATATGATGAGATTTGCTTTCTCCCAACAAATATTGTTTCAATAGTTTTCAAATAGGATTAGGATAGACACCAATCAGCCATAACTTTATGACCACCCATCTAATATTGAGTAGGTTCACATTTTGCCACAAAAATAGCCCCACCCATTGAGGCATGGATGCCACCAGCCCTCTGAAGGTGGCACCAAGCCATCGCTAGTAGATTTTTTAGGTCTGTAAGTTGCCAAGTGGAGCTTCCATGGATCAGATTGATTTTAAAAGCGCATAGATGCTTGATTGAATTGAAATCTGAAGAAAATACAGGGCAATTGTCATTTGTTAACGTTGCCAGGCTTCCCAAGTTTGTTGCATAGTTGCAGCAAGTCCACATTGCATGACTCCAGATCAACATTCTTTGCAAACATTCTGCAAATCTGCTGCAAGTTCTGGATTAGTTATGTTGTGCGATAGTCATCCCACCACAGGGGGTCACTCTGGCTGAATTTTCATGCTGTAGACTTGCAGAGCTCTTGCTGTAGACTCACCACTGAAACTTTGCTCTTGCTAGATACTTGCCACGCAAATTTGCTAGAAATTGGAAAAGTGACAACTAGAACGTGTGCTTCAAGTGCTCTGCAAGTGTACAACTTGTCAGTGAAAATGTGCAGCAAGTTAACAGACTGACAATTCAACACTGCCACAAATGTGTGGAAAGTTATCCTTACTATCTGGGACACTGCCCACACTTTAAGGAACAAGGGAAACATTGGATGTACTACAGTGGGAAGGTCCAGGTATGTGTGCTCTCATAGGAATTCCTTGCACGCTCACAGGAATTAGCGAGCATGCGTGCCACCAGGTGTGTCGCTCAGTGGCCTATACTGTATACAATTATGTTCAGCAGAGAGAAATTGCTGAACGATCTTTCGGCTTATCCTTTCATATCTGAGACCTGACCTGTTGTCCCTGACTTCCTGTGTATGACCTGGCTTCCCCTCTGGACCTTAAATACTGCCTTTTGCCTTACTTATTGTCTGTCCAGCTATTACTGACCTCCACTTGCCTCCTGAACTTGGTTTTACATCCTGATTCTGCTGCCATGTTATTGACCTCTGCACGTTTACTGAATTTTCTCTTGCCTCCTGATTCTGGTATCACCCTGCCGGCCGATCTTGGCTCACTTACCAGACTTCGCTCCTGCCTGTTTCTGTACCAAGCTGCTTCTGTGTCCGGTTCATAATCTAAAGCTTCCAGTTCTACTTGCTTCAGCACAGATCCAGACCAGTCTGCAAGCTCTGGCACTTGTACCATTCTGTGCCCTCACACACACGTGATACTGTGAATGTCTATGGCAGGCCACCGCTGGATGGGGCTAAACACTGTATCCAGTGGTGCTCATGTTTAGGACCCTATGTGTTCAGGGACAAATGCAGAAAATGCCAGGTGGGACACACTGCAGTTAAACAACCCCATGTGCAAGTTTCCTTAACATTTGCTCATTAATACAAGCCCAAAGCCCTTTAACCCAGGCCTTGTATATCATTAGAGAACTGACTGTTTTGTTGCTCCCTATCAGTTAACTTCTAATATGTACAGTTTTTTAAAGTTCACTCGTACATTCATTGCTATGTAATGTTTTCTACAAACATCTATTGTCTACTAAACAGAACTTGTTTCCCTGGGGCCACTTATCTTGATATAGTGAGAGGGTTTGGCACTGAGTGTGGAAAAAGTCTATGCCACCTTTCCATTTAATACTAAGGATTGAATGTACAGTATCGTAACCCTAATAGAAAATAGCCATTGTTGTATAATGCCTTAGGATCTGAATCTTTTTTATCAGTGATAAAATTCTAGTGAAAATTCAAGCATATTTAGGGAGTTCCATGCGACATGTCCATGGACTGGTTATATTAGAGGTGCCCTGGTGTAAATAAATAGCTTAAAGAAGGATTCAATAACAAAGAAAATCGTATTCATTTCTAACATCAGATATGTCATTTTGATACCACTGAGAATGTTTTGTAATAATATTGCTCTGAATTATAACAATCAGGAAGAAAGTAGTTAGGAACTACTACAGTAGCTGAGTTTCAGGCAGATATAAAAAACACAAATTAATGCAGCTCTGAATTCATTAACCACTTCAGCCCCGTTGCATTTGGCTGACCAAAGACCAGGCCACTTTTTGCGATTCGACACTGCGTCGCTTTAACTGACAGTTGCGCGGTCGTGCAACGTGGCTTCCAAACAAAATTGACGTCTTTTTTTCCCCCACAAATAGAGCTTTCTTTTGGTGGTATTTGATCACGGCGGTTTTTATTTTTTGCGGTATAAACAAAAATAGAGCGACAATTAAAAAAAAAAAAAAAAACAATATGTTTTACCTTTTGCTATAATAAATATCCCCCAAAAATATATATAAAAAAAAAATGTTTTCCTCAGTTTAGGCCGATTCGTATTCTTCTACATATTTCTGGTAAAAAAATTGCAATGAGCGATTATTGATTGGTTTGCGCAAACGTTATAGCGTCTACAAAATAGGGGATAGATTTATGGTATTTTTGATAATAATGTTTTTTTACTAGTACTAGTTTTACTAGTATCAGCGATCTTTATCATGACCGCGACATTGAGGCGGACACATCGGACACTTTTGACACCATTTTGGGACCATTGTCATTTTTACAGCGATCATTTCGAGCACCAGCCGCCCCTGTCGATCACACGCTGCCTCTTGGCATGTCCATGTTACACATCCCTGAAGGCAGTGTTTCAGTGGACCAAAGTATCGGACAATTTTGATCTTTCACATACACAGACATGTCCCAAGACTCTGGTAGGTCCCAAAAATTTACCTGAATGAAAATCAGTTTCAAAATGGCAAAAGCAGGGCAACAGAGAACTTTGAGTGCAATGGAGACACCACTGGGCTCCAAGGTGCCCTCCTTCAGAGATGTGTAGCACTACCCCCGGAGGAGCTGCTGGTTGTTTTGGGTGGCACATTTACTTTGTGGCTCTTCCGAATTCCTAAGGGTGCATGATGCATTTAGTAGAAGTAAAGGAATGTCCGCAACAGCCGGGTAAAAACAATAAAACTTGTGGTGAGGAAAGTAAAGTTGAAGGAAGAAAGGAGAATAGAAAATTCAGGTGTAATGATAGGGAAACAGTCCTGCTCCCAAGCGTAACACTTCTCTGCGCCACTCCCGGAGTGTGATTAGCGTACCCGGACAGGCCTCTCCCACTGACCTGGCAGCCGGAGTATCACTCGAACATTGGTAGGATAAAGTCCCTGCCACAGACCCTCCTTAGTGAACTTGAGCTAAAGTCTCTGCCACAGACCCTCCTTGGTGAACGTCAGGGAGACACCTCTGCCACAGGCCCTCTCTGATTGTAGTTATGGAGGAGATCCTCCTTAGATGAATTATGCCTGGGTCTCCTTCAACTTGTCGCCCAGGTACCGACTGACAGGTGATCAATCCTTCAGTGTCCGGCTACCTTGATCCCCGGTGGTTTGTCGAGGCCCTTTTGGACCTCCAGTCTCTCGAAGGCGCTCCTCAGACGGACTCCCCACCGAGCAGCAATACCGCTTGGGATCCTCAAAGGTGGGAACCCAGTCACTCACTGGGTCCCCGTTGCTGCTCAGATGTTCCGGGCCAACATGGTCCCGGAACCAGGAACACCGCATGGCACGCACGCTCCGGCCAGGTAGGCCATAACGCCGGGGCGCCGTGATGTGGCCACCCTAAAGCTGGGTGCCACGCTGGACGAAGGAGAACCCAGAACCAATGGCGTCTGCCCCATAAATACCCTCCCCCAGCATGCACAGCGAGGCTAAACCCTCCTGATTGGCTGCTGGGGTAAGGAAACAAACCTTGACTCCACTGCTGCCATCTACTGCACAGGGGTTGGAAGAACACCCCAGCACAAAAGAATAGGCCCACAGCACAGCCAGGCTGAGACAGAGACCCTACTCTGCGCATAACAATTTGGATCAGAGTTTAACTACACTTTGATCTCCCTCCAAATTTAAACAGCACCGGTACTTAAAGTAACCAGGCGCTACAGATGCAATGGCCGCAATCAGCCTCTTTCCTCCATCATTATTGCTAATTTTTCCATCCGGTCCTTTTTTGGGTTAGGCGCATACACATGGTACTTAATTCATGCAGGTACCCAAGAAATGTCAAGAATGTACACTAAGCTGCGCATGCTTGGCTCAGTGTATATTCAGAAGCAGGTAAATTCTGCGTCACATAAAAGCCTTGGGTAGATCTCTGACGCGTTAATGTTAATGTATACCGTATATTACCAATGCTACTTGCACTGACAGACTTGAACTATAAATAATACAGATAAAGATTATAAATATGGAACCTAAACTAAATGCACTGTACTCCAAAAGAGTGGATACCACGGGGTTCTGCAGCTGTGTGGTTTCAGTTTACTTAAAGGAGAAGTATAGTCAAAGCTTTTTTGTCTGTACTTCTCCTATGGATCACAAGAGTACAGTTTGTTCTGCGCTCCTGTGACCCATTTTCAGGCTAAAACCTTGCATGGCATGTTGAGCCTTTTTAACCTAATTATGGTAGCAGTCGGATAACAATAATAATTGCCAGAAGCATCATATCTGTGTAATTGTAATCCATATATGTCATTGTCCCTTCTCTCTGTTAACTGAGAACAATCTTTCTACATGCCTTCAGGGAGAGTCATCCATATCAACATACTAATTTCCCAGACACAAACTGTATTTGATATTGCTTGTCTCTGTTGTCGCACAAGGACAGTAATGTGTCTGGCATGTGACAGGAAGAAGTAGGTAAATGGCTCTATATAGTTGCATTACAACAATTGAAAGCAGGCCAAAACAATGGCATAAAATTATCATAAGCGGAGAGCATCCTTTATAAAATTAGATGAAGTTTTATTGAACAAATTGTTACTTTTGCAATAAAACAGAATGCAAATAATGGTCGAAAATCCAGGCTGAAAGCAGTATTAAACCAAATAGATTTATTATATTGCAACTTACGATTTCTTAGATGTGATGGCTGCGTTAATTTCCTTTTTCAGACTTACTTTCTTCTTTTTTCATCTGGTCATCCAGCCAGCAAGTCTGTTGTTTATTTATTCATGTATAACCTATATCCTAAAAGTAAGAAAAAAACAGTTTTCTGTAACTGATTATAAAGTATTAGGTGGAGTTCAGCTTCAATTAAAGTGGTTGTAAACCCTTACAATCCACTTTTTTTTAATACAGGTAAGCCTATAATAATAATCTTATTCTTTTTTACAATTGTTTCATTCTTTTTTACAATATTATTATAAATATCAGGGCTCAAAATTTCAAGCCTTGAGCTTCTAGCCAGGCCTCAAGTGTTACTCGCCACCAGTTGCCTCACCTAACCGATACACTGCCCCGCCCCTAATAACGCCCTTGTAGATTATCTCTTGGAATGACACTGTTAAATGTTTTATGCCGAATCAAGTTACACAATGAAATATTACCAACAACAACTTTAACAAAATGGGACAGGGCACTAAGGCAGACCAGAGGGACAGGGCACTAAGGCAGACCAGAGGGACAGGACACTGGGGCAAACCAGAGGGACATGGCACTGGGGCAAACCAGAGGGACATGGCACTGGGGCAAACCAGAGGGACATGGTACTGGGGCAAACCAGAGGGACATGGCACTGGGGCAAACCAGAGGGACATGGCACTGGGGCAAACCAGAGGGACATGGACTTTTTTACTTCTGCAAATATTGATCTCCCTCTTCTAATGTACAAGACTCCCTCCTTCTCTCTAGAACCAGGTCTTTTCCCCCATTCTCTTGCTGTCTCCCCTGCAACCCCCATCCATCCTCCTCTCTCCCTCTCCTATTCTACCCACTCTCATAATCAGGAGCCCCTGTGTGCGGCTCCACACTTGCATGTCCCCACTTCCCCCTTTCATTGTCAGGCAGTGAGGAGAGGAGCTGCAGCACAGCGGGAGGGAGTACAATCCAGCACCGAGATTCACACACCTGCATAGCCATTGACACCACAACACAGCGCACACTGACACCGTACAGCATACTGCCGCTCTCTTGTCAGGGCAACTCTTGGTGAGCGCTGTGCTGCACTGCCTACCTGGGACACCCAGAGTGGTGATAATCGCAGTCCTCCAGCTCACTTGTTCCTTCCTGCTCTCTGCTCTCCAGCTACATTGGTCAAGTTGGGAAGCCAGGCTCAGAGAGGTCATGCTATCAGGTCCCATGGCTTAACGAGAATTGTAAGGAGAGCACCTGTGTACTGCTCTGCATGTGTGCATGCTCACCCGACTACTTTTCCTGGGCACGCACCTTTCCTCTTCGGCCGCCAATCTCAGCGTGGCTCTAAGTGTAGGCACAGATTGGACTGTTGGTCATGCAGAACTGTTATCACTCGCCCCCAGCTTAAATCGACTCGCCAAATGCTAGCAGGCGAGTGGAAATTTTTAGGCACTGTAAATATTATTTATTTTTACAATTTTGTTTAGGAGCCCTGTTAGGGGTCTAAACAGAAAGGGACTGAGGACAGATATTCCCCAGTCCCTTTCTCTGCAACCTCAGCTGCACTGACAGTGGATGAATAGGAATTGCTCTGTGTTGAGCAATTTCCTGTTTATTCACGGACTGAAGCATAATAAACAGTTTACTATGCTTCAGCTCCGAATGAACACTGCAAGTAATCAGTTCCGAAAAGGTAAGGGCTGGTAAATAATATGCTGTATTTCCAGCCCCTTCCTCTGCTTTCTATTCTGAAACGATCCCTTGTAGCAGACAGTGGTGGAAGAGGAGATGAAGCCAGAAGCACTGTGGGGGGCACACAGGGGACCCCGGCAGCAGAAAGAATATGAATAGGGACAGGTAGGGAAGAAGAGGCGGCATTTACTGGATTTGCTCCCCTGCATTTTCCTGCTGCAGCAGATGAATGCCAGTGGGAGGGAGAGGCGGAGGAGCCAACTTTCAGCTTCTGCAGCAGGAAATCACAAATGATTGGTTCCAGGAAATGCCACCCCCGCAGCCCCTCCTGTCCAGGTTCAGGGGGTTGGAAGGATAGCGGGTCTACTCGTAGCTCAATGGGTTACCAACCTCCATATACTGTATATCCTGTATATACAGTGCATATAATTTTTTTTCTTTTGGTGCAATAGTCACCTTCAATCTGGAGCTGGGCAATATATCCTCTGTTTTCCAGGATCATTCGACCTATTTTCTCTGAGCCCAGACCATCATGGAGCCGCACTGTGGCCAGTGGGTGAAGTAAATGTTCTTGCGTCAGCAGTAGTAAACAATGCCCCATGACTGGTATTAGGGGGGTAATAGTCCTCTAGCATTGGTATCAAGGGGAGGAATAGTGCCCCATCATTGGTGTCAATGGGAGGAATAGCACCCATCATTGGTGTCAATGGGAGGAATAGCGCCCATCATTGGTGTCAGTGGGAGGAATAGTGCCCTAACATTGGTGTTAATGGGAATAATAGTGCCACATCATTGGTGTCAGTGAGAGGAATAGTGCCCCATCATTGGTGTCAATGGGAGGAATAGCGCCCATCATTGGTGTCAATGGAAGGAATACTGCCCCTTCATTGGTGTCAATGGGAGAAATAGTGCCCCATCATTGATGTCAATGGGAGGAAGAGTGCCCTATCGGTGGTGTTAGTGGCAGGAACTATGCCCTACTTTTGCTGACAGTGGGGGGAATAATGCCCAAAGGGCCAGATAGAAACAAGCAAAGAGCGACATCCAGCCCCCAGGCCACAGTTTGGAGACCACTGCTGTAGAATATCTGTCTGTAATTTCAACACTCCTCATATACAGTGTTCCACAGATTCTCATTCTTACATTCATTGTTACAAAGTGTTTTCCACAAAAACGTGTTGTCTACAAAACAATAGATGTTTCCCTGAGGCAGCAAGTCTTGTTATAGCAGGAGACTTTGGCACTTAAGTTGAGAAGTTGAAGCCACCTGCTCATATAATATAGATTGAATTCATCATGCACCTAACAGAAAATAAAAATAGCCATTGTTTTATGTAGCCTGAGGCTCAATCTCACTTACCATTGAGAGAATGCTGGGCATAAGTTCAAGTCTATTAAGAGATCCCATGTGAGCAGTGTACAAAGTGGTTATTTGAGCAGCGCAGTTGTGATACTTATTGGCCTGAGGAATTTTATATGATCACAGAAGCTGTAAAAAAGTGCTTTTTACTGGGTATTCTATAACAGCCAAAAATAAAAGATATTCAGATCTGCTACCGTCTAGCTAATTTTAACATCTGTCACAATGGTTTGTGATGAAAGCGATAGTACCCCAGCAGGACTGATGTTATATGTTATAAGTAAGCTTTTGTGACCCACTTAGAAGTATACTCTACCTAAGTGTAGCGCCCTGCTCCCAATGAGTGGGTGACGTGTGTTAAAATTGTAGTTATCTGAGCAGTAGTTGGCTCAGAAAGATTGTGTCTAAATTGTGGCTCTGTCTCAGTTCAGCTGGTTGCATGATTTTCCTCCTGACGATGGGTGTCACTGTCACCGCTGGTCAGGGTTGGAAAGGCAACAGGCTGGATGCATTTGGTACATCTTTTCCCCGAAGCAGCTCAGAACCCGCTGTGCATTCTGGGAGAGGGTACTTAAAGGGTAGACACCATTTTGTGGGGTTTTTCTTACGATCCTCACCTGAGGGCCCTTCTGGCCTCAGGAATGTGTTGGCAGTTTCCACCTCGGGGGCCACGTTCGTCTGAGGACTCACAACTGAGATTTAGGCCCAGGAGTTACTGAGGCCTACTGATCCAGGGATGATCCTGCGTCGCCTTGCTTGATGAAAGGGACCGAGCAATTGAGGACTCAATTGGAGGATGTATCCAGATCAAAGTTACCTCACAGTGGTGCCGGAACGGCTGAGAGATCCTGGCACTGAGAGCTGTGTTCTTTTTCTTCAGAAGCTAACCCAGTGAGGGATTACACAAGTCTGTGACAGAGACTATTGAGCAAATCCTAAGTTCACCAAGTCTGTGGCAGAGACTAATGAACAAATTCTACTACCAAGTCTGTGGCAGAGACTTTCTTTGATCGAGCTTCACACCGGCTGCTAGGACAGTGAGAGTGGGCCTAACCAGTGGTTGCTGAGTCCAGCGTGGAGACAGTTGTTCCTCTGGACCTAAGAGAATATCCGTGATCTGCAAGTAAGATACCTGAGTCCTTCCCATCCCTCTATCCCTCTGTTGGAAAGTTTGTTCAATAAAACCCTTGAAAGAGACTTTGTGTTGGTGCAGACATTTCTTTCAGATAACTCTTCAAGGAGAACCCCTGAGACTAACGCAAGGAACAGTAAGATAACTGCAGGCCCAAATCTAAACAAGCAGCTCCTTCTGGGGTAGTGCTACATTTTGCAAATGTACTTACTTTCAGGCCTCGTACACATGACCGAGGAACTCGACGGGCGAAACACATCGTTTTGCTCGTCGAGTTCCTTGTTAGGCTGTCGAGGAACTCGACGTGCCAATTTTCTCCATTCCCGTCAAGGAAATAGAGAACATGCTCTCTTTTTGACTCGTCGAGTTCCTCGACAGTTTCCTCGTCTAAAATGTACACGCGACCGGTTTCCTCGGCAAAAATAAAGCTCCCACCAAGTTTCTTGCTGGTTTTTGCCGAGAAACTCGGTCGTGTGTATGAGGCCTGAGGAATATAACCACCTCTTTTAGCAGAACATACCAAATGTTTGATAACTTTACAATATACCTATAAGTCTTTTCTATGTTGTTGATGGATCCTATTTGATGCAAATCAGCCAGGTTCTGATAATCCTTTAATCTTTGGGGTAATCTTTGGGGTACCCAGTGCCTATTGCCAGGCGTCACCCAAGGTCCATTCTGTAAGCCTTATCCTTCATCTTGAATTAGTCTGTCTAGCAGAGATCACTAAAATCTAGTCTCCTCCTCTCTACTATCAAAGCTGACTTTGGTAGAGTCAGCCTTTTTTTGCTTTTTTATTGAAGCCCCAGACCTATTTTGGGGTAATTTGGCTTCACACCACAAGCAGCCTTAGTAGCTAACTCTGGGCTGCTGTTAGATATTACGGGGCGCCGTACAGCCTTGACTAAGCACTGACGCCAGTGCGAAACGCGTTGGCCATACTGTTTGTTGTGGGCTTGCAGTGACTGTATGCACAGTTGGAAATAAAGACATCTCTTTTTAAGAAATTTTGGAGTGCGGCTGTCCAGCTTTTGTCCTTTTATTTTTGCGCCGTACAGCCTACCTGACATACCCCACCCCAAAGAAAAAAAAAATTACAGTTTCACTAAAAAGACAATAAAATCATTATTAGCGGGAAAACACAATATAAAGTACAATATTCCTGCTAAACATTACAGATGAAACTGTATTGAGTTAATAAATAAAGCTCTGCATGTGGATGAGGTCCTAGGGCTCATTTGTGTGGGTGCTGTGGCCTGTAGAGTGTCAATCAGCAGTTTGTTTATGTGGTTGAAGCTGTGTGCAGTCAGCCTTATTCTATAAGGATGCAGTTGACTATAAACACAGCCACAGGTCCTAATTTGACAGGCCTCTGGGTGCAGGTGTATGGCCCTGAATACAGACAGTGGGCCAGATTCAGATACATTGGCGCATATTTACGCCGGCGTAGCACATCTTATTTCCGCTATGCCGGACCAGCGCGGAGAGGCATATCCTGTACTCAGAAAGATATTACTCACCAAGATGCACCGGCGGAACGTATTTTCGATGGCGTAAGGCGGCGTAAGTGTAAGTGGGCGTCACCCCATACAAATGATGGTCCGACCGTGTCGCAGAGAGATGGTGGGCTGACTACCTCCTCTACGCATGCGCACAACTGCGCTCAGGGTAACCCCTAAGATACGCCGGCCCACTGCCTTCCAGTTATTTTATACTCAAGTGCTGAGTTTTTTGTTTTTTTATAAAACTCAGGTGATGAGTGTTTTTCTTATTTATACTCAGATTATGAGTTTTTTCTTTTTTTTTTAATCCTTGCACACGGGGAGTAGTGCAGATTATAGTGTGACTGGTGTGTGAATGTGGGGGGGTGACACTCCTGCCAGTAAGGTTTGTCACTCTCGGTCGTTGGGGAGAAGTTATCCCCACGACCTGTGTGAATGGTGTATGAATGTCCAGCAACATAATTGGAGCCTTGGCGCGGCGTTGCTGCTCCCAACTCCAGAATGGACTTGGGCTAATCCAATTTGATGAGGATGTGGGGTGTGTGTGAGCTAGGGACCACAGTGGTGTGCATGCGTGCATTCTCCTTGTGCCATGATGAATGTGTGTGTTTAACGTGCAAAGAAGCCTACCACGAGGCATCTCCTGACTGCTCTTCCCTCAGCAGATGGGGGACCCTCGGGCAGGGGGGCACTGTGTGGTTCGGGGGTCATCACGTATGTCAATCTCCAGGCCCTTTCTCACGGCGAAGTTGTGTAGAATACAACATGCACCGATGATCTGGCACACGAAGTTTGGGGAATACAACAGGGTCCCCTGGACTTATCCAGGCATCGGAAACAGCACTTCAGGAGGCCAAATGTGCGTTCCACCACTCCACGGGTACGTGCCTGTGCATCATTGTATCTTCTCTCTCCTCTGGTTTGGGGATTCCAGAATGGTGTCAAGAGATGGGGCCCAAGTGCATATGCCGCGTCACCTGGAAGGGAAAAGACAGGAGGATGTTAGTTGTGCATGTGCCCCTCGTGATGTCTGCATCATGGGGTCGGACAGACATGCCTGACTCCCATGTCACTCATCAACCAGCCAGCTGTCCCCGTACACGTTCTGTTCAAATTCCGTTGGGATGTTGCTTTGACGGTATATGAAGCTGTCGTGGCTGGCCCCTGGGTGTTTGGCACGGACGTGCCATATGAGGCATTGGGCATCGGCTATCACCTGTACGTTGATGGAATGCCAGTGCTTCCGATTGCAGTATATGTGCTCCGTGGCACGGGGGGGCCTTGGTGCCACATGGGTGCAATCAAGGGCCCCCACGGTGCGTGGGAATCCGGCAATTCTGTAGAAATCTGCCATTGCCTTCTGCCGCAGATGCTCATGGGTGGGTTTGATGATGTGGTGGGACATGCGTCTGAGGATTGCGGGGACAACCTGGTGCATGCATCTGCTCATGGTGGATTGTGACAAACCAGCCACAACTCCACTTGTTCTTTGAAAAGATCCACTTGCAAGGAAATGCAGTGTTGCCAGTACCTTGACCAGTGGCTGCACTGCATGTACGCGGTGTGTCTTGCTGGTGATGTCATCATGCAGGGTTCTGGCTAATTCCAGGATGGCATCAGGGCTGAATCTGAAGATGCGATACACCTCCAAATCACCCATGCCAAAGACGTCAATGCGCGTTCGGTATATCCTCTCCCGTGCCCTCCTACCTGCCCGTCGACACAGTAGTGCTATGACCACGGCTGCCCCTGGCATGTTGGCATACAGATGTGTTGTCCTGCAAGTGTTGTTGCTCAGGTCGTCTGTAACGGTGCTGCTGTAGCTGCTCTCCAGCTGACCTGTGCAAGTCTGGTGCAAAGTTACCCCTGCTTTATGAGGGGTAACTTTGCGCCGGACATTCCACTTACGCGCACCGCGCGTAGCCTGCGCCGGCCAAACGTATGTTTCTGAATCGGCATATCTCCCTCATTTGCATATTTGAATACAAAATCCATGGGAGCGGAAGATCCGTCCAGCGTAAATATGCGCCTACGCCACGCCGGTGTACAAAAGTTACGCCGGTAGGAAGAAGCCTATTTTGAGGCGTATCTGGTTCTGTGGGTACGGCGCATAGATATGACGGCGCAAACTTACACTTACGCCACGCATCTCGAGATACGCCGGTGTAAATGCTATCTGAATCCGGGCCTGGGTGTATTCATCCCCAAACACCCACATCTGCACACCTGTCAAATTAAGACCTGTGGTTATGTTTGCACAGCCGCCACATCCTCATAGAGTAACAGGCAGCTCCAGCAAATACAAATGCAAATACAAACCACTAATTCTCATGTGAATGAGTCCTTAGGGCTCTCTTTCATATGTGAGGTTGGGGGGGACAAAAAAACACCACAGTAACATGCTTTACTGAACCCACCCAACTGCTACCCCTTTAGGGGGTGGCTATTGCAGGAATTATAGGCCCTGTGAATAGTGATGCTCTGCAAGAGCCGCACAAAAGCATTCAATGAACACAGTTGTGGCATGCTAGGGGGGGTTTGAAGAGGTTAAACCAGGCAGTGAGGAGGTGATATAACATTTTCTTGCTGCCTATCAAATGTTCTCTGAAGAGCCCACTCTTGACAGATCAAAGCATTGGTAAACAAACCCTGTTTTTTCCAAACACTTTTTTGAAATTTAATATTTTTTTTTATTTCTTTTATTTGGGGGGGGGGGGGACTTGAAATACTTGAAACTTGAAATATCAGGGGTCTAAATATCAGACCCCTGATTTCTCACTTTTGAAATCGAGAAAGACACTCAAGGCATGGATGCTTCGGTCCCTTTCTCTGCAGGCTCATCTGTGCTGCACAGTGAATGACCAGAAAGTGTTCTGTGCAAACTGGCTTCCTGTTCATTCACATTGCTCACTGTTTTCATTCAGGAAAATCAGTGCAGTGTGTTCTGAATGGAGCCTGGCCAGCACAGATACTTGAATAGATCGCCGTGCAGCGCTGCCTGGGAAAGGCAGGGAGAGGTAAAGAACCAGCAGTGCTGCAGGAAGAGCCACAAGAAGAGCAAAAAAGCCGTACATTTGTCCCTCCTACTCGGCAGGTGCCCGGACCCCACTTTTGCACTAATGGGGGTGGGCCCGGTACAGGAGGACTGGCTGTACTGCCTTATCAGGAGCCCTGAGCTCTCTAACTTTAACATTTACATTGGGTAAAGTGATCCCATTAAGCTCCCCACTACAGCCAAAACCTACCCACAAATTTGTCCAGCCCCTCTACCATCACACAAAACAATATTTCAGATAACTTTGTATTTCTAACTCCCTCCTGCTTTTTTTTTTCCATTTTAGTACTACTAAAATGCATGCATAATCCAGCCAAGAGGAGTCTAAGGCCCCATACACACGAGAGAATTTATCCGCGGATACGGTCCAGCGGACCGTTTCCACGGATAAATTCTCTCAAAGATTTCTGCAGATTTCGATGCGATGGAGTGTACACACCATCGCATTGAAATCCGCGCGGAAATCCTCTGGCGATGACGTGTCGCGCCGTCGCCGCGATTATGACGCGGCGACGGCGCGACGCTGTCATATAAGGAATTCCACGCATGCGTCAAATCATTACGACTGAGGCCCCATACACACCATAGAATCCATCCACAGATAAATCCCAGCAAATGGGTTTCTGCGGATAGATCCTATGGTGTGTACACGCCAGCGGATCCGTTTCCGCGGAGAAATCTCCTCTGGGATGGATTCCAGCAGATCGGATATTTGCTGACATGCACAACAAATCCATCTGCTGGAATCCATTCCAACGGATGGATCCGCTCGTCTGTACAGACTTACCGGATCCATCCGTCCAAAGGGATTCCCCGCACGAGTCGTAATGATTTGACGCATGCGTGGAATTCCTTATATGACAGCGTCGCGCCCGTCGCCGCGTCATAATAGCAGCGACGGCGCGACACGTCATCGCCAGAGGATTTCAGCGCGGATTTCAATGCGATGGTGTGTACACGCCATCGCATAGAAATCTTCTGAAATCCTCGAGAGGATTTATCCGCGGATACGGTCCGCTGGATCGTATCTGCGGATAAATCCTCTCGTGTGTATGGGGCCTTAGGGAGGGGGGTCTAGTGGATAAAGCCCACTTGAGCTTCTTATTTTCTTAAATACTTCCAACCCCAGGTCTCCATGTCACAACTCCATTCTAGTCCACCTTGGAGTTCTGGGTGTCCCCATCCACTTTTACAGCTTTCATCACCACCGGCTGTTTTCCACTGTATAAAACAAATAAAACATTGAAAAGGGAAAGGGAAGCTATTGTAATGGCCACAATAGGTTTCAGAAAGATAAGCATTAATAAATGAATGTAGATTCATTTTAATATGTATAAGCTCTGGGTAAATAGCAATATGTCTGTTTTGTTTTTTTAGCGTTGTTATTTGATACATTTTTTTTTTCTTTTTAGGAATACAAAGTTTTAATATTTTTCCTTTTAAATGTTTTCTTTGATACCTGCAGTTCTGGAAGCTTACTACAATTCAAAGTGGCCACATAGCCAAAAATGTTAAGGAGTACCCTCCCAAACTGTCCTTTGCCTTTTATATTTTTGTAAGGATTTTTTTTATTATTATGTGTTTCCATCAAAAGAAGAAATATAACCATATAATGAAGGGTTATACTCAAACAGTACAAATTTTACGATAGCTATTATATTGGAGTCCATAGCACTATAGCATAGTGCAAAATGGATAACCAATTCACGGACTGAGCATCATAACACAAAAAAACAGAAAACCTGTAGGACCATATAACATTCAGAGCCAGGGTAAAATAAGGCGGGGAAAATAAAAAGTAAAGAAAAAAAAAAGGCCTAAGGAGGCACGAGAAGGGAGAGAAAGAATGAGCTTGAGTGCCCCCATGAGCGGATAATAAAAATGTTGAAAGGTGAAAACATTTTTTTTTATTTTATTTTGTTAGAATTTGAAAAAGTATGATAATAGACAGATCATATCAAATCTTTAAGTGTGGTAGAGGTTGAGAAGTCAAGCAATACGAACTATAAGACCTTGAATTTATCAGAAATATCATCAAAAAACTGCTTGGGCACTAGGATAGGCACCGTCTGGAAGAGGTAAAGCAATTTTTTAACCCATTAATACGTCCAAACCAGGGTAGAGAAGACGGATTTCAAGAGTCTAAATCTTTTAGAATACGTGTTAACAGCGGAAGGTAATTCAGAGAATATAAGTTGGAAAGGTTTACAGGGATAATGATACCTAGATAAGATATACCCTTAGGCGAGCACTGAAAATAAAAAATTGAGCGTAGCTTAGAGATAGTGGCATCAGGGAGCGAGATATTAAGGGCCTCTGTTTTGGACAAACAATATTTATGTCAAAATTGCTAAACTCCCGAAGCGGCGTAATTCATGCAAGAGGGACAGTAGGGATACGGTAGTAAAAATCTTTTTTTTATAACATGAAAGAACTACATTTATATCCATAAAATTATCCTGCAATCTAGAAGCAGCTGAGGTGGGAGGAAGATGAACTGAAAAGAGAAAAAAAAAGGACAAATTAGTTGAAAAAGTGATAGAAAAAATGAAATGAATGATAGGAGAAATAAATAATAAGAAAAATGAGATAAAATAAAAATAAAACCTGCTTGATATTTATGAATTACTGGTAAGAGGAGGGACAATCGGTTGGCCAAAACTTTTGCAAAAAAGTTTTATGTCTAGGTTTAGGAGAGAGATAGATCTTTACCTGGTTTGGGAAGAATAAAAATATTAGCAGATAACAACTCTGTGGACGGGAAGTGAGAGTCAACAAAAAGTTTATCTGGATGAAAAAAACATCCGGCCCAGGACATTTGCCCGCTTCCAGGCCCTTGATGGCACCCAAAAACTCTGAGTCTGACATGGGTTTATCCAAATCCATTGCTTTTTATGGATCTATGGTAGGCAGAACAGTTTCCAAAACATAGGATGACATATCAGAGGGTGGGGAGGTAGGTGACTTCCGCTCTGGATGTTGGGGTATATTATATGATTGAGAGTAATTCTGCCTAAAGGAGTCTGAGATGCCTTGAGTGTTACATACCCTCTGTTGGGAAGAGTTATGAATACGTGGTATGGGGCTGTGCAGCGGGCGTGGGTGGAGTACCCTGGCTAAATGTTGGCCACATTCATTAGCTAGGGAGTAATGATAGTTGCAAGGGAATGAGAGTCAAGTAATTGAAGTAAGCAGCAGGGTGCATTGGACAGATCCACATAAACAGCAGAATTCTGCTTATGTGTAGTCTCCAGTGAAGCAATAGTAGATAGCAAGCGCGTAATCTCCATCGTACGGGCAATCTTTGGTCTGGAACCATGCTGAATAGACACCCCGAATAACACATTTCAAGGCTTCCCACTGTGTAAGTGGATTAGTGTTGTCAGTCCAAAGGGGACCTTCAGGAGAATGATCTGGTGCACTTCTGCTTGCCTTGCCATTGCCATTGAGGAAAGAAGGGAAGGCCAGGGATTGTAGGGGAAAATGGCAGAGATACTTGAGGCAGTTCCAGTGAACTGTGATTTATAAGACAAAATAGAAATAATATATTTTTTTCAAAATTTTCAGTATATCTTTGCTTATATCACAAAAAATAAACACCCCCGTCATGATTAAATACAAAAGAAAGCTTTATTTGTGTAAAAAAAAATATTAAAACTTAATCTGCATACAGCAGTGTTTCTCAAACTTTTTTCAGTTGAGGCAACCTTTTAAATTATAGAGAATCTCAAAGCACCTTCCCAAATTATGGACAGTCTCAAGGCACCCCATTCTAAAACCTATTCTAAAAGCTTTATACTGTATAATGAAGCAACATCCACGCATGTAGGATACCTAACGTTAGAGGTGATTTATTCTTCCCAATCCAATACACTTTTGCACACTGGTTCTGACTAGTATTCCAGTGTTTCTCTTCTCCTTCAATTTCTATCCATCAGTCAGCTAATGTGACCCCAGTTCTGATGGAGAGGGTTACAGAGGGGTCAAACAAGGATGCTGTGGTGGCAACAGACATCCTCCTTATTAACTTGACGTCATTTGTGGGTAGGATGCCAGTGTCTATAAAGTTGTAATGGTGCATAATAAAAAAAAAACTGTGGCTTTGGGTAACTAAAGGGTAGGCTTGAGCTTCTGGCTTGAGCTTCTGGCTCTGGTATGAGCTTCTGGTATAAAATTGTCATAATTTTTTTGTCATTTTGCCAAGGCACCCTAGGGTGCCTGGGCACCCTGGTTGAAAAAGGATGGTGTACAGTATTGCATGAGAAAAAGAAAAAATGGCTGCACATCCAAAGTTTCCAAAAAAGCCATTTATTGAAGACGGTCAAAATAAATCACGAAAAACCAGGTGCTAGTCACGTAGATGTGTTTCACACATCTGATCTGTGCTTAATCATTAAGCTGTAATGATTAAGCACAGATCAGATGTGTGAAGTGCATCTACATGACTAACACCTGGTGTCCCTGGTGTATTTTGACCGTTTACAATAGAAGGCATTTTTGTAAACTTTGGATGTGAAGCCATTTCTTCTTTTTCTCAAGTTTTTACAGAGGCGGGCCAGGGCTAGCACTCCTACTTGGTTCCAATCAAAGTATTGCACACACCTGGAGCAGTGGATTCCTTGTTTTTTTGGTACAGTATTACATGACCGCTCAATTGCCAGTTAAAGTAGCGCAGTGCTGAATAGCAAAACAATGCCCTGGTCATGAAGGGGGTAAAATCTTCTGGAGCTCAAGTGGTTAAATAAAAAATCACATTACTCATGGTTTAGCCCCAGTGGGCTCTGTGTAAGAAAGCTTGCCTTTCAAAAATGCATCAGTTAACTTGTATCAACTCAAGATTGATAGAGGGACTTTTATTGACCACCAGAGAACACAAAATTACTGTAGTTTTATGCCTGTTATTTTACTACCTTTGTAAGTATTTTTTTTATTTTATTTAATAAAATATCTTCTGTATGTTTTTATTTTATTTAATAAAATATATTCTGTATGTTTGGTGCTGATTGAAGATTTTTACCATCTGCAAAGAGCAGCAAGGATGTAAACGATTCCATGTCATCATTGGAACTGGATGTGTATAAGAAGAATTTATTAGCCAAGTACAAGACTTATATCCTTTACACTCTAACAAAGACATAGTATTTGTTTTGAATAAATGTATATAGGGGTGGGCGTGAGGTGATAAGGAATCGAAAGCAATTAATTATGACTTTCTTTGCATCAATTTATGCCAGTTAGAAGAATGAAAGATGGCTGCTGATTAGTTACTGTCGGTTAGAGCCCTTTGCTTTTCAAAGTGACAAAACATAAATTGGTTTTGGTTTGGGTAAAGAAAAGTGAGTCATTTTAATTTTGGTTTAAGCCCCTGAAAACTGTATGCACCCTTTGCATCTAGGGACCATAAATTAAAAAACAAATTCTACTCAATTACCGGATATACTCGAGTATAAGCCGACGCGAATATAAGCTGAGGCACCTAATTTTACCACAAAAAAATGGGAAAATGTATTGACTCGAGTATAAGCCTAAGGTGGGAATTGCAGCAGCTACTGTAAATGGAAAAGAGGGTCAACAATGCCCATCTGCAGTCTCACTGTGCCCATCTGCAGCCTCACTGTGCCCATTTGCAGCCTCACTGTGCCCATTTGCAGCCTCACTGTGCCCATCTGCAGCCTCACTGTGCCCATCTGCAGCTTCACTGTGCCCACCTGTCTCATCAGTGCCCATCTGCAGCCTCACTGTGCCCACCTGTCTCACCAGTGCCCATCCACAGACTCACTGTGTCCATCTGCCTCATGTACCTTTAATCTATCACTGTGTCATGCAACTGCAATCGGCGGTGTTCTGTCAAACGTTCCAACTTATCAAATTCTCCAATCGGGTATACTACGCATGTGCGAGCGCATCCACGAGAACATCTTTCTGCTGCACGTCGTCAACCCAGGCCTTCGTTTAACGCGTGATAATCCCCTATCACACACCAAGAAAGATGTTCTCATGGATGCGTTTGCGCATGCGCAGTACACCCGGCAACGGCCACGGACTACAGTTAAGACAGCATGACACAGCGGGACCGAGGGGGGCTTTTTCAGCATAAAAAAAGTGCAGTACAGTGCACATTACATAAATGTAGGGCTGGAGATAAGTATTTCAAGGCAGAATAAAAAAAAAATCAGAGTGGGATTTAGTTATTTTTAATCCAAACTGAACCTTTTTTTAAATTATTGTTATGTTCTAGCACTGCAACCATTGCTGAACATCCCTGGGTCGGCAGCAGGGTCGGTACTGGAGGTTTGAATTGCTGCTGCCATACAAACTGCAGATCGCCAGTGGTCTGACATGTTCCCTGCACAGTTTTGCAATCAACAATGCTCATACTTTACAAGTGATGTTATTGATTGGAGCACTGTGCAGGGGGAGTATCAGAACACTGAAAATCCAGGGAACCGTGTCAAGCCCCATACACACTATCAGTTTTCCTGATGGTTTTCTCTTCAGGTTTACCAAAACCATCTAATATGAGGTCAAACCTTAAGCGTTTCAATTTGAATGCAATCAGGCAGGTCCTTGTACTACATGGTTTTGGTAAACCTGAAGAGAAAACCTGCAGAAAAACTGATAGTGTGTATGGGGCTTTAGAGTAATGATCTGGATCTCCAGCATGCTGCTTCCTGCAGCACTAAAACGGAAAAAATATTTAACCTAGCCGTTACATTTTAGGTAGTCTGACTGCATAATAACAACATGGCTTTAGTTTTAATGTATCTCAATCACATTCAGATTAACTGGTTTTGGATCTGCCTGGACAAACAGAACAATAAAAAAGCATGGGTTCAGCTGGGTTTTTAATAAGTGTTTAAATAATCAGTTTAAAAAAACAAGTAAAGTTGATCATATATTTTATTAGGCAAGTAACAAATAACCAATCCAAATCAAAAGTAATCATTGCAATATAGAAAAATAATTCAGACTAATATGCTCCATGTAATGAACAATCATAACTAAATTATATTATACAGATTACAAGTTTAAACGTTAATTTGTATCACCCTGAGAGATAAATTCAACACTTCCTTCAATTTAAAGTGATTTAAGGAGATAATTTCGGCGGAATATATTACTGTATTTTGTTAAAGTGCTTATTTTCCATTAAAGGTGAAGTTATCCACTCCCATCTTCTCATTCTGAGATGCCCGCTGTCTTGACATTTTATATAACATGAAACCAGCCATTACCAATACAGCCACCAATATTACAGCAATAACTAGTCCAACAATGAGTCCAATCAAAGTTCCCTCAAGCTTCTGTGTGTCTGCCCCACCTAAAAAATCAAATAAAAAAGAAATAAAGAGCACCATAATCATTTATCTTTTTACCTAAAATCCAAATACTAACTATAAATATGCCATTGCATTGTATTGTAGAAATGCAAAAAACATATGTGATCTGAAATTAATAATACAGTATGTTTAGTAATCATACATATTAAAATGATCTTTTTTTTTTATTCATGTAAGCATCAACTTGATAATATTAGAAATGTTCTTTGCAGAGGATTACATGTGGCACTGACTTTTTTATATGTAATTAGCGGATATTGACAGGAATGATCTAATTGCTTGCTTGCATTATGGTTGGTGTCCTTTCGCTGTGGTTTTATATACCATTCCTAAAAGTGTGTAGTAAAATGCTAAGCTTTTTCGTAAACAAACTTATTGCTTTGTCCCTTGGCTTGGATTTTTTTTTATTTTCAAGCCAGTCTGCCTCTGAAACATTAGTGATAACTATAAAGAAATCATAAATGTTAAATAACAGTGTATTTAACGTTTATGCTTGGGCAAAAAAAAATGAAGTATATTCTCTAACCTGCGCATATCCATGCATATTTTGCTGCTTTAAAAATGCTGCTAGTACAGTCTGTTGAACCAGTGAGATCCTAACATTGTGTGCTCTGCAGTAAAATCTAATTTAGTGTTTTCAGTCTTGCCAAGTTCACCTCTGTGGACAAAAGAAACCCTCCCTTCTGTAGACCAAATCAAGAGCAAATAGGCTACCAGTAGGATCACCCAATGAAGACAAAGGATACAAAAATCCTTAAAGGATCACTAAAGATATATATATATATATATATATATATATATATATATATATATATATATAAATGCTATACTTACCTCCACTGTGCAGCTCGTTTTGCACAGCGTGGACCCGAACCTGGTCTTCTGGGGTCCATCGGCGGCTGTCACGGCTCCCCCCCCCCCGCAAGGACTCAACACCTTCATGCGGGCGTGCTCTCATGGCGTTGACTTTGTGCGGGCATGCCCCCGTGATACAGCCGGCGGCAATAGCAGCTCACTGTATCACTCCCCCCGACGCGCCACGTCATTGGATGTGATTGACAGCAGCGCGAGCCAATGGCTGCACTGCTTTCAATCCATCCACTGTAACCAATCAACGGCCAGGCTGAGCGGCAAAGAGGATGTCGGGGGCGAGCACGGGACTTTCGAGGGGTTAGGTAAGTATAACGGGGGGCTCGGGGGGGTGGTATTGTCGGATGTTTTTTCACCTTAATGCATAGAATGCATTAAGGTGAAAAAACGTTTACCTTTACATCCCCTTTAAGAAAAGAAAAACTAATATAGTTACTACCCAGGTAAAATATCATATTTTGTTCTCAATTTTAGATAGACTTTAGGTTTCCACAGCTACAAGATTTCCAGCTATTTCTGCCTCCATTACGCCATTTTTTGGTCAGCTAATACTAACCTTCTTGTGCAAGTTGCTTGGTCTTTTCTGCCAAGGCAGGAATAGTTAAAATGTTTCCGTTATATGTTTGGAATGTTCTGTTTTTGTCTTTTATGAATTGTATGGGTACCTTAAATGTATTGATGAAACTTTATTTACCATAATAGCACCAATTGGCAAGGTCTGGGGCAGAAAAGTTTGGGAGATCCCTGGGTGCCACCAAACATCAAATTTACAATCTATGATGCATACTTTATTCCTTTTCTAGCCACTCGTGGACATCTGTGACTTTAAGTGCAGCAAAAAAACTGTAGGTATAAGGGAGTACAGTGGATGTTGAGAGGTGTCACAATGCTCTTTACTGTTTAGTAACTGAAACCATCTCTACGTATCTTGTTTGGTGTTTTTTAGGGTTTAATCGTAGTTCTAAATTGTTTCAATAATCTAAAGCAACTGTCCCAAACTATTGCCAAAAAGTGTGAAGTATTTGTTAGTTGTATGTTTTTTTAGACATTCTTTATTTAACCACTTACCGCCCGGCATATAGCAAAATGACGGCCGGGCTGTGGTTGCGTTATCCTGACTGGGCGTTATATGACGTCCAGCAGGATAACAGCTGCCGCGTACCAGCATCGCAGCGATCGGGTGTGCTCTTTACCACGTGATCAACCGTGTCCAGTCACGACTGATCACAATGTAAACAGGAAGAGCCATTGATAGGATTTTCTCACTCGCGTCTGACAGGCGCGAGTAGAGGAGAGCCGATCGGTGGCTCTCCTGACAGGGGGGGTCTGCGCTGATTATTTATCCAGGTAAGTCCCCCATGGCCAACCACATGTGCAAATTTATGCCCAACATATGCCAATCAGTGCCTACAAATGGTCACTGACTGGCACCATTATGGCACAAATAAAATTAGTGATACCCAGCAAAGCTACCAATAAGTGTCATCAGTGCCACCTATCAGTGACTATCTATGCCCATCAGTGCCACCCATAAGTACCCATCAGTGCCACCCATAAGTACCCATCAGTGCCGCCTATCAGTGCCTATCAGAGCCGCCTATCAGTGCCTATCAGTGCCACCTACGAGTGTCCATCGGTGCCTATCAGTGCCACCTCATCAGTGCCATCTCATTGGTGCCACCTCATCGGTGCCCATCAATGCTGCCTTATCAGTGCCTGTCAGTGTGCAGCCATATCAGTGCCCATTATTGAAAAAGAAAACGTACTTATTTACAAAAAAAAATACAGAAACAAAGAAAAACGTTGTTTTTTTTCAAAATGCTCGGTCTTTTTGTATATGTTGTGCAAAAAAATAAAATAAAATACTACCAAAAGAAAGCTCTATTTGTGGGAACAAAATTATAAAAAAATGTGTTTGAGTGCAGTGTAGCATGACCGCACAATTGTCATTCAAATTGCGACAGTGCTGAAAGCTGAAAATTGGCCTGGGCAGGAAGGTGTATAAGTGCCTGGTATTGAAGTGGTTAATGATCTACTGATTTATTGAATGTGAGGCCTCGTACTCACGACCAAACATGTCTGCTGAAACTGGTCCGCGGACCAGTTTCAGCGGACATGTTCGTTCGTGTGTAGGCAGTAACGTACAGAATTCCAGCAAACAATCGTCGGCCAGACCGTTTTCCAACGAACAACTGTTTCCTGGTCTTGCTTTAAAACAGTCTGCTGGAATCGTGTCCGTCAGACATGTTCGGTCGTCTGTACACAAAAGCAGCGTACAAAAACCCCGCGCATGCTCAGTCCAAATGAGGAGACGGGAGCGCTCGTTCAGGTAAAACTCGCGTTTCTTTGGGATATGGCACATTCGTCATTAGAAACCTTTTATTCTAGCAAGAGAACAATGTCTTAAAAAGGCGCACTAAACCACATTTTAAAGCCTCGTTTTATTAATTCTTCTCTTGCTAGAATAACCCCGTTCTCTTGCTGATGCAATTTCAATAGAGTTGTCCCATACTGAAATGTCACATTTCTTGCTTGTGATGTAATCCTTTAATAATGTTTTCTATGCCAGACGTGTGTTTTGGTTGGTGGTCCTCCATAATTTAGAGTAGTCATTTTTGTAAAGGAATGTGCATTTTTTTAATTTCTTTTTTTGTTTCTAGTTATGTCACCATTTAAACTTTTTTTTTTTTACATGTTTTTTTAAATTTTTTTTTTTTTTTGTTGGTGTTTCATTAGAGAATATTAAACCATGTTGGCACACCAAATGTCCCCCCCCCCCCCCCAAGGAGTGTGTCCTTTGTAAATTACCCATTGTATATTTATTAAAGGTTTGCTGCCTAATAATCCCCACAGTATATCAAACAATAGACATGTTTTCAAATGAAAGCAAAAGGCCTTTTATTCAGGCAAATGTCATCACAAAAAATAAAAAGAACAGCAGCACTAGAATAGATAGCAAACTATATGCAAACTTGCATTTCCAACATGGTGAAGGATAAACTTCCAAGCCTCAGGAGCCAAACACAAAAATATGAAGCAGCAGCACACAAACAAAGGAACCCAAACTGTGGTAGTACAAACAAGATGTCCTTTATGTGGAAGGAAATGGAAGGCAGAAAATCAACGTTTCCTCCTCTTTCCAGCCTTCCCTCCAGGCAGCCTTCCAGCGGATCGAACACGGGGTCTTGCAGGTGGGGTTGATGTGGCAGCAGGAGGATGGTGTTCCGCAAGCCGGGCCGGGTCACATAGCCCAGTGTCTGGGGTCAGCAGGCCCCTCTGCATCCACCAAAGGACCTGGTTCATCAGGGCCTTTGCCAGTCTTCTCTGGTCCTCCTCCCCTTCATTTAAATCATGGGCCAATGAGGCACTGAAGGCCTCTGTGGGGTTGAGGGGGGCCCTCATGATGGCGCTTGCCTCCTGGATCATGCGGAGGCTTGCCTCCTCCACAGGCCTCAACTGCCTCCTTCGGCCTGATGGCCTCACCTGGGGGGGAGAAGACTGGCTGGTGGTGGTTCTCCTGGCCGGGTGGACCTGCTGCAGGCCACTGGGCCCAGCCTCCTCCTGGCTGCCACTGACCCCGGCCTCCTCCTGGCTGCCACTGACCCCGGCCTCCTCCTGGCTGCCACTGACCCCGGCCTCCTCCTGGCTGCCACTGACCCCGGCCTCCTCCTGGCTGACAGACACCTGAGGATCTGCCACCTCCTGGCTGATCTCTTCTTCCTGTGTGGAAAAAAAAAGAATTTTTTTACAATTTCGCTAAATAAAACCACACTCATTTTCATGTTTTTCGTTCAGTATTTTCTGTTCATTATTACTTGAATACACTCTACTTCTGACCCCTGCAGTTGTCATCCCTGACACCTATTTGTCTGTACACCTTTTTGTTTGCTTTTTTCCAGCTTGGTTTTTTTTTTACAATATCTAATCATTAATCCACCAAGAATTATTTACGCCATAAATATAGAGGAAACTACTATACCTCCTCATCGAAGGGTGGCAGATCTGCATCTCTGTCAGCCAGGCCCTCTTCCTCCGACTCTGCAGGGCTGTGGTCATCTGGGGAATGTCCGCTGGAAGGTAGCATGGAGGAAAGGTTGGAAGAAAGACTGGACATCGTTTTCCTGCCTTCCATTTCGTCCCGCAAAAAAGCCATCTGTTTATAATACCACAGTTTGGGTTCCTTTGCTTGTCTTGCTGCTGCTCCCGATTTTTTGATTTTATTAGCTTTGTATGCTCTCCTGTATGTGCTTCTGAGGTTGGCAAGTTTATCCTTCACCATGTTGGCAGTGCATCCTGGCACCCAAGTTTGCTTTTAATTTGCTAGCTCTTCTAGTGCTGCCGCTCGTACCTCTTTATTGCAATATAACGAGTGTTTTGAATTCCACAGGATGGGCGTGTCCTGGTATTTTTGAAGTAAGGCCTCTATAGATTCCTTGCTTTGTAGGAGGTCCATTGCAATTTTTGCAAAATTATATTTCTTTTTGAGTCTAGATTACAAAAACATAAACCACAGAAAAATAAATATTCCAAAGGATCAGCGTTGACCTTGATCTAATATGTGTCTTCAAATTTATTACCTATATCTAATTCCAAACACAGTCTCTCTTGTTTAAACAATGATTGGCAGCTCGGCCGCATTGCTTGTACCAAACATTGATTTGCTAGATGCAGAGCCATTGTTCACATTGCAGTAAATATTTTAAATATATTAAATTAAACAATGCTTACAAATGACAGTTTTCATCTAGGCACTCTTTCATGTGTAAATCTCATACCCCTGACAATGGATGACATAAAAGACACTTCCTAATGACCTCTGTACAACCAACACTTGAACAATACTTTGCCTGATCTGAATACACCATTCAAAAACTTGTCAATGAGGTACAGCATTGTTCACATCTCTATTTTGTGAGGTGTCCAAAAGCATTTGGATACCAAAATAACATTGTGGTACCCCATAGACAGAATAGCTTAAAAAGGGTGCAACCAACAGCCCAAACCCCCATCCCATGTGTCTACATTTTCAAGGCCTCTGCTGATCACATTTTTAATTTCCTTACCTTCCTGTCTCTCGCTCCTCGTTTCTCACGCTCGCCTAATTACCGCGTAAGATGCGTAATCACGGCGTAAACCTTTTAAACACTCCGCGTATTTATGAAACCCCGCCCTCGTCACCTTTGCGAGGCCCCTAATCAATGAGTTTAGGAAATATGGCGTTAACTGTGTATGTTCTGGATGCGCTCGAAGATTCTCCGCGTAACGGACGTAAACACGTTGTTTGCATTCTCTACACTCCGCGTATGTATTAAACGCCGCCCTCTTCTCCGCCCATGGCGTAAGAATTCATCTTTTCCACGCCCATAATCTCTGTGGGAAAGGAAAGATGGCGATGTCACACGAGCGGGCACGATGCTCTCATGCCACAAGTGAAGGGACAGAGGCAGGGACGTCCCGATCAAGGAAAAGAAGATATAAAGCCACTAATATGCGGTTCCAGGAAATGGTGGAGTTAGTTTACATCATGCGAAAAAAGGACTATGATGGTGAATTAGGGCCATACAAGACCCCTAACCGCCGAAAGGCACATATTATGGACAAGGTGGCGAGGAGAATGCAGAGGATGTTTGGGATCACCAGGTCCAAGGAACAGCTGAGGAAACGCTGGTCAGACTTAAAATTGAGGGAGCCACATCAGATGAAGAAAATACTTAAAATTCTGCGTAAAAGTAAGTAAATATATATTGGGGTTGGGGGGGGGGGGTGGTGATTGTCTGCAATAATGTGTTGCCATGTATATTTCACCATCTGCCTCCTTGGCCTGCTTGTAATTTTAAAGACATGTTGTTATTTATTTTTTAGAACATAAATAACTACATATTTACAAACAGTGTTCTTAGTAAACAACGTAACATCACATAGTTTTTCAGAAAGGCTCGGTTATTCCAGGAACAACACACCTGGACATGGCTCACTGGCCAAAAACTTTGTTTGTAAACATTGTGTAAAAGCTAGTTCTAGAAATAATATGGTAATAAAGCAGATGTTTTCACATCTGCAATGCAGAGCACCTGTGTCTCCCCAAATCAAAAATGGGTTTTGGTAGGGTCTCCCAGAAATACAGTTTAGGGGGGACATCCATGTGTGTCACTTTGCTAAAAAGGGGCAGGATCAGAGCTTGCCATATAGAAGTAATTGCAAAATGTAGGTTTGGTGAAAGATAAAAGTAACTAAATGAAAGCATCTTCTAAGCAATGTGTGCGATTTATGCTCTCCAATATCTGTGTGCTGATGAGTCTACATTTTTTTTGGTTTATTTCAGGGGAAAGAAGTCGCCAGCATTTGGAGGAGGCAGAGAGGGCCAGACAAGGCCAAAATCTGCCATCTCAACATGTGGAGGAGGAGGAGGATGTGGAAGGAGAAGAGGATGTGGAAGGAGAGGAGGATGTGGAAGGAGAGGAGGATGTGGAAGGAGAGGAGGATGTGGAAGGAGAGGAGAATGTGGAAGGAGAAGAGGATGTGGAAGGAGAGGAGGATGTGGAAGGAGAGGAGGATGTGGAAGGAGAGGAGGAAGGAAGAAAGGAGGAAGGAAGAGAGGAGGAAGAAGTAATTTTGGACTTAGAAGTCATAGCAGATGAAGGGCAAGTGGCGGAAGAACAATTTGGCGAATTGAAAGAAGGTGGATTGATGGATGAAGGAGGAGTCCAAGATGATGGGGAAGTGGTGGAAGAAGGAGGAGTGATTGAAGATGATGGGGAGGTGGTGGAAGAAGGAGGAGTGATAGAAGATGTCGAAGAGGTGGAAAGGAGAAGCCCATCAGGTCAGTGTCACCCTAGCTTGATTCAAAAAAACATATGTAGATAGGCCTCATTGAAAAATAATATTGTAAATGCCATTTTTTTTTTTTGTTTTAGGGGAGGAGGATGGTGTGCCAATATTTTCACGTGCAAGTGCTGCTATAATTATTCAGCAGGTAATGGAGTGCAGCACTGAAATGCACAATATGCGTGAAAGGATGTTTCTCATGGAACAGAATGTAACAAATGTCCTTTTGGAATGCAGCACGGAAATGGACAATATGCGGCAAAGAATGATGGTCATCGAATCTAATTTTAAGAACATTATTGACATGATGGGCCGTGTCAAAGACTGAAACACCCCCCGCCCATCCCCCGCCCCCACAAACATTTTTACAGTTTGAATAATGAATACGCCAAAATTTGAAGATACACACACAGTGTGCCAACATGTGCTATCTGCCATCACAGAATATCTAATGTCTGTGCTTTGTGGGTCCAACCCCCTCCTCCATCCTCAAGTAGTTGAGAGGAAGGGTTTGCTCCCACAAAACACAGACATTGATCACCCATGATGTCAGATAGCACATGTGGCCATTTGTCTGTTGAACCAATGACATTTGGCGAGTTTGCACTGAATGTGTGTATCTTCCAATTTTGGCGTGTTCCAGTGTGAAAGCACACCATGACTGACTGCTGTTGTGAGTTTTTATATTTTTGGAATTGGATTTTGTTACTTTTTGACCATGTTGAACATTTTGGGATACTATAAAGTTTAGACCATAAAGAATAAACAACGCCAAAAATTTTTAAAAATATATATATAGAATTATAAATCTCTCTAATCACTGAATTTAGTGAAGTAGAGATTTGACTCCAAATTCTCACCTAAAAATTTTCTTTGAGAAAAACACACCAAAAACAAAAAAAATGGTTAAAAAATTATTGTTTTTTGTGCCTAAAAAATATGGCCAAAAAAAAATTTAAGGCGGTAAACACCCCACCAAATATAATCTATATATATATATATATGTAAACAATAAATCTAACTATATTTGAGTAAAAAAAAAGTGAACTTGTTAATAAATGTATAATCTGCATAATATTTTTGGTTGAATTACCTGAAAAAAAAAAAAAAGTTTAAAAAATTTTTGAAGACTCCTAAGTACAAAAGCAGGGAGTAATGAAAAAAATATAAAATTATTTTTGGGGTCATGAACAAGCAAAAATTAAAAAAACTTGACCTCAACATTTACAAATGGAGTTGCTTCTTATTTCTAGACTCAATACCCTGTTTGTAGATGAGTGAATACTGTGCAAAATGTGGTTAGTTACTAAAAGTGGAGAAATCAATTATGCATTACAATTGAAGAAGTTAGTTAGAGAACCAGGAAGACAGAAAAAGAGAAAAAGCATTAATGACAAACAACTGTATAAAGTCCAATGGTCTAATTATTTATTATTTTTTAGAATATTCCTTTCTTTGGGGGCCGAATTAGAAAGAAATATGATCTGGCATAGCAATGGCCCCCCGACCCATGAAGTACTCAACATATTTGTCGCGTACCTCACGAGCTGATTGGGGGGCCAAGCCAGCGCGACCAGTGTCCAGCCCGGGAAGGGGATCTGAGGGTAGTCTTGCCTCAGAACCGATGTCGGGTAGGTACGTCTGGGAGTGCCTGCGTAAAAAGTTGTGCAAAATGCAGCAGGCAAATACAACGGTGTCCAATTTATATTCCGCCAGATGTATCGATGTCCTGAACAGGCGGAACCGGTTGGTGAGTATCCCAAAGGCATTCTCGACTACCCTCCGAGCCCTGGCCAACCGAAAATTAAACACACTCCTCTCTGAGGTGAGGGTCCTCTGGGGAAAAGGCCGCATGAGGTGAGGACCAAGCCCGAAAGCCTCGTCCGCTAGGAACACAAACGGAAGTCCTTCCACATTATCTTCATCTGGTGGCAATGCCAGACCACCAGCTTGGAGACGATCATAGAAATCAGTCCGTGCGAACACTCCCCCATCAGACATCCGGCCGTTCTTCCCCACGTCCACATATAGAAACTCATACTGTGCCGACACCACCGCCATCAACACAATACTATGATAACCCTTGTAATTATAATAGTAGGACCCCGAGCGGGGTGGGGGCACAATGCGGACGTGTTTCCCATCTATTGCTCCACCGCAGTTTGGAAAATCACACCGCTGGGCAAATTGGGAAGCCACAGACTGCCATTCCTGTGGTGTGGAGGGTAGCTGTGGGGACAAACAAAATTAGAGATTTAGTACTTTGTAACAAATACATCCTACAAGCATCCTTGTGACAGTTCACAGTATTAAAATTGCATTAGAAAAATGTGCATGGAGAATTTGGGAAATGAAATATATAGGGCCACTTCATTAAGAGACTCCACAGCCCTCTGATGGGGACAATAAAAGTTTGAAGGGGGGGACACAAAAACCAAAAAGTCCTGTTTGAAAAAATGGCAAGGTGGGTTTGTCCCTAGGATAGCATGCTGGACAGGTTAATATTGGGTAAGGGACAAATATGCAGGTAGGCCAAGAATAAAACATGTAAAGCTGATATCAACATGCATAGGGAGAAAAGGTAACGTTAGTTAAACACACAGCATATCTGGGAAAATAAAAATAAAGTTAGTTGGCCACATTATTAGAGCCAGGAAACTTACCTTAATATACTCCTCATGCATAACTTTGATGATGGCAGCACACGTGTCCGGTATGATGACCCCAAGCGCCTGCGGAGAGATGCCTGTCGAGAACTTGAGGTCCTGCAGGCTCCTCCCAGTCGCCAGGTACCGCAACGTGGCAATAAGCCTCTGCTCGGCCGTGATGGCTTGGCGCATCACAGTGTCCTGCCTCGTGATATAGGGGGACAGAAGATCCAGCAGACGGTTGAATACGGGGTCCGTCATGCGGAGAAAATTCCTAAAGTCATTAGGATTATTCTCCTGGAGTTCCCTAAGCAGAGGCATATGTGAGAACTGGTCACGCTGGCGCAACCAATTCTTGGTCCAGAAACGCCTCCGCCCCCTGTTTCTGGCCAAAGTACTGGACAAATGAACATATCCAGCAGCCATCCCATAAACAGCACCAACTCGCGAAAATTGACGCTGCTGCTCCATCATGGCTTCAAACCGGCCGGCTGGTCAGTCAAGAACACACTGAAACAGAAAGCACTCGCAAATCCAGCACTACCTGCGACAAACGCGTGACAAACAGATACGAGCGCACAGGATGCAACTGCTAAAGCAGAAACAACCTGCTTGCCTATAGCCGAATGACAACTACGTTACCGCAAGCACACGCACTGAACCCGTGAATACACGCTGTCAAAGCCTGGAGACCGAGAAGCGCGAATCAGCTCTAACCAAACCTTCACTAACACGAGCAAACACGTAACTAGCAAAAGAGGAACAGAGGGCGGCGCCATTAACTTTGGTCTTCCCCTTTATAGTGACGTCGTACGTAGTTTACGTGCACGCGTTCCGGTACGACGGGAATTTGGTCCGCTGGTGTGTACACGCCAGCGGAACAAAACACAAATCAGCCTTGTACGCCGGAAACTGTCGGGCAGACAGTTTCCAGCGCACAGATCCGGTCGTGAGTACAAGGCCTGAAGTTCTAATTCTTAAGTTCATTGCTATAATAAAAAAAAATAGAATTCACTCTGCAAAGAGGAGTTTTTTAAAATGTGAATCATTTATAAAATAAAGCCAAACATGCATGTTTAAAATTGTTGGTATACAATTAACCTCAATAAAATAAGCAAACAACAAATAAGGGTACTCACTACTTGACTGACTTGAGATTAGGTCTGTTAGTGCTAAAAGGAAACCAACAAAATTGAAAATGATGTAAGCAATACAATACTAATTATGAGAACAATATATTTGATGAACTTCACAGCGAAAAGTTGAAATACAAACAGTACAGTATATAAGGATCAAATCACTATCCAAATGGTATGTTATCCAAGTATCCCTAACAGACACCTTCCTTCCCCAAGTCTGGACAGTAAAAGAGGACCAACACATTTTCAACTTTTAAGTTGACTTACAGCAACAACAGAGCTATCAATGACCCATTACTAACCCTGTTTGCAGTAGTGTTTACAAAAGCCTAATATCAAGACAGATTTATGTACCTATGTTAGTTTAAAGCAAAAAAAATAAAAAAACATAAAAAAAAATGTAATAAATCATGTTTTGTTTCTTTTATGAATACATGGCTAAATTAAAAATTGTGCTTTAACATTTAAATCTTCCTGGAGTTACTAATACGATTTGTATAGACAGAGTGGGAAAGTAATATTAGATCTAAAATATTATTACTGCCTTTTCCCATTAAGGAGGATTTCTTGCCTTCCTTTTTTTTATAAATTATTTTTTATAATTTTCATATTCACATTATAATTTTCACATTTTTATACCATCTCATTTTACCATTCTAAATATCATCATCTTCTGTACTCTTATCTCCTAATCGGTTCTTTATTTCAATGAGTTGTCTTTACCTCCAATGTCTTCCTTATTCCCACCCCACCCCCCCCTTGTTCCCTCCCCAAAAAAATAAAAATAAATCTAACTCTCTCCTCCTCCCATCCCCCTCGCTCCATCACAATTTCCCTCTGTTATCCCCTCACTATATCTTATATAGGGAGCCCATATCCTCCGGTACCTCTCATCTTGGTCTTTCATTGTCATAGTAAGATTCTCCATTTGTTGAATTTCAGTGATTCTAACGAGCCACTGTATGCTGGTTGGGGGACTCTCCTTTTTCCACATGGCAGGGATACATGCCCTAGCAGCTGTAAGAAGATGTCTGAGCGCTGAGTTTTTATATTTTTCCATTGATATAGGGATATCAAATAGTAAAATAGCTTCCGGTCTGTCTTCTAGAGACATTCCTGTTATTCTTTTGGTGGTTTCTATCACCGTTGTCCAGAATTCTCTAATTTTCTCACACTCCCAAAAAATGTGTATTAATGTTCCCTCTGCTGTTTTACACCTCCAATAGACATTTGTCGTCTGGGGGTAAATTCGATGTAGTACAGATGGTGTTCTATACCATCTGGTTAGAATTTTGTACCCTGCCTCTTGCTATCTACTCGCTACTGAGGCCTTATAGTTAATTGTTTCTTGCCTTCCTGTCTAAATCAGGGGTCTCCAAACTACGGCCTGGGGGCCAGATGTGGCCCTTTGCCTGCCTTTATCTGGCCCTTTGGGGCACACTTCATCCCACTGATATGAGACATTATTTTGCCCTCTGAAACCAAAAATGGGGTGAAATTTCTCCCACCGACACCAACAACGGGGTTCCTCCCCTAATAATTCCTCCCCCTAATACCAAAGATGGGGCATGGTTTACTCCCAATGATATCATATGTTATGTTATGTTTATCATAATATGAGGTGATCCACAGGTCATTGTATATTACCAGGATGTGTTATGTGGGAGAGGGGTGGATTTTTCACTTTTTGTACTGTGGATCACCTCATATTATGATAAACATAACATAACATATGATAAACATGTCCAAGCTAGATATGTAAATAACCTGTCACTCAAAGCAAGGAGAGAGGAATGGACTTTGTATTTAGACAGGGTTTTATCTGGAAGTCTGTTAATTTTCACTGAACAATAAAAGAGTATTGCTCAGAGCTGGATTAACTCTGTGTGGCAAGACTGGGCACAGATGATAGAAAATCTTATACTCTACATTGTGACATCAAAAAAAAAAAAAAATTGGGGTTTACATCCACTTTAACAGGCCGGGTGACACTCAGGTTCCACCCCCTGCTGACAGTCCAACCAGGACGTAACAGCGCGTACAGGAAGAGGAGCTTATGCACGGACGTCACCCACTGCCATCTCATCGCTGGATTGATATATTCAGCTTCCACGCTTGTTCGGTATTTTTGTTTTATCCCTGTACTACCATCAGCGTATACCTTTTTATATGTCCTCCTCCTTTTATTCAAATAAACATACGGAGGCCATTTAGATTGTTTCCTTTATTTTTTTTGGTCATGCATTCCAATGCGATTTCACCCAGCATCTTTTAGTGGAGACTGCAGACCAGCCCTGGCTTTGCTGCTCACCTGTTTGGAGACACTCCTGCTGCATGGATCATTTGGTATTATCCCTTGTTGGATACATGCTCACATGACCTTCTCCCACAGAGAGGTGCATCTTTTCTGGTAAGCACATTGTGTGTGTGGTGGAGGATTCTGTTGTCACACTCACCAGCAGAGGATTCAAACTCACCCTTTTCACGAGGGACTTTATCCTTACCTTGGTCTTACTATTGGGACTTTATATATATATATGTTGTGATTTGCATATCACTGTTTCATTTATTACTTTATTTGCGCTGCACATACCCATTGTTTTTGTAATTCATATGTTCTAAAAATTAAAAATGTACCAGTAATTTTTGTATAATATAAAAGTTATCAAATAGGTTTAATTACCCTTTGGGATTGCATCAGTAAAAAGTCCAGAACTGAAATTACATCTAAATCTAATGAACATTTTTTAACATTGATAAATACATATTTGTCTTATCCAACCTGCATCACTTAGGGTAATAGGTCCAGATGACACAGTGACCTGTTCTGTGGTTCCTCCGGTTGCGGCCCTGTCTGCATCTCTTCTCCTTCTTGCTCCAGGGGTTGTTTGGTTTACATTATTGCAAGACTGTATGTTCGGATTGATATAATATAGTTATTTTCTTCCAACTTATATAGTGTTATCATATTTGAAAGTGTTTACAGCAATTATAAATAAAAACATTTCCTTACGCATAATAGCTTTTTACCCAGAATACAGTCATGGGTTTTTAAACACAAAGGCCCGGATTCACAGACATCGGCGCATATTTATGCCGCCGTAGTGTATCTCTTTTACGCTACGCCGGCGCAGCGCACAGAGGCAAGCACTGGATTCACAAAGCACTTGCTCCCACTCGCTGTTAAAGATACGCTGGGTTTCCTCGGCGTAAGCCAGTGTAGGTGGAAGTGGGCGTGAGCCATGCTAACGAAGCGTGACCCCATGCAAATGATGGGCCAAGAGTTGTAGAAGTACTTAAAACGAACGGCGCATGCGCCGTCCCGTGGACGCACCCCAGTGCTCATGCTCAGAATCACGTCGGAACTACTCCCTAAGATACGACGGATCACTGCCTACGACATGAATGTAACCTACGCCCAGCACTATTCACGTACTACGTAAAACAACGTAAAATATGACGGCTGTGTTCCCTGGTCCATACCTTAGCATGAGTTGCGCCTCATATATGGGGAATTACTTTACGCCAGACGTACGATTTACGCAAACCACCTATATGATGCGCCGGGCGCAACTACGTTTGTGAATAGGCTTATCTTCCTCATTTGCATATGTGCATAGAAAATCTATGGGAGCGGCAAATGCGCCCGGCGTAACTATGCGCCCACAATACGACGGCGTAGGCAAGTTACGTCAGTCGTAGGAAGCCTATTTTCAGGCGTATCTAGTTTTGTGGGCATGGCGCACAAATACGACGGCGCATAGTTACACTTACGCAGCGTATCTCGAGATACGTCGGCGTAAGTGCTTTGTGAATCCGGGCCAAAGAGTACAAAGTTCAATTATATATTGTAATGTAGAGGTAAAGCTCAAAGTTTGGATTTCAAATATATAGCCTTATTTTTTCTTTTTAACATTACATAGTGATGCACCCACACAGGTAAAACAAATCTATATGTGTAAGCTGACATGCTGACTGTTGGGGCATTAGTAGGATGAGAAACAGAAAGATAGAAAGGTTATCTGACACTTTTTCTGTCGGTATCATTGAATGTGCTTAGTTTACTCTTATAAATATATGTTGGTTAATCCTTATGTACTAGTCAGTTTAGTTAAACTGTGCACATCGTAACTATGAACATGTTTACACCAAAATACCTTCTATGTGTCTTTGACATGATTTTAGTGTCCAGTGGAAAGGGTATGGCATTTCTCAATATCCTAGATGACATTTTTGGAGACTGGTAAAACTTGTAGCTCACCTTTAAACCTGTGCATAGCCTATTAAAGCCATGCTGGAGGTAAATGGAAATATAAACAGGCAGCAGGGCCAGCTGTTATAGAACCTAGCTCCACCCACCAAGAATGTAGAAGTTATTTCTGGATGTTTTTCTCTATTAAAAAGCCACATCGGCTCCTATTAAATCTACCAAATAACACAATTTAAACATTATTTCATTCATTATGTTAAGTTTCCAATTTGGGGGTAGTTGGGATTGTTTTCTGTATGTTGTAAATTAATAGACATACCTGCAAAAAGTTTTGACATGTCTGAGGTTGGCACAGCCTTGTTATGCAATGAATGTAGATGGTTGATGCTGGCAGGCCACTGTGCTGCAAAAACCGGAATGTCTGAAAACTGAATTGGGCTGATTTATCAGCACCATTTATAATTATTTTGGTCTTGTTGTCTGAAGAACACCTTAACAGAGTATAAAAAAAAATGTTAAAAGATTATCAAGGCAAACTGTAGTACTCGATCAGAATTCATCTTTGGTCCAGCTGACTATCTGAATAAAACCCTATTGGTTTCTTATCCACTTTACAGTGTAGCTTTGTTGTTTGCATTATTAAATATGCCATTGTAAGTCACAAGAGTTCATGCACACTGGACGCTCCCTAGACACTGGATGCTAGTAAACATATGTACTGCTTCTAGCTCAGTATACCCGTGTTTAGCAGGGCAAGCACTTGGGTGATAATTTACTTCATTGTCCAGAATAAATTATTATGGAAATTGAAATGAATTAATGCTTAACCTCCCTGGTAGTATGATTCTTTCTGGTTTAAGGTGCTGAAAGCGGTACCATTATTTTGCATGAAAATTTGGCGTTTTATACTGTAGGCCTGTAATTCTTAGGAATAACTCACTTAAATCTGTCCAAACAAGAGTCTAGTAGACATCTTGGGTATGATAAAGTTTGAAAAACAAAATCATAAATCATAATATAATAAATAACTATAATTAATTATAACAAATAATAATATAATTCTAATAAAAATTATTCAATAATGTAATCAATTCAAAAACACTGACATTTGCTCAGTTGCAGAATTGTCGCTGTCATTACTTTTATTTTTTTATGACGAATTTCCTCACAAATTGCTATCGCTCAATTCTGCAAGTGATTATAATTTATTATCGCTGTTTTCTAGCTGCTCTAAAACCACTTTTGACATAAAGGGACACTTTTTGGTTGCTATGGACAATCTACAGTTTGCAGGCAGAAAGAACAGTTTTTATTATACAAAAGTACATGTAGGACACTGGGCAGACCACTAGGGACAAAGGGGGTGTGTATTTTTTACATACAGTACTGTAATCTGTAAGATTACAGTATACTGTATGTAATGTGTTTATTTACTTTTTTGAATTTGGCGCCGTTCTCCACCCCCGTTCGTCGTAACGTCGCAGGGAACGGAGATCGACAGCACACAGGCACTGTGGGAATCGAGCGAGGACGCCGCTCGCTCACACAGCGGGGAGGCATCGCAGGATCCAGGGACAAGGTAAGTAACTTTTCCTGTGGCTGCAGCGAGGCGATCCCGAGTCTGGCTCGGGGATACCGCTTTTGGTAAAGAAATCTTACCCCGAGCCAGATTCGGGAATACCGCCAGGGGGGTTAAGCGCTAAATGCCCCTACCCTTACACATGAGTTTAGATGCGCTTACATGTGTTTATGCCACGTATAGCATTTTTCTGTCAAAACTCTCCTCTCCTGATTCTTCTGTGTTTATAAAAGTAGCTGCCTCTAAACACAGCTGCTCCAAAACTCTGGTAAAAGCCTATGTGTGCATGAACACATAGGGGTTGATTTACTATAACTGGAGAGTGCAAAATCTGGTGCATCTCTGCATAGAAACCAATCAGCTTCCAAAGCTTAATTGGACAAACTGAAGATAGAAGCTGATTGGCTACAATGTGCAGCTGCACCAGATTTTGCACTCTCTAGTTTTAGTAAATCAGCCCTAGTGTTTTTTTTTTTGAGTTGTGTTAACCCCCCTGACGGTAAACCCGAGCGTGACTCGGGGTTGGTTTTCAATGCTAAGATTGGTAACCCCGAGTCACGCTCGGGGTGGACGTGCAGCGGCGCGGCTTACCTTTCTCTGGATCCACAGGCAAGTTACTCACCTTGTCCCTGGATCCAGCGATGCCACCCCGCTGTGTGAGCGAGCGGGTCCTCCTTGCTCGATTCACAGTCCCCGTGTCCCGCCGATCTCCGTTCCCTGCGACGTTACGACGCACGGGGGCGGGGAAAAGCGCCAAATTCAAAAAAGTAAACAAACACTTTACATACAGTATACTGTAATCTTATAGATTACAGTACTGTATGTAAAAAATACACACCCCCCTTGTCCCTAGTGGTCTGCCCAGTGCCCTGCATGTACTTTTATATAATAAAAAATGTCATTTCTGCCTAAAAACTGTAGATTGTCCAAAAGTGTCCCTTTATGTCAAAAATGGTTTTAGATCAGCTAGAAACCAGCGATAATAAATTATAATCACTTGCAGAAATGTGCGATAGCGATTTGCGGGGAAATTCGTCATAAAAAAAAAAAATAATGACAGCGACAATTCTGCAACTGCAAATTTCAGTGATTTTGAGTTGATTACATTATTGAATAATTTTTATTATAATTATATTATTATATGTTATAATTATTTATAATTATTTATTATATTATAATTTATAATTTTGTTTTAAAAAACAAAAATCATACCCGGGATGCCTACAAGACTCTTGCTTGGTCAGATTTAAGTGAGTTATTTCTAAAAATTACAGGCCTATAGTATAAAACGCCAATTTCCTTGCAAAATAAATGTACCGCTTTTGGTACGTAATTCCAGACAGAATCATACCGCCAGGGAGGTTAAGGGGCTTTGGCAAAAAACACCAAAAGCTCAAAAAACTTGGGTTTAGGAGCAGCAGTGTGCATGAGGCCTAAAAGACCTTTAGGGGCAGATCCACAAAATAATTACGCCGGCGTATCTATTGATACGCCGGCGTAATTTTAAATTTCCTGCGTCGTATCTTTGTTTTGTATCCACAAAACAAGATACAACGGTATTCTCGGGTCGATCCGACAGGCGTACGTCTTAGTACGCCGTCGGATCTAAGCTCCAATTTTTCGGCGGCCGCTAGGTGGCGTTTCCGTCGAATTCCGTGTCGAGTATGCAAATTAGCTAGTTACGGCGACCCACGAACGTACGTCGGCCGGCGCATTTTTTTACGTCGTTTGCGTTCGGCTTTTTCTGGCGTATAGTTAAAGCTGCTGTTATGAGGCGTACTCAATGTTAAGTATGGCCGTCCTTCCCACGTAGAAATTTGTAATTTTTACGTTGTTTGCGTAAGTCGGTCGCGAATAGGGATTTGCATAGAATGACGTCACCGTCGGAAGCATTGGCTTGTTCCGAGTTAATTTCGAGCATGCGCACTGGGATACCCCCACGGACGGCGCATGCGCAGTTAAAAAAAAACGTTGTTTACGTCGGGTCACGACGTATTTACATAAAACACGCCCCCATCACAGCCATTTGAATTCTGCGCCATTAAGCCGCCAAAAATACACTACGCCGCCGTAACTTACAGCGCGGATTCTTTGTGGATTAAAAAAAAATAGGTTACGGCGGCGTAGTGTAAAAATGCGCCGCTGTACGAGGATATGCCCCTTACTATTAAAGTTTGTGGATTTTGCTATTTTTATAAGTATGGTATAGCTAGCTTATCCATGCAGTATCTTCAGTTCTAATAAGTGCACTAGACTCAGCGCATACCACAGTATTTATAGCCACATGGGTAACTCAGTCATCTTTATTCAGTCATGATGGTACAGGTCACGGTAGATGTTGATTGTCCAGAAACATTATGGAAGATCTACATATCTGTGAGACAACCATGCTACAATTACACAACCCCATTCCCTGGTGTCAGAGGTTTGGGTAAGCTGTGAAATATCTTCAACAATACAGAATAAGTCAATGTGAACCTTAATAACTACTGCTAGCTTTACTACTTAGCTAAAAAAAAAAAATCATCCAGACAACATGGGCTATTGGAGTGCATTTTACTGCACTGCCATAAACAATATAGTGGTGCACCATTTGATTGCCACATTTAGTAAGTGCCACAGCAAACAGCCCATTCAACTGGTGGTGGGGGTACTAAGCCATAATGAAATAGTTATGATGGAAGGAGTGATATGTCTAAGAACTGTCCTGTTGCTTTAAATGACATACAACATAGTAGTAAAAAGAAAAATCTAACAGCGGTTAGTAAAGTATTGCAGCCATACAGTAAACCTAAATGACAAACTTGAAATAAAAACCTGTAGTAGCTCAACCAACCCTGTGGTAGCCCATATCTATGGAACTCACTCACCATACAAACATAATGATTAGCAAAAAATGTTTTATTGGTGTCAAAAATAAGAAAAAGACATTTAAAAAACATCATACATACATTAGCATTGAATCTATAAAAACAAAAGGACCATCTCTGGACACGTGGTGCAATTCCACCCAAGTTGCAGGAGTTGTAAAAAATGCTGTGGTACAGCTGGGATTATATCCCCAGGTCTAAACAACCTATGAACAGTGACCCCAGTGTTAAATCAAGGTTGAACTGATTTTCAAAAAAGGGAGGATGAAAGAAGTCAAACCACAAAAGTGGAAGCTGTAAGATGATATCAATGGTTCTCCCTATCTGCATTGGGAAATCTGTGGACTAGTAGATGATTGTATTAGGGTAGAAGGTAGCTGTGAAGAAATGGGGGTGCATTACTGGGTTACAGTGGTCAAGAGGAGGTGTGCCAATGCGGGCTCCAGCCTCCCCAGCCTCTGACGCAGCCGTCAGGGATCGGTGAATACTGTCAGGCCAGCACGTCCTATCTCTGGACTACATGCTTTTGACCCATATATGGTTCTGCATACTGCTGTTTTCAAAGCGATCTTGGACCTGTGGACATGATCACATTCATTCTTGGGAAAGGACTATTACTTTCTGGAAAGGATTACGTCTTCACTTTGCTGTTTTATTTGGGGTGTGAGAGCAAGTCTTCATAGGGACTCTGATTGGTACAGTGAGAGGGAGGTCAAGGAGGACTATGTTCTTATGGTTTCAGTGAGCCATACATATCTTTATTGGACACTTATACTCATTACCATTCCACTTGCACATCTCCTTGACCACTGTAACCCAGCAATGCTCCCCCGTTTCTTCACAGCTACCTTCTACCCTAATACAATCATCTTGTTGTCCACAGTCTTTCCAATGCAGACCGGGAAAATCATTGAAATTATCCTATAGTTTCCACTTTTGTGGTTCGACTTCATTCATCCTCCCTTTTTTGAATATCATTTCAACCTTGATTTAACACTTGGGTCACTCTTCATAAGTTCTTTAGACCAGGGGATATCATCCCAGCTGTACTATACTACATACGTTTTACAACTCCTGCAACTTGGGTGGAATTGCACCACCTGTCCAGAGATGGTCTTTTTGTTTTTATAGCTTTAATGCTAATGGATGTTTTTTTAAATGTATTTTTCTTATTTTTGACACCAACAAATCTTTTTTGCTAATTATACTTGTATAGTGAGCGAAGTTCCATAGATATGTGATACCACAGGGTTGGTTAAGCTACTACAGGTTTTTATTTCAAGTTTGTCATTTAATCTTTATACCGTGAGCTCCCACCCTCTCCTTCTCCCACCTGTTTCATTTTGTCATTTTCAAGGGTATCCAATCCACACATGTTAGTATTGTTTCACCCCTTTTGACATATTGAATAGGTAGGTATCATACAGTAAATTTAGCACCCAGTTCTGAGGCTTTAAAAACTTAACAGACATTTTTGCAAACAAAGAACATGCATTAAAGGCTTGGAAAGATGATCAGACAAGACACAATCTATGTAGTGAACAAATTGCAGCTTAGGCTATTGCCAGCCCTTTCCTCCCTCTAAAGCTCCCAAATTGCTGTTTCTGGTAGAGCACATTCTCAAAATGTCTGGACTGAGCTGATGGTTAGGTCATGGAGCATTTAAATGAGTCTTCAAACCCTCTTGCCAATATACAGTACTTGTGTACCTAACCTGTGCATTGTGTTCACTTCACCTAAAAGGTAAAGTTACAAATCATACCCCATACCTGTTATAAAGTAGTGGGTGCTCTAGTGACTGGGGGCCAGATTCACAAAGGAGATATGACGGAGTATCTCAGATACTCCGTCGTATCTCTCCGAGTATCTATGCGACTGATTCATAGAATCAGTTACGCATAGATAGCCCTAAGATCCGACAGGTGTAATTGTTTTACACTGTCGGATCTTAGGATGCAGTACCGTGGCCGCCGCTGGGGGGAGTTTGCGTCGTAAACCAGCGTCGGGTATGCAAATTAGGAGTTACGGCGATCCACAACGGTTTTTCGCGTTTGCTACGTCGCTGCTAGTCTAGTTTCCCATTGCAAATTTAGTCATCGTTTTGGGTGCCCTAACTTTACACAGCACACGTATGTGCTGTATAAAGTATGGCCGTCGTTCCCGCGTCGAAATTTAAAAATTCACGTCGTTTGCATAAGACTTCCGGGAATACGGAAGTACGCTACGCACGTCGCCGTTCGAATAAATGACGTCACTTCGCGCAAAGCACGGCGGGAATTTCGAAACGGAGCATGCGCAGTAGGTCCGGCGCGGGAGCGCGCCTAATTTAAATGGCACACGCCCCTTTAAATTACGCGGGCTTACGCCGGAGGCCGCCAGCGTAGGTTTTCATTGCAAGTGCTTTGTGAATCAGGCACTTGCGATGAAAACTTGCGGCGGTGTAGCGTATCTACGATACGTTACGCCGCCGCACTTCTACGTGAATCTGGCCCTGGATAATGAATGCCATGAACAACTCAAAGAACCCCTTCAAGAAAGGCAACAGTTCAGCAGACAAGAGAACTCATGGGCATCACTTTACTGAACTAGTCATTGCTTCCATACAGTTGAAGCTATAAGGAGCCCGCTTATTGTGAACATACACCTCTACAGCAGGCCTTTGGCTGAAGCCACTGAAGCACAACTTACCCGGTCAATAAGCTAAATTTGTCAGTAGTTGTTGACAGTGGTGATGGAGTTGCAAAACACTCATCCAGGAGAACGTTGAAGCTAGATGAAAAAGCGGAAAAAACATAATTAGAACTTGATTTTCAGTTATATGTTTAGTGTGGAACATATAAATACATATTTGAATTTGGTGCTAGTATTTTCTAATTAATTTATGCTAAAATTATAAATTAGGTATGTTTAGGATCTCCTAATCTGCATGATGGTTGTATAGGTGTGCTTCAGTAACCTCTTACAATCCTAAAACATATAGGTGGCTGAAAGTGACTTTGTCACTATGAGGTTCAAATTAAAATAACCCTCCCCACACACACACATACACCCAAAAGCAGATACTTTGTACATACTGTTCTGGAAGACTTATCCATCACATAGCATATCCATGGCTAATGCAGGTATGTAACACTTCTGATGCCTGGTACACACGATCGGGTTTCCTGACGGGAAAACTGGCCGTGTGTACGAGGCTTGGAGTGTGTTGAATAGCTGCTCCTCTGTGGTTCCTCCAGATGGAGAATATGTCTTGTCTTGTAGTGGCATGGATAGTGGAAAGTGTACAGCAGGTATTTGACACAAATCAAAGTCTCGGATACCTGCACTGGCAGAGGATCTGCTACACAATGGGTTTTAAAGGCATGGTCCACCAAGTAAGTATACAGCATCTCCTTATAAAGGGTGTTTTTTTTTTTTTTTTTTTTGTACTGGGGGGCATTATACTCGAAACACTTTCAGGGTAAGCAGCGAAACAAAACCTTACTTTGCTGTTAAATTTGTGGCTTTCACTTGAACATATACATTCTGTTTTAGTGGAAGTGCCGTTCCATTAACTTGCAGTGGTACGGTAAAATTTGCATCCTGTAAAAAACATATTCCTTTAAGCAACATAGAAATATAGATGTGTATACTGAATTGCTTTTATTTTTACAAGCATAGCGTTGCACTTAATGGAAACGTAAAATAATTAATTATTTAATTAATTCATTAATGGAAACTTAATGGAAATAAGATAAATCTGTAGGCTGCCATTGCTAATTTTCCTTATGAAATGCTAATTGCCTGGCCATCATAATGATGATAACTTCACCAATCTCTGAGCTACTCACATGTTTGTTGCAGATAGGTGACACAGAAAACATAAAAGTCAATACCAGCCAGGCAACCAGCATTTAAAAAAAAGTAGTCCAAAAATGGCAGCCTGTGTGCTTCTTTCATTAAGAATAGGAGTAGTTGCTTTTATTGGAAGCAACTATGGGATGTTGCACTTTGCAAGGGAATTTGCCCCAAAGCTTAGGGAATGAAGTTCTGCCAACTTTGATCATCCAATCACGTGCAAGCAAAAATGTTTATTTATTTTTTACTTGCACATGATTGTATATTTTTTACAAAGTAAACTTCACCACATTTACTAAGCTCTGGGGCCAATTCTCTGCAAAGTAAACTGCCTATTTGCCTTAGTAAATAAACCACTATATTAGTCTGATAATGAGAAATAGGATCAGAAGGATTGCACTATTTTGTGCCTTGGGAAGCAGCAGTGGTAAGCCCTGCTCTTTCTGGTTATTATTGCTTCTATTACCAGTTCCAGAATGGGAATTGTTCAGACAATACAGTGCAGACAATAACAGGAGGCACCCAAAAGGCCAACAGATAGGGAGCTCCTTATACTATTATCAGCCTTCAATATTAGACCAACACCAAGTAGAATTATAAATTAGCCCACAATTAAATACTATTTTACAAAGCAAAAAAATTACAGTTCTAGACTTCCATATACAAATATAAATATTGCTATATTATATAGTATAGTATATTATATAGCTTAAAATGCACTGTTTATAATAAGAATACTTACAGCATATAGTTGCATACTTAAGGTGCTGATGAAGCTACCATTATTTGTGTTGACAGCAACATTTGCTGAAGATCTGAAAGTAAATTCATGTTGATATAATTAGTTAAATAAATTAGCTTATATTTTAAATTACAGCATACTAATATTAACATATTTTATATATCAATAACAGATTTTGTCTGCTTTTAATTGAATTTCTCAGGATGCTGTACATTTTCTATATTTTGGGGGTGTAAAACTGTATTACTTGACAGAATTACATTGGGGAAATCTTTTCTAACCCCTGAAACCCCAAACAATATTGTGGAACCCCATTTGCAGTCCCAGCACAGATGTTGTACAACCGCAGTCTTGACAATTTATGCTACCAGGGCTGTATTTAAAAGGATAACTATACTTTTAAAACATGTTACATTTTAACATATCCAAGGAAACAATGCCATTTTGCAAATACAAATTCTAATGTTCTTTTTTTTACATACAGTTATAAGTGGGCAGCCCCTGTATGTGTTTATAGTGATGATATTATCCTTGTTCTTATGTGATGTCTAAACTCATGTAGAGGACGCCTGCTTCTTCCAGTGTTTGATATCCTGAGATTACTGGAGTATTTTGCAAAACAGAAATAATCATACAGTAAATGTCTCCTGGCAATAAAGGCATTGAATCAAATAGGTGTGTGGAGCAGATGCCTCCTTTGTTCTTATTGCTTGTCTACAGGCACATTGCAATGGGCACAGAGCTCCACTTCGACTCATATGCCAGTAAGCTGGAGGTGGGATACTGGTATGGGCTGGTATTAATACAGATGAGCTAGTTTGACCTTTTCGGGTTGAAGATTGACTCAAAATCAACTCCCAAACCTACTGCCAGTTTTTAGAAGACACTTTCTTCAAGCAGTGGTACAGGAACAAATCTGCATCTTTCAAGAAGACCATGATATTTATGCAGGACAATGCTCCATCGCATGCATCAAAGTACTCCACTCCACAGGAAACCAGTACACCTCTCTGAACAGTGTCTGGGAGGCTGTGGTTGCTTCTGCACAAAAAGTTGATTGTCAACAGATCAAGAAACTGACAGATTCCATGGCTTATTCCATGATTTATGGCTGTTATTGAAAAGAAGGGTGACTATATTGGTCAGTGTTTTTTTTTATGTGAAATGTTTATTTGACAATTTTGAGCTGTTTGTTATTCTCACTTTAACAGATAAAAAAAAGTGATATGGGATTTTTTTTGTTTTTCATTAAAGTGCATAATAATTGTGCACACTAAAAGTTGCCCAACAATTGTACACACATTGATATCAGTGGCGGCTGGTGCTCAAAATTTTTAGGGCACAAACATGCTGAAAAAAAAAACATCAAATGCAGCCATTGTGCCTATCAAATGCAGCCACTGTGACATCAATTGCAGCCAGTGTGCCCCTCAAATGCAGCCATTCTACCATCAATTGCAGCCATTGTGCACATCAAATACAGCCACTGTGCCCATAATATGCAGCCACTGTGCCCATCATATGCAGTCACTTGTGCCCATCAAATGCAGTCACTTGTGCTCATCATATGCAGCCACTTGTGCTCATCATATGCAGCCACTTGTGCCCATCAAATGCAGCCACTTGTGCCTGTCATATGCCACTGGTGCCCATGAAATGCTACCACTTGTGCCCATCATATGCATCCACTTGTGCCCATCAAATGCCACCAGTTGTGCCAATCAAATGACACTGCTGTGCCCCCCCACCCACCCACTGTCTGCCCAGCACTTACCTCATCTTAGTGGCAGGTCAGGCACCGGGTGACGGCAGCGAGCTGTGGGATGGCTCCTGTGTCCTCCATGCTTCCCCCTTCTGTCTTCTTCCATTTTGATAGGCGTCCAATCGGAGCACCTCTGTCTTCAGCCAATTAGGTTAAGGGGTATAAGACCCAGGCTACCTTTTTGGCTGAGAGGCGGTTCAGTGTTATAATAACAAATAATTATACGCTTTTCAAACACACCGTGGTTGAAAGCAAGGGGAATGCTCTGCACTTGCAGTCCACCTTTTTTGAAGCCTATTAGAGCCATAGGCTCTATGGCTTCTATGGCTCTTATCAGATGCTTCAAAAAATACCCCGCCTCTGCAATTCAGGCACCCGACATCAAAAAAGGGGCTGAACGCCTGAATAGGGTTTGGCAGCGGCAGCCATGGATAGATTCATGCTAACCATGGCTGCGGTCATGGATATCCATCTATCCATTAGTTATAAAGGGGGTGGCTGGAGAGAGGGGCTGGCCAATACAGCCCAGGAAGAATTGGCTGCTCAATGACCAGGCCATTTTTTTGCAATACAGCACTGTGATTAACTGACAATTGCATGGTCGTGCCACACTGTACCCAAACAAAATTTACGTCCTTTTTTTCCCACAAATAGAGCTTTCTTTTGGTTGTATTTTATCATCTCTTCGGTTTTTATTTTTTGCACAATAAACACAAAAAGAGTGCCAATTTTGAAAAACACACAATATTTTGTACTTTTTGATATAATAAATAGCCCCAAAATATTTTTAAAACCAATTTTTTTCCTCAGTTTAGGCTGATATGTATTCTTCTACATATTTTTTGTAATAAAAGCCGCAAAAGGCGTATATTGATTGGTTTGCGCAAAAGTCATAGCATCCACAAAATAGGGGATAGAATTATGGCAGTTTTGTTATTTATTATTATTTTTTTTCCTAGTGTAATGGCGGCGATCATTTTTAACCACACATTTAAACATTATATACTCAGTGACCCCAAAGGACTTCAATAACATCTCCAACATAATTATATGTAATAAACTAAGTTGGTACACTCATAGAATACAGGTAACCAATATGGCATCCAGTGAAGATGGAATGCGTAGAGAAGTTGAATCACAAAATGAGGTCGCACAGCAGGTTATCTCTACATGTTATGCGCATAAATGAGCTTCTTCAGGAGCTTACAAATCTAGTTAATGTATAAAAATACATAAAATAAGTATATTACATTATACAAAATGGAAAAAAACGTAGTTAGATATATGTAAATGAATGAAAACATTGCTTTGACAACATCCAGCAAACAACCCACATCCCACAGCCACGTAAGTATCCCACGATGTATCAATCAGGCTGTTCATTTATATATGCATATTGCTATATTGCAATTCCCTATAAATGATGTTTATACACATGTATGTATATATGTGCCCCTGCAGAGGGCTCTGCTTCCTGCCCCCAGTGGCTGTGGGATGTGGGTTGTTTGCTGGATGTTGTCAAAGCAATGTTTTCATTAATTTACATATATCTAACTACGTTTTTTTTTTTTTTTTTTTTTTTTCATTTTGAATATTATAATATACGTATTGTATGTCTTTCTATATATTAACCAGATTTGTAAGCTCCTGAAGAAGCGCATTTATGCGAGTAACATGTAGGGCAAACCTGCTGTGTGACCTCATTTTGTGATTTAACTTCTCCACGCATTTCATCTTCACTGGATGCCATATTGGTTACCTGTATTCTATGAGTGTACCAACTTTGTTTATTACATATAATTATGTTGGAGATGTCATTGAAGTCCTTTGGGGTCACTCAGTATCATCTGTTTTAATGTGTGGTTGAAATCATTTTTTAACTTTATCCATTTATAAACCTTAAAATTTTACATATCTTAAATGTGTGCCTATAAAGTCCATTCTTCTTTAGTTCTATTTTTTTGTCCTAATGATATATATTCTCCTAAGAAAAGAAAAATCTCACTTTTACTTTCTTAAATATTCTGGTTTGAGGTTTACTAACAATTTGGATTGACCGAGAGCACTGTAGTTGTTCAATAATAAAATTAATCCTCAAAAATACAACTTGCCAAATAATTGTCAACAGTGTGTATATATATATATGAAAAAAAAACTAGCGACAAAAATGTATATAAATATCGTGCTACTAAATCCTAGTGTTAATAATCTATAATAAACATGCGCAGCTGCTAAACATTCTAAGGCCCCGTACACACGTCCGAGGAACTCGACGGGCAAAACTCATCGTTTTGCTCGTCGAGTTCTGTGTGAAGCCACCGAGGATCTCGGCGAGCCAACTTTCCTCATTGAACAACGAGGAAATAGAGAACATGTTCTCTATTTGGCTCGACGAGGAACTCGTCGGCTTCCTCGGCCGAAAGTGTACACACGGCCGGGTTTCTCGGCAGAATTTAGCTCCGATCGATTTTCTGGCTGAATTCTGCCGAGAAACTCGGTCGTGTGTACGGGGCCTGAGTGATACACCACACTGGTTGCAAAAATTAAAGTGAATAAATGTAGCGCTTTGTGTATAAACCTATTAATATCTAATAAAATAAAAGTGCATATGATCATGAATCATAACATGAGTGATAAATAGTCCATAAATTAAATAGAATAAATAAAGGCTCTTCTTATGATCAGTGTTTCAACGCTAATCCACCACTGTGATCGTTCATCCTCAAAAGGAGTGCACACCACACCACCACCGATAAAATTGTGCGCTCACCTCCCAGATGAGTTATAACTCATGAACAGATCTCCCCTCGAGTTCACACGATCTCCTCCTTTAAACAATCAATGGCAGGTAATTGAGCTATTTCTTATTGGAAACTCAGCACACTTGCTTCCAGGGAAACAAACAAAAAAAAGCTTTTGCTCAAGATTCCAGGGATTTCGGGGCATGTAAATGATAAATAGAGAGACTATAGTGTTCTCTGTATTCAAAATGTATTTAAAAGCCCCCAAAAACAAATCACACTTAGGGCTCTTTCACACAGAGCGGATCCGTAATTGATCCGCCCCGTTAGCCCGTTTGGCTCAGCGGGGATTCCTCCGTAAATTCCCGTTAAGCTGTCGGCGGACAGGGCGGTCCCCGCACACTGTGCAGAGACCGCCCTGTCTCTCCTCCGCTCTCCCCTATGGGGAATCGGATGAATACGGACCGTGTGTCCGTATTCATCCCATCCGTTCCGCCGGACAGAAGAAAAATAGGGTTTTCTTCTGTCCGCAAAGCGGATCTTTGCGGACGCGGACGGTTGCGGACGTTAGCGGATGCATCATCCGCTAACGTCTGCAATCCCATAGGGACTTGTAATAAATGGACCGTTTGTCCGTATGTGTGAAAGATCCGCTTTTGCGGACGGAAGAAAACCCTTTTTTTCTTCTGTCCGGCGGAACGGATCGGATGAATACGGACACACGGTCCGTATTCATCCGATTCCCCATAGGGGATGTACGGACAAACGGTCCGTTTATTACAAGTCCGTTTACGGACTTGTAATGGTTCCCTATGGGATTGCAGACATTAGCGAAAGATGCATCCGCTAACGTCCGCAACCATCCGCGTCCACAAAGATACGCTTTTGCGAACGGAAGAAAATCCTATTTTTCTTCCGTCCGGCGGAACGGATCAGATGAATACGGACACACAGTCCGTATTCATCTGATTCCCCATAGGGGAGAGCGGAGGAGAGACAGGGCGGTCTCTGCACTGTGTACGGGGACCGCCATGTCCGCCGATAGCTCAGCGGGGATTTATGGAGGAATCCCCGTTGAGCCAAACGGGCTAACGGAGCGGATCAATACGGATCCGCTCCGTGTGAAAGAGCCCTTACAAGATAAAAACTTTAAAAACACATGTATAAAACCCACAGTAACGCCGTCATCTTACATACTCACGGTGCCTGTCTAGATGTTACGTTATCAGCTCCTTCCCTCTAGACGCAAATCGGCCAATTACAGGCCTTCCTCAGTAGATCTAGAGGAAGAGAGCTGAGAGGTTGTTTGTTTCCCTGGAAGCAAGTGTGCTGAGTTGCCAATAAGAAATAGCTGGATTACCTGCCATTGATTGTTTTAAACTCGAGGGGAGATCTGTTCATGAGTTTTAACTCATCTGGGAGGTGAGCACGCAATTTTATAGGTGGGGGTGTGCACTCCTTTTGAGGAGGAACGATCACATTGGTGGATTAGCGTTGAAACACTGATCATAACAAGAGCCTCAATTTATTCAATTTAATTTATGGACTATTCATCACTCATGTTATGATTCATGATCATATGCACTTTTATTTTATTAGATATTAATAGATTTATACACAAAGCGCTACATTTATTCACTATATATATATATATATATATATATATATATATATATATATATATATACTTTTTAAAATTGTATTTAAATCTATCATTTATATACTCACGTTAGCAATTCAATGTTGCTTAATAAGTACTGTAGGGGGTAGTAGCAGGAGAAATTGTAGTTCAGGTTAGTACTATAGGAAATGAGACCTGTCTCTGATGTCGCTGGAGTGTTCACATATCCCGAGATTACCACTGTCTGTACGTTTGAGAATTGCATGAATTCTCCAGCTCCAATATTGTTTTCAATCTGTGAAAGAAAAAAATAATCTTTAGATTTTAAACGTTTAGGCTGGGTTCACACCATTGCCACATCCATCTCACAGCAGGGGTGCGATGCATCCTGGTTCACTGTTTTAGGTCCAATTTCAGCCCAAATTTTGGTCTGAATTCAGACCTGAAATGGACCTAAAGACGTACAGCGTTTTTTAGCAAAATGCACCGGACCTGCTGCGGAGATATGTGAAGCGGCTCTATAGAGAGCAGTTCAAAATCTCCTGCTATTGCGAATTGGATGTGGAGAACCCATTCGCATTGGAGTGAACATAGAAAAGAGATATCAGGGGTTTAGACCCCTGATGGTTTACCAAATCCTCCTCCCCTCCCCCCAACTTTTATTTATTTTTCTAAACATTGTATAAAAATAACAAAAAAGAAACATAGTAGGGCCTCATTCACATAGTGCATACTACAGTGTACACCAGTGTGAAGCCGTGTTTACCTGCACAAGGAACATCTGTATATCCCCATGTGGGCAAACACAGCCTCACACAGGCATATACTTTGGTATCCCCATGTGAACAAGTAGCAGAAGGAATCTAGCAGTAATTTTGGATGTTGTATTTATGTATGTTAATAACGATTTTAGTGTATTTTTTGTGAAAATATGGTTGTGATAAACATTTGGGCAACTAGCGGTGCCTAAAAAATCAGTAGCATCTTTTTTGTTCTGCGGGTCTTGTGCTTTCAGAAAATGTATGATTTGGGGATTTTACAAAACACTAAAAGCTTTATTAAAAAATTATAACCTTCAGTTTTTTTGACTAAATTGCTGAAATACAGTTTTGTGTACCTTTGATTTTCACTGTTTCACAAAAAGGTACAATTTAAAATTTACAAATATTTGCTATTTATTAACTCAATACAGTTTTTTAAATATTTAGTAGAAATTTAGGCAGATTTGTGTAAGTTTTGCTGTCTTTGTGTCTGCTAATAATGATTTTTTTTTTGTTCTATAGGTCATGTGCTTTCAGAAAATCTATGAATCGGGGTTCTTTTACAAAACTCAAAAAGTTATAAATGAAAAATTATAACTAAAATTTTGTAAGTTTTGATATCTTTGTGTCTGGTAATAATGATTTGAATGTATTTTTAGTGAAAATATTGTTTTGATAAACATTTGCTCAAGTATCAAAAGGCCTAAAAAACCCTGAGGCCCCGTACACACGACCAAGTTTCTCGGCAGAATTCAGCCAGAAACTCGATCGGAGCTGTATTCTGCCGAGAAACCCGGCCGTATGTACACTTTCGGCCGAGGAAACCGACGAGGATCTCGTCGGGCCAAATAGAGAACATGTTCTCTATTTCCTCGTTAGTCAACGGGGAAACTTGGCTCGCCGAGATCCTCAGCGGCTTCACAAGGAACTCGACGAGCAAAACGACGTGTTTTGCCCGTCGAGTTCCTCGGACGTGTGTACGGGGCCTCACTCATTTACTCATTTACATTTAAGCAGGTACTTGGCTACAACAGTTGTTTCAAAATTTGTATATTATCCCGACATGTAGTTTCGCCTGGTAGCTTCATCAGGGGATATCTGAATCAATCAAGGATTTTACAACACTATACAAGAATAAAAATAAACAAAATGAGTGACAGGATAACCACATCTAGACAAAATATATCATTACAACAATGATATATTTTGCCTAGATGTGGTTATCCTGTCACTCATTATTATTTGCAAGCACCGTAAAAATCCCTTCTTCCTTCCCATCTGATTCATCATTTTTTTTTTGTTTATAATAGGAGTTTTTGTCACATTTCAAGGTTGTCAGTAAAAAATGCACAATGTCGATACATTTTTCATATTTTTAGTCAGTGAAAAAAATTGTGTGGGGGGTTGGCAACCCAGCCAGCAAGGTGCTGAGTGGGAGCCAAACAGCCACACAAGGCAATTAACCCCACAACCACTGGGTATCTTGACTTTACTATGTAACAAAGGCACTGCTTAAAGTTACTGAAAGCTACAGAAAACCACACCCAATTTTTGCCACGGTACGTTGGGCACGCCACACTTTTTTTTCTTTGGCAGACAGGCCCATTGCTCATAAAAAACCCCTGTCCTGCATCATGTTAGCCTTTGGGTACTTATATCTCAGATGCCGCGTACACACGACCGTTTTTCATGATGTGAAAAATGCAATTTTTTAAAATGGTCATTAAAGGCTCCAGAGCATTTTTCTCGACGTGAAAAATGAGCAATAAAAATTTAGAACATGCTCTAAATTTTCACGTTGTCGTTTTTCACGTTGTCGTTTTTCACGTTGTCGTTTTTCACAATGTCGTTTTTCACGTCGTGAAAAACGGTCGTGTGCAGGCTTTAACGACGTGAAAAAAATGCACATGCTCAGAAGCAAGTTATGAGACGGGAGCACTCGTTCTGGTAAAACTAGCGTGTGTAATGGAGATAGCACATTTGTCACTCTGTAACAGACTGAAAAGCACGAAGACTGAAAAGCGCAAATGGTCTCTCACCAAACTTTTACTAACACAAAATCAGCAAAAGCAGCCCATCTGAATGGAACTTCCCCTTTATAGTGCCGTTGTACGTTTTGTACATCACCGCGCTTTGTTCGAACATTTTTTTTTTCACGATCGTGTGTGTATGCAAGGCAGGCTTGACAAGAATCACGTTGAAAAAAACGTTGTTTTTTCTAGGACATGGTCGTGTATACGCGGTTTTAGAGATTTCTCTGAAACAGATTATGAAGATTTACTGGAAGTTTGTATGAAGAGTATACAACAGATCATAAAGACAACAGAGAAGACTGGAGAACATAAACAGGTACAGGGATTCCATAAAAGACACAGGAATATAGAGGTCAGAAATTCCATTAAGCAGATTGTGGAGAAAATAATACTAGCTCTGGTGACTCTGGTGACACCCCAGGATTCCTCCACTTTGGGACAGGAAGTGAAGGATAATCTCCCCCATGTGACACAGATACCTTCCCCCATCCCAAAAAAACGGACAGGGGTTATAACTTTCCCTTACTCTATCCAAAAAAAAAAGAAAAAAGTTTTGCTTTTAAAATCACCCACCGCCCTCCATTTAACAAGAGTCTCTCTATTGGCCATTGAGCTACTATTATTGGACAAGAGGATGGCAGTTGGCAGGACTTGTAATGTCTGTATTGTCCATACTTGGGCAAGATGCTACTTTTAAACGTATAAACTAAGAAAACATTAAAGATCATATTCAGTTTTGCTTTTATTACTTCTATGACAAATACCAGCTTAATGTGTTAATAATAAACATAATATTAACGCTTACCGTGATAACATTTCCACATGAATTTTGTGTGGTATCATTAATTGGGAAGTTAAAAGTTACTACTGGAGGCTCAACAGAAGTGTCAATAGTTCCATTACAATAGCCCAGACTATGGTTTCCATTAAGGGCCAGCATCGCAGGGTCAAACACGGCGTACTGAATAGGGCAGGCATTAATAGACAGTACAATACTGGATGGACCACAAGTGACCGTCATATCACTGTTTACTGATGAAGAAAGAAGAAGAACATAAAATACATCTGTACTGAAAATACATTTAAAATGTTGCTTGTAAGTGTTTCAGATCTTTTCCCCTTTCCCAAGAAAGTTCATATTACAAAGATTTACAAGAAAATTCCTATTACAAATATTATTATGCTAGGTTCACACTATTAGGCCTCGTACACACAACCAGTTTTCTCAGCAAAAACCAGCAAGAAAACTGCTTCTTGCCGAGAAAGCTGTTCGTGTGTACCTGCTCTTTTTTCTCGTTGAGATTCTCGTTTGCCTGTTTCCAGACGAGAAACCCGAGAGTGTATATACTTACCTGTCGCCGTGGAAACCCGGGCATGCTCGAAATGACTTTGACGCGTGCGCGGTAGCTTCCACGGCATAGGTAGGGTGAAGCAAGATGGCGGCGACGGCATCGAATGTGACGAGCGCATTCTCGTCGTACGCGATGACGTCACCTCGTTCTTTCCTTTCAAGAGAACCACGATTCTTTTGAAATGAAAGTCAGTACACTCGGGGGGCAAGAATTTCTTGCCAAGAATCTCGTCAGGGAAGACTATGGGTTTTTCTTGACGAGATTCTTGGTCGTGTGTACGAGGCCTTACGTTTTCCCTGCCCCCTCGTTTTTATTGGCCTGCTGTACCTGCGCAAACACAGGAAAAAGGTCCCTGCACCTTTTCTAAAATGGCAGCCACAGGGAAACCATATAGTACTATGCATTTCCCAGCATGGCAAAGCATACTGTAGTGCGTGGGGCTGTCATTAAGAATTAAAGTGATGGTAAAGCCATTCTGTTAAAATAACAAGCATGTCATACTCACCTGTTCTGTGCAATGGCTTTGCACAGAGCAACCCTAAACCTCCTCTTCCCCCACCAGTGCTCCTGGCTCCTACCCCCCACTGAGTGCCCACCATAGCAAGTCACACAAAGTATGGCTCAGACCCACTCCCTCCTCATTGGCTGTGATTAACAGCAGTGGGAGCCAATGTCAGGGCATAGGCCAGAGAAAATTGGCTCAGAAACCTGGCACTTTTGCCAAAATCCAGCATGTTCGCGCCCGTTTGTGCAGAAATGCGCACAAACGTAATGGAAATGAGCCATTGGGTGCACGCTGTGTGCGATAGATTCTGGCACACTCTGGCCTATATAAGGATGACATATGCTTTCCAGTCTGCTGACTGGACTTTAGTTCCCTGTTATCTGTGTACCTGTGTGCTTATACTTCTGGATTTCCTGTTACCGACCCAACTTGCTTCTGGACTTATCCTTGCTTCTCTCCCAGCTCTGACCTCAGCTTGCTCAATGGATCTGTTCCTGTCTGCTTCCTGTGTATGACCTCGGCTAGCCCCTGACTACACTCCTCTGACTACCGTGTTTCTACCCTGGCACTTGCTCCTGGCCCCAGGTCTTGCCCTGCCTGCTATGACCTGCTTGCTATGATCTGCCTACTGCCACTCTTATGCTGTGTTCTGCCTGCATGATCCAGTATCCTCCCCAGGACCAGCTGCCCTCTACATCTGGTTCCCATCTGCAGAGGTCTCACTGCTACAGCACTACGTATCTTCAGTACAGCTGGCAACCCCTGCTTCTTTGGGCTCAGTATCCCCTGTCACCATCCTCAGGGGTGTTTTGCACTGAGCCACAAGTAGAAAACCTCTCATCATTTTGGCATCAAGACCAGGTATGTGATATTCTGCTGTCTCTGAGCCTATGAGGAGGGAGAGAGCAAAAAAGCCTCTTATGCACAGGCCTGGTTCGAGGTCGGGCTCAGGTTAAGTATAAGGGGCACTGGGGGGGGGAGCTGCACTCAGACGATTTTTTACCTTAATGCAGAGAATGCATTAAGGTAAAAAACATCAGACTTTAGAAACACTTTAAGAATTAATGGCACCCCATGCGTCTGCTAAAGGTAGCATATTTTTGCTGCAGGTCCAGGAAAGGGTAAGATTTACATGTAGTCCTGAACCCACATAGATGTGTATCCAACCTTACTTAATATTTATGTATTGTTTATATCCTTCAGATATCCATCACAATTAAAAATACACTTTCACACTTGGTTTATTGGTAGAGGGAACTCTAAATAGAGATTTTTTTTTCTTTTGGACTTCATTATTAGTCTTTATTATCACTTGTGGTAAGTCTACTTGATATGTTATTGAACTTGAAATAGAGCTTTTATCTGTAGAATTTTTGTATCTTGGAACTTTAAGGGGCCCTTAGGGGGTTATTACAGCAATACATATTGCTAGAACATTTATGTCGGGAGCAGTATATGTGTTTGGTTTAAGTCAATATGGTGGCGATTGAATCCAGTAGAAAACTAGCAATAATGACTTGTAATGCCTCGTACACAGACAGACTTTTTCCATCGAAATTCCGACCGTGTGTGATCCCATCAGAATTTTTCCATCGGATATCCCAAAGGAATTCCATCAGAGTTTACATAGAGAACATGTTCTCTTTTCCTCCGATAGAATTCCATTAGAATTCCGATGTGAGTTTGGTCGGACAAAAGCCTGATCGTGTACGAGGCATTAGGTGATTCTTATAAATATATATCTGTCAAAATGTAGACATCATAAAAGATATGCTATAATTCAGTATGTACTATTGCAGTATACTGTACATTGGGTGGGTAATATGGCATGATTATGGACTACAACAAGACAAATGGTAGCTGGAATTAAATTAAACTGACGGGATCAACAGAAAAGTCAGTAATTCCCGCACAATAACCCAGACTGTGCCTTCTATGTAAACTCTAGCAATTAAAGTGAAACTAAAGCCTAACATTAAAGTGGAGTTTCACCCAAAAAGTGGAACTCTCGCTTATATGCCCCACCTTTCCGGTGCCACATTTGGCACCTTTCAGGAGGGAGGGGGGAACGGGGGAAATAGTTTTGACAGGTCCCCTTCCCCACAACCACGATAAATATTCCAGTTGCACACCTTCCTGGAGAATGGCCAATGTGAAAAAGAGGGTGCTGAAGCGAACACCAGAAGGGAACTGGAACAGCAATCATGTGAATATATTCGCCAGCACACCAAGGATCGTATAAAAAACGTCCAAAAAATGTATTGCAAAGAAACCATCACAAAAATAGCAACGTTTCGAAGTCACACAGGACCTCTTCGTCAGGCAACCAGAGACAGGCTGTTTCCCGATCCCCCGGAAGGTCCTCATTACCCCACCACCGGGCCAATTATAAAGCGCAGAACACTTTGCGCATGCACAGTAGGGAACCAGAAGTGAAGCTGAAAGTCTTCACTGCCTGGTTCCCTTACCAGCAATGGCAGCGGCAGCACCCAGGAGTCGATCCAAAGATCAACTGGGGGGCCGACATTGCGGGCTCCCTGGACAGATTAGTGCCCTTATATTAAAAGTCAGCAGCTACAGTATTTGTAGCTGCCGACTTTAAATTTTTTTGACCCAGGCTGGACCTTCTCTTTAACTACTCTTACAAAAGTTAATTCCCCTTCCTCATGCCCATCCCACCTACCCTGTGTAATAAAGATTTGTATACTTACCTTTTTTTAGTCTGCTCTGGTCACATGAACCTGTAGCTTCAACTCCCCTGTGTCAGTAAGCTGCAGTTACAGGGCAGAGGAGGGAGTGCTGATAATGACTGGGCCATGGGAGTCTATGGGGGACATCTCAGCTCGGTGGTGGTGTGTGCAGTTTGTGATGTTTCTCTTATCATGGAAGAAATAAAGATCGGGAAATCAAGGACTTTTATCTAGTGATACATACGTGTGGACTTTCATTTTTTATTTTTAGGGTGATCCTTGTCTATTTGTTTTTTTATAATATATGGTTGGTATAGTGCAGCACAAATCATTTTCAGCTTATATCTCGGCTCCCAGGATTCCCAGCTCTTGTCAAACTTTCCATGACACAGGAGAGTGAGAGCTGCAGGATCATGTGATCGAACCGAAACAGACTGAAATAAGGTAAGTATACAGATCTATTTTTTTTTTTACACAGGGTAGACCGGATAGGTAGGAGGAGTGGGGAGGGAACATTTTTAAAAAATAGTTAGTTAGTTAGTTAGTTAGTTAGGCTTTAATTTTACTTAAAGATATTTGGGTCAGTTAAACATATAAAAGTACAAAACATATAAAAAGTACATAATATTTGAAAATATACTTATACAAATATACTTATGCAAAACAGAACACATATTCACTGATCTTGCAAGCAATTCAAAGCTGTCCTGTGCATCTATTTAATTTATTTCATTTCCATATTGTTCTTATAACTCAATATATGATATGTAAGTTTTCAACTTTGAATAAAATGATTGTACTATCGAAGCTGTCCTTTGCAAACTTTTGTGATATCTGAAGGGGTCTAATTCACCTTCCTAGTTCTTTTCCACCAATAAACCAATAAAATATACAGGTTTCAAAATACATATTAATACATATTAATCATTTTCTTATTATTCTTACATAGCTATATACAGAGATAGATTGATAGATAGATATGTAGCTAGCACATACCTGGATACCTGTTATAGAGGGATGAGCAATTTAATGTCACTCCCAGACACTTTTGTGTCATTAGACACAATAGAATTATAGCAGCTGTGTTCATTACACCTAAAAGAAAATAATTAGTTTAAATTAGTAGTGTATTTAAAAAAAACTGTGTAGAGAGATTGTTGAGGGCTACTATTAAAATAAGAGATGTGTGCCTCACTCATTAGTGTCTATCTTTCTTCCTACAGATGCCAGTCATATCCACTGCCTTGTGTCATGACAGAGATAGTAGGGGATTGCTGCAGGGGCCCATTTAAAAAAGAACATTTTGACAAAATTAAATACCGTTTTCATACAGTTCAAATGTTAGTGCTACTGTTTTTCCTAATCCTAGTTTTTGCTAATCAGCTTGGTCTGTATGTAGTTGTGGAGAATAATATACACTATGGGGGTTATTTACAAAAGGCAAATCCACTTTGCACTACAAGTGCACTGCAAATACACTGAAAGTGCACTTGGAAGTGCAGTCACTGTAAATCTGAGGGGAATATCTGAAATAAGGGGAAGCTCTGCTGATTTTAACATCCAATCATGTGCAAGCTAAAAATATGTTTTTTTGGTTTGCATATTTGTCCCCCTCAGATATACAGCAACTGCACTTGCAGGGCACTTGTAGTGCAAAGTGGATTTTCCATTTGTAAATAACCCACTATATTTGGCCACCTTGATATTACATCTATATGAACTTGTTGGACATCCCATTCCTAAACCAAGTGACAGTTCGGGAATTTCCAGTAAAGGGAACTGTTAAGGCTACAACATATACAAACATTTTGTGCTTACAACTTTGTGGGCTCCACAGAGCCATGACCTCAACGCTATTGAATACCATTGGGATGAGTTAGAACATGTGTGAGACAGATCTTCTTGTCCAACATCAGAACCTGACCTCACACATGATCTTTTGGCTAAATAGGCACAAATTTGTAAAGACAAACTTTATAATATTGGGAAAAGTCTTTACAAACGGGAAGAGAGGGGCGTAATTCCATACTACTATCCGTAACTAAATACATCTGTCAGAATACATAATTACATACACAGTCTGATTATACTCTAATATATTTGCAGTTAAACATTTTAAATCTGAAGATGGAAATCTGCAGTATGCTTTCCATATGGTAAATCATTTAATATTTTATCAGACTGGAGCATTTACTTTGGTTGGTAAATATGTGCAATCTGTGTGCTATCACTTAATGAAGGTTTTAATATGCAGCAAGTCAATAGTCAAAGTACCATATTTTCACTGTCTGCCAGTATTCACACAGACATTAAAAACATGCTACCATTAGAAACAAATTTTTTTTTTTTTTTTTGTGGGATCTGAGTTCCTGTTTAAAAGGATGTTTATGGTAACAAAAAAGCTAGACGCTAATGCTGGCCATACACTATACAAAAAATCAGCCGAAATTCGGTCATTCAGTCAGTTCGTTCGTTTATCGAACAGTTAATGGGCACAAAATCAATAATCGTTGGGACGTTTTGAGCCAAAAACGAAGAACAAGTTTGGAAATTTTGGACGAACTAACGATAAATCGGAAGGTTAATGTGTTTCCCGTCCAAACTTTCTGCGCTAGGTATATGTAAAAAAAAACGAACCAAATTTGTTTTAATTTATGCCCACTGAACGATTTATTGGCCATTACATGATGGCAATATTGTTTGCGCTCACGTTCATTTTTCGAAAGTTTGTTCGGACGATTTTTCGTGTATGGCCAGCATAAGTCTGCTATTCCTTTATCTGTTATAAGTGTATGCAGGTGGGTTCGAACCCTTACTGGCTCAAAGTTCTCAGCAATGTCTGCTGTAAAAAAAAATATATATATTGGGCCAAATCCACAAAAACCAGGCGTAACTTAACTTTTGACATTTAAGTTACTCCGCCGCAAAATCTCTACCTAAGTGCCCGATCCACAAAGCACTTACCTAGAAATTTTGAGCGGTGTAACTTAAGTGCCGCCGTCGCAAGGCGGTCCTCATCTCCGGGGGGCGTTTAAAATTTAAATGAGGCGCGCTCCCGCGCCGGCCGTACTGCGCATGCGTGTGACGTAATTTTCCCGACGTGCAGCGCGCGAACGTAATTGACGCCGGGCTTTGTGGATTGCGATGGGACACTAAAGTTGCGATGGGTGAAAAAAAATATACGCGCCGGGAAAACAAATAATTATAAAAAAAAAATGACAGCGTCGCTCAGCATGCATTCCTGAGAGGGAGAACTCCATGCCAATTTTCAAAGAAAAAACCGGCATGGGTTCCCCCCCAGGAGCATACCAGGCCCTTAGGTCTGGTATGGGTTGTAAGGAGACCCCCCCTCCGCCGAAAAATCGACGTAGGGGGTCCCCCTACAATCCATACCAGACCCGTATCCAAAGCACGCTACCCGGCCGGCCAGGAATGGGAGTGGGGACGAGCGAGCGCCCCCCCCTCCTGAGCCGTGCCAGGCCGCATGCCCTCAACATGGGGGGGTTGGGTGCTCTGGGGCAGGGGGGCGCACTGCGGGCCCCCCCACCCCAGAGCACCCTGTCCCCATGTTGATGAGGACAGGACCTCTTCCCGACAACCCTTGCCGTTGGTTGTCGGGGTCTGCGGGCGGGGGCTTATCGGATACCGGCCCCCCACCCTAAGTGAATGGATATGGGGTACATCGTACCCCTATCCATTCACCTGGAGGCAAAAAGTTAAAGTTATTAAACACACAACACAAGGCTTTTTAAAATAATTTATTAGTCTGCTCCGGAGGCCCCCCTGTCTTCTTTATTAGCTCTAATACCAGGGGGGGCTTCTTCTTCCACTCTCCGGGGGGGGTTTCTTCTTCCGCTCTCCGGGGGGGGTCTTCTCCGCTCTCCGGGGGTCTTCTTCTATTTTCGCCGCTCTCCGCTGTTGACTCGGCGAACCCCGGTTCTTCTGCAGCTGTCCGGTGCCTTCTCCTTCAGCGCTGGCTGCCTGCTATCTTCGTGTGTTAGCTCAATTACTAACAGGCAGCCAGCGCGGTCTTCTGTGACGTCACCTTCTTCTCTTCTGTTCTTCTTCCCTCTTCCGATGTTGACACGTCGCCTCTTGTCACTGCAATGATGGAAGCGCGCCTTGCATCCCATTTATATAGGCCTCACCGTCCCATCATGCTCCGGTAGGTACCCACGTGGTGGGTGCACGTGGGTAGGCACCCACCACGTGGGTACCTGCCGGAGCATGATGGGACGGTGAGGCCTATATAAATGGGATGCAAGGCGCGCTTCCATCATTGCAGTGACAAGAGGCGACGTGTCAACATCGGAAGAAGGGAGAAGAAGAACCTGATGTCACAGAAGACCGCAATGGCTGCCTGCTAGTAATTGAGCTAACACACGAAGATAGCAGGCAGCCAGCGCTGAAGAAGAAGGCACCGGACAGCTGCAGAAGAACCGTGGTGCGCCGAGTCAACAGCGGAGAGCGGCGAAGATAGAAGAAGACCCCCGGAGAGCGGAGAAGACCCCCCCCGGAGAGCGGAAGAAGAAACCCCCCCCGGAGAGCGGAGAAGACCCCCGGAGAGTGGAAGAAGAAGCCCCCCCTGGTATTAGAGCTAATAAAGAAGACAGGGGGGGCCTCCGGAGCAGACTAATAAATTATTTTAAAAAGCCTTGTGTTGTGTGTTTAATAACTTTAACTTTTTGCCTCCAGGTGAATGGATAGGGGTACGATGTACCCCATATCCATTCACTTAGGGTGGGGGGCCGGTATCTGGGGGCCCCCTTATTAAAGGAGACTCCCAGATTCCGATAAGCCCCCGCCTGCAGACCCCGACAACCAACGGCAAGGGTTGTCGGGAAGAGGTCCTGTCCTCATCAACATGGGGACAGGGTGCTCTGGGGTGGGGGGGCCTGCAGTGCGCCCCCCTGCCCCAGAGCACCCAACCCCCCCATGTTGAGGGCATGCGGCCTGGCACGGCTCAGGAGGGGGGGCGCTCGCTCGTCCCCACTCCCATTCCTGGCCGGCCGGGTAGCGTGCTTTGGATACGGGTCTGGTATGGATTGTAGGGGGACCCCCTACGTCGATTTTTCGGTGGAGGGGGGGTCTCCTTACAACCCATACCAGACCTAAGGGCCTGGTATGCTCCTGGGGGGGAACCCATGCCGGTTTTGATTTTACAAATTGCCGTGGAGTTCTCCCTCGGGAATGCATACCAAATGCCGTCGCTTGAATGTGCTTTTACATGGTGTTACTAACTTTACACCATGTAAAAGCAGCCCTAGTTTTACACTTGGCAAACTAAAACTTACGGCAAAAAAAAGAAGCTGAAAAGCTTTGTGGATCACCCTAAGTGCTAATTTGCATACCAGAAGCGGCATTTCGACTCGAAATGCCCCCAGTGGCCGATGCGGTACTGCATCCTAAGATCCGGCAGTGTAAAGCCCCATACACACTATCAGTTTTCCTGCCGGATTTCTCTTCAGGTTTACCAAAACCATCTAATATGTGGTCCAACCTCAAGAGTTTCAATTTGTATGCAATCAGGCAGGCCCTTGCACTACATGGTTTTGGTAAACCTGAAGAGAAAACCTGCAGGAAAACTGATAGTGTGTATGGGGCTTAAGTCCCTTACAGATGTCGGATCTTCTGCCTAACTTTGGAAAACTGATTCTGTGGATCAGTTCCAAAGTTAGAACCAGGGATACGACGGCTTACGCCGGAGTATCTCTTTTGAGGATTAGGCCCTCAGTGTCTCGCAACCAATAGTTTTGATTGTTTCACATTGTTCATAGAAATGGCTTGAAAATTGCTAAGTTTATCACCAGCAACATCAAGATCCTCCTGTCAGACATCCAAGTTCCACATAATTACAGATTTTACCAAGTCAGACAGGTGAGTCTTGCTTTTACTGCTGCATTTACTGTAAGGTAAAATACTGAAAAGCCAGTAATGGGTGTAAAAAAAACCTATATGTGCCAACGCAAATGGACAGAACATTTAATAATCTTGCTGTTGGAGTATTAAAATTTGCAATAGCACTGTGAAAGATTTATCCACTCAATAAATACATACCAAATTTACTGATTGTGGATTTACCATATTATTGCAGTTGTGTCTATATATATATATATATATATATATATATATATATATATATATATATATATATATATATATAAATGTAATAATAAAAACATACAATAAAATTATTAACTGTTTACAGTATCTCAGAAAACCTAAAGAGAAAAAATATTCCTTACCTGCCATGGACATTTTGGTGGCTGTGGATCGTAAGTTGGATATGAATATGAGTCCTCGTAGCTTTTTATACTGTGAAGATGGGATTGTGATTTTTTTCAAGCATCAGCTCATATTCTAACTGGGGGGCTGTAGGCATTCTGAGATTTCAGTCTCAATAGCTCACCCTTCACAAGTACAATAACAAGAAAACAGATTCGTTTTCATATAGGAACCATCACAATAGGCATTGCTGCAATGTAATGTTAGTTAAATGGGAACATGGCTCTGAGCACTTGGATGGATTTCTTCATGGACTAAGAAAACACAGACATACCACGCTATACATTTATTTTATGCATCAGTTATGTACAGATATTGTTATGAACAAATAGTTGAAATGACAAAGTAAATGTTAATTCTCCCTTAAGGACAATACCAAAAAAGACAAACTGTATTTGTTTCTAAAGACGTAATGTGAGCATTTATTAATCAGAACATTAATAACACAACAGAACATTATATTTTCTGTGTTAGTATACATTCTTTATCCCTACAAAAGTGATATTTCATTTGTGAATCTTTATGGAGGTAGGTGAGAAACATGGGGTGTAAATATAAAGTATTGGAAGCTTCAACCAGCTAAAGGACAACAATTAGCTGAATACAAATGCACCGTGGTACCAACTGGAAAAAAATAAGGTGCGCAAAAAAAAAGTGCAGCAGAAGATGCAACAAATGGTATTTTTAATTAAAGTCAGCCAAATGGCTACTCACACTAATATAAAGAACAATAGGTATATAACAGTACTTGCGGTCACTCAACGGGTCTCTGGTGGATGGTGGTGTGTAGATGTCAACATGAGAGGAACAACCGGCCGGACATCTGTCTTGTTGTCTCGGAACCAGTATGGAACACACTCTGAGTCGCATCGGAAGTGACATCAAAGCATAGAGATAACGTTTCAAAGCCTCCGCTTCTTTATCTCTAAATGGCTATTGATCAATAGTAACCCTACTAAACACTAAACACTAACCACGAGTGAAAGAAAAGTTTTTGGGCCAGATTCACATAGAATTGCACTGGCGCAGCGTATCAGAGATACGCTACGCCGCCGTATCTTACCTGGCTCTAAGTCGAATCCAGGAAGATTTTGCGCCGTAAGTTACGGCGGCGTAGTGTATCTTTCGGCGCGTATTGCAAATTGGGCGGGTAGGGGGCGTGATTCATTTAAATGAAGCGCGTCCCCGCGCCAATTGAACTGCACATGCTCCGTTTTGAAATTTCCCGCCGTGATTTGTGCGAAATGATGTCGCACCGACGTCATTTTTTTAACTTAGACGTGAATTACGTCCTTTCCTATTCACGGACGACTTACGCAAATAAAAAGAAAAGAAAAATTTGATGCGGGAACGACGGCCATACTTTAACATGGCAAGTCTATCTATACGCCACAAAATAGCAGCTTTAACTATACGCCGGGAAAAGCCGACTAGCGACGACGTAAGAGAATGCGACAGCCGCGCGTACCTTCGTGGATCGACGGAAAAAGCTAATTAGCATACCCAACGCGGAAAACGACACAAACTCCACCCAGCGGGCGCCGAAGTATTGCACCTATGATCCGAAGGCGTACGAAGCCGTACGCCTGTCGGTTCGAAGCCAGAAGACGTTGTATCTTGGTTTGAGGATTCAAACTAAAGATACGACGCGGCAAATTTGAAAGTATGCCGGTGTATCAGTAGATACGCCGGCGTACTTGCTCTGTGAATCTGGCCCTTTGTGTTCTCATTCATATTCTCTGAAAAATGGCCAAGAAATCATACATTCTTCCAGGGTATGTAAACTTATGAGCACAACTGTAAAGATTGGCATCCACAATGGGGTCATTACAATAACTATTATACTGAAGGTGGAAATAATTATAACCACTCCAAACCCCCTCCCCTCAATGGGGTTATTACCAAACTGGTGGTAGAAATAATTATAACCTCCCCCCCCCACAAAGAGAACAACAACCATCCCAGAAGAGGGATTCCTTCAGGAGAGTTGGATGGGAGGACCAAAAGGGACACTATGGACAAAATAATAGGGGTCCTAGGGGTTATTGCCAACCACAACCTTTAACTTCATATCAATCACAAGCAGTGGCGACTCTAGCTTTCATATTTAGGGGGGGCACATGGGGGGACAAGGACAAAAGTAGGGGGGCAACCATAAAACGTATATATATATATATATATATATATATATATATATATATATATATATACACTCACACTTGTATTAAAAAAAAATCAAGAATAGAATGCACTCCAGAGGTCTTGTTACAAATTCACATTTGTTTTATTTGTGCAACATACAATACACTTTGACGTCAACATTTCAGTCCAACTGCGGACTTTTATCAAGTAGCAAAAAAGTGCCTAGGCATACTTCCGAGAAGGAAGCTGGAGAGTCCCTTTAACGTGACCCATAGCCATAGCCAAAAATTTGCATTATGAAGGGCCAACTATAATGAGCTGGCTTGTCCTGTTAAAAAAGCAGATTTAGCCCTACTTCCATGAAAAACTACTAAGAAGGTTTGGCCTTTCATAATGCTATTTTTTAAGTCTATAGTTGAAATGTACATAATAATTTAAAATCCCCTACAAAAAAACACTATTAAACGGCATAATGGTAAACATTGCAAAATGAACTGCAATACCTATTTTGAAGCATAGGCATTAATAATTATAATTTTTCCAGGTATGTACCAAAACATATTCAAGCTATAGTTATATAAATGAACAACAATAATTGTAACTATTTTTGTTAAAGGGACACTATAGTCACCAGAACAACTTGAGCTTAATTGTTCCTAAACCCACAACAGTAAAATCAGTCTGTATATGCAGTAAAGCATGTTGTTATACTCGCTTTAAAGCCTAAGGGGTTAAGCCTCTGCATTGTGTAAAAAGGCTGTTAATCTTCTCTGATTCTCCCCTTCTTTCACAGTCCCCAATTCAACTTCTGATAGTACAGTCTTGGGGCAAGCTGTACATGCTCAGTTTGGTGTGTATTGCTAGAGAGGTTTTTTTTTTTCTTGGGAGGGTGCATGTGGTCAGCACAGGGCCAATCAGCACTGTCCATACAGAGGGTAAGGGGTCCTGTAGCCTCATAGGACAGACAGAGGAGAATAAAATTAACCAGTTGGTATTCCTGACCCTATAGTGTCCCTTTAACTCTAAATATCGAACTTTCAAATAGCAATTCTTAAATAGGGAAACAAGTGCACGTAAAATAAAGTGCAACGTCACAACAAATATGCTTTTATAGTGCACAGCATAAAAAAATGTAACCTAAATTTTGTCGTTCACGCTAATATAGGCTTAAACGTGAATTCTTATGGATTGATGCAAACCTGCTAACTACAAGTTCCATATTTATTTGGGATGCAAGTCTGGCCTCAATTGACAATGTGGCAAGATCTGTAAGCCTTTTCTCAGTCATTGTTGTGCGTAGGAATGATTTTATTAACTTTAGTGCAGAAAAGCTTCTTTCACATGAGGCACTACTGACTGTCAAAACACAAGCTATTTTACATAGCCGATAAAGTTCAAGAAATGGAATAGAGTAAGGCTCCAGAAAGTTAGTGAACTCAAGAATTGTGTCCACCTTAATGGCATCTGAAGATTTTTTTCTGTGTAGGGTTAGTATTGCCTGTTTCAGCTCAATCTCCAAGTTTTCTATGTTGCAGGAGTAGAATTTTGCCATTGGTAGCAATTTTTCAAAATTAAGAAATGAATCTGATCGAGGATTCAGAGACTGTACGCCTTCCATGATTTCCAGACAATCTTTTGAAAATCGAGATTTTAGCTCTGAAATTATTCTGTCAAGAACAACATACATGAACATTTGAATGAAATCGTCTTTTTTGAGCAGTTGTTTTCGATGCCCTACAGTTTCCAAAATGAAGGCATTTCTTAAGTTGAGAGGAAGCCGGCGATCACGCTTCTTGGAAGGCGGTTAGGTAGAATCATCATTTGGTGCTGATATTCCTCACTTGATGCTCAGTTGGATTCCTTCTGTCCAGACACTTTCTATTGTTCCAGAATTAGCTTCAGGTCTCCTCTCTGGATTGCGCACTTCTTCAAGCTCTTGTATAATTGTTTGCACAAGAAGGACAGCTGATGCCAAGTCAATATCTTTGGCTTGTAACATGTTAGAGAGTGTCTGGGTCCTTTTTAGTATGTTCTCAAAAAACACCAGTGCCAGAATGAAGCCGAAATCAATGAACCGGTGAATGGATTTTGCCTCAACTGCTCTCTCAGTATGGTTCCCTTCTGCCAAAATATTGAGAGTTTCCAACAGAGGGCCAAGCGTTTTAAGAACAGCATTGCAGGCTGCATGTTGGCATGTCCACCTTGTGTCACTTAATTGTTTAAGCTGGATAGCTGGTTTGCCTGACATTTCTTGTTGCACATTAGCAAACACAGAGTGAACAACAGATGTACTGCAAAACACATATAGCTTTTCGAGTTTTACAAAAAATTCATTTACTGCCTGTACATTCTTCACAGTGTCCACGATTACCAGGTTGAGGCGGTGACTCATGCAATGAATGTAAAGTGCACAAGGCACCTCCTTTTTAATGCGTGCTTGCACGCCATTAAGCCGGCCACTCATTACAGAGGCTCCATCATAACCTTGTCCAACACAATCATTTTTATCAATGCCTAGAGATGCTAGGACCTGGAATATGTAGCCTGTTAGAGATTCAGCATCAAGGCTATCTGCTCTGTAGAATTGTAAGAACCATTCATGGACCATCTTATCATGAAAAAATCGGACTACAACAGACAGTTGTTCTGATTTACTCAGATCCTTAGTTTCATCCGCAATGATGGAAAAGGGACTCCCTTTAATGCTCTGTGCGATGCCTTCTCTAACAAGATCAGCCATAATGGACAGAAGTTCATTCTGGATAGTTGGTTGCATTCCTAGGTCCTGTCATTTTTTTTTTTTTACAACGCTGTTTTTTTCTGCAATTAAATAGAGAATTTCACGCACATTTCCATGATTGACATAGTCTGAGCTGCACCGATGCCCTCGCTGGGCAATTTTAGTCTTGGCTGTTAGCAACAAAACTTGGGCAATTGTCTTTATGTAATGTCTATTCTCATTGACCTCTCGTGTATGAGCTTTAGTGAGATCTTTCAGGATGGATGTATCCTGGCTTACACTCCTTTTGAAATCCTCCCATCTGACATGGCAATCCTTGTGTGAAGCAGACTTTGCATGCTGTATTATTCCTTTACCTGTTTCAAGTGCATTTTTCCAGTTTTTGTACCCTATATTGACAAACGGTACTTTTTTAGAATGCCCATGGACATATTTTGATGTTGAAAAAAAACGACACGGGAAACAGTATGCAGCATCCTGGGACAACGAATATTCCAACCATTCAAACGCTCCAAACCACTGTGGACGGAATGACCTTAAGCGTGCCCCCATTTTTTTTACTGGTATTTCAACTTTTATCATGACTGCGACATTATGGCGGACTCATCAGACACTTTTGACACCAATATTTCTTAGGCCCGGTTCACACTGGTGCAATGCGAGAACCCTGCGAATCCACTGCAGGTTCCCGCATCGCACCCGACATGCATGGCAGTTCACACTGCCATATGCGAACTGCTAGGGAGTATCATTATATGTTAACGACACCCCCAGTTCAGCTTGCGTATCGCGCTTTCAACTGACAGTTCGGACTTGAATCGGATTGCATATGTGTGAAAACAGATGTGATCCGATTGTGGTCCGAACTAGACATGTGCACACTGAAAAATTTCGTTTCGTAATTTCGTTTTCGTCCAAAAAATTAATTTATTTAGTTACTCCCGAAATTCGTTTTTATTTATTTCGTTTTTCGTTAAAAAATGCATTCGTCCGAAAATCCAAATTAAGGTCGAATCTGTCTCTCTATGTCGAATCTTCATGTCTTTCTATGTCGAATATGTCATTGAAGGCTATGGTGTCTGTCAAATGTTATAATAGAAAAAAAAAAAAAAGATTCGATAGAATCTTAAAAAAAAAAAAAAAAAAATTGAAGGCTTATGGTGTCTGTCTAGAAAAAAACAAATTGAGGCTATTGATGTATCATATCATATGTAATGGTCATGTGGTTCAGTCCTTAACTGCATATATAAACACATATCCCAATAAAAGAGAACTGGGAACAAGTAGGACTATTATGAACACACTGACTAATTGGTTATGCAAAAAATATAATATTTATTATCAAAAAATGATGGCGGAAAGATACATTATAGGGACTAAAAAAATATTTCTGTGGGACCTGATTCCATAAGAACTTAGTACAGGTAGCCACATAAACATACACACATGGACAGAACAAATAACATAAAAAGACTGTGCGGACATCGAGAGGTTAACGAAGGGTGTCCGTCTCTTGCTGGGAAATCCCAAATTAGATACAGCTAGCTGTAAAAGAGATAAGCTCTCCTCCCTGACCTCCTGAGAGCGAGCCACAGTGAAAGGGGAGAGAGATTAGATAGAGAAACTAGTTGCAGGCTTTCTACAGATATTTGACATATGTGTCCGTGGAGAAAAGGGAGAGAATCATTTGTGGTTTAAATATTCAATTGTATTCACTCCTATTAACACGCTTCCTTGCAACGGGCAGCAGTTCATCAGTATATATAGTTTCAGAGAAAACAGTGATTCAGGCGTTGTACATTACTGCTCCTGAAGTTTTGCAGTTTTCACATAACAGATAAATGAAGGAAGATGTGAATTGGTGACAGCTCTCCGTGTAGTATCTGCAGTGCACTTCAAAGGCTTGCACTCTGTGTATAGAAGGCAATAAAACAACACAGGCTGCTGTCATATTGCAGGGGGAATGGATATCAGAGCCGGTCTGATGAATGGATCACATAGTAGTGTTGGAAATCCCGAGAATTAGTACAGATAACTGCACTGCACTTCAGTGGGTGTATGCTGTGCTCGGACGCCGACAAAGCGGCACGGAATGCTGTTGGAATGTTACTTGGGAATGAATGAGATCCACGGAGCCTGTTTAGTAGAAACACATCAGTGTAATAGCTAGTATAGCAACGGGTCATTCCATGGATGTTCTCTTATATTCTCAAGAACCATCTAGTGGTTCATCTCCTCAAAGGCTCGGCGTCTCTTCTAGTCGGGCAGTCATACAAACGTCGATTAGATGGTTCTTGATGTGTTTCTACTAAATTGGCTCCGTGCGTGGATCTCATTCATTCCCCTGTAACATTCCAACAGCATACACCCACTGAAGTGCAGTTATCTCAGCGTATTAATAAGGATGAACCTTAAGTAGGTAAAAAGGATTGTAGATTCAGTTCATTGTTTAAACCTTGTGGCATAAGGGAATTTAGGCGATATATTATTACCATTTTATGGTGTCTGTCAAATGTTTAAAAAAAAAAAAGATTCGACAGAATCTTTAAAAAAAAAAAAAAAAAAATCGAATCTTTTCTCTCTATGTAGAATAGCACATTCGACCACAAAACGAAAACGAAAATAAAGCATTTGTTTATGTCGGATCTTTCGTTTTTCGTTTTCTGTGCTTTCGTTATCGTTTGTTAAAACGATAACGAAAATAGCTGAAATTCGGACGAAAATGCATTCGGACGAAAACGAATGCACATGTCTAGTCCGAACAGAAAAAAGTCACACCACACAGACATTGCATGTAATGTGAACAGCAGTGCGCTGCAAATTACATGCAATGTCTGGCATCGCACAAGTGTGAACCTGCCCTAACATATGATTGTGGTTCATCAGGCTCTATCTCCCATTAAATGTATAGGCCTCATATTGCTCATATTCATGCACAAACTTAAAGCGGGAGTTCACCCGAAAAACAATTTTTAACATTAGATCAAGGCTCATTTGTCTAGGGGAATCGGCTAGTTTTTTTTAAAATCGAAGCTGTACTTACCGTTTTAGAGAGCGATCTTCCCTGCCGCTTCCGGGTATGGGCTGCGGGACTGGGCGTTCCTATTTGATTGACAGGCTTCCGACAGGCTTGCGATGGTCGCATACATCGCGTCAGGAGTAGCCGAAAGAAGCCGAACGTCGGTGCGGCTCTATACGGCGCCTGCGCACCGACGTTCAGCTACTTTCGGAAAATCGTGACGCGATGTATGCGACCGTCGGAAGCCTGTCAATCAAATAGGAACGCCCAGTCCCGCAGCCCATACCCGGAAGCGGGGGAGAATTTCTATCTCTAAAACGGTAAGTACTGCATCGATTTTAAAAAAAACACCCGATTCTCCTTCACAAAATGAGCATCAATCTAATGTTAAAAATTAAGATTATAATATATATATATATATATATATATATATATATATATATATATATATATATATATATATATATATATATATATATATATATATATATATATATATATATATATATATATATATATATATATATATAATATATATATATATATATAATATATATATATATATATATATATATATATATATAATTATATATATATATATATATATATATATATATATATATATATATATATATATATGAGCTCTCATGGAGGTAACATGGAGGGAGGGAGCTAACAGAAAAGAAAATTGTCCAGACCATCACCACCAATAAAATCATGGTGGTATTGCCATCAAATTACGTTTTTTCCTCAATCCATTCCTGACCTACCTTGTGGCAGCAGGGCGAGGCAGGCACTGTAACTGAAGTCGGCGGGCAAATGGGAGGTCGGGTCTAGCACGCGGCCTCACAGTAATTGACTGACTCGTCTCCACGGACTCCACCCCCCGGGAGCAGGCTGAGCTTGACTCAACAAGCACGTAGCCGACGCGGCGCCGCCCGCACCCGCACGGCCGGCCGCAGAGACTACAACTCCCATAATAATTTGCGGCACTGTGGCGACGTCACATGACACAGTTATGATTCCGTCATTCAGCGCCGCAGACGGATCGCCGACAGCCGCGGCGGCGGTATTGTTTCGCGGTCTGTCTCTGTCTGCACAAACAGACAACATTACTTGGGGGGGCACATGGGGGGGCACACAGTAAAATTGGGGGGGACGTGGCCCGCTCAGGCCCCACCCGGGAGACGCCCCTGATCACAAGAAAATAAAGGGGAGATAGTTTTATAGGTTGAAGAGAATAAAGGGGGAGATTGTTTTTTAGGATGGAGAGGGTGCAATAAAAAGAAGCGTAACAGACATAGAGGAAAGAGAACCAATTGAAACAAAGAAAAGGAAATCCTATTTTTTATTTCATAGGTTTTCATTGACAAGAACTAAAGAGTTAAGACTTAAGTCAGAGAGGCAAGTACTGTATTCACAAAGCAATTGCCTCCTAACTTACGGCGGCGTAGCGTAAATGGGGCCAGCGTAAGCGCGCCTAATTCAAATGAAGATGGGGGGGCATGTTTTATGGAAATGATTGGTGACCAGACGCCGTCCGTGTACATATCCCAGTGTGAATTGCTCCAAAGTACGCCGCAAGGACATATTGGTTTCGACGTGAATGTAAATTACGTCCAGCCCCATTCACGGACGACGTACGCAAACAACGTAAATTTTTCAAATTTCGACGCGGGAACGACGGCCATACTTAACATTGGCTAGGCCAGCTATTTGTTGGAATAACTTTACGCCAAAAAGCGCCTTACGTAAACGGCGTATCTTTACTGCGACGGGCGCACGTACGTTCGTGAATCGGCGTATCTAGTCATTTACATATTCTACGCAGAACTCAACGAAAGTGCCACCTAGCGGCCAGCGGAAAAATTGCACCCTAAGATACGACGGCGCAAGCCATCGTATCTTAGCTAGGTTTAAGTGTATCTCAGTTTGAGTATACACTTAAACTTACGACGGCTTAGATTCCGAGTTACGTCGGCGTATCTACTGATACGCCGGCGTAACTCTTTGTGAATCTGGCTAATAATGTATACCCAAACCCTAAAAATAAAAAAATTGGATTTTTATAACAGCTTACCTGTAAAATCCTTTTCTTGGAGTACATCACGGGACACAGAGTCTTAATCATTACTATGTGGGTTATATTCCACCATCAGGTGCTGGACACTGGTGTAATCAATTAGAACAGGAAGTTCCCTCCCTATATAACCCCTCCCATACTGGGAGCACCTCAGTTTTTGTCCCAAGCAATAAGTGTCCCAATATCCCCAAACAAGAGGGGTGGGGACTCTGTGTCCCGTGATGTACTCCAAGAAAAGGATTTTACAGGTAAGCTGTTATAAAAATCCTATTTTCTTTATCGTACATCACGGGACACAGAGTCTTAATCATTACTATGTGGGATGTCCGAAAGCAATGCTTACTGAGGGGAGGGAGACACCAACAATGCAGACTGCCATCAGACACGAGGACCTCTAATGCTGCCTGCCGCATATTGTGCCAACAAAAAAAGGCTGCATCCTCCTGCCGTCTTATGTCCACTTGATAGGATTTAGTGAACGTAAGCACAAACGACCAAGTTGCAGGTCTGGCAAATCTGAGTCATAAAGGCTTGGTAATGCACCCCGCATGAAGTGCTTACTATCCTGGTAGGGTGTACCCCAAAAAGAAACAGGGGGAAGCCCTCTCTATAAACCACAAGCCTGAATAATAACCTGATGAATCAACATTTGACAATAGTTGATTTAGACGCTGCCTGCCCCTTGCTGGGGCCTCCTGGTAGCGCACCAACATCAGTCTTCTGTATCCGAGCAGCCGCTCCAGATAGGTCTTGACCTCTCTTACTATAACGAGAGAGCGCATAGCCATTTTAATAGCCGATCTGAACACTGCCCGCCCCATCTAGGGGCTTTCTGGCAACAAAACGTTAGGTTTCTATATCTGAAGCCTTCAGATAGATCTTTAACTGCTCTTATCTTTATTAAGAGAAAGCAATAACCTCTCCTTCCGCGGATCAAGGTCCTGAAAAAAAGGAAAAGGAAGGCAAGAATATCTTAATTCAAATGAACACTGGATCCTTCTAGCCAATAAGGTTGGGTGAGTATTTAACATCACCCTTCTTGTACAAATAATTAAGTATGGCTCTATACAAAGAAAGTTGCCAATACTCTCTTGCGGAGGCAGCCGCAACCAAGAACACCAATTTCCTCTTTAGAAGGATAAAGGGAAAAGTTTATGGTGCATCAGCCCAAGGTGCTGACTCTGTAAGCCAGCATACTGGATCCAATCCTCCGAGCACAAGGGCACCTTAACTGGCGGACTTATACCCGTCACCCCTTGTATAACGGCCCAGATCAAGAGTGCGCCGAGATCAGAGGGGGCGTGGCTTGCGTGAGTCCGAGATGGCCGCTTGAGTGTGCAGCTCCGTCAGACACCCGGGGATATCGGCCAGCTGATCGGTTCACCGGCGACTGCGGGAAGAAAGAAAGGTACGATCGTGCAGCTAAGATTGGTGCCGATGTTACCGCGAAAAAAAAAGAAGCCACAGAAACAAACGAAGAAGTTAGTAGACTTCTTTGCAGCGCCGGAGCAAACAGGGACCATGTCGCAGGATGGCAGCGGTGACGCAGTCAAAATAAAAACAGCGCCATATACAGACCTGCCTGACAGTGACCCTAGCCCTCAGATTTCAACGATGCCTCATGATAGAGCACTAGACTCTCCTCACAGCAGCCCTTCCTCTCAAAGCCCGGTCAAAGCAAAAAGGAGGATAGATGACACAGTACAGAGTCAGCGGTCAGTCATGACAGTAGCTAACCAAGGAGCATCAGGCCCCATAACTGCGTCATCAATATTTAGCTACCCCACAGCTGGCCTGCCAGTAATGGATACGACAATGAAGGAAATGCTTATTTCCTTACAATCATCCCTTATGTCTAACCTGTCAGCTATGATGAACAACTTCTCTATAGAACTTAAAGGACTAAATGACAGAGTGGATATTGTGGAAAATACACTGGATAATCAATCTGAGGTGGTTAGTGACCTAGTTGGGACCTGTAAGGATCAAATGGAGGAAAATCTATGGGTCAGAGCTAAGTTAGCAGACCTGGAGGACAGATCAAGACGCTGCAATGTGAAATTGAGAGGGGTCCCAGAGTCTGTTGTCCCAATTGATCTGCACAAATATGCAGACGATTTGATCACCACTTTATTACCGGAAATTTCACACATTGAAAGATTAGTAGATCGGATACATCGTATACCTAAACCCAGGTATTTAGATGCATCAGTCCCTAGAGACATACTAATGAGAATCCATTTCTTTCCTACCAAAGAAAAGCTACTTGCTAAAGCCAGAATCCTGAGAAATTTGCCTGAACCGTATAAGGATGTTCAATTATATGCCGATCTGTCTCAACACACCCTGGCTATGAGGAGGCAGCTGAAACCTATATCTAGAACTTTGTTTGACCACAATATAGCTTATAAATGGAAACATCCTGCAACGCTATTAATTACAAAAGATGGAACGACAATTGCCGTGTCAAAACATCAGGAAGGAATGAGACTTTTACATTCTTGGGGGCTAGCTCCTGTGCTTGATCATGAGGTGCGGAGGAATGAAGAGAGGTCTAGACCTGATAACAACATCGTACGCGACAACTACCTACTTCCCAGAAGAAAGTGAAGATTACAGGAGGCTACTCTGTCTGAATGTCTATGCATTATTATTACTTTTAATACTACGCCTTCTCTTTAGGAAATATCTACTTACAACCCCAGGTGTCTGTAGTGCACCTTGTCATTCTTCTAGTCCAAAACTTTTCCCCACTATTAGTCGGATGAACTATATACCCGACTTGTGTAGACACTATTGAGTTAATCCTTGATAGGGATTATAATACTTTATTTATTTATTTATTTATTTATTTATTTATTTATTTATCTATATATTTATTTATTTATTTATTTATTTAACTTTTGGTCATTTATCTATTTCTTTATATACTTTTTATTTGATTTGTTAGCTATGTTTATTTATTTAAATCTATTTCCTTTTACTTAATTAATTTGTTTATTTATTCTGTTTTTTTTTTTTTTGTTTTTTTTTTTGTTTTATTTTTAGTTTCTCTATTTTATTTTCAACACAAAGATCGACAGATAACATCGGTGTCAATTGTTTCTATTCTCGCATCAAACAACGATTTCATAAAGTATCGCACTCTACCACTGTGAACCTATTCACCTGTGAGTATTTTTTGTCTAAAAATCTGAATCTTTTTTTTTTTGTCACCATGTCCATCAACTTCCTTTCTGTTAACGCCAATGGTTTGAATCATCCAGCCAAAAGGTCATCCTTGTGGAAAACAGCTCATTCAAGTAAATGTGACATTCTATGTGTTCAGGAGACTCATTTTATTGTTGATAATGCTCCTCAGTGTAATCATAAAAGTTTTCCCCACATTTTTAGGGCAGACTTTACATGCAAACAAAGAGGGGTATTGATTGCGATACGAGAATCACTGAACTTTGGCTTGCTCAACTGTTACACAGATCCTGGAGGTAGGTATATAATATTGGTTTGTACCCTGAACAATATTAAATATACCATTGTAAACGTGTATGCACCTAATGTAAGACAAATGCAATTCCATAGGAAAGTTCTGAAAAGGTCAGAGAATTGCAGCTGGGTCTACTACTAATATGTGGCGACTTCAACCTGGTTCCAGATGTGGATATTGATTCCTCATCTGGCGCTAAAAGGTTTACTTCCCCACTGTCTAAATTTTTTTCTGACAATGACTTACATGATATATGGAGATGTTACCATGCGGCTGAGAAAGATTTTACTTTTCATTCTTCGCGCCACAACACATATTCCCGGATAGATCTCTTCATATCTGACAAATGGTTGCTCCAAAATGTGACAGATGTGCGTATCCATGATATTACTTGGTCAGATCACGCCCCAATTAGTGTAAAACTGACAAATACAAACTCTTCTCAAAAGTCTTATCTGTGGCGCATGAATAATTATATTCTGCAGCAACCTGATAATATAGAGTATTTACGTAAGAAAATTAATGAATTTTTTTTAGACAATGTGGGTTCGGTATCTGACCCGACGATTATCTGGAACGCGCATAAATCTTTTGTGAGGGGTCTTTTTATACAACTAGGGTCACAGGCAAAAAAGAAACGTAACAAGAAATTTGAAGATATTACTGATAAACTGACGAAGTTAGATGCATTAAATAAAAATAGCCCCACTCCCTCCCTCAAAGCTGAAATATTCAAATTGAGACATGACCTACGCTCCATGCTTATGGAATCTTACGACTTCAAGCTCCGCAGATTAAAAGCAAATGCTTACTCCACTGGTAATAAAGCTGGAAAACTTATGTCTGGTCGTATCAAAGGTTTTAGATCTAAGACTACAATTCCTTATCTCATTGACCCTGTCAATCAGGATAGGATATTGAACCCTCAAAAAATAGCAGATGAATTTAATACATACTATGGCAGTCTTTACAATCTTGATAGAGATAGCACTACCCATCAACCATCAATTGCTGAAATTCAATCTTTCCTATCTAAAATTGATTTACCAAAATTATCGATAGAAAAACTTGATATGCTTAATGCTCCCTTTAATGACTTGGAATTATCTAACACCATTGATTCACTCTCTAAAGCCAAAGCACCCGGTCCAGATGGTTTCACTGGTGAATACGTCCAATCATTTAAAAAAATACTAATTCCTCATTTAAGAGATGTGTTTAACCACTCTGCCTCTATATCTTCATTCCCGAGTGAAATGTTATCCGCACTCATAATAACTCTACCCAAACCAGGTAAAGATTTGACATCCCCCTCGAATTTTCGCCCTATTTCCCTACTTAACATCGACGTCAAAATATACGCTAAAGCAATTTCAAATAGACTGGTGGACATACTTCCTAGCCTCATTCATATGGATCAGACTGGTTTCACCAGAGGACGTCAAGCTTCTGATGCGACCAGGAGACTGATAAATATCATACATCATGTGAACATCACGGGAACGCCTTCTCTGCTTCTTTCCTTGGACGCAGAGAAGGCGTTCGATAGGATAAATTGGAATTATATGTCATTAACCCTTCAAAAATTTGGATTTGAGGGACACATTCTAAGATCTGTATTAGCCCTCTACTCAAACCCAAATGCGCGAGTTTTAGCTTCCAATATGTTATCTCAACCTTTTTCAATCTCCAATGGTACTAGACAGGGCTGTCCATTGTCCCCCTTAATATTCAACTTATTAATGGAACCCTTAGCAGAACACATACGATCTAACGCCAAAATATCGGGAATTTCTATTGGATCTCATACTCATAAGATAAGTCTATTTGCGGACGACGTGATTTTAATGCTGACATGTCCGTTCACTTCCCTACTTGAAGTTCAAGAAACACTACTGAAGTTCGGTATGATATCTTATTATAAAGTTAATGTTACTAAATCTTCAATCCTTGATATAGGCATAGACGCAGTAACAAATACTCTTTTGCAACACCAATTTCCCTATTCCTGGGCGGATTCTACCATCCCATATTTAGGTATTCATTTGACCAGGTCTACTAAAATGTTATTTCTACATAACCATATACCACTTAGAAAAAAATTGCACCTAGATCTGATAAAATTAGAAAAACATGAATTCTCATGGTGGGGTAGGCTCTCGGCGTTTAAAATGATCCATCTCCCTCAGGTCTTATATATATTTCGATGTCTTCCCATTCCGATACCCTTAAGTTTTTTTAAAACGCTTCAATCAATTCTCTCAAAGTTTATCTGGAAAGGAAAGAGATCTAGATGTGCTCACCAAAAACTGATAAAGCATAGAATGTGGGGAGGTGTTGGTTACATTGATTTCCAGGACTACTTTCATAGCACGGTGTTAACACAATTAAAGGAATGGTTTCGCTCATCCCCAACTACGACATGGGGGTCGATTGAATCCTCCTATTGCCTCCGTACACCGACTAAATTCTGGTTATTTGGTGCACAAATAGGATTTAGAGTCCCTTCACACCTTCCGCCAACTATGAAGGTTTCCATTTCAACTTGGCTTAAATTCTTAAGGTCCACAGAAAACTGTAATCCCAGGGTTAAAATAATTATCCCTTTTAGTGTCTTACAGCTTGTTTTAGACCATATATCTCCAGATCAATGGGAATCTAGAGGTATTATACTTATCCAAGATCTTTACAATGGCAATGATATTAAATCTTTTGAATGTATTAAGTCCGAATACTCTATTCCCCAGACATGCCACAGTCAATATAAAAAAATAATACGCTGTTTGAATAACCTAAAATCTTACGACCTTTACATTTGTACATATGTATGGAATTTTTTAACGTCTCAAATGGTAAAAACTAAAGGAATTTCACTCTTTTACAATTTACTACAGGACAAAAGAGTCTTTTCTAAATCCTCGTCCCACTTAAAGTGGGAGGAGGATTTGGGACGTCAATACACATGCGACCAATGGAGGGCTGCTTGTAGATTGAACCAATCAGCCTCCAATTGCACCTCCTTGTGGGAATTGTCGGTCAAAATAACGTTAAAATGGTATTACACACCCAATATTGTATCCAAATTTGGTAATCAGCACTCGGACAAATGCTGGAGAATATGTGGAGCTAGAGGAGACATACTCCACATTTTCTGGAATTGCCCTAAATTGAGGGTTTACTGGAAACAAATATTCGAGATTTTATCAATTATGGTAGAAACTGAAATAAAACCTAATCCAGGTTTAGCATTGCTATCCCTGGGTATAGACAGTTTTCAGGTCACCCAACGCAATTCGATGGTCCACCTGTTACATGCAGCCAGATTATCGATCACCAGAAAATGGAAAGATTCTTGTCCTCCATCTGTAATTGAAGTTATAGATCTTACAAATCTACATATGACCTATGAACGTTTACTAGCCATATCCCAGAATACTTTGCATAAACATGAGATTAAATGGGCCCCTTGGAAACTATGGTTCAACCATACTGACTGAATATCGTAGCTGGTTTTTGTTTCCTGGAAACTTTCTTTTTAAATGAGTACTTAGTTTTGATGTATGACTTTGAAAAAAAAAATGGTCATGATGATAATTCTTGCTTGATTTGTACCTATCTTGAATGCTCACTGTTTTAATAGAATACTAGTTCTTGAAAAGCAAATGAACAGATAAGTTACCTAGTTACTTCACAATTTTCTGTTCCCTACGAATTGTTACAGACTAATTGATTTATAGTATCTCTACAAAGTTCACTGATGACGGTTGATGTTGTTATTTATGTTCATGTTTCAAACAATTCAATTGTACGACATTCTTCTGCATTAAACTTGAAAAACCAATAAAAACTATTGAAACAAAAAAAAAGAGTGTGCCGAGATCGGACCCTTGATGGAACTTAAGGCCAGCTCCATCTCTTTTCCAATGTAGAAAGGTAAGAATTTTACCTATGACCTACTACCAAGGATTCCACCCCTTGGTTTCACACCAGGAATATGGGCCTTCCATATCCTAGGATATCTGGTCCTGGAGGCCAGCTGTCCTGTATGAATCAAGGTAACTGCCGCTGATTCTGTACGCCCCGATCCTCAAGAATGCAGGCTATAACAGCCAGACCATTAATACCCATGTATGCAAGACAGGATGTAACCCTGCAAAGCAGGCCTGGACAAGCTGTAAGGGACCCTGGGTCCTCTACGATCAGTTCTGCTGTCCCTGCGCAGTAAGGTTGTATGGGCTATGCTGGAGCAATTAAGCCAGCTTCCGTTCTCTTCTGATGTAGCATGGAAGCCACGAAGGTTGCGGCCCTGGGGGGAGATAACACATAAACCAGCGACAACTGGGCCCCCAGGGTCACTAAAGAATCTGTCCCAGACACAAAGTTGTTCAATTTCTTGTTGTTGTTTCACATACTATTTATTTAAACAGCAGCTAGGCGCTTCAACTTCTTTCCAATTGGCGCAGTAGTGGGTTATCAGTCGGGCGCAGTTTTTTGATACCCCAATCATTACAATTTCTTGTTGAACCAGGACATCAAGACCCTTTATGTGCAGGGTAACGTAACATTTCTGTGACATTTAGTCAGAAAAAAGTCGGGGTGTAGAGGCCAATCTCCCGGACCCGAGTTGATGGCTCCAGCGAATCGCCTGCCAATCTAGCATTCCATGAAATGACAATTGACAATAGGCAAGGCACAAGCTCTTCTCTGGTAACCAAAGTAAACCACTAGAGAGGCATAGTCAGATTGTATTCAGACAGAGCAACCCTGTAACCTAAACGTTCAGGTCCTTAAGCCGGATGCTCCATCCGTAGCTCTAGAAAGCTAGCAGATAAGGCTCCCTAGGAGCTTGACCACCTTCCCTGTGTCGTGGTCTCTTCCAGGCCTGGATTCTATCCCTAGAGGCCAGTCCTCGCAACCTGCTCCCAGGTAATGGGTATGAAGGATATTCCCTTCTGCCAATCATTCAGTTAAGAACCCTAAACTGAAATTCCAGCATATCCCTGGGACAAGACTAATAGGATAATGCTAAGTTAGGATCCACTCGTTCCAGGCCGACAGAGCAAAGTTTATATCAGCCTAGGGAACTGAGCATAGGGAACTGTGTTTGAATAAAGACGGCATATTCCCTCTAGACTGGGATCCCAACCCAGGAGTTCCAGATAATTAATCATGCTGGACTCCCCTAGGCCCAACCATGCTACTACTGTCAGCACGGGCTTGCCTCGGAATGACATTACTGTTAAACTCTGGGCCTTTAGCCCTGCTAGAGGCGGGCCCTAGCAGCCTTGTAAATAAACACACATGCAAATAGCTCCCCCTATGTGCATGTGGCAACCTTTAAAGCCATATGCCTCTATGGAAGCGTGTGTTCATAGAAGCGTGAGTTCATAAGAATATGTTTTCCGCAAACACACAAAAAAGGGGGCGTGCTGTATACACGCATACATATAGCATGTGAGCTATGAACAAGCATCCTGCAAGCAAGTATGCGTCTATGTAAGGCCAAGGAATCCTGTATAATTAAGGAAACCTAATTATAATGCCTCCTAAGTCAAACTCTAGGCAAACATGCATTCTTATGCGATTCAGCAAATTTTCATGCGATCCAACATCTATGAATCTTAAGCACTCTTGTGCGGACAAGTACCCTTGTGGGACCAAGGATTCTTGTATGATCGAGCACCACTGTGCGATCCAGCAATTTTATGCAATTAAGCCTTTTAATGCGATTTTTGGCATTTTTGCGGACACAACCTCTGTGTGACCAAATATGCCTGAGTAATCCAGGACTCGGGTGATCAGATAACCATGTGTGAACCCGCATCTTTATGCACTCCAGCATCTTTATGCGATTTCAGACCTTTTTGTGGAAAAAAGCCTCTCTGTGTGACCAAATATCCTTGGGTAATCAAGGATTGCGGTTTGTCAGGTAAACCTGTGTGATCCCGCATTTCTATGCACTCCAGCATCTTTATGCGATTTTAGGCATTCCTGTGGAAACAAGCCTCTCTGTGTCACCAAATACCCTTGGGTAATCAAGGATTCGGGTTATCAGGTAACCATGTGTGATCCCGCATCTTTATGCGATTTCAGGCACTCCTGTATAAAACAAGCCTCTCCGTACGACCAAATATCCTTGGATAATCAAGGACTCGGGTTATCAGATAACCATGTGTGATGTCGCATCCTTAAGCCCTTAAGCATTTCCATGCGATTTTAGACATGCCTATGGAAACAAGTCTCTCTGTGTGACCTAAATAACCTTGGGTAATCAAGGACCTGGTTTATCAGGTAACCATGTGTGATCCCGCATCTTTATGCACTTAAGCATCTTTATGCGATTTTAGGCATTCCTGTGGAAACAAGCCTCTCTGTGTGACCTAAATAACCTTGGGTAATCAAGGACCTGGGTTATCAAGTAACCATGTGAGATCCCGCATCTTTATGCACTTAAGCATTTTTATGCGATTTTAGGCACTTTGCTGTGATTAAACACCCTTATGTGAACATATAAAATCATACGAACAAAATAACATGTCTCTTTATGTGATCAACAATAAAACATGCTTTGTTACCGGTTTTTACCCCACATGCACAACTAATGTACAACTCATGTACTTCATGCAATGCAAACATGTGGACTGTAAAGAGGCAGTTATGCTCTGCAGATGTGCGTCTCCGCAAACCTGCAACGTTAGCCATGTGCACAGCAGCAAATGTGCACCCCCCCTGTTGTGCATTCGGTTAGCCTGAAGCCAACACCAGGATGAGGACTTTAAAGAGACAGAGGCTCTGGCCGTCTAGGCTAAGTGAAGTTATATGCAGCTTGGATCTCTGAAAAGACTGCAGCTGCAACCAGAGCTTTTGGGGCTTCTGATAGTTTTCTCCTCATTAACACCTGTTATCTGTACTCTGACAGTGAACCTTCATCCTCAGGTCTTTCAATCCCTTGTTTGAGGATTTAGAGCAGGGAAAGGGACACACCCTGTTTTCTGCTTGTGAGGCTGCTGTGAATATAGCAGTTAACCTCTTATAGACCTATACATGCAATGCAACAAAACATATGCAGAGTGCTGCAATGTTGGGGGAGGCTCACGCCTGACAGGGCTGATAGCCAATTATGTGAGCTATCTTAAGTCTCTACAGGGGAGGATAGTATCATGCAAGCATGATAAAAAGGGCCACCAGATTTAGGTGGTGATACCCCTTCCTACCCCTGAACCCTCTTTTACGGGGAGACAAAAGAGTCCTAAGCAAAAAGCAGAGGAACTTTAACCCTGGTGCATCAACACCTGAACTTAGTCTAGCAAATAATGCTTGCTAACACAGCTAGATGCCGAGTAGGTGTCTTAAATGAATCTGTATCCAATTTCCACAAGGTGCTTACGTGCTCAAGCTACCGTGTCCCCCTGGCTTCTCTGACGTCTGGGCCTTTTGAAGGGGCCGCCCTGCGTCTGCACCATGAGCCGGCGCACGTGCGCCAGCGGCAACCACATCGTCCCCCCCGCCTTCAAAGCGCACCCCTCTCACGCATGTGCGCGTAGGGGAATGGTGAAGGCGGGGGGAGAGGGAGATCCCCCAAGGAGCCGTAGAGACTACGAGGGACCCCCCCCCCTATCGTGGCAGAGCCTGAAGCGGAGGCAGTAAGCCGCACCCTAGATCAGCTAACCTTGAGCTTCCGTTCCTGGAAAGCATGGCAAGCGAAACACCCGGCATGTCCTCTTAGGGCCCTTCGTGGAAAACAGATAAGACATACTCATGTAGGGGTACCAACCTCCTGAATGGGAGATCTATGGGTATTACAGCCATCCTGTCTCAACAGACATAGTGGTTTCTTTGCCAAGGCACACATGCATTATAGGCAAGACCCAATAGCCCCTTCAGCGGAGGACTAGGACCCACTAGGGAAGGTATATGGGTGCCAGAGCCATCCTGTCTCAAAAGACTTTGTGGTTAAGTTGCCCATGCATAGAAGCATAAAATAGGCGAGACCCATAATCCCCAATGGAGAACCCACTGTCGGACCAAGTCCCGTAGGTACCTCCGCTTACCTTTCCACGCTGCAGGGTATTGCAAAGCAAGAGGCCCAGCCTTCACCCCTCAACGCGGGCTTCGTCTCAGACCTTCAGGGACTGGGGTCCATAGCAGGTCACCTCTCCCCTGGACCTATATAGCACCCTGGCAACAGAAAAAATATTTGGTCTTTGACATCGACCAATGTACTGGAACCCAGGGTCCAGCTCTCAGAGAGAAGCATTATAGGCAAAACCTCGTTCTTCATACCGAGGCCCGGGTACCGTCCACTTTGGCTATGAAGCACCTTGGACGGATCCGGATTTTATGGAGGCTTTTTACATCCAGCATGTGTCATGGATCTGCCACTTAAGGGTTAACGGTGCAGACTGATTTCAGTGATTAACAGCAGGCTGCCCTATTTAAACACTTCAGCAGCACAGTGTCTTCGCTGCCTGATCTGCAGTTCTGACGTGGATACTATCTGAGACCTGTTTGCTATCTGAAACCTGATTTGAACACTGAACCCGGCTTGTTTGACCACTCTACCTGAAACCTGATTTGAACACCGAACCCGGCTTGTCTGACTCCTCTCATCTCTCCTATCCTGACCCGGCTCTGTTTGACCATCCGCCTGCTTGACTTCACTGCTGCCAGATCCACCTGCTTGTTTACCGACTATTCTTCAGCCATCTTTCTGCACGATCACCTGTTATGACCCGGCTTGTCTGACCCTGCTTTCCCGGTATACCTGAACTGTACTAAACTTGTGCCGCTGTAGTCGCAGCTTCTGTGCGGGTCGCTGACCCATCCTCCGCTGTACGTTCAGCATCTACTTGCCAGAGGTATTCGTCCACCTGCTTCTACACTTCACCACCCGGCACTCCTACCCCTCTGTGCTCCGAGCCCGCTGTCTCATATCCAGTGGCTCGCGAACCAGAGTCGTAAGAGAGGCTACCCTGCATCAGACTCTATAAGACCAGGTACGTGACAGTATCAGGCAGCCATGACAGAGTCTGCAGGTGTAGTCCCAGCCATGGAAGAGGTGTGTAAACATCTAGCATCTCTTACCCAAGCCATGAAAAATCTGCAAGATGGCTACTTAAGGTTGGAAGGACAAGTAACCTCAGATTACCTTACCCTTCTAAAAAATTGGCACCTAGGTTTTTGGGTCCTTTTCCGGTCAAGAAAAAGATAAACTTAGCTTCTTATGAACTGTCTTTACCTGATTCGTTAAAAATACATCCTGTATTTCACGTTTCTTTACTCAAGCCCGCAGTTGCTGATCCTTTTCCCAACAGAGGGTCCAGACCTCCTGAACCCATTCAGGTTGACGGCTGGGAAGAATACGTGGTGGAAGCTATTTTGGACTGTAGGAAGCGACAAGGCCAGAATCAATTCCTAGTCAAATGGAAGGGGTACGGCCCAGAGGATAATTCTTGGGAGCCAGAAGGTAATATACATGCCAAGAGGTTGTTGCGTGCTTTTTTCCTTGCTCATCCTGACAAAAAAGCCCGACTGGGCATCCGGAGGCTGCCCCTTGGTGGGGGGGCAATGTCATGGATCTGCCACTTAAGGGTTAACGGTGCAGACTGATCCTGCATCAGACTCTACAAGACCAGGTACGTGACAGCATGGATCCCTCCAGTGGAGCTCCTCAGAGCACATGTTAATTCGTGACCAACACCTTAGACACTGGTGAAAAAACTGAGGTGCTCCCAGTATGGGAGGGGTTATATAGGGAGGGAACTTCCTGTTCTAATTTATTACACCAGTGTCCAGCACCTGATGGTGGAATATAACCCACATAGTAATGATTAAGACTCTGTGTCCGGTGATGTACGATAAAGAAATAAGTTGTTTGCAGTCGCACTCTACTCCTTAAAATATCTAACGTCATATATAATCCGTTCACTTCTTGTTTTAACTGTGCTCCTCTTCTCCTGTATCACTCATTTCCAATAAGTGGTAATGGTGAGTTTAAAGCGGAGTTCCACCTATTTACAAAAAGTGCAGCTGCTGTTTTAATAATCAGACACTCACCTGTCCCACGGTCCAGCAATACAGGTGCAGGAAGCCTCGCTCCTCTCCCCCTCCTCTCCAAGGTGCCGGCATTCTAACTGTGGGCACTCGGATGTGGCTTCATAGCCGGGCGTGCACAGCGCATGCGCAAGCCGTGCTGCATGCTGTGAATGGGACCTGTGACGTGCCCCAGAAGATTGCAGGGAGGGAGGGGGGAGAGGTCAACTTCCTTCCGGCACCAAGGAGCCAGAGGAAGTGGGAGCTGGGTGCCCATAAAAACAGGGTACCTGCTCCTTCCCCCAAAAAATTACATGCAATGTGGCATGTCAGGGGGTCACCTGCACTTAAAGCGGAAGTTCAATTTTTGTGGGTTGAACTCCGCTTTAACAATCTGTCCCATATTCTATAATATTTCTGAGGAGTTCCTCTATGCTCATACATTAATTTCTCACATGGGAGTATTTGATTTACTGGGTATAGGTTGCATCCACTTAAGCGCTATTTGTTTACGTGATCATTTTTCCTGTAGACAGCCCAGTTCTGGTTCTCAACCAGTCCCAGTAGACAGACCTTTGGAGTGAATAAAATGGGGCCTCCCAGTACAGTTCATAATATGTCTAAAGCCTGTCTCCAGTATCCACTAATACCTGGTCAAAACCACATCAGGTGCAAAAAATCCACCCCAGACTAATAACACCTCCCAGAATCTGCAGTTGCCATTCGTCCCTTTAAATATAATTGACATGGTGTGAGATATTGAATTGAGTGCGGAGAATAGGGCTCTCTGGATAACAAGGAGACTTTAACAAAGAGTACATGACTGGCTCTTGAGATGTGATTAATAAACCACAGCAGCACATCAGAAGAGGGATAGCACACTTTATAGCAAAACAAAGCAGAGAAGAAGGCACTTTAATGGCAAGGAAGGGTTAAAAACACTTACAATATGGAAGTGAAAAACAGGCATATCAGTGAATCCATACGGTCCAGGTGGATTCCTCCTGGGGGTAAAAACAGCCAACCAGTGGTGGTAAATACTGTCTCTCTGAACCAAGATGGAGGGCCGTGCTGTCAGGACCAGCATGGAATCCAGGCAACCGGAAGTGACATCAGTGTGGGCAGTACATCTTTCAGCATGCCCAGTCTCTCCTTCTTCAAACCAATGGAGTAATGCAAGGGGAAGGTGTTTATATGAGAGTCAGGGGTGGGACAAATAGGTAGGGGGTGGGCGGAACTGATAATGACTGCCAAATCATTAGATGGCAGTATGCAATGGAATAAAATGCAGTAAAATACAGTAAAATAAAGTAAAAAAACTTGCTGCAGTAAAGGTAAAGATACACAAGACATAAACACTGACTGGGACAGAATTGCAACAAGTAGAACATAGATAAATTAAATTCCAATATTTAGACACTTATATGGGATGCAAGGTGTGCTGTATGGGACTACAAGTGTCAGCAACACCATGAATGGGGGAAATATGACAGAAAGTATAATGAAGGTAACTGGACAGATGAAATACTGTGTAGCAGGGGGTGGCAAGTTTCAGCAACATCCCAAGTAAGGAAAACAATATATATAAAAAAGTATATAAAAAAATGCAATACAATATGATCATTGCTGTGAGTATATGAACATGATACATCGGGGACAAAGTATGTGTAATTGTGCAGGTGGGTCTCCATCATTTTTATACCCACCCATACACACAGGTACATCCGCAAAATCCATGGTACCATTTGGCATACGTGGGCATGCTTGGGGCTAGTGCAGATGCAGTGGCATGATGCCACTTTATAAAACAATAATAGAGTATGAATTTCCAGCTCCTCGTTCAAGCCTCCGGGTGACAAAACATCCAAGGCATACAACCAGTAGGTCTCCCTCTGGCAGAGCTTACAGAATCACTCGGCCAGAGGGAGGTCCCAAGAAGCGGCCACAATGATCCAAACTTTTAATTCTTTATTAGGTTTATGGTGTTCGAAAAAATTTCTGGGTACACTATGATGGTCCTAGCCTTTTTCTACCACCTCCCAAAGGTGCATAAGAGTCTTACCAGCCCCCAAGTTGACCCATTGTTGCCACAATGGACAGTATAACCAGTGGGTTCTCCCAGTATGTCAACTAATACCTCCAAACACTGCCATAGGCTCAACAATCCTATATTAGAGACGGAACGCACCTTTTGAAACTTCTCTCTCCCTACACATGGGAGCCCTCTTACATTTGGGTTTCCTTGGATGTTCAATCCTTATATACTTCCATTCCACACAATGTCGGCCTACGTTCCTTGCAATTTTTTCTGTGTGAGGACCCAATGCTCAATCCCAGACAGGCCTCATTCATTCTGAAGGCAACCTCATTTTGCCTCCATAATTACTTCCAATTTGATGGAGAGTTCTTCTTGCAAGTAACTGGAACAGCCATGGGCACCAACTTTGCACCCTCATATGCGAACCTCACTATGGGCTCTGGGAACATAACCACATCTGGCACAATAACTCTTTTTCTTCCCACAATATAAACTATGGAAGATATATAGAATCATCATCATCTGGCATGGTAGTACCACACAATTCAATAAATTTGTCACCTGCAACAACAACACTATGGGCCTCTCCTTCACCTCGGTCATCGACCAGGATTAACTTGCATTCCTAGACATAGAGATGACATTGACAACCAGATTAATGCCAAGAATTACATGAAGCCTACAGCTGGTAACTCATTCCTTCAATATGACAGCTGCCACCATCCACAATGGCTAAAAAATATTCCAAAGAGTCAGGTCCTTAACCCCTTGCTGACCAGCGCACGACGATATACGTCGGCAAAATGGCACGGCTGGGCAAATGGGCGTACCTGTACGTCCCCTTTAAATTGCGGCTTACTGGGCGCGTGCATGCCCGCTGCATACTCCGTGAGCGTGCCCGCGGGTCCGCCGGGGACCACGATCATGACACAGAGCAGCAGAACGGGGAGATGCCTATGTAAACAAGACATTTCCCTGTTCTGCCTAGCAACATGACATGGATCTACTGCTCCCTGTCATTAGGAGCAGTGATATCTGTCACATTGTTGTGAGACCATCCCCCCTACAGGTAAAATCACTCCCTAGGACACACTTAACCCCTTGATCTCCCTCTGGTGTTTAACCCCTTCCCTGCCCATGTCATTTACACAGTAATTAGTGCATTTGTATAGCACTGATCGCTGTATAAACGACAATGGTCCCAAAATAGTATCAAAAGTGTCCGATGTGTCCGCCGCAATGTTGCAGTCATGATAAGAATCGCAGATCGCCACCATTACTAATAAAAAAATAAAAAATATAAAAATGCCATAAATCTATCCCATATTTTGCAGACGCTATAACTATTGCACAAACCAATCAATATACTCTTATTGTGATTTTTTTTACCAAAAATATGTAGAAGAATACATATCGACCTAAACTAAGTAATACATTTGTTCTTTTATATATTTTTGGGGGATATTTATTATAGCAAAAAGTAAAAAATATATTTTTTTTTTCAAAATTTACGCTTTTTTGTTTTATACCACAAAAGGAAGGAAGGGGTATTTTTTCCGGGGCTGAAGTGGTTAAACCCAAATTCCTTGAGAAAGGATACCCCATGGACATCATTGACACTGCTTGCAACTCATACAAGAGCAATGTCCCAAAACCACTTCATTCCACGGATCCTCATATCTCCGAAATATGTTTTGTCACCCAATTTCCCTCCCATCATAGGCAGATGGAACACATTGTCAGAAAATACTGGCCACTTCTGAGATGGGATCAACATCTCCAGTCCCTGTTACCAGTTTGCATCCAGCATTAAGAGCACACTGGCCCCCAGTAAGTTTAAAAATAAACCAAAGCCACTTGGCCACTTCATACCCATCTTCCTGGCTATCACTGTGATGTACCAATGCCGCAGGCCTCTTTGCCAAATTTGCAGCTTTGTGCAACATAGGCAAAAGGAGTTCTTTGCCAAGGGTAAAACCTACCCAATTAGGGAATGTTACACCTGTTCCTCCGAATATGTGATTTATTGCTTATCCTTTTATTTTTAGTTGTTAGATCCACGCTTAGAAAATATTCCTGGGCTGCTGCCTCCCCTGGAGGTCCCTAAGAAAGGGATCTAGATTGTGTAAAATGTATATGATGTTGGGGTGTGTGACGCTGCCCTCCACTCAAATTGTGGTATGGGTAGAGAAGTGGTTAAGTGCTTCCGTAAGTTAATTTATAATAGTGTTATTAATAAAAACCATCTGCATGTGAGTGAACCTTCAAAGAAAACTTTTTTACAAAATAGTGGTGTGAGGTGAAGTCTGTTGCTGTATGCCACCTATGAAGAATGAGTTGGTGTTCGTTGCTCTTCCTGGGACCCAGGCAGCAATGGATGTGTGTACAAGTGGTTAATGTTCAATCAATATACAGGAAAAAGAAATCTCGCGCCAAATGAATTACACTAAATTATATACTTGATAAATCAAGTGACTAACTGAGTGAAGCTGCTCCCAAATAAAATCAGGTGACTGACTTGCATATATTGTATAGTGAGGTGAGGGGCGCTATATCAAAATAGTGGATGTGTGTAACAATGTGCGTTTGAGTGGCTCCTTACCACACGGTGTTGACCAGATTACTTAAAATATGGTCGTTCAGGCTTGTTTTAAATGAGGATCAGCAGGGTCTCATTGGATTCCAATGTCAGCGATTGCAGCAAATGGTGTACCAAGAAAGGAGAAGAGATACCACCATAGTGTAAAACCATTTAATATACAAAAGTTAAAATTACAATGCCAAATGGCCTCTTACTGTTGCTGGTGCCCGTTCCCGGCACTGAGGCTGTAGGTGGTGGGGATAGTAAGACAAGATAAGAGATGGCCGCGTCCTGGTCCACTAGCGTGCGTTCCACCGCTAGTTGTCCATCAACCAGTGAGACCGGAAGTGCGTGGCTATGCGTGTGCGCTTGGATACCGCCTCGACGTCACGTTTCAGTTAAACCGTCTTCAATCTTGAATTTGCAAACTAATGTGAAAAAAAATGTGCAACAAAGTTCCAAAAAATAAAAACTTGGGATAACCCCAAATGGATGATTAAACTATAATGAGAGTCCGACAAATTAATTAATTAAAAGACAACAGTGGATAGTCCATATAGGCGTCTAAATCCCCATAAACGTGGGAAGATGGTACGTTGCAATAATCAAAACTCAAGATGATCTTGCGAATAGATGTGCAGCATGTATTATCACCCGGAAATGCCTTCACCTTTGGATAGTAGGGGCAGAAATGAATACTCTTACCCGCAACTGTGGACCCAATCTTAACATACGGTGGTGGGTCAATCAGGCTTGTATTCACCGATCGTGAACCCGGGACCTTTAAATCACCTCCTCTCTCAGCTTGTAGTGCGTCCAAAGGGATAGATGGCTCCAAGGAATGGATCCAAGGAATTGATCAATCACTGGGTGTTGGATGATCGTATACCCAGGCTGCGACTGGCTTGCTGCAGCCACAATGAAGGTGGGGATAAAATATATTCTCATTACAATTCTGTCTGATTGTAGTGTTGGCTGCTTACACTAGTTTATTTTTGGTTAGCGCAATATATTATCTTATATATCTTAGGTGGTTAAGGAGGTTGGGCAGCAAGGAGTGCTACCTTTTTTTCTCTGCTTCTGTGATCTCCCAAGTTGCAGCAAAATCCATCTGCTGCCTCTTTGCCAAAGCTCGCCCTAGCAGCAAATTGCAGGTTTCTTCCCTCAATTCTGTACATCCTGTGCCCGTCTGACTTTTTTCCTCGGAAAGTCCAACCGTGTGTACGAGGCATTACCTCCACTGGTTTAAAGTGTTTATATGTTCTGTGTTGGAAATTAAATAAAGCCGTGGCCTTGCCCTTTTTCAACGTAATGGTTGTAAGTGTGCTTCCTTATACTGGGGGCAAGGGGTTGTTCATTATGTTATTAGTTGGTTTTTGCATAGGCCTATGCGCCTCAACAGAGAAAAATGGGATATACTGCGCAACTAAACACATCAAAATTTAAATGTCGCAGCTCATAATGTAAGACCATACATTAAAACAAATACAAAAAAGAAAAAGTACAGCTGCGCAACACAAAAAATGATAAAGAGTGCCAAAGCTGACAAATCAATAACCAATGTGATGTGAAACATAAAGAAAAAAAAAACATATAATATATATAAATCAAAGTGCATATATAGTCCATATATGAACCAACAAAAAAGGAAAAAGGAATATCCAATCAGATGGGAGATATGCCCTCAAAGGGGTGAGATAGATCTAGAGGGCTGGTTTAAAGTGGAGGTTTACCCGGAAATTGCTATTTTTATCCTTAGATTGAAGCTCATTTAGTCTAGGGGAATCGGCTAGTTTTTTTAAAATCGAACCTGTACTTACCTTTTTAGAGAGCGATCTTCTCCGCCGCTTCCGGGTATGGGCTGCGGGACTGGGCGTTCCTATTTTGATTGACAGTCTTCTGAAAGGCTTCCGACGGTCGCATCCATCGTGTCACGATTTTCCGAAAGTAGCCGAACGTCGGTGTGCAGGCGCCGTATAGAGCCGCACCGACGTTCGGCTTCTTTCAGCTACTCGTGACGTGGTAGAGGAGGTGCCTCTGGTCCCCCACCACCTTCTAGTCAAGGTTTTGCCACCAGTCACAATAATCAATATGGTGCAGCCCGAGGATATCATGCCAATAAGGGGTCCAATTATGGCCCGCCTCAAGCTTATGGGGGCGCTGAGGTGGTCCACTACACTGGGAATTACGAACCTGATTATAACATATTAACACACAACAATTTTCTACCTCTTGGCGATCTAACCAATCAGGAAGAGGTGGTTTATGGCTCAGCACCAGGACCCAGTAATTATGTTAGTGCAAATACGGAACCCTATGAATTTGGTTATGGTGGGGGTTTTGACTCTAATCAGCTGACCAATTATGGCCAGCCGCATTGGGGTTTTCCCCGGGCAGGCCAAGGTATCAAAAGGGTGGCCGAGTTAAAAAAGGAACTAGAGGGGGAGGGCTGTTAAGTCCAAAAAGATCAAGGATATAGTAGGTGATGGTATTTTTAACTTGAGCTCCCATACCCTGACTGGGCCTGAGCTGATGGTCTTAGACAGGGGACTTAAATATGTTCCCCCGCAGAATATAAACAAATGTAAGACCTATATGGACATACACAAGTATGTCCGTAAACTTAATATCCAACACTATATTGAATCTAAACCCTTCAACCCCTCTAAAACCTCTTCTTTGAATTATGTCCATTCAGGTCTGGCTAACGCCTCTGTTTATAATCCACCTGGCCATTTGCCAGCTGCACTAAGAGTTTTTAGAGATCTTACTCTAAAGGACCTTGATGACATGAACGTGAAACAAGTTTGGTGCAAACAAGTGATAGAGGAAGGTATTGAATCCTTGTGTACTAATAAAAATTTAGTGATCCGCCCTGCGGATAAAGGTGGGGGGATTGTTGTCCTCAATAAAGATGACTATCTACAAGAGATGCAACGCATCCTTAGAGATAGGGACACCTATGTCCCTCTGATTCTGGACCCTGGAGAGAAATATAAGAAAATCCTGAATAAAATTATTACTAAGGGTTTTCGTTGCAATATTTTGAATGAGAAGGAAAAATCCTTTTTGATTCCGAAGGCCCCAAGAAGCCCTAGTATTTACTACCTTCCAAATGTGCATAAGAATCCTACTTGCCCCCCGGGTCGTCCCATCGTTAGTGGGATTGACTCAATTATGTCCCGGGTGGGCAAGTATATAGATTTCTTCTTGCAACCTTTGGTTAGGAAGATGCCCCCGTATATTAAGGACACTAAACACGTTATTAATTTACTTTCAGGCCTTAAACCTTGTCCTGATCTGTGGCTGGTGACGGCGGACATTACATCACTGTACACCATCATTCCACACAATTTAGGTTGGGATGTGGTCTTGTATTTCCTCAACAGACTCTGGTTTAGTCACTGAACAGATTTCCTTTGTTATGGAGCTATTAGAATTTGCAGCCACTCACAATTTCTTTTGGCACGATGGACACTTTTATAGACAAGATCGAGGAGTTGCTAGGAGTTGCGAGGAGCTTGGCCAATTTATTTATGGCCAAGTGGGAGGAGGATGTCGTCTATGTTCAGTCTAGGCCCCAGATTCTTCTGTGGGCCAGATACATTGACGACATCCTCCTCCTATGGGATGGCACGGAGAGTGATCTGTCCCTATTCATTAGTTCACTCAATATCAACGAACAAGGGATTGGTTTAAGCTATGAGGCTAGTAAAGAGAACATTAACTTTCTCGATCTTGCCATTTCTGTTGAAGATGGCAACTTTGTTACATCAACACATTTTAAAACCACCGACAGAAACTCTTATATTTCCAAGGACAGTTGCCACCATGCCTCTTGGCTCAGGGCTGTGCCTAAGAGCCAGTATCTACGGCTAAAAAGGATTTGTAGTGAACACGCTACGTTCATGAGACAGGCTGAAATCCTAACAGAACGCTTTTTAGTCAAAGGATATTGCCACGAGTTTCTGTCTGATACTTTGGACCATGTGATTGGTCTAGACAGAGCGAATCTTTTAAAAGACAAATCAAATTATGACCCCAGTAGTAAGTTTAAGAATCCCTTTGGTACAGATTATTCCTGCCAGCATGGTAATGTTAAACACATTTTCTCTAAACACTGGCATGTTTTGAAGAGTGATAATATTCTGAGTGGTTTGTTATCTGACAGACCATAGGTTGTCTTTAGGGGACTTCCTTCCCTGAAGGACAAACTAGCACCGAATGTTTTGAATCCCCCCAAGATACCATCAATGTTTCTTGCGGGTTTATCTGGGTTTTATAAATGTGGTAGGTGCCAAAGTTGCACATTGAATGGTTGTAAGTCCAAAAGGACTACTGTGTTTAGCTCTAGCTGCACATCAAAGGGCTTCAATATTAGGCCTTTTATTACATGTTCAACTGTTGGGGTGGTCTACATGCTCATGTGCCCTTGTGGCCTACAATATGTGGGCAGGACCAAACACCCCCTACACATACGTTTAAATGAACATATCAGTAATATTCAAAGTGGGTTCACTGAACACTCAGTTTCGAAGCATTATTTGATTGCTCATAACAAAGATCCCAATAATACAGTTTTTTTGGGTATAGATAAATTTAATGCACATTGGAGGGGGAGTGACCTAGTAAGAAGTATCTCACGGTCAGAAATGTCTTGGATACATAAATTAAAATGTTACACACCATATGGTCTCAACATCGAGGTTGATGTGAATTGTTTCATTGATAATTCATAATTCATATGCAGGATAAAGGTGTTTTCCTTGTTTTGAGACTTTTTTGTATTCTGTTACCCATTTATAATATATCTATTAAGGTGATGTTGTAATTTTTGGCAATATGCTATATATGTGTGGCCATTTTTATGTGTAGAATAAAGTGGCCTTATATACCTATTCCCCTTGTTGTGCAGACACTAAGGGAATGTTTGATTGGTTAATATTTATGATACCAATGTGTTTATTTAGGAAATTGCCTTTTTGTAAACCCGGGGGGTGCTCCATTCAGCTGTCCATCTGCCTGTGTTGCAAATAAGATAATTCTTTATAGTATATTTTTTTATTGGTTATTAATTTTTATATATATTTTTTAACATTTTTACCTTGGGTATCCATATGGGTTAACATATAGCTTTTTTGCGATGGATGTGGATTGAGATTTTCCGTCCGCATTTTTCCCATTTGGATTGTCTTATGGTATTAATGATCTTTTTATTAACTATGAAAGATTGGCCCGTTTGAAGTAATTACTATTATGGGACAGTGGATTAGTGCATTGATGCTAATATCTTTGCCCTTACTTCCGTTGAGAGGTATTTCGTTAGCTTCTCATTTGGGCCGTCTTAGGTTTCCAACAGCTAAGATGGCGGATGTGCGGCTGCCTTGGACTCGTCTCGAGGGCAGCTCCACCCCTTGTTTGTACTTATGCAGTGACTCAGAGCGTTGCCTCATCCCGTGATCAAGTCCCATTAGAGACGAAACGTCGGGAGGCGGCATTCTGACGTCACCGCATCACGTGTGAGGACCCGGAAGAGACGGGTACACGCTATTGAGAGCCGGCCGGCTGATGTGTTTTTATGCTGTTTACCTACATAATTGATGTAAGTGCGCACTCTTTTTACCTATTACATTTATAAGTGATTTTACACGAGTCTTCCTTGGTTCCTTTTGCATATCCTGGAGTAGACATGTGCATTCGTTTTCGTTAGAATGCATTTTCGTCCGAAAATCAGTTTTTTTCGTTATCGTTTTAACAAACGATAACGAAAGTGCAAGAAACGAAAACCGAAAGATACGACATAAAAATGCTTTATTTTCGTTTTCGTTGCGGTAAAAATTCGATATAGAGAGATTCGACATTATAGGAAAAGATTCGACATTATAGAGAAAAGATTCAATGGGACACGGACTTTTAGAAAAAAAAAACCCTAAATATCCATACCAAACCTTCAGGTCTGGTATGGATATTCAGGGGAACCCCGCCGTCAATTTAAAACAAAAATGACGTGCGGTTCCCCCTAATAATCCATAACCAGACCCGTTATCCAAGCACGTTGACCTGGCCGGCCGCAGAAAAGAGGGGGGGACAGAGTGCGGCCTCTCCTGAACCGCACCAGGCTACATGCCCTCAACATGGGGAGGATGTCCCCATGTTGATGGGGACAAGGGTCTCATCCCCACAACCCTTGCCCGGTGGTTGTGGGGGTATGCGGGCGGGAGGTTTATCAGAATCTGGAAGACCCCTTTAACAAAGGGGACCCCCAGATCCTGACCTCCCCCTGTGTGAAATGGTAATGGGGTACACTGTACCCCTACCATTTCACGAAGGAAGTGTAAAGTATTGTACAAAAACACACTGACACCAAAGAATAAAGTCCTTTATTAAAAAAATAAAAAAAACACTCGTTCCCGGCTTCCTGCGTTGTCCTGATCCTGCGATGGCTGATCTCCCGCGATGAGAAGATCCTGCGACGGCCAGGTGATCTCCGATCCAGCGATGTGAAGATCCATCCGGAGCGCAGCATCCCCGACTTCCTCATCGCCGGACACAGCCCAGCGGAATGACGCGCTGGAGCTGTGACATTACTTATATAGAGGAGGCAGGGCCACCCGTCACGTGACCCCGCCCCCTCTGACGTACCCTCTGCTACATCACTGGGGAAGCCCAAGAAGAGGGAAGACTATAAATAGGTTACTTTAGTTAGTGCATTGTTGGTTCACTTACCTATTCCTTCGAATTTCCCTTCTAAATGTTTTTTTTCTTTGTTTTCTTTGTCTGAATTTCTCACTTCCTGTTCCTCCTCAGTAAGGTGTTCAGTAAGCTGTTTTAAATGACTTTCCACCGCTCGGATGATGGTGGAAATCTTACAGAGGAGAAACAGGAAGTAAGAACTTCAAACAAAGAAAACAAACATTTTGAAGGGAAATAGAAGGAAAAGGTAAGTGAACCAACAATGCACTAGCTTAAAGGAACCTATTTAGAAAATAAAAGACGAACCTTTACAACCCCTTTAATATTAGGGAACATGGCACAGCACCATCTAGTGGTTAAAAACTAAATTGCCAATACTAATAAAAACAGGATAATCCATCACGCACTATACCCAATATTATATGGACAATCATGGGAATTATATAAAGACGCAACTGTATGTTGGAAAATCCATCCCCAGATATAATATGTAAAAAAACTCGAAATTATGCATCACAAAAAGAAAATAACAGTATGCATCTAATATCCACTATATAGCACCAAAAATGCTGCCAAGGAGTCACATCGAGTGTACAGACAGGATAGCATAATAGTCATTACACTAAAGGGATATATATATATATATATATATATATATATATATATATATATATATATATATATATATATATATATATATATATATATATATAATACAATTATTATTAATCAACAAGACATATCATAAGAGTACCAAGTTTAAGAATTATCGATAAACGCATTTAAGTCTGTTTCTACATTAAAGTCAACCAGGGTGGATCCAAGCCATTTCTAATCTAGAAATGCTCCGTACCAAGGAGTCACCCCTCCATTGAGGAACATATTTATCGATCCCAAGAAAAATGGTCTTAGCAGGATTTTTCTCATGAACTTCCAGATAATGGCGAGAAACTGGGTGCTTGGGTAATCCAGCGAGAATGTTTGTTATGTACTCATTTAATCTCACCCGAAGGGGTCGCTTAGTCCTGCCCACGTATTGTAGCCCGCAAGGGCACTGCAGGAGATAAATGACTCCCTCTGTGGAACACGTAACAAAAGTTTTGATCTCAAACTCTTGTAGGGTGCTAGTTGATGTGAATTTGTGGGTGCGTCCATGTGAGCACCCACTCAAAGAACACACCCGACATTTTCTACATTGGTAGAAACCAGTCAAGTACTCAAAGAAACCTCTTCTAATAGGGGGAGGGTCTAAAATATTGGGAGCCACCCTTCCTTTTAGAGATGGAGCACCCTTAAAAATGACTTCTGGTGTGTCAGAGATCGTAGATCTAAGGACCAAGTCATTAGTCAATATATGCCGTTGTCAGAACCATTGACGTATCTCGGCATAGAGCCTACATATACCGTCAGAATATTTATTCTGAACTATAAAATATTATTGTATTATGAAAATATGTATATCTGTGCTTTGGGAGAAATACAATTTTCCTACAATACAAGATATCTAAAATTCTTTTATCTGTGCTATTTTGAGGACAAGCAATACAAATGAATATTTAAAATATATATATTTATTAACTAAAGGTACAGTGCAAAATCTAAAATCAGGTACAATTCGTATCACAACAATTAACTGATATGCTTCTATAATCAGAAATAAGCGATGGTTGAATGTTTAGAGACTATTTACAATATTATGACAAGGCGTTCATAGCTCTCATATTTAAATCATCTTGGCGTATTTAAAACCTTTTAGCTTTTAGTGACATAACCATGACATTGAATTATCTCTTCTCAATAACAAACAGATCTCTTGCCACTGCTACATAAAACACAAGGACAAGATGTCCTGTGGACAGTTCTTGGTAATTTGGCCAAGAATGTCTTTTTAACACACAAGGCTATCTCTACTGCATCACCTGTTTAAACATATCCCAACATTAGGCCATTCACTAGGACTCACAATGATATTGTGATCGATATATGTAACAAGTGTCTATTTACAGCACGTCTAGGCGTTACTTATTTAATTGCCTCTGAATAATCTTATGCTGCAGTTAAAGATATTTCAGATCCAATTAACACTTGCTAAGATAATAGAGTGGCCCCAGTTGGTAACTGTTTAAACTACCTATTGCATAGAGGATGTAAGATCAAAATTATACATTACCAGTAATAAGAGATCTTTCTGTTTGAGAAGGGAAAGTCCTAATGAAGGACTCTTGAGACCCCCTACATGTTTGCGGTCACTCTCTGCTTTCCAGCTTCCTTCAGTGATCAGCCTTCCAGGGATCAGCTCCAGCCATCTCCCATCAAGCTTCTTCCCATCAGACTCCCCTCCTGTCTGGTGTAATCCCTTTTCATCTCCCATAAAACCAGAATTCCTCATCATTCTCTTATCTTCTAAGTGTTAAACCCCCAAGATATATGACCTTGGAGATGGCACAGATAGGCATCCAGTTTCTTGTGAAGAGATAGGTCATTCTGGGAACAAGGCCTTATTCACAGGTTTAAGACACAAAATGGCATCTCTTCTGCTAAACATATTATGAATATGCAACACTATGAAACATATCAAATGTGCGATCTTATGTGTATTCTTTTAACCCCAAATGTTCCGACAAATCCCCCCCACGTTCTTTCATAGTGTGGCGAATAGCCAAACACAGGTTAAGAAACGGTGTCCGAAGAAATATCAGTGGTTAAAAAGATATGGCCACATTATTATTTTTCTTTATACTAAAAAAAAATGTTCCTCTCTTCGTCCATATGATAAAGAGTGTTCTTGTATGACTTGGATCTTCCTTGACGAGTTCAAGTCTTTATAAAAACAAAATGAACTGTTGCAGTGGTGGTGTCACCCCCCCCCCATTTCAAATGTAATAAAAACAAAACTGGAAAACCAGCAATTGAAGAACTTTTCAGTGAATCCGCTCTTGTAGTGTTACAAGCTGTAAATGGGACTCAATATCCCTTCTTTCAACGGATATTCTTGGATTCGAATGAACAAGGGACTTCTGCAACAAATCTTTCTTTCCGACAATACGAATCCTGGAGCATCTTGGTTCATGACTCCTGATGAAGGATTCGATGTGGCGGCAGGTTCCATCCGGAACTGGGCATCACGGATTAACTTCATCCATGCAATCGTTGTATCTTTTGGTGGTTAACTTCGTCTTTACCAATCAACGATCTGGTCTGGAGTGTGGTTTGGTGACGGTTCCCTCCGGAGTGGGATGCCAAGGATTAACATCATCCATGCGATCGTTGCGTCTTTGGTAGATCACTTCACCTTTACCAATCAACGATCTGGTCTGGATTGTCAATCTTTTTCTATTGGAGTAAATAGACAGTATGAATACATATTCTTATTAATTAAGATTTACATTTTCTAAATATGCTATATATATATATGATATAGCGATTGGTTAACTATATTTTAATTAACTAAAAATCATCAACGATGTAATGATAATATTATTCTGCCATGAATGGCAGGATCAACACTAATGCTGAAGTATAAGATTTGGAGATCTGTAAGTCAAGAGAGAAATATCACAATGTCATTTTATTATATTACATTCTCTTGATCCTGTTCAGTCTCTTCTTATACATTACCTTCCAGCATTCTTGGTTGGAAACTAGGATGACAAGCATACAATTTCATATTTCATACCATACCCAAACATGTTCTCAATTCACTGATACTGGCAGATACTCTTGACCTCATCACAGTCTCCATTTTCTTCTTGTGCGAGACTTAGGCTACGAACCGTAGGCCTCAGGGGATGAACCTTGGAGCGACACCATTGGTCTTCCTGAAATGAAATTTCAAACACCCTCAACTGGTTAAGAACATATCTGGACCCTGGGATACGCTTTTCAAACATTTTGCTATTCAACAAAAATATCATCCACCTATGTTAAACTTTTTTTTGAAGGTATATCAGGCCTTGGCCTTATGTAAAATAACAAACAGATACAAAATCACATTCCAAACATGAATTTATCTGACCAAGTTACATTCTGTTTCAGTTGTACTATTTCTTACCACCGTTAACTGCCAGCTTGTATGGGTCTTCAGGACTTACCTGAATGTTCCACCATCATTGGGCATCACTTAGTGTTGTGAAATACTTAGCGCTTTGTATTTTTGTATCCAGCATTGGTCAATGTATGGCACAGCTTAGCTGTACATATATACTCGTTCATGTAGCTGTCTTAGATCAGCATACAAACGCAATGACCATTTAGTTTAAGAATATCAAGTATAGGATTATCATAAGATCCGGTTCACTAATCTTACAAAGCTCCTTTCCTTTAAATTCTTAATGGTCTCCACTAGCGAAACATAGCCAGCTAGGGAAAGACAACAATGTTTGATTTAAAACACAAGGTACGTTTTCACTTGGATCAGATTGGATCCTGGCTATGTGTATGTCTATTATAACACGTCACAGGAATCTTTTCATAAACATATTTTCTTAAACTCTACGAAAGCTTTTCTTTCATTTAAGTGTGATTTACTGAAATCTTTTCTGTGTACATCCTGTCTGCGAAACATTTTAATGCAGTAGGGTTCTTTAAAAAACTTTGGCCTATGTATACATGGCCGGGTAATAATAAAAAATGTATTAGTACCTGTCTGAGTAATGACCTTTGTGGTACTAATATGTTTACTGCATCTGGCAGTAACCAAGATTATATTAGGGCTTCATGTTCATTTATGAAACTTCTTGGGTTTTATTTTAATCTGGACCTCAGTGGTATTTACCAAGATCTATGTGCATAACAAAGCAATGTAATATATCGTTGTCAATGTACACATGATGTATTGGGTCATTGATTATCAGGAATAAATGATTGACTGATTATTCATTTATTTATTTCCTGAAGGGCGTGAGTACCTAAATATTTATTTTAGGATTGATCAACTATTTTAATAATTTCTACTAATGTGATTATATTCCTGGCATAAATATGAACCTCATAAATATTCCACAGGTCATTGACCTGGGGGGGAAAATACCATACAATCCCAGTAGGATTACGTATAATTGCGAAGCTCAATAGAGTCAGCATACACTGTATGGATGTGAGCATTTGAGAATATCACCTTCCAAGCATACCTCTCAATTATATTCCAGGGGACATACACTTTAGTATGATCCTCCTGTCTGACCCTCATATTGGGGAAAATCGGAGATGCCTGTATGAGGGTGCCATCTAAATATGGATCTCACTTATACTCACTGAATGTGAGAGAACCGAGAAGGTTCACATGTATGGCCTCATTATTATTTTTACAAAATCACAATAGGATATAAATATTGTTAAGGAGATCGATACCCATTTGTAGTCGATCGTGGGCATATTGATTATACCTGTGGGAATATAAATTACTTCATTCCCTTTTAAGTTGAAATACAACTGGGCTTTTTATTTTTATTTGATTTCAGGGCAGTGCTGAAATATTTACCAAGTCAGCTTAAAATAAATAATTTTAGCTGATGTATTTTTCAGAAAATAAATTCTTGGATTTATTTTAAATATTTCTGAAATAACATAATTGCTTGGATTTATTTTAAATATTCCATATATTCATGGTATCCTGTTATTACAAAATACCTGTAAGGAAAACAATATAAAAACAAAACACATATACTTGGAATGAGTGACATGGAACAGTTTTTTTTTTTTTTTTGTTTCACTTTGTCAGTAGTGTGTGTTTGTATAAGCAAGGAGCAATGCCCCCCCACTGGTATCACACAGACATTCCTTAAACCTGTCAGTCTCTACAAAGCCATGTCTTGGTTGCTCTTTTCACCCCCCCTCCTTTTCACAAAGGAAGGTGTGAAAAACTCCTTTCAGAGAAAGAGAAAAAAAACTTTTAAACAGACATTTAAATTTTTTTAACATCTCAGCCAGGTTTCACTTTCTAGTTTTTTTTTTTTTTTTAGAACTGAGTGTAACTTTTTAATTGAGAGGAGCTTCAATTTTGTACGTGCTCTTATTAAGTCATTATTTGAGCGGGCTTTTTAAATTTATTTTTGAAGCTCTGGTTCTGTAGAACCGTAAAAAGGATGGTGTTCTGTTTAACCAAACCAATCCATTTTTAGGGTAATAATCCCTGGCCATAATAATTTTTACTTTATTTTATTTGGCAAAGCCTTACCAAATAATCGGGAAAATTCATGGCTTCAAAATCTGGGCTTCTTACAACAGCCTGGGCTTTCTTGAGAACTTTTAAAAGTTCTGTGGTACTTTGATTGGGCTTAAATTTGAAAGTACCCATTGTCCTTATTGCAGCGTCAGCTGACTTATAGGGACCAAGCTCTGTCTTCATTACCCATACTTCTCTGATGGAAGACAATACCTGATATTTTGCAAACTGTCTATGATGCAGACCAATTTCAGTCTCTGCATCAGCAGGACCGGCTGCACTAAAAATAACTTTAGTCTTTGTCATTTTTCAATATTGCATCTAACAATGGCAATACAAATATTAATTTTTAAAAAATTCATATTTAATTTTTTTTTTTTTTTTTTTATTAAAAATTAATAATGACAAAAATATATATAGATTTGCACAATTATATTACTTGTCTCAAACGTTGACAGATCCCGGACGAGCCCCCATATATGTCAGAACCATTGACGTATCTCGGCATAGAGCCTACATATACCGTCAGAATATTTATTCTGAACTATAAAATATTATTGTATTATGAAAATATGTATATCTGTGCTTTGGGAGAAATACAATTTTCCTACAATACAAGATATCTAAAATTCTTTTATCTGTGCTATTTTGAGGACAAGCAATACAAATGAATATTTAAAATATATATATTTATTAACTAAAGGTACAGTGCAAAATCTAAAATCAGGTACAATTCGTATCACAACAATTAACTGATATGCTTCTATAATCAGAAATAAGCGATGGTTGAATGTTTAGAGACTATTTACAATATTATGACAAGGCGTTCATAGCTCTCATGTTTAAATCATCTTGGCGTATTTAAAACCTTTTAGCTTTTAGTGACATAACCTTGACATTGAATTATCTCTTCTCAATAACAAACAGATCTCTTGCCACTGCTACATAAAACACAAGGACAAGATGTCCTGTGGACAGTTCTTGGTAATTTGGCCAAGAATGTCTTTTTAACACACAAGGCTATCTCTACTGCATCACCTGTTTAAACATATCCCAACATTAGGCCATTCACTAGGACTCACAATGATATTGTGATCGATATATGTAACAAGTGTCTATTTACAGCACGTCTAGGCGTTACTTATTTAATTGCCTCTGAATAATCTTATGCTGCAGTTAAAGATATTTCAGATCCAATTAACACTTGCTAAGATAATAGAGTGGCCCCAGTTGGTAACTGTTTAAACTACCTATTGCATAGAGGATGTAAGATCAAAATTATACATTACCAGTAATAAGAGATCTTTCTGTTTGAGAAGGGAAAGTCCTAATGAAGGACTCTTGAGACCCCCTACATGTTTGCGGTCACTCTCTGCTTTCCAGCTTCTTCAGTGATCAGCCTTCCAGGGATCAGCTCCAGCCATCTCCCATCAAGCTTCTTCCCATCAGACTCCCCTCCTGTCTGGTGTAATCCCTTTTCATCTCCCATAAAACCAGAATTCCTCATCATTCTCTTATCTTCTAAGTGTTAAACCCCCAAGATATATGACCTTGGAGATGGCACAGATAGGCATCCAGTTTCTTGTGAAGAGATAGGTCATTCTGGGAACAAGGCCTTATTCACAGGTTTAAGACACAAAATGGCATCTCTTCTGCTAAACATATTATGAATATGCAACACTATGAAACATATCAAATGTGCGATCTTATGTGTATTCTTTTAACCCCAAATGTTCCGACACCGTTGCTTACGAATGAGGTTCTTCACACTCCTATGTTGGATAGAGTAAGTTGTGATAAAAGGGAATTGAAGGGGGCCCAACACCTTTGGGTGATTTATCTTTCAGCAATTCCTTTCTGTCTAGTAGGGAAACCTTGTTAAGAGTTAGCTGAAGGGAAGTATTCAAGTAACCCTTCTCTAGAAAGCGTTTAGTCAGAATCTCAGCCTATGTGCCTCAGCAGTCATGACTTTGTAATGGAGGTGGATTACCTAGTAATGTAATGTGAATACTGCTACTGGACTGGACTGCATGTAATGCCTCGTTTCCACTGAGCTGATCGGTTCGGGTCGGTACAGTTGGAACGGTTAGAATGGTCCGGTCTATTCTGGTGAGAATTTCCACTGCAAGTCGGACCGACAGGGGCCATACAGAGTTTAAAAAAAATGCCTAGCGTGTCCACCAATCAGTGGAATGTATTGTCTGAAGCCAGTAGCTCCGCCCTAACCGAACCGGACCATTTTCTATGGCCCCACATTTGAAGCAGGACCCAGAATGGTGGGGTATGGTTTGTTTGTATGGGCCACTTTCATAATGTAAAAAACACCCAAAATAGCGTACCGTACCGAACAGTACCGAACCGATCCGCTCAGTGGAAACAAGGCATAATTGGCTCCTTAAGGTGATCAGATATTACAATCTTTATAATTCTCAAAGAGTGTAGAGTTTTCAGGGAATGCTAACATGAAGCCTCTGAGGAATGTAGCTCTAACCAAAGTGTAAAAATTAGATTTTTCTTTGACTGTATGATTATATTCCTCCAGGGACATTTGTCTTAGGCCCCATACACACGATAGAATCCATCCGCAGATAAATCCCAGCAAATGGGTTTCTGCGGATAGATCCTATGGTGTGTACACGCCAGCGGATCTGTTTCCGCGGAGAAATCTCCTCTGGGATGGATTCCAGCAGATCGGATATTTGCTGACATGCACAACAAATCCATCTGCTGGAATCCATTCCAACGGATGGATCCGCTCGTCTGTACAGACTTACCGGATCCATCAGTCCAAAGGGATTCCCCGCACGCGTCGTAATGATTTGACGCATGCGTGGAATTCCTTATATGACAGCGTCGCGCCCGTCGCCGCGTCATAATCGCGGCGACGGCGTGACACGTCATCGCCAGAGGATTTCCGCGCGGATTTCAATGCGATGGTGTGTACACTCCATCGCATAGAAATCTGCGGAAATCTTTGAGAGGATTTATCCGTGGAAACGGTCCGCTGGACCGTATCCGCAGATAAATTCTCTCGTGTGTATGGGGCCATAGTGTCACTTTACATTATTGGCAGGCACTGAAACACTTATGCCATGGTTGGATTTGGCTTCCACTGCTCAATTACTTTAAATCCAGCATACTTTATAAAAGTACCCACGACAATTTGAACTGGTATTTATACTTTATATACCGTGAATCTACACCATATTTTTTTATTTAGGAATATGCTATGACTAAATTTCTATCAGTTTGGATAGAGCATTACACTATTCATTTGTACTTCGTGGAAGGAGCACATTGCCTATAATTACTTACCTGTTCACAGTGCTATTATGCATATTATGTAAAGATTTTTTTTTTATATTATTTAAATTTATTTTTATATATTTTTATGAAGTTATATTGGTTTTTATATTCATTATATGCATGTTTGAAATATATGTATCACAATAAGTGTTTATTTTCCTTAAAGAGTTTATATCAGGAATGATATATGATGGTTTTTAAAGTTACGACTGCAAAATGAAGGACAAAAGAGAGCTGTTTGCTCAGATGCCATTTCTTTCCCTCATGTTTCAAACGTGTTCAACCCTTCCCCCGCTTCCTGTCTTCATCTCACTGGAGGAAGCTATGTCCATGAAAAGCAGAACTGTTTTCCAAATAAGGACTTTCATTCCTTGCCCTTTGCTCCTGGACTTAGCAATGCGTGCCATGTGCTACAGACGTCACAAGGGGGTGGGAGAGGGTCGATAGGTGAGTGGGAGTAAAATATGTAAGCTAACCAAATGCTTGTATTTGTGATTCTGTGGTTTTAATAAAAGAGCCAGCAGGCTCCAGTGACTTCCTGTTGGGACTGAGCTGAAAGGTGAGCAAGATGTAGATTCTTTGTCTGATCTATATATATCTCACCTTATTAATTTGAATCAAACGGCAGAATGGGTTAGCCCTGAGGTTGTATCAGGGCCTCATCCACATCAACTGTACCCATCAATGCCGCCTCACTGTGCCCATAATCGCAGCCTCTCTGTGACCATAATTGCAGACTCTCTGTGCCCATAATCGCAGCCTCTCTATGCCCATAATCGCAGCCTCTCTGTGTTTATATTCACAGACTCTCTGTGACCATTATTGCAGCCTCTGTGTCCATAATTGAAGCCTCTCTGTGTCCATAATCGCAGCCTCTCTGTGCCCATAATCACAGCCTCCCTGTGACCATAATTGCAGCCTCTCTGTGCAAATAATTGGAGCCTCACTGTGCACATCACAGCCTCTCTGTGCCCAAAATGTCAGCCTCTCTGTGCCAATAATCGCAGCCTCACTTTGCCTATGAATACAGACTTACCATAGCCTGCCCTGGATCACACATCGGACATCTCCCGCAGCACTGTGTGTCACATAGCTGGGTCTGTGTGTGTGTTCGGCCGCGCCGTAATAAGGTCCTGCCCCCCTAGACCGGCTTGTGTGATAGGCGGAACACTGATTCAATCTGCTCCCACATGAGCTGGTCTAAGGGGGCGGGACTTTGTTACAGCACAGCCGAACACATACACAGACTCCCTGACACACAGCGCTCCCGGTCAGGACACCGGCGCTGTGTGACAAACAAGAGAAGGAGGTGGGAGGGGAGGGTTGCAGCCACAGATCAAAGAGGCCCTGCCACCCCAGGACAGGCGGCCTGTAGCGTGGCCTCCATTGCTTCCCCCCTCCTCCAGTAAATGGTCCCGCCCAGGCTGGTACAGTGACACTGTAGAAAGCGAGGCATGGAGCGCAGCGTGAGTCGCGGTGACGTCACTGGAATGCAACGGCGTTTCGGAGCTGGCGCTTGCGTATGATGCTCAAGATGCTTGAGAAAGGAGCACGCTCTGTCATATGCAAGCGCCACCCCCGAAATGCCGTTGCATTCCAGTGACGTCACCGCGACTCACGCTGCGCGCCATGCCTCGCTTTCTACAGTGTCACCGTACCAGCTAGTTCCACTGCTACACGGACGGTTCGACATAGAGGGGTACAAGAGCATTTACAGCTTACATCTGGTGCGGTAGGACATCACACTAGGGACTATCCTTGATCTACATGCCGGATGCTGTAAACCTATCATGTATTAAAGCTTTTTGTTTGTTAACCTGGAGGCGCCTTCTTCTCTTTTTTCTCTACACATGTTGGAGTTCTGCTCTCACCTCCCCCTTTTTGGAAGGCTCGACCCGTGATACAGACTGGGATCATCAGCTTTATATAGGACAGTGTCCTCCTCCTGTCTTCTCATCGTTCCCTTCCACTTCCAGGTTTTTACATACATTTTTAACCCTTTGAAGGATTTGTAAAAAACGGACATATAAACCTAATTTTTTCACTGATCTCCAGCGCCACTATCCCATCTTTTGTCTAAATACCACACTAAGTGCATAAGTGTAAATGTACCCATATTATTTTATATTAGATGATATAAAAGTCCAATTGCCTACAACTAAATGGCAGCAAAAAGGAAAAAGAAAGTCCTGATATGCTTCAAACAAAAGTGATTCCACAATAACAGAAACGTGAAGAAAAGCTTATGATGGCACCAATATCACACTTGTCACTTCACCAGAAGTACAAGCCTGCTTACCAGAACACAGGCTAAATAGGCCTGGAAGTCAAACACACTCTGGACTGGAATAGGTCATTAGGAAGATGGACACGGGAAATCCGAACTGATCCAAAATCGATCTCCTCAATTTTGACAGCTGGAGGGTGGATGGAAGTAATCCGAACAAGTGGAAACGATCACCTCACTCACAGCAGGTATCTCGTACAGTACCGAGGGAAGAAATATTCGCATATCATAATATTGTATACACAGAGTTTTATGTAAAAAGAATCAGATATACTTACAAAAGCATCTGAATAAAATCATGTATAAAAACAAACAGCCGCCCGGCAAGCAGACACCCGTCCTATGGGCGAAGACATCAGCGCGTCAACTTCCCGACGATCGTTTCGTCTCACAAAGACATCGTCACAGGGGATCAGGTGACGCACTGATTCGCATATAAAGGAAACGACGGGAACCACGCCTCAATGTGACTTTGAGACGACGGAAACATGACAATACGATCAAACAGAATCTCCAAATGGAAATAACCATAATGGAGAGCTGTGAGATATAAAGTGAATAAAAAATAAATGAGGACCAGAGAATATGAAATTACTAAGTAAAATATGATTACACAGGCTGGAACAAACCAGCATATGATACTCATAGAGAAAAAAATTGCACCTCCACTGGTTAAATAAGAGAATGCAATTAGATGTTAATACAAGATCTTATAAAAATAATGTATATACACCTAAAAAAATTACTAAAATAATATAGTAATCCATAAGATGTTATAATGAAAAAACATGAAAAAAGTTCATGCATGATATATATAAGACAAAAAATATATAGCGGAGTCTCAAAGTCATACCAAGTGTACATCGATAAGAACAAAAATATAATAATTATGACATTAACAATAAATAAAAGAGCAATCACGAGTTATCAATAAATGCGTTAAGGTCAACCTCAACATTTAAGCCAAATGGAGTAAAACACTTTATTTGGTGGATCCAGGACATTTCTAGCCTGGATATACTACGCACCATTGAATCGCCTCTCCATTGTGGAGCATATTTGTCTATCCCTAGAAAAATGGTTTTATCTGGGTTTTTGTCATGGTCCTCAAAATAGTGCCGAGAGACTGGGTGTTTTGGAAAACCTGTGAGGATATTAGTTATGTGCTTGTTTAGTCGCACACGTAAGGGTCGTTTAGTTCTGCCCACGTATTGAAGCCCGCACGGGCATTGGAGCAGATAGACGACTCTTTCAGTCGAGTATGTTATGAAAGATTTTATTTCAAACTCGAGTCCAGTGCTGGAGGAGATGAATTTATGAGTATGTCTATGGTTGCATCCACTTAATGTGCATACTCTACATTTTCTACACTGGTAAAACCCAGTGATGTACTCAAAAAAACCTCTCTTGATTGGGGGGGGGGGAGATCCAAAATGTTTGGTGCCACTCTATTTCTAAGAGATGGAGCTCCCTTGAAAATGACCTGTGGCCTGTCTGGAAGTGCAGGTTTAAGTACTGGGTCATTAGTAAGAATGTGCCAATGTTTCCCCAAGAGTTTTTTTACACTAAAATGTTGCACCGAATAGGTGGTTGTAAAAGGGACAATAGGTGCCCTATTGGTTCTCGGTGGCCTCTCTATGAGTAAGTCCCTCCTATTGAGTAGAATAACTTCATCCAATGTGTGTCTAAGGGAGTCCTCCGAGTACCCCTTATCTACAAAACGCTTGAATAATACATTGGCCTGATCTCGGAAATCTAAATCATTAGAACAGTTCCTTTTTAGCCTAATAAACTGGCATTTGGGTACAGACCTCAGTCAAGATGTATAGTGGCAAATTCCAATAGGAATAAAGGAATTCTATTGTTACTTTTGAAGAAAGTAGACATGGTGAAGGTATTATTATTGATCTTAATTTTTAAATCCAAGAAATTGATCTCAGTTTGATTGGCCTCAAAATTCAAAATGATACTTGTTAATGTTTAGATCTGAAATAAAAAGATCTAATGCATCATGGTCGCCATCCCATAGGAGGAGGATGTCGTCGATATATCTGCCCCACAACACCACCTCTGGTCGTCGCTGGGCATAGACGACATCCTCCTCCCATAGGGCCATAAAAAGGTTTGCCAGGCTGGGGGCATATTTAGCCCCCATTGCGACTCCCCTCGACTGTGCATAAAACTGGTTATTGAACCAAAAATAGCTCCGTGAGGCCGCAAAAGAAAGAAGTTCCATAATAAACATAATTTGGTCATCATAGAGAACTGAGTCCCGCCTTAGAAAGTATTCCACCGCAAACAGGCCTAAGGCATGCGGGATCACCGTGTATAAAGACGTGAAATCCGCTGTCACTATCCACATCCCCGCTGTAGGGGTGAGGCCTGCCAGTATGTTGATAACATGGCGGGAATCTTTTATATATGATGGCATCTTATTGATTAACGGTTGTAAATGGAAATCAATATGTTTACCTGCCCGGGACGTGATGGAATCTATACCACTAATAATAGGGCGTCCCGGGGGGCAAGTAGGATGTTTATGTATTTTTGGCAGGTAATAAATTACCGGAGTGCGTGGTGCTATAGGTATCAAAAAATCTTTTTTCTTTTCTATTGAGAATGCCTTGTTGGAAACCTCTAAGTACCAAATTATCCAATTCAGTTTTATATTTAGTTTTAGGATCTGAAGGGAGGGGGGTGTAAGTATCTCCATCTCCTAAAAAGAAATTGCATTTCTGATAGGTAATAACTTTTATTAAGGATAATGATCCCCCCACCTTTATCCATGGGTCAAATGACTAATTCCTTATTTTTACACAAGGAGTCAAGACCGTCTGAAAAATGTTTATTAGATTTGATCTGTTTAATAGGGACCAAGTCAAGGTCTCTAAGTATGGCATCTCTAAAAACTTTAAGTGATGGTGCCAAAGCCCCCGGGGGATTAAATAAAGACGCATTCGAAAGCCCTGAATGGTTAAAATCGTTGGAAACAACAGAGTTGGTCTGGATAGGATTGGATAACATGTGGCGCTTGACACTCAATCTCCGTATAAAATGGTGAACATCCATATAAGTTTGAAATTTGTTCAGCCTGCGAGGGGGAGCAAACTTCAAACCCCTATCCAGTACCAACTTTTCAGAATCTGTTAAGACCACTGAGATCAGATTAAAGATTCAATGGTGCGTAGTATATACAGGCTAGAAATGGCCTGGATCCACAAAATTAAGTGTTTTACTCCACTTGGCGTAAATGTTGAGGTTGACCTTAAAGCATTTATTGATAACTCCTGATTGCTCTTTTATTCATTGTTAATGTCATAATTATTATATTTTTGTTCTTATCGATGTACACTTGGTGTGACTTTGAGACTCCGCTATATATTTTTTGTCTTATATATATCATGCATGAACTTAGATTCTATGCATTTTTTATATATAATTTTTATTAAAGTTTTCCATTTTTCATGTTTTTTCATTATAACATCTTATGGATTACTATATTATTTTAGTAATTTTTTTAGGTGTATATACATTATTTTTTATAAGAGCTTGTATTAACATCTAATTGCATTCTCTTATTTAACCAGTGGAGGTGCAATTTTTTTCTCTATGAGTATCATATGCTGGTTTGTTCCAGCCTGTGTAATCATATTTTAGTTAGTAATTTCATATTCTCTGGTCCTCATTTTTTTTTGTATTCACTTTAGATCTCACAGCTCTCCATTATGGTTATTTCCATTTGGAGATTCTGTTTGATCGTATTGTCGTGGTTCCGTCGTCTCAAAGTCACATTGAGGCGTGGTTCCCGCTGTTTCCTTTATATGCGATGCGTCAGTGCGTCACTTGATCCCCTGTGACGACGTCTTTGTGAGACGAAATGATCGTCGGGAAGTTGACACGCTGACGTATATATGATTCTTTTTACATTAAACTATGTGCATACAATATTATGCTATGCAAGTATTTCTTCCCTCGGTACTGTACGAGATACCTCCTGTGAGTGAGGTGATTGTTTCCACTCGTTCGGATTACTTCCATCCACCCTCCAGCTGTCAAAATTGAGGAGATCGATTTTGGATCTGTTCGGATTTCCCGCATCCATCTTCCTAACGACCTATTCCAGTCCAGAGTGTGTTTGACTTCCAGGCCTATTTAGCCTGTGTTCTGGTAAGCAGGCTTGTACTTCTGGTGAAGTGACACGTGTGATATTGGTGCCATCATAGGCTTTTCTTCACGTTTCTGTTATTGTGGAATCACTTTTGTTTGAAGAATATCAGGACTTTCTTTTTCCTTTTTGCTGCCATTTAGTTGTTGGCAATTGGACTTTTATATCATCTAATATAAAATCATATGGGTACATTTACACTTATGCACTTAGGGCCAGATTCTCAAAGGCGTTACGACGGCGCAACACCTCATCTGGCCCCGGTATCTATGCGACTGATTCTCAGAATCAGTTGCGCATAGGTACCCATTAGATCTGACAAGCATAAGGCTGTTACGCTGTCAGATCTTAAAAGTAATTTTTTTTCCCGCCGCTAGGTGTCGCATCGTCGCTTTTCCCCGTCGTCTATGCAAATGAGGTAAGTACGGCGATTCCCGAACATACGCGAGGTCGACGCAGCGAATTAACGTTTGCGTAGCGTACCCGACGCGTAAGGTTGCCCCTGCTAATTAGCAGGCGCAACCAATGTTAACTATGGCCGTCGTTCCCGCGTCGAATTGAATAAAAATTACGTCGTTTGCATAAGACGTCCGTGAATGGCGCTGGACGCAATTTACGTATACATCTAGGCAAATGACGTCAGGGCGACGTCATTTAGCGCAATGCACGTCGGGTAATTTACCCGACGGAGCATGCGCAGTACGCTCGGCGCGGGAGCGCGCCTAATTTAAATGGTGCCCGCCCCATTTGAATTGGGCGGGCTTGCGCCAAGCTATCTAACGCTAAACCGCCGCAAGTTTACAGGTAAGTGTTCTGAGAATCAGGATTTAAACCTGTAGACCTGCGGCGGTGAAACGTAGAGCTCATACATTACGCTGCCCAGGAGCAAAGCTAATGTATGAGAATCTGGGCCTTAGTGTGGTATTTATATTGTTTATATTTAAGATAATTTCCACAGTTTTTGTTTTCATGTTTGTTTACAGTGCAGCTTCCGTATTTTCTTTTGCTTAATCATTTGTGTTGTCGCACAATTTTTCACTGCTGCTTTATATTCATAATATTGCATTTACTGCTAGGTTAGATGCATTTTCAGTATTTCACTTATTTGTATTGTGTTTAGTCATCATTAGGGAGCGCTGTATTTTCTCTTCTTTTCTGTTTTACATATTTTTAAAGCATTGTCTTCATGTATGCTCCATGCTGACAGCAACCATGTGTAGTTCTTAAATGAAAGTTGTGTGCACATTTTTTGCCAGCAACACAAGCATGTATTTACACACTTGTTGACAATGACATTGCATTAATGTAAACCGCAAGGGGGCTTATGTGTGAACAAATGTCTTAACGGTAGATATCCTAATGTCTATTATTTTGTTTCAAATGCCACCTTATGTATTGTCATACCACTGCAGATGCAGTCTGTTCCATGAGTATGGCCACCTGCTGAACATACTTCAATAACACAGAAATTTAATCCAATGAAATTGTATTTGCGATCAGTGCAGCACAGAGAATGTTTTTCAGTCTTTTGAAGTGTAATAAGACAAATACTTTCCTAAGCCCTGTCTCTGTAAAGAACTCACACTGACTGAGGGAAAATGTAAGAAATAGGGAGGGTCTAGCTAGGACTGAACTAACTAGCATTAAACAGGAGGGGAAGACAGTTGGGATAACAAACACATAGGTAAACAAGTTATAGTGGCCCTAAACTGCTCTAAATGGCAGCATGCATCAAACAAAAGCAACCTTATACAGTCCAATACAAGACATATATGCAATACACTATGGGCCAGATCCACGAAGCAGTTACGCTGACGTATCTATTGATACGCCGCGTAACTGCTAGTTTGCTCCGGCGTATATCTTTGTTTTGTATCCACAAAACAAGATACGCCTGAAGCTGGGCTAGATCTGACTGGCGTACGTCTTAGTACGCTGTTGGATCTAAGGTGCATATTTACGCTGGCCGCTAGGTGGCGTTTCCGTAGATTTCCGCGTTGAGTATGCAAATGAGCTATATACGGCGATCCACGAACGTACGTCCGGCCGGCGCATTTTTTTTTACGTCGTTTCCGTAAGGCTTTTTTCGGCGTATAGTTACCCCTGCTATATGAGGCGTATCCTATGTTAAGTATGGCTGTCGTTCCCGCGTCAAATTTTGAAAATTTTACGTCGTTTGCGTAAGTCGTTCGCGAATAGGGCTTTGCGTAGAATTACGTTCACGTCGTAAGCATTGGCTTGTTGCGGGTTAATTTCGAGCATGCGCACTGGGATACCCCCACGGACGGCGCATGCGCCGTACAGAAAAAACGTAATTTACGTCGGGTCAAGTAAAATGAACATAAAACACTCATCTTTAACATTTGAATTCCGCGCCCTTAAGCCGGGTGATTTACGCTACGCCGCCGTAACTTTAGAGGCAAGTGCTTTGTGAATACAGCACTTGCCTCTCAAAGTTGCGGTGGCGTAGCGTTAATACGATACGCTACACTAAAATTACAATCCGCTACGTGGATCTGGCCCTATGTTTTTTGCAAAATAGTTGAGTTACTTAGCCTTGTTTCCACATTCTATGTATGAAAACATAGGAAATGGGGTGCAGAAAGAAAGCAGCATGTGCTCTGGACTGACGAGTCAACATTTGAAATAGTTGGCTGTAGCGTGAGACAGTTTGTTCACCAAAGGGCTGGAGAGTGGTACAATAATGAGTGTCTGCAGGTAACAGTGAAGGATGGTGGAGGTTCCTTGCAAGTTTGGGGCTGTATTTCTGCAAATGGAGTTGGAGATTTGGTCAGGATTATTATGTCCCCCATGCTGAGAAATACAGGCTGATATTTATCCATCATGCCATAACATCAGGGAGGCGTGTGATTAGCCCCAAATGTATTCTGCAGCAAGGCAACAGCGCTAAACATACAGCCAATGTCAATGAAGGAGTTGTAAAGCCAGAAGGTTTTTTATCTTAATGCATTCTAACTTTTGGGTTTAGCAGCCTCCCCAGCACCCCCTAATTACTTACCTGAGCTCCATCTCTCTCCAGTGATGTCCTAAATGTCTAAGCCATCCGGAAAACTCCTCCTGATTGTCTGAGACACAGCAGCAGAGCCATTGGCTCCCGCAGCTGTCAAAGTCAGTCACCTAATCGGGGAGAGAGGGGTGGGTCCCAGTGTTGCCAACCTATCAGATTGAAATTTACTGGCACGACACCCGGAATTTACTGGCGCAGCCAAGTTTTTACTGGCATTTCACAAATGTTACTAAATTACATTTTTAGGTGCAAATTTCAGTATTTAGGCTACAAACAAGTACCCCAGGCAAGTAGCAATGTGATTTAGGGTAGATATTAAGGTAACAAAAACATATTTTTGTTATTTTCGATACAATAAGGGCAAATTATTTAGTCACATCACCCCCTGCCTCCATCCCCCTCTGCCACCAACACCCCCTGCCTTCAACCCCCTTTGCGGTGCCACAATCTCCCCTGTCTCCAATCTCCCTCTGCCTCCAATCTCCCCCTGCCTCCAATATCCCCCAGGCCCCCTGCCTCCAATCACCCTCTGCCTCCATCCCCCTCTGCGGTGCCACCAACAACCCTTGTCTCCATCCCCACCCTCTGCGATACCACAACCCCCCTCTGCGATGCCACCATCCCCCTCTGCGGTGCCACCAACACCCCCTGCCTCCAATCACCCCCTGCCACTAACACCCCCTGCCTCCAATCTCCCCCAGGCCCCCTGCCTCCAATTACCCCCTGCCTCCATCGTCCCCTGCCTCCATCCCCTTCTGCGGTGCCACCAACAAGCCCTGTCTTCATCCCCCACCCGCTGAGGTGCCACCACCCCCCTCTGCGGTGCCAACAACACCCCCTGCCCCCAATCACCCCCTGCCATTAACACCCCCTGCCTCCATTGCCCTCTGCCTCCATCCCTCTCTGTGGTGCCACCACAGCCACAATCACCCCCTGCCTCCAATCACCCCCTGCCTCCAATCTCAATGCGCAGTTTCCAAGCCGAACTGGTCTCGGCTATTTTTACTGCCACATTTCCACAACCACAGACATTTACGAAAAGGGGGAAAAAAGTGCCCGTTTTTACAAACTGTCCATAAAAATACGGACGGTTGGCAACACTGGTGGGTCCAGGCCGGGGCTCTGTGTCTGAATGGATACACTGTAAATCGGCTCCAGTGCCCCATAGGAAGCTGCTGGCTATGGGGGTACTTGCTAGGAGGAAGGGGCCAGGAACAGCAAAGTGGGACCAAGAAGAGGAGGATCCAGGATGCTCTGCAAAACCAACCTCACAGAGGAGGTAAGTATAACATGTTTGTTATTTTTATTTTTTCTAGATGAGCCTTTACAATCACTTTAAGAATTATATTCAGCGTAAAGAAGAACAATGAGTCCTGGAAGGGATGGTTTGGCCCCCACAGAGCACTGATCTCAAGATTACAGAGTCTGTCTGAGATTACATGAAGAGAAAGAAGGATTTGAGACAGCCTACATCAACAGATATTTGGAACAGACTACTGTACCATCTGAGTTCCTTTTAAAACTGTGTGCAGAAGAATTGAAGAATCAATGCTGTTTTAAAAGCAAAGGGTGGTTACACCAAATATTGATTTTGATTTGAATTTCTCTTTAGTGAATTTACTTTCCATTTGGTTAATTGGTAAAAATATAATTTTCACACTTCTATTGCTGAAAACATTCTTAATTTACAGCAGTTTTGTACACCTGCCTTAAACGTTTCCACAGTACTGTATATCATAGTTTTTGTATATCAGTCAGTCAATCCATTTATCCTCAGTCTGGTTACTGAAAGACCTAAAAGAGCCAAAGTGACGTGCTTTCTCACAGGCATGCATTGCTAGGCAGAGACATATCCTGCTTAACCCTGCCTATATAATCTGCAAAGACCAGAGAGCTGGAAGGAATCAGCATGGGACTACTGCAGTATTTTAAAATAAGAGAAGCCCGGAGTGAGGCGCAGGACTGGCATGACTAGGCAGCAGGGCAGAAACCAGCAGGGATAGGGGTTATTATTGTAGGAGTGTATCTGGCCAAGGTAGGGGGTGGCTTGGTAAGTTTATCCCTGGGGGTAGGAGGGGCCAGGGTCCAGTGATCAGTCTCTGGCCATCGAATGAAGAAGTAGCTCCCACCCTCCCGCCCTAATTTTTGGTTATGGTGTAAGGTATTTATGTTGATTTGGGGGTAAGGGGTAGCAGTTGGGGATATTTGGAGGCAGTAGAAATTAAGACCAATATGGCATAAGTGGGGAACAATCATGGTATGGGATCCTCTGTGGATGCCAGTTAACCAAGGTTTAACTGGCTTTGGGAGATGGGTATCAGCTTTGGAAGGTGTAGAGTGGTATTGTCCTTGAGTCCTCGTGCTGCAAGTGTGGCCACGCTGATATGAAGATACATTTGGTTAGTGCCTTCAATGATCCTCAACATGGTTGTGATGTATCTGGGAGAGTATTTGCGTGTAAATAAATGCTATGGTTAAAATGTTAATAAAATGACTGGAGGGGACAATTTACTCCAAAACAGGTGTCGTCTGGTTATTTAGAGGGTATGCAGGGTGTATAGCATTATAGGTAAGAAGCTGTTTGTATTTGCCTTACAATAGTCAAGTAAACCCTGCACCCAGCAGCCACCAATGCAGGGCAGAGGCCAATGTCCGGCAATGGAGGCACAGACCCCTGACCATAATGTTTGAGGGGCCACACACACCATTGGTTAGCAACAGTTAAGGGGTCATACAAACCACCGACCACCAACATTTAAAGGAAAACTCATCACTGACTAGAAACATTTAAGGTGGAACCTGATAGATCTTCTGAAAGCCACTCCCACTGGTAGACGTAATCTGACTATGTCTACCGGTCGCTATCACACAGGGGATGATAAACCCCCAATGAGATAGTATATAGAGCGTGACAGGTTCATTTAATGGAGACATCAAGAGTATATTATACCTCTATGGCATTCTCTGCACTTAGCCCAGAATGAAGAGGAGGTTTGGACAGCTTCCCCATTTAAAAATGTGTATAATCAGTGATTATATCTCTTATAATCTTTGGTACAGATATTTATATCAACATTTTGTGTTGTTTTTCACAATAGTTTTAAAATGTATTTTTAAATATGATCAGAACTTGGTAGGTATCTGGTGCTATCTTAGTGAAGTTGTCATGGAAAGGAAACCAAGGTCCTATGGTGCTGCTGAGTCTTGTAGTGATGTTGGGGTCAGTGACCGGAACAGCTGATAACAGTGAGAACAGAATAAAAGAAAAGATTTCTCGGAGGCGCATGCGCGGCAGCTCCCAAGATGGCCGCCGTCATCTAGAGCTCCGCTCCACCACGGCCTAACAAGTCCCACCGGAGCAGTCTGAGCGCCCCCGCAGCCCTACCACCGGGATCACCATGCAGGGGAATCACCCCTGAGTCAGCAGATGTCCTCGCCGTCCGTCCGGAGGGATCTGACAGGGCAGATGGCGGCGTCTCCGGGCCCCCTCAGCTATGCCAAGATGGCGGCGTCACGAGGCATGCCTGAAACGGAGCTGCAGGAGGACTCCATAGCAGACCAGGACCTGCACCCCCCGCAGTCCCCAGGTACAGAATACCCCCCCTTGGCAGCAGCTGCATCCCCAGCATCCACCGAATCACTGCTGGGGAGAGTGGGAGCTGGATTCCCCACTACTCCAATGATGGACCCCCATACAGGGATGCTGCTCTCTGTGTATGAGGTGCAGGAGGAGGCCCCCACCCCCACAGACTTTCCTTCTATGATGTCTGCCTTCTCCCTAATACTATCCAAAAGCCTAGCTGTAAACGCAGCACAAATCACATCATCCATTCATGCTGATTTACTGCAGTTGGGGATGAGGATGGACACTATCGAGCAGAAAGCTGACCAGGCAGTGGGAAGGATTAATCAGAACTCTGCCAGATTACAAGACGTGCAGGAGCAATTGGAAACAGCTTTCGCAAAAATAGACGACCTCGAGAACCGTTCGAGACGCTATAATTTTAGGGTGAGGGGGGTCCCCGAAACCGATAAGGAGGTGCAGGTCGCAGTGAAAACCCTCATCAAAAACCTCATCCCTGACATAGCTGAGCACCGTCTGGAGCTGGATAGAGCTCACAGAGCATTGCAAGCACCCCGATCGGATGGTTTACCCAGAGACATCATTGTGAAACCACACTTTTATGCGGTCAAAGAGGAGGTGATGAAAAGGGCAAGGCGGTCGGACAATCTCATGTTGAATGGGCACAAGATCCAAATCTTTGCAGACCTCTCCCCCTACACAGTGCAAAAGCGGCGAGCTCTGAAACCGTTACTGCAGGTCCTTATGGAAAAGGAGGTCACATACAGATGGTCTTTCCCGATCCGGGTAAACTTCACCTACAGAAATAAAAGCTATGGCTTTTCAACTTTCGCGGAGGGGGAGCACCTGCTGGTTCAACTTGGACTGATCGCCCTGGAACCCCCGAGCTCGCAAAACAACAGAGGACCCTCGGCTTCAACGAAAAGGCCTTCGCCTGGCAGCCCGCTACAGCAGACCTGGATGAAACAGACCCACAAGCGTTCCAAGGAGAACTTCCGTACTTGAGGATCGGGCTCTGATGTCCCTCTTTGCCATTCAGGGGTCCGGACCCGGGAGGGATGCCCCTTCCTAGAGGGGACTTGGGGAGCCCCCGAGGTTTCCTTCTTCTTCCCTCAGGGGACAGCTCGGAGGGGGGGGGCCCCCGGGGTACAGGGACCGAACACCGTAACAGTTTGACATAATGTTTTTTGCTTTGCTTTTGGTTCTCGTTTATTATTGTTCTTGAGTTGCCTAGTCATTTTGGTGGGGTTACTTTTCCCTCCACCGGAACTGGGGGGGTTAACCGGGATTCGGGGGAGGAGGGGGATTTGTGCGGAGCCACAGGGCTCCCGGGGGATGCATTTTTGCAGGATAACACGGGGAATAGAATTAATGGCAGGTATAGCCATGCTACTCAACGGTTACACTATTGGCGTTAAGTTGACACAGGATCACTTGGTGGGGGGGAGGGGGGGGCCAACCCAGGGGAGGTAGCATCCTACACAGTATAAGCACCGGTTGGCATGTTGGATGGGCACCCTGGCTCCCAGGGGGCCACCCCCGCGTAAGAGGGGCGTTTAGTAAATGGTCATCACGGGCTCCTGGTTAGCCCTCAGTTAGCGTTTAGAGGTGGTAGGGCCGTGGTGGACCCAGTGCACCTCCATTGGACCGAGAGCACCATGGGTGCAATCGGATCCGTATCCGGTCTTCCGGCATTAGGGAAGCTTCAGTTCCCTAATAGGGCAGGGGTAGAGGCGGGCGTGCCCACTTTACCCCGGGAAGGGGAGGGGTCGGGGGACCCCCAGGTTCAAGTTAGGTATTGTTTACTACTGGTTTTAGCAGGTATGCATAAATGCAGACATACATGCATAATATTCTCTCTTCTCTTTTTCCTCTCCATTTCATCTCTGTCTTCTCTGCTTCCCTTTCCCAATCCCTGGAGTGCTCCTAGGTACCACAGCAGGTTCCGGTCCTTCGTCCCGGGTCTCGTGACCAGTGTGCCCCGATGGTCCGTCCTCAACTGGAAGCTCTCGCGGCTGGCACAAGGTAAGCTGCGTGTGTCTGGTATAGTTTCTACACCTCTGATCCATGACTGACACACAACCCCCCCCACCAACCCTCAAACTCATCTCCCATAATGCGCAGGGACTAAATTCACCCGTTAAACGCAGGAAGCTCCTCCAACTCTACCACTCTATGCACGCAGATATCCTTATGATTCAGGAGACCCACTTCCCATCATCTTACAAACCCACGTTCCTACATCAGCGTTACCCCCAATTTTTTCTGTCATCAGCAGACAACAAAACAAAGGGGGTAGCCATTTGCTTTGCTAGGCACATCAACCTCTCCCTGGTGGAATCGATTGTCGATCCTTTGGGTCGCTATCTCCTGGTATCAGGACACATAGATGGGGAACTTTACACGTTCGTGTCGTATTATACCCCTAATAAGGGCCAAAAATCCTTTTTTGAATCCTTGCTTCGGAAGCTACAACCGCACCTTAAGGGCACAGTCTACATGGGAGGGGACTCTAACACAGCTTTTGACTTCTCACTAGATAAATCTGCGGACGGGAAACCCACACCTAAACGCCCTTCCAAACAGAGCTCTAAAATAGCGAAACTCCTTCACTCAGCAGGGTTGATAGACGTCTGGCGTGAAGCCAACCCACGGACAAAGGACTACACACACTTTTCGGCACCACACAACTCTTACGCCAGGATTGACCACATTTTTACCCACGCCAAGGCTATACCACTGATATGTAGCGCCAGGATAGTAGACTCCCCCCTTTCAGACCACTCCATGGTGACGGTGACAACCCAGAGGCCCACAGGAGCTAGGAACCCACCTCGATGGCGCCTGAGGGAATCGCTGTTGAGCGACCCAACTCAGTGCTCCTTACTGGAGGAGGACATCAAAGAATATTTTCTTATTAACGCGACTGGGGAGGTTTCCGCGTCCACGGTCTGGGCGGCGCACAAGACGGTGGTCAGGGGAAAGTTAATTCAGCTAGCGGCAAAGCTGAGGGCGGAACATAGGGCGGACACGCTAAAACTCGAGGAAGAATTCCGCACATTAAAAAAGAAACACAAACGCCACCCCACGGCTGAACTGCTCGCCCGACTGGACAAGGCACGGGCCCTACTTAATCTCTCCCTAACAACGGCGGCCGAACAACACCTTCGGTGGACCGGTGCGAAATTTTATTCCCAAACTGACAGGACGGGCTCCCGGCTGGCCACTAAATTGAGCCCCAAACAGCGGTCATTAGCTTTCCCTAAAATCAAAACGGTCACGGGCGAATTGACGCAGAACCCGACCAAGATTATGGACACCTTCCTACGGTTCTACTCGGACCTTTATAAACCGGCAGGTTCTCCCCTCAGCTCAGCAGGGAAAGAGTTTCTGGCAGACCTACCGCTGCCTGCTATTGCTAAGGAACATAGGGACCTCTTGGATTCCCCGTTCACGCAGGAGGAAGTATTAGCGACCATTAAGTCCCTGAAGTTAGGCTCTTCCCCGGGTCCAGATGGCTTCTCCACGGGGTACTATAGGAAATTCGGCACATGTTTGGCTCCCCACTTGACGCGACTGTTCAACTCTCTCAGGGATGGAGCCCGGCTGGGGGCCGATTTAAACTCGGCCTACATTTCGGTCATACCGAAACCAGAGAAGGATCCTAGCGAAGTGTGTAATTACCGCCCCATATCCTTGATTAATAATGACATTAAAATTATGACAAAAATCTTAGCAAACAGACTATCGAGTTTTATCGCTTCTTATATACACAAGGATCAGGTGGGCTTCATCCCGGGGAGACAGGGAACGGATCAGATCAGACGCGCCATAGATGTAATCTCCCTGCTTAAATCACAATGGGATGGAGGCGCACCCCAAAAGGGTTTCCTGCTGTCCATAGATCGCTTCTTATATACACAAGGATCAGGTGGGCTTCATCCCGGGGAGACAGGGAACGGATCAGATCAGACGCGCCATAGATGTAATCTCCCTGCTTAAATCACAATGGGATGGAGGCGCACCCCAAAAGGGTTTCCTGCTGTCCATAGACCTCCACAAGGCCTTCGACTCCATAGACTGGGAATACTTGAATGGTATTCTGGGTAGATGGGGATTTGGCCCTAGCTTCCTGAACCTCATACAGTCGCTCTACTCACGCCCCTCTGCACAGGTACGCCTTATGGGCAGATACTCGGAGACATTCACCATAGGCAGGGGAACCAGACAGGGGTGTCCGCTCTCCCCGCTCCTTTTTGCGGTGGCCATAGAGACTTTGGCAGTGGCCCTGAGAGCGAATCCAGACGTCAAGGGGGTTACTTGTGGTCCAAGGGAACACAAATGCGCCCTATACGCAGACGACCTCCTGCTCTTCGTCACATCACCCCTGCTGTCCACTCCAATCATTCTTAAAACACTACGGGTCTTCAGTGAGGTTTCGGGTCTGCAAGTGAATTTGGGGAAATCCCTAGCAATGAATATCTCGGTCCCCCCCGATCTACTTAAACAGCTTTCTAGTAATTTCACCTTCACCTGGTCCTCCACACACATCCCATATTTGGGTATCAAATTGACGCCTGACATCAATAACCTTTTCAAGGCCAACTACCCCCCTATGATCCTCCGATGTAAAGGGGATATCATGCGTTGGGCTAAATGTGGGCTGTCTTGGCTGGGCAGAGTGAACGCGGTTAAAATGACCCTGCTCCCACGTCTTCTGTACCTCTTCCGGGCCCTACCAATCCCGGTGAAGAAACAGTTCCTTAGCAAATTTCAATCAGAGATTGTTCGATTCGTCTGGGGGAAAAAGGGGTATAGATGTCCCTCGGGCATACTCTATCGGATTCGGACGGAGGGGGGAATTGGGCTTCCCAACCTCTGGGGGTACTATAGAGCAGCCCAACTGGCACAAATATCGGTAGTCTTCTCGAACGGTCCAAAACCTGACTGGATAGCCATGGAGCGACAAGCCATCCCATTACACACCATAGATTTCATTTTAGGGGGCGACCCCAGAAGCAGACCAGCCATTCTAGCCCCAACACTGTCCCACTCGGTTGCCCTCTGCTCCAAACTCTACTCCCTTCACTCCCTAATTTCCCCCCTGAAACCACTGAGACATTTGTTTCATAATCCCGATTTTCCACCAGGGTTGGAGATTAGGGCATTCCGGTGGTGGACAGACAAAGGTTTATACAGGATAGGACACTATCTCTCCCCAGCGGGACCGCTTTCACTTCCACACTGTAGGAAAAAGCTAGATATGCCCGACAGCGAGCTCTTTCGGTTCACACAAATCTCCCACTATCTCCACTCTATGTGGACGGAGAAGTCGGTCCCCCCCTCCATAACCCCCTATGAACACTGGTGTGCAAACACAATGGATCAGAGGGGTGGAATTTCCCTGATTTACGTAGCATTGATGTCTAAGACGGAGAAACCATCGTATGCACGGGCCTGGGAGGAGGACCTGAACAATTCCTGGAGCACAGCGGTATGGTATCGCGCCTCCACAAGGGCGTACAAAGGTATTATGAATGTGGGCCTTATAGAGGCAAGCCTAAAACTTTTGGTGAGATGGTACTATGTCCCCACCAGGCTGGCAAGAATGTTCCCAGGGACCTCTCCACAATGCTTTAGGGGCTGTGAGCTGGGGGGCTCCATGCTTCACACGTGGTGGTCCTGCCCGCGCATTAGAACCTTCTGGAAAAAGGTTTTCCGTGCCACTGGAGCCCTGCTGGGGACAGTGATTTCACCGCAGCCTAACGTTGCACTGTTGAACCAGTGTATCACTGGACTACCTAAAATATCCCAGAGCTTAGCATTTTTCATACTGTTGGGGGCTAAAATGACCATAGCTAAGGCATGGAAGAAGCCATCAGTCTCCTTCCTGGCGTTTAAGAGAAAGGTCTCCCGGATAATGTCACAGGAACAAATAGCAGCGAAATGTGCGGACCGATCGGAGATATTCAGGTCGGTCTGGGAGCCCTGGGCTACATACTGCGGGGTGTCCCTTCTACCAGGGATACAGCCTGGGGGCGGGAGCACTCCACTCCTCACATAAAGACATTTCTCGTTACCTCTTCCCCCTCCTTTCTTCTCTTTCCTCTCCCTTTTCTCCCCTTTCCTCTCCATCACACGTGTCTCGCTCTCTCTCCCCCTGCTTCTGCACCTCTCTTGGTGTGCGGGTCAGTTAGCAGCACAGTTAGCCAATAAGTGATAGTTACCCATGTGGACTGCATGCGCAGCGGCAGGCAGACACCTTGAGACACATAGGCCATGCGCTACTATATGGGGCGGCGTGGGACTCCGGGGCCTTGGCTCCCAGGGCGCAGCGTGAACCCTAAAGGGGCGCCCGGGGAGAGGAGTGTCACGGGGCCCGCGCAGCGGTAGCATATAAGCCTAGCTGCCGTACGGGCAGACACAAGGCCGACAGCACAAACACGGACACTATAGTCGGGCTGAGAGGCTATGATATGTTTGCATTGTTTTGAGATGAATAACTACAGATCTCTGTTATACCATAAGATATGTACTGTAATGTGCCATTGTCTTCTGGCATTTTGTTATGATAAAACCTTCAATAAAAATCATTAAATATAAAAAAAAAAAAAAAAAAAAAAAAAAAAAAAAAAAAAGATTTCTCTTTTAACCACTTAAGGACCGCCTCATGTACATATACGTCAGCAGAATGGCACAGGCAGGCACATCAACGTATATATACGTCCTCTGCTTGACGTGGGTCGGGGGTCCGATCGGGACCCCCCCCCCCCCGGTACATGCGGCGGTCCCCGTGGCTTCAGGAGCGATCCGGGACGACGGCGCAGCTATTCGTTTATAGCCGCTCCGTCGCGATCGCTCCCCGGAGCTGAAGAACGGGGAGAGCCGTGTGTAAACACGGCTTCCCCGTGCTTCACTGTGTCGACGCATCGATCGCGTCATTCCCTTTATAGGGAAGACACGATCGATGACGTCATTCCTACAGCCACACCCCCCTACACTAGTAAACACATACACAGTGATCCCTAAATGTTACAGCGCCCCCTGTGTTTAACTCCCAAACTGCAACTGTCATTTTCACAATAAAGAATGCAATTTAAATGCATTTTTTGCTGTGAAAATGACAATTGTCCCAAAAATGTGTCAAAATTGTCCGAAGTGTCCGCCATAATGTCGCAGTCACGAAAAAAATCGCTGATCGCCGCCATTAGTAGTAAAAAAAAAAAATGCAAAAAAACTATCCCCTATTTTGTAAACACTATAAATTTTGCGCAAACCAATCGATAAACGATTATTGCGATTTTTTTTACCAAAAATAGGTAGAAGAATACGTATCGGCCTAAACTGAGGAAAAAAAAAATGTTATATATGTTTTTGGGGGATATTTATTATAGCAAAAAGTAAAAAATATTGCATTTTTTTCAAAATTGTCGCTCTATTTTTGTTTATAGCGCAAAAAATAAAAACCGCAGAGGTGATCAAATACCACCAAAAGAAAGCTATATTTGTGGGGGAAAAAATACGCCAATTTTGTTTGGGAGCCACGTCGCACGACCGCGCAATTGTCTGTTAAAGCGACGCAGTCCCGAACTGTAAAAACCCCTTGGGTCTTTAGGCAGCATTTTGGTCCGGGGCTTAAGTGGTTAAGAAGTGGCATTCAGTTCTGTGGTTAGCAGGGGAGGTAGTTACGTATCTCTACTGTTACAGGGGGCAGATTTTGGGGAAATCTCAATGACTGGGGCTCTTCAATATAGTTGATATACAGTATTATATCTATCTGTGGTTCAACAGTTTATTTGGCTCAGATGGTCAGGAAAGGTTAATTTTCTAATCTCTGCTTCATATAATGCTACATTTTAGCATATGAATGAATGAATGAATGAAAAACTTATATAGCGCGGCACATGCGAACTGAATCGCCTCTGGGCGCTTGATGTTTTGTGTCTCATGACATCAAAAGAGCAGAGTTTTAATCTGTCTTCTGAAAGTCAGGTGGTTTTCCTCCAACCGAACGCTGGTTGGTAAAGCGTTCCATAGTCTCGGACCTTGAAAAGCAAACCTTCTTTCTCCTTTGGACTTGTATTTGGTTTTTGGCACCTTGACCAGATTTTGGTCAGTGGATCGCAGAACGCGATTAGAATTGTGAGGTTCTATCTTGTCGCAAAGATATTGCGGCGCCTTCCCATGGATGCACTTATGTGTCAGGCAGAGTGCTTTAAATACAATTCTGTCTTTTACTGGCAACCAGTGAAGGGTTCTCAGCGAAGGTGAGATTGATTCCCATGTCCTTTTCCCAGTCACCAGTCTGGCGGCCATATTCTGTACGACTTGCAGACGAGCGATTTGGTACTTTGGGAGCCCGAGGTAAAGGGCATTTGCATAGTCCAGTCTGGAATTCACGATTGTTCCCACCACGACTGCTACGTCTTCTTTGGGGATAAATGGAATAAGTCTGCGTAGTAGGCGCAACAAATGGTGCGATCCGCTGACTACTGACCCTATTTGTGCGTCCATTGTCATGAAGGTCATATGCTGCCACTGTCATAATCTCAGTAGCTTCCAGTAACAATCAGATGTCTAAACTCATCAATACCAGTGGTTTACCTATAGCAATAGCAACCCACAGTGCTGTCTGGGGGTGAGACCCCATTCGGAAAATTGTTGAGGCAAACTAACTTATAAAATTTGTCTGCATGTGAAAATAACACATATCCAGTTACTGTATCATTCAGGGTTGGAAAATGTTTTGATGCCGACACTGACTCATGTAAAGTGTCTAGTTTAGAAGAGCTGTTGTTTTTGCACAGGGACAGCAAGCTGCGACTCAGTGTAATACATTACAACTTGCTGTGGAGCATATCAAGAGCAATGAAGTTAGAAAAAAATAAATTAATAAAGCAATGATTGATAAAACGGCACTAAACAATGTCCATATTCCCAAAAAGAATTCATAGACATACCCTACTTAATGGCCATGTCATCTATTTTACATGAAATCCTTTCTTGCGTTTTCTGCCACCTTGTAATAGTCTTCATGCACTTCCGAAGCTCTATTTTTCCCCTTCACTTCTGTGAAAAAAATATAAATCGCACTACCTCTAAACCATGTGAAACAAATGTTTGAATCACAAAACACACAAAACTATGTGATATATATTGATATAAATCATAAACTATGTGGTATATGATGGTATATATAAATCACTACTATACCAAAAAACAAGAGAGGTTAATAGCCACTAGAGGGCACTATATAGCACTCTCAAGTCCCTCAATGACAGTGAAACAGTGATAAATGAACATCATTTTTTTTTAGATAATATCATTAGATCAATTAATATTAACCAAAAATAAAAATATATATAGACATATAAATAAAACAAATATTGTAGCAATAAAGGGCCAGATCCACAAAAACCTGACGTAACTTAAAAAATCCAATTTAAGTTACACTGCCTTAAAGTTTCTACCTAAGTGCCTGATCCACAAAGCACTTATCTAGAAATTTCAGGCTGTGTAACTAAAATTCCGCCGGCGCAAGGCGTTCCTATTCAAATGGGGCGAGTCCCATTTAAATGAGGCGCGCTCCCGCGCCGGCCGTACTGCGCATGCGCGAAGTTACGTTATGCGAGTTTTGAGGATCGCGACGGCTTAAAGTTGCGTCGGGGAAAAAAAAATGACAGCGGCATGCATTCCTGAGGGAGAACTCCATGCCAATTTTCAAAGAAAAAACCGGCATGGGTTCCCCCCCCAGGAGCATACCAGGCCCTTAGGTCTGGTATGGGTTGTAAGGAGACCCCCCCACGCCGAAAAATTGACGTAGGGGGTCCCCCTACAATCCATACCAGACCCGTATCCAAAGCACGCTACCCGGCCGGCCAGGAAGGGAGTGGGGACGAGCGAGCGCCCCCCCCCTCCTGAGCCGTGCCAGGCCGCGTGCCCTCAACATGGGGGGGTTGGGTGCTCTGGGGCAGGGGGGCGCACTGCGGGCCCCCCCACCCCAGAGCACCCTGTCCCCATGTTGATGAGGACAGGACCTCTTCCCGACAACCCTTGCCATTGGTTGTCGGGGTCTGCGGGCGGAGGCTTATCGGAATCTGGGAGTCCCCTCAAATAAGGGGGGCCCCAGATACCGGCCCCCCACCCTAAGTGAATGGATATGGGGTACATCGTACCCCTATCCATTCACCTGGAGGCAAAAAGTAAAAGTTAATAAACACACAACACAAGGCTTTTTAAAATATTTTATTATTCTGCTCCGGACGCCCCCCCTGTCTTCGTTATTAGCTCAATTACCAGGGGGGCTTCTCTTCTTCCGGCTCTCCGGGGGGGTTCTTCTTCCGCTCTCCGGGGGGGGCTTCTCCGGACTCCGGGGGCTTCTTCCATCTTCTCCCCTCCTCGCTCTTGACTCGGCGAACCCGGTTCTTCTGCAGCTCTCCGGTGCCTTCTTCTCAGCGCTGGCTGCCTGCTATGTTTGTGTGTTAGCTCGATTTCAAACAGGCAGCCAGCGCGGTCTTCTGTGGCGTCAGGGTCTTCTGTTCTCTCCCCTCTTCCGATGTTGCCTCGTCGCCTGTTGTCGCTGTAATGATGGAAGCGCGCCTTGCATACCCATTTATATAGGCATCACCGTCCCATCATGCTCCGGTAGGTACCCACGTGGTGGGTGCACGTGGGTAGGCACCCACCACGTGGGTACCTGCCGGAGCATGATGGGACGGTGATGCCTATATAAATGTGATGCAAGGCGCGCTTCCATCATTACAGCGACAACAGGCGACGAGGCAACATCGGAAGAACAGAAGAACAGAAGACCCTGACGCCACAGAAGACCGCGCTGGCTGCCTGTTTGAAATCGAGCTAACACACAAACATAGCAGGCAGCCAGCGCTGAAGAAGAAGGCACCGGAGAGCTGCAGAAGAACCGGGGTTCGCCGAGTCAAGAGCGGAAGAGGGGAGAAGATGGAAGAAGCCCCCGGAGTCCGGAGAAGCCCCCCCGGAGTCCGGAGAAGCCCCCCCGGAGAGCGGAAGAAGAAACCCCCCCCGGAGAGCGGAGAAGACCCCCGGAGAGCGGAAGAAGTAGAATAATAAAATATTTTAAAAAGCCTTGTGTTGTGTGTTTATTAACTTTTACTTTTTTGCCTCCTTTTACTTTTTGCCTCCAGGTGAATGGATAGGGGTACGATGTACCCCATATCCATTCACTTAGGGTGGGGGGCCGGTATCTGGGGGCCCCCTTATTTGAGGGGACTCCCAGATTCCGATAAGCCTCCGCCCGCAGACCCGACAACCAATGGCAAGGGTTGTCGGGAAGAGGTCCTGTCCTCATCAACATGGGGACAGGGTGCTCTGGGGTGGGGGGGCCCGCAGTGCGCCCCCCTGCCCCAGAGCACCCAACCCCCCCATGTTGAGGGCACGCGGCCTGGCACGGCTCAGGAGGGGGGGGGGCGCTCGCTCGTCCCCACTCCCTTCCTGGCCGGCCGGGTAGCGTGCTTTGGATACGGGTCTGGTATGGATTGTAGGGGGACCCCTACGTCGATTTTTCGGCGTAGGGGGGGTCCCCTTACAACCCATACCAGACCTAAGGGCCTGGTATGCTCCTGGGGGGGAACCCATGCCGGTTTTGTTTTTTACAAATTGCGTGGAGTTTCTCCCTCGGGAAAGCATACCAAATGCCGTCGCTGGAATGGGCATTTACAAGGTGTAACTAGTTTACACTTTGTAGAACGAGCCCTAATTTTACACTTGCAAAATAACACTTACGGCGCAAAAAGGAAGCTAGAAAGCTTTGTGGATCGCCTTAAGTGCTAATTTGCATACTAGCAACGGCATTTCGACTCGAAATGCCCCCAGCGGCGGATGCGGTACTGCATCCTAAGATTCGGCAGTGTAATTCAATTACACATGCCGGATCTTCTGTCTAACTTTGGAAAAAGCCTTTTGAGGATCGTTTCCAAGTTACACACAGACTGAACAGCAGTTAAGTCGGAGTATCTCTTTTGAGGATCTGGCCCAAGGTCCATAAATGTTTAACACAAAAGCCCATGCTCTGTGCCAAATTCCAAAATCAGTTGAAAACGTGTCCAAAGAAAAGTGATGTATCCTCCACCAAAATATAGATTGGCTCCTTACCAAATCGCCATGATCCCTTATGACAGGGGATCATGAACAGCATATAATAGGTAGTCGCTCCCAGAATTGCAGTTCAGACAAATATGATCCTTAACCATTATCACTGTTTTACCTGTTATTTAGGGGACTTGAGAGTCGCTATATAGTATGCCCTCTAGTGGCTATCAACCCTTTCTTGTTTTTGGTATATTAGTAATTTATATATACCATCATATACACATAGTTTATGATTTATATCAATATTATCACATAGTTTTGTGTGTTTTGTGATTCAAACTTTGTTTCACATGGTTTAGAGGTAGGGCGATTTATATTTTATTCACGGTTTGTTTTTTGTATCTATTGTTTACATGGAATCGCAGCTCTCGGATTGAATAGACTGTGATTTCATTGTAGTTTTTCTTCTTTCGTTCTTGTTTGTCTAGTATTTAGCGCAGTTTCTTTCCAATTTTCCCTTCACTTCTGTTTGCTTGGAATGAGCAGTGCACATTAGTTGTGGTCTATGCACACTGCAAATCCCATAGTTCATAGTCCATCTCAGAAGTGAGCAAAAAAGCTGGCTACATTCCTACATACTGTACAGTAAGACCATAAAGACGAGTGCCGTAGAATGCACTGTCGAAAAATATGTTAATTTTCATTTCATTCGTGTTTTTTTTTTTTTGGGGGGTCATTGATTATGATCAAAATTTGTAAATTCGTAAATTCCAAAATTCAGAAATTCAGAAAAAGGAAAATACAAAAATATGAAAGAAAATTTGAAGATTCAAAATAATAACTAACTAATAATAACTAACTATTAAATTATAGGTATTGGAATTTCCTTTTAAATGTGGCTGTTAGTCAATGTAACAAATACCAATTCATCCGAATTTACGATTTACCCGAAATTAGGAATGCTGCATCGAAACAAATGGAATGAATTAATAATAAAAAAAGTATCATTATTATTAATATTATTGTTTTTTTATCTTAATTAATTTGTTATGTTCCATTCGTTTAGATACGGCTTTTGTTATTTTGGAAAATTTGTAACTTCAGATAAATTCATATTCGTTATGTTCTCTAACAGCCAAACTTGAAAGGAAATTCCAATACCTATAATTTAATAGTTAGTAATAGTTAAGTACAAAAACAAACAATTACAATTGAAAACTACAACTACTGAAATAACAACTACTGAAACAACAACAACAGAAAACAACAACTACTGAAACAAGAACAACTACAACAACTGAATACAACAACAATAACAACAACTGAAACAACAACTATAACTGAAATGACAACTACTGAATTTACAAATATTCAAATTTATGAATTTAAAACTGAAAACTACAACTACTAAAACTACAACTGAAATCAACAACAACAACTACAACAACAACTGAATACAACAACAACTACAACTGAAAACAACAACTACATCTAAGCAATGAGAACAAAAGGGTGGCTACTTTCCTATATGCTGTACAATGGGATCATAAAGAATAAACCTAGCCACCCTCTAACAGAAAGTCAGATCATGGCAGCAAAACAAATAAAAAAGCAATAGACAGAAGTTAAAAATACATAATAGATTTTTTTTTTACTAGAGTTTAATGTCACTTTAGGCTCTTAATAAATACACTGGAGAATCCTACATAGTTTGGAAAACTGCTCAGTCAGTTTAGTGTTAAAATACATTGACACAGTAAACCACAACATCCAGCTAAATAGTTTTATTTACAAATGTAAGATTTTGCCAGATAGATAAAGTAGAGTGTACATTAGGCGCAAGCAAAGGTGCTACATTTTAAATTGTATGTTCACCTAAATATTTTTTTCTGAGTTTGTGTATTTTATCAATCATATGCTCCATCATTTTTGTGTATTTCTTCCATCTGAAGTACAAGGTTGATCCTGCCAGTCACACTTTTTCATCATTCTGAACTGACCACCTAAAGCACAAAAGCTGATCTGTCTTAGTGTGGTCAGTTTTCCTCCTTTGTCTGGCCATTCGGAGTACAGGACACTGTGCAGATGCACAGAATACCTGTTTTGGGTCATTTGTTCAGTCACCATGCTCCCCATCTAATCACAGCCTGTCTCTAGCACACACCCCCTCCCAATCACAGCCTGCTTTTTGAACATTCCCATTGCACAAGAAAAGCCTTCATCCTGCTAGAGGCTTGAATACAGACAGGAACACTGTGAGTCCTGGAACCCCACACCCCAGAACTTTTAACCTTGTAAAAGTGAAAAGGATCATTTCTGAAGCTAAGCTAAAGCACTTATGGTGCCTGCATAGTTATAACTGTGTTATAAAGTGTCTATAACAATGTATGTTTACAAGTACTTTGACCAGTAATATATACTGAATATAGTGTTTAATATCATTCTATACAATATACCCTTATTGCCGCTAATCAATATAATTCAGTTTAATTATTGCACCGATTACAGTTAACCCGCTTCATGAGTGGATTAAAAACATTTTAAGGAGATAGTGGCGACATTAAGCCCCATAACCAATGCGATGATGAGCGTCATAAAAAGACCTGTCTGCGATTCAGACCACTGATATGTCCCTGTGTACAACAAAAAGGAAACACTTGTTAATATATGCAAAGGTCATGAGATGTATTGTTGTTTTACGACAAAAGAAACATCATGCAGAATTGCATTTGTATTTTATTAGTTTTTTACGTGATACACAAAAATGATTAGTCCTGAAAAGCTGACAATGTCAGTAATGTGTTTTTTGATTCTAGCAGATTTACTAGAATATGATGGCAACTCTGTAATCTGCTGATTCGAATTCCCTCAGCATTGTCACACCTGCTGCCACCAAACAAAGTGGCATGGAGACACAGAGTCTTCCCCTCATATAACAGCATTATTTGAACCTAGAGAAATAAGCTGTCATCCCCACATGTGTTGTGTCACCTCCAGTAATGCCCCCTCTAAAGTGATTGACAGCAGCTCACTTCTTCAAGATACCTCTGTAGACTGGGAATAGGAAGTGTGACTAGGCCTGGACTGGCCATAGGGCTCACCAAGCATTTGGTGTCCAAGGTAGACATGTGCTGATGTTACTCTCCACCCATAACCCTTTCCCAGAACATTACAAAAGGTAGCAGGGGAACATGGCCACAAAAACGAACAAAGGTTTTTTTTACCATATATTACTAATGCCGCGTACACATGATTGGATTTTCCATCGGAAAAACCTTGGATGTTTTTTCCGACAAAATTCCGCTCAAGCTTGCATACACATGGTCGCACAAAAGTTCTCTGAACATTCATCCGTCAAGAACGAGGTGACGTACAACAGTACAACGAGCCGAGAAAATTATGTTCAATGCTTCTGAGCATGCGTCAAATTGTTTCCGAGCATGCGTCGGAATTTTGCGTGTCGGAATTGCTACAGACAATTGGAATTTCCGATTGGAATTTTTAAATTTGAGAACCAGCTCTCAAATTTTTGTTTGGCAGAAATTCCGACAGGAAAAGCCTGATGGAGCCTACACACGGTCGGAATTTCCGACCTAAAGCTCAAATCAGACTTTTCTTGTTGAAAATTGCGACCTTGTGTACGGGGCATAACACTATATAGATCAGTTGTATGTTTTTGAATTCCATTTTTATTATTGTTGATTTACTTTACATCTGCTTTACTAAATGGAAGTTCTTACCTCCGCTGGAAACACTGGAGACTTGGCTTGCCTTATCTGCAAAATATAAAAAAAATCAACGATAAAGAAACTTGTGCAGAGAGCTAGATTATACTTTTTTTTCATTCTCAGAGATCCCTCACAATGACCTGTTTTGATTACCAAAAATACACCATCCATCAAATGGCCATTATGTCTTGCAGCATACAGCATTATATTAACAAACGTGTCTGGTGAAACTGCTACCAGATCCATGACAACATTCCATTGTTCAGTGATGAATTGCAAGGATGGTGTTTTTGTTTTTTATCTTCTCCTCTTGTACCATAGATTCTTGTTACAGAATTTGTAATGCATCTTGTTAGCAGCAATAGGAAGTGTTTTAAATTACAAAGAGTTATGAGTTATGTGTTGTAGCATTTGCTATAAATTGTAGGTAACTGTCAGGAGAAAGATAATGCGTTTCTTTTTCAAACCACCAACCATCTTTATGGGCCATTTAAAGCATGTATTTTTTATTAACTTTCTCCTGCATGAGATGCCTTGTAGGTTTTAATTTAGTAGACTTTAGAGGATTTTACAGCAATGCTTTGTAAAAGAAAAATAACATTTCTTTCTTGAGTCTTTTCCAGTGGTAAACTAGAGCTTTAGTCCAAAAAAAAAGCACTTCACTGCAGCAATTAGGCTGCGTGATAATGATCAGTTATATCCCATGTAACAAAAAAGAATACCACCCTTGTCCAAAAGTAATAATCTCAAAATGTTCTATTTACTTCTGAATTGAGCAAGAAAACGAGCCTCTGAGTTGTATTTGCCACCTGTGCCCTTATTGGAGACATTTCTTGCAGGAAGTGATAGAACACCTCACACATTTACGTAGAGAGGAGAAAAAGTTAGAACTTAAATGTTGCTATGCATTCCATGCCTTCCTGTCTCAGGACATATATAAACCACAATTCTTCTATGGGCATCGCAGAGACAAGGGATTAGTGGAAAGTTTAACCAAGTAAAACCCTCATAGAAATTTTGATTCTTTCCACTCTTTCTCCAAATTTAAAGAATACGGGGTAGATCCACGTACATCGGCACATATATAGACCAGCGTAGCGCATCTCATTTACGTTAACGCCGGCTCAACTTAAAGAGGCAAGAACGTATCCTCAGAGTATTTGCGCCCGATGATGCGCCGGCGCAACGTAAATTACGAGGCGTAAGACGGCGTAATTGAAAGTAGGAAGGAAGTGGGCGTGTTCCATTGAAAAGAGCCGTGACCCCATGCAAATGAAGGGCCGGACGGCGCATGCGCAATGACGCTGACTATGTTCAGCGCCTCTCTGCGCATGCTCAGAACTCGGCCCGGCGTAATCAGTGAGATACGAACTAGGCCCGGCGTAATTAGTGAGATACGCCCAGGGCATAAATACGCACAGACATGCGCCCGTCCAGTGCAAAAGTACATCTGTTCCCCCTCCCCCCCTGAAGCAAGGTACTTTTGTCCTTTATTGTGCAGCTGATTGTTCTTGAGCCATGTCTGCTCCTGCAGAAAGAAGCAAAAGCAACAATTACTCCCACAGGAGAAGGCCATCATTGTCAGGGCCATGGCCCTGAATGATCGTTACCTCCATGGGCCGGAGAGTATCAACACCACCCAGGCCAGGAGGAGGGAGATCCTTCAAGAGATCGCAGATGATGTCAATGCATTGGGGAGGAAGACCAGGACCCCCAATGAGATCTTGAAAAAGATTAATGACCTGCGGCGCGTGGTGCGAGGTAAGATGGCGAGGATGGCCACTCATGCCAGGGGCACTGGAGGTGGGACCCAGCCACTAGGGAGACGCTAAATGCTGAGGAGCGGGTGGTTGCCCAGTGCCTCCACAGGCAATCAAGTGGAGGGAGTTCCTGGGTTTGACCTCCATTGTGGATGCCTTGAGGACAGGTAAGTGTGTTTTATTTTCTATCTGGTGTGTAGCATTTTTTTATTTTTTTACTTTTGTCATGAAAAAAAATACCAGACAAAAAAATTACAGGGTATGCTTTATAGTATACTGTATATTTTTTTAAACAATATGATTTCCTGCACTTATTTTTTTTAACAGACATTGGAGCACAAGAGAACAGATACACATAAACATTTCATGATTTCCAAACAATCCTTACAGAAACAAGTAAAGGTCCAAGTGAAATGACAACTGAATCTGTGGTACTATCAGTATTAGTCCCTCTCTTTTTCTTGAGCCAGAACATCGCTTTAAAAAAAATAAACAAATTAAAACATGTTTCAGTTATAACTTCAATGAATCTGTTTTATTAAGAGAAAACTTACAGGACACTGGTCGGTAGACAAAGTCTAGTAAAGCAATGAAAGTATATTGTTGATGCTGGTTGTCCACTGTGCAGCACAAAACGAAAAGACTTGAAGCTGAAACCGGGCAAACTTATCCACTTCCACTGAAATATAGAAGTCTGTTGTGCTGGAGAACAACTAGGGCAAAAAATAATTGCTGTTAATATTGTCAGTAAAATAAAGCAAACACAAAAATGACACTTTTTATAAGTATTAGGCCCCGTACACACGACCGAACATGTCTGCTGAAACTGGTCCGCGGACCAGTTTCAGCAGACATGTTCGGTCGTGTGTAGGCCGAGCGGAAGGATTTCCAGCATACATTTGCCCGCCGGGCAAATATTTCTGGACTTGTTTTAAAACAGCCGAGGAATCCTGCCCGCTCGGACATGTTCGGTCGTCTGTACAGACCTACCGTACATGTCAAGCGCGCCCCGCCCTCATCCCTCGCATGCGTCGAATGACTTTGACGAATTCGTGGAAGCATTGAACTGGCAGGGCCGCCCATCGTCGCCAGCGTCATCGTCACGGTGACCGGCGGCGGCCACGCCCCGCGTATTGTTTACGCGCGGATTTCTGTATGAAGGTGAGTACAGCCACCATACAGAAATCCCCGGGGCAGACATGTACGGTGAAAACGGTCGGCGGACCGGTTTCATCGTACATGTTTGCTCTCTGTACGAGGCATAACAGGTATATGAGTAATTAAGTTTATATTACAGTCTAAAGCAAGATTATAGAAAAAACTCAAAAACATCACCCTACTTTTAATTTAAAATTAAACTTTAGTGTAAAGCATGCTAGCAGGGAGATTTTGATTACACAGAGACTCTATTTTGTAGGTCTCTTCTGCAAAAAATGATTATTTCCTTCGATAATTGAGCTGCATGTGTAAGACTAAGTATATAATCTTAGCATATCTTGGTGCCAAGGATAAATTCTTCTCCCATGCACATGCACCTTGAGTTAAAGCGGAGTTCCACCCAGGAAAACATACATTTGGCCAAAGTCCTAAAAAAAATTAATAAAAAAAAAGTGAAAAAAACATTTTTTTTTATACTCACCCCGAAATACTGTTGCTATGCGGAAGTCGTAATCTGCCTCTTCGGCAACCGCGGTGTGTTTTCTTCTTCTCCTTCTCCTACTGAATGGGGCGCGCTGCTTTCTGGGAACTGTGTGTGTTCTCAGAGAGCAGCCGCCCATTCACAAGCCGGCACGAGACAAAACACAGGCGTAGTAGGAAATGGGCAGTGAAGCCGTAAGGCTTCACTGCCTGTTTCCCCTAGTGTGAATGGCGGCGCGGGGACCTGCATCAGTCGTGGGATCGGCATTGGGGGGCCATCAGCGCGGGCAAGTAGGACAAGGTAAGTGTCCTTATTAAAAGTCAGCAGCTACACTGTTAGTAGGACTTTAAAAAAAAAAATTGCGGGTGGAATCCCGCTTTAAGTCACCCAAAAGAAGACATTGCAGGACTGGAAGTTTAAGTGCAGCTCACTTTGGTTCCACTTTAAATGTAACACCATTATGAATAGAAATTGTAAGTCTATTAAAAAATTGAGAGTAAGGGCGGAGTCAAAAAGCCTGGCGTAAATTTGTGTGGGCATAGCGTATCTCAGATACGCTTCACTGCCTGTTTCCCCTAGTGTGAAGGGCGGCGCGGGACCTGCATCAGTCGTGGGATCGGCATCGGGGGGCCATCAGCGCGGGCAAGTAGGACAAGGTAAGTGTCCTTATTAAAAGTCAGCAGCTACACTGTTAGTAGGACTTTAAAAAAAAAATTGCGGGTGGAATCCCGCTTTTAAGTCACCCAAAAGAAGACATTTGCAGGACTGGAAGTTTAAGTGCAGCTCACTTTGGTTCCACTTTAATGTAACACCATTATGAATAGAAATTGTAAGTCTATTAAAAAATTGAGAGTAAGGGCCGGAGTCAAAAAGCCTGGCGTAAATTTGTGTGGGCATAGCGTATCTCAGATACGCTACGCCGCCGTAACATGGTGAGGCAGGTTCTGTATTCAGAAAGAACCTGCGCCCTAAGTTAAGGCGGCGTAGCGTATGTGGTCCGGTGTAAGCCAGCGGGAATCAAATTATCCATGCAGTGGGCGTGTTGTATAGTAATGAAGGCTGACCCCACGTAAATGACGTTTTTGACTAACGGCGCATGCGCCATCCGTGAACGGATCCCAGTGCGCATGCTCCAAATTACGCCGCAAATAGTCAATGCTTTCGACGTGAACGTAACTTACGTACAGCCCTATTCGCAAACGACTTACGCAAACGACGTAATCTACGGAAAATTCGCCGCTGGCCATGTTTTATTATTATATAAACTGATGTTATAATTCTATAAAACTAGATGTATTGCCTCTTTCCTACAAAAGATATAATATGAGGAATTACCCAGTGAAGAAATTGTAGCTGTCATTTTGTGCAGATGAAACCAAAGGTGAAGGAGTAGCAAAGCATCGATCTAGGTATACATTGTAGCTGTGGAGAAATGATAACAACAATTCTATAACACTTTGCATGTGCTTCAGTATACAGTATAATGCTTTAAATCACAAGAGAGCTATAAATACTCACATTTAAACCTGTAAACATGATTACCTCTAAAAAATATTTGTAAGAAACTCTTATTGGATACTGAGGCCTCGTACACACGATAGGTTAACCAGAGGACAACGGTCTGAAGGACCGTTTTCATCAGTCCAAACCGATCGTGTGTAGGCCCCATAGGTTATTTAACCTTAGGTTAAAAAAATGACAACTTGCTTTAAAATTTAACCTATGGATTAGTAACCGATAGGTCAAAACCGATCGTTAGTACGCACAACCATCGGTTAAAAATCCACGCATGCTCAGAATCAAGTCGACGCATGCTTGGAAGCATTGAACTTAATTTTTTTCAGCACGTCATTGTGTTTTACGTCACCGCGTTCTGACACGATCGTTTTTTTAACTGATGGTGTGTACGCACGACGGACCATCAGTCAGCTTCAGACCGTTGTCCTCTGGTTAACCTACTGTGTGTACGAGGCCTTATTGTAGAATTTGTTAAAGAGATCTGTAGAAAACATTTTCTAAGTTACAAAAGGACAAGGGTGCGTTTACCTACACATCGATAGCCACTGGAATAAAACTTAAATTTTACTAGGGATTTATTTTTAATAAAATGTACTGTATGTGCTTATTTGACTCATGGGGGGAGTTGTATAAAGCTCCAAATTTATACAAGTGTACAGGGAGGTTGGTGGTCATAAATCAAATATTGCTCCACAAAAAAAAATCCCCACTAATAATTCTATAACATCCCAAAAGCAATTTTAGATCCCTGGGATAAAGGACAGAAAATAGACATTTTATTGTGCCCAGATAAAAGGAAATTACCTGCACTGGTGATAACTGTCTTTTGCATAATATTATAAAATACCCCTTGTATGAGGTCATAAATTGGAGGTGCCAAATAGCCCTACAAAATTCAGCAACTTCAGGGACAAAGGTAAATCCCCTTTTTTTATTTGACACTTTGCCTCCCCCAAATAACAAACCTGGGTTATTGAAAGAACCACTGTCACCTCCTCAAGGAGATCACTGGCTCTCACCCCAGCACCCCCAAAAAAGTAACCAAAATTCAAAGAGTGCTCCCAAGAGACCCAACATGTTTCACTCCAATAAACAAGAGTTTATCCAACCACTTAACCCCCGGACCATATTGCTGGTCAAAGACCAGAGTACTTTTTGCGATTCGGCACTGCGTCGCTTTAACTGACAATTGCGCGGTCGTGCGACGTGGCTCCCAAACAAAATTGGCGTCCTTTTTTTCCCACAAAGAGCTTTCTTTTGGGTGGTATTTTGATCACCTCTGCGGTTTTTAGTTTTTTGCGCTATAACAAAAATAGAGCGACAATTTTGAAAAAAAATTATATTTTTTACTTTTTGCTGTAATAAATATCCCCCAAAAATATATAAAAAAAATGATTTTTTTCCTCAGTTTAGGCCGATACGTATTCTTCTACATATTTTTCATAAAAAAAAATCACTATAAGCGTTTATTGATTGGTTTGCGCAAAAGTTATAGCGTTTTACAAAATAGGGGGTATTTTTATGGCATTTTTATTAATATTTTTTTTTTACTAGTAATGGCGGCGATCAGCAAATTTTTTCGGTACTGTGATGTTATGGCGGACACTTCGGACACTTTTGACACATTTTTGGGACCATTGGCATTTTTATAGCGATCAGTGCTATAAAAATGCATTGGATTACTATAAAAATGCCACTGGCCAGTGAAGGGGTTAACACTAGGGGACGGGGAAGGGGTTAAGTATGTCCTTGGGTGTGTTCTTACTGTGGGGGGGGTGGCCTCCCTAGGGGAAATCACTGATCTTCGTTCATACATTGTATGAACCAGGGTCAAGTCCCTGGGGAAAAAGGTGTGGGAACTCTCACCCAAGATCACTCCCCACCAATAAAAAAATGATAAGCTCATATGCATAATTACTAAACCACATGTTTTTTTTTTTTTTTCAATCCACTGTACCTTAGTAATCCTTTATGTACTGGCCGCTTCCTGTATATGGATTCATCGGGTAGTGTGCGGGTATTCCGTCACTTTTCTCGATGCCGAAATGTCTCCTGGGAGCTTTTGTCATTGTTCCAGGAGACATTGCGGCATCGAGGAAGTGACGGAATACCCGCACACTACCCGATGAATCCATGTACAGGAAGCTGCCAGTAACATAAAGGATTACTAAGGTTCACCTGCCCCTGGCAGTAACGCGAGCTGGGCATCGCCGCTTAGTGAAGGATTGGCTCGGGCGGCTCGGCTGCTCTAGTCCTGCAAAGGGAACTGCGTTCCTGCTGTGAAAAGAGTGCAGGGACTCCGTTCCCACGCGTTCCCGCAGGACTTGAGCCCTGGTATGAACAGAAAATCAGCATTTCCCTCCCTGACAGGACCGGGAGCTGTGTGTTTACACACACAGCTCCCGGTCCCCGCTCTGTAACGAGCGAGCGCGTGTGCCCGGCAGCGATCACGTCTGCCAGGCACGCGCATGGAAGTCGGGGGCGAGCGGGGGGCGCGCGCGCGCCCCTGGTAGCCTGCGAGAGAGCCGACGTAGAGCTACGGGCTCTCACACAGGAGAGCCAACCTGCCGCCATAGAATGATGGCGGCAGGTCGGTAAGCAGTTAAATATACTTATATACTAGAGTCATTCAAATATGGTCACCACGCTCGTTGCGCGATGACATCATATTCTATATACATATCTCGCATGCGCAGACATTATGATGACACATACTTAAACAAAACATTGTGTGGCGAGTGTAATGAAGTCATCCCGCAATGAGCATGGCAGCCATCTCTGAATAACTATATAAATACATTTTGATTACTTTTTGGGTGTACACATGGTTTATTGGGGTGGGGGCTGGTGATCTCATTGCTGAGATGATAGTTGTCCTTCAAATAATTAATTATTTTGAGGAGGCATAGTGCCAAATAAAAAATGGGGATTTACCTTTGTCCCTGAAGTGACTGATTTTTACAGAACTATTTGGCAATGGTTATAATATCGTACAAAAAGACAGTTTTTGCCAGTGCAGGTGGTTTCCTTTTATCTGGGCACAATTTATCCTTGCTCTGCAGAAATACTGTGGGGTAGAATCGGTAGTGGGGACTTGTTTGTTTATGGATCCGTTTTTTATACTTGCTTGCAGACCACTCCATGAACATTTACTGTGGCAGGGTGGCCGCCGTGCGCTGGATCACGTACCTGGTACGTGACCAGTGCTTCCAGGTAGGGGCACGCAGTTGTGTCCACCGCCCCAGCTGTGCAGTGATTTGTTTTTAGAGATGGCCTGCCAGTTCGCCAGGCAGTCGTTTCGCAACAAACTTTGGTCGTTCGTGGTCCACCAAACCGTCGGACATCTGGCGATGTTCGCGGCAGTCCGCAATGTTACATGGCTAAGAACTATGACACATCCATCAGGTGGTGCAGGACAGCCAATTGAGACATTTCAGCACATGGACATACCCCCTACCTTATAAATAGACCTGATCATTTTACATTCTGCTTTTTGTCATGCTAGGGAGAGGGTGCTGTTTGGAGCAGGGACAGGCTGTATTCATTCAAATAGCTATCTAAAAGGTCCACAAAATTCCTTTTAAGGACTGGTATAGGTGTGCTACTTCCTCTAGTACAGGGGTATGCAATTAGCGGACCTCTAGCTGTTGCAAAACTACAAGTCCCATCATGTCTCTGACTCTGGATGTCATGCTTGTGGCTGTCAGAGTCTTGCTATGCCTCATGGGAATCGTAGTTCTGCAACAGCTGGAGGTCCACTAATTGCATATTCCCGCTCTAGTATATAGGTGTCTAATACATTCATATACTTTTTGTCAGTGTAGGGAGAGAGTGCTGTTTGGAGCAGGGACAGAGTTTAGCGACACAAATCGCTACCTAACAGGTCCACAAAAGTCCTTTCAAGCACTGGTATAGGTGTGCTACTTGCTGTGCACTGCAGTATATAGGTGTAATATACACTTATAATATACTTTTGAATATAGAAAGCATATTATAGTGGATTTGTATTGTGCAGCATTGTGACTGGCGGTGTATTTGGTTACTGCTGGATTTTTGCCTCTTTCGCTGCGTTACCTCTGCTACACACATAAAAAAAAATACTGAAAAAAAGTTTCATAACTGGTGAAATAAACCAGTGACCCCCCAAAACGACAGGTTTTGTTATATACCTTCTACCACATATACTGTGCTTCTCTAGAGACTTTTGTCACAGGGTCATTTAAAAAATTACAGGCAGAGGAAGAGGCAGGCCCTTTTGCAGGAGTGGAAGGGGTAGGGCAGGAGCACCAGGCCGGAGCAAAAGTGGGAAGTGGCACAAGGTGCATTTGATTACGCCAAAGGATGCACCAGACTCGGTTGAGTGGTTCGCCACCAACACCACCACCACCACCACCATATACCCTCCGCTTGAGTCACAGGAATTATTTTCCGATCCATCAGAAGACATTTCGGATGCGCATCCATTCTTGGCATTGGATCAGGAAGAGGAGGTAGCAACAGCCAGCTATCAGCTGTATGACGACAAGGAGGTTGGTGCCCGCTGTTGCTGCCTACTCCGAGATCTCTACTGTTAGTGATGGGGAAGGCGACGTCGATAATGACGTGTCTACAGACGTCACGTGGGTGCCCACAAGAGAGGATAAGGAGGGGAGTTCAGAGGGAGAGATGGACAAGCAGATAGGGAGGAGAAACTTACATTGCACAGGAGGGACAGACAAGACTCCTAATGTATCAGGAGCGTGCCATCAACCATGTACGGTCACATCTGGCACTCCCAGGACACCGGCCCATGGCTCCGCAGTGTGGGCTTTTTTTAACGTGTCCGCTGCAGACAATAGCGTTGCCATCTGCAGCCTTTGAAGTCAACGCATAAGTCGCGGTAAGCCCAACACTCACCTAGGGACGACCGCCTTAAGAAGGCACCCGGCCTCCCATCACCGAGCCCAGTGGGAGCAACGCCATCAGAACCCACAAAGCCACACTCCAGGCTCTCACCGTCCAGCCTCTTCTCCTTCTCCTTCCCCTCTATGCTCACAATTGTCCTTCACTCCACCTTCCATCATGCCTTCCTCACGTTTTTCTGCAAAAAGGCAGGCTTCGGTGACCCAAATGTTCGATCGTAAAAAAATGCTGACGCCGAATAACCCTCTTGCCCAACGGTTGATAGCTGGCTTGTCGGAACTGATAGCACGCCAACTACTGCCATATAAACTGGTGGACTCGGAGGCCTTTCGAAAATTTGTGGCCATTGGAACACCACAATGGAAGGTCCCAGGAAGGAAATTTAGTTGTTTAGCTGTTAGTTGTTTGAAAACATTTTCTGTCTAAAAAAGACTAAAGCTGGCCATACGCTGATCAGTGGTGGCCCGTCAATAGGGGGTGCAGAGCTACTTATTTAAAAAAATGAAAAAAAAATATATTTTTTAAAGTGAGTGTGTTAAGGGCGCCAGACACAGGGGTGCTATTGGAAGCATGACCCGTTGTAAACACGTGATTTAGGGCTAAGAAGCTCTATTGGGAGTAGTTTAGAGTGTGCTCAGGGCTATAAGCTCTGCGCCCCAAACACTCCACCTCTAGCATTAGGTTTCCAGTGCTTGTAATTGATTGGGTCCGTAGGGTGGGGCTTTTATTGGACCTGCGGTGTCATTGGCTCACAGGCTGCCTGTCTCCTTCAGCAAGTGATAGGGAAATCACGAGCAGAAGAAGAACGGCTCAGTGCAGACAGTGCAGACAGGGAGCAATAGGTTCTTGCAGAGGCAGAGGCAGCTGTCCATTCATCTCCATGTGACCTAGACTCAGCATCCAGCAGTGCACACAGAAATCTCCAGGTACACTACATGCCAGAACTGGAGGGGGGAGGGGGAAGAAGGGGCTATTATCACTGTGTACTGAGTGACTCTACAGCAGCATTTTTAATCTCCAACTTTACTTCCCCTCTCTCTTTGTAATGCACGTCTGTACAACTTCCCTATCAAACAGATCCCTCTCCCCCTTCATATCCCATTTGCATAGATCTTCACTGTTCACATCCCAGATCTGGCCATTCCAATCACTGACTGACACCCTTTCCTTTCCAGATTACTTTTTATCTCTTCCAAATTGTTTAGCAGATCAGTACATTCTCTGCAATCATTTAAGGTGATCGTAGGAATGACATTAAAAAGGAATCATCTATTCTATGGCCACCTTAAATGAGTGCAGAGAATGTACTGATCTGCTAAACAATTTGGAAGAGATAAAAAGTAATGTGGGATGGAGAGGGTGTCAGTCAGTATTGGACCCCTAGAGAGGAACGCCCAGATCTGAGACCAACATGTAAAGAAGAACTCATCATGGAACCCCTCATAATGGCCACATCGGGGGTACAGACCCAGGAACTCAGCACAGGGATAGTGGAAACCCCTCACAATGGGCACAGCAGGTGTACAGACCCAGAAACTCAGAAAAGGGACGGTGGGACCCCTCATAATAGACACATCAGCTTACAAACCCAGGAACTCATTACAGGGATGGTGGGAACCCCCATAATGGGCACATCAGGTTACAGACCCGGGAACTTGGCCACAGGGATGGTGGGAACCCCTCATAATGGGCACAGCAGGTGTACAGACCCGGGAACTCAGCACAGGGATGATGGAACCCCCTCAAATGAGCACAGCAGGTATACAGACCCAGGAAATCAGCACAGGGATGATGGGAACCCCCTTATAAATGGGCAAAGCAGGTGTACAGACCCAGGAACTCAGCACAGTGATAATGGGAACCCATCATAATGGGCACAGTAGGTGGACAGACCCGGGAATTTGGCACAGGGATGGTGGGAACCCCTCATAATGAGCAACAGCATGTGTACAAACTCAGAAACGCAGTACAGGAATGGTGGGAACCCCTCATAAAGGGCACAGTGAGGCTGCAATTGATGGGCACCGTTTTACCTAGCAGTAATGATGCATAATCACCTAATTAATGGCTAATTTACAAGCCCTGCATTACTAAAAGTTACATTTTTCAGTTTGCGCTTGTATTGATTGGTGAATGGTCTGAGTCACTGAATCTTTTTTACGCAATGGCAAACGTTAATTTTAAAAGCAGTATAAAAATATAAATTTATTAAATTAAGTAGTGTAGAAAGGAATGGTGAAGACGTACCCACAGAACTGATAATCAGTTTAGAGATGTTAGGACAATGATGGATGATAGCATGCTAGAGGGGGGTGCATTCCTACATTGTATTTGTGCCTTGTTAAAAGAAGACAATTGATGGAGCAAGAAACTAGCAGCAAATCATCTAAAATCAGGGATAAATCAGGGAGATTTATTTGATATACAGTACCTATTTGTAAAACTGATTTTCTTAACTCTGGTAATTAACAATGATAGTTTTGTACTATAGCTGTCAAGAGCCATTTGGGTAAACCCACCTTAGCTACATACAAAATTGATACCAGTGTACAGTAGAGATGGCAGGATTAATGTCTTTATTTATTTATTTAAAAGAAATGCTATCTGGCAAATCACTAATCTGTTTTACATATGTTTTTTACAATTACTACTTCTTATCCAAAAAGTTCACATACCTTGTTGCTGTGGTATTACTGCTTACTTGTACATATATTGTTTGTTTGAGGCCAAAAACTGGCTGGTTTGATGCAACTGCAGTAGAAAAGTTTTGATCCTATTCAAAACAGGTAAGAAATTATTGCAACACTTTATAGCTACAATAATTGACAATTAATCAGATGAATAATAACAGTCAGGCAAACACAAAAAGTTACTATATTTTGCTTTTATTTAAACATCTGGCATAGAGATAGACAAATAAATTAGTATTTGATTTATTGCCAATATGATTGGACACAACATTTTGCTTCACTGGAGTATATGGGCGGGCTTAATAGGTTTTGTGGGGGTTAAAAGTAATTAAAAAAAAAAAAGAATTAATCCTTTTTTAATTTCGGAAAGAGTAGGGATAGGGTAAAATCCTTCACTTCATAGGAAGTGAAAGGAAATCTTCCAAAGTGAGATAAAACCCTTCTTAACCACTTAAGCTCCGGACCTTTAGGAGCTAAATGCCCCAGGCCAGGTTTTGCGATTCGGCACTGCGTCGCTTTAACAGACAATTGCGCGGTCGTGCGACGTGGCTCCCAAACAAAATTGGCGTCCTTTTTCCCCACAAATAGAGCTTTCTTTTGGTGGTATTTGATCACCTCTGCGTTTTTTATTTTGCGCTATAAACAAAAATAGAGCGACAATTTTGAAAAAAATTCAATATTTTTTACTTTTTGCTATAATAAATATCCCCCAAAAACATATATAATTTTTTTTTTCCTCAGTTTAGGCTGATACGTATTCTTCTACCTATTTTGGTAAAAAAAATCGCAATAAGTGTTTATCAATTGGTTTTCGCAAATGTAGAGCGTTTACAAAATAGGGGATAGTTTTATTGCATTTTTATAAAAAAAATTTTTTTACTACATTTGGCGCAATCAGCGATTTTTTCGTGACTGTGACATTACGGCGGACACTTCGGACAATTTTGACACATTTTTGGGACCATTGTCATTTTCACAGCAAAAAATGCCGTTCTTCAGCTCCGGGGAGCGATCGCGACGGAGCGGCTATAAACGAATAGCCGCGCCGTCGTCCCGGATCGCTCCCGAGGTAAGCCGCCGGCCGCACGCAGCGGAGGGGGTCCAGATCGGACCCCCCACCCTCTAGAAGGCAGGGACGTATATACGCCCATCTGCCTGTACGTGCCATTCTGTGGACGTAAATAGGCGTGCGGTTGGCGTTAAGTGGTAAAACAGTTGTCACCAGAACAAATAATTATCTAGCAGCCCTTTTCAGGATCTTTTTCCCTGTATTTTCACTTGGTAATCCTGTAAATAACACATTGCCTGTTCATTCATGTCTACACTAGGATGAGCTTCAAGTTCGAGACGAACTCATGTTCGACTCGAACATTGCCTGTTCGCCCGTTCGCCGAACAATTTGGGGTGTTCGCGGCAAATTCGAAAAGCCGCGGAACACCCTGTAAAAGTCTATGGGAGAAATCTAAAGTGCTAATTTTAAAGGCTTTGTGCAAGTTATTGTCACAAAAAGTGTTTGAGGACCTGGGTCCTGCCCCAGGGGACATGTATCAATGCAATTTTTTTTTTTTAAAACTGACGTTTTTTCGGAAGCAGTGATTTAATAATGTTTAACCCCCCTGGCGGTATCCCCGAGCGTGACTCGGGGTTGATTTTTTCTACCAAAATCGGTATTCCCGAGTCACGCTCGGGGTAGATATGCAGAGCCTGCAGCGTGCGCTGGCTTACCTTCTCCTGGATCCAGCGATGTCACCGCAGTGTGAGCGAGCGGGACCTCGCTCGATTCACACAGCGTCCTCCTGTGCCGCCGATCTCTGTTCCCTGCGACGTTACGACGCACGGGAGCGGAGATCGGCGCCAAATTCAAAAAAGTAAACAAACACTATACATACAGTATACTGTAATCTTATAGATTACAGTACTGTATGTAAAAAAAAAACACCCCCCTTGTCCCTAGTGGTCTGCCCAGTGTCCTACATGTCATTTATATAATAAAAAACCTTTCTTTCTGCCTGAAAACTGTAGATTGTCCATTAGCAACCAAAAGTGTCTTTTATGTCAAAAATGGTTTTAGATCAGCTAGAAAACAGCGATAATAAATTATAATCACTTGCAGAATTGTGCGATAGCGATTTGCGGGGAAATTCGTCATAAAAAAAAAAAATAATGACAGCGACAATTCTGCAACTGAGCAAATTTCAGTGATTTTGAGTTTATTACATTATTGAATAATTTTTATTTTAATTATATATTACTTGCTATAATTATTTATAATTATTTATTATATCATAATTTAAAATTTTGTTTTTAAAAAAATGTCATACCCGGGATGCCTATTAGATTCTTGTTTGGTCAGATTTAAGTGAGTTATTCCTAAAAATCACAGGCCTACAGTATAAAACACCAAATTTCCTTGCAAATAATTGTACCGCTTTCAGCATGTTTTTTCAGAAAGAATCATACCGCCAGGGAGGTTAAAGTGAAAAAATAAAAGTGAAATATTCCTTTAAAATTCGTACCTGAGGGGGGGGGGGGTGAATAGTATGCCTGTGAAGTAGCGCTTGTTTCCTGTGCTTAGAACTGTCCCTGCACAAAGTGTAATTTCTGAAGGAAAAAAAGTAATTTAAAACGCGGCTTTAATGAATTGTCGGCTCCCGGCAATACAGAGAAAAAAAATGCATGGGGGTCCCCCCAAATTCAATTACCAGGCCTTTAGATCTGGTATGGATATTAAGAGGAACCCCGTGTCAAATAAAAAAAATGACATGGGGTTCCCCTAAAATATCCATTCCTGACCCTTCAGGTCTGGTATGGATTTTAAGGGGAACTCCACCCCAAATTTTTTTTTTTAAAATGGCGTGGAGTTCCCCCCAAAAATCCATACCAGACCCTTTATCCGAGCACGCAACCTGCAGGCCGCAGGCCACATGCCCTCAACATTGGGAGGATGCTTTAGGGGTCTGTGACCCTTGAAAGTACCATATCCCCATGTTGATGGGGACAAGGGCCTCATCCCCACAACCCTGCCCGGTGGTTGTGGGGGGTCTGTGGGCAGGGGGCTTATCGGAATCTGGAAGACCCCTTTAACAAGGGGGGCCCCAGATCCCGGCCCCCCCATATGTGAATTGGTAAGGGGGTTACATTGTACCCCTACCATTTTACAAATAAAGTGTAACAATTGTAAAAAAAAACACAGACACCATTGGGAAAGTCCTTTATTAAAAAAAAAAAGATTCCAGCAGTGGTAATCCACTCTCGGTCTCTGCTCCAATGCTGTCGGTATCCTACGATGGTGATCTTCTCTCCGGGATCCAGCAATGAGAAGATCTCCTCTTCATCCAGGTCCAGGATCCAAGCGATGAGATGTCCACAGCGCAGCAAATCACCTGGAATGACGCAGCTTCAGCCAGTGACAGCTCTTATGTAGGTGAGGGCGGGGCCACCCGCACGTGACCCTGTCCCCTCTGACGCAAGGAAAACCCAGGCTTTCCCAGTGACGTGCGGGTGACCCCGCCCCCCTCTGATATAACTTTGTGCAGCAACAATTCTAATCACAGGAAACAAGCGCTACTTCACAGGCATAGTATACCCCCCCCCCCCCCCAGGTATAAAATGTAAAGGAATATTTTACTATTATTGTTTCACTTTAAGTCCGAAAAGCCAAATGAATTAAGGTTGAATCTGTCATTGAAGGCTTATGGTGTCTGTCAAATGTTCTAAGAAGATTCGACGGAATCTTTAGAAAAAAAAAAAAGATTTGACGGAGCAACGAAACTGTACGATGCCGCAATCGTACATTTCCGGTCGAATGTTCTGCCTACAAGCTATAGAAGAATTCTAATGTTGTATGACTAATAAAAATTATATTTATTAATTACTATTACTAGTCAAGTCAACCAACATTAGAATTCTTCTATAGCCTATGGGCAGAGCATTTCACCATAAATGTCCGTTTGCTGCGATCGTATGTTTTTAGCTACTTCGATCGAATCTTCATGTCTCTCTATGTCGAATCTTTTCTCTCAATGTCAAATCTTTTCTCTTTATGTAGAATAATATTGGACTAATAGTGTTAAGGTTAGGCACATTTGACCGCAACAAAAACAAAAATAAAGCATTTGTTTATGTCGGATCTTTCGGTTTTCGCTTTCTGTGCTTTCATTATCGTTTGTTAAAACGATAACGAAAATACCTGAAATTCGGACAAAAATGCATTCGAACGAAAACTAATGCACATGCCTAATCTTTTATCGGAGTTACGGATACCCCTCTGCTACACCTGGAACTTCTCTCTTTTTACCACTCTTTTTGATACATCCATATACAACAATATGGAATATTTTGAGAAAATGAAATATATCTTTATATTGTCAAATCTCTTCTGCTCGTCCTGAGAAAGCCCAACGGCAAAACGCGTAGACGATGCACAGAGGATATTGCCTATACTATATATCCTATATGTTTTTTTTATATATTTGTTCTTGTCTAGTCTCTATTTTTGTAATAAAAAATTATATTTTTGATATTCCCGTCTTGCCTCTAAAATTCGACCATCAATTACTGCTTTTTGAGTAACTGTTTCCCTCTGCCTAGTCTACACTAATTCCTCCCCTGTATCTATAGAGGGAGCCATTTGTTTGTCAACATTGCGAGGTGAATTTATGGAAAAAATTATTTACAAACGAAAGACAAGGATGTTTGTGCTTTCTTTTTGATTCACAGTATCTGGCAAGTTTTTCAGGGATTTTCTGTACTTGCTAAAAATATTCTTCATCTGAGAAACTAACACCAATGCAGCAGTCACACCTAAAAACTGGTAATTATTATTATTTACAATATAAAGACATTTGAGGGTTTCCCATGCAAACTTACAGTGAAAATCTCCATTCGCAAGGTACTGATAAAGCTACCATTGTTGCTGTTAACGGCTACCTCTCCAAATGACCTATGGAAAAGAGAGAAATAATATATCAAATGTGCCCCAGAAGACAAAATACTGAAATATTAAGTTCCAACTCCAGGCAGGATTTTTTGCTATGAGGATGAGCTAATAATACCACTAAGGCTGCGTACACACGGTCGGTCCAAACCGATGAAACTGGCCTGAAGTCTAGTTTCATCGGTCCAAACCGACCGTGTGTACGGCCCATCGGTCTGTTGTCCTTCGGACAAAAATTTGAGAACTTGCTTTAAAATCGAACCGATGGACGGCTGACCATCGGTCAAAACCGATGCTTAGTACACAAAAGCATCGGTTCAAAACCCGCGCATGCTCAGAATCAAGTCGACACATGCTTGGAAGCATTGAACTTTGTTTTTTTCAGCACGTCGTGTGTTTTACGTCACCGCGTTCTGACCCGATCGGTTTTTGAACTGATGGTGTGTACGCACATCAGACCATCGGTCTGCTTCAGCGGTGAACCGATGAAAACAGTCCGTCGGACCATTCTCATCGGATGGACCATGTGTACGCGGCCTGAGAGTTCTGTTAGATTCTCTTTCTCCCGCAGAGAAGATTTTCCTCTCTTCCTGTCCTAATGTCACAAGGACTGGGGATAATGGAAAATCTCTCCAATGAGGGAGCAAAACAGATATAAAAAAACATTTGTGGGGAAATGTTAGAACCTCTGCCAGGTTACATTTGCTATCTACATCTTTCTGTCCCATAGACATTAATTTCTCTTATCTTTAGCCCTGGTGTTACATGGACCTAGAGTGAGGGGAAATGTCCTAAAAAAAGATGCATATAACAATAAAAATTTGTCAGAAAATTAATCTTCACTATAAGTGCCAACAAATCAAAGCTATTTAAAAAAATAATGTATTTCTTTGTAAATTTAATCAGGGCAGGCTGCTCAAGAGCAGCCAATTATTAGTAATCATACTAAACCCAGTGCTACCATTATTTATCTACAGTTTGCAAATTGGACCATTAGATTCAAATCTTGTATCTGTAGGACAATACTGACCAATGCCATTCCATATAACCCTGACATTTGAAACATGCATTTACCAATCCCCCCGCCCCCTGTAGTAGTGGGTGCAGGCAGCGATCACTACAGATCGATCCTATATGTCCCACTGACAGCTGATATATAGTTTAACTGCAAGTGTTACTATGTATCAGACTGTCATTTTATGAATGAATTAGGAACCTCAGATTCATTCAAGTAAAATGCTACAGAGAAGGACTATCTTCAGTCCCTTTCTCTATCTCCAAAAAAAGAGATATGGGGGTCTGTTTAGACCCCTGATATCTCATAAAAGACCCCCCCCCCAAACAAAAATAACTGTAAAAAAAAGTTAAAAAAAAACATGACCCAGTGACTTTTTTGGGGAACGGCAACCCCCCCCCCCAGATCCACCCGCACTCAGCCTCTCCACAGTGACCCCCCTGCACTCACCCCTCCATGGCTTTTCCTCCTGGCTAACCCAGTCTGCTTTCTGTCCTGATTGACTGGGAGGAGAAGACGGAAGACAATAGAGAACATTAATTCACTATTGTCACAAGTGGGTGGGTTCGGGGCATGATGCTCTGCGCCCCAAGCCCAACCTTTTTCAAGCTAATTAGAGCCTCAGGTTCTAAAAATGTAGCTTAAAAAAAGGCCATCACCCGACTTCCCTAATGGACCGGCCACTCCTGGTAAGACTCCTTTCACATGGAGCGGACTCTGTCTAGCAGATCTGCCTGCTCAACAGGGGATTTGTCTGCTGATCCCTGCTGAGCAGGCGGAAGACAGGTCTGTGTCTGCTCCGCTGATGCAGAGTGGACAGGGACACAGCCGCTGTTCTCTATGGGGTGGTCAGATTGAAATGGACCGCTTGTCAATTTCCATCCAATACCAACCCGATTTGATCTGCTAGATGGATAGGGAATGGGATCCCCATCTGTCTTTTTTTAGCAGATCGGATGCAGGCGGCTGTAAATGAACACATGGCCATTTACATCAGCCTCCCCATAGAGAACAAGAGGTGGTCTGATTGGGCACACCTGAAAAATGGAAAGGCAGACCTGATAATTCTGCTTGTGTGAAAGGGGCCTTGTTCACACAGAGTATACACAGCGTATCTTTACAGGGATGCACAGGTGTTCCAGGCATCTCTGTGCAGGCCGTCCCATTGATGTCATTTGGGATGCAGCAACTGCATGAACAGAGCCGTTGCTCCCAATTTTACATCCATGTAGGTCCGCATGCATGTCCTTGAGTGCATACTGCCTGTGTTCGGGGTCATGTACCCACACCCACATGGATGTCAGATTGGAAGCAGCAACTATGCCTGTACAGCCTTTGCATCCAAATTTAAATAAATGGGACTTCCTGTACGGGGATGCATGGAGCACCTGTGCATCTCTGTGCGGGTAAATATGGCACTCCATGGGTGTACACTTTAGTATGTTACATGTGAACGATACTTTAGTAGTAATTTAGCAGGAATTTTGTAAGTTATGTTGTGCATATGTGCACTATTTCTAGCGAAAATATTGTTTTGATAAACATTTGTGCAAATATCGCGCTGCCTTAAAAATCAGTAGCACCTTATTTGTATTCTACTGGCCATGTGCTTTTAGAAAATGTATTGTTTGGGGGTCTTTTTTAAATTCTGAAAGCTGTAAGTGAAAAGGGAAAACCTCCAGATTTTCTAAGAAACTTTTGCGTTTTTTCACTATTCACTATTTTTAAAAAAGGCACAATTTAAAATTTACAAATATGTGTTATTTATTAACTCAATACAGGTTAAGCTTTTATATTTAGTAATAATTTAGCAGGAAATTTGTAAAATGTGTTGTGTTTGTATCTGCTAATAATGATTTTAGTGTATTCTTAGCGAAAATATTGCTTTGGTAAATATTTACGCAAATATCGTGGGGCCTTAAAAATCAGTAAGCACCTTCTTTTTATTCTACTGGTGCTATGATTTCAGAAATGATATGGGTTGGGGGGTCTTTCACAAATTCTGAATACTGTAAGGGAAAAAATTAAAACCTTTAGATTTTTTAGAAATTTGCAATATTTAAATTTTTACGTACGTTTGATTTTTAACCACTTTGCAAAAAGGCCGCAATGTAAAAATTACAAATTTTGTTATGCATTAACTCCATACAGGTTAAGTTTTTATATTTAGTTAGAATTTAGCAGGAATGTTGTAAAATTAGCTGTGTTCTCATCTGCTACTAAGGGTTTTAGTGTATTTTTTGTGAATATATTGTTTTGGGAACATTCAGAAATTTATGGTTTTGGGGGGTCACAATTTTGACCTCTGTAAAGGAAAAATTTAATGATTTTTTAGAGAAATTTGAGTATTTTACACTTTTGCGTCTGTTTCAATTTTCACCATTTCAAAAAAAGGCACAATTTAAAAGTTACAAATATTTGTTATTTATTAACTCAATACAGGTTAAGCTTTTATATTAAGTAGGAATTTTGTAAATTTACTGTGCATTTATCTGCTAATCTAGATTTTAGTTGATTGTTAGCAAACATTTTTGATAAACATTTGCGCAAATATCGTGGGACCTTAGAAATCAGTAGCACCTTCTTTATACTCTACTGGTCATGTGCTTTCAGAAAATATATGGTTTGGGGGGTCTTTTGCAAACTATGAAAGCTAGAAGTGAAAAATAAAAAAGCAAAGGAAAAATTGCAAAAATGGTCTGGCCACCTGAGTGTAACAAAATGGAGCACAGGGCCTGGTAACGAAAGGGTTAAGTTAAAAATATCTATGGCCCTAGAGGCTCATAATTGTCTAAAAATGTCTTTATTTGATATGCTGTAGCAATAACAGTACCCTTTCACTGAAAGCACCTGAACTCAATAAATTGCAGGGTTGTCCACATACTTTTTGCCATATTTTCAATATCTACCGTTTATCGGCGTATAACATGCACAGGCGTATAACACGCACCCTTAAATTTAAGAGGGGAAGCTTCAGGAAAAAAACTTTCCAACAGCCCCCTGCGTATTAACACGCAGGCACAGTTTACCCTCTATTTCAGGGTAAAAAAGTGAGTGTTATACGCCAATAAATACAGTATCTAAATAAGACTTCTTAGCAAAACCATTATAAGGACCTTTAAGCAAATTCAGATGTTAAATGTTTTAAATATACTTACGTTAAAAGTTCAGTATTGTTCAAGAGGATACTGCATCGGGATAGCGACAAGAAAAATCATAGTGTAAGTTTGTGCTGTAGGAGACAACGCCCGTTTCTGTATGATGGTGATAGAATCCACAAATCCAGAGAATATTACAGTTTGGATATGGAATACTGGCTGAATGCTCCACTGCCAGCTTCACTCACAACCTGTGTACATATGAAAAAAAATGGTAACTTTGTTTTAATTTCAAAAATACTCCTATTATTTGATGTATTGGACTTTCTTTTTTTTTTTTTATAAATATGCTTTTGATGTAACAAAAAAAAAATCCCACCATGACAGTTACAATAAAGCCAGATTACCAATAACAGTGTTCTGCGTAATATATATTATGCCGCGTACCGACGATCGGAAGAATTTCGACAACAAAACCGTGGATTTTTTTTCCGACGGATGTTGGCTCAAACTTGTCTTGCATACACATGGTCACACAAATGTTGTCGGAAATTCGAACGACAAGAATGCGGTGACGTACAAGACGTACAACGGCACTATTAACCTCCCTGGCGGTATGATTGGCAGCACAAGCAGCACAGTGGTGTACTGAGTAGCACATTTGCCTAGCAGCAAAAGGGTCGCTGGTTCGAATCCCGACCACGACACCATCTGCCTGGAGTTTGCATGTTCTCCCTGTGCCTGCGTGGTTTCCTCTGGGTACTCCGGTTTTCCTCCCACACTCCAATGACATGCTGGTAGGTAAATTGTATCTTGCCCAAATTGGCACAGTATATATATGTATATCTGTGTGTATGACTGTGTGTCCCAAGCGTGTCGAGATCCTACGGGGGTTAAATGACCGCACCTGCCAGCAGACACTGGCTGGAAAAAGCGCCCAGAGGTGATTCAGTTTGCATGTTGATAGCGCTATACAAGTCATTCATTCATTCAGATTATGTCTGGAATTTTGTACCAAAAGCGGTACAATTGTTCATGGGAATTTGGCGTTTTATACTGTAAGCCTGCAATTATTAGGAAAAACTCACTTAAATCTGTCCAAACAAGAGTCTAGTAGGACATCCCGGTATGATAAAGTTTGAAACACAAATGATAATTAATAATGTAAATTATAATAAAAATTATTCAATAATGTATCAAATCAATAACACCGAAATTTGCTCAGTTGCAGAATTGTCGCTGTCATTATTTTTTTTGTTTGATGATGAATTTCCCCACAAATTGCTATCACGCAATTCTGCAAGTGATTCTAATTTATTATCGCTGTTTTCTAGCTGGTCTAAAACCACTTTTGACATAAAGGGACACTTTTTGGTTGCTATGGACAATCTACAGTTTTCAGGCAGAAGAACAGTTTTTATTATATAAAACTGCATGCAGGACACTGGGCAGACCACTAGGAGACAAAGGGGTATGTTTATTTTTAGTACATACTGTACTGTAATGCTATAAGAGCGGGGGATGGGGATCACATGACGGGTGCCCCGCCTCACCTATATAAGAAATGTCACAGCTCAGAAGCGTCATACGCCCGGTGCTCTCCGGCGGTGGAGGAAGGGGGCATGCGATTGCTGCGCATCTGGATCCCGGACAGTCTTTCTCATCGCTGGATCACGAGTAGAGGAGTCATCCCCATCCGCTGGATGTAAGATACCCGATCAACGTTGGAGCGGGGAGCCGGGGACCGAGTGGATTACCACTGCTGGATTTATTTTTTAACCACATTAAGCCCCGGACCAATATGCAGCCTAAAGACCCAAGGTGTTTTTACAGTTCGGGACTGCGTCGCTTTAACAGACAATTGCGCGGTCGTGCGACGTGGCTCCCAAACAAAATTGGCGTCCTTTTTTCCCACGAATAGAGCTTTCTTTTGGTGGTATTTGATCACATCTGCGGTTTTTAGTTTTTGCGCTATAAACAAAAATAGAGCGACAATTTTGAAAAAAAAGCAATATTTTTTACTTTTTGCTGTAATAAAATATCCCCCAAAAACATATATAAAAACATTTTTTTTTCCTCAGTTTAGGCCGATACGTATTCTTCTACCTTATTTTTAGTAAAAAAAATCGCAATAAGCGTTTATCGATTGGTTTGACGCAAAATTTATAGTGTTTACAAAAAATAGGGGATAGTTTTATTGCATTTTTATTATTTTTATTATTTTTTACTACTAATGGCGGCGATCAGCAATTTTTTTCGTGACTGCGACATTATGGCGGACACTTCGGACAATTTTGACACATTTTTGGGACCATTGTCATTTTCACAGCAAAAAATGCATTTAAATTGCATTCTTTATTGTGAAAATGACAGTTGCAGTTTGGGAGTTAACCACAGGTGGCGCTGTAGGAGTTGGGGTGCACCTAGTATGTGTTTACAACTGTTTGGGGGTGTGGCTGTAGGAATGACGTCATCGATCGTGTCTTCCCTATAAAGGGAATGACGCGATCGATGCGCCGCCATAGTGAAGGACGGGGAAGCCGTGTTTACACACGGCTCTCTCCGTTCTTCAGCTCCGGGGAGCGATCGCGACGGAGCGGCTATAAACAAATAGCCGCGCCGTGGTCCCGGATCGCTCCCCGAGCGGACCCGACCTCCGCATGTAGCGGGGGGGGTCCCGATCGGACCCCCCACCCGCTAATAGGCGAGGACGTACGTGTACGCCCATGTGCCTGTACGTGCCATATTGTGGACGTATATGTACATGCGGGGGTCGGGAACTGGTTAATAAAGGACTTTTTTCCATGGTGTGTGTGTTTTTTTACAACTATTTACACTTCCTTTGTGAAATGGTAGGGGTACAATGTACCCCATTACCAATTCATATAGGGGGAGCAGTATATGGGGGTCCCCTTTGTTAAAGGGGTCTTCCAGATTCTGATAAGCCCCCCGCCCGCAGACCCCCACAACCACCGGCCAGGGTTGTGGAGATGAGGCCCTTGTCCCCATCAACATGGGGAAATCCTCCCCATGTTGAGGGCATGTGGCCTGGTACGGTTCAGGAGAGGGGGGGCGCTCTCTGTCCCCCCTCTTTTCTGCGACCGGCCAGGTTATGTGCTCAGATAAGGGGTCTGGTGTGGATTTTTGGGGGAACTCCATGCCATTTTTTTTTTAATTTGGGGTGGTTGGGGTGGAGTTCCCCTTAAAATCCACACCAGACCTGAAGGGTCTGGAATGGATATTTGGGGGGAACCCCACGTCTTTTTTTTTTTAATTGACGGCGGGGTTCCCCTTAATATCCATACCAGACCTGAAGGGCCTGGTAATTGAATTTGGGGGGGACCCCACGCTTTTTTTTGTTTATGAATGAATTCTCTCTGAATTGCCGGGAGCCGACAATTTCATTATAGCCACGAGTCCGGTTTTAAATAACTTTTTTTCCTTCAGAAATTACACTTTGTGCAGAGACAGTTCTAAGCACGGGAAACATGCGCTATTTCACATGTTTACTTTACACCCCCCAGGTACAAAATTTAAAGGAATATTTTACTTTTAATGTTTCACTTTAAGCATTATTAAATTCACTGCTCCCGAAAAAACTTGTCCCCCTGGGGCAGGACCCAGGTCCTAAAATACTTTTTAGGACAATAACTTGCATATTAGCCTTTAAAATTTGCACTTTAGATTTTCCCATAGACTTTAACAGGGTGTTCCGTGGCTTATCGAATTTGCTGCGAACACCCCAAATTGTTCGATGTTCGCCGAATAGGCGAACAGGCAATGTTCGAGTCGAACATGAGTTTGACTCTAACTCAAAACTCATCCCTAGCGACAAGCAAATCTGTTTGTGAACCAGACAAAATAATGATTGCAAACTTTTAATTATCCTGAATAATGTGCTAGAAAATTGGTCAAGCCTGCAGATTGTACAATTCATTAATCACAATTTCCATGGTTTCTTCAAGGAAGCCTTTTCAGGATTTTGTGATATTTGCTTCTGAAAATGTTATTTGCATTGCTAACACTATAAAGGCTTGATACGAAGATCATTGATATAAAGAGTAGCTCCACTTATGCCAAGAAAAGAAATTCCCTTGTATGGTCTACAGTAGATATAAAAAGTCTACACAGCCCTGTTAAAATGTTAGGTTTCTGTGATATAAAAATGCACCAAAGATAAATAATTTCAGAACATTTTCCACCTTTAATGTGACCTATAAACTGTACAACTCAACTCCAAGACTGGACATCCCTCCAAAATTGATGAAAAGATGAGAAGAAAACTGGTCTGGGAGGCTGCCAAGAGGCAGACAGCAAAATTAAAGGAGCTGCAGGAATATTTGGCAAGTACTGGCTGTGTGATACATGTGACAAAATCTCCCATATTCATTATATGTTTCTGCTGAAGCAAAACATCCAAGCCCGGCTAAATTTTGCAAAAACACACCTGAAGATCTCTCAAAAGCACATGGGAAATGTGTTATGGTCTGATGAAACCAAGGTTGAACTTTTGGCCATAATTCAAAAAGATATGCTTTGGCGCAAAAACCAACACTGCACATCACCAAAAGAACACCCACAGTGAAGCATGGTGATGGCCCGCATCATGCTTTGGGGCTATGGGGCCGTAACAGGGACCTTAGTCAAGTTAGAGGGAATTATGAACAGTTCCAAATACCAGTCAATATTGGCACAAAACCTTCAGGCTTCTGCTAGAAAGCTGAACATGAAGAGGAAATCATCTTTCAGCATGACAATGGACCCAATACAATCCAAATCACCAAATGAATGGCTTTACCAGAAGAGTTAGAGTTTGCAATGGCCCAGGGCCAGAGCCCAGACCCGAATTAAATTGAAAATGTGTGGGGTGATCTGACGAGGGCTGGACACAGGAGATGCCCTCGCATTCTGACAGTTTTTGAGTGTTTTTGCAAAGAAGAGTGGCCAAGTCAAGATGTGCCATGCTGATAGACTCATACCCAAAAAGACTGAGTGCTGTAATAAAAATCAAAAGGCGCTTCAACAAAGTATTTGTTTAAGGGTGTGCACACTTATGCAACCATATTATTTTAGATTTTATTTTTACTTCCCAACACCTAAAGGATTTCAGTTTGTACAGTTTATAGGTCGCATTAAAGGTGTCTAATTTTTTTTACATTACAGAAACCTGACATTTTTACAAGGGTGTGTAGACTTTTTAGATCCACTGTATGTACGTTACAAGTTTTTTTAGCAATATTGTAGCAGAGTCCTTCCTGTCTCTGTTTTTATTAAAAAAAGCTACATGTTCTACTACAGTATGTCCTTGGAAGTATGGTACCAGAATGTGAGTGTCTGTGTTCATTCTAATCATCCGGTGCTCTTTCTGTGCTCTAATGAGGAAAGTTGCAGTGGGCCAGATTCACAAAGCAGATGCGCCGACTTAACTTGAGATGCGCGGCGTAATTGAAATTAGCGCCGCGCGTATCTTTGCGCCTGAAATCCAGGTTTTTCCGTCCTACCTAAAAGATTTACACCGGCGCTTCTTCGCACACAAAATGTGCTAGACACACCGCTGTTTTGATAGGCAAAGATGCAAATGAGGGAAATAGGGCGATCCACAAAATTAAGTGTGTGCGGCGTAGATTACGCCCTGTGCACTTCTGTTAGTTTCCAGGCGGGAAGTTACACTTTATAAAAGCAGCCCTAATTTTACACCAGCCATGTAAAGGTCAGCTAAAGCAACACCATTAAGGAAGAGCTGAGCACACACATTTGCCGGACTACAATCTGTCTGCCAACATGCCAGGGCCATCCATGCTCATAACTGCACTAGTGACTTTTAGAGGCGCAAAGAAGGAGGAGGGAACGGAGGAGGAGGAGGAGGGCACAGGAGAGGGTATACCGCAGACGCCTAGATGTGTTTGGCATGGCTGCTTCTGAGGTGTATCGCAACTTCCGATTCAACCGTGAAGCCATCCTGGAATTAACCACAATCCTGCAGGATGATCTCACCAGCCCAACACAATGCTCACATGCAGTGCAGCCACTGATCAAGGAAATGGCAACACTCCATTTCCTGGCCACTGGCTCTTTCAGCGCACAAGTGGAGGTGTGGCTGGATGTCACAATCCTCCATTAGCAGATGTGTGCACCAGGTTGTCCCTGCAATCTCAGACACATGGCCAATCAATTCATCAAACCCCTCCCAGGAGGTCCAGCGAATGAACACAATGACCGATTTTTTCAAATTGCAGAATTCCCACGCACCATCGGGGCCATTGATTGCACACATGTGGCACTACAGCCCCCCCATGAGACAGAGCACATGTACCGCAATAGAAGCATTGGCATTCAATCAATGTACAGGTGATAGTGGATGCCCATGCCTCATATGGCACGTCTGTGCCAAATTCCCAGGATCCAGCCATGACAGCTACATATACCGTCAGAGCAACATCTCCAGAGATTGGAACAGAACATGTATGGGGACAGCTGGCTGGTTGGTGAGTGGACATGGGTGTCAGGTATGACTGTCCCCCCCCATGATGCAGACATCACAAGGGGCACATGCATGACTAACATCCTGCTGACTTTCCCTTCCAGGTGACTCTGCATATGCACTGGACCCCATCTCATGACTCCATACCGGAACCCCCAAACCCCAGGAGAGGAAAACTACAATGCTGCACACATACGTACCCGTGCAGTTGTGGAACGCACATTTGGCCTCCTAAAGTCCCGTTTTCCAATGCCTGGATAAGTCTGGGGGTACCTGTTGGATTCCCCAAACTTTGGTGTGCCAGATCATCGGGGCATGTTGCATTCTGCACAACTTCGCAGTGAGAAGGGGCCTGGAGATTGACATATGTGAGACCTGACCCCCCGAACCAGGACAATCCCCCCCTAACCCAGGGTACCCCTCTTCTGAGGGAACAGCAGCCACAGTAAACACACACATTAAACATGTCACAATGAGAATGCATGAATGCACACCACAGTGGTCCCTAGCACAGACACCTCACATGCACATCTAATTGGATTAGATCCAAGTACCCCCCGATGGTACTTGGGAGCAGTAACGCCCCGCCACGGCTCCAATTATGTCACTGTGCATTCATACACCATTCACATGGACCTGGGATCACTTTTCCCTGGTCCTGGGGATCCCTACTTCACCAAAACTGAGGGTGACACCCTTATTTAATCAGGAATGCCACCCCCACATTCACACATCATTCACACACATAAAACAAATCATAAGTACAGTATAATAAAAAATAATAAAAATAAAAAATCAAAAGTACCCCCACAAATTAACGACGGCGGCGTAAGCTACGCCTGGGCCACCCACGGGCACGGCCACGGCCAACCAGAGGAGCCTCCTGGGGGGGTGGGTGAGCAGGGGAAGGAGGATCATCCTGGGGGGTGGGTGAGTAGGGGAAGGAGGAGCCTCCCCTGGTGACTGTCCTCTTGCTGGACTGCCCTCCAAAGCCACTGCTATCCTGTTCAGACTGAGAGTGAGGGCAGCCGTATTGGCCTGGACAGGTCGGGTATTGTCCTGGACAGCCTGGGTCAGGGCACTCACCTCCTGGGCCACGCCTGTTGTGGTGGTCTGCATGTGATGACCGCCAAGGAGTTTGTGGCCACATCAGTGAGTGACTCCTTAATTGAACCCAGGCTGTCCTCCATCTGGCTCAGAGTCTGTTTGATCTGAGCCAGATTGCGGGTTTGCCGGGCATTGTCCCTCTGCAGATTGGCCGGCAGATGCTCGGCCACCCCCCTGGTCTCATGGGTCGCCATCCTGCCTGCCGCTGAGGCTTGTGGCTTGGGAGGAGGGGAGAGAGACCCTTGTGGGTTGAGGCCTGTATGGGGAGGAGTGGGAGGGGCTACCCCTGATGGTGGCCTGACTGCTGCCAGCCTCAGGGGTAGCCTCAAGGGTCAACAAATCCGAGGCCAAAAGAACTTGCCTGGCAATCTCCATATCTTCCTCCTCAGCCTCCCCCCCTCATCCTCCTCCCCCTCAACCTCCTCATGAGGGGAGGTGTGGCCACTCCCCTCCCCTGGGGACTCCTGCCCTACTTGGGACTCTTCTGCAGCCTGTTGTCCAGGGGATGGTGCAGCAGCCTGGCCTGATGGCCCAGCAACCTCCTGGCCTGATGGCCCAGCAATCTCCTGGCCATCTGTGGAGGACACAAAACAATCACAGGTTGGAGGATCCACACACTTGGCACATCTTCCCTTCCCTCACCCACACATGCTAATCACCAGATAGAAAAACCCAAAACTTACCTGTCCTCACAGGAGAATCAGATTGATAGCCAGGCAGGCCCACCACCTGCTGTGGGTGGAAACACCGGGCCACTGCCCATTCCTCCTCAGTCAGCCTGACGGAGCAGGGTGGGCCTCCTCCAGTGCCCGTGGCATGGGCATTGATCTTGGCCATCTTGTCACGGACCAGGCTCCTAAGATCGTTTATCTTCTTTTGTATCCCACTGGGGGTCCTCGTCTCCCTCCCCCCCGCCGCATTGATCTGATCCGTGATTTTTTGTATGAGCTCCCTCTTCCTGGCCGGGGTGGTGTTCCGGCTCTCAGGGCCATGCAAATAACGCCCATATCGGGTGATGCCCCGAGCAAGAATCTGCTTCTCTGTGGTGGAAAAATTAAGCTTCCTGCGCTTCGGTGCCATAACACCCACCACTCAGCAACAACAAAAAACAAACACAACAAACAAACACAAATACTCACACAACAAACAAACAAAAATACTCACACAACAAACAAACACAAAAACTCACACAACAAACAAACACAAATACTCACACAACAAACAAACACAAAAATCAAACCACACAAGCAGACAGCTAATACAAATTCTAAAACAAACTCCGAAAAAACAAACAGAAAATACACTCAGAAAAAAAACAATAAAAAAAAAACAAACAGAAAATACAATAAAAAAAAACACACAACTACTACACTCTACTACTCCTCCAAATCTTTTAACTAACACAAAAATCACCAACACACACCAACAGACGACAGAGCAGAAGCAACTTGCTCTAGGAAGGGGATGTACTTTTGCAAGGGAAGTGTGTTTGTCTGGGGCTATTTATACACAGGGCGATTCTCAAACTAAGTACGCTTGGCCTTTTTCCTATCTCACTGATTGCGCCGAGCCAAGTTCTGCACATGCCCAGTGAGGTGCAGATTCGTGCGCGCATGCACAGTACGGCCGGCCCTTCATTTGCATGGGGTCACGGCTCATTACAATGGAGCACGCCCACTTCCTTCCCACTTGCAATAACCCCGCCTTATGCCTCGGGATTTAAGTTACGCTGGCGCTAAGTTGGGCGCAAATGCGCTGTGGATACGGCACTTACGACAAAAAATTAAGGCGCCGTAACTTAAATGAGATAGGTTTGGAGTAACTTAATTTGCGCCGCTGTTTGTGAATCTGGCCCCGTGTTTGCATCCTTTTAGAAGTAGTTAACTTTCAGGGAGTATCTTACCAAACATACAGTATAATGCCCATTGCGAAGCATGCCTAAAATGTTACTTGTATCTTAGTGCAAACTTCTGGGAAAAACAGTAAGCCAATCACACATGCAGGGAATTAATTCCCGGGGAAGTTCTGTACACCATCTGTGTACAGAAAGCCTCCAAGTTGCCACACTGCATTGAATTTTATAGAAAATTACAGCACCTGCAGATTGAAAAGAAAAATATAATTTTTAATAACATTAAATTATTCTTAAATTATTATGGCTTATGTAGCAATTGTATATATTATATCATTTATTTGTATTTGCTTTTTTTTTTTCACGAAAGTGGAGTTACCATTTAATATTCCATGCATACTAGTATTTTTTAGCAGATATCAAACGTTTTTTATTTACCTATAATCAAGATAAGAACAACCCATGCACAAAAATCAAGAGTTATATCTATTGCTAGAAAAAATATCAGGTGCCATGTAAACATGGTCTATTGATGCTCTTATTTATTTCAGTGGTACTTACTTGAACTATGTTTCCACATACATTAGGTACTTACTTGAATTATGTTTCCACATACATTACTACTGGAGTCATCAAGGAGTAGCGTAAAATTCAGCAATGGAGTATCGGTTGAGTTATCCCAGGTACCCAGACATCCTGTATTGTTGTGTTTTCCATTAAGAGCAAGATCGGATGGATTAAAGTTAGCGAAGTAAACTGGGCATACTTTTATAGACAGGTGAATATCTTTTGGTCCACATTTTACAGAAATATCAGTGTTATCTAGGTAGACAAAAATAAAAATACAGCAGCAGTTTAGGTCACCTGATATTAAAACTTGTACTTTGCCATTTTTCATAGGAAATATCCACTCATAGTTTCACGTTAACGTTTCTCTGAGCAATGTGTCAACTTATTTGGACATCTTTTGATACAATGCAAAAAAATATACTATATTACCAAAATGATTGGGATGCCTGCCTTTACATACACATGAACTTTAACCACTTAAGCCCCGGACCAAAATGCAGGTAAAAGACCAGGCCCCTTTTTGCAATTCGGCACTGCGTCGCTTTAACTGACAATTGCGCTGTCGTGCGACGTGGCTCCCAAACAAAATTGGCGTAATTTTTTTCCCACAAATAGAGCTTTCTTTTGGTGGTATTTGATCACCTCTGCGGTTTTTATTTTTTGCGCTATAAACAAAAATATAGCGCCAATTTTGAAAAAAATGCTATATTTTTTACTTTTTGCTATAATAAATATCCCCAAAAATATATAAAAAAATATTTTTTTTTTCTCAGTTTAGGCCGATACGTATTCTTCTACATATTTTTGGTAAAAAAAATCGCAATAAGCGTTTATCGGTTGGTTTGCGCAAAATCTATAGCGTTTACAAAATAGGGGATAGTTTTATTGCATTTTTATAAAAAAACATTTTTTTACTACTAATGGCGGCGATCAGCGATTTTTTTCGTGACTGCGACATTATGGCGGACATTATGGCGGACACTTCGGACAATTTTGACACATTTTTGGGATCATTGTCATTTTCACAGCAAAAAATGCATTTAAAATGCGATGTTTATTGTGGAAATGACAGTTGCAGTTTGGGAGTTAACCCCAGGGGGCGCTGAAGGAGTTATGTTTCACCTAGTGTGTTTATAACTGTAGGGGGGTGTGGCTGTAGGAGTGACATCATCGATTGTGTCTCCCTATAAAGGGGATGACACGATCGATGCAGCCGCCACAGTGAAGCACGGGGAAGCCGTGTTTATACGCGGCTCTCCCCGTTCTTCAGCTCCGGGGACCGATTGCGGGACCCCAGCGGCGATCGGTTCTGCGGGTCCCGCGGTCCCGGGGCTTCGGACCAGGTCGCAGGAGCGCGCCACGGTTGCGCGCCTGCGACCCACGGCTGGGTACATGTACAGGACGTACCTGTACGTACATGTGCTCAGCTGTGCCATTCTGCTGACGTATATATGCAGGAGGCGGTCCTTAAGTCGTTAATCGCATCCCAGTCTTAGTCCGTAGGTTTCATTATTGAGTTGGCCCACCCTTTGCAGCTATAACAGCTCTAACTCATCTGGGAAGGCTGTCCACAAGGTTTAGGAGTGTTAGGAAATGTTTGACCATTCTTCCAGAAGCGCATGTGTGAGGTCAGGCACTGATGTGGGCGAAAAGGCCCGGCTCACAGTCTTCGCTCTAATTCATCCCAAAGGAGTTCTATCAGGTTGAGGTGCTGGCCAGTTAAGTTCCTCCACCCCAAACTCGCTCATCAGTGTTTTTAGGGACCTTGCTTTGTGCACGGGTGCGCAGTCATGTTGGAACAGGAAGCGGCCATCCCACAAAGTTGGGAGAATGAAATTGTCCTAAATGTCTTGGTATGCTGAAGCCCTAAGAGTTCCCTTCATTGGAACTAAGGGGCCAAGCCCAACCTCTGAAAAACAACTCACACCCTAATCCCCCTCCACCAAATGATTTGGACCAGTGCACAAACAAGGTCCATAAAGACATGGATGAGTGAGTTTGGGGTGGAGGAACTTGACTGACCTCAACTCGATAGAACATCTATGGGATGAATTATAACAGAGACTGGGAGCCATGCCTTCTCGTCCACATCAGTGCCTCACCTCACAAATGCGCTTCTAGAAGAATGGTCAAACATTCCCATAGACACACTCCTACACCTTGGGGACAGCCTTCCCAGAAGAGTTGAAGCTTTTATAGCTGCAAAGGATGGGCCACCTCAATATTGAACCCTATAGACTAAGACCTAAGATTGGGATGCCATTAAAGTTCATGTGTGTGTAAAGGCAGGTGTCTTGATACTTTTGGTAATTAGTGTATGTTCAATTTGTTTGTGAAAAAAGGTAGAAGAGAATTTACATCACCCTAAAACTGCCATTATGCAGAGTGTTCAGTGACCATTGAATGGAAAATAATTTTACTTAAAGCGGTAGTAAACTCCACTTTTGAACTTGTATCTACAGGTAAGCCTATAATAAGGGTCACCTGTAGGCAGTAGTGTATTTAGGTTTTGTGCTGCCCTAGGCCTGGGTAAACTTGTGCACCTCCTAATTTAAATATGACCCACCCCTCTCTGTCAAGGTCACACCCCTTGAACTCCCTTAATTTGCATAGAGTTCCTCTCATTCCTGTTTGGCTATGGGGCAGGAAGTAAAGGGAGATCTCTGCAATGGGACAGGGGTGGTAAAAAAAAAAAAACTGACAGGGGCTATAACCCTCTCTTACTCTATCCAAAATGAAAAAAAAATCGTGTTGCCTATAGTTCTACTTTAAGCACAAATTTCTGATAATTTTATTGAGAGGACTAAGAAGATATCACCATGCCAATGGTGCAACAGAAAACATATAGCCCAGTGAGGAAGGTTTGTGGTCCAGGATGATAGGACAGTCAAAATGATGCCGCGTACACACATCAATTTTTCAGCATGAAAGAAAACGTTGTTTTTCAGCATGTTGCCTACACACCATCGTTTTTAAAAAATTATCTAGCAAAGCGCGGTGACGTACAACACCTGCGGTGTTTAGGAGAAATTTTGGAAACTGAAAACAGCCATTGATGTCACCGGCGCATGTGCACTGTGCTCTGAAGGGATGGCATGCCATCCTTTCAGAGCTTTGTGCCATGGCCCAGACTCCAGTGCACATGAATGGAAGTGATGTCATCGCAGCTCGGCAATTCAAAGGGCCAGAGCCTGCAAACCCAGAAGGAAGACCCGGGTGAAGATGGAAGCCATGTCAGCATGACAGAACACAGCTGGAGGACCTAATTTTAATATAAGTCTATAATGCTATAATGTGCTAGTATGTGACATACTAGTACATTGTGGCTTAAACAACTCTGGGGCCCATTGTTTTTTTGTTTTTTTTTGTTATTCAAAGAGTTTACTACCGCTTTAAAAGTGGCAACTGGAAGATTTCAAAGCAACACCGAATAGAGGAATAAAGATTTTCGACACATAGGCACCTCATTACCCATACCTGGAAGTCGATTATAGATTGGTGTGCAGACTTGTCCAAATGATGAATGGGAAGATACCACTAACAGCAGAATAAAGGCTACATTCATTTTCAGATCCTACAACCAAAGGTACAAGAATAATACTTAATGATACAAAAAAAAATATTTAAAAATATTTTTTTGTCCAGGTACACATGAAATATTACATATAAATACAATGGTGGCATTCAATAAAACTGTTACAAAACTTTTCTGTCAGTATGACCCCTTTATTTTTAATTATTTTATTAATATTCAGAGGGAATACAAAAGGTATAAACCATAAACACCTTGCAATAAGGTTTACAATACAAGTTGGCCCATTAGCAACTGATAACAAGCATGTAGTATGTAATCAAATAACTGGCTTTAATTAAGTCCAACTGTGAACTGGTGTACAAAGAGATGCCAGTGCTCAGATTGGGTCACGTAGGTGCTGGGAAGCTATCAGGAATGTAACAGCTTTCTACACTGGCCACTTTGTTTGCTTTAATGGCAGCAGTGACCAATGTGCTAGCAACCAAGGACTCATCCCCAATACCCTTGAGCTGCCAGCCAAGAAATTCCCCAGCCAACTTTCTTAATGTAAACATATGGGGTAGGGCTGCTGATGAGAGATGAGTATACTTGGACAATGACAGGAATCTGACAATGGAAATTAATGGACTAATAAATTGGACTTTTGGCGGTACAGGTAGTTAATGTAAAAGATCTATAAATATTTATTTATAAAAAACGCATTAAATAGAAACTTGTATACACAATTTCATAAGACAATGACAGCATATGATTTCAGTCCATCTAACACAAAGTAAAAAGAGGGTCTATACTTATGCAAATACATTCATAACATAAGAACGCATAGCATCAGAAAGGTATGTAAGAAACTAAGCTTAGGTAATGTCATACATAATAGTCATAAACGAGATTTAGATAATCGTTCATTCGGGTAAAGGCTCAAACGCCACTGCCCTGTTGCTACACACAGGATTGCGGCGCCTGTGTATGGACCCCCTCCGCTCTCTGCTCTCTCCCCCTGGCTGATTTTGTTTCAACCGATCAGGTAACCTTTCTTTATGGCTGGTCACTAATGGGCTACCTTTTGGTAGCCATACTTACCAATATTCTTTCTGAAACCTAATATTCTGTCTTCCCGCAGATACCATCATACCCATTGATAGAACTACCCTTCTGTCTGTCGGTGCTGAGGTCGTTACCTCCTCTCCAATGCTTGGCCATTTGGCAACTTATTACTTTTTGGAGTCTATTCAAGCCTAGGGTGTGCCAGAGGGATCTCGGTCGGGCCCTTTATGCCCATCCTTTTCCACTGTTTACCAACAGCTTGTGTTATAGCCTAACCTTTTGACTTTTACACACAACGGTGAGTCCTCCTGATGAAGCGTCCTGTACGCGAAACATGTCGAGAGTAAAAGCAAGATCTACTATTACGCATATTGGATTCAGCTTCAAACACTAATGCCCTGTACACACGATTGGTCCATCCGATGAAAACGGTCTGATGGACCGTTTTCATTGGTTAACCGATGAAGCTGACTGATGGTCAGTCGTGCCTCCACACTATCAGTTAAAAAAAAAACGATCGTGTCAGAACGCGGTGACGTAAAACACAACAACGTGCTGAAAAAAATGAAGTTCAATACTTCCAAGCATGTGTCGACTTGATTCTGAGCATGCGTGGATTTTTAACCGATTGACGTGCCTACAAACGATCGTTTTTTTCTATCGGTTAGGTATCCATCGATTACATTTAAAACAAGATTGCTTTTTTTAACCTATGGATAAATAACCGATGGGGCCTACACACGATCGGTTTGGTCCGATGAAAACGGTCCATTAGACAGTTCTCATCGGTTTGACCGATCGTGTGTACGCGGCATTAGAGTTTCTTACATACCTTTCTCATGCTATGCGTTCTTATGTTATGAATGTATTTGCATAAATATAGACCCTCTTTTTACTTTGTGTTAGATGGACTGAAATCATATGCTGTCATTGTCTTATGAAATTGTGTATAAAAGTTTCTATTTAATGCGTTTTTTATGAAAAAATATTTATAGATCTTTTACATTAACTACCTGTACCGCCAAAAGTCCAATTTATTAGTTCATTAATTTCCATTGTCACTTTATCGGGACGTTGGTACACTAAAATAGGTGCATTCACAGTGATTAATCGCCCTGTGTTTTTATGCAAGTTTAGCAAGACCCATTTAAAAATGACAGGAATCTCCCAGTCTGGGAGGGTCAGGGGGCTGATCCTACACTAAGGATTGAGTGTGCAGTATGGAGACTCCAGGATCAGTGTTACCCCCTCATCGTGCTTCCATGCAGCAAATTGTTGTACCTGTTTCTGACAGATGGCCGTCACCTGCAGCAATTTCAGATCCTTTTGCCAAATTTGTCTTTCTATATCTCTGTAGTCAATCTTCATAAACTACTATGGGGCATCTCTTGAGCTTCTCTGTATTGGGAAATTGTCACATAGAAGTTATTAGGGATTGAATGTGGAGCCACGGACAGTGGCAAAAAGAATTTGGCCAAAGAATCTTAAGATGGGCTGGGGGCTGGGCCATTGGTTTCAGGTAAGTAGATGTCTGGGACAATGGTGGTCAGAAAAGGCCCGCCGACTATCAGAAATACTCATTATCATTCATGTAATGTTTCCATTATCTTAGAAGAAATCTATGACTTGGCTTGTCCATGAGAGGAGTGAAGGAAGGTAACAACTGCAAGTGCACCACTTGTGTCAGCCAAGCGAGTCACACAAGGAGCAATGTTGGATCCCAGCACTGTATAAAACAAGCAAATGTCTTCCCACCCATGATTTTTTGGGAACATTTGTCTGTCCATGTCCAGGTTGGATGGTACAGATTGCTATAATTTTAAGAGGTTTTATTAAATATAAATGAATTTCCTTAGCTATAACCACGTTGTGTTGTTGAATGCTACATCAATGTTTTGTAATAGTATCAGTGCTGGAGTCCATACGTAAACCATAAATCCTTTATTCAATAAAATCCAAATAATCTAGTATTGCATCTAACGCATTTTGGCTAACAAAGCTTTACTCATAGCTGATAGCTCTATGATTAGTGCTAATGATGATATACAGGTATATTAAATATAGAAAATCATTTGAAAGGGCACAATGTTTTTGGAAGCTTTTTAAAAAAGCTGTGAAAATGCCTGTAAAAGCTGACATAAAGATTAGAGCCCAAAAAGTGTAAAAAGCAATGATTCTGTGTTAAGTGCAGTAACCCATTCAAATGGACAATAGCTTATTGTAATGAGTTGAAAGAAAGATGAATGGATTGGTATACTATACATTGCAAATTCAACAAACTGTTAAAGATTAATTAACTAGTTGCCTTCTTTGTAGTCACAGCTTTTGAAAAAGGACTCTGCTAAATGGTATAGGTTTCATTCTGTAGGTCAGATTATATTCTAAACACATTTAAAATTGTCATGCATACAAATATACTGTATAAAAGACTGGTTATATGTAATGAAAAATAATTTTGCATTAATTTACTAAAAAAACATGCATACAAATATACTGTATAAAAGACTAGTTATACGTAATGAAAAATAATTCTGCATTAAGTACCGTAACTAAAAAGTAATGCATACAAATATACTGTATAAAAGACTAGTTATATGTAATGACTAATATTTCTGCATTAAGTTACTAAAAAGTCTACATGCATTTACTCACCAGATACAGAGGTGTTAATCAACACTGCTGACAGTAGGAAAATGCAGAAAAAGCCTTCAAATGGTTTATAAGAGGTGTTGAAAGACGGAAGTTAACTTTAGAAGTTTCAACCAATACCTATCTATTTGGCAAATTTTTATTTTGTAACATTAACTGGAATTTCATCTTTGTGGGTATTTTTCAAGAACAAAAGATGATATCACCAACAAAGAGTCATATTTCTAGAAGAGAAAAAACAAATGTCAGAATTACAAAATATAGGTAACCCGAAAACAAAGCATAATGTGGCTTGGTTTCTGCATAAACCAAAGCATAACAAGAGACACCCAGGTTGATAATCTATCTGAAGTGCTTGAGACTTAAAAGAGAAGTATGGCCAAAGCTTTTTGGCCATACTTCTTTGTGGGTACAATTTGCACTCCTGTGACCCCTACTCAGCCTAGAGTGGGCTAAAGTCTGCTGTTGGCTGAAGTCACAGAGCTAGTCTAGGCTCTGCAGGGATCCCGACACTAATGTTGGGAATCTCCCAAATGCCTGCACAGTAGCTGGCTCAAGTTTTCAGCGCACCACTAAGAGCCACTCCTGCCCCTTCCACAGCTCAGTGATTAGATATGTGCACCAAGGAAAATTTGGTTTCTTTTTGGTTTCATTTGGTCTCATTTGACCACCTTAAATGCACCTTGAATATTTCGAGGCCACACGGAAAAATGTGTTGTGGTCAGACGCAGTGGTGGTTGTTTTTTTTGGGGGGGGGGCAGCAATCAACCACCCCCCTGTCCACCAGTGGCGCAGTGCTCTGCGCCCTGAGCCCACCCTTTTTTAAGGCTTATTGGATCTAATCATGTTCTTCAAACCCCCCCAGTTCTAATCCATGGTCCAGTGCCCTGCATGTAGATCAGGGGGCCGAACGCATGGATGGGGGGGTGGCAACTGTGTGCCCCTAATGGACAGGCCAGATGAGCCAAAATGTAATTATTTGGCCCCAACACCAAAGGATATGTCTGGCGGAAATCCAATACTCGCTCACCATCCAAATAACACCATTCCTAGAGTAAAGCATGGAAGTGGTAATATCCTGTTATGGGGGTGTTTCTTTGCAGCAGGGACTGGAGCACCTGTCAGAATAGAAGACAAATTAATAAGGCAAAATACCATCAAATTCTTGAGGAAAATCTGCTGCCCCTGCCAGAAAAATGTCAATAGGAAGAAGGTTTACTTTCCAACATGACAATGACCCAGAGCACACAGCAAAAATTACCACACAGTGGTTGAAGGAGAAAAGGGTACATGTCCTTGCATGGTCTAGCCAGAGCCCAGACTTAAACCCCATTGAAAATCTGTGGAATGACTGCAGTCCACAAATGGTCAACATCAAATTGAACTAAATTTGAGCAGTTCTGCAAAGGAAAGTGGGCAAATATTGCAAAGTCTAGATGTGCAAAGTTAGTAGAGAAATATCCCAACAGAATAAAGACTGTCATTAAAGCAAAAAGTGGTTCAAATAAATACTGACATAAGATTCTTTTTCCAACTCAGTGATTCTGTTTTTTATTAAATTTATTTTTTTCCAGACATTTTGGTGATATATCTTTAACTTTGGATGTTATAAGTGGCACTAGTAAATACAGCTGGATAAAACACAAACTGTGCCTTTCTTCATTTAAAGCGGGAGTTCACCCTAAAAAAAAATGTTAACATTAGATTCATGCTCATTTTGTCAAGGGGAATCGGGTTGTTTTTTTCAAAACAAAGCAGTACTTACCGTTTTAGAGAGCGATCTTCTCCGCCGCTTCTGGGTATGGTCTTCGGGACTGGGCGTTCCTTCTTGATTGACAGTCTTCCGACAGGCTTCCGACAGTCGCATCTATCGCGTCACGAGTAGCCAAAAGAATACGAACGTCGGTGCGGCTCTATACGGTGCCTGCGCACCGACGTTCGGCTACTTTCGGAAAATCGTGACGCGATAGATGCGACCGTCAGAAGCCTGTCGGAAGACTGTCAATCAAATAGGAATGCCCAGTCCCGCAGCCCATACCCCGGAAGCGGCAGAGAAGATGTATCTCTAAAACAGTAAGTACGGCTTAGATTTTAAAAAAACTACCCGATTCCCCTTGACAAAACGAGCATCAATCTAATGTTAAAAATTGTAATTTCCGGGTGAACCTCCACTTTAAGGCTGCGAGGCAACAAAATTTGATTATTTTAAAGGGGGGTGATTCTTTTCTATATCCACTGTACATTCGAATCTCCGAATCATGCACATTTTGTCTGAATTTCAATTTGTAGCTAATCAAATCACACATGTCTACCAGTGAGCGCTGGAGGGGCAGAGCACAGAATGGTGACTGACAATCACCAGCTCTCTGCTCACTGAAGACCAAAAACTGAGCATTCTCGGTAGAGGCAGTGGGGAACAGCCTAGGTAAACCTGTATGTTCTTTTTTTTAAAACCCACACTTCTCTTTTAATTGTAACCAAAAGTAGGTAGACATTCTATTATTCTCAACCAGACATCATAGTTACATAGTTAGTCAAGTTGATAAAAGACACAAGTCCATCTAGTTCACCAATAAAAATTTAAAAGTCATACAATCCCATGTACACAAAAACCCCAGCAGAGCATGATCCAATTTGCTACAGCAGGGGATAAAAAATCCTTCCTGAGCCCCCAAGAGGCATTTGGATATTCCTTGGATCAACTTCATTAAGTTATAATAAGATCCCTTTCACACTGGGGAATTTTTCAGATGCTTTTGGGCTAAAAAATAGCGCCTGTAAAGTGCCTGAAAAACATTTCCCCTGCAGTCTCAGTGTGAAAGCCTGAGTATATTCACACTGAGGCGATGCTCTGGCAGGAAAAAAATAGCGGCGCTTTACCACCGACACTTAGGTATGAAAGCACCCTTATGTCTCGAACACGTCCCGATGGGATTCCTCTCAAACCTGCATACACGCGTTTTAGGTCAAATACCGCCCGTCCAAAGCGCGGTGACGTGCACCACGTACAACGGGACTATAAAGGGGAAGTTCCATTCAAACCGTGCCACCCTTTGGGCTGCTTTTGCTGATCCTCGTGTTAGTAAAAGTTTGGTGAGAGACAATTTGCGCTTTTCAGGACAGTAGTTTAGTGGCTTGAAACGCCAAATGCTTGTAACAGCATTTAAACATGTCTAAACACGATAACTAGCGTTTATAAGCTTTTTCGTTTTATAGGCGTTGTCAATGGGGAAACGTTTCTGACAAGAGAGAGAGAGCAAAACGGACATTTTTAACCGTTGGTTACTAGTTGTCAAGTTCCAGCGTTCAGAAGAGGTTTTCAAGCGTCCTGTGTACATGGAGCCTTAGAAGTTCATACATTCCAGAAAAAATCTCCATCCTGTTCCTTCATTTTTCTCGTTGTTGCAGACAAAAAATTATTTTTGGTTTGACCTCAAACCATTATAAAAACAAATAAACGTTCTTACAATAAAAAATGTCAAACAAAATGCTACTAGTGTACACTCAGCTTTAGGTTGTGACATTGCAGATTCGGTTGTTTTACAGTCACAAAGGGTAGACATTTTTCTTTTTTGCACGTATCCGATATATATGGAGGGATAATGAAGCAAAAATAAAAATAAATGTACACATTAAAGCTGAATTCCAGGTATGAAAATTTTTACATTGACCAGCTTAAAGCGGAGCTCCACCCTAAAGTGGAACTCCCGCTGATCGGAACCTTTCCACCCTCCAGTGTCACATTTGACACCTAAAGACAGGTATTTGCACCCACTTCCGGCCACAGTCTGCAGGCAGACTGCGGGCAGGACGTCACCTCCCGTCCCCGCCCCCCCGTTGTGTTCTGGGAACACTCGGCTCCTAGAGCACAGCGGGAGCCAATCAGCAGGCACAGCGCAACTCGCTCATGCGCTGTAGGGAACTGGGCAGTAAAGCTGGAGCACTTTACTTCCTGGTTCCCTCACCGAGGATGGCGGGGGGCAGCAGAGTGACGAGCGATCGCTCGTCCTCTGCTGCGGACGGCGCTGGACTCCAGGACAGGTAAGTGTGCCGATATTAAAAGTCAGCAGCTGCAGTATTTGTAGCTGCTGACTTTTAATATTTTTTTTTTCAGTGGACATCCGCTTTAAACCAATGTACGTATGCATGTTCCCTGCAATGATTGCCGCTAGCTTCCAGGTCCTGTGCCAAGCAGCTGCAACACAGGAGGTTGCTCACTTGGCACAGGTGACATTCAGAGAACACTCTGCATTTTCTCAAATAATTCAAAACATTCTCTGATTGAATGAGGTGAAGATTGTGATGTCAATGCCCCTCCTTTCCACCTCATTTAATCAGACCATTATTTGAGGAAATAGAAAGTGTTCTCGTGATGGAGCTGACGAGCGACCTCCTGCGTTCACTAAGCAACAGGGTAGACAATCGGCATGGGATCCATTGCATTGGCTGTAGTAAAAGTGTATAGTGATTTCAAGCTTTTACGGGGATTATACAGGTATGGAACATACATACTTACATTGGTCCAAGCTGGATCAATGTAACTATGCAAAAATATTGATTCAGCTTTAAAGCTACAAATAGTTGTTACATTTTGGATATAGCAGGGAAGGATTAAAGTATCCTTTAAGTTTTTATTTGCTCTCTGTGTCCCTATTGAAAGATTTCTCTCCACTTTACGCATAGTAACCAATCAGCTTCTCAATTAAGCTTTGACAATAAAACCTAGAAGCTGATTGCACATTTTTCTGTGTGCACCAGTTTTAGTAAATCTCCCCCAATTTTAGTAGTGCAGGGGAAGGCTTAGAACTTCTGCCAATGTTTTTTATTGCTGTCTTTGCATCTCTGTTCCAATGACAACTGCACCCTATCTCTTGTATGGATATCACAGGGAGAGTAGGTGAGGGGAAGTCTCAGGGTGTCACAGAAAGATAACCCAGATGGATATATTGCTAGACTTGCCAAGCTTCACAAGTTTGTTGCACAATTGCAGCAAGTCTGCGGCAAGTTCTGGTTCAGTTATTTTGTGTGATAGTCATCCCACCACAGGGGTCACTGTAGCTGAATTTGGAAAAGTGTCAACTAGAACTTGTGCTTCAAGTGTTCTGCAAGTGTACAACTTGCCAGTGAAAATGTGCAGCACGTTAAAGCGGTAGTAAACCGCTGGCTTTTTTTCTAAACCTGCAAAGAGGACTCCGGCTATGTGAGTGGCCAGGGCCTTTTACGGCACAGGACTCTGAAGGCACTGGTGACGTCACCAGCTGCATCTAAAGTGAATACCGTATTTATAGGCGTATAACGCGCACCGGCGTATAACGCGCACCCAAATTTTAAGAGGGAATTTTCTGGAAAAAACACATTTTTTAATTAAAAAGCTTTGAAGCAATCTAAGGGTCTCAGGGAAGGAGGGGGACGAGCGCCCGCCGGAATCACGCTGTCATCGCCTGTCTCACACACATACCTCACATACCTCACATACCTCAGAGGGGAAGGAAGGGGACGAGCGCCCGCCGGAATCACGCCGTCATCGCCTGTCTCACATACCTCACATACCTCAGAGGGGAAGGAGGGGGACGAGCGACTGCCGGAAAAATCACTGAGCCGTCATCTCACTCGGCTGTCACGTCACACATGCACAGTACCGCCTCCGCCATTGGCATAGGACCATCTCCTGCGGAGGCGGGACTGTGCGTGTGTGACGTGACAGCCGAGTGAGAGCCGAGAGGAGATGGCGGCTCGGTGATTTCCAGCGGGCGCTCGTCCCCCTCCTTCCCCTCCGAGGTATGCTATCTGCATATAACGCGCAACCACGATTTCCCCCTGATTTTATGGGGAAAAAAGTGCGCGGAATACGCCGATAAATACGGTATCTCTTAAATGGTGCATGTTTTGGCGATATTTACAGTACCTATAGGTAAGCCTTATTATAGGCTTACCTATAGGTAAAAATCATGCATGAGATGTATACTCCCACTTTAACAAGACTTACAATTTAACACTGCAACAAATATGTGGCAAGTTATCCTTGCTATATGGGGGGAAAAAACCCAACAGAAATTTTAACTTTCCACTTTATCTAAACCAAAAAAAAATAAAACTTTTGTCTGGAGTTATCTTTTATTTTAAAACTCAACATTAAGACAGCTATACTTTGGAAAATCTTGTTATCCATTGGACCAAGGTTTCTTCTACATAGAATAAACTTAAAAAAAAAAAATTAACTGCGCTCCAAATAAAGTGCATGTGCATCCATAAACATCAATAAACATCAATTTAGTGACAAGTGAATGAAGTGCTATAAAGTTCCAAAAAGTATCATTGTAGATAAAACGTGAAGTCCCATAAACACTCTGTAATATCCAAAAATGCATTTGTGTTTAGAAACACCCGTGACTTAGTGTGTCCTCTCTTCATCAACATTCATGCGTGCTTCCTAGCATGTTGACCCTCATTACAGGTAGTCAAAGACAGCAAGGTTGTATGTATCCTCTTGACGAGAAGAACAGCCTGGGGCAAATATCGCTGACATTGCTCCTAGATTTCAAGGTACTTGTACCTGCTCATGTAGAGGTAAATAAGAAGCCTCTCATGGTGTAGTATATCCCCCAAAAATATAAAAAACACACTACAGCGTGTGAAAGATTCATATATATATCATATGCAATACAGGGGACGCCGTATTTGGGCTCCACCTGTGTTACAAGAAAGCGGAAGTTTTTTCAGTTTATTCATTGTTAAACCCTCAAGATTTTTCACCTAAATGCATTCTATGCATTAAGGTAAAAAACCTCCCGAGATGCAGCTGCACCCCAGAGCCCCCCTTTTACTTACCTGAACCCGGTCTTTCCCACGACGGGGACGAGCACACCAGCTCCAGTCTTGGGTCCTGATTGGATAGATTGATAGCAGCGCAGCCATGGGGGGCGAGGCCGAGTCCTGCTGTCTGTGTCAATAGATGCAGCAGCAGGACTCAGGAGTCCCCCAAGGGAAATTGCTCTCCAACTGGGCAGAGCGACCCCAGAAGAGGAGGATCGGGGCTACTCTGTGCAAAACCAACTGCACAGAGGAGGTAAGTATAACATGTTTGTTATATATTTTTTTTTTTAAACAAACCTTTAGATATACCTTTTAGCTTTATAATGTTTTGTTTGGAACGGGAGGACCCCCCACCATGCCAACATCCAATAGTTCTATGAAAGGGTTAAAAAGAATACAAACTCTATTGCAGACTTTGTGGGCATAACATGAGGCAGTAAATTATAAAATACATATCTTTATTACAAAATAGTTAAACAGACACCCTTTACTTGACAGGGTCAACAGATACCCAATAATAAATTACACAGAAAAGTGATGTTTTATCAATAGGTTGGGTCCAAAATCTCCTCCATGTTGCCTTGTCAATGTATTTTGCAATATTAATTGCTTTCTTAGGACATACTGGCTACGTACTGCTTGGCGTTGAAAAACAGTAAGGGGGGTAACACAACAAAAAAACGGACTGGGAGCTGATTCAAACCATCCACAGACCAAATTCTAAATATTGAGGCATAAAATTATCCTATGATACACCCTGAACAGGGGAAAGGAAAGAGGAATCCAACCTCTAAGGCAGGGGTGTCAAAATCAATTTCATCGTGGGCCGCCTCAGCATTATAATTGCCCTCAAAAGGGCCGGTTGTCTCTGTAAGATTAGATGTCCAGTGCATCCCCTCCCCTTACATTAGATGTCAAGAGCCACCCCACCATCAGAAGTTGAGTCCCCCACTCCCCCTTACATCACAGTGTACCCACCTTTCCTTATGCTGCTGCTGGGAAGAAGCTGGATGTATTGCTTGGAAAGCAGAAAGCAGCTGCAGGAGAGGTGCGAGGGCCACTTGAAATGGCCTGGAAGGCCGGATTTGGCCTGCGGACCTTGTGTTTGACACCTGTGCTCTAAGGCGACCAAGTGAACCAGTTGTAGTGAAATAAAATAAATCACTGTAAACTTAATACCAAGGGTAGACAAGTCAAAAATCGAAAATTTCACTTGTAGTTATCATAGATCGTCTTAAAATAACCCTTTTGAATGTCAAACCAATAGCCAATCAGTCGGGAGAAGCCTTCCAGTATTGTGTGAGGGTTTCCTTGCCTGCGAACTCAAAAATGCAGCCAAACCCAACCCTAAGGCTGTGTACACACGGTCGGACAAAACCGATGAGAATGGACCGAGGTTCAGTTTCATCGGTCCAAACCGACCGTGTGTATAGCCCATCGGTCTGTTGTCCTTCGATCCAAAATTTTAAAACATGCTTCAAAATCGAACCGATGGCCCGCTGCCCGATCGGTCCAAACTGATGGTTAGTACAGAAAGCATGGGTTCAAAACCCGCGCATGCTCAGAATCAAGTCGACGCATGCTTGGAAGCATTGAACTTCGTTTTATTCAGCACGTTGTGTGTTTGACGTCACCGCGTTCTGACCCGATCGTTTTTTGGAACGATGGTGTGTACCCACTTCAGACCATCAGGCCACTTCAGCGGTGAACCGATGGAAATGGCCCGTCGGACCATTCTCATCGGTTTGGAACGACCGTGTGTACGCGGCCTAAATCACCCGGCGGAATTCAAATTTGGCGGGTAGGGGGCTTGTATCATTTAAATGAAGCGCGTCCCCACGCCGAACGAACTGCGCATGCGCCGTCCGTAAAATATCCCAGTGTGCATTGCTCCAAATGACGTTGCAAGGACGTCATTGGTTTCGACGTGAACGTAAATGACGTCCAGCCCCATTCACAGACGACTTACGCAAATGACGTAACTTTTTAAAATTTCGACGCGGGAACAACGGCCATACTTAACATTGGCTGCGCCTCATATAGCAGGGGCAACTTTATGCCGGGAAAAGCCTAACGTAAACGTTGTAACTTTACTGCGTCGGCCGCGCGTACGTTCGGGAATTTGCGTATCTAGCGAATTTGCATACTCGACGGGGAATCTGACGGAAGCGCCACCTGGCGGTCAAAAGAAAAATGCAGTTAAGATCCGACGACGTAAGAGACTTACACCTGTCGGATCTAATGGATATCTATGCGTAACTGATTCTATGGACCAGACGCATAGATACGACGGGTCGGATTAGGACTTACGATGGCGTACATGGCGCTGCGCCGTCGTAAGTCCTTTAAGAATCTAGGCCCTAGTGTTTAAAGGCCCTTCAGACCTTTATGGTCTATTGAGGTGTGTTACCATGCAGTATGCTGTGCCTTAACTCATTATGAATAGGCCAACAACACACAGTAATGGACCGAAAGCTAGACCCATGGCATTTCTTTTAATGATGCATACCAGAATGCATGGCTTTCCCGTCATGGTTCACTGTAGTGCAAGATTACATAAATGGCACTGCAATGTACCACACAAAGGGCAATGCATTACAAAACACTTGTTAAAACATAGGTCTGAAGAGAGACTAAAAAATTGGGTGACCCTGCAATCCTGACATACCATGGGATGTACAGTATATTTGATAAGACCCAGTTTTTCCCAATTACACTCACTTTGAAATGTTGAAAGATTTTCTGCTCCGAGATAAATGTACTGGATTTTAGCAGGGAGTACATCTACATTTTAGAAAAAATGAATAAAATAAAAGAGTCCCACAAGCTGAATATAACGTGATATGTTTATAATAGTTACAGGAGCCAAATACAGTATATTGTGATATCTTTATTGGTATCCATATTATTCTGTCTCTTCAATCTTAATCTAGTCACTTACATTGCATTGTATGTTATGTAATGGTGGAACATTGCTGCCATCTACTAGCAACAACCAGACACTACAATATACAGGGAGGAAACAAGAATGTGCTGATGCAGAGACGGACGTGGATTTTACAAAATAAGCTCTTGTCATTAAATGTCAGTAATAACCAAACCCCTTGTCACTTTAACCTTATAACATTTGTGAGAGTGACCAAAGTTTGCTTTTTTCACATGAAAACATGACGGGTATAGATAGCAGCCCAATCATTCAACCAGCAAGTCTCACCACTGGATAAAGACCAACTTAAAACCAGCCATGGATGGTTCAAATCATCTATGATTCCAACCCCCTGTGGGCAGGCTTATTGTACCCAAGTTCATCCATCGATCGTACAACCAGCATGCCAGATTTTTACATGTGATTATTGTCAGCGGCTATAGCCACTAGCAATAATCACTGTGTTCCCCAGAAGGGACAGCTCCTTGCGCCCCCCTCCAGGAGAACACAATAGCTCCGTGGGAGGGACTGTGTTGATGGGGAAATTGAGCATTTTTCTTTTTGGCAACCCATGGTTGCAAGAAAGTAAATTGCATCATCTATGCGATTTCTCACCAATTTCACACTTTGCTGTTTTGTCTAGGGTTAAGGGCTCAGTTTAGAGCAGGCTGGCATACAGTATCTACACATCCAAACCTCTAAAGACTATAGGCACCCTAAAGAAGTTGTAAAGTCCCAAGGTTTTTCACCTTAATGCATTCTATACATTAAAGTGGAGGTTCCACCTGAAAAAAAAAATTCCACCAAAAAAAAAAATGGAAAACATATTTTTTTTACTTACCCTAAATAGCTGTTGATATGCGGAAGTGACACATCTGCCTCTTCATCCTCCGCAGTGGATTCTCTTCCTCCTCCTTCACTCGGTGTCTTCTTGTGAATGGGGCGCGCTGCATTCTGGGAACTGTGTGTGTCCCAGAAAGCAGCCTGCCCATTCACAAAGCGCTGCACTGCTCGCGCATGCGCAGTAGGAAACCGTACAGCTTCACTCCCTGTTTCCCTTACTGTGAATGGCGGCGCTTGGAGCTGCCAGGATCGAGGATCGGCCTCGGCGGGGGCTGACATCGCTGGCAGCTAGGACAGGTAAGTGTCCTTATTAAAAGTCAGCAGCTCCAGTGTTAGGAGCTGCTGACTTTTAATTTTTATTTTTTTTGCAATGGAACCTCCGCTTTAAGGTGAAAAACCTCCTGTGCTTCAGCTGCCCCCTAGACCCCCCCCCCCCCCTTTTTCTTACCTGAACCCATTTGTTCCAGCGACAAGCACAAGCCCAGCGGCTCCATTGGATAGATTGATGGCAGCAGGAGCCATTGTTTTCCCAATGAGGCAAGGCCGAGTCCTACTGTCTGTGTCAATGAACACAGAAGCAGGACTCGTGAGCACACCCACACAGGTGCCCCCATGGAAAGCAGCTCTCCATGGGCGCACTTTATGAAGAGGAGGAGCCAGAAGCACCACCAGGGGACCCCAGAAAAGGAGGAAGCAAAACCCTTGCATGGAGCAGGTAAGTATAACATGTTTGTTATTTAAAAAAAACAAAAAACTTTACAATCACTTTCAAATTGCATACCAACAAATGCAGTTAGTTTCATTTTACCAAGAACAATGCTCCATTATGTTGGAACTGTGGTTGAACCAGTTGTCTGTTATAACAGCGTGTGCACTTACAACAAACCTGATATACCCATGGATAGCTAGGGAACAATGACCAGAACAAAGACAATACCATTCTCCAGCATGTTTTTTGTGGCAGACATTCGTTTGGTGACTGTCACACTGTATCTTGTGACATGTGATATGCTTCAGGCAAATATAACAAGAATAAGTCTACTCTAGGCCATCAATGTTCCCACAGTATCGCTACCCTTAAAAATTCACAGAATGTTGTATTGTACTATTCCAAATTTTTTCTTTTATTGAATTGTTTTGTAACTGTACTGTCTCTCTTTATTTTGTGAAGTGCTGTGCAAACTGTTAACGCTATAAAAAATCCTGTATAATAATGAACACAGAATAAAGAATACTGTATTGTCAGGTGTACACACAGAGGGAGATTTACAAAAACTGGTGCACATAGAATGTAAAACAGCTTTGCATAGTAACCAATTAGCTTCTAACTTCAGCTTGTTCAATTAACCACTTGCCAACCACACACAGAGTAAATATATGACGGCAAAGTGTCTCTCTTGCACCAGATCCAGCACTTCCGGGTTTGGGGTCTTCATGCAGGCTGCCAAGGGCCCTCTCCTGCTGTGATTAGACACAGCGGGAGCTGATTGGCGGGTATGGCAGACTCAATGTCCGCCGGTGTAGTGTCACATTCCGCTCCCTATCACAGATTGCTCCGGAAGTGACGTTTTCTCGCCGCCATCTTGCTACACTCCACACTCCTGCACAGTAATGATAAAGTGAGAAGGGGGCAAGCGGACATCTTGGTACACCCTCCGGAGTTTTAGATTTCACAGTTATTTTCAACACAGTAGTAAAGCACATCTTAGGCACACATTTAACCCTTTAATTGCCCCTGATGTTAACCCCTTCCCTGCCAGTGTTATTAGAGTATATTTTTTTTAGCACCGATCACTGTATTAGGCTCTGTTCACACCTATCCGAATTGGATGAGGGTTTTACTGCATCCAATTCGCATAGCAGGAGAATGTGACTGGCTCTCTTTGGAGCCGGTTTACATATCTCCACAGCAGGTCCGTTGCGAATTGCTGGAAAAACATGTGCCTTTTTTGATGCATTTCAGGTCCGAATTCAGCCCATAATTCAGGCTGAAATCGGACCTGAAACAGTAAACCAGCATGCACCAGACCCCTGCTGTGCGACGGATGCGACAATAGTGTGAACCGACCCTTATGTCACGTACACACGGTCGGAATTTACGACAACAAATGTTCAATGGCACCTTGTTGTCGGAAATTCCAACCGTTTGTAGGCTCCATCGGACATTTGCTGTCAGAATTTCTGCAACAAAAATTTGAGAGCTGGTTCTCAAATTTTCCGACAACAAAACTTATCGGAAATTCAGAGCGTGTACACAATTCCGACGCTCAAAATTCCATGCATGCTCGGAATCAAGAAGAAGAGCCGCACTGGCTATTGAAAGTAATTTTACTCGGCTCGTCGTATATATTGTACGTCACCGCGTTCTTGACATTCGCAATTTCCGACAACATTTGCGAGACCGTGTGTATGCAAGACAACAAAAAATGCATGGTTTTGTTGTCGGAATGTCCAATCCGGTGTACGCGGCATTAGTGCCACTGGTCCCCAAAAAGTGTTAAAAGTGTCAGTTAGTGTCCCGGCTGTGCGCCACAATATCGCAGTTCTGATATAAGTCGCAGATCACCGCCATTACTAGTAAAAATAAATAAATACAAAAATATCCCCTAGTTTGCAGACGCTATAACTTTTTCACAAACCAATCAATATACACTTATTGGGATTTTTTACCAAACAAATGTAGTAGAATACATTTTGGCCTAAATTGATGAAGAAATCAGATCTTTAAAAAAAAAATTGGGTATGTTTTTATAGCAGAAAGTAAACAATGTTGTATTTTTTTCAAAATTGTTGCCATTTTTTTGTTTATAGCGCAAAATATAAAAACCGCAGTGGTGATCCAATACCACCAAAAAAATGCTCTATTTGTGGGGGAAAAAAATACTTCAATTTTGTTTAGGTACAGCGTTGTACAGCCCTGCGGCTGCGCAGATTGGGAAATGTCTCATTACCTGTGATTAGCGCTGCGGAGTGTCAGCTTCCTGGCGGGCATGGGCACGTGAAGTTTTTGAACACGCCTGAGCTCATCCTTACCCGCAAGTCCAGCTGGAGTCCCAGAGCCCAGTGCTGGAATGAGTTAATTTATGCATGCATTTTACAGGGGTGCGTCGATTACCAGGGAACCTCCCCCACACCTCCCCCTCCTGCAGGGAGTCCGGGACAACCACAGCCAGCCCCTGGGCTGGCAAATATTAGAGCAGATGGCAAAACTTTGAGCCTCACCCACCTGCTGCTGATTGGAGTGGGGACTGGAGGCGGGACTGACCATTTAACCCAGGCAGGAAAACATAACTCCGGCCCTGCCCACCTGCTGCTGTTAAGAGAACAGCGAACTCAGAAAGAAACTGTTTAAGCAACACCCACTTTTTCCTGTGGCACGCATAGCATGTCTCTGCCTCCCTTAAAGTGGATGTAAACACGATTTCATGAAATCTGACCAAAGCACCTATATCTGTAGTGTTTTCTTATCTCTCTCCAAAGCCCTAAGGCCCCGTACTCACGACCAAACATGTCTGCTGAAACTGGTCCGCGGACCAGTTTCAGCAGACATGTTTGGCCGTGTGTAGGCACGAGCGGACCATTTTCGGGCGGATCGGACAGGTTTCCAGCGGACAACTGTTTCCTGGACTTGCTTTAAAACAGTCCGCTGGAAACCTGTCCCCCCGACATGTACGGTCGTCTGTACAGACCTACCGTACATGTCCGGCCGCCCGCCATCCCTCGCATGCGTCGAATGACTTTGACGCATGCGTGGAAGCATTTTAAAAGGCAGGCCGCCCACGTCGCCGCGTCATCGACGCGGCGACACCGCGGACACGCCCCGCGTATTGTTTACGCGCGGACTTCTGTTCGATGGTGTGTACAGCCATCGAACAGAAGTCCCCGGGCAGACATGTCCGATGAAAACGGTCCGCGGACCGGTTTCATCGGACATGTCTGCTCGTGAGTACTCGGCCTTAGTCTTGTGACTTTCTGCTGCTCCGTTTTTTCTGTTATTAGCATGATAACTTCTGACAAGTTCTCAGACACAGGAGATAAAAGCAGTTGGCAATTTGTGTTGGGGTGGGTGCTATAAATAGATTAGCAGAGAGCTGGTTTATTCACAGCACAGCTCTGTACATTCTTTACTTTCTTTGCCTATGTGGAGTTGGGGTGTGCGTCAGGGACATGCAGTGAGGGAAGACAGGTGAGGCAGAGCCATGAACATAAAAAAATTATCAACTTCAAGGGTGGTAGCTCGGCGACCTAGGGTCATAGAGACCCCAAATTGGGGCTCCTACAACCTATGGTTCCGGAGATACAGGCTCCTTGTGCATCCTGTCAAAAGCTACATACAGAGCTACCAGTTTACATACAAGCTGGCACACTCTGGTTGCAGCAGACTGAGAGGATGAGCTCACAGTGCCTCTCCTCACTTATTGTCAGAGGTACTGAGATCAAAGGACAGCTTGGAGTCTTGGACCAATGGTAAAGTACCATTTGCCCAAGCTGTCCAAAAAAATGCTGCAGTGGAGGCACACCTCTCATTGCAGTGTCATAGAAGGGGGAATGTGTCTAAAAGACAAATGCTCCCTTCCAGCCCAGCCCTCTTAACTACAGGGAAAAATCATGGGTTTATGGCTATAAGATTTACCCACAATCCCATGTTTTTCTTACACAGTTAAGAGGAAGAATGAGAATCTGCTGCTGCTAAAAAGGTACTGTTATAATCAAGCTAAATCATATATTATTATGCTATATGTTATAAAATAATAATTTATTCTTTATCTATGTACTGTGGAATTACTGGTTGGAAGTTATAACTTCAAAGCCACCTGCTTCAGTACAGTTTTTGAAAATATAGTAAATCACCTTAAAAACAATATATAATAATTATTTGTATATTACTTATGGTAATTAAACCCTTGCCACCCAGGCCAATTCTGACACTTCTCTCCTATAACCCCCAAACATTATATATATTGTTTTATCAGACACCCTAGGGCATTAAATTGTGGTCATTGCAACTTTTTATTTTACACAGTATTTGCGCAGCAATTTTCAAAAGCATTTTTTTGGGGGAAAGAAACAGTTTCATGAATAAAAAAATTTATAAATAAGAAAAACACTAAAGTTAGCCCAATTTTTTTGTATACTATGAAAGATGTTATACTGAGCAAATAGATACCTAATTGTCATGCTTTAAAATTACGCTTACTTGTGGAATGGCTCCAAACTTCAGTACTTAAAAATCTCCATAGGCAATGCTTTAAAAAAATGTACAGGTTACATGTTTACTAGAATTATTGCTCTCGCTCTAACATTCGCGACGTATGTAGCCTGTGCATATCTGGCTCTGATACTAGCCAGTGCCTCACCGGTCACTGACCTCACCGCACAACCCTGGTGTGCACCTTTCCTCCAATCACTGGTCACACAGTGTATGACAAAAATCCACTCCCACTGGTGAACAGAAAGAAAAAATCTCTAACATGATGTGCACTTTCTAAATAATATATCAAGCTGAAGACAGTAGATATACATGTAAAACTTATGTAGGGTGATTTGTTTCATCCCTGTGTATCATCTGAGGCTAGAGGTGTTCAAAGGTTTAGTGTTGAGGGATCTGGACCACTTGAAACCGAAAAGACAGGTCAACATAAAACACATTCAGGAGGGTATCGATATGCTAGAGAAACGTAAAGATATCGTTATAAGACCTGCTGACAAAGGAGGTGGAGTGGTTATTTTAAGCAAGACTTTTTATCATAACCAGATTTCTGACATGTTGGCTGATAAATCCACATACAGCCTACTTGATCAGGACCCCACTAAACCTTACAGAAAACAACTACTAGCATTGGTGGAGAAGGGTTCCCGATCGGGTGTCCTTTCATCAAAAGAGAAAAATTATCTGACACCTGCTAGTAGTAAGGTCCCAACCATTACACTCTATCAAAGATACACAAGTATTCCCCTGAATCTCCGGCAGAGACCAATTGTCAGTAGCATTAACTCCATTTCTCACGATGGACAGTATCTAGACACCCTTCTTACAAAAGGAGTGGTAAAAATGACCTAAATCGGTATTTAAAAGATACTAAAGACCTGCTACTATGTCTTCAAGAAATCACTTTAGAGGAGAATGCACCATTTTACTGGTTACCGCAGATGTATCGTCTCTTTACTCCATCATACAACATGATTATTGCATTACTTGCCCTAAATTGGGCACTGAGTCAAAGAGACGATTTACCCACATAATGCAAAAAGTTTTTATTGGAAACGCTCTAGATTTTGCTCTCACATAACTTTTTTGGTATAACAGTTGTTTTTTATTCACGAAAAAAGAGGAGTTTGCTATGGGCGCTAAGTTCGCACCAAGCATCGCAAACCTTTTTATGGCTGAATGGGAGGACAAGGTGATTTTTAAAGACAGACGGAGTGAATTATTGTTTTATAAACGATACATAGATGATTTGTTTTTTATTTGGGCAGGTACTACTGATTCACTTTTAAACTTTTTAAATGTTTTAAATAACAACAGTAACAATATTAAGCTCACCTCTGAATCCAACACTACTGAAATCAATTTTTTAGATGTAACTATATACCGACAAGGAACCAAGCTGGCCACTAAGGTATTTTTCAAACCAACGGATAGAAACAGTTATCTTCCTACCACTAGTGGCCATCATCCTCTATGGAGTAAAAATAACCCAAAGGACAAATATGAGGGTTTAAAAGGAACTGTACGGAAGAAGAAAACTTAATATACAGTCAAAAATTCTAACTGAAAGGTTTTGAAGCCAGAGGTTATCCACCCTGACACCATGCACAAACTGGTAGAAGAAATACGCACTATACCCAGAGAAACATGTTTACAAACTAAACAGCCCAGCAACGAACCAATGACAAACACAAAGGAGTGGGGTTTTCTGTCTCAATACCACTCCCAGTATAAAGAGGGTTGAAGAAATCTTCAATCAACATTGGCATATATTATTGCTTGATAAAAAACTGGGACCGCTTCTACCCCCCAAACCTCAGTTTATTTATAAAAAAGCCCCTAATCATGGTGATCGAGTGGTAAAAAAGGTACTTGACCCTCCCGCTAAACCAGAAACCTTTTGGAATCAAAATGGATTCTTTGCATGCAGAAAGTGTAAACCATGCAGGGAAGTCACACAAACGATGAGGGGTCTGGAAAAATTCAGTTGTCCAACCAACAACACAGAGATCTGAGAGAGTTTATTACGTGCAACACTGATCATGTTGTATACGCACTGAAATGCCCTTGTGGCCTACTCTATATCGGAAGGACCAAGAGAAAAATGAGAATACGGGGTGATGGAACACATTAATAACATAAAGATAGGATATAAAGACCACAATGTGTCCCTCCATTTTAAATTGAAGCACAATCAGGATCCAGCCGGACTACAATTTTGGGAGTCCAACATGTAATGCAAAACTGGAGAGGAAGCCATAGAGTTCGTGAACTATCAAAATGTGAAACAAAATGGATTTACTTGACCGAATCGCTTGCTCCTAAAGGCATGAACATGAACTGGACATTAACTGCTTTATAAGCGACACATAAGCCATTATCCAAATAGAGACTGGCTCTCCAGAATCCTGTATTATGATATTGAGCACATTGAGCTCTTTGACTAGTCACTCATGTCTCTCTGGATTAAACATAACATACACATAGTAATATGAACTAGGCACCCTGTAGACTGAGGGTCCCTAATCACAGTGTGTTGTTATGTATTCTAATATTTTATTATTTTTAATAATGTATCATATTGATTTTATATTTTAAGGAGCCCCTTTTAATATACCTTTTTATACCTATACTGATTTTATAGATATATTTATATACACTTTTCTTTTTTATAGATTTTATATTTTGCCTATGTTTTACGTGGGCTTTATATATTTATCTATTTATGTTTGAGTGCGGTTTGTTTTATTACTGATGTCTTGGTTTTTTATATATATTGATGATTTTTTTTTTTTTTATATATATATATTGATGACTTTTATTAATTATTTGTCTATTAATCCGATGGCACAGCTATAAGGTGTCCACATTTATGTATGGATCTCTCGCTATGGCTTATACACTGTATAAAGCAAGCATCCATGTATGACATTGTACTGAGAGATTCTGACACCACAAATCTACTGGCTGATGTGATTAGGATGAGCGCGCCTGCAGTTCTCGCCATCGAGATGCGCGCGCATCCTGTCTGTCACAACATTGTGTTGATAAGCCCGGACCCATTGTGGGCAGCGGCTTCATTTCACAAAGTGCGGCTGCGCGGGACAATGAGCCTCTGAGCTCACTTCCGCCCTGTTGTTGGCACTGGCCTCACTGACGTCAGCGCGTCTGAGTGAGACCAGCGTCACTATGCTGCATCACACGTTCCCGGTCCGGATTGGACAGGGAAAGTGAGTACACGCCCCACTTCCGCCCTATGCCTGGCACGGACCTCACGATGCTTGACACGCATGCGCGGGTCAGACGCCATGACGGCATTAGGGTGGGCGGTACTTAGGGACGCTCTCCATTATTTAACAGGTCGCCGAATGTTGCAGCCACACCCTCAGACGAAGTCAGCCAATGACGAAACGCGTCAGGGTGTGGCCAACATCAGACGACCCAGAGACTGTCAGCCTGGTGGATCAGGAACAGAGGAACGCGCTGGAGCGCCAGAAACTGTTTTCCAACAGGCACAGTACATTTCATGCTTATGTTTCACTGCAATTGTGGTACGCATATATTATAAGGGGACCTGTGGGTTTGCTAATAAACTTTTTAAAACGGTAATACACTATCCAAAGTTTATATTCCTTATATGTACACAAGCAAGACACACTTAAGCAGGAGTGTGGAGAGTGCAAGGCTGGTGGCAGAGGCTGATGTATCCAATGCTGATTTTTACTCTTGGTCTGGTGAGTGCATCCCCATAAGGGGTTAATATCGCCCCCACGTGGTGAAACACAACCTCCCTGGTGATAAGAAGCACACATTGATGAAGACACTGTTTATTGCCGCTGTCCACCTGCACCATTATTTGGGATACCTATGTCACCATAGAACTTTTTTCAGAGTGCACACTCTGTTTGTAGCGCTGCTACAGTACACATTGAACTGTTTTGACTATAGTCATTTATCCATTTCTTTTGTTTACTGTCATTTACAATATCATCTGAGGCTGTTGACTTCACTGGGAATATGATAGGGTTTACATACACTTTAGGTGTTCCTCATTCTCAAGTTTGAAAGTTGGGAGGTATGCAAATGTAGCCACTAAATTTGCAATTTGACACTTATTCTCTCATTACTCTTGTACTATAGGTGAAAGAAATGTTTGAACCCTAAATAGCATTAAAGTGTTACAACCACCTACCTAGTAGCTTTGTGTTTTACAGTACTATGGTCCCCACCCATTTCCAATTTCTTCCTAAGGCAACTACTTGTGTAGAAGTCAGGCATTGGTTAGCACAGGCGCTTTCTGTAATTGTGTAACATGTTTTAGTACAGGGGTGCCCAACCAGTGGCCCAGGGGTTGGCAAGGCCCAGATTGCCCGATCCGTCATACCAGAGCAACAGTGTTGTGAATGAAGCCGGCGGTAGAGAAAGCAAGCAGCTGTGGAGCAGAGCCGCATAAGCCAATGCCTCCTGTATAGCACCGCCTCCTGCCACAGGCAGAGTGATACCAAATATGTGCATATCTGTTCTGCAGTGGTTACTGGACTGCTTTCAAACTGATCAGCAGGTGTACTGCCTACCTCCAATCTGATCCACTAAAAAAAAAAAAACAGAAGAGGATCCGCCGCGAGATTCAAATTTTTTACGTCGTTTGCGTAAGTCGTCCGCGAATCGGGATTTACGTCGTTTACGTCCACGTGGAAATCAATAGGCCCGTGCGGCGTACGTAGCCGCAATGCACACTGGGAAATGTAGGCGCCGGCGCATGCGCAGTTAAAAAAAAGGCAAAAACGTGAGGTCAAGCCTCATTACCATCAAACACGCCCCCCTCCACACATTTGAATTAGGTGCCCTTACGCCTGCCGCATTTACGCTACGCCGCCCTAAGTAGGAGGCAAGTACTTTGAGAATACAGTATACAGTACTTGCCTCACTTACTTAAGGCGGCGTAGTGTAAACACGCTAGGCTACGCCGCCTTAGTTTTGCGCGCCCCTACCTGAATCTACCCATGTATGTATTAGCAACCCTGCCTAAACACCAGGGTGCTACAAGTACCTCAATCTAGCCTGATATAATCTCTTGCTTCACTAAATTCTAGACATGTGCACTGCACTTCATTTGTTTTCGTTTCATTTGTTTTTTTTTGCTTTTTTTTTGGAAATTCGGAATTTAGAAATTCGAAGTTCCCAACTTTCACATTTAGAATTTCCGATTTTTGAAACTCTGAAAAAAGAAGACAGTAAATCAGTAAAATTCTAAATAACTAATAATAAATTATTAAATTTATAGGTATTGGAATTGCCTTTCAAATTTGGCTGTTAGTGAATGTAACAATTACGAAGTTACGAATTATCTGAAATAACGAATGCCGTATCTAAACAAATGGAATGAAACAAATTAATAATAAATAATAATAAAAATGTTTTTTTATCGTTACGTTCCATTCGTTTAGATGCAGCATTTGTTATTTTGGATAAATCGTAAATTCAGATAAATTTTTTATTTGTTATGTTCACTAACGTTTCAAATTTGAAAGGAAATTCCAATACCTAATTTCAAAAATTCAAATTTTCTAATTTCGGGGGGCGTGGCTTGCGCGAGTCCGAGATGGGCCGCTTGAGTGTGCAGCTCCGACGGAATCCCGGGGTTAACGGCCATACGATCGACTCACTGATGGTTAAGGGGCAGAACGGAGTACGATTGTGTGGAACGGAGCGGCACCAATGTTACCGCGCAAGAAGAAACACCAAAAACAGACTAAGAAGTTAGAGGACTTCTTTGCATTGCCGGATCATACAGGGGTCATGTCGCAAGATGGCGGAGGTGACGCTGCCTCATCGAAACCGTCACCATACACAGACCGGCCTGACAGTGACCCCAGCCCTCAGATCTCTACAATACATCACGATCGAGCCCAGGAGTCTCCTCATGGCAGTCCTTCCTCTCAAAGCCCTGCAAAAACGAAAAGGAGGATTGATGACGCAGGGCAAGGTCAGTGGTCAGACATGACAGTAACTAGCCAGAATTTAACAGGCCCCATGACTGCGTCATCGATATTTAATTACCCCACAGCTGGAATGCCAGTGATAGACACCACCATGAAGGAAATGTTTATTTCTTTACAATCATCCCTTATGTCTAACCTGTCTGCGATGATGAATAACTTCTCTATGGAAATTAAAGGACTGAATGACAGGGTGGACATTGTGGAAAAATAAACTGGAAGGTCAATCTGAGGTGGGTTAGTGACCTAGTTGGGTCAGTAGGGAACAAATGGAGGAAAATCTGTGGTCAGAGCTAAGTTAGCAGACCTGGAAGACAGATCAAGACGATTGTAACATAAAATTGAGAGGGGTCCCAGAGGCTGTTGTCCCGGTTTGATCTGCACAAATATGCACACGATTTGATCGCTACTTTGTTACCAGACATAACACACATAGAACGTATGGTGGACCGGATACATCGTATACCTAAACCCAGGCATTTAGAGGCCTCTGTTCCTAGAGACATACTAATGAGGATCCACTTTTTTCCTACTAAAGAAAAGCTGCTTGCTAAAGCCAGAATCTTGAAAGTTTTAGCTGACCGTATAAAGATATACAAATATATGCCGACCTGTCCTCAACACACTCTGGCTCTGAGGAGACAGCTGAAGTCTATAACAAAACTCTACTGTATTTGACATAATATAGCATACAAGTGGAAACATCCTGCAACATTGTTAATCACCAAAGATGGAACAACAATTGCAGTATCAAAACACCAGGACGGTATGAGACTTCTACATTCTTGGGGATTGGTTCCTGTGAATGCTCATGAGGAACGAAGATACAAAGAAGGATCAAGATCTGACAACAACTTACGCGAAGGCTACCTACTTCCCGGAAGAAAATGAAGTTTATTGGATGAATAATCTGTTTTCTCCCCCTTTGTTTTTATCGCTAATTTTTATCTTTTAGAAATATCTACATACAATCCCCGGTGTCTGTGTGCACCTTGTCATTCTTCTTGTTTCTGAACTTTTCCCCTCTATTAGTCGGATGATTTGTATACCCGACTTATATAGTCCCTGTTGAGTTAATGCTTAATAGGGGCTATAATATATTATTTGTTTTTTTATTGGTTATTTATTTGTTTATTTGATTGTTTATATATTTCTTTATTTATTTTATTAGCTCTATTTGGTGGTTTACATTTATTTATTTATTATTTTATTTTTGTTTTATTTTAGTTTCCCTATTTTATTTTCAATAAGTACTCGACAGAACTCATCGATATATGCTACATCTATTTTCGTGTCGACCTACGATTTCATTGAGTTTCACATTCTACCAATGAGGTTGTATTGGCTTGTGAGTAATTTTTATTATCTGAACACTAAAATTCTGTTACCATGTCCATCAGCTTCCTTTCTGTTAACGCCAATGGCTTGAACCATCCAGCTAAGAGGTCTTCTTTGTGGAAAATAGCGCTCTCAGAAAGGTGTGACGTTTCTATGTGTTCAGGAGACTCATTTTACTCTTGATAACGCTCCTCAGTGTAAACATAAACATTTTCTCAGTTTTTAAGGCTGATTTAACATGCAAACAGAGAGGTGCTTAATTGCCATACGAGACACACTGAATTTTAGTTTACTGAAATGTTACGTAGATCCTGGTGGTAGATATATTGTGTTGGTATGTACCTAGATAATATAACGTATACCATTTGTGAACGTATATGCACCAAATATAAGACAGATGCAGTTCCATAAGAGAGTTCTGAAAAAAAATTGCGAATTACAGTTGGGTCTCCTTCTAATATGCGGCGACTTCAACCTAGTCCCAGATGTGGATATTGATTCTTCCTCTGGTACTAAAAGGTTTGCTTCCCCACTGTCAAAATTCTTTTCAGAAAGTGACTTATATGATGTATGGAGATGCTACCATGCGGACGAGAGGGACTTTACATTTCATTCCCAACACCATAACACGTATTCCCGGATAGATCTTTTTATATCTGACAAGTGGCTACTTCAAAACGTGATTGATGTGCGTATCCATGATATTTTTTGGTCAGATCATGCCCCCATTAGTATCAAATTGACGAATGCAAACTCTTCTCAAAAATCTTACTTATGGCGCATGAATAATTACATTCTGCAACAACCAGATACTATAGAATATTTACATAAAAAAATTAATGAGTTATTTTCAGACAATGTAGGCTCGGTTTCTGACCCGGCGATACTATGGAACGCACATACATCTTTTGTGAGAGGTCTTTTTATACAACTAGGATCGCAAGCAAAAAAGAAACGAAACAAAAAATTTGACGATATCACTAATAGACTAAAAACGTTGGATGCATTGAATAAGAATGTTCCTTCTCCCTCCCTTTGGTCTGATATTTTCAAATTAAGGCATGATCTACGCTCCTTACTCATGGAATCTTATGACTTTAAGCTCAGAAGATTAAAAGCAAATTCCTATTCCACTAGTAATAAGGCTGGAAAGTGATGGCCAATCGTATCAAAAGATATAGATCTAAGACAGTGATTCTCATCTTGTTGACCCTGTCACTCAAGCTAAAATACTAAACCCTCTAAAAATAGCTGATGAATTTAGTTCATATTATGGCAATCTTACATCTTGATAAAAATAGCAATATCCATAAGCCATCTATTGTTGAGATTCAATCTTTCCTTTCTCAAATTGATTTACCCAAAATATCGGCAGAGAAACTTGATTTACTTAATGCTCCCTTTAATGAATTGGAATTATCAACACCATCGATTCACTCCCTAGAGCCAAAGCACCAGGTCCAGATGGTTTCACTGGTGAATACATAAAATTGTTTAAAAAATTGCTGATTCCTCATTTAAGAGATGTATTTAACCAATCTGCCTCCATTTCTTCCTTCCCGAGTGAAATGTTATCCGCACTCATAATAACACTTCCAAACCTGGAAAGACCCTACATCTCCTTCGAATTTTCGTCCTATTTCCCTACTCAACATAGACATCAAATTATACGCCAAAACAATTTCGAAATAGACTAGTAGACATACTTCCAAGCCTCATTCATATGGATCAGACTGGTTTCACCAGAGGACGTCAAGCCTTGATGCGACCAGGAGACTGGTAAATATTATACATAATGTGAAAAATACGGGGAACGCCTTCTCTGCTTCTCTCTTTAGACGCAGAGAAGGCGTTTGATAGGATTAATTGGAATTATTTAATGTTGCCCTCTACTCAAACCCCAATGCGCGTGTTTTGGCTTCCAATTTATTATCTCGACCTTTTTCTATCTCCAATGGTACTAGACAGGGTGCCCTTTGTCCCCCTTAATTTTTACTTTACTAATGGAGCCCTAGCTGAACACATCCGATCTAACCCCAAAATATCGGGAATAACTATAGGATCACAAACTCATAAGATAAGTCTATTTGCTGACGATGTGATTTTAATGCTGACCTGCCCATTCACTTCCCTAACTGAAATACAAAATATATTATTGAGATTCAGTATGATATCCTATTATAAAGTAAATGCTTCTAAATCTTCAATCCTTGATATAGGAATAGACACAGTAATGAATAATCTTTTACAACACCAACTTCCCTATTCCTGGGCGGATTCTGACATCCCATACTTAGGTATACATTTGGACCAGATCTACTAAATTATTATTTATGCATAACCATGTACCCCTTAAGGAGAAACTGCAACTAGACTTAATAAAATTGGAAAAACATGAATTCTCATGGTGGGGTAGGCTTTCGGCGTTCAAGATTATTCATCTCCCTCAGGTCTTATATATATTTCGGTGTCTACCCATTCCAATACCCTTGAGTTTTTTCAAAACACTTCAATCAATTCTTTCGAAGTTTATATGGAAAGGTAAGAAATCCAGGTGCGCTCACCATAAGCTGATAAAGCACAGAATGTGGGGAGGTGCTGGTTACATTGATTTTCAGGACTACTTTTATAGCTCAGTATTAACACAATTAAAGGAGTGGTTTCGATCATCCCCAACAACAACCTGGGGATTGATTGAATCTTCCTATTGCGTCCAAGCACCGACTAGACTTTGGTTGTTCGAGCACAAATAGGGTTTAAAATCCCTTCACATCTTCACCAACTATGAAGGTTTCCATTTCAACATGGCTTAAATTTTTGAAATCACGGAGGAGTCGGTTCCAGGGTTAGAATAGACACTCTCTTTAGTGTATTACGGCTCGATATGAACCAAGTTTCTCTAGTTCAATGGGAAATCTCAAGGTGTTGTTCTTATTCAAGATCTTTACTGTGGAAATTAAATTAATCTTTTGAATGCATTGAATCCGAATATTCTATACCTCAAGTATGCCACAGTCAATATAAAAAAATAAAACCAATATTTGAATAACCTAAAATCTAACGATCTTTACATTTGTGCATATGCATGGAATTTTTTAACATCTCATAGTTGAAAACAAAAGGTATCTCACTCTTTTACAACTTACTACAGGAAAAAAAGGGCTTTTCAAGTTTTCTTCCCACTTACAGTGGGGAAAAAGATTTGGGACGTTCATATACATGTGACCAATGGAGTATTGCATGTAGATTGAACCAATCGGCCTCCAACTGCACCTCATTATGGGAACTGTCAGTCAAAATAACTTTAAGATGGTATTATACACCCAACGTCTTATCCAAATTTGGTAGTCAACACTCAGATGAGTGTTGGAGACTGTGTGGAGCTAGAGGAGACATACTCCATGTTCTCTGGAATTGCCCTAAATTAAAGGTTTACTGGAGACAAATATTTGAGATTTTATCGAGTATGGCAGAAACTATAATAAACCCTGATCCGGGATTGGCTTTATTGTCCCTGGGTATGGACAGTTTTCAGGTCACCCAGCGCAATTCGATTGTCCACCTACTCCTTGCCGCCAGGCTATCAATCACCAGGAGATGGAAAGATTCTTGTCCCCCATCTGTGATTGAAGCTATTGATCTTACAAATCTCCATATGACATATGAACACTTATTGGCTATATCCCAGAATACTTTACATAAACATAATATTAAATGGACCCCTTGGAAACTATGGTTCGACCACAATGACTGAATGCCTAATTTGATTTTCGTTTTCTAGAAGCTTCCTTTTTAAATGAGTTCTTGCATTTGCTATGCGGCCTATAAAACATGGTCGTTAATGTTAGATATTAATGTTAAATATTAATCAATTTTATTTTCCATTTTGAATGTTCACTGTTTTAATTTATTACTAGTTCTCGGAACAACTATGATTTGATGTGCTACCTTTGTAATTCATGGTTTTCTTTCCTCTATGGAATATTACAGACAAATTAATTCATTTATTTCTACGTTGTTTTGCTGATGTCAAACAATGTTGTGTAATTTTGATTGGAACTTTCCCTTGCATGACATGGCTATTGTATGAAACTTAAAAAACGAATAAAAACTATTGAAACAAAAGATGTTCTAAATTTCCTAACTTTGAATTTTCAAATTTCCGCTTTTCGAATTTCTGGATTTTCGAATTTGGGAATTTCGGACTTTGGAATTTTAGAATTTTCAAAAATCCGAAAAAAAAGAAAGATAATCAATAAAATTCAAAATAATAACTATTAATACCTATTAAATTATATGTATTGGAATTCCCTTTCAAATTTGGCTGTTAGTGAATGTAATGAATACAAATTTATCTGAAGTTACGAATTATCCGAAATATCGAATGCCGCATCTAAACAAATGGAATGGAACAAATTAATAATATATAATAATAATACGTTTTTATTATTATTTATTATTCGATCGTTACGTTCCATTCGTTAAGATGCGTCATTCGTTATTTTGGATAATTTGTAACTTCGGATAAATTCGTATTTGTTACATTCACTAACAGCCAAATTTGAAAGGAAATTCCAATACCTATAATTTAAGTTAGTAATAGTTAAAAGTTATTATTAGTTATTATTTCTTTTAGAAATTCTTTCGAATTTTCAGATTTTCATTTTTACTTTCGAATTTCTGAATTTCAGATTTCCGAAATTTCAGATTTCCGAAATTTCAGATTTCCGAAATTTCAAATTTCCGAAATTTCGAATTTCCGAATTTCAGATTTCCGAAATTTCGAATTTCCTCATTTCGAATTTTCAATCTGTCATTTATTTGGATGACATTATTATCTTTTTTTGGATCTTTAAAGATTATATTTGCCATCTCAAACAGGTCTCCCAAAGGTTGATGCAATACAGACCTAAATTGAAACCCAGAAAATGTAATTTTATGGGTAACCAGATACAGTACCTGGGCCATGTTGGAGGAAAGAAAGATTACCGCTCCAGGTGGGTATGCTGACAATCAGTAGCTGCTCAGGAGGCCAAGAGTGCTGGCAATGCACGAGGCAAAATGTAGAAAGGATGGACAGCTGCACCTCCTAAAAAAACCTTAGGTTGTCTTTATTTTTAAAAAACAGTGGGTGGAAAATGCACTACAAATAACAGCAAAGGGTGGGGACAGCCTACGCGTTTCGCACTGCGATTAGTGCTAGCCATGATTTTCTTTTCTTTTTTTCGGATTTTTGAAATTCTAAAATTCGAAATACGAAATTCCCAAATTCGAAAATCCAGAAATTCGAAAAGCGGAAATTCGAAAATTCAAAGTTCGGAAATTTAGAAAATTTGAATTTTTGAAATTAGGTATTGGAATTTCCTTTCAAATTTGAAACGTTAGTGAACGTAACAAATAAAAAATTTAATCTGAATTGACGATTTATCCAAAATAACAAATGCTTTTTTTGGAGGTGCGGCTGTCCATCCTTTCAGCTTCTACACATGGGCCATGTTGTTGAAGCTACAGAGGTATTCCCTAATTCGGCTAAGATTTAGGCAGAATGGAATTGGTTGGTCCCAAAAACAGTGACAGAACTGCACACACTGAGGCTGATACAGTACTACCAGCATTTTATCTCCATGTTTGCCCAGATTGCCCCTCCTCTCAGCCAGCTGTTATGTAGACAGTCCACTCAACAAAAAGGTAAAACATCTCCCCAGTCCAAATGGCAAGAATATCAAGGGGAAGCTTTTATAGCATTCAAAGAATGGCTAACCTTTTCTCCCCTCCTGGTATTTTCCGATTACATGAAGCCTGAGTGCACAGTAATGGCAATTTCCAAGGTCTTGTGGCTGTGCTTGCCCAAAAACAGGATGGGGTTGAGCATGCTACTGCTCATGCCACCAGTCAAAGTCTGCAGCTGACAGAATGTAGCCCATACAATTATAGTTGGAACTGGTCTGGGCTATAACAAAGAAGTTCTCTGAATATCTGATAGGTGGGTGGGTGGATATTTTTACTGATAACTCTCTGGCTTACCTAGAAACCACTAAACTAGGAGCATTAGAGCACTGTTGGGTTGCTCAATTGGCTCGTTTCAACTACACAATCCACTATAAGCCAGAACAACCACACCTTAATGTGGACGCATTATCCCAGGATCCCCCAGAACAACCTCAAGGGGATGTAGACCAATGTTTAGAAGTTGTTCTTTCTCAAATCAAGCAAGTGGGGAACTTGAATATGTCTGCTTTTCAGATTGAACTGCAACTCCCTTACCTAAGGTAACCCTAAGAATCCAAGGTATACAATTGGGCAGAATGGTCTAGCTTGCAACAGCAGGATTTTCATAGGCCTGGAGATTTCTTTCCAGGAATAGGAATCCCCACCTATAAGAAATGGGTCCAAGTTTCGGCCTCTGTACAACAGTTGTTTGGCCAATAGGAAAGCATGGAGCTACAGGATAGAGTGTTGTACCGACAGGCTTAAATTCCTACCGAAAAGCAAGACATCTATCAGATAGCAGGCCTGTCAGAGTGCAATGGGCACTTTAGAAAGAACCAATAGAGCACACCATTCCCTTGTGTTTTTAACGACAGCCATTTAAACTGCTGACCATGGACTTGACAGTGGTTGAAACATCTTCTGGGTTATGTTATGCGCTAGTGTTCATGGATCACTTCTCTAAATTTGCAATAGCAATTCCCACTTGGCAAACAGCCAATACCACAGCCAAGCTCTTCTGGACATATGTTGTACAGCCAAATGGTTGCCCAAAACAGATCCTTATGCCACGTACACACGATCATTTTTCAGCATGAAAAAAAAACGTTGTTTTTCAGCATGTCCAAAAAAACAACGTTTTCCCAACTTCATCATTAAAACGACGTTGCCTACACACCATCGTTTTTAAAAAATTATCTAGCAAAGCGCGGTGACGTACAACGGCACTATAAAGGGGAAGTTCCATTCGCCTTTGGGCTGCTTTAGCTGATTTCTTGTTAGTAAAAGACGATTTGCGCTTTTCTGTATGTTACAGCGTGATGAATGTGCTTACTCCATTATGAACGGTAGTTTTAACAGAACGAGCGCTCCCATCTCATAACTTGCTTCTGAGCATGCGCAGGTTTTTACCTTGTTTTAGCCCACACACGATCATTTTTTACAACTCAAAAAACGACATAGTTTTAAAACGATGTTAAAAAATTCAGCATGTTCAAATTTTTTTTTTTGTCATTTTTCAGAACCTGAAAAATGATGTGTAGCCCACACACGATCATTTTAAATTACGTTTTTGAAAAACAACGTGCCGATCATGCCGAAAAATTATCGTGTGTACGCGGCATTATAGATCAAGGTCCTCATTTTGACAGGTTTTCTCTAAACTGTGTGAGTTAACGTGGGAACATAGCAAGTGAGCATTAGCACTACTTGGTACACAAGAAGTGCAAGGACTATTGGCCACAATACATGGGTGAAGTGGTTTGGACCTATATACATATGGTACATAAATCTAGTTTATACACTTTTCTTCTTGATGTTTGGACAAGTACCTATCCCTGAGGCTGGGGGATAGGATGCGTGCCAAGAATCCCAAAGACAAGTGAGGCAAAAGACTGGAGCCTCAGTGGGAACCATTAGCTAGATTCAGGTAGCTTGCCGCAACTTTAAGGCGGCGTAGCGTATCGTATTTACGCAACGCCGCCTTAAGTCAGAGAGGCAAGTACTGTATTCTCAAAGTACTTGCCTCCTAACTTACGGCGGCGTATCGTAAATGCGGCGGGCGCAAGCGCGCCTAATTCAAAATAGGCCGAGGGGGTGTGTTTTATGATAATATGCTTTGACCTGACGTGATTGACTTTTTTTGGAACGCGCATGCGCCGTCTGCCTACATTTTCCAGTGTGCATTGCGGCAACGTACGCCGCACGGGCCTATTGATTTCGACGTGGACGTAAATGACGTAAATCCCTATTCACGGACGACTTACGCAAACGACGTCAAATTTTCAAATTTCGAAGCGGGAACGGCGGCCATACTTTAACATTACTATTCCAACTATTTTATGGAATAACTTTAGGCCTGATAAAGCGTTACGTAAACGGCGTATCTGTACTGCGTCGGCCGGGCGTACGTTTGTGAATAGGCGTATCTAGTGATTTACATATTCTACGCCGACCGCAATGGAAGCACCACCTAGCGGCCAGCCTAAATATTGCACCCTAAGATAGCCGTCCGATCTCTGTTTGAGAATAAACTTAAACTTAGGTCGGCGCAGATTCCGAGTTAGGTCGGCGTATCTACTGATACGCCAACCTAACTCTACCTGAATCTAGCTACATGTCTCTATTGTGTTGAAAAACAACCTTTCCCAAAGTTACCTGTGTACAATGTTGTGGTGAACGACCGGGAAGCAACAGATAACTTTTGCATCAGAACTTGTTGTGGCCTTGTGTTTTTGAGCCAGGTTCACCTTTTATGCCCTCTGCAGATCTTGGCGAAAGTGAAATAAGGGACTTGCCCCCAGTCTGAGAGACTCCTCTAAAGTGGTATTTACCCCAATAGAGATTCAGGCAGAAAACTCAGGGGAGGGTCAGTTGGTCCAACCTTTGATTGTAGACACTCATTGGGGGGGGGGGGGGTTTGGTTGATGGGCCCCACCTAAAGTTGATGAATAACCCTTGCATAGTGCCTGAACCATCTGTTAAAGATAGCCCACTTGAAGACAATAAAGTAATATGCCATCTTATCAGGGTTACTGGAGGCTTGATACCTGTGCAATTATGTTTTAGAAGTATTCTTGGCATTTTCTCATGCGTTTTATTGGTATGCCAAAAACAGCATCCTTAGTGAAAAAAGAGGCCATCAGTGGTGGAGAAGTTTGATAAGGGAATTTTTACCTCATGACTCATTTCTTGGTGCAGACAGTTGTCCGATTGTATGCCAAGGTCTCATGAGACCTTGGGCAGCCATCTGGGTAGAGGGCCTTATAAATAAAAATTATCTTTTTTTTTGGAAACATGAATCAGCCAAGACAGAAGTACAGTTACATCACACTTGTTTAATAAAATGGTAAACAGAGCAGTCAAAACATAGCCAGAGTTCAGTGATCGGGTAGTTGCCAAGCCAATGTCCAAGAGCCAGCAATAAAGGTAGGTACAGCAAGCAGGATCTGTATCCAGAGGGAACGTAGTCAAGCAGGTCTTCAACAGGAATGCAGGAGAAGGTGTTTAGTGATATTAAGACAGAGCAAATGAACTGGAAGGCTCTAAGTAGGCAGAGCTGACAAACATGATCATCAACAGGTGGATCACTGGAGAGCTGGCAATTAGCTGCCAGCACAGAGAAGGATGGGCTAAGCCCAGCCCTGACATTTTTGGCATGCCTGGAGTGAGTGATAGGCCAGGGACAGGTACCCACTGGTTAGGGAAGTAATTCATGCAGGGAAAGTTCCTGAAGAGAAGAGGCAACATAGAGACAACTCCTGCAGTGTGGGGTACTACCTAGTGTCTGGAATAGTGTGTGATGCCCCATACAGCTGCAACAGTATGCCAACAAGCCCACCATTCGTCCAGGGTTGTGGGGAAAGAGGCCCTTGTCCTCAAAATATGGAGACAAGGTACTTTAGCAAGGGGAACCCTGGCCAGGTACTTACCCCCATGTTGACAATAGCAAAACAAGAGTGGGGAAGGGGGGCACACTCATCCCCCTTCTTTCTTTGTCAGGCTGCATGCTTAAGGTCTGGTATGGGTTTAAGGGGACCCCTTTCACCCCATAGAATGCATACTAGACATGAATGGTTTGGAATTTGTATTTTTTGGAGGGAAACTTTGGGGGTCCCTCTTGATCTGTCCAGTGTTTTAGCTTAGGGGAATATTTGCCAAAAATACAACCCCCACAGAACAGTCGGGAATATCAAAGCTTTGCACTTACCCCATCTTTGAAGCAGGCGAGTGGTGTGTCCAGCAAGCGGCAGCTTTTTTCCCCTCCCCTAGGCATCCAATAGGATTGCCTGTCCTTTTATTTCAACCACTCGGGAAATTATCAGACCCAGCTTCCTAATTGGTGGAGAGGCTATTCAGTGTTAACATAGCCAATTCTTCATTATTCCAACACCTGGGTGTGCAATGCTCTGGAACCGGAGCCCACAGCTCTAATCAGAAAGAAAGAAAAAAAAATCTCCAGGGTCTCTTTCAGAGAATGCATGTCTGCCCATCACACCCCCCTAGAAAATCTTAAAGGGGAGTTCCAGCCTTATGTTTATTAAAAGTCAGCAGCTACAAAAAGTGTAGCTGATTACTTTTATTAAACATACCCTTACCTGTTCCACGGTCCAGCAACAGCTTTGTTCCGGTCCCTGCCACCCCCCCCCCCCCATCACCGCCGGCGCCTCCATTGCAACTGTGGGCACCTGACCGTGACAGCTTTTGGCTTCACGGCCAGGCACTCACTGTGCATGCTCGAACGACGCAGCGCTCCCGGAGTGGGCAGGCGATCACCTGGGACCTGTCACATGTCCCAGGAAGTCACACTCCTCCTGAAGCACACCCCCCACTACTTTTTTTTTTCCTCATACAGGGAATCACTCCCACTGAGCTATTGTATTACATCAGAATACACTGATCGGTGCTCGCAGCCAATGATTGCAAGAAGTGCAAAAAGCAGCCAGTTTAACTTGCTTCTGTTGGAGAGCGGTACAGCAGTCTTGAACGTTGGACAGTTGTGGCATACTAGGCTTTAGAATGAGCAGATCATAATCAGTCCTCCATTTCCTCATGGAGGAGAGGACTGACCAGGTCAGATTTCCCAAATTTAGAGATATTTATGCGCAACAGTGAAGTGTTTCAGTTTGAAGCTTACACTGCCATAATTTCAGTGTTGTAGATCAGACCTGTACAACACTTCACTTGCATTGTAAAGTGTTACAATATTTTAGACTAATTTTCTTGGTTCTTTAAAAGTGCCATGTCCTAAACTAACATGCTTAAAAAAAATACCAGTTACACTTACCGGTAGCTGTTTTTCTCTAAGTATTACAGGACGGCACCTTGAAAGTAGACTGGCTCCACCTGACAGGAAACACAATCAGAAAGAGGTTTAAAAACCCCACCCCTCCCCTCCCCGTGCACCTCAGTTCGTGATAAAGTAACCACCATTAGAGCACGGGAACCAGTATATAAAAAAATACAAACCATAATGAAGTCATCAGGGTGGGAAATAGGCCTGCCGTCCTGTAAGACTTATAGAAAAATGGAGTTAGTACTCACCGGTAACTCCTTTTCCGGTAGTCTTCCAGGACAGCCCTTGAGAGATGGAGTCTCCTCCCATCGACCCAGGAAACACATTACCAGCAGTTCAAAAGGCGGTAACCTCTGATGCCTGATCAGTCTTCCCCAAGAACCGAAGGATGGAACTGCAAAATATAACTACAACAGGTTAATACGTTTAATGCATTACCTATAAAATAAAAGGGTGGGATCGTGCTGTCCTGGAAGACTACCGGAAAAGGAGTTACCGGTGAGTACTAACTCCATTTTTCCCTAGTCGTCTTCCAGGACAGCCCTTGAGAGGATCCCCAAGTACTCACCAGATCTAGGGTGGGACCACAGCTTGGAGGACTTTCCTCCCAAAGGCTTGATCCTGGCTGGACAGTAGATCCAGTCTGTAGTGATTTGTAAAGGTGGAAAAACTTGACCAGGTTGCCGCCTTACAAATCTGCTCCGGAGTGGCACCAGCTTTCTCTGCCCAGGATGTTGCAAGTGCCCTCGTGGAGTGAGCTTTAATACCCCCTGGAGTGTCTAATCCTACTATTCTATAACTCTCTAGAATAGCTAATCTAATCCACCTAGCTATTGTGGATTTGGAGGCTTTCTGCCCTTTATGCTTACCAGAGAAAAGAACAAAAAGGGAATCTGTTAACCTGAAGGGGTTTGTTGATTCTAAGTATTCTAGAATGCATCTTCTTACATCAAGGAGATGAAACCGTCTCTCCCTGCTATTAGAAGCGTTCTGATAAAAAGAAGGTAAAATAATATCTTGGGACCTGTGAAAGTTTGATGTCATTTTTGGCAGGAACCCAGGGTCTGTTTTTAGAACAATTCTATCTTCCAAGATTTGAAGGAAAGGCTCCCTGACTGAAAGTGCTTGAATTTCACTCACTCTGCGTGCTGTAGTAATTGCTACCAGGAGCACAGTTTTCAAGGTGAGTAGTCTAATGGAGGCCTCCGAGATGGGCGCAAACTGCCAAGTCCCATGTTGGAGTTGTTTTTGTTTTAGCTGGTTTTTGTCTGGCAACTGCTTTGCAAAACCTAGAGATAAGATGGTCTTCTTGTAGTCGTTTTTCAAGAAAAACGCTTAAAGCTGCTATTTGCACTTTAATAGTGCTGAGGGACAACCCTTTGTCTACACCATCCTGTAAGAATTGTAATATGTTTTTGATATTCTTTTCAGATTCGCCATGTTCTGACAACCAAGAATTAAATTTTTTCCAGGTTTTTCCATAAATTGCCCTGGTGACTGGTTTTCTACTCTGCAACAGAGTTTTGATCACCTTCTCTGATAGGCCTTTTTGCCTTAGTAACTCTTCCTCAGTAACCACGCTGGTAGTTTTAGCATGGCTATCTGAGGATGCAGGAGAGGCCCTTGTGACAGAAGGTCCTGCCTGTAAGGGAGTCTCAGTGGTGGTTGGTCTGTTAAATTTTGTATTGTCGTGAACCAAGGCCTCTTCGGCCAGAAAGGAGCCACCAAAATCAGAGATGTTTCCTCTACCAGAAATTTTGACAATACTTTTGGAATGAGATGCAATGGTGGAAATGCATAACCTAGATTGAAAGTCCACGGGACTTGTAGTGCATCCACTCCCCAAGGGTGGTCTCCTGGGTGCAGAGAGCAAAAGTTTTGAACATTGGTATTCGCCTTGGTTGCGAACAGGTCTATGTCTGGGTATCCCCACTGACTCGTTATGAGCCTGAAAGCTTCTTTGTGAAGAGACAATTCTTGATTCGACACTAAATGTCGGCTCAAAAAATCCGCAGTATTGTTCTGTTCGCCTCTCAGATGAATTGCAGAGATGGATGTTAGATGAGTCTCTGCCCATATGAACATTTGATTTGCAACTGACATCAAGCGAGGGCTTCTGGTACCACCCTGCTTGTTCACGTAGGCTACTGCCGTCACATTGTCCAACCGGACCTGGAGATGTTGACCCTGTAACTTGTCCTGAAAGGCAAGTAGAGCCTTCAGAATAGCCACTAGCTCTTTCCAATTGGAGGAAGACTTCCTTTCCTCTGGAGTCCATTTTCCTTGTACCCAAAGGGTATTGAGGTGAGCCCCCCAGCCCCAGCTGCTTGCATCTGTGGTCAGAATGTATCTGATAGGAGGGACCCAGAGAACCCCTTTGTTCAGGTTGTCTTTGTCCTTCCACCACCAGAGTGAACGTTTCACCCTGTTGGGGATTGTTACTAAGTCCTCCAGATCCCTTGTCTTTATCTGTTCCAGTAGAAAGTTTTGTAGGTTTCTTTGGTGGATCCTTGCCCATTGCACAGCTGGGATGGCTGATGTCATAAGCCCCAATGCAGACATGATCTCTCTCACTGTACAATCGTGATTTGTTTGAAGAAAAGTCATCTGATGATGTATCTTTTCTTCTGGCAGGACAATTTTTTGCTCTACTGACAGGATCCTGTAACCCAGGTACAAGATGTCCTGTGTTGGAGTCGTTTTGGATTTCTCCAGACTGATTATCCAACCTAGATTTCTCAGGCTTAGCTGCGTTAGCTCTATGTCTTGACAGAGTTGTCTCTCCGAGGTGGCTGTGAGGAGCAAGTCGTCCAGGTATGGAATGATCGATACTGACTGAAGTCTCAGAGGGACTAGTGCTTCTCCTAGGACTTTTGAGAATATCCTTGGAGAGGACGACAGCCCGAAGGGCAGAGCTCTGCATTGAAAATTATAAGTCCTTGATTCTATTTGAATCGCCATCCGAAGAAATTTCTGGCATTCCTTCTTTATTGGAATATGAAGGTAGGCGTCCCTTAAATCCAGGGTTGCCATAAAAACTTCTTTCTGCAGAAGATTTTTTACCGAGTAAATAGACTCCATCCGAAACTTCTTGTAACGGATGGAGAGGTTTAGGGGTCGTAGGTTCATGATTAGTCTGAACCTGCCTGAGGGTTTTTTGACTACAAAGATATGAGAGTAAAAACCCTCCCCCTGTTCGTGAATAGGAACCGGTGTCAATACCTCTTGATCCACCATGTCCCCTATTAGTAGAGGTAAGGCCTTGGCCTTTTCTGAGTGACTGGGTAACTTTGTCACTAGGAATTTGGACGGTGGTTCGCTGTGGAATTCCAGAGCATAACCTCTCCTGATGATGTTGAGGACAAATTCGTTTGAGGTTACTTTTTTCCACTGGGGAAGAAAGTTTCCTAATCTCCCCCCCACCGGGACCTTGATGTCACTGTGGCTTGGGGTCTGGACCGGGGCGATTAAAAAGAATGCTCCCTCTCCCCCTGCCTTTTTGGCCTGCCCAATGTTTTTTGGGTTTGAAATCTTTCCAGTTTTCTCAGGTTCCTTGGGGAACGAAAAAACTTTTTCTGAAAGAAATTTTTCTTTTTAGGGGGAAAGGATTTTTTCTTATCCGCAGTCCTTTCTAAAGCTGTATCCAATTCTGGACCAAAAATAAGGTCTCCAGTGAATGGAACACTGCATAGCCTGGTTTTGGATGCTGTATCTCCAGCCCAGGTTTTTAACCACAGGGATCTTCTTGCTGACACAGAGAGAGCTGCAGATTTTGCTGAAAATGTTACTGCATCTGTAGCTGCATCCGAGATGAAGCCAGTTGTTTTAAACAGCATAGGGAAGGTCTTAAGAAGATCTTCCCTAGGGGTACCAGCCTTGAGATGTTCTTCCAGCTGAGCTAGCCAGAACTCCAAATTTTTTGCTACACAAGAAGTAGCCATTGCAGGTTTTAAACCTGCCATAGAGGCATCCCAGGCCCTCTTTAGGACAACGTCAGTCTTCCTGTCCATTGGATCCTTCAAATGCCCCATATCCTCGAAGGCCAGATCCGACTGCTTTGATACCTTGTTCCAAACTGCCTCTGGGTTCTCGTCAAATGGGAACCTCCTTTTAAGGGAATTTGGAAAAAATGTTTTTTTATCTGGCTCCGCCCACTCTTTATGGACCAGCTCAGATAGCACCTCATGAATGGGGAATACTCTGGCTTTTTTCCTCCCTAGGGCAGCATACATGGCGTCATGTCTAGACAACTGAGATTCTTCTTCCTCAATATCTAGTGTACCATAAATGGCACCCAACAATTCATCTACCTCTTCGACAGATAATTTGTATTTTGACACTCTGTTAGCTGCGACCTGACTTTCCTCCTGGTCTGAATCTGCATCGGAGGTTTCAGGTCTAGCTAACTCGGGGCTATGCTCCCTTTCCCTACGGGGCTCCCCTGAGCTAGGCATAGTGGGGCTTGGAGAAGGGGAAACAGTATTAGAGCTACTGGTGGCAGCAACCATGCTAACATTAGCAATTAAATCTCTAAGAGATTGAAAGGTAGATGCCATTTCTTCCTTAAATGACCCCAGAAACCTGACTACAGGAGAGTCCGCTTCAGATTTAAACAATTTGGCTATGCATTGTTTACACAGATTTTTATCATAACCAGATGATAATTTAGTACCACAATTTGGGCATTTTTTACGGCCAGACTCCCTAGAGGGTTCTTTAACCTGTAAGAAAAGAGAAAAAACATACTAAAATTATATCCTCACTGAGGGAGACACCCGTGCTGCTACCACCACCAGTACAGTTTCCCCTGGGATGTGACCCCCCATGGAGCAGTACCCAGCCACCACAATATGTCTAGTAATTCCCCCTGAGACATGCCCGGCAGCCTACCTGGGGAATGCTGGTGCCTGCGTCCTCCGGAGTGAACAGGGACTGCGCCTCCATGGTCGTTCCCTCCTCCGATCCCGCCGCTCGTCCGGTATGGCTGGATGCAGGCTGGGATTGCAGGACCAGTCTGGGCTTCCTCTTCTCCCCCTGCGCCTCGTGGAGACCCGGAAACGGAAGGTCTCGGCGCTCAGTTATGACGCGATTCCGCCGGAAGTGACGCACGGCGTCTCCGGCCCCACAGAACGGCGCGAATTTTGAATCCGGAGTTCGGGGGGAACCGCGCCATTCTGCCACCGGCCTGCATCGGCACCGGGAAGAGGAGAGAGAACGGGCCTGCTCCGATAGGCTGGACGGTACCCGTGCCCATCACCAAGAGGTGAGACTTCACTGGGCGTACAGAAAAGACCCAGTCCCCTGTACGTCCCATTTTTCCCTGCAGGAGAGCCCCTGAGAGATGAAGTCAATATGTTTCCTTTAAGGTAACATGTTCCTCCGACGGAGGAAACACAAAGACTGACCAGGGATCAGAGGGACCGCCTTTTGAACTGCTGGTAATGTGTTTCCTGGGTCGATGGGAGGAGACTCCATCTCTCAAGGGCTGTCCTGGAAGACGACTAGGGAAAAACAGCTACCGGTAAGTGTAACTGGTATTTTCTCAAGTCGTCTTCCAGGACGGCACCTTGAGAGATAAGCAAGTAACCCTCAGGCCTACCTTAGGGCGGGACAACTGCCTGCAGAACTCTTCTGCCAAACGTCAAGTCTTGGGGTGACAGAAGTTCCACTCGGTAGTGTTTGAGAAAAGTGTTCTGGCTTGACCACGTTGCTGATCTACAGATCTGTTCCACTGAAACTCTTGCTCTCTCTGCCCAGGAGGTTGCTATGGATCTCGTGGAATGTGCCTTGAGGTACTGTTTTGCCAGCCTTAATGTATGCTAATGAAATTGCCTGTCTTATCCACCTAGATATAGAGGCTCTAGATCAGGGGTGGGCAATTATTTTTTCGATGGGGCCACATGAGAAACTAAAAATATTTTGGAGGGCCGGGCCAAAAGGCTAAACTCAATACTGCATAAAATCAATTGTATTTCTTTATAAAAAGCAGTAAATATCATTGTTGGACAACTGGTACGAGTACTTGTTATAGTTAAACAATGAAAAAGTGAGGTTGCCTTACAAGAAAAAAAATTTATTAAACAAAATTTCCCAAAACAATGAACATTTTTCACTATTTGTGACTCATATTAGTGAAAATTATGGTTTATGTATGTCTTATTGTCTTAGTGATTGATTCACATCCCAACTTCATTGATAGCTTTTTTTTTGTATGATTTTTAGGTTTTGCTCATTACTGCCACACACGTGCAATGCATGGCTGCATGTGTGTGGCAGTGATGAGCAAAAGCAAAAATCATACAAAAAATAAGGGTATCAATTTCAAATCAATGAAGTTGTGATGTTAATCAATCACTAAGACATACATAAACCAGTGTGCCATCAATTGCTGCCAGTGTGCCATCAATTGCTGCCAGTGTGCCATCAATTGCTGCCAGTGTGCCATCAATTGCTGTCAGTGTGCCACCAGTGTGCCATCAATTGCTGCCAGTGTGCCATCAATTGCTGCCAGTGTGCCACCAGTGTGCCATCAATTGCTGCCAGTGTGCCATCAATTGCTGCCAGTGTGCCATCAATTGCTGCCAGTGTGCCACCATTTTTTTTTTTTTAAGTTTATTTTCATACATGTTTCTCAGTTGTACCTTATCCTCTTAATTTGTCTCCTTTTCCCACTCATTTCTTCATTTTTTCCTATTCTCATTTCTCTATCATCTTTTTATTTTTCACTCGTATTTTTTCTCTTATTTTTCTCTGCTTTTCTGTTTTCCTTATTTTTCTCTTTATATAGTCCCCTTTTTTTTCTATCTGTTCTTCCCTCTTCTTTCCCCTTTCTTATCTCCTTTTTGCCAGTGCCACCATTCATCTTTATCGATTTACACTTTCCTGTCTCCTCCTCCATTACCCCCTTTCTCGTTTACCTGTTTTGCTTCTTCTGTGTCACCTTTACTTGTCTCCCGATCTGATGGCTTCACTTCATACGTGTCTTCCTCCCTCCTGTTGTTTTTTGAATGGACGTAATCTGTCGGCGTTGCCTAGCTACTGCAGGCAGCAGAGCGTGTGCGGGGACAGCAATAGCTGTTTTGATTGGATCCGACCTGCTTCCTAGCAACCACGGATCCCTGCACAGCACTCATGCTGTTCAGTGTCTCCGGCTTCTCCCAGCCCTGCTCTGATGATAGATGACATTGGGCAGGAGAGCCTGGAGACTAGAGGAGACACAGGCACAGCCGCATAGAGGGAGGTAAGCGGTGACCGCGGCCTGTGTTAACCCTCTCCAGGCCGTGGTCCCCGCTTACCTCCCGCTGTGCGGCCCGGTCATAAACAAATATCGGACTGCGGGCCCCCCCGAACCTCACTCAGCTGCGGGCCCCATAGCGCCCGCGTGGGTCGCTATGGCGGTAGTTCCGCCACGGCCATCCACTACAATGCTATTTCTAGCGATCCGCCCGGGGGCCGGATTAAAAGGTCCGCCGGCCCGTGTACGGCCCGCGGGCCGTAGTTTGCCCACATCTGCTCTAGATGCTTGGCACCCCTTTTTCTGTCCTGAAAAATTAACTAGCAGGTGAGACGAGCGTCTGAACTCGCTCACCCTTTCTAAATAAACAGCGTCTTACATCCAAACAATGAAAGGTGTTTTCCCTCTCATTCTGTGGGTTTGCGCAGAAAGAAGGAAGAATAATTTCTTGTGACCTATGAAATTTCGTTGCCACTTTAGGCAGGTACAGGGGGTCCTGACTTAGGACCACCCTGTACTCAAAAAGATGAAAATAAGGCTCTTTGATAGAGAGCGCTTGCATGTCTCCTATTCTTTTGGCCGTAGTGATAGCCAGAAGAAAGGAGAATTTAAATGTCAACAGCCTAACCGGAATGCTGTCTATCGGCTCAAACGGGGGTTTAAGATAACTGATCTAGCACCAGGGAGAGGTCCCAGGGGGGAACTCTGGAGATTTGTATAGGGGATAACCTATCCCTAGCTGTCAGGAACCTCTTGATCAGCGGATCCAGGGCCAGCCTCTTGTCCAAAAAGTAAGACAAGGCGGCGACCTGTACTCTTAAGGTTCTTGTGGCTAGACCTAGGTCTACTCCTTCCTGAAGGAACTCCAAGATGACCGAGATTTCGGGTAGTGGGGCTTGTCTTGCCGCGCACCAGTGCTAAAAAACTCCCCAGGTCTTGGCATACATTTTTCTAGTGACCTCCTTACGACTAGCCAAGAGGGTGTTTATTATCTTCTCCAAACAACCCCTCCGCTGCAGGTTCCACCTCTCAAGTACCAGGCCGTCAGACTGAAAAAGTCAGGCTCTGGGTGAAAGATCGGTCCCTGCCACAGAAGGTCCACTCGGACCGGGAGAGGAAGGGGGGGGAGAACTGACCAGCGTTCTAGCATTGGAAAACAAGTTCTTTTGGGCCACCAGGGAGTGATCAGGATCAGCTTCCCTTGTGAACGACTCAGCTTCTGCAGGACCCTCGGGATCAGACTCAGGGGAGGGAAGGCATAGGCTAGGTGAAATGTCCAGGCCTGGGCCAACACGTCCACACCCTCCGACCTCTGACCCCGGGAGGGGGAGAAGAATCTTTCTACCTTCCTGTGAGCGAAGAGGTCTATTTCTGGGTTGCGGAAATGTCGAACCCAGTCGAAGACTTCTTGATTTAGTTCCCACTCCCCCTGGAGGATGGGCTGGCGGCTTAGAAAGTCCGCTTCTAGGTTTAGGACTCCCCTGATGTGGACAGCTGAAAGGGAGAGGACTCTCTGTTCTGCCCAGCCCAAAATTTCTAGGGACAGCATTAGGAGAGAACGGGACCTGGTGCCTCCTTGATGGTTTAGGAACGCCACCATGGTTGCGTTGTCGGAGAGAATCTGTATTTCTTGGTTCAAGATTCTCCCCTCGAACGCCTCCAAGGCCCTTCCGACCGCTAATAATTCGCGGAAGTTGGAAGAGGACTCCCTTTGCTGTCGATCCCAGGAACCCTGGGCTTGGAGACCCGTCATGTGGGCTCCCCATCCCCAGGAGCTGGCATCCGTGGTTATCCTGAGAGGATTTGTCTGGTTCCACGGAAGGCCTCCTTCCAGATTCTGAGGAATGAGCCACCACCCCAGTGTGCATTTTACAGATTCTGGGATGCTGACGCTGGAGTCTAGGGATGTTTCCTTCCCGTCCCAAGAGGAGAGCAGGAAGGCCTGTAGTGAAGCTGGGCCCACGGGACCGCCGGAATGCATGAGGTCATAAGACCTAATAACCTCATGATTTCCCTGAGGGAAATGCATACTGTTCCCAGGACGGACCTGACCACTGACACGAGTCTCTGGATCTTGTCTGCTGGAAGGACCAGCTTTTTCTGTAGGGAATCTATTAAGAAACCCAGATAAATTGTTATCTGTTCTGGGAGAAGATTTCTCCCCGTTTACAATCTAACCTAAAGATTCCAGAGTAGTCAGGACGGTGGCCAGGTCCGTGAGAAGAAGTTCTCGGCTGGGATTGAAAAGTAGCAGGTCGTCGAGGTAGGGGACAAGGGAGATCCCCTTCAGGTGTAGAAAGGCGACCACCTCCGCCAGAACTTTTGTAAAAATTCTCGGGCTGGAGGCAAGACCAAAGGGGAGTGCGGTGAATTGCCAGTGCTGAATCCCCTGAGGGGAGGCAATGGCAAATCTGAGGAACCTCTGATGGTCCCGGAAAATTGGGACATGAAGATAGGCGTCTCTCAGGTCTATGGTTACCATAAAAACCCCTTCTAACAAAAGTCCTTTGAGACTGTAAATATTTTCCATGCGGAACCTCTTGTAGAGGAGATAGGCATTCAAGGGTCTTAGGTTGATTATTAATCAAAACTTCCCGGAAGGTTTGGGCAGTATGAAAATATGGGAGTACACCCCCAGACCTTGTTGGTCTACCGGAACTGGGACTATGACCCCCTGTTGAGCTAGATCTGCCACATTCCCTAGAAGGCTTGCTGCCTTGAGGGGATACTTGGGTAAATGCGTGAGGAGAAATATTGGAGGAGGAAGATGGCGGAATTCTAATCTGTAACCCTCCCTCACTATCTGCAAAATGTGAGGACTCTGTGTTATGCTCTCCCAGGCTGGAAAAAAAATAAATAAAAAAAAAATTTCGGGAGAGTCTTCCGACTCTTGACTCACTTGGAGTCCTTCCCTGCGGGTTTGGGATCGGGGAAAAGGATACCCTTTTGGTTTATCCTTTCCCGTGATCCACCGCCTATTAAAGGCCGATCTTCGGTCTGAAGGTCGGTTTTTATTCTGGGGGCCTCGAAAAAATCTCCTCCTGTTTTGCCTGGGTTTAGGAGGAAAACGTTTGCCCCTTTTCTGAGGCCCTAGTTAGACCTTGGTCTAGACCCGTCCCGAAGAGGAGGGCACCTACAAAGGGCAGGGCACACAGATGGGACTTGAAGGCCAGATCTCCTTCCCATGTTTTGAACCATACCGCCCTTCTAGAGGCATTGATGAGAGCGCCCGTCTTAGCAGAGGATCGTACAGTTTCAATCGATGCATCTACTAGATAGGCCGCAGCGCTACCTATGACTCTAAGGGAATCTCGGATTTCCTTGAACTTAGAAGTTTGAGGGATATGTTCCAGCAGCCTGGTCTGCCAGGTGTCCGCATTCCTAGCGACGCAGGACGAGGCCAGTGCGGGCCCAAGGGCTGCCGCATTAGCCTCCCAGGCCCTGCGAAGGGAGGTCTCCGCCCATCTGTCTAGGGAATCTTTTAAATTCCCCGCATCCTCAAAAGAGAGGTCGGATTGTCTAGACAGCTGGGCTAGAGAAGCATCCAGTTTAGGAATTTAAAAAAAAATGTGTTCTCTAGTTCTTCCTTAAAGGGACAACGCCTCTTCCAGGTTTTGTACTTTAGCAACTTCTTCTCAGGCTCGGCCCATTCCCTCAGAACTATGTCTTTAAGTGACTGATGTACTGGGATAACTTTTGGCTGGGGTTTTGCTAGACCCTGATACATTCTGTCTTGTGCCGACACCAGCTCGGCTGGCTGCTGAACCCCTTCAGAGGCATAGACAGCAGCCAGCAGACCCCCAGTGTCATCAGCGGAAAAAATAGTTACGCTTACCGGTAACGTCTTTTCCAGTAGTCTTTCAGGACAGCCCACAATTGAGAGATACTCCTCCTCTTCCTCTAGGAAACACTGCGCCAGCCCATAAATTTCTTACTTCCCCTGCCAGACCTCAGTTTTTATACGAGCACCTCCGGTCAGCTGGGGAGACACAAGAACATGTTAATAACATATTACATATCAACATCATGTCCTGGTCTTGAAATCAGCCTTCCTCTATTCGGGTGGGTACCAAGGGCTGTCCTGAAAGACTACTGGAAAAGATGTTACCGGTAAGGGCAACTCTATTTTTCCCCTCCCGTCTTTCAGGACAGCCCACAATTGAGAGGATAATCGAGTACTTACCAACTAGGGTGGGACTATGGCTTGCAAAACCTTTCGCCAAAGGCTTGCTCACCTGCCGATACCAGGTCCACCCTGTAGTGTTTAACAAAGGTGGTGTAGCTGGACCATGTTGCTGCTCTGCAAATCTGTTCCGGCGTTGCTCCAGCTCTTTCTGCCTGAGAAGTTGCCAACGCTCGAGTGGAGTGTGCCTTTATTCCTGTAGGGACCTCCCTACCAGCCAAAGTGTATGCTTGCCCAATGCTTAGTCTTAGCCACCTGGCAATAGTGCGCCTAGACGCTTTGCATCCCTTTCTGGTTCCAGAAAATAAAACAAATAGTGAGTCTGACCTTCTAAACGGTTTAGTTACCTCTAAGTAATGTAGGATACATCTAACGTACTTGTTGGTGGTTGAGACCCCCGGTCTCACAGATAGTCCCTGACTACCTGATGGCGCGCTCGTGTTGTGTCTGCAGGCCTGGGAGATTGGTTTCGTTTCAGAGAAGTAACACAGACGGAGACATATAATTGTGAAACCAAGCTCTGTTTATTTTTGGCTCGTTGCTGATTATATAGGGGGAAATGGGGGCGTACATCATGGCTTTCAAAATACATATAACAATTCCTATGGGTTAAACGTTTCAGAGAAAAACAATCGTCATTTAGGGGATTTTTAGATTTTTAAGCGAGTAAGCATAAAAAAGCAGCTGACTGTCTGAGTCGTCTACGTGACCCTTGATTGCATCAGAAATGGAACAACTCAGCAAAAACACGTATACACTTATATTGCTTATGTGGCTAAATTATGTCTGTAGAAATGGAGTATATGCATACAAAATGGAGTACAAGCTGGATTGAGCTTCTGTCATCCCTCACAATCCCCTCTTAAAATATAATTAAAACCCTTAATTAATTTTCTCACCCGAGCCTCGGGTAATGGTGGAACTCATGATCATTTAGGAATGTCATCAGGGGATATAAAATCTCCCTGGTATGTTTAACGTGCTTGGCGGATTAACCCTTTGTATCCCTGCTGGGAGAAGGGACCAAGGCACATCCATTCCTAAATGATGAGGTTCTTTTTCTTTTGCTTGTGCATTTTAACATAAGTTGTGTATTCACTGGGTTTCTGTGGCTTTGGGACATCGTAGGCTGACACTTGGTGTGACACCATTGAGGTATCGTGTGCGGGTGATCGGGAAGCCCTAGCAATGATATACATTATGAGCTTAAAACATGCATATAGAAATAATATAAAAAGCAAAATTATTATAATAGTCATAGCAATGTCTTTCAACCATGAGAATATTCCTCCAAGCCCAAAATTCCCTTTACCAAAAGGACTCCATGTTTTAGCAATGTCCCTGGCTTCTTGTTGCAGGCTATCTACCTCCTTTCGGTGTTGTGCAATAATGTCATAATAATCGGGTATTTCAACAGATGTGTTGTGTATCCATGTGCAACACTCGTAATCCTCTGTAACCTCACATAACCCAGTAAGGGCAGCACTCATGCTTTCTATGGCTAGGTCATGGAGCTCAAGTTGTTTCTTAATTGCTCTCATCTCCTCATTTAAATTGGTGATGTCCCCCGAATTTTTATCTAGGATTTCATCAAGAATTTTAGAGTAATTGTTTAGCCTTTTCATTATGTCTATTCCCCACCCGGTCCACGAAGGAAACCAGGCCCATGCCATATCCTTCTCGAAAAATAATTCCCTTTTATGGCGGTGTTTAAGGGGATACCTAGGATGCATACTAGCTTCAAGGAGGTGCTCACCCTTGTCATCTCCCACTACGCCCATAATGGGGACTAGGGATGCAAGATAGCACCATCCCTGGGGTTCAGTGGGGATCCAAGGGTGACAGATTTTCCCACAACAAATATAAATACTGTTTCCTAGGGCTAGGGGCCGTTTGTTGAATATTGTCATCACTTCGTCAGAAAGACTCGAAAAGGTGAAACTTGACAACAGCTGACCTATTGGGGAAGTGGAGCTTGAGTTAAGGAAATCCATTAAGGTGGCGTTCATGGTAGGGTCTGAAGTGTGAAATACAGGGTCCTCAATTGAAGTCATGGAAAAATTAATTTTAGCATGTTGGCAAACTTCAGCCCTTTTAGTGGAGTTCCCCAACCTGAAACACCAGTCTGGGGAGTGGCTTCTACCAATAATTGGAAACGTAAGGGTATTATTTGGAAGCGTCCTCGTGACGTTTGTAAGGATAATGGGAGGTGTGCCGTTTAAAAGGGGATAAAAATTTAGGGGTATCGCCATTAGAGGGATCCTAGCAGTACTAGGGTGTAGTTTACTACAAATCCAACACTTTTCATATCCAGTTTTTCGAGCATAGGCATACTTAAATTTTAACAATAACATATTGTCTGTGAGACTATCTGTCTTACTCCCTTCGTTATATAATTGTGTACCTCTCTTGTGCCTGGTATGTGTAATATTGGTGGTGGTCTGATCTCTAACTTGTGCGATGGTTATTTGTTGGGAACTAAGGTTACTGGAAGGGATACTCCTCTCATCTCGGGGGACTTGCATTTCTTCGCTGTAATTCTTACCGCAAATACCTCGCAATCCCCCTAAATCTTCTGGGCTATAAATACAGTTGGTGGTAACCCATACTATGGAGAAAATTGAAAATGAGGTAAGTCCTATGAGCAACCAAAGTTTTCCAGAGTCCGGTGAAATTAAGATTGTCATTTTTCTACAGGGCCAAGGCTGTCTGCCTCCGGAACCCCCTTTTCTTGATTATCCTGTTCAAGGCCAGAGCAAGTCAGCTTGCCCTCGTTAGTGCCTCTCTTGCTTCTGGATCTTCCTCTTCAAGGCCAAGGCAACTTGCCTCCGTTAGTACCTCTCTTGTCTCTAAATCCGGACTTGCTTCTGGACTTGCTTCTGTGGTTGGACCTTTCTTTACCAGCTTTACTCGGGTAGCGTGGATCCAGGTGGGGCTGTTCTCTGTCAGGACTGCTGTTCTGGTCACTGCAACAATGATGGTGGGAGGTCCGTAGGTGAAGTCTTGCTGTCTTTTCCCTTTTGGATGTAGCTTGACCACTACTTCGTCCCCCTCCCTGAAGGGGTGCGTGTTTTCCTGTGAAGAAAAAGGACATTTGCGAGTAACATCTTCCTCGGTGCGGACCAAGGTTTCGATCAGCTTCCTTACATATTCATCTCTTAAGTTATCAAGGTTGTCCATGGTCATAAAAGTTTTCCTAGACCATGGGGTGGGGAAGGGTCTACCGAACAGGATTTCGAAAGGGGAATACCCTAGAGCTTTATTAGGGGTCATTCTTATTTCAGCCATGATGGCTGGGAGGTATCTTTTCCAATTGGAAAAGGTTCCTCCTGTTGCTTTCCTCACCTTATCTTTAATAGTCCTATTCATTCGTTCCACAATCCCAGAGCTTTGAGGGTGGTAGGGAATGTGGAATTTCCATTCTACCTGTAATGTCTTGGCCAGTTCTCTACAAATTTTGGATGTGAAGGCGGGGCCTTGATCTGAGTTTATTTGTAGAGGTATTCCCCATCTGGGCACTATCTCTCTTGTCAGGATTCCCACCACTGTTTTAGTATCTTCTCTTCTTGTAGAGAATGCTTCTGGCCATCTACTGAAAACATCTATTATTACACAAACTGGTTGTGTGCCCCCCTTTACTGGGAGATGAGTGAAATCAATTTGTAGATGTGTGAATGGTGTTGTTGGGTAGGGTAGGTGTTCGTGTTTGACCTTATGTGGGTTGTTGGGGTTGTTTCTTATGCAGGTTATGCATCTCTGTACAAAACTTTTTACCATAGGTTCAACTTTGGTAATGTAAAACATTGTTTTAAGTTGTTGTAAAGTGGCTTTCCAACCTATGTGTCCTATTCCGTGAACATGTGCTATGTAGATTGGGGCACTATGTTGTGGGATGCATGGTCTCCCCTCTTTGCAAATGAGTCCAGTTTTAGGACTCTTTTGTAACACTGGATAACACCAATCAGCAAGTTCCTCTGGGGTAGCGGAAGCCTGCAAATCAGTTAGCAGCTGTGTTTCGTCTGGGAGGAGAGGTACCAAGGTTGGCATGGTTAGGAAAGTTGAAATAACTGTCTTAGCTGCTGACTTGGCTGTGATATCAGCAAGGGCGTTTCCTTTTGATATGTCATCTGAACCTTGAGTGTGTGCTCTACAATGGATGATGGCTAATTCTGATGGGAGTTTTATGGCATCTAGCAATTGTTTTATCAATTGGGCATGTGAAATGCGCTTTCCGTCGGCTCCTATATATCCTCTGATGGACCATAATACTCCATGGTCAAAGACAACACCATGAGCGTACCTGGAATCAGTATATATAGTCACCGGTTGATTGGCATATAGGGTGCATGCTCTTGTTAAAGCTACTAACTCGGCTGCTTGTGCTGACTGGTGATTGATTGGTTCCGCCTCGATGACAACATCAGGTAATTTTACTACTGCATAACCCGCATGATAAGTGTTGTCATTTGGGCGGGAGCAAGAACCATCTACAAAAATTACATCCCCTCTTTCCAGAGGGGCCTTTTGCATGTCTAATCTGGGAGATGTCATGACTTCTATAGATTCTAAACAGCTGTGTTCTTCCGCTATAGTGTCATCATTGGACTTCAGTCCTAGTAGTCCATTTAAGATCATTGCTGGTCCTGCCGTGGTGGAGTTGTACTGGACTTTTAGTTGGGGGTTACTCAGCAATATAATCTCATATCCACTCTGTCTCTGGGCAGACATATGTTGTGTGTGTATCCCTTTCAGAATAGATAACACATCATGAGTTGTGTGTAGGGTGACCCAGTGTGAAAACAGTAGCCATTTCGACAACCATAGCGCAAGTAGCCAGTGCTCGGAGGCACGAAGGAAAACCCTGGACTTGTAGAGGCATGACCTTAGAAAAAAATGCGACTGGTCGCATCTTCCCACCGTGTTCTTGGCCGAGAACGCCCGCCATGGTTTTACAATTGTCTCTTGCATATAAATGGAACATTTGACTATAATCAGGGAGGCCAAGACCAGGACTTGTCATCATTGAACATTTCAATGCCCTAAACGCTTCACACATTTCTTCTGACCATTTAACATTGTCGGGTGAATCCTTTAGTGTGGCTTGTCTTAAAATGTTATCATAGAAGGATCCATTGTCTGCAATAGCTTACCATCCCAAGGAAAGATAACATGTCTTTCTTGGTGTGTGGGGTGACCAGGCCCACGATGGCATCGACCCGTGATTTGCTCAAGCTTCTTACTCCCTTTGAGAAGACAAAGCCTAAGTATTCCACCTTCTCTAAACACCACTGTAACTTCTGTTTCGACACTTTGTATCCACATTCTAACAACCATAATAATAATGACTTGCTATCTTCCTGGCTGGCCTCTGCTGACTGGCTGCAGACCATCAGGTCATCAACATATTGCAGCACTACCGAACCTTGGGGGGGGTTCCATGGCCTTAGTGTGGACTGTAGTACAATACTAAAAACCACGGGGGAGTCCACATATCCTTGCGGTAATCTTGACCAAGTCATTTGGCGCTTCCCATCAAGGCTAAAAGCAAAAATGGGGCGTGTCTCTTTGTCAACAGGTATGCTGAAGAAGGCATTCTTCAGATCGATAACCGAAAAATGGGAGGCTTCATGTGGGATGGTTGCCAGAAGCGCGCTAATGTCTGGGACTATTGGCGCAATGGGAATAACTAAGTTGTTAATAGCCCTTAGGTCTTGCACAAAACGGTACTGGCCATCGGGCTTTTTTACTGGGTTTACTGGTGTGTTGTAAGATGAGATACAATACTCCAGTATACCTTTCTCCAGGTATTCTTCTACCTGGGGAGTGATTCCTTCTATTTTTTCTGGTGACAAAGGATACTGTTTTTGGTAAACTGGCATAGCTTGGGGTTTGAGGGTTGCTTTATACGGGGTACAATCTATTAAACCCGTGTCATGATTCCCTTCTGCCCAGATTTCGTTTGGCAGGTCTAGTGGTAGACTTACACAAATAAAATCTTCGTTTCTCTGAGTCACCTTCAGATTTGGTTCCACCGAAAAACAGGGTGAATCTACAATCAGTCCTCCCCCCTTCTTATCCACTGCGATGCTCAAATTTAGTTTTTCAAAGAGATCTCTACCAAGCAGGTTCACTGGGCACCCGGGTATTATACTAAAAGCATGGAAGCAGATCAATTTGCCTGTACCATCGGTAACCTTCAAGCGATTAGTCTTGAAGGTGGGAGTTGATACCCCGTTTATTCCCATAGAAGGCGTTGACCTTTCCCTTGGACCAGAATAATTACTTGGTGACATTACACTAGTAGTCGCCCCGCTATCGACGATGAACGCAAGTTTTCTTTGGTTTACCGTTAAGTCTACGAGGGGCAGTTCCTTCCAAGTTTCTGTGATTTGTGGGAAAGTCGGGATATCAGCCTCCGGGCACCATCAGCGTTGTTGCTGTTGGTTTGACCAGTTTATAGGGAATTTATTCCCTGTTGAGGTCGCTTGTGGTTGTTGTTCAGTGGACATGCTGTTGTTTTGGGGTTGGTAGTTTTTTCGGGGTCTAGGGCAGTCCCTGGCCCAATGATTAGGGTCTCCGCAATTGTAGCAGGTACCCTGGGGGTACCTAGGCTGTTGTGGATCTCTCTGGTTCCTACCTCTCCCATATTCATTTCGGTTTTGACTAGGGTAACCTCTACCTCGTCCTCTGCTCATTCCCCTCCCATACTGTGGGGCATCAATCTTGTCAGTAAAATGGTGGGTACTGATAGTTGGTTTTTTTATCTCAAAACATCCAGCAGCCTCTTTTTCAAAAAGATGCTTCTGGAAGTCTGGCACCGTATCGGATGGCCAGGAGGAAACCATTTGTTTGATGGGGGTGACGAGGTGAGGCAGAGTATTAATCAGAAAAGTGGAAATGAATAATTGATCATTATCCTGTATCTTTAAACCGGCCTCTTGAACCCAACAGTCATGGAATCTCTTCCAATATTCGGGGATGGGTTCATCTTTCTTTTGTTTGCATGCTAACGCGGTGGATAGGGATGATTTTTGTTTAAAAACTCTCTTCATTTCATTTTCCAATTCCTCCCACATTTTGGCCACTCCAACTTCCGTGTTTAATGCATACTGTCCGGCTAAAGGATTGGATGGAGGTGGAGGTTGTTGTGGTGGGTCTACTGCCTCCTGTTTTATCTGTATTACACTAATGGAAGTTACCTTTGTCCAATCCCATTCTGACCTAGGACCAATGATTCCATCTATTATCAGACGCATGTCTTCCTGTGTATAATTCCTACCCTTACAAGCCTTCTTTAAATAATTTAATGTTCCCAATGGGGCTGCCGTGGGTTTGGGACAGTTCTTTACTATTCTATCGATGTCTTCCAACTCTATGGGCTTCTTTACCAGATAATTCCCCATTGTCATAAAAGGAAAATGCTTATTGTCTCCTTCGGCAATGATCGGGGGCCCAGGGGGGTTTGGATTGGGATCGGATGCATTATATACTCTTCCACTCCTACTATGGTGTGGGGAAACCATTTCGTCTTCTAAAGTATCGATAGGTTCCGGCATTTCCCGAATGGTCAGAGGGATTCGGACTGTGACACCGGGAGACATCCGGACTCTTGACAGTGGTCCTGACCTAATTGGGCTATGGGTAGTGGCCCGCAACATACTTATTCTCCGTGGGCTAAGGGTAGGTGACTCCTGAATGGGTTGGTCGGGTGCTGTAGGTCTTATGTGATATGCTCCTTGTGGGTCATTGACTGGTTCTATTTCGGGCAGTGCGGATACTATGGCCAGTGACTCAATATCACGTTCATCCAGTATCGGGTAAATATGACTGTAGGGCGGGGGTGTAGTGTAAAATTGTTTAGTGTTATTTTGTTGAATATGGCTTGGTTTGGACAAAGTGTTCATCCGTTCCAAGTCATGACACTTCTTTGGGTCTAGAACTTTAACTAATTTCTTCTTACCCTTTTTCTGTTGAACTTCTTTCCAGTACGGGGCATATTGTAACCAACTCAACCCTCCTTGCTCCATATATTCCTGGTCCCACCCTGGGTCGGGACCATAATATGGCCACACTGTTTTGTCTAAAAGACATAATCCTTTCACCATATCCATGTGGAAGGGGTCATTGGCGCCCTCCCGTGGAAAAGGGTTGGAACTATGCATGGCTTCGGTCCACCCTGCTATATTATCCACCCATGGGTTGATTAGGAAATAATCAGTCCCGCTAACCCTTGCTACATATTCTTTACATGTTTCTCCAAGTTCTGGTACAGGGGGTGGTTTACTACCTCCTTGGCCCATGGTTGTAAACAACGGCGGTCCTCAGAGGGGTAAGTCCACCTTAATCGGTGACCAACGCTACCGGGTACGCAATTAAAATCGTCGTGCCAGACGACTTGAGAGCACGATCCTATTCTTCCTAGTACCGATGGTGCTAATACTTCGTTGGGGGAGTTAATTATTGCCCGAACGACAGAATGTAGTAGTATCCCGTCCGTATTTGATATTATATAGGTAACCCGTGGTTCTCCCTTGTTACACCAGTGACAGCTCATCTGTTGCAGAACGCTGATGGTTCGTTCTGGTAGATGTTTTTTATCTGTTTGTAGGTTATACCGATCAAATTACGGTCTATTTCCCCGTGGAAATTGATATTATAATATATAGTCCTACACTTGGGGTTGGTGGAAATAAACTGGGTCCCCAGGAACCTTCTCCTTCTAGGTGGGATTATGGAAACTAATTTAGCAAAATCTAAATTGCAGTGTGTTATATCAAAACTCAAACAGTGGGTACAAAGGGGACACGTCATGTATCCTATCACGGTTTATGCATCGAGGTATGGAACGTTCACAGTGCTCGACTGCCACAGGTTGCCCCGTGCGTCTTCCCAAAACGTGAACTAGTCACAGTTGTATTTCAGCCGTGCTGACAATACGGAGCGGTTCGAATGCAGCGTGACTACTCTGGCATTCTCATCAGATAAAGGACATTTAGTAAATGACTCGAGTTTGTCCACTTACCAACCAAACTCGTTGAGTCATACAAACAAATTATCTTACACTTCTATGCGATAGATAAGAAAAGCATAAAGATTTTTTCAGACACAAAACGAGCGAATTTTCTAACTCTTCTAAGCCTCCCCGAGACTTGATATCTCTATTATGTGTGGACAGTATTCCCGGAATACCTCAACACTTTTTGGTTCTATTGGATCTGAGTTTAATCAGCGCCCCCGTCACCTCACTACAATCGGTTACATAGAAAAAAAGATTTCTACTTACCGAGTGAGTAGGTGTTCGTGGACGATGATTCTCAGATCCCGGACGAGCCCCCACTGCTGTTGGTGGTTGAGACCCCCGGTCTCACAGATAGTCCCTGACTACCTGATGGCGCGCTCGTGTTGTGTCTGCAGGCCTGGGAGATTGGTTTCGTTTCAGAGAAGTAACACACACGGAGACATATAATTGTGAAACCAAGCTCTGTTTATTTTTGGCTCGTTGCTGATTATATAGGGGGAAATGGGGGCGTACATCATGGCTTTCAAAATACATATAACAATTCCTATGGGTTAAACGTTTCAGAGAAAAACAATCGTCATTTAGGGGATTTTTAGATTTTTAAGCGAGTAAGCATAAAAAAGCAGCTGACTGTCTGAGTCTTCTACGTGACCCTTGATTGCATCAGAAATGGAACAACTCAGCAAAAACACGTATACACTTATATTGCTTATGTGGCTAAATTATGTCTGTAGAAATGGAGTATATGCATACAAAATGGAGTACAAGCTGGATTGAGCTTCTGTCATCCCTCACAGTACTGAAACGACGTTCCCTTTCCCCCCGAGGGGTTGGAACAAAAAGAGGGTAAAACTATTTCTTGACTCCTGTGAAACTTCGAAGTCACTTTAGGAAGAAAGGCTGGATCGGTCTTAAAAACGACCCGATCCGGAAAAATAACACAAAAGGGGGGTCTGATTGATAGGGCTTCTAACTCGCTGACCCTCCTAGCAGTGGTCACTGCAACCAAAAATGCTGTTTTTAAGGTTAAATCCCTTAGAGAACAATTGTCTAAGGGCTCAAAGGGAGTACCTGTCAGGGTACGCAACACCAGAGACAGGTCCCAACTGGGGAAGGGTGGACCTCGAGCCGGTCTCTGTCTGGTTAGTGCTCTAAAGAATCTGACTACCCAGGGATTGGTGGCCAGAGGTCTTTCTAAATACGCAGTAAGTGCCAAAACCTGCCCTTTTAGGGTGCTAACTGAAAGACCCTTATCTGCCCCACACTGAAGAAACTCCAGGACAGCCGTGGGGCTCTGTACAGAACAGGGGCAATTTACACACCATTTGTTGAAGCAAAGCCAAACCTTCTTGTAAATTTTGCGGTTCTCCTTCTTTCTACTATTAAGGAGCGTGGCGATTAAACCTTCGGAAAACCCCTTGGATATTAGTATGGCTTCTTTAGTAGCCACGCCGCTAACCTCCACCTGTGAACTTGTGGGCAGAGGACTGGGCCCTGTGATAGAAGATCCTCTCGTTGAGGTAGAAATAAGGGTGGTTCTGTCGCCAACTGTTTGAGGACTGAGAACCATGCCCTCTTGGGCCAGTAAGGAGCTACCAGGACTAGAGAGGTGTGCTCTGATTGGAATTTTCTCAGAACTGCTGGCAAAAGTACCAGAGGTGGGAATGCATAGCATCTTCCGAACTTCCAGCTTTGGGACAGGGCATTCACCCCCCGTGCTCCTTCTCCCCTGTTCAGAGAGAAAAAACAGGGGGTTTTCGCGTTCTCTTGACGCGAAGAGGTCCACCTCCAGAGTTCCCCATCTCTTGTTCAAGAGATGAAAGACCTCCTGGTTGAGGGTCCACTCGCCATCCCTCAGTTGCCTTCGACTGAGGAAGTCTGCTGTCACGTTTCTTTCCCCCCTCAGAAAGACTGCTGAAAGGGAAAGGGTGTGGATCTCGGCCCAGCTCAGAATCTCTGATGCCAGGGCTGACAAACTTTCGCTTCTCGTGGTGCCCCCGGAGTTCTTCCTGAAAGAACCTGAGGGCTAGGCCCACTGCCCTCAGCTCCTTCCAATTGGAAGATCTTTTCAGATCCTGGTGACCCCAGGTACCCTGTGCTGGAAGGGATCCCAGGTGTGCCCCCCAGCCTTTGCCGCTTGCGTCTGTGGTTACCACCCGAGACACCGGGATAATCCACAGACGTCCCTGCCTTATGTTGGTGGCCTTCCTCCACCACCAGAGGGATCTTTTTACCTGAACTGGTACCTGGACTAAGGAATCTAGGGTTTCTAGGCTGTGATCCCAGACTTTTAGCAGGAAGGCCTGCAGGGGGCGAAAATGAAGACCTGCCCACTGCACAGCTGGGAGGGCAGATGTCAACAGACCTAGGGATGACATCAGAGACCTTAACGACACTTGCTGATTGCTTTGGAGGGAAGCCACTGTCCAATTTCTTGACCTTCTCTACCGGGAGGAACACTCTTGAAAGAGTGGAGTCCAGCAGGTACCCCAGGTAAGTGATCCGTTGTGATGGATTTAAACTGGACTTTTCTAAGTTCAGTAACCACCCTAGGTCTGTTAGGACCTTCTTGGTCACTTCCAGGTCCCTGGATAGCTGCTCTGGGGAAGCTGCGAAAAGAAGCAGGTCTTCCAGGTAAGCTATGATGGACACCCCCTGAAGCCGTAGAAACGCTATGGGTTCTGCCAGGATCTTGGTAAAAATCCGGGGCGAAGAGGATAGCCTGAATGGCAGAGCCATTCCAGGTCCACAGCCAATCGCAGATATTTCTGAGAACTCTCTGCGATTGGAACGTGCAAGTATGCGTCTCTGAGGTCCAGAGATACCGTGAAACAGTTGTGGGGAAGGAGGGCTCTGACTGTGTAAATCGATTCCATGCGAAACTTCTTGTATGAAATGGATTTGTTCAGAGGCTTTAGGTTTAGGATTAACCTGTACCTCCCTGAGGGCTTTTTTACCACAAAGGTATGTGAATAAAATCCCCTTCCCTCCTCTGCCCTTGGAACTCTGAGGATTACATTTTGATCCTCCAGCTCCCTTAGAGCCCCCAACAAGGCTTCAGACTTTTCCTTGTCCCTGGGTAGTTGGGTGATTAGGTATCTCTGGGGGGGGGGGGGGGGAGATGAAAATTCCAGTCGGTATCCCCCTCTTATGACCGCCAGGACAAATTGGTTTGGGGAAATTTATTCTCATTGTGGGAGAAAGGTCCCCAGTCTTCCTCCCACCCTGACTAGAGAGTCATGGGTTTTTAGGGGGCTGGACAGGAGGGTGAAAAAAAGGGATTTTTAATAACAGCTTACCTGAAAAATCCTTTTCTTGTAGTACATCACGGGACACAGAGCAGCATAGCCATTACATATGGGTTGTGTACCTTCAGGTGATGGACACTGGCACTCTCCGACAGGAAGTTCCCTCCCTATATAACCCCCACCCATAGTGGGAGTACCTCAGTTTTGTAGCAAGCAATATGCATCCCAAAATTCCCCATAAGAGGGGTGGGAGCTCTGTGTCCCGTGATGTACTACAAGAAAAGGATTTTTCAGGTAAGCTGTTATTAAAAATCCCTTTTTCTTTATCGTACATCACGGGACACAGAGCAGCATAGCCATTACATATGGGATGTCCCCAAGCAATGCTCCATGAGGGGAGGGAGACAACCAGAAAAAAACAAACAGGAGGTGCCACCGGACAGGAGGAGGTTAAATTGCGGCCTGGAGGACCGCCTGCCCAAAAGCTGAATCAGCGTTCCTCCTAACGTCCATTTGATAAAACTTTGCAAATGTGTGGACAGACGACCAGGTCGCTGCCCTGCAGACCTGAGCCATAGGGACCTGGTGATACGCTGCCCAAGAGGCACTCACAGCTCTAGTGGAATGAGCCTTAACCGATAAGGGTGGACTTTTCCCCTTCAGGCCATAGGCCTGTATAATTGTCTGCCTAATCCACTTAGAAATAGTGGCTTTAGACGCTGCCTGGCACTTCTTGGGCCCTTCTGGCAGAATGAATAAGACGTCAGTCTTACGAATCTGGGCTGTAGCTTCCAAGTAAATCTTTACAGCTCTAACTACATCCAAGAAATGTAGTAACCTCTCTTCCTTAGAAGAAGGCTTTGGAAAAAATGATGGAAGAATCACATCTTGATTAAGGTGAAAATTAGACACCACCTTAGGCAGGAAGGACGGAAGCGGCCGCAAAACGACCCTGTCCTTATGCAGTAATAAATAAGGTGCCTTACATGACAAGGCTGCCAACTCCGACACTCTTCTGGCGGATGCCATGGCCACCAGAAACACTAGTTTCCTAGTCAAAAGGACCAAAGGGATTGCGGACAAGGGCTCAAAAGGCTGCCTTTGCAAGGCCGATAGAACCAAATTTAGATCCCAAGGATACAGGGGAGCTTTAATCGGGATTCACCCGAATGACACCTTGTAAAAAGGATTTCATTAAAGAATGGGCAGCCAAAGGTCTCTGGAAGAAGACCGACAAGGCAGACACCTGCCCCTTGATTGTGCTGACCGCCAAACCTTTTTCCACTCCCACTTGTAAAAACTCCAGGATTCTCCCAATGGTATATTTGCGGGGATCCCATTTCCTGGTCTCACACCAGGTAATATAGGCCTTCCACACTCTATAGTATATTAACCTGGAAACTGGTTTCCTTGCGCTTATAAGGGTGGAAATGACCTGCCCTGAAAGGCCTCTGTTTCTGAGAATCAGGGACTCAGCCGCCAGGCCGTTAAATTTAGGGCCTGTAAGGCAGGATGGTAGAATGGCCCTTGTGAGAGGAGGTCCGGACGTAGAGGGAGGACCCAAGGCTCCTCTACCGTCATCCTTTTTATCAAGGAGTACCAAGGTCTTCGGGGCCACTAGAATCGCTGGCTTGCGTTCCCTTTGAATTCTGTGAAGAAGACGGGGTAGCATCCGTATTGGAGGGAAGGCATAGATTAGCGCAAACTGATGCCAAGGGCACACCAAGGCATCCGTCCCGCAGGCCAATGGATCCCTCGTTCGAGAGACAAACTTTGCTACTTTGGCATTGAATCTGGACGCCATAACGTCCACCTCCGGAGTACCCCACTTCCGGCAAATGTCCTGGAACACTTCGGGGTGGAGGGACCACTCCCCTGGGGACATCTGTTGGCGGCTGAGGAAGTCCACCTGCCAATTGTCTACCCCGGGGATAAAGATAGCTGAGATGCAGGGGACATGGGCTTCTGCCCATGAAAAGATCCGATCTACCTCCCTCTGGGCTGCCTGACTCCTGGTGCCGCCCTGGTGGTTTATATAAGCTACGGCAGTGGCATTGTCGGATTGTACCCTTACTGGGGAGCCCTGCAGAATCTCCATCCAGCCCAAAAGAGCCAACCGAGCTGCTCGGATCTCTAAGACATTTATGGGTAGGGCTGATTCTGCCCTTGACCATTTCCCCTGTAGGGTTAAATCGTCTAGGACTGCACCCCAGCCCGATAGGCTGGCATCCGTGGTTACTATCCTCCAAGAGGGGGGACTGAACGATCTTCCTTTCAGAAGATTTTTTGTGACTAGCCACCAACACAGACTCTGCCTTACCGCATAGGGAAGAGAAATGGGAAGATCCAAGGCCTGGAGTCTTTTCTCCCAGGCCGTGAGAATTGCTCTCTGTAGCCTTCGAGAATGGATATGGGCATAGGGCACTGCCTCGAAGGTGGCCACTAGCTTTCCCAACAGGCGCATGCAGAGGCGTATAGATGGCCTTGTGCTGCTTAAGACTACCTGGATTAATTCCCTTATCGAGTCTACTTTGGACTGGGGCAGGAAGATCCATTGTCGTCTTGTATCTAAAATTAGACCTAGATACTCCAACCTTCTTGTGGGCTGTAAGGCCGATTTGTCCTGGTTTAGAACCCAACCCAGGGACTCTAGGCAGTTTACTACTAGCAACACTGCCTGATTTAAGCCGGCCGCTGAGTGGTCGACTACCAGAAGATCGTCTAAGTAGGCCATGACCAGAATGCCCTGTTCCCTTAGGATGGCCAACACAGGGGCCAGGATTTTTGTAAAAACCCGAGGGGCCGTGGCTAGTCCGAACGGAAGGGCCACGAACTGATGCCGATAGTTTAGGGCAAAACGCAGAAACCTGTAATGGCCTGGGAAAATCGGAACGTGCAGGTACGCGTCCTTTATATCGATGGAGGCCAAGAACTCCCTTCCTTGAAGGGCGGCCACCACCGAGCGAATGGACTCCATTCGAAAGGACCGGACTCTTAAAAAGCGGTTTAATGACTTTAGGTCCAGTATAGGCCTGACGTCGCCGTTTGGCTTTGGGACAATGAAGAGGTTTGAGTAAAACCCTTGTCCTTGCTCCCCTGCTGGTACTTCCATAATCACTCCTTGAGATAGGAGTCGCTCTAGGGCGGACAGAAGTGATGCCTGCTTTTGAGGGTCGCCTGGAAGTCTTGACGCTTGAAAGTGAGGAGGGGGGAACTCCCGAAACTCCAGCTTGTACCCCTGAGTCACTGAGGACAGAACCCATTGGTCGGTAACTTTGGCCCCCCACAACTCCGAGAAGAACCAGAGTCTTCCCCCCACCGAGAGAGTGGGGGCACCCCTTCACAAGGCTGCCTTAGGGGCAGCCTTAACCGGCTTACGGTTCCATGGTCTCTTGTTCCCTGCAGCTTGCCCCTGTGGACTGTTTGCAGCTGCGCGTCCAGGAGGCCGTCGATACTGCCTAGAGAATGAGGGCCCTGGGACTGGAGAGGTTGGACGCTTAAAAGAGGGACCCCGGAACCTTTTCTTAACCGGCAAGAGGGTGCTCTTACCACTAGAGATCTTTTGTATATATTTGTCAAGATCTTCTCCAAACAATCTTTCTCCCTGAAAGGAGAATCCAGTAAGGAGTTTCTTGCAGGGGGTTTCTGCAGACCAGTTTTTCAACCAAAGCAATCTCCTCATATGAACCAAAAATAGGGATAAGCGAGAAGCTTGTTGGATCGAATCCTTGATTGCGTCTACCGCGAAACATAAGGCCCTAGGTAGGTCAGCCAGATCCTGAGCTTGTTGGGCTGCTTTGCTTGGTCTTTTAAAGCCTGGCAGACGCCAATGGCGGCTACAGCCGGCTGGACCACTGCCCCCGCTGTGGCAAAGGATGCCTTCAATAAGGTCTCAAGCCTTTTATCCACAGGGTCTTTAAACATGTGGATATTGTCTACTGGACACGTTAAAGACTTATTGACACATGAGATGGCTGCGTCCACAGTAGGGACAGCCCATTTCTTTGAAAACTCTTCCTCTAAGGGGTACATGACTACGAACCTTTTGGGAGGCAGAAAAATCCTGTCCGGCTTAGCCCAGTCCTGAAAAATCAGGTCCTTTAACAAAGGATGTACCGGGAATACCAAATTGGCTTGGGGCGCTTTCAGGGAGCCAAATGAGGATACCGCGGAGGCCAGAGGCTGAGGCACAGGTATCTTAAAAGCCAACCGCACCATATCCGTTAGGGACTGAACCCACAGTCTTTCTGCGTGAGAAGCTGAAAAAGGTTCCTCTATTGTAGAATCCTCAGAACCTAAATGGTCAAGGTGATCCTGAGTCTGGTCTCCTTGATCTTCCAATTCGTCAGCGGAGAGGATATCCTCCTCCAGAGACTCAGACCTGGGAGACGGGGGATCTAACCCGCTTCTTCCCTGCCAAAGATGCCGTAATTAGAGCGGCCATCCTCCTTTCCAATCCACCCAAGGTGGAGGCTAACATCTCTTCCGTCACATAGGAAGGAGCTGGTTGAATAGGGCCAGCCGTAGCACCTAGCAACCCTGATGGCTCACCTAGGACAACAACCTCCGGGCATTCCGGAGCAGTAGGGGCCGCTGGATTTTGGATATCCTCAGAGCCTGATGGAGAACTCTTTGGTTTAACCGTCTTAGCGTTTTTAGCGCTACCTGCACCCTTAGGAGCCATAATATACAAATTCTGAGGCACTCCGCTAGTATACAACTGACTGTAATAGCTGGAGGAAATACACATATAATCAAATAAATGTGAAACAATAGGATAGGGTAATGTTAGAGGGACTCCAAACCTCCCATAACCTATAAAAAAGGAAAATCAATACTGAGCCCCAAGGGCTTCAACTACCAGTCTGGTATTGACCCCCTAATGCTGGGCTAGGTGAGCACCCCTAAGTGTTCAAAGGCGCTGCTTAGTACACAGGCTTTGAATGCAAACTTTTAAGCCAGAGGCTCCTTTAGTAAGGTGTACTTCCAACAACTGCCACCGGGTGTCACTGTGCCAGAAAGCTCTGTCAAACCTTCCTATGCTGTAGCCAGCATCGCTGCTCCGTGTCCCTTCACAGACTGAACAGCCCTCCAGGATTTATCCTCCCTGTGTGCAGGGAGGAGGCGTCCGGCGTCAACCGCCCCCTCCCCGCGGCGTCGCGAGCGCGCGCACAGATAAGTAAAGCGTGCGCCAAACGCCGTCAGGGGAAGCAGGAAGCCATGTGGAGAGGAGCATCAGGACCTGAAACGCTGGAGCAGCAGACACAGGTAAAAGGAAGCTTTCAACTGTCTCCCTAATGGTATGGTTCCCTCTCTGTGGAACACCCTGCCCAAAAAAAGGCCCTCCTTGTGACAGAAGCAGCAGCAGCCTACTAGCCCAGCCAGGGGAACTATACCTGGGTGCTTTGAGCCATCCCGTTTGAAAACTTTGTGGTTCTCCTTTGCCCATGCACAGAGGCATAAATAGGCTGCCCAAGAATCCCCTGTAGGAAGCCTACTGACAAACCAAGTTCCGTAGGCCCCCTGCTTACCTTTCCACGCCGCAGGGTATTGCTCTGCAAGAGGCCCAATCTTCCCCCTTTACCGTGGGTATGGTCATAGACCTTCAGGGACCGGGGTCTTAAAAGAACACCACACACCTGGACCTATACAGCACCACTGGCAACAGGTATTCTCTAGGTATAGAAACCAGACCTGGAACCCAGGGTCCAGCCCTCCAAGGAGAGGCATTATAGGCAAAACCCCATCCACGAATTGGGGCCCGGGTACCGTCCACTTTGGCTATGAAGCACCTTGGACGGATCCGGTCAGCTGGCCCTGGTCCCAAGGACTACTACAGGCACAGCCTCAACGTGCACCAACACCTAAGACACTGGCGAAAAAAACTGAGGTACTCCCACTATGGGTGGGGGTTATATAGGGAGGGAACTTCCTGTCGGAGAGTGCCAGTGTCCATCACCTGAAGTTACACTATATAACCCATATGTAATGGCTATGCTGCTCTGTGTCCCGTGATGTACGATAAAGAAATCGCCCCACCTCTGCCTTTGCCCTTGGGGGTCCAAACCCTCTTTTGGCCTGCCCCTTTATGTTTTTGCGGACGAAACCCCTTTCCTGTCTGTACCGGGGCTTTTCTTTTAGGAGGAAAGGCCTTCTTTTTGTCCGCCGTGCGGTCTAGCACTGCTTCAAGGCCTGGGCCAAAAAGCAGGTCACCTGTAAAAGGAATACCACACAACTTGGACTTAGAGGCGCTGTCGCCAGTCCAAGTCTTGAGCCAGAGGGCCCTTCTGGCTGAGTTAGCCAGAGCAGCCGATCTGGCTGACATACGGACTGACTCCGCTGAGGCATCCGCTATAGAAGCGACTCCTTGCAGGATAGTAGGGAAGGAAGCTAGAATAGTTTCCTTTTCCGTACCAGCTTCAATATGCTCCTGAATCTTAGAGAGCAATGTTCCAGATTGCGGGCCATTACCGTGACGGCAAGTTCTGGTTTAAGATTCCCGATAGTAGAGTCCCAAGTTTTCTTTAATAGGGAATCCATTCTTTTGTCCATGACATCGGACAAAACCCCCATGTCCTCAAACGCCAAATCTGTGTTTCTGGACATTTGGGAGAAGGCAGCGTCTAATTTGGGGCTTTTGTTCCAAACAGACGAAGGATCCTCTGAGAAGGGGGAATCTCCTCTTTAGGGATCTGGAGAAAAAGGGTTTTCTTTCAGGATCCTGCCACTCCTTAATGGTCTCAACCAGTATATCATGTACTGGAAAGACCCTTTTCTCTTGCTCCTCCAGACCCCTGTACATCCGATCATGGAGGGTAAGAGGTTTGTCGGTTTGGATACCAAGGGTTGTGTAAACTGCCCCTAAGAGGTCCTCTACCTCATCCAGCGACAACTTGTACCTAGAGGGCTTCCTGGACTCCCCGTCCTGGTCCTCTCCATCTGATCCCTCTTGAGAATCAGAGGTGGCACTATCCGGAAGAACTGGTTCCTCTTGGGAAGGGCCTGCGGGAACGTCTGCCATAACTGCTGCAATGGGTATGACAGGAGCAGGGCCCTGAGCCTGTGGCTGGGTTGTAACCTGGGTGGCGACAGCCATAGGCTATAACCTCTCAAACAGGGATTTAAATGAGGAGAAAGTGGACAACAGCTCCTTTACAGAGGCTGCGAGCCCTGATTCCTGTTCTAATTCACTCTCCCTGACTAAGGATTGAATACAATCCCTACACAGGACCTTAGTCCATGATTCTGGGAGGACATCCCTACAGGAGGCACACTTCCTCTTTGAGCTATGCCTCCCACCACCTGTTTTTTCAATGGCCTTCTGATATACAGGAAGGGCAGAAAAACAACAGTTTTAGAAAAACATAAACTTAGTTACAACCCTGGGAGTGCACCTAGCCCCCTATAAACACTGGGACTAAGGACTCCCCCTCCCCTGGCCACCCAGGGGGCTTGCCTCCCCATGCATTGAACCCTACATGGAGGCAAACCTAAGCTAGAGAGCGCCCCTCCCCAGGGTACTCTTAACCTTAGGCTCGCTGGAGGTAGCGTCAGTTGTCAGGGCTGGCTCTGGAGATGCTGCCGACATGACCGCAGGTGGCTGCTTGCTGAAGAGCTTCTCTTCGCCTGTGCGAGATCTGACTCCCTCCAGCGTCCGCCCGGACCTCCTATCAGCACCGTGACCCGGAACCGGAAGTCGTGGTTCAAAGGGGAGACATCCGCTCTACGCCGGAAATGATGTCACCCGCCGTCCAACCCGCTCGGTTCAAAAAAAATTGCGGCCTGTAGTAACAGGGTGAGCCTCGATGTCTCCCTCGCTGCACCCCTGTAGACGCGATAGGGGTCCCCCGCAACCAGCAGCCGTGCTCGGCGTGGATGGGGTGGCTAATGGTGGGCCTGAAGATTCACCTGAAAGCCTCTGCTTTCTTAAGGTAAGAAAAAAAAATGGCCTCAGTCCCCTGCCTGAATTGGCCTAGGTTCCCATGCACAGTGTCTCCCCACCGGAGGAAACACAAATACTGAGGTCTGGCAGGGGAAGTAAGAAATTTATGGGCTGGCGCAGTGTTTCCTAGAGGAAGAGGAGGAGTATCTCTCAATTGTGGGCTGTCCTGAAAGACGGGAGGGGAAAAATGTATTTGCCTGACCTGGCGTCTTCATCCTTATCCTTGGTCTGGCTATCAACTAGACCTTCTTCCTGAGCCTCGGAGTCTGAGAGAAGAAGGTCCCTAGCCCTCACAACCTGTGGTCCCGGGATGGATGAGCTCTCCTGTGAGGAGGGGCCAGCTGCCAGGAGATCAGGTTCCCTGTTCTTTAAGGTGTCCTTAAATTCCCTTCGCGTGGAAAGCATTTGAGACTGGATAGTCAGAAACTCCTTCATGATTAGAGAAGTTTCCTTCCCTGTTAGCTTTTGGATGCATTTAGCACAAAAGGGCTTGGAGTAGTCTGCAGCCAGCTTAATGCTACAATTACCACATCTTTTAGCTTTAGAAGTGTGTTTTGCTGGCATGCTAGAAGCTTCCCCCAGGGCAGCAACCTCTTCCCCTGTAAGGGAAAACACCAGAAGACAACATAGTGAGATAGGTGAAGGAGGGGGTGGGAATAAGGACCCACTGTTCAGTACCCGGGAGGGGGACCACCAGCCCCAGGTTTTTAGCTGAAAATAAAACGTTTTGCTGGGGGAAACACAATCATGAACTGAGGTGCACGGGGAGGGGCGGGGTGTTTAAACCTCCGATTGTGTTTCCTGTCAGGTGGAGCCAGTCTACACTCAAGGTGACGTCCTGGAAGACGACTTGAGTAAAAAAGTTATTCCACACAAAAGTAAAAAGTCAGAGGTTAATTTATTCATTTTTTTAAAAGACAAATGTCAGCGTATTAGAGTTGTAGCCACATACATACAAATAAAATTATAAATAACATTTTTTCATAAAACTTTAAAAAGACAAGCAGATTTTTTTTTATAGCAATTTTCTTTGTGTCAGTGTCTTGTTTACCCAGTGGTAACGGTCAATGCGAGGAGCTGAGACTACTGCAGACTGCCTGGGGTACTTGTAGTGTTTGTTTTGTGGGGGATAGCTGTGTGGAAAATAGGAGGATGTAGATTGCTGCTGATGGTATCCATCATTTTGATAGTTCTTTCTACGAGGAAACTGAGACCAAGACTGTAGAGATTTGAAGTCTGTACACTGCAAAGCAAAGATCATGTTAAATAAGCAAGACAGAAGTTGTGAAACCAGTTCCAAATCATAAGCAAGCATATTCAGTAATGTAAAGAACCATGTCCAAAAGCTAGTTGCCAACTGAACCAGATTTTTCAATGCCCTAACAAATTTAGATAACCCAGTGGAGTTCTGTATATCTACTTCCCGTTTCTTCTACTCAATTTTAGGATTTTGACATTCCTTGAAGACCAACAGGTTCAATATTTAGCAAGTTCATGCAATGGCCTAGAACAGTGACCCTCCCACTATGGCCCAGTAAATGGAGAGGTCCATACGGGCAGGGTACCATTTAGTTGCCCAGTTCTCTTGCTTAAAGAGCTAAGAAAGAATGTTGACCTTAAAGGGGTGGTTCCCCCTTAAAACAAATTTCTAACAATACATTCGTAAGACCCGTTACACTGCGGGTAGGCTGGCTTTTGTTTTGTTTTTTTAGTACATACCTCGATATCGGCGTTTCGTCCCTTGGCGGTGGGCGTTCCTAGTTGATTGATGTTCCTCCGACGGGCACATACGTGACGTCACGACTTTCCGAAAGAAGCCGAACGTCGCTGCGCAGGCGCCGTATAGAGCAGACTCTATACGGCGCCTGCGCAATGACGTTCGGCTTCTGTCGGAAAGTCGTGACGCGCAGTATTTGCCCGGAGGAACGTCAATCAACTAGGAACGCCCACCGCCAAGGGACGAAACGCCGATATCGAGGTATGTACTAAAAAAACAAAACAAAAGCCAGCCTACCCGCAGTGTAACGGGTCTTACGAATGTATTGTTAGAAATTTGTTTTAGGGGGAACCACCGCTTTAAGGCTACAGACATGCCCTAGAAAAATAAACATTTATACATCATAGGACAGGCAAGGGAAAGGCACACGGTTATGCCATGCATGTCAAGTTGCCATTTTTTAGTCCTAGAAGACAGACATTTACAAATAGAAGGCATGAAGGTGTAAATGGTCTAAAACCTTCCCAAGCTCAGGTCTGGATAGAGCCTCACACAGGTACTGTTCATGGCCCCAACTAGCAGATACAATCCAGCAGCATGTTTAAATTCAAAAGCATAATCAAAGAAACTAGGCATACTCAGCACATATATACACACAAACTACATACCTGGTAGATGCTGTTGGGATTGCTTACTGTAGGAATAGTCTTTGGCTCTTTAATAGTGGTCTCCTCATCAGAAGATGTACCAGAATGGTAATCTGAAGTGGCTTTCATAACAGCTGTGCTAATCCGTTTAGACACATTGAAGTCACTTTTCCCCACAAAACTGGCAATTGTAAAAGGGTTATTTTTCTCTCCATACCTGGAAGAAGAGGGATGCATTATTTTATACAACTAGACTCATGACATAGGAGGGAGAAGGGAAAATAAACCCATACATTGAATATCAAAACACTTACTCAAAGAGCCTATGCCTGCACATAACCCAGTTCCCCCCTGAAGGGGCAAGATTGCACTACAGTCATACTAGTAAGAATAAGTTTACACTTTCTTAAAGTCATCATGAATACAATGTTTTATGGTGCACCCCAAACATTGAGCACTACTGTTCAACCTTCATGGTCTTTAAAGCAGTAATAAAGTAAAAACACACAGGCCCCTGGATGGTGCAAGTCATAATGTGCTAGCATGGACTGCAGACTAGCCCTAAAGCAAAGCCCTCTAGCAGTATGCTGTCACCGCTTCCAGGGTCACAACAATGTGAATGCAGTCAGTGGACAGCAGCATACTCCAGTGACATCAATGTTTCGCTTTTCACTGTACCTACAGGCAAGTCATACACACTGTCAGACTAAATTCCAACCGTCCAAAATGTGGCGACGTAAAAAAAAAAAAAAAAAAAAAAAAAAAAAAAAAAACACTACAACGAGCCGAGAAAAATTAAGTTCAATGCTTCCAGAGGATCCATCAACTTGATTCTAAGCACGTGTGGGTTTTTTCTCCGTTGGAGTTGCACACAGACGATAAGAATTCCCGATTTTGGGAGGGGGGGACCAATTGGAAAAAAAAAAAGTTACATTTCTAAACACTGTTGGAAAAAAGTCTGATGGGGCCCACACATGATTGGAATTTCAGATGAAAAGTCCAATCGTGTGTACGCGGCATTAGGCTAACTTTAGTATATAAAGCATTAAAAATGTATAGCGACATGTTTACATTTCAGGTTGCTTCCTGGATAGGCCAAAATCAAGTTGTACATCCCAGAAGTCTTCATGGGCATCCCCCCTTTGTCTGGAGGAAGGGGGCTGGGCTTTGCGTGCCTGAGCTAGGGGCAGATGGATCCCAGGAAGTAAATGCTACATAAACTGCTCTTACTCAAGATGGCCAAGCTAGAAATGTTAGGTTTGTGGTCAGTGAGTTTGTTAAATAAAGCAAAGAGGAGACGAAGGGATGAACAAGTTTGCTTTGAATATTAAAACAATTAAAAGGAAAAAACATTTTTTGCCAAAATTACTGTTTACAGGGTATAGAGACATAATAGTTAACTGATTCCTTTTAAAAACGATTAAAAATAGATAAAAATCAATCATATAATTTTCCCTTTTTAGATGCAAAAATGAAACTGAAAGTAGTTTAGTCTTTGCCTGTTATTTTATGCCTCTGTGCTGGACAGTGCCATAGCATAGAGAGTCATGGCTAGGAAAACAAAACTAAACTCTCCCATGACTTTTTCATACGGAGTCAAACAACCAGGAAGTGTCCAGAGCAGTTTTTACAGCAACATCAGAGCAAAAACGAGCAATGAGGACATGAAACCAGGACTGCAGTAAGGTAAAGGAAGCTATTTAGCTAACAAAAAAAAAAATCCCTTTAGTGACCTTTTAAATAGTTTCAGTTTAGTGCTCCGATCAGTTGAGTTCGGCTTTAAAAAAGAAGGTTCATGGAACTCGTTAAAGTGATCATTGCATCACCTCATTTAAGCTCAGTTAACGCAGTTTAATTTAACCTGCTCACAGTACTTTGCAGTGCCTATAGCTGCCACCAGTAAAGTACTGGTATGCACACTGGTGCTCCTAGAAGCATGATCCCATGACTGCTGTGTCTGGACAGCCAGATGCCAAAAGCCATGAGCAGCCAGTGTATCATGTGAGCTCTATGACCAATGTTGTCATGAATGGAAGCCAACGTATATTTATGTCAGTTTGAATTTGCCACTGTGCGCGCCTGCCACAAGCTCCGTGACCGCGCACTCAATGTCCGCCGGTGTCCCATGATTGGTCACAGAGTTGAAGAATGGGGAGATGCTAGTGTTAACACAGCATCTGCCTAGTGACATGTCACCGATAGTCTGCTCCCTCTCAACGGGTGCAGCGACATGTCACTTGTAATCACTCCCTAGGACACTTTTAACCCCTTCTTAGCCCCCTAGTGGTTAACTCCTTCACATGTATACACTAACCAGTGCATTTTTATAGCACTGATCGCTGTATAAATGCGAATGGGCCCAAAATGGCACCAAAAGAATCTGACATGTTGCAGTAAAATAAATAAAAAAAAAAAAAAAAAAAAAAAACTCTATCACCTATTTTGTAGACGCTATAAAATATGTAGAATACGTAGCGACATAAACTGAGGAAAAAATAGTTTTAGATTTGGGGGGGGATATTATAAAAAAGTAAATAAAAATAGCTTTTTCTTCAAAATGGTCACTATTTGTTTATAGCGCAAACAAATAAAACCACAGAGGTGATCAAATACCACCAATAGAAAGCTCCATTTGTGGAAAATAAAAGTCAATTTTGTTTTGGAGCCATGTCGCACGACCACGCAATTGTCAGTTAGAGTGATGCAGTGGCGAATCGCAAAAGTTCTCTGGTCTTTGGCCAGCCAAATGATCCGGGGCTTAAGTAAGCTGTGATTTATGAAAGCCATTCATGACAGCAAAAACGATTGCTTAGAACAGTGATGACCACTATTAGCATAAACTACACAGTCTACTTTAGAAAAGGGGTGGTTTGGTTGGGTATTTACCAAAGAAATAGCAGAGTATATTTTGGCGAAAAGTTATGAAAAAAAGGTTTGTGCAGAGGCACGTCTAAAATTTAGGGGAATGAATATAATATATATATATATATATATATATATATATATATATATTTATTTATTACACATACACACCCCACCACAAACCCTGCGGAATTTAAAAATCAAAAAAAAAAAAAAAAATTGTGTGCAGTGTTGCATCACTGAGCAATTACCAGTTAAAGTAGCAGTGCTGAATAGCAAAAAAAAATTCCCTAGTCATGAAGGGGCTAAACCCAGCAAGTTGTTAGCAGTTGCAATGCCTTAACAAATGGTGTCCATGCCTAGTTTGATTGTATGGATGGTTTCAAGCTAGTAAGTGACAATTGACTAAAAGGAACAGACGCAACACCTACCGGCAGCAAACCTCAAATGGATCCACCCAGATAGTCATTTCCGCCGGCAGTCCAAGATCGTCATAATCTACATTGCTTTCTGCACATGCTTGTGCCAAAACAGAGTCAACACTCTGACACTTGTTTATTCTTATGCATCTTGGGGAGAGAAAAAAAGTTAAGTGTTATACTGCTCATAAGATCTAGATCAAACCAGTTAAAAGAACAGACTTCTAATTTTTTGTTAACTGCATCTAATCTTAGGCCCCTTTCACATTGAGGCGTTTTTCATGCGGTACAGCGCTAAAAATAATCCTGCTATACCGCATGAAAAAACCTGCCCTGTAGTGTTCAATGTGAAAGCCCGAAGGCTTTCACATTGAAGCGGTGCGCTAGCAGGAGCGCTCCAAAAGTCCTGCTAGCCGCATCTTTACCGTGGTACAGGAGCAGTGTGTTCACTGCTCCTATACCGTGCCTTCCCATTGAAATCAATGGGAAAGCGCGGTAATACCGCCCGCAACGGCCGCTAGAGGGGGTTAAAACCTCATCACTAGCGCCCGAATATCGCGGTAAATACGACGGTATAGCTGCGCTACAAATAGCATGGCTAAACCGTCACCGCGGCTGCACGCCTCAATGTGAAAGCAGCCTTATGCTTTTATTTTATATGCCAGAAAGACCCAGGGTCCTAGTGGTCAAGGCCTACAAAACGCCACTGGAGACCATAGACATTCAGGCATCAGTAAGAGGGTGATGAGCCCGTCTGCGAGATCATGACATTTACATTTACATCGAGTGCTGGTTCACACTAGTGCGATGTGAGAACCCTGCGAATCCAGTGTGGGTTCCCGCATCGCACCGTGGTTCACAGATCTCAATGTAAAGTTAACGACACCCCCAGGATTGGTTAGATCAGTGAAAACTGAAATGGCGCAGGAATCTGATCGCATAGGTGTTAACACCCATGCGATACGATTACAGGGCAGACAAAAAAAAAAAGTCCAGCACCATTTTGGTGCGATTTCAGACATTGTTTGCATGACTGAAATTGCATCGCACAGCCATTGCATGTGATATGAATAGCAATGCGGTGCAAATCACATGCAATGTCTGGCATTGCACTAGTGTGAACTGGGCCTTAAGAGTTTAGGGGGGACAGAACAGCGATTCCCTTTTCAAATGAAAATTTCTCAGGTCCCAGGTAGTTACACACAAAGCATCAACACTAAAGCTAGGGGGCAGGTCCCAGGACTTCCAACCCATGGAAATGCAATCAAGGACTGGCTGTTCTTGGCAAAATATCTGCAAATTCATCATAGTCAATGAAGTTCATGGAAGCCTGCAATGGTGTATATTTTTAACGTCTAACTGAAAGATCGTGCACAACTTACCGAAAAGCTTGTCCTTTGGTTGGATTTTCTACATACCAATGAGATCTATATCTTGCAAATAGTACGGTGGTCAGTTTAGCTGCAAATTGTTCAATTTTCTGCTTGCTCAGCTTCCTGTGCTTCTTCACAAGCATTGTGATAAAGACTACTGTGGCAGCAATTTCTTCTTTCATGGTAGGACAGTCTTATTGTGGCACAGGATGTTGGAATAATCTTAAGAAAACAAAATCCATGGGGGAATCAAAACTAAACCCATTATGCAAGGGAACGATAAAAGACTGGTTTACCCCCTACAAAATTTAGTGTTGTATGAACAAAAAAAAAAAAAAAATTAAAAAAAAAAAAAAGGGGGTACAACACTGGCTGTTCCAGGTATCACCTACAGAAACCAGTATGAAAATTTCAGTCAAGGTTAGGAGCACAACAGAATAAAGCTATCTGCTCTTGGTTGCTGGCAACATATTACATTTAAATACTAATTACACTTCCAACATCCCCTTAACAGGACATTTACCTACACTATATCATGTGATTTGGGGTACACAACCACACAATTTACCACCATTATACTGGGGGCAGCTTATGCAAAAAACATATTTATTTTCTTCTCCCCCCCCCCCCCCCAAACAACAAAAAAAAGCCAGTAATTTGACTAAGACTACTATAGTTCCATGACCAACCCACACCTCCTGCTCACCTGAAATCAAGCTTGTACTCTTACACTCTGGCCGGGGTTTAAATAGGCTGGGACTTGGACTCAGCCTAATGCAGGTGTCCCTGATACACATGATATTAGTTAATTAACTCAACAGAATTCCAGACTAGAGAACCAAAGCAAAGCTTGTCTGTTGTCTTCCTGTATCTGTAAAGCACTAGGATCCGTATAATGTTCTATGCATTTAATGTAGATAGTAGAGCTAGTGATGCAATTGCAAATTGCTTGCCTTGTTATTGAAGTGCAATATTTTACATCTATATGTTAGATTTATTAGCTTGCACATAATCATTTTAATCTTTTTTTTTTTTTTTTTACTTCTCCGGTTTCCAAGTACACCCTCCACTCATAGAGCAATGCAGTTTACAAACATGTAAAATAAGGAGGGACTGATTTTTAGTACAAGAATAGGAACAGGGATGAGCTTGGGTTTAGTCCCACCAGGAAGCTGTCAAAGCTGTCAGCCAATCACAGGCAGGGGAGGCATTCACCGACCCCTCCCCACAGCCGCATGCATACACATACCTTGTACAGTGGCTGCAGGGCAGGGAATACCTCCATCACCTATGACTGGCTGCCAGCTTTGATAGTCTCCTGATGGGTTAGCTCAGGTGGGTTCAGACTCGTGCCCAAGCTGACACTCTAATATGGAGATTCTGTAACCCTGCAGCACTAAAAAAAAAAAAATCTCATGAAAGATGTTATACTGTGGCTGGCATTAGAAAGCTCCATAAGGGCTCATTTACACTTGCTGCCAAGGAGATGGCTGTGGATTTATCACGTGCCCCAAGCTGAAAAGGCAGCTGGGCACAGCTGTGGGGTTTTTAGGGTAAAAACAGGCATGAAGTGGAGATATACACTATACTACCAAAAGTATTGGGATGCCCTCCATTACACACACTTGAACATTAACCAGTTACCTACAGTACAGGGCTCTTTCACCCCCTTCCTGCCCAGGCCATTTTTCAGCTTTCAGCGCTGTCACACTTTGAATGACAATTGCGCAGTCATGCTACACTGTAACCATGTGGAATTTTTATCATTTTCTTCACACAAATAGAGATTTCTTTTGGTGGTATTTAATCACTGCTCGGATTTTTATTTTTTACAAAAAAAATAAAAGACCGGAAATTTTGAAGAGTTTTTTTTTCTTAGTTTCTGTCAGTATATTTTGTAAATAAGGCCCCTTTCACACTGGGGCGGGAGGCGCGGTGGCGGTATAGCGCCGCTAAAAATAGCGGCGCTATACCGTCGGAATTGCCGCAGGATTCGGCCGCTAGCGGTGCTGTATTAACCCCCGCTAGCGGCCGATAAAGGGTTAATACCGCCCGCCATGCGCCTCTGCAGAGGCGCATGGCGGGCGGTATTACCGATGTTTGCCATTGTTTTAAATGGGAAGGAGCGGTGAAGGAGCAGTACACATACCACTCCTCTCACCGCTCCAAAGATGCTGCTTGCAGGAGATTTTTTTATCTCCTGCCAGCGCATCGCCTCATTGTGAAACCCCTCTGGCTTTCACATTGAGAAGGCTGGGCAGGAGTTTTTCAGGCGGTATTTAAGCGCTATTTTTAGCTCCGTACCGCCTGAAAAACTCCTCAGTGTGAAAGGGGCCTAAGTAATCACTGATGTGCGTTGATGAGGCTGCACTGATGGGCACTGATGAGGCGGCACTTATGGGCATTGATTAGGTGGCACTGATGAGGCACTAATATTCTGCACGTATGGGCACTGATAGGTGGCACTGATAGGCAGCACTGATGGGTGGCACTGGTGGGTACTGATAGGTGGCACTGACTGGCATGGATAGGCTGTACTGATGGGTGGCACTGATGGACAGCATTGATAAGGGGCACTGAAAGCCAACACTGACTGGCTTCACTAATGGGCACTGATTGCTGGCACTGGTGGCACTCTAATGTAATCAGGACACTGATCATCAGTGCCCTGATTACATCTCTCACTGTCCCCTGCTCCCCTGCTCCCCTGCGAGGAGATGCCGCTGATCAGCTCTCCTCGCCACACATTCTGTCAGTGTGTGGCAAGGAGCGATGATTACCGGCACTTTCTTGTTTACATGTGGCCGGCATGATTACAGTGGCTCTTTACAGAGATTGGGGTTGCGCCGTGTCCTAGAAACACTGCGCGGCTGGGATCGGCGCGCTGCGTGCCCCCACAGGCACGGCTGCTTGGGTGCACTGCCATATGACGTCCACTCAGAACTAGAGCCGCACCGTCCCTCCATCATTTGAAGGTGTGTGGGCGACAAGTGTTTATTTGCATCCCAGTCTTAGTCCGTAGCGCCCAGAAGCGATTCAGTTCGCATGCGCCGCGCTTTATACGTTTTTCATTCATTCAATATTGAGTTGACCCACCCTTTGCAGCTATAACTGCTTCAACTCTTTTGGGAAGGCTGTCCACAAGGTTTAGGAATGTGTCTATGAGAATGTTTGACCATTCTTCCAGAAGCACAATTGTGAGGTCAGACACTGATGTTGGATGAGAAGGCACGACTCGCAATCTCCACCCTAATTCATCCCAAGGATAATCGGGTTGAGGTGCAGGCCAATCAAGTTTCTCCACCCCAAACTCGCTCATCCATGTGTTTATAGACCTTGCTTTTTTTCACTGGTCCAAATCATTTGGTGGAGAGGGGATTATGGTGTGAGGTTGTTTTTCAGGGGTTGGGCTTGACCCCTTAGTTCCAGTGAAGGGAACTCTTAAGGCGTCAGCATACCAAGACATTTTGGACAATTTCATGCTCCCAACTTTGTGGGAACAGCTTGAGGATGGCCCCTTCCTCTTTCAACATGACTGCGTACCAGTGCTCAAAGCAAGATTCATAAAGAAGTGGATGAGCGAGTTTGGAGTGGGGGAACTTGACTGGCCTGCACAGAATCCTGACCTCAACCTGATAAAACACCTTTGGGATGAATTAGCCGACAGTCACACTGAGAGCCGGTTTGAAATTGTGCGATTTTAGCTGAACTCATGATTTCAAACCGGTATTTCAGTCGGGGGCGATTTGACAGACATCTGTGTGGATTCATGCACTGATGTCTATTCAAATCGCCCTCAAAGTCACCAAAAGTAGTGCAGGAACTACTTTTGGGAAGCATGCAGGCATCACACTGATTAAGCTGGTGCCATTGCCGGAAATAGGCGGCCATTTGACATGCGATTTGTGTAAACGGTAAACCATACTTAACCACTTAAGGACCTTGGCTGTTTTTCAGATTTGGCGTTTACAAGACTAAACTGTTTTTTTTGCTAGAAAATTACTTAAAACCCCCAAACATTATATATATTTTTTTCTATAACCCTAGAGAATAAAATGGCGGTCATTGCAATACTTTTTGTCAAACTGTATTTGCACAGCCGTCTTACAAGAGCACTTTTTTAACGATCGCGGTGATACCTCACTTGTGTGGTTTGAACACTGTTTTCATATGCGGCGCTACTCACATATGCGTTCGCTTCTGCGCGCAAGCTCATCAGGACGGGGCGCTTTAAAAAAAAAAATTTTGTTTTCTTATTTATTTTTATTTATTTTATTAATTTTTACACTAAAAAAATAAAATAAAAAACTGATCACTTTTATTCCTATAACAAGGAATGTAAACATCCCTTGTAATAGAAAAAAGCATGACAGGTCCTCTTAAATATGAGATCTGGGGTAAAAAATACCTCAGATCTCATATTTAGACTTAAAGCGGATGTTCCACCCCAAAAATATATTAAAAGCCAGCAGCTACAAATACTGCAGCTGCTGACTTTTAATATAAGGACACTTACCTGTTCACTGCCCGGTTCCCTATGGCGCATGCGCGAGTCGCGCCGCGCCCGCCGATTGGCTCCCGCTGTGTGCTGGGAGCCGAGTGTTTCCAGCACACAACGGGGGGCGACGGGATGTGACGCAATGCCCGTCTTTTGCCCGTGAATGCCGGGCCGGAAGTGGGTGCAAATACCTGTCTTTAGACAGGTATCTGCACCCCCCTCCCCCTGAAAGGTGTCAAATGTGACACCGGAGATGGGGAGGGTTCCGATAAGCGGGACTTCACTTTAGGGTGGAGAACCGCTTTAAATGCAAAAAAAAAACTAAAAAATTGTCATTTGAAAAAATGACAAGAAAATATTGCTTTAAGAAGCATGGGCGGAAATTGGAAGTGATGTCATATGTTGTAATGTATTTGTATTGTATTTTCGGATGACAACTATACTGACTAAATGAAAATCGTACAATCTGGTATTGTACAAGGAACATTTTCGTGCTTGTCCGATCGAATAATATCAGATGAACTGTCGTGATCGGCTCTCGATAGTAGTGTACACACAATCCGAAAATCCTACGATTCTTCCTTGGACGACAGTTTTCTTCCGATATTCGGATCGTGTGTATGGGCCATTAGGCTGGGTTCACACTTGCTGCGACCGTGCCTCATCGCAGGGGTCCGGTGCAACCCTGTTCATCAATTCAGGCGTGAATCGGGCCTGTATTTCTGCCTGAATAAGCACCTAATTTAGAGCCAAAGACGCACAGGACCCTTCTCCATAAGGACTGCGGCTGCCCCGCACCTGTGTAAACTGGCTCCATTGAGAGCTGGTCACACTCTCCTTTAGCCCTCTCACAATTTCACTCCCGCTTGTCAGTCACGATTTTGGCCACGATTTCAGAGACATCTGTGCTGAAATCACAAAAAGTAGTACAGAAACGACTTTTTGAAATCGGTGCTGCGCCGCAGATGCGGCTTTGCGCCGATTAGGATGGTGCCATTTGCCAGCAATTGCCAGCAAATGTCAAATCGCATGTCAAATCGCACCAGTGTGAACCAGGGCGTAATGTGAATTGAATGGGGGGAAATCCGCATCCAATTCACATAGGTGTGAACCCAGCCTGAATGTAAAATATTGTGTACAGAGATTTGGTGCACTAACCTTTCTCTCCTGGCTCACAGATATTCATAATCTCACACAAATAAGTAACATGGTTTTGTGCATGATCCATGTGGAGGAGGGGGTCCCATTTTATTTTATTTATTTTGAGTGGCTCCCCAATATACCAGTGCACCTCAACCCAAGTGCATTTCAATACACTACAAAGCACAGATGTGAACTATCTTTGCACTGTGGTGTACTGCATCATAGTAAAAGGCTAATGTATGATGTTATGTTTCTTGTGGTGAATTGGCAGCCGATGAATGAATAGGCTGCCCTAATGCAATGCACATAAATGTAATGTACCCATAGGCAGAAATAAAAATATGACACCAACATTAACACAGCAGTGTTTGTTTTTTCAGAGCCCCCCTTAGAGTATAGTTTTATTACCTGTTCAGCCTGACAGTTCTTTCAGTTCTGAATGATCAGTTATCAACTGTAATGGGCAAAGCTGCCCAGCAACAGCGGCAGTTACACTGAGGGCCCGTTGATGTATGTGCATTGCATCAATGGGAGCAAAAAGCATAACACGTATCTCAGCAATACATGGCAATGCCCCTTCTCTATGGGCATTGTGGTGACATTCATTGTAAAAAGGCTCTCAAACACATTGGTCCTAATTCACTAAAGCATATTGTATGCAGTATTTTGGTCACGTGACACATTTTTCCCAAATATCACATCTGATACCGAAAATGTCAAATCACTATCCCTTTATGTGGTATTTACCTCAAATGCTTAGTATATACCACAAAAAAAACTGTGTTAAAGTCAATTTACTAAAGGAAATTAATTAATAAATGCATGTGTTAAGTAAGTAGCAATCCAGTCATGTAAAATGTACCAAAAAACTGCCTATGCGGATAAGGGGCATCTGTACATAAAAACAAACTGGGCAGCTCTGACTAAAGTTGAATACCTCCTTGCTATAGGTCTAGGCCATTTACAGACATCATAAAGCCTGACTGGAATACTCCCAGAATGTTGCTAAATGAGGCCTAGTCATTATTGCTCACCTCTACCATCACAGTAGTGAGCTCTAAAATGCTGAGCTCAGAGCTACTACATCAGGGGAGAAAAAAAGTATGTGAGGGTGTTTGAATCAGAAAAAGAGCTCACTCCTGTGAAAGTGGAGGTGAGCAGTACCAAGTAGGCCTCACTTACCAACGTGCTAGAAACATCCTGGGAGTCTTTGGCTACTTTCACAACGAGACGTTGTAGGAGTCGGCGGTAAAGCGCCGCTATTTGTATTTTTTGCAGTGCTTTTCGGCCGCTAGCAGGGTGCTTTTAACCCTCGGGCTTGCACATTGGACTGAGAGGAGAGGCTCTTTACAGGCGATATTCAGGAGCTATTTTTAGCGCTATAGCAACTGTAAAGCGCCTGACAGAAGCTGCATCTGCAATCCCTACGTGAAAGCCTGAGTGCTTTCACACTAAAGCGCCTGAAAAACGCCCCAGTGTGAAAGGGGTCTTAGCGTTAAAAAAAGCGCATGTAAAGCGCTCGAAAGAAGCCTCATCTGCAATCCCAGTGTGAAAGCCAGAGTGCTTTCACACTGAGGTGTTGCGCTGGCATGGCGTCAAAAAAAGTCCTGCAAGCAGCTTCTTTGCAGCACTCTAGGAGCAATAAACACACCGCTCCTAAAGCGCCCCTTCCCATTTAGGAGCTTTTTTTAACGCCAAAGCGCCTGAAAAACGCCCCAGTGTGAAAGGGGTCTTACCGCTGCTTTACCAGCGTTTTTCGGGCATTGGCAGTGTGAAAGGGCTCTGAAAGCACTCAGGCTTTCACATTGGGATTGCAGATGAGGCTTCTTTCAGGCACTTTAAAGGCGCTTTTTTTACTGCCAAAGCGTCTGAAAAATGCCCCAGTGTGAAAGGGGTCTTAATGAAAAATGGAAACCAAGTAGTAGTTGTGGTGTATAACAAATAAATTGGTTTCATCTATCATTTTCAGGGACAGGATATATAATTTATTAGTCCTCCTTCACACAGGGCGTATCATGCGTACCCAGTGTGAGTACTGTGTTTACCCGCAGAGATTCCTTGCAGGTACGGGTGCACAGCAATGAGTTTGGGGACACACACCTGCACCCTAACGGATGTCTAATTGGGACTAGTATTGGCCGTGACCGTGCAGGCTCTGCATCCCAAATAACATGGCACAGAATACTTGTGCATCCATTCATACACCCCATGTGTACAGTGAGCATCAGTTCCAGTTTTTCCCCAGCTTTCTGCAATTACTTGTGAGGAGACAATGACAACAACAAATGATCATCTGTTTTAATTAGCTTGCATTTGCAATGGGCTTATTTTTTTATTTTATTTTTTATTTTTTCTGCATATTCCCACTTTTTAGCAATTTTTTTTAACATATTTTCTACATTTTACTTTTTTTTTTTTTTTTCAAATAAAAACAACATTGTATATTTGATTTCACATTTTTATAAACAACAGAAAATAAATGATTAGACTAAGAACAAAATGCAACAAAACATACACCGCTGATTGTTTTGCTTTGATTTTCCTTTTTGGAAAGTAATTTATTGCCTTTGAAGAAGAGAATTCAGGAATCTCCGTTTCTTTTAGTTTTATTGAAATGGCAAAAGTGACACCTGCTGGATGAAACATGTGAATGAAAGATTGTTTCCATAAATTCATGTATAATATAAAATAATGTTAATATTAAGTTCATGTATAATAAAACTTGTGAATGAAAGATCATTTACACAAATGTATGTATATTAGAACATAATGTAAAATGTATGGAATAATTAACATAATGTTAATATAGAATTCATGTATAATATAGCATAATGTTAATGTTACATTCATGTATAATATAACATCATGTTAATGTAAAATTCATGTTTAATATAACATAATGTTAATTTTAAATTCATGTATAATATAAAATGTGCATGAAAGTTTATTTACAGAAATTCATGTATAGTAAAGCATACCAGAACTCAAATTACATGAACAAATCGGTCATCAAGAAATAATTGCAGGTGTTTAGCGGTACATATTTCAGGGGCCCCGGGGAGCCCAAAACCCAGGCCTTTTTATTGGTCATGGGGCTACTCATCATAGATATGAACTTATAGGGGCACAAAGTGGTAGGGAGTAGGGGATAATGAAGCACATTGAATGTTTGGGGTTTCATTTACTATGGTGGCAAGGTAAAGCAATAAGCAATACGAAATCTGTTCATTAACATTATCTTGAATTGTATTACTAAGACTAGAATCTTTATGGGATCACAGGCATAATGCATTAACACAAACATGCATAGAGAAATAAAGGAACCGACAGCAATATTCTTTATAAGCATATTTATTTTCAATAATGCATATCATAAAATACAATCATATATATATATTTTTTATTTTTTTTTGGAAAATAAATTGGCCACGGCCTGATTCATTGGTTTAAATAAATCCATTCAAATAATATACCATACTCATAACTCATAAATGCATAAACTCAACCAATTATCTCTCCATAACCATCCTCACCCCAGCCACTGAGACTCGAGCTGATTTATCATCAAACTTGAAACTTTCTTAATTCTCCCAAACGACAGAAGGGGGGCTCACAGCCACCCCTCTGTCCACACCACCCCAAACCGCGGCCGCTTCTATGCATGTTTGGAGATCTGCATTAAAGGTGTCAAGGCCTATATTTGACAGGTGTACCCCATCCGTCCTATACAGGCCTTGAATCCCCCCCTTCCAACTCTAAGGGCCAGATTCTCAAAAGAGATACGCCGGCGTATCGCCTGATACGCCGTCGTATCTCTGAGTCAGCACGTCATATCTATGCGCCTGATTCATAGAATCAGTTACGCATAGATAACCATTAGATCCGACAGGCGTAAGGCTCTTACGCTGTCGGATCTTAAATGCATTTTTTTTTTCACCGCTAGGTGTCGCCGACGTCGTTTTCCCGATCGAGTATGCAAATTAGCAAAATACGCGAATTCACGAACGTACGCCCGACCGACGCAGTGAAGTTACAACGTTTACGTAACATTTGCGACACGTAAAGTTGCCCCTGGGTATATGAGGCGCAGTCAATGTTAAGTATGGCCGTCGTTCCCGCGTCGAAATTTGAAAATTTACGTTGTTTGCGTAAGTCGTCCTTGAATGGCGCTGGACGCCATTTACGTTAACGTCGAAACCAATGACGTCCTTGCGACGTCATTTAGCGCAATGCACGTCGGGAAATTTTAGGGACGGCGCATGCGCAGTATGTTCGGCGCGGGAACGCGCCTAATTTAAATGATCCACACCCCCTACCCGGATCATTTGAATTAGGCGGGCTTGCGCTGGAGGATTTACGCTACGCCGCTGCAACTTTACAGGCAAGTGCTTTGTGAATCAAGCACTTGCCCGTAAAACTTGCAGCGGTGTAACGTAAATGATAAACGTTACGCCGCCGCAAAGATGCGGCGATCTACAAGAATCTGGCCCTAAATGTCTAAATTAAATACCCAAACCAGGGGACAAAAATGTTCCCAAAGCTCTATTTATTCATTTACGGACTTTCTCCAAAGGCCTGAAAATTATGGATTCTAACCAGCGCAAGCGCGGAATTATTTCTGAAAAAAACAAAACTGTATGTGGAGAGGCCAACTTCAAGAAATTAAATTAATCCTTCATATTGTTAATTAAATCATACGTTTTTATCTCCCCAATATCGTTACCCCCAACGTGCAATATCAGTATGCCTGGCGGGGGAAAAATTGCATATAACCTGCCTAATTGAAAAATCAGATCATCCCTTAACATTCCTCTGCGACCATACCAATGAATACGGAAAGTTGAGGGATCCAGGCCCAAATTCTCAGAATAAATTCTATCCGCTGCTCTCATCTGCGCCCAAAAAACAACTGAATGAGCTACAATCCAAACTGAACGTTGATGACCTGAAAAAAATTAAACCATTAATAAGGGCGAATGTATAATTTAAAAGCATTTGACTTCCATCTTCCAATTTTTTAATAGTACTCTCTTCCAGACCAATCCTAGCGGCCTCTGTGGCCGCTCCAATTCGAAAAGAATAAGATGTAATTTTAACATGACGAATATGTGAAATACATTTTCTTAGTACTGATGAGAATTGGTAAATGGATGCTGGGGAGCCATCCTTATGAATGAACAATAAGCCGGGAACAGGCGGGCGAATTTGCAGATACTCCTGCAGATTAGCCACTGGGCCAATGCGTAACACTATATTTCTTCAATGATACCCACGCTCCTATTTCTAAAGAATCTGTCTTACTATACCTTAGAAATAACTTCAAACTATACTCAAGAACTGATACATCGGACAATAAAATTCCTGAGATATCATTCCCAGAGGCAGGAAGCAACTCAGAGATCCTAAAAGCACCAAAAAATGCAATAATAAAAATAGATTTAAAAAATGTAGCTTCATATGCCGAAAAACATATTACCGAGTTTGCCCCGCAAATCTGAGACAAAATAGCCGGGGTAACAGGTGACCTGACATCCTTCCTAAAATAACCTCTTCTATACCTCTTCATAACCTGCCTAACCACAAAAAAACTGTGGAAAGGTGGCAGATTGTAAAGGCGCAAGAAAAAGGAAATGCCAGATAGCGTTTTACTGATGTGGGACCATGAGTACTGCTTCTGAATCAGAGCATTGAGAAACAACAATACCAGTTCTTCTGAATGATCTGATACAGACAGTCGTAAGGAAACAAAAAAGGCTGACCATAGAAACCAAGAGGAAGTGTAGCTCTTCCAAGTAGAAAAGGCTACCGAATTTTGAATGTTCTGTAAAATTAAATTAGATCCCATAAATGGGAAGGACAAACCCCCCCCCCCCCACACCGGATCTGCCCCCAGAAGCAACTCGAAAAACCGGTCCATCTGTAGAGCGAGAGAGAGCATCAGCAATAATATTACTTTTACCAGGGATGTACTTAGCTTTCAGCCAAACGTTCCATTTTAAACAAAGAAAAACTAAATGACGTAAATAGGATACAACTGTAGGGGATTTTGATGAAAGTATATTTACAGCAAAAGATACACCTTTGTTATCGGTACTTACCAATAATCTTCTATTAGTGAATAAATGTCGCCATATCTCTAAAGATACGATTACAGGAAACAATTCAAACAGTACTATGTTTTTGCAGAAACCATGGGTAACCCACCTATTAGGCCAGGTAGACGCGCACCAATGGTTTCCCTAAATCGCCCCAAAACCAACTGAGCCTGCTGAATCAGTCTCCAGATGAAACTCGCTGTCAAGAATAAAATCCTGCTGCCACATAGTTTTCCCATTAAAGTTCTCCAAGAATTGTAACCAAACCAACAGGTCTTGTTTGATATCAGATGTTAGCCTACTATGCGCTGCTGGGTTTTTTAAACCTGACATGGCTGAGTATAGTCTTCTGGAGAAGACCCTACCCATGGGTAATACTCTTGACGCAAATGCTAATTGGCCCAGAAGGGATTGCATTTCCTTCAGTGTCACTTTATTCCTTCTAAAGAATAATTTTAATGACTGGGATAACTTATAGATTTTGTCGTCAGGCAATCTGAATTCCATAGCGACCGAGTTATACCTAAAAATTCAATGCAAGTTGTAGGAAAATCAGTTTTATCTTCTGCCAAAGGAATCCCGAAATGATTTCATACCATTTGGAATGAGGATAAAAGGTGAGAGCAGTCGCCCGAGCCTACTGGACCCAAAAAAAAAATCGTCCAAATAATGTATTAGATATTTGGAACCTGATACCATGTTCACTACCCATTCCAGAAAGGTTGAAAATGCTTCAAAATAAAAACAAGAAATCGGTAACAGGTAACGCTTTATCAAAATAAAACTGTTTTTCAAAACAAATGCCCAGAGAATTAAAGCCATTTGGGTTCAAAGGGAGTAACCGAAAGGCTGATTGAATATCCGCTTTGGACATCAATGCATCTCTTCCTAGGAAACGAAGCTTATCGATCGCTGAGTCAAATGATGAATATGACACAAATACAGCGTCAGAGTCAATTTGATCATTTAATGAGCTGCCAAATGGAAATGATAAGTGATGAATCAAACGGAACTCAAAAGGCTCTTTCTTGGGAACTAAACCCAATGGAGAGATTCTGAAGTTCAAAAGGGGGGGGAGGGTGGTCAAAGGGACCTTCCATTCTACCAGCTTTTACCTCTTTTAAAAGTTTTGATTTTACCAACAATGGTGCTTCCCTAACAGATTTCAAGTTCTCCACTATAGAGCAACCATTATCTTGAAAGCTTGGTACATGGAAACCTTCAGGCCTGGTACACACCATCGAACATGTCTGATGAAAATGGTCCGCGGACCATTTTCATCAGACATGTCCGCTGGGAGATTTCGGTCTGATGGCTGTACACACCATCAAACCGAAATCTCCGCAGACAGACAGCGCGGTGACGTGGCGGTGACGTTGACGCCACCACGTCACCAAACCAGGAAGTACAATACTTCCACGCATGCGTCGAATCCATTTGACGCATGCGGGAGATATCTGTCCGCTGGTTAGGTGTACTAACCAGCGGACATGTCGGACGGACGGGTTTCCAGCCGACAAGTTTTAAAGCATGCTTTAAAACTTGTCTGCTGGAAAAACTTGTCTGCTAGGCTGTACACACGGTCGGATCAGTCCGCTGAAACTGGTCTGCGGACCAGTTTCAGCAGACATGTTCGATCGTGTGTACAGGGCCTTAGAGAAACCTTTAATTAGCAGGGAAGCCATCCGCTGGTTTGGATAGATTTGTAACCAAGGGAGCATGTTTGGGAGTATCACTGGTGTAGCTGCTTTTTGGAAACCCCTCTCTTGTGTGTGCTTGCAATTTACGAAAACACTTGGAGATTGGATGGTTCCCTGAACAGAAGGCACATGCTTGAATTTACAAGCATTTAACCACTTACATTGGGTGTCATTGAAAGCAAAACACAAACCCTTCTTATAAACACTACTGGAAGGTGCTTGTGGTGGAACAAGCGTGTTTGAATGAGAAAAAGGTTGTTTCTGAGGCAAAAATAAATTGAGCCAAAGATCATCATCTTTAGACCCCCATTGTAATGATGGCTGAACTGCTAACTTTTTTTAATCACTGGTTTACGATCATCCGGCTTCTCCTCTCTCCTATCATACCTTGAAGGGGGAAGAATTGTGCAAAAATCAATATATTCCTCCTTCCAGATCTTTTCTTTAATGTTTAAATGTAGATGGAACCCTAATGGAGATAGAAAATATGGCATACATTCTTTAGAATATTTTGTCTGCCATATTCTTAGCAATGCTATCATTAACCTCCCTTGTGACAGTGCAAGGAGATTGAGACAAAGATAGCGAGTCAGCCGCTGACCAGACCCTATATTCATTATTAACTATCTCCTGAGAAAATTGAGGGGCAACATGAGTTTTCATTACAGAAATTAACTGTTCTACAGATGCAGATAAGGCAGATAATTGAGATGCTGTAGTGAACTCACCCTCCATACCCTGAGCAGAACACGCTCCAGGGGCTGCTGTAGGCACGTCACACCGCACAGGTATACTGCCGGCTTGCTGACTGTCTTGCTGGGTAGACAGGCTTGAAGCCCTGCGACCTCCCCTGCCGCCTCTGCGGGAAGCTTGGGTGCCTTCATGTGTGACATGCTGAGGTGATGGTCCTCTGACTGGAATCGCCGTATTTCTGCTGCTCCGCCCACGACCCCTCTGGGCCGCTACTGAGCCTGCTTGCTAGTTCCTGAAATATAAAAAAGAACTATCTAGGCTGTCATCGTTAGCCCTGGGTGGAGCAGGGCTCACACTCCTCCTCTGAGAATGCCTCCGCTTGCTCATCCTCCGCCCTGTGCCGTCCTCCTCCGCAACGTCACCCGACCTCATGATCTCCGGAATTGAAATTGTCGGGAACTCCGCCCCTGCTGACAGACATGGCTGCTGGAGGGATGCACTCATTCCGCTTGGTCCCACTGCAGGTTCAACTTCCATGCTGCTGCCATCTGGATGCGTCTCCAAAGGTAAGGACAGGCACTGGCGAATCCATTTTTCTCCGCCCGCACATTCCGCTCTTTCCAGTAGCTGATGAATCAGGGCCTCCATGTTAGAAACACAAGCAGGGAATCTCCTCCTGCTGGAATCCTCTGGTAACCGGGATCGACCCACACGGAACCAAACCTTATATAGGCCAGAACCGGCTTCCAGAATCTTCCACTGTGTCACCTGACCTTTGCTGATCAATTACTGCCTTACCCTTACAAACTTCCAGAACCCTCCATAAACAGCTGATCTGACTGACCAATCCCTGACCACTCAGCGCCCTTTTTTCTGACACTTTTAGGAGCGTCAGGCTTATTTTTACAGCTTAAAAACGCCTCTCCATGTTATTCTTTGTATCCATGCACACTTAGGATCTTAGGAGCTGTAAGTGGCATAGGCATTTTCAAGCTGAAAAAAAACAGGACCAACGTGTTCTGGAGCAGCAGCTGTAAAAACGTCTGACATGGCTAAACATTGCTAAACACGTGTTAAAGCTGTATACAGCGTTAAGCTGCGTAAAGCATTTTTAGGCTGTAGTAGTTGGATTTGGAAATTAGAAGAGGAGTCTGTTCATAAATCACCACTACATTTTATGTGACAGCCTGATACCAAAACCTGCCAGCAGGCGATGCTGTCATAAAATCTGGATTAATAGAAAACACTTTACTTTGATTGCTCTGATAGATTATTGTCAAAAAAAGAAACACGTTAAAAAAAAATAAGTTATTTTATGTGCAAATAAATTTGCAAGGCTTTGTGCCATAAACATTGTTTTACACCAGCTTCTCTCCATTGCCACACACTTTATTGCACCATGAACATGTTAATGTGTTGTAGTGGCTTCATTTTAAATAGTGCATGCATTGCAGTATATCTCAGCACACAGTAACCTACTACCATGCTTTGTGATGTGCTGCATTGCCAAAAACAAAAGGTCAGGTGCACTGAGAAATTGGAAAAGAGACAATTCCCCCAGTAGTCTCCAAAAATAAAAGACTATCTCGGTACCTTGGACACAATACATGTGGAGTGAAAGTAAGGTTTTTAATGTATACAAAAAGCTAAAAACAAGGGCCCAGATTCTCGTAGATCGGGCGTATCTCTGCGGCGGCGTAATGTACATTTACGTTACGCCGCCGCAAGTTTTTCATGCAAGTGCTTTATTCACAAAGCACTTGCGTGTAAAGTTGCGGCGGCGTAGCGTAAATCACGCAGCGTAAGGCCGCGTAATTCAAATTCGGCGGTTAGGGGGCGTGTTTCATTTAAATGAAGCGCGTCCCCGCGCCGAACGAACTGCGCATGCGCCGTCCGTAAAAAATCCCAGGGTGCATTGCTCCAAATGACGTCGCAAGGACGTCACTGTTTTCGACGTGAACGTAAATGGCGTCCAGCCCCATTCACGGACGACTTACGCAAACGACGTAACTTTTCAAATTTCGACGCGGGAACGACGGCCATACTTAACATTGGTTGCGCCTCATATAGCAGGGGCAACTTTACGCCAGGACAAGCCTAACGTAAACGTCGTAACTTTACTGCGTCGGCCGCGCGTACATTCGAGAACTTGCGTATCTAGCTAATTTGCATACTCGACGGGGAAAATGACGGAGGCGACACCTAGCGGACAAAAAAAATTGCATTTAAGATCCGACGGCGTAAGAGCCTTACGCCTGTCAGATCTAATGGTTATCTATGCGTAACTGGGCCAGATTCAGATAGGTGAGCGGATCTTTAGATCCACGTAACCTATCTCATTTACGTTACGCCGCCGCAAGTTTTTGAGGCAAGTGCTTTATTCAGAAAGCACTTGCCTGTAAACTTGCGGCGGCGTATCGTAAATCCCCCGGCGGTATTCAAATTCCGAACAAACTGCGCATGCGCCTTCCGTAAAATTTCCCAGCGTGCATTGCTCTAAATGACGTCGCTAGGACGTCATTGGTTTCGACGTGAACGTAAATTACGTCCATCCGTATTCGCAAACGACTTACGCAAACTACGTAAAAAATTCAAAACTCGGCGCGGGAACGACGGCCATACTTAACATAGGATACGCCGCACATACCCCTCATATAGTAGGGGTAACTATACTCCGAAAAAAGCCGAACGCAAACGACGTAAAAAAAAGCGCTGGGCGGTCGTTCGCTTCTGAATCGGCGTAACTCCTCATTTGCATATTCCTCGTGTATACAAACGGAAGCGCCACCTAGCGGCCAGCGTGAGATTACAGCCTAAGATCCGACGGTGTAAGTCACTTACACCAGTTGGATCTTAGGGATATCTATGCGTAACCTGATTCTATGAATCAGGCGCATATATACAACGGCCGGACTCAGAGATACGACGGCGTATCAGGAGATACGCCGGCGTATCTCTTTGCTGAATCCGGCCTACTGATTCTAAGAATCAGTCGCATAGATACGATTAGGAATTACGACGGCGTACATGGCGTTGCGCCGTCGTAAGCCCTTTGAGAATCTGGGCCTAGATATCCAGATACAGGGAAAAGCACACATTTCAAATTGAAAAAAGATATTAAAACACAGTCTGCTTATATGCTCATGGGTTTCACTAATACTTAGTGTACTCCAGAATGGAGACAAGAGTGGGTCCTCAACGGACATGTATTCCTTCCTATACATGTTTTGCAGAATTCTACCGCTTCTTCAGGAGGAACAAACCGGGTATTATCTGAAATAAAGTAAAAAAATATACATATTATAAAAAAAAAAAAAAAAAAATAGAACAAAAAATAGAATGTGACAAGTCCCCCCTCTTCTGCGGCCGGCCAGGTTACGTGCTCAGATAAGGGGTCTGGTGTGGATTTTTGGGGGAACTCCAAGCCATTTTTTTTTATTTGGGGTGGAGTTCCCCTTAAAATCCACACCAGACCTGAAGGGTCTGGAATGGATATTTGGGGGGAACCCCACGTAATTTTTTGTTTTTTAATTGACGGCGGGGTTCCCCTTAATATCCATACCAGACTACCAGACCTGAAGGGCCTGGTAATTGAATTTGGGGGGACCCCACGCTTTTTTTTTTTATGAATGAATTCTCTTTGAATTGCCGGGAGCCAACAATTCATTATAGCTGCGAGTCCGGTTTAAATGACTTTTTTTCTATCAGAAATGACACTTTGTGCAGAGACAGTTCTAAGTCCGGGAAACATGCGCTATTTCACATACTTGCTTTTCACCCCCCCCTAGGTACGAAATTTAAAGGAATATTTCACTTTTATTGTTTCACTTCAAGCATTATTAACCCTTTCACGCCGAGCGTACGCATATATGCGTCCTCGGCTTTCAGGGGTTGTACCGGGATGATGCCTGCAGCCGCAGGCATCATCCCGGTACCGTTGTTTAGAGCGGGCGATCGGCTTTCCAAACATAACAACCGATGCGGCTAAAAGCCGCTCGGTTGTTATGCCGGAGGAGCGGGAGGGGACATCCCCCCCCCTCCCGCCGCCTCTCGCCGCTCTGACCGGGCCTCCCGTCCCACCGGGAGACCCGATCCACGATCCGGCGCCTCCAGCGTCTCGGCGCGCTCTGAAACAAAGCCGTAAACGGCTTTGATTCAGTGTGCGCATTGAAACCACGGAAGCGGCGTCATGACGTCACTTCCGGGTTTCTCGGCTGCCAATGGCGCCGGATTTAAAAAAGTACACAGTATTCAGAATCGCCGTTTTCGGCGATCTGAATACTTTGAAGTGCAAAGGAGGGCTCGGAGGTCTTTTAGACCCCGATCCCTCCATAAAGAGTACCTGTCACGACCTATTGCTGTCACAAGGGATGTTTACATTCCTTGTGACAGCAATAAAAGTGATCAAAATGTAAAAAAAAAAAAAAAAAAAATGTAATATTAGAAAAAATAAATAAATAAATAAGAAAACAAAAAAAAAATTTTTTAAAGCGCCCCCCTCCCCGCGAGCTTGCGCAGCAAAGAAAGCGCATACGGAAGTCGCGCCCGCATATGAAAACGGTGTTCAAATAACACATGTGAGGTATCGCCGCGATCGTAAGAGCGAGAGCAATAATTATAGCACTAGGCCTACTCTGTAACTCTAACCTGGTAACCGTAAAAAAAGTTTAAAGCGTCGCCTATGGAGATTTTTAGTTACCGTAGTTTGTCGCCATTCCACGAGTGCGTGCAATTATAAAGCGTGTCATGCTTGGTATCTATTTACTCGGCATAACATCATCTTTCACATTATGCAAAAAAATTGGGCTAATTTTACTTTTTCATTTTTTTTAAATTCATGAAAGTAAATTTTTCCCAAAAAGTTGTGTTTAAAACACCGCCGCACAAATACCGTATGACATAAAATATTGCAACAATCGCCATTTTATTCTCTAGATTCTCTGCTAAAAATATATATATAATGTTTGGGGGTTCTAAGTAATTTTCTAGCCAAAAATATGGATTTTAACTTGTAAACACCAAATGTCATACATAGGCATAGGCATGAAAGGGTTAAATTCACTGCTCCCGAAAAAACGTTAGTTTTTAAATCTTTTTTTGCATTGATACATGTCCCCTGGTGCAGGACCCGGGTCCCCAAACACTTTTTAGGACAATAACTTGCATATTAGCCTTTAAAATTAGCACTTTAGATTTCAAACGTTTGAGTCCCATAGACTTTAACGGGGTTCTAAAGTTCACACAAACATTTGGTGTGTTTGCAGGTTCTGGTGCGAACCGAACAGGGGGGTGTTCGGCTCATCCCTACAATGCACATAGGAACAGACAATAAATTGCTGTCTATACTTTCAAAAAGGGGAACCCCTGGCTGGCCTATTATACTTTTAATCCTAATTAGAGACTGGGTAGTCTAGATTTTAGGGGTGTGTCTCTTTAAATAGTAATAGGATAACAGTGTCCAGGATGCAAGGCCCTGCAATGATCTTCACCGGCAAGTTGGAGCTCATAGAATAAGAATCCTGAGTGTGGCACAGTGGTATGCAGTCAAAAACCAAGCTCCCCTGACCCTGTCCTGCTGCCATATTGGCACAGATACTCATTGATGGCCCTCTGCTGCGTGTGCAGCCGCTGCAGCATGGACAATGTAGAGTTCCACCTGGTGGGCATGTCACAGATTAGGCGGTTCTTGGGCATGTTGTATTCCTTTTGGAGGTCTGCCAGCCGAGCACTGGCATTATATGACCGTCGTTAATGCACACAGACTTTCCTGGCCTGCTTCAGGACATCCTGTAAGCCCAGGTACCTGCCCAAGAACCGCTGCACCACCAAGTTAAGGACATGAGCAAAACAGGGCACATGGGTCAGTTGTCCCTGTCGCAGGGCGGAGAGGAGTTTGGTGCCATTGTCGCAAACCACCATTCCTGGCTTAAGCTGGTGTGGCGTCAACCACCTCTGATGTGGCACCTGTCCCCCAAACACACCAGCTCAAGCACCGCATGGCATCTCTTTGCCTTCGTACCTGCGTAGCCCCTTGAACGCCTACGGAGCACCGCTGGTTCAGAGGACACATCAGCACAGGAAGAGGCCACAGAGGAAGAAGAAGAGGGGGTGGAGGAGAGAGGTGTGTCACAACCAGTATGTCATGAATATGCAATAGTCTGGCAGCTTACCTGTTTTTCCATCTGTTCATTAGAGGCCTGACCCTGTTCTGGTTCCCTTTTTTATCACTTCCTCTTCCTGTATGGCCCCACCCAGGCCATCCCAGGAAGTCTATTTTAACTGTTGCACTGCAGGTCTGCAGTGATGTTCAATAGTGTAGTTTGCTAAGTTCCTGTTTGCAGTGTGCTACGATCATCTTCCTGTGTACCGTTTTTGGCTTGTTCCTGACTTCTGCTGTTTGCCTGTGCCCCTGACCATTTGCCTGTCCCACGGTTACTCTTGTCTGCCTGTCGCCCTGATCTCGGCCTACCCATTACCACCATTTGCCCTGCTGGCTGCTTCCCCTCTCTCCCTGCGTAGTGTGACCTAGGGGATCCCGGGGGTCACGACCTGGATCCAGTTACGGCCAAGGCCATCCTCACCACTAGAGGCTCTGGTGAACACAAAACTGGGTCTTAGACTCCGCGCCCTGGGTGATCTTGGGTTTACGCTTCCTCTCTGCTAGCAGCAGTCGGCTATAGGGTTCACTACCCTGTGGTGCATCCCTGACCCCAACGGGGTGCACTTGTCACCTGGCCACGGGTGACCTGACTCAGTAGTAGCATTTTGGAGGCATGGTGGCGGAACAACCTCCAACACTACTGTACCTTGTCCTGCATCCTTCCCAGCTGCCAGCAGAGTCACCCAATGCGCTGTAAAAGATAGGTAACGTCCCTGTCCATGCCTGCTGGACCATGAGTCAGCAGTAATATGCACCTTACCACTGACTGCCCTGTCCAGCGAGGCATGGACATTGCCTTCCACATGCCGGTAGAGAGCCGGAATCGCCTTCCGTGACAAAAAGTGGCGTTTGGGAATTTGCCACTGAGGTACTGCACATTCCACAAACTCACGGAAGGGGGCAGAATCTACCAACTGAAAAGGCAGCAGTTGAAGTGCTAGCATTTTAGCTAAGCTAGCATTCAACCGCTGGGCATGTGGATGGCTGAGAGAGAACTTCTTTCGGAGCTGCAGCAGCTGGGGAAGGGAAATTTGCCTGGTACAATCTGCCATCGGTGTACCGATAGTAGATTGCCCGCAAGTACTTGGCTGTGACACACCTAATTCTACACCTTCAGTCCTATCAGTGCAGGCTTCAGAGAGGACTGAGGGTATAGTGGGGTTGAGATCCCAGCTGATGAGGAGCAAGGAGAGGTCTGCTTTGTTCTTTGGTGTGGGTCTTTGAGGTATGCTTGCCAACGAACTGCAAGGCAGGTCGACATATGTCTGGTCAAGCATGTGGTGTCGAAGCAAGTGATGTTTTGGCCACGCGAGATATCTTTGAGACATATGTTGCAAATAGCAGCGGTGTAATCTGATGCACTCTTCTCAAAAAAGGCCCACACCAAAGAACTTTTGGAAAAACGCTGAGAGACAGCAGCGCACTGCACATGCGTAGCTCTGTGTTGTGATGCAGTTGGTGTGCTGCCCTTAAGCTGGCCCCCGGAGGGCATCCTGCCTTGTTGGAGATGTGCCTCCTCCTCCTCCTCTCTCCTATCAGGCACCCACGTAGAGTCAGTAACCTCATCATCCCCTCCCTCCTCATCACTGTAGAAAACCTGGCAGTATGCTGCAGCTGGGGGAACATAACTGCCAGATTGCTGTCCTTCTTGGGCACCCCCTCTCTCTGGGCTCACGTTACTGCCTTCCTCTAGCTGTGTACCATCATCAGAGCCTTCAAAACGCTGCGCATCCTCCTGCAGTATGTACCCAACATTGTGGTCAAACAGTTCGGAGGACTCCTCAGGAGGACATGGTGGGGCTAGGGAAGGAGTGAGTGATGCCATTGAGCAGAGGGAAGAGGCCGCGTTGGCAGCTGCTTTGCCAGACAAAGTACCCTGAGCCTGGGTGAGAGAGGATGAGGAGGACGGCTTGGTCATTTACTCTACCAAGTCTTCGGTATGTTGCGGCTCAACACAGCCAGCTGCCGAAAAAAAGGACGAGTGTGTCCTACGGCCACGTGCTGATGAGGATGCACCGTGTCCACGACCAGCACTGTTGCCTCCAGACGCAGAGCCTGCTTGCCCTCTTTTATCGGCTCATGACTCTCTGACTCTCCTTGTTGTCCTTCCAGACATACTAATGGCCTGCAGAGGACACAGAGAGTACACCATGTGAAAGTACTTGCAGCAATATCCCCTGCCTGTAGTATTAATATGAGCAGATCCCTGCCTCTAGGAGTAAATATGAGAAACATCAGCTTTACGTTAGGTGCACACTGCAGAGGACACAGACAGAACACACACCACGTAGCTTTAGGTGCACACTGCAGAGGACACAGACAGTACACCACGTGAAAGTACTTGCAGCAATATACCCTGCCTGTAGTATTAATATGAGCAGATCCCTGCTTCTAGGAGTAAATATGAGAAACACCAGCTTTACGTTAGGTGCACAATGTGCAGAGGACACGGACAGTACACACACCACATAGCTTTAGGTGCACACTGCAGAGGACACAGACAGTACACCACGTGAGAATACTGCAGCTAGCACAATCACCTGCCTGCCTGTCAGTAACTTTAACTGACTAGCCTGCCTGCTCTATCTACCTGCAATAAATGACACTCTCTCTCTGTCTTCTCTTAACCACCGCAACACACTACACAAGGCTGACCTGCAGGCGGCCTGTTATAGTGTGGGGCATGTACTAAACCCCCTAAACCATAATTGGCCAAAGCCACCCTGGCTTTGGCCAATTATGGCTCTCCGTTTTTTGCAAGCTGTGATTGGCCAAGCATGCGGGTCATAGTGCATGCTTGGCCAATCATCAATGTCGCAGTGAATTATGGGCTGTGACACGCCACTTGATTTTTGCACGAACGGCCCATAACGTTCGTATTTCGACAAACTGACGAACATACGATGTTTGAGTCGAACGGGAGTTCGACTCGAACACAAAGCTCAATCCTAGTGGTAGGCCACAGTCCTCTCGTACAGCAATGGAGGGGTGTTTACTTAATAGAACCCAGGAAGCAAGAGGCCTTGGGTCTAGTCCACTGACCCTTTTAAAGCCTCTCCCAAAGTTCTTTCTTTGGAGCAGATGGCATGCTGGGATGTGTAGTCCATTCTGCAGATCCAGGATTTCTGTTCAGGAGCCTACAGTCCCCAGACTGCTCTCTGCTGGGGTCAGGAAGATGATGCAAGTAATTTCAAGCCCAGAACTAGAGGAACACAGAGAGGGTCTAAGAAGGGAGAGGGTAAGTCTGCAGTGCCAGATAACTGTAGTCCGCTGTCGGCTACATCCTCCCCCCACTTGAAAGTCTTTGGCCCCAGAAGACTCTTAGGAGGACAAATTTTCTGTCCAAGTCTTAGGTATATTCCCTCAAAAGGTTCAGGTTCACAATCTGTCCCCCAAAAACTACAAACGGCTCTGGCTCTTCCAGACTCTCAGGAGCACTCTCTCCGTCTGCTTAAGGGACAGGGGACCTCATGGTTGTCATTTGGTTCTAGTTTTACCCCTCCAGTTCCTTTCCCAGGGGAGCACATAGGCCCGTCTGCCTCAAAAGGCAGAGGTTCTACCCTTCTAGGTTGAGATGTTTCATTCCTGTCTCCCATTGGACATTGAGGGGCTCTGATGATATCCTCAAGTGGGGGGAATCCATAACCAGTCAAGGGTTAGTTCTTCCTCATCAGTCTCCTCTTCTTCAGCCTCCTGGGAGGTGGATTCGGGTATCCGACGAGTTCTAGATCTCAAAGTAGGGGAATGGGGTGCATCACAGCAAGGAGGTGGAAAGACACGAATGGCTTCAGATATTGGCAGCAAGTGGCTTCGATTCGATGCCATGTCTTGAGTGGGCCCGTCTTCCCTTCTGGGCAGATCTGGTAAATGGGCAGCCCTGGTAATCATTTGCAGACAATGTATGGTTGAGAACGCCATTGATGGAACAACTTATGTTTTCCTGGCACCCCAGTTGCGCAATAGCACCCGATCTCCTGGTTGCAAGTCTTGGACCCTCACCTTGAGATCAACATTCCGTTTTATTCTCTGCTCTCTAGCGATGGATACTTCCTTGGCTTTCTCATAGGCAGTCTTCAAACTTCTCCGAAGTCTATCAACATATCCCAGATAAGAGGCCTGAAAAGTGTGATATTCCAAAAGCCAGATCCACAGGCAAACGAGCCTCTCTCCCAAACATCAACCGGTAAGGAGAGTACCCAGTGGAGTCATTCACTGTACTATTGTAAGCCTGGACCACAGCAGCAAAATAGTCACCCCAATGTTGCTTATTTTAGAAAGGTTCCTAACATGTTCAATAGAGTACGGTTGAAACTTTCTGGTTGTGGATCTCCTTGGGGATGATAAGGTGTGGTTCTAGATTTTTGAATGATGAAGAGCTCTTTTTATCAGCTTGCTTTCTCTCTTCTTTGATCCAAATGTAAACGCTGAGATAGGCTGTAATGGATTAAAAGTTCTCCACCAGAGTTTTAGCAACAGTACTAGTTTGTTGATCTTTGGTCAGGAAGGCCTGAGCATAATGGGTGAAATGATCTGTCACAACTAGTACATTGCTCCATCGGCCCCTAATTCTGCAGTTGGTCCATTGGGGCAGCACTGTCAGGCAAAATCTTTCTTTGAATACACCCGATGCAGGAGCGGCAGTAACTTTTCGATTTTGGCCTTTATAGATGGCCAAAAAAGTGATCCCTAACTAGCTTAGGAGTTCTGTCTGGCCACATATAAAAGGCCGCCTGCAGGTCAGCCTTGTGTAGTGTGTTGCGGTGGTTAAGAGAGAACAGAGAGAGTGTAATTTTTTGCAGGTAGATAGAGCAGGCAGGCAGGCAGGCAGGCTAGTCAGTTAATGTTACAGTGTGTAGAGGATATATATACATCCCAGGTGTTGTACATATATTTATACACTGTATAGTTTAGCTAGATCAGTTCTTCTTAATTTACTGGCAGGCAGGTGATTGTGCTAGCTGCAGTATTCTTACGTGGTTTATTGCCTGTGTCCTCTGTAGTTTGCACCTAAAGCTACTTGGTGTGTACTGGCCGTGTGCTCTGTAGTTTGCACCTAAAGCTACTTGGTGTGTACTGGCCATGTGCTCTGTAGTTTGCACCTAAAGATTCAGGAGCAGTGATTTTATTGATGCTTAAATAAAAAAAATAAAAAATGAAAAATTCCTTTAAATATTGTACCTGCTGGGTGTCTATAGTATGCCTGTGAAAACGTCTTGGAGAACCCGGGTCTTGCCCGAGGAAAACATGTATCAAAGGAAAAAAAGTCCTGAAAAAAACGACCATTTTTAAAACTTTTTTTCCATTGATACATGTTCCCTGGGGCAAGACCCGGGTTCTCAAAGATGTTTTCAAAGGCATTCTATAGACACCCAGCAGGTACAATATTTAACCACTTAACCACCAGCCACCGTCAATTAATGGCGACAAGGTGGTTGCTTAACTCTGGGAGGACGTATTTGTAACGTCCTCCCAGAATCGCGCTCCCGCACGCACACGGGAATTTCCGTGTCCGCCGGGGTCCGGAGGACCCGGCGCATCACGGATCACAGTGAATTGCCGCTGATAGCGGCCGTTCACCACGTGATCGCTCCATCCAATGACGGAGCGATCACATGTACAGTGTGAGAGGAGAGCGCGGATGGCAGCAGCACTGTGGGATGGATCTGTGACTATTGCAGTCACAGATCCATCCATCCCTGCTCAGCCATCCCTGCATTAACCCCTGCAATACTGTGCCTTCCCTGTGCAATACTCTGCATTAACCCCTGCAATACTCTTCCTTCCCTGTGCAATACTCTGCATTAACCCCTGCAATACTCTTCCTTCCCTGTGCAATACTCTGCATTAACCCCTGCAATACTCTTCCTTCCCTGTGCAATACTCTGCAATAACCCCTGCAATACTCTTCCTTCCCTATGCAATACTCTGCAATACCCCCTGCGCAATACTCTGCAATACCCCCTGCACAATACTCTGCAATACCCCTGCGCAATACTCTGCAATACCCCCGCGCAATACTCTGCAATACCCCCGCGCAATACCCCCTGCGCAATACTCTGCAATACCCCCTGCCCAATACTCTGCAGTACCCCCTGCCCAATACTCTGCAGTACCCCCTGCGCAATACTCTGCGCAATACTCTGCAATACCCCCGCGCAATACTCTGCAATACCCCCGCGCAATACTCTAAAATACCCCCGCGCAATACTCTGAAATACCCCCGCGCAATACTCTGAAATACCCCCGCGCAATACTCTGCAATACCCCCGCACAATACCCCCGCGCAATACTCTGCAATACCCCCTGCCAGTACTCTGCAGTACCCCTTGTGCAATACTCTGCAGTACCCCTTGCGCACTTCTCTGCAGTACCCCCCGCGCAATACTCTGCAATACCCCCGCACAATACTCTGCAATATCCCCGCACAATACTCTGCAATACCCCCGCACAATACTCTGCAATACCCCCTGCACCAATACTCTGCAATACCCCCGCACAATACTCTGCAATACCCCCCACGCAATACTCTGCAATACCCCCCACGCAATACTCTGCAATACCCCCGCACAATACTCTGCAATACCCCCCACGCAATACTCTGCAATACCCCCGCGCAATACTCTGCAATACCCCGGCCAATACTCTGCAATACCCCGGCTAATACTCTGCAATACCCACAAAATACTCTGGGGGAAAAAAATGCGTTTTAACCACTTCCCGCCCACGTCATATGAGGTCCTTGACTTTGTGCAGGGATATCTAAATGATGCTTGCAGCTACAGGCATCATTCAGATATCATTTTTTTCAGCCGGCGATTCCCTACACCATAAGAACAATCATGGCGGCTGTTCCGCCTCTTGATCGTTCTTATGGGAGGCAAAAGGGGACGTCCCCACTCCCTTCGCCCTCCGGTGCTTCTTCCGACTCACCGCTACGATCGAAGCCAGGATCATTTTTTTGGGGGTTTTTTTCCAGGCTTCCCAGCCTAGAGGTGAAATGTGGGGTCTTATTGACCCCATATCTCACTGTAAAGAGGACCTGTCATGCTATATTCCTATTACAAGGGATGATTACATTCCTTGTAATAGGAATAAAAGTAATCAAAACATTTATTTTTGGGGAAAAACGTGTCAAACTAAAATAAATAAAGTAAAATGAACAATAAAAAGAAAAAAAAAATATTTAAACCACCCCTGTTCCCGTGTGCTCGTATACAGAAGCGAACATGCACGTAAGTCCCGTCCACATATGAAAACGGTGTTCAAACCACACATGTGAGGTATCGCTGCGAACGTTAGAGGGAGAGCAATAATTTTGGCCCTAGACCTCTTCTCCAACTAAAAAGATGTAACCAGTAAAAACATTTAAAACGTCACCTATGGGGATTTTAAGTAGTGAAGTTTGGCGCCATTCCACAGGCGTGTGCAATATTGAAGGGTGACATTTTGGGTATCTATTGACTCGGCGTAACTTCATCTTTCATATTATGCAAAAACATTGGGCTAACTTTAATGTTTTTTTTTTTAAAAAAAGCACAAAACTGTTTTATTTCCCAAAAAAATGCGTTTGAAAAATTGCTGTGCAAATACCATGCGCGATAAAAAGTTGCAACGACCGCCATTGTATTCTCTAGGGTCTTTGCTAAAAAAGCATATATAATGTTTTGGGGTTCTATGTAATTTTCTAGCAAATAAATGATGATTTTTCCATGTAGGAGAGAAATGTTAGAATTGGTCTGGGTGCTTTAGAACGCCTGATGGCGCTCCCTGCATGTTGGGCCTCTGTATGTGGCCACGCTGTGTAAAAGTCTCACACATATGGTATCGCCGTACTCGGGAGGAATAGCAGAATGTGTTTTGGGGTGTAATTTATGGTATGCATATGCTGTGTGTGAGAAATAACCTGCTAATATGAAACTTTTGTGGAAAAAAAATAAAGATAAAAAAAACCTTGATTTTGCAAAGAATTGTGGGGAAAAAATGACAACTTCAAAAAACTCACAATGCCTCTTTCTAAATACCTTGGAATGTCTACTTTCCAAAAAGGGGTCATGTGGGGGGGGGGTATTTGTACTTTTCTGGCATGTTAGGGTCTCAAGAAATGAGAGAGGCTGTCAGTACATCAGATGTGATCAAATTGATCAATTTTCAGTAATTGGTACCATAGCTTGTAGACCCTATAACTTTCACCCAGACTAAATAATATCCAAAAATTTTTTTTAACCAAAGATATGTAGCAGTATACATTTTAGGCCAAATGTATGAAGAAAAATTCATTTTTTGCAAAATTTTATAATAGAAATGAAGAAAAATTCATTTTTTTTACAAAATTTTCGTTCTTTTTTCATTTATAGCGAAAAAAATAAAAACCGCAGAGGTGATCAAATACCACCAAAAGAAAGCTCTATTTGTGGGAAAAAAAGGACAAAAATTTCATTTGGTTGCAGTGTTGTATGACTGAGTTATTGTCATTCAAAATGTGAGAGCACCGAAAGCTGAAAATTGGTCTGGTTATTAAGTGGGTTTAAGTGCCCAGTTGTCAAGTCGTTAAAATTATTTTTCATTTTTTTTTTTTTATTATTTAAGCATCATTTAAATCACTGCTGAAAAAACAACCGTTTTTAAAACTTTTTTTCCATTGATACATGTTCCCTGGGGCAAGACCCGGGTTCTCAAAGACGTTTTACTACAATAACTTGCATATTAGGCTTTAAAATTAGCACTTTTGAATTGGAACGTTCGAGTCCCATAGACGTCAATGGGGTTCTAAATGTTCGCGCAAACGTTCGGTCCGTTCGAAGGTTCTGGTGCGAACCAAATGGGGGGGTGTTCGGCTCATCCCTACTCTTGAGCCATAAATAGGACTATTTAGTAGCATTTGAGGGTCCCTAGCTAACAAGGCCTTCTTAACAAGGTTGCATAGTGGATCTTCGCGTTGATCCCTTCTCAAATCTTCCCGGGGTAAGTTGAGGAAGTTCCTGGCTGTGCACTTGAGTCAAATCACAGTAGCACTGGGGCACTCTAGCAGGGGTGACTCCCACAGTTTCAGCTCCTGTGGCCCCCTTATGAGGATGCTCCACCCTCTGACAGCACGCACTCTCTCAGGAGGCAAATTAACCCAGTTCTTCAGGCCAACGTCTGTGACATGCGGTCTTTGGGATAAGGCATCTGCATCTTGGTTTCCCACTCCTGGTCGAAACTTCATGGCTGAATTGAAATTCAGACAGTGTGGCCAACCACCGATGTCCAGTAGCATCGAATTTCGCAGTAGACAACAGGTAGGTCAGAGGACTGTTGTCCATTTTGACCACAAATGTAACTCCATAAAAATAGTCTCAAAGCTTGTCTACTACTGCCCACTTGAGGGACAAAAGCTCTTGTGCAAAGGAAAGTTATTTTTAGGGGGGATGGGACTCCGACTCACATATGCTATTGGACGAAAGCTTCCCTTCCAACTTCTGATACAGAACTTCCCCTAGCCCATCTCAGCCAGCATCCACATGCAGCTCATAAGGCTTTAATAGGTCAGCAAAGGCCTGGAGCGGTGCTTCAGTGAGGCTCCCCTTTAAACGTCTAAAGGCCTTCTCACACTTCGGCATCCATTGATCCCAAACAGACTTACGTGGCTTTCTGGGTCCCAACTGTTTGGGCCCCCTGGAATTTGGCTTCAGTGAATCTTCACTCACTTCCCTCTGCAATAGCATATTCAGAGGTCTTGCAATTTGTGCAAAGTTCTTTACAAATCTCCTATAATAGGAACAGACCAATAGAAATTACCTAAATTCGGTAACAGTACTTCGTTGAAGCCAAGTGGTGATGGCTTCCAGCTTTCATTGGTTGCTACTCCTTCAGCTGAGACCACGTGGCCCAAATAGGTAACTGAAGTCTGTTAGAATTTACATTTCTCTAATGACAGCTTTAGTCCCTCTGCAGGAAGTCTCTGGAAGACTTTCTCGTGCCGTGCTTCGTGCTCCTCTTGCCAAAAACAATGATGTCATCCAAATACGCATACACCTCTATCAAATTCATGTCACCCACCATGTTCTCCATCAATCTCTGAAAGGTGACTGGGACCCCCATCAACCCCTTCGGAATGAGATCAAACTCAAAGAACCCTAATGGGCTGATAAACGCTGTATTCTCTGGGTCATGGGGATGCATAGGTATCTGGTAGTAGCCACTCTTCAGATCCAACACACTAAACCATTTGGTTCCAGACACTGCAACACATCTTCTATCCGAGGGGTGGTATACTGATCAGGAATAGTTCTTCGGTTCAGAGTTCCATGAATGACTATCTAAAGACAGCTACGAATTGCTGTCTTTACTATCTGTCAAAAAAAGGGAACCCCAAGCTGGCCTATTATACCTTTAATCCTAATGAGAGACTGGGTATTCTAGATCTTAGTGGTCTGTCCCTTTAAATAGCAATAGGATAACAGTGTCCAGGATGCAAGGTGTCGTAATGATCTTCACTGGCAAATTGGAGCTCATAGAACAAGAATCCCACAAGTGTTTCTTTTGCACCACTTATTTTTAAGCCTGACAAATTGCGTTCTGATCCATGTGGAGATCCGTGCAGGTATTTGCAGCTAGCCATCTGTCATTGATTTGAACACCTGTGCAGCCCATGCGGGAGACAATGGCCCTTTTGCACAGCCGTACAAGGTGAATGAGGCCTTGAAATAACAAATGCAATATTTTAGATTGGATAAAAAGTTAAGTGCAGTGAAAAACTTTTGATAGATATATATGTGACGGATCTCAGATACTCCGGCTGGGCACCTCCACTAGACATGTGTCTCATGTTCTCCAAACGCAACTGCAGCCAGCAGACTAGCCATAATCAGACTTTAAACCCCAATCACAAGGCAAACCACACAGGTGTTAAGGGCTAAACATGCAGAGCATAAACTGTTTAAGTACAGTACAAAACATGAAAAGATAAAAATTCTGCGCCAAATAAAAAAATAATTAAAATAGAAATTAGAAAAAGCTTCTCCTCATAAAACAATACTGAATTGTGAACGTTGAAGGTGAAGGATAGAGGGCGCTAAACCACACACATAATTAATGTGATTGGCAATTACCACATAAAATGTGCATCATAACAAATAATTAAAAATAAATTCAATAAATTTGCAAACAACTCTGTAACATAGGTGAACAGATTCACTGTGTTAAAGAGAAAAATAAGTTTATATATATATATATATATATATATATATATATATATATATATATATATATATATATATATATAATAGTCCCAAAAAATGTGCATAAATTTGCAGGTGCCTCTGTAACATAAGTAAACACAAACACTTGAGTTCACTGTGTTAAGGAAAGAAAAATAGTCCCAATATTGTGCATAGAAAACAATCAAATCTTCTTAGTTTGCTGTGATCTTCCTAAATGAAGAGAAGTAAAGAATGCCACCACCACACTTGTATCTTCTTTTACACCCAAGGTGTGTTGTAAATTAAATGCTCTTACCAGAGCTTGTTGACTACTTTAATTAAAAAGATAGTCACACAAGCTTGAGCAGGATTGTGCCTGCACACATGAAGACATGGAAGAAATAAATCTCAGCTCCAGGCATTCCAAAATGGGGTGAATATGCAAGAAAGAACCAGGAAAAGCCAATAGCGTAATAACGTTTAATAAAATATGACAGTAAAAAACAGGGAAAGCCACATGGCCTCTTACTTTAAAAGGTGCCTACCCGGCACTGAGGCTGCAGACTTGTTACCGCCAATCTGCGGTTCAAAATTAAGTTCAGGGAGTAGGATGCCACCGCCGTAGCTTCACCACGAGATCCTTGCTGTCAGCTACACAGGGCGGGAGGACGTCACGTGACCAGGACCGCCTCCGACGTACGTTTCGTTGGATGAACGTCTTCTGAAGACGTTCATCCAACGATATCCAACGATATTAATAATATTAATTTATTTTTCTCCTTAACACAGTGAATTTGTTCATCTATGTTACAGAGTTGTTTGCAAATGTATTGAATTTATTTTTAATTATTTGTTATGATGCACATTTAATGTGGTAATTGCCAATCACATTAATTATGTGTGTGGTTTAGCGCCCTCTATCCTTCACCTTCACAGTACAAAACATACACCTTTAAACACAGTTAGAGACACTCCCCTTAGCCTTATCATAGAGGTGGTAGGGGACAAGGAAGTACCAATGGAAACTCAACACTTGTACATTCAAACAGAAACTACAGTTGAAACACACAAAGAGATTATGATAAGCAGGCAGCCCCTCCTTACACATCCCCCACTGGGATGTGTCTCCACACCTTTTGTCTACATGCTATGACCCAACATAATTAAACACAATAACAAATGGGGGAGGATGGGAAGAAGGGATGCAACTTATATAGAGACATCATTACATTATCCCAATGCCATTTTTCTCCAAGTCTCTCGTTCTCTCCTGGGCCATAGTCTGTGGGTAGGAGGCCAGCCCAAAGCCCCCTCCAAAACACACAGCGACAGTGGGTTCTGTCACAATATATCAGACCAAAAAGAAGAACATCCAGGGAGAATAAAAGGGGGAGATTATTTTTTTCCAAATGAGGGACAGTTGGAAGGTATAATGATCTTTACGAAATTTCAATAAAACAGCAAGCTATTTAGGTGAAATATATAGAGTATATGGAAGCTGTATGGCATGTACCACAGTTAGTTTATCTGCCCCCCACCCCCCAGCCTGTGTTCGGACAGTGAAAAAGTAGCAATAGACTGATGATGCCACATTCATGGAAAGGCTAGTTGGATAAGCAAGATGATGACTTGTTATGCAGCACATACAAAGTTCATCCTTGGTCCTCGATGATACACTATATTGTCAAAAGTATTGGGACCAATGGCGGCTGGTGTTTTTTTTTGGCAGGGGGGCACGACAAACAATCCACCCACTGCCACCCCCGGTCGGTTGGCTCACAGGGGTCACGGCGACACCCCCCGGGTGGTCAGTCAGTTGGGGCCCCACACTTACCCCATCTCACGGGCAGCGCTCCTGCGGCGGGCAGGGGCGGCTTCTCTCCAGGCTGTGGGTGGTGTGCTAGTTAAATGTCCAGTCCTTATGTTTTCAGTCTGCTAGCAGCAACAGGTAATGGCAGCTTTCTATGCATTAAGGTAAAAAAAAACATTGTGATGCAGCTGCCCCCCAGAGCCCCCCTTTTACTTACCTGAACTTGTTTGTTCCAGCGACAAGAATGAGCACAGCAGCTCCAGCTGCTGTCTTGGTTCCTCATTGGATAGATTGATAGCAGCAAGAGCCATTGGTTCCTGCTGCTGTCAATCAAATCCAGTGACACAGGAGCCGGTCAACGGGGCTGAGTCCTGCTGTCTGTGTCAATGGATGCAGCAGCAGGACTCAGGAACGCACCCGCATGAGTGCCCCCATGGAGAGCTGCTCTCTACAGGGGCACTCGAGAAGAGGAGGAGCCAGGATTGCAGCGGAGGGACCACAGGAGAGGAGGGTCGGGCCACTCTGTTCAAAATCACTGCACAGAGGAGGTAAGTATAGACATGTTTTTTTTTTTAAACTAAGCTTTACAATCACTTGAAAATTTCAGCAAGTTTTCTAGGTTGCAGTAGGCAATTGACAAGCTTTGGGAGATGTATGGACTAAGCTGTAAAAAAAATCTTAGAAAATACCTACTGATACTTGCTAAATGCATGCTGAAAGTGGTGTTTACAGAACGGAATTTATAAGCTAAAATCAAAAAATGCCTATATATACCTAGTCAAACTGTTAATAAATGATGCTGCCCTTCAAATGAATTGGCTGAGCCAAAGCCCCTTGTGTAGGTGGTGTCCCTTTTCCCCTTTAGTGCCCTGAATTGCTGAGACCCTTGCCCTATTTTCTCCATGTGTGGTCTTGTCAGGAATGCTGGTAGATCAGACTGTGTGACTGCACAGAGGAACCAAACAAGGTGAGTAGTGAAATAAAAGGTGTTTATTTACAAATGTGTGAACCACCAGTGCACAATAAAACGACAAACAGTATGTACAAATAAAGGGGAATACCGTATTCATAAACGAGCCAAGCCGAGGTCATACACATGGGAGGTCAGTAGATGGGTAAGGATGGGGACAGGAATCAGGACACAGGGAGGACAAGTCCAGGCAGGGATCAAGGATCGGGATCGGGATCAGGATCAGGTCCAGGGATCAGGTCCAGAAATCAGGGTCAAATACAAGCTCAAGATCAGGGTAAGTAGACCAATACCAGGGCGAGGACTGATTGCACACGCCGGGTATATATAAGCCTGTTAATTACGTTCAGGTTACACCTGAACGCAGGAAGGGCTGTATGCACCACACTGCCAAGAATCCCACGCTGGTGGACGCCAGTACTGCAGCCCAAGGATAACATAGCACCACCAGGGAAGAACTCCCCCGACAGTCCAAGACTGTCGGGAAACACCTGGTGGTGGGCCACAGTACAGCACGCCAAATACCAGGCAGTAACACCAGCAGGGGGAACCTTCCCTGACAGTACCCCCCCCCAAAGGAGCGGCCTCCAGACGCTCCAATTAGATGTTGCTGGGGGAAGTCCGTGGTGTCCAGCTGGGCAGCAGATAAAGTCACATCAGGTTGGGCCGGATGAAAGTCCATGACTTTTAACAGGGCAAAGTGCAGCTCAAGCTGGGCAGCGGGTACAGAAATCTTAGGTTGGGCAAAAAGTACATCAAGCTGGAATGCAGATAGGGGCAAATCAAGCTGGGCAGCAGGCTCCGGGTCGTCGAGCTGGGCAGCAAGCTCCGGGTCGTCGAGCTGGGCAGCAGGCTCCGGGTCGTCGAGCTGGGCAGCAGGCTCCGGGTTGTCGAGCTGGGCAGCAAACTCCGGGTCGTCGAGCTGGGCAGCGGGCAGGGACACCTCAGACTGGGCAGCGGACAGGAACTTCACAGGCAGGGCGGATGGCACTGAAACAGGCAGGGCAGATGGCACTGAAACAGGCAGGGCAGATGGCACTGAAACAGGCAGGGCAGATGGCACTGAAACAGGCAGGGCAGATGGCACTGAAACAGGCAGGCCAGATGGCACTGGCACAGCAACTTCAGGCTGGCAAACTGGCACAGCAACTTCAGGCTGGCAAACTGGCACAGCAACTTCAGGCTGGCAAACTGGCACAGCAACTTCAGGCTGGCAAACTGGCACAGCAACTTCAGGCTGGCATACAGGCACAGCAACTTCAGGCTGGCATACAGGCACAGCAACTTCAGGCTGGCATACAGGATCAGGCTGGCAAACTGGCCGCATGAAGGTTAGAGGTTGGAGGTTTGGCAGAATCAGGTTCAGCTGGCATGCAAGCAGACTGGAGCAGGTTGATTGGTGTGGAGACAGGTTGGGTTACTGGCAGGATCATCTTGGTTGGGAAAAACTTTCGTTTTTTCTTGGGCTTAGCCACAGAAGCTCTGTAGGTAAGGGGTGCAGCGGACTGGAAAGGAGGATTGGGATATGGCAGAGTAGAGGGAACAGTAGCTGGAGGAAGTTTTTGTGGGTTAGTAGGCGGCTGAGAAGAGACAGGTGGGTTGTATGCAGGATAGGTACAGGGAGCAGAGACTGGATATTGGTATCTGGTGGGAAGCAGTGTATACTGAGCTTCGACTGGGGTTGCCATTGGTGATGGACAGATGGATCTTTGGGAAGGTGAGTGGTTAATGGCAGGGCTGGAAACAGGTGGATTAAAGGCAGGATAGGTACAATTAGTAGAAACTGGGTAGTAATATTTGGTAGGATGCGGAATTATCTGGGCTGGGGTTGCCATAGGTGATGGACAGATGGATCCTTGGGAAGGCAGGTGGTTAATAGCAGGGCTGGAATGTAGTGGTTTGGCAGAAATCAGGAGATCTGACCATGCCTGCAGCACAGGCTGAACAAAAGCAGGTTCACACACACCTTGTCTAATCAGAGCCTGCACTGAACAAATGCATTCAGACAACTTTTGCTGGGGACAAGAGGAATAATGCTCATCAAAAGACGTCGGATCATCCTCTAATAACCACACCAGGGATTCAACTTGGTCATGACTGAAGGGGGGAAAGAAATCGTCACTGCCATCAGGAATAAATGACAGGGCTGGCTTTACACACAACCGGATTAATGCCTGAACATCATTGAAAGTTATGCAACCCTGATCCACCAAGGAATAAGCTGATCGGATAGTTTCCATCAGCTGGTCACTAGTCCACCCCTCCAGAACCTGGCGACAATATTCCTCATCCTCCTCTGCCAGCAGAGAAAAGTAAATGATTTCATTGAAATCCATTTTCAAAAAACGCACAACACCAGTATGGTTCCTCAAAGCAATCACGTCTGATCAAGGGACGGCCCTGGTATACTGTCAGGAATGCTGGTAGATCAGACTGTGTGACTGCACAGAGGAATCAAACAAGGTGAGTAGTGAAATAAAAGGTGTTTATTTACAAATGTGTGAACCACCAGTGCACAATAAAACGACAAACAGTATGTACAAATAAAGGGGAATACCGTATTCATAAACGAGCCAAGCCGAGGTCATACACATGGGAGGTCAGTAGATGGGTAAGGATGGGGACAGGAATCAGGACACAGGGAGGACAAGTCCAGGCAGGGATCAAGGATCGGGATCGGGATCAGGATCAGGTCCACAATTCAGGGTCAAATACAAGCTCAAGATCAGGGTAAGTAGACTGATACCAGGGAAAGGAATGATTGCACACGCCGGGTATATATAAGCCTGTTAATTACGTTCAGGTTACACCTGAACGCAGGAAGGGCTGTATGCACCACACTGCCAAGAATCCCCTGCTGGTGGACGCCAGTACTGCAGCCCAAGGATAACATAGCACCACCAGGGAAGAACTCCCCCGACAGTCCAAGACTGTCGGGAGACACCTGGTGGTGGGCCACAGTACTGCACGCCAAATACCAGGCAGTAACACCAGCAGGGGGAACCTTCCCTGACAGGTCTTCAGTGCAGACTTTTGTATCTCTGTTATTGTTGCTCGAAGCCCCATATAGCTGAATTGCACACCAAGCATTAAAGTGGGGATAAACTGCAGCGACCCACTTCCAAACATTGCGGGCATTGCATATGCACACCCTGGTCCTCTGTTTTTGTAGTTAGGGGAGCAATAAAAACACAGCTCAGCCGCAGACCTTATAACTGGCGACTGAATGATTTCCTCCTGAAGCACATCCCCTCCAAAACGGAGATAGAATCTGCCCTACAACTTTACTTCAGCGAAAACAACACGCAGGACATCTCCACCACCACACTGTGGGCCGCTCATATAGCGGTAATCAGGGGACGCTGTATGGCCATCTCATCGGCCCTCAAGAGGAATGCTGAGTCGGCTAGAAAGCAGGCGGAAGCGCAGCTTCAAGCCCTAGAAACCCGTCTCCAGGCCTCACCCTCCCTGACGCTTCTCAAACGCATTGCCTTAGTGCGGTCGACACTCCGGGACCTCGCGCTGGGTCGAGTCGAGAAAGCCCTTGTTCGCCTACGTCAGGTATACTATGACAAGGGCAATAAGGCGCAAGCTCTATTAGCAAGGAAGTTAACTGATTGCTCACTCGCCTCCACCCCGCACCAGGTCCAGGACAGATCGGGCAATATTTTATCCCACCCGCAAAGTATTGCGGATGCATTCGCTGCATTTTATGCAGACTTGTACAACAGGCCGGAAATCCCCCATAACCCACCCTCCCCCGACCTGCTAGATAGGATGGCACAATACCTGACACAGGCGGGCATCCCTCGGCTACAACCGGATGACCTGGTCTCTCTTAATGCCCCCATCACGGATGAGGAGCTAACCCTGGCCATTAAGGCCCTGCCCGCCCACAAGTCCCCAGGCCCAGATGGGTTCCCATACGAATATTACAAGACCTTTCTCCCCACACTTCTCCCCCACATGACTAAACTCTTCAACGCCTTTCTACAACAGACCTCCATCCCGCAAGATATGCAGCGATCGTTTATCACCCTCATTCCTAAACCTGACAAGGACCCCTCATTATGCGCTAGTTACAGGCCGATAGCCCTATTAAACTCAGACCTCAAAATCTTTACGAAGGTCCTCTCCCTCCGTTTAAATGTAGTTTTGCCCTCCCTGGTCCATAAAGACCAGGTGGGCTTTGTCCCCCTCCGCCAAGCGGGGGACAATACAAGAAAGGTGATTGACCTAATTGCCGTGGCGGGCAGGGAGGGCTCGGAGTCTTTGCTCCTAAGTCTAGACGCAGAGAAAGCGTTTGACCGCCTTGGCTGGCCCTTAATGCTCGCCACGTTGAGACATATGGGGTTTAGGGGACCTTTTCTCCAGGCGGTCCGACACCTTTACACCAACCCGATCTCACAGGTAAAAACTCCCTTTGTCACTTCGTCCACCTTCCCTGTCACCAATGGAACCCGTCAGGGGTGTCCGCTTTCCCCCCTGCTTTTCGCTCTCTGCGTCGAACCCCTAGCAGCGACGATCCGCGGTAACCCGGACATTCGGGGTATTCCAGTAAGGGGGAGGGAATTTAAGATCTCCCTCTTTGCAGACGATATTATTTTAACATTGACGCGTCCCCGCATCTCCCTGCCCAACCTTCACGGGGAACTGGAACGCTACGGGGCCCTCTCGGGATACAAAACCAATACCTCCAAGTCGATGGCCATGCCGATTTCACATGCCCGAACCAGAGACCTTACACCTACAGTCAGTCTTCCCATACCACTGGGAGCGAACCTCCCTGAAATACCTGGGGGTCCATTTGACCCCGAACTTTGCATCCCTGTACCAGGCCAATTTCCCCCCCCCCTCTATAGCTCGATCAGGGCGCTGATCCATAAATGGAAGTCCCATCAGATATCTCTTCTAGGCCGGATAGCGGCCATTAAAATGGTGATCCCCCCAAAACTGCTGTATCTTTTCCGACCCTCCCTATCCCAGTCCCATGTGCTCATTTGCGTGCCCTACAAGCGGATCTTCTCCGGTATGTGTGGAACTACAGGCGCCACAGGATCCCACGCTCGGTCATGACGGCGCGAACCGAGGGAGGCCTGGCCTTCCCAGACCTGGTTAAATACTACCAGGCCTCACAACTATGAGCGGTGGCATCATGGTTTCCCCAGAAGTCCTACAATAGGTGGACGGAGGTGGAAAAGATTTGGCTGGCACCAATACACCCTAATAACCTCCTTTGGAACGCGAACGCGACAGTGGAGCCCGGACGCTTGCTGGGCTCCATGCAGCAGCTTCAACGCATATGGAGGAGGTTAGCCCAAGGCTGCCGACTTAAATCCGACAGTTCCCTGCTGACCTCCTTTCTCTATAACCCTAAATTACCGACAAGTCTCACCCACCCGATGTCATGGCCCTGGGCCTCGCGAAATCTATTTCACTTTGGTCATTTAGTAGACCCCAGGTCTTGCACCCTGCACTCCTTCGCTGATCTCCAAGCCAAACATGACATCCCACGACAAGCTTTTTTCACCTACTTACAGATCCGCCATTACGCCCACACAATAGCCCCCCGGCTCCTCTTCTCGAAACCAACCCCATTTGAGCGTATTATACTAGAGGGTAAAGCCCGAAGGGGCCTTATATCAGATATATACCAAATCCTAAATGAATACTCCTTGCAAAACAAAGGTAAACACGCCTATATGCTTCGATGGGAGAGGGAGCTGGGGGTGGTGCTCTCAGAGGAGGAGTGGGGAGCGGTTTGGAGGCAGGCGGCCAAAAGCTCTATTTGTACCCTTTATAAGGAAAATACGTACAAAGTGCTGTTCTTCTGGTACTTGACCCCGGACGTTCTCCACAAGATTTAGCCTTCGACCTCTGACCGATGCTGGCGATGCAATCAAGCTAGGGGCACACTGTTCCACATATATTGGGCCTGCCCCATGATTGTCCCGTTCTGGACTCAGACACGAGAGCTCTTGTCTTGCCTCCTGGAGGTGCCCATTCCCCTCTCCCCGAAGCTATTCCTTCTGGGCCTGTCCCAACCTCCCATAGCTAAACCTTACAAGAAGCTGTTAAGACACATTACCACGGCTGCGAGGTGCTTGATAGCACTTCATTGGAAGAAACCGATGCCCCCATCCCAAGAGGCCCTTTATGTTAGGGTCAAGGATGTAGAACTCATGGAAAAAATGACGGCTAGGATCCGGGACAGGCTGGAGGATCATGACCTTGTCTGGGAGAGGTGGCATGTGGAGGAGGACCCACTGTGAGCCGACGACAGACCACCAAGGTACTTCACTACCCCCGCCCTTCTTGCCTGCCTCCCCCCCCTCTTTTCCTTTTTCTTTTTTTTCTTTCTTCCACTTGCCTCTTTCTCTCTCCCATCCCCTCCTCTTCGCTCCATCCCCCCTTTCCTCTTTCCCCCTTCTTTGATTTCCTGTTGTTTTACAAGTTACTGATCGTACAAATTATGAAACCACTGTGTAAGCACATTAAGCTGGAATTTTGTACCTCCTCTTTTCCCTTACACCTGATATGCTGCTATATTTTGTACTGACCTTTTTTTCGAAAATAAAAAACTGTTATTTGAAAAAAACACAGCTCAGTGTGTTTTACCACCCCCCAACTGCAAGTGTAAACAAGGCCTAAAATTTTTATTTTTTGGCTATTGAAGCACAACAGGTTATGGTTCTTTGAACTTTCCAGTTAAAGGCATTCTTTGGCAGGTCTAGACAAGCCCAAAGCATTAGGACATTCTGCTGTGATACAATGAATGACTCAGTTCTACAACAAAACAATACAATTGAAATACTGCTGGCCGCAACACCTGATTTACCTGTCATCAGCTTTCAATACATAGAAACTTGAATTTATCTTATGTTTCAAAAATTGTGGTCAACAGTCAAATTACCTTCTACCATAGATAAAAAAAAAACATGATAGTATTATGAATGAATGAATGAATGAAAAACTTATAAAGCGCGGCGCATGCAAACTGATTCGCTTCTGGGCGCTAGTTGTTCGTGTCTCATGACATCAAAAGAGCAGAGTTTTGATCTGTCTTCTGAAAGTCAGGTGGTTTTCCTCCAACCGAATGCTGGTTGGTAAAGCGTTCCATAGTCCGGGACCCTGAAAAGCAAACCTTCTTTCTCCTTTGGACTTGTATTTGGTTTTTGGTACCCTGACCAGATTTTGGTCGGTGGATCGCAGAACGCGATTCGAATTGTGAGGTTCTATCTTGTCGCAAAGATATTGCGGAGCCTTCCCATGGATGCACTTATGTGTCAGGCAGAGTGCTTTAAATGCAATTCTGTCTTTTACTGGCAGCCAGTGAAGGGTTCTCAACGAAGGTGAGATTGATTCCCATTTTTTTTTCCCAGTCACCAGTCTGGCGGCCGTATTCTGAACGACTTGCAGACGGGAGATTTGGTACTTTGGGAGTCCGAGGTACAGGGCGTTAGCATAGTCCAGTCTGGAATTCACGATTGTTCCCACCACGACTGCTACGTCTTCTTTGGGGATAAATGGAATAAGTCTGCGTAGTAGGCGCAACAGATGGTGCGCTCCGCTGACTACTGACCCTATTTGTGCGTCCATTGTCATGAAGGTGTCGAAGATGACCCCAAGACTTTTGACTTTGGAGCTAGGGGTGATGATTTGGCCCAGAATGGGCGGCGGTGTCCAGGTTGTTGCCAGTTGACTCTTTCGGCTGGCGTGAAACATAAGGAGTTCTGTTTTTGAACTGTTGAGTTTAAGATAACTCTTAGTCATCCAGTTTTCTATCAAAGAGAGACATTTCTCTAAACTGGGATGATGATCCTTTTTGTTGCAGATGCGAAAATACAGTTGCGTATCGTCTGCATAAGAGTGATAGAGTAGTTTATATATGATAAAATCAACACTCTCACATAGAAATATTTGCCATGCAAAAAGTATACACATTTTTGGTCCTAACAGATTAGCTAAATTAATGCGTCTCACAAAACCTTTCACAAGTATTGAATAAAAGGAAAAAAAAAAACACAATTTTGTACTGGCATCTTTACTTATTATTAGGGTTGTCCCGATACTAGTATCGGTATCGGGACCGATACCAAGCATTTGTGCAAGTACTTGTACTCGCACAAATGCTCCCAATGCCTGACCCGATACTTAGTCGCGGCGAGCAGACTCTGGGCGGAGAGGGTGGGCGGATTGGGCCGCCTCAGTGGGCGGAGCAGGTGAACGGATTCAGTGGGCAGGGAGGGCGGGTCTGGTGTCAGTAGGCGGATCGGGCTAAGTGGGCGGGCGGCCCATGTAGTTTGGGCTGGGTGTAACAAGATGTCTGCTGATACTTACTGATGCCGAGTGCAGGGTGTGCCAAGATGGGCGCTGCAGCATAGCATTTCCTCATGTCATTTATTGCTGCATTTCAGTGCCTGCCCATAAGTGCCAGCCACCTGTCAGTGCCAGCCACCTGTCAGTGCCATCAGTGCCCATAAGTGCCGCCTATCAGTGTCATCTAACAGTGCCAGCCACATATCAGTGCCCATAACTGCCGCCTATTAGTGCCATCAGTGCCCATAAGTGCCGCCTATCAGTGCCACCTGTTTGTGCCGCCCATCAGTGCCTGCCACCTGTCAGTGCCAGTGCCCATAGATGCCACCTACCAGTGCTCATCAGTCAGTGCCATCTATCAGTGTCATAAGTCCCCATCAGTCAGTGCCACCTATCAGTGCCCATCAGTCAGTGCCACCTATCAGTGCCCATCAGTCAAAGTGTCACTTGACATTAAAAAAAAGTATTGGTAATCGGTATCGGCGAGTAAATGAAAAAAAGTATCAGTACTTGTACTCGGTCCTAAAAAAGTGGTATCGGGACAACCCTACTTATTATGAACAGAAAAGTCAGTGCTACTACCCATACAACACTTAGATAGCAGAGCTCCCAGGTGCTCGATCCACAGTTGCTGGCTCAGTAGAGTAATGTGGAAAAAATTATTCGCACTCCGGTTGTTGCTCCTAAAATTTCTTAATTTTATTGAATCGCCACAGTGAACAAAAGCAGATTAAGTCATTTGACGCATTTTAGCCTATAAGGCCTTAATCATAACCACCATATTTTTTTCTTATTCATCAAGGTTGTCATTGATACTATATTTAAAATTATTTGGTCAATATCTTTTTTTATATATAGGAACATTACTACTATACCTATTTTTTAAGCCCAAATAAAATTTCAGTGTAAATGCTTATGTAGAGCCATGCTCCAATTGAGTATGCGCTGTGTTAAATTTTAGTTGCCTGAGCTGTAGTTTAGCTCATGAGGATTATGCTTAATTGTTGGTTCTGTTTCAGTTCAGCTGGGTTGCACAATTTTCCCCTTGACAGTGGGTGTCGCCGCTACCACAGGTGAAGGTTGGAAAGGCAACGGGCTGAATGCATTGGGCATCTCTTTCCCAGAAGTGGCTCGGGGGGCGTGGTCAACCCGCTGTGCATTCTGGGGAGGGGTACTTAAGGGACAGACGCCTGTGACGGAATTAGAATATCCCCGTCAAGCATTCCCTTCTTCCCATAAAAGCAAATCACCCCAATATTCCACGAGGAGGAATATTCCTGGGATCGCCCAATAAGCCACACATGAGTCAGAGCTTACTGCTGGAACAAGACACTTTAATGGCAGCATGCTACCAGGTATATATGCAGTTTACAAGCTAAATCCTCAATCAAAGAACAATGAAATCTCCACCCCCTTTCCACACACAGTGGGGGCTCTCATACAGATTATAGGCAGACACTTCGGAGCCGACTCTGAAGACACATTTCTTTAGATAATGACATCAGTGAAGGTAATTACTAGTTGTAACAGAATACGTTATCTAGACAGCTTGGCCCCGCATATAGAAGAGGTAATTACCACAATGAAGCAATCAGAATAATTAACATGAGCCACTTATCTAATCACAGTAAACAGTAAACACAGGGTTTCTTCACACAACAAAATAGATCAATTACCCTTGAAAATAGGGCTGGCTGGGGGAGGGACATTAACATTTCAACAGCCTGTAACACATGAATCCATTTTACCTCTAACACACACACAGCATAACTAGCAGGGAGAATTTAAACTGAAGCATATCCTTCACAACGCCGTTTTGGCAGGGTCGTCTTCTGATCCTGACCTGATGGCCCTTCTGGCCTCAGGGATGTGTGCGCTGTTTTGTAGCCTCAGAGCCGGCTGGTCCGAGGCCTCGCAACTGAGAGTAGGCCCAGGAGTTTCTGGGGCCTACTTAACTCAGGGATGGTCCTTCGCTACCTTTCCCATGGGAGGAAGCTGAACCAGTGGGATTGAAATGAGCGACCTGGACAGGCCTCTCTCACCAGCCTGGCAGCCAGAATGTCACTTAGAACTTGGGGAAAAGTCTCTGCCACAGATCCTCCCTATGGTTGAAACAGCTGAGATAATCCTCCTTGACACCTGGATCTCCTTCAGGTAATTGTCGCTAGGTTACCGACTGATAGGCGACCGACGTCCAGCCTCTCAGCACCCGGTTACCTTGATCTCCGGTGGATGGTCAAAACCCTCTTGGAACGCCAGCCTCTCTTGGCACTCCTCAGGCAGACTTTCCACCGAACAGCTTCCTCTTACAGGACTAACACTTGGGACCCCTTTAGATTAGAGACCCAGTCGATCACTGGGCCCCAGCCACAGCTCAGATGTTCCGGACCAACATGAGCCCGGAAGCAGTAACACCACGTGGCACGCACACCACGGCCGGAAAGCCATTTAGCCGGGGTGCCGTGGCATGGCTACCCTGAAAGTGGGCGCCACACAGAAAGAAGACCCAGGACAATGGCGTCTGCCTCATATATATCCCTTCCCAGCATGCACAGCGTGCAAACCCCTCCTGATAAGCTGCTGGGAAAAGTATCCAAATCCTTGACTCCACTGCTGCCACCCGTCGACCTGGGGTGTAATCAGCACCCCAGAAACAACAGAATGAGCCCACAGCACAGCCAAAGCTGAGACAGAAGCTTCAAATTTGAACCAATTAACACGGTCAGAGTTACTTAACTCTCTGACCCCCTCTAAATTTACACTAGCACCAGTTCTGGAAAGTAACCAGGCGCTACAAAAACATAACATGAATTTTTACACAGGGTTAATTTGGTTTGTTTGCAAGCTAACTGGTAACTGTGCTGGGAAACGTTTGTCTCTTTGAGATAAGTGTTTCCCTTCCATGTGCATCTTACTGCAAAAGCTAGTTATAAATTGGTTTGGTTGCCATTTTTTTCTATAGCTTGACCCCTGCCTGGCTTTCCCTAGGGGATCGGTTCCTGTAAATGCACGCTTGTCACACTAATCACCCTCCATGTCCAGGATCCCCTTCCCTCTGTTGCCTAGTCATATTTACTGGCCCCTTCCATTTCCGAATGAACACAGTGAGTAATTGGTACTGATAACTTACTGTGTTAATTGATAACTAAAGTATAGTACATCGTTTCGTATGCTTCAGACTGTGAGAGAAAGGGGAGCCTCTGTACAGAGTGACTCCTATTGAAACATTCTGCAGTGCAGCTGAGGCTGCAAAAAAAGGGATTGGGGATCTGTGTCCTCAATTATTGTCTCTTTCTCAAATGTTAGACATCAGTGGCAATCCCAGTAGAGTCCCTCCCTACATCAGGCATTCCCAGCAGAGTCCCTCCTTGCATCAGGCATTCCCAGCAGAGTCCCGCCTTACAACAGGCATTCCCAGCAGAGTCTCGCCTTACATCAGGCATTCCCAGCGGAGTCCCTCCTTACACCAGGCAATCCCAGTAGAGTCCCTCCTTACATCAGACAATCCCAGCGGAGTCCCTCCTTACATCAGGCATTCCCAGCGGAGTCCCTCCTTACAACAGGCATTCCCAGCGGAGTCCCTCCTTACACCTGGCAATCCCAGTAGAGTCCCCCTTTACATCATAATTCCTCAGTAGAGTCCCTCCTTACACCAGGCATTCCCAGCGGAGTCCCTCCTTACACCAGGCATTCTCAGCGGAGTCCCTCCTTACATCAGGCATTTCCAGCGGAGTACTTCCTTACACCTGGCAATCCCAGTAGAGTCCCTCTTTACATCAGAATACCCCAGTAGAGTCCTGCCTTACATCAGGTATTCACAGCGGAGTACCTCCTTACACCAGGCATTCCCAGCGGAGTCCCTCCTCACACCTGGCAATCCCAGTAGAGTCCCTCTTTACATCAGAATTCCCCAGTAAAGTCCTGCCTTACATCAGGCAATCCCAGTGGAGTCCCTCCTTACACCAGGCAATCCCAGTAGAGTCCTGCCTTACATCAGGCAATCCCAGTGGAGTCCCTCCTTACACCAGGCAACCCCAATGCAGTCCCTCCTTACACCAGGCAATCCCAGTGGAGTCCCTCCTTACATCAGGCAATCCTAGTGGAGTCCCTCCTTACATCAGGCAATCACAGTGGAGTCCCTCCTTACACCAGGCATTCCCAGCGGAGTCCCTCTTTACGCTAGGTATTCCCAGCGGAGTCCCTCCTTACATCAGGCATTCCCAGCGGAGTCCCTCCTAACACCAGACAATCCCAGTGGAGCCCCCCTCATCAGGTGTCCCTTAGTGAAGCCCCCGTCTCATCAGGTGTCCCCCAGTGGAGCCCCCTTTATCAGGTGTCCCTCAATGAAGCCCCCCTCTCATTAGGTGTCCCCCAGCAGCAGAGACTCTCTCTGCCGACATTACAGAAAAACACGATCGCACAGGCAGTCTCAGTGGAACAAAATAAGCAGAGTGGCTGCCAATAGAAATTAAGCTGGAACGCCGCCCACCCCCGCCCCTTGCCACATCAGGTCACAGACAGAGCGGCAACGGGGCTGGAGGTAGCCTCTTGCTCTAGTCTTCTAGTCTTCAGGAAAATGGCGGCCAACCGCGGACCTCTAGCTGCAAATTTAACTGTAAATCATAACTTTCTGGTAAGTCATAAAGTAATAACAGTTGGATGAGACAACATGTGCAGAACATAAAAGCTACTGTGCAGACTCCTATTTATATTACACTTACACTTACACATCACTTATCATGCAGGCAAAGGGTTCCTCCCAAGCATGAGTTTGGGCCGAACATTGGCCGCTCGATGAACACCTGAATTGTCAGGGCGTTTGACCGTTTGGTCGGCCCGCCGAACGACCACAATGCACTGTGCCACTGCACAGTGCATTGGAAGCCCTGGTTGGCTGAAGCAATAAAAGCTTTGCCCAATCAGGGCACAGAGCACTGTCAGAGCCATGATTTGAGAAAGTAATGATGACTGTGCCCAATCATGACCCATTGCTCTTAGTCCCACCCCACACTATAAAAATATTCTCTCCATAGCAGATATTTGCAGTGTTATATTGGCATGGAAAGAGCTAGAACAGGGCTCTGTTCAGTTAGTATGCTATAATGTACAATTGTGATTCTATTGTAGTGTAGAATATCAGTTTAGTGTGAATCTAGTGATAGTGCAGTGTAAGTGTAGTTTTACCATTCATTTTTACTTTAGCGTCAGTTTATTTTGTCAGGGCTGTTTTCCTGCAGTATATTTCAGTGTGTTACTGCACATTTAACACAGTATATTTCAGTGCGTCAGTACACGTTTAAAGCAGTATGTTTCAGTGCATTAGTGCACATTTATTGCAATATATTTCAATGCGTTACTGCACGTTTAAGGAAGTATATTTCAGTGCGTTAGTGCACATTTAACGCAGTTTGTTTCAGTGCGTTACTGCGCATTTAATGCATTATATTTCAGTGTGTCAGTGCACATTTACCACAGTATATTGTTACATTTTGTTAATAAGCACCCCCCCCCCCCCCCCCATCATGTCTGTGAGGCCAACAAGGAGAGGCAGACATTCCCATGGCACTGTGAGGGGATCAGCAGCGTATGTGTCCACTGGCAAAGGTTGACATGATCTGTCCTCAGGCAGGGCATAATTTCCTGTTTAGTGATGTTTGTTGGAAGAACAACAACACGTAATGTAAAGCAGCTTGCTAATGTGACTATAAACTATATATATATATATATATATATATATATATATATATATATATATATATATATATATATATATATATATATATATATATATATATATATATATATATATATAAATATATATATATATAAATATATATATACACACACATACATACACACATTATACCCTTCTATCCAGCAGGTGGCACTGCAGTGTTATAATGTGTATTCTATGGAACCAAAGTGCTTGTCTTTCCTCAATATATGTACTTGTACTGTCCTGTTTCCTGTAAGACATGCATTGCTAATCCTCCATGAAAGTAACATATTCCCTGCATACAACAAGCTTCCAATCGCATGATTCAATAACCTGCTAATAATGTTGAATGAATGAAAAACTTATAAAGCGCGGCGCATGCGAACTGAATCGCTTCTGGGCGCTAGTTGTTCGTGTCTCATGACATCAAAAGAGCAGAGTTTTGATCTGTTTTCTGAAAGTCAGGTGCTATTCAGCCACAGCGTACAGAGGAGGTGGTGGACTGGCTTACTAAACCATCCTCATTCTCCTCATCCTCCATCACCCAAGCAGAAACTAGTGCAGAGTCCACTGTAGCTGCCAGAGTGGCTTATTCTGCCTCCTTGCCCACAGCTACTCCGGCCATAGCCCCAGCATCAGGCATGGAAGAGTCAGCTGAGTTATTTAAACACAGCATCAGCCACTTGCTCTTTGACAATGCACAGCTATTACTTGATTCAGATCTTAGTTCTGAGGTTGAGGGGATAACACTGGTAAACAACAAATTTGCAGTCATGTTCCTCCAGCCACAGCGTATTGCGTGATGATAAGGTCACTGATGCAATTTGGATGCCGGATAGAGCAGAGAAGGAAAGTGAGAGTGAGGCACAACCCCAAAGTGGCAGCCATCATGGAAGAGTAGAGAGCAGCCAAACTATTTTGCTAGATTGTGGAGCTGTTATCTCCCCGCCCAGTCGATTGCACAGTTGCACTTTGCAAACTTTGCCTCAAGCACATTAAGCGTGGCAAAAACACCAGCCATTTGGGTGCCACATGCTTGACAAGGCATTTAACCTTCCACCACTAAGCAAGAGCACCTGAAAGCCACACAAAAGGGACACATTTCTGCTCATCCTTACTCCTCACCTTTCCGGTGTACCCCCGCTGTACCTCATGACGTCTCAGCAACCTCCACTCACAGAGATGATGTTATAGCGCAGAGTGTCCCAGGTCCTTACAGTATGTCAGCCAGTAGCACACCACCAGCTGTAGACTATAGTAGGCAAATTTCTCTGCTGCAGCAAAAAAAAATCAAAAATAGTCACTGCCACCCACATGCGCAGTGTCTAAATCCAAGCTTGTCAAAGCTGCTGGTTTTACAACTCCTGCCTTTCCGTCTGGTGGATTCTGCCCCCTTCCGTGAATTTGCAGAATATGCTGTACCACAATGGCAGTCGCTATTTCTTTTCACGTACTGCCATTCCAGCTCTCTGCCATCACGTGGAAGGCAATGTTGTGACATTGTTGGGCAAGGCAGTCAGCCGCAAAGTCCATGTTACTGCTGACACGTGGTCCAGCAATCATGGTCAGGGAGGATATATTTCATTCACAGCACACTGGGCAACTCTGATTGCAACTTGAAAGGATGCAGGACAGGGCTCAGTGATGCAGCTTGTTGTGCCGCCACATCTCCACACAGCTTGTGATGATGATGTGAAATTTGTCAGCTCCAACCCCTCCTCCTCCATCCGCTCCTCTGCTGAATTGTTCTATGAACCACAAGTACCCCCTAAGCGTTCAAGGGGCTATTCAATGAATAATGCTAAAAGGTGCCATGCAGTGCTTCAGCTGGTCTGTCTGGGGGACAGGAGCCACGCCGGAGCAGAGATTCTTGCAGCTCTGTAGGGGCAGGCCCAGAGGTGGTTGGAGCCAGGAATGGTGGTGTGCGATAATGTCACAAACCCCCTGTCCGCCCGCAGACATGGAAAGTTGACACGTGTGCCATGCCTGGCACGTGTCCTCAATTTGGTTGTGCAGCGTTTCTTAAATAGGTACCCTGGGTTGAAATATCTGCTAAAGCAGGCCAGAAGATTCTGAAACCATTTAGGTGGTCATACACAGCCAGTACTCGATTGGCTGATATTCAGCGGTAATTTCGCCTGCCCATAAACCACCTGATTTGTGACATGCCCACCAGGTGGAACTTGAGGGCCGTCAATGAGTACCTGTGTGAGTATGGCACAATGACAGGCTCAGGCCAGCTTGGCTTTTCTCCCCACGCCGATGGCTGCTGATAAAGAATGAAAGCACTGTACTGTCACCATTTGAGGAGGCGACAAGGATGGTGAGCTGTGATAATGCATGCATCAGTGTCACAATTCCTGTTGTGTTCTTGCTGGAGCAGACTCTGTGTGGCATTATGTACAGGGCACTCAAGGCAGAGTAGCGGGAGAAAGAGGAGTACGCCCTTTCCTTTCAAGGCCCGCTTTATGCAGACACTATTCTTGCCACTCCACAGACCACACAAGAGGAGAGAGAGGGAGGAGGATTCTGGCAGTTTTTGAGGCATTGAAGACATACATCAACCCGTAACAGACGGTTTTCCATCCCCAGAACCCTTGGGAGTAGTACGGGGCTGGGAGGAAGCAGTTCCAGATACTGTAATCCTCACTGAACCCCAGGAGTCTTGTTCTTATTTCTCCACAAACTTGTGGTGCATGGGCTTCCTCATTCTTCAAAGCCTGCAATAGGACCCGAGAATATGTGGCATTGAGGAGAAGGATCACTATTGGTTGGCAACCCTCCTTGACCACCATTACAAAGGGAAAAGTGAGGGAGCAGAAGGTGAAATCTTTTTAGGACACCTTAAAGAGTAGTTTATGTAATGCCTTTCATGAGTCTGGTAGGTTACAGTCTGGTGGAAAACATTGTTTTTAGCCTTCTGTTGGTCAAGAGAGGAGTGGTGGAGAAGGGGGCCGCCTCAGTGATGCATTTAAAAAAATGTAGTCCTCGGCGTCCAGGGCTGTCAGTCTCCACATCCCATCAGCAGCATCTGAATCATATGGTGGGAGATTATCTAGGAGCAAAAACAGACATGGAGAGCTTTCCAGTTGACGATTCACTGGGTTACTGGGTCATGAGAATAGACCACTGGCCAGAACTTGCCCAGTATGCAATCGAGCTGTTGGGCTGCCCTGCATCCAGCATGTTTTCCGAATTGGCATTCAGTGCTTCCGGAGGTTTTGTGACAGAAAAGACTCCGTGGACCAGCTGACATTTATCAAAATGAATCAGTGGATTAGCAGCAGCTATCAAGCCCCTGATGCCGATGTCACTGATTAAGTGCTTTCTGGATCTTGACCTTTTGGAAGACTGTCTAGGCTGCCTAGCTTTGTGGGTGTTAATTTTACCTGGAAGAATTTTTTTGATGTAGGTTTTATGGGCTCAATTTACACCCAAGGACCAATTTTTCCACACCTGTTTGACAGGTGCATATCATTAAAAATTTTAACAGCAAGGCCAGCTTGGCTCCCCAAGCTGTTGTTTTTTTAGGGATGAGCTGAACAAACACCCGCCCCCCCTTTCATTTTGAAGCAGAACATGCGAACAGGTAAAAAGTTTGTTCAAAAACGTGAACACCGTTAAAGTCTATGGGACACGAATGTGAAAAATCAAAAGTGCTCATTTTAAAGGCTAAAATGTAAGTTATTGCCATAAAAAGTGTTTGTGGACCCAGGTCCTGCCCCAGGGGACATATATCAATGCAAAGAAAAGTTTTAAAAACTGCATTTTTTTCGGGAGCAGTGATTTTAATAATGCTTAAAGTGAAATAATCAAAATGAATTATTCCTTTAAATTTCATGCCTGGGGGTGTCTATAGTATGCCTGTAAAGTGGCGCATTTTCTGGTGTTTAGAACAGTCCTGCAGCAAAATTACATTTCTAAAGGAAAATTGAAAAAAAAATAGCATGGGTCTGATATGAATAGTAAAGTGGTTGTAAACCCCTTTAACCCACTTTAACCCACAGGTAAGTCTAGATTAAGGCTTACTTGTAGGGGCAACAAATATCTCCCAAACCTAAAAGGTTTAAGAGATATTTGCAGAAATGACAGGAGCCGATGTCGACAGCGCATGCGCGCCGTAGACAATGGCGCAGGTGCACTGAAAGTGACATTTTTGTCAATGCCATTAACTGGGTTAATGCCGTGATTTCGTGCATACGCAGGGACTTGCTGGTCCTGCGCACATGTGCGGGAGTGACGTCATCGCCGCTCCGGCCAATCACAGCGCCGGAGCGGCGATAACAGGCAAAAGATGCGAGGAGACATGGCGGCCGCGGCGGTGGAGGGGAACGAGGAGGACTTCGGAGGCTTCTATCTCAGGTAAGTGCCACATTATGCCTTTCTCTTGCAGGTTATTTTTCTCCATTTTTCGGGGGGGTTTACTTCCTCTTTAAGGGGAACTCCGAACCAAAATTAAAAAAAAAAGCATGGGGGTCCCCCCCAAATTCCATATCAGGCCCTTCAGGTCTGATATGGATATTAAGGGGAACCCTGCGCCATTTTTTAAAAAAATGGCGTGGGGGGTTCCCCCTAAAAATCCATACCAGACCCTTCAGGTCTAGTATGGATTTTAAGGGGAACCCTGCAACAAAGTTTAAAAAAATGAAGCGGGGTTCCCCCAAAAAATTCATACCAGACCCTTAACCGAGCACGCAACCTGGCAGGCCGCAAGAAAAGAGGGGGGACGAGAGAGCAGCCAACCCCTGCTGAACCGTACCAGGCCACATGCCCTCAACATGGGCAGGATGTCCCCATGTTGATGGGGACAAGGGCCTCATCCCCACAACCCTTGCCCAGTGGTTGTGGGGGTCTGTGGGCGGGGGGGCTAACCGGAATCTGGAAGCCCCCTTTAATAAAGGGGACCCCCAGTTCCCGGCCCCCCTATGTGAATTGGTAACAGGATACACTGTACCCCTACCATTTCACAAAGAAAAAGTGTGAAAATTTTAAAAATGACGGCTTGGGACATGGAATTTGGGGGTACCCCCTCGCTTTTTTTTGGTTCGGGGTTCCCCTTAATATTCATACCAGAACCAAAGGGCCTGGTAAAGGACTAAGGGGGAAACCCATGCTGTTTTTTTTCAATGACTTTTATCTGTATTGCCGTGTCCCGACAATTCATTATAGCCGCAATCAGTTTTAAATGGCTTGTTTTCCTTTAAAAATTTCATTTTTTGCAGGGACTTTTCTAAGCACGGGAAACATGCACTACTTTACAGGCATACTATAGACACCCCCCAGGTATGAAATTTAAAGGAATATTTCACTTTTTTTATTCACTTTAAGCATTATTAAAATCACTGCTCCTGTATAAACTGCCGTTTTAAAACTTTTTTTGCATTAATACATGTCCCCTGGGGCAGGACCCAGGTCCCCAAACACTTTTTATGACAATAACTTGTATATAAGCCTTTAAAATTAGCAATTTTGTCGGGACCCAGCAATTAATTATAGCTAGGGATGAGCTTTGAGTTCGACTCGAACATTGCCTGTTCGCCTGTTTGGCGAACAGCGAACAATTTGGGGTGTTCGTGGCCAATTCGAAAAGCCGCAGAACACCCTGTAAAAGTCTATGGGAGAAATCTAAAGTGCTAATTTTAAAGGCTATTATGCAAGTTACTGTCCTAAAAAGTGTTTGGGGACCTGGGACCTGGGACCTGGGACTTTTCTGTGTGTGTTTTTTTTTTTACAATTCTTTACACTTTCTTAGTGAAATTGTACAATGTACCCCATTACCAATTCACATAGGGGGGGGCGGGATCTGGGGGTCCCCTTTGTTAAAGGGGTCTTCCAGATTCCGATAAGCCCCCCACCCGCAGACCCCCACAACCACCGGGCAAGGGTTGTGGGGATGAGGCCCTTGTCCCCATCAACATGAGGACATGGTGCTTTGAGGGTTCACAGACCCCCAAAGCATCCTCCCAATGTTGAGGGCATGTGGCCTGGTACGGTTCGGGGGGGGCGCTCTCTCTTCCCCCCTCTTTTCCTGCGGCCTGCCAGGTTGCGTGCTCGGATAAGGGGTCTGGTGTGGATTTTTGGGGGGAACTCCACGCCATTTTGTTTAAAAAATTTGGGGTGGAGTTCCCCTTAAAATCCACACCAGACCTGAAGGGTCTGGAATGGATATTTGGGGACAACCCCACATCATTTTATTTATTTTTTGACGCAGGGTTCCCCTTAATATCCATACCAGACCTGAAGGGCCTGGTAATTGAATTTGGGGGGACCCCCACGTTTTATTTTATTTTTTGTATGAATGACTTTTCTCTGCATTGCCGGGGGCCGAAAATTCATTATAGCAGCGAGTGATTTTAAATGACTTTTTTTTCCTTCAGAAATAACACTTTGTGCAGGGACAGTTCTAAGCACGGGAAACAATCGCTACTTCACAGGCATACTATACACCCCCCTAGGTAGGAAATTTAAAGGAATATTTCACATTTATTGTTTCACTTTAAGCATTATTAAAATCACTGCTCCAGAAAAAACAGCAGTTTTTAAAACTTTTTTTGGGGCAGGACCCAGGTCCCCAAACACTTTTTAGGACAATAACTTGTGTAGCGCTCACCCCCGAAGGAGCCGCTGTTTAGTTTGGGATCGGCCTATTTAAGTTACCTTCTTCACTTGGTCTAGGGGTGATAGCTGTGGGTGTGAATAAAGAGCAAGTGTCCAGACGTCAATTGAGTTTTCAATGCTTTATTCCAAGGCCCAACATGGCCAACATCAACATGACACACAATAGAGAAAAGTTGATGAGCGTAGAGAAACTTTAGTATCAGGCCTTGAATATGAAAGAGAGAAAGCCTGCTCTCAGCAATAATGTAACCCAATTCGTCGCCACCACAATCAGGGTGGGTAAAGTGCCCCCGGACAGGCGTCTATCACAGGCCTGGCAGCCGAAGCGCCACTTAAGGATCACTGGGAGGAACAGGCCTCTGCCACAGGCTTGACAATTTGAGATTTGTGAAATTAGATTGAGCGAATCCTCCCAGTCAGTTCAGATAGTGTCACCCACTGACAGCTTGAGCATACCTGTCATGCAGTGTGGTGACTGGATCCCCGATGGTTCGTCTAGGCCTCCTGCACAACCTCTGATTCTAGGTTCTCCCGAGCCAATCCCCCATTGCACAGCTCCCGGCTTAGGATCCTCTTAGCAGAAGGTTGGGACCCAGCCAGTCGCTGGGGCCCCTCTCTAGGTTGGGATGAGGCTCCGCATGGTGCATGACCTCAGTACAGCAGGCCACGGTGGCGGGGCCCATGGATGCACGCACCCTGAAGGTGGATGCCGCACCTGGAACTCGGGCCCCGCACAGAACAGAACGGCCCAAAGGCGGTTGCCCAGATATATCCCCTCCCAGCATGTCCAACGAGGGAAGAACTCCTCTGATTGGCTGCTGGGAGAAGGTGGGTCTGTCAGAACCCCTCTAGCGCCAGCTGCCGCCCGGGGGTGATAACGCACCCCCGGAGCGCAGACTCACCCACAAGACAAATTCTGAAATTGGCAACAGCCGAAATTTCCATAAACTGTGAATGGGAGTAAACTAATCCTCCCATTACCCACTAACTTTAACGTAGCGCCCGTACTAAAAAGTAAGGGGGCGCTACATACTCCTCCTACTTGAATTGACACTGTCCCCAGTGTCCTAAAGCATTCGATCCCGAATGCTGACCTGATACTGAACCAGACAGGAAAGTAGGAAAAAAAAAACATTTGCAAACATGGCACTACAATCTATAAATATACATGTGACATACAGACATACACAACCCTGCTATCTGACTGCCCAGTCCTCGCAGCATTGATGGCAGGTGGGTCCAGGAATCGCAAAAAAAACTGTATATACAAAGGGAGCATGTAAAAAGAAAAAAATATATATACAACATGCATATCAATGCAATCATGTATAACATTGGCAACCTCTCAGGTCAGGATGAGGACTGCACGCTCAGGCCTGAACGCGAAATCCTCTCCAATTAGGTCAAAATCTATAAGTGCTGAAAAGAGATACTCTATGCAAAAGATATCAAACACATTAGTAACAGTATTGTCCTTTGTAGCAATGGTGCAGAACACTGCCCCTAGCGGTCAGTGCGCTGGTACTACAACAGTTCACAAAAAAGGGGGGGGGAAATGCGGAAGTAGCAGCAAAGAGGATGAGGGAAAAAAGGGAGAAATAGTTATTTTCCTGTTAAATCTTCCAATGCTGTACCTCCAAAGTTGACAAAGTTCCACTCTAACTGACTGAACCCACCCCCCCCTCAAAGAGTTCTGCACAAGGAAGTCTATGTGGTTCTGAAGGAGCAGGGGGAATAGGGGAACTGGGACAATCCAAGAGAATGGGAACAAAGTCCTTGTCCAATACTTTCGTAGAACTAACAAATCATGCAAAGTCCGCATGCATCTTACTTATAGAACCGGGGGTCAGGCAACCAAATAACATCCCCCTTAGACGTGGTAGATTTCATCCTAAAGGTCTGATCTTCTTTTCCGGGGCTCTTCAACACAACTCGGTCCCGGTAGATGTGTCGGCCCTGGCTCCAATCTCGATGACAATATTTGAATCTTGTCTTTAAATATGGTGCCCATGGGTTTGCCTCTCCTAGGATGTGAGGCACCTTTAGATGCGCCTAGATAGCTTCTTGGCCCCAGACCTCTCTCTCCTGATCAATTTGGGAGAGAAGAGCGGGTGGCACATATGGGTACTCATACCCGTAATCAGCAGCGACCCTCTGGTCCACCACACATTGCAAGAGGGCTGGTCTGGGTAGGGTGCACGGATCACCAAATCCCGGTAATGCTAGAGCGTCCGGTGCTCTCTTCAAAGCAGGAATGACACGGGGCAATGGGGCGGTGAGCATAGTAACAGACACAGAGTTTAACTCACCGACCCCGCGAGTATATTTCAGAGCGTCTTCGGACGGCTGGTGGGCTTCACTGGGTTCGCTCCGGCCGGAGCGGGTCTTCTCTTTCTGAGTACTCTCGGAGGCATTGGGTCCCTCAGAGTTCTGCGACTCCGGGAGACGGAAATTCGAGGAGGCGATCAGTGAGGTTACAGTCCTCGACCATAGATTCCTCTGGCGATAGGCTAAAGTCCGTTAAACGCCACTCCTCCGCCGACAGGGAGTCGGAGGGCCTGGCCGCTCCACTGGGAAACACTGAACAGGTGGTCCTCGACCACGGCTGTGGGAGGCTGCCGTAAGTCCCTCTTGGGCGGGCCCGTGTCACTCAGAGACCGCCGAGGAAGTTTCGGTCGTCTCCGAGGGGACATCACCCTGAGTGCTTGTCACATCCGATTAACTTTTCACACTAGACAGGACACTTTCTAAGTCCGGGCTCTCCCCAAGGCTTACCTCCAATGAAGTAGGTGGCGAGGCAGCCAAGGGCAAAGTCAGGCTGGATGACACTGAAATCACATCCGAGTCCCGGACCTTCGGTTCCACAATTACCACCGGTGGCGAGGATTCCGGCCAGATCGGCTCTTCCTCCGCAGTAAGGGCGGCGGTAACGAAATTCACCCGGTACTCCCTGGGGGCCTGCGTGTGTGAAATGGCCACGAATAAGTAGGCCCGGCACCGCTGGCATCTGGCAAAAGGTTGGATTCTCACAGACAGGTCCAGACCAGGCCCAGCATTTCTGTTCCTCTACTGGACAGGAGAACAAACTGTCCCTGCGCAGACAAGCGCACACCCGGTCACCAGCACCCCTGATGGTGCGAACACACTGAAAGTCCCGGTTGATGGGGTCGGTGACCTATGTTGTGGGGCAGCACCCCCCGGTTGCAGAAAGGTAGACATTGCCACGTGACTCTTCCCTTCTTTGTGGATGGACGGTGTACTGCTGCTTGGCGTGAAATCTCTGCGCACGTTGCACGCAGGGGAGGGCTGCTTCTCCCACTTAGGAAAACTTGTCCAGGTTAACTCCCTCGTCGCCGGACAGTTTTCACACATCACCGAACACTCTTCGCTCTTTAGTAAATTACACTCACTATTTTCTCTTGTTGTCAATGGCAACGGCCGAATCCCGGACAAGCCCCCACGTGTAGCGCTCACCCCCGAAGGAGCCGCTGTTTAGTTTGGGATCGGCCTATTTAAGTTACCTTCTTGACTTGGTCTAGGGGTGATAGCTGTGAGTGTGAATAAAGAGCAAGTGTCCAGACGTCAATTGAGTTTTCAATGCTTTATTCCAAGGCCCAACATGGCCAACATCAACATGACACACAATAGAGAAAAGTTGATGAGCGTAGAGAAACTTTAGTATCAGGCCTTGGATATGAAAGAGAGCAAGCCTGCTCTCAGCAAAAATGTAACCCAATTCGTCGCCACCACAATCAGGGTGGGTAAAGTGCCCCCGTACAGGCGTCTATCACAGGCCTGGCAGCCGGAGCGCCACTTAAGGATCACTGGGAGGAACAGGCCTCTGCCACAGGCTTGACAATTTGAGATTTGTGAAATTAGTTTGAGCGAATCCTCCCAGTCAGTTCAGATAGTGTCACCCACTGACAGCTTGAGCATACCTGTCATGCAGTGTGATGACTGGATCCTCGATAGTTCGTCTAGGCCTCCTGGACAACCTCTGATTCTAGGTTCTCCCTAACCAATCCCCCATCGCACAGCTCCAGGCTTAGGATCCTCTCAGCAGAAGATTGGGACCCAGTCAGTCGCTGGGGCCCCTCTCTAGGTTGGGATGAGGCTCCGCATGGTGCATGACCTCGGTACAGCAGGCCACGGTGGCAGGGCCCATGGATGCGCGCACCGATGCCGCACCTGGAACAGAACGGCCCAAAGGCGGTTGCCCAGATATATCCCCTCCCAGCATGCCCAACGAGGGAAGAACTCCTTTGATTGGCTGCTGGGAGAAGGTGGGTCTGTCAGAACCCCTCTAGCGCCAGCTGCCGCCTGGGGGTGATAACGCACCCCCGGAGCGCAGACTGACCCACAGGAAAAATTCTGAAATTGGCAACAGCCTAAAATTTCCATAAACTGTGAATGGGAGTAAACTAATCCTCCCATTCCCCACTAACTTTAACGTAGCGCTCGTACTAAAAAGTAAGGGGGCGCTACACTTGCATATTAGTCTTTAAAATTAGCACTTTAGATTTCAAACGTTCGAGTCCCATAGACTTTAACAGGGTTCTAAAGTTCACACAAACTTTTGGTCTGTTCGCAGGTTCTGGTGCGAACCGAACGGGGGGGTGTTCGGCTAATCCCTAATTATAGCCGCGATCAGTTTTAAATTACCTTTTTTCCTTTATAAATGTCATTTTGCTGTAGGGACTTTTCTAAGCACAGGAAACATGCGCTACTTTACAGGTTTACTATAGGAATATTTCACTTTAAGCATTATTAAAATCACTGCTCCCGAAAAAACGGCAATTTTTTTTATGTTTTTTTTTGCATTGATACATGTCCCCTGGTCCCCAAACACTTTGTATGACAATAACTTGCATATTAGCCTTTAAAATTAGCACTTTTGATTTTTCATGTTCGTGTCCCATAGACTTTAACGGTGTTTGCGTGTTCGAACAAACTTTTTGCCTGTTCACATGTTCTGCTGCGAACCGAACCGAGGGGGGGGGGGTGTTCGGCTCATCCCTAGCTAGCAATTTGGCCAAGCTAGCATTCAGACGCTGAGCATGTGGATGGCTGGGACCAAATTTCTTTCTACGGTTTAGGAACTGGGGTAGGGAAATGTGCCTGCTAAAATCAGATGGTGGTGTACCGCTAGCAGATTGCCTGCAAGTATTGGGACACCTATTACTATACCTTCATTCCTCTCAGTTCAGGTTTCTGAGAGGACTGGAGGTATAGTGGGGTTGGAGATCCCAGATGAGAAGCAAGAAGTCCGCCTTGTTCTTTGGTGTGGGTCCTTTAAGGGCTGTTGCCAACGGACTGCATGGGAGGTCGTCATATGTCTGGTCAAGCATGTGGTGCCCAAGCGGCTGCTGTTTTGGCCACGCTTGATACGCTTCAGACATAGGTTGCAAACAGCAATGGCGTGATCTGCTGCACACGTGTCAAAAAAGGGCCACGCCAAAGAACTTTTTAAATTCAGCGGGGAGTCAGCAGCTCCCTGCACCTGCTTAGCTCTGCAGTGTGATGCAATAAGGTGGCTGCCCTTAAGATGCCCCCTGGAGGGCATCCTGCCTCGTTGGAGATGTGCCTCTTCCTCCTCCACCTCCTCCTCTCTTCTATCAGGCACCCAAGTAGAGTCAGTGACCTCATCATCCCTTCCCTGCTCGTCACTGGAGCAAACTTGGCAGTATGCTGCAGCTGGGGGAACATGACTGCCAGTTTCTTGTGTCACCCCCTCTCTCTAGGCTCACGTTACTCCCTTACTCAACCTGGGTATCAACATCGGTAGTAGCAACTGCACTATGGGTGCACTGTATTGTGTACACCACCAGAAGTGTAGTAGCAAGTGCACTAGGCCTGCACTGTATTGTGTACTGTGTACACCATCAGAAAAGTAGTAGCAACTGCACTATGGGTGCACTGTATTGTGTGTGTACACAATACAGTGCACCCATAGTGCAGTTGCTACTACTACCCCCCCCCCCCCTCGGTTCGGTTCGCAGCAGAACATGTGAACAGGCAAAAAGTTTGTTCGAACACGCAAACACCGTTAAAGTCTATGGGACACGAACATGAAAAATCAAAAGTGCTAATTTTAAAGGCTAATATGCAAGTTATTGTCATACAAAGTGTTTGGGGACCAGGGGACATGTATCAATGCAAAAAAAAACATAAAAAAAATTGCCGTTTTTTCGGGAGCAGTGATTTTAATAATGCTTAAAGTGAAATATTCCTATAGTAAACCTGTAAAGTAGCGCATGTTTCCTGTGCTTAGAAAAGTCCCTACAGCAAAATGACATTTATAAAGGAAAAAAGGTAATTTAAAACTGATCGCGGCTATAATTAGGGATTAGCCGAACACCCCCCCGTTCGGTTCGCACCAGAACCTGCGAACAGACCAAAAGTTTGTGTGAACTTTAGAACCCTGTTAAAGTCTATGGGACTCGAACGTTTGAAATCTAAAGTGCTAATTTTAAAGACTAATATGCAAGTGTAGCGCCCCCTTACTTTTTAGTACGAGCGCTACGTTAAAGTTAGTGGGGAATGGGAGGATTAGTTTACTCCCATTCACAGTTTATGGAAATTTTAGGCTGTTGCCAATTTCAGAATTTTTCCTGTGGGTCAGTCTGCGCTCCGGGGGTGCGTTATCACCCCCAGGCGGCAGCTGGCGCTAGAGGGGTTCTGACAGACCCACCTTCTCCCAGCAGCCAATCAAAGGAGTTCTTCCCTCGTTGGGCATGCTGGGAGGGGATATATCTGGGCAACCGCCTTTGGTGGTGGTGTCACCAGAAGTGTAGTAGCAACTGCACTATGGCTGCACTGTATTGTGTACTGTGTACACCACCAGAAAAGTAGTAGCAACTGCATTATGGGTGAACTGTATTGTGTACTGTGTACACCACCAGAAGTGTAGTAGAAACGGTACACCAGGAATGCACTGCAGTCAGATATAGGCTACACTGGATGCAGAGAATATATATATATATATATATATATATATATATACTAGACTGTATATACTATATATATATATATATATACAGCCTTCAAAAATTCCACTCGCCTGCTCACAATTTGCGAGTGGAAATTTATTCAAGGCGAGTGAGGAGCTGGGGTGGTCGTTTCCTGGCTGAAGTGATCAACCAGGAAACTGTCAGCCAGAGGACACACAGTGGCAGGACCGTACTGCCCTGGCGCAGCTTTGAGCTGAGATGAGGAGGCTGCAGCGCTCCCCTCCCTCTCTCTCTCCTCCCCTTGTCTTGATTTATCGCACACACAGCGGGGATGTCCCGCTGTGTGTCATGGAGCTGTATGTGTCTGTGTTCAGCGCGCTGTGTAACAAGGTCCCGCCCCCCCTAGACCGGTGTGTACGATAGTATCAGTGTTCCGCACTAGCCATCTAGGGGGGTGGTTGTTTGCCCGCTGCTTGCTGAGGAAGGCTGCTACCTCAGGAAAGGACAGCAATGTCAGACACTGGAAGGGAAAGTCAGCTGACCAGCTGACACCAATGTAGCGAAGGGGGAGGAGCTCTCCCCTCTGCAGGAGATCTTATGACACAGGAGCATCCCTGGAGGCATGGTAGTAACGATGGAAGGAATCGACTGACAAAGTAAGTGACATAATAGTCAATGCAGCTGATCCCAACCTCTGCCTCTTACTGACCCCCCTCACCACCAAAGATCTTATCCCTATCCCTGTTGCCATCCTCCCCCACCACCTCTGCCTCTGGCTCTTACTGTTATATCAAAACCATAAAGTGATGAAAAAAATGATGTGTTGATGTGTGTATACACCCTGTACCAGGTGAACAAAAAATATATAAATAAACCCAAAACGAATAAAGAAAGAGGTAATTGAGTGATCAAAGTCCTAAAAAAAATATATCAAAGAAAATCCTGACCACCAGATACTTCCAAGCAATAGTTCATTAATCGCTGCAGACTTTAACCCAACATCTTGAAGAAACTTGAATCTTTATATTCAGCTGAAGAAATATAAATACTGACTCTTACCCCAGTTTTAAGGAGGTCAGATGAGCTTGTGCATCAGCCTGCCGGCCCCAATGTATAATCACTTATCTTGGGGAGGAGTGCTTCTATCTTGCAAGATCGAGAGCACTGAATATTAGAATTGGGGAACACATAGGAAATATCTCCAAAGGTTTTACTGAACATAGCGTTTCAAAACATTTTCTTTTTCACCATAACAAGGATCCAGGCCCAGACTGGGACAAAAAATAGGCCCGGGCATTTAAGACTGAGCAGCCCATTTTTCCCAGGAACAGGGGGGGGGGGGGGGGGGAGGTTTGATTTCAGTAGGCATTCGTGGGGGGTTTCTGGTGTCCTCCACACTGTAATGTGCGGGGAAACTGTGATATAATGGGGACAGCACTGTAAAGTGGCACTGTAATGATTACAGGTAGGCCCCTTTATATTACAATGCCCCTGCAATTATTCCCCCTTTTCTCTGTAATCACAGTGCCCCCTTTTACTCTCTGCTCACTGTGCACTTCTCCAGCTCCTCCTGCCCCCGTACATCAGAGTCCGCACAGACCCACCCTTACATCAGAGCCTGCACAGAGCCCCCTTACATCAGAGTCTGTATTGACCCCCCCCTTACATCAGAGCCTGCACAGACCCCCCTTTACATCAGAGTCCACACACCACCCCCCTTACATCAGAGTCCGCACAGACAACCCTTAGAGTCTGCAGAATTTCCACTTACTGTAAGCTGCTAATCCACTGCGGGTTTCCGCATCGCACCCGACTTGCACGGCAGTTCACACTGCCATATGTGAACTGCTGGGGAGTGTCATACTACATTAACGGCGCCTCCATTTCAGCTCGCATATCATACTGCGAACTGACAGTTCGGACATGAACCGGATCACATAGGTGTGAACACCCATGCGATCCGATTCTGGTGCGGACCAAAAAAGTGTCCTGTGCGTGTTTGGTCTGAATGCGGTGCGATTTCAGCCATACTATCTGTATGGCTGAAATCGCAATGCATGGACATTGCAAGTGATTTGCATTGCGAATCACATGCGATATTGCACAGCACACTAGTATAAACCATGCCTTAAGGGGGGATCTCATGTAAAGTGGTGTTCTGAGAACCCTGATTTGGGCCAGGTTCACACTAGTGCGCTATCGCATGTGATTCGCACTGCAGTGCAAATCACATGCAATGTCTTTGCAATGCAATTTCAGCCATACAGATACTATGGCTGATATTGGATCGCATTTGGACCAAACACGCACAGGACACTTTTTTTGGTCCGCACCGGAATCGACTCGCATGGGTGTTCACACCTATGTGATCCGGTTCATGTCCGAACTGTCAGTTTGCAGTGCGATATGCGAGCTGAAATGGGGGTGTCGTTAATGTAGTATGACACTCCACAATCAAGCAATAATATAAAATAGTCAATAAGTTCCTAGAGAAAGTAAATAGCTCTATGCCTCTCAATGTTTGCCCACAATAAGCCCCATGACTTCCTAGCAGCTACTGAAAGCCTCCCTCCTATTTGTGAGCACTTCTGTCTTTAATAGTCTGGTTTAGGGGGAAGTACCTACCCTCCCAAATTAACCCCTTATTAGCCATGTTCCAGGCTGACTCTACAACTGCTATAAGCATCTAATTATTTTTGTGACAGTGCCCCACAGAGACCAATTATGAATGCCATTAATATCAGAATGTGATAGTAAGCAGACCCCAATCTAACATGTTGGGAGACATGTCTCATTCTCTAACCACTGAACAATTTTTGTGAGCACTAAAGATAAGCAAACCTGTCAGGATTCTCTTTGAGCCAGGTGGGAACTCAGAACCCTGAGCTTAGTGCCAAACCCCAGTGAAGTCTAAAGGGAGAGAAAATACCTGTTCTTCTGGCCTGTTTCAGGATTTTGTTGGAAAAAAAACATGGGTAGCTGGGCACTGAACTGAAGCAGATGTACCAATGGAAAGCTAACAAAAAAAATTCTCTCAGCAGAGAGCAGTTTTTTTTCACGTGTCACAAATGGCAACATTACAAAATACACACATTTAAACATGACTTGGAGGTGTATTAAATTACTGGGAGGCAGGATAGAGGGTGATCTTACTCACCCCAGGAAAGGAGGCACATGCTGTCTGCTTCTCTCACTTCTCCCCGAGTGGGTGGGCGTGGCAGACACAGAAGCTGAGGGGCGGGAAGAGGAGGAGCAGGCCATCTGAGTGGAGACTGGAGAGCAGAGAGTGGACCTGTTCCTGTCGGCTCTGAGGCTGATCTGTGTGTGAGAGAGACACACAGCTCAGCCCATGCGCCGGAGAAGATACAGGCATCGCCGCCGCACAGCAGTAGGTGAGCGGCGGCCGCAGGCCTGTGTTAGCCCTGTCCAGGCCGCGGTCGCCGCTTACCTCCTGCTGTGCGGCATGGACATCAACAAGCCACAGAGCGGGAGGCCCCGGCCCAAGCCATAGCAGCCCACCGGGCATATGCCCGGTCTGCCCTATGGCCAGTCCGGGCCTGCAAGGATCCCTCTTTACTGAAAGTACTCGCCATTGAGAAATATACTCCACACTGGAGGGGAGATGACTTGGTGAGACATATATCTCGACGTGAAACTCGATGGATATATGACCTCCAGTGTTATCGACCCTTCGGTTTAAACGTGGAGTGGGACGTCAACTGTTATATAAATAACAGTTGATGTGTCCGGCCTTCACCTTCTGAATTTTTAAAATGTTAACTTTTACTTTATAAATAAATCATTTTTCTATTTTTAAATATTTTTTAATAATATTTATTTATGCTAAATTGTAATATTAATATCGGCCGACAATTAATTTTTGCTGTCCTTATCTAAGCAGAGACTAGCTAGATTATTAATTAAATATTTTTATGGTTTCTCATATATATGTATTTTATTTAAAATGTATCTATTGAAACTATTCTGTCTTTGCTGTATGTATATTGTATTGTCTGTATTGGTAAAGAACATGGTATTTTTTAATTTTTTTTACTATTTTTTCTGTAATCTGAAGTTGTCTTACTTCGGTGACCCTGGGGGTGGGACTGAAAAATCTCACTTCCGGTGTCACGCCCGTCCAGGAAGTATTTAAGTGTTATGTGGTGGCGTGGGAAGTAAGTCTCCTTTCCCAGTTGAAGCCAGTTATGGGGGAAACATGTCGGGTGGAGCTATTCTTAAAACGCCATCACACTCATATACTCCAGCTCTTTGGTTCGCTCCTTGGCTGTATATTTTATTTACAATATATTTTTTTTGATGCTGTGTTTTTTTTCCTTTTCTATCCTGAGTTTTTACATATTTTTTATGATGAAGTGACTTGCTGTGAGAATTTTAAAAGTGGACTGCTGTGAAGTTTTTATAGTGTTTTTTTTAATAAATTCTTTGGATATACTACACTATGAGGATCTCTTTTTTCTCCCTCCATTTCCACTGAGTCTACGTGTTCAGAATTTATTATCCTGAAGCTGAAAATTGAAATCTGACTACCATTCTTCTTGTGTCATACGGCCTGGAAAGACAGCTGAAGTATTTTCTCTTCCTTCTTGCAAGATAGAAGCACTCCTCTCCAAGATAATTGATTATTCATTGGGGCCGGCAGGCTAATGCACAAGCTCATCTGACCTCCTTTAAAACCGGGGTCCAACGATTGGGTAAGAGTCAGTGGGGTAGATTCACAAAGGAGATACGACGGCGTATCTCCAGATACGCCGTCGTATCTCTGAGTCTGGCCAGTCGTATCTATGCACCTGATACATAGAACCAGTTACGCATAGATTTCTATTAGATCAGACCGGCGTAAGTCTCTTACGCCGTCGGATCTTAACTGCATATTTACGCTGGCCGCTAGGGGCGTGTACGCTGATTTACGCCTAGAATATCTAAATCAGCTAGATACGCAAATTCACGAACGTACGCCCGGCCGACGCAGTACAGATACGCCGTTTACGTTAGGCTTTTCCCGGCGTAAAGTTACCCCTGCTATATGGTGGCGTACATGCGGCGTACCAATGTTAAGTATGGACATCATTCCCGCGTCGAATTTTGAATATTTTACGTTGTTTGCATAAGTCGTCCGTGAATAGGGCTGGACGTCATTTACGTTTACGTCGAAACCAATACGTCCTGGCGGCGTACTTTGGAGCAATGCACACTGGGAAATTCCACAGACGGCGCATGCGCCGTTCGTGAAAAACTTCAATCACGTCGGGTCATGGTTAATTTACATAACACACGCCCACCTCTTCACAATTTGAATTAGGTGGGCTTACGCCGGCCTATTTACGCTACGCCGCCGCAACTTTCTTTTGAGAATACGGCACTTGCCTGTAAAAGTTGCGGAGGCGTAACGTAAATAGGATACGTTACGCCTGCACAAACATACGCCATTCTACGTGAATCTACCCCAGTATTTATATTTCTTCAGCTGAATATAAAGATTCAAGTTTCTTCAAGATGTTGGGTTAAAGTCTGCAGCGATTAATGAACTATTGCTTGGAAGTATCTGGTGGTCAGGATTTTCTTTCTTAGACCCATACCCGGAAGTGGCGGAGAAGATCGCCCTCTACAACGGTAAGTAATGCTCGGATTTTAAAACAACTAGCCGATTCCCCTAGACTAAATGAGCATCAGACTAAGGGTAAAAGAGTAAAAAACAGCATTTATCTGTGAACTCCCGCTTTAAATTCATTTAATTCCTTCCTCTATTTAGAGGTCATATATAAATTTTTCCTCACTTGTAAGTGGGTTTAGTGCAGAGTTTTCCCCCTTTTTTTACTCTGGCTCTTACTGCCAACCCCACCACCACCGATCCCGCCACTGATTCCACCACCACCGATCCCACCCACCACCACCGATGTCACCACCCCTGCCACCGATCCCACCCACCACCACCAATGTCACCACCCCTGCCACCGATCCCACCCACCACCACTGATTCCACCACCACCACCACTGATCCCATCACCCCTCACCGTCACCACTGCCAGTGATCTAACCCCCCTCACAGCCACCACTGATCCCATCCCCCCACCACTGCTGCCACTCACCCCATCCAACCCACCACCATTGATCCCATCCCATTCCCCCATCACTGCTACCACCGCTCACTGTCACTAATCCCAGCCCCATGCTTCCAGTGATCTTACCTCCTTCACAGCCACCACTGATCCCACCACCCCCGCCACTGATCCCACCACCACCACTGATCCCACCACCCCCGCAACTGATCCCACTATCGCCGCCACTGATTCCACCACCACCACTGATCCCATCACCCCTCACCGTCACCACTGCCAGTGATCTAACCCCCCTCACAGCCACCACTGATCCCACCCACCACCACCGATTCCACCACCCCTGCCACTGATACCACCACCACCACCGATCCCACCACCACCACCGATCCCACCACCCCCGCCACTGATTCCACCACCACCACTGATCCCATCACCCCTCACCATCACCACTGCCAGTGATCTAACCCCCCTCACAGCCACCACTGATCCCATCCCCCCCACCACTGCTGCCACTCACCCCATCACCACTGATCCCATCCCATTCCCCCATCACTGTTACCACCGCTCACTGTCACTCATCCCTGCCCCATGCTTCTGGGGGCCCATGTCTCACCCCTGTACACCCGGATAGGAGGGGCAGCGGCGGCATATAGAGGAACCAATAACCTCCATTTTCCTCCTGCAACCGTGACTTCCTCCTGCATTGATGGGCACAGTAAGGCTGCATTCATTGGCACCATAAAGCTGTATTTGATGGGCACAGTGAGGCTGCATTGATGGGCACAGTGAGTGTGCATTCATGAGCACCGTAAAGCTGCATTTGATAGGCACAGTGCGGTTGCATTTGATGGGTACTGTAAATAGGGGGAACTAATGCGCAAAACCACACTAACCAGGGCACTAAGAACTAATAAATTAATTAAAAAACTAAGCAGCAGCCACAACTAAATAGTGCTCACACACTGACAATAAGTTAAAAAGAGGAGGTGTAATGGCGCTTGCTAATAAATTAGTGACACATAAATCAGAAAATAAAACTGACAAGTCCTGTGAGTCAAAAAACATGTGTTTCACTCCAAGTCTAATACTACCCAACAAACATCAACCAGATAATGTGGAGGGTGACGAGAGTGATTTTATGTGAAAAATACCATAAGTGGTAATAATACCACCCAGAGCAAAGTCCTAAAAAACTAAATTAAATGTGTGTAGCGACTGTGTACTTTCAGTCAAGGTGCTATCTTAAATTTAGAGGGGGATGAGAGAGTTAGTTTACTCTCATCCAGCTAAATTCATGTAAATTAGGCCTCTACTCTGGGCTGTACTGCCAGTTCATTCTGTGTTCCAGAGATACCTTTCCATCTCTGGGCGACAGGTGGCAGCAGTGGAGTTCAGTCAGAAGCGCCTCTTGCCAGCAGCCAATCAAGAGGGGTTTTCCCTCGCGGGGCATGCTGGGGGAGGGTACTTTTTGAGCGGACACATTTTGTGGGGTTCGTCTTCTGGTGCTTGTTCCGGGTGCGGCACCCACCTTCAGGGTGTGAGCACATCACGGGCCCCGGCGATATGGCCTACCAGGCCAGGGCGCACATGCTACGCTGTGTTCTCAGTTCTGGGTCATGTTGGCCTGGAGCAACTGAAGCTGTAAAGGGGCCCCAGTGATCGACTGGGTCCCCGATTCCTGTGAAGAAGATCCCAAGCGAGTTGTGCTGTTCGGTGGGCTCAGTCAGTCTGAGGTGAGCCTGGAGGCAGGCAATCCGATAGGGCCTAGACAATCCACCAGGGATCGAGGTGACCGTACATTGACAGTTTGTTTGATGGCAACCTGTCAGTCGGTGACCATTTGAAAGACTACCTGAGGGAGATTCGGGCACTAATTTACCAAGGAGGATTTACCTCACTACCTATGTTCTGGAGAAGGGGCCTGTGTCATGAATATGCATCATGTCTGTCTGCCTACCTGATCTCCATGTGTTGATTAGAGGCAGATCCTGTTCTGGTTTCCCTTCTTATCACTTCCTCTTCCTGTATGGCTCCACCCTAGTCCATCCCAGGAAGCCTATATTAACCTTTGCTCTACAGGTCTGCAGTGCTGTTCAACAGTGTTCCAATGCTCAGTTCCTGTCTGCAGTGTATTGCTAGTTCCTGGTTGCAGAGTGCTACGATCATCTTCCGTGTACCGTTTTGGCTTGTCCCCGACTTCGCTGTCTGCCTGTGCTCCTGACTATTTGCATGTTCCACGGTTATCCTTGTCTGCCTGTTGCCCTGACCTCGGCCTGTCCATCACCACTGTTTGTTCAGCTGGCTGCTTCCCCCTTCTCCCTGCGGAGTGTGACCTGAGGAATCCCGGGAACGCGACCTGGACCCAGTTGCGGCCAAGACCATCCCTACCACCAAGGGCTCTGGTGAATACAAAACTGGGTCTTAGACTCCGCGCCCTGGGTGATCTTGGGTTACGCTTCCTCCCTGCCAGCAGTAGTCGGCTATAGGGTTCACTTCCCTGCGGTGCATCCCTGACCCCTACAGGGTGCACTTGTCACCTGGCCACAGGTGACCTGACAGTTTGAACAGCCATGAACCCGGCCGACGTGCCGCTTCCTGCAGATGACCCATTACAGGGCGTTGTTCACAGACTCGAGACGCATGAAGCTAATCAGGCTCAGGTGATGCGTTTCCTTCAGGATCTGGCTTCCCGCTTTGATCAGCTTCAGACCTCGTTGGGAGCCCCGAATCTACAACCCCAAGTACAACCAGCGGCAGCGGCTGCGCCCGTCGCACCAGTCGCAGAGTCGCATTCACTGAAGCTACCACCTCCAGTCCGTTTTTCTGGAGACTCCAAGGCCTGCAGGGGGTTTCTTAGCCAGTGCACCATCCATTTTGAACTACAGCCTCAAAACTTCTTGTCTGATCGGGCAAAGGTAGCCTATATTATTTCCCTCCTTTCCGGTGAAGCTTTAGCCTGGGCTGCCCCTATGTGGGAGAGGAATGATCCGGTAGTTTCCAGCCTGTTCAACTTCCTAAAGCTCTTTCGGAACATCTTTGAAGAGCCGGCTCGGGCCTCTTCAGCAGCCAGTGCTCTGCTACGTCTCCGCCAAGAATCTCGTTCAGTGGGTCAATATGCTCTTCAGTTCCGTATACTCTCAGCTGAATTGAGCTGGAACAATGAGGCCCTGGTCGCTACCTTTTTACATGGCCTCTCTGACCGAGTGAAGGACGAATTAGCGGGAAGAACCATCCCCGTCGGTCTGGACGATGTCATCTCCCTGTGCAATCAGATCGATATTCATTTTCAGGAGAGGTCCATTGAGAAAAGACACCAGCACTCCCTAGGTCGTAGTCAGTCTGTGCTTCCCTCACTTCGTCCCGTAGACCACCCCCTGCCTGCTGAGGAACCTATGCAGTTGGGCCGGACCAGACTAACACCCGAAGAACGTGCTAGACGCAGAACTCTGGGCTTGTGCCTCTATTGTGGAGGCAAGGGCCATCTTCGTGCCTCCTGCCCGCTTCGCCCGGGAAACGCTCAGGTCTAATACATTTAGAAGGTGGAGTATTGGACCCAGAAACATCACCTTCCCGTCTGCTCCTTCCGGTGTCCCTTCATGTAGGCACTTCTCCCCTATCGATCTCTGCATATCTGGATTCCGGGGCTGCCGGCAACTTTATGGACTGGAGAACTGCTTCTTCTATGAAGCTTACCCTTTCACCCCTCACTACGCCGCTGGTAGTCTCGGCAATTGATGGCACTATTCTCCCAGGGGGTCCTATCCGCTTCCAGACACTACCCATTAGGATGTCGATAGGGATTCTCCACCAGGAGTGGATATCCTTTCTCATCCTACCTAAAGCCTCCACTCCCATTGTATTGGGCCTTCCTTGGCTACAGCTCCACTCTCCCCATGTGGACTGGGCTTCTGGGCAGATTCTGGCTTGGGGTCCTTCATGTTTCTCGTCATGTCTTTCCAAGGTGACTCCTAAGGGGGAACTTCCGGTTGCTACCACATCAGTATCTTCGGATCTTCCCACTGCTTACAGCGATTACCGGGATGTGTTCTGTAAGAAATCAGCCGAGGTGCTTCCTCCCCACAGATCTTTTGACTGTGCCATTGACCTTGTTCCTGGAGCAATTCTGCCCAGGGGTCGCACATACCCTTTGTCCATCCCAGAGACCCAGGCCATGTCTGAGTATGTCGCAGAAAACCTTGACAGAGGTTTCATTCGGAAATCGTCATCGCCTGCAGGAGCAGGGTTCTTTTTTGTTGCCAAGAAGGATGGTACCTTGAGACTCTGTATTGATTATCGAGGATTAAACGCTGTTACTATTAAGAATCGTTACCCCTTACCCTTGATATCTGAATTGTTCGATAGGTTGAGGGGTGCCTCCATTTTCACTAAGTTGGATCTCAGGGGGGCGTACAACCTCATTCGAATACGAGAAGGCGATGAGTGGAAGACTGCGTTTAACACTTGAGACGGCCATTATGAGTATCTGGTCATGCCTTTCGGGTTATGTAATGCCCCAGCCGTGTTTCAAAACTTTGTCAACGAAATCTTCAGGGACCTGCTGTACCAGTTTGTTGTCATCTATCTGGATGACATTCTAATCTTTTCGGAAAATCTGCATGTCCACAGGAACCATGTTCGCACTGTACTCCAGCGCCTCAGAGAGAATAATCTCTATGCCAAACTGGAGAAATGCTCCTTTGAATGTTCTGAGGTCCTGTTTCTAGGATGCTTTGTTTCAAGCTTGGGCCTTCGTATGGATCCTGGGAAGGTCTTAGCCATTACCAATTGGCCTCTTCCTGCTAGCCTCAAGGCCACACAGCGCTTTCTTGGTTTCACAAATTATTATAGGCAGTTCATCAGGAATTATTCTTCCATTGCCGCGCCTATTATCGCTTTGACCAAGAAGGGTGCTAATGCCAAAGACTGGCCTCCCGAAGCTGTCTCTGCGTTTCACGATCTGAAACAGGCCTTCGTCTCTGGACCTCTTTTGAGGAGACCAAACCCTGAGGAGGCATTCTTTATTGAAGTGGACGCTTCTTCAGTGGGAGTGGGAGCGGTGCTTCTTCAACTTTTTGAGAAGAGACGTCAACCATGTGCGTTCTTTTCCAAAAAAAATTCTCAGGCAGAGAGAAATTATGCCATCGGTGACCGGGAACTTCTCGCAATTAAATTGGCGCTAGAAGAGTGGCGTCATCTTTTGGAGGGTTCTCCTCACTCCATAACGATCTTCACCGATCACAAGAATCTACAGTACTTACAGAATGCTAAACGTCTGAATCCCAGACAGGCCAGGTGGAGTCTCTTCTTTTCCCGTTTCAGTTTCACGATTACATACAAACCTGGTTCCTGCAACGGTCGGGCTGATGCGCTTTCTAGATCCTTTGACACCTTGGACGAAGATCTCACTCTTGAACCTGAGCCGATCATTCCAACTTCATGCATTGTTGCCCATTCTACCACCCTGGACTCAAAAATTCCTCCTGGTAAGACCTTTGTCCCCACTGAGCTAAGAGCCAAGATCCTTCGTTGGGGACATGATTCCAAGGTGGCGGGCCATGCTGGTTTCCTCCGGTCCTTCCTACTCATTAGTCGTCACTATTGGTGGCCAAATCTCCGCTCAGAGGTTAAAGACTATGTCAAGGCTTGTCATGTCTGTGCTCAGTTCAAATCCTCCACACAAGCTCCTGCTGGTCTCCTCATGCCCTTGCCCATTCCCAAGGAGCCCTGGGCTCACATTGCCATGGATTTTATCACCGATCTTCCACTGTCTGACGGTAATACGGTCATTTGGGTGGTAGTCGATCGGTTCTCCAAAATGGCACATTTTGTTCCCCTTCCTGGTCTGCCTTCTGCTCCTGCTTTGGTCCCCATTTTTGTTCGAGAGATTTTCCGTCTTCATGGGGTTCCTTCTCATATTGTTTCGGACAGGGGTGTTCAATTCACGTCTCGTTTTTGGAGAGCCTTTTGCAAATCCCTCAATATTGCTTTGGATTTTTCCTCTTCTTACCATCCTCAATCCAATGGGCAGACGGAGAGGGTTAATCAGGAGTTAGAGGTTTTTCTTCGTACCTTAGTCTCCGCTCATCATGACGATTGGTCCTCTCTACTTCCATGGGCGGAATTTTCCCATAACAATCATGTGAATACCAGTTCGCAGAGAACACCCTTTTTCTCAGTTTATGGAAGACATCCTCAACTTCCACTTCCCATGACCTGTTCTCTGGATATCCCAGCTTTGGCTTCAGCTCAAGAGTCATTCAATTCCATCTGGAGCGACGTCCATGATTCCCTCCGGGCAGCTGCCGACAAATTCAAAGGCTTTGCTGACCGCCGCAGGCGTAAACCGCCTTCTCTTCAACCAGGGGACAAAGTCTGGCTCTCCACCAGAAACATCAAGCTCCGAGTTCCTTCTCTGAAGTTTGCTCCAAGATTCATTGGTCCATACACCATAATGGCTAAGCTGAATCCAGTTTGTTTCAAGCTTCAGATTCCCAAAAACCTCAAAATCTCTAACTCCTTCCATGTTTCCCTTCTGAAGCCTTTAGTCCTTAATAGGTTCTCTCGTCCTCTCCCCACCACGGCACCAGTCTCTGAGGAGAATCAGGAATATGAGGTCAGTCAAGTACTGGATTCCCGACTCTGTAGAGGCGCTCTTCAGTACCTTGTTCATTGGAAAGGCTTTGGTCCTGAGGAGAGGTCTTGGGTTCCTGCATCAGAGGCCTTTGCACCTCGTCTATTGAAGAATTTTCATCTGAAGTTTCCCTCTAAACCCGGACCCAGGCAGGGAAGGGGGAGGCCTCGTAAGAGGGAGGGTACTGTCATGAATATGCATCATGTCTGTCTGCCTACCTGATCTCCATGTGTTGATTAGAGGCAGATCCTGTTCTGGTTTCCCTTCTTATCACTTCCTCTTCCTGTATGGCTCCACCCTAGTCCATCCCAGGAAGCCTATATTAACCTTTGCTCTACAGGTCTGCAGTGCTGTTCAACAGTGTTCCAATGCTCAGTTCCTGTCTGCAGTGTATTGCTAGTTCCTGGTTGCAGAGTGCTACGATCATCTTCCGTGTACCGTTTTGGCTTGTCCCCGACTTCCCTGTCTGCCTGTGCTCCTGACTATTTGCATGTTCCACGGTTATCCTTGTCTGCCTGTTGCCCTGACCTCGGCCTGTCCATCACCACTGTTTGTTCAGCTGGCTGCTTCCCCCTTCTCCCTGCGGAGTGAGACCTGAGGAATCCCGGGAACGCGACCTGGACCCAGTTGCGGCCAAGACCATCCCTACCACCAAGGGCTCTGGTGAATACAAAACTGGGTCTTAGACTCCGCGCCCTGGGTGATCTTGGGTTACGCTTCCTCCCTGCCAGCAGTAGTCGGCTATAGGGTTCACTTCCCTGCGGTGCATCCCTGACCCCTACAGGGTGCACTTGTCACCTGGCCACAGGTGACCTGACAGCCTGTGGCAGAGGTCCCGTTCTGACTTGTCAGTTCTATTAGGTCTGTGGCAGAGACTTATTTTCTCCTCAAGTTCCGAGTGATACTCTGGCTGCCAGGTCGGTGTGAGAGGCCTGTCCGGGTACACTACACCCACTCCGGCTGGAGTGGCGATTAAGCAAAGTGTTACTTGAAGCAGGACTGCTTCTGTATTATCCAGGCCTGAATCTGCAATTCTCCTTTTCACCAACCTTTATTCTATCTTACTCAAGTTCACTGTTTGCCATGTTGGGCAAGAATAAAAGCACAGAAAAAAACACCTTGCTGTTTGGACATTCCGTCATTGCTCATCATCATCATCATACCCCTAGACGCATCACAGAAGGTAACACGCCATCCCAAATCTATCCAGCGGCTCCTGCGGTGGTAGCGCTACTTGTGATTAAATAGTTAATTGAATATTACTCTATATGTGCAAACAATAGATCCGCTGCAACATATAATAATTAATATTATAAATAAATAAATAAGCAAAACATAATAGCAAAATGAGTCAATGCACATATATATCATAGATAGAATAAATAGTGTGTTTAGAATCAATATAAATAATAAATAAATATATAAATAATTATTCATTAAATATAAATGATCCAGTAAACTGGAAAATACTAGTGAAAAAAGGATAAGGCAAATCCAAATGTTAAATAATGTGAACATACAAAATGTGCGTAGATAAAGTGCATCTGATAATACCATAAAGTGCAAATATGCAATGTAATAAGTTGAACCAAACTTCATGCAATTAATAGTGTAGGTGAAAAAATCTCAAAAGATTTTGCTCCTCAATAAATAAATAAATAAATAAATAAAGTCCAATCCCATGCAAAAAAATATAAAACTGCAATGTCCATTTAAATTTCTGAAGTGTGTGGTGACACAGGCAATCCACTGCAAACTGACAGGTGCTCCACTCTAAATGACCCCGCTCTCACCAGCCTCTCACCTCAGCTGGCTTAAATACAAGCCTTACAATGTTAGATGGCAGCAGCTCTCAGTCCCACTCCCAGATAGACCACTGAACGGTCACTTATAGGGCTTCAGACAGATACTCTCTAAAGGCTCACAATGAGGATGCAAAGCCCCCAGTAGAAAATATAAAAACAAAAATAGTCTCCATAGTGCAGTACTTTAACCACATCAATACCAGCCCATTGTAAAATGACGTCCACAAAGGACCTCTACTGATCCGGGTGGACGTCATATGACGTCCTGGGCTTTGTGGGGGGATATCTGAATGATGCCTGCAGCTAGAGGCATCATTCAGATATCCTTCTCTTCTGCCGGTGATTCTGCACAACATAAGAATGATCATAGCGGCAATTCCTTTTTTTCATTGATACATGTCCTCAAATAACCATTGTATGCCCAATTACTTGCATATAGGCATTCAAAATGGTTTTGATTTTTTCCAGTTTGGGTCCCATAGACTTCCATGGGGTTAGTTATTTGATTCTGAGCGTTTGCGATGTTTGAATGTTCTGCCACAAACTGATCAGGTGGTTCTTCGGCCATAAACCTTATTCTAAGTTTACTGCCTCATGAGATAGTTCTGGCCAGCTCAAAAGATTCTAAAAAAAAAATATCTGGATGCTTTCCTAAATGTACCGAATATAACAGGATATGAACATGTAGGCCTTATGCAGACTAGACGTTTAGCCCGAACGCGTGAGAATTTGCCATCTAGATGGCACAGGATCACTGTTTTCTATTGGATGGACTTGATAAACTTGTGTCTTTTTTTAACCTATCTAACTAAATAAAATTATATTAATATTCAGATACAACTCTAAATGATAGCACAACATGTATCAATTCCAGTTTACATTAACTTAGTACTACACACATTAATTCTTTTTAGACATCAAACACTTAGCAAACATTCTTATAAAGATTAAATGAGAACTTTGGGCATGCCTGAACTTGTAACATAAAGAGAAAGGTGTCACTCCGGCAGGTTTCTATGGTATCCACAAGGTCCAATCAAATCTGGGTTTGCCATAAATTTGTACAACATTAAATACTAGGCCACATTTTCCTGGCTACTTTACGTGATAAGTTTTATTTATTACATCTAGTCTTTTTGCTGGTGTCGGGATTATTTCTGGTTAATTAAGAATGCTTTGAAGAAGACAGGAACTATCTTTCTATGAATGGGATCTCGCTCAACGGGTTTCTCTGAACATTCCACTGGACATGCAGGCAAGTGACAGTTGTTGAGTCACTCATTAAAGAGAAACAGTTGATTATAGTTACCGTGCAGTGATGCTATTCCAGTTTTCTGTTTTTTGTTTGCAGCTTAGTAGAGAAAGTGAGACTGTTAGAATGGAGGGCATGGTTAGTAATCTTTACAACTGGTTACCTTGGCTATCAATGCCATAACATACCTGCATAGCCAAAAGGCAGCCTTACTATTCTATCTGACCTGTCCTATGCTACTAAAGAAGAGTCAAAAGGACTTGGCAGGCAGGTGATGGAGAGACATGAGAGCTGCAATCATATCTTGAATGTAGTACCTTGACAGATGCTCATATATGTACACATTAAACATTCCGGTGTAAATGCTTGCCTATGCTCGCTACAAAAAAAGAAAATTATTCTAACCTTATATTTCAAAATTAATCCAAAATATTAAGGTGTATTATAAACTTAGGGCATTTTCAGAGTATATATATATATATATATATATATATATATATATATATATATATATATATATATATATATATATATATATAATACTTTTTCTGTATTGTATATTCTACTTGACATAAGGCAAATTATATTGGTGAAAAGATTAAAATAAAAAACAAGAAATTAAGAAACTAGAAAATATGTATATACAGTAAAGCCAATACTTTTTTAATAGCATGTGTAAGGTAGAACATCTGTCAGGTTTTTACTCCTGATGCCACGTACACATGACCGTTTTTCATGACGAGAAAACTGCAATTTTTTAGATTGGTCGTGAAAACCGGTTGTGTGTATGCTCCATAGCAGTTTTCTCGACAAGAAAACTGCCCGCAAAAAAATTTGAACCTGCTCTATTTTTTCTCGTCGTTTTTCCCGTAATTTTTTTTCTCTTCATGAAAACGTGTATGTATTTCCGAGGGGAAAAAACGTCCCAAAGGGTGGCTCTATTCGAATGGAACTTCCCCTTTATAGTGCCATCGTATGTGTTGTACGTCACCGCGCTTTGCTCAAGCGTTTTTTTTCATGAACGTGTGTATGCAAGGCAGGCTTGAGAGGAATCACGACGAATCACGTTGAGAATAACTTAGTTTTTTTGCATTACAGAAAAAACGGTAGTGTGTACGCGGCATTATGCCTCGTACACATGACCAGTTTTTCCGATCGTGTGTACGGGGCATAAGAAGTAGAAATCTTCAGCAGCACATCTTTACAATGAAAAAAACGTATCCTTGATTTATATTAGGCTGACGTTTTCGCACCAAACAGATCTCTTTTTCACGGCAAAATGATATTGTAATTGCTGTTGTGCCCCTGCTGGGAATTTTCACCCTCACTATTGCTCCTGGTGATCATTGTCTTCAGTACAGTAAGTGAAGGAAAATTCAAAATTTCTGAGTTGTCGCAGCAACAGCAGGCATATTTTCCATTGAGGACATCTTCTCTGGTGACAGCCATCTAATGCCACGTACAAACGATCGGAATTTCCGATGGAATTTTCTGTCGGAATTTCGATGAAGCTGACTTCCATCCGTCTTGCATACACACTGTCAGACTAAATTACGACCGTCCAAAACGCGGTGACGTAAAACACTACGATGAGCCGAGAAAAAAATAATTGTAATACTTCCGAGCATGCGTCGACTTGATTCTGAGCATTTCCATCGAAAAAAAATAAATAATACATGTTCTTTTTCTAAACACCGACAGAAAAAAAGTCTGATGGGGCCCACACACGATCGGAATTTCCATTGAAAAAAGTCCATCAGACTTTTTTCAGCGAAAATTTTGATCGTGTGTACGCGGCATAAGAAACAAATTCTTCAGCTTGGAGAATTCTGCATTTACTCCCTGTTCTGTTTATGGAAAAGAACGTGGAGGTAAAACTTTCCAGAATGGGATGCAGACAGCTAAAAAGAAAACCTGACAGGGACCAATACTATTTCCATTTCAATATAAAAATAACAAAAAAAAAAGTTTTGACTTTACATACACTTTATCATATATGATAAAACACAAAGCAGTCTCATAGTGCTGTATTAGACTGTATTAGACAAAACGTAATCTTTATTAAATTCAAACACCGATCTTAGCATAAATGCCATGGAAAAGAGTATTCCTATTAGTATACTAAAGCTCTGTACACACGATCGGATATTTGATGGAATCTAATCCGATAGATTTTTTCGTCGGATATCCGATAAAGCGGACTTTCATCAGTCTTGCCTACACACCATCGGTCAAAAATCCGACCGTGTACAAACGCGGTGACGTAAAACACTACGACGTGCTGAGAAAAATTAAGTTCAATGCTTCCGAGCATGCGTTGACTTGATTCTGAGCATGCATGGATTTTTGACTGATGGACTTCCACACAGATGATCGGTTTTTTTTCTATCGTTTTTTTATCCATAGTAAAAATTTAAAACGTGTTCTATTTTTTTTCACCAATGGAAAACAAACCGATGGGGCCCACACACGATCGGTTTGACCGATGAAAACAGTCTGTTTTCATCGGACAAACCGATCGTGTGTACAGGGCTGCAGTTACTCTTTGGCAGAAGACTTGCTACCATTTGCAGCAATGTACAGAACATGGTGTTGACTATAATTAACTTTCCTGACTGACTCCATGGCAGCCTACGTGTGGGTTAATCCCGCCTCCTCTCCATTGATAGGACCCCATACCCATAAAGGTTTACTCACCGCCCAGTACTGGTGTTCCTTTTTTGTCCTCCTCCATGGATCAAGGAAATACAGAGTTGTTCAAAACAAAGACTTACTTGGAAAAAGGATAGCACACTTTAAGCGGTGCAGCTCGGATCCCAGCCATGGGCGGGTGGAGAGCTTTGCAGCAACTTCCCCTCCGCTGTGCGGTCGTTGCTGTGTGTGCTGAAGATCCGGACTTCCACGGCTGGCAAGGTCTTATCTCATTCATGGCAGTCACCTATGTGTTGTATGTCCTTTTGTATATGTGTATTGCCTGTATGGCGGCTGGAGCGCTCCTGCGTTCCAGCGCCGTTTTTTCCTCTTCCTGGTGAGCACCAGAGCCCTTCGCGCATGCGCAGTACCCAATCCCAGAGCGAGGCTTGGTTCGCGCATGCGCAGTCGGACGAGACTCGCGGCGGCCGCGCAGGCGCCGTTGAGTCATTCACCACTGCGCAGGCGCGTACGTGGGCAGCGTCTGACGTCATCGGCGGGGATTTTAAAAATCAGCTGCTCGCCTGTGTACCTTTTGGTTTTCCTGACAGGCGAGCAGCTGACACTGTGATCTTTGCCAGGTTAGTGTGGGGGATCTACCTGTGCTTAGGCATAGATCCCCTTTTCATAGTCCCTCATATTACCTCTCATGCATTTAGTTTTAAACTGATTTTAAGTACTGCATATTAATAATTAATATATTATTTTTTCCTTGCATAGCAATTTTTAAAAAAAAAAAAAAATGTTTTATTTTCTCTAATGGTATTTGGAAAATGTTTCCCTTCTTAAAGGGGCAGTGTCTTATATTTTTTTTTTTTATCTAGCACCTTTAGGATCTCTTCCGCTGTTTTCACAGTACTATGCAGGTCCAAGACACTATGGACCAGTCACCGTCTACAGGTGGCCAGCCCTCACGCACAAGGTATGTGCGGGTGAGGGGGGGCGTAGGGGTGGAAGTCACACTTTATTTAATTTGTCTGACTTATTTCCCCTATATATATCTTGTTTTTTCTCAGCCCTTCCGGTCCTGATCCTTATGCCGCTATCCAGTCCACAGACCTTGCCAGGCCGCATCAACGTTCATCTTCTAAATCCAAATCAAAGAGTAAACGAAGATCTCCATCTACATCTTCCCATCAGAGGAGAAGTTCCCATTCCTCCTCCAGACACCGCTCCCACCGCCACGAAAGCCGCTCTGATCGCAGAGCTTGCTGGGGATGTGACACTTACGTCCCGGAGGGCAAATCATTATGTGACCGATGCTACGCCCTGGCGGTTGGGGAAAAGGAGACTGAAGATCGTCGTATCGAGTCTCTTGTGGAACGTGTGGTGCAAAAATCTTTGAGAGAAAATGTCTCCCACACACAAAATCAAACCGGTACCATCAGGTCCGGTTCTCCAGCCATTGAGGTCCATGAGGATCCTGGTCCTTCCCAGCCTCGCGCTGCCTCCCCAGATTCCCAGGAGGGTGAACTGGAAAGCGATGAGGAGAGTCTAGAGTTCGACTTCTCCCAAGTGACACCACTTATCAAGGCAATCAAAGAGGCTCTCTTGTGGGAAGAGCAATCTACTTCTCCAGCTAAGCAAAAGAAATATTTTAAACGCCTGGGGAAGGAACGCCCAAGTTTTCCGTTGTTAACCGAACTAAAGGGCATCTTTGAAGAAGAATGGAGTAGAGTAGACAAGAGGTCCTCTATGGCCAACAAGGCCTCCAGACTGTATCCCTTCAAAGCAGATGACGTTAAACACCTGGAGAATATTCCTGTGGTAGACGCAGCAGTGACACGACTGGCCAAGCATGTTACACTGCCACTGGCTGATTCAGTGTCCTTCAAGGACGGTCTTGATAGGAGAATGGATCAAGACCTCAAAAGAATCTACGGTCTGGCTGGGACAGCCTGCAAACCTGCTTTGGCCTTGGCAGCTTTATCTAAAGCAATGGAGGCCTGGACGGAAAATGTGGACTCCTTCCTTAAGGGTGTCTCTGAAGAGCTGGCCAGAAGTTCTGCTACTTCAGAACTTAAACTAGCAGTTGCCTTTCTGGGGGAGGCATCCGTTGATTTAATTCGCCTATTGGCAAGAATTATGCTGTCCTCTGTTACAGCCAAGAGGGCCTTGTGGTTGCGCCCCTGGGTCGCTGACCCATCGTCCAAACAAAATTGGTGTAAGATTCCCTTTGAGGGATCATCCCTGTTTGGCAACAAGCTGGATGACGCTATTGCTAAAGCTACAGGTGGTAAATCGGGTTTTCTCCCCCAGGATAGGCGTCAGTCCGGTAAGAAGAAACCACAATTCCGAAGGTATAGCCCGGACCGCACTAGAGAAGCTCGCGCCTACAGACCTGGCGGAAACTTCAGAAGGAACTGGGGTAGAGGCCGTGCATCTTTTCGCAAACCAGCGTTTTCTAACCAAGCGTCGAGTGGACGCGATCAGGCTAAGTCCTTTTGAAACAACGCCCGCCCAGGCGGATCGGGTGGGAGCTCGACTGCTCCTCTTTCGGCACGTTTGGGCGGCCTCGATCACGGACTTTTGGGTCATCAAGACGATAACATCAGGCCATGCATGGTCGTTCTCCAGCATTCCTCTTCCAAGGTTCATTTCCACCCTTCTCCCAAGGTCAGCGGAACAGAGACAGGTTCTTCTAACCTATGTGGATCTACTCAAATCCCAAGGAGCAGTAGTATGCGTCCCAAAGGACGAACAGTTTCATGGAGTATACTCCCCCCTCTTCTTGGTGCAGAAGAAAAGCGGTGCTTGGCGTCCAGTCATAGATTTGACCTATCTAAACAAATGTATAAAACACAGAAGGTTCAAGATGGAAACCCTGTCGACAATCCAGCAAGCCATACAGCCAGGCGATTGGATGATCTCGATAGATCTGAAGGACGCTTATTTCCACGTTCCGGTGGCGTTCGAGCTACAGAAATATCTCAGGTTCCACGTTGGGCAAGAACACCTTCAATTCGTGTGCCTACCCTTCGGGCTGACAACCTCACCACGAGTCTTCACCAAAACCCTGTTGGCAGTGGTGGCCTTTATCAGACTGAAAAAGATAAGACTTTATCATTATCTAGACGACCTCCTTGTCCTAGCCCAGGACAAGACACAGCTCTTAACGCAAAGAGATCAGGTAATCTCGATCCTGTCCGAATTCGGTTGGCTCCTGAACTTAACGAAAAGCCATTTAGAACCAACTCAATGCCTAGTATATCTGGGGGCCCAGTTCGACACACTGAAGAAAACCATCTCTCTTCCGATGGAAAAGATCCCTGTGGTTCAAGAAAGGATTTCTCGAGCGTTAGACACCCGCCACCTGAAGGCATTCCAATGTCTAAAGATCATCGGAACAATGGTCTCCACAACCCCCATGGTGAAATGGGCATTATGGAGACTACGTCCCTTCCAGTCCGGCTTCCTCAAGCAGTGGAAGTCAGGCAACAAGAACCAGCAGATTCGCATCTCAACTTCCATGAGGAACAGCCTCTTTTGGTGGCTTCAGCCAAAAAATCTACGGAATTGTCATTCCATTGCCCCGGTCTCCTGGGTCACAGTAACGACCGATGCCAGTGGCTACGGCTGGGGGGCCCTGTGCGGTACAAACATGGCACAGGGCAGATGGGATGCTCGCCTCCGCGATCCGGGCTCGAACATCCTAGAACTTCGAGCAGCCTGGTGTGCCCTCCAGTCCTTCTCCCAACTTCTGAAGGGAGAGTCGGTACTGTTGAGAATGGACAATACCACAGCAGTGTCCTATGTCAAGAGGCAAGGAGGGACACGGAGTTCGTCTCTTCTACGGGAAGTCGAACCCATCATGAAGTGGGCACAGGAAAACCTGGTCAACCTGACAGCAGTCTTTATTCCCGGAATACAGAACTCCCAGGCAGACTTTCTTTCTCGCACTCAGGTGGACATCAACGAGTGGTCTCTCCACATCCAAACATTTCAATGGATCTTGTCTCTGGGAGTCAGTCCCCAAGTAGATCTTTTTGCTTCACAGCACAACACCAAGATGGAGAAGTTCTACTCGAGAGGTCATTGCAGTCAGGCGATCGGGACGGATGCCTTGACGGATCGGTGGAGTTTCCAGAGGGCATATGCTTTTCCCCCGATCCCAGTAATTCTGAGATTTCTACAGAGACTTCAAGCAGAAGAGGTCGAGGTGACACTAGTGGCTCCCTACTGGCCGAACAGGCCATGGTTCCCTCTCCTGGTCCAACTGAGCTATCGGGACCCAGTACCTCTACCAGTCAGACCGGACCTTCTCTCTCAGGGTTCGCTCCTACACCCTTGTCCGGCTCTGATGAAACTGACGGTCTGGTTCTTGAGAGGGAGAGGCTGGAATCCCTTGGGTGCGCCTCTAGAGTGATCTCCACGCTGATGAGCTCGAGAAGGGCAAGCACGAATAAAGTCTATGGAAGAATTTGGGCTAAGTTTGTGGAATTCTCTACGGTCTCAGGCAGGTCCTTTAGGAATCCAGAAATCCAAGATGTATTGAGTTTTCTCCAAACAGGGTTAGATCTTCCCTTATCCGTGAGTTCACTGAGAGTTCAAATCTCGGCTCTGTCGGCCTTCTCCGGAATTTCGTGGGCAGTTCACCCACTAGTTAAACAATTCTTTCGAGGGGCATCAAGGTTGAAACCTCAAAGGAGGCCAAGATTTCCCAAGTGGGATCTCCCACTAGTCCTGGATTTTCTGAGTGGACTCAGTACGTCGGGGCCCTCCCCGTCCTCTATAAAGGACTTTTCAGCTAAAGTGGCATTCTTGGTCGCTATCACCTCGGCCAAAAGAGTGTCGGAGATTGGGTCTCTTGGTCACAAAGAGCCATTCCTGACCTTCTTCCCGGATCGGGTGGTTTTGATACCCATGCTGGGTTCAAATCCGAAAGTTTCTTCTGTCTTTCATGAGAATCAAGAAGTTGTCCTTCCTACCTTCAGGTCTTCGGATTCCAATGAGACTCACCCTCTAGACATGGGCAAGATCCTTTCTGAATACATCCAGATGACGTCCCCCTTTAGACGTTCAGATCATCTGTTTATCCTGCACTCAGGCAGTAACAAGGGGAAAAAGGCTTCTGCCAGAACAATCGCGGCCTGGATCGTTCAGACAATTCAGCAGGCTTACAGGGCGAAGGGCTTGGCTCCTCCGCAAGCGGTGACAGCTCACTCTACCAGAGGGATGGCAGCTTCCTGGGCGGCAGCTCGTCACGTGGCTCCAGATGTCATCTGCAGAGCGGCCTCTTGGTCTTCTATACATACTTTTATGTCTCATTACTGTGTTGAGCCTGCATCTCTTTCCTCTGTGAATTTTGGTTTATCAGTTTTGTCAGTTGACGGGACAAATTAAAATTTATTTTTGTTCAGCATACCCACCCGTGTGGTCTGGCTAGTTATTTCCCACACGTAGGCTGCCATGGAGTCAGTCAGGAAAAAGGAAAATGTATTATCATACTTACCGTAATTTTCCTTTCCTGATGGACTCCATGGCAGACGGAGTTCCCACCCTGAAATTATGGAGTCGGGATAGTTACGGAACACCAGTACTGGGCGGTGAGTAAACCTTTATGGGTATGGGGTCCTATCAATGGAGAGGAGGCGGGATTAACCCACACGTAGGCTGCCATGGAGTCCATCAGGAAAGGAAAATTACGGTAAGTATGATAATAAATTTTCCTTTTTTCTGTCTGGTATATTTGTGTAAGGTCCAGAAATATGTTAAATATCCCCCCCCCCCACCCGATTAATCTATACTTATTTATATGTTATTAGAGGCTTAGGAAGTCTGAAGCTACTTCTCTGTAGTCACATGGGTCAAAGTAAGCCTTCTTCATTTGTAGCCACACTGACAATTTAATAGATGCACTTACTAAAGAGATAGTCATGGCATTTATTTTGACCCTGCTGTATCAGAATACCCAATATACTAAACAAAAAAACAAAAACAAAAAAACAATAAATATAAATTAATGTATATCATTGCACACTAAGCTTGGTTTAGATCCTTTCTTCTATTTTAGGTTTAAAGTGTATCTCTAACTAGAACATTTATTTTGGTATTGAATTGCGAAGTGTTGGAACCTCTATAAAATTTTTATTCCTGTAATGCACAAGACATCCCCACAAAGCCACCATTTTTCTGACTTTTCCGGTTTGAGTGCCTAATATTTTATTTTTAGCCAATGGAAAGCTAGGTACTAGAAAAGAAAATGCACAGAAATGTGAATAACATATGTTTAGCTTGCTTTGTGGGTACTATCACTGAAGGGGCAACTATGTTTTATAGCAGAAATTAGAAAATATCATGTTTTTTTTTTTGTTTTTTGTTTTTAATTGTTGATCTTTTTTCTTTTATAAACACACACACACAACCCCCCCAGTGGTGATCACACACCACCAAAAGAAAGCTTGATTGATATATTTTTCATATAATTTTCATTCATGTACATTGTACATGTGCGTTGCATGACCGTGCAATTTTCAGTTAAAGTAACGCAGAGGTCAAGTAGTGAAAAAAAAATTCTGCTATCTGTGTCCCTGGTGGGCATATTCATCCTCACAGTGTGAACTGGCCCTAAATCAGTAGGTTCAAAGGAAGATCTAAATCTGGTCAACATTGCTGTATTAATAAAGCACAGAATTTTTTTTTTTTTTTTTTGTGAATCCTAAGATTAAGTACTCCAAGGTTCTTAGCAAGCCTTATTTTTCTATCAGTTGCAGACCTTGTTTGTTGGAGCATTATCTTACTGCCTTTCATTTTAATTGCTAGGATACTACAGCTTCTTTGAGCCTTTAGCAATGTGAACAAGGAAGTGTAAAACATAAGCTTGTGTTGCTATCTTCACTTGTTCAGACCTAATCAATAAGGTATTGTGTAATCTACAGTGTCACACACATATAAAGTTTGTTTTGTTTTTTACAGTTGGTTGTAGAGTGAGGCTACTATGTAAAAGCAGCATTGGCAAGATTATAAAAGGAAAATGAAGATTAATTTTTACTGTTTACCATAAAAAGTGACTATTATGCATATACAATTTCTTACGGCTTATAATGAACATTCACAGAATCTGACCATTTAAAGGAGGATTGGGAAACATCCATACACACTATTTGAAGGCACATCCACAATCTTTGACAGTTGAGCTGCAAGCACAATACGTGTAAGTGGTAAAATGCAAAATTGTGTAAAGTGCTGCGCTCTAAAACATAAAGTGTTAATAACCAATGAAATCAATAAAAAAATGTAGAGCTTTTGTGGTTGGCAGTCAAGTGACTCTACCTATTTTGGTGAGTGCCTGTATCTCCTCTGCGTACTTGCAAGCACAATTTTATCTTAGTAATAATAAAATTTTCGACAGTGAGCTCTATGATTTGCATTTCTCTCTGAGTTGAGTGGCTTGAAAATGGTGCTGGTGCTGGCTCAGTACAATACCCTGGTCGGTGATACATTTGGAGCTGAATTCATCAATCTGTGGAAGTGGACATCTGTGGCTATCGGTGGGCCTGGGCTGTTATCTTCATACTAGTTTGACCTTTGTAGTGAGGGTCAAGCTAAAAAGTGAGACCTAATGGGAGATCCAGTGGAAGTTTTATATCACTTCTACTGTATGTATTCTCTGATGGAGTGTGGAGTTATTCTAGTTTGATGCAGACTTTTCTTATCACTTTTTTTCATAATATAGATTAGAATTACTAAATTAGGAAAAGTGTTGGGACACCTGCCTTTACACGCACATGAACTTTAATGGCATCTCAGTATTAGTCCGTTGGGTGCAATATTGGGTTGGCCCACCCTTCATCTCTTCAGGGAAGGCTGTCCACAAGGTTTAAAGCCTTGTACACACAATAGGATAGCCAGAGGACAACGGTCTGAAGTCTTAGGTTAACCTATGAAGCTGACTGATGGTCCGTTGTGCGTACACACCATCAGTTAAAAAAACGATCGTGTCAGAACGCGGTCACGTAAAACACAACAACGTGCTGAAAAAAACGAAGTTCAATGATTCCAAGCCCGGTGCAATGCATGAATGTATGTTATTTTCAGTGGCGGTGCGGAGCCAGAGGGGGCGGCGCTGATATATACACTGTGACTTTAGTAATAAACTTACCTTTAATAACAGTATTCTATTCCATCCCAGAGCAGGAGGTCGCGGGCCACATCAGAGGGCTCCGCGGGCCACATGTGGCCCCCGGGCCACTGGTTGGGCACCCCTGATCTACAGCGACTGCACTTCCAAGTGCACTTTGAGTACACTTTCATCTGTATGTCTGTTCTGGGTCACATACACAAAGCATTAAAGCTGTTGGTTTGCATAACAGTCAGACCACTGGCATTCTTGGAAATCGATAGGCCATGGCAGCCCTTGAGGTTCTGTCATGGCAGCTTTACATTAATTATAAATAGATAATTTTAATTTAGCAATAATAGAATCTTGTACTGACCATAAGTCTTTTTCTCAAAGAGTTCAGTACACAGCAGACCACTGGAAATTGCTCTTGCCTTTGTGGGTTTACTCCTCTGCATGGGTACTGAGATCCTAGGAATAGCTTGTAATATTTAAGGCCCATACACACAGTGAAGCCCTGTACACACGGTAGGACTTTTGGCCAACCAACTTCAAAATCTGCAACTTTTCAAATTCGTCCGACCGTGTGTACGCTCCATCAGACCAACTTTTTCTGGTTTCATCCAACAAAAAGTTGGGTCTGCGAACGGACCAACTTTTCGGCAACAAAAGTCCGATGGTGCTTTGTGTGACCGTGTGTACAGCAATCCAACCAACTTTTGGACAAAGTGCAAATACGAATGCTCAAAACCAATGTTAAAAGCAAAAAACAATAGCAGAAGTTAAGCAAAGGGTGGCGGTAAAGAGCAGAAAAGAGCAAAAAAAAAACATGATGTTAGGAAACTTTTAGAAAAGTTTGCAGAAAAGTCTGACTGTGTATATGCTATGGGTGTGGCAGGACACATCAATTAGGACAAAAATCCAAGGGAAATTTTGTTGGATGTCCTACCGTGTGTACGAGCCTTTAGACTTTTTGACAACAAACTTCGAAATGGCCAGGTTTTCAAAAAAATCCGACCATGTGTATGCTCCATCGGACAAACTTTTTCGGTTTTCATCGGACAAAAGTTTGCTCTGCAAACGGACAAACTTTCCGGTAACAAAAGACCTTTGGTGCAGAGCCCTGCCGGTGTGTACAGAAATCATCCGGACTTAAAGGATCACTAAAGGAATTTATTTTTTTAGCTAAATAGCTTCCTTTACCTTACTGCAGTACTGGTTTCATGTCCTTATTGTTCGTTTTTGCTTTGAAGTAGCTGTAATTCTGCTGTGATCTCCACACTTCCTGGTTGTCTGGCTCCTTATAACCACAGTACTGGGAGATTTTCACTGTAGGTCTAAGCTGTCATTACTGTGTGTCTAAAACTCCTCAGAACCAATTAGATTCATTTTAAAAACAAAACACTGCCCTGGATTTGTTTGTTTTTGTTCTGTGGGTCTCTTTACTTCACATAAACATGAAACCAGTTTAAAACCGAAAGTGAAACTAGAGGCACATTATATGATTGAATTTAATCTATTTTTAATCATTTTTAAAAGGAATCAGTTAACTTTTATGTCTCTATACCCTGTAAACAGTCATTTCAGCAAAATAAATGTTTTCCTTTAGTGACCCTTTAAGTCCAAAGTACAAACAAGCATTCTCAGAACCAATGCAAAAGATCAGACAACAATACAGAAGTTGACCAAAGGGTGGCGGTAAAGAGCTGAAAAAACATGTGATTTTGGGAAAGATTGCTGAAAAAGTCCTGCCGTGTGTATGCATACTAAGTTCACGGCCAACACCCTTCAAACAAAAATCCACGGAAACGTTTGTTTGAAGTCCGATCGTGTGTATGAGGCTTAAGACAGGAAAAAGTAAAGCCCCATACACACGGTCTGGCTTTTTGACAACAAACTTCTAAATTCCCAGGTTTTCACAAAAATCCGACCGTGTGTACGATCCATCGGACAAACTTATTCGGTTTTCATTGGACAAATGTTCGCTTTTCAAACGGACAAACTTTTCGGCAACAAAAGTCCTACGGTGCAAAGTCCTATTGTGTGTACAGAAGTCCATCGGCCTTTTTCTTGCAGGGTTTTTTTTTTTTCTAGCTTTAGTTCCAGGGTTTACTTCCTTTTTAAGGCAGAATTGAAGTTCCGCTGTAAGAAACAGCAAGCAGGCAGGCTTCTATTGCAGAAGAGACATGCACTGATCCTTCTGCCCCTACCCGCCTGCTCGCTGTCTTCTCTGATGCTGTAAACTGAACTGTGCATGCACAGCTCAGCTTGCCGTACTGGGCCAGTCTCCGAGTCCGAGGATGGCTAGCTCCTGCGCATGTGCAGGAGTGACATCATTCCCCGCTGGCCAATGAAGAGGCCTGAAGACCGGCACTTAGAAGAAGATGCCAGTGTCAGCGAGGGACTGTTGGACAGGTAGGTATTCACCCTTTAGTTCTGCTTTAAAGTGGCTGTCTCTGCATGCCAAGCGTGTGCTAGTCCTAATTACCTCCAGTGTAGATATACATGAACTAAATTTGGTGCAGCCATAGACCCACTTTGTAAAAGGGGAGTTATTATAAACTATCTGAATCTGCCACATGTTCGGTAAACCTACCAAAACAGGTAAAAGGGATTTCTGCATCATGGCATCAGAAAATAGTAATTATTGCTGTGTGTGTGTTTTTATTTATTATTGACACTTTTTTGGGAAATGGGTAGAGGTACTGGGGGCCCCTTTGTTAAAAGGGGCTTCCAGAATCTGATAAGCCCCCTGCCCGGAGACCCCTACAACTACAGCCCAGGGTTGTCAGGAAAATGCCCTTGTCTCCATCTACATGCGCGACCCCCTCCCCCTTTTTTTGCTCGCTCGCACCCCCTTTTTTCTGGCCTGCCAGGCTTCATACTCAGAAAAGAGTCTGGTTTTTAAATTTTGGCATGGGGTTCACCTCAAAATCCATACCAGACCCAAAGAACCTGGCATGAATTGGGGGGGACTGCCACACCATTTTTTTTTTACATTTTTTTATTGCCAGTAATAGTTTTGTATTTCTGGCAATTTAAAGTGGATGTAAACCTGATTCATGAAGCAGCTTGAGCTAGGCACATATATCTGCAGTGTTTTGTTATCTCTCTTGAAAGAGCTAAGTCCCATAGCCCTCTGCTGACCTGTTCCTCTGTGATCAGCCTGATAACTCCTGACAATTTCTCAAACACATCAGATAAAAGTAGCCTGACATTTCTGTCAGGGGAAGTTGCCGAAATAGATTAGCAGGGAGCTGGTCTTGTTACAAAACACCTCTGAGAGTCTCTGCCTATGTGAAGAGGGAGTGTGTGCCTTTCCTACAGGCAGAATAAGGGGACCCCTAGGCACTATATTTAAAGGAATTTTTCATTTTTAGTGTTTCACTTTAAAGCAGTTGTAATCCCTGTTTTGTTATTCTTACCTACAGGTAAGCCTACTATATAATAAGGCTTACCTGTAACTAAAATGAATATCTCCTAAACGTACACCGTTTAGGAGATATTCACCCTGCGTGCAGCTGCTGACGTCAGCAGTGCATGCGCTCTGAAGATCCGGCATACCGTGCTAAATATTCAGAGCTTCTCTGCCAGCTCAGACCACTCACAGCGCCAGAGCCTGCGATCCCAGAAGATCCAAGAAGATGGGACGTGAGAAGATGTTGGCCATCTCATTAGTGAGCAGGCACCACTGGAAGAGCTTTTTTCTAAGGTGAGTATTTCATAATGTGCTAGTATGCGATGTATACTAGCCAGGGCCATCTTAATAACATCATGGGCCCCTGGGCAAAGTAATGCTTTGGGGCCCCTACAAGTGCAGGTTAACAGACATCAAGTAGGTAGGAGGCAGACAAGCGGAGCTTCCCCTTTTGGTTGGAGCTCCGCGTTAACTACATGAACAATTATTCTGTACAGCAAAGAAACAGTGTGAAAATACTACATACATAAAGTAACAAAGCTGTCCTGTGCATATAATATATCTGCTATATTGATGCCTCCCAGCACTATGACCCCTCTACACCCCAGATATTGCCTAGCATTCTGATCTCTCTACATCCCAGATATCCCCTCCAGCACTCTGACCCCTCTACACCCCAGATATCCCCCAGCACTGTAACCATATACCATAAGATACCCCTTGTATTGTGACCCCACTACATCCCTAATATCCCCTTTACCGTGGCCTCTCTGCATCCCCGATACCTCTAGCACTATAGCCACCCAAGCTAACCCAAGCATTGCTACCCCCTATACACCCTTGATATCCCCCAGCACCATTATTCCATCCATGTAGTACCCCCTTTTTCAGTGGAGATACAGTGCATGTAAACTTTTGGCTCTACCCACCTCCAACACTGCACTTAACTAAACCCAATCAAGCAGGAAGAAGGAGGGACAGAGGCATTCCAAGCCTTTTGGTGCTTGGCTCACCATGACACCATCCACAATGCTACTTCCGCAGGTGGGCTTTCAGTGCTGTCGACTCGGCCGCTCCCACTCCAGCTCCTACCCCGCAGCCTTCGAGTCCCGAGGATTCAAGCTGCATGGGGTCAGAGCAGCACTGGCAATCCGGCTGTGCCCCTCCCTGCTGACTGTGAAATAATAGGTATCGTTCTGCGCAGCACGGTGCACTGGTGCCAACCTGCCTTCCCTGTGTATCCATCACCCTCAGTGCCATCATAGGGGCCCCCATTTTCGGGGGCAGCGTGGGCTCAACTACCAGCTATTTTGGGGAAAGTGCAGGGGCCCCCATGCAGCTGGGGCCCCTGGGCCGTGCCCAGGTGTGCACTCACATTAAGACAGCCCTGATACTAGCACAATATGCCATTGTCTTGCAGGTTTTTCTTGTTTTTTACTACAACTTTAAGCATCATTATTATCACTGCTACTGAAAAAATCGGCCCAACTCTACAATACAATACATTACATCACATTCATAGTTGTATTCTGTTGCACAAGAATTTTTGGAACTTTAGTAACCTCCTCATTTTCAATGAGTCTAGCATGGAAAAAAAAAAGGACGATCATTCATCCTCATCGAGTGTACCAGGCTTTAGAGTGATAATGCAGGGCAATCCTCCAGCATTCATATCTAATGCCCCGTACACACGGTCGGAATTTCCGACAATAAAAGTTCGATGTGAGCTTTTGGTCGGAAATTCCGACTGTGTGTAAGCTCCATCGGACAAAATTCCGATCGTCTGTAGCAATTCTGATGTGCAAAATTCTGACGCATGCTCGGAAACAATTCAACGTATGCTCGGAAGTATTGAACTTCATTTTCTCGCCTCATCGTAGTGTTGCACGTCACTGCGTTCCTGGCGGTCGAACGTTCAGAGAACTTTTGTGTATGCAAGCCAAGCTTGAGCAGAATACCGTCGGAAAAACCATCCAAGGTTTTTCCGATGGAAAATCCGATTGTGTGTACGCGGCACAAAAGTGGTCATGCATGTATGAAAACTGAGCAAACATTTAAAATAGCGAGGCGTGTTTTACTTTGTATTTGTGAGTGTTTAACATAAAGCACCATTGGAGACAAGCTCTCACTTCCTGTTTGGAGAAACTGTTGTCACCCTGACAGTAAGGGCTCATCCACATGTGAGGTTGGGGCAGTAAAACTCTGCAGTTGAGCTAAACTTTTACTGCTCCCTAACCAATACCCCTATAGCTGCAGAGGTCTACATATGTCATGGCATGATGCTTTGCTTCACAGCTGCGGCAGGAATTTTTTCCACATTGCTTTTGTTGGGCATAGTGCCTGGTGACCATGACCTTTTTAAGTTAATAAGTGTCCCGCAACAGTGTGCAATGCATACCATTGTAGTGTTGTAATGCGGGATTCAGGGGGTTAAAGCAGATGGCAAGGTAGTGATGCAACACCTCCTCCCCGGCTGGCTGTCAAATGCTCTCTAGGTGCCCGTTTACACTGAAATGTGGTGCAGGAAACCCATGTTGCATGCGCATTTGCTTCACGGTGTTCCAAACGCACTGGGTGTGCGATCTGCTGTGGGTGTCAATCAGTGGCGTTTGGTGCTGCAAATTTTTTGGGGGGGCGCAAACAAACGGAAAAAAAAAACATCAATTGCAGAGTCACTGTGCCCAACAATTGTTGCCACTGTGCCATCAAACGCAGCCACTGTGCCATCAATTGTCACCACTGTGCCATCAAACGCAGCCACTGTACTATCAAACACAGCCACTGTGCCATCACACACAGCCACTGTGCCATCGATTGTCGCCACTGTGCCATCAAACGCAGCCACTGTGCCATCAAACGCAGCCACTGTGCCATCAATTGTCGCCACTGTGCCATCAATTGTCATCACTGTGCCATCAAATGCAGCCACTGTGCTATCAAACGCAGCCACTGTGCTATCAAACGCAGCCACTGTGCCATCAAATGCAGCCTTTGTGCCATCAATTGTCGCCACTGTGCCATCAATAGTCACCACTGTGCAGGGCCGCCATCAGGAATTCAGCTTCAGGCATTGGTCCCCTGGAGTAGAGAACCGGGGGGGGGGGGGGGGGGGTTGCTGCCGCCTGAAATTGAGAAGTGGGGAGGAGGCTGCCGCAAATTGAGAAGCGGGGGGGGGGGGCCTTTACAAAAATAAGAAGAAACAGGGGGGGTTAGCCAGCCATCCGGGGCCCTGGGGACCTCTGGGCCCTTTCATAATTTCTTATTTTTATATATAAATGAAAAAAAATATAAAAAAATATGAAAAAAAGGGGGGTTGTCAACCGGGCCCCTGGGGACCTCCGGACCTCTAAACAAATATATATATATATATATATATATATATATATATATATATATATATATATATATATATATATATATATATATATATATGTATGTATGTATGTATGTATATATATATGTATATATATATATGTATATATATATATATATATATATATATATATATATATATATATATATATATAAAAATAATATAATATAAAAAAAATTATAAAAAAAAAGGGGGGTTGCCATCAGGGGCCCTGGGGACCTCTGGGCCCTTTAATAATAAATAATATTATAAATATATATATATATATATATATATATATATATATATATATATATATATATATATATATATATATATATATATATATATATATACAGGGAGTGCAGAATTATTAAGCAAGTTGTATTTTTGAGGATTAATTTTATTATTGATCAACAACCATGTTCTCAATGAACCCAAAAAACTCATTAATATCAAAGCTGAATATTTTTGGAAGTAGTTTTGAGTTTGTTTTTAGTTTTAGCTATTTTAGGGGGATATCTGTGTGTGCAGGTGACTATTACTGTGCATAATTATTAGGCAACTTAACAAAAAAAATATATATACCCATTTCAATTATTTATTTTTACCAGTGAAACCAATATAACATCTCAACATTCACAAATATACATTTCTAACATTCAAAAACAAAACAAAAACAAATCGGTGACCAATATAGCCACCTTTCTTTGCAAGGACACTCAAAAGCCTGCCATCAATGGATTCTGTCAGTGTTTTGATCTGTTCACCATCAACATTGCGTGCAGCAGCAACCACAGCCTCCCAGACACTGTTCAGAGAGGTGTACTGTTTCCCCTCCTTGTAAATCTCACATTTGATGATGAACCACAGGTTCTCAATGGGGTTCAGATCAGGTGAACAAGGAGGCCATGTCATTAGTTTTTCTTCTTTTATACCCTTTCTTGCCAGCCACGCTGTGGAGTACTTGGACGCGTGTGATGGAGCATTGTCCTGCATGAAAATCATGTTTTTCTTGAAGGATGCAGACTTCTTCCTGTACCACTGCTTGAAGAAGGTGTCTTCCAGAAACTGGCAGTAGGACTGGGAGTTGAGCTTGACTCCATCCTCAACCCGAAAAGGCCCCACAAGCTCATCTTTGATGATACCAGCCCAAACCAGTACTCCACCTCCACCTTGCTGGCATCTGAGTCGGACTGGAGCTCTCTGCCCTTTACCAATCCAGCCACGGGCCCATCCATCTGGCCCATCAAGACTCACTCTCATTTCATCAGTCCATAAAACCTTAGAAAAATCAGTCTTGAGATATTTCTTGGCCCAGTCTTGACGTTTCAGCTTGTGTGTCTTGTTCAGTGGTGGTCGTCTTTCAGCCTTTCTTACCTTGGCCATGTCTCTGAGTGTTGCACACCTTGTGCTTTTGGGCACTCCAGTGATGTTGCAGCTCTGAAATATGGCCAAACTGGTGGCAAGTGGCATCTTGGCAGCTGCACGCTTGACTTTTCTCAGTTCATGGGCAGTTATTTTGCGCCTTGGTTTTTCCACACGCTTCTTGCGACCCTGTTGACTATTTTGAATGAAACGCTTGATTTTTCGATGATCACGCTTCAGAAGCTTTGCAATTTTAAGAGTGCTGCATCCCTCTGCAAGATATCTCACTATTTTTTACTTTTCTGAGCCTGTCAAGTCCTTCTTTTGACCCATTTTTCCAAAGGAAAGGAAGTTGACTAATAATTATGCACACCTGATATAGGGTGTTGATGTCATTAGACCACATACCTTCTCATTACAGAGATGCACATCACCTAATATGCTTAATTGGTAGTAGGCTTTCGAGCCTATACAGCTTGGAGTAAGACAACATGCATAAAGAGGATGATGTGGTCAAAATACTCATTTGCCTAATAATTCTGCACTCCCTGTATATATATATAAATAAATGAAAAAATATATAAAAAAAGATTTATTTTTTATAAAAAAAATATGAAAAAAAGGGGGGTTGTCATCCGGGCCCCTGGGGACCTCCAGACCTCTAAACAAAAAAAATAAATAAAAATTGGCCCTTTAATAAAAAATAAAACCTCTAAAAAAAATATATATTTTTTTTTTAAAGGGGGTTGCCATCCGGGCCCCTGGGGACCTCCGGGCCCCTGGGGACCTCCGGGCCCCTTACAGTTGTACTGCCTGTACCCCCCTGAGGGCAGCCCTGCCACTGTGCCATCAAACGCAGCCAATGTGCCATCAATTGTCGCCACTGTGCCATCAATAGTCGCCACTGTGCCATCACACGCAGCCACTGTGCTATCAAACGCAGCCACTGTGCCATCAAACGCAGCCACTGTGCCATAAATTGTCGCCACTGTGCCATCACACGCAGCCACTGTGCTATCAAACGCAGCCACTGTGCCAACAAACGCAGCCACTGTGCCATCAAACGCAGCTATTGTGCCATCAAACGCAGCCACTGTGCCATCAAACGCAGCCACTGTGCCATCAATTGTCGCCACTGTGCCATAAAACGCAGCCACTGTGCCATCACACGCAGCCACTATGCCATCACACGCAGCCACTGTGCCATCAGTTGTTACCACTGTGCCCATCAAACGCAGCCACTGTGCCATCACATGTAGCCACTGTGCCATCACATGCAGCCACTGTGCCCATCAAACGCAGCCATTGTGCCATCAAACGCAGCCACTGTGCCATCAAATGCAGCTACTGTGCCATCAATTGTCGCCACTGTGTCATCAAACGCAGCCCCTGTGCCATCAATTGTCGCCACTGTGCCATCAATTGTCGCCACTGTGCCCATCAATTGTCGCCACTGTGCCCATCAATTGGCGGCAGTTTGCACCGTAAAATGTTGCCAGTTTGCCCCATAAAATGCTGCTTGTTTTCCCCATGAAATGCCACCAGATAGCCCCAAAATACCGCTAGATTGCCCCAAAATTCCGCCAATCAGGTGACCGGTAACCAGACCCGGTGATCCTGATTGGCTGAGATGCGTGTCAGTATTAACCAGGAAATGCACACCCTGTGCACCCTCTGGTTAACCATTTGGAAGCCGATTACAGCCCACAGGCTGGCTCTGATAGACACTTCCAACTTCAAATCTTCGTTCTTTTTAAAAAAAAATTGCAGAAAATAAAAATCCCAGAGGTGATCAAATACCACCAAAAGAAAGCTCTATTTGTGGGAACAAAATGATACAAATTTAGTTTGGGTACAGTGTAGCATGACCGCGCAATTGTCATTCAAAGTGCAACAGCGCTGAAAGCTGAAAATTGGTCTGGGCAGGAAGGTGTATAAGTGCCCTGTATGGAAGTGGTTAAACAAGTATCGTGGTAAGATGTAATTCTGAGTGTAGATTTAGCACAGTGACAGGCTGCTGTTGTCCTCGCTGCCCAGGTTCTGGGATGCTGCCCAGGATATGGCCAACCCGGGACAGCTTAGTAAAAAACGTGACTATCCTGACAAATCCGGGACAGTTGGTGTAATGCAAGATTATCATGGGGCCTCCATGCACCTTGGGCCTCTGGGCAGTGCCCTGGGGTGCCCATGCATTAAGACATCCCTGCTTGGAAGTGTAATCAGATGAAGATAAACTTTAACCACTTAATGACCAGAAGGATTTGCCCCCTTAATAACCAGGCCATTTCTTGTGATACGGCACTGCGTCGCTTTAACTGACAATTTTGCGGTCGTGTGATGTTGTACCCAAACAAAATTAATGGCCTTTTTTTCCCCACAAATAGAGCTTTCTTTTGGTGGTATTTGATTACCTCTGCGTTTTATTTTTGTTTGTTTGTTGTTTGCTCTAAAAAAAAATAAAAGAGCAAACATTTTGAAAATATATATATATTTTAGAATTTTTGCTATAATAAATATCCCCCCCCCCCCCCCCCTCCAAAAAAAGGCTTCATCTGTTTAAGCCAATATATATTCTACATATTTTTGGGGGGAAAAAAATCACAGTAAGCGTTTATTGATTGGTTTGCGCAAAAGTTATAGCGTCTACAAAATAGGGGATAGGTTTATGGCATTCTTTTTTTTTTTTTTTTTTACTAGCAATGGCAGCGATCTGCAATTTTTAGCAGGACTGCAACATTGCGGACAGATCGGACACTTTTGACACATTTTTGGGACCATTGACATTTATACAGCGATCAGGGCTATAAAAAATTCACTGATTACTATGTAAATGTCACTGGCAGGGAAGTGGTTAACACTAGGGGGCAATCAAGGAGTTAAATGTATTCCCTAGGAGGTGTTTCTATCTGTGGGGGGATGGGACTGACTGGAGGAGGAGAGAGATCACTGTTCCTGATCACTAGAAACATCAGATCTGTCACTCCTCCCCTGTCAGAACGGGGATCTGTCTGTTTACATTGACAGATCCCCTTTCTGTCTCTCTGTGGAGATAACGCGGGTGGCCGGCGGACACCTTGGCCGCTGGCCATGCGCAGGGCCGGTGCAAGGATTTCTGCCTACACAAGCGAAGCTCCATTTTGGCGCCCCCCCCCCCCCCCCAACGGCCACCCACCTCCCTTGCAAAAATGTTTCCCCAACTTTACCTTTTCATAAGGGGTAAAAGGAGAAAATGCCCCCAAAGTTTGTAACACTTTCTCCTGTGTACGGAGATACCCCATATGTGGCCCTAAACTGTTACCTTGAAATACGACAGGGCTGACCACAGATAAAACAGTGATAACTCTCTGAGTACAGATAATGAAGTAGATGTGACCTGCAGACAGTCCTATGTAACACCACAGATAACACAGGTAGCATCTACTACATTATCTGTACTCTGAGGGTTATCACTGTTATCTGTGGTGTTACATAGGACTGCAGGCCACATCTACTACATTATATTTATTTGCGTGTGGGAGTTCTGGTGGCCGGTGGTGGAGTGTGGAAGTCGACTTATCCATCCCCCCCCCCTTCTATTATCCATCCCCCCTGCTTCCATTATCCATCCCCCTGCTTCCATTATCCATCCCCCTGCTTCTATTATCCATCCCCCCTGCTTCCATTATCCATCCCCCCTGCTTCCATTATCCATCCCCCTGCTTCCATTATCCATCCCCCCTGCATCCATTATCCATCCCCCCTGCATCCATTATCCATCCCCCCTGCATCCATTATCCACCCCCCCTGCTTCCATTATCCACCTCCGTTTCCATTACCCCCCTGCTTCCATTATCCATTCCCCCCCTGCTCCTTCTTCCATTATCCCCCACTGCTTCCATTAACCCCCCCCCCCACTCCTTCTTCCATTATGCCCTCCTGCTTTCATTATCAACCCAGTCTCCATTAACCCCCCTTGCTCCTTCTTCCATCATCCATCACCCCTGGGCCCTGCTCTGCTTCCACCATTCCTCCCCCCCCCACTCCTTCTTCCATTATGCCCTCCTGCTTTATTAATTATCCACCCGACCCCATCTCCATTAACCCCCCTTGCTCCTTCTTCCATGATCCATCATCTATCCCCCCTGGGCCCTGCTCTGTTTCCGCCATTCCTCCCCCCCCCACTCCTTCTTCCAGTTCCATTAAGCCCTCCTGCTTTATTAATTATCCACCCGACCCAGTCTCCATTAACCCCCCTTGCTCCTTCTTCCATCATCCATTACCCCTGGGCCCTGCTCTGCTTCCACCATTCCTCCCCCCCCCCACTCCTTCTTCCATTATGCCCTCCTGCTTTATTAATTATCCACCCGACCCCGTCTCCATTAACCCCCCTTGCTCCTTCTTCCATCATCCATTACCCCTGGGCCCTGCTCTGCTTCCACCATTCCTCCCCCCCCCCACTCCTTCTTCCATTATGCCCTCCTGCTTTATTAATTATCCACCCGACCCAGTCTCCATTAACCCCCCTTGCTCCTTCTTCCATCATCCATTACCCCTGGGCCCTGCTCTGCTTCCACCATTCCCCCCCCCCCCTCCTTCTTCCATTATGCCCTCCTGCTTTATTAATTATCCACCCGACCCAGTCTCCATTAACCCCCCCTTGCTCCTTCTTCCATCATCCATCCCCCCTGGGCCCTGCTCTGCTTCCATCATTCCTCCCCCCCTCCCACTCCTTCTTCCATTATGCCCTCCTGCTTTATTAATTATCCACCCGACCCCGTCTCCATTAACCCCCCTTGCTCCTTCTTCCATCATCCATTACCCCTGGGCCCTGCTCTGCTTCCACCATTCCTCCCCCCCCCCACTCCTTCTTCCATTATGCCCTCCTGCTTTATTAATTATCCACCCGACCCAGTCTCCATTAACCCCCCTTGCTCCTTCTTCCATCATCCATTACCCCTGGGCCCTGCTCTGCTTCCACCATTCCCCCCCCCCACTCCTTCTTCCATTATGCCCTCCTGCTTTATTAATTATCCACCCGACCCAGTCTCCATTAACCCCCCCTTGCTCCTTCTTCCATCATCCATCCCCCCTGGGCCCTGCTCTGCTTCCACCATTCCTCCCCCCCCCCACTGTGGGGGGGAGGAATGGCGGAAGCAGAGCAGGGCCCAGGGAGGATGGATGATGGATCATGGAAGAAGGAGCAAGGGGGGTTAATGGAGACTGGGTCGGGTGGATAATTAATAAAGCAGGAGGGCATAATGGAACTGGAAGGAGTGGGGGCCCCACTCCTTCTTCCAGTTCCATTAATCCCTCCTGCTTTATTAATTATCCACCCGACCCAGTCTCCATTAACCCCCCTTGCTCCTTCTTCCATGATCCATCATCCATCATCCATGATCCATCCATTCTTCTTCCCCACCCTCACCTCCTGTGCGCTTTTCTGCCATCTCAATCTTCCGGCGGCGCGGGACTGGGCACTGTGTCACCCAGCAGCGGAGGTCTGCCCCTTCATTGACGTCAGACGTCCTCCTGCGCGGAGGAGGACGTCGTCACTGAAGTGCCGTGCAGTTACAGGCCCGGACCCGGCGTCATCCATCACCAGGCAGTAACTGGATTGGCTGCGCCCGGCCCGGGCCACATTCAGTCAGCTACTGACAGGCGCTGCGGCGCATTAGCACACCGGAGCGGGACACCGGGCGCCGGAGGGCGGCGGCAACTCCGGTCCCCGGACAAAGTATAAAAAAATAAAATAAAAAAAAAGGTAATTTTTTCGCCCCATCCCAGGCTGCGGACCTGCCCGCCCCAAGCGGCCGCTTGGTCCGCCTGGTGGTTGCGCCGGCCCTGGCCATGCGCATCGGCTCCGGCTTTGTGCGCTCCCTCTATCGCTGTTATATCGGTCAACGTACCCCTACGGCGATTCGCCCAGGACTGTCAACCTGCCGCCGTATAAACACGGCGGCTGGTCCTTAACCACTTGCCGACTGTCGAACGACAATATACATTGGCAGAATGACACGGCTGCGCAAAGCAACGTACAGGTTCCTTGCCCTCCGTGACCGTGCCCGTGGGACCTGCGGACTCGATGTCCGCTGGTGTCCCGCAATCGTGTCATGGAGCTGCAGAACAGGGAGATCCAAACAAGGCATTTCCCTGTTCTGCCTTGTGATAGGACAGAGATCTACTGCTCCCTGTCATTGGGAGCAGTGATCACTGTCCTGTCACTTGTAGCCCATCCCCCACAGTTAGAATCACTCCCTAGGACACACTTAACCCCTTTATTGCTCTCTAGTGTTACGTTAACCCCTTCCCTGCCAGTGACATTTACACAGTAATCAGTGCATTTTTATAGCACTGATCGCTGTATAAATGACAATGGTCCAAAAATAGTGACAAAAGTGTCCGATGTGTCCGCCATAATGTCGCAATCACGATAAAGATCGCTGATCGCCACCATTACTAATAAAAAAAATAATAATAAAAATGCCATAAAACTGAGATTTTTTTTTTACCAAAAATATATAGAAGAATACAAATCCGCCTAAACTGAGTTTTTGGGGATATTTATTATATCAAAAAGTAAAAAAATATTTATTTATTTTCAAAATTGTCACTCTTTTTTTGTTTATAGTGCAAAAAATAAAAACCACAGAGGTGATCAAATACCATCAAAAGAAAGCTCTATTTGTGGGGGGAAAAAAGGACTTTGATTTGTTTGGGTGCAACATCGCACGACAGTGCAATTGTCAGTTAAAGCGACGCAGTGCAGATTCGCAAAAAGTGCTCTGGTCCGGAAAGGAGTAAATTCTTCCTGGGCTGAAGTGGTTAAGCGGTTTAACAATAAATTTGGCAAGGCAGCTCCAAGACAGCAAGGCTTCCCTCCATGGGAACCCAACGGAAACTCAAATCATAGAAATATAGAAAGGAACGCCCAAACAAATATCAAAGATGAAAAAAAGTCTTATAAAACAGGCTACGCGTTTCAAGAGCAAGATCCTCCTTTACCAGGCTTACAAGAATAAACAGAAAACACTCAATAATGAAACTGGCATGTAAACATGCACATGAGTATGTACAGCAAAATCTACAACATCCCATAATAACAGCAAAATGGTCACATGAACTTCACTTGTCTCTATTGAATTACAAATGGTAAAAGATACAAATGATATACGTAGTAAACCATCACATATATAAAATGTTAACATACAATATGTTACATTGCATCAAAAATGTGCACAAAAGTACTGAAATATCAAGCTGCTGAATGAAATAGGACTAACTTAAAATAAATCAAAATAGCTCCTAAAATTCCGTTCAAAAATCAGGTTTCTCTTGCTCCTTGTAAATGCACATTATAATACGCAAGATTCTTCCGGAACGAAAAACGTTCATGGTTAGAATTTAGTATTTTGGAAAGCAGTTTTCCATCCTGCTCCTTCCAGTTTTCTTGTCCTTATGCCTCGTACACACAATCGCTTTTCCTGGCTGAAAAAAAAACGAAGTGATTCCTTTCAAGCCTGCCATGCATACACATGTTCATGCCAAGTAGCGCCCAACCAAAGCACGGTGACGTACAACACGTACGACGGGACTGTAAAGGGAAAGTTCAATTCAAACGGCGCCACCCTTCGGGCTGCTTTTGCTGATCCTCGTGTTAGTAAAAGTTTGGTGAGAGACGATTCGCGCTTTTCAGCCTTGTGCTTTTCAGTCCGTTACAGCGCAAGGAATGTGCTATCTCCATTACGAACACTAGTTTTACTTGAACAAGCGCTCCCGTCTCATACTTGATTCTGAGCATGCGCGTTTTTTCCCCCTTGAAAAAGCATACACATGAGCGGTTTTCACGACGGGAATCACAACGGGAAAAAAGAGATTTGGTTCAAATTTTTTTTTGTTGGCAGTTTTCTCGTTTGGGAAAACTGCTATGGAGTATACACACGGCCGGTTTTCCCGGCCAAAAGCAAACATGGCAGTTTTCCCGTCGGGAAAACCGATTGTGTGTACGAGGCATCACAGTTGAAAATGATTGCTGATTTGCGGGGCCGGGACAAGGGGTTGGCAGGAGGGACGGCTGCCCTGGGCACAATGGTTTACCATAGGGATGAGGGCACCTTCCTTCTGTACAGGGCTGACAGGCAGTGATTTCGACAAGAAAGTGACTGCTGGAAACAGGATCCCCAAGCCTAAGCTTACACATTGTGAATTGTGGAGGGAGGGCGCAGTTTGGCATCTTTGCCCTGGGCGCTGGATGACCTTGTCTCAGCATTACTGATTTGCCACAAATAATCATTAGAAGATTGATGAAGGTTTCCGAAAATGAAGATTCTCCAACAAATGTCTGATGGTGCTAAACAGGGGCAACCAGGGCGGCGCCTACCTCTGTGACAATGCCATGGATAGGCACAGTGCCCATGGAAGCCGTGCACCAAAAAAACAAAAAGTGAGACATTCAACCGCAGCAATATGGGGCAACCTCAGACTGGTCACATGTTTATAAACTGCTCACAAAGGTTCACATCTCATACAACTGGGGAACGCACACAAATCGCACGTGTTCTTAACCCCTCGGACAGTGGCGTATCTAGGGTATGGCAGCCATGGCAAGTGCCATGGGCGCCATGGGGAGGGGGGTGGCAAAAATCTACCCCCCCCCGCACAAAAAAAACCCCACCCGTCCTCCTGTGGCCGCCTCCCGCACTAATGTAGCTCCCGGCATTGCGGCTGGCCTGCTGAAGAGCGGCGCGGGCACAGCAATTGCTAATATTTCTACTTGGCCTGGGGAGGGGAGTGACAGGTGCCCCCATGACGGCCGATGACTGGCCATTAATGGTACAGTGGCTGCGTTTGATTGGCACAGTGGCTGCAATTGATTTTTTTTTTTTTCAGTTTGTTTGCGCCCCCCAAAATTTTCAGCACCAGTCGCCAGTGGTCCCCAGTGTCCCTCTCTGTCGCTGGTTATCTGAAAGGTTTCAAATGTTTTGACGGGGGCGCAGTTTCAGTGCTTTTGCCATAGGCGCCATTTTCACTAGATACGCCTCTACCCTCGGAGAGGTGTGCTGCACTTTATCAGGTGTGTGGGGTGACATAAATCCTGAATGGGACCCTCATGCATTGGCACCTGACGTGTGTTTTCATGCGCACCAAACGCATAGTGTCGCGGCATCATGTGCTTTGGTGGTGCGCAATGTTTAAAAAAGCTCTGAGGCGTCTTTCCTCACGTTTCTTGCCGGTAGGGCAGCCTATTGAAATGTATGGTCCGCTCTACCCGTGACATGTGTGCATAAAGACGCACACATGTATACTAAACTAAAACACGCAGAGCGATTTCAAAGCGGTTGCGTGCGATGATGCTGTAACAGCGTGCAGACCATCCTACAATTAATGTTCGTCTCTATTTATGTGATTCCTAATATCAGAGGTCTCTATACTTTGTACACAGATGTAGAATCAGCAGAAAACGTGTGAGGTAACAGCCGAAAAGTCTTTATTGGTTTCTGTAGATGTGATAAGTCGGCAATCGTCACCGCAACTCCGGGCAGTTTATATGCACTTTATTATGAACAATTAATTGCGCCTCAGGGCTTCCCTCATCCCGCTCCGAGGACGGCGCCTCTTTTCTGACTGGAAGTGCGCGCGCCCTCACCCCGGGCTCCTTCCCGCTGGGAAGCGCTTCTCCTCCCGCCGGCCACGCGCACTGAGCGGCCGACTCCTCACCTGTCCCTATATAAAGCGGGCGGGGCCACTTGGAACGTCTGAGCTACACATCACCAGAGGGGGGACACCGGCCGGGACAGGTGAGCTTCACTACTACTTCATCAGCATTCCAGTGGATGCAAAAAGGCACTTGAAGATACATATATTTATTTAATTAGTATTTATTGTTTAAGTTTTATTTTTTAACACATTTGGGGGTTGTCCGTTTTCTTTTCTTATCTTTTTTATCTCTTCAGCCAAAATGATGTCAGTAGCATCAGCAAATGTACAGAAGCTTTCTTTTATTTGAAATGTTCACAAGCTTCTGAGTTTAAAGTAGAACTCTAGGCAAAATGTGTTATTCATTTTGGAGAGTGTAAGGCCGGCCATGCACAGAGTGAATCTCAGGCCAGTTCAGCAGGAATCAACAGAGATTCGAACCGTTAATGGGCAGGCTGATCAATCCATCAGCTGGTGTATAACCAGCCTGTCGGATTCGCTGCTATAATCGATAATGCGATAATTATTGTCTTCTCCCGGCAGGGAGACAATTGCTGATTCTCCTGCAAATACTGTCTGTGTTAATGGGAATCATGCAAATTTCCCTATTGGGGACACAGACCACAATAAGAACCTGACACACAGCCATTAATGTCTAAACCGCTGGCAACAAAAGTGAGTACACCCCTAAGTGAAAATGTGCAGATTGGGCCCCAAGTGTCAATATTTTGTGTGGCCACCATTATTTTCCAGTACTGCCTTAACCCTCTTGGGTATGGAGTTCACCAGAGCTTCACAGGTTGCCACTGGAGTCCTCTTCCACTCCTCCATGACGACATCACAGAGATGGTGGATGTTAGAGACCTTGCGCTCCTCCACCTTCCGTTTGAGGATATCTCACAGATGCTTAATAGGGTTTAGGTCTGGAGACATGCTTGGCCAGTCCATCACCTTTCGCTTCTTTAGCAAGGCAGTGGTCATCTTGGAGGTGTGTTTGGGGTCGTTATGTTGGAATACTGCCCTGCGGCCCAGTTTCTGAAGGGAGGGGATCATGCTCTGCTTCAGTATGTCACAGTACATGTTGGCATTCATGGTTCCCTCAATGAATTGTATCTCCCCAGTGCCGGCAGCACACATGCAGCCCCAGACCATGACACCCCCACCACCATGCTTGACTGTAGGCAAGACACACTTGTCTTTGTATTCCTCACCTGGTTGCTGCCACACACGCTTGACACCATCTAAACCAAGTAAGTTTATCTTGGTCTCATCAGACCACAGGACATGGTTCCAGTAATCCATGTCCTTAGTCTGCTTGTCTTCAGCAAACTGTTTGTGGGCTTTCTTGTGCATCATCTTTACAATTTAATACAAAGTGTGGCCATATGGTCTGAGCACTGACAGGCTGACCCCCCCACCCCTTCAATCTCTGCAATGCTGGCAGCACTCATACGTCTATTTCCCAAAGACAACCTCTGGATATGATGTAGAGCACGTGCACTCAATTTCTTTGGTCGACCATGGCGAGGCCTGTTCTGAGTGGAACCTGTCCTGTTAAACCGCTGTATGGTCTTGGCAACCGTGCTGCAGCTCAAATTCAGGGTCTTGGGAATCTTCTTATAGCCTAGGCCATCTTTACATAGAGCAACAATTTTTTTATTTTTTTTCAGATCCTCAAAGAGTTCTTTACCATGAGGTGCCATGTTGAACTTTCAGTGACCAGTATGAGAGAGTGAGAGCGATAACACCAAATTTACCACACCTGACCCTCATTCACACCTGAGACCTTGTAACAGTAACGAGTCACATGACACCGGGGAGGGAAGATGGCTAATTGGGCCTAATTTGGACATTTTCACTTAGGGGTGTACTCACTTTTGTTACCAACAGTTTAGACATGAATGGCTGTGTGTTGAGTTATTTTGAGGGGACAGCAATTTGCACTGTTATGCAAGCTTTCCACTCACTAATTTACATTGTAGCAAAGTGTCATTTCTTCAGTGTTGTCACATGAAAGATATAATAAAATATTTACCTTTATCCCTTTTAAAAGTTGAGGGATATACTCACTTTTGTGAGATACTGTGTGTGTGTGTGTGGGTGTGTGTGTGTATATATATATATATATATATATATATATATATATATATATATATATATATATATATATATATATATATATATATATATATATATATATATATATATATATATATATATATATATATATATATATATATATATATATATAATTATTATTATTATTATTATTATTATTATTATTTTTTTTTTTTTTTTTTTATTGATATCTTTAATCCTAGGCAGGGATGACATATCTAGACCCTGCACATGTGTACACTCCCCGGGAGCCCCTGCAGGAGTTCTGCACATACATGAGATCCCGTTATTCTTCTGCTGTCCACATCACACATCCCAGAAGGCAGTGCAGAGATCTCCCTCCTACACAGAAACACTGCCAGGGCTGTACTAGTTGGTTGTGTCGTTTTTGCTTGATCACGACACAAGAGGTGGATCTTGTACAATGTGGAGCCATCTTTCTGGAGTAGCATGATGTCTACATTCAGCAGTAGGTTTTCCTGATATTTTTGTGAAAGCTAAATATAAAAAGTCTTCAATTGCTAAAACATTTTTGTGGCCAGCTTTGGGGCTCATTCACACAGCCATAGCCCACCCAGATCAGTGGATGTGAGTGGTGGGTACAGTCAGCTGTCATTGAATTATACTAGAATAGCAGACACAGCTGAATGTAAACACCTGGCCATACCCACTGCATAAGTACGCTGATCTGGGCGCTGAACGGCCATGTCAATGAGCCCCTAGAGTCCATCAGAACGCACACAGCTGTCAAATCGGAAACCACGACAGTGTCCCAGTAGGCATGGATGGGAGAACCCTCACACAGGCATATACAGTAATTAAAGGCAGTTTATACTTACCTTTCCTCCAACAGTCCCCGTCCCTCACCAGCATATTATTTTGTCTTCATTGGCGCTGCGAACAGGCAGATAAGTGTATTTTACTGCAGAAGAGACGCTACATATCTCTTCTGCAATGAAAAACGTGCCTGCTCATAGTGAACAAATGTACTCTGTAAATACTCCATGTATGAGTCCTGCCTGACAGACTGTCATTATGTTGGCCCGGATACTTCACATTATTATCTATGGAGCTGGTCAAATTGAGGGAAAACTACAGGTAGTATATCTTAAGGTATCAACTATAATTAATACACTTTTTGCAGATATAATAATCACAAACCAGCGCAGCTCTGTAATCAGTAATACAACATCAAAAGGTGTTTTCTAAATGCAAGCAATGTAAGTGCTTGAATCTGACCTGGTATCAACCTTGTGTGGTCTCTACTGTATATAGCAGGGCTGTAGCGTGGAAGGAAGAAACAGTACAGGGAGCCAATCAGTTCATGTGCTGACAGGGAGCATGCTGATAGGAGGTGAAAGCCGAGTGATAGAGAATTGAGCTCATCACTGTGCAGCTTCTTCTCACTGTTCGGCTAGGTTCACACTGCTGCGAATTCAAAATCGCGGTAAAATCGCGATTTTACCGCGATTTCGCGGCTGCGTTTTTGCCGCGACTTCGGCCGCGATTTAAGAGACATCTGTGCAGGGTTCAATGTAAATCGCGCCCTGAAATCGCAAAAAGTAGTACAGGAACTACTTTTTGAAATCGGTGCAGCGGCGTCGCACCGATTAGGACGGTGCCATTGCCGACAAATGCCGCCGATTTGAGATGCGATTTAACATGTGAAATCGCATCTCAAACCGTACCAAATCGTACCCAGTGTGAACCTGGGCTTCAGGATGACCTGGGTTCAGAGGACATGGTTTGAATTATGCTAGTGATTTGTCTGAGGACATCGAGTGGCAGAAGAAAAGCAACGTGGAGGAAATCTACTGATTGAATCTGAATATTGCAGAAAAAGATGGTTTCATGAATCTGTTAACACTTTTGCTGCCACCGACATACTGCATGACTGGCAGCGACTTCGATATGTAAACAGAATCCTGGCTGCTATAGCTTGTTTACATTTTCATAGTAAGCTATTTGGGCAGCTGTGAAGCCTCCTGATCACTTCCTTATGTATTGTACCACACCGCTGATCAGGGATCCACCCATGTGATGAATGACACTGAAAGCAATCAGGTCTGACCATTCCTGGGTTCAGCGCTGTCATTCCCTGGCCTGTGTTTGAGCCATACTTCGTTTGCTTCAGAAGATTGCAGAGGGGGCACAAGGATCTAAAAGACGCCTGATATCTCCTTACAGCCCATTGACACTAGAACACGGTGCAGGAAGCCCACATTCCGTACACTCAAAATGCACCAGGTATGCCATCTGCTGAGGGTGTCATGTATTCCCAATGACACCCCAAATGCAGATTGCAAATGCAGTGCATTTGCCTGCACCAGATCACATGGCAGTGCCATGCAATCCATTTGTTGTGCACTTTTTAAAAGTAGTGAATGCGTTACTTTAGGTTAGATCCAGTGCAATTTCAGCCAATTCAAATGGGTGGACCGTTTTCCTGCGCAAATCCAGGGTGAACTGGCCCCTAATGAGAACATTATAAGCCCCCTTATAATGGCAATAAAATTAGATAAAAGAAAAAAAAAGTTTAACAAGATTAGTTTAATGGCATAATAATAAAATATCCCCATGTACATTATTCATTTTTGTAAACAGAAGTGGCCCATAGGACAACAAAAGGTCCAAAGAGAGCTGTTATTCGGTGGTCTTGGTTCTTCTTGCAGTCATACTGGTACTAAGAAGATATAAACCTTACCTACATGGCATTTAGTTTGCAGAAGCACCATGTGTAATAAAGAGTTTCCATTTTTTAAATAAAACACCATTCAATTTTTTTCATCCAATATTGCATATCAGCACTCCTGATCCCCTGCTGTCCCTTTACAGCCACTTTCTGCCACCAGGGCACTCCAGCAATGGCTGCATGGCATTTCTCTGGTCAGGTTTCCTGATAGTGATAACAGTAGATCATGCCTGTGTAATGTGTGTCTAAACAGCCTTGTGTAGTCTCCATTAAGTGACAGGGTGACAACTCAAGAGCACAAATGGAAATTAGGGCATTGTCACCATATAACAGGCAGTGCCTGAGCAAGGACCTTTGTGGCAGGATCATTAGGTGTTATTTTAATAAAAACTGCAGATATTTTCAAAGGGATGCTTGAAACTACATTACCATGTTAAAAAGCATATGAGAGTTTGATTTCGTTCACAATCAATTTATGTGCTTGGATTGTAAGCTGGATGGAGCTCGTCCCAGCTCCTGTAGTCACTGGAAGGAAGAGAGGAAAGATCCCTGGTGCCCAGTGTTGCCAACCTAGCAGATTGAAATTTACTGACACAACACCCAAAATTTACTGACACAGCCAAGTTTTTACTGGCATTTCCAAAAATTACAGTTGTATGGGAAATTTCCGTATTTAGGCTACAAAAAAAGTACACTATGCAATTTGCAATGTGATTTAAGGTAGATATTAAGGCAAAAAGCATATTTCTTATTTTCAATATAGTAAGTAAGTGGCTCATGGGCAGGAAAATAGAATGGGCGACACACACGCACATGAAATGGACTCTCACAGTGACACTTACATTAGTGTACAGCAGCACAGATTACTGACACGTCCCATCCTGTCACAGTGACAGTTTTTCTCCATGCCAGGTCTTCCTCTCAGTCCCCTTCAGTACAAACAGCACTGACAGTCCCGCTCCTGGCTTGCTTTGCTCCCATCCCACAGACCCGCACACAAGGCTCTAAGCCGCTCTGCTTTGCTCCCTTGTACCATCACATGACACGCTCAGGCACCGTCTCCACCAGACCCGCCCCCCACCGGTACCACCCTAACACATTGTAGCAGGCCCTTGGATGGTCCTGGCTGGGTCCGGACCCAAGCTGTGCATACGCACATTTTCGAGTCAAGCGTCACAGCTATATTTTTTACTGGCGACCTTTCCCTCTTACTGCCATTTACTGGCAGAAGAAAAGTGCCCATTTTTTACTGGCTGCCAGTAAAAAAAACTGGTGGTTGGCAACACTGCCAGTGCCGCACATCCATGGAGTCCTATGGTGGTATGAGAGAGACAACCTCAGCCTGGACTCCCACCAGGCCATGCCCCCAACCAGTTTCACTCCACCCCCCGGAGCTTAGTCTCATATATATATATATATATATATATATATATATATATATATATATATATATATATATATATATATATATATATATATATATATATGAAATGATGTGTTTTTGTGATAGTCATATCAGAAATAATTTTATTTGTGATACCTAAAAGCAAATGTGTAAATCCTGTTTTGATGTTGATATACAGTATATAAAGAGATGTGTAGTTACCAAAGTTTTTTAGCTCACTTAATTTAATGTCTGCCATGTGTCTTCCAGTTGAAATGTTTTCCAATCACCAGATCTCTAACTGATTAGTTGATGATGATGATTGTAGTTTTGGAGCATTGCTGTCCATGGTAACCCTTTGTGTAACACAGTCCTAGGTAATAAAGCATAAGTGTCATGTGGCTTGGCGTCACCCATACAAAGTGGGAATACCTGCCTTCTTTGACATCACATAGACATGTCCATGGATACAATCTGTATACAGAAAACTTTACCAGACTGAGGGTAGGTGCTGCTAGGTAAAGGCGTTCCATTTATGCAGAAGAGCTTGCATGACTTTTCACTGCTGAGAAGCTGTTTACCAAATCTTTTATCTGGAAAAAAAAGTTTAAAGCAACAATTTGATAAAAGGTATGTATGAAGGAACAAGCTGAGAGATCATACAGTAAGTCTGATCCTTCAGAGAGGCATTCTATAGATTCCAATAGTACGTGGAATTAATGGGCGCCCCTTCATAGTAGAACTGTAACTCAAGGAGGAATGTGCTGTACATAAAATCATATATGTAATTGCAGTATTATTCTATATATCATTGTGTATGTATTTATCACACGCAATCAGTTTTATTGTTTTCTTTCTATTTTTCAGGTTGCTGCTTTACTGCCTTCCAGACTGTGTTTGGTTTTTAGGCAGTGTAGTTAGCTGATTGCTTCAGTATAAAACTTGCAATCACTAACTAGACTACCATCAAAACTAAACACGATGTTCTCCTCTGTGCGGACACGTAGTGGAAGTCATTCTTTTTGTTGTATTTATTTTAATTGGAGAAAAATTCATGAATTTTTTCCTTATCACACACACAGGGATTTTGTAGTTTGGGTGAAATGGATTGTAGCCATTATAATAAATGTATTAATATTTCATATGTCTGTTATGTACTACCATCCTCATCGCAACTGCCTAACAAGTTCTACGTATTTATATTAAAGTATAACTATTTGTTGTACACTATACTTCCCTCTATTGCTATGTATAGTACATAATAAAATGTGTACATTTGCTGTGGTCTTGAACAGCCCAGTTACCAGGCAGTGTAGTTAGATGATTTGAAATCATACCAATCACTAACTATACAGCCAGGTAAAAGGGAAAGGAGAGCAACTTTAATGAATACAAATGATTTTGGAGTTTTTCTTTGACTGTTTTTGTTTTAAAATCCTAAAGGTAAGTCTACACCTGATACATGCGTATATTAATGCATGCTATATTAATATGTGTGTTTTTTAAGCATTTTACATACAGTGGGAAGCCTCCCATTTGTCCAGGCCAATGAAGGAAATGCTGGTGAGTGCAACAGAACGCAGCAGCAGGGATCCCCCACCACCAGCTCAGAATACTTAGTGCAACACTTTGACATAAACATAAGACATTAACAAAAAAATAAACATTGGGGGTCATTTACAAAAGGCAAATCCACTTTACACTACAAGTACAAAGTGCACTTGAAATTGCACTGAAAGTGCATTTGGAAGTGCAGTCACTGTAAACCTGAGGGGTAGATATGAAATGAGGGGAAGCTCTGCTGATTTTTATTATCCAATCAGGTGCAAGCTAAAATGCTGTTTTTTATTTTACTTGCATGTCCCCCTCAGATCTACAGCGACTGCACTTCCAACTTGCAGTGCACTTGTAGTGCAAAGTGGATTTACCTTTTGTAAATAGCCCCAATTGTATCAATAGTGTGGTTCACACTAAATCTAGTGTGAACAGTGTCTTATGTTTTTCTCTATCTTACATGTTTACAGTGATAATGAATACAAATAAATAATAAAGATCTATACAGAAAACAGTTGCATTCACTTTTTCTTTTTAGAAATGTTATATTCCGTATTTCTGCCTTGGAATTTGGTACCTTGATCATTTAAAGCAGATGTAAACTATCAGGTTCTGTATTACACATTCCACTACAGTAAGTCAGGTCCTCCCTTACTTTATATAATTTGGGGCTCAATTCAGAGAAGACAAATTAGCTAAGCCGTGTCATTACTTCTCAGCATTGTATTGTTTAAATCAGCAATTGTTGGTAGATTTCCAAACAATGCTGAGAAATCATTATGATTATGAGAAAAACGTATATACTCGAGTATAAGCTGAGTTTTTCAGCCCTTTTTTTAGGGCTGAAAATACCCCCCTCAGCTTATCCTGGAGTCAGTGTACCTCAATTCTTGACAGGCGTCCATTTTTTTTTAAAGTCGCGGCTTTCTCCTGTTGTTCCGTTCCCATTCTCCCATTCTCACCCAATACGTTTTTCCATTTTTTTTTTGTGGTAAAATTAGGTCCTCGGGTTATACTCGGGTCCGCTTATACTTGAGTATATACGGTACCTCCTTCAATGATATTGAAGGCTTTCTTTTTATTTTTTGTTGGTTTTTAAATAACAAAAGTGTCGTACTTGCATACTCTGTGCAATGGTTTTGCACAGAACAGTCCCAATCCTCCTCTTCTCAGGTCTCCTCCTGCTGGCACTCCTGGCTCCCCATCTCAGTGCCCACAATAGCTTGCTCTGGGGGCACTACCGAGCATGCCTCTGTGTGTCCAAAAGACACAGTGTGCCTCAGTCCTGCCTCCTGTTCCCTCTTCACTGGCTGTGATTGACAACAGTTGCAACCAATGGCTGTAAGCCAATGAGAAGTGAGAGGGCACAAAGGTAAAAATTGCCCTGCCTTTAAAACCACTTTAAATTTACTGTCTTTTGAAGTCTTAATAAAAGACCCTCAGGAATACACAGCACCATGGGACATACATGCAGATTTATGCAGTGTCAATAGACTATAATAGATTTCCCTAATGCCCCGTACACACGATTGGATTTTCCGTCGAAAAAACCTTGGTTGGTTTTTCCGACAGAATTCCGCTCAAGCTTGGCTTGCATACACATGGTCACACAAAAGTTCTCTGAACTTCCGCCCGTCAAGAGCCGAGAAAATGAAGTTCAATGCTTCTGAGCATGCGTCAAATTGTTTCCGAGCATGCGTCAGAATTTTGCAAGTCGGAATTACTTCAGACGATCGGATTTTCCGATAGGAATTTTTTCCGTTGGAGAACCGGCTCTCAATCTTTTGCTGGCGGAAATTACGCCAACAAAAGTCCAATGGAGCATACACACGTTTGGAATTTCCATTCAAAAGATCACATCGGACTTTTGCTGGCAGAATTTCCGATCGTGTGTATGGGGCATAAGTCCATCATTTTTTTTCTCCTAGCTATTCCCCTTCTCATATAAGTGAAGGGTGCCTAGACCTATAGGTCTATGGAGAGCAGAGCACAGGTATTTTCCTTTCGGGCACACTGCCCCTTATTAAAAATCCAGGAAAAATGTAGCCTACAGTGGATTAACCTTGCTCTCAGTCACCTGTGTGCCCAAGTTCAGTTTGAGATATTGAGCCCTGTAAACAGGATTTTACAGCGGTAGTTAATTGCAGGAAACATGTAAAGGGATGCTGAAAGCTTCAGCTGCTCACTGCCTCTGAAGATGTGACTTCTTCATGTCCATATTATCTTCCTGTGTGCACAGAGCTCATTGCACAAGGTCAGTTTCTAGAGGCAGTGAGCCACAAGTGCTCTGTTTCACCGGTAAAGGATGGGGTAAAATATTGTTTGGGAGTCCCAAATATATAGATTAAAGGGAAATGAAAAATAGAATGACAGCTCAAAGGGGACCAAGTCTAAGTAGGTAATTGGTAGTATTGTACAGGTTTCTCTTTGCATTTACCAGCATTGGGTGTTTCAAAACCCCATGAGTCTGGTGGCAAAATGTAGGCGACACACTGCCAGTCCTGACAATACAGTACATGGGTAACAAATAAATGAAATTAAATCCAGTTAGAGAAGTGTCACTTCTTCACTATTACACAGGGGCGGACTGACAACTCATGGGGCCCCCTGGGCAATAGGAGATTATGGGGCCCCCAGGCAATAGATTACAGGGCCACACAGTATGCATACATAGTATACAGACACACAATATACACACACACACACACAGAATACACATACACACACTAAAAAGGTACTGGAGAGGTGGGGCAGCTATAATCTTGGGATTTAAAAAAAAAAAAAAAAAACACAGATTTTTACATACTGTCCCTGGTTTTACTGTGGCTGGCAACCCTGGTGGGGCCCCTTAGTGGCATGGGGCCCTCGGGCAGTGGCTGAGTGCCCGAATGGTCAGTCCCTGCTATTACAGGAATCAACTAAATAGTTAACTAGAGAGGAGAGTGGTGTAGTTACCAGATGCCCTACATGGGAAAGGTTAAGATGTATGGCTCCCAAACATTTTAAATAATGGCACAATCAATTCTAATTAAAGTTAAATCGGTCTCATGGCCTCAGAGGCTGCAGTGTGACTGTATATCCACCACTAGTGTCTGCATAGAGAACAAACATACTCTCAGCCAGAGGGATTTGGCATGTTTACGCCACAAGCATTGTACAAAACAACCATGCATCAATCAGATCTATGGGTGTATCTGTCTATAAATACATTTATACATACATCTTAATGCAAATATTGCGGAGTTGTAATAACTAGATAAAAGTAAAATCGAGAATTTTTTTTTATTTTATTTTTTTTCACTTGAACCTGAATTTGCTTTAAATACATCCAAACTCCGGTGTGACAGTCTAAACAGGCAAATCCAGTGCAGTGTAGCAAATGGCAAGTTACAGTAAAGCTGACTTTTATTTACTATATATTTTTTTAAAGTTTGATCAGTGTGTGACTGTCCCCACTCAACAGAAGTCAATTGTTTCATCAGCTTCTGTCAAAGGGACATGTTAGAAAACTATTCTCAGTCAGTGGCTGCAGCCCCCGATTGATGTATTCTGACAGCAGCAGGTGCAGCTTTCAGAATACAATGTTCCAAAGATGGATGGGGGAGTGATTCCTCCATCCACCTCGGGTTGTATGAATGGAGAAATCTAAGTTTTTGGAGCTTAGCTCACTGGTTAAAAAAACAAAAAAATGAATTAACCGTGTATGACCAGCTTTACTCTTTATTGCAGCACATACCGGTAGGCCATATTTTTACCCAAAAATAAGATCAAACACAGCTCTATGTAGCCTGAGAAAAAAAGCATAATTATATGGATCAACAATAACTGAAAAGACATTATTGTAGATGGGCAATCTTTGCAGCACATCAAATTTAAGGCTGACAAACAAACATTATTAAATACAAAAGTCATGTGTATTCTTAAGCTGGCTAGATGAATCGAAATGTGGCTGGTTCAAGAGGGACCTAACGAATTTCGATCCATCTTTGGCTGTTCCCATTTGACAGGGGACAATCTACAGTAGTGATCAACTCCTCTCAAACGGGACTATTGGAAAATTTGTGTTCATTTAGCACATGCAGCCAATCGGGACTTGGCTGCAGGGCTGATTCGTTTATTCTGGCAGTGGAGAAGTCCCGCTGTCAAAATACAGTAGCACAGCGAGGAGGATTGATCCTTCCACCTGCAATGTGTGGATGTGGAAATCCAATCATGGGCTGAATACAAATAAATAAAAAAGAATCATCAATGGCTTGCTTTATTTGTTGTGCTTTGTGTAGTAAAAAAAAAAGTGTCCATTTGTATATAAACAGACTATGACAAAATGGAGCTCCCCTCCCCCCAAAGGAGCCCCCCGCCCTTATGTTGAGGGCATGTGGCCTGGTATGGTTCCAGAAAGGCGCTCACTTGTCCTCCCCCTTTACTGCCCTGCCGGGCTGCATGCTTGATTAAGGGCCTGGTATGGATTTTGGGGATACTTTTTTTAAAATTTTGAAGTGGGGTTCCCTTTAAAAGCCATACCAGACCTAAAGATCTGGTATGGATTTTGGGGGTACCCCATGCCGTTTTTGTTTTATTTTGGTGTGGGGTTCCCTTCTAAATCTATACTAGAACCCAAGAGCCTGGTATGGATTGGGGGCCATTTTTTGCTTCTTCCAATTAACTACCACAATCAACCCTTTTTTTTTTGCATTTCTTTTGATATTGGGCACTCCCTTCTTCCCTACCCCTTACATGCGGAAACAACCACAATGCCACACCCAAAGGCAGCAGCCAAGCTCCCAAAAAGGGCTCACCATCCGTTTCCAGGTGTAGTGGGGCAGAATGCATTGGAAGAGAACTCTTCCATCCTACCACTACCGTCCACCACCTAGTCATCGACTTACAACCGACTGAGTCAGTCCAGTGCGATCTCCAACCCTAAAGAAGCTGTACCTCTCCCCTGTCATCTAATAAGTTTAGCTTGTCCATCTGGGATCTTCACTAGCTACCAAGGCAGCTGCAGTTGGTTGGTGGGGTCGGAGGTGTGGCTGCCTCCTCCACTCCTCCCACAGACTCTTTACTCAGGTTGATCTGGCAGCTGAAGAAGGGAAAAGGGTAGGAGTGCACACAGCAGCCCAGGAGTCTTCATCACCACTCCTAGCCTGCCATTATACACACTATACTGCCATAGCCACTATATCACCCTAACCTTCCACTATACCGCCACTATACTGCCCTAGCATGCCACTATACAGCCTCAGCCTGCCACTATACTGCTTTAACCTGCCACTATATTGCCCCAGACTGCCACTATCCAAACCTGCCACTATACTGCCCTAGCCTGCCACTATACTTCCCCAGCCTGCCACTATACTGCTTTAAACTGCCATTATATTGCCCCAGACTGACACTATCCAAACCTGCCACTGTACTGCCTCAACCTGCCACTATACTGCTTTAAACTGCCACTATATTGCCCCAGACTGCCAATGTTCAAACCTGCCACTATACTGCCCTAGCCTGCCACTATACTGCCCCAGCCTGCCACTATCATAACCTGCCACTATACTGCCCTAGCCTGCCACTAAACTGCTGTAGCCAACCAATATATTGCCCTAGCCTGCCACTATACTGTGCTAGCTTACCTCTGTACTGTCCCAACCTGCCACTATACTGCCCTAGCCTACCACTAGACTTTCCTAACCTGCCACTATACTGCCCTAGCTTGCCACTATACTGCCCCAACCTGCCACTATACTGCCCTAGCCTGCCACTATACTGCCCTAACCTGCCACCATACTGTTTTAACCTGCCACTATACTGCCTTAGCCAGCCACTAAACTGCTCTAATCTGCCACTATATTGCCCTAATCTGCCACTATACTGCCCTAATCTGCCACTATCCTGCTTTACCTGACACTTTACTGCCCTAACCTGCCACTATGTTGTCCTAGCTTTACACTATAGATATGTGCTTTTAAATTATGGCATTAGGGTAAACATATGCTGCCCGTAAAACCACACCTGTTTTAAATGAATGTCCCATCCCTAAATAAAGTATATTCTCTGTCTAAAATAATGGATGGGATGGGAGAAGGAGCTCTGCCTTGCCAGCAGGGACCCCTATCCTCTGCCAATAGTGACCCCTATCCTCTGCCCTGCCAGCAGTGACCCCTATCCTCTACCCTGAGAGCAATGACCCCTGCCCTCTGCCCTGCCAGCAGTGGCCCCTGTCCTCTGCCAAGTGCTCTGCCAACAGTGACCCACCCCTGTCCTCTAACCTGCCAGCAGTGACTCCTGACCTCTTTCCTGCCAGAAGTGACCCCTGTCCTTCACCCTGCTTACCCGTTTCTCCGCCCTGCTGACCCCAATCCTCCGCCCTGCTGACCCCTGTATTCAACTTTGCTGACCCCTATCCTCAGATCTGCTAACCCCTATCCTAAGATCTTATAACCCCTATCCTCAGATCTGCTAATCCCTATCCTCAGATCTGCTAGCCCTATTCTCAGATCTGCTAAGCCCTATTCTCAAATCTGCTAACCCCTATCCTCAGATCTGCTAACCCCTATCCTCAGATCTGCTGATCCCTGTTCTTTGCCCTGCGGACTCCTGTACACTGCCCTATAAGTCAATGGCTTCTGTACACTGCCCCACAAATTGCTAATCCTATCCTCTACCCTGCTGACCTCCCATCCTCTGCCCTTGACATTTTTAATTGCACATTAGACAGGCTAGATCCAGCCCTGGGCCCTGCTCTTCATGTGGATTTGACATGTACCACCTACCTGAACTGTTGCCACTATACTGTGCTAGCTTACCTCTGTACTGTCCCAACCTGCCACTATACTGTGCTAGCTTACCTCTGTACTGTCCCAACCTGCCACTATACTGCCCTAGCCTACCACTAGACTTTCCTAACCTGCCACTATACTGCCCTAGCTTGCCACTATACTGCCCCAACCTGCCACTATACTGCCCTAGCCTGCCACTATACTGCCCTAACCTGCCACCATACTGTTTTAACCTGCCACTATACTGCCTTAGCCAGCCACTAAACTGCTCTAATCTGCCACTATACTGCCCTAATCTGCCACTATACTGCCCTAATCTGCCACTATCCTGCTTTACCTGACACTTTACTGCCCTAACCTGCCACTATGTTGTCCTAGCTTTACACTATAGATATGTGCTTTTAAATTATGGCATTAGGGTAAACATATGCTGCCCGTAAAACCACGCCTGTTTTAAATGAATGTCCCATCCCTAAATAAAGTATATTCTCTGTCTAAAATAATTTTTTGGACCCACAGCAAAAATGTTTTTCAAATATTGTCAACTACGCTGAACTCCTTCTCCCATTCCTGCATTGCACACAGTCTGTGCCCAGGCAGCAGAGCTCCTGCTTCCCACATAGCACATAACTAGGAACAGATTTACTTACACACAGCCCTGATCTGCACTGTGAAGCTGGCTGCCAGGGGAGGGCTGGCAGGGGGGGCAGGGTGGAAATCTCCCCCCGGGCTGGTGACACAGCCACCGGCCGCCACTACCAAATGCTGTTTTTGCAGAGCAGGAATAGACCTGCTGGAGCTCTGTTAACACAGGTCACGGCCGCTGCTCACCTCCCACTGTGCAGCCGTGCCTGTGTTGGCTCCGAGGTAGATGGCTGCAGAGCTGAGCTATGTCTCGTTTCACACATAGCTCAGCCTCAGCGCGGACTCTGAGGTAAGGGGGGCCTCTGTGCGGACTCTGAGGTAAGGGAGGGCCTCTGTGCGGACTCTGAGGTAAGGGGGGGCCTCTGTGCGGACTCTGAGGTAAGGGGGGGCCTCTGTGCGGACTCTGAGGTAAGGGGGGGCCTCTGTGCGGACTCTGAGGTAAGGGGGGCCTCTGTGCGGACTCTGATGTAAGGGGGGCCTCTGTGCGGACTCTAATGTAAGGGGGGCCTCTGTGCGGACTCTGATGTAAGGGGGGCCTCTGTGCGGACTCTGATGTAAGGGGAGGCTCTGTGCGGACTCTGTCGTAAGAGGGGCCTCTTGTGATCATGAAAAATCTTAGACTGTTTTCCTCGATCCATCACTTTCCCACGCTCTATGGGCCACTTGACTGGACTTGCCCCCCAGGCCTAAGGCTGCCAGCCCTCCCCTGCTGGCTGCCATGTTGCAGTTCTGAAATTCCCTGGAATGGCAGCACAGCTGCAGTAGCCAGCTACACACTGTGCAGATCATGGCTGTGTGTAAGGGCATCCAATCTCAGGCACGCGAAGTGTGCAGGAAAGTAGATTTGCTGCCTGTGCCCAGGCTGTGTGCAGTCCTGGGATGGGAGAAGGAGCTCTGCCTTGCCAGCAGGGACCCCTATCCTCTGCCAATAGTGACCCCTATCCTCTGCCCTGCCAGCAGTGACCCCTATCCTCTACCCTGAGAGCAATGACCCCTGCCCTCTGCCCTGCCAGCAGTGGCCCCTGTCCTCTGCCAAGTGCTCTGCCAACAGTGACCCACCCCTGTCCTCTAACCTGCCAGCAGTGACTCCTGACCTCTTTCCTGCCAGAAGTGACCCCTGTCCTTCACCCTGCTTACCCGTTTCTCCGCCCTGCTGACCCCAATCCTCCGCCCTGCTGACCCCTGTATTCAACTTTGCTGACCCCTATCCTCAGATCTGCTAACCCCTATCCTAAGATCTTATAACCCCTATCCTCAGATCTGCTAATCCCTATCCTCAGATCTGCTAGCCCTATTCTCAGATCTGCTAAGCCCTATTCTCAAATCTGCTAACCCCTATCCTCAGATCTGCTAACCCCTATCCTCAGATCTGCTGATCCCTGTTCTTTGCCCTGCGGACTCCTGTACACTGCCCTATAAGTCAATGGCTTCTGTACACTGCCCCACAAATTGCTAATCCTATCCTCTACCCTGCTGACCTCCCATCCTCTGCCCTTGACATTTTTAATTGCACATTAGACAGGCTAGATCCAGCCCTGGGCCCTGCTCTTCGTGTGGATTTGACATGTACCACCTACCTGAACTGTTGCCCCTTCATAGAAATGGTATTCCCTGATGGCAGTGGCCACACTGCAAAAATGGTTCAAGAATAGCCTGAGGAACACAACAGTAAGTTTTAAGGTTTGACTTGGCCTCCAAATTCTCCAGATCCCAATCCAATTGATCATCTGAGGGATGTGATGAAAAACAATTCCAATCCATGGAGGCTCCACCTCATAACTTAAAAGATCTGCGACGGCTTGGTGCCAGATATCAGAGCATACCTTCAGAGGTCTAGCCGAGTCCATGTCTGAAAGGGTCAGGGTTGTTTTGATGGCAAAAGGGGGACCTATTCAATATTAGGTGGGTGGTCATAATGTTATGGCTGAATATACAGGGGGGGGGGGGGATTCGTTATTTTGGTCAGAATGGGTCTTTAAAAGGAAGCCTATGGTTTACACCAGACTAATAAACATGTAATTCATGATACAGGCTCTGCAGTGTACTATATGTTTGTAGAAGAGATACCACCACAGCAAAATGTATTTCTTTTCAGATGCACATGGGGTTTTACTTATTAATGTTTTCACTCAAGATTCACACAACTTTTACTCACGATTCTCACTCTTTTACCAAATAATTTCCTTGAAAACTAGTGAATCTTGGGTGGAAGTTGAGTGAATCTTGGGTGGAACCATTGATAAATAGACTCCATATTCTTTGACTGAATATATGGACAGAGTCCTAGATGTGGAGGGTTTACATGGGCGAGGAGGGCTCTGGCTCTTTCAGTTGTGTGTGTGTATTCCAGCTTGAGTTATTGAGCTCTGTAAGCATCAGCCATTTCCACAAAACTAAGAATACCCAGGAAAATGTGAAGGTGACTAAACCTCTATTATAATTGTGGCCCCGCCTTGTAAAAATTCCTCATTGAGATGATAGTCTCTCAGTTTGGTGATCAAGAGGCAGTTCTCTGATACTGTCATACATTCAGCATGATAGGATGGCAGAGATCAATCACTGGCAGCAAGAGCTAATCTACCACCCTAAACAGTACATATATTGAGGATATGCATTTAGTGCTCTTGCCAGGGAGAGTGGAAGGTCTCCATTCATGTGATATGTCAGGAGTGACAAGCTCCAAACATAGTGTATGCCATAAGAAGGCAAACTCGCAGAAAGCCACCAGGGGGCGCTGTGCACCCAGAGTCCTGCGATTGAAGTCTAGCAGGTATCGGTACGGGGCAGCAGGGGGCGCCGTAAAAACGGAGCTCTGTGATCGTAGGCACTGATCACATTGAGTCTGCGCAGCGTCTGTTTCTATAGTAACAGAGACTTCCGCCATAAACATCGCAGCATGGAGATCCCGGAGGAGTTCGCTACGGATCACATGGTGTTCGCCGGGTCCTCCGAGCGGGATGTCATGTGCAGTAAAATCTTCTGGAGCTCCCTGACACTGCAACCCCCGCTGGAGTCCAGGCTGGTGTCCGGGAACATGGAGCAGAGACTGCGGCCGGCTGGGGAGCCAAGACTGCGTGAGTGATGGACAGGAGGGGGAGGGGCAAGGACAGAGGCGTAACTAGAACCTTCAGGGCCCTGGTGCAAGTGAAGAAACCATGGAGGGCCCCCCTGACCTCCGGCCAGGGCCCTTCCTACTAATCCCGGCAGCAGCAGGACCTGAATAGGAGGGGGAAAAAATCCTCTTTATTTTCCTCCTGCTGCCACTGAATGTCTATCGGAGGGAGAGGAGGAGAAGCAGACTTTTGGTGGCGGCAGGAGAAAAATGGAGGGAATTTGTTCCTCTAAATGCCCCCCATCCAGGTGTTTAGGGGCAACATGTGCGCTATTGCAATTGTGACCCCTGTAGTTACACTCCTGGGATGAGTGGCAGCGGTGGTGATGGGGGATGGGATCAGTGGTGGTTAGGGAGGGATAGGATCAGTGGCATCGGCGGCGATGGTGGGGGGATGGGATGAGTGACAGCAGTGGGGGGGTGGGATCAGTGGCAGCAGTAGTGGTGGTGGGGTGAGCATCAGTGGCAATGATGTGTGGGGAATTAGTGGCAGTAGTGGTGGTTATGTGGGGGGGGATCAGTGGCAGTGATGTGGGGTGATATGCGGGGTATCAGAGGCAGTAGTGGCGGTGATGTGCGGGGGATCAGAGGTAGTAGTGGTGGTGCTGGGTATCAGTGGCAGTAGTGGTGGTGATGTGGGGGTATCAGAGGCAGTAGTGGTGGTGATGTGGGGGTATCAGAGGCAGTAGTGGTGGTGATGTGGGGGTATCAGAGGCAGTAGTGGTGGTGATGTGGGGGTATCAGTGGCAGTAGTGGTGGTGATGTGGGGGTATCAGAGGCAGTAGTGGTGGTGATGTGGGGGTATCAGTGGCAGTAGTGGTGGTGATGTGGGGGTATCAGAGGCAGTAGTGGTGGTGATGTGGGGGTATCAGAGGCAGTAGTGGTGGTGATGTGGGGAGGATCAGAGGCAGTAGTGGTGGTGATGTGGGGAGGATCAGAGGCAGTAGTGGTGGTGATGTGGGGAGGATCAGAGGCAGTAGTGGTGGTGATGTGGGGGTATCAGAGGCAGTAGTGGTGGTGATGTGGGGAGGATCAGAGGCAGTAGTGGTGGTGATGTGGGGGTATCAGAGGCAGTAGTGGTGGTGATGTGGGAGGATAAGAGGCAGTAGTGGTGGTGATGTGGGAGGATCAGAGGCAGTAGTGGTGGTGATGTGGGGAGGATCAGAGGCAGTAGTGGTGGTGATGTGGGGAGGATCAGAGGCAGTAGTGGTGGTGATGTGGGAGGATAAGAGGCAGTAGTGGTGGTGATGTGGGGGTATCAGTGGCAGTAGTGGTGGTGATGTGGGGAGAATTAGAGGCAGTAGTGGTGGTGATGTGGGGAGAATCAGAGGCAGTAGTGGTGGTGATGTGGGGAGGATCAGTGGTGGTGATGCGGGGGGATCAGAGGCAGTAGTGGTGGTGATGTGGGGGGGGGGTATCAGTGGTGGTGATGTGGGGGGATCAGAGGCAGTAGTGGTGGTGATGTGGGGAGGATCAGAGGCAGTAGTGGTGGTGATGTGGGGAGGATCAGAGGCAGTAGTGGTGGTGATGTGGGAGGATAAGAGGCAGTAGTGGTGGTGATGTGGGGGTATCAGTGGCAGTAGTGGTGGTGATGTGGGGAGAATTAGAGGCAGTAGTGGTGGTGATGTGGGGGTATCAGTGGCAGTAGTGGTGGTGATGTGGGGGGATCAGAGGCAGTAGTGGTGGTGATGTGGGGAGGATCAGTGGTGGTGATGCGGGGGGATCAGAGGCAGTAGTGGTGGTGATGTGGGGGGGGGTATCAGTGGTGGTGATGTGGGGGGATCAGAGGCAGTAGTGGTGGTGATGTGGGGGGATCAGAGGCAGTAGTGGTGGTGATGTGGGGGGATCAGAGGCAGTAGTGGTGGTGATGTGGGGAGGATCAGTGGCAGTAGTGGTGGTGATGTGGGGAGGATCAGTGGCAGTAGTGGTGGTGATGTGGGGAGGATCAGAGGCAGTAGTGGTGGTGATGTGGGGGTATCAGAGGCAGTAGTGGTGGTGATGTGGGGAGGATCAGAGGCAGTAGTGGTGGTGATGTGGGGAGGATCAGAGGCAGTAGTGGTGGTGATGTGGGGGGATCAGAGGCAGTAGTGGTGGTGATGTGGGGGGATCAGAGGCAGTAGTGGTGGTGATGTGGGGGGATCAGAGGCAGTAGTGGTGGTGATGTAGGGGGGGGGGGGGATCAGAGGCAGTAGTGGTGGTTATGCGGGGGGGGGGGGTCAGTGGCAGTAGTGGTGGTGATGTGGGGGGGGGGACCAGTGGCAGTGATGTGGGGGTGATTTGTGGGGGTATCAGTGGCAGTAGTAGTGGTGGTGGGGTAAGTATCAGTGGCAGTAGTGATGGTGATGTGGGGGGGGGGGGGGGGTTCAGTGGCAGTAGTGGTGGTGTGCATCAGTGTCAGTAGTGGTGATGATGTGGGGGGGTTCAGTGGCAGTAGTGGGGTGGGCATCAGTGCCAATAGTGGGGGTGGGGGGGGGAATCGGTGGCAGTGTTGATTCAGATGGATGGGTGCCACTCACTTGCAGATCTCTTGGTTCCCCCTCCTTGCTAGGTCTTCCTTGGGCGAGCAGAGAAGATGGGCGGGCCTGCGAGTACCAGTTTGTGCAGGTGTATTCTGAGACGATCGGCGGAGCGGGCGGGGACTGTGCCCGTAAGTGTGGGTGGAGAGGATGGGCAGAGAGGATGGGTGGAACGGGCAGAGAGGATGGGCGGAGCCGGTGTGTACTGTGCCGTGAGTGTGGGAGGAGATAATGGGCGGAGCGGGCAGGGACTGTGCTGTGAGTGCGAGAGGAGAGGGCGGGGACTGTGCCGAGGATGGGCGGAGTGGGTGGGCACTGCAGTGTGCTCGCGAGTGCGGGCGGGCAGCTGTTTAAGTAAATGACCAATGTGAATGTACTATCTCCCGGGCGGCGGCGGGCCCCCCTACAGGGGCCCGGTCGCAAGTGCGACTGGTGCGACCATGAAAGTTCCGCCACTGGGCAAGGATTAATATACACCCAGAGCACACTGACATCCCGGGGTGACGAGGACAAATACACACCCAGAGCACACTGACATCCCGGGGTGACAAGGATCAATACACACCCAGAGCACACTGACATCCCAGGGTGACAAGGATCTATACACACCCAGAGCACACTGACATCCCGGGGTGACAAGGATCAATATACACCCAGAGCACACTGACATCCCGGGGTGACAAGGATCTATACACACCCAGAGCACACTGACATCCCGGGGTGACAAGGATCAATACACACCCAGAGCACACTGACATCCCAGGGTGACAAGGATCTATACACACCCAGAGCACACTGACATCCCGGGGTGACAAGGATCAATATACACCCAGAGCACACTGACATCCCGGGGTGACAAGGATCTATACACACCCAGAGCACACTGACATCCCAGGGTGACAAGGATCTATACACACCCAGAGCACACTGACATCCCGGGGTGACAAGGATCCATACACACCCAGAGCACACTGACATCCCGGGGTGGCAAGGATTAATACACACCCAGAGCACACTGACACCCTGGGGTGACAAGGATTAATATACACCCAGAGCACACTGACACCCCGGGGTGACAAGGATCTATACACACCCAGAGCACACTGACATCCCGGGGTGACAAGGATCCATACACACCCAGAGCACACTGACATCCCGGGGTGACAAGGATCCACACACACCCAGAGCACACTGACATCCCGGGGTGACAAGGATCCACACACACCCAGAGCACACTGACATCCCGGGGTGACAAGGATCCACACACACCCAGAGCACACTGACACCCCGGGGTGACAAGGACCAATACACACCCAGAGTACACTGACATCCCGGGGGGACAAGGATCCATATACACCCAGAGCACACTGACACCCCGGGGTGACAAGGATCCATATACACCCAGAGCACACTGACACCCCGGGGTGACAAGGATCTATACACACCCAGAGCACACTGACACCCCGGGGTGACAAGGATCCATACACTCCCAGAGCACACTGACATCCCGGGGTGACAAGGATCCACACACACCCAGAGCACACTGACATCCCGGGGTGACAAGGATCCATATACACCCAGAGTACACTGACATCCCGGGGTGACAAGGATCTATACACACCCAGAGCACACTGACATCCCGGGGTGACAAGGATCTATACACACCCAGAGCACACTGACATCCCGGGGTGACAAGGATCCATACACACCCAGAGCACACTGACATCCCAGGGTGACAAGGATCTATACACACCCAGAGCACACTGACATCCCGGGGTGACAAGGATCAATATACACCCAGAGCACACTGACACCCCGGGGTGACAAGGATCCATATACACCCAGAGCACACTGACACCCCGGGGTGACAAGGATCCACACACACCCAGAGCACACTGACATCCCAGGGTGACAAGGACCAATACACACCCAGAGCACACTGACATCCCAGGGTGACAAGGATCCATACACACCCAGAGCACACTGACATCCCGGGGTGACAAGGATCTATACACACCCAGAGCACACTGACATCCCAGGGTGACAAGGATCCCCACACATCCAGAGCACACTGACATCCCGGGGTGACAAGGATCCACACACATCCAGAGCACACTGACATCCCGGGGTGACAAGGATCTATACACACCCAGAGTACACTGACACCCCGGGGTGACAAGGACCAATACACACCCAGAGCACACTGACATCCCGGGGTGACAAGGATCAATACACACCCAGAGCACACTGACATCCGGGGTGACAAGGATCTATACACACCCAGAGCACACTGACATCCCGGGGTGACAAGGATCCATATACACCCAGAGCACACTGACACCCCGGGGTGACAAGGATCTATACACACCCAGAGCACACTGACATCCCGGGGTGACAAGGATCAATATACACCCAGAGCACACTGACATCCCGGGGTGACAAGGATCAATATACACCCAGAGCACACTGACACCCCGGGGTGACAAGGATCTATATCAGTGGTTCTTAACCTTGTTGGAGGTACTGAACCCCGCCAGTTTCATATGCGCATTCGCCGAACCCTTCTTAATTGGAAAAATAAAATATGATTTTTCGTGTGATGGGCACAGTGGCTGCGTGTGATGGGCACAGTGGCTGCGTGTGATGGGCACAGTGGCTGCGTGTGATGGGCACAGTGGCTGCGTGTGATGGCATAGAGAGGCTGCAATTTATATATACGGTATATATGTATTTGCTAGTCAGAGAAGGCTCATTTAAAATAACACAAAAACATATTTTTTTATCTGCCATTTTATATGAATAAAGTGCTGGTCACCTCACCTCAGTCAGCCTCCTCCCCTCCCCCCCCCCCAATCCAGCCATTTAATTATATGCTCTTAACATGTTCTACTTACTTTGAAACAAGTTCAGTAGTCTTTTTTAGCACACTGTCTGCTAGGTTCAAATTCCGCTAGTCAAGCAGGCTCCTCAAGACTAGTCCTTGCCTCTCTAACTCATCACAGGCAGCGCCGACATACAGCTCTCTGTGCAGCGCTCCGAGTCCCCCCCCCTTCCGGCCGTGAGTGGAGTGACGTCACGCCGCTGGAAGGGACCAAAAGACTCCTTCATAGGGGGAGTAAACAGGCTGCAGCAGACAGGAAAGGGAGACGGGAGGTGACGGTCCCAGATGCAGGAGTGGCAGAGCTTCACCTGCGGCTGCGCCCCCCCTCCTTTACGAAATGGTATCGCTCAGGGCACCCGTCCGCCCCTGCCTTGTACCGGCGGCCCTGTGTGACCTCTGCCGAACCCCCGAGACTCACTCACCGAACCCCTGGGGTTCGATCGAACCCAGGTTAAGAACCAGTCATCTATACACACCCAGAGCACACTGACATCCCGGGGTGACAAGGAGCTATACACACCCAGAGCACACTGACATCCCGGGGTGACAAGGATCAATATACACCCAGAGCACACTGACATCCCAGGGTGACAAGGATCTATACACACCCAGAGCACACTGACACCCCGGGGTGACAAGGATCAATATACACCCAGAGTACACTCACATCCCGGGGTGACAAGGATCTATACACACCCAGAGCACACTGACATCCCGGGGTGACAAGGATCAATACACACCCAGAGCACACTGACACCCCGGGGTGACAAGGATCAATATACACCCAGAGTACACTCACATCCCGGGGTGACAAGGATCTATACACACCCAGAGCACACTGACATCCCGGGGTGACAAGGATCTATACACACCCAGAGCACACTGACATCCCAGGGTGACAAGGATCAATACACACCCAGAGCACACTGACACCCCGGGGTGACAAGGATCAATATACACCCAGAGTACACTCACATCCCGGGGTGACAAGGATCTATACACACCCAGAGCACACTGACATCCCGGGGTGACAAGGATCTATACACACCCAGAGCACACTGACACCCCGGGGTGACAAGGATCAATATACACCCAGAGTACACTCACATCCCGGGGTGACAAGGATCTATACACACCCAGAGCACACTGACATCCCGGGGTGACAAGGATCTATACACACCCAGAGCACACTGACACCCCGGGGTGACAAGGATCCATATACACCCAGAGTACACTCACATCCCGGGGTGACAAGGACAAATACACACCCAGAGCACACTGACACCCCGGGGTGACAAGGATCAATATACACCCAGAGCACACTGACATCCCGGGGTGACAAGGATTTATACACACCCAGAGCACACTGACATCCCGGGGTGACAAGGATCAATACACACCCAGAGCACACTGACACCCCGGGGTGACAAGGAGCTATACACACCCAGAGCACACTGACACCCCGGGGTGACAAGGATCCATACACACCCAGAGCACACTGACACCCCGGGGTGACAAGGATCAATATACACCCAGAGCACACTGACATCCCGGGGTGACAAGGATTTATACACACCCAGAGCACACTGACATCCCGGGGTGACAAGGATCAATACACACCCAGAGCACACTGACATCCCGGGGTGACAAGGATCCATACACACCCAGAGCACACTGACATCCCGGGGTGACAAGGATCAATACACCCAGAGCACACTGACACCCCGGGGTGACAAGGATCCATACACACCCAGAGCACACTGACATCCTGGGGTGACAAGGACCAATACACACCCAGAGCACACTGACATCCCGGAGTGACAAGGATCTATACACACCCAGAGCACACTGACATCCCGGGGTGACAAGGATCTATACACACCCAGAGCACACTGACATCCCAGGGTGACAAGGATCAATACACACCCAGAGCACACTGACACCCCGGGGTGACAAGGATCAATATACACCCAGAGTACACTCACATCCCGGGGTGACAAGGATCTATACACACCCAGAGCACACTGACATCCCGGGGTGACAAGGATCTATACACACCCAGAGCACACTGACACCCCGGGGTGACAAGGATCAATATACACCCAGAGTACACTCACATCCCGGGGTGACAAGGATCTATACACACCCAGAGCACACTGACATCCCGGGGTGACAAGGATCTATACACACCCAGAGCACACTGACACCCCGGGGTGACAAGGATCCATATACACCCAGAGTACACTCACATCCCGGGGTGACAAGGATCTATACACACCCAGAGCACACTGACATCCCGGGGTGACAAGGATCTATACACACCCAGAGCACACTGACACCCCGGGGTGACAAGGATCCATATACACCCAGAGTACACTCACATCCCGGGGTGACAAGGACAAATACACACCCAGAGCACACTGACATCCCGGGGTGACAAGGATTTATACACCCAGAGCACACTGACACCCCGGGGTGACAAGGATCCATATACACCCAGAGTACACTCACATCCCGGGGTGACAAGGATCCACACACACCCAGAGCACACTGACATCCCGGGGTGACAAGGACAAATACACACCCAGAGCACACTGACACCCCGGGGTGACAAGGATCAATATACACCCAGAGCACACTGACATCCCGGGGTGACAAGGATTTATACACACCCAGAGCACACTGACATCCCGGGGTGACAAGGAGCTATACACACCCAGAGCACACTGACACCCCGGGGTGACAAGGATCCATACACACCCAGAGCACACTGACACCCCGGGGTGACAAGGATCAATATACACCCAGAGCACACTGACATCCCGGGGTGACAAGGATTTATACACACCCAGAGCACACTGACATCCCGGGGTGACAAGGATCAATACACACCCAGAGCACACTGACATCCCGGGGTGACAAGGATCCATACACACCCAGAGCACACTGACATCCCGGGGTGACAAGGATCAATACACCCAGAGCACACTGACACCCCGGGGTGACAAGGATCCATACACACCCAGAGCACACTGACATCCTGGGGTGACAAGGACCAATACACACCCAGAGCACACTGACATCCCGGAGTGACAAGGATCCATACACACCCAGAGCACACTGACATCCCGGGGTGACAAGGATCCATACACACCCAGAGCACACTGACATCCCGGGGTGACAAGGATCCATACACACCCAGAGCACACTGACATCCCGGGGTGACAAGGATCAATATACACCCAGAGCACACTGACATCCCGGGGTGACAAGGATCAATATACACCCAGAGCACACTGACATCCCTGGGTGACAAGGATCAATACACACCCAGAGCACACTGACATCCTGGGGTGACAAGGATCCATATACACCCAGAGCACACTGACACCCCGGGGTGACAAGGATCCATACACACCCAGAGCACACTGACACCCCGGGGTGACAAGGATCAATATACACCCAGAGCACACTGACATCCCAGGGTGACAAGGATCCCCACACACCCAGAGCACACTGACACCCCGGGGTGACAAGGACAAATACACACCCAGAGCACACTGACACCCCGGGGTGACAAGGATCAATATGCACCCAGAGTACACTCACATCCCGGGGTGACAAGGATCCACACACACCCAGAGCACACTGACATCCCGGGGTGACAAGGATCAATACACACCCAGAGCACACTGACATCCCTGGGTGACAAGGATCAATACACACCCAGAGCACACTGACATCCCGGGGTGACAAGGATCAATACACACCCAGAGCACACTGACATCCCGGGGTGACAAGGATCAATACACACCCAGAGCACACTGACATCCCGGGGTGACAAGGATCTATACACACCCAGAGCACACTGACATCCCAGGGTGACAAGGATCAATATGCACCCAGAGTACACTCACATCCCGGGGTGACAAGGATCCACACACACCCAGAGCACACTGACATCCCGGGGTGACAAGGATCAATACACACCCAGAGCACACTGACATCCCTGGGTGACAAGGATCAATACACACCCAGAGCACACTGACATCCCGGGGTGACAAGGATCTATACACACCCAGAGCACACTGACATCCCGGGGTGACAAGGATCCATACACACCCAGAGCACACTGACACCCCGGGGTGACAAGGATCCATATACACCCAGAGTACACTGACATCCCGGGGTGACAAGGATCTATACACACCCAGAGCACACTGACATCCCGGGGTGACAAGGATCAATATACACCCAGAGCACACTGACACCCCGGGGTGACAAGGATCTATACACACCCAGAGCACACTGACATCCCAGGGTGACAAGGATCCATACACACCCAGAGCACACTGACATCCCGGGGTGACAAGGATGCAGTGTATGTGGTATGTGTTTGTGGAATGAGTGTATGATATATACGCCCCATAACATTATTATATCAGCCCAACCACATAACGTCATTATTTTCTTGTTCATAAAAGGGAAAATCACACATTTTAAAGAGTGTATTATACTCACCAGTGCTTTAATAGTTCAGCCTCATCAGTGCCCATCAGCTCAGCCTCATCGGTGCCCATCAGCTAAGCCTGTTTAGTGAGCTGTTCTCTGCCCATCGGCTCAGCCTGTTCTCTGCCCATCGGCTCAGCCTGTTCTCTGCCCATCGGCTCAGCCTGTTCTCTGCCCATCGGCTCAGCCTGTTCTCTGCCCCTCGGCTCAGCCTGTTCTCTGCCCCTCGGCTCAGCCTGTTCTCTGCCCATCGGCTCAGCCTGTTCTCTGCCCAGCAGGTTAGCTTTACCTAGAGGAGAGTCGTCACATTATACAGAGCAGAGATCTCCTGTTTACCCCACGCAGCCACTGTCCTCAGACAAAGTCCCGCCTTCTATGACCATATATCACCAGTGTGCTGCCTATCATAGGAGCTGTCAGGACTTTGTATGGGGGAGATCCCTTCTCTGTATAATCTGCTCTCCCAGCGGGACTTAACGGAGTATGGGGGGAGGGGTGCCGCTGCACTGGATCGACATTTCACAGCCCTGGCAAATATAGAGTAGGGTGACTAGATGTCCCCGGCCCTGCAAAGCAGGATCAAAACCAGGGACAGACTTCCTCCAGGGACAGTCTCCGGATGGAGGACTGGTCACCCTATGTTAGACTTGAAAACTGGTCCCAGGAGTGAGCAGGGACCAGTGACGGCGTGCCGCGCTACTCGCACATGCGCAGTAGGGAACCGGGCAGTGAAGCCGCAAGGCTTTACTTCCTGATTCCCTCACCGAGGATGGCCGCGGCAGAATCCGAGAGATGAGCGATTGCTCGGCCTCGTCTGCCAACATTGCGTGTCAATTTTTTACCTGGACAGGTAAGTGTCCGCTTTAAGGCAGCAGGAGCCATTGGCTGTGATGAGGGAGTGGAGGGCGGGGACGAGCCGTGCTCTCTGTGTCTTTGGATGCAGGCAGTGTGGCTTGGAGTCAAACTCACAGGTGTGCTGTAATAGGAAGTGTCTTCCCATGTTGGCACAATGAGAAGAGGAGAACCCTAGAAGAGGACGATCGGGGCCACTCTGTGCAATACCATTGCATAAAACAAGTATTCTCACCTAACGAGGTGAAGTTAGAAGCCAATTGGCTACCATGCAGAGCTGCACCACATTTTGCACTCTCCAGTTTTAGTAAATCAACCCCACTGTGTCTTTGTTCTGCACTGTTCCTGTGTGGAGGTGGACATCTTGGTAGAGGCAGGGCTCTGCTTCCTCATTTCAGAGCCCTGAGACAGAAGAATAATGAGCAGCACAGTAGTGACATCATTAAAGCGGAGCGCCATCCTAAAGTGGAACTTCCGCTTATCAGATTGCCCCCCCCCCCCCCATCCGGTGACGTCACCGCCGGGCTTCCTCCTCCTCCCCTGGCTGCCGGGCTAATAGGAGAGAGGAGCGGGGCTTCGTGCATGCGCAGTAGGGTTCACGGCGTGAAGCCGAAAGGCTACACTGCCAGGTTCCCTTACTGTACCTGCAATAGCGGTGGCAGCACCAGACAGCTGATGGAAATATCAGCTGCGGTGCCGACATCGAAGGACAGCAGGACAGGTAAGTGTCCATTTATTAAAAGCCAGCAGCTGCAGTATGTGTAGCTGCTGGCTTTTAATTTTTAATTTTTTTTTTCCCGGACCTCCGCTTTTAAATCTCACACTAAATCTCCTTGGACTAGCAGTCAGACTGCAGTGCCTTAGTACCTTACATCTCATACTGAACATACCAGCTATTAAACAGGAGGGCTCCTTTCCTGCAGACAAAAGGTACATATTCATGGGTACCGCCTAGGCACAAATAACATTTTCTAGATGCTTCCTATAACAAAAAGTGCCCTTTGAAGAGTGATCCGCATTCAGATCACTTTTCTGAAAACATTTGACAGGAACCCTCTAATTTAATCCTATAATGTTGCACTACTGTGTCGCAATTACATGCATTACACGCAGTTCCGTTGTCCTCGATGGGCGAGCTTGACAAGTGGTGATGCCTTTTAAACGCTACATCCTGAGATAAAATTGGCGCAGCCATGTCTACAGCCCCATCCGGCTGCTATTTTATAATTCAGGTAGGCAGTTGGGGGTTGATATTGAAACAAGATATTGCGTCCTTTTTTAATTTTTTATACCATGACTACATTTATTCGTTTTTTTTATTCAACCAAATAAATGTTCTGGTATGTGGGCTTAGCAGGGCACTGATTTCCATAGTCGGAGTTAACACATCGTTTTCCTAAAGGAATAGATTTTCTCTAAAGGGAATCCAGAAGCGAGCGAATGAAAATACAGGCACAATGGACTTATAAATGAAATTATATTGGTGCTGTTACAATTTAGGATGGTCACAGTGAGCTGCAGTACATGCAGAAACCGGCCCATCTAGAACGCTGTTTTCCTATGGTAGCTTCTGCAGACCTTACATGACCATTCATTCTCTAATCGCTACATTAAAAAGGCCACGCTGGGTTCACTAAAATGACGCTAAGCTGAAACAGCCTTGTCAGGAATACATAATTAAAGAAATCAATACACTTTTGCCTTTACTTGTTGATTCCACACATTGAATTATTTCAAATGAAAAGTGAAATTACTGTGATGAATTTTACGGTGTGTAGATAATGGGCTGCCTGCAGCAAAGTTATTAACAAGCGTGTTGCAGGGAGGTTAAAGGAGATCTTTAACCACTTAAGACCCGGACCATTATGCAGGTTAAGGACCTTGCCCCTTTTAGCGATTTGGCACTGCGTCACTTTAACTGACAATTGCGCGGTCGTGCGACGTGGCTCCCAAACAAAATTGGCATCCTTTTTTTCCCACAAATAGAGCTTTCTTTTGGTGGTATTTGATCACCTCCTGCGGTTTTTATTTTTTGCGCTATAAACACAAATAGAGTGAGAATTTTGAAAAAAAAATCTATATTTTTTACTTTTTGCTATAATAAATATCCCCCACAAATTTTATAAAAAAAATGTTTTTTTCCCTCAGTTTAGGCCGATACGTATTCTTCTACATATTTTTGGTTAAAAAAAATAGTAATAAAATAATATAGCGCAAACCACTAGGTGTCGTGAGTCAGGCTGCCAACATGCCAAAGTGGATACTAGGTGAAAATGTTGTGAAAAAATGTAGCGCCAAAAATGAATAAATAAACCGTTAAAAGAATATAAATAAAGTGAACCTGATAGTCAAATGATCGGCATCACCGACTAATCTAGTCACAAAATATGTGAACCTGTGAGGTAAATACAACCACATATACCAGAAATGACTCAAATATAGGTCTGTATGGTAGTGCCAAAAGATTAGTGTCAATATATATAATACTACAATCAAAAGTGATATCCATATGAGTTCGAAGCACCTGTTCCTTCTCAGACAATCACTGAATAGTGAACAAACTAAAATATATGAACTAAACGTGATAGTATGTTTCAAAGAACAAGTGAATACACCTTAAATATACAAATGACTGAAAAAGTCAGTGAGCATAACACCATAACAGTGTTTAAGGAAAAAGTCTTTTGAAAGCACACATATGATCTTCAATTGTTAAAGTGGAGCCAGAATCTTCAAAACACATAACACTCTTCACACATGGGCATTCATAAAAGGGTGGGTACTCTTACCAGAAAAGGTGGACCCTCAACCTCACCATACGGTGGGAGGGTCGTTAGAGCTTGTACAGACTAACGTCTGGATCTGGGAGTCTCCCCTTCAGGTGGTCGAAACCAAAGATAGCCTCAGGTGGTCTCGATTATCCAAGATAGAGTGTTGTGGCAGGAATCAGCTCATCAGATATGCTCCAAACATCCCAATTGTTATGCAAAGGAAAAACATATAGAGGTGCTCCTTTTGGCAAATTTCAAAAGTAAAAATAGTGAAAAGGCTTGCAAAGCCACACTGAAGATAAAAAGCAAACAACAAGCTAAAAAAAGTTAAAAAGGTTAAAAAAAATCACAATAAGCGTTTATCGATTGGTTTGCACTAAATTTATAGCGTTTACATCGGACAAGTTTGATACATTTTTGGGACCGTTGTCATTTTCACAGCAAAAAGTGCTATAAAAATGCATTGTTTACTGTGAAAATGACAATTGCAGTTTAGGAGTTAATCACTAGGGGGCACTGTAGGGGTTAAGTGTGACCTTATATGTGTTTCTAACTGTAGGGGGGCGGGGCTGGACGTGTGACGTCATTGATCGTCTTTCCCTATATCAGGGAACAGACGATCAATGACACTGCCACAGTGAAGAACAGGGAAGGTGTGTTTACACACATCTCTCCCCTTTCTTCAGCTCTGGTGACCGATCGCAAGACACCGGCGGCGATCAGGTTCGCGGAGCTTAGGACCGGGTCGCGAGCTGCCGCCGGCACGCTCCCGACCCCACGGCTGGGCTCAAAGAGACACGTACAGGTACATGATTGTGTCCAGCCGTGCCATTCTGCTGATGTATAACGGCGTGAAGGGGTCCTTAAGTGGTTAAAGAGAGAAATATAGGAGCTGCCATGGCTGACATATTTCTTAAGCAGTGTAGAGCAGGAGGGCTTTTATTGCAGAAGGAACATGCACTATCTCTCCCACGATAAAATACACCTACCTCTTTGCTCGCTGTTTTCTATGGCACATAAACTGAGCTGTGCATGCCTGCCGGCCAATGGAGATGCCCAAAGACTGGTACCTGGGGAGAACATGCATTAGGAAGGAGGTAACTTACAGGTGTTGTTGAGGCAGCAGGAGTCATTGGCTCCGACTGCTGTCAGTCAAATCCTGTGATGAGGGAGGAGAGAGTGGGGATGAGCCACGCTCTCTGTATCTTTGGATGCAGGCAGTGTGGCATGGAGTTGAACTCACAGATGTGCTGCAATAGGAAGCAACTTCCCATGGTGGCACAACGAGAAGGGGGAGAACCCCCAGAAGAGGAGGATCTGCACTGTTCCTGTGGGGAGGTTGACATCTTGGAAGAGGCAGGGCTTTGCTTCCTCATTTCAGAGCCTTATGCCGCGTACACACGATCGTTTTTCGGCATGAAAAAAAAAAACGTTGTTTTTCAGCATGCCCAAAAAACAACGTTTTTCCAACTTCATCATTAAAAACGATGTTGCCCCACACACCATCGTTTTTGAAAAATGATGAGCAAAGCGCGGTGACGTACAACACGTACGATGGCACTCTAAAGGGGAAGTTCTATTCGCCTTTGGGCTGCTTTTAGCTGATTCCTTGTTAGACAAAAAAGCGCAAATCGTCTTTTACTGTTACAGCGTGATGAATGTGCTTACTCCATTATGAATGGTAGTTTTACCAGAACGAGCGCTCCCGTCTCATAACTTGCTTCTGGGCATGCGTGGGTTTAAAACATCGTTTTTGCCCACACACGATCATTTTTAACAACACGAAAAACAACATTTTAAAAAACGACGTGAAAAAATGCAGCATGTTCGAATTTTTTTTTATTATTTTTTTGTCATTTTTCAGAAGCCGAAAAACGATGTGAAGCCCATACACGATCATTTTAAAAAAAATTTCATGCCGAAATACGATCGTGTGTACGCGGCATTAAGGCAGGAGAATAGTGAGCAGCACAGTAGTTCATTAGAAAGGAGGTCACTATAGTGTTTTTAGTTCCGCTTTAACCCTTTTAGAATGACACACCAGTGTTTGTTTATACGTAGATCAGTGATTTGTGAATATTATATTGGAATTATTTCATTATTTATTTTAACCCCTTACACCTGTGGGAGCTGGTGCTTTAAATGGGTTGTGATGCCCAAAGCTGGTAGGCAGAGCTTCCAAATACACTGATCAGTCATAACTTTATGACCACTGACATGCGTTAAGTGGATAACATTGATTATCTCATTAGAATGACATCTGAAAGGGGGTGGGATATACTAGGAAAAATATATGTATAAAGTCGCGATAAACCTAAAATGTGACAATAAACCTAATAAATAAATATGAACATGAACACATATAAATTGGCATAAGGCCACTAAGTGAAAAATGGTAAAAATCAACTTAAATAAATGTTGAAACACTCATATATAGAATGAATAAATAATACAAAAAAAAAACACTCATAAGTAAAAATAAGTGAATTTGATGTGAACTTTTTTTATTGTGAAAGTCCATAAATATTAGTAAAGTTCATATGAGTAGTCCACCTGTGGCATCAACACTTGATAATGATCCACCCATGCACAAATCCTTAAAATAAGTGACATCCCTCTCTTCAATCATGAAAAGGAAACTATGTGATCTCCGCCACCATATGAAAAAATGGTCCGCCCCCGAAGATGTGTGAATCAGCTCAATTGAGAGGCGGTCACAGTCTCCTGTCATGCAAATTGCATGCAGGAAAACATGCGATTTGCATAAGTGTGAACCTGGCCTAAGAGTTTAAATTACTTTGGCAAAGGCCATATTGTAATGGATGGATGACTGGGTAAGAGCAACTCCAAAACTGCAGCTTGTGGGATGTTCCCGGTCTACAATGGTCAGGACTTGCATAGTTACATAGTTAGTCAGGTTGGAAAAAAAGACACAAGTCCATCCAGTTCAACCAATAAAAAAAAAAATATATATATATATATATCATACAACCCCATATACACAATCCTATACCCACAGTTGATCCAGAGGAAGGCAAAAAACCCCAGCAGAGCATGATCCAATTTGTTACAGCAGGGGAAAAAATTCCTTCCCGATCCCCCGAGAGGCAATCGGATTTTCCCTGGATCAACTTTACCTATAAATGTCAGTACCCAGTTATATTCTATACATTTAGGAAAGTATCCAGGCCTTTCTTAAAGCAATCTACTGAGTTGGCCAGAACTACCTCTGGAGGGAGTCTATTGCACATTTTCACAGCTCTTACTGTGAAGAAACCTTTCCATATTTGGAGATGAAATCTCTTTTCCTCTGGCCCACAGGTGTCAAACACAAGGCCCGTGGGCCGAATCAGGCCCTGCAGGCCATTTCATGTGGCCCTTGCACCTCTCCTGCAGCTGCAGAAGAGCTCTAGGCCTCCTCTGGCCCTCCTCCAGACCCTTACTTTTTGCTTTCAAGCAATGCACCCAGCTTTTTCGCAGCAGCAGCAGCATAGGGAAAGGGGGGTGCACTGTAATGTAAGGGAGAGTGGGGGACTCAACTTCTGATGGTAGGGTGGCTCTTGACATCTAATGTAAGGGGGAGGGGATGCACTGGTCATCTAATCTTACACATACAATCGGCCCTTTTGAGGGCAATCATAATGCTGATGCGGCCCACAATGAAATTGAGTTTGACACCCCTGCTCTAGACGTAAAGAGTGCCCCTTTTGTCCTTTGTGATGACCTTAAAGTGAAAAACTCAATACCAAGTTCACTATATGGACCCCTTATATATTTGTACATGTCGATCATATCCCCCCTTATTCTCCTCTTCTCAAGAAGAATTAAGTTCAGTTCCTCTAAAGCAGGGGTGGGCAATCTTTAGATGGTGGAGATCTACCTGAACAACATGGAGGAGATCAGAGATCTCCAGGGTGCGCTTTTTTATTTATAGAAAAATAAATTTACTAGCAAGCCCCTAATAATAAGTAATTACTTCTGTGGCAACAAACCAAAGCATCGTGACCACAGAGTGTGCACACCCCAGCCGCTGTCTTCGCAGCTAAAGGGGAAGTGATTAGGAGGTGGTAAAACAGCGCCCCCAACCACTAGTGTGAACAAGCTTTAACGCACAGACCACTTCACAAAGTACCACCAAAATGACCCCCTAGAGATCTCCCCTAACATCCCTTATCCTCCCCTTCCAGCCTATTGCCTCAGTGCAGACCCCCTGTCCAGCCCAGAGCAAACCAAGTGATAAGTCTGAAGTAGGGGAGTAGACTTTCTCTGACACTGAGCTACCTCTACCTAACTCGCTGAAGCAGCAGCAGCTGGTGTAGGCTCACTGGGTTATTCTAACACCCTAGAGAATAAAATGGCGGTCGTTGCAATACTTTCTGTCACACCGTATTTGCGCAGCGGTCTTACAAGCGCACTTTTTTGGAAAAAAATAATATATATTTTTTTTTAATTAAAAAATAAGACAACAGTAAAGTTAGCCCAATTATTGTTTTATATTGTGAAAGATAATGTTACGCCGAGTAAATTGATACCCAACATGTCACGCTTCAAAATTGCATCCACTCGTGGAATGGCGACAAACTTTTACCCTTTAAAATCTTTATAGGCGACGTTTAAAAAATTCTACAGGTTGCATGTTTTGAGTTACAGAGGAGGACTAGGGCTAGAGTTATTGCTCTCGCTCTACCAACCGCGGAGATACCTCACATGTGTGGTTTGAATACTGTTTACATATGCTGGCGCTACTCGCATATGCGCACGAGCTCGGCGGGACGGGGCGTGTTTTCTGGCTCCTAACTTTTTTAGCTGGCTCCTAGATTCCGAGCAAATTTGTTAAACCCTGATTTACTAAAAGTGGTCCTAGGAAAATCAGCGACAGGGTCATGGGCAGCATATGGGGAGCAAAAAGTGGCTCATGTAGTCCGATCCAATAGAAGAGCTACTATAGCTCAAAATACTGAAAAAGTTAATGTTGGTGCCCTACATAAGGATGTCAGTTTGTTATGTATGGGACTGTGGATATGGAGTTGGGTGTATGTGATTGTACTGTGTTTTTTATTTTGTTTGTTTATTTTATTTTTTGTGGTTGAACTGGATGGACTTGTGTCTTTTTTTCAACCTGACTAACTATGTAACTATGTGTAGCCGCAGACCGGTCATGGTGCCCATGCTGACCTGTGTCCACAGCCAAAAGTGCTTACAATGGGCACATGAGCATCAGAACAGGACCACAGAGCAGAGCAAGGTGGCCTGGTCGCAAGAATCACTTTTTTTTTTTTTATATCATGCGGATGGCGGGTGCGTGTACATCACTCACCTGACAAAGAGATGGCACCAGGATGCATTATGGGAAGAAGGCAAGCTGGCAGGGGTAGTGTGATGTTTTGGGCAATGTTCTGCTGGGAAACCTTGGGTCCTGCCATTCATACGGATGTTACTTGACACTTACCACCTTCCAAAACATTATTGCTGACCATGTACACCCCTACATGGAAATGTTATTCTCTAATGGCAGTGGCTTATGCGCCCTGCCACACTGCAAAATGGCTCAAGAATGGTTTGAGGAACACAACAAAGAGTTTGAGATGCTGACTTGGCCTCCAAATTTTCCAGATCTCAGTGCATGTGTGGGATGTGCTGGAAAACAAGTCCCATCCATGGAGTAGTTGCCTCGCAACTTACAGGACCTAAGAATCTGCTACTGACAGCTTGATGCCAGATACCACAGTATACCTTCAGAGGTCTAGTAGAGTCCATGCTTCAACGGTTCAGGGCTGTTTTGTCAGAAAATAGGGGACCTACTCTGGTTGGCCATAACGTTATGGCTGATTGGAGTATGTAATTGGCTGCACATTGCTGACATCAGGAGCTTATCCTAGCAGCTTCCACTTATCGGTAGTTGACCATGAGCTGTTAGTGACAGCCCAGTCACAATTCTATGGGTGCTGTTGGAATGTGCCCCAGAAAAGATAGTGATGCAGATATGAAGCAGCTGGATGTTAAAAGAAAAGTGCGGAATTTTTGAATTCCCCTATGTGGATGCAGCATGAATCTCATGCTGCCGCTGGTTCCGCCACCTCTACACCCAGAGAACTGAGAGATCAAACACTGCTGATCACTCACTTGGGTCTGATCTGAGCACAGAGTAGTGACTGTCAATCGCCACTTTGTGCTTTGCCCCTCCAGCGCTCGCTGGAGTGCCGGTCTGTGGAGTTTGCGGGAGCGGCTGGCTCAGGCTCTTAGCAACTCGCCAAGAGGCTGAGCCAGCTGCCAGTCAGCCATCTTGGCAGATCCCAACATTATTGTTGGGATCCATGTAGAGCCTTGACTGACTCTGGGATGTCAGCTGACAGCCGGCTTTGGGAAAGCCTGCGCTCAGCTGATTCTGCAGAAGAAGTAAAGCCAGAAGAGCTAAATTGCGGCAAAACCACACTGAATTATAGTGGCATTAAGGATGATTGGCACACAAACGTGCATGCTGCGTTTTGCCAGCATTGCAGTTTGATTTGGAATTGCGAACAAAATCGTGGCAATTCCGGCCGTGATCCTAAATGACTAAGTGTGAACACGGCTTACTTGTACATCATCTGAGACTTCAGGTTGATTTGATTACTTCATCAATTTCAGGTTTAACAATACAGAAGATTCTGTATTGCTGACTCAGATTTTTATTGTAAAAAAAACAAAGCACAGCACTACACAGCAATGTGATCACAAATCCAGGATGAAGTTCAAACCTGAAGGCGCTCATTCATCAGGTTCATCAGGCTCAGTAAAATCTCATTTAGCAAGATACACCAGAAGCCATTTGTATCCGTATCTAGCGTGTGGGTGCGGTGTAGACAGGGCTTGGTTTTGCAGAAAGATCTGTGTACATTTATTTATTTATTTATTTATTTATTATTATTATTATTATTATTATTATATTATTTGTATTATTCTGACATCCAATCCCATATTTCCATAATTGGTTCTCATACCTCCAAGGGGTAAAATACTGCTGAAGCTGTGAAGCCCTGACCCAGAGAGTTACTGATCTGGAACAAGTATAACAGGAGTACTGACCTGGTACTTCACTGGCTGCATGCTTATTCCAGGCCAGTGATTTATTAGGTAGTAAACCCAGGATGGGGATGACGGACAGAAAGTTTTAAACTTTAGAATACAAGTCGGCAATGACAGTTTTCATCCTCATAGGATTACTTAAAAGCTGAACTCCTGGGTAAGATAATATTGTCTAAATAAATGACGCGTGTGTATTCTTACTTGAATCTTGTTGAGCTTTTTGCTATAAGTGAAACATGTCTTGTATGCTGGAGCTTCCTGCAATTAAGACCTGTCAGTGCTGCTCTCTCTCCTTGTGTAGAGTGACTGGTCTTGTTTCCGCCCCCTCCAGAAGTTTTTTAAAGGCAGCCTTTGGTGGGTGGACTATGTGCAGCCCAGTTATGTCCTTTTACAAGGCAATTGGTGCAAACAAAGTGAATTTATATAGGGTTGTCCCAACACCACATTTTTAAGACCGAGTACAAGTACCAGTACCGATACCGATTACTTTTTTTTTCAGTGGTATGTATATATATATATATATATATATATATATATATATATATATATATATATATATATATATATAATATATATATATATATATTGTGAGGGATTAGCTCGTGGGGATCACCTTTTCTGAAATCACAGTCTGTAAGCAGGCACTTTCTTTTAAGTCTGGCGGATGCCAGATTTTATTTATAAACGGTTTGCAGATTAAAATAAACAAAACAATAAATTAAATCCTTGCCGTCCGGCGCTAAACTAAACAAACAGGATCTCCTCTCTATACAGTGTGGGGCTAGTCCCTGACACCCACAAAACATGTAGTAAAGCAAACCTTTTCAGTCCAGCACTCAGCGCTCCCCTCACTCAGGTCCCTTCCTGAGTTTCAAGCCAGAGCCCTGTTGTGCTCTCTTCCTGGACATTTAAAGTCCAGCTGATTGTGGACTCCAGTGGACCCAAACATCCGGACCGGAATCCTAGCCAGGCCCAGAGGCTGTAAAACCCGGAATGGATTCCGGTTCAGTCTCTCATAATGGAACGTATGCGAGGTGAAATGTACCTATGATCATGTATCGCACCTCGCATACTGTCACATATCCTCCCCCTCTGCTCAAGCCCCTGCGGCTGAGCACTTGACCCAACCATACAGTGCACATGGGAGAGGGCATCTGCATTATTTTGGAGCTTCCCTGGCCTGTGCTCCACCGTAAATTTAAAAGGCTGTAGAGCCAGGAACCACCTTGTCACACGAGCATTTTTCTCCCTGTTATCACACATCCACTTCAGGGGAGCATGGTCTGTGACCAGCTTAAATGACCTCCCCAGTAGGTAATACCTCAGGGAGTCTAAGGCCCACTTAATGGCGAGACACTCCTTTTCTACGATGGCATAATTTTTCTCGTGCTTGTTCAGCTTCCTGCTCAGGTATACCACTGGGTGCTCCTCACCATCCCTGATCTGTGACAGTACGGCCCTTAGTCCCACCTCAGAGGCATCCGTCTGTATAACAAACTCCTGGCTAAAATCCGGGGTTACTAGTACGGGTACCATACAAAGAGCCTGTTTTAACTTCTGAAATGCCCCCTCGGCTTCGGGGTTCCATTTGACCATGACCGACCCCTTACCCTTCGTTAGATCGGTCAAGGGGGCGGCAATGGTGGCAAAATTGGGTATAAAACGCCTGTAATACCCCGTAATGCCCAGGAAGGCCCTCACTTGTTTTTTATTGACTGGTTGGGGCCATTTTTGAATTGCCTCAATCTTATTGGTCTGCGGCTTGACCATTCCCCGGCCAATAATGTACCCAAGGTATTTGGCCTCCTCCAGGCCTATGGCACATTTCTTTGGATTGGCCGTGAGATGTGCTTCCCTAAGGGAATCTACGACCGCTTGTACACGGAGCAGGTGCGATTCCCAATCTGGGCTGTGGATGACCACATCGTCCAAGTACGCCGCTGCATACGAGCGATGTGGTCTCAAAATTTTGTCCATCATTCGCTGGAATGATGCAGGGGCTCCGTGCAGACCAAACGGCATCCGCTTATACCGAAACGAGCCCTCAGGAGTGGAAAAGGCAGTCTTCTCCTTGGCCGATTCAGTAAGCGGTATCTGCCAATAACCTTTCGTTAGGTCTAGGGTCGTTATGTAGCGAGCCTGTCCCAACCTGTCCACAAGTTCGTCGACCCGGGGCATCGGGTAGGCGTCAAATTTGGACACACTGTTAGGTTTTGTAATGATTTTAGAAAACTTAATACTGCCATCAGGTTTTGGGACCAGCACTATGGGACTTGACCACTCACTGTGAGACTCCTCGATCACATCCAACTCTAACATATTTTTTATTTCTTCCGCAACTGCCTCTCGCCGGGCCTCTGGAATTCTATATGGTTTTACATTTACCCGAACCCCTGGTTCCGTCACTATGTCATGTTGGATCGTGTTGGTCAGTCCGGGTAAGGGGGAGAAAAAGTCTCTATTTTTCTGCACGAATGCCCTAACGTCACTTTGCTGTGCTACAGACAGGGAATCCGTGATGGGAACGTCAGGTATCACGGGTATCCGGTCTGTTGGAAGTGGGGACGTGGCCAGTAAAGTCTCTCGGTCCTTCCAGGGCTTTAAGAGATTTACATGGTAAATTTGGTGTGGTTTCCTTTTCCCTGGCTGGTAGACTTTGTAGTTTACCTCCCCCACCCTTTGGACAACCTCAAAGGGACCCTGCCACTTGGCTAAAAACTTGCTTTCTACCGTGGGAACCAGTACCAACACTCTGTCCCCCGGGTTGAAAGTACGGACCTTGGCACCCCGGTTATAGACCCTCCTTTGGGCCTCCTGGGCTCGCTCCATATGTTCCCGTACTAGGGGCAGAACGGCTGCAATTCGGTCCTGCATCAAGGAGACGTGCTCTATGATGCTCCTATATGGGCTGACCTCTCCTTCCCACGTTTCTTTAGCAATATCTAGCAGGCCCCTGGGATGCCTACCATACAAGAGCTCAAAGGGGGAATAGCCTGTGGAGGCCTGTGGAACCTCTCGTATGGCAAACATGAGATATGGTAGCAAAAAATCCCAGTCTCTCCCATCCTTGTCAACCACCTTTTTCAACATACTCTTCAAGGTTTTATTAAACCTTTCGACCAGACCATCTGTCTGGGGGTGGTAGACAGAAGTACGGAGATGGGAGATTTTGTACAATCTACACAATTCCTTGGTAACCCTTGACATAAAAGGGGTGCCTTGATCGGTCAAGATCTCTTTTGGGATCCCTACTCGACTAAACACCTGGACTAATTCCTTGGCAATAACCTTGGCGGAGGTGTTACGCAAGGGTATGGCCTCAGGATAGCGAGTCGCATAGTCCAGGATCACCAGAATATGCTGGTGACCTCGGGCAGATTTCACGACCGGTCCCACCAGGTCCATGCCAATCCTTTCAAAGGGGACCTCAATTATTGGTAGAGGAACAAGGGGGCTGCGAAAATGGGGCGATGGTGCTGACATTTGGCACTCGGGGCACGATTCACAGTACTCCTTGACCTCTGCATGCAAACCGGGCCAGAAGAATCTTTGGGTGATTCTCTCCCTGGTTTTTTCGACCCCGAGATGTCCCCCCATTACGTGACCATGAGCCAGGTCTAGCACCACCCTGCGAAAGGGTTTGGGAACCAGTAGCTGTTCTACCTCTTCCTCTCCATGTTTTATCACCCGATATAACAAATGGTTTTTAATTGCCATGTAGGGAAAGGACACCACCCAATTAGGATCCACCGGTTCCCCATCCAACACCTTAACATTTTCCCTGGCATTCATGAGGGTGGGCTCTCGCAGCTGCTCGGTACAGAAATCTTCCCTCCTGACCTCCAAGTCGGGTACCACATTTTGGCTACTCTCCATGTCAGGGTCAGGCGAGGTTTCCTGTTCGTTACCCTCAGGCTGGGTGCTAGCTTCTAAGTCCTCCGGTTCTCCAGCCATGGCAGGGAATGGTGGAGGATCTCCGGCCTCCTCGATCCCACCAACAGCATGCCCTTCCCTTTGGCAAAACGGGTCTGGTGAGAGTTCTCGAGTTTCCCCAGGAGGGGGAGCGCTATCTACGGGCCTCCCTTCACTCTCCCATAACTTCCAAAAATGAGGAAAGTCCCTTCCCACTAAGGCTTCATGGAGCAGTGAAGGTACCACCCCCACTGAATGTGTTACACAGCCCCAGGGGGTATCAACCTCAACCACCGCTGTCTGGTAGTCCCGAGTGTCCCCATGGATGCATATTACCCCAATACAACTGGGGTGTAGTTTTGCGGGGTCTACACACACACTCCTGACTAAGGTCACCACACTACCAGAGTCTAGCAGGGCTGTAAGAGGCTTGCCATCTACTGAAATAACGCACATTTGTTTTTCCAGGCGACGCTGACCTGTCGCAACACATGCGACCTGTGCAAACAGAGAAAGGCGTCTTACCCTATCAACATAATCACATTGCATAGGTTCATCATTTAGAGGGCAGTTTGCAGCAATATGGCCTAATGCATGGCAACGAAAACACCGTATTTGCCCTACCCCCAGTCCTCTTACCGGTCCCAAAAACCTTCCTGGCTTCTTTGGCCAGTCTCCAGGTCTAGGACCTACAGTCTCATCTGCTGTAACAACAGTCTTATCCACTCTCCCCAAACTCTTGAACCCCGGAACAGTCTTACCCGAACCGTTGGGAGATCTTGCACCCCGAGACACTCCGAAGTGGGGCGTGGGTGGGTTTATTAAGTCCTCGGTAGCACTGTACCTCTCCACTAGGTCCACCATTTGGGCTGCAGTGTTGGGGTCCCCCTGTCCGACCCACTTTCTCAGGGTAGCAGGGAGCGCACGCAGGTACCGGGCCATTACCACACGCTCCACAATCTGAGGGCTGGTCAGAGTCTCTGGCTGCAACCACTTCCTGGTGAGGTGGACCAGGTCAAACATTTGTGACCGGGGTGGCTGGTTGCTGGAATAGGACCACTGATGCACGCGCTGGGCCCGGACTGCCATGGTGACACCCAAGCGTGCGAGTATTTCTGTCTTTAGAGTCTCATAGTCCTGGGCCTTATCTGGTTCTAGGTCAAAATAGGCCTTTTGGGGTTCTCCTGTTAGGAATGGGGCCAATAGTCCCGCCCACTGCTCTTTTGGCCATCCTTCGCGGTCAGCGACTCTCTCGAAAGTCGCCATGTACGCCTCAACATCATCCGCCGGTGTCATCTTTTGCAGGTGGTAGGAAGCACGTACAATCTTTGGTTCCGCTAACACCGGAGGTGCGGACCCCTTTTTCAGTTCCACCAGAGCTTCGGCAAACTGTCGGTTCATCTCCTGCTGGGCAGCGTGTTGTGCTGCAACGGCCTCTGCGACTTGGCGGTGTTGTGCTGCAACGGCCTCTGCGACTTGGCGGTGTTGTGCTGCAGCGGCCTCTGCGACTTGGCGGTTTATCTCCTGCTGGGCAGCCTGTTGTGCTGCAGCGGCCTCTGCGACTTGGCGGTTGGTTTCCCGCTGGGCTGCATTGGCCTGTAGCAGGGCCTTTAACATTTCTTCCATTTTCAGAAAAGTGCCCGCTGAATCCACCACGTGTGAGGGATTAGCTCGTGGGGATCACCTTTTCTGAAATCACAGTCTGTAAGCAGGCACTTTCTTTTAAGTCTGGCGGATGCCAGATTTTATTTATAAACGGTTTGCAGATTAAAATAAACAAAACAATAAATTAAATCCTTGCCGTCCGGCGCTAAACTAAACAAACAGGATCTCCTCTCTATACAGTGTGGGGCTAGTCCCTGACACCCACAAAACATGTAGTAAAGCAAACCTTTTCAGTCCAGCACTCAGCGCTCCCCTCACTCAGGTCCCTTCCTGAGTTTCAAGCCAGAGCCCTGTTGTGCTCTCTTCCTGGACATTTAAAGTCCAGCTGATTGTGGACTCCAGTGGACCCAAACATCCGGACCGGAATCCTAGCCAGGCCCAGAGGCTGTAAAACCCGGAATGGATTCCGGTTCAGTCTCTCATAATGGAACGTATGCGAGGTGAAATGTACCTATGATCATGTATCGCACCTCGCATACTGTCACAGTATAATCTTTTTTTTTTCTTTAGGGGGGGGGGGAGTGTCAGTCTGTTTTTTTTTTTATTATTACATTTTTTATTATTTTTTACAATTAATTTTTTTATTATTTATTGCAACTTTTTTTTTTTTTTTAGACCTGTTGGGGGGCTTTGGTGATATATTGGGGGTCTTAACAGACCTCTGACATCTCCCCTTTGAGAAAGAGACTAAGGACACAGATTCCCCAGTTCCTTTCTCAGCAGCCTTAGCTGCACTGAAAATTAATGGAGAGAAGACAGCGGCTGCTCTCCATTCATAAACTGAAGCATCGTAAACACATGTTTCGATGTTTCAGTTGTATGAATGGACAGAGTCAGTGATCACTGACTGTTCATTCGGAAAAGGTAGGAGGTTTAGCGGCTCCTACTTCCGCTTTCCATCCTGACAGATTGAGGACAGAGGGGGCGGAGGAGGATATGGAGGGTGACACGGAGCGCAGAGGGGGAGAGCAGAATAACGGAGGGGGACACGAAGCGTGGAGGGGGAGAGCAGAAGAACGTAGGGGGGCGCGGAGGGGGAGAGCGGAAGAACGGAGGGGGACACGGAGCGCGGAGGGGGAGAGCAGAAGAACAGAGGGGGGACGCGGAGGGGGAAAGCAGCAACACGGAGGGGGGACATGGAGCGCAGAGGGGGAGAACAGCAACATGGAGGGGGGACACAGAGCACGGAGGGGGAGAGCAGCAGCGCGGAGGGGGACACGGAGCAGCACGGATGGGGGAACTGGAGGAGGATACAGGGACAGTCAGCGGTGATCGGTGCGGCTTTGGCGGGAGTTACAAGTACTGATCACCGCTGTATAGATTCCACTAAAGGAGCTGAAAAGTGAGGGGGGGGGTCGGGGGAGAAGCTGTCTGGCTTTATTGAATCTATACAGAGTGATCGGTGCTTGTAACTCCCCCCCGCCGCACCGATCATCCTGACTGCCCAGGTATCGGGTGAAGCATTTGCCCCGAGTACAAGTACTCTGGGAAATGCTTGGTATCGATACCGATACAGCGATTATAGTTAACAAAAAAAAATTGTGCCTAGAGTTCAGCTATAAGAAGTTCAGCTTTGGTATATGTTTTTGGTGCGATGATGATGATGGTATTTTCCTGTATTATCTTCTGTATGTCTTGAAAGGGATCATCAATTTTCCACAATTTTTCATTCTTCTTGCTAGGAAAGAATCATACACAGCAACAACTGGAGGATCTCAGTAAGTGGGAAACCAATACAGTGTCTAAGTATTCTTACCTTATTTTAATGTAACTGTAAGCAAAATGTTGTATTTTATTTTCTGATGGTGCATCTAAAGTTTTTACGACACCATTCCAGGACTGTTTGCACCTACATTTGTTTTTTAACGTCTTTTCAGCCAAACATTTGTTTTTTTCCATGACAAGAAATGTCGCTCTTTTTCTGAGAATAATTGTGTGATTTGGAAATGCAGACATCCGTTTTATTGATTCACATGAACTATAAATTATAATGGAAAGTCCGCTTTTTCACACTGTAAATGTATTTTTAATTTGTTCCTGTCATGCTGATCTCCGTGTTGCACAAAGCTTCTTTTATAAAGTTCTCTTTTTATAACCCTATTGTGTTTCAGAGACTGAGTATTTCTTATTAGAAGCACAGAGAGGAGAAGCAATAGAACAAAGGGCTCGTTATCTCCAGAAAGTAAGTATTGTGTCTGAAGTTCTACATTTTATAAATAAATCTTCTTCACCATTACTTCCTGTTGCAGTTCCTGAAACGAGGATCTGACAAGGTTTTCATGCCTGAGGTTTTCTCCTGGTAGATAGTTTAGGACGTGATTACAAGTAGATGGTCTTCACAGGCGAGCAGGTACAAAGTTATCTGATTAATGAGGTCAGAACACGGATACATGACGCCTTACAGCCTCTGCTGCAATCCACACTACTCTGTTCTTTAGACTTAAAGCCTTGTACACACCACCGGTTTTCCTGCCAGGAAACTGCCAAGAGAGCTTTTGGAAAATCGGCCGTATGTTTTCTTCTTCGCAGTTTTCCAGACAGGAAAACTGCCGGGAATCCCAGCGGGAAAATGGAAAACCTGCTCTCTATTTTCCCACCGGGATTCTCGGCGGTTTTACACCCGGAAGTTTTCCTATGGAGAAACACTGCGAGGGAGCATACACACGGCCGGGATTCCCGACCAAAGCTCTCCCCGCAGTTTTCCCAATGGGAAAACCTCTCGTGTGTGTGTGTGTACACAGGGAAAGCTACCGAGCAGGATTTCGGTTGTCTCGTCGGGATTCCCGGCGGACTTTATACCACCAGGAATCCCGGTCGTGTGTACAGTGCTTTTCTGATTACAATAGAAACAAGGTACACATTGAAACAGTAATCGGATGGTAAAGTGTATCCAAGGCCAAAACCTATTTCTTTTTCAACCACTTCCCACCCAAGGACATCATATGACATCCTGGACTTACAGTGGGGGATATCTGAATGATGCCTGCAGCTACAGGCATCGTTCAGAAATCACTATTTGCAGCTGGCGCTTCAGAGCACCATAAGAAGGATCATAACGGCAGTTCCACCACTTGATCGTTTTTATAGACCCCCTCCGGCCACCATCCGGTGCTTCTCCGGGGCTCTTCCGTGCCATCGGTGAACCACAGAAAGGAATGGCCGATGCCGGATAAGAAGCATAGAGATGACTGGTGACCAGATGGTCACCAGTCATCTCTATGACCGTCGAAGGCCCGGGCGCGACGTCATAACCTCACGCCAGGGTTCCCAGATGTAAACAAAGCCACGATCGTGGATTTCAGCATGAGATCAGTGAATTTTTTTTCTTATTGACGCCGCATCTCTCCATAAAGAGGACCTGTCACCATATACAGTATTCCTATTACAAGGGATATTACATTCCTTATAATTGGAATAAAAGTGATAAAAAAAATTGAAATGTAAAATATATATATATATATATATATATATATATATATATATATATATATATATATATATATATAATTTATATATTTTTTTTAAAACGCCCTTATCCCTGGTAGCTCGCGCTCAGAAGCGAACACACACGCAAGTCCCGCCCACATATGTAAACGCCGTTCAAACCGCCTATGTGAGGTATCGCCACGTGCAAGCGCAAGCATCAATTATAGCACTAGACCTCCTCTGTAACTCTAAACTGGTAACCTGTAAAAAATATTTAAGCGTCGCCTATGGATATTTTTAAGTACCGAAGTTTGGCGCCATTCCATGAGTGTTTGCAATTTGAAAGCGTGACATGTTAGATATATATTTACTCGGTGTAACATAATCTTTTACATTATACAAAAAAATTGGGCTAATTTTACTGTTTTGTTATTTTTTTATAAAAAAAAAAAAAAAAGGTGTTTGAAAAATGATTGCGTAAATACTGTGCGAGATAAAAAGTTGCAATGACCGCCATTTAATTCCCTAGGGTGTCTGCTAAAAAAACATATAAATATATATATATATATATATATATATATATATATATATATATATATATATATATATATACATACATACATACATACATACATACATACATACATACATACATACACACACACACACACACACACACACACACACACACACACACACACACACGTAGGAGAGGAGTACCAGAATAGGCCTGATATGGAAGTGGTTAAATGTTGACTGCACTGCAGTAACACATGGTAGGGTATGCGTTTTCCTGCTGGATAACGCATGATAAAGTGCTCACAATGAAAAGTGCTCACAATGCCATAAACAAGAACATCCAACATTAATTGTTCACATATTAACAAAAGCCAAATTAAATTGGGGGCACTGAAATAATGAAGTGTAATTCATACACATATTTCTGAAGGCAATAAGTTAAGTGAATAGTCTCTAAGCCCAGGATATTGGTTGGAGAAGAGAGATGATGAGGTCTGCTATGGATTCATTCAATCATTCTCCATTCTGCCAGGTTTAAAGCTTTGCCAGATATATTCTTTAAATTAAAATGGGAGAGGATATAGGGTTTTCAATATATTACCTTTGTTAGGACGTTTTTGTCTCTCATGAGTAAAGAGATTAAAAGTAATTGTGCAGTGTATAATTTGTCTATGTCAGGCTATTTCTTTCTAAATTTAAAAGCAAGTCAGTTGAATTGATAAATTGCACCGCTCCAGTCTAAAAATATTCCTAATAAAATGAAACGACCCTGTATCTGCGCACCACAAATCAGAAACACTATTTAATTAATTTCAAAGCAAACTCACCCATCCAACCATGTCTCCATGCTTTATTTTGCTGAGAAATTACTTAAAAAATACCCCACTAGCATTTTTGGCTGTAGCCATCTTGAGTAAGGGCAGATGATTCATGTAGCACTGACTTCCTGGAAACCATTTGCCCTTAGCTCAGGCATGCAGACAGGAGGGTGGCATGTGGGACATTATTGGCCTAGACCTGGAAACGAAGAATGTCATCAGCAAGCCACACACGAGAAGCATCCAGCTCAGTGAGAGTGACAACAGATACTGACTATCAGTGTTAAGGAGACCTGGCCCTGCGCCTGTTCAGTCACCACCTCCTCCACTGATGTTGACACCTATAGCATACGGCTTCTGTGGCTTTTTCCTGGACAGAGAGATCTATCCGGGAATATGGTTAGTAATAAGTCTGCTCTACCATAAATAGGCATTATCTCTTGCCTTTATAAGGGGCGTATTTGGCGCGGTAAAGCGCCCTCTGTGGAACCACAGTCTACAGGACACCTTCTTCCATTTGGCATTGTGTTTTTACTCTGTGGTGGGGCCCACTGTGGCAGCCTCTACCTGATCATTTCCTTCCAGTTCCTTTTTTTTTTTTTTTATTGGATACCACTAATGCTCATAAATATGCACCGAACAAATTTATGATACAAGTGTTGCTCCAACACAATTACCCACCCCTGACTCTATATACTATAGCCTCGAAAACGTTGGGCTTCTATTGCCATATTTATGCTGATAGAACTGGTTAATGTCTTGCTGCAACTCGTTTACAATCTTTCTCATGGTTTTTGTTCTGTGTTTTTGCTTACACAATATTTTGTGTTGTTTGTCATATAGTGGTACTTTTTTTATCATTGAAAAACATTCAACTATATATTTTTTGAATACTATTGTTCATGTGATTCATCAGCCACACAATTTCAAAGTCCCAGTTAGAGGATCTGCACTCTTTGAGTGACTTCTTTTTTCCTATACCTGGAAACTAGGAAGTAACTAAAGAAATGTAAAAAAAAATAGTTTAACCACTTGCCAACCAGCAACAGTCATAATACGGCGGCAGGTCGGCACGATCATGCAAACCACCGTGGGTGTACATTGGTCCCTTTTTTAAGCGGGGGTGCCGATGCTCGTGACCGGGAACGAGAGGCAGAACAGGGACGTGTGTGTAATTGCACAAATCCCTGTTCTGTTCTGTGAGGAAAGACAGATCGTGAGTTCATGATAGCTAGTAACCACAATCTGTCATTTCCTCTAGGTCGGTCCCCTCTGCCCACAGTTCGAAACACACTAGAGTAGGGCGGCAACTAACGATTATTTTCATAATCGATTCGTTGGCTGATTATTGTTTCGATTAATCGATTAATTACCTTAAAAAAAAAAAAGTTTGGTGTATAATTTAGTTAATATGAAAAGTTTAAAAAAGGCAATTTTATTCTCAAATATCTATATGCAGTGGTAAATATAAATACCGTATATACTCGAGTATAAGCCGACCCGAATATAAGCCGAGGCACCTAATTTTACTACAAAAAAAATGTGAAAACGTATTGACTCGAGTATTAGCCTAGGGTGTCTATCTGCATGCCTCAGTGTGCCTCACTTTGCCTCACTCTGTCCACGTCCATGCCTCACTGTGCCCATGCCTCACTATGCCCATGCCTCACTGTGTCCATGACTAGACTGACGCTTCACATGGGAGTCCAAGTTCCGGGTCCAGGGGACCTACGACCGGCCAGTACCGGGTCCCCAAAGTCACCGGAGAAATTACCATTTAACATGGGAGTCTATGGAAGGGGAGCCCGCTTTGAAAAATCGGTGCTCCCCGGACAACAAATTTAGCACACTTGTAGAGAAAGAGTGGGGCTACATGTGTGCCAGGGGACCTACGGCCGGCCGGTACCGGGTCCCCAAACTCCGGGAGATCAGGCGCAAAAAGGTGACTCGAGTATAAGCCGGGGGGGGGGGGGGCATTTCCATCACAAAAAAATGTGCTGAAAAACTTGGCTTATATTTGAGTATATACGGTAACCAATTCTATGGTTATGGTTAGGGAGAAAAATCTCTAATCCACTCTGAGAATAACTGACAGATTAGATATACTCGGCTGGATTCAGGTAGTTTTTCGCATTTTTTACGGAGGCGCAGGGCAACGTTTTTGCCCTGCGCCCCCGCAAATTTACTGCGCTGCCCTTGATTCACGGAGCAGTAGCTACGTAAATTGCGTGGGCGCGCCGGCAAAATGCCCGGCGTAAGCGCGCGCAATTTAAATGATCCCGTAGGGGGTGGGAATCATTTAAATTAGGCTTTCCCGACGTGCATTGCGGCAAATGACGTCGCAAGGACGTCATTTGCTTCAAAGTGAACGTGAATGGCGTCCAGCGCCATTCACGATTCACTTACGCAAACTACGTAAATTTCAAATTTCGCGACGCGGGAACGACGGGTATACGTAACATTGGCTGCCCCTGCTAATAGCAGGGGCAGCCTTACGCAAAAACCGCCGTAAGGAAACAACGTAAATTGCGTACGCAGGGCTTGCGCAACGTTGTGAATCGGCGTTAGTATTTGCATACTATACGCTGAGCACAACGGGAACGCCACCTAGCGGCCATCGCAAGAATGCAGCCTAAGATATGCGGGCATAAGAGCCTTATGCCGTGCATATCTTAGGCTGCAGTCGGCGTAACGAGGTTCCTGAATCAGGAGCATTCGTTACGCCGAGGCAAGTAAGCAATTGCACTGTGTAACTTATGGTTACACAGGCGCAATTGCTTCTTGAATCCAGGCCACTGTATATACTATTAGAGGGTGAATCTGGTAAATTTCAGATATCATTATTAGAAATAATAGAAAACTTCTTGGTCAAAGGAATTTTCGGACCGTTAATGTGGTTTTCGTTCAGAAATTACATTTATTTTAAAACTGAATGTTAAGCAAGTGAAATTTTCAAACCACATTCTTTCATTCAGCGAATGTGCAAAGATTTTTCGTATTAATATTCTCATCTGAAAATGTATCTGTGTGGCCAGCATAAGGCTCGGTACACACCTATGCAGTTTGTTTTTGATTTGTTTCTGCAGTGTGTTTTGCTGTGCGTTTTTGATTTTTTGCACAGGTGATTTATCGATTATGAAAATCGTAGACGATGATTAGTTGTCGATTAATTGATTAGTTGTTTTAGCCCTACACTAGAAATCACAATTAACCCCTTAATCGCCCCCTAGTGTTAACCCCTTCCCCGCCAGTGACATTTTTACAGTAATCAGTGCAAAAAACGCTTTGTCCATAATTCCAAAAGACATGTTTGCCGCAAAAACCACACTGCACATCAGCAAAAAAACACCATACCATACCCAGGCCTCAGCTCCATGCCTGTATAGACACACAGAGCTGGGACTCTGCTCGGGTGCCCCCATAGCAAGCTGCTTGTTGTGGGGGCACTGAACAGGAAGGAGGGACCAGGAGAGCTGAAGTAGGACCTGAGAAGAGGGGCATCTGGGCCTCTCTGTGCAAAACCATTACAACACAGAGGAGGTAAGTATAACATGTTTATTTTTAATAAAAAGAAAAACAAGACTTTAGCATTCATTTAAAATAACTTTTGGGTCTCAGGGAAGGCCTGCTAATTATTACTAATAAGATGGTCAGTGGGAAGAATGCTCCTTACATTTACCGTTGCTTATCTGAGAGACAGAAATTGCTCAAGAACCCCCTAGCAGGCCTAGGCTTCCACAGATCCCTGGTTGAACAAGGCCAATCTAAATGGATGCATTTGTTCTTTAAAATACTAGTACAAAAAAAAGTAGCAGTGAAAAAAAGCTATCCTATATCACCTCTCGGGGATACTGGATACCCCCCGATAGCCGTGATCTTCCAACGCTGCAGAAGTTAATAGTAGCAACTGCTCACCTTCCTCTTCCTGCCTCCTTGGCCATTCAGAAAACTCCTATTATTCTTCTCCCAGAATGCAACTCGTTCTGTGAATGGAGGAGGGCAGATTAATGACAGGATCTTCTCTGCCCATTCACAGAATGCATTGTGGGAGAAGAAGAATTGGAGTTTTGTGAATTGCCATAGGGGCAGTAAGAGGGAGGACGAGCAGTGTGAGTCCTCCACAATTGCATCCTCGGCTATTTATTCCTGCGGCCACTGAACGTTTCAGCTCTGGGGGGTCTCCAGCATCACTGAAAAGATTACTACAGTATTTAGAGCAGGCATACACATCATTAGAGCATCTGGTTGATCTATGTGGTGTTAGGGTTGCCACCTGTCCAGGATTCACCTGGACAGTCTGGGTTTTGAATCATGTGTCTGGGTTTCAGTCCACCTGAAACCCAGACACATTATTCAGACAGGAATGTGTCTCGGGACAGGGCCTGACAGGAGGGTGAGGGGGCACGATGTTTGTTGCATTCCTATTCTCTTTGGAGTGCCCAAAGGTGTCCCAGGTCTGTTTACAATATAAAGAAAGAAAATAATTTGCTGTCCGCCACTAAAGTGTTTGGGTTTGGTTTGAAGAAAAGGTGGCAACCCTATGTTGTGTGTGCCCCCGAATTTTGCCATTGTGATTGTTTCATGGAGTGAGGCATTCTCCTGGAGGGGCTGGCACCCACTATGGGAGGAGCCCCAACGAAAGGACGAATGGGAGGCGTTTGAGCGGCACTAATTTTTGCATGTGATTGGAGGTACATTGTTGCATTGGTTCGGAACTCCCCAAAAAATGTTATTCAGCTTTAACAACTAATTAGAAGAACTAGAAGAGTATGCCTGTTGAGCCGTTTATTTTCACTTTTACATTACAAAAACTTTTACATTATATAAATAAAAAAATTAATGGTGTCCCTTTTTTAATCTACATTATAAAAAGTAGGAAAGCAAAGTAAATGCACAATGCCATTGGGGTAGATCCACAAAGAAATTACGCCGGCGTATCTACTGATACGCCGGCGTAATTTCAAAATTCCCGCGTCATATCTTTGTTTTGAATCCTCAAAACAAGATACGACGGCATCTCGGCTAGATCCGACAGGCGTACGTCTTAGTACGCCTTCGGATCTTAGATGCAGTTTTTCGGCGTCCGCTAGGTGGTGTTTCCGCGTCGAGTATGCAAATTGGCTATTTCCGACGATCCACGAACCGTCGCATTTTTTTTACGTCGTTTCCGTTCGGCTTTTTCCGGCGTATAGTTAAAGCTGCTATATGGTGGCGTACTCAATGTTAAGTATGGCCGTCGTTCCCGTGTCTAATTTTGAAAATTTCATGTTGTTTGCGTAAGTTGTCCGTGAATGGGGCTGGACGCCATTTAGGGACGGCGCATGCGCAGTTCGTTCAGCGTGGGGACGCGCTTAATTTAAATGAAACACGACCCCTACCCGCCACATTTAAATTACGCGCCCTTACGACGCGAGAGATACACTACGCCGCCGTAACTTACGGCGCAAATTCGTTGTGGATTCAAACAAAAGCCAAGTAAGTTACGGCGGCGTAACGTATCTTAGGGCCCTTTCACGCGTACGGACCGTATGTCCGCATTTTCATCTGTCCGTTTGCGGATGAAAACGGGACATACATGGGTCCCTATGTGATTACGGGTGTCAGCGGATGAACATCCGCTGACACCCGTAATGTGTCCGCCTCTGCAAAGATCCGCATTTGCGGACGGAAGAAATCCTATTTTTCTTCCGTCTGCCGGATCGGATGGGGAGAGCGGAGGAAACACAGGGCGGTCCCTGCACAGTGTGCGGGGACCGCCCTGTCAGCTGCCAGCTCAGCGGGGATTTTACGGAGGATCCCCGCTGAGCTTTGCGGACACACGGAGTGGATCGTTACTGATCCGCTCCGTGTGAAAGGGCCCTAAGATACGCTGCGCCGGTGCAAATCTTTGTGGATCTGCCCCATTGTGTTTTACAATTCTGTGGGTAATATGGGAGCTCCCCTTTGAATGACTTCAGTTGAACATTAATGATACTTGGATGGAAATAACCACCACTGCTATAATCATCAAACATACAGCTGACTTTGATTATATTTTTTGTATGTTTATTGATTGGTCAGCCTTTATTCTTCCATCCTGACTAGTAGTGATGTTTCAGTGCTGTATTTATGTGAGCATTGCCCCTATACATTAATATGAATTGGAAAAACCTTTACATTGTCCATCATCTTGGAAAGAAAATCATTATCCATTGAAATCCGAATGCCGCCATTTGTCTTTACGGATTGATTGTTGTCAGTGCAATCTAATATGTATTAGTACTTTACTGGTCATATGTCAGTGGTGTATTAAGTACCGGTACATTAAATGGAGCAGTTATAATGGTGACTTGGTACAAACCCTGTATATATTTTTCAGTACATACCTCCATTTGGTATTTTGCATGTCAGGAAAAAGCTAATGGGATATAGATTGATTAATCATTGTGGTTGTATCAGTCTGACTACATGTGCAATTCATATTGTAAAGGAAGAAAGATGTTTTATGCGCTTCTATTGAGTAGAGAGACAAGCTTACATCATACTAAAATCTGCTGTTATTTAGAAGGAAAGGAGCTTGAAAACGGAATATGTTTTCCCTTGTGGATGGATATGAGGGAAGGTTACCTGGAAATTTTTAATAATGTTACTAAAGTGTAATTAAAACTCAAACTTTTGCACTAAACACTAGTGCGAATTGGATGCAGGTTTTAACCCACATCTAATTCGTATTGCAGGAGATTGTGAGTGGCTCCAATGAAAATTGCACAGTCCTGTGCGTTTTCTGGTCCGTTTCAGGTCTGCATTCAGCCAAAAACCCGGGCTGAAATCGGACCTGAAGCAGTGAATGGAGACGCACCGGACCCCTTGCTGTGAGCCGTGCCATTCCTTAGTGTGAACCCAGCCTTAATGTTTTAGATCAGGGGTGTCCAAACTTTTTTCAAAGAGGGCCAGACTTGATGAAGTGAACATGCATGAGGGCCGACTATTTTGCCTGACACTTTTTGAACCATTAAAATTAAATGCAAATTAAAGCAGAGGTTCACCCTAAAAAACATCTATATACGGTTCACCCTAAAAAACAATTATATACCATTACATCCAGCATACTTCCGACATCTACAGTATGCTGTTTTTTTTTTTTTTTTTTTTTTTTTTTGCTGTACATACCGTCTTTTATAGTTCTTAAGAGTAGGCGTTCCTATGAAGAGGCGTAGATGATTGACGTGTGGATAAGGCGCGTCACGCGTTCCGAAAATAGCCGAACTGGGAATCGGCTCTATAAAAAAAAATACCAGCATACTGTAGATGTCGGAAGTATGCTGGATGTAATGGTATATAACTGTTTTAGGGTGAACCTCTGCTTTAACTAATACACTGCCCTACAAGAATTCTCTTGCCTTTGTGGCTGTGTGTGGTGAAGAGTCTAAGGATGAGCTTGGGCGTGTTATTTGGATATACCATATTTATCAGCGTTTAACGCACACCTTCATTTGTGTGTTAACAGATTATATACAGGAGAATCTCCTGTTTACTCGGCGGCCTCTTTAATACAAAGTCCCACCTCCTATGATAGAACAGTCGCCCAATGCGAGTCCAGGAGACGGGACTTCCTATTACAGAGTCTGCCAAGTAAACCGAAGATTCTCCTGTATGTAATCTGATGGCACTCATCCCGTCCCCTCCGAGGAACGATAAATACATGGGACAGCAGACGGGAAATAACCCTTAATACTTTAAAATAAATAAACGACAGCAGACAACTGTTGGATGTTAAAGGCCGCGGTTGTTTAATATTGGTTTCAAATTATTGTTAATAAATACTTTTAACAAATTTTCATAAATAAACAAGCATTCAAATAAGCCTTAAAGCTAGCCTAGCCACTACGGCTCAGGCTGCCAATACAACTACACAGCTTCAAACCAAAACAATAGCATAAGCTAATAAATAATAATAATTTTATTTATAAATAACATAAATTAATAAATATAACATATAGCTAGTGCCCCTTTGTTGCTGTAAAATCTTTATTTTTATTTATTTTTTTTAAACAAAGTTGACACTACCACATAATAAACACCGCGACAAAATATCATAAAAAAGGGGTGGGAGGGGAAGAACACCACAGCTCCTAAGTCTTCTGAGGCGAATGCGCCTGAGCTAGCGGAACCCCGGTTTAAATAGCCCAAAACCGGGCTGGTTCCGACTAGTTCAAACTGGGTTTTCCTGGGCTTTCTACCCCAGCACCTAAAGGTCATCTGTAGGGCAATGAGCTTGCCAAATTCCCCCACAGTGAGAGGTCATCTGTAGGGCAAATGAGCCTGCCAATTTCCCCTGAGGGAGCATAAGGCTCCCCTGGGGAACCTGAAACTGTTTAACCTGTCGCTTTCCCATGAGGAAAAGGGGGGCTAGAAACTGCCTTCCCCCTTTTCCTGTCATTCTATATCTTTTGTGCCCCCAACGAATCCCAGAGCGCTCTGGGATTTGTTGGGGGGCCACCAAAGATATACTGTATGAGCACAACTGTATATATCCAAATTACCAGTGGGGCCGTATAAAACTGGACCACGGGTCACACGTGCCGGACTTTGAACCTGTCTGTATTAGATAGAGAGGCGAGGTGTTGGAACTCAATCAGATTTTTATTACTGTCTGTCTTAAAGCGGGATTTTGCCCAAAAGAAGAAGTTCTGCTGCTTTTCTGCCTCCCCCACTATTGTTTTTTATTGGGGTACCTGGTTTTGACAGGTACCCACTCCCACTTACAGTAGGATGGCCACGGCGGATCCACTGGAAGTTCTCCTCCTTGGCGCACATCACGGGTCCCATAAGTAGTTGCTGTAGTTTTAGTAAATCACCCCCTGACCTCTTCCTACTTCCTGCTGTTTTTCTGGGTCAGGAAGTGAAGGGGAATCTCCACTTTCTTCTACACTTTAGTGTAAAGCCAAAAGATTTTGCTTTTTTTTTCCCCCATTTTGGCAAGGAGTAATGAGAAGTTAAATCCATGCTCAGTATTTCTTGCTGTACATGTCCCTGTTGAGGAGATGGACTCTTTCTATTTGTCCTGGTGACCATTGTCCACTGAAAGGCATGGAACATCCAAAATGTTTGTTTGACACCAGAATCAAAATAGAGGGGAAGACTTCCAATGGGGACCCCTGTTCCTTTGCGCAGGGATTTCCTTCACTTTGAAGATTTTTCCTCTAACTTATTGTTGTGCCTGCAGAACAGGAAATGAGGGGAAATCTCCCCAATGTCACAATGAAAACCTGGCAGGTGTTCTAACCCCCCTCCACTCTACATTCTTGTGTTTTCTGTGCCAGTTAGGGAGAGATCCCATCACTTCCTGTACTTGGTACACTTGTTACTGGGACAGGAAGCGAGGTTAAATCTTGCCAGATGGAAGACCGGTAATAATACCACGGCTGGGCATTTAACAATCGCGTACAGGTAAGTGTTTGTGCCCAACCGTGCCATTCTGCCGACGTATATCGGCGTTAGGCGGTCCTTAAGTGGTTAACTTAGACGTGATGGCTGCATTAGTTTCCTTTTTTAGGCTTTTCTTTTTTTTAGATTTGCATCTGGCGATCCAGCCAGTAAGTCCATTGTTTTTGACATGCACAAGCTAGCTCTCCAGCAGAATGTATCAGTTTAGACAAACCACTTAACACTGGCAGGGTTGATTTAAAATGATCAGCTTTTATTTATTCATGTAAAACCTTTTTTTCCAAAAGGGGGAAAAAGTGTTTGCTGTAACTGATAATAAAGCGTGAGCAGCAGTTTGGCTTCAATTTGTTAGTTTTAGCTAAATCTGCCAATACATTTAACACTACTATCCCCACAGACTGACCGTGCTGCTGTCTGCTGTGCCTCCTGTACTCATCCCTCCTAGAGTTGTGTCTCGTTAATACAGGAGGTGTGCTACCTTCCAGATTACCAGATGAAAACAGAGAGGCAAAAAAAGTCAAAGAAAAAAAAACTAATGCAGCCATTAGATTAGTAAGCTGCAATTCATGTCACAAACCCAACCAGGATGGGACTTTTGGAGGAGACTAGGGGCTAGCCTCCTACCCGCTGATTATGGTACATGGAGGAGACCAAGGATTTTGTTGGCTTCTCTCGGTCAGAGCATGGAAAAGAGCCCTATTTAGCCTCTAATCCTATGGAGAGAGAAGATCATTCTCTGATGAGGCTTGGATTAATTCTCTGAATAAAGACAATAAAGCTTCCCTTCTGGAGTGGAGGGAAATTATGTATTATTACAGCTATGTATAGGTAAATGGTCAGAGGACTTATGGTGGCCTTCCTGAAGACTGAGTTTAAGATATTTATCAACAATATCCCTTAAGAAATCTATGAAGATAAATTAATTCCACTTTTTCAGACTGCTGGAATGTTGTATGAATTTTTTCTTATGATGACTTTTGTAGTGGACAGATTACACCAGTGAACGCCAAACATAAGGCAGACAGTTTGTTGTAATGTACTTTGTGTATCTGGGATAGTGCCGAACTGACAAGGCTTGTCTAGGCGACTAGCTATTTATTAGCTTAGGCCCGGATTCTCGTACGAGTTACGCCGGCGTATCTCTAGATACGCCGTCGTAACTCTGAGTCCGAGCCGTCGTATCTATGCGCCTGATTCTTAGAATCAGTTACGCATAGATTTGTATTAGATCCGACCGGCGTAAGTCTCTTACGCCGTCATATCTTAACTGCATATTTACGCTGGCCGCTAGGGGCGTGTACGCTGATTTACTCCTAGAAATATGTAAATCAGCTAGATACGCGAATTCACGAACGTACGCCCGGCCGACGCAGTACAGATACGTCGTTTACGTTAGGCGTTTCCCGGCGTAAAGTTACCCCTGCTATATGAGGCGTAGATGCGGCGTACCAATGTTAAGTATGGACGTCGTTCCCGTGTCGAATTTTGAAAATTTTACGTCGTTTGCGTTAGTCATTCGCGAATAGGCCTGGGCGTCATTTACGTTCACGTCAAAAGCATTGGCTTCTTGCGGGTTAATTTGGAGCATGCACACTGGGATACTTTCACGGACTGCGCATGCGCCGTTCGTAAAAAGCGTCATTTACGTGGGGTCACAGTAAATTTACATAACACACGCCCACATCTAACACATTTGAATTAGGCGGGCTTACGCCGGCCTATTTACGATACGCCGCCGCAACTTTGGTTTGAGAATACGGCACTTGCCTGTCAAAGTTGCGGAGGCGTAGCGTAAATAGGATACGTTACGCCCGCACAAAGATACGCCATTCTTAGTGAATCCGGGCCTTAGTGTCTAAATAGATTACTGTTTGTTAGCTGTTCATTTGATGTACTGATGATTAGATTGCTGTTTTACAGTTTGCATTGTTTAGGACAATGTGATCAAGCTCTTACCTGATTTTGTGTGGTATATATTCTGTGTGAATTTATAATAAAGTCAGTCCCAGTTTGCACCCAAGCTAGTGTCATCTAGTTCTTGGGTGCAATATTCAGATATAATACCTGGTTTCTAATTCTAGAGTGGAGGAAGCTGTATCTTGATGCGGAAACCTAGCCTGGGTGCCAGGCGGTCCATCACAATTACATTTTTGGGTTTAATACCGCTTAAGCACCCACCTAGACTAGCATAGTTGTCACCACATACAAACAAGAACTGCTTTCTTCATACTGAAGATTTTGTTTCTACAAGCTGAAGGAACTGTCAGGCACCTTATGATGGCTGCCATGATATTGGCAAACTTTTTGGATCAGATTTAAATTTTGAGTGGTATGTTTTGCTAAAGCACTGTATATCATCAACAATTACATTTTTTAACCACTTAAGCCCCAGACCAATATGCTGCTAAATGCCCAAAGGCGTTTTTACAATTCGGCACTGCGTCGCTGTAACAGACAATTGCGCGGTTGTGCGACGTGGCTCCCAAACAAAATTGGCGTCCTTTTTTCCCCACAAATAGAGCTTTCTTTTGGTGGTATTTGATCACCTCTGCGGTTTTTATTTTTTGCGCTATAAACAAAAATAGAGCGACAATTTTGAAAAAAATTAAATATTTTTTACTTTTTGCTATAATAAATATCCCCCAAAAACATATATAATTTTTTTTCCCTCAGTTTAGGCCGATACGTATTCTTCTACCTATTTTTGGTAAAAAAAATCGCAATAAGCGTTTATCGATTGGTTTGTGCAAAATTTATAGCGTTTACAAAAACGGGGATAGTTTTATTGCATTTTTATAAAAAGAATTTTTTTTACTACTAATGGCGGCGATCAGCGATTTTTTTCGTGACTGCGACATTATGGCGGACACTTCGGACAATTTTGACACATTTTTGGGACCATTGTCATTTTCACAGCAAAAAATGCATTTAAATTGCATTGTTTATTGTGAAAATGACAGTTGCAGTTTGGGAGTTAAACACAGGGGGCGCTGTAGGATTTAGTGTTCACCTAGTATGTGTTTACAACTGTAGGGGGGTGTGGCTGTAGGACTGACGTCATCGATCGAGTCTCCCTATAAAAGGGATGACTCGATCGATACGCCGCCACAGTGAAGCATGGGGAAGCCGTGTTTACATACGGCTCTCCCCGTTCTTCAGCTCCGGGGAGCGATCGCAACGGAGCGGCTATAAACGAATAGCCGCGCCGTCGTCCCGGATCGCTCCCAGAGGGAATCCGACCGCCGCATGTAGCGGGGGGGGGGGGGGGGGTCCCGATCGGACCCCCGACCCGCGGGAAGGCAGGGACGTACAGGTACGCCAATGTGCCTGTACGTGCCATTCTGCCGACGTATATCTACATGCGGCGGTCGGGAAGCGGTTAAATTGCATTGTTTATTGTGAAAATGACAGTTGCAGTTTGGGAGTTAACCACAGGGGGAGCTGTAGGAGTTGGGGTTCACCTAGTGTGTGTTTACAACTGTAGGGGGGTGTGGCTGTAGGACTGACATCATCGATTGAGTCTCCCTATAAAAAGGATCACTCGATCGATACGCCGCCACAGTGAAGCACGGGGAAGCCGTGTTTACATACGGCTCTCCCCGTTCTTCAGCTCCAGGGAGCGATCGCGACGGAGCGGCTATAAACGAATAGCCGCGCCGTCATCCCGGATCGCTCCCCGCGGGAATCTGCCCGCCGCACGCAGCGGGGGGGTCCCGATTGGACCCCCCACCCGCTAGAAGGCAAGGACGTATATATACGCCCTTCTGCCTGTCCGTGCCATTTTGCGGACGTAAATAGTCGTGCGGTGGGCGTTAAGTGGTTAAATTAAGTAAAATATTGGTTTTACATTTTATCCTCTGTTGCACATCAGTACTGCTGATCCCCTGCAGCCACGTTCTGTCTACACACCAGTGGTGGCTAGTGCTCAATTTTATTTTTTTGTGGGTGGGGGGGGGACGCAAACAAACTGTAAAAAAAACTCAATTGCAGCCACTGTGCCCATCAAGCGCAGCCACTTTGCCCAGCATGGTGCCCGCTGTTCACATGTTTGGGCGCCTTTTAGAGCCTATGACTCTAATCAGGCGCTTCCAAAAAACACCCCCGCCACTGTAATTCAGGTGCCTGGTGCCGAAAAGGGGCCGGACACCTGAATTGGAGGTGTCAGCAGCGACCATAGATAGGTTCATGCATTGCATGAACCTATCTATGGTAAAAGAACGGTGCCAGAAGAGAGGGGGCTGCACCCATGCGCCCCTTATGGACGCAACGCCGCTGCTACACACACACACACTCCAGCAATTGTGCATGACGTTTTGCAGGGTATGGGGGAGTTCTTGATGGTCACCATGTGTATTGAAAGACTTTTGTGACATACTGTATGTGATCTCCCGCACACAGGGGGGTGTATTTACTTTTGTGAGATGCTGTATATATTTTTTGTGGTCTATAAGTGGTTACATCACACATGGCGTATGCTTGTATTCGAAAATTTTATGTAAATCTAGACCGTTGAGGGGGTGTAATATTCTCGCTGGGTGGAGTATGCGATCCCCTTACTTTAAATTTCGCCCCAATCGAGGCGTGGTTTTGCCGTGATTGTCGCCTGACAAATCGCAGGACTGCTTTTGGGAATCAGGTGTCCCGTCATTTTGTTTGTGTGATTTGTCGGGTGACAATATTGTCCCGTGATTGGGGTGCCATTGAAAGTAATGGGATCACAAGCATGTCACACGTTTTGCGGTAATTCGGGAAATTGCAGTAATTCCGCGATCCGGAACGCCTAGGTGTGTTTGCAAGCTAAGCGTCTTCTATCAGTTGCTGGGTTCTCCTTTTTATAGATTCTGGGGGAGCATTTTCTTCCTCAAACATTCCACACATTCTCTTCATTCCTTATTCCACCGCTAATATATACTCTGCATTGACCTTGTATTTTTCTCTGAGGGCTCCAAGTATTGGAGATGGCGTTGGCCAGGAATCGAACCCGGGTCTGCTGCTTGGAAGGCAGCTATGCTCACCACTGCACCACCAACGCAAAAGTAGCATGTCTTTGTGGTGTGGGAGTAAAACCGGAGTACCCGGAGGAAACCCACGCAAGCACAGGGAGAACATGCAAACTCCATGCAGATGGTGTCCTGGTCAGAATCTGAAATAAAGACCCTAGGGCTGCAAGGCTAACCCCTAAGCCTCTGTGCTGCCCATTTGCGGCCTCTGTTCTCTAAGGCCCGCCCCCGCTGAGCGGGGTAAATCACTTATGTACACTCAAAGTGCCTTCAGAAGAAATCCAAACTTATCCTAAACTACAATCTATAACACTCCTATAATAAAATGCACCCAAATAACAATAAACAGGGGTACAGTGGTCCCAAAATTAGCAACACAATGGAGCTAAATATTCCATTCACCCTTAGGCATCATTCACACAGGGGTATTAATTCGTACCCCATGGAGGGCCATGTTTACCGGAATGGGGATGCACAGGTGTTCCCAGCATCCCGTGTAGGCAGTCCCATTGCTGTCAACTGTGGTGCAGTGACTGTACCCAATGTGACATCTGTGTGGGTGCCGGTGCATGGCCCCGAACGCACCCAGGGTGCGTCTGCGCAACTGCACCCACATGGATGTCCTTTTTGGGGTTAATGCAGCCCCCACACAGGGTACAGATTCATACACCCTGTGTGAGTGAGGCCTTGGACTCCTCCATGAAGAACCTCACTGGCGGGAAGAGTTCCCATTTCTCCAGCAGCGAAACCCTGAAGAAAACTGGAAAGACTTCTCTGACCTCTGAAGACAAAAAGTTCCAACCTCCACTCATAGCCAGTCCAACACACACCTTAAAAATATACCGGCCTTCAACCTCCCCTTATAGCCGGTCCAACACATGCCTCAAAAACATACCGGACTCAAACCTCCCTCTATAGCCGGTCCAACACACGCCTCAAAAACATACTGGCCTCCAAACTTCACACCATAATCAATTACTTTATGTCGATGGACAATACATAGATCAAACATATCACCTGTAAAAAGGTGCTTGAGATGTTGGTGGTAAACAGCCTGCTAGGCCCGGGGGGAACCAAACCAAGTCCTCCAAAAGCTGCCTCATATCCAAAAGTTGCCAAGAGTGTTAATGTAGACATTATGCTTTAAGGTTAATCAAAAATATCACATTCTAAAGGGAAAGATTGAACAAGGGGAGGGGGAGTATGGAAGAGGCAGAGAGGGAGGAAAGTAGGGGGTTGAAAGGTTGCGAGTAATGTAGGGGTTCCTCCAACCTTCCCTTCTCCCCTCTTTCCTCCCTCTCTTCCATACTCCCCTTTTGTTCTACCTTTCCCTTTAGAGTGTTATATTTTTGATTAACCTTAAAGGGTCACTAAAGAAAAAAAAAAATTTGCCTAAAATTAATGTCTGCAAGGTAGACAGACAGAATAGTATAATGATTCTGTTAAAAAACTATTGCATTCCTATTAAATTCCTCCATCTATATCACCTCCGGCATTCTAGTTTCTGTTCTCTCATTCACTTCCTGGTTTGCGGCGTTCGTTCATGTAAGAACTACATTTCCCAGTATGCATTGCGGCACGCCCAGTAAGTCACACCTCCTTGAAGTCTCCAACAAGTAGAGAGCGTCCTGCCGCACAGATGTAGTTCCCAGGAGGGGGTGAGCACGTCACTGACCACCGCAGTAAAGCTTCCCATCACGGTGGTCAGTAAAATCACACAAGCAGGAAGTGAACAGAACAGAGAAGAAATAGAGCAACTTCTGAGCAAAAACGAACAATGAGGAAGTGAAAAGAGGAATGTCTCCAGGTAAAGGATGCTTATTATGAAAAAAAAAAAATTCCTTTACAACCCCTTTAAAGCTTAATGTCTAAATTGACACTCTTGGCAACTTTTGGAGGGCTTGGTTCGATTCCCCTTGGGCCTAGCAGGCTGTTTACCACCCAACATCTCAGACACTATTTTTACAGGTGATTACCATATTTTTCGCACCATAAGACGCACCCCCCCCCCCAAAAATGGGGGAAAGTGTCCCTGCGTCTTATAGTGCGAATACTGACCAGGCACTCCCCCACCCAAACCCCCCCCCCATCGCCGCCGTCATGTCAGAATCCCTCTCTCCTTCTCTGTGAAGGAGAGAGGACAGGATGTGAGGCGCATCCTAGCAGGGGCATACCAAGAGGGAGTGGGGGAGATGTTTTGCCCCGGGTGTCAAAAACATGGGGGGTGTCAGTAGCAGTGCTATGGGGTTGCGCTCTGCACCCAGGTCGGGTGTCACCCGCCAGAGGTGACACCATCCCGAAGGCAGTGAGAGCCTTTGCTGTTTTTTTGTGTTTTTTTCAGCCAAACCCCCCCCCCCTTTTCGGCACCGTGGTCTAGTCCTGTGTGACTTCCTGCTCCTTCCCCTGCAGCTGCTGCTGTAAACTATGTCCCCAGTCCTCATTTCTAGCTGCTTCCTGCCTGGGTACCTCTGAGGCTGAGAGCCAGCCAGCCAGCCAGAGGGGATTATAATGGCAGTGTCCTCCACTGCCTCAGGTGAGCTGTTGATAAGGGGGTGGGAGGTGTGAGCTGGGATGGTATCCATTGCTCATCACCTGAGCTAATGTGATTGAAGAGGCTTAAGGGGTGTTTGTGTCTGCCCTGCCACCCTCAGCTGATCTGGGAAGGGGGGGGAGAGGTTGCTGTGTCCACCACCAGATATAGTGTAGCTGAGCCGATTTGATAGGTGGGGTGGTATTGCTGTGTGTCCACCACCCACCTATAGTAGTAGTATAATATACAATATTTTAGTACACCATTTGGTTCAGAATATTTTTTTTCCTGTTTTTCTTCTAAAAAACCTAGGTGCGTCTTATGGTCAGGTGCGTCTTATGGAGCGAAAAATACGGTATGTTTGGGCAATGTATTGTCGAACCTTAAAGCTTCTGCAGAAGGGTAAATAGAGGGCTGACGGGAAGACCCTCCGGTTACTGGAGTGGCAGTCGCCACCAGTGTAGGGACCTGTGTTGGTACAGCCGTACCTGGTCCCTGGGAGGGTCCCTCAAACTTTTTGTTGAGCCGCCTTCTAGGAACAGACAATTGTCTTGTTTGTCCAGCTACATTAATAGTTGGTGATTCAGAAGCTGCAGAAAGGGAAATAGAGGGCTGATGGGAAGATCCTGTGGTTACTGGAGTGGCAACCGCCACCAATGTAGGGACCTGTGTTGATACAGCCGTACCTGGCCCCTGGGAGGGTCCCTCCAAACTTTTTGTTGAGCCGCCTTCTAGGTACAGTCAATTGTCTTGTTTGTCCAACGAAATTGATAGTTGGTGATTCAGAAGCTGCTTATAAGAATCTTTCAGGCGATTGATGACATAGTGGATTCCTGTCATGATAGCTTGAAATGAAGATCCTCTCCCTCATATTCACTAGCAAATCGTCCTCTTCTCATTACTTAGTTTAAATTTTCTTCCAACATTTTGGCCATCTTCAATCCCAAGAAAGCTGCACCCCTCCCATTTAAGTGCAATCCGTCACTACTATAAAGATGGTAACGGCCTTAAAAGTCAGTCCAGTTCGCCATGAAGCCGAACCCCTCCTCCCTGCACCAGTTTCTCAGCCACTTGTTAAGTACCATAAGCTCTTGCTGTCTCTGTGGTGTGGCTCGAGGTATAGGCAGTATTTCAGAAAATATTGCCTTGGGGGACCTTTTCTTCAATATGGCCCCCAAGTCCCTGAAATCATTTTGTAGGGCGCTCCATCTTTCTCTAACTTTGTCATTGGTACCCAGCTGTAGATACCATGACAGCTGGGTCCTCTCCAGCGCCATCCAATAATCTGTCAATGCAATCTGCAATGTTCCGAACCCGAGCACCCGGTAAACAACATACTGTTTGGTGATAATGGTCTTTGTGACAGATTGCCCTCTGTATTCTTCCAATAACTGAATCCCCTACCACTAGTATGTGCCTATCCTTTCTGGTAACCTTGCCCCCATCTTCGTTACATGCTGGGGGAGTCTCTGTGTGAAAGTCACATGCTGGTAAATTCTTTACGCGATTGTGACATTCTGCAGGGGTCTCATTGTAAACATCACATTCTAGAGGAGACTCATTGTGATCGCAAAATTCTGGAGTAGTCTCATTGTGAATGTCACATTCTTGAGGGGTCTCATTATGAACATCACATTCTGGAGGAGACTGGTTGTGAACCTCACATTCTGGAGTAGTCTCATTGTGAACCTCACATTCTGGAGTAGTCTCATTGTGAACCTCACATTCTGGAGTAGTCTCATTGTGAACCTCACATTCTGGAGTAGACTCATTGTGAACCTCACATTCTGGAGGAGACTCATTGTGAACCTCACATTCTGGAGGTGACTCGTGAATGTCACATTCGGGAGGAGTCTCATTCGGAACATCACATTCTGCCAGAGTCCCAGTGGTAACGCCACAATCTGCTGAAGTATTAGTGGGAAAGTTACATTCTGCCCGAGTCTCAACAGAATCGTTGCACGCTGAAGGAGTCTTGATGTGAATGACACGTGGTTGATTTAAAGAAATTCCCAACTTTTGGGCTATTTTCTTTGCCAACAGAGCTGCACCCTGTTCATTTAAGTGCGGTCCATCCCTGCTGTAGAGCAAGTGACCAATTGAAAAGTCAGTCCAGGTCTCCATGAAGCCAAACCCCTACTTCCTGCACCAGTTTTTCAGCCACCTGCTAAGCTCCCTAAACTCCTGCTGTCTCCTTGGTGTGGCTCGAGGTACAGGCAGTATTTCTGAAAATGCTGCCTTGGAGGTTATTTTCTTCAGTATAGCTCCTAAGCTCCTGAAATCATTTTGTGGGGCGCTCCATTTTCTTCTAATGTTGCCATTGGTTCCAATATGTACCATGACAGCTGGGTCCTCCCCAGCTGCATCCAACAATTCGTCCATCCGATCTGCAATGTCCCGAACTCGTGCGACCGGGAAACAATATACTGTTCGTCGATCACGGTCATTCTGACAGATTGCCCTCTCTATCCCTCTAATAACAGAATCCCCTACCTTTTCTGTAAGTTTGCCCTCATCTTCATGGGAGGAGATATTCCAATGGCTGCCCTGTTGTTTTTTTGGTGGGTTCCCAACATGTACATCACATTGTGCTGGAGTCTTAACATGAACCTCACATGCTGGTGAAGCCTCCGTGTGAACCTCACATGCTGGTGAAGCCTCCGTGTGAACCTCACATGCTGGTGAAGCCTCCGTGTGAACCTCACATGCTGGTGAAGCCTCCGTGTGAACCTCACATGCTGGTGAAGCCTCAATGTAGCGTTTATATTCTGTGTCGCTCACTGGGGCAATCCTGCCTTGTGAGCTGTCTCTGCAGTAAATACTGCGTATATCTGCAATAAAAAAAGAAGTGGTAGAAATTGAGGTACGGCGCAAAACCAATATATGTGAAAATTTTGGTAATGTTGCCAAAAATAAAAAATTAATACAAAGTGTTAACCAAAAAGCAGAAAGCAAACCACAACATAACGTGATTAGTTATAAGTAATGTATGTATACCAAAAACAAAATTTGTGAAATAGCAATCTGTTAATGACCAAACGTATATAAATAAGGATCCAAAGATGTGACATTAACACAAATAAGGTATAGGTGAATAAAAATTTCCATAAAACAGTCCCAAGTGTAATAAGAGTGAGAAATTAATCCAAAAATCTTCTTATAGTGGGTGTTGTAATATTAGGGATTAAACCTCCTTCCACCAAGTGAGCACCCGAGTGAGAGAGATGTAGTCTCCTTACCAGACACTAAGACCACAAAGAGGCGGTGAGACCAGGCACAGGGTTTTTAAATTCTCCCAATAGACTATATGCTGGAGCTGGTTCAAATGTGTTCAATCAGACGCTGATGGGGATCTCCGGTAAAAACACAAAAAAAAGCCCATACTGCGACACAATATTTTAATTAAAAATGGTAATGCACTTACAGAAAGTTGATGCAATGCAGGCCCGATAAGGTAAATCGTATGCGGTGTGCAAACAAAATCTCGGCGTCCCCTCTTGTTCCTTCTCCTGTATCAGTCTGTTCCGGAGAGCGTGATGATATCAGGACGCAGGCCACACCTACGCGTTTCGTCATATGTTGACGTCGTCTGGGATTGGCTACTCTTATAAAAAAAAAAAAAGAATCAGGTTTAGCACATATAATATCTATATACGTGTTGTTTTTTTTTTTTCTTTTTTTTTTTTTTTTTTTTTAACCTCAAATTATACAGAGAAAAGTTCAAAATTCCAATGCCAGGGACAATAAATAAACCCAACATGACAGGGACACATGGATCACTAATGGTTGCCTGGCAGTTATGCCGACCCACTAAAATTAATGAAGTCAGAAAGGGAACTGATTATTCATTTTCATGTGCGGGGGAGTAATCTGCAGTGCTTCTGTTTCTTATTAATAAACACCCAGCCTCTATGGGGAGGGGGGGTGACCTCTAATCAATATCTATTTCCATTCTTATACATGTGTAACTTTGGACTCCAATAAAGATGTTTTTATAACAAAATATATGGTCACCAGTCATCTCTATGACCGTCGGAGGCCCGGGCGCGATGTAATGACATCACGCCCGGTACCCGGAAGTAAACAAAGCCGCAATCGCGGCTGTCGGCATGTGATCTGTGATTTTCTTTCACCGATTTTATTCTTGTAAGCCTGGAGGAGCCATAAAGAGGACCTGTCACACTGATTCCTATTACAAGGGATGTTTACATTCCTTGTAATAGGAATAAAAGTGATAAAAAAATATGTAAAAAAAAGTGTAAAAATAAAAAAAATTAAGTAAAATAAAAATAAAATTAAAAACTATTTTTTTTCAAAACGCCCCTGTCCCCGTTATCTCGCGCGCAAAAGCGAACATGCATACAAGTCCCGCCCACATATGTAAACGCCATTCAAACCCCACATGTGAGGTATCGTCGAGTGCGTTAGAGCGTGTGCAACAATTCTAGCACTAGACCTCCTCTGTAACTCGAAAATAGTAACCTGTAAAAAATTGAGATTTTTAAGTCCCAAAGTTTGGCGCCATTCCATGAGTGTGAGCAATTTTAAAGCGTGACATGTTGGGTATCTATTTACTCGGCGTAACATCATCTTTCACATTTACAAAAAAATTGGGCTAACTTTACTGTTTCGTTATTTTTTAATTCATGAAACCGTTTTTTTTTTCCCAAAAAAAGGTGTTTGAAAAATGATTGCGCAAATACCGTGCGAGAAAACGAGAAAAAAAAGTTGCAATGACGGCAGTTTTATTCCCTAGGGTGTCTGCTAAAAAAAAAAATATATAATGTTTGGGGGTTCTGATTAATTTTCTAGCAAAAAAAATTGTGATTTTTTTACATGAAGGAGAGAAGTGCCAAAATAGTCCCTGTGGACAAGTGGTTAAGAAGATGTTATTGTGAATGAGATTTAACCCTTTCAGTCCCATGGCTGAAATAAAGATCTATATTCTTATGATAACATGTTTTCATTTCTTTTATTTTCTTTTATTTTCTCGTTATTACACCCCAATTATTTCTCTATTTTTAACCCTTACACTATGAAATCATATATATATATATATATATATATATATATATATATATATATATATATATATATAATTTTTAAATTTATAACCCTTTAACTGCCAAACCAATAGTTTTTCCCCCGTCCCCATTTGTTTCATTATAAATAAAGGAAATTCGGTTTATTTTTAGTGTTGAATGGAGCGGAGAGGGATTATTAGAACCTGTCAGGCTTTTTCCTTTAAAAAAAATTGTCTGTTATTTTCTTTGTCATCATGAGTTTTTGAAATCTCTTGATAACCCAAAAATAACAGACGATTTGTCTTAACCACTTGCTTACTGGGCACTTAAAGGGTCACTAAAGGAATTTTTTTTAGCTAAATAGCTTCCTTTACCTTACTGCAGTCCTGGTTTCATGTCCTCATTGTTCGTTTTTTCTCTAATCTTTCTCTGTTCTGAACACTTCCTGGTTGTCTGTTTCCTGATGAAAAAGTGCTGGGAGCTTTCTCTCTGTGGTCACTAATCAAGGAGGTGTGATTACTGTGTGTCTAAAACCCCTCAACACCAATCAGTTTTGTTTTACAAACCATCACTGCCCTGTATTGGCTCTGAGTCTCTGTACATCGGAGAGACAGGAAACGGCATGAAAAAAACGAAACTGAAACTGTAGGTACATTATATGATTGATTTTTATCTATTTTTAATCATTTTTAAAAGGAATCAGTTAACTATTATGTCTCTATACCCTGTAAACAGTTATTTCAGCTAAAAACATTTTTCCTTTACAACTCCTTTAAACCCCCCTCCTGTTCAGACCAATTTTCAGCTTTCTCGCTCTTTGAATGACAATTGCGCAGTCATACAACGCTGTACTCAAATACAATTTTTATCATTTTTTTTTCCCACAAATAGAACTTTCTTTTGGTGGCATTTGATCACGTCTGCGTTCTTTATTTTTTGTTAAAAAAATTAAAGACCGATTTAAAAAAAAAATACAAAACCGTTTTCTATTTACTATTGTTGTGTGTTTTTTTTTTTTTATCTTTAATTTTAATTTTAATTTTAATTTTATTCCGTAAGTTTTTTGGCTCTGCGGAATTTCTGCATACTTGCAGCTATTAAAACCATTCAACTTTTAAAATGTTCAACTATTTCAGCTAATGATGGGACTTCAACTTTTTTTCTACTATTCATACTCTTTAAAATATTAAGCTTTTTAACACTTTTTTTAACATTGAAGTCAATGAGAGTATGTGACAGTTTTTGATGGGGGGCACTTTTTTATGGGGGCACTTTTTGATGGGGCGCACTTTTTGATGGGGCAATAGGATGGGGCACTTTTTCATGTGGCCGGTTTTTGATGGGGCAATAGGATGGGGCCAGTTTTTGATGGGGCAATTTTGATGGTGCAGTTTTTGATGGGGCAGTTTGATGGGGAAATAGGATGGGGCCAGTTTTTGATGGGGCAACAGGATGGGGTACTTTTTGATGGGGCCAGTTTTTGATGGGGCAATAGGATGGGGCCAGTTTTTGATGGGGCCAGTTTTTGATGGGGCAATAGGATGGGGCCAGTTTTTGATAGGGCAATAAGATGGGGGCAATTTTAATGGTGCAGTTTTGATGGGGGCAGTTTTTGATGGGAGCAATTTGATGGTAGTTTGGTGGTGGTAATATGATGGGAGAAATTCGATGGGGGAAATATGATGGAGGCATTTTGATAGGGGCAGTTTTGATGGTAGAAATTTGATGGGGCAATTTTATGGGGCAGCTCCTACAAAGGGTAATTACTTTTAAAAATATGCTAATTAGTGGGAATGCTGATTCTCCCTTCAACTTTTTCTTACGAATTTAAGCTATTCATGCAGTTAGCTTTAGCAATTCAGCATTCCCACGCATTTTCTGCAGGAAATGTATTTTATAGTTAATAATAAGGTTGATTAACTAAAGGCAAATAGGCAGTTCACTTTGCAAAAGAATTTTCCAATAGCTTAGTAAATGAGGTGACACTCTGCTGACTTCCATCTAATCATGTGCAAGCAAAAAAAAAAAGTGTTTTCATTTTCCCTGCATGTGATTGAATACTCTTTGCAAAGTGAATTTTTATGACTTTTACTATGCTATGGGAAAATTCCTTTGTGCAAAGTAAACAGACTATTTACCTTTTAGCAAATCAACCCGACCGTGTTTTAAAGAAAATAAACTCTTTACTACCTTATTTTGAACAGAAAATAATGAAAACCATGCAACATCCAGAGGGTTCAATTTATTCCTTTGCTATTTCCACCTATTCTGAAAACATTCCAGCTGTATCTTGTTAGAATATTGTAATGTACTTTAATCTAGTATAAAGTAATGGGTGCAGATTTTGCTGCTACAGCATAGTTCACACTGTATTTCAATCCGTATTTAAAGTAGACCTTTACCCTCTTTTTGCTAATTTCCCAATGTCCCCCCACCCTCCTTTAATGGAATTGCAGCTAATTAGTGTCTTAGGAGAATAGATGTCTTTTCCTTTTACATTTTGCTTGGCATTTTTCATTGTTATCAAGATATTTTGTTTCAGTCGGGATTCTTTATTTGGCTGCAGAACCATGAAAGCTCAATTGCAGTTTTGTAGATTGGCACTGCCATGAAGGTTGTACCTGGACCCCGCCATGGTGAAGACGCGAGGTCTGCCTGTAATGTCAACTTTGGGCACTGGGACTCTGCTTATGGTGCTTTCCAGGCACCTAGTGCCCTGTATTACCTGCAGAGCACTTTACAGGTCCAGCACTGTGATACTTCCACTGGCATAATCCTTTCCCTGAATACACCACTGAAGGGTGCTTACCTTTAGGGGTGAAAACTGTTTGAATTTGACATGTTTTACTGGATCCTGCATTGGCACTCTCCAGTACCTTGCCACCAGGCACTCTCCACACTGCTGCTGTGATGAGTTATTAGGGCTTGTCCCCTTTTTTTTGGAGCACGGCATGTGTGTTTTTTATCTCCTGCATCTTCCCCTTGCACTGGAGTATTGTGAGGAAACACTTTAATGTGTTCAGACATTTTATGGCAACATTGCTGAGAGTTTTTCAATGTTTTGCACACCTTCTGTTATGTTTATGGCATCATTTTCGGTGTATCGCCTGTGTCCAACCTTATGACTGTAGGGTGCATGCACAGTGGATCTTTCTCTGTGCCACTTAGGCCTATGATGCATGCACCCAGCCTATTTTGCCTCGCCACTGCCTGGTGTGCTCACTTGCATGACTTTGGTCTTGTTCTCTGTAGTTGTTGTACATGCATCAGTAATCTGCCATCCCACTTCCTCAGCCTTGGGGGGCCCTCGCGACCACACCGCTTCCAGCACAAGCCTTCAAAACCGTTCTCTTTCCTGCTGTCATCAGTAACACATTGACAGCCAGCCATTTAACTTCCCTTCTTGCAGCTTGTTTTTCTATAAATTTTACTGGGCATATAACTTTTTGCATACTTTCAGTATGTTGGATCACAAGCACAAGGGAATTGTCCTGTGGGTCTTTTCAGCTCATGATCCACTAACAGCTTTGTGGCAGCTTGCAGTGTGTCTCCTGCCAACAGGCTGGACTGTAGTCCCCTTCTTGACTCTACATGCACCTTGGAGTTTGCGCCAGCTCTCTCCTCTGAGTTAATCAAGGAGGAATTTTGTGTGTGAATTGTTGACAACAATAACCACCATTATAGCTGACTCCGGATCCAGGGTCCACAAATGTTATTCTAAGCTGTTTTTGATCCCCCCCCCCCCCAAGCTTTCACTCTTTTGCTCTTCCTCCCAGTTTCTCCCATATTCTTCCTCATCCCATCCTGTCCCTTGGATTGGATTGGAATAAATACTTATAGAGCGCCGAATGCGAGTTGTGAAACTCGCGTCTAAGCGCTTACCAACAAGCTGGGGGTATCCAGTTCCCAAGAGCAAAAAGAAAAAGCTAGGACATCTAAGTAAAAGAGGGGGGGGTGTCAGGGCACAAAAAGCCTATCCCTACTCCCTGACCATGGACCGCAGCCTGGGATTAAGGCAGCGTCCTGCTAAAGGCTTGGAAGGCCAAGTCTCTATCTGTAGGCTTGTGAAAAAAGAAGTGTTTTCAAGCCCTTACGGAAGGCCATCAAGGAGGAGGATGCTCGGAGCTGATGAGGGAGCTGGTTCCAAAGAGAGTTCCCCAGTGTTTGGAGCCGGCGGCCACCTTTTGAAGCTGATCGACTAGATTTAATAATTGCTAACAGGGCGTCAGTCGAGCGAAGCTCTCTGGGTGGACAGTAGTGTTGTGTCATATTCGATAAGTACATCGGACCTAGTTGCCAATAGGCCCGAAACACCAGACAGAGTGCCTTGAACTCAACCCGTTTTGCTATCGGGAGCCAGTGTAGATTCTTAAGCACCGGGGAGATGTGATTTCGCCTTGGGCAGTTTGTGACTAGTCTTGCAGCATGATTCTGTGTAATCTGCAATCGTTTTATCCACTTCTGTGGGAGCCCTAGAAAGAAAACATTAGAACAATCTAACCTAGAGTGGATAAGTCCATGAACTAAGATCATACGGTTGTGCTGAGTGAAGAGATTCTTAATTTTCCGTAATAATTGCAGATGATAGTTGGCTGATTTTATGCAATATTTTGCGTGAGGTACTTACCTTACCCCCTCCCATCTCTTCTTTTTGGACTTATGTAGTCAACCAGTGGATCAGGCCATCAATGGAGATTGCATGCCCCTAAGGGGCCCTCTAGCAGTACTATAACATACCGTGCCTTAAAGTATCCATACCCCTTGAAATTTTCCACACTTTGTCGTGTTACAACCAAAAGCATAAGTATGTTATTGGGATTTTATGTGATAGACCAACACATAGTGGCTTATAATTTGTGAAGTGGAAGAAAAATTATAAATGGTGTCCTGGAGATAAGGCTGTACGCAGAGCGCATATCTCCTGTGCTAGAAAGCACACATTTCGTCTAATGATCTAATGCATCTTACCTACAACTCTATTTCCCGTATATCTAAAACCCAGCAATCCAAGTAAACAGACATCACCATCGCTTACGTTCTCAGCTCCTCAGCATGACTCCCCCTGGGAGCAGTGTGTTAAGCTTTTTTATTCGTAAAAGACAAAAGCTCTGACAAACAGGAAGTGATCGCCACAATAGCCAATCGCTTCCTCAATACAAAATTACATCACAGGAAATGGCAAACCGTGAAGGGGAGGGCACTCATAGGAAGGGAAATGGGGGGGGGGGAGAGTGCACATGAGATCCTTCCAACAGAATGAGCTAATACAAACAACCAATGAATAATGGCTAAAGGATTTCTATGGGTGTTTCTGAGCAGAGACTGGGTGCATGGAAGCTAAACAAACATGGACTCCGTCTCTGACCATAACAACCCAAAAGCTCCCGTATTACCGCTGATAGGAATCCTTCTTCTGCGTTGTTCCAGAGAACAACGCATACCCGGAATATACTACCGTTCCTTGTGGATGGGAGGCTATCTACAGGTGTACGCTACGAATCCCGACCGTGCTGATCAGACACAGCAGAGACAAGAGCATACATCCGCCTATAACCGATAATGTCCTTGTAGAGCGAACATATCCCCTCCAGACAAACGCCTGTGCTAATGCACAGGGGCCCTTTCACTGGCGGACATATCCCCACTCTGCAAACACCTCTTTCCAACCTCAAGAAGTTTTCCACTACCAGACGGGACTCAACCAGCCTCAGTCTTCCCCAGTCAGCTCTTTAGAAAAGGGAGAAGGAGTCCACAAGGTTGATCTGAAAGCCATCATGAGATATAGTGTGATTATTTATAAGTCAGCTACCATGAGCAAGAGGACAGTTTTGTCAATGGTTGACCGTAAGTAGTGTACTACCCAGGGGTGCCATATTTTTTAAATTTTGGAACCAGATCTCTTTCTATAGCCACCATTTGTGCGTGAATCATGGTATTATTCATCCTGTGCTTCGTCTCAGCCACCACCAATGACGGGGATTTTCATGCCTTCGCCAAAGTTTGGTTTGCAGCCGTAAGGAGTTGAACAAATAGTTTGAATTAGATGTGCGTTAAGCATTCTGGTTTCAAATTAAGTAGTGCAGTGGTTGGGTCAGGCTGCACCTTCAATTCAAACATTCTGGAGGCAAAATCGAAAATGTGTGTACATCCAAAAGGCTACCTCATCACAGCCTTAGAGCTCTGGAAATGTAGCGCTAGCTATCTTCACAGAGCACCATAAAAATGTCAGATGTAAATTAAAGAGATAAGTCCAGAGGTGACATGCACCTCGTTGGACCTAACTCGTGTGCCTGCACATTTTACAAGATGGCTGAATTCCTTGTTCAGCTTTAAAGGGGTTGTAAAGGTTTGTTTTTTTATTTTCTAAATAGGTTCCTTTAAGCTAGTGCATTGTTGGTTCACTTACCTTTTCCTTCCATTTCCCTTCTAAATGTTTTTTTTCTTTGTTTTCTTTGTCTGAATTTCACACTTCCTGTTCCTCCTCATTAAGCTGTTCAAGAAGCTGTTCTGGCTGACTAACCACTCCACTGCTCGGATGATGGTGGCAAGTTTACTGAGGAGAAACAGGAAGTGAGAAATTCAGACAACGAAAAAAAACATGTAGAGGGGAAATAGAAGGAAAAGGTTAGTGAACCAACAATGAACTAGCTTAAAGGAACCTATTTAGAAAATAAAAAACGAACCTTTACAACCCCTTTAATTTTCACAATTCACATTCCTCTTTAGATCTTCCAATGAGATTCCAATAAGAATTTTCATTGTTTTATTTGTAGGAATAATTCTAGTTAGTTATTTTTCAGAAGACAACTGTGCTGTATATAAATTGACTGCAGTCCCACAGGATCACTGGGTTCTTAAAGTAACAGGTCCACTGAGAGCATATGTTTTAAGTACAAGGCTTTAAACACATTAGTTTGTGTAACGGAGTAAATAGACACTTGAGTCTATGAACTTCATTCATTATTCTTACTGCAATGAATCCCTGAGAGAGTGCAAGAAAATTCAAAGGCAATCAAGATATGCGGTAGTCAGAGATTGTTTATTCTAAGTAAAGAAAATGTTATGAGTCCCAGTAAATATAACGAAATACTTTTTTTTGGAGTCCAGAGGCTTTGTAGAGCTGTGAGTGGTATAAAACCTCCAGTTCTAGGTCCACAGCTTACTTGGTGGCCAGACCATATTATTACTTTTAGCTGTCCAAAAGCCTTTATATCTGCAGACTGATTGATGCTATTTGCTATCTATTTACCATACACCTGCCAGCATTTTCCTACACTGTGCAAAGTTCAGAACTTCAGGTTATTTGCTCAGGACTAATTATCATATGTTTTTGCTTTATGCAGCAGGTTAAGCTTTGATTGGTCTATATTCATTAAAAGGGACACCAGGGTCCAAACTCTAGTGGCTGTATCATTTAGATTACATTCACTACTAGGGTGTACTTCTGTGTGATTCTAAATTCTTGCTATTTTGCTCCTCTTTTTAGTTGCTATTTTCCCCAGTCCTGGTTACCCTGTCATGGTCATATACATTTTTATGTATTCTTGGTGCTCTGCCACAGCTCTTTTAACACCATTTTTTTGTCTGCTCTCAGTCTACCTATACTTCTGACCCTTTGGGATCCCTATATAGCAAGATATTCCTGCCCTGACATAACTTGTGCTACTAATGCCCTCACATTGGCTGTGTCAATGTGTCTCTAGGTCTCTGACTGCAAAACTGAGCTTTGGTTACCCCTAGAAATACATTTTGACTACTTGCCTCAATTACTTTGTTGTTAACTCATCTTCTCTAGGGAATTAACTTTTGTAATACCAGATACTCTGCCAATCGAGCTGATCTTCATTCCTCTGCCTGGGCACAGAAATAACTACTTCAACCTGCTGCCACAACACTATTGTGCAGGTTTAAGGAGATGGGCATGGATACCAAAAAGCTCACCCCAGTGAGCCAGCAGCAGAGCAATGTTTGGCTAGAAGGCAGATGATTTTGCACAAAGCAAACTGATAGCTTCACTTGTATAGTAAGCTGTTCATCTAATGCTCTCTGTCAGGTATTGGAATCACAGTGGACCACTCCACATGGGGCACATGAGAATATCTCACTAAGTGCCTTATTTGAAGTGTGGCAAAGCAAAAGAAAGTTATAGAGTCTAAAACTGATCAGTTGGTCATCATTCTCCAGAGCTCCAGTTATTAAAGCCCTACTGGTAGAAAAATAAATAAAGAAGCACATATGGCATTACTTACCTTCAGTGAGATGTGTGCTGTGTGCTGCTACATAAATCTCCTTGATCTCCCCCACCCTACAATCTTACAGTTTGGAAGGGGTTAATAGAAATGGCTGTTGCGGTACTTATCAAGAGAACTAAACTATGTCCTCCCTTGTTGTGCAGCTCCTCAATTTGCATGGTTAGTCTGGTTGAAAAAAATCACAATTCCATCTAGTTCAACCAATAAAAGAGGAAAAAAATACACACAGTTGATCTAGAGGAAGGCACAACAAAACGGCAAAACATGATCAAATTTGCTCCAGCAGGGGAAAAGGTTCCTTCCTGACCCCCCTGAGAGGTAAGCCAATAAAATGTTAGTATTCAGTTATACACTGCTCAAAAAAATTAAAGGAACACTTTTGAATCAGAACTCCTGGGATATTGATCTGGTCAGTTAAGTAGCAGAGGGGGAGGGGTGTGTACAGAGAGGGTTGTTAATCAGTTTCAGCTGCTTTGCTGTTAATTGAAATTAACAACTGGTGTACTAGATGGGCAACAATGAGACCACCTCCAAAACAGGAGTGATTTTTTCAGGTGGAGGTGTCTGACTTTTTTTTCCCTACTCGTCTTTTCTGACAGTTTTCCACTAGTTTTGCATTTGGCTAGGGTCAGTGTCACTACTGGTAGCACAAGGCCACACTTGGACCCTATAAAGGTTGCACAGGCAGTCCAACTCCTCTAGGATGGCACATCAATACGTGTAATTGCCAGAAGGTTTGCCGTGTCTCCCAGCACAGTCTCAAGGTCATGGAGGAGATTCCAGGCAGTTACATAGACAGGAGAGCTGGACAGAGCCGTAGAAGGTCCTTAACCCATCAGCAGGACCGGTATCTGCTCCTTTGTGCGAGGAGAAACAGGATTAGAACTGCCAGAGCCCTACAAAATGACCTTCAGCAGGCCACTGTTTTGAATGTCTACGACATGATGGTGGTGGGTCAGTGATGGTCTGGGGAGGCACATCCATGGAGGGACGCACAGACCTCTACAGGCTACACAATGGCACCTTGACTGTCATTAGGTATCGGGATTAAATCGTTGGACCCATTGTCAGACCCTATGCTGGTGCAGTGGGTCCTGGGTTCCTCCTGGTGCACGACAATGCCTGGCCTCATGTGGCGAGAGCATGCAGCCAGTTCCTGGAGGATGAAAGAAATTGATACCATTGAATGGCCCCCACGCTCACCTGACCTAAATCCAAAAGAACATCTCTGGGACATTAATCCATGCTCTTGTCTCTGGATGTAAACAAGGCCTTTGACACTCTTTTGTGGCCTTATCTTATGTCTGTTCTTAGGCATTATGGCTTCGGGTTTTTGTTTTATGCACTGGATGTCAGTCTTATATGACTCCACTCGGGCAAAAATTAAGTATTATGGATTTGAATCTTCTCTCTTTAACATCAAGAGGGGCACCTGCCAGGGATGCCCCTATTGCCTCTTCTTTTTGTATTGGCTCTGGAACCCTTGGCAGTGGCGATTCGTTTACATCCGGACATACAAGGCATCGAGATAGCGGACTGTCACGATAAAATTTCCCTATTTGCTGATGATATTCTTCTTACTTTGACCTCCCCCAGAACTTCCTTACCAAATTTACAATCCCTTTTAGATACATTTGCTTCCCTTTCGGGGCTCTGGGTTAATCCCTCCAAATCAAAAGCATTATCGGTTAATCTCTCTCCTGGTTTGTTGAGGGATTTACAGTCGGCGTTCTCCTTCCAATGGGTCTCCTCGCTGCCCTATTTGGTAATCCACCCTACCCCTACATACTCTGGATTGTACCAGGCTAACTTTCCACCCTTGTTCAAAAGACTAATGGATATGCTGTTGTTTTGGTCACATTTGCCTTTGTCTTGGTTCACCCTTCTAGGTTTGACGCTGCATTGCTATCAATATAGGACTCCTCTTGCGCGCACCCTGTGGACCTCCTACTCCCTTCCTCTATTTCTCCCTCTTCACCTTCTACTCCTTTTCTCGTTCTGCTCCATTTTTATTCTCTTATTCCATTCTTCTATAGTCTCTTTCTTTGCTGTTAATTCTTTCTACTCTTTCTAGAGGATGCTAACCTCCAGGTTCTCTTGTTGTGTATTGCATACTCGTTCCACAGGTTTACAGGGTTCTAGACCATATGGTTCTAAGGACTTTTTTCATCTTTCTTTTTATTTGAGTATAGCATAAGATCACGGCTCCTGCTCCCTTTATGCTGGTGAGGGATTTCGGGTCCGGATTTGCTTTGTATATTGTATGCTATAACACTCTATTGTAAACCTGTACTGTCTGTTTGTATGACAATAAAACTTTTTTGTAAAAGAAAATAACATCTCTGGGACATTATGTTTCGGTCCATCCGGTGGTGCCAGGTTGCACCTCAGCCTTTTCAGGAGCTCAGTGATGCTCTGGTCCATATCTGGGAGGAAATACCCCAGGACACCATCCGTCGTCTCATTAGGAGCATGCCCTGATGTTGTCAGGCATGCATACAAGCACTTGGGGGGCCATACAAACTACTGAGGACCATTTTGAGTTGTTGCAATGAAATTCCAGCAAAATGGACTAGCTTGGTGCATAATTTCTTTACTTTGATTTTCGGGGTGTCTTTGAATTCAGCCCTCTGTAGGTAGATAATTTTCATTTGCATGAAATGATGTGCCATCCTTTCATTCCTAACACATTACCAAGTCCATATCAGTATAGATAACAAATACAAAATAAATCCGCGCTATCTAAGTGGGTGAGCAGCTACAAAAAACAATAGACAAGTAGAAGGTGAAAAACAAAACATATAAATTGTAGCGCTAAATAGTATCCCAAATAATGTAAAAACACTGTATATCCTAAATAAAAATAACTAAATGGCATATAACAATGAATAAATGTAAAAAATTGGCAAAATCACCAATGTGAATAATGTACAATCAAATAATTAATTGAAATTATGAAAACATGTGTAGGTTAGAAAACGTGAATTTCCAATGAATAAAAAGTTCAATGAAGACAAGAAAATAGCGCTGATGTTCCCACATTCTGAACGTGACAGACACTGAAAAGGCCGCCACCAAATAGAAAGAGGCTTACCGGAAGTGTTGAACCCTGAAGAGCATACAGTATGCTCAAAGGGTCAACAAAGCTTGGTATAATCACTGGGTATTTTCGTTGTGAGACCGAATCTTCAAATACAATGAACAGATGGCATCCAACACCGATCAATAAAGGAGATGTACATGCTTGTGGGTGATGACCCCCCGAAGGTCAAACAGTAAACCAAATAATTTTGAAGAGAATAAAAAAGAAGCACATAGTGTGATACTGTAGGCAAAGAGTGTTTAATGTAGGTAGAAACACTTACATGAATGTTGAAAAACAGCGCTTGATCAAATATGCATGGCAACAGTGGGGTCTCCCAGGCAGCATTAACTAGGAATTTCAGGTGGTACAGGGGGCCAAATTACACAGCACAAGCACATCAGTGCAGCCTCATCAGTGTCTATCAGTGAAGGAGAAAACACCATTTTATAAACAGAAACAAAGAAAAACTTTTTTTTTTTTATTGGTATTTTTTAGTTTGTTTAGCAAAAAATAAAAACCCCAGTGGTGATCAATTACCACCAATGAAAGCTCAATTTGTGGGATAAAAATGTTGTTTGAGTACAGTGTTGCATGACCGCGCAATTGTCATTCAAAGCTGAAAATTGTCCTGGGCAGGAAGGAGTGCCCTGTATTGAAGTGGTTAAATGTATTATCTTGGTTGATATATGCTTATCTTATAATATAGCGCAAAGATAAGTGCCTAATAACCAATGCCAACCAATCGGTTAAAAAGCTTTTAGAAAAGGAAGACTACTGTCATTTAATTTTATAATAGTTATGGGATATTAAACACAACAGCGCTTCCACACCTGCGGACCGTATGTCTGTTTTTTCATCCATCTGTTTTCGGTTTAACTTCAGCTGTTCAGAATGAGGCAACTAAGGCCTCTATAAGTAGTCCAGGGGATTACCACTGATTTGCTGCATGCTGAGACTTTCTGAGTGAAAGAGCAGTACTGAAAGTCTTCTGAGGAGGTGAGGAGAGGATTGATTTTTCTGTGTGATAAAAATCAAAAGACTATTGTTTTTCTGCTGTATGACCAGCATTGTCTACCCAGCAGTAGTTTCAACCGTCTTCGACTGTCTGTCTGTTAAAAATTCAGTGTGTAGTGAACCCATCCAAGGGGTCACACACCCCGCTACCGAGCTAACCCCTTACTATATATATATATATATATATATATATATATATATATATATATATATATATATATATATATATATATATATATATAATCATTTTGTATTCACCTCTCTATCAGATGCTTGGATATGGGGTAAACCGTAATACTAGGAAATGTTACAATTTGAATTCCTCCTGTACTATATCTGTACTGTCTGCCCTCATGTTATAAAGCGCTGTGCAAACTGCTGGCGTTATATAAATCATGTAAATAGTAATAATAATGAGGAAGAATTTATGCATTTGTATTTATAGCTATTTATTATTCTCAACCATTTAATTTAAGTTTAAGATGTTTCATAGACTTACTTTAGGAACTGAAATAAAAAATAAACTTCAAAACGTCTATATACCTTTTTTCTGTGTATGTGTATTCAAAGCTTTGACAGAGTTAATTTGATCGGCCCCAGGTTTAATTCAAAGACCAGCTTCTGATTGCTTTGGAAGAATTCATTATTCCACATTAATAATTGCATGCTAAAAGGATTGCTAAATATAAAATTCATGGGATGCATTCATAATGTAATTGAGATTATTATGGGAATTGCGGCTGTCTATACTGGTTAGGTTTACAGAGAAGTTAGTAGACATTAGGATACTTAATTATCTTAACTGTTTTAACCCATAACATTTATGGCCTCTCCATTATAGTGGTTTTAAACCCTTACATACACTCAGTGAAGTGACTGGTCTCAGGTGATAAACAGAGATGAAACAAATCCTCCTACATAAGCTGTACCTTTCTATCTGCAGCCGTCTCTTCTCTATATCTGTTCAAATTGCTGAATTGTAAAGCTTGCCTGAGAATTCAGAAAAAAAGGGGCGGAGAGCTGAAATTACACTGCAGAGCTCAATGAGGAATGCTCTTGGGGCCCTTTCACACGGGCTGTTCGATCAGGTCTACCTGTCAGTTTTTCAGGGGCACACGATTGGATCCTCCATTCACCCCTATGAAGCAATGACATGTCCGCTGACATCTGCCGTTATCCAATCCTTTCTGAAAAATCCAGACGGATGGTGGTCCTATTTTCCATCCATCTGGCGGATCGGATTGGATGAAAATGGGCAGGCGGTCGGTTTTCACCTAATCTCCCCATAGAGGTGATCGGAACTGGGTCTGTCCCTGCTCTGTAAGCGGAGACTGACCTGTCATCCGCCTGCTCAGCAGGGATCAGCAGAGCGATCCCCCGATAAACAAGCAGAGTCTGTCAAATGGAGGCGCCCGAGTGAAAGGGGCCTAACAGTTGATTGTGAAGGGGGGTGTGTTCTTTCCCTCCAAAGTACACAGGAACAGAGCTGAGGCTGTCAATCTCGTAGAGGTCCCTCCCCTGTCACCTTTTTTTGGTTGGTGTCAGTAAAACTTGTCAGAAGTGACTCGTGCTAATAGCAGAGAAACAAAGCAGCAGACAAAAATGACACTTAGTGCTCTTAATTGAGTCCAGGTTAGTTATAGCTGTACTTACCAACTGCTTTAGGCCCCTTTCACACTGGGCATGGGAGGTGCGGTGGCTGTATAGCGGCACGATTTTTAGCGCCGCAGTACCGTTATATTTACCGCAATATTCGGCCGTTAGTGGTTTTAACCCCTGCTAGCGGCCAAAAAAAGGTTAATACCGCCCGCAAACCGAGGCTACAGCCGCGGTTTGCAGGCAGTATAGCCGCTCTGTCCCATTCATTTCAATCTGAAGGAGCGGTATACACACCGCTCCTTTACCGCTCCAAAGATGCTGCTTGCAGGAGATTTTTTTTTCATCCCGCCAGCGCATCGCCTCAGTGTGAAAGCCCCCTGGCTTTCACATTGAGAATACTGAGGCAGGATTATTCCAGGCGTTATTTATGCGCTATTTTTAGCGCTAAAATAGGCCTCAGTGTGAAAGGGGCCTAGGGCTCCATGCGCACTGGAGCTGATAAACTGCAGTTTATTGGAGTTTGGGCATTTTTTTTTTTAAAAGCCCATAAACTCCACTCTCTGTTAGCCTATGTGTCCATGCACACGTTTTTCAGGTTTAATGAGTAGTGGAGTTTTTGGGCTTTTATCTGGACGCCCCGAAAATTGCTTTCAATGTGCAGTTTTTTAACCTCAGAAAAAATAAATAAGCTCCAAACGCTAAAAAACGCTAAGACAGGCTAAAAACCGTGGCCTGCCAGTGTTTTTTTGCATTTTTGATTCATTAAAAAAAAAATGAAAAAAAAAAACCGCTAATGCTGAAAAACGCTAATAAACGCTATTGCAAAAACTTAAAAAAACGTTGAAAGACTCCCTGCAAAGCTATTGGCTTTTTATAACATTATTTTAGCGTCCAGTGTGCATGGAGCCTTATGCCACATACACACGATCATTTTTCGGCATGAAAAATAACGACGTTTTTCGGCATGTAGAAAAAACAATTTTTTTCCAACTTCATCATTAAAACGACGTTGCCCACACACGGTCATTTAAAAAAAATGCTCTAGCAAAGCGCGGTGACGTACAACGCGTACGACGGCACTATAAAGGGGAAGTTCCATGCGGATGATGCCACCCTTGGGGCTGCTTTATTTGAACTCCTCTTAGTAAAAGACGATTCGCGCTTTTCTGTCTGTTAATTTCAGCAAGCACCCTTATACTATGTGACTTGAAGCATGCCCCCGAGCCCATTCAACTAATAGAAGTTTACCATTAATATATGTTGGTGGCATCACCCAAAGTGACACGCTCACCATCTCCCCTCACTCCAGGTATTTCACGTAAAGGCAAATTGGTACTGTGGCCAGGGCCGCCATCAGGGGGGTACAGGCAGTACACCTGTAAGGGGCTCGGATGTCTTCAGGGGCCTGGAGGCCCACAGGGCTCCAGATGGCAACCCCCCATTTTTTTTATTATTTTTTTTAAAAAAAATATATTTTTTTAAATATCATTTTATTTTATTTTTTATTAAAGGGCCAATTTTTTTTTTTTTTTAGAGGTCCGGAGGTCCCCAGGGGCCCGGATGACAACCCCCTTTTTTTCATATTTTTTTTTTATAAAAAAAAAACATTATATATATATATATATATATATATATATATATATATATAAAAAAAAAAAGAAGGGGGGTAGCCATCTGGGGACCTCTGGTCCCGATATATATATATATATATATATATATATATATATATATATATATATATATATAACGGAACCAGAGGTCCCCAGGGCCCCGGATGGCTACCCCCCTTCTTTTTTTTTTTTTTTCTTTTTTATATATATATATATATATATATATATATATATATATATATATATATATATATATATATATATATATATATATATATATATATATATATATATATATATATATATATATATATATATATATATATATATATATATATATATATATATATATATATATATATATATATATATATATATATATATATAGAAAAAAAATATATAATTAAAATATAAAAATAAAATATATTTATTTATTAAAGGGCTCAGAGGTTTCTTTTTTTTATTTTTATTAAAGGGCCCAGAGGTCCCGGATGGCAACCCCCCTTTTCTTGTAATTTCTTTTCATAAAAAAATATATATAAAAAAAAAATCTCTTTATTAAAGGGCCCAGAGGTCCCCAGGGCCCCGGATGGCTACCCCCCTTTTTTTTTTTAAATATATATATTTTTTATTTTTTTTGTAAAGGGCCCACCCCGCTTCTCTCTCAATTCACATCAGCCGCCCCCCCCCCCCCAGCTTCTCAATTTCAGACGGGAGCACCCCCCCCCCCCGGTTCTCTGCTTCAGGGAGCCCATGCCTGAAGCTGTGTGAGGGGCCCCATAATTTCCGATGGCGGCCCTGACTGTGGCCACTAACAAAATTGTAAATTTAAACGTTTTTTAACTTTTCTTTAAGCAAAATATCTTATAGATCTGGGATATGCAATTAGCGGACCTCCAGCTGTTGCAAAACTACAAGTTCCATCATGCCTCTGCCTCTGGGTGTCATGCTTGTGGCTGTCAGAGTCTTGCTATGCCTCATGGGACTTGTAGTTCAGCAACAGCTGGAGGTCCGCTAATTGCATATCCCTGTTTATAGATGATGATTAACTTGTCTGTTTCTTTAATGTAAAAGTAGTAATTGCTTATCTTTTGTATATCGCCTGGGGCTTTTTATTCAGACTTGCCTTTTTAGTAATCTAGCTGGGTCACAGTGATGTTCAGATGAGTACATTCTGTCTCTTTATGTGCAATATTCTATTTCTTTTCAGCCATTTGTAACCCAGTGACCAAAACTTCACAAACTGGCAAATTTGCTGTCATTTCAGTAAAAATTCTTATTTGGTTTAATGTAGGAAAAGCATATTCTTTGCCCGGGACCTGAGCCAGCCTTACAAATCTTTATAGTAGACACTTGAAGAGGCTGAGCTGTGCAACACGGGGCATTCTGCAAGTCAGCAAATAACTGCTTCCAATTAATTGCAGGAGTAGTGCTTTGCTTCCATTAGGAAACATTAAACATTTTTTTACAAATCGGATCCGCTGAGAAGCATGATTCTACTGCTGGTAACGTTAACCATTTTAATGTTCCATACTGTGTGTGTGTTTTTCATGAATTGTAAAATTATGTCTGCATATATTTATGTATACATTCATTTTTTTTATGTTGGAAAACTTTGTTTTAGATGGATATGTACTTTTAAAACAATAATTTGAGATATATGTATGTGTGTGTGTGTGTATATATAATATATTATAGCAGAGCATCCCAGAAAGAGCATGGGAAAGTCCTGTTCGGAGTTTATACATCTCCCAGGCTCCTCTCTTACACATTCAGGGATCTCTGATCCAGGATCCAGTTCGGCTCTTGACCCTCTTCCCCAGGCCAATTTGGGCTTACCTGAGCAGACAGCCTTTGCTCTGCCTGGGAAACACAGATAGGCCCAGATTCACAAAGCACTTATGCCGACGTATAGCACGTTACGCCGACATAAGTGCCAATGTGCGCCGGCGTATGTGTGCGGCAGACCCACGAACCAACCTGCGCCTAATAACAGGCTTCACCCTGCCGACGTAGCTTGCGCACGCCGGCGTAGGGTGGGCGCACATGTAGGCTGGGTGCACGGTGCTGCTCCCATTGATTAGCCATGCAGACATGCAAATGAGGGAAATACGCTGATTCACATGCGTGCGCCTGGCGCATGCTTCGCGAGATGCGCGTAAGTTGTACGTCCGCTGTAAAGTTATTCCCCATAAATGAGGTGCAACCTGACAAGAGACATGCACAGGTCAGCTGGAGAGCAGCTGCAGCAGCACCTTTACGGACGAGCAGAGCAACCACACTTGCAGGACAACACATCCATATGCCAACATGCGAGGGGCAGCCATGGTCATAGCACTACTGCGTCAACAAACTGCTAAATACCTTTTCTCATCAGCATTATATAGCAGTCTTATATCAGACTTCTATCAGTCTCTGGTTAAAGCTTGTGGGAGGAGTTTTCATTCTCCCCTGATTGTCCTATGAAGCTGCAGGACCCCGACCCTCAGTGCTAATCACGTGAATCAAACTGAGCATGTGCAGAGTGCCCCCAAGGCTCTGTACTGTCAAGAGATGGATTGGGGACACTGAAAGGAGGAGAGGATCAAATAGCCTTTTACACAATGAAGAGGATTAACCCCTTAGGTTCCACAGTGAGCATAACAAGCTTGATTTTTGACTTGTCAGTAAAATCCATTTCTTGGAATACAGTCCAGTACACAGGCTCCTCCCTTTTTGTTTGCTGCAAAACGGAGTCTTGCTGGCAGTGGGAGGAGTTATATAGAGGATGTCCCTCCTGTTTCCTTTTTTTTTCCTCAGTGTCGTCTCAGGGTAGTTTAATATAACCAATGGTTATGCCTATGATTCAGTGTCCAGTACTATACTGTTTTCTGTAGCCAATTTATTTACCATTTGTAATAGGTTGCTGTAGCCTCTTGGGGATCAGTCTGAACACATATATTAACATTTGCTTTTATCTGCTTTTATGTTCCCAAAGGCAAAAAGAAGGGAAGAAATCATGGCATTGCTGAAAAGACAAAGGGAAGACCGCATTCAGGTAAGGAAAGAGTTACAGAAATGCAGAGATAATTTCTAGTAGTTGTCTAACGCACAACTCCAACCAAATGTTTTCATGTAGTTTTGAATAGAGCAGAGAAGGGCATCTTTTATGTATTTACTGCTGTCAGTATGCCAGTTTAGGAGATTTTCTCTCACTTTATATTACAACAGGAAGTGATACAAAAAATCTCCAACAGGAAGTCAATTGCCCTGAATCTGCAGGCCAGATTGATAGTGCAATTTACAAGTGCGGGACTGGACATCCTCCCCAACTGTGTGTTTTTTGGTTTAATCACTAGCATACCCATGCAGCTCTGCACATTAGTTCTGCAAAATGGTCATGCCTTATTTATTTTTTGTATCGCAGTGTAAGTTTAAAGTCCTGGAACAATAAATCCCTAAATTATGTATAAAGAAAACTTTTTATCTCTGTTGTTTAAGAGTGTGTGAACCCTAGCAATAAACTTTGCTTATTTGGTCCCTTTTGGCTTGAATGGATTTTGCAGTTTCTTTTTGATAAGTGCAACTATATACTGTACGTGACTGTTGATCCTGACAGAAACTTTTTCAGCTGACACCTTCCTGTGCTCTCTATTAGACATGCATTCTTATTGTTGTAACCATTGAAGGGTGACTATAGAGAGAAATAAAGCTTAAAAAAAGCAAACGAATGCAGGCACCACATGTAAGGAATAGTAACTACATGCAGACCGCCCACTCTACATATACTGCAGCAGGGCAGCCGCTCTGTGCCAGATCATGTACCTAGTACATGATCTGAAACTTCTAGGTCTGGGGCGCGCCGCCGGCGACCCGCTCCTTTTGTGATCATAGGGACACTGATCTTCCCTTGGTAAAAGCACCTCCCCCACAGTACACAAGAAGTGGAAAATGAGGGGTTCTGTTGAAACTAAACCATGGTCAGGTAGACCAACTAAAATTTCAGCCACAACTGCCAGGAAGATTGTTCGGGATGCAAAGAATACCCATAAATAACTTCAGGTAAAATACAGGACTCTCTGAAAACATGTGGTGTGGCTGTTTTAAGATGCACAATAAGGAGGCACTTGAAGAAAGATGGGCTGCATGGTCGAGTCGCCAGAAGAAAGCCATTACTACGCAAATGCCACAAAGTATCCCGCTTATAAGACGCCAAACAGCACAGAGACAAGTGTCATACCTTCTGGCACAAAGTCATTTGGAGAGATGAGACCAAAATTTTGCTTTTTGGCCACAACCATTAATCAGTCAACAAGGCATATGATGAAAGGTACATCATTCCTACTGTGAAACACAGAGGTGGATCGCTGATGTTTTGGGGATGTGTGAGCTACAAAGGCACAAGGAATTTGGTCAAAATTGTTGGCAAGATGATTGCAGTATGTTATCAAAAAATACTGGAGGAACATTTGCATTCATCAGCCAGGAAGCTGAACATGGGACATACTTGGACATACCAACATGACAACGATCCAAAACACAAGGCCAAATCGACCTGTCATTGGCTACATCAGAATAAAGTGAAGATTTTGGAATGGCCATCTCAGTCTCCTGACCTCAATATCATTGAGCGACTCTGGGGAGATCTCAAAACGTGCAGTTCATGCAAGACAGCCCAGGAATTTACAGGAACTGGAGGATTTTTGCCAATAGGAATGGGCAGCTTTACCATCTGAGAAGATAAAGAGCCTCATCCACAAATACCACAAAAGACTTCAAGCTGTCATTGATGTTATAGGGAGCAATACACTGTATTAAGAACTGGGGTATGTAAACTTTTGATCAGGGTCATTTGGGTAGTTTCTGTTGTGATTATGATTTAAAAAGAGTAAACACAGTTGATTGATAATAAATGGCTTCAGCCAAACACTAACCATGAGTGAAAGAAAAGTTGTGTTATCATTCATAGTCTCTGAAAAATGTCCAAGAAATCATAAATTCTGCCAGGGTATGTAAACTTATGAGTACAGCTGTATAATTGTGCAGTCTGAAAACGTTTATTCATTTTCACTGAACAAAATAATGTATTAAAAAACTACAGCTTTTCCTCCCCAAAACAACAGATGCATTGTGCATTAGGGGTGCCAATGCATGCGACTGGGAAAATCGATTTTTCCGGGAGACTTGCCCCGCCCCTCCCGGGAGAGTGCCTTGAGCCGTTAACCCCTTGGTCCAGAACGTATGCGGCCTCAGGTTTAAGGGGGTTATACCGGGATGATGCCCGCAGCTGCGGGCATCATCCCGGTACCGTTTTTTAGAGCGAGCGGTTGGCTTTCCAGGGATAACAACCGATGTGGCTAAAAGACGCGGGAGGGCACATCTGGGAGGGATGTTTAAATTCCTTGTGACAGCAATATAGGTGATCAAACATTTTATTTTTTAAAAACGCAATGTAAAGAAAAAAAAAAAAGCCAAGTTGCGCCCGCATATGTAAACTGTGTTCAAATCACACATGTGAGGTATCACCGCGATCGTCAGAGCGCGATAAGTAATTCTAGCACTAGACCTCCTCTGTAACTCTAACCTGGTAACCGTAAAAAAAAAAAATTAAAGCGTTGCCTATGAAGATTGATCCATTCAATCCTACCCAGCAACAGAACAGCTAGTTTTTAGAACAGGTTGCATACCTCCCAACCGTCCCTGATTCGCCGGGGCCGTCCCAAGAATGGTTGTAAATCCTGGCAATCAAAGCTATCTCCCACAGAGGAGCCCACATAGTGCACCCAACGACCCTGCACTCAGTACATAGTGCACCCCCATCCTACACTCAGTAGGTAGCACACCATTCACCCTACAATTAGTACGTAGTGCACAATTTAACCCTACACTCAGTACGTAGCGCACCCTTCAACCCTACACTCAGTACATGGCGCACGCCTGAATTATGCACTTAGTACGTAGCGCACCCCTCAACCCTGCACTCTGCAGCACACTCCTCAATCCTGCTATCTGTATGTAGCACACCCCTCAACTGTGTATTCTTGAACCCTGCACTCTGCATATTTTATAGATATTTTATAGATACAAGGAAGCTTTGTTTTGTTTAACCACGCCCCATAAGCCCCACCCAATGGTAAAACTTTGGCCACACCCACATTTTGCAGCAGTGCGCCGCAGGTCAGCTCCTGCCTTACGTGTCCCTCAATCTGAAGCTCAAAAGTTGGGAGGTATGAGGTTTTATATGAAGGTGTTTCCTTCTTGAATAAAGCTATAATCTGTTAGGCTGGACTTGGAAAGTTTGGACTCTTTTGTAGGGGTGACTGTGCAGGACTAAATGCTAATTAGGATGTATTCAATCCCACCCACCATCAGAGCTGTGAAGGAAGTTGCATCATTTGCAGTAGTCTGAAAGACTACAAATGAGAGTGTTATAGACTGTAGCTGCTGCAGGAAGTGGCTGTGAAAAGGACAGTCTATCAGCAGGATATACAGAGTGTCACATGACACAAAGTTACAACTAAACCCAGAATATTGGGGGATCTGCAGACAACAGAGCAACATGCTACAGGGGTATGATCTATGAATGATCATTCCATTCATTTCCTGTAAAGAAAAAGTTGGAGTTCAGCTTTAAATAAGCTTTTCAAATGTTTGAAATTCTACTTTAAATTTGTTGATGAACTTTAACGCGCATTTGTATCTAATGACAATTTGATAAGTGTCCACTTTTTTTTTTTTTTTTGAAAATATATAAGTAAATACACCATGAATATAAATGTCTGGTTAAAACATGTCCAGTTAATGTAATTTGATTGCTTACTGAGCTCTCATTAATTATAATGCAGTGCCTGGAGGATGTTTAGCACGCTAATGGCTGGAGGCTCTTCATATATTGGTACTGCAGGATAGCAATGTGAAATGTTGTACATCAAACTGCCACTGCTGTTTCAGCTCCTGCCAGTGATTTATGAACCCATTGCACTGCCATTCTCAGTCTGCCATCCTAATCCTTATTGATCCCTTTTTAAATTGGGTATTAATAATACATTGTAGGTTATCCCATTGCAGAACTGCTGCAGCTGTAATTACTGCATGAGCTTTTGCTTGCTGGATCAGTTTGCTGCAGATCGATGTAAGCTGTTTGTAAACACAGCACAGACGTTAATACTCTTTTTCACAATAAGGGCAAATTCATTTTTTTATGTTTAAAGTGACTCTGCAAAAAAAAAATTAAAATAAATGAAAAGGCCCCCTTTTTAAAAGTAAAATAATACTTACTAATACCATCACCAGTAAATAAAATCTTTGCTTTCCTTTGGAGGTAGGGTGTTGACAGCCTGCATCTCTCCACTGCACACTGCGGTTCCACCCACTAGCTACTCTGTCATTAGTTTCCCTTTAGACCTGATTCACACATTCGCTTGGACTGCTCTATGCACGAGAAACATGCCAAAGTAGCTGCACCCTTTTTTTTTGCAGTAAGCGCACAGCTGTCCATGTTTGGAGCACCATTATGTATTAAAGTAAACCTGGCAGACATTTTCTTAGCTCTTACATGTTGGGAAAATGCATAAGCAATAAATATAAAATAAGACAAGTAAAAAAACACATTTGTGACAAACCCAAACAGGACAGGAGCTTTTGGAGGGGACCATTAGTTTATTTAGGTCTTGTGCTGCCCTAGGCCTGACTAAACTCGTTCACGCCTAATTTAAATATGACCCACCCCTTCCTGTCAAGGTCACACCCCTTGCTGTTTAACCACTTCCATACCAGGCACCTTCCCGCCCAAGCCAATTTTCAGCTTTTAGCACTGTTGAATGGCAATTGTGCGGTCGTGCGACGTGGCTCCCAAACAAAATTGGCGTCCTTTTTTTCCCACAAATGGAGCTTTCTTTTGGTGGTATTTGATCACCTCTGCGATTTTTTTTTTTTTTTTTTGCGCAACAACTAAAAAAAGACTGAAAATTTTGAAAAAAAATTAAGTTTTTATTTTTTTCTGGTATTTTTTTTGTAAATAAGTAAGTTTTTTCTTTCAATTACGGGCACTGATATGGCGGCACTGATGGGCACCGATGAGATGGCACTGATGGACATCGATGAGGTAGTACTGACGGGCACAGATGAGGTGGCACTGATTGGCGGCGCTGGTATGCGGCACTGATGGGCACACATAGGTGGTACTGATGGGCACACATAGGCGGCACTGATGGGCACACATAGGCGGCACTGATGGGCACACATAGGCGGCACTGATGGGCACACATAGGTGACACTGATGGGCACTCATGGGCGGCACTGGGCACTCATAGGTGGCACAGATGGGCACTTATGGGTGGCACTGATGGATACTTATGGGTGGCACAGATGGGCACTGATAGGTGGGCACTGGGCATGGATGGGCGCTGTGGGGTGGCACTGATGGACACTGGGGTGGCACTGATGGACACTGGATGGCACTGATGGACACTGTGGGGCAGCACTGATCTACCAATGTTGCCAGTCAGTGCCCATTTGTGGGCACTGATTGGCATCTTTTTTTTTTTTTTTTTAAAGCTTTTTTTTTTTTCAAGACTTTTTTTTTTTTTTGCCCACCCTGGTGCTCCAGGGTGGGCACCCTGGTGGTCCAGTGTGGCGATCTGAGGGGGGGCTGCACTGATAAACAATCAGCGCAAACCCCCCTCCTGTCAGGAGAGCCGCCGATCGGCTCTCCTCTACTCGCGTCTGTCAGACGCGAGTGAGGAAGAGCCATCAACGGCTCTTCCTGTTTACATCGTGATCAGCCGTGGTTGGACACGGCTGATCACGTGGTAAAGAGTCTCCGCCGGAGGCTCTTTACCGAGATCGGAGATGCAGGGTGTCAGACTGACACCCCGCATCACCGATCGCTGCGCGCCCCCACGGGCGCGCGCGGCATGAAATCCTGCAGGACGTCCATGGACGTCCAGTCAGGTTTTCAAAACCACTTCCCGGACGTAAATCGGCTATAGGCCGGGCGGGAAGTGGTTAAGGCCCGCCCTGAAAATTTTGAGTGGGGACACTAGTTCTGAGGGCCTGGGGTGGCATGGAGTCCCTTAATTTGCAAAGATGTCTTCTCACTTCCTGTTTGGCTATGGGGCAGGAAGTGAAAGAAAATCTCTGCAATGGGACAGGGATGGTACAAAATAAACTGACCGGGGCTATAACCCTCCCTTACTCCATCCATAATTTTATGGAGAGGACTAAGAAGATATAACCATTCCAATGGTGCAGCAGAAAACATATACCACAGTGAGGAAGGTTTGTGGTCCAGGATGATAGGACAGTCAAAATTAGAAGCACACTAACAGTGTAGAGCAAGCCGGCGGGGACTCTTTCCGTGCTGCCCCCCCGCAAAGTGCTGCCCTAGGCCTGGGCCTTGTTGGCCTAGACCAGGATACAGCGTTGGAGGGGACTAGGGGCAAGCCTTCTACCCACTGATTATGGCCCATGGAGGAGACTTGGGATTTTGTCTGCTTCTCTCGGTCAGAGCATGGAAAAGAGCTCAGTTCAGCCTCTGATCCTTTGGAGAGAGAAGATAATTCTCTAATGTTGGACAATATGATGATTGCTAAGAGCGAGGCTTGGATTAATTCTGTGAATAAAGACAATAAGCTTCCCTTCTGGAGTGGATGAAAAGATGTAATATTGTACAGGTTAAGGGTCAGAATAAATATGGTGGCCCTCCTGCAGACTATGAAGATAAATGAATTCCACTTTTTCAGACTGCTGGAACATTGTATGAGTTTTGTCTTATGATGACTTGTCTAGTGGACAGATTACACAAGTGAAAGCTGGTTAATGAGATTTGAATAGCCCTGGGTCTTTTTTCTGGAGAACTGGTGCCGAACTGCCTGGGTGGGCACTAAACTGAGTTACTTATGTATGTCTAGGTGACTAATTGAGCTTATTTTTAACTGCAGTTATACTGCGGCAGGTTGGCTCGGCTGCACGAATCACCATAGGTGTACATCGTGCTCGTACACAGCTCTCTGTGGGCGCATGCTCCAATTGACCAGCGGGGGTGCCAATCAGCGGGTTCGCCGCAGATACAGAACGAGGATCTGCCAAAGTAAGCAAGGTCTCTGTTCTGTCAAGAGATGACACAGATACTGTTTTTCTGCTATGCAGTAAGATGGATCTTTGTGTTGTCCCTGGTAGCCCATCCCCATACAGTTAGTAAACACACTGAGGGAACACATTTAACCCCTTGATCTCCCCTGATGTTAACCCCTTCCCTGCCAGTGCCATTAGTACAATGGCAGTGCATATATTTATCACTGATCACTGTAATAATGTCACTGGTTCCCAAAAAAAGTGTCAAATTTCAATTAAGTGTCCGATCTGTCCGCTGCAATGTCGCAGTCCTGCGATTTTTAGTCCTGCGATCACCGTCATTACTAGTAAAAAAAATTATAAAAAATGCCATAAATCTATCCCCTTTTTTGTAGACACTATAACTTGTGCACAAACCAATCAATATACGCTTATTGGGGTTTTCTTTACCAAAAATATGTAGCAGAATACAAATTGTCCTAAATTGATGAAGAAATTTTTTTTTTTTTTTATAGGCCAGGAGCTCAGGCCAGGAGCTCAGGCGCAGCATAAGTGTAGGGCCTACATGATGGGGTTTGTCCAGAGAGGCTATGGGCACTTAGGGGTTAATGCAAGTTTTTTTTTTTTTTAATAGGAGGGTAATCAGGCTTATTTAATTGGAGGAGGCTAGGGTGGGGTCTTGGGGGTTCTTTGGTGGGAGGGGACCTCCCAGTTTCAGTTGGCCCAGGGGACAGCACAGAAAAGGTTTCCGCACTCCCTACCTCCCTGTGGTTAGTTGTTTTGGTCATGGGCGGTTACTTTTCGTTTAGTTCTTTAATGTTCTTTGGTGTGGGGTGATGGAAGGCAGTCATAGCAGCAGGCAGAGGTCGTAGGGTTTTGAAGGCGGGGATGGTTAAGTTCTTTGGTGAACGATGGGTTAGGCCCATCTCTGGTATGGGTGTTACTGTCCTAATAAGGATGGAAGTGATAAGGGTTGGGGCAGATAGCTATATAGGCTGGAGAAGTACCAAACAATTGTCCCCGAGTCGGCATATTTTACGGCTGGGGGCCGTAAAAGACAAGGGGGTACCAGATACAGCTAGTTCGTCAGTCAAGGGTGCCTTCAAAGTCCCCTTTCACAACTGCGGACCGTATGTCCGCTTTTTCATCCATCCGTTTGTGAATGAAAAAGGGACATACATTGGTCCCTATGAGATTGCGGGTGTACATCCGCTGACACCCGATCTCGTCCGCCTCCGCAATGATCTGATTCTGCAGACAGAAGAAAACCCTATTTTTCCTTCTGTCTGCGGATCGGATGAACACGGACAGACAGTCCGTGTTCATCCAATCCCCCCATAGGGGAGAGCGGAGAAAAGACAGGGCGGTCCCTGCACAGTGTGCGGGGACCGCCCTGTCATCCGCCGGCTCAGCGGGGATCAACGGAGCGATCCCCGCTAAGCATTCAGAGCATACGGAGGCGGATCATTACTGATCCGCCTCATGTGAAACAGGCCGAAGACATAAATACGTAGTTACATTCAGGCTGAGAGGTTAGCGTATGTTTTTCTGTTTATTAAAGTATAATATGTAAAAAGTTATTTTATGGTTGATGTTTGTAATAAAAGGGCTGCTATTGCCATTTAAACCCAAAAGATACGTTTGAGTTATTGGCATAAGCATAGTGGGATTAGGTACATGGCATACAGCTGATACTTGAGCTATACCCCAGGCATGGGTATGTTTTTATAGCAGAAAACACCGCAGAGGTGATCAAATACCACCAAAATAAAGCTCCATTTGTAAGGATTTTTTTTTTATTTGGGTACAGCATCACACGGCCTGGTCATTAAGGGGGTAAATTCTTCCAGGGCTAAAGTGGTTACATTAAGATCAATGTTCATTGTTAGCTGTTAAATACAGTTGTATTCAAAATTATTCAACCCCCACTGAAATTGATTGTTTTGCCCAGTTTGACACTGATTTTGATCATCCTGTCATCCTGCTTACAATTAAATCAAAGAGACACGTGTAGGTCAGACAAATATAACATAACATTTATAATGAAATAACCACAAATGTCTTTTCTGTGCTCACATCATTATCAGTTTTATTCAACCCCCAATTGACATTCAATCTTAGTACTTAGTACAACATCCTTTTACAGTTATAACAGCTTTTGAACTTGAAGCATAGCTTGACACAAGTGTCTTGCAGCGATCTACGGGTATCTTCGCCCATTCGTCATGGGCAAAAGCCTCCAGTTCAGTCACATTCTTAGGCTTGTGCACTGCAACTGCTTTCTTTAAGTCCCACCAGATGTTCTCAATCGGATTTAAGTCTGGTGACTGCGATGGCCACTCCAAAATGTTCCAGCCTTTAATCTGCAACCATGCTCTAGTGGACTTGGAGGTATGCTTGGGATCATTGTCCTGTTGAAAGGTCCAACGTCTCCCAAGCCTCAGGTTTGTGACGGACTGCATCACATTGTTATCCACTATCTCCTGGTACTGAAGAGAATTCATGGTACCTTGCACACGCTGAAGCTTCCCTGTACCTGCAGAAGCTAAACCGCCCCAAAGCATGATTGACCCCCGCCATGCTTCACAGTAGGCAAGGTGTTCTTTTCATCATAGGCCTTGTTCTTCCTCCTCCAAACATAGCGTTGATCCATGGGCCCAAACACTTCTAATTTTGTTTCATCAGTCCACAGAACACAATCCCAAAACTTCTGTGGTTTGTCCACATGACTTTTGGCATACTGCAGTCGACTCTTCTTATTCTTTGGAGACAGCAAGGGAGTGCGCCTGGGAGTTCTGGCATGGAGGCCTTCATTACACAGTGTGCGCCGTATTGTCTGAGCAGAAACTTCAGTACCCACATCTGACAAATCTTTTGTCAGTTCCTCAGTAGTCACAAGGGGACTTTTCTCCACTCTACGCTTCAGGTAGCGCTCAGCAGTCGAAGTCAGCATCTTCTTTCTGCCACGACCAGGTAGCGTTTCAACAGTGCCCTTTGCCTTTCATTTGCGAATGATGCTTCCTATGGTGTCTCTTGGTATGTTTAACATCTTTGCAATCTTCTTATAGCCATTGCCCTTCCTGTGAAGAGTAATCACCTCTTCTCTTGTCTTCCCGGTCCATTCTCTTGACTTCACCATGTTTGTAACCACACCAGTAAATGTCTAGAAGGAGCTGAGTATCACATTCATTTTAAAGCTGCCTGATTGGTGCTTATAAGGCTTGATTGCTGCTCCCTGACATCCACAGGTGTTTTCAATACCTGATTGAAAACACTTCAATGAACCTATGTTCTTCAGAGTGGTAGTCTTTAAGGGGTTGAATAATTGTGTAAATGAAGAATTCACAAAATAAACATTTTCTACTGTATTACAAAACCAATTGATGTCATTTTAGTTGCATATGGTTCTTTAAGAAGTCCTTGTAGGATTTCATTCTGAATACAATTACAAATGTACACTAAATTCCCTAAACCCCTTTACAGCATTGGGGGGTTGAATAATTTTGAACACAACTGTAGATTGTTGTTTTAAGTTTGCATGGTCATGGTAATATCCCCTAGAGGGGAATGTCCCCCTGGGGGTATAAAGTAGGTGTCTGAGTTTTAATAAAGAGCCATTCCTTTGTTTTTTTACCTCAACATAATGGCTGTGTAGGATGCTTGGGGTAAAGGACTGGTATTAGCTCTCTGTCTGCTGGAAGGGTCTGGAGGGCAGGAGGCACAGTTTGGAAAAATCACCCAGACGGGGTGCCAGGTGGTCCATCATAGGGTTGATGTACCAAAGGCAGATAGCCTGTGCAGTTGCACTCATTTTCCTCAGAGCTTCGTGAATGTGGCGAAGCCTCACTTTGTGAAGAACACCCAAAGGAAAAGTGTAGCGCTTAAACCAAGTAGATTGTAAGAATATACTTGGATGGTAAATAATGTATATCAAAAAGAACTCAGTGACAGTTCATACTTGCAACATAGTAACATTGAGTGTATTATCACAATAATAAACCATGATGAGTGAATAAACAATATGATATCGTGATCATAAAATATTAATTAAAGTCCATGTAAGATATATTCCACCACGTGAAATGGGATATAATCCAAGGAATGTAGTAACGTCCTTGAAGTGATCGGACCACCACCAACAGTGTAGTAATCTGCTTACCGGAATTGGTGGACTTAAGGGGACATATGTCGCCAGAAGTCAGAAAAGGCTTTTATGTATATATCCAGGGTCATGGAAGAAGGCAGCTGGATATGATGCTCATCAGATGCTTCTAATGGAACACGGCTTCAAGGGCAACTTTGTGTTGAAAAAGGAAGGTTCCTGAGCCAAACCACTCAAAGTGGTGTCAGAGATGTTTTTAGGAGGTAAAAGAGAAGGGTGGCCACATAGCTTAAAATTGTAAAATAAAACATTTATTTTTAACATCAGATGAAGTATTCTCATGCGAAACGCGTCGGGTCGCTTCCACTGCCGCCTCATTTGTGTATACACACATGAATTCTCAGCCTACATGTGAGTGTAATTGCTGTTTTTAAAAATAAATGTTTTATTATATGCTATGTGGCCACCCGTCTCTTTTACCTCCTAAAAACATCTCTGACACCACTTTGAGTGGTTTGGCTCAGGAACCTTCCTTTTTCAACACAAAGTTCCCCTTGAAGCCGTGTTCCATTAGAAGCATCTGATGAGCATCATATCCAGCTGCCTTCTTCCATGACCCTGGATACATACATAAAAGCCTTTTCTGACTTCTGGCGACATATGTCCCCTTTGTCCACCAATTCCGGTAAACAGATTACTACACTGTTGGTGGTGGTCCGATCACTTCAAGGACGTTACTACATTCCTTGGATTATATCCCATTTCACGTGGTGGAATATATCTTACATGGACTTTAATTAATATTTTATGATCACGATATCATATTGTTTTATTCACTCATCATGGTTTATTATTGTGATAATACACTCAAGGGGCCAGATCCACAGCCAGCCGCCGTAACTTAAATATTCCCATTTAAGTTACACTGCCGGAAAATTTCTACCTAAGTGCCCGATCCACAAAGCACTTACCTAGAAATTTTCGGCTGTGTAACTTAAAGCGGGGGTTCACCCTTAGAGGGCACTTTTCCCCCTTCGCTTCCTGCTCGTTATTACTAGGGGAATCGGCTATTTATTTTAAAATATGTGCAGTACTTACCCGTTTACGAGACGCATCCTCTCCGTCGCTTCCGGGTATGGGCTTCGGGAATGGGCGTTCCTTCTTGATTGACAGGTTTCCGAGAGGCTTCCGACGGTCGCATCCATCGCGTCACGATTTTCCGAAAGAAGCCGAACGTCGGTGCGCAGGCGCAGTATAGAGCCGCACCGACGTTCGGCTTCTTTCGGCTACGAGTGACGCGATGGATGCGACCGTCGGAAGCCTCTCGGAAGAATGTCAATCAAGAAGGAACGCCCGCTCCCGAAGACCATACCCGGAAGCGACGGAAGAAGATGCAGCTCGAAAACGGGTAAGTACTGCACCTATTTTAATACAAATAGCCGATTCCCCTAGACCGAACGAGCAGGAATCTAGGGGAAGAAAAAAAAAAAATTTAGAAATGGGTGAACTCCCGCTTTAAACCCGGCCGGCGCAAGGCGCTCCTATTCAAATGGGGTGAGTCCCATTTAAATTAGGCGCGCTCCCGCGCCGGCCGTACTGCACATGCTCGTGACGTCATTTTCCCGACGTGCTTTGCACGGTTTTACGTTGCGCCGGGTTTTGAGAATCGCGACGGGCGTAAAAAAAAAATACGAGTTGCGGCGGGAAAAAAAATTTTTTTAAAAAAGACGGCGACGCGGGATAGAAGGGTCTACTTTTGCAAGGCCTAAACAGTTTAGGCCTTGTAAAAGCAGCCCTAATTTTACGATTGCAAACTAATACTTCCGGAGAAAAAACGAAGCTGAAAAGCTTCGTGGATCTCCGTAAGTGCTAATTTGCATACCCGAAGCGGCATTTCGACTCGAAATGCCCCCAGCGGCGGATGCGGTACTGCATCCTAAGATCCGACAGTGTAAGTCCCTTACACATGTCGGATCTTCTGCCTATCTATTGGAAACTGATTCTGTGGATCAGTTCCAAAGATAGAAACAGGGATACGACGGCGTATCAGTAGATACGCCGGCGTATCCCTTTTGTGGATCTGGCCCAATGTTACTATGTTGCAAGTATGAAAATGTCACCGAGTTCTTTTTGATATACATTACTTACAATCCAAGTATATTCTTACAATCTACTTGGTTTAAGCGCTACACTTTATTTTTTCCTTTCGTTATTGCTTTTTTATTCAAAATTAGCTGTGTTAGCAGCTGTGCTTTTTAGGCAGCGCAGTGTACACCATATTTTTGTGAAGAATACCCAGTCAGATGCAAGGGAAATTTTTAAAAACGCATTTTTGCTTGCACATGATTGGATGATGGATGTACCACATTCACTAAGCTCTGGAGAAAAATGAGCGCAACTTCACTTGCGAAATGTACTGACTATTTGACTTTAGTAAATCAACTGCATAATATAGATCCATGGCTTGCACAGCAAATGTTTATAACCTAGAAAATATTTAATTTCTGTGTATACAAGAGTAGTTTTAGATGCATATTTTAAGTGTTTTTGTTCCCCCTCCCTGAGGGTCCTTTTTAACTTCCTTGGCTTGGCCCTTTATAATTACTGTCAGTAGATTGGAGTTTCATCTTCTGGACACACAGGCTTACAGTAAGCACTCTAAGTACAATAGATCCAGTAGAATATCAAATTCAAGACAAATAAATGCATTTCAGACTGCACAGTCCGCTTGTTTTCCTGTCTGCTTTAAAATCTCAAAATGTTCTCATAATAGAATTGTCTTTAATAGTTTGGATCATTTTATGTCTGTCTAAAAGCATTTCGGTAGTGTCTTGGAGCTCGCCAGTGAATAATAGGTTTGTCACGTCTCCACTCCACCACGTTGTCACATAAGAGCAGAAGCGCTTGTCAATGCTTTTCCTAATATATGGTTAGACTGTGCAAAGTTTATATCTTTAGAGACAACCCTTTCAGCTTCGGCTTCATCCATTTCACACAGTATGGCATGCTACTGGCAAACATTCCAACTCTAATATACGAGTTCCTTTTACTTTCTACATTTGAGTTGCTTTTGATGCCTTTTTCACAAAGGATTATCAAATTTAGTCATCTAATTGTATATATTGGTGCACATACACACGCCAATTATTGTCCAAGACAGACTATTTAGGCTATGGTTTTTCTTGAGCCAGATTTAAAGCACTCTCCAGTGTTCATTTTTGGTTTTTTTAATAACCCTTTCCCAACCCTTGCTGTATAGAACAAAGATCCTAGCAGTACTCCCCTTTTTCACGCTCCATTTTAGTCCCACATTTTAGTCTCCTTCTTTATGAAATGGTGGCAGTTCTCTCCAGTGTCATTCAGCTCACGTCCTGTTAGTGACACCACATCCTTATGTGGTGGTTATGTGGTAGTGTTTTCAGTGCTCTAGACCCAAGAGATGAAAAAGGACCCATGACATCATTTGATGTATACTGTACATAGCTTTTTGAGGTTTAAAATTTGAACTTGAAAAAGGGAGAGGGAGAAAGGGCTATGAATGTGTAAGGTTTATAAGTGGCTATACCTCTTTCATGTGGTGTGTGTGTGTGTGTGTATATATGTGTGTGTGTGTGTGTGTGTATATATATATATATATATATATATATATATATACAAACACACACAGTTTGGTCCATATATATTTTGGACACAGACCCAATTTTTTTTTTTTTCGGGTATTTACCAAAACATTTTCAAGCTATAGTTATATAATGGATATGGTCTGAAAGTCATTCCTCCCAACATTTTTAGATGGGAATGAGGGACACCTACTAGCAAACGTATGTAGGCATAGGACATGCCCCCTGGCACACCCCCTTAAAGGAGCATTACCCCCAAACAAGTTCATTATATCCACAAGGGCTTTTTTTTTTTTTTTCTTTTTACCACTACTATTCCTTTGTATTGGTTTTTATATTATGTAAATGCAACAATTTAGAGATTGGATGAAAGGCTTAGCACTGGGAAACACTTTTTGAAAGATAAAAAGTGCATTTTATATACAACTAATATAGATCAGACCAAAATGAGGGACAAATGAGGAGAAATGAGGGACAGGGGGGCTTTGTTCCAAATCAGGGACATTCCCTTTCAAATTGGGGACAGTTGGGAGCTATGTGAAAGTGCACACACTCAGGTTTAATTTGAGGGTATGCACTGTATAATGTTTGGGGGGTTCTAAGTAATGTTCTAGCAAATAATACAGATTTTAACTTGTAAGCAACAAATGTTAGAAAAAGGCTTAGGCATGAAGGGGTTAATGCATAGAATGCATTAAAGTGTTTGTTAAGGCAGTGCACACAGTCACTACTTGCCCCTGTGCAAGGATTACATGATGTATATACTATGCCATTTTCTACTTTTTATTTTTGTAAAAACAAAAACAGCGCTGTCTTCCTCAGATGTATGTATTACAGAGGGAGGGGCTGAGCTCTTCCTCTGACGTGCGGTCACATGACCTCCCTCTGTAATACAAACATCGGAGGAAGGCCGTGCCAGGAATAAGAAAAGCGATATTTATAAGAAGAATTTTTGAAAATAGTATATACATCATGTAATTCTAGCAGAGGGGCTGGCAGTGATTGGGAGCAGTATTGTGCGAGCTGCTCGGAACGGTGATAGGAGAGGAGGGGCGGCTTACACAGTCACACACACAGAGCTGACAGGGAGAGAGAGGAGGGGGAAGGAGGACACAGAAGCAGAGAGGAGAGCTGCAGATAGCATGCTGCAGATGACAGAGGCCTATAAACTGACCACTGGCTCAGCAGCCCCGATTATCGTGGTCCATTTACAGGGGGGTGGGCATAGCCAGGCAGGATCAGCCAGGTATTACAGGTGTTACAGGGGGCCAAATCACACAGCACAAGTACTGTGCTGTATAACATGCTTTAAAGTAACAGGATCAACTTTTGAATTTATTTTTTGGGTTAACAAATGCTTTAAGATAAAAACCTTCTGCCTTTACAACCCCTTTAAATGCAAAATGACCATATTTAATTGGAGTCTTCTGTTAAAACTTCATAGTCTAAACATTTCTGGGAGAAGCTTTCAAACCTTAAATGCAGATAACCTCAATAAAATGTGAGCAAGGCTTCTCCTGTGCAAAAGAGTTGAAAGAATAGAGAAAATATATAAGATAATTGCTGCCTATACACATTATTGTAATATTAATATCCACAGTACAAAGTCCAAGTGTGCCTCTAATTCACAAATGTCCTAATCGCATACTATTGCAGATTTTCCATTTGTCAGTATAGGGCAGGGGTGGTAGATGTGTCTGGCATCCACTGCTGCAAAAAACTCTCCTTATATTCTAATGGAGAATCCACTAAAGGGTGGGGGATACAGTATTTCTGTATTATTCATCCTTTAGTACCGTATATACTCGAGTATAAGCCGACCCGAATATAAGTCGAGGCACCCAATTTTACCACAAAAAAATGGGAAAACTTATTGACTCAAGTATAAGCCTAGGGTGTCCGTCTGCATGCCTCACTGTGTCCATGCCTCACTGTGCCCATGCCTCACTGTGCCCATGCCCAACAATCTACTGAGCTTTTCAGAACCAGCTACTGAGGGAGTCTATTCCTAATGTTCACAGCTCTTACTGTAAAGAAACCTTTCCGTATTTGGAGATGAAATCTATTTTCCTGTAACTGTAAAGCATGCCCCCTTGTCCTCTGTGTTGAATTTAATGTTAATAACTCAACACCATGTTCACCCATGCCTAACTGTGTCCATGACTAGACTGATGTTTAACATGGGAGTCTATGGAAGGGGTGTCTGGCTTTGAAAAATCGGTGCTCCTCAGCCGTAGGTCTCCCAGACAACCAACTTTGCAGACTTGTAGAGGAGAAATTGGGCTACATGTGTGCCAAGTTCAGGGTCCAGGGGACCTATGACCGGCCAGTACCGGGTCCGCAAAGTCACTGGAGAAATGACCGTTTAACATGGGAGTCTATGGAAGGGGTGCCCGGCTTTGAAAGATCGGTGCTCCCCGGCCGTAGGTCCCACGGACAACAAACTTTGCACACTTGTAGAGTGTTTGGGGTCCAGGGGAGGGACAGAGTGAAGAGCGGTGACTGACAGTCACCGCTCTCTGCTCCAGGGAAACCAAGAAATGAGCTATCAGCAGTCGTGTTATTGAGCTTATAGCCAGGGCGGACAGGTGCAGAATCAGGCTGATGTTGCAGCATGGAGGTGAATTTTTGTTTTTGTTTTTTACAGTTCTCCTTTATTTTGATTTGTTATCCAATGTTTTTTGCTGTAAAATTTTCAGTATACCAACTGCTCTAATGCACACATTGGTCTGTATTTTAGAAAGAGCTTGTATCTCTTGGCCATAGACCAGTAATTGCAGAAGAAGAGCCAAGGTAAGTTACAAATATTTACATAGTTAATCTGGTTGAAAAAAAACACAAGTCCATCCAGTTAAAAAAAACATACACACAAATAGAAACCCTCTATATACACAATCCTATACCCACAGTTGATCCAGAGGAAGGCAAAAAAACAACAGCAATAAAGCATGATCCAATTTGCACCAGTGAGGGAAAAATTCCTTCCCGATTCCCCCGAGAGGCAAGCAGATTTTCCCTGGATCAACTTTACCTATAAATATTAGTATCCAGTTATGTTATGTACATTTAGGAAAGAATCCAGGCCTTTTTACAACAATCTATTGAGCTGGCCAGAACCAGCTCTTGAGGGAGTCTATTCCTAATTTTCACAGCTCTCACTGTGAAGAAACCTTTCCGTATTTGGAGATGAAATCTATTTTCCTGTAACTGTAAAGAGTGCCCCCTTGTCCTCTGTGTTAAATTTAATGTGAATAACTCAACACCAAGTTCACTATATGGACCTCTGAAGTATTTATACTAAGGTTGCACTTATAGCGATACTAGCATCAGTATCTGTGTTGATACTGAGCATTTGCACGAGTACTTGTACTCGTGCAAACAAATGCTCCGATACTTAATCTGATACCTCCCAGCAGGGCCGCAGATAGGGCAGTACAGCCGGCCCTGTTGTACCAGCACTGGCGTCCCCAGCGTAGCAGTGGGGGCCGGGCAGCCTCACAGGTGATCGGTGCAGTGGTGGGGGCAGTTACAAATGCCAATTTCCCTGTATAGCTTCCAAAAAAGCAGCTGATCGCTTCCTCCCCACCCTCCCGCGGCTGTCAGCTGCTTTATTGAAAGCTATACAGGGAGATTGGTACTTATAACTGCCCCTACCACTGCACCGATCACCCCTGACTGTCCCCTGTGTCCTGCTTCGGCTCCATGTGCCCTCCTCCGCCTCCCTGGGTCCTCCACCGCATCCCTGGGTCCTCCTCTGGCTCCTCTGTGTACTCCTCCGGCTCTCTGGGTCCTCCAACGAGCCCCCCTTCATCCCGTATCTGTCAGGTTGGAGAGCAGAGGAAAGAGCCGGTAAAAAGGGTAATTTAACCCCTTCCCCCTCAAGCAGCATGTATTTTCCTTTTTTCTGTCCAGCACCTCTGCATTTGGCAACTAAGGAAAAGAAAGTCTTGTCTAAGCTCCAAACCAACTTGTCCATGGTAACCCAGGTCTATGGACTCCATCCCTAGTCTCAGCACCATCCTAATAGCATCACGGGCCCCTTGGAAAAGTAATGCACTGGGGCCCCTCCCAGTCTGCCTCAATTTATGCACCTTCTCTCAAGAATTAAAGTATAAATAGTTGATATAATTAAACATATACAGTACTGTGCAAAAGCTTTAGGTAAGTATGTAAGAAATGCTGTAAAGTAAGATTTTTTTTTTTATATATAATATATGTATATTATTATTATCATTATAATAATACATATTATTTTACAGGATTTATATAGCGCCAACAGTTCGCGCAGCGCTTTACAACATGAGGGCAGACAGTACAGTTGCAATACAATTCAATACAGGAGGGATCAGAGAGACCTGCTTGTTACAGGTTACAATATAGAAGGCAGGGTCAAGTAGAACAAAAAGATAACGGGCCAGATTCACGTAGCTTAGCGGATCTATAGATCCGCTCGATCTACGTGAATTAAGATCCGCTCCCGCAAGTTTAGGAGGCAAGTGGCTAATTCACAAACCACTTACCTCCAAACTTGCGACGGCGGATCCTATATCCCCCGGCGGAATTCTAATTCCGCGGCTAGGGGAGTGTACTATTTAAATCAGGCGCGTTCCCGCGCCGATTTAAATGCGCAGGCGCCGTCCGCGAAATTTCCCGGCGTGCATTGCTCCCACTGACGTCGCTAGGACGTCAGTGGTTTCGACGCTTACGTAAACGACGTCCGTCCGTATTCGAGAACGACTTACGCAAACGACGTTAAAAAATTCAAATTCGACGCGAGAACGCCGGCTATACTTAACATTGGCTGCGCCTGATAAAAGAAGGGGTAAGTATACGACGGGTACGCCGCTACGGAAACATCGTAAGAAGACTGCGTCGGGTCCGCGTACGTTCGTGAATTTGCGTATCTCGCTGATTTACATATTATTTATCGTAAATCAGCGGGAACGCCCCCGGCGCCATTTTTAAATTGAAAAAAAGATCCGACAGTGTAACACTGTCGGATCTAGCCCTATCTATGCGTAACTGATTCTATGAATCAGGCGCATAGATAGGACCAGTGTAAGTCAGAGATACGATGGTGTATCTGTAGATACACCGTCGTATCTCTTTGTGAATCTGGCCCAACAGCTGTGGGGGATGATCAGATGGAGAAAATGAAAATACAGTTGTTAGGTGTGGGTAGGATAGGCTTCTCTGAAGAGGAGGGTTTTCAGGGATCGTCTAAAATAGATAATCGGACAGATTGGGGTAAGGTGTTCCCTAGGGTTGGAGAGGCTCTGGAATTTATATAAAATGCATAGTGAGCAAACAGAAGACAAATCTAAATCAAATCAATATTTGGTGTGACTACCCTTTGGCTTTAAACCAGCATCAATTCTTACACTTGCACAAAGTCAGATTTTATTAGATTAGAGTCAGGTATATGATTAACCAATTATACCAAGCAGGTGCTAAAGATCATCAATTTCATATGTAGGTTGAAGCAGTCATTAACTCAAACAGAAAATGCTGTGAAGGAGGCTTAAAATTGGGTGAAGAACAGCCAAACTCTGCTACTAAAGTGAGGTGGTGGAAGATTGTTTCATGTCACAGGTCATACATCATGGCAATACTGAGCACAGCAACAAGACACAAGGTAGTTATACTGCATCAGCAAGGTCTCTCCCAGGCAAGATTTCAAAGCAGACTGGGATTTCAATATGTGCTGTTGTAACAGGCGCCGTTGCGCCATATTGTGTTCCACTCTGGAACGCATACGGCGGCCACGCGATGATTTAATCGCCCGGCGCCGCGTGCGTTCCAGCCTGGAATGCGTAAGTGCGCTGTGGATCAGCGCTGTTGCTCAAGACACCTGTTAGCCACCTATAAAGAGAGCAGTGTGCAGACAGCACACCGTTCTATTATTGTCGGCCATAGCCGGCTTGGCTATTTTAAAACTACAGGTACCATCTATCCCTTAATTGGGTACCATCCACGCCTGGATCTGCGCTGCCAACTTAATGAGCTGCTGTGGACACCCCAAGATATCCCCCACCAGGAGACCCTCCATAGACGATTCCCTTGCTGTAATACTCTGAACTACACTCAAGCCCTGTAAACGGATAAGTAGCAATTGTTTCACTTGTAGTGCTATAGAAAGATCTGCTACATATATTGCTCCTAAACAATTGCTCTATTTAACTCTGGCTTGCTAAATTCTAACATACTGCTTGGGATTGACTGTTGTGTTAATGCTAGTCCGCTGTAGAGTATCTTAAAGGGACATACATACTCAAATTACCTGAGGTATATTTGCCTCTCCTATGCAACTATTAGTTGCCATCATAAATCCTATTTACTACGTGCTTGACATAAGTGTTACTTGTTTATGGGCCCTTGCCCTAAGTTGCTGAACATGTTCGCTTTAACTTTTCTATACTAAGGGTTGTAGGTATTTCATACATATATTAGTGGCCTAATGTATTTCTATATGTTTAAGTGATATGATGTAGAGAACCCCCAAACTCCTGTTTGCGTGGAGTGATGCCTGGGATCCCGTACTAATAATCACTTGCATATAGAAGTGCATTGAAATCTTTAAGTGTATGCTATAATTTTAAACGCTAAGCTCTGGTCGCATGTTGTAATGCGTCCAACCTTAGTAGCTCAACGCCTTTCTTTATGTGGGAGAGAGATGATATAGAGAACCCCCAAACTCCTGTTTGCGTGGAGCGACTCCTGGGGTCTAATACTGATTTCTCACATAAGGAAGTGCATTGAAATCCTTGATAACTGCAGTTGTGGTTCACTCCCATTCACCAGAGCTGTTACAGCTGTTCAAACTCTTTTGAAGAAGCACAAAGAAACAGACAATGTTGAGGACCAAAGACGCAGTGGTCGGCCAAGGAAACTTAATGCAACAGATGAAAAGCTCATCATGCTTAGTTCCCTTTGACATCAGAAGAAGTCCAGCAGTGCCATAAGCACAGAACTGGCAAAAAACAGTGGCACCCAAGTACACCTATCTACTGTCTGAAGAAGTCTGGCCAGAAGTGGTCTTCATGAAAGAATTGCAAAAAGGTCATAGTTCCAACATGGAAACAAGGCTAAAACTGGGGTGCAGAAAAATTGCAGCAGGCTTTCTCAACTGATAAGTCAAAATATAAAAAATATTTTCCTGTAGCAGGAGGCAGTTTGTTCACCCAAGGGCTGGAGAGTGGTACAATAATGAGTGTATGCAGGCAACTGTGAAGCATGGTGGAGGTTCCTTGCAAGTTTTGGGCTGCATTTCTGCAAATGGAGTTGGAGATTTGCTCAGGATTGTGGTGTCCTCAATACTGAGAATTACAGGCAGATACTTGTCCATTGTGCCATACCATTAGGGAAGCATGTGATTGGCCCCAAATGTATTCTGCAGCAGGACAACGCCCCAAACATACAGTCAATGTCATGAAGAACCATCTTCTGCATAAAGAAAGAACAAGGAATCCTGGAAGTAATGGTTAGGGCCCCCACAGAGCCCAGATCTCAACATCATCAAGTCTGTCTGGGATTACATGAAGAGGCAGAAGGATTTCAGGCAACCTACATCCACAGAAGATCCATGGTTAGTTCTCCAAGATGTTTGGAACAACCTACCTGCCGAGTTTTTTTTTAAAAACTGTGTGCAATTGTACCTAGAAAAATGTATGCCGTTTTAAAGGAAAAGGGTGGTCACACCAAATATTGATTTGATTTGGATTTTTCTTAATTGATTTTGTTAATTGATAAAAATAAACTATCAACATGAAAGCATTCTTAATTTACAGATTTTTTTTTTACACCTGCCTAACATTTTGACACAGTAGTATATGTATTAGTACTTTCATTAAAATCGATTTTAAAAATAAGAAAACATGGCATCAATAAAAGACTAAACACAAAGATCCAAAGCATATAAAAAGTTTTGAAGAACAAAATTATGGCAACCTGCAGCAGGGGTAGGCTTTTTAGTCTGGAATTATTTCAAAGGGGTTGTAAAGTTTCAATTTTAATTTTCTAAATAGGTTCCTTTAAGCTAGTGCATTGTTGGTTCACTTACCTTTTCCTTCGATTTCCCTTCTAAATTCTTTTTTTTCTTGGTTTGAATTTATCACTTCCTGTTCCTCCTCAGTAAGGTGTTCTGGCTGACTAACCCCCTGCCACAACGGCTCAGATGATGGGGGCAAGCTTACTGAGGAGAAACAGGAAGTGAGAAATTCAGACAAAGAAAAAAACATTTAGAAGGGAAATCGAAGGAAAAGGTAAGTGAACCAACAATGCATTAGCTTAAAGGGTCACTAAAGGAATTTTTTTTTTTAGCTAAATAGCTACCTTTACCTTACTGCAGTCCTGGTTCATGTCCTCATTGTTCGTTTTTGCTTTGATGTTGCTGTAATTCCTCTCTGTTCTGGACACTTCCTGGTTGTCTGTTTCCTGATCACCACAGTACTGGGAGATTTCTCACTGTGGTGACTAATCCAGGAGGTGTGATTACTGTGTGTCAGCACCAATCCAGTTTCGTTTTACAAAGCATCACTGCCCTCTATTGGCTCTTTGTCTCTGTACATCAGAGAACCAGGAAACAACAGCAAAAACAAAACTAAACTGCAGGTACATTATATGATTGGTTTTTATCAATTTTTAATCATTTTTAAAAGGAATCGGTTAACTATTATGTCTCTATACCCTGTAAACAGTCATTTCAGCAACACATTTTTTTTCCTTTAGTGACCCTTTAAAGTGACCCTTTAGAAAATAAAAAACAAATCTTTACAACCCCTTTAAATTGACCCCCTGTACACGCTGCCCCTCTCTATACACTAATCTCTTTTCTCCTGAACACACTGCTCCCATTACTTTTTTTACACTATTCCCCTCCCTATACATGCTGCCCCCTGTCATAAATGCCTCTCCCAGCCTGTCAGCTGACTGTATCTATGTATGTCTGTACATTATTGTATGGCCTTGTTCACACGGGCAAACTTAAGCATACACCTGTGCGAGGGCCACGTTTGCCCATACCAGCATGAGGATGCACAGGTGTTCAGTGCATCCCCTTGCAGGTAGCCTCTGACACCTATAGGCATATGCCCACTGTGCCTAATGGTACATCCACTCCTGACTATAAACCAACATACTGCAGCTTTTGGATGGTGTTGCAGTCAGGGTTGCATTGGATCAGCATTCAGTGATCAAGCTTGGTTTACATATTACCTATGTTTAGAAGCTCTCCTAATGTCCTATAAGAAATGCAGTGCATATTTGATTGGCTTGATATGCAATTTTAAAAAAACAAGCTATTTTGTTAGTTTATACATTTTTCTTATCGCTCTTCTCATTTGACTAATTTCATCATTTTTTTTTTTAACTAACCGCTCACTAAGCAAGTTTGTTTTAATACATTTTGGTGCAGTTATTTAATTAGCATTATGAAGTGTCTGAGGTTTACATCTTTTGCTGCAGTCTCCTGCTGCAGCCTGGACTGTGGTTAAGAAAGCACTACAAGACATCTATATTGATTTCCTAGCAATTTAATCAGCGCTGAGACAAGGGTTTACCAACAGAGCCACTGTTGCAGGTGTTTTGGATAATGTTAACATCATATAATAACAACAGTGACCGACTTCAAGGCATGATTCATTATCTACATCTTTATTATAAGATCAAACGCCTGGTCATACTGTGTGAATATTAACTTAAAGTGCAACTCCAGAAAAAAAAAAAAATGACAACAAAAATCACATAATGCAGAATATATAAGACCATGTGCCACATGATCAATGTAATATCATGTTTCTTGTGGACCCAATCACTGAGTGATGGGTGGAAGGAAACGCAGGTGGAAAAGAGACCAATAGCACCCGTGAAGTGAAGCATTTATGTGTATATAAAGTCTGGGATACAGTAGGTAAGGGTAGACCCTTTGTCATGTTTTCATTGCTCTATGTGCTCCTGCTAGAAGGATTAACCCCTCTATTTGTCTTTGGTAACTATTATCACTCAGGCAATAGTTTTACACTTTTGGTTTTTGGAAGAAGTAAAAATAAAACTGAGCTATAATGTATTTATCCCCAACTATGCCCCCCAAAGCTGCAAAGGCAGCCAGACTTGGTTGTAGACATGCTGCAGCTGCAAAGATTTGCTTCACGCACTGCAAAAATTATCCCCCTGCCACGTACAGCTGGCAGTACCACCATCGAACATGAAATGTTCAAGTGAACGGGGCCATACCACGAGCCAAACGTTAGGCTCACAATTGTGGCGTGGTATTCAAAGATCCAGTTGGGCATCGCTCTATGAAAAGCAACCCACCATGGTCTAATGAGATGTGCTTGTTTTTTTTTTGCCATCGGTACCTTCAGGATCAATTATCCGGAGCAAACACATAGCAAGTAAAGTATGATCTGCATTTCTCAAAGCAGGAGCAGTTTTCCTCTTTATGTACAGTCTGTATGTATGTGGTCTGTAAGTGGATTTAGCAAAGGATGACAATCCTGGCAAATTAAAGTATCTGCAGCGAGCAATGTATTTTGTATTGCTGCAAACACCAACAGACTAACACATTCTCCTTTATGGATTTTAGAGTAAATTCAGCTGTTGAAGTCCAGCAAAGAAAACAAAAACTTCTGGCTGGAGCAATACTATTGTTGTATTTTTAATGTTGTATATGATCTTTTTCCTAGGATTTCCACACCTGGTGTTCTGGAAGATATACAGGCTGTCAAACAGCTTAGCTAACCAAAAGACTTCTACAAGTACTTCCCACTCCTTTCCTTACCCCAAAAAATTACACTGTTATTTAACTTTAGTGACGTAATTGTTATATTCCTCCTTATTGGAATTTGATCAATTGTATACTGTAATATGCAATTCAATCTGTATTTGCTTGTTGCGCCACTGTATGTTTATTCACTTCTTGAAAACCAATAAAAATATTTGGAAAAAAAAAAAAAAAGACTTCTTCAAGTAGAAGACTTCTTCACTTCTTCAGATCCTTCTGAATGTTACTATGAGTTCCCTTAATTGTTACTGTGGATCATATTAACTGTACACACATAATCAAAGTAGAAGGTCTATTGGGTCCAGGTGATTTTTAGAAGAAGTTCTGGTACAGTTCTGCTAGGGGGTGGTCCCTGTTTCCAGGAGAAGGAGGACTGTGATTAGCCACTTCTGAAGCCAATCACAGTCCTGCTAGCCTCGCCCACCAATTGGAGGAAGATGACTCGTTTGGTTGCCAATACCAATCTCAGAAAAAAGAGATTTCGCTGTGATTGAGAAAACCACAATCGGGAGACAGTTTGAGGAATTACTGTTGCAAAGTCCTATCGTGTGTACAGAAATCCATCAGACTTTTGTCCGAAGTATAAACACGCATGCCCAGAACCAATGTTAAAATCAACCAACAATAGCACTGTAGGCACACCAGTCATACAGCCTAACAAGCTTTACCATCAATAAAATTGATTGTGTTCCTTAGGGATTTCACTTTGTGCCTTGAGTATTAACCAAAGGAACAGCTGATTCACTTGCCCAGCCTTCATCTAGTAATGCAATAGTACCAATAAGTCAACCAGAACCAACCTCCCACTCACGCTTCAAATCTCAAAACCAAGTTAGAACGTGTTTATTCATCTACTGGGTCCCTTGGTAATTTACCTGCTCACAGTTTGGATACTCAGGCTTTTCCCTGTAGCTTTCAATCTGTAGCTTCCAAGCTCACTCAGAACCTCCACCATTTCAATTAATACTAAGTGTTATCTGATTGAATAAGGCAGAGAAGAGGAGTTGATGATGTCGCAATCTCCACCTTGTCCGATCAGAGAATGCCTTATATTAATTGAAAGAAATCAAGATATTCTCTAAATAGCAGAGGTGGTAACCAAATGACCCTCTGTGTTCAGTACACAGGCAGCAAGTCCCTCAAGCGATACCTGAAAGAGACTAGCAAGGTCTGTATGTAGCTCAGGCTGCTACAATGAATTTCTGCATCCTCAGCAGCCCGCCATATGTGAAAAATTAGATGTAGCTAAGCTAGACCAATGTAAGTTTAAAAAAAAGATGATTCCCGTAGTTCAGCAAACAACTGCCCTCAACACTGTATTATTAAATAGCCCAGAAAATGGAAAGTTGACACTGACCATGGTTAAAGTAGATGTAAACCCTAACTAGATTATACATTGCCTTAAAAAATTATTCATACCCCTTGAATTTTTCCCACATTTTGTCATGTTATAACCAAAAACATAAATGTATTTTATTGAGATTTTGTGTGATAGACCAACACAAGGTGGCACATAATTGTGAAGTGGGAGGAAAATGATAAATGGTTTTTATTTATTTTTTACAAGAAAAGTGTGGCGTGCATTTGTATTCAGCCCCCTTTACTCTGATAGCCCTAACTTAAATCTAGTGGATCCAGTTGCCTTCAGAAGTCACCTTATTAGTAAATAGAGTCCACCTGTGTGTAATTTAATCTTGGTATAAATATAGCTGCTCTGTGAAGCCCTCACAGGTTTGTTGGAAAACCTTGGTGAACAAAACTGCATCATGAAGGCCAAGGAACACACCAGACAGATCAGGGATAAAGTTGTGGAAAAGTTTAACGCAGGGTTAGGTTATTAAAAGAACATTTTCCCAAGCTTTGAACATTTCACAGAGCACTGTTCAATCCATTACCCGAAAATGGAAAGAGTATGGCACACCTGCAAACCTACCAAGACATGGCCGTCCACCTAAACTGACAGGCCGGTTAAGGAGACCATTAATCAGAAAAGCAGCCAAGAGGCCCATGGTTGCAGTTTGCAAGAAGCCATGTGGGGGACACAGAAAACGTGCTCTGGTCAGATGAGACCAAAATTTTACTTTTTGGAAAAAAACTGCACATCACCCTGAACACACCATCCCCACCGTGAAACATGGTGGTGACAGCATCATATTGTGGGGATGCTTTTCTTTAGCAGGGACAGGGAAGCTGGTCAGAGTTGATGGGAAGATGGGTGAAACCAAATACAGGGCAATCTTAGAAGAAAACCTGTTAGAGTCTGCAAAAGACATGGCTGAGCTCAGCTATGACTAAGCACTAGTTAATAGTGCGAAACGCATCGGCTGTTTATCCCTCAATGTTTGCTGTGATTTGTAGTGCTTATTCATCCTTTTAAATAAAGACAACCATCAAGGTTTTTTGGAGTGCGGCTGTCCATACATTTTTTGTTCCATTAGTAGACTATGGCAGATTTTCACCTTCCAGCAAAACAATGACCCTAAACATACAGCCAGAGCTACAATGGAATGGTTTAGATCAAAACATATTCATGTGTTAGAATGGCCCAGTCACAGTCCAGACCTAAATCCAATTGAGAATCTGTGGCAAGACTTGAAAATTGTTGCTCTCCATCCAATTTGACAGAGCTTTTGCAAAGAAGAACTGGTAAAAAATTCACTTTAGATGTGCAAAGTTAATAAAGACATATCTAAAAAAAACTTGCAGCTGTAATTGCAGCAAAAGGTGTTTCTACAAAGTATTGACCCAAGGGGGACAGAATACAAATGTACGCTACACTTTTCACATATTTATTTGTTTTAAAAAAATTAAAACCATTTATCATTTTTCCTTCCACTTCTCAATTATGTGCCACTTTGTGTTGGTCTATCACATAAAATCCCAATAAAATCAATTTACGCTTTTGGTTGTAACTTTTTCAAGGCACTGTAGTTTGTTAAAGCACTGTGTATTATAAATTATTGCCATTTATTGTATCCATAAAGTATTGTTTTTGCTTTCATTTTTGCTTCTAAATGCTGCTGATCTCCTCTAGCCTGGTTCAGCCACTTCTTGCCTACATGCGTTCTCTTTAATGCCAGCTACACATCGCTACTCAGGACCAGTTTCCTGAAAGTGACAACAGTGAATCCACTTGCCTACAAGGTGCTGTTTGTAGTCTGTACAAATCTGAGACAGCTGTCTGCCCAAAACGAGAAGTGTTTAAACACAGAACGTCATGGCAAGGTCACAAGGTATCATTTTAATGAAAGCTGCAGATTTTAAACTATAAGTACCTTCTGAAACTTAAATAATGTGGTGCAGTTTATATGAGAGTTTAGTGATGGGGCTTAGATATGCTTTAACTGTGAAGCTTCCTGCCTTCTCAACTTAAACACATCTTATAAATGTATTATTTGTATTAGTATGGTAAGCTAATGAATATACAGCTACAAGCCTTGTACCGCTTTCTCTTGAAGAGTGAAGGATTATATTAATCAGTCAGAGCTAAGGAAAATAGAGAGGGATTTCTCAGAATGCTACAGCTCACTTACTATAATGCAGCTCTATAACATAAATTCTTGGGCTACAACTCCATTAAATAAATCTCTAGATGGGATGTTTTAATGGAAAAGGGATCTGGCATGAGATAGGGAAGATAGAAGAAACTCGTGGCTAAATCCATTTTAATATATTTTTAATGAATCTGCTGAGTGAGGTTCTTATCTTTGATATAGATATCTATATCTATAGATATATATCTATAGATATCTATATATACACAGTAAAACCTTGGTTTGTGAGCATAATTAATTCCAGAAACATGCTTGTAATCCAAAGAACTTGTATATTAGTTGCTAAATGTTGTACCTTCATTAAATGTAACCATATTGCTACACTTAGAGGCTCCTCTCTTCTTTTTTTATACTCAGTTGTGACATGACGCTACTTTTATATCAAAACATTGCTTGTATATCAAGGCAAAATGTATTAAATCATTTGCTTGTCTTGCAAAATGCTCTCAAACCAAGTTACTCTCAAACCAACACTGTAATATATTTGTTTACAGCACAGAAAATAGGAGCCTTCATTTTCACATTATCATCATCCACAATTCTTTCCTGAGCCCTGTACATGTGCTTGGCTTTATGTAGAAGGAGTGCTGGAGAAGACCAGGCTTCATCAACTCAAGGCAGTCAGTGCAGTAAAAAGTACATTTTGGTAAGATCTGAGTCGTCAATATACCCATTTTTGATGCAGAGGCCAGGAGAAAGGGATTGATTAGCTGTCTGTTGGAAACTGAACAGAATAAACCCTCTCTTTAGTCATAAAGCAAGCAAAACAAAGAAAAATAACATTAGCCTTTTGGCTTGCTCTGGTAGCACCACTGCTCAGGCCTCAAGCTCAGGCCCTTGGTCTGGTCCCTCTACCAGCTCTATCCCTTGCAGTGCTGCTTCTCTGGCCTTCAGGCTTAGGGCCTTTGTCTGTTCTCTCACAGACTTCACCTGTACTGTGCAGACATGTATGCCTTTGACTGCTCCCTTGCAGGCAGCCTAATTTACTCCTGCGGAGGGTGGAGCCTTGAATTACAGTCAGACCTTTGATTTTCAGGGTTGTGCTTAGCTGCTGGTCTCTGGCAAGACTCAGACACAGGGGTAGAGGATTTTACACTTCCAAAACTCTTTGAAGCCACCAATCTTTAGAACCGAATTCTGGAATTACAAAAACCGGAGAAAACTGAAAAAAAAATCAGATATTATATTCCAGTCCCCTCTCATCTGCATCCTTGAGAACCCTGTGCGGTCTGTACCTCTTTTTACAAACTGTCACAATTGCTAAAGTTTTTATAACTTTTTGAGACGGCAATGGTCATCGAGAATTTGATGTTCAAGTTTTTACCCTTCACCCTCTCTGCACACCTTGGTAGTGGAAATATACTTTTAAGGTCGTATTTGATAAGAAGCAATTTGCGATCCTTATTTGTGATTTCGTGTTTGGTGGCAGTTTTCCAGAGGTTGTTTCATTCAACAAATTACAAGGTATCAAAAGCCTTCTATGTTTGTAAGTGTATGTACTAATTTTGTGCTTGTTCCATATTATATCCTGCTATTCTTTACCCTTTTACACCAACCGAACCTGAAAACGCCCTTACTAGCATAATTCCAGTACCAATGTCTTTTCTGCCAAAGACTTAAAGCTGAACTCCAGCTTTTGTTAGACTTTACATTCAGTCAGCTTGGTCCAAACTAACTATGTCCCTCACTAACATGTGACCATCTTTTTGAAGCTGAGGTTACATACAGCATACCTCACTGTATTTCAGATTTGAGCCGAGACTTCCTGTCTCATACCCGGAACACAGTGGAGTCTCTCTGATCAGCACTCAGCCATTCAGAAAAAGCAGTGGATGAATCAATGAATGGCTGATGATGTCACAACCTCTCTCTCAGCCAATCAGAGGAAGCTTTGTAATAATTGCTAAAATGCGGTACATAGCTTTCTCTGAATGGCTAAGCGCTGTTTAGACTTTACTGTGTTTCGGGTATGCCTCAGCTACATACACTTTATACCGCACATTATTATTATTATTATTATTATACAGGTTTTATATAGCGCCAACAGTTTGCGCATCACTTCACAAAATAAAGGCAGACATTACAGTTACATTACAATTTCGTACAAGAGGGCCCTGCTCATTAGAGCTTACAATCTAAAAAGGGAGGGTCAATTGATACAAAAGTGGCCTCACATGTTAGTGAGGGACATAATAAGTTTGAAGAAAGCTGGCCAAAACAAAGTAAAGTCTAACAAAAGCTGGAGTTCAGCTTTAAAGTGGATGGAAAACTTCACATATACCCAGTTAAGTGAACAGCCTCAGATGATACACAGAGATTTAAACAAATCTCCCTACATAAATTTTACGTTTATATCTTTAGTCTTCACTTTTATAAATTCTTTAGAAAGTTCAGATCGTGTTAGAGATCTGGGCATACAGTCAAGATAGCTGATTAGAAGAAAAGTTACACACCCCCTCTCCACATAGGCAAAGGAAGGAAGGAATGTGCAGAGCTGTACTAGTCAAGCTGTTTTCTAATCTATTTAAAGCAAGCTCCCACAACACAAATTTTAGGCTGGTTTTATCTCCTGTGTCGGAGAACTTGTCAGAAGTTATGCTGATAACGGAGCAGGAGAAAGTCACAGGACTTAGTGCTTTGAAGAGAGATAAGAAAACACTGCAGATGTATGTGCCCAGCTCAAATTTCATGAATTGGGTTTACATCCACTTTAAGCATTCTTCTTATGCCGCGTACACACGATTCGGAAATTCTGACTACAAATGTCTGAGAGCTGGTTCTCAATTTTTCCGACAACAAACGTTCTTGTCGGAAATTCTGATCGTCTGTATGCAATTCGACGCCCAAAAATCCTACACATGCTCGCAATCATTGAACTTCATTTTTCTCGGCTCGTCATAGTGTTGTACGTCACCGCATTCTTGACGTTCAAAATGTCAGACAACATTTGTGTGACCGTGTGTATGCAACACAAGTTTTAGCCAACATTCCATTGGAAAAAAATCCACGGTTTTGTTTTCGGAATTTCCGATCGTGTGTACGCGGCATTAGGACATGCTTGTACTACAGCAAGGCCCACACTGCAGGTGGGTAGGATACCTGTGACGCCCTACAAACTGATAGTTCATTCAATCTTGAATGTCTATGTATCAATCGGGTTTATGTGAGGTATATGAAGTTAGTGACATTAACTCTAGACATTGTGAATCTGTCCCCCCCCCCATACATAAACCTAATAAATTCTAATGGAATTCACCATCAACTTAGTTTGAAGAAAACTTGTTATGGGTGAAATATTAAGGCTGCCATTTTCAACCTTTCCTTCTGAAAATGCCATAAAGCTAACCTGGCTTCAATCGTTTGACTTAATGACCTGAAATACCCAAAAAAACAGATAAGGATGTCTAACTTTTCCCTGACTTGCCCAATTTGTATACTTTTTCTGCGTCAGTATCTCACAAACTATTAAAGCCAATGTGTTGACTGGCAAATAGAGCGTTGGCATACTGTTTCAGTCCAGATACCACTAACAGACCACCTGCCCTAGTTTCTGTGAGTCCCTGCTCCCAGAGGGAGCAATTTAAATGTAAAATCACCACATTACATGCCACAACTCTTCCCTGCCTTCTTCCTGGAAAAGCCAGGTACCAGCGATAGGGATAGGCCCACCAGTAACAAAAAGAGACAAGTCCAGTGAGTTTACGGTCTGGCAGCAGTTGTCAGTACCTCCCCCATGATAGGCACATTTTGTCCTGCCCCTGTTGTCCACTCTCAACTAGGGTACCAGGTCCTCTCTAGGCATCTCTAGGAAACAGCTCTTGCTTATAGGAATACATAAATGCAACTAATGCCCCGTACACACGATCGGAAATTCCGACATCAAAAGTCCAATGTGAGCTCTTGAGCGGAAATTCTGACCGTATGTATGCTCCAATTTTCCGACGGAAAAAAATCCTAACAGAAAATCAGTCTGTAGCAATTCCAACGCGCAAAATTCTGACACATGCTCGGAAACAATTAGACGCATGCTCAGAAGCATTGAACTTAATTTTCTCGTCTCGTTGTAGTGTTGTACGTCACCGTGTCCTTGACGGCCGAAAGTTCCGAGAACTTTTCTGTGACCGTGTGTATGCAAGCCAAGCTTGAGCGTAATTCCGTCGGAAACAAAAAAACAAAGATTTTTCGGAAAATCCGATCGTTTGTACAGGGCATAAGGCCCCAGTCAGTCCCATGGGGTCCAACTCCACAACTGCCTCTTCTCTGCCTTACGACTAGGCCCAAATTCCTAAATTCTCACAGTACTCCGTATATGTGTAACTTACAGAAGGGTATCTAGTGGCCAAACTGAAAAGTGTACTAACAACCCCTTACAGGTGGGTCAGTATAACTGACCCTTCAAATAGCATTTTCAGAAATGATTTATTAATGGCAGTCTGTATTTCTTTCATCACAGATTTACTTTACACAGCTGAATTATTGCAGAGTTTTCTTTTCTGATTTTTATTTAAACAGTAATTATATCCGTTTAGACCACACTATGTTTTATAAATCTGCTAATCATGCACAATAAATAATGCTTGCAGTTTGTTATATGTCTTAGTGTAAATTCTTTGAAAGATCATTATATTTTTATAGTTTTGTAGCAGAAAGTATTTTCCCTCTTAATAATAGATCAGTTGGCAAGTTCACAAATAAATAATGCTTTAATACCTGCCATAATGTGTCTCAGTGGAGACCCAGCTCATTTTTTTCCAGTGTGTTTGGCCAAGTACCCCATGCATTCGCTTTCAACTTGGCCTCAAAATAAATGACAGTCCATGCAGCCTATTTTCTGGACTGCATCTGTATAATGGCTGACTTTGTGAATAAATTATAACTTATTTGTGATGGAACTTAAAGCAGAACTCTAGGCACCACATAAACAAGGGCTATTGTCATAGACCCTTTGTTAGCACTGGCATTGTAGATAACAGGTCTGCTTAAAGTCCCTTTCAATGTTGCTCTCGGCTACTTTTCAGATAAAAAATAATTATCTTTCATGGGAGGGCCAAATTGACAGCGTTATACAAATAAAATTGATAGCGATTATCTAAAGGACATCAGGATCATCTAGTACCCTCGATAGAGAATTTCATGGCATGGTGACTTGAGTGGCAGGCTGCCATTAAAAAAGTCAGAGTGTATTAAGGTATAGCATACTGTTCCTTGTAACTGCTTAGACTGATTTTGCTGACCTGAGGAAATACTCTCTTGTAGTCTAGGCATACAACGAGGCAATCCTTCAACCATTCTGAAGGACAAGGTGATCAGTGCAGACATAGTGGTCTGTGGGTAAGAACACTTTAGGGCAATAGACCAATAAATCATATCCAAATAAGCAAACTATGGAAAAGATGGTTCATTTCAAACTTTAACACATATTTACAAGGTTACGGAATATTCTTTCTAGATATGTGTTGGACATGGAACAGTTGGTAAATTTACGTATAAATAGACGAGTCTGATGTGTTTGGATCATGTAGGAGAATATATGAGATGTTGAGTAAATGAACGAATGTTGAAGGAGTAATAGTATAGGAGTGTTTTGGTGCACGTAAGATGGGAGATCTACACTTGTAGTGCTACCCCCCAGAGGGCCGCTAGGTTTTGGTTCCCCCTAATCCTGCACAGCCAAGCAGCATGCATTTTTTGAACTTGCATCCATAGACAGAAAACCAGTCCTTGGGCATGTTTTTATGTTTTATTGAGGCAATAATAAATTGTATAGGGATAAGGGGTTATGGGATGCCCAAAGTAAGTTCAGCAACAACTTGGAGGAAAACATGTACTGTACATCTTGTACAAATATGAATCCTAGACTGTACTGAATGAATGAATGAATGACTTGTATAGCGCAACGCATGCAAACTTAATCGCCTCTGGGCGCTTTTTCCAGCCAGTGGCTTGGCTGGAAAATGTCAGTTTTTAATGGATTAGTAACAAATATCACATCTGTTTACAGGCGCTTATTTTTTGCGCTATAAACAAAAAAAGAGCGTCAATTTTGAAAAAAAAGCAAAAATTATTGATAGGTTTGTGCAAAAGTAATAGTTTCTACAAAATAGGGGATAGATTTATGGCATTTTTATAAATTTTATTTTTTTACTAGTAATGGTGGCAATTATTATGCTGACTGCGATATTGTGGCGGACACATCGGACACTTTTGATGCTATTTTGGCACAATTGTCATTTATACAGCGATCAGTGATATAAAAATGCACTGATTACTGTGTAAATGACACTGGCAGGGAAGGGGTTGTAAAGGTAATTTTTTTCCCCTAAATAGCTTTCTTTACCTTAGTGCAGTCCTCCTTCACTTACCTCATCCTTCGATTTTGCTTTTAAATGTCCTTATTTCTTCTGAGAAATCCTCACTTCCTGTTCTTCTGTCTGTAACTACACACAGTAATGCGAGGCTTTCTCCCTGGTGTGGAGAAAGCCTCTTGAGGGGGCGAGCAGGCAAGTCAGGACACGCTCTACTTAGAGAAAGGAGCTGTGTGTTAGTGGGCGACCTGACACTCCTGCACGCCCCCTCCCCCCTCAAGAGGCTTTCTCCACACCAGGGAGAAAGTGTCGCATTACTGTGTGTAGTTACAGACAGAAGAACAGGAAGTGAGGATTTCTCAGAAGAAAAAGGGACATTTAAAAGCAAAATCGAAGGATGAGGTAAGTGAAGGAGGACTGCACTAAGGTAAAGGAAGCTATTTAGGGATTATTTTTTTACCTTTACAACCCCTTTAAGTGTGTCCTAGGGAGTGACTCTAACTGTGTGGGGGCTGGGCTACCAGTGACATGACATTGGAAAAAGAGGAGGTGGTCACCATCTCAATGAAATCAATGTATTGACCGCATCCCTAGAATAATGAACAAGAAAAGTTACTCCACCTGGAGTGGGATTTTAATAGGCCAAACAATGATATATGTAAAAGATGTTTTAATGAAAAATAATACACATGATTACAAATGTAAAAAGCATGCATCAAAACAAAATGTGCATGTGTACTGCCTGTGTCCTCTGCAGTGTGCACCTAAAGCTACGTGGTGTGTACTGCCTATGTCCTCTGCAGTTTGCACCTAAAGCTATGTGGTGTGTACTGCCTGTGTCCGCTGCAGTGCGCACCTAAAGCTATGTGGTGTGTACTGCATGTGTCCTCAGCAGTTTGCACCTAAAGCTACGTGGTGTGTACTGCCTGTGTCCGCTGCAGTGTGCACCTAAAGCTACGTGGTGTGTACTGCCCGTGTCCTCTGCAGTTTGCACCTAAAGCTACGTGGTGTGTACTGCCTGTGTCCTCTGCAGTTTGCACCTAAAGCTACGTGGTGTGTGTGTACTGCCTGTGTCCTCTGCAGTGTGCACCTAAAGCTACGTGGTGTGTACTGCCTGTGTCCTCTGCAGTGTACACCTAAATCTACATCGTGTGTACTGCCCGTGTCCTCTGCAGTTTGCACCTAAAGCTACATGGTGTGTACTGCCTGTGTCCTCTGCAGTGTGCACCTAAAGCTACATGGTGTGTACTGCCCGTGTCCTCTGCAGTTTGCACCTAAAGCTACGTATTGTGTGTACTGCCTGTGTCCTCTGCATTGTGCACCTAAAGTTACATGGTCCTCTGCAGTGTGCAGACCATTAGTATATCTGGAAGGACAACAAAGGAGAGGCAGAGAGTCACGAGCCGATAAAAGAGGGCAAGCAGGCTCTGCGTCTAGAGGCAACAGTGCTGGTCGTGGACACGAGGCATCCTCATCAGCACGTGGCCGTGGGACACGCTCGTCCTTTTTTTCAGCAGCTGGCCATGTTGAGCCGCAACATGCCGAAGACTTGGAGGAGTGGATGACAAAGCCGTCCTCATCCTCTCTCACCCAGGCTCAGGGTACTTTGTCTGGCAAAGCAGCTGACAAGGCGGCCTCTTCCCGCTGCTCAATGGCATCAGTCACTCCTTCCCTAGCCCCACCATGTCCTCCTGAGGAGTCCCCTGAATTGTTTGACCACAGTGTTGGGTACATGCTGCATGAGGATGTGCAGCGTTTTGAAGGCTCCAATGATGGTACACAGCTAGAGGAAGGCAGTAACGTGAGCCCAGAGAGAGGGGGTGCCCAAGAAAGACAGCAATCTGGCAGTCATGTTCCCCCAGCTGCAGCATGCTGCCAGGTTTTCTATAGTGATGAGGAGGGAGGGGATTATGAGGTCACTGACTCTATGTGGGTGCCTGATAGGAGAGAGGAGGAGGAGGCACAGGCACATCTCCAACGAGGCAGGATGCTCTCCAGTGGCCAGCTTAAGGGCAGCACACCGACTGCATCACAACGCAGAGCTACGCATGTGTAGGGCGCTGCTGTCTCTCAGCGTTATTCCAAAAGTTCTTTGGTGTCGGCCTTTTTTGAGACGAGTGCATCAGATCGCACCGCTGCTATTTGCAACATATGTCTTAAGTGTATCTCGCGTGGCCAAAACATCACCCGCTTGGGCACCACATGCTTGACCAGACATATGTCGACCTGCCATGCAGTTCGTTGGCAAGCGGACCTCAAAGACCCACACCAAAATACCTCAAAGACCCACACCAAAGCGGACCTCCCCTTGCTCCTCATCAGCTGGGATCTCCAACCCCACTATACCCTCAGTCCTCTCTGAAGCCTGCACTGATAGGACTGAAGGTGTAGAATTAGGTGTGTCACAGCCAAGTACTTGCGGGCAATCTACTATCGGTACATCGATGGCAGATTGTAACAGGCAAATTTCCCTGCCCCAGCTGCTGCAGCGTCAAAATAAGTTTTCTCCCAGCCATCCACATGCCCAGCGATTGAATACTAGCTTAGCTAAATTGCTAGCACTTCAACTGCTGCCTCTTCTGTTGGTAGATTCTGCCCCCTTCTGCGAGTTTGTGGAATGTGCGGTACCTCAGTGGCAAGTTCCCAAACACCACTTTTTCTCAGAGAAGGCAATTCCGGCTCTCTACCGGCATGTGGAAGGCAATGTCCATGCCTCGCTGGACAGGGCGGTCAGTGGTAAGGTGCATATTACCACTGACTCATGGTCCAGCAGGCATGGACAGGGACATTACCTATCTTTCACGGCACATTGGGTGACTCTGCTGGCAGCTGGGAAGGACGCAGGACAAGGTACAGTAGTGTTGGAGGTTGTTCCGCCACCATGCCTCCAAAATGCTACTACTGGTTGTGACACACCTCTCTCCTCCACCCCCTCCTCTTATTGTTCCTCTGTGGCCTCTTCCTGTGCTGATGTGTCCTCGGAACCAGCAGTGCTCTGTAGGCGTTCAAGGGGCTACGCAGGAATGCAGGCAAAGAGATGCCATGCGGTGCTTGAGCTGGTGTGCTTGGGGGACAGGAGCCACACTGGGCCAGAGGTTCTGTCAGCTCTGCAGGGGCAGGCTCAGAGGTGGTTGACGCCACGCCAGCTTAAACCAGGAATGGTGGTTTGCGACAATGGCACCAACCTCCTCTCCGCCCTGCGACAGGGACAACTGCTCATGTCCTTAACTTGGTGGTGCAGCGGTTCTTGGGCAGGTACCCGGGCTTACAGGATGTCCTGAAGCAGGCCAGGAAAGTCTGTGTGCATTTCCGACGGTCATATAATGCCAGTACTCGGCTGGCAGACCTCCAAAAGGAATACAACCTGCCCAAGAACCGCCTAATCTGTGACAAGCCCACCAGGTGGAACTCTACGTTGGCCATGCTGCAGCGGCTGCACATGCAGCAGAGGGCCATCAATGAGTATCTGTGCCAATATGGCAGCAGGACAGGGTCAAGGGAGCTTAGTTTTTTTCCCCATGTCAGTGGGCCATGATCAGGGATGCATGCACTGTCCTGTCACCATTTGAGGAGGCCACGAGGATGGTGAGCAGTGACAGTGCATGCATCAGTGAGACTGTCCCTCTTATTCACCTGTTGGAGCACACCCTGCGTGGAATAATGGACAGGGCCCTTGAGGCAGAACAGAGGGAGGAAGAGGAGGACTTCCTTACCTCTCAAGGTCCCCCTTTATCCAGACAGTGTTCCTGCTTGCCCGCCTATCACACAGGAAGAGGACGAGGAGGAGGAGGATTGTGTCAGCATGGAGGTGAAGCCTAGCACTCAGCATCAGCAGCAGTCTTCAAGGGATCAATTACAGTTCAAAGGAACCCATGGACTTGTACGTGGCTGGGACGAGGTGGCTGCGGATCATGTCGTCCTCAGTGACCCAGAGGACTCCGCACCGAATGCCTCAGCAAACCTACGTTGTATGGCCTCCCTGATCCTGCAAAGCCTGCGGAATGATCCTCGTATTCATGCTATCAATGAGAGGGATCATTACTGGCTGGCAACCCTCCTTGATACACGTTACAAGAGTAAGCTTGCAGAAAAGTCTGTGCAACGCGTTCCCAGATACTGGGAGGTTACAAAATCCTGGTCCTGGACAACATGTTGCTGAGGCTTCGGTCAGTCACAGAAGGAGCGGTGGAAAAGGTGGCCGTCTGAGCGATGCGTTCAGACAATTTTGTAGTCCGCAGCCCTAAGGTATGACCAGTTCCAGCAACCATCGCTAGCGTCTGTTTTACATGGTGCCGGAATACCTAGGGGCAAGATCAGACTTGGACACCTTTCCCACCAAAAATCCTCTGGCTTACTGGGTCTTGAGGATGGATCACTGGCCAGAGCTTGCACAGTACGCAATTGAGCTACTGGCTTGTCCTGCATCCAGCGTTCTTTCAGAACGCACATTCAGTGCTGCTGGAGGCTTTGTAACCGATCACAGGGTGCGCCTCTCCACCGACTCGGTCGATCGACTGACCTTCATAAAAATGAATCAGGCTTGGATCACCACCAGCTACCAAGCACCTGATGCTGATGTAACTGAATAATATTTTTTGAAATGTCAGATCCCTTCAAGACTGCCTAAGCTGATGCTGAGTGACTATCCTGTTATGCTGAGTGACTATCCTTTTTCTCCTCAATGATCATGCTGATAGCTTGTAAGAACATTTTTGGTTCTGGGCACCAGCACCAGTGCCTAAGGCCCAATTTTTCTGCCCCTGTTTAACAGGGGCGTGTAATTACAATTTTTGATGCAATACTTTGCAGCGGGCTCATTCCTGCACTCCAACTAGAGTATCTGTGAGGGGTTGCAGTGTTGTGGCACCAGCACCAGTGCCTAAGGCCCAATTTTTTTGCCCCTGTTCAACAGGGGCACGTAATTACAATTCTTGATCTAATATTTCACAGCAGGGCCCATTCCTGCGCCCACCAAGGGTAACTGTGAGGACTTACAGTGTTGTGGCAACAGCGCCAGCACCAAAGGCCCAATTTTTCTACCACTGTTCAACAATGGCATGTAATTACAATTCTTGATATAATAGTTCACACATCAGGGCATTCCAGCACCCACCAAGACTAACTGTGAGGGCTTACAGTGTTGTGGCAACACCAACACCTAGGGCCCAAATTTATGCAGAGTATATACGGCAGGCCCCTACTTTCAAACATCCAACTTACAAACGACTACTACTTGCAAACGAAAGGAGACAACAGAAAGTGAGAGAAAATATACACCTAGGAAGGGAAATTCTCTTCTGTAAGAGGTGTCTCCTGTCCACCGATGCTTTATCACCAATCCTTGTTTCACTAAAAAACCCAACCCAAAAACGTTTTTTTCATGCCGAAAAATGATCGTGTGTTCGCGGCATTATACTTGTCCCCCTCCCCAAAAAAACTTCCATTAATCGAACGCTGTCTGATCTGCAGCAGCGCTCTCCTCTCTTGCTCTTCTCCTCACGGGTGACACAGGCAGCAGTGGGAACCATAGGCTCCTGCTACTGTCAAGCAAATTCTGTGAGAAGGGAGCAAGGGGTGTGGCCAAGCTGCGTTTTGTGCGTCAGCCGACTTGTTGAGGGGACTCTCAGAAGGAGCAGAGAGCGCCAGCAGGGGACCACAGAAGAGGAGGTAAAGGAACCTCTGTGCAATATCGTTGCATAAAGCTGGTAAGTATAATGTATTTTTTATTTTAATGTTAAAAAAAGATAAGCTTTGCAATCGCTAGGATCTCGAAAAAAAATAGAAACCTTTTTCAGACTTTAACCAGAAGAAAAACAAATGGATGTTTCCAGATGTTGTAAAGTTTTACAAGGCCTCATACTAAAGACTTTTAGAACTGGATCCAAATCTGTCACTGTTACAAAACTCCCACAACCACTGAGGCCCCGTACACACCATAGAATCCATCCGCAGATAAATCCCAGCAAATGGGTTTCAGCGGATAGATCCTATGGTGTGTACACGCCAGCGGATCTTTTTCCGCGGATATATCTCCCCTGGGATGGATTCCAGCAGATCGGATATTTGCTGACATGCAGAACATATCCATCTGCTGGAGTCCATCCCAACAGATGGATCCGCTGGTCTGTACAGACTCACCGGATCCATCCGTCCGAAGGGATCCCCTGCATGCGTCGTAATGATTCGACGCATGCGTGGAATTCCTTATATGACAGCGTCGCGCACGTCGCCGCGTCATAATCGCGGCGACGGCGCGACACGTCATCGCCAGAGGATTTCGGCGCGGATTTCAATGCGATGGTGAGTACACTACATCGCAGAGAAATCTGCTGAAATCCTCGAGAGGATTTATCCGCGGAAACGGTCCGCTGGACCGTATTCGCGGATAAATTCTATCGTGTGTATGGGGCCTGAGAGCTCTGGATGCTCTTACCCCTCTAGAACATATGTTCTTACCTTCTATGAGCCCATTACATTGTATTTCTTTGTTATATACACTGTTACTTTCTTTAGATCATGCTAATCCTCTTGTATTCCTATCTTACCGGGAATAAGAGCTATATAGAGAGCTTTCAGTGGAAAAATAATGTAAAGTGCTATTGCTAACCCACAGTCATTCTCTTAATGCTAACATCTCTAAAAGTAATGTTAAATTGATTACCAGGTAGTACAGAGAGAGACCCGGTGAACATAAGCAGAGCTAGACACATCACCACTTTGTTGGAGATGTGGGATGGCTCCTGAATATTTGGTGTTGTGGTCTTCTCTAACTCCATATTGGTATTAAAGCTCCTTTAAAAATTAAAAGTCAGCAGCTACACATACTGTAGCTGCTGACTTTTAACATTAGGACACTTATCTGTCCTGGAGTCCAGCCACATCCATCAGCTAGTCGGGTGCTGCCGCTGCCATGACCCATGTAGTCTGGATAACCCACATTACCACAACATTTTTCTCCCCATTTTACCATCCCCGTAACCTAACCCCCCAAAAAAGAGACAACACCTAAGTTTGGAGTATAACTGGCCATAGCAGCCTTTTTATTAACCAAAATAATTAAATAATTCAAATAACATTTATAATGGCAACTTTTTAAACGTCTTTGACAGAACCCCCAAAAATTAACATTACCACCACTACACTGGGGGACCTTTCTCCATACCAGGCCTCCAGCCATATCACCAGCTCGATTACACCCCTTTTCCCGCAGTGCAACCAATAACCGCATTCCAGCAGACACCGTTCCACTGGAATACCCCAGAGAAGCCCATACCACCGATGGACCCCCCACCACTTCCATCACATCTGTTATCTTCCACCATCAAAGACCAAGGACACTGCTGTTACACCGCTGCTATGATGGACCAAATCCAGTTATGCTGAAAGAAAAGAAAACAAACACCAAGACAAAACACAGGAAGGGTGGGTGGGAAAAACTGCCTCCTTCTGTCTGTTTTTTCCGACTGATCCCGGAAAGTCCCCGCCTTCCTTTTTTATACTGCTCCACTCCCTCACAGAAAACTTTCCAACTTGTCATCACCCCCTTAGCCTCTCTTCCCTCTTAACCCTTTGTTGGTCTCCCATACACCTGGTCATGCCCAGCCCTCCGTTACTTTTCCTCTGTTCTTTTCCCATTCCAGGCTTCACTTTGTGGGTAAGGGAACCCAGTAGTGTAGCCTTTCGGCTTTACAGCCGGGCCCCTACGCATGCGCGAAGGGCACTGCGCTCTCTCACTGGCAGAAGGGGAGAGAGGAGGGGGGCCGAGCTGCTGATGTAATTTGCCACAGCCCAGTCTCCCGGAACTGGGGACAGGGTACTTGTAAAAAAACAGGTATCTGCTCCCCCCCGAAAGGTGCCAAATGTGGCACCAGAGGACAGGAGGACTCAGATAAGCGTAAGTTCCACTTTTCGGTGGAACTTCGCATTAAGTTCTTCACTTATTAATAAAAATAACTCTGCCTCTTTCCCAAAAGATACAATGACATTGAAATTGCACAATACGTCTATACCTACCTACAGATATGACAAAATGTGAACAAAATGTTCTTGATTACCATCTTAACATTCTCTTTTCTATTCTGACCATGTTTTTGCATTATTGATTCTACTTTACACCTGTTTAGTAAACTGCAAGTTACAGAGTTACTCCCTGTGTAATCATTTAGCCAATTACACATTATATGACACTGTGCATCTACAAACAGGATCAGCTAAAACATGGTCTCTTTACAGCAATATCTCTGTGACTCAATCAAGGTAGCATGCTATAAGGAGGGGTGGACCTCCTCCAGGCCCACCTGTCCTTAATCTATCCATTGCTATATGTTCTTCAAATTGGGAGACTCTGAAAATTATAGATTTAGGACAGAGTATCCTCAACATAGGCACTTCGGCTCATGCATATATTTTCAAATGTGTGCAAACAAAACCCTCTGTTTTTAACATGAACTGTTAGACAGGGGCAATTTAGTTGTTTTACAGGCTGGCTGTTAAATTTTGCTGGGAAATCTTTGTTTGTGATATGCGCTGCACTTCCATGTTCACCTTTCTGCAAAGGCCAGGCATAGTCTGAGGTGGTTGCCACTTTTTTGTATAGCATACTATAGTCTGTATAAGACTTTATAAAAACAGAGAATCAAGCTAAAAAAACACTACAGTAAACCAACGTTTGTGAGGCACAGAGGGTCAAATCAAGACACCACATCCCATAAAAATATTGAACAAGAAAATGGGAGGGGTAACAAGCCCCGGGACTTTAAAGGTGTCAAAATCTACTATCAATAAATCAAAATAGATATGTTAAAAGACCAAATGTATTGTTTTGACATATACAAAATTATTTAAAAAATACATAAGCATAATTTGGTCCCAAAGGACGTACACGACTCAACAGAGAGCCACCATGAAACCTGTATGAAGAATGCCCAACGTGTTTTGCTTGGTTAGAGCTTCATCAGGAGCACATACAAGACATACTGGAAAGAAAAAGAAACATTATCGTAAGGAATAAAGCATTTAAGCACTAATTATTCATTACATATTCATTGAGATAAATACATTGATTTCATAGAAAATATGATCACATAATCATTTTAAGGGGGGAGAAAAAAGTTTTTGATAACAATATTGGATACAGATACAAGCATAGATGTATATACATCAAATGATTGATATTAGGCCAACCAACTCACCAGCCTGGGCCGCATTTAATCCACACACATTGAATGAGAAACAGTGATTTAATAGAAAGTCCATATACTGCCAACTGCTCGCCCCAAGCAGGCTGTGTGAACCAGGTTCATCCACTACAAAAATCCAAGCTATAGTAAATAAAAGCGAAATAAATAAATAGGGAAAATCGGGGAACATTGGCTGCAGCACGAAGCAAACAAGCCAATATATCAAGACTGGGGCACAATAGCCAAATGTGTATAGATATATCGTAAAAAGTACCTTGGTCCTTGAATCAAAGACAAAAGGGTCAATGCGGCAAGGTTGGAGTAGTGTATGAATATTCCAACATGCTGAAATTGGAGATAGCAGCCACCATCAAGGTGTCAGCAATAAAGGTGCAGTCACCTCCATTCAAATAGCTGTTGATAGTAGATTTTGACACCTTTTAAGTCCTGGGGCTTGTTACCCCTCCCATTTTCTTGTTCGATACAGTAAACCAGCACAGAACACAACTACAGCATCCTACTCAGTGAAGTCCAGGGTAGCTCTGGTAACATCTAAAATGAATCCCAGGCTCTGCAAGGACATAGGGCCACTGCACTGGAACTGCAGTACTATGATAGCAATTGGTGAAAAGTTCCCCACAAGAATTGAATCTTCCAAAAACACTGCAAACTATTAGGTGCCTGCTTGGCTGCCCACGCACCAAGTTATCGATGTGTGGGACTTCTCATCTAACTGCAGACAACATGTCTAGCTACTTATGCCTTTTCCAGTGTGGCCTCTCTGAGCTTCTGAGAGAGGGAAACAGAGAAACATATCTTTCCTGGGTGTGTCCGGGAACCTAGGGAGTTGTGGGAGCTAAAGGGATCTGCACCTATATGTGAGCATGGTGAATACTAAGGGCCGGAATGGCCCACCGGGATAATTCCTTGTAGGCCGCCTGTCCTGGGGCTGCTTTGTGCTGTGGCTGATTGCAGCACTCCCCTCCCTCGCTCTCTTTCTCTCCTGTGTGACACATATACTGTACACCGGACATCTCCTGCGGTGTGTGTGAGAGCTAGCAGGGTCTGTGTTCAGCTGTGCTGTCTGTAGGAAGGTTCCGTCCCGCCCCTCTAGACCTGATTGTGTGATAGTAGATGGAACACTGATTGAATAAGTGTTTTGCCTATCACACAAACTGATCTAGGGGGCGGGACCTTCCTACAGCACAGCCTCTAACAGACCCAGTCAGCTCTCACACACAGCATGGGAGATGCCCGCCATTTAGTGATCTAGGCAATGCCACGTGAGTATGTATTGATGGGCTCAGTAAGGCTGCGTCCATCCATGCTCAGGGAGGCTGCATTCATGCTCAGAGAAGCTGCATTCATGCTCAGAGAGGCTGCATTCATGCTCAGGGAGGCTGCATTCATTCTCAGGGAGGTTTCGTCCATGCTCAGTAAGGCTGCGTCCATGCTCAGTAAGGCTGCGTCAATGCACAGTAAGGTTGCGTCCATGCACTGTAAGGCTGCATTCCTGCGCAGTAAGGCTGCATTCATGGACAGTAAGGCTGCATTCATGGAAGTAAGGCTGCATTCGTATGCACAGTGAGGCTGCATTCATATGCACAGTGAGGCTGCATTTGATGGACAGTGAGGCTGCGTTTGATGGACAGTGAGGTTGCATTCATTGGCACAGCGAGGCTGCATTGATGGGCACAATGAGGGTGCATTGATAGGCACAGTTAGACTGCACTCACGGGCACAGTGAAGCTACATTTATGGGCACAGTGAGGCTGCATTGATGGGCACAGTGATGTTGCATTCACGGACACAATGATATTGCATTCACGGACACAGTGAGGCTGCATTCACTGACACAGTGAAGCTACTTTAATGGGCACAGTGAGGCTGCATTCACAGGCACAGTGAGGCTGCATTGATGGGCACTTAAGAGGCTGCATTAATCTCTTGTACCATGTCTCCAGTCTCTGACCATCTCTTGTACATGTTTCAGTCTCTGACCATCTCTTATACCATGTCTCCAGTCTCTGACCATCTCCTGTACCATGTCTACAGTCTCTGATCATCTCCTGTACCATGTCTCCAGTCTCTGACCATCTCCTTTACCATGTCTACAGTCTCTGACCATCTCCTTTACCATGTCTACAGTCTCTGATCATCTCCTTTACCATGTCTACAGTCTCTGATCATCTCCTGTACCATGTCTCCAGTCTCTGACCATCTCCTGTACCATGTCTCTGACCGTCTCCTGTACTATGTCTCCAGTCTCTGACCATCTCCTGTACCATGTCTGCAGTCTTTGACCATCTCTTGTACCATGTCTGCGGTCTCTGACCATCTCTTGTATCATGTCTGCAACCTCTAACCATCTCTTGTCGTATATCATGTCTGCACTCTCTGAGGGAGCCTGGAGAGGAGCTAAGAGAGGGAGTGCTCCCGGGATGGGGGTCATGGGAGAAGCCAGACGTGTGTGGACTGTGGAGAGGGGACTATAGGATAAAACCAGAGTCCTGCACAGTGCACCTGAGAGGAGGTCAGTGACAGCGACGCCGGGCAAGTCTGAGGGGGTTCACTGGTGTAAGGAGGGGGGGTGCATACAACAATGTGAGGGGGTACTGATAAAAAGGTTCCCCCTATATTAGTAAACCCCCCCCCCCCAACTTAGTGTACTCTTTCTGCAGAAGGTGGTATCTGGTCAACATTGTCGTCGCCCCCCCCCCCCCCTCACATTCACAGAGTTCCTGTGCTTTAAAATGCATGGTTTTCCCTTTCACGAACAAGAAAATAATGACGTTTGCTGTTGGGCTGGTATAAAAATGCTATGGGGCTAGTATGACATTTTTTCCAGGGCTGGTTTTTATTCCCAGTCCGGCCCTGTGAGTACTGGGCACTACGCTACATGGCCATGTGAAGCAATGGTGATGGGAGTCGTGCATTGGCAGCGCCTGGCAGTACTACTTCATATAGGAAGCAGGCAACCTACCACCACCTCTGTAACGATGACCCTCTAATTCCTAATGCCTCGTACACACAATCAGTTTTCCAGATGGGAAAACTGTGAGGAGAGCTTTTGGCCGGAAATCCCGGCCGTGTATATCCTCCACGCAGTTTTTCGGATGGGAAAACTGCCCAAAAATGCTGGACAAAAAAAATAGAGAACCAGCTGACTTTTGTCCGGCGGTTTTTGGCAGTTCTTCCATGGGAAAAGCTGCAATGGAGCATACACACGGCCAAGATTCCCAGCCAAAGCTCCATCGCAGTTTTCCTGTTGGGAAAACCGGCCGTGTGTAGGGGAAAGACTAAACTGAGCAGGTTCTTTGCTTTCCCCTTGGGATTTCCGACGGGAACTTTTCACGTGTGTACGGGGCATGACAGAATTTCTGCAGCATCAATTATCAAAATACAAACTCCTAAGTCAGGAGTTGGGTTAATGGGTCAAGCAATTGTGAGGCCTTATTTGATTTTATGGGATCTCATCCACTCAACAGTCAGAACTGGCCATTAACACCCTGGATGGAAATCCAAGAAGGTTAATCCTGCACCCCTCAGCAGAAGACCAAGTTTCCTTAACAAGATAGTTAACAGCGTACAAGCACTGTATAACTGAAAGGCAGCATTAGGGAATCTTATGCTAGATACACACAAGCGGAATTTGCGGAAGTCCACGCCGCACACGTGACTGGTGACGCATATTTAATGCGGCAGTGTGCAGTCCGACTTTGTAGAGGACACAGTCGCCCACTGCCGGCTATCAGACTCTAAACTCCCTCCACGAATGCCCTTCCGTTGGTAGGTACATTTGTAACATCCTATGCACTACGGTTGATGCCTATTTTTAGGCAGCTGAACCCCCTCTTTCTGTTCACTGGTTGATTATATCTTATTTTGTATTTTCCTTCTGGTCTATCCCCACCAGATTTCTCATCGATGCAGCCAGTTGATCATCTGTGGCCTATATTGATTTTAGAGGCACCCTCTAAATCTTATTGGACATTGTTTCTACTTATGGTTTTGGTTCTCAAGCAAACCCCCTACATTAAATCTACCGAGCCATGGTCTCATTTTCTTCTGGCTGTCAACTAGGTATGGATGGATGTATGATTTTATACACACCCAATGTTACTGCTTACCATTACCTAATTTTCACTACCTTTTTTTACTTTTTATTACTTTTTATTTCTTTACTTTTTTCTTTATAAACTCAACCAGTCTGCACTATGAAGGTCTAATTTTTTGTCCTCTCCTATGGATTGTCATCCATGTTAGATGCACTTCGCCTGGAATAATACTGAGGCATTCTGGGAAGTTCTGAGAGAAAAAAATTCCTATCAATCATCATTATCCTAATTTTGTTCAAGAATACTCTTCTTCTCTGAAATCCTACCTAGCATTTTGGATGGTAGGCATATTTCTGCCAATCTGTCCTACTATTTCCTTACTCTGGTGGCGGTGTCATCTCCTCTACACAAGTGCATACTTCCCTGTTTGACTAGCCCTGCTTCCATGATCAATTGGAATGGTTTAACATATTGAATTGTAATTACCACCCAAGTTACATCCTCACACTCATACGGTTTACATTAAATATGATACTGTTTTACATTATTTTCCCAGATGCGTCCCAACATTCCTCTCTTGCGGGCAGAGGTGTATCTAGTGAAAATAGCGCCTATGGCAAACACTGAAACTGCGCCCCTGTCAAAACATTTGAAACCCATTTTTCAGATAACCTTAACAAAAAAAAACAGCTAACAAAACTAGTGATATTAATCATCCCTTGTGATACCTTGGGTAGTGACATATCCTCTTTATGAAGAAATCTGGGGTTTATTAGACCCCTGATCCCTCCTCTGCCCTCCAAGGCCAGGTACAGAACCAATACTGGAAGTAATGAAATCTTCATCACTTAAGGCCTCAGTTTTCACAGAGGAGGGAGAGAAACTGATGTTCCTCCTTCTTCTTTGTGCGCTGTCAATCCGACCAGATAGAATTGGATAGCCTGGGAGAACAGGGGAGGGCTGTGGCTGAACGCAGCAGGGATAGCGCTGCCGTTGTCCATTAGCAAAGGTGCAGAAGAGGAGATCCTGCCTATGCTCAGGAGGAGGGAAGAAGAGACCCTCAGACCCTGCTAAGTGCCTTGCTGTCCAGCCACTCAACAGCGCCCCCTTCATATGGCGCCCATGGCACTTTCCATGGCTGCCATACCCTAGATACGCCACTGCTTGCGGGACCTTTAGCACGCAGTCCCCCAGGGTGACACTTTGGTGGTTCTGATTCTGCTTGCATGCTTTGTTGTTTATGGTGCTCTAGTGCACATAATATTTATGCTGTGTTTATATACACAAATATCTGCGTTATATACTGTATATGCTTATGTACTTCAGAAACCAATAACAGTCTGTTTTTTCTTAGAAATATTAAATAGCTCCCGAAGAATCGGTTCCCCACGAAACATGTCGAGCTTGTCTGCGTTCTACCATGTATGATAGTCATCTCATCTCCTACGAGATTTGATGCTTTTTCCGGATTATTATTGGATAATTATTTTTGCTGCTAAATACAGCTGCTACTGTGTCAATCTTTTTGTTTTAATGTGTATTTACTTCATTGTTGGTCCAATAACCCTTCTGGGCGTTGTATCAATAAACGTATTCATATTTTTATAATTGGTGCCTACAAAGTACATTTTTGCCTATTTCCATTATTTGCTACATACAGAGTCATCCATGTTAAAGCACTAACAGGAATAGTACTCCCTTGTGGAGAAGGAAAACCCCACCTCAGACCGGGCTAAAGTGGGTAAGGTCATCATCCATATGCTGAGGCTATTGAGTTGGGTCATCTACAGAGAAGCTGCACCAAATACACCCTGTGAAAGACATTCAACTAGATTGCTCTGTGTCCAAGAAGCAAGCAATGGGGCGGTAAAGTGGAATGACTCCCTATCAAAGAACCAAAGTTGTGGATGAAAAAGATGAAGTGATAAAAATCTCAAACTTGACTGCAGGAAGGCCTACAAGTAAACCTCAGGTGAACCTTGTCCATGTACTGAAAGAATGCAATTGTGCAGAGATACAGTAAATCAATCAAGTCGTAATACAGTTATGGCGGTGGTCTGCCAACACTGTGCAGTCTGATCAGTGATGAAGTGGGCTGAGGCCCAGATCCCCCATTTGACTTGGCACACATCTGCCCACTGGAAGTACTGACCATCGAATTTCTTACATTCAACAGGAGACAGATGCCATCACATTCTAATTATAGTGTACCACTTTACCAAGCTTGTAGTGTCAGTATTGGCCCGCCACCAGACCACTGCCCACATGGTGCAGAAGTATATCTGCACACTACCCCAGACCACCCACAAGTCAATGAGGCATGTGGTAGGTTTAGTTGCACCCTGATACAACTGCTGAGAGCTTTAGCTGATTAGGAACTAAGAAAATGAACCCATTACCTTACCAATGTGGTCTAGAAATACAAGCATGGCTCAAGTCCTGCAGGAACGCGTGGGAACGGAGTCCCTGCACGTTTTTCACAGCCGTCCGAGTCAATCCTTCACTAAGTGGCGATGCCCAGCTCGAGTCACTGTCAGGGGCAGGCGAACCTTAGTAATCCTTTGTTACTGGCCGCTTCCTGTATATGGATTCATCGGGTAGTGTGCAGGTATTCCGTCACTTTCTCGATGCCACAATGTCTTCTGGGAGCTTTAGTCATTGTTCCCAGGAGACATTGCGGAGGTCTGCTTAAAGTTCTTTCTAAATCCCGCGATAACTCGCGGCAGACCTCTGCAATATCTCCTGGGAACAATGACAAAAGCTCCCAGGAGACATTGCCGCATCGAGGAAGTGACTGAATACCCGCACACTACCCGATGAATCCATATACAGGAAGCGGCCAGTAACATAAAGGATTACTAAGATACAGTGGATCGAAAAAAAAAACATGTGGTTTAGTAATTATGCATATGAGCTTATAATTTTTTTTCTTTTGGTGGGGGAGTGGATCTTGGGTGGGAGTTCCCACACTTTTTTCCCCAGGACTTGACCCCTGAATACAACTACACAGTACATTCCTCAACAGACTGCTCACCCTATCATGATATGTTTGGCTGTGCTCTTGGGAGTTGCCCATAGACCTATGGACTACAATGCCCACAGAAGAACTTTAACACACTTTGACTTCCTGGATTTGGGAGTGGAATTGGTGTCTGTCTGAAGTTTAATAGTTTATAAGTAGAGAAAACAGAGTCAGAAGGGTCAGAATTTCACTTTCAACCTGGAAACTGAGTGCCAATGCAATCAAAAGGTACACACCAGCCATGAAAATTGCAGACAGAGAGAAGAAACCCAAGATAAACCAAGAAGCCTACACTATAAACTACTCAAACCCATTGGAACTTACTGAGGGGTCCATAAGGTTTTTTTTCAGAGAACTTGTCCCAGTTTGTGAACCACAAACAACCTCTACCACCATTATTTCCATGAACCCAGGGAACAGCTATGGATCCTGGCAATATTCCACAACCCAGTGGTCACCGAGCTCAGGTCCATGCTCCTACTGTGGACCCATATGAACCCCCATCCGCTGATGTGGCTGAAGATAAAGGATCCATCAAGAAGATGGAACTGAGACTCAATCCATGAGGTGCTTCCAGAGACTTTATGTTGGGAGATTATCCCCAACCAATTACTTTCAGAACCAGGTGGGAGCTCAATACAGCATGCAGCTTTTCTGGAAGATCCAGCCATTGTGGAAAGCCACTCCCTGAATGGTACCAGGCAGCTGTAGTTCCAGAGAGGTGGTCTTATGTCCTTGCAGGGCCTTGAATTACCACAGCTGTTCACCTGTGGTAACAGAACTACCCTGGACTTCTTTACCTGGAGAGATGCTGTGTTCTGAACTGCTTTAGTGAAGAAGTGATTCTCAGCTAGGCTCCCTGTAATTATAGAATGTCATAGAGGCTATGCTATGCAGCCACGTTACCTTGATTGAACCACCAACACATTGCTGTGAATAGTCTATGTTTGGGCACCTTTCATAATCGTTTTTATTTTATGTATGCATGTTCTTTATCATTCTGTTTTGCATAAATAATTCAACTTTTCACCTGTTAAAATTCCAACTGCTTAAAATGTTCTTATTTTTTCAAGAAAATTTGTTTTTGTATTATTCCTAGTGTAATTACTCACGTTTTACTTATTGATCGCCGCTTGATTGCCGATTTCACAAAGATATCTTCTATTTTCTATATTGGTTGTGAGCATGTGAAGCCCACAAGCACTATTTTCTGGGACACGGTGTAGCTAAGTGACCAGCATGCACCGCCCGTTCTCGCCCATGCGCAGTATCAACGGCTCGCATCGCCGTACACTTCAGATGTTGCCATTTTTTTAAAATTCCGAATGTTTTTGCTTATGCATAATGCTGTAGATTTATGCAAAGTAGATTTTTTTGATGCAAGTTACAGTTAGGCTTTAGTCACACAGGCGCTTGGCCACATATAGCATTTGTTTATGTTTTTAGAGTAGTCCTGAGTTTTGTTCAGGCAGCCTTCAAAAGTAAATAGAGATTCAGCGGCTATATGGACTCCCCTGCACAGCCAAGTTTGACAGGTACCCAAAGATGGGAACATGCACACTGTGCCAGTAGGTCCATGCAGCTGCTGTATCTCCATTCACTTAAATAGGCTGCCTGCATGCAGATCAGCGGTACTTCAAAAAAATGAACAAACAGCTATTCACGCTGTATGGGTCTGAGCACCTGTGTGGATGAAACCTTACTCTTTGTCTGATTATTTGGCCAATTACGCATCTTGTTACATTACATTGTTAACATAACTGAACACCGGTTTTGTTTTTTGTGACAGTCTATTTTGATCTGCTTAATTGCAGATATGGTGTACTATACTATAAATGATTGCTAGCTGAAATATCATCATCTGCTCCCTGGTGAGTACTCAGCCTGACTGTTTATGTTTCCTGATATCTGTTTTTCATATATGTCCTTTTGTGACTTTGCTTTGTTGGTGTATTTCCGCACTGTGATTTATCTTCCCTTTTATTTCTCTCTTCCCTCTGTACTTTCCTCTGTTATTGACTTTTCGTGCTTCTTCACCTCTCTCCTCTCCACATTCTCTGTTGGAGACAGTTTTCCCTCACGAGCTGTCCCTCTACCGTCCCTCGATGTCTTCTCCAGTCCTCGGTGACGCTTCAGCCAATCAGGTTACCGGTAACCAGAACCGGTGAACCTGATTGGCTGAGACGCCTGTCACTCTTATCCAAGGAACGCACCACCCGTGCTTCCCAAGGATAAGCATCTGGAAGCCGACTACAGCCTGAGGGCTCTGATAGGCACTTCCACAGCCACCGTTATTCAGATGGCCGGCGCTCACCAGGGGGCCGGCCATCTGAATATTCGGCGGCAATACATAGATTCATGCAATGCAATGCATGAATCTATGTATATTGTGATCAGTGGTGTGTGCGGGAGCCAGAGGGGGCGGTGCTGCAGCGCCCTCTATACACGCACCGCCACTGGGTCACCTGGTCATGCGCATTCAGATAGTTACATAATCTTGCAGTGACCCTAATGCCAATATCAAATGTAAATATCGTATTTACATTATTCTTTTCAGGTACCCATTTTGTTTTAAAGAAAACCTGTCACCAGACCATTCATTTCAACCACAACCTTCCCATAATACAAAAATATGAAAATTATATGTACATTAAAGTATTTTGGGCATGTTATTTAACCGCTTGCCGACCGTATACTGTACATATACGGTGGCAAGTCAGCTTCCCTGTGCAGAACCACTTATGCCGCCGGTGAGACACTCCCACTGTGATTGGACACAGCAGGAGCCAATTAGTGGGTCCGGTGGACCCGATGTCTGCCGGGACCCGCACAATATGAATATGTGGACGTGGGAAAGAATGGCAGGATGTCGGATGGTGGAGTCTTCACCTGACGGAGTTTTCCCGACGTCTCCACAGTGGCCTGGCATTGCCGCCTGATGAAGACACTGTGGAAGGAGTCCCATTTGTGTTCGTCGCAGATGAAGCATTCGGTCTGGGAGAACATCTGTTGAGGCCATTCCCCCAGAGGACCCTCACCCCGGAGAGGAGGGTTTTTAACTACCGGCTGGCCAGAGCCAGAAGAGTGGTGGAGAATGCATTTGGCATAATGGCCAGCCGGTTCAGCCTGTTCCTGACAGCTATAAATATGGCGGAGTATAAACTCAACCACATCGTGCTTGCATGCTGCATACTGCACAATTATCTTTGCAAAAATGCACTAAATTATGTGGCCTTAGTTAGGACTGAGGCCGGACTTCCAGACACTACCCTGACGGCCCTGGAAGCTGGCCATCCTGACTTGCCCCCCCCCCCCCAAAGCGCCCTTAATGTGAGCCAAAAATATCTTGAATATTTAACGGGTAGGGGGGCTATGCCAGAAAATATATGATAATTTTTAAAATAAAAAAAATGTTTACATCTGAAATTATCTTGAATTTGATTTATTGCTTGTTTCTTTTAGCTGTCTCCTAGGTTCTCCTAGTGCAATTGTTTTGCCAAGTGGTTTTTCCATTATTAAATATCCCAACACCAAATTACTAAAAACAATGGTATTGAGCATTGAAATAATAAGCCACACATAGTTGAGTATAAAAACTCGTTCTTCAGCTCCGGGGACCGATCGCGGGACTCCAGCGGCAATCAGGTCCGCGGGTCCCACAGTCCCGAATCTTTGGGCCGGGTCGCGGGAGCGCACCCGCGACCCACGGCTGGGTACTAGTACAGGACGTACCTGTACGTACATGTGCCCAGCCGTGCCATTCTGCCGACGTATATGTGCAGGAGGCGGTCCTTAACCACTAGGGTACCGGACGCCGTCAAATGACGGCGGGCGGAATACCCTATTGTTCTATTAAATATAGATACCATTCCACCAAGGCTAGGCTCCCCCCCCCCTTGACCTTTCTTTACTTACCACTTCTCAGGATATATTATATTGCCTAGGATGCTCCACTTCCTATTATCTCAGATCTGTATGTTCAGTTCCTGCATCCCCCAAGGGAGATGCACTGCCTATATTTATTATCTATTCATCCTTATTTACTCTATGATGCATATGTTATGCACTCCAGTATTTATGTGTGGATACACTCCATTACCCAATTCCTGTTTTCTACAAGATATGGGTCATGATACCCATTCTGTCCCCTATGCCTCATTATATGGTACATTATTGCCCTCAGTCGCTCTCTGAGCTATTGCATAGTTAAGGTGCACAATTTACTGCACTCTTAGGGTGGCTATCCTGTGAGGGCCTGTATTATTGTATTCTGATACTTATTTTCTTTTTAATTTTCTTTTTATATATATGCATTATGCTACTTGCATTAGGTCATCTCTACACCAAGTTTATTCACTGATTTCTAGGTGGTACCAATTGGGCTAGGGCATTTAATTTCCCCCCCATGTTCTGTTAAGTATAAGGGCATATATAAGTTATTATTTTTTCCATCGATTCGGAAACATGCCTGATACTAACGCACCATTGGATAAATGCATGTATGGCCCGCCCACACTGTGCATTAACATACTTGGTTTAGTTGGTTTATTATTCATTCACATTTAATATATGTTGCCCCGTTTCAATACATCCATCGTAGCCTTGACCGTACCTTACATTGTATTATTGCAGGTGAGAGCTGTTTACGAACTCTGTGTTCACATAACCCCTTTAGTTAAACCAGGATGTTATCGCATGTATTGCTGTGTCATGTTTGTTAAAGCCAATGCCCATCATGGAAACTAGACACACCCAGGGACACTTGCTAAACTGATTCGATTGAACGGGACATTCCCCATCGAAACTCTGATTGGATACCGCCGTTAAGTGGGAGGGCTCTTTCCATGATGACGCTGGCTATATAAATCATCAGTAGCGGTATGCGTGTACCCGCTTCAGAAGACGTAAGAGAACGAAACGTGCGTAAATCGGATACACGCACGCCCGCACGCACTTCCTGGATTAACCAGCTGATCATTTGGTGGAACGCACGCCGTTCCCATGCTGGCGCTGATCTCTGATACTGGCTCTAGTGCTGTGCAGGGAAGCTTGTTATCATTCAGATAACTGTCTGCTTGTTTTTATATTTTATTTTTTACCCGGTCCCAGTTTTATTTGATATTTTATGTTCATCACATTTTTTGTATATACTGCTTTAGTATAAGCCTACCTACGGCTGTACCAATAAAATTTACCCCCTGAACTTTGAACCTACTACTCTATGAGAGCCCCTTTTTTCCCTTGGAGGAACTTGGACACCCAGGAAATTCGGTACCAGGTGGACTAGAGGATCCATAAGGAGAACACGGACGGGCGAGGATCTGAGCCGTTTGGACATCATCCACGTTTTATGCACTCTACCCCTGCAGGGGTGAGTGCCTCTGGTGAGTAGGGACTCAGGAGGGGGAGCACCGGACCCGCTGCGTATAACTGCACCTTTGCATACTGTGACCACCCATCTTGTCTGGAAAAACACATGGTCACCAACTATCACTTTTGATACACTTTGTATGGACTGCTGTCACTTTATTAATTTATTTACATATTGGATTATATACATGGACTGCTGTCCTCTATTTATGGACTATTAATTTAGTATTTTCTAATTTTTGCAATTGAATTTTCTTGGATACATATAGACCTACAGCATCAGTGCTGATAGGCAGTTATCACTTATTATCACTTTATTCAACGTTTGGTCATATATATTTTTATTTCTGCACGTGTTTATGTAATGTATCTTATGTGTTTGTAGTAACACCTGTGACTGATATCACATCCACTTCACCACTGGTACATTATTTCATTTGCTTCTCAACTATTAGCATAAGGAGGCACTATATCCTCACAGACCCATTAGCTACATATTCTTTGAGGTCGGATCATAGTCTGTTACGTACCATTTTTTGGTACTATCAGCCTCCATCCAAGACAGCGCCATCACCCCCATACCTTTACCATTGAAATAATAAGCCACACATAGTTGAGTATAAAAACTTGTTCTTCAGCTCCGGGGACCGATCGCGGGACTCCAGCGGCAATCAGGTCCGCGGGTCCCACGGTCCCGAATCTTCGGACCGGGTCGCGGGAGCGCACCCGCGACCCACGGCTGGGTACTAGTACAGGACGTACCTGTACGTACATGTGCCCAGCCGTGCCATTCTGCCGACGTATATGTGCAGGAGGCGGTCCTTAACCACTAGGGTACCGGACGCCGTCAAATGACGGCGGGCGGAATACCCTATTGTTCTGACAGGACGTCATATGACGTCCTGTCATTTAAAGCCTCTAGGGCGCGCACCGCCAGCGGCGCACGCACCCGTTGCATCACTGGCGATGGCCGCTGGGCACCCAGGATTGCCCAGTAACTGAGCAGGGACGTGGAGCTCTGTGTGTAAACAGGGAGAGAGGAGACCGATCTGTGTCCCTTGTACATAGGGACACAGATCGGTCACCTCCCCCAGTTAGAACACTCAATAGGCTACACATTTAACCCCTTCCCCGCCCCCTAGTGGTTAACCCCTTCCCTGCCAGTCACATTTATACAGTAATCAATGCATATTTATAGCACTGTTCACTGTATAAATGTGAATGGTCCCAAAAATGTGTCAAAAGTATCCCATGTGTCCCCTATAATGTTGCAGTCCCGAAAAAAAACGCAGATCACCGCCATTCCTAGTAAAAAATAAATAAAAAAATCATTATGTCCCCTATTTTGTAGGCAATATAACTTTTGCGCAAACCAGGTTATTGCAATTTTTTTTTTTTACCAAAAATATGTAGAATAATACGTATCAGCCTAAACTAAGAACAATTTTTTTTTTTAATGGGATATTTATTTTAGCAAAAAGTAAAAAATTGTGTTTTTTTTCAAAATTGACGCTCTTTTTTTATTTATAGCTCAAAAAATAAAAAACGCACAGGCGATCAAATACCACCAAAAGAAAGCTCTATTTGTGGGGAAAAAAAGGAAGTCAATTTTGTTTGGGAGCCACGTCGCAAGACCGCGCAATAGTCAGTTAAAGTGACGCAGTGCCGGAAGCTAAAATCTTGTCTGGGCAGGAAGGGGGTGTATGTGCACAGTAGGCAAGTGGTTAAGATTTATTTTAAAAAAAAGACAAAATATAATTCTAAACATTATTATGGAGATCTGGCTTTAAAAAACAAAAATAATATTCATTAGAACTCTGAGAATATCATCAGGAAAACAACTTCATTATTGTAGCATTATAAAGAAGAAAAGAATGCGCTACATTAAACAATGCAATAATTTGCAGCGTGATGAATGTGCTATCTCTATTACGAACGCTAGTTTTACCAGAACGAGCACTCCCGTCTTGTACTTTTGTAGCATTACCCCCGGAGGAGCTGCTGGTTTGTTTTGGGTGGCATATTATTGTAACAGGCGCTCCGCGCGCCTGTTCCCTTTATTTAGACAAGCACTTTCAGCGCCGTAATGCGTTCCATGCTGGAACGCATATGGCGCTTGTGCGATGACGTCATCGCCCGGCGCCGCCCTGAATTCCAGCGCGGAAGTGCGCCACACACGGCGCCTTGTTTTACTTCAGTGCGATGCACTGCACCTGATCTCCTGCCTATAAAGGCATTCAAAGGTGATACAGCCCCTGTTCTATTATTGTCAGCCGTAGCTCGGCCTACACTACAGACATGGATGCCTTTACTCCCCATGCCGGAACACCGCTCCAGCCTCAACTACTATTTTGAATACCATCTACAGCTACTGCTACTTGGAGCCATTTCTGGGGACAACCTAACAGACTGCCCTACTGAACAACCTTCACCACAGTATCCCTAGTTCCTGTACTGAAGCCAGCAAAACGGATAAGTTAAATTTCTGTTACTTGTAGTGCTATAGTAATACCTGCTACTTATATACCAGCTATACAATTGCTATTGCCTATCATTTCTTCTGCTGCTCAACATCTAGGATACTGTTGTGTTATGGGACTGTCTGCTAAGAAATATGTTAAAGGCACATCTGTACTCAAATACCCTGAGCTATATTCACCTCTCATGTATAACTAATAGTTATTACTACAGCTCCTAACTATAATATGTACTCTAAAAGTACCTGAGCTATATTGCCTCTCTTACATTACTACTAGTTTCCAGTACAACTTGTGTATTGCTACGTGAACACTCAAAGTACCTGAGCTATATTGCCTCTCTTACATTACTACTAGTTTCCAGTACAACTTGTGTATTGCTACGTGAACACTCAAAGTACCTGAGCTATATTGCCTCTCATACGTAACTATTACTTGTTACCACAACTTATATTTACTACGTGCTTGACAGAAGTATAAAATACTTATAGGCCTCGTCCTAACTGTTTGAACATGTTCGCTCTAACTTTTCTATGCTAGGGGTTGATGCCATTTCGTAGCATCTCCCCTAGTGGCCTAATACATCCTTATATGTATATGGTGGTATGATGTAAAGAACCCCCAAACTCCTGTTACGAGGAATGACGCTTGGGGTCGCTTACTGATAATCACCTGCATATAGAGGTGTATTGGAAATTGATCTTGAACTAGATTTTTAAACGCTAAGCTGTGGTCGCATGTCGTAATGCCTCCATGCTTAGTAGCTCAACGCTTTTCTTTATGTGACACAGAGATGATGTATAGATCCCCCTAACTCCTGTTACGAAGAGTGACTACTGATGCCCATTACTGAGTTGTCGCATAGAGAATCGCATTGCAGTCCTTGTTAACCGCAGTTGAGGTTCACTCCGTTCACCAGTGCTGTTTCAGAATAATAGAACCTTAAAATGAACCCAGCGGAGCTTGCAAACCAAGTTGTCACCCTTACCCAGAGGGTAGACACTCTCGCTCACACATTACAAAATCTACAAGCAGAAAACCAGGCTTTGCAAGATTTGGTTGCCCTTGCCCCAAATTTACCTCGGCTTCCTCCAGAACTCAAGGTTAATCCACCTCCTACTTTTTCTGGTGATCGAAAGACCTATAGAGAGTTCATTAATGCCTGTAAATTAATGTTTGAACTCCTTAAGGTGCTCACCCTCATATCCTATTTACGGGGTGAACCCCGTGCTTGGGCAAATACCTACCTAGAAAAAGAGGATCCAGTCCTAAACTCCTGTCAGCAATTCCTTGCAACTATGCCTTTGCTATATGATGACTTCAATAAGCAACTCACTGCTGAAAATGCCATAAGGACCCTCAAACAAGGTAGACGACCAATTGAGGATTTCATTGAGGAATTCCAGAGGTGGGCTATTGAAACTGAGTGGAATGATGTCACACTGCGTTACCAATTTTGCCTTGGCCTTTCCGAACCACTCAAGGATGAATTGGCTCGATCAGATATCCCTCTTACTCTGAATGACATCATACAACGTTCGATCACCATTTATCGTAGATCAAGAGAGAGATGAGCTGAACATCAATTAACTGCAACTACATCGGCCCTTACGCCTAAAAAATTAAGTTTGATTCCTGCTGATGAGAAAATAGACATTGGGTCCACACGTGGCCCACTTACCTCATCTGAAAGAGTTTGTCGCCGTACATTGAATCTCTGCCCTTATTGTGCCTCATCGGAACATGCCATCTCTTCTTGTCCTCTTGTAAAAAAAGAAGAAGGACGAACGTAAGCCAATTTACCTTTGCAAATTGGCTTGTTCTGTTTCTAAACATGCTCCTTATATCTCTTTACTTCTTATTTTACAGTGGGATCAAGTTAGAATTCCTGTCAAGGCCATGTTGGATACAGGCGCATGTGGTAACTTCATCGATTCAACCCTTGTCTCCTTACACAAGATTCCACACTTGAAGAAGTCTTCTCCTCTCTCTGTGAGTTTTATCGATGGTACAACTTCCGCATCTGGACCTATATTGTACCAAACTCAACCTTTATTAACTACTTGTGCAGATAACCATAGTGAATTCTTGACCTATGATGTTATACCTTCTCCGTTATTCCCTGTTGTTTTGGGGTTATCTTGGCTTAAACAGCATATGCCTAATCTCCTCTGGGAACAAATCAACTGTTCTGCTGCACTCACCATATTGTAAAAAGACTTGTTATCAAGTTACCCCACTGCTTCATCTTGCCCCTCAAAAGATACCAATCCAGTACCTTGAAATTTCAGATGTATTCAGTAGACATGTGCACACTGAAATATTTTGTTTCGTAATTTCGTTTTCGTCCGAAAAATAAATTTATTTAGTTACTCCCGAAATTTGTTTTTTTATTTATTTAGTTTTTCGTAAAAAAAAATGCATTAGTCCGAAAATCCAAATTAAGGTCGAATCTGTCATTGAGGGCTTATGGTGTCTGTTGAATGTTCCAAGAAGAAGAAGAAGAAAAAAAAAATTGACAGAATCCTTAAAAAAAAAAATTGACTCTTCATGTCTCTCTATGTCGAATCTTCATGTCTCTCTATGTCGAATCTTCATGTCTCTCTGTGTCGAATCTTTTCTCTCTATGTCGAATCTTTTCTCTTTATGTAGAATAATATTGGACTAATAGAGTTAAGGTTAGGCACATTCGACCGCAACAAAAACTAAAATAAAGCATGTGTTTATGTCGGATCTTTCCGTTTTTCGTGCTTTCGTTATCGTTTGTTAAAACGATAACGAAAATACCAGAAATTCGGACGAAAATGCTTTTGGACGAAAATGAATGCACATGTCTAGTATTCAGTGAGAAGAATGCGGAGACATTGCCTCCTCATAGGATATATGACTGTCCTATTGAGTTACTTCCAGGTACCCCTATACCTACCGGTAAAATGTATTCTCTTTCTCAACCAGAACTTCAACAATTGAAGAAATATTTACAAGATAATTTAAAAAGGGTTTTATTAAACCTTCTACTTCTCCTGCCAGTGCTGGTATGTTTTTTGTTACAAACAAAGATAGTAGCCTCAGACCTATCATAGACTATAGGGCCTTGAACAAAGTCACAGTGAAAAAACGCTATTCTCTTCCACTTGTCCTGGAACTGATCGAAAGACTACAGGCTTCTACCGTATTTAATAAACTCGATCTTAGAGGAGCTTATAACTTGATCACTAGATCAGGTGATGAATGGAAGACCGCTTTCCGCACACGTTATGGACTCTTCGAATACACTGTTATGCCTTTTGGGTTGTGTAATGCTCCAGCAACCTTTCAAAGCTTTGTGAATGATATCTTCAGAGACCTTTTCGATGTATGCATTGTCGTATACTTGGATGACATGCTCATTTTCTCAGATGATCTGATGCAACATCGGAAACATGTTAGATGGGTACTTGCAAGACTTAGAGCTCATGCCCTATACGGCAAACTTGAGAAATGTGTATTTGAACAAACTACTATCTCCTTCCTTGGCTTTGTCATTTCTCCAAAAGGAATACAGATGGATCACTCCAAAGTGACTTGCATTACGAACTGGCCTACACCAACTTCGAGAAAGCATGTACAGAGTTTTCTTGGCTTTGCTAATTTCTACAGGAAATTCATAAAAATTTCTCCCTATTGGTGAAACCACTTACTCAACTTACCAGTTCATTGGTAAAGTTCTGTGTGTGAAAATATTCAGCGCCAATAATACTACATAAAATAAAGTAAAATATAAAATTTAAAGCTGCTCCTCAGTGACAAAAATGAATTGCAATAGGTGAAAGTGGATATAGAGGGCGCTTGACTACAGGTTGATAACTCAAAAATATCCCCTATAGTTGTGCAAATTATAAATTATTAAACATATAGCAATAATAACTTAAATATAGACAAAAATAGATGACAAAAGTGCTTCAGCACAAAAGCAGTGCTTAATTATTGTCTCTTAATATGTAGTTCCAATCTGTGCATTACAATAAATCTGATATTCAAATCTTCTTATTGACTGTGTTCTTGTTTAAGTGATAACTTGCCAACACCAAACATAAAAATCTTCTTTCACCCAAAACGTGCTCAAACACATGGATGCGCTTACCAGAAATATCTGACTTCTTTAGTGAAAAAGAGAGTCAGGTAAGGCTTTAGCAGGATTGTGCCTGCACACATGCTGACAGGAAAATAACTTGTGTGAACCTCATTCTCAGCGTCCCAAGTAGGATATATAAAAGACCAGAAAAACTCCACTGAGGGGTGACCAATCCACCCATTTCAATATTGGTAAAGTTCACCTGGTCAGAAGCTGCCCAAAATGCTTTTTAACGATTAAAACATTGCTTCACTACAGCTCCAATCCTACAACTTCCCAACCCTAATTATCATTTCGTTTTGGAAGTTGACACATCGCAATGTGCCTTGGGCGCAATTCTTTCGCAGCGATCTGCTTCTGATTCTCCACTCCACCCTGTCGCATTTATTTCACAAACCTTGAACACAGCTGAATGCAACTATCCTATTGGAGAAAAATAATTGCTCGCCATAAAATGCACCCTGGATAACTGGCGACATTTATTAGAAGGCTCATTACATCCCATAATGATTTATACTGATCATCGTAATCTACAATACCTCAAATCTAGCAAAACCCTCTTGTCTAGACAGCTTCGATGGAGCCTTTTCTTTGACAGATTTGACTTATTGATTACTTACAGGCCTGGCTCAAAAAATGGAAAAGCAGATTCTCTTTCTAGACTTTCAGAACCTGTTGAAGAACCTTCTGTTCCATCCCCCCTTATTCCTTCTCATAAGATTACACTTGCTAATCTGAATCTAAAACAGTTACTTAAACAAAGTTTGGATATGCAAGAAACTACTATCCCTCAGGGGTTAAAGCAAGATGAAGAAGAGTTCTTCTATAAGCATACTCAACTGTTTGTCCCTCCTTCTATGGTTATCCATATATTGAAAGTGTTACATGATGCTCCCCTAGCTGGTCATCCTGGAATAGAGAAAACTACAGAACGAATCCAACGTTATTTCTGGTGGCCTAATATGACTAGCACCATAAAAGATTACGTATCTACCTGTGAGGTCTGTAGATCCAAACATGAAAGAAGACCACCTTATGGATTGCTTATGTTACTACCTATTCCTACAAAACCCTGGGAAGCATTGTCCTTGGATTTCATAGTAGAATTGCCTCCTTCAAATGGTTATAATACCATCATGGTAACAGTTGATATGCTGACTAAGATGGCTCATTTTGTCCCTCTCAAGAAACAACGCAATCCCTACTGGATCATGTTATCAAATTGCAAGGTGTCCCTTCACGTCTAGTTTCAGACAGAGGTTCTCAGTTTGTCTCCAAATTCTGGAAGGCCTTGTGCCATATTCTTCAAATAGACCATACATATTCCAGTGGATATCAGCCTCAAACAAATGGACAGACAGAAAGAATAAACCAGTGTCTCGAACAATATCTCAGATGTTACTGTTCCCATCTTTTTTTTTTTTTAATTCTTTATTTTATATATTTTTTTTCCACAATGATATGAATACAGCATTATACACAAATACATCCATACATCACATCCTCTATTTTACTAAAAATCTCTATTTGGCAAACACAGTTATTGTCCACATCTGTAGAGGTCCTGCTGTATTATGTTTGCTCACCCTTTACACTTCCTATATAACCTAGTATAACCATACCATTTCTACCCTTACTACCTTTACCTTAACCAAGGAAAAATCCTGGTTATCCTCCCACCTAACTCATACAGTTCAAAGAGAAGAAACAAACAAAAAAAACACAAGAGGGATAGAGAGAGAAGGAGAAAAAGAAGAAGAAGAAAAAAAAAGGTTTCCAAGCCCCTCCCCCGTACCCACTACCAAAATTGTTGTTACTACTTACTAAGGATTTTGTTCCCTATATTTGATATATGGAGTCCACACCTTCCGATCTTTCTCCTCCTGTTCCCTCAGCCCCATAGTAAGATTTTCCATCTGCTGAATCTCTGTTACTCTGTTTAACCATTGTAATCTTGTTGGGGATTCCCTGCTCTTCCAAAGGACTGGGATACAGGCCTTTGCTGCCGTAAGCAAATGTCTTAACAGGGAATTTTTATATTTTTCAATAGATAATGGAATGTCATGCAGCACAAATGCTGCCGGGTTTTCTCCAAGAGTCACCGCAGTGATTTCTTTGACTATTTCAGAAACCATCCTCCAGAATTCTTTCAATTTTGGACATCCCCAAAATGTGTATCATGGTGCCCTCCACTCCCTGGCAACGCCAGCACAGATTTGATACTTGTGGGAATATCTGATTTAATAATACTGGGGTTCTGTACCACCTAGTCAAGATTTTGTATCCCCCCTCCTGATATCTAGTGGCCATTGACGCCTTATGCGTAAACGTGAAGCTCTTAGTTTTCTGTGCCTCAGAAAATGTAATCCCCAGATCCCTTTCCCACGCTTGTAGGAAGGCTAGTTCTTGTGGGGCTTCTGACTTAGTCAGTAAAGCATACAAAGATGACAATGCATGTTTCAATGGTTCTCCCTTTAAACATTCTCCTCAAACTTTGATGGTATACGTATCGCTTCAGTTCGCAATTTCATTGATTGAATGAAAGCTTTTAGCTGAATTTGTCTCAATGAATCTAGATCCCTCCCGAACGCATGTTCGATCTCCCCATTAGTCATCACATGATTGTCTATCGAGAAATGTATTAGCCTACTAATTCCCTGTCACCTTAGGTTCTTGAAATATTGATCTGTTAAACCTGGCTCGAAACTCGGGGTACCCAGGACCGGAATTATAGGGCTCAGATGTGTCGACATCTTAGTTTTCTTAATTATCCTTTTAATAGTTCGGAGAGTGGCATCTATTGTGGGGTGCTTCTTCATGCCCTGTGGTATATCTACTGTACATCCGAAAGCCATGCCATTCCTTCCAGGGGAATATCAGTCATTGCTTGTGTATCCATGGCTTATCCTTCTGATGTGCACACTATTCCACTACCTGTGCTAAATGTGAAGCATCATAATAGCCCATCGGATTTGGAAATTTTACTCCTCCTTTCTCTTTCGGTAAAGTCAATATGTCCCTACATACTTTCGCAGATTTTCCTGCCCAAATAAACTTAGCAAATCTAGATCTCAGATCTCTCAGAAACCCTAAGGGGAGTTTTATAGGTAAAGTCTGGAACAAGTAAAGCAATCTTGGCATTACGTTCATTTTTATGATATTAATTCTACCAAACCATGTAAAGATCTCCTTATTCCACCGTTGAAAATCTAGTTTAATCTGTCTTATCAATGGTGCAAAGTTCAATTCAAAGACTCTATTTAAATTAGTTGGTATCTTAGTCCCCAAGTAGCATACATGGGAGCCTGTCCACCTAAAATAAAAATGTGCCGCTAACTGCAAGGGGGTATTCACCTCCACGCCCATCGCCTCTGACTTACTGTAATTCACCTTAAAGTTGGACAGGTCCCCATATACTCGTAATTACGATAGAAGGGATGGTAGAGATATAACTGGAGAAGTTATTAAAAATAACAAATCATCCGCATACGCGGCTACTTTATATTCATCTCCCTTCAGGGCTGGACTGGGACAGAAATTTGGCCCTGGACTTCATCCAGACTGGCCCACTTTGACAGGTCTCTCCCATATCGGCCGGACAACTCCCGCACCCCCCCCCCCGACCACCCAAGCCCCCTCTCCCCCTTCACTAGCCACTAGCCGTTCTACTTTATTAGAGTAGAACGGCTGGTACAGGCAGTACCAGTGGGGAAGCTAGACATTATTTCACCCAGGGCAAAGAATCAGTTTGGTGCCCCCCCTTATGGGACCAGATTAGGCAGAAGTGAGAAACTCCCAGGCCATAGCTGTTGAGTCAGCTGTCTGTCCCCTCCCCCCATGCTCCTTTGTAGTCCCCCCTGCTCCTCTGGTCCTCCCCCTGCTTCTGTGTTCCCCCCAGGTGAGTGCTGCGGTAAGGGAGAGACAGAGGAGCAGAGGGGGGGCGGCAGTCCGCTGTCACTGAAGCCGGCCCACTGAGCCATCAGCCCACCGGGAAACTCCCTGTAGTCCCAATGGCCAGTCCATCCCTGTCTCCCTTTATTAAGATGCCTCTGATATCTGGATTGGCCTGTATAGATCTCAAAAAAGGTTTGAGAGTGAGGATAAAAATAATTGGGGAGAGCGGGCATCCTTGCCGTGTTCCATTCCCTATAGAGAAGGGTTCGGACATTGTATCGTTTATCTCCACCCTTGCCGTAGGACAAGAGTATAAACTTGTGATCCAGTTCTGCATCTCAATCCTATATGTTGTAATGTGGCTCTCAGTAATCCCCAGTCTACCCTATAAAAGGCTTTTTCTGCATCTGCCGAAATAAACACTAATGGATTTTGATGATATTGGGATAGATATATGGCACTTAAAGGGGTTGTAAAGGTTAGTTTTTATTTTCTAAATAGGTTACTTTAAGCTAGTGCATTGTTGGTTCACTTACCTTTTCCTTCGATTTCCCTTCTAAATGTTTTTTTTCTTTGTTTTCTTTGTCTGAATTTCTCACTTCCTGTTCCTCCTCGGTAAGGTGTTCAGTAAGCTGTTCTAAATGGCTTTCCACCACTCGGATGATGGTGGAAAGCTTACTGAGAAGAAACAGGAAGTGATAAATTCGGACAAAGAAAAAAAACATTTAGAAGGGAAATCGAAGGAAAAGGTAAGTGAACCAACAATGCACTAGCTTAAAGGGTCACTAAAGGAAAAAAAATTTTTGCCTAAAATTAATGTCTGCAAGGTAGACAGACAGAATAGTGTAATGATTCTGTTAAAAAATTAGTAAATACCTATTAAATTCCTTCATCTATATCACCTCCGGCATTCTAGTTTCTGTTCTCTCATTCACTTCCTGGTTTGCATCGTTTGTTCATGTAAGAACTACATTTCCCAGTAATTTACACCTCCTTGAAGTCTCTAACATGTAGAGAGCGTCCTGCCACACAGATGTAGTTCCCAGGAGGGGGTGAGCACGTCACTGACCACCGCAGTAAAGCCTCCCATCACGGTGGTCAGTAAAATCAGACAAGCAGGAAGTGAACAGAACAGAGAAGAAATAGAGCGACTTCTGAGCAAAAACGAACAATGAGGAAGTGAAAAGAGGAATGTCTGCAGGTGAAGGATGCTTATTATGAAAGAAAAAAAAATCCTTTACAACCCCTTTAACCCCCCTGGCGGTATTCCCGAGCGTGACTCGGGGTGGATTTTTTGTGCTAAAATCGGTATCCCCGAGTCACGCTCGGGGTAGCTATGCAGAGTCTGCAGCACGCTCTGGCTTACCTTGTTCCTGGATCCAACGATGCCACCGCGCAGTGTCCTCCTGTGCCGCCGATCTCCGTTCCCTGCGACGTTACGACGCACGGGAGCGGAGATCGGCGCCAAATTCAAAAAAGTAAACAAACACTATACATACAGTATACTGTAATCTTATATATTACAGTACTGTATGTAAAAAATACACACCCCCCTTGTCCCTAGTGGTCTGTCCAGTGCCCTACATGTTCTTTTATATAATAAAAACTGTTCTTTCTCCCTGCAAACTGTAGATTGTCCATAGCAACCAAAAGTGTCCCTTTATGTCAAAAATGGTTTTAGATCAGCTAGAAAACAGCGATAATAAATTATAATCACTTGCAGAATTGTGCGATAGCGATTTGTGGGGAAATTCGTCATAAAAATAAATAAATAATGACAGCAACAATTCTGCAACTGAGCAAATTTCAGTGATTTTGAGTTGATTACATTATTGAATATTTTTTATTATAATTACAGTATATTATTATTTGTTATAATTATTTATAATTATTTATTATATTATAATTTATCATTTTGTTTTTAAAAAAATTTCATACCCGGGATGCCTACTAGACTCTTGTTTGATTAGATTTAAATGAGTTATTCCTAAGAATTGCAGGCCTACAGTATAAAACGCCAAATTTCCTTGCAAAATAATTGTACCGCTTTTGGTACGTAATTCCAGACAGAATCATACCGCCAGGGAGGTTAAAGGAACCTATTTAGAAAATAAAAGACGAACCTTTACAACCCCTTTAAGAAGACCATTTGCATATTTTCTCTACCCTCTCTACCAGGGGTAAACCCTACTTGGTCCGGGTGTACTAAAGATGGGATATAAATCAGTAATCTGTTAGCGAGTATTTTCGTCAAAATCTTCATGTCAACGTTTAACAATGAGATTGGACGATAACTAGAACATTGAGCAGGATCTTTTCCTTCCTTAGGGATTACTGTTATTCGGGTCATTAATGTTTGCGCGGGCATCCTTTGCCCATCTCGTATTGAATTGAAGGGCGTTAGGAATTTTGGTGCCAATTTTTCAGAAAAGGTCTTATAATAAAGTAACGTATATCCATCAGGCCCGGGGGCCTTACCCGGTTTCAATGATTTAAGGGCCTCTAGGAATTCCTCTATTGTAATTGGACCATCTATATTCCTTGTGCCTTCTTCAGGCATCCTAGGCAATACTGTTCCCATCTTCAGGATAACTGGTCTACTCTTCTTCCACTTGCTGAATTCTCTTATAAAAATTCAACTAGTTCCTCTATGAATTATTCCCCCTTCTATGCAAACTATGGGTTTCATCCCAATATATTACCAGAGTCTTCATTACTTACAAATGTTCCTTCAACAAATGATTGTTGGTCTACTCTATCATCCGTACTACAAGTTTTGAAACAAAATTTTAAAAAGGCACAAGATCGCCAAAAAGTCTATTATGATCTTAGGCATAGACCTGCGCCATATTACAAAGTATGCGATCAAGTGTGGCTTTCAACAAAAAACGTACGTTTGCATCTACCAGCGAAGAAACTCGCCAAACTATTTCTTGGTCCATTCCCAATATCAATAGTGATTAACCAAAATACTATGCAACTTTCTCTCCCTCCGGAACTTACCATTTATCCTTCCTTCCATGTGTCACTTCTCAAACCCTAACGATCTAACCCCTTTCCTGGGAGGAATCCTCCTCCTGCACCTCCTATCCTAGTCGAAGGTGAAGAACATTATGAGGTTGAAGATATTCTAAACTCTAGAAAAAGAAGAGGTCGTCAACAATCTCTAAATAGATGGAAGGATTATGGTATACAAGAAGATTCTTGGGAAGACTCAGAAGAAGTGCATGCACCTGAACTATGTAGTCAATTTCATTCTACATATCCTCACAAGCCTTCACCTACTTAGATCCCCAGGAGGGTGCCCCTTAAGAGGGGGGTACTGTAACAGGCGCTCTGCATGCCTGTTCCCTTTACCTAGACAGGCGCTTTCAGCGCCGTAATGCGTTCCATGTTGAAACACATAGGGCGCTCGCGCGATGACGTCATCGCCCGGCGCCGCCCTGCGTTCCAGCGTGGAACGCGGAAGTGCGCCACACATGGCGCCTTGTTTGAATTCAGTGTGATGCACTGCACCTGATCTCCTGCCTATAAAGGCATTCAAAGGAGATACAGCCCCTGTTCTATTATTGTCAGCTGTAGCTTGGCCTACGCTACAGACATGGATGCCTTTACTCCCCATGCCGGAACACCGCTCCAGCCTCAACTACTACTTTGAATACCATCTACAGCTACTGCTACTTGGAGCCATTGCTGGGGACAACCTAACAGACTGCCCTACTGAACAACCTTCACCACGGGAGCCCTAGTTCCTATACTGAAACCATCAAAACGGATAAGTTACATCTCTGTTACTTATAGTGCTATAGCAATACCTGCTTCTTATATACCAGCTATACAATTGCTATTGCCTATCATTTCTTCTACTGCTCAACATCTAGGATACTGTCGTGTTATGGGACTGTCTGCTAAGGCACATCTGTACTCAAATACCCTGAGCTATATTCACCTCTCATGTATAACTAATAGTTTTTACTATAGCTCCTAACTATAATATGTACTCTCAAAGTACCCGAGCTATTTCACCTCTCATGTATAGCTGATAGTTATTACTACAGCTCCTAACAACCTACTGCTACTTGGAGCCATTGCTGGGGACAACCTAACAGACTGCCCTACTGAACAACCTTCACCACGGGAGCCCTAGTTCCTATACTGAAACCATCAAAACGGATAAGTTACATCTCTGTTACTTATAGTGCTATAGCAATACCTGCTTCTTATATACCAGCTATACAATTGCTATTGCCTATCATTTCTTCTACTGCTCAACATCTAGGATACTGTCGTGTTATGGGACTGTCTGCTAAGGCACATCTGTACTCAAATACCCTGAGCTATATTCACCTCTCATGTATAACTAATAGTTTTTACTATAGCTCCTAACTATAATATGTACTCTCAAAGTACCCGAGCTATTTCACCTCTCATGTATAGCTGATAGTTATTACTACAGCTCCTAACTATAATATGTACTCTCAAAGTACCTGAGCTATATTGCCTCTCTTACATTACTACTAGTTCCCAGTACAACTTGTGTACTTGCTAACCGCAGTTGTGGTTCACTCCGTTCACCAGTGCTGCTACAGTTACCTCTGTGACTCCGCTGTCTAGGGTAGTTGATGAGAGCCGTAGTAATGGAATGTCCACACAGCAGGTGTCTTTTTCTTGTGCTTTTATTTACCCAACAAGGTAAAACAGTTGAACTTGGTGAAGAATAGAAGAATAGCAGAGATGGAGAACACAGATTCAGGTGTAGGTAAAAGGGAAACAGTCCTGCTTCCAACGACAAACTTTCACTTCGCCACTCCAGTCGGAATGGGTATAGCGCACCTGGACAGGTCTCTCTCACAAGCCTGGCAGCCAGAATGACACTCAAACTTGGGGTTAAGTCTCTGCCACAGACCCTCCCAATGGTTGCAGAAAATGGTGGTCCGAAGTCCTCTTGACTGGACTTGACACCTGGATCTCCTTCAGGAAGTTTAGATTAGGTTACCGACTGATAGGCAACCAACATCCAGCCTCTCAGTGTCCGGTTCCCCTGGTCCCCGATGGATGGTCAGTCCCCTATTGGAACACTTCAGGCAGACTCTCCACCGAACAGCTTCCTCCAACAGGACGGACAGCCCAGGACCTCTTTAGGTGGGGACCCAGTCGATTACTGAGTCCCAAGCGGCAGATCAACATGGTCCTGAAGCCAGGAGCTCTGCGTAGTATGTGCACCCCAGCCCAGAAGGCCATTTACCGGGGAGCGTCGTGGAATGGCTACCCTGAAGGTGGGCGCCACACGAGGAGAAGACCCAGGAAGATGGCATCTGCCCCATAAATACTCCTCCCCAGCATGCACAGCGAGGAAGCCTCCTCCTGATAGGCTGCTGGGGAAAAGTATCCAGTCCTTGACTCCACTGCTGCCACCTGCCGACCTGGGTTGTTCCTGCACCCCAGGAACAACAGCATGAGTCCACAGCACAGCCAAGCTGGGACAGAAGCTCCAAATTTGAACTAATTAACAATGGTCAGAGTCACTTAACTCTCTGACCCCCTCTAAATTTCAATAGCATCGGTTCTGAAAAGTAACCAGGCGCTACACTTTTTTCTGAGCATGCACGTTTTTCTGCACGTTGAAATCGCATATAGACGAACGGTTTTCCCGCTAAGATTTTTTCCCGACGGGGAAAAAAGAGATCCTGCTCTCTTTTTTTTTTTCCCCGGCAGTTTTCCTGTTGCAAACGTCCAATGAAGCATACACACGGTCGGGATTCCCGGCCAAAAGATCTCATCAGACTTTTTCCGACGGGAAAACCGGTCGTGTGTACGGGGCAATAGACTTCTGTTATTACCTGTTTGGTCAGAAATGACACCTGCAGGATATAATAGAAGTCTATGGCAAAGTGCAGCTAACCTGCAGGGAAGCCACAGGTGCATGTGGTGCATCAGTGTGAAAGCAGCCTTAGAACCCAATCAGACCCTCCATTCACCTCTATGTCTATTTACCCCTACTTACCTCCAATCCGATCCGCTAAAAAACAGAAGGGGATCCGTCCCCTTCCATCTGGGCAGATTGAATTGGAGGGCCCATAGAGTAGCGTGGGCTGTATCCATGTCCGTTCAGCATATGCAGCATTGACACAGACCTGTCATCCGCATATTCCACTCATTTTGACCTGCGAACAGTTGCCAAGTTGCTTTGGTGGCCCTCGCTCTTCAAAAGGTTGGGCACCCCTGCACTAGACTGTCCACTTTCTCAGGATAGTGAATAAAACACATTAAACGGCTATTATCTGCCTCTCGTGCTGTTTGTAAGTGGGCACACAAAATGGGTGGACAGTGTTCTTTACTATTCTGTTTACTATTTACTATTCTGTGAGCAATAAATATTCAATCAATTAAGAATCTATTTCTCCTTCACATTTGAGCGCCTCTGCTGATACCACTTTCCCATCTATTGGGGCTCATAAACCCCTTACTGTATACATATTAGGCCTCGTACACACCAGAGGATATCCGCTGGAAACGGTCCGCCGGACCGTTTCCAGCGGATAAATGCTCTGGCGGATTTGGATCTGATGGCTGTACACACCATCGGATCGAAATCCGCGCGGAATACATCCGCGGTGACGTGTCGCGCCGTCGCCGCGACGATGACGTGGCGACGTGCGCGACGCTGGAAGGCAACTTCTTCCACGCATGCGTCGAATAATTACGGCGCATGCGAGGGGTGGGAGCGGACGGATTGATCCAGTGAGTCTGTACAGACGACCGGATCAATCCGCTGGACACGATTCAAGCGGATAGATTTCTTAGCATGCTAAAAAATTTCTATCCGCTTGAAATCGATCGGCTGGACGAATCTCTGCGGAAAAATATCTGCTAGGCCGTACAGACGACCGGATTTGTCCGCTGGAACTGATCCGCGGATCAATCCCAGCGGATAGATCCGGTCGTCTGTACGAGGCCTTAGAAGTAAGGGAAGATCTGAAGCTAAAAGAAATAGCATTGCTTAAGAGGAACCTGTGAAGAACTATGGAAGGTGACACATTGCTGATTTGTTTCGGAAAGTACTGACCCTGGGGCTTTCAACAGTACTTTGTGGTTCATTGAGTAAAAGCAAGGTTGCAGCCAGTGAAAACTGGTACTTTGACATGGACATACTGTACCTGTTTTAAATTGACTGAATCAATTACAATAGCATTGTATCTTGAGAAAAAAAAGGCAGCAATGGTACCTCTTATTATTCTATCAGAATGCCAAGTTTTGATTTCTCAGCATATACCATTTTTATAAGTAAAGTATAATTTATATTCAGCAATCATTCTTTTGGAAATCTCTCGCTACTCCTCTTTTAATCTTAACAATAAACCCTCTGTCTAAACTACCAAACAACTAAACCATATAGCCCAAATACTTAAACAAATCCATATTCACATAATATGTCAGATCCTGAGTCTTGTCTATTCTGGACTGCTGAGTAGTCACATCATATACCTACGTCACTGCCTGGTGTACATGGGCACATAATGCATTTTACAAACAGCAGAATATGTTAGCCTTCAGGCTTTCTCTCTCTAATTGAAGCATTGTATGATGCCATCTGAAATCTGCTTTATGATCACTTTCTGCTTTGGCACTAGGGATGAGCTGAACACCCCCCGGTTTGGTTCGCATCCAGAACATGCGAATGGACTGAAAGTTCGCGCAAACATTCAAACACCTTTAAAGTCTATGGGACTCAAACGTGAGAAATCAAAAGTGAAAATTTTAAAGGCTAATATGCAAGTTATTGTCCTAAAATGTATCAATGCAAAAAAGGTTTTAAAAACTGCAATTTTTTCGGGAGCAGTGATTTTGATGATGCTTAACCACTTCCCGCCCGGTCAATAGTAAATTGATGTCCGGGAAGTGGTTTCCGTTATCCTGACTGGACGTCTATTGACATCCTGCAGGATAACAGCTGACACACTGCTACACCGATCTCAGGAAAGAGGTGGCGGAGGCGCTTTACCACGTGATCAGCCGTGCCCAAACCTGGCTGATAACAATGTAAACAGGAAGAGCCTCTGATCGGCTTTTCCTCACTCGCGTCTGACAGACGCGAGTAGAGGAGAGCCGATCGGCTTCTCTCCTTGGATCACCACACAGGACCACCAGCTTGTCGCCCCAGGACCACAAGGGATGGGAATCCACACTGGACCACCAGGTATGCCCCCTAGATCACCAGGGAATGCCAATCTGTGCCAAGGCAGCTGTCAATCAATTCCCAGGCAGCTGCCGACCAGTGCCCACTCAAAATCCCTGCCAGTGCCCACCCAAAATCCCTGCCAGTGCCACCAGGGATACCCATCAGTGCTGCATATCAGTGCCGCATGTCAGTGCCCATTAATGCCCATCAGTGCCATGTATCGATGCCCATCAGTGCCCAGTTGTGCCACCTATCAGTGCCCAGCAGTGCCCATGAGAGCCCATCAGTGCCACCTACCAATGCCCATCAGTGCTGCATATCAGTGCCGCCTACCAGTGCCCATTAATGCCGCATATCAGTGCCCATCAGTGCCACCTCATTGGCACCACCTCATCGATGCCGTCTCATCAGTGCCCATCAGTGAAGGAGAAAACGTACTTATTTACAAAATGTTATAACAGAAAAAAAGAAAAACTTTTATTTTTTTTCAAAATTTTCGGTCTTTTTTTATTTGTATAGCAAAAATGAAAAACCCCAGAGGCGATCAAATACCACCAAAAGAAAGCTCTATTTGTGGGAACAAAATCATAAAAATTCTGTTTGGGTACAGTGTAGCATGACCATGCAATTGTCATTTAAACAGCGACAGCGCAGAAAGTTGAAAATTGGCTTGGGCAGGAAGGGGCGTAAGTGCCTGGTATTGAAGTGGTTAAAAAAAAAAAAAAAAAAGTGAATTATTCCTTTAAATATCATAGGGGGGGGGGGTGTCTATAGTATGTCTGTAAAGTGATCTTTGTTTCCTGTCTTTAGAATAGTCCCAGCACAAAACAACATTTCTAAAAGGAATAAAAGGAATTTAAAACTGCTTGCGGCTGTAATGTAATGTCGGGTCCCGGCAATATGGATGAAAATTATTGAGAAAAACGGCATTGGTAACCCTCCAGCCCATTACCAGGGTCTTGTATGGATTTTAAGGGGAACCCCGCAAACAAATGAAAAAAGAAAAGGTGTGGGGCCCTCAGGCCCTATATATTCTGAACATGCGGCGGTCCAAATAAGACAGGGACTGTAGGTTTGTTCTAAAGTTGAATCTGTTTGTAATTTGGAACAGGTATATTTTGTAAGTGTAGCTTCAGCCTCAACATTTTTTTTTATGCTTTTTGGATACCATAGGGAAGGGTTATCATCACCCCTGTAACATTTGTTTTGCTGTCTGTGCCCCTGTTCAGAAGATTTCACCTAAGTTTCTGTCCCAATAACAATTGGATTTTGAACATTTGTTTTTTTTAGGGAAACAAGGATTGGTGATAAAGCATCAGGGGAGACACCTTTTTCCCATATTAACTCTAAGGCCCCATACTCACGAGCAAACATGTCTGCTGAAACTGGCCCGCAGGCCAGTTTCAGCAGACATGTTTGGTCGTGTGTGGGCGCGAGCGGGCCGAATTCCAGCAAACATTTGCCCGCCGGGCCTTTTCCCAGCAGACAAATATTCCTGGACTTGTTTTAAAACAGTCCGCTGGAATTCAGCCCGCTCGGACATGTACGGTCGTCAGTACAGACCTACCGTACATGTCCAGGCGCCCGCCGTCCCTCGCATGCGTCGAATGACTTCGACGCATGCGTGGAAGCATTTTAAAGGCGGGCCGCCCACGTCGCCGCGTCATTGTCGCGGCGACACCGCGTCATCGACGCGGCGACACCGCGGACACGCCCCGCGTATTGTTTACGCGCGGACTTCTGTACGATGGTGTGTACAACCATCGTACAGAAGCCCTCTGGCAGACATGTATGGTGGAAACGGTCCGACGGACCGCTTTCACCATACATGTTTGTCCGTGTGTACCCGGCCTTACAGTAGAGAATTTCCCTTCCTAGGGGTAGATTTCCTCTCACTTCCTGTTGTCTCCCTCCGTTTGTAAGTAGGTTTTATTTGTAAGTCGTATGTTTGAAAGTAGGAGACCGCCTGTATATACTATACAGCCTGCCCTATATACTCTGCAGAAATTTGGGCCTTAGGTGTTGGTGGTACCAGAATATTGTAAGCCCTCACAGTTACTCTTGGTGGGCACTGGAACGGGCCCTGCTGTGAAATATTATATCAAGAATTGTAATTACATGCCCCTGTTGAACAGGGGTAGAACAATTGGTCCTGTGGTGGTGGTGGTGCCACAACACTGTAATCCCTCACAGATACTCAGGAATGAGCCCTGCTGTGAAATATTATAGCAAACATTTTAATTACACGCCCCCGTTAAACAGTGGCAGAAAAATTGGGCTTTAGGCACTGGTGTTGGTGCCACAACACTGCAACCCCTCACAGATAATCTGGTTGAGCGCAAAAGAATGAGCCCTGCTGCAAAATATTACAGCAAAAATTTTAATTACATGCCCCCGTTAAACAGTGGCAGAAAAATTGGGCTTTAGGCACTGGTGTTGGTGCCACAACACTGCAACCCCTCACAGATAATCTAGTTGAGCGCAAGAATGAGCCCTGCTGCAAAATATTACAGCAAAAATTTTAATTACACGCCCCTGTTAAACAGGGGCAGAAAAATTGGGTCAAAGCCACTGGTGGTGGTGCCCAGAACCAAAAATGTTCTTAGAAGAAAATGTCTCTGAAATATAAAAAATTGAAGGCACAGTCACAGTTTAAATATTGCCCTTCAAATTTTAGGTGTCTAGACTGTAATTTCAATGGATTTCAATGAATGTCAATGGATGGCGTGAGTTGCAAACAAATGGTCATATTGTGAAAACCATCAGGACTATAGACACGTGTAGTGGCAGCAGGGATAGCTGAACGTTTTGATATACGATTTGTGTAGGTCGGCTTGAAAATGAGGGAGTGGTGGCAGTTTAGAAATCATGTCCTGATTTTTCAGTTTTTGTCATCTCACACTCTAGCTTCACCATTCATTCCCATGGGAAAATGTTGCTGCAAAAACGACAATATTTTGAAAAAAGATTTGGCGAAACATTCCACAAAGTAATAGCACACCATTCGGGAACAATCCGCACGTTTCGGTATATTACTTGTCTATGTAGTGTAAAAACTGTGGGAGGAGTTAGGGTGGTAAATTTGGCTATAATAAGAATAATATATATGTGAGATAACAATAAGTGCTCTTGCTATGCAAGAACACTTAATAAGAATGACAGGTCCTCTTTATGGATAGATCTGGGGTCTAAAACACCCCAAATCCCTTCTTTGCCTTTAAAAGCAAAAAAAAAAAATTCTAGAATTTTCTCTAAAAAAAACATGTTTACTTCCACCATCGACCGGGCGTCGCTCCGGTCCTCAAAAGGCCTAGAGGTGATCAAAGACGATCTAGTCCTTGATCGCCTCTGTGACCAGCTGGTCGCACTGTGGGATAATTTCTCAAGTGCTGGTAAAAACGATAAGAATACCGGCGAGCTGCAGGAGGGGGGATGTCATGAGAAAACTAGCCGTCTGTAGAAAAAATTCCCAGGTTATGGGTGATAGCTTCAGCCATAACCCCGGTAAACAACTTGCAAACCACACAGTATACTGTACATACATTTTGCATTTGGCAAGTTGTTAATCAATCAGTGAACAAATACACCAACAACAAATCCCTTAATGGAGGGGTGGGGAACCTGCGGCCCGCGAAATCATTCCATCCGGCCCCCCCCCCGTGCCGCTGAGTGTGTGTCTGCGGAGCTGTTAGAAGGAGCTGATGTTTACCTTGTAGTTCCGGCTCCTTCTGACTAGGGGTGCAACGGATCATCACCGATCCGTGATCCGAACGGGTCACCCCGTTTGGATCGGCACACCCCGCGATCCGTGGAGCGCTCCGGAGCCTCGGCCTAGGAAAGTCCCCGGCTTCGGCCTAGCTCCGGAGCGGCGGCCATCTTGGTACACCCGGCAGCGGCCCTCCTCTCTGTTCACACCCACAGAGGAGGAGGAGCCCGCACTCGAGGGAAACACACGCCGCGGTCTGAGGTCTTCACTACTGTGGACAACTTACTGCTGCGAGCAGTTCTTTTCAAAACTTACCATCGCAAAGAGTTGACTGCGCTCCAGACTGACCAACGCAAACCTGGAAAACCAGTTGCGAGTAGCAACATCATCAATATCGGCCAACATCACACACCTCGCCAAAGAGAAGCAGTTCCAGCCATCACATTAGCGGTTAGTTAATTAAATGTTTGACCAAATATGTGGTGACAGTTCATGTCCTTGTTTATTGACAGCCTTATTTTTTTTTACATGTCCATTGTGTTTGCTTTGTTCTTTATTTGTAAAAATGGAGTATATAAATAATGATTATACAAAAAAAATGTTTGACCAAATATAACAGGCTAATTTTTAAGTTGATCATTTTGTACGGCCCCCGAATGATGTTACAAAAATCCAAATGGCCCTTGGCAGAAAAAAGGTTCCCCACCCCTGCCTTAATGTATTAGTGATCTAGTGACACAAACGGGTGGGTGCTATACTGAGCAAGTCGTGGCAGAAATCTATAATCAGTCTTTCGTGATGTTTGCTTGTCCGGTCCTGTGACTGTGAACATTCAGGAATTACCCACTTAGTTATGACCCAAAGTCTATCCTTTTGTCATTTTCTAACAAGGAGAAAGATGGGCCAAATTATTTAGTCAAGTATAGAATAAAGGCAATTAAATGGTTGAGAGATACGAACGTCCTATCGTCAAGTCACAAACATATATATTTATGTAGTTTGCTTTTGAACCCTCTTTAAATAGTATTTACTGTTTATTTTCATTTGGTTTCCTATTGTCCATTTTACAAAAAGAAGCCTCTGGAGCAGGATTTCCTGACACGTCAGGCAGCTTGGAAGAATAAACCAACTGGACAGTGGTCAGGAAATTGTGAACATCAGTCTTTCTCCACTGTGGAGAAGGGAAAGCCCAGGCACTGACAGAATGTTTAGTAAGTCTGAAGTACATAGATAGTAGAGCAGATTCATTTATATGCAGAAACAAAAGACTTTAACAAAGGAATGTCTTTGTTATTCTTCTTCGTATTAATATTTTGATATGTACAGCTTTATCAATTTTCATGGTGCTGTACAAAGTAGTCATGGGCGACACGGGGGATTGAGTCCATGCACATTTTATTGGAACTGTGTGGATTCAATGATGCTCTTCACATCTATAGCTTTTTGTGAGAATGTGTTTTGTCGTAAACCTTCTTGCTTCATCTTAAATAGTTTTATAAAAATGTGCACTGCAGAGGTGATTGATACCACATGTAAAACAAACTACACATGTGTTTAATGCACAAAGCTGCAAGCAAAATATCCTTTACCCTGAAATGTCCATAAAAAAATTCATATCAAATTCAAGAAAAGGGGATAATAAAACACACTGTGAGGAATGATCCATTTTAAAAGTCAGTCTGTTCTTTGCCCATGCGGGACAAAGGAACATGTTCTCTTTACTGCTGCCTCTGCCTGCTGCACATATTCACTTTCCTTTTGCTCCTCTGCCACTGCATATGTCTGCCAGGAGCAAAGAGAAATCCTGATATACTCAGTGTTGTCTGAAGCTTACACATAGTTGACAACTCTCTACCTGCCCCATGTAGCAGGTGTCTGATCTTTTACTGAGGTAGTTGCAGGTAACAAATAACAGTTCTTAGACCCCTTTCACACTGGTGCCGCCAGTAGCGTCGGCGGTAAAACGCCGCTATTTTACCGTCGGATTTGCGGCGCATTTCGGCCCCTAGCAGGGCTAGCAGCTGAGAAAAGGTTAATGCCGCCCACAATGCGCGGCTACAGCGGCGTATTGCCGGCGGTACGGCAGTGCTGTCCATTGATTTCAATGGGCAGGAGCGCATTAGCAGCGGTGAGTTCATCGCTGCTAATGCACTCCAAAGAAGCTGCTGGCAGGACTTTTTCTGATGCCCTGTGAGCGCACTGCTCCAGTGTGAAATGCCCCATGAAGTGATCATAGCATAAACTGATGGCTACATCCAATTAGAGTCCTTCTAAAGGCAAGAGTCTATAAAATGTGGTAATCCACAGGGGGTAGTAAGTCCATGAACTACTTCTCCCCCTCCCTCTCTGCAATCATCTGGGACACGTCACAGGTCCAAGATAACCGCCCGTCCAATCACGGCGCGCAGCGCGGCTCGCGCATGTGCAATGCGTGCCTGGCTGTGAAGCCACAGCTGGGCGCCCACACTCACGATGCTAGTGCTGCAGAAAGGAGGGGGAGATTAGCAGGGCTTCGTACGCCCGCACCGCTGGAACCTGGGAAAGGTGAGTGTCCGATTAATAAAAGTCAGCAGCTACACTTTTTGTAGCTGCTGACTTTTATATGGGTGGAACTCCGCTTTAACCCTTCCTTCTCAGACACCACCAGCTCAGCAAATTTGTCTGGCCGATAATTAAGGGAAAAGCCATATCTTTTTCCTCTGGCAACTATAGGCACATGCCTACAGTGCCAAATGGTATACCTGGCCCTGTCGGCAGGGGTTCTAACCCCTCACCACTTTTTCTAAAATGAATAAAAAGCAAGTAACTTTAATCTCTTGTTACTGAAAGATTTAAATTCTTGTTGTCGTACACCTAATTCTCAGCACAGTGAAATCCCCGACCATAAGTAATACAGTCAGAAGAAAGTACTACAGATAATATAAACACATAAATTCCAATAAATACATATAGTTGTATATGACATACATATAAAGGAACACAACATACAGTAGGTAAGAACTGTTTATTATCATTCTGCTAGCAGCTGCGAACATTCAGCATTGTTAAAGGTGAATAAGAGATAATACAGACCATCCAAAAAACCCTGAAGCCTCGTACACATGACCGAGAAACTCGACGGCGAAACACATCGTTTTCCTCGCCGAGTTCCTTATTAGGCTGTCGAGGAACTCGACAAGCCAATTTTCTTTATTCCCGTCAAGGAAATAGAGAACATGCTTTCTTTTTGGCTCGTCGAGTTTCTCGACAGTTTCCTCGACGAAAATGTACACACGACCGGTTTCCTCGGCAAAAAAATATCTCCCAGCAAGTTTCTTGCTGGTTTTTGCTGAGAAACTCGGCCGTGTGTACGAGGCCTGAGAGAAAGGGTAGAAGCAGCTAACATTACCACACTTTCATACACTAAATGCTAAATAATGTGTTTTGCATGTAAATGACCATACTTCTGCTATGGTTACCCTTGTCTGTTTGGTCGCATTAATTTGTTCTATTTGCCTTTTATCATTTTTTGTCCCAGAAAACAGGTCAAAGTTTGCTGAGTACACCCTCAGGAAACAACTCTTGAACCAGCTAATATTCAAGAAAACCAAAAGCTGAGATATATGGTTGAAACTAAGATAAATAAGTCAGCGTTGACCCTCTTGTGAAAGCGCTACTTGCTATTGTTTGGCCCTGGCTATCATAGGAATCCATTGACTTCAGAACTCACTGACCCGGAGTTTTGACTTCACTTTTGGCCTACTTGTTTTGGATCAGTCAGTGACTGGAAAACCTTTAAAGCTAATCAATCTGCATGACAGTCAGACAAGTTGTATTTTCAAAAGGTATGTGTTGACATTTTGGGGGAGATTTACTAAAACTGGAGCACTCAGAATCTGGTGCACCTGTGCATAGCAACCAATCAGCTTCTAACTTCTTCTTCAATTAAGCTTTGACAACAAAACCTAGGAGCTGATTGGTTTCTATGCAGAGCTACACTAGATTTTGCACTCTCCAGTTTTAGTGAATCTCCCCCTCTGTATCTTAAAGCGGCGTTCCCCCCAAAAGCGGAACTTCCATTAATTTGTCTCCCCCCCTCCCTCCAGTTCCACATTTGGCTGGTACCCTGCCCCTACGAGTCTGGGCCACGGCAAATTACGTCAGCAGCTTGGCTCCCTCCTCCTTCCCCCGCCGCCGGGCCAGTTGGAGAGTACAGCAGAGCCTTGCACATGTGCAGTAGGGACTCGGCGTGAAGCCGTAATGCTACACTGCCAGGTTCCCTTACCCGCAATGGCGGTGGCAGCACCTGACAACTGATGGAAACATCAGCTGTGGTGCCAACATCACTGGACTCCAGGACAGGTAAGTGTCCTATTATTAAAAGCCAGCAGCTGCAGTATGTGTAGCTGCTGGCTTTTAATTTTTGCAGCGGTGGGTGAACCTCCGCTTTAATACTTGTGGTTCTGAAATCTGCTGCACTTGTGATTCTCCATTTCAGGCATAACTAACTATAACTAGACAGGCTTTGTACATCATAAAAAAAATTGGGACTGTGTTACTGAATTAGCCTGCAAAGGCTACAACAATCAACCATAACTTTATGACCACCCACCTAATATTGAGTAGGTCCCGGTTTGCTGCCAGAACAGCCCTGACCAGTTGAGGCACGGACACCACTAGACCTCTTATGGTATGCTGTGGTATCTGGCACCAAGCCGTCAGTAGCAGATCCTTCAAGTCCTGTAAGTTGCAAGGTGGGGCCTCTGTGGATTGTACTTGTTTTTACAGCACATCCCTCAGATGCTCGATTGGATTGAAATCTGGAGATCGTGTTTAAACTTTAGCAAAGTATATACCGTATATACTCGAGCATAAGCTGAGTTTTTCAGCACATTTTTTGTGCTGAAAATGCCCCTCTTGGCTTATACTCGAGTCTGTGTCTATCCGCAGCCTCATGCACCTGATCTCCAGGTGCTGTGACGTCATTCTAGTCGGCGGCTGTCCAGTCTAACAAAGCCCCGCCTCCTCCTCATCCGTGATAGGCGCAACACTGAACACTGACTCACTGCTGGGAAACCGAGTGTTCCGCCTGTCACGAACATGGATGAGGAGGAGGCAGGGTTTGTTACACTGGACGACAGCCGACTGACTGGGTGAAACAGCAGGAGAACAAGTATGCAGATCGGAACAGTGAGGCATACAATGGTCACAGTGAGGCATACGATGGGCACTGGGATTCTTGTCAGAAGGGTGTGTGCCAGGATCTTGTGTTGCATACCAACGGTACGCGAATTGTCATTTGACAAACACAATCGTAGTGACGTACTATGAGTGTATAAAGAGGAAGTTCATTTCTCAATCCCCATCTGATTTTCGTACCATGTGTATGAGGCTTTACACTTGACTACAGATATCTGTGGCTCCAAAACAAACAAGAGTTTTCAAGACCTGAAATGTCCTTGTCCCATCCCTGCAGGATTGTATGAGAACTACTCAGATAAGTATTACAACAAGGGACATCTTGCCCTTCCCCTGTGTTTTTCTGCCTGAGGCTTAGGCCTGTGTGGCCTGTCCAAAGCCTAAGACTTGGTTTTCCAATTATCTACATATGCATTTAGTTATCTACGGAAAGCATTTACTGTACTGTATTATTCAATAACACATGAGTCACGAAGACAGTATGAATCATATTATAGTCAGGCACACTTTTTATTTAATGTTATTCTGGCTGGAAAAACAAGAAAAGGAGTTCTGTATTAAATAAAAGTGCAATATTTCGCTGTGCATAAAGATCTGTCTGACATTAATGCCAGTTTTACTCAGCAAGGAAGCCACTGTAATCCAGTTTAAAATAAGTCATGTTCCAGCACAATGTCTCTTTCAGAGATGTCTTTGGTTTCTGCTCGTCTCTTCGGAACTGTCATGGCCACTACTGTGATGTAAGCATTAGCAGCTTCTGTGCAGGACAATTCTGCTATTGTATTAATTATAAGATGTAAATGACTTAGGTTTTATGTAATCATGTTGAACGTTTGTTAACGAACATAGGAATGTGATTTCAGTCTCTGAATCTGGCATTAGACATGAATTGCATTCTGATGTGGGAACACAAATTTGAGTACCAAACAAGTTTTAAAGTGTTTTAAAACACAAAACTAAACATTTTAAAATATTGAAGCGTACCAGTCACCCAGTGCCGGCCCAAGACATTTTGCTGCCTGGGACCAAGAATAAAATGCTGCCCCCCCCCCCCGAAAAAAATCACGCCAATCAAAAGGCCCCCACATTCATTATTTTATATCATGATAACTAAAGGGGACCCGTCATGGCTCTATACATGTATAAAGAGGACCTGTCATTACTCTTTACATGTAAAGGAATATCAAGAGGACCTGTCATGGCTCTATAAATGTATATAGGACTATAAAGAGTACTTGACATGGCTCTATACATGTATAAATGAGTATAACGAGGGCCTGTCATGGCTCTATAGATGTATAAAGAGGGTCTGTCATGGCTCTATACATGTATATAGAGGACCTGTCGAGACTCTTTACATGTAAAGGAATATAAAGAGGACCTGCCATGGCTCTATAAATGTATATAGGAGTATAAAGAGGACCTGTCATGGCTCTATACATGTATAAAGGAGTATAACGAGGGCCTGTCATGGCTCTATAGATGTATAAAGAGGGTCTGTCATGGCTCTATACATGCATATAGGCGTATAAAAGAACCTGCCATGGCTCTATACATGTATCCAGGAGTATAAAGGGACCTGTGAATTGCCGGCAGCCACAATGTCTTTTGCGCAAACTAATCAATGTACGCTAATTGTGGTTTTTTTTTTTTGTACCAAAAATATGTAGAAGAATACATATTGGCCTAAACTGAAGAAAATAGTTTATTTTTCTAAATGTTGGGGATATTTATTATAGCAAAAAGTTAAAAAATATATGTATTTATAAAAATATGCTGCCCCCCTAAAAGTGCTGCCTGGTACCCATGGTACCACCCGGTCCCATCATAGGGACGGCCCTGCAGTCATCAGAAGTGATGGCTGCGTTAGCTTTCTTTGGGATCTTCAGCCATATTGAGTAGCCTGCTGGGATGAAGTAACTCCCTCATATGTGCAGATGTTCATTCATCCTCGACTTGGCAGATGAGCATGTGCAGCTAAAGTAAAGTTCCACTTTAGGGTCATACAACTAAACCTAATCAATACACACCTTTAGAAAGGACTGGGGGTCCAACGATTTTCCTACCTGCCTTGGATCCTAGCGAAATTTGCTTGACAGTTTGCTGCAAAGTAAGTGTTAACACTTCCAGGTGGATGTCTTCTTTGTCCTTGTTTTTCTGTGCCGGTTCACTAATTAAGTCTGCACCCCGATCTTCCACATGTGACATTACATGTAATCTGTAAAAAAAATCTCTTCAGATCTCACAGTTTATACATGAGAGCTTCCTGGAAGGCCCTGGTGACGTAGCTGCACTCTACCTCACCAGTGCCTTGAAAATACAGAAAGTCAAAGAAATTAAAATGTAAGTTTACTAAAATATCTTTATATTTATGTATGACCTGTTTATAGATCAGAACATGGAGCTGCATGTACCTGTGCTTTGAGGTATGACCACAACCCAAGTATCGGGCAGAATACTTGCCATCCAGGATCTATCCCTGGTGTTCTGTACAAAGGAAAGAGAAAAAGGAGAGAAGGGGGATGTGCTGATGCTTTTTCACTGTCCAGTCCAGTGAATATACTTATTTTAAACAAAATTAGTTGGGAGAAGCTACAGTGGTGACTTTATCACACTCGCTGTGGTGTCTGTATGTGATTGATTGTTTTATATGTGATTTTACTCCTGCTTTCTTGAAAGTAGTTTTATTCTTTATTAAAAAAACCTGGAGTTTTAATTACTACAGTTAACATTAACTACTACAGTTCCTCCTTTGTCTCTCCCTTTTGCTGAGCCCACTGTTGAACATCCTGGTCGTATTGTAACCCATCCTTGAATCTTGGCTCTAGATATCCATCCATCCCATGGGGATACTGGGATAAAGTGCAGCCAGAACCCCATCTTGGGGTCAGAGTAACTGAGCCCACTGTTGAACATCCTGGTCATATGGTAAACCTGGAATCTTGGGTCTTGATATCCCTCCCATGCGGATACTGGTATAAAGTGCAGCCAGACCCCCATCTTGGGGTCAGAGTAACTGAGCCCACTGTTGAACATCCTGGTCATATGGTAAACCTGGAATCTTGGGTCTTGATATCCCTCCCATGCGGATACTGGGATAAAGTGCAGCCAGACCCCCATCTTGGGGTCAGAGTAGCTGAGCCTACTGTTGAACATCTTGGTTGTATGTTAACCCATACTGGAATCGTGTCTCCTGATATCCATCCCATGGGGGTACTGGGATAAAGTGCATCCAGACCTCCATCTTGGGGTCAGAGTAGCTGGTAAGCAGCTTGAGAGTTGGGTGTGCACTTGTGGGTGTGAAAATGTTGCTATCCACATTGAAATATGGATTTTTGTTGATACACAAGTATAAATTAACTTTTTGCACAAGAGCACTTCTATTCTTCTTTTTTCTGATGGACATTACTGGATTTATGAATGTTTTTTTTACCACATTCTTATTTACAGTTTTTGAAATGTATGAATTTCTTATTTGATCGAATTTATGCACTTTATATTGATAGCGCATCATCACGTTTTTCATTATTAGTAATACAGCGGATTCCCAATTAAATTAATCCAATTTACTGCCCAATCCAATGAATCCAATTCAATGTTATAATCACACACATAGGTTGGACTTGATGGACTTGTGTCTTTTTTCAATCTCACCTACTATGTAACTATGTTCAATCCAATCCCATGTGCAATCCAATGGGGGTGTGTTCTTTAGAAAGCTTTATTAGCACTGTCATAACAGACATGCTCTGGCAGGGTATTTTTGGATCACTTTACTAGCTGCATAGAATTACAAATCTTTTTGGCAGGTAAAACTGTTCCCAGATATGTATTTCATCGGTGTAATTAGTTTCTTTAAAGTGTGGGATTTTACTGCTTCTCCGAGACACTAAACAAGGGGTTTATTTTATTCCATTGGCAAACTGGAACTGGTAATATGAAGTATACTTGCATTCGCTCCATGAATAGTTTCTTTTACACATTCCATCTCCTCGGTTTCTACACAGCAGGATTTTCTACGTTTACAGTTCATTCTGGCTGCAGCGTACAGTCGCTGCTCTGCAGCAGGGGAAAAGGAAATAGTCTTCAGCTTTTGAATACACTGTGCCTAAGATAGAAAAAAGAGAGGACTGCAGAGCGAGGAACATTCAGCCTCTCACTCCGGCCGTATCAAACACCTACAAATTTTATGATGAATCAAGAATATGGATCTCACTTACTGGGGACTGCAGAGCCGGCGTTGATCCCAAACTCCCCCTGAAGCCTCAGCATTATGGATATTTTCTGCTGAGTACGATTTCTAGAGAGGAACTCCTGAAAAGTTAAACACCTCGGTGTGTGTGCAGAGACTTTGTGCTGACGCAGCCTGGAGCAAGAAAAGAAAAATGTCCATTTTTTGTAAATGCTAAGTAGGTTTGGAATCAATATCTGCCTTACCATAGGAGCATCATCGAGCTGAGATTTATACATTTTTCCACATAAGACGCTGTGATTTAATGACTGTTAGGCTATCTTGTTGAAAGAGCAGAGCTTTATCAGCAGGCTGCCAGAATATTTAATAATGCCAGGGTTACACTTTTGCTTTTTTTTCATGTCATGCATGAATCTCTGATTATTTTTTACTTATTACTATCAATGGGGATGTTTGTGGCCACTGACTATATCCTTGCATATGTTTTTTATTTAAACAGGGAAGAAAATCACATTATAGAATGCAGGTTGATGGCAGGGATGTGACTGCAGGCTGGGAGGGATTTACTGGGAGTGTGGGGTCTACTATTCCTCATTTCAGATGTTTGTTATTGGCGTTTTCATGTTTTAAATCCATTTGATTCCAGTCAGTTTGTTAGAGAATTACTATTTTGTTCAGAATAACTTATTGCATGGCTGAGTTTCCAGTAACAGTAGTAGATGGAGTCAATAGTCTGACTATTGATAATGACAGTTCGATCACTGGATTTCCACTACATGTCAAATGACTCCATATTGATTACTATTTGAGATAAAAAAAAAGATATATATATATATATTGATATAGATGTATTGAGATATATACATATATATAGATAGATAGATGGATAGATAGATATAGATATATCCTATATACATGATGGGGTGCTCCCGGATGGGAGAAGAGGAAGATTAAAGGGTGAGGCTGTACACGGAAGCGTTTTACAGCGTTAAAAATAGCGCTATTAAAACGCTCATAAAACGCTCTCCATGCATCTCAATGGACCCCTTCACACTGAGTCCTGCAAGCAGCATCCTGGGAGCTTTTTTTTTCATGTCATGCATGAATCTCTGATTATTTTTTACTTATTACTATCAATAGTATGTCCATTCCAGAATGGGGATGTTTGTGGCCACTGACTATATCCTTGCATATGTTTTTTATTTAAACGGGGAAGAAAATCACATTATAGAATGCAGGTTGATGGCAGGGATGTGACTGCAGGCTGGGAGGGATTTACTGGGAGTGTGGGGTATACTATTCCTCATTTCAGATGTCTGTTATTGGCGTTTTCATGTTTTAAATCCATTTGATTCCAGTCAGTTTGTTAGAGAATTACTCTTTTGTTCAGAATAACTTATTGCATGGCTGAGTTTCTAGTAACAGTAGTAGATGGAGTCAATAGTCTGACTATTGATAATGACAGTTCGATCACTGGATTTCCACTACATGTCAAATGACTCCATATTGATTACTATTTGAGATAAAAAAAAATATAAAAATATATATATATTAGATAGATAGAGATATAGCCTATATACATGATGGGGTTCTCCCGGATGGGAGAAGAGGAAGATTAAAGGGTGGGGCTGTACACTGAAGCGTTTTACAGCGTTTTAGCATTAAAAATAGCGCTATTAAAACGCTCATAAAACGCTCTCCATGCATCTCAATGGACCCTTTCACACTGAGTCCTGCAAGCAGCATCTTGGGAGCAGTTTTTGGACGCTGAAAAAAAACACTCCAAAAACGCCCCTCTCCATTGAAATGAATTGAAAGCGCTGTAAAAACGCCTTACCCTTTCACACTGAGGCGTTGCACTGGCGGAGCGTTGAGAAATATCCTGCAAGCAGCATCTTTGGAGCAGCTTTTGGGCACTAAAAAAAAACGCTCCAAAAACGCCTCTCTCCATTGAAATGAATTGAAAGCGCTTTAAAAACACCTTACCCTTTCACACTGAGGCACTGCAAAAATGCCCTAAACATTAGGGTCTTAGAGGTGCTTTACCAGCACATTGAGATTGCAGATGAGGCTTCGCTCTAATAACGTTCAAATAACGCTCGAATAACACTTGAATAACGCTTGAATAACACTTGAATAACGCTCGAAAAACGCTTGAATAACGCTCGAATAACGCTCGAGTAACGCTCGAATAACGCTCGAAAAACGCCCCAGTGTGAAAGGGGCCTTAAGGCTTATTTGCATGATTATCCAAAATTCAATCTTACCTCTGAGGCCCCGTGCACACGGCCGAGGAACTCGACATGCCAAACACATCGAGTTCCTCGGCCAGTTCAGCCCTGAAGCCACCGAGGAGCTCGGCGGGCCGAGAGCTCCCATAGAACAACGAGGAAATAGAGAACATGTTCTCTATTTCCTCGTCGAGCTCCTCGGCGGCTTCCTTGGCGAAATTGTACACACGGCCGGGTTTCTCGGCAGAATTCAGCCAGAAACTCGGTCGGAAGCTGAATTCTGCCGAGGAAACTGGTCGTGTGTACGGGGCTTCATGTGAAGAATTGGGGTGAACGCAGAAAGCAGAACAGGACAGTATATGGACCATTTTTTTTTTTTTTTTTCGAAAGATATATTAGGATTACAATAGATAAACTCACTGCTGCCTTTTTTTCTTGCATCAACCTTTCTGCATGCAGCTTATACTACATACAAAATACTTCCATGCTGTGTTCTCTGTGTTCTTAATCCCTCTCCTGTCTCTCTTTATAAAAAAATAGGTGTATTAACAAGCCGTCTTAATGCATTTTGTTATTCTAGATTAATTTACCAGTATTTGCACTGTTAATATTATTTGCATTTTTTTTGCTCTCTACAGGATATCAATTGAAAACATCACAAGTAGCCAGAAATCATTTAGGGATGGAACCTTAGCATCTGGATTTAAAGTATATGTCAGCTACTCCTGGAAGCAGCTTTAACAACGGCAACAATCAATCAAGAAGGTTTTAAGAAGTCATTGCTTTCAAGTAATTAAACTGACAGGGCTCAGCTTTGGGACTCCCGTCAATTTCTTACTTTAATGAAGCAGAAATCGAGCAGCTGCTTGGATTGGTTTGGCGGAGGCTGAATCCTGCCCCTCCAGAAATGTGTCTGATAGAATTCTATTGATCAGAGATGCAGTAGTGAGTGGTGGGACTTCAGTGAAGGGGGACCTAGAAGATGCTCTGCCTTCCCTGCACATCTGGACTATAAGCATCAGCACCACTGAGCTGTGAACTTGAATGTCATATCACACATCCGAGATACCACTCCTACTATAAAACACAAGTGGAATAATGGATCTTCTCAAAGCTTTTTTCAGCATTATCATTTTCTGCTTCCATTTTTGTAAAGGAACAAGACTGCAAAGTGGTAAGTACAATATGTACACTTATACGTTAGAAAAGGCATAGAGGGCGGATTTACTAAAACTGGTGAGTGCACAATCTGGCGCAGCTCTGCATAGAAACCAATCAGCTTCCAGGGTTTTTTGTCAAAGCTTAATTGAACAAGCTGAAGTTAGAAGTTGATTGGCTCCCATGCAGAGCTGCACCAGAATTTGCAATTTCCAGTTTTAGTAAATCAACCCCATAGTATGTTAGTCCGATCATATTGATTTATTCACATATACTTTTTTTTAATGCAGCTGTGCTTTCAATTCTAGTACAAATACTTCTGAACAAAGTTCTAATTAATGTGTATTTTACTTTAAATGTATTAGTATAGTTATTGAATGAACTACAGGTAATTATTTTTTTATTCCTCATTTAAGATGTCTGTTATTGGCGTTTTCATGTTTTAAATCCATTTGATTCCAGTCAGTTTGTTAGAGAATTACTCTTTTGTTCAGAATAACTTATTGCATGGCTGAGTTTCCAGTAACAGTAGTAGATGGAGTCAATAATCTGACTATTGATAATGACAGTTCAATCACTGGATTTCCACTACATGTCAAATGACTCCATATTGATTACAATTTGAGATAAAATTAAATAAAACATTTTTTTTAACCAATTTGCAATTTCCAGTTTTAATAAATCAACCCCATGGTATTTTAGTCCGATCATATTGATTTATTGACATATACTCTTTTTAATGAAGCTGTGCTTTCAATTCTAGTACAAATACTTCTGAAAAAAGTTTTAATTTAATGTGTATTTTACTTTAAATGTATTAGTATAGTTATTGACTGAACTACAGGTATTTTTTTATTTTTTAAGTATAGGTAATCCTGATCATTAAAACCTCATAAACGATATTTACAACCTCATTTAAGCTTTAACATGTTACTATAAGGAAGGTTGTTTTTCAGGTACTCCCTATCAGAGGGAGCAGCTAATATGAAATTATTTTTCATGTTGTCTGACCCCCTATACCTCATGATAAAGAAAATTTGATTGCTTGCTAAATGTTTCCAAACATATCTTCATTGCCTTTTTGTACTGCCTCGGTAGAGTTTCCAAACTTTTTTTCTGTTTAAATCAACTTTTCTCAACCTTTTTTTATACCAGAGGAACCCTGAAACAAAATAAATAATTTTCAGGTCTTGAAACCTCTGCTAGAACCAGTTCATTGGGTATCAATTGAAAAAATACCACTTACCTTAGTGGCTATCGGGAAGTATGCCCCCTTCATAGTGGTGGTTAGAAGGCCACCCTTATGGACAGCTACAGTAAAATGATATTGATGTGATGCTGATGGCTTTGCCAAGTAGAGTTGGCCCTGTTGCAGGCACCACAAAATGTAAAATTAGTCAGTCACATCTTAAGGAACTCCTGGGAATTTCTGAAGGAACCCTAGTGTTTCACAGAACCCTGCTGGAGAGTAGATGGTTTAAATGCAACTTTGCATCTGGAATGTCATGCTCACAGCAGTAGTGGGGGGTGCATTATGTAGAGTTGTAAGTTTCTTGGTTTTGAACAGCTCAGGTGCTTCCTAAAGTGGAATTGCAGGCAAGGGTCAACTAAGCTTCAAGTGGCCTTCAGGTTCTAAAGCCTTAGTGTTTTTACCTTAATGCACTCCATGCTTTAAGGTAAAAGTTAGCCCACTAACTTTTTCCTTCCCCTCTTAAAACACTTATCTGATCCTGCCAGCCTTTTTATTTAGAGGGACTTAGGCAGCAGCAGGAGCCATTGACTTCTGCTACTGTCAGTTGAATCCTGTGAGTAGGGGGGGGGGGACAAGCTGCACTTGTTTATATACAGTCACAGCGAGGCTTGGGAATGAGGGAGACACACCGAATAGAGGATGAGCCTGGAATGCTAGTAGGGGACCAGGGAAGAAGAGGTACAGAGCGGATAAGTATAGCATGTTTGTTATTTTAAGAGAAAAAAAATATGAAGTTTTAAAATCACTTTAAAACTGCTCTCACCCCCTTCTAACTCCTATACTAGCTACCCTGTAAAAGGAAGATGCATACACTTATCTTTTCTCAGGGCGCTCCAGTCATGGGATGCCACCAGCCACTGACTTCAGGGGAGAGGACAGAACACTGACAATGGATGAAATGCCTGTGTGGTAATATCACCCATAGGCTTTCTGTGGGGCATTCATTTTTGGCTGTTCCTCCTGCCCCTTAAAGCAGGGAGCCGATTATGTTACCGGACTGGTGCGCCCTGAGAATAAGTGAGAATAAGTTAGTATATGCTTCTTCCTTTTACAGGGTATTTATTATACTTGTTGTGGGGTGGGCAGATTAGTACTAGCCTAGAATTCCACTTTACGCATGTTTGATAGGCTCTCAGAGCTCTATTACAGACACCATTTAGCAGGTGGTTGAATTTTTTTACAAATCTGTGCTTGGCAAGTAAATCAGCTTATGAAATGAGTCACTGAATGTAAACTTGCACTGCTTCACCAACTTTTACTTTTTGAGCCATGCACATTAATATGTAATTTTTTTTGCTATAAGTATACATGTCGTTGTAATACTTTAAATCTAGACTCCTATGGGTGTTCACAAATTCATAGGCCTCGTACACACGACCGAGTTTCTCGGCAAAAACCAGCAAGAAACTTGCTGTTTTTTTTTTTTTTTGCCGAGGAAACCGGTCGTGTGTACATTTTTCGACGAGGAAACTGTAGAGGATCTCGTTGTGCCAAAAATAGAGCATGTCTTCTTTTTCCTCAACGGCAATGGAGAAATTTGGTTTGCCGAGATCCTCGACAGCCTAACAAGGAACTCGACGAGCAAAACGATGTGTTTCGCCCGTCGAGTTTCTCGGTTGTGTGTACGAGGCCTTACTGTGGGTTTCCCAGGAGTCCAGACCGAAATCATATATTGAATTGATATTTTTGAATATAGAATCAAATAGGTCAATACACGTGTGTGCTTAGTGAACAGCTCACTCTGCTGTTTTAAAAAAAAAAAAATTGGCGCAGGGTTCCCTTTAATATCCATACCAGACCTGAAGGGCCTGATATGAAATTTGGGGTGACCCCCACGCAATTTTTTTTTTAAATTGTGGTTCGGGGTTCCCCTTAATATTTATACCAAACCCAAAGGACATGGTAAGGGACTTGGAGGGAACCCATGCCATTTTTTTCAATTACTTTTATCTGTATTGCCAGGACCCGACAATTACATTATAGTCGCGAGTAGTTTTAAATGACTTTTTTTCCTTTAGAAATGTCAATTTGTGCAAGGACTGTTCTAAACACGGGAAAAATGCACCACTTTACAGGCATACTATAGACACCCCCCAGGTACGAAATTTAAAGGAATATTTCATTTGTATTGCTTTACTTTAAGCATTATTAACTCTTTCATGACTAAGGCCGCGTACACACGCGTACACACGATCGGTCCATCCGATGAGAACGGTAAGTATTTTTTTGCTAGACAATTACTTCGAACCCCCAAACATTATATATATATATTTAGCAGAGAATCTAGAGAATAAAATGGCGATTGTTGCAATATTTTATGTCACAAGGTATTTGTGCAGCTGTGTTTTAAACGCAACTTTTTAGAAAAATTTACTTTCATGAATTTTAAAAAAATTTAAAAGTAAAGTTAGCCCAATTTTTTTGGTATAATGTGAAAGATGGTGTTATGCTGAGTAAATAGATACCAAACATGTCATGTTTTATAATTGCATGCACTCGTGGAATGGCGACAAACTACGGTACATAAAAATCTCCATAGGCGACGCTTTAATTTTTTTTTTACGGTTACCAAGTTAGAGTTACAGAGGAGGTCTATGGCTAGAATTATTGCTCTCGCTCTGACTGCGGCAATATCTAACATGTGTGATTTGAACACTGTTTACATATGTGGGCGCAACTTCCATATGCGTTTCTTTGCTGCGTGAGGACAGTGGCGCTTTAAACATTTTTTTTTCTTAATTATTTTAATTATTTTTATAATATATAATTGTGTTTAAAAAAATAAAGATCACTTTTATTGCTGTCACAAGGAATGTAAACATCCCTTGTGACAGTAATACGTGGTGACAGGTACTCTTTATGAAGGGATCGGGGGTCTAAAAGACTTCAAGTATTCAGATCGCCGAAAACAGCATCCGAGTAACCCAGAAGTCATGACGTTGTTTCCGTGTTTACATTGAAGAGACTGAATCAAAGCCGTTCGCGGCTTCGATTCAGTCTCTCTCTCGGTGCCGGAGGTGGTAAAAAGACATTTTTTGATCAGACAAGGTGAAGGGGAGGAGTGATGGACTCTTCTTCCAATCAAAGAACCTCTTGTATTCCCTGTAAAAAAATCAAGGCGTTCTATGAATGGCAGCAATGTTGGGCAAGATGCCCGCTCTGGTCACTGTGCAGATGGGAAGCTGCTTGCAACAGGTCCAAGAAGAATAGGGTAATGTCAGTTTCCCCAGTGGCCTCTCAGGTATGAGATACGCATATTTAGGCCTCGTACACACTATCAGATTTTCAGACAACCATTCTCTATTTTTTCGTTGCATGCTAATCTTATGTCAAAAGTGAAGAGGTTACTCACCATACAAAAATTCTCATACGAGAGAATACAACTTCAGAAGTGACGTAATGTGTTGAATAGTTTTGTATGTATTCTTTTGTTTGTAAGCATGCGTAGTCTTGTTATTACGTTTTTTTTTTTTCCGGGCGAAAACTGTACTAATTAAACGAAAATCGTACATCGAGTTGAGTACGATCAAAAATGTATAGTCTGCACATCCAGCTTTTGTCAGACAAAAAAAAATCAGAATCAGCTGTCGAAAGCACCATACTAACGATCCGAAAATCGGCAGATCTATTGTCTGACAACATTTTACTTCTGATTTTTATATCGTGTGTACGGGCCTTAACATTGGTCTAACCCATAGCAAAGCATGCAATTAAGATCATACCAAGTGTTCATATTTAAAAAGGTATCTAAACCCAAGAACAAAAATGTAATATATTGTATATATTGTAAGCCATTGTCTTCTCCTGGTGGGGAGCGTGGGAAGCCATCCCTGCCGGGAAAAAAACAGTGATTTTTGCTAGCGGCTATAGCATTCGCAAGTGGTAGTCATAGGTAAAATCCAGCATGCTGGCTGTACCCCAGTTGATCGATCAATAAACTTGGTACACTCAGCCTTCCCATACATGGTTTGAATTTCGCCCAGTTCCTGCTGAACTGGCCGAGATTCGAACCATGTATGGTCTGCCTAACACTCCCCTTCTCCTCTTCTCCATAAGATAGGAGTGAGGGATTCTGTAGTGCTCAGAGATAGCTGGTAACAATGTAAAAGCCAGCACAGGCAGAGAGCACAGATAGATTTTAGCTCACAAGATATTTGCCAGAAGTTTTTTCCTTGCACTTATCGAACAGATAACTGACCAAAAATGACAAAATAAGATAACTTAAAGTGCTGTGCAAACAGCTGGCACTATATAAATCCTGTATTATAATAATAATAATTATAATAAAGAAAATCCTGGATTTTGATAAAACAGACTGGTCCCTCTTGAATTCTTTCTACTAGGGCTTTTGACGTCTTTTTTCTTCTTTCTTACAATATATTTATCATAACCTCCGCACCAAGCTAATTATCAAAAGCCAACTTTCTGCTCCAATATCCATGTCCTGAGGCACCAGGAAAGGACGCCCCCTTTTTCCCATTCTTTATAAACTTGCACTAGATTCTCTCCTTCACCTACTAGAATCCCGACCTACTTTCCAAGGTATAACCATAGGCCATAAAATCACTGGTTTTGCGAATGACCTGTTACCATACATTTCCCACCCAGAATCTTCCCTTCCCAGTTTAATGTCTCTCATTCAATCATTTGGTGTAATCTGAGGTTACTCTGTCAATTTCGATAAATCAAAGGTACTCTCTTTAACTAACCATCACAAGCCACCTTGGAGCAATCTCTACCCTTTTATTTGGTGCAAGTAAAAGATTTCTTAATTCGGAGTATCTATACCCAAATACCCCAATAATCTATATTAACATCCCTGCTTTGCTACACTAAAAGTATCTCTCGCTGCTTGGACATACTTTAATATTTCTTATATGGGCAGAATAAGCTTGTTAAAAATGTAGCCTATCCCACACTTGTATTACCATACAGGTCCTCCCTCAATCTGTAAGATGACTTTACGCTGAATCCTCCCCCTGGTGCCGCTGTGCCAGTGTCCCGCAATCCCCCACTGTCAGGCACTGACTGGGATGCTGCTTTACCGGTCTGAAATACCCGCAGCTTAATCTCCTATCCATACCTCTCAGAGTGTACAGACAAGAGGCCTTCTAATTGATCAGCACCGTCACATCGATGGCGCTGACCAATCAGAATCCACCTAACCCATCCTGTCAAGGCTGTGAGGAAAGGAGAGAAAGCCAGGAGGATTTCAAATCCCTGGAGGACCGGTGAAGCATTCAGGGGGATTGTGGGACACAGAACCTGGGGGGTCCAGTAAAAGATCACCTTACCCTTACAGATTTTCTGTAAAGGTGAACTTACACTTTAAACACTCTGACCTCGAACATACAGCAGCACCTTGCGCAGGAGAGCAACAATAGGTCTACATACCATACAGCAACCCCCCAGTAATGGAGTACTCAATTTTCTTGATCTAGAACTGTACAGTATATCTTAGCACCTCTAACCAGATACTTAATAGATTGGATGCATGGCACTTTAATGTACACGGACACTGAACTTGACCAAAACATGACCCTTTGGAACATTCTTCATATACATAAAAAACTCCTGCACAAGGAGATGTCAGCAAATCTCCTCTTATACTTTACTCTATTAGAAGCTGGCATAGCACACTGTGTATGTTTTATTTAAAAATGAGTGCAGTAAATACTGTATATGAGCTGTCTTCAGGCCGGTCACGTGACTGGCGGCCGCTTTCCAGCTCTGATAGATGTCTTCTGCGGAGGAGACGAGCATCCATGTGATCTACCTTTGATGTCAGAGGGAGATCATGGCCCCTCCCACAGAAGTATTCTATCAGAGCTGTAAAGCGACCGCGAGTGATGAGAACAGCCAGAAGTCAGCTTATATACAGTATTTACAGCGCTCGTTTTTAAATAAAATGTACACAGTGTGCTATGCTAGCCTAGAAGAGGGGCTGGCATAGACAATGCCAATGCATGGAAAGCCATCCTACAGAAGTGGATCCACCCAGAAACTCTGCACCATTTCTTAGTTTATAGAAAACTTTCTTATGTTTTCAACATGGAGTGGGTGAAGGCCTCCTCACAAGGAATCACGAAAACAAAAATTCTTTGATGCCTGGAAATCATCATTCAAACCTTGCCTACGGATACCCAACAATTGATAGCATTTTTCTTTCCAATATACCCAGTGGTATCAAATGATATCAATGACCCTTCAATTGATATCTTATCCTTCACTTAAATTAAAATATATTTTATGCTTTAATAGCTGAGACCTCCCTGCTTTCCTCCATCTGTTAGTTATTAGATAGATCTTGTTTAATAAGATATATCCTTAGACCAAACACTGGTAGCTGATTTTCCAACATTAGACAAACTGTATGATGCCATTTTTGTATTGTTCCACTGGCCAAATGCCGTGGGCGTTTTCATTGTTAAATGCATTCTCACATAAAAAAAAAAAAAAAGAAGAAAACCCTAACTATATCTACTCTTAAAAATATTCCCTCCCCCTTCCTATTTACCTATCCTGCCTAACCTGTTTAAAAACAGATATGTACAGTATACTTACCTATTATTAATCCACTCTGGTCCAGTCATGTGATCTTTCAGCTCTGAATTCCAGGATCCATGACGTCACCCATAGGCTCCCATAGACCAGCCATCTTGTTGTCTCCCCTGCAGCAGCCGCTTAGTGCCACAGGGGAGCTAAAGCTGCAAGATCATGTGACTGAACCAAAGCGGATTTAAAAAAAAAATATACAGATTTTTTAAACAGGTTAGGTAAGAGGGGGAGCGAACATGATTATAAATAGATAGTGTTAGGGTTTTTTGTAACTTTAATTGTTAAGCTTTACATACCCTTTATTACAGAGATGTGATCATCAATAATTCCACTCATATAGAATACTTTCTGATTTACAATCCTGCTTGATCATACATACAGCTCTCTTTCCCACAATCGCCCACATTTCCATAAAAATAAAAAAGCATTTTTGTGCAGTTTGCCTGATTCTGTGTAATATATTACAATGGTTATAATGTAAAAAATGATTTTCATTGTCTCTGGCTTGACCACAGCTGAAAGGAGCTTTCATTAGTCTGCTGAACTTTTGCCTTCTAAAGAAATGTATTAATAAAAAATACTTCCTGTTTCAAAATCTGAAAATGTAAGAAAAAAAAGCTGTGTGTGCTTTTTCTGCCTTCATAATACAGAGATGACCGTTAATTCCAGTTTGTGTTTGTTTCTTTATATAAAATGCTAAACCTAAGGCCTCTGCAATTGGTGCAAGTGGATTTAGCATGGAGCAATATCTGTTCTTTTATGAGGACCTAATGTAGATATGCTCATTATTAAAAATCCATAGCTCCCAACCTTTTTAAATTAAAATCCAGGTCACATTAAAGCAAAACTCCAGGAAACCTAAAAAAACTCTCCCTTGCAAGAGGACTGTGCCCGCACCGCAAGATTTGGAAAAGCAGGTTTATTTATTCGATCCTCAGCTCCTGCAGGCTTCTCTGGACTGCTAGACTGGTCACTGCAGCTTATTTTGCCTCATGCTTCGGTGGCCTAATGTCCTCTGATATTATACAGGGACTATAGCCTGGCATTGGACATGAGGACACTGGGGAGCACTGTTTACCAGAGAATTGAGCAAATAAAACTGGTTTTACTGTCTCCCTTGACTAAATGAGCCATTAAAGCATTTGTTAACCCCAAAAAAATAATAAATGGATCCTGCTTCTTTAAAGCATATGACACAGTGCTTGTCCTGTGTCATTTGGCCCCCTGAAACACCTAAAAAAACCTGTCTGATCCTTCCAGTTTCTCCCACCCCTCTGTGAACTGACCACGGTGTATCATGGCTGCTGATACCAGACACGGTGGTCAGTTTACGTGCCTGTGTCATCATCAGGCTGCTATCTGCTCTCCTCTCTGCTCCTGTGTCCTCCTCCCCTCTCTGTCTGTGTGTGAGCCGCCCCTCTCCCTCCTGCTGCTCTCATAACACTAACCTGTATACACCATCAGCACTGCCTCCTATTGTAGTGTCACCCCGTGAATGATTTATAAATATAAATGCTGTAAATACCTAATTTTAAGAGTTGAGATTGTGATCACATGACCTGCCAGCTCTCTCTCCTCCTTCCCTCCAGACTGACAGCAGAGGAATCTCAGCCCCGCCCGCTGCATCACTCAGAGGAGGAAAGGAGAGAGTGGGCTAGTCATGTAATCGCAATCTTGGCAGTGACATTTTGCATTTCCAGCATTTATTTTTATAAATCACACACAGAGGGGGATACTGCAATAGGAGGCAGTGCTGATGGTGTACACAGGTTAGAGTGGCTTAACAACCACTTTAATCCTTGCGGCGCAGGTGCAGCCCCACAGCAAGGGAGAATTTTTAAGTTTCCTGGAGTTGGACTTTATGTTCCTCCCTCTTAGGGCAAAACTCTTTTAATCATATTTGGCCAGAATTTTTATAAGGGCAGCACAGTGGTTACGTGGTTATTACTTCCGTCTAGCAGCAAGGTTGTTGGTTCGCATCCCAACCACAGCACTACCCGCCTGGAGTTTGTTCTCCTTGTGCCTGTGTGTTTTTTTTCTGGATACTCTGGTTTCCTTCCACACTCCAAAGGCACGCTGGTAGGTTAATTGGATGCTGTCTCAATTGGCCATAGTATGTGCATGAATGTGAGTCAGGGAACTTAGATTGTGAGCTCCTTGAGGGCAGGGACTGATGTGAATGTACAATAAATATGTGTAAAGAACCTTGCGGCTTCACTTTCTGGTTCCCTACTACGCATGCGTGACTCGCACTACACAATGCCACTGGTTCCTGCTGTCTTCTGGGACCTGTGTGTCTCCCAAAAGACAGCGGGTGGCACTGGAAGTGGTATACAGTAGATACCCACGGGTGGCTCGGGTATTTATGCCCGGAAGTGGGAACAAAATACTTGTATTACACAGGTATCTGCTCCCCCCTCCCCCTGAAAGGTGCCAAATGTGACACCGGAGGAGGGGTTCCAAAAAGCGTATGTTCCATTTCTGGGTGGAACTCAGCTTTAAGCCAGCCAAGCCTGCAGTCTAATGCTTGTGATAGCGTTTGTAACAAGTGCTCCAAGCTCCCTGTTTGACTGCCTTGTTTTGCTGTTTGAATTCCCCTGTTTATGACCTCAGATTGGAACACAGACTATTCTCTGAACTTTGACTGCCTTTTTGACTACAGATTTGATACTATTCTAAACCTTGCCTGCCGTGTTCCTGGACTGTCAATGAACCACTCTACATGTCTGCCAACCACAAGTACCTGTTTGTTTTTCTCAGTTTGCGCCTGCCCTGGCTTAATGGCCAGGCACTATAGCATTGTGTATAAGACCCGGGGGGCAACCAAGTACCGGTAGGCCTGTTTGCCTTATGGCAAAGGGGGCTGCTATATGTGAAGAACACAGAAGCCAGCTATAGTGCCTGACCATCTGCACTAAGGCTAGGCATGACACGTACAACCAGCACCTGAATCTGTACTGATGTTCACCCGTTATCCCTTAAAAAACAGCACTGGGGGAAGGAGGGGCAGCACTAGTTTTCAATAAAGCTCTGTTGCATGCACATGACAGGATAAGAAGGCAGAGCTGTGTTATTCTCAAAAAGCTGCTATCTGTTTGCAATACTGGACCTTTTCAAGCTGGTGTCTTTTCACTCATAAATAAAAGATATATATTTGGAAAATCTTTTTGTAGGCCTTGGTGTGGGTACTGGACAGTAATGCCTTGTACACACGATCGGAATTTCCGATGGAAAACGTCAGACGGACTTTTTCAATCGGATATTCCGTTCATGTTCATCAGAGTTTTTTCATCAGATATTCCGATGAATTCCGTCAGAGTTTAGATATATAAAATGTTCTATTTTACTCCAATGGAATTCCGTCGGAATTCCAATGTGATTTGGCTGGGCAAAAGCCTGATCGTGTCTACAAGGCATTAGAGTGATTTTTACGTAAGAGTCTATGCTCAATACTGGTGTGCACAAACAGTCAGGTGGTGGGAAGCACGTGACATTTGGCCCTTCACACTTTTTGTTCATGTCACCAACATCTTGTAAATGTTTTGCAACATCAAGCTCATTGAAGTCATCATATAAGTGAAACTATGGGGAATTACTATTTTATGAGTGTAGCGGTCAGTGACACATGATGTGTTTTGGGTTAAATTTTGTTTTATTTAAAGTGACACTCCACAATTTTATAATTATCCACAAATCACCCCTCAAAGAGTCAAAAGTTATATAGTTACTTACTTGTCCCTTTCTTTTTTGTGCATGTGCAAAAAAATCCCATTTACAGTATTAGAAGGCCTAAATAGGATTTTCACTGCACATGTGCAAAAGAAGCGAGGGATTGTGTGCAGAGTCTACTGCGAAGGCTGTCCTAGGCCCTGTGGGCCACACAATGCGGACCTCACAGGAGCTTGGACAGTTAAAGCGGGGGTGCACCCTAAAAAAAAAAAAGTTTTTTCTACCATGCTATCCAGCATACTAGCGCGAGCTACAGTATGCCTTTATTTTATTTTTTTGCGCCGTACTCAGTTTAATCCTGTAGTTATGTTTCAGACTCCCCGCGGGGAGTAGGCGTTCCTATGCAGAGGGGAACATGATTGATGGCTGGCTATGGCGCGTCACGCTTCCCGAAAATAGCCGAAATAGGACTTGGCTCTTCACGGCGCCTGCGCAGTCAGCTCCTAGTCTGTGCGCAGGCGCCGTATAGTGCCGTGAAGAGCCGAGTCCTAGGGCTATTTTCGGGAAGCGTGACGCGCCATAGCCGGCCGTCAATCATGTTCCCCTCTGCATAGGAACGCCTACTCCCCGCTGGGAGTCTGAAACGTAACTACGGGATTAAACTGAGTACAGCGCAAAAAAATAAAATAAAGGCATACTGTAGCTCACGCTAGTATGCTGGCATTTCATGGTAGAAAGTTGTTTTTTAAGGTGAACCACCGCTTTAAGTATAAAACTTTATGAAAGGGGGGGGGTGGTAAAATGGTAACTATACAAACCTAAACTGTATATTGCAAATATCCTGTAAGGTGTGATTGTGTACACTCAGCTCTATACGTGTATTTTAGTTATCAGAATGTGTGATACAGGGAAATGACCTCTTGGGTGCAGAAAAAAATATTGCAGCCAGTAGGAATATTGCAAAGGAGTAAGAAACCCCTTACCATTATACAAACCTATTTTCCTAAAGTGGAAGTAAAGTTCCACGTATTACTTTTACCTACAAGTAAGCCCATACAAAGGTTTACCTATAGGTAGTGTAAATATCTCCTAAATGGGCACTGTTTAGGAGATATTTACATTACATGCAGCCAGTGACATCACTGGTGCATGCGCTCTGAAGGAACGGCCAGCTGTGCTGTTCCTTCCAAGCCTTGTCCTGTAATTGACGGCTCCCGAACACATGCCCGGGAGTGACATCATCGTGATTTCGGCCAGTCACAGAGCTGTAGTCTGTGAACCCGGAGGCAAGACAGGTGAAGATGGGAGCGCCTGCAGCTCTGAGATCTTGGCACTGGAGGGCTTAGTTTTAAGGTAAGTTTAACAAAATGTGCTAGCATGCGATGCATACTAGCATATTATGCCTTTACCTGTAGAATATTGTCATGCATTAAAAGGGGAATCAACTCCAGAGATAAAACGATAATTCTCTCGATCTTCAAGACTCTGGTCCGGCCGCACCTTGAGTATGCTGTCCAGTTCTGGGCACCAGTCCTCAGTAAGGATGTACTGGAAATGGAGAGAGTACAAAGAAGGGCAACAAAGCTAATAAATTGTCTGGAGGATATTGGTTATGAGGAGCACTGAACATATTCTCTCTGGAGAAGAGACGCTTGAGAGGGGATATGATTTCAATTTACAAATACCATACTGGTGACCCCATAATAGGGATAAATCTTTTTTTGCGGAAAGGAAGTTTAACAAGACACGTGGCCACTCATTAAAATTAGAGGAAAAGTGGTTTAACCTTGAAATGCGTAGAGGGTTCTTTACTGTAAAGCCCCATACACACGAATTGGACTTTTTGACAACAAACTTCAAAATGAGCAGGTTTTTCAAAAAATCCAACCGTGTGTACGCTCCATCGGACAAACTTTTTCGGTTTTCATCAGACAAAAGTTCGCTCTGCAAACAGACAAACTTTCCGGCAACAAAAGTCCTATGGTGCAAAGTCCTGCCGTGTGTACCGAAATCCATCGGACTTAAGTCCAATGTACAAACACGCATGCTCAGAACCAATGCAAAAGATCAGACAATACAGAAGTTGACCAAAGGGTGGTGGTAAAGAGCTGAAAAAACATGTGATTTTGGGAAAGTTTGCTGAAAAAGTCCTGCCGTGTGTATGCATACCAAGTTCACGGTCAACGCCCTTCAAACAAAAATCCACGGAAAAGTTTGTTTGACGTCCGATCGTGTGTATGAGGCTTTAGAATTACACCTTGTAAATTCAAACCTAAAATGAATCTAAATCAATCTATACACCTTTCCTTCACAGATATCATCAATTCTCATAGCATTACCAAATGGGTCGAAGAAAAGAACTTTAAAAGTACCAGTAAGGAAAGTTATTACACATTCTAGGGGATAATGTACAAGAAAAAGGCAATTAATAATGCTATTGGTTTTTCTTCCGAGATTGCATTAGTGCAGTCAAGTTTGATAAAGGGGGGTAAGGGAATGTCAGCTTGCAACAAATCTTTTCTCAAAAATGGGTCTCTATTGTGTTAAAAAAAAAAAAACGTAATTATCTTCTCAATAAAGCTGTCCTTGTTGGGAGGATTTACTAAAATGGGTGCACACAGAATCTGGTGAACTGTGCATAGTAATCAATCAGCTTCTAACTTCAGGAGACAAAAAGTGGGGAGGGGGAGAGAAGTGCAACAACCATAGTGTAGCATGTAAAGTGTAATTGTAATAGAAAATATAAAAAAGCACTCACAAAGATAAAATAGAGCTCAGCATAACAGTCAGGTAGCCATTGGGAGACAGATCAGACATGCAACCAGGATGCGTTGCCTTGGCCACCGACAAGGGAGTGTAGATGTGATAGAAGCAGGGAAGGAACTGCTGTCACTGGAGAGCCAGAGCCATGGATGGCCCGCAGGGCCCAGGATATGAAGCCACCTTATGTAGTAGGAAAATGGTAGAGCTGGAACAGGAAATGTAGACACGGTGCGGGGGATTTAGTAAAACTGGAGAGTGCAAAATCTGGTGCAGCTCTGCAGAGAAACCAATCAGCTTCCAGGTTTCATTGTCAAAGCCTAGTTGAACAAGCTGAAGTTAGAAGCTGATTGGCTACCATGCACAGATGCACTAGATTCTGAGTGCTCCAGTTTTAGTAAATCTCCTCGATTTATGAGCAAATTAGTCCTATCTGTTGTGAGTATGGGGTAATGCTAAAGTCAGTCATTAGTCCCTGGTGTACACTGACCAACAAGGAAGCAAAAACTGTTTGTCTAGGGTGACCACATTTCCAAACTACCATTCAGGGACACCCTCCCCTCCCAAAAATCAGCTTGTGCTGTAACGAATCACAGCACAGTGATTGGACACAAGAGGCAGGATTTATGATTTCTCCAATCCCAAGCAGAGGGCGGGGATTGTGCTCCTCCAAGCATTCCTGGCCAGGACAAGTACTGTCAGTGAGTAAAGCGGTGATGTGGCGGCTTTTTTTGGGGGCATCAGATGGGCCCAGGGGGTGGCTGTGTCAGTTTCATTCCGGGACACTGTATTGTCCTGGAATGAACGTGCCCGGGACAGACATGCAAAATGCGGGACTGTCCCAGGCAATCCGGGACACATGGTCACCCTATGTTTGTCATGCTGTATGGTCCTGTTTATTATTCCTTGGCTATCAATAGGTGTGTGTGTATATATATATATATATATATATATATATATGTAGCGCCCCCTTACTTTCAGTATGGGCACTACGCTAAAGTTAGTGGGGAATGGGAGAGTTACCTTGCTCCCATTCACTATTTGTTTAAATTTTGCGACTTCTGTCATTCCAGAAATGTCCACTGGGTCAGTCTGTGGTCCAGGGATGCCATCCCTGGCCGGCAGTTGGCGCCAGAGGGGTTCTGGCAGAGTAAGTTTCTCCAGCAGCCAATCAGAGTAGTTTTTCCCTTGCGGGGCATGCTGGAGAGGAGTATATCTGTGACAGGTGTCATGTGTTCTAAAATCTTCAATGGCTCTTCCTGTTTACATCGCGATCAGCCGTGATTGAACACGGCTGATTACATGGTAAAGAGCTTCCGCAGGAGGCTCTTTACCGAGATCGGAGATGCAGGGTGTCAGACTGACACCCAGCATCACCGACCGCCGTGCTGCGTACCCCCACGGGTGCGTGCCGGCATGTTATCCTGCTGGACGTCAATAGACGTCCAGTCAGGATTACACAACCACTTCCCGGACGTCAATTGTCTATTGACAGGGCGGGAAGTAGTTAAAAAAAAATTAAAATAAATTTGATCACTTTTATTCCTATTACAAGGAATGTAAACAACCCTTGAATAGGAATAAGCATTACGGGTCCTTTTTACAGTGAGATATGGGATCAATAAGACCCAATATCTCACCTCTAGGCTGGGAAGCCTGAAAAAAAAATGATCACGGCTTCCCAGCCGACACGGTGCCGTTTTTTTTTTTTAATGCAGAGGCCGGGCGTGACGTCATTACATTGCGCCCGGCCAGGGCCGGCGGATCTGTTCTGACTCACCGATCGCAGCTGTGAGTGGGTAGAAGCATCGGAGGGTTGTGGGAGGGGGGATGTCCTCTCTCGCTGTCTGTAAGAACGATCAAGCTGCAGAACAGCCGCTATGATCGTTCTTACTGTGCAGAGAATCGCCGGCTCTAAAAGACAATATCTGAATGATGCCTGTAGCTGCAGGCATCATTTATATATCCCCGCTCAAAGTCAAGGACGTCCATAGACGTACCTTGGGCGGGAAGTGGTTAAAGGTAAAACTTAAAAAAAAAAGCTGTCCCAATCCTCCTCTTCTCTGGTCCCCTGCGAGTCTACTGGCTCCTCCTCTTCTCCAAGTGCCCCCTATTGCAAGCTGCTTGCTATAGGGGCACTTGTGCATTCTCACTCCCGAGCCCGGCTCTTTGTGTCAATAAGACACACAGAACGGGGCTCGGTCCTGCCCTCCCCTCCCCCCTCACTGGCTGCGGATGCTCTCATGCACATTGCTGGATCGCGATCGAGCTTGGGTAAATATTAAGGGGGCTGTGGGGGGAGCTGCATACTGAAGGCTTTTTACCTTCATGCATTGACTGCATAAAGGCTTTTAGGGGTTAAAACAGACAGGAGGCAACATAACACCTCCTCACTGCTAGTCAAATGCCTTCTGATAAGCAATCCACCACAGATAGCTCTTAAGAGGGTGATGCTAATGTAAACGATCCCCTAAAATTAGCCTAGGTGGTTGTAGGAGCATAGGGCCAGATTCAGATACATTTACGTTGCTCCACGGCAGCGTAACGTATCCCATTTACATTACACCGCCGCAGGTTTACAGCGTAAGTGCCTGATTCACAAAGCTCTTACCTGTAAACTTGCGGGCTTGTAACGTAAATCCGCTCGGCGCAAGCCCGCCTAATTCAAATCATGCGGGCACCATTTAAATTAGGCGCGTTCCCGCGCCGAACGTACTGCGCATGCTCCGTCGGGAAAATTACCCGACGTGCATTGCGCTAAATGACTTTGCACGGACGTCATTTGTTTAGACGTTAAGGTAAATGGCGTCCAGCGCCATTCACGGACGACTTACGCAAACGACGTGATTTTTTAAATTTCGACGCGGGAACGACGGCCATACTTAACATTGCTTAGAACACCTAGGGCTCAGCCCTAATTTTACGACGCGTATGTCGACGGAAACAACGTAAAGTTAGAGCGACGGGTAACGCGGACGTTCGTGGATCGCCGTAACTAGTCATTTGCATATTCTACGCCGACCGCAATGGCCTCACCACCTAGCGGCCGGCATAGAATTGTATCCTAAGATCCGACAGTGTAAGTCAATTACACCTGTCGGATCTTAGGGCTAGCTATGCGTAACTGATTCTATGAATCAGCCGCATAGTTAGGACGGGCGGATCACAGAGATACGACGGCGTATCAGGAGATACGACGGCGTATCTCTTTTGTGAATCTGGCCCATAGATTTCTAGAGAAGCAAGCAGCACAGACAGCAGGAGGGACAATGCACAGCTCGGGAATGTAAGGCCTGTGCAGCACTTATCTGTGAAGGCCGTCCCAGTAGCCCACTGGCTACAAGGGTTAATGGAGTTTAGGGCATTAGAAGCACTGTGTACATACAGTAACTGGGACATGACTTTGTGGGGTCCGGAAACACAGCCAGTTATACTATTCTTACTGAGAGATCTGCACTCACACCAGGCTGGACAGTGTGCACAGTAACAGACCACCTCTGGAGATTTGTCCCTGGAAGCATTTCTGGCTGGATTCCCAGTTCTTTTAGGGAGTATTCATTCTGTTGTTGTCACTTTGGTTAACTGCTTACAGAATATTAAGTATTTGTTCATATTTTTTACAGCAGAATAGGTAATGATTGAACCCCCTGTCTTTTTTATTGGCCTTCAGTGTCTCATAGGAGAGATTATCCTACACTTGTTGTTGCCTTGCAGACAAAACTGGATGTGAGAGGAAATCAGGTAGAAAGATCATTGTCATTGCAAAATGTCCTCATTGGAACACTTACCTCAACAAAGTTTGTCTTCACTTACATTTCAAACTATGGGCCAAATCCACAAAGACCCAGCGTAACGGCGAATTTCTAATTTAAGTTACACTGCCTTAAAATTTCTACCTAAGTGCCCGATCCACAAAGCACTTACCTAGAAATTTCTGGCCGTGTAACTTAAATTCCGCCGGCGCAAGGCGTTCCTCATTTCATGGGGGCGATTCCGATTTAAATGAGGCGCGCTCCCGCGCCGGCCATACTGCGCATGCTCGTGACGTCATTTTCCCAACGTGCATAGCGCGAAATTACGTTACGTCGGGCTTTGTGGTTTGCGACGGGTCAATAAAGTTGCGTCGAAAAAAAAAAAAGATACGGCGCGAAAAAAAAAATTCAAATTCTGCTTTTACATGGTGTACTAACTTTACACCATGTAAAAGCAGCCCTAATTTTGCGTATGCAACTTAATACTTACGGAGAAAAAACGAAGCTGAAAAGCTTCGTGGATCTCCGTAAGTGCTAATTTGCATACCCGAGGCGGCATTTCGACACGAAATGCCCCCAGCGGCGGATGCGGTACTGCATCCTAAGATCCGGCAGTGTAATTCAATTACACATGCCGGATCTTCTCCCTAGCTATGGAAAACTGATTCTGTGGATCAGTTCCATAGTTAGGACCAGGGATACGACGGAGTAACAGCAGTTACTCCGTCGTATCTCTTTTGAGGATTTGGCCCTATATTTCTAGTTTTGCAGTCAAATTTGGGAAAAAAAACACTTTATGTTTGTTATGTGTTCCCATTCACATAGCATGCCTAAAACATTAAGGGGCAGATCCACGTAGATCGGCGCTTCTCTCCGCCAGGCGTAGCGTATCTAAGATACACTACGCCGCCGTAACCTAATTTCTTTTTTTCGAAACCTCAAAGAATTTGCACCGTAAGTTACGGCGGCGTAGTGTATCTTTGGCGACGTAAGGGCGCGGAATTCAAATGGATGTGATGGGGGCGTGTTTTATGTAAATGTTTTTTTTTAACGGCGCATGCGCCGTCCGTGGGGGTATCCCAGTGCGCATGCTCCAAATTAAACCGGAACAAGCCAATGCTTACGACGGTGACGTCATTTTATGCAAATCCCTATTCGCGAACGACTTGCGCAAACGTCGTAAAAAATTCAAAATTCGACGCGGGAACGACGGCCATACTTAACATTGAGTACGCCTCATAATAGCAGCTTTAACTATATGCCGGAAAAAGCCGAACGCAAACGACGTAAAAAAATGCGCCGGCCGGACGTACGTTTGTGGATCGCCGTAACCAGCTAATTTGCATACTTGGCGTGGAATTCGACGGAAACGCCACCTAGCGGCCGGTGGAAAAAATGCACCTAAGATCCGACAGCGTACTAAGACGTACGCCTGTCGGATCGATCCCAGATGCCGGCGTATCTTGTTTTGTAGATACAAAACAAAGATACGACGCGGGTACTTTAAAATTACGCGGCGTATCAATAGATACGCCGGCGTTGTGGATCTGCCCCATATATGTATATATTCCTTACATTTTTGGTTGTTTCTCAGGAGAAGGTGTAATGGCTGACTTCAATGTTAGAGTGAGCCTGTCCTAAATCTGTCCTCATTATTATACAATGCGAGAAGGCCAGCCCCTAAAGCTTTAACCCTTTGCTTGGACAGTCAGTGTTCAAATCTGGTTAAGACTGATAATAAAGATCCGCCTGCACACTATAGACAGGGTTAATTATGGCAAACACAGTTGCCCAGCCCCACCTCATAAACAAAGAGGATTACTTAGGATTTTCCCTTGCTGGAGGATCCAGAACAGAAAATATTAAAAAGGTAAGCTGCAGTTTTTATTCGTTTTTTTTAGTTATGCTATGAGAATGGGGACATGTAACAATTATAAAGTAGGTATTATCCCAGTATGGCTGCAAAAGTGGAAATACACTTAAAAGTGTCCTTGATGCTTTTAAAGTTTATGTATGTATAATAATGGTCGGAATAACCATGCAGATTATTGTAAGAAGGGACTAAAGGAATCAAAAAGCCCTTAAAGTGATTGTAGTCTCGTTTATAAAAAAAAAAAAAAAACATAAAAACATGTTATACTTACCTTCTCTATGCAGTTGGATTTGCATAGAGCAGCCCGGCCTCTCCTTTTCTCTGGCCCCTCTTCTGTGCTCCTGGCCCTCCCTCCTATTGAGTGCCCCCACAGTCAGCAGATTCCTATGGGGGCACTGGAGCCAAGTCACAACTCTGTGTGTCCATGCATACATGGAGCCCCGACCCGGCCCCGACCCCTCTTTTCCTGATTGGCTGACTGATTTTAATTGACAGCTGTGGAAGCCAATGGCATCACTGCTGTGTCTCGGCCAATCAGGAGGAGTGTCCCAGATGGCTTGGACACTTGTGGACATCGCTGGAGAGAGAAGGGTCTCGGGTAAGTATTAGGCCCCGTACACACGGTCTGTTTGGTCCAATGAGAATGAACCGAAGTTCATTTTCATTGGACCAAACCGACCGTGTGTATAGGCTATCGGTCTGGTTTCCTTCGGTCCAAAATTTCTAAACATGCTTCAAAACCGAACCGATGGACCGCTGCCCCATCGGACCAAACCGATGGTTAGTACAGAAAAGCATCGGTTCAAAACCCGCACATGCTCAGAATCAAGTCGACGCATGCTTGGAAGCATTGAACTTCGTTTTATTCAGCACGTCGTGTGTTTGACGTCACCGCGTTCTGACCCGATCGGATTTTGGACTGACGGTGTGTACACATATCAGGCCGTACGGCCACTTCAGAGGTGAACCGATGAAAACGGTCCGACGGGCCAGTCTCATCGGTTTGGTCCGACCGTGTGTACGGGGCCTTAGAGGGTGCTGGAGTGGCTGCTACACGTAGAAGGCTTTTTATCTTAATGCATAGAATGTAGCAGGCACTCAGATAGTCTAAGTCAGCTCCGGACGGCTACTTTACACGTGCAGTTCTGAGCTGTGCGTCACAGACATATTTTTTACTGGCAAACTCTTGCTGTCAATGGCATTTTCTGGCAGGAGAAAAGTGCCAGCTTTTTACTGGCTGCCAGTAAAAATAATGACCTTCTGTGTGCATTCCTGTGCGTATATGAGCGCCTAGTCTCAATTCTGCTGAGAATTCGTTGCACATGCAAATTTCTATTAGCCATTCTGTGCACATGCACATTTCTATTAGCCAAATGTCTGGTTGTCATTCTCTGACAAGGCTGTCATTTACCACTGTGTATACACCCACATGTGTACCCATACAGTCACATGGGCTGCTCAGATGTGATAGGGAGGAAAAATTCACTGAAAACTTAACATTTGCAGTAGCTGCCAGCACTGCTCTGCAAAATCCCAAACTGCAGTGGGGACATGGACAGTAGGGGGAGACAGAGAACAGCAGAATCCATCCCTTTCTTCTAGAAAGCTTTTTGGAATCTGAACTGTAAGGATAACACTGGAATTCTCATTTGGACACTAAATAAATACAATTTGTTCTAATGTCATCAGAATTTTGGGATCAAGTCTGCTTACTCTACATCAAGAAACATGAAACCATCTCTTCTGTTGGTCTGTTCAGCTAAAAAGCAGCTGTGAATATAAAGCAGACTGCATGCATTTTTCAACAGCTCGTTTTAGCAGTCATTTTTTAACACAATTGAGTGACAGGGTGCTGCGCTTTTACAAAAGACTGCCATCATTAGGTGTGCCTGTAGCAAAACATTATCTGAATACAGCCCTGCGCAGCATGCTAAGGAACGGGCACAGATGTACTGATATACGGCATGTTATTACCTTAATGTATTGATTGGAATGCCCATTTTACCCCTGTAGTTTGTAACTGCTTTAACCACTTCAATACCGGGCACTTTTGCCCCTTCCTGCCCAAGCCAATTTTTAGCTTTCATCGCTGTCGCATTTTAAATGACAATTGCACGGTCATGCTACGCTGTACCCAAACACATTTTTTATCATTTTGTTCCCACAAATAGAGCTTTCTTTTGGTCGTATTTGATCACTGCTGGGGTTTTTATTTGTTGCGCAAATTTAAAAAAATAAAGTTTTTCTTTGTTTCTGTTATAAAATGTTGTAAATAAGTATGTTTTCTCCTTCACTGATGGGCACCGATGATGGGCACTGATAGGCGGCACTGATGGGCACTTATAAATGAAAATTGAGGTAGTTGCGCGCTAATATGGTATGAAATGTGAAACTTAGAAAAACATATAATAGTGATAACTTTTTACTGCAGCAGTCACTAATGTGCTCCCACAGAAATCAATAAAAAAAAAACAATATAGGTGCGACAGCGCTGTAGGACACTTATAGGAGGTACTAATGGGCACTGAAAAGCTGAACTGATGGCACTGTTAGGTGGCACAGATGGGCACTGATGGACACTGGTAGTTGACACTGATGGGTGGCACTGATGTACACTGATGGGTGACACTGCTGGGCATCACTGATGAGGAGACATCTGGCAGGCATTCATAGTGGGCACTGACTGGCACCATTTGTGGACACTGGTTGGCATCTTTTAGGGCACTGTGTGGCATCCCTGGTGGCCATGGGGGGCATACCTGCTCATCAATGCGTGGTAGCCACCCTGGTGGTCCTGACGGCATCCTGGTGGTCGAGTGTGGGCATCCGGGGGGGCTGCGCTGATAAACAATCAGTGCAGACCCCTATCAGGAGAGTCCCCGATCGGCTCTCCTCTACTCACGTCTGTCAGACTCAAGTGAGGAAAAGCTGATAAACGGCTCTTCCTGTTTACACTGTGATCAGCTATGATTGGACATGGCTGATCACATGGTAAAGAGCCTCCGTCATCAGACTGACACGCCGCACCACCGATCGCTGCGCGTGATCATGGCTTATCCTGCTGGACGTCATATGACGCCCGATCAGGATAACTGAACTATCGCCCGGCTGTCATTTTGCTATAGACTGGTCAGGAAGTGGTTAAACTCAACTGTGTAGCAAAAATTAAAATAATCTGAATCAGATTTTTCCAATATGTTTGTAAAAATAAGGCTACCTTACAAACGCATCACTATAAAATCAGCCTTGTTCACCGAAGCAGATACACTTTTATTCACAATGGTTTCCAGTCCAAGTTTGCAAATTAGAGTTTGGAGTAGTTGCGTCAATCAATGTATTTGGTACTCACCTCCAACCACTTCCTACTATGCCTAGGGTGTTTTTTTTTATTTTTTTACTTATTGCTTTATTCACTGTATAGTCTGTAATGTCTCTTTCCTTTTAACCTATCATTCCTCTATGTTTCTCCTTTCTTCCTTTTTACTAGCACAGTTTTATACTTCCATTACATATCAGTAAAGCAGTGGGGATTCACTTATGACAGTATTACGTATTTATAGATGATGTCTTTTCTCTGCAAATTATATCAGTTACTGAATTTCTGGCTCCTGTTTGCTTATAGTGTATTCCTAAATATTTTACATGTCTGTCTTTCTGAAAATCTTTTATTTTCTTTGTTTTATTAGGAGTAATAAAATCTTTTTACCCTCCTAAGCAGTTTTTACCAAATTGTAAAAATCCACCCCATCCGTGGTCTGTCATATTCAGCTCTATAATCTATTTAGTAAATTTACAATTCTCATCCTGCTGCTTTTTTTTCTACCTCTTTCTTACTCATTAAAATTATCATGGGCGGCACTAGTTATTACTAAGGGTGACTTCTTAAAGAATAAATATATTTGATTCTGTTTTTATTGGCCAGCAATAAAGATTTTACACCCCACGTCATCACAGAAAGCAAATGAAGTAATCGCTACTAGTGTTGAGCAGAATATGCCATATTCGATTTCGCGATATATCTCGAATATATATTCGAATATTCGAGATATATTCGCTAAATTCGAATATTCGTGATATTTTATCGAAATTAAATGATTGCGATTTTTCGCTATTGCGAATGCGAAAATAATTGCGATTTTTTGATAACTGCGGTAGGAGCACTCTGATTGGCTCAGAATATTCGTGATATTTTATCGAAATATCGCAACATGCGAATGCGATATTTATTGCGCAATTTCGAGAAATGCTGGAGGAGCGCTCTGATTGGCTCAGAATATTCGTGATATTTTATCGAAATATCGCAACATGCGAATGCGATATTTATTGCGCAATTTCGACAAATGCTGTAGGAGCACTCTGATTGGCTCAGAATATTCGTGATATTTTACAATACAAAATAATTGCGAATATTCGGCAAATGCGGAAGGAGCACTCTGATTGGCTCAGAATATTCTTGATATTTTACAATACAAAATAATTGCGAATATTCGGCAAATGCGGAAGGAGCACTCTGATTGGCTCAGAATATTCTTGATATTTTACAATACAAAATAATTGCGAATATTCGGCAAATGCGGAAGGAGCACTCTGATTGGCTCAGAATATTCTTGATATTTTACAATAGAAAATAAAAAGTGTTTTGCATTGGTGGTGATTCTTTACTCTATCCATCTGTCACAGCCGTTTGTCAATCAAACACCTTGAAGATTGAACACGTTCATGCTGCATGCTTTGGACTTTTTTTCACTTCACATATCAAAGACATTTTTATGAAAGATTATTTTTCTATTATTGGGACTATATTTCTTTATATATTTGTTTCACTGTGTATTTCACAAGTTATTTGCGCTTGTTTATTTTATAATTTGCCCACATGTCTTGTCACTAGACATATTTTTTATTCTTGTAGAGCGACTCCATTTTCTGTCTTGTATTAAATTATGTTGTATAACATTTTTGAGTTGCTGCTGTATTCTCCCCTTTTTTTAAGGTATGCGCAATTTTTTCCTTCTTACAAAAAAAATAATAATATCAAACATACAAATATTCATAACAGAAACATACACAAAGCCCCCCCCTTTTGCATCAGAGACAATCAGAGTTCTCCTACCACAGTTATCGAAAATTCGCAATCATTTTCGCATTCGCAATAGCGAAAAATCGCAATGTTTTTTTTTTCAATTTGGCAACATAAAAGGATCGCCTCAGCTTAGCTACTCGGCCCAGGGTCTCTAATCATACCAGCAATGCTTTTAGACGTCGATAGGATGTGATCTGTTTTAAAAATCAAATTGAAAAAATGCGAATATTCGGAATTGCGAATATTCACCGCGAAATTCGAAATATAGCGCGATTTCTCGAATATGCTATATTCGAGTCGAATATTCGCAATGCGAATATTCGTGAGCAACACTAATCGCTACTACGAGGCTATGAGGGCAGTGTTGCTACAAAGGGAGACAGCAGCACTTTACATGGTTTAGAGATGAACTGAGAACCTCTTTTGCCCCTTCTGAAAAGATAAAACTTCAGATCAAGTTTAACAGCCTCTAAGTACAGTTCCTAAACCATCAGCCTTTAGCATCCCCTTGCAATGTGTTGTTAAGCCAGTCCCTGTGCCAAAGCCTTCAGTCTAATTTTCAGTCATGGTAGGCAGGCAGGCCCGGATTTACTCCCTTTCCCGCCTCAAGGCTGGGTCCTTCAATGCCGCCCCCTGCTGAAAGTCACTGTGCCCATCATTGCAGCCTCACCATCCCTGCTGCCTTACTGTGCCCTCATTGCAGTCTCCCTCACCATCATTGCTGCCTTACTGTGCCCTCATTGCAGCCCCCCTCACCATCATTACAGCCCCCCTCACCATCATTACAGCCCCCCTCAGCATCATTGCAGCCCCCCTCACCATCATTGCAGCCTTACTGTGCCAAACAATGTAGCCTCACCAGTCAGTGTGTGCATTACGCACATCGGGCATCTCCTGCTCCTGCTGTGTCACAGAGCTCACTGTTCGGGCACGCTGTGATAAAAGTCCCGCCCTCCTTCTTAACCAGCTCGTGTGATAGACAGAACACTGCCTCTATCACATGAGCTGGTCTAGGAAGAGGGTAGGACTTTTATCACAGCGCGCCCAAACTTTTCACAGTGAGCTTGTGACACAGCAGTCTCCCGCTGTGTGTTGCAACCAGTGTCGCCCCTGCATCCACTGCTGCCCCGAGGATTGGCCTCGGTGACCTTGTCGGGAATTCAGCCCTGATGGTATGTAGACAGCAGCAACCATCTTTCCGGTTCACCACTTCCACAGTTTCCTTACTCATCTCAGCCTCAGGCCAACACTGTTCACAGAATAGGTCCCTGTCCACAGCAGTTCCAGGCCTAGTCTGCAGCCTGACAAAGACCTAAGGCCCAGGAAACTTGAGGCCCAATCTGCTGTGTGCATGCGCATAGGGGAACTTTTCCTACTACTGCCAAGCAAGCAGACCCTCCTCCACTAGGCCACCACTCCTTTCCAACCAGAACCAGATTTATCATCTTTACTTCCCCATGTATAGATCATTTTGCATAAGTAACATAAGAAAAAGAGACAGCCCTCATTTCCATTTTTCCAAGGAGTTAGGTGAGCTTCTTAGCAACAACACACCAAAGTTTAAAGTTATTTTTCACAAGTCCAAAGATATGGTAAATTGTTCCAACGATATGGTAATAGAACAAAATAACTCTTAAAACATTTTCAGAATCTTCATTGTGCTGGCAATGCAAGAGGGCAATGGTCAAGGGAGGAAGTCCCAGTTCTCATAAGATACAGGCAACCAAAGTCGCATCACTGCTGATTCCATTCTATTCCTTCTTAGGGGGCCTTGTCTCTTCTCCATCTCTCTTCCTGTAGCTGGGTGCTTAGCTGGCCAGAGCAACTATAAAGACACCATGCTGCAGCTTCTTTTGTGCCCACACAGGGCTCCCATGCTGAGATAGTTGGTGTTGTTCCACCTTTAGTCACTAGAGGGAGCTAGTCGAACATCAGGACTAAAAAGACTTTGTGGTATAGACAATGCTGGAATAAGGGGGATAAGCAGAACTCAAGGGGGATAAGCAAAACCCAACCCAAAGGGACCCCCAACCAAATTGGGGGTCCCTTTGGGTTGGGTTCTGCTTATCCCCCTAGCCCATGCATTACCCTGCAATTTTCGCCTACACGGATACCTCCGTTGGATGAGATGATGCTGGCTTCACCAGCATTATTGTGCATTATATCAATGCACCTTGTATCCCCCATTGTCTGTACTAGCTCACTGCCCTTGTCCTGCCTCTGCCTGCAATCCACCAGCAATCTACCCTACCTTGGCCGGGTGTTATCTCACGGATCACACCGATTTCCACGATCTATTATCCCTCTGTTCGCCGCGGGGGGAACTCCCCTGGGCCGTTCGGTTCCGTGCATCCACAATTGACCCATCGTATTGGCTGTCCTGACGAAGCGGCAACCCCACGAAACTAGTCGACCTCGACCAATCATGGATTTGTACAATTGTTTGTTTTGCAATTTTATAATTCAATAAATCTTTTACATTTATGTCTATTGCATTTTATTAGTACCGAGATAGTCCCCTCAAATCTACTGAGTGGGTAACGTTTGGGTTTAGCTTCAGCTACTATTCCCTTGCCCCGACTCGCCCCCTTCTCTAATGTAACTGGGATGATGGTATGTTTTTATCTATATTATTCATTTCTATATGAGGCTATACTCCCCCTTTTTTGTTATCTACTGATAAGCCAGCTTAACTCTTTGTGAATCTACTTATTTGTTCTCGTAGGAAAGATATTTTAGCACCTCTTTTACCATGTATGAATTCATTTTAGATTGCATTCCCAATTTTGTTCAGATCTATGAAACAGGTCTATTTAAGGCCTATAGTTTAAATGGCTACACACAATTACAAAGATTCAACTCTGCACAAATACCTGAACTTTAGAAGAACTTTGGGACTTCAAAAAGTATTTTCACATTGAAGGTTTTAGTTAAGGAATAATTTTAATGGAGTTACATTATATAGTAATTTTAAACATAAATAATGTTAATTGGACTTTTTTCATTAGTGAAAATGTTTTGGGGATTGAGGCTTGTTCACTTTGCAAAGTGAATGTTGCCTAGCTTAGGGAATCATGTAAAACTAAGTGAAAATGCACTTTGCAAAGTATGTATGCTCTACTGTTGTAATAAATCAATCCAGTTATTCCCATGACAAAAATGTGTGAAGTGCCAGCAGTTCTGGGCTATTAGTCAACTGTTTATTTCCTGCATTTTTCTATGCTACATCAGCAGATTACACAATAAAATGCATACTGCAAAAAGTGTGTGTGAAATGATTAGGTTTTATATGTTGTATGCAACACTATGCAGAAATCAAAGGAAAGAATTACAGCATGTACTGAAAACACATACCCTCCAACTGTTCCTGATTTTGAGGGACTGTCCCTCATTTGGAGCAAAGTCACTCCGTCCCTCTTTCACCCTCATTTGTCTAGCATTTTTGGTCTGATCCATTTAGTTGTATATATAATGCACTACTTATCTATCAAAAAATGTTTCCCAATGCTAAACCTTTCATCCAATATTTAAATTGCTGCATTTGTAAATTGCAAAAGCCAATATAACGAACTAGTAGTGGTAAAAAAAAGCACTTGTGGGTTTAACCAATCATTTTTTTTGGAAAAAAATCTCCTTTAAAGGTGGGTGTGGCAGGGGGATGTCTGCCTACATACATTTACCAGCAGGTGTCCCTCATTCCCATTTCAGAAAGTTGAGGGGTATGAAAACATGTGCCTTCCCCCAAATCCACATCCCTAAAGGGGTGTTCTAGGCAAAAAAAAAAAAAATTAAAAGCCATCAGCTACACATACTGCAGCTGTTAGCTTTTAATAAATGGAGACTTACCTGTCCTGCTGTCCCTGGATGTCGGCACCACAGCTGATCTTTCCCATCAGCTGTCGAGTGCTGCTGTCGCCATTGTGGGTAAGGGAACCCGGCAGTGTAGCCTTTCAGATGCGCGAGGCCCCACTCCTCTCTCCTATTAGCCCGGCGGCCAGGGGAGGAGGAGGAGGGAGCTCCGCGAGGACGTCACGGCCGCATTACGGCTGCGGCCGGACTCCAGGAAGTGGGAAAGGATACCTGTCTTTAAAAGGTGCCAATTGCGGCATCGGAGGGGGGAGGAATACGCTGAGCGGAAGTTCCACTTTAGGGTGGAGCTCCGCTTTAAAAGCTGAACTCCAAACAGATTTGATAGACACAAGTTAATGCAGTTCTGTAATCATTAACACATCAATAAACAAAGTTGTGCTGTGTGGCAGGACTGCATAAATCTCAAAACTAAATGGACATAAGTACAAATCCTCTCTGTAAAACAGCTCTCATGAAATATGTATTTCATTTGTGTACGTAGTTAGCTGTTTTCCTGGAGTTTTAAAGAGACCTTACTACTAGACCTCACTTTTAATTCTAAGCTCTTGCAGAAAGAAACAGAGAATTATATCTTCTATTAGTGTGCCACAAAGGTCTATAAAGCTTAGCTGGCAATACATGGATACGTTTTTGTTTTTTTTACCATCAGCCAGGGGGCTGAGCAAAAAAAATAAATTAACAGATTCCCCATCCACAGAAGCGTGGTAGATGGACAATTCCCCGTACACACGACCGGTTTTCTCGGCAGAATTCAGCCAAAAAGAGAACATGAACATCTCTATTTCCTCGTTAGTCAATGGGAAAATTTGGCTCGCCGAGATCCTCGGCGGCTTCACAAGGAACTCGACGAGCAAAACGATGTGTTTGCCTGTCGAGTTTCTCGGACGTGTGTACGGGGCCTTACTGTATTCTAGCTGCGGAGACTCAGGGGGGCTTCAGAGCTGATCAAGAGAAACATTTTCAGCAAGCCGGTTTTGGGAGGAGATTGTATAGACTTCTCTTATACAGGAACGACCATAGACCGTTAGCAATTTTTCTGGTCCCTGCCGAATCTCGATTCAGCTATGGCCAGCGAAAGATTTGGAGGGATCCAACACTTCCAGGAGTATAGGATACCTGTGTGCGCCCCAGTTTCTACTCTCTATAGTGCCTATAGTGACATTGAGGTCGGTGGATGGAATCATGGAAAGCACCATATCCAGGAGATCTCTGGATCCCAAAAATGTTTAGGTCTGAAAAAACATAAGATTTCTCTATTTCTTTAATGGAGTGGTGTTCAGAGGTGTGAGCAGTGGGAGAGATAAGTATTTACGCTTTTCTTTTGCAGAGAAAGATTTATAGTAAATGTTGTTTTCCTGACAGGGTCACTTTAAAGATAAGGCACTAAACTCAGAAGAGCTCAGAAGGATCTGATGAGCAAAACAGTAAAGGAGGACACTTATGCCGCATACACACCATCACTTTATGTGATCTAAAAAAAACGAAATTTTCTGTGAAGTAAAAAACGACGTTTTTGAAACTTCAATTTTCAAAGACGAAGTTGCCTACACACCATTGTTTTTTCACAATGCTCTAGCAAAGCGAGGTTACATTCACCACGTTTTTCCATTGAAGCTCGCTTCATAACTAGCTTCTGGGCATGGTACATCAAGCATGTCAAATGGGTAGCAATAATTAAAATCGGTGCTCATGTGGGTGTTGTGGTTGTTTAGCATGAAAGACGGAATCAATAGATTTTCTATTGCTCAGCTTGTTAGCTGAATGAGAAAAATCGCGAAAATGCATATCTTCAACTTACTATTCATGCCTTGTATGCTTTGTATTGTTTATCTCTCGCTACAATAAAAGATTGAGAAAAAAAAAGAATGAGAAAAATCAGCCAGTAGTTTGGTAAAAGAGCAGTTATAAAAATGCACAAACTAGAAAGTTGCTGAATTTATTATTGGTATACTAATGATAATGTGTTTGTTTTCCATTATACTGCTATCTACCAGTGCATAGGATGCATAAACCAGGTAGGTTCCATTTAAATGAGACCCTAAAAAAAATTAGAATGCAAACCAGCGAATAGCAAAACTGCTACCAGCACATACCTGTTGACAGAAGTTCTAGTCATCTATGATGGCTATGTATGTACTCAGTCCAACTGTTGCGATCAAGAAACAACCTGTAACAGAATGAAAACTACATTATTTAGAATTTCTCTGCATGATGCCACAGTTTAAAATTAACTTATTGTATACTGTCTAAATTAGTAGTATAAATGATTTGCAGGTACCTAGATTTGATTACACATGCCTAAAGATTTATTTCCAAGAATCCCTTAAGCCTCGTACACACGATCGGATTTTCCACTGACAAGGCCTCTGACTTTTGTGTGAAGGGCGTTGGCCAAAAACTTGTCTTGCATACAAGCGGGACACAATTGTCAGCCCTACAAACACAAACGTAATTACGTATCAAGTGTTTTGTTAGCTCTTTAGCGCCACCCTTTGGGCACCTTCTGCTAATGTCGTGTTTGGTGAGCATTGCTCCCGAGCATGCGTGTTTGTACTTTGGACTTTTGTCCGACGGACTTGTGTACACATGCTCGGAAAATCCGACAACACGCAATTGTCAGAAATTTTTTAAAGCATGCTATCCAACATTTGTCTGCGGAATATACGACAACAATTGTCCGATGGAGCATACAAACGATTTTCCTCCAACAGTCTGTCATCACACAATTCCCATCGGAAAATCTGATCGTGTTACGAGGCTTTAAACTCTGAAATCAAGGATTGAAAATTGTCCTAATTTGGAGGGCAAGGAGAATCTGCCACCAAAAAGGCAGAACTTACCAATAGACATGTGCATAAAAGCAAAGAGGCATCTTTCCCTGTAAAATGTATGGGTATACATTTTTTTCCCCATTAGCATCAGTAATCATAACCTCATATAAATTCATTAACCTGCTATCAGAATAGTTCAAAGGCAGCAATATTAGGACAGGGAAAACAAGTAAATATTCTGTTTAAAAGAGGTAATTCCGTAAGGAGTGCGTAGATTGGGTGCCAAAATGTGTGTGCCTACAGCAGGGGTGTATTTAGGTTTTGTGCTGCCCTAGGCCTGACTAAACCCGTGCACCCCCTAATTTAAATATGACCCACCCCTTCCTGTCAAGGCCACACCCCTTTCTGTTTAAGAGTGGGGACACTAGTTCTTGGGCCTGGGGGTGGGGCATTGGATTCCTTTCATTTGCATAGATTTCCTCTTATTTCCTGTTTGGCTATGGGGCAGGAAGTGTAGGGAAATCTTTGCAATGGGACAGGGATGGTAAAAAATAAACTGACAGGGGCTATAACCCTCTCTTACTCTATCCAAAATGAAAACAAAAAGTCTTGTTTATAGTTCTACTTTAAGCACAAATTTCTGATAATTTTATGGAGCAGACTAAGAATCTATAACCATGCCAATGGTGCAGCAGAAAACATATAGCACAGTGAGGACGGCTTGGGGTCCAGGATGATGGGACAGTCACAATTAGAAGCAGCTTGCGTTACACTAACAGTGTAGAGCAAGCCGGCGGGGACTCTTTCAATGCTGCCCCCCTACAAAGTGCCCTGTTGGCCAAGGCCAGGATACAGCGTTGGCCTACAGGCTTCAGTGAAAAAAATCAAGCCTTGGGCATCAAAAAAAAAAAAAAAGAATGTGCTACATGGCTGAATACTAGACCACTTTGACAGGCAATGCTTCAGCACTTTCTGGTTGTCAGCTCCTTCTTGCCTCCCGAAAATTCCTATTGATCAGTGAGACTGCCCATCTAATTGTTTAGTAGGCAATCAAACCTTTATTATTAGAACACTTTTTTTGTAATGTAAAATATATATGTATTGTATCTAGTTCTTTAGTTTTCTAGTTTCTTGTTTTAGGACAAATTATTTGCAAACAAGGAACACAGAAGCCATGTTACAAAGTCATTTATTTTCATGATACATCAAGAAGGCTGACGTTTCAGGAAGCTCAGGATGAATGTAGACGGGATGGTGGTTACCTGATAATTATCAAGTCTGAAGCAGAGCAAAGATTTATACAGAAGCTCGTTCAAAGCATCACTGGTTCTGATGGTGACTTTTGGTTGGGTCTCAGAAGAATTGATGAGGACTCTCCAAGCTCCAGCGACTGCCAGAGTCTGTACTCTTGGGTTGATGGCAGCAAACCCACATTTTGGTGAGTACAAACATTTATAGAATTGTATTAGTTCACAGTTTCCAGGGCCGCGATTCAGATACATTGTCGTATCTTTGAGCGGGTGTAACGCATCTCCTATGCGCTACGGCGACGTAACATTGAGAGGCAAGTACTGTATTCAAAAAGCACTTGCTCCCAAAAGTTACGTTGGCGTATTGTAAATGGGCCGGCGTAAGCCCGCGTAATTCAAAGTAGCAAGGCAGTGGGCGTGTTGTATTGTAATGAAGCGTGACCCCATGTAAATGCATGTCCGATCGAACGGCGCATGTGCACGCATGCTCAGAATCACGTCGCAAATACTCCCTAAGATACGTCGGCTCAATGCTTTGTCGACGTGAACGTAACTTACGCCCAGCCCCATTCATGTACGACTTACGCAAACAACGTAAAATACGACGCTGTTCCGACGTTTCCGACGTCCATACCTTAACATGACTTACCCCTGCTTTATGAGGGGTAAACTTATGCCGGACATACGCCTTACGTAAACGGCGTAGCTAAATCCGACGGGCGCAAGTACGTTTCAGAATCGGCGTATCTAGGTCATTTGCATATTCGACGCGTAAATCTCCGGAAGCGTCCCTTGCCAGCATAAATATGCACCCAAGATATGACGGCGTAAGAGACTTACATCGGTCGTATCTTGAAAAACTCAGGCGTATCTCAGTTCCTGCATAAGCGCATAGATACGACGGCGTGCATTTGGACTTACGACGGCATATTTGGAGATACGCCGTCGTAAGTCCTTTCCGAATCCCGGCCCAGATCCTTAGGGTTCAGGCACACAGGGTTTTTAATAGGCTTTTGCTGCTTTACTGCACTCGGGGGACTGCATGTGCTGTGTACAGCCTGCTCTACAAGTAAGTGACTATGGAGCCATGCTCTTGTAAACAGCAATGTCTGTTTGCATTAGCAGTTAACCACAAATGTACCCATAGCTCCCAACTGTCCCTGATTTGGAGGGACTGTCCCTGATTTGGAGCAATGTCCCTCATTTTGGTCTGATCTATAAAGTTGTATAAAAAAAAGTTATTTTTATCTTTCAAAAAGTGTCTCCCAGTGCTAAACCTTTCATCCAAATTCTAAATTGCTGCATTTGTAAATTTTAAAAGCCAATATAAAGGAATAGTAATGTTAATAAAAAGTCCCTTCTGGATTTAATTAACCTTTTTTTGGTTAATTCTCCTTTAAGGGGGTGTGACAGGGGGCGTGTCCTATGCCTACATACATTTGCTAGTAAGTGTCCCTCATTCCCATCTCAAAATGTTGGGAGGTATGTGTACCTATGACATATTTTCCGAACACAGAGCTCTCACATTCGGAAAATAGGTTGGACGCACATATGTGGTTAAAAGCCAATGCAAACATGCATCAGCATTTAAAAAAGCAAGGCCATGTACAGCCATTCACTTATATCGAGGGCTGTATGCAGAACACATGGCTCCCTGGCCAAGGAACTATGCTATATAAAACCCTGTGTTCATGGGCCCTAATAGGTTTCTTCAGAGAGAAGTTGACATTAAAGGGGTTCTAAAGGTAAATATTTTTTCCCCTAAATAGCTTCCTTTACCTTAGTGCAGTCCTCCTTCACTTACCTCATCCTTCCATTTTGCTTTTAAATGTCCTTATTACTTCTGAGAAATCCTCACTTCCTGTTCTTCTGTCTGTAACTCCACACAGTAATGCAAGGCTTTCTCCCTGGTGTGGAGAAAGCCTCTTGAGGGGCAAGGGGGTGAGCAGGAGTGTCAGAACGCCCACTAACACACAGCTCCTTTCTCTAGCTGCAAAGTAGAGAGTGTCCTGACTTGCCTGCTCGCCCCCTCCCCCCTCAAGAGGCTTTCTCCACACCAGGAGAACCAGGAAGTGACGTCATGACGTCGCTTCCGTGTTTACATTGTGAAGACTGGATCGAAGATGTTTACGGCTTTGTTTCTGTCTGCGTCTGGACACTGGAGGTGCCGGATTGAGGATCGGGTCTCCCGGTGGGACGGGAGGCCCGGTCAGAGCGGCGAGAGGCGGCGGGAGGGGGGGATGTCCCCTCCCGCTCCTCCGGCATAACAACCGAGAGTGTCTGGGACCCTCAGAGGACACGGGATACCAAGAAGAAGTCAGGTACCACCACCAATTGCCTTCTACCCCAGCTGGGGTGCCTCCGTCCGGTGAGTGGGGACCTAATAGGGGGGAGCACAAAAGTCACCTATTATACATCCACTGATGATAGCATTTCGGCAATCTGGCACTTGGTAGGTTACGACGGCGTAGTGTTTTTATGGTGGCGTATTTGAAATTTGGCGGGTTGGGGGCGGGTTTCATTTAAATGAAGCGCGTCCCTGCGCCGAATGAAATGCGCATGCGTCGTTCCTAAAAAGTCGCAACAACGTCATTTTTTTAACTTAGACGTGACTTACGTCCATCCCTATTCACGGACGACTTACGCAAAAAAAAATAAAAAAATCTAATTTCGACGCAGGAACGACGGCCATACTTTAACATGGCAAGTCTATCTATACGCCACAAAATAGCAGCTTTAACTATATGCCGTTTTTTTTTTATCTGCGGGATATAAGATGTTCTATAGGTTATAGATATTAGACACTTCAGGTGCTAGCTACCCCACCGTCAGAGTCACATCCAGCTACTCAGCTATCCTGCACAGGACCCTGACCATATTGATATCCATCATCCTTTTTTATATTCTTTTATATTTATCCACAATTTTCCTTCCTCACTGCACATGGTACCGGGATACTAGCGGAGGCTGGCAATCCAGGTTTAGCCACTTATTTTGTGGCATATCTACCCACTGCTCTCTACTAAAAGGGTAACCTAAACACACCCCCCATTTCTATAGGGGTGTGTACAGGTTGTCCACATACCATTGGACAACACCCTTTTTTAGGGCACCCGACAAACCATACAGGAATAGGGCACCCACATCTAGATCACTAGAATTCTTGATTGACCTTAGCAGCGCCATTTCCCAATTTCCGTTTACCACACCTGGATAGCCAATCACCGGCTCTAAGCAACGGTACCGGGATGATGCCTGCAGCTGCGGGCATCATCCCGGTATAACCCCCGTATATGCGTACGCTCGGCGGGAAAGGGTTAAGGACTTGTCCACACTTCCTGCATGGTAAAACACAGTGCCTTATCGCACATGATGTGTTGGTCTAGAAACACAGGGAGAAACAGAGCTTTACATAGTTAGTCAGGTTGAAAAGAAGACACAAGTCCATCTAGTATCATCTATAAAAGGGAAGAAATAATATATATATATATATATATACACACAATCCCATATACATTATCTATACCCACACTTGATCGAGAGGAAGGCAAAAAAACCCAGCAAAGCATGATCCAATTTTTTCCAGCAGGGAAAAAATTCCTTCCTGATACCCTGAGAGGCAACCGGATATTCCCTGGATCAACTTTACCTATAAATGTTAGTATCCACTTATATTATGTACATTAGTAAAGAATCCAGGCCTTTTTTAGAGCTGTGGGTGAACTGCGCTGAGGCATGGAAAAATGCAGGCCTGTTTCAGAATCCTGCACTGTGCTGCACCTCACCCAAAGGCTGCGTCAAGTAGAATGGGGCACATAGAAAACAATTGTTTTCTTTGTGGCCTTGTGGAGACCTGCGTTTTTCTAGCGCAGAAAGTGTTCAGCCCTACAGATAATGCTAGGAATTTAGCGAATCTGCCTTGGGTTTGCTTCACGAACAGTTTCATAAACTCTTGCTCGAGGTTCCCAAACTTTGCATTGTACCCAGTAAAGTCTATAGGGCAGTGGCGGCTGGTAAAGTTTTAGGATGGGGGGTGCCAGACCCCGCCCTTCCTTTTTGACCCCTCCCAATTGGTGGAAATGGGTGTGGTTTCAGCGAAATAGTGGGCGTGGCTCTAAGGTGGTGTGGTTAGCATCAGAGATGAATGAGGGTTGGAGGGAGAGAGAGAGTGAGGGACAGCAGGCCCAGATCCTACACAACAATAGAAATGTGTGTATTCTAGAAAGTTTAACAATCAGCAGATAAAGATACTCCAAACATCTGGTGTTAGCGCTTCAATCATCCCGGCACCATGGTTGTTATGGTGTCAGGATGATTGAAGCAAATTATTTATATTATTACATTGTAATATAAAATAAAATCATTCAACTCACCATAATGCAGAATCAGTGGGAGCCCTGAGCATGTCGCTTGCCACCAGATGCCATCAGGTGCCCCCAGCGGAGTCCCTGCTTACATCAGGTGCCCCCAGCTGAGTCCCTCCTTACATCAGGTGCCCCCAGCGCAGTCCATCCTTACATGCAGCCTTTGTCACATCAAATGCAGCCTGTGTCCCATTAAATCCCCCCCTTCTTCGCGGGAGCACAGCGGCACATGCCTTGCTGTGTGGTATCCTCTCCTGTTGTGTCTCCTTCCACTGGCAGCAGCCACGGAGGAGTCCGCTCCTCATACTTCAGGTTTTCTCTCTCTCGTGCGCAATCGGAGAGAGAAAACAAGAAGTGACATCTAACTCAGATGTCAATGAAACTGCCCGGCCGTATAAATAGATACTACAAGCGCTGGGCGGAAGCTACTCAGCGCATCAGAAAGCGCTGCAAGGCGGGACAAAAGCCTGCAAATGAAGCACCGTGTCTGCAATCTCGTGATTGCATTGATAATTCCCATAAAGCACGTGGCGGGCGCCTGAACATAGTGCAGTTAGTTAAAGGACATTTTTTTTTATTTTTTTTATTTATTTATTTTTGGTGACTACAGGGGGGGGGGTGGCGCCAGGGCTCCCCCTATGGACGGGCCACCACTGCTATAGGGTGAATCTTGTGATTCAATTCTGACCATTTGTAGGATTAATGAGCAAGCTAGTGTCATACAAAAAGAATTGGAAGGGTGGGCACTGCCATGGGGGACATGTAACAAGGACCAAAATTAAAACAGTATCTCTCTTTTAAAAACAAAAAAAAAAATATTGGATATATTTTATAGCAGAAGGTAAAAAATTAAATTATGCTATAATAGTGTAAATTTGCTTTCCCCTCAAAATAACTCAACACACAGCTGGCAACATAAGTGAGTACAACCCTAAGTGAAAATATCCAAATTAGTTCATTAGAGCTTCACAGGTTGAAAGAGGACTCCAGTGACAACCTGTAAAGCTCTGGTGAACCCCAATGCCCAAGAGGGTTAAGAGAGTGCTGGAAAATAATGGTGGCCACACAAAATATTTACACTTTGGGCCTAATTTGGAAATTTTCACTTCGGGGTGTATTCAGAAAAATCAGAGAAATTTATTCCAGCCCTTTAAACTCTGTTTTGCACCAAGTACAGTATAGCAGTGAATGCCAAATTGATTTAATGTAAGTTTGTATTTAACTAGGATGATTGCCAAACCATAGCTGCAGTGCTATTAATGGATCATACTGAAGTGAACCATATCAAATATGTCTCTGAGCTTTTTTTATTATTGAGATAGTAATTAATGTATTACTTGGTAAAGTGCAATCATGCATTTTGGACATTTATCTGTTTATTAGACAAAATGCAAAAATGAGATCAGTTCATTAGTCCCAATTCAACCAATATAAATTAATTAGTAAAGCAATTAAACAGTGTTTTAAACCGATTTCATGTTTTGCATAACATCCTGAGAGGACAATATAAGACTCATACAATTGGATATTGTTATGAGTACAAGACATCACAACTGCAGACCATAACACAAAGGATGAAAAAATGTGCACAGATCAGGGGCAGAAAAAGGAAGGGATGGAGAAGGGGGTCCAAGCCATCCCCCCCCCGAGCTAGTGCTGACAGCCTCGCCGGGCACCTGAAGCAGGATCCGCTCCTGTACCCTGTCTGTTTTGAGTAGGGGAAGCCTCTCCTCCCTGCAGGGGCATGGATAAGGGGAATATGGGGGTCCACCCCCCCCCTTGTAGAGCCTCTGCAGCACAGTGCAGCAGCTAGTGTTGATAGCCACACTGGGCATCTGAAGCAGGATCCAATCCTTCAACCTTTCAGTTCAGAGAAAAGGAGGCTGCTCTGGTCACATGACCCAGCTGGGAGGGAGGACTTCCCTTACTCAGAACTGTATATATATCTATATCTAGATATACTGTGGGAGAAAAGGGCCGCACTGATGGTGGAAATTTGTACTCCGGGGGGAGGGTTATTTGAGATGGCTGTACTGGGAGGACTGTGTTGTGGCCAAGAATCTGTGTTAGTGGGTAGGAGAGATCAAGACTAGAGGTGGGGGATTTGAGTTGAGGAGGGAGGTCATTTTTGTTATACTTTGTCTACTTATCTGTACATTATACCCTCCTGGCCTGTGTGTGTTATGCACTCCTGACCCTTTTGCTCTGTGAGGTGTACAGTTCTGACCCCTGCTGTCTGTGTTTTACACACTCCTGACTAGAGATGGGAAAACCTGGGAAAAAATGGAAACATTTAGAAAATTCTTTTTTTTTATAGAAAAACTGAAAAAAACAAAACGAATGTGGAACATGTTCTTTTACAATTATACATAATATATCTATGACCTGGTATTCAAACTATATATTATAAAGACCTTAATTAATGGTAAAAGAAAGACCTTAAAGTGATTGTAAACCAGTGTTTCTCAACTCCAGTCCTCAAGGCGCCCCAACAGGTCATGTTTTCAGAATTTCCCACAGATGAAACGGCTGTGGTAATTACTAGGGCAGTGAAACTGATCAAATCACCTGTGCAAAATAATGTAAAGCCTGAAAACATGACCTGTTGGTGTGCCTTGAGGACTGGAGTTGGGAAACACTGTTGTAAACCCTTGTGTTTTTTTTTTTTTTTTTAAATAACAAACACATCATACTTACCTCCACTGTGCAGGTTATTTTGCACAGTGTGACCCTGATCATCCTCTTCTGGGGTCCCCCAATGGTGCTCTCCCTGGGGGTTACCTTGCGGGCGCGCTCCCGAGTCCAGCATTTGCATCCATAGACACAGAATGCTGGACTCGGCCCGGCCTCCCAGCGCCCGCGTCATTGGATTTGATTGACAGCAGCGGGAGCCGATGGCTGCGCTGCTATCACTCTATCCAATCAAGAGCCGAGAACCTCGGACAGAGAGGAATGAGGGAATGAATGGGAACGAACGGGCTCAGGTGAGTAAAACGGGGGGCTCGGGGGGCCGCTCAGTGTCAGAACTTTCTTCACCTTAATGGATAGCATTAGGGTGAAAAAACACAAAGCTTTACAACCCCCTTAATGAAAGATGGCTAACACGTGTACTTTATTGTTAATATCACCCCCGCCCCTTGCAGAGTAGCACTAGCATCAGGAGCATGTGGACATATGCCATAGTCATTGCGTATGCGCCGTGTAGTGTTCGGCTATTTTCGGAGACTAGGCGCTGTACAAGGGGGTCCTTATCCACCGGGCGGAACTTATTCGGCAGAACACTGGCAGCTCCTGCCTTCCACCCAGCCCTATGCTGTTTTCTGACCTCCGCTTTGATGAGCACACACTGGAAGATAAGGGCTACCTAAACAGCGCTGTTTGTATGTGGGAGGGGGGTACACTGTTGGAGGGGGGACAGAGGACACTATTGGGGCAGCTTGATGTTAAGGGGTCAGACAACACTGTTTTGGGGGTACAGAACCCTACTGGGGGGATAAAAGGGCTCAGAGGACACTACAGTGGGGGAGGGGGTGTGAGGGGGCAGGGGACACAGCATGGGGGGATATAGGACACTACAGTGGGGGAGGGGTGATGTGAAGAGGGCAGAGGACACAGCATTTGGGGGTACAGGACACTACTGTGGAGGGCAGAGGACACTACAATGGTTGGGGGGGGACACTGCATTGGGGGGGTACAAAACACTACTGTGGTAGGAGGGGGGCATAGGACACTACGGTGGGGAGGGGTGATGTGAGGGGGCAGAGGACAATACGTTGGGGGTGTACAGAATGCTACTGTGGGGGGAGGGGGGCAGAGGACACTGCTATGAGGGGCAAATGACACTTCAGTGGTGGGGGGGGGGGGGGTGATGTTAAGTGGCAGAGGACACTGGAGTTGGGGTACAGAACACTACTGTGGGGGGTCAGAGGACACTACGGTGATGCTGTCTTTTTATTGGTAGCTTGATAGTTTCTGATTTAAACCCAGGTCACGTAGTTTTTGTGTCTTCATTTAGAAAGGTTAATGGACCAAGGTTTACAAATCTTTTAGTCAAGGAATTTCTAGGAGATCCGCTGACTATATTTCCTGTTTTAGCATTGTTATTAATAAACTCAAAAGTCTGCCTATGGCAGACAAACCACAAAGACATATTTAGCAGAGCAGCTTTTAGCAGAACTTGTAATGTTTATTTCCCCCTGCAGGAATTGGTATGTGGATGAGCCATCATGTGGGAGTGAGGTGTGTGTTGTCATGTATTATCAGCCATTGACTTCTCCTGGTGTTGGTGGGCCTTATATGTTTCAATGGAATGATGACCGATGTAACATGAAGAATAACTTCATATGTAAATATTCAGAAGGTAAGTGCTTTCTGTCTTAAACTGCTCCAGTATTTTAAACTTGGGAGATAAAGTAAAAAATTCTAGGACACATCCCCCCTTCCCCAGGAGCAGCTCCCCTGCTGCTATTACTGGCAATTAATTACTGGCTGCCAATTTATTACATAGCAGGAGTGGCAATATAGCATAACAATGTATTTATTTATTACAGGTACTTATATAGCGCAGTCAATTTACATATATATATATATATATATATATATATATATATATAGTACATTTACAATAGCCCCTGTCTTCAAGGAGCTTAGAATCCAAGGTCCCCTAACTCACACATGAACATATTAGGGCCAATTTACCTTTTGTTTTTTGTTGTTTTGTTTTTTAAGATATTTTTATAGCATTTTTAGAACATACAGTACATACAAAAAATATACCAAAAACCACAACACAGAGTATAGAATGCTCCTATCCCAGTGAATAATGGAAAGGGAACTGTGCATTGTACAGACAGTATACTAAGCAATACGTCTGTTATGGGTATCAATCAAGGAATAAATGTACTAGGGTTTCAAACATCTTGAACATATCAGAAATCAAAGTAACTGTGCAATACAGAATTCACAGTGTATTTTTCATTCATGGCAGTATAGGGGAGAGGTTCAGTGGGCTAGCCAGCCATCTGCCCCATATTTTGCGGGACGTTTTATTCCTCTTTTCGAATATCAAAAGTGAATCATTGACAAGTGTTAACCAAAGATTTCGTGTCTGAGTCACTGATCCCTTCAATGTCAGTAGAAGGGTCTTCCCTGCATAGAAATAGAGAATATGAAGCAGTCTCTTAGCCTGAGAAGGGACAGTGAGGTCACCAAAGATGCCCAGAAGACAATTTTTGGGGTTGACTATATTTGGGAGACTGAGTGCTGAAGAGATGAAGGAGCCTATATTCATCCAGAAGTCTTGTACTATGGGACAATTCCAAAAGCAGTGGATAAAATCAGCAGTTGGCTGCATACCCGGAAACAGTCAACAGGGGTAAGGTGTGAATGATGGAAAATCTTAAGTTGAATTATCCTTTCCCCGACGGAGATAACAGAGGTTTTAAATGTGTCACAGAATTCAGACCAGTCTTCTTCTGTAATAGGAATATCTAGCAAGGCCCATTTCTCTTGAGCTGTCTGAAATCTAGGTTTGCTGCCTGTCATGAGGGCAGAGTAATAAGTGGAGATAAGTTTTGTCTGGTCCGGCAGTTCTCAGGAGTTTTTCTAGGTCTGGTGTCCTGATAAGGCTATCCAGGTAGCCAAATTGTGCATGTACAGCATGTCTAAGCTGGTAATAATAAACTAAGTAGCCGGTACATCAAAGTCTACACGCAGTTGATACTTAAGGTACTTAACTACCCGGACGTCCATCTCATGGGGTCAGGCAGGGAGTATAACTCCTTAAGGGTAGGATTAAACCACAAGGGACTATTGGGAAAAGCCAGCCAGGAGTCTGTTGAAAGCTTTACTACCTTTTGGAATAGGGAAAGGGAGGCGCGTATAATTGACATGCCTGGTCTAGGTTGTGTGCATCCTCTATAGATAATGGTGTGGAGTGTTTCGAATAAGGAAATTATGGCTCCTCAGTAGTGGTACAGGCATTATTAGAATTGGGATGAAGCCAGTCATAAATATTAACCAGCTGAGATGCCAGATAGTAAAGGTAGAAGTTGGGGAAGGCCAGTTCTGCCATGTGTGATTGAAGGCGCAGTATTACTAGTGCTACTCTAGGGGGTTGCCTGTTCCAAAGGAACGCAATGCAAATACTGTCAATACTTTTAAAAATGGATTTGGGAATTTTGCAGGGGGAATTGGCCATGACATATAGTAGTTTAGGTAGGTAAATCACCTTAGGGACATTGACTCTTCCCATGAGATCCAGGGGCAGATCTTTCCACTGTTTGTAATTGGAGCAGAAAGGGGCATAAATTATTGGTTGTATATGAAGATAGTGGTAGTTGAATTGTGATACCTAAGTATCTGAAGGAAGTGGAAACGTACAGTCTAGAGTCTGATTGGATCACCGGTATAGCAGTTTGGTCTAGGGGAAAAGGGATGGATTTATCCCAGTTCACCCGGAATTTAGAGTAGTCACCAAACTTGTTAATTTCAGATAGGAAGTTGGTAAGGGAGTCGTGGGTGTCATCTGCATATAGGGAGATTCGCTCCTCTATATTGTTTATAGGAAGGCCTTTAATTAGTGCAGAGCGAAGAATCCAGGAGTTCCATAGCTAAAGCAAATAGGGGGAGGGGTGATAAAGGACATCCCAGCCCGGTGCCCCTGGTGATCAGGAAGGTCTCAGTAACATGGAAATGTATCTGTATTCGGGTCAGTGGTGAAGTATATAGAAGACGTATCCATGCTATGAGTCGGGGGCAAAACCCATATAGTTGTACTATACAAAATAGATAAGGTCATTCTACACTGTCAAAGGCTTTGCAAGTGTCTAGGAACACAATAACACAGGTAAACGGACAGACATGAGGGTATTTCAGGTTGTGGAATAATCTGCAGATATTCATTTTGGTTGAGCGGCTTGGTTTAAAGCCCCCTTGGTCACTCCCAACCAATTTCGTAACCACCTTATTCAGAGGATTGGCTAGAACTTTGGCTAAGATTTTAAAATCCACATTGATGAGGGATATCGGCCAATAAGAGTCGCATTTAAGAGGATCTTTCCAAGCTTTTAGTATCAAAATAATGAATGCCTCTCTCATAGAGGGGGGGGTACCCCGTCTTTCAGGGCCTCATTATACGTGTTGAGTAGAATAGGACCCAAGAAGTGTTGGAAGTGTGTGTACCATTCAGCTGAAAAGCCATCTAAGCCTATCGTTTTATAAATCTGTATTTGCAAAATTGCAAGGTAGAGCTCTTCTACCGAGAGAGGTTCATCTATTTCATCCCGGTCATGGTTGGACAGTTGGGGAAGCACTGTTTGGCTCAAGTATATGTAAAATTGGATATCAGAGTAGTGGGCCCTAGTAGTATAAAGGTTACGATAGAAAGATAGGAAGGCGTCTGTTATATCCTGAGGGACGTCACTGATCATATCTTGGGAGGTCAGGATCCTGGGAATAGAGATGGGAGTGCGGTCTGGTCTAGTTAGGTAGGCAAGTAGGCGTCCCGCCTTATTGCCGTGTTCAAACGTCTTCTGGGTAACATAAAAGCATACCTTTTTTTTAGAAAGGTCCAGTAGGCAGCGCTTATATTCTCTACGGCTAGGCAGCCATGAGGTTTGCTTAGCTGAATCTGAATCTTAGCATAAGCTGCCTCTGCAACTACCATGGTATTTTCAAGTTCTTCTGTGCACTGTTGGGAATTCTTGCGCAAAACGCCCATGATTGACATAAAGGTGCCTCTCAGCAAAACCTTGGAGGCCTCCCAGGCAGTGGAGGAATCCACAGTGTCCTGATTCGAATGCCAATAGTCAACAATATCTCATCTTCCAGCCAGTGGGAGTTTAAACGCAAGATGTGAGGGCCCAGAGTTTGGCAAGAGGAGGAGATCCACAGACAGAGGGGCATGATAAGATACATTCCTAGGTAGATAGGAGAAAGCCTGAACAATGGGGAATACTTCAGCTGTGGTAATGCCATATCTATGTGAGACATGGGGGCTGATTTACTATGCTCTGTGCGCTGCGCTGGTTCATGCCTTAATTAGTGCGCCGGGTGGAGGCTTAATTAGGCGCATGAACCAGCGTAGCAGCCGGCGCATTGAAAGTAATATGTAAAGCCGCGCCGATCTCCCTATAGAAGTCTATGGGAGAATTCAAAAGTGTTATTATTAAAGGCTAATCTGCAAGTTTTGTCCTAAAAAGTGTTTGGGGACCTCAGTCCTGCCCCAGGGGACATGTATCAATGTTTTTTTTTTCTTAAAAACGGCCGTTTTTTCGGGAGCAGTGAAATTAATAATTCTTAAAGTGAAACAATAAAAGTGAAATATTCCTTTAAATTTCGTACCTAGGGGGGGTGTAATGACAGCATGTGAAATAGCGCATTTTTCCCGCACTTAGAACTGCCCCTGCACAAAGTGACATTCAGAAGGAAAAAAAGCCATTTAAAATTCACACGCGGCTATAATGAATTGTCGGCTCTGACAATTCTGACAGGATTAATTCATAAAACAAACAAAAAAATGTGTAGGGGTTCCCCCAAATTAAATTACCAGGCCCTTCAGGTCTGGAATGGATATTAAGGGGAACCCCGCCGTAAAAAAAAAAAAAAAAAGACGTGCGGTTCCCGGCAAATATCCATTCCAGGCCCTTCAGGTCTGGTGTGGATTTTAAGGGGAACTCCACCCCAAATTTTAAAAAAAAATGGCGTGGAGTCCCCCTAAAAATCCACACCAGACCCTTATCCGAGCACGCTGACCTGGCCAGCCGCAGAAAAGAGGGGGGGACAGAGTGCGGCCCCCCCCTCTCCTGAACCGCACCAGGCCACATGCCCTCAACATGGGGAGGATGTGCCCATGTTGATGGGGACAAGGGCCTCATCCCCACAACCCTTGCCCGGTGGTTGTGGGGGTCTGCGGGCGGGGGGCTTATCAGAATCTGGAAGACCCCTTTAACAAAGGGGTCCCCCAGATCCCGGCCCCCCCCCTGTGTGAAATGGTAATGGGGTACATTGTACCTCTACCATTTCACCCCAAAAAAAATGTCAAAGTGTTAAAAATGACAGTAGCCGGTTTTTGACAAATCTTTTAATAAAATCTTCTTTTCTTCTTCCATTCGGGTTTCTTCCGCTGCTTCTTTCTTGGGTCTTCTCGTCTACATCTTGCCCGACGTCTTCTTCTATCTTCTCCGTCCGTCCTTCAACCTCCTCGTCTGCCCGGTGTCTTCTCCTATCTTCTTCTCCTTCAGCCTCCTCGTCTGCCCGGTGTCTTCTCCTGTCTTCTCCGTCCTTCAGCCTTGTCGTCTGCCCGGTGTCTTCTCCTATCTTCTTCTCCTTCCGTCGGCCTCCTCGTCCGCATCTTGTGTGTTCTCCTGTCTTCTTCTCGGTCCGCCAGCGCTTGAATTTGAATTGCCCGCCGTGTTCCGCTCCTGGGACCCGCCCCCCTCTGACGCCACAAGTAAACTCCTTAGAAGGTCATGTGCGTCAGAGGGGGGCGGGGTCACAGAGCGTCACACGGCGGGGGAATTCGATTTGAAGCGCGACGTCCAGAGAAGAAAAACCCGCCGCAGCTTCCAATTGAAGTTCCCGCTGTGTCACACTCATGTGACCCGCCCCCCTCTGACGCACATATGCCACACGCGGACTTTCAGATGAGTTAACCTGTGGCGTCAGAGGGGGGCGGGTCCCAGGAGCGGGAACACGGTGGGATCTTCAATTTCAAGCGCAGCACCCAGAAGATCAAGAAGATGCGGGACGAGAAGGTCGACGGACAGAGAAGAAGATGGGAGAAGACAGCAAGACGGCAAGATGTGGACGAGAAGACCCAAGAAAGAAGCAGAGGAAGAAACCCGAATGAAAGAAGAAGAAGGAACCGCGGAAAGAAGATTTTATTAAAGGAATTGTCAAAAACCGGCTACTGTCATTTTTCACACTTTTGTCACTTTTTTTTTGTAAAATGGTAGGGGTACAATGTACCCCATTACCATTTCACACAGGGGGGGGCGGGATCTGGGGGTCCCCTTTGTTAAAGGGGTCTTTCAGATTCTGATAAGCCCCCCGCCCGCAGACCCCCACAACCACCGGGCAAGGGTTGTGGGGATGAGGCCCTTGTCCCCATCAACATGGGGACATCCTCCCCATGTTGAGGGCATGTGGCCTGGTGCAGTTCAGGAGAGGGGGGGGCCGCACTCTGTCCCCCCCTCTTTTCTGCGGCCGGCCAGGTTAACATGCTCGGATAAGGGTCTGGTGTGGATTTTTAGGGGGACTCCACGCCATTTTTTTTTTAATTTGGGGTGGAGTTCCCCTTAAAATCCACACCAGACCTGAAGGGCCTGGTATGGATATTTGGGGGGACCCCACGCCATTTTTTTGGGGGGTTTTTACGGCGGGGTTCCCCTTAATATCCATTCCAGACCTGAAGGGCCTGGTAATTTAATTTGGGGGGACCCCCATACATTTTTTTTTTGTTTTAATGAGCAATGACTGTAATCTTTATAGCCATGAGTACTTTAAACTTACTTTTTTTTCACTTCAGAAATGACATCTTGTACAGGGACAGTTCTAAGCACGGGAAACATGCGTGTAAACCCCCTCCCCCCCTGTATGAAATTTAAAGGAATATTTCACTTTTATTATTTCACTTTAACCACTTGTAAACATCCCTTGTAATAGGACTAGTGTGTGGCAGGTCCTCTTTATGGAGAGAGGCGGGGTCAATAAGGCTGGAAAGCATCGTATTGGAGAAAAAAAAAGATCTCATGCTTTCAGCTGCAATCATGTTCGTTCAGCACAGTGGTGTAGTGTATAGCACTTTGACCTAGCAGCAAAAGGGTCGCTGGTTCGAATCCCGCCCGTGACACCATCTGCATGGAGTTTGCATGTTCTCCCTGTGCCTGCGTGGATTTCCTCCCACACTATAAAAACATGCTGTAAATCGGATCCGGTCTAAATAAGCCCTAATATGCAGTAGTATATTTAGGTTTTGTGCTGCCCTAGGCCTGACTACATATCTGCACCTCCTAATAGAAAAATGACCCACCCCTTCCTGTCAAAGCCACACCCTGTTTTTGTATCACCCGCCCAGGAATTTTCAGGGCACACACACACACACTAGTTCTGGGGGGGGGGGTTACTGGGGGGGGAGGGGGTTACTGCCCCGCCTCTGCACTGCCTCCTGGCGTGGTGGCCATCTGTAAGCCAGAGGGGCCCCATAATCTTCTATTGCCCGGGGGCCCCATGAGTTGTCAGTCCGCCCCTGGTTCTAGTTTAAGCACAAATTTCATAGAGTTTTATTGAGAGGCCTAAGAAAATATAACCATGCCAATAGGCCAGGATAGAGCGTTGCTAATATGTATGAATGTGTGTGTTAGAGCACCCCACCCAATGTTAACTAAAAAATTATTAATTTGCAAATAAGTATTATCTGATCATTTTTTTGGGGATGTCTGCACCCCTGATAGTGACAACATTTGTGAGGTGTCTTCACCCTTTCTAATTCAAATTCATTCACTTCCTGTCACATAGCCAAACAGGAAGTGAGGGTAAAACCTTACTAATATCTTTTCTTGGGGACACAGAGATCAATCTAGTTTCCCATTATGTAAATTGCACTCTAGCATTTTGCTGTGTACACCCCAAATTATTAGGGATCTTGGACTTTGGGGTCCATTTACTAAAGGCAAATCCACTTTGCACTACAAGTGCAAAGCAAGGAAGAAAACAAAACAACTTTGCTTCTACAGGATTGGATGTTAAAACCATCAGTGCTTCCTCTCTGATTTTCAGCAACTATGCTTGTACTGCAGAGTGGCTTTGCCTTTACTAAACCCCAAACTAAATAATCATTTGGGGCAGGGATCCTCAAACTACGGCCCTCCAGCTGTTGTAGAACTACACATCCCATGAGGCCTTGTAATGCACTGACATTCACAGACATGACTAGGCATGATGGGAATTGTAGTTCCTGAACAACTGGAGGGCTGTAGTTTGAAGACCCATGATTTGGGGTGTACACAGCAGTGCTGGAGTGCAATTTGCTTAATGGGGACACTAGTTAGATTGACCTGTGTCCCCAAGAAATGACACTGGTAGGGTTTTAACCTCACTTCCTGTTCAGCTGTGTGACAGGAAGTGAAGCCAATTTTAAGAAAAGGGACACAAAGCTCAACCCAAAAAAAAAAAAAAACACAAAGCAGGGGTTCTAACACTCAGTTGGCTTCCCTCAAACACCCACAATTTGAATAGGATTGCCTTGCACTAGATTTAAGCACAGTGCTGTAAATCAGCACGTCAAGCCTGTCCACCAATAGCAAACCCCCCCCCTCCCCCCCCCCCACACAGGCCATGTTTGCAGGTTTTCCTTCATCTTGCACATGTGCTTTAAAAGACAGTCTGGACAGCAATTCTTGATAAGAGAAATCCACAAAACATGTCCTGTCGGGGGTACTTGAGGGCTGAGGACCACTGCAGAAAAAAGAAAATACTTACCACTTTGTCTTTAATTTCCTCGAGATTAAACATGGCAAACATTTCATGATTACACACCAGGAAAGAAGCTTAGACAAAAATCACACATAATTTGTTAGGCCCAAACCGATTTCAGCTGCAGCTGTCAACATATGTAGCATGAAAAAGTAACAAAAGACAAACTTAAAAATTTTAAAGTAATTTTTATTGGTCAACAAAACAAGGAAAGCAAAAAAAGACAAACAAACAAACACAAACAAAAATACATTTCAAAAATCTAAATAACCATAGCTTTAACATCTTCACACATTTTTCATAAAATAAGGCCACATAGACAAATACATCAAAGTGAACATCATTTAAAAATAAACCAAAACCATTGGCAAAATAAAACAAAAACCATGCAACAAACCACATTTGTGTTTAGCAACAGCATTTCTGCCAGCCTGCCCCTTCTGAGGGCAGCTGAGGACTGATCGATCCCTGCTTTTTATAACAGTGCTAGTAATGAAGCAATTGAAATCACATGAACAAATTGCAGTCTCTAGTTTGGGTGAGCTTGTAATTGCGCACACCTGGTATTAACCCAAACCACGCTCTATGAGCATCCAAGTGTTTTTCACCTTTTAAAAAGAAAGGATAATTTTTTTCTAAGTGTTTGAGCATGCTCAGTTCATCACACATGTAGGAACCAAGCTGCAATGGCATGAGAGCTTTTTTTTTTCCCCTGATCTGATGCTTTCCAGCCTGAAGGGGAGGTGTTAAAGACAGAAGTAAACACGCACATTTAATAATCTATTTGTGGGAAAAAAAAGGTTGCCAATTTTGTTTGGGAGCCACGTCGCACGACTGCGCAATTGTCAGTTAAAGCGACGCCGTGCCGAATCACAAAAACTGGCCCGGTCATTGACCAGCAATATGGTCCGGGCTCAAGTGGTTAAAAATTCACAAAACACTAAAGTTAGCCCAATTTTTGTTGATAATGTGAAAGATGATGTTACACCGAGTAAATAGATACCTTACATGTCACGCTTTACTATTGCAAACACGCCTGGAATGGGGCCAAAATTCAGTACTTGAAATTCCCCATAGGCGACCTTTTTTTTTTTCAGGTTACCAGTTTATAGTTACAAAGAAGGTCTAGTGCTAAAAGTCTTGCTCTCGCTCTAACGCACACGTCAATACCTCACATGTGTGGTTTGAACGATGTTTATATATGTGGGCGGGACTTGCGTAAGTCCCGCCCACATATGTAAACACCGTTCAAACCACACATGTGAGGTAGTGACGCGTGCGTTAGAGCGAGAGTAATACTTTTAGCACTAGACTTTCTCTGTAGCTATAAACTGGTAACCTGAGGGGAAAAAAAAAGGTCGCCTATGGGGATTTTTTTAAGTAATGAAATTTGGCCCCATTGCAGGAGTGTTTTCAATAGTAAAGCGTGACATGTAAGGTATCTATTTACTCGGTGTAACATCATCTTTCACATTATCACCAAAAATTGGGCTAACTTTAGTGTTTTGTGAATTTTTAACCATTGAGCCCCAGACCATATTGCTGGTCAATGACCGGGCCAGTTTTTGTGATTCGGCACGGCGTCGCTTTAACTGACAATTGCGCAGTCGTGCGACGTGGCTCCCAAAAAAAATTGGCAACCTTTTTTTTTCCCACAAAGAGAGCTTTACTTTGGTGGTATTTGATCACCTCTGTGTTTTTTGAATTTTTCGAGCTATAACCAAAAATAGAGCGACAATTTAAAAAAACAAAAAGAGTAATTTTGACTTTTTGCTATAATAAATATCCCCTAAAATATATATTCTAAAAAATAAATAAATCCCTCAGTTTAGGCCAATACATATTCTACATCTTTTTGGTTCCCAAAAACTCGCAATTAGCGTTTATTGATTGGTTTTGGCAAAAGTCTCCAAAATATGGCATTTTTGGTGTATTTTTTATTTAACAAGTTATTGCTGCGATCAGCGATTTTTATCGGTACTGCGACATTATGGCGGACACATCGGACACTTTTTTGGAACCATTGGCATTTTTCTAGCGATCAGTGCTCTAAAAATGCATTGCTTACTCTAAAAATGCCACTGGCAGGGAAGGGGTTAACACTAGGTGCGAGGGAGGGGTTAAATATGTTCCCTGGGTGTGTTCTAACTGAAGGGGGGGGGGACTGACATGGGTAAATGACAAATCGCTGTTCATGAAGGGGAACTCCAGACCCAAAAAAAAAAAAATGTGGGTTCCCCTTCAGGTGCATACCAGGCTCTTAGGCTTGGTCTGGAACATAAGGGGTTAAACCCGCGCCGAAAACCAGCGTGGGGTTCCCCCCAAGATCCAAACCAAGCCCTCATCCCAGGCACGCAGTCTGGCCGGACAGGAATGGGGGCGGGGACGAGCGAGCGCCCCCCCTCCTGAGCCGTACCGGACCGCATGCCCTCAACATGGGGGAGTGTGTGCTGTGGGGGAGGGGGGCACTGCCCCCCCACCCCAAAGCACTCTTGTCCCCATGTCGATAGGGACAAGAGCCTCTTCCCGAAAACCCTGGCCGTTGGTCTGAGAGGCCCCTTTAATAAGGTGGCCCCCAGATTCCGGCCCCCCACCCTATGTGAAGGAGTATGGGGGTACATCGTACCCCTACCCATTCACCTGGGGAAAAAAATGTAAAGAAATAAAACACCACACATGAATAAATTAATTTATTAGTCTGCCGGGGGTATTCTGCCGGGGCCCCCCACCACCACATTAGGCCCCGGGCTTCGCCGTCTTTCACCGGGACCCCCTTCACCAGTGAGGCTCCTTGCCTTTGGGGGAGGGTCCCGGGCTTCGACGGTTTCTGCGGGGGGGTGCACTTGCACCCCACCCCCGTCTTCAGCGCCGTAATTCACCGGGACCCCCTTCACCAGTGAGGCTCCTGCCTTTGGGGGAGGGTCCTGGGCTTCGACGGTTTCTGCGGGGGGTGTGCACTGGCACCCCACCCCCGTCTTCAGCGCCGTAATTCACCGGGACCCCCTTCACCAGTGAGGCTCCTGCCTTTGGGGGAGGGTCCTGGGCTTCGACGGTTTCTGCGGGGGGGGTGCACTGGCACCCCACCCCCGTCTTCAGCGCCGTAATTCACCGGGACCCCCTTCACCAGTGAGGCTCCTGCCTTTGGGGGAGGGTCCCGGGCTTCTACGGTGTTTTCCGCCGGGGGCAACACCCGCGGGCTTCTGCGATGCCTTCCGCTTCTGCCTGTCTCCTCCGCGGAGCACAGGGCTTGTCTCCGCTGTCTTCTCTCTTCTCTTCCATTCGATGTTGACACGACGAGGTCCCTGGGCATGATGGGAATGTGATGTCACATGGGTTGAGGTCACATGGTGGCATTACCCTATATAAGTCCATGCCCGCCGCTGACACGGCATGTCAGCGCGGAACCTCGTCGTGTCAACATCCAATGGAAGAGAAGGGAGAGGACAGCGCAGACAAGCCCTGTGCTCCCGGAGGAGACAGGCAGAAGAAGGAAGAGAGAAGAAAGAAGACGGAAGAAAGCCCTGGCTCCGCGGAGGAGCCAGGCAGAAGAGGGAGCAGAGAAGACAGAAGAGAAAAGACCGCGGAGTTGGCGCACCCCCGGCAGAAGACCAGGAAGACCGGAACCCTGGCGGAAGGCACCGGAAAGACCGGGGGATAGGCGCCATCCCCCGGCAGAAGACCCCGAAGTCCGGATGCCCCCCTAATGTAAAAGAGCTTAAATGGGGTGGGGGCATCCGGCGGAAGGCTCCGGAGAGGACCGAGGGATGGCGCCCTCCCCCGGCAGAAATCACCGAAGCCCAGGGTCCCGGCAGAAGATCGGGAGAGAAGAAACCCCCCCTTGTAAGAGAGCTAAAGAAGAAAGGGGGGGCTCCGGAGCAGATTAATAAAATATTTTATTGTGTGGTGTTTTATTTTACTTTACACTTTCCCCCATGTGAATGGGTAGAGGTACGATGTACCCCATACTCATTCACATAGGGTGGGGGGCCGGCATCTGGGGGCCCCCTTATTAAAGGGAGCTCGCAGATTCCGATTAGCCCCGCCCGCATACCCCGACAACCAATGGCAAGGGTTGTCGGGAAGAGGCTATTGTCCCTATCGACATGGGGGCAAGAGTGCTGTGGGGTGAGGGGGCAGTGCCCCCCTCCCCCACAGCACACACTCCCCCATGTTGAGGGCATGCGGTCTGGTACGGCTCAGGAGGGGGGGGGCGCTCGCTCGTCCCCACCCCCATTCCTGTCCGGGCCAGACTGCGTGCTTGGGATGAGGGCTTGGTTTGGATCTGGGGGGGGGACCCCCGCGCCGAATCGGCGCGGGTTTAACCCCTCACGTTCCGGACCAAGCCTAAGAGCCTAATGTAGCCCTGGAGGGGGACCCGCGCCGATTTCAAGTTTGAAATTTGGCGCGGAGTTCCCCTTCATGGCTGAAAACAGCTCGGAGATTCCCGTGCGCCGCGTCACGCAGCGCATTCACGGGTACGCCGCTTGGTATTTACCAAGATTTTCACGGCGTACTGACAAGGCGCACGGGAAGCGCCGAAATTTCTCTCTGCGCATGCCCAGTATGCAAATGAACCTCCCGAGGTTCAGGCGCACTGTGCAAGCGTACGGGGATCTGTTTTCAGAAAACACTTTCCCTTTCAATTCAGCCCGCCAAACACATTCAAACACATGTCACTTCACTTCCCCTGCATCCCCCCACCTCCCCCCTAATAAACTCCCGCCCAAACCCCCGCAATTTACATTTCAATGTGCCGTGCGCCAGGTCTGTACTGGTGCAGAATGCACCCTCTCCTGGGCGCACGGAGCACATTAGTAACTAGGGAAATACACTGCACTAGCAGCGTATTTCTTTAGTAAATGGCAAAACGGCTGCTACTCCTGCTTTTACTCCATGAGTCATGGAGTAAAGGCTTGGTAAATCAGCCCCATGGTGTCAAAGGAATCAGAGTGGTAGGAAAAGTGATGCTCATCTGGGTGCTTCTACCACTATATCGCATACACTTGGGTCCAGTCAACAAATGAGAGATAGGGCCTCACACTCAAGCGGTCCATGGCAGGGTCAAGTACAGCATTAAAGTCTCCAACGTATAGTAGTGGACCAAGGGATGGAGGAGGGACATGTATGTTAACTAGTGTAAAAACTGTAGAGAAAATACAAATATTAATTATAATCTCACATCTGAGTCAGTCTTGACCATCAGAATGTCCTTTGGGAGGAACTTTGCTAGCAGGATAGAGATCCCATGGGAGTAGTTATTGTGTGTGACGTATTACTGTGTAGCCAGCCAGAGACACTTAAGGGACCGCAGTTTTGCATTGGTGAGGTGGGTGAAGACAGATAAAATGGGGTTTATTTTTTTTAAGAAAGGAGAATACCAGGGACCACTTTTGTGGTGAGTTCAGACCCCTGACATTCCAAGAAATCTGTTTTAACGTTTTAGCCATAAAAAAACAATACAAAGTATAACAACACATGAAAGGTCATGAATAAATGCAATACGATATATATTACATTGCTCATAGTAGAAGCTGGGATGAATGTGCAGTATCATCAGAGGAGGAGCACCAATAGGAACATAAAAAACAGCATAAAAAAACATAAGTCCAGTCATTCTCAGCAACTAGAATGTGAGAAGGGCTTAAAGAAAAAAACAACAAAAAAACCCTACCCCCCAACCCTGATCAACCATTCCAAATATAGTGAGTTTTGGTTCCCTAAACAGAAACCCCCACAGCAACAGTTACGAGAGGGAACATAAAAACCAGTGGCCTCACCACCAACTGGTATGGGGGAGGTAGTGGGTCCAGAAAGGCTCCCGGTAAAGGTGTAGGATTCCATCCTGTAGGATATGGGATTCACCTGTAATATAAGGCACAAATGGCAACAGTCAAATAAGGCAGAACAGGAGTTAACGTCAGGGAGAATAAGTAGTAGAACCGTCTAAGGCATCCACCAGTTCTGCAACATGAGCAGTGCATAGCACCAAGTAGGGAAGGATAGGAAAAGTGCATTCCACAGGATATCCACAGTAGTAGGGGATTAGGTGTTGATCAGAGGGATAAGATATCCCGTAAATGCTCAAGTAAGCAGCAGGTAGAATGAGCATAAGGGCAGGGAGAGATAAGGGAAGTTCAGAAAGCAGTATCAATTGCGACGTTGTCTGGGTTGTTTTCCAAAGCGAGCATCCAACTAGACCATGGCTTCCTTTGGAAAGGAGCAGTCCAAGTGAGCTTTACCCTCATGTATGATCCTCAGCTTAGCAGGGAAGAACATTGCATATGGTAGGTCTTCAGTGCAGAGACAGTCTTTCACTGCTGCAAAGGATATGGGCTGACGTTGAACCTCAGCTGAGAAGTCAGGGTATATGGAGATATTGTTACCATTAAACTTGAGCGCCCCTTTTTCTCTAGCAAGACGCAGGATAGCGACTGAGGATCTTTGCAATCAAGGATCTTGGAGGGGCCTCCAAGTGAGGAGCACGTTCAATCACAAAGGCATGAGATAGCACCTCCATCCCAAAACATCCTGCAGCCAGGAATGAAGAAACCGTTCAGGGCAGGAACCCCACAAAACTGAGGTTATTCCTGCGAGAACGATTCTCCACATCATCTAACTTGGCTTTGAGGGTCACCGGCTCATCAGTAGCCATGTGGACAATAGCTAAGGGGTGCACTGTGTCCTCCAGGGAGCTGATATCTTCTCCCCCCATCCTCCCTCACAGGTTTTCCACATCTTGCTTCAGTAGGGAGAAATCAATATGGATGCTTTCCATTTGAACTGTGAGGGAGGCCTTACAGTATTTTATAGCCAGCATGATTTCAGCCAGAGTGGGCTCATCTGAAGATGGGCCTGGCGAATTGCATTCTCCAGAGCATGTAGGGGAATCTAGAGGTGGTCAGCCTGGGTGCGAAAAGCGGTGGGCAGAGAGTCACTCACCCCTTGTGTAGAGAACTGTGCTGAGGTAAGGTAAGGCTGCAGAGTGGCTGTGTGCATGGCCGGGGATTAGCGTGATCTTGCCTGCGTTACTTAGCTAGCTGTTCCGCCATGGACTGGGGTGCAGGTGGCCCGTATTTGTTCACTGGCTTGCTTAGGAAGGATTTGGTGCCTTTTGAGAGAAGTTTTGCCACAGGATGCCTGCAGAATGAGAATATAGAGCTGGAGCCTGGGTCTAAGCAGCCGCTCTCATGGACTCCATGCTATGCCCCCCTCAGGCCAATTTACCTACCAGCATGTCTTTGGAGTGTCAGAGGAAACCAGAGTACCCAGAGTAAACCCACAAAGGCACATGGAGAACATACAAACTCCAGGCAGGTAGTGCCTTGGTTGTGATTCAAACAGACGAACCTAGTACTGATAGGAGGAAGTGCTAACCACTGTGCTAAGCTGTAGTTACTATTTCATGCATATGCAGATATAAGATTACAACATGTATGCAACAAAGAAACATTACAAAAATAAAGCAATTTAAAAAATGTAATGTATTGCTATTTAACCCTTTATTAACCCTAGTTAACCCTAATCAGCCCTAGTTAAAGTGTTACTAAACTCCTTAATAAAAAGCGCTGATCTCTTCTCCCCTCTCTTCCGCTTCATACAGGGAATGGGAGGCACAGAGAAACTAAAAATGTTTTTTTTATCTTAATGCAAACAATGCATTAAGGTAAAAAACTTTTTAGGTTTAGTAACACTTTAAATCCATCCTCCAACTATCCCATTGTTTATTATTTTTCTGCAGATTTTTTTTCACTGTTAATATATACATTATTTGTTTTTTAAATTCATCTTGTTTTTTTTATTTTTTTATTAATTAATCACACGTAAATAAAGAAACACAGCATCAATACAGCTCTATATTCTCACATACAGACATGACACGTGAGGTTATAAAAACATTTAAAAAGGAGGGTCCTGATGCCCTATACTTCTCATATCGCACCATGAATACGTCAGCTCTCTTCGTCTTCTATCGATTACCCTCTTCCTCTTCTTTTCTGGATTTCTCTTCTCCCTACATTGCTCTTCATTCCCCAGATACCAAATTATTAGCAACACATTTATTTAGATCCCTACCACTCCTGATATCTTCACCCCCCCCCCCCCCCACTCCAACTATGTCACCCTGATCACATCCTTTTTATTTGTCTATAAATGTATCACACCAAACTCTCTTAATTGTGTACGTATGTGTTTATTGTAAAAAATAAAAGTATATAAGGGGGGGGGGGGGGCTGGGGGAGGTACAAGCTAGAGTAGTATATTAGTATATACAGTAGTAGTAAACAAGGGAGCATATATTACACTACTAGCTGACAATCAATATCAATATAACCGTTCATTCATCAGTGACATCAGGGAACACTAGTAAAGTGAGATAAAAAAAAAATAATTGTCACATTAAAATTTAATTATCTGAACTGGAAAAAAATCTTTTTTTTTTAATTTGCAGATAACTTTGCTATGCTTTTTACCAAAAACATATTTTAGTGTAATTTTAAAAAGGACAAATGATGGTGTTTTTTTTTCTATTTTTTAAAATGAAAATTAAATAATTGTTGCAGAACAAACATGTCAAAAGAAAGCAAGTTTGTCCCCAAAAACACAATGCAAGTATTACTTTGTTTATAGTAATGACAAAGTTAGCAATGAATACACAGAGCCATAGTGGAAATGTAAAAGTTTCTCTGTTCCATAGGGCTATAAAGGTAGACAGTATACACTGTACAGTATATTTCACCAGTGTCAATTTGTTAACCAGCAGAATGCAATTACATTTGTTGAATTTTATTAATGCTACAGTGTCTTTATTAATTATTTTATAGAAAAGACTGCTCGTCCCCCCACAAGAAACGTGTCATTATCATATATTGGTAAGTCTTTTACTATACTTGTATATTGTAATAATTATATAAATAAAGGTAATTAAAGACAAAAAAATTACTAATGTTTTTTTATTTTGAAACTTTTTTATTTCTTAAAATGAATCCTCAATAACATTACCATCCCAAGGCAGCAGGAATGCTGGCTGGTATACCCATGTAAAGGGACAGTGACTATACCGCCCACTGCTGGTACCAGTCAAACAGTTATACAACAGCCCCTGCTTTATGAATATTTCAGTGGATGATAGGGATGCCTGCTTAGAAAACTGGGATTGCCATTGATGGTCTGAAAATCAGTGATTAAGTTCCTTGAAAGCAATTTTTTACTTACACCAGAGAATGGCTTATGGTTTCTAAACATCAGATATTAGCTTCAGTGGCTGGAAAATGCAGTGCACTAAACTTTGAGGGACATTTATTAAGAAAGTAAGCAACAAAATTAGATCTACAGAAATAAAAAAGATGTATCTCTGCACTGTGGTGTGGCGGCGCAGTAATATTCCAGATTTATAAATAATCTTAAGAAAAAGTGTGTATCGCCAAAAGCAAATGAACATGGATGAGATGAGAATACTGTTATAAATGGACAGCACATTGAAATAAAGTCCAAAAAAGTGGACACTCACCGGAAAAGCTGGCTGCCGTTACAACAGCAAACACGCACTCAAAGAACATCTGCCATCTGTTGTGTGGAAGGATGTTCAGCAACTCGCACCATGCAGATTAGGGATGAGCTTCGAGTTCGAGTCGAACTCATGTTCGACTCGAACATTGCCTGTTCGCCGAATTTCTCTCTGAATTGCAAGAGCCGACAATTCATTAAAGCCGCAAGTCCGGTTTAAAAATACTTTGTTTCCTTTCAGAAATGACACTTTATGCAGGGACAGTTCTATGTACTGGAAACATGCGCTATTTCACATGCTAACTTTACACCCCCCCCTAGGTACGAAATTTAAAGTAATATTTCACTTTTATTGTTTCACTTTTAGCATTATTAAATTCACTGCTCCCGAAAAAAACCTGCAGTTTTTAAAACTTTTTTTTGCATTGATACATGTCCCCTGGGGCAGGACCCAGGTCCCCAAACACTTTTTAGGACAATAACTTGCATATTAGCCTTTAAAATTAGCACTTTAGATTTCAAATGTTCGAGTCCCATAGACTTTAACGGGGTTCTAAAGTTCACACGAACATTTGGTGTGTTCGCAAGTTCTGGTGCGAAACGAACAAGGGGGTGTACGGCTCATCCCTAATCCAGTCTTCATAGTGTAGTATTTATTGGATTTGTATGTTAAACGCCAAAATAAAATGAATCATAAAAACATATGACAATGGGTGCCACCGCCAAGACGGTATCAGACAGTGGTCTGATATCAGCACTTGTTTCTCATCCCCGACCTGTTTTGTCCAATAGGATGTTATCAATGGGTCCTCTGGTGTCTGGCGTCAAACTAGTTTATATAACCTCTCAAAACTGCTCAAATCACGGTGTCTCCTTAAAGAAATTGCAAACAGGAAGTTTACCCTTTGCCATTTTGTCTTGCAAAATGGGCGACGGATCACTTCCTGTTTGCAATTTCTCCAAGGAGACACCGTGATTTTAGAGGTTATATAAACTAGCTTGGGTAAAAGGAAGGAAAAATTTGCGCTAGGTGAATAAAGGAAAATAAATATAAACTAGTGAAAGGTTCTGCTGCTACACACAAAAGCTAGATACAAAGCAAAAAACAAATGTGGTTTAAAAATGTGTAGCGCTGAAAAAAGTCACATGTTGCCAAAATGATTCAAAAATAATTATAACAAAAATCATAAAAACATATGACAATGGATGCCACTGCTGACCCAGTATTAGACAGTGGCCTGACATAAGCACTAGTGTCTCCTCCCCAATGTGTTTCAACCAATAGGACGTTATCAAGGGGTCCTTTAGTGTCAGAGGTCAAGCTAGTTTATATGGATAAAAAATGTGTAGCGCTGAAAAAAGTCACAAAAAATTATTCAAAAATAATTATAACAAAAATAGTGTCCAATAAAGGTGAATGAATTTCATATGGGAAATATTCCCGCGAGAAAGATGTAATCCTGTGTTACTCCAATGTTATTCCAAAATATGTGAAGACATACCACCAGTGAATGTAAGGGGAGGCTTACCAGCTAGCCTGTGACCGCCCTTCTCAGGGGGGTCAATACAGGCTCTGCAGAGATACAGATGATCGTGAATGGTGTCCTGTGGAGACCTCCAGGAATGATTATTTATCTATCCCCCCTGTAGCGATGGTCAGTGCAATCACTCAGGTGCTCCAGTGACAGGTGTTCCAGCACAAGAGAAGCAATGGGGATACAGATTTTGAAAATTTAGTGAAGCCAAATGGTATAGGAAAAAAGAGAGAAGGCTTCCTATGTTGCATACGTTATAAACATTTATTGTAAAATGCACAATAGCAGCTAAAAAACTCTCTATATAAAGTTACAGACCATTTCCTTGCAAGGATGTATAAAAAAGAAGCTCCGTTCGTGTCAGTACACGGGTTGCCGTTTCGCGCATGTGCAGTGCAAAAAAACGTGACGCCCTACGGCCGCTTCGTCATAAATTGACATCATCGGGGGCACGCCCACGCCACTAAGCACGCGCTCTAAATAGACATGAAGCACCAAAGAGAGGCGCTCCTATTGGTGCAGCCAGTGACTGACTTTAGGAGCTAAAAACAAGCTCATGGTGTGTTATGAGCACACCAGGAACTAACGACATAGGCAATGAGAACTCATGAGTGACATCTAGTGGACATTTATAAAAATGCACTGAAATAAACAATTAAAATGTGATCCACATGGGCTGTATTATCAAACCCTGCCACCAAATGGATAATAATAAAATTGCATTCATTAGAAGCTAAAGACCATGATATATAAACAGCCTAATTGCTGAAATACATTTTAAATATTGTTAATCTAAGAATTTATATCCAATGCTGTCAGATATATGATTAAATATATCAAATATATTTTTTAAATATACTTTATAAATGATAACTTTGACAGTATTATGTATATACCAAAAGATCTGGATAATTTAACATTAAAAAAAAACAATCTGCACAGGATTTGAAGTCAGGTATGGAGTCCTTATGCAATAGGAAGGACATTGTCGTGCGCCCAGCCGAAAAAGAAGGGGCCATTGTCATTTTAGACAAGGTTTCCTATTTTGAAGAGATGGCTAGGATTTTATCAGATTCCGCCACCTATTCTATTTTGACATCGGACCCTACTAATCAGTTTAAATGAGAGTTAAAGGATTTGGTTGAGAAAGGCCATGATATGGGCATTCTGAACTCAAAGGAAAAGGAACATCTGGTTCCTCTGGCACCTCGATTGCCAGTTATGTTCATTTTGCCAAAAATACATAAAACCTTGATTAATCCTCCAGGAAGGCCCATCATCAGTGGCATCGATTCGGTTACTTCACGTGTAGGTAAATATATTGACCATTACCTGCAGCCACTGGTGGTGGGAACTCCCTCCTTTCTCAAAGACACCAAGCATGTTATTAACCTACTCAAAGAAATAGAGTGGAAAGCCAATTACATGCTATTAACAGCTGATGCCGCATCGCTCTATACTGCCATTTCTCACCAACTTGGACACGAAGCCGTACGACATTTCCTCTATCGTGACTCTGACATCTCCGTGACGCAATGCAATTACGTGATGGAGCTGTTGGACTTTTCAAAGGAACATAATCATTTTTGGCATAATGGCACACACTATCTTCAAGTGAAAGGTGTGGCCATGGGGGCAACGTTTACCCCCAGTATGGCCAACCTTTTTATGTCTAAATGGGAGGAAGATAGTGTGCTCCACAACAGACCACCTGAATTCATCTTTTGGAAACGATTCATAGATGATGTCTTGTGCATATGGGATGGGGATGCCGATTCGGCTGGCGCATTTGTGTCCCTCTTGAATAATAATGACAGAGGGATTATTTTGAGCCATGAGATGAGCCCTATAAAAATACACTTCCTGGATCTTAATATCTCTATAGAGGATGGCGTGATTGTCACATCCACCTTCTTCAAGCCGACAGACAGGAAAAGATATATACCATTAGATTTGTGTCATCATCCGTCCTGGCTGTCGGCTGTACCCAAGGGCCAACTTTTGCGATTAAAACGCAATTATACTGACCCCAATGAATTCTATAGGGAGGCTCAAATTTTGAGATCCAGATTTATTGACAAAGGATATGATGGCACATCTCTACATTCTACTATTGCGAAAGTGGGCAGTAGAGGTGGTTCTAATCTGCTTAGTGATAGACCACCCGCTTTAGAGAATAGGGAAGATTTTGGTTTAGCCTTTTTGACCACATATTCGAGTCAACATTGGGCCATTAAGAGAATCATCAAGAAACATTGGGCAGTACTGATGAATGACAGAATCCTGGGGCCTCTTTTATCAGCTAACCCCAGGGTTCTATTCAGGGGCGCTCCCAATCTGAGACACTATTTGGCACCAAATGTTCCTGACCCTCCCACTCGTCCAGTTTTCTTCGAAGATTTAAAAGGCTTTTATCCTTGCAGGAAATGTAGGGCCTGTAGGATAAATGCCCTCCAAGATAGAAGATTCACAAGCTTTACTTCGTCTGGGACTGGCAATACATATCCAATTAAGTCTTTCATAACCTGCACGACCAAATGTGTGGTTTATCTTCTCAGGTGCCCATGCGGATTGGAGTATGTCGGGCGCACTATCCAGCAACTCCAAGTTAGACTGGGTGAACATATTACAAACATTAAAGCGGGGGTTCACCCTGTTAAAAAAAAAAAAATGTTTTTTTTTATTAGACCATTACATTCGGCATCGTAGCGCGAGCTACGGTATGCCGGTCTTACATTTTTTATCCCCGTACTCACTGTGCTATGGCTCATTGAAGATTCCGGGGAATGGGCGTTCCTATGGTGAGAGAAGGTGATTGACGGCCGGCCCTGGCACGTCACGCTTCTCCGGAAATAGCCGAAATAGGCTTGGCTATTCACGGCGCCTGCGCATAGCCTGTGCGCACGCGCCGTGAAGAGCCGAGACCTACTCCGGCTGTCTTCGGGGAGCGTGACGTGCCAGAGCCGGCCGTCAATCATCCTCCCTCTCCATAGGCACGCCCATTCCCCGCGGGAGTCGGATTCTACAATGAGCGATAGCACAGTGAGTACACGCTACGATGCCGAATTTAATGGTCTACTGATGTGAAGGAGGGTGAACCACCGCTTTAAGGCAGGATTTGATAAACACAACGTATCCAAATATTGTGATCTTAAGCATAACAGGGACCCTAAGGGTACCACTTTTATGGCCCTAGAAAAATATGTTCCACACCGGCGTGGTGGCAATGGCAAAAGGACCATTTCCAAATCCAAAACCAGCTGGATACATAGGCTCGGCTGCCATGTCCCTGGAGGTTATAATGTGGAGTGGGACATCAACTGTCTTCTATGCATAATTTTTTTTGCGATTTTTTTGTGATTTTGGAACAATACACCCTCTTCCTTTGGTATATTAATAATACTGTAATGCTGCGTACATACGATCGGTTAAACTGATGAGAATGGTCTGATGGACCGTTTTCATTGGTGAAAACCGATCGTGTGTGGGCGGCCATCGGTTATTTAACCATCGGTTAAAAAAAAGTCAACTTGTTTTAAATTTAACCAATGGATTCCTAACCGATGGGAAAAAAACGATCGTTAGTAGGCACAACCATCGGTTAAAAATCCACGCATGCTCAGAATCAAGTCGACGCATGCTTGGAAGCATTGAACTTCATTCTTTTCAGCACGTCGTTGTGTTTTACGTCACCGCGTTCTGACATGATCGTTTTTTAATCGATGGTGTGTAGGCGCGACTGACCATCAGTCAGCTTCATCGGTTAACCGATGAAAACGGTCCATCGGTCCGTTCTCATCGGATGGACTGATCGTGTGTATGCGGCATCAGAGTTATCATTTATAAAATATATTTTATATATTTAATCATATATCTGACAGCATTGGATTTTTAGATTAACAATATTTAAAATGTATTTCAGCAATTAGGCTGTTTATATATCATAGCTTCTAATGAATGCAGTTTTATTATTATCCATTTGGTGGCAGGGTTTGATAATACAGCCCATGTGGATCACATTTTAATTGTTTATTTCAGTGCATTTTTATAAAGGTCCACTAGATGTCACTCGTGAGTTCTCATTGCCTATGTCGTTAGTTCCTGATGTGCTCATAACACACCACGGGCCAGATTCTCGTACCTGCGGCGCAGCGTAACGTAACTCGTTTACGTTACACCGCCGCAAGTTTTCAGTCTAAGTGCCCGATCCACAAAGCACTTACCTGGAAACTTGCGGCGGTGTATCGTAAACAAGTCAGGCGCAAGGCGGCCCAATTCAAATGGGGCGGGTACCATTTAAATTAGGCGCGCTCCCGCGCCGGACGTACTGCGCATGCTCCGGTCGCAAGTTTCCCGACGTGCTTTGCGCGAAATTACAACGCGCCGACGTGTTGAGAATCGCGACGTGCGTAACGTACTTTCGCCAGGAAATTCAAAAGCGACGCGGGAAAGACGGGCATACTTTAACATGGTGGAGTAATTTTACACCATGTTAATAGCAGCCCTATATTTGCAACGGGAATCTAAAACTTGCGACGACGTAACGACGGGAAAAACCTTTGTGGATCGCCATAACTGCTAATTTGCATACCCGACGCTGGTTTACGACGCAAACTCCCCCCAGCGGCGGCCGAAGTATTGCATCCTAGGATCCAACGCTGTAATTCAATTACACCTGTCGGATCTTAGGGCTAGCTATGCGTAACTGATTCTATGGGCCAGATTCACGTAGATCAGCGGATCTATAGATCCGCTTGATCTACGTGATTTAAGATCTGCTCCCGCAAGTTTGAGAGGCAAGTAGCTAATTCACAAACCACTTACCTCCAAACTTGCGGCGGCGGATCCTAAATCCCCCGGCGGAATTTAAATTCCGCGGCTAGGGGGAGTGTACTATTTAAATCAGGCGCGTTCCCGCGCCGATTTAAATGCGCATGCGCCGTCCGGGGAATTTCCAGGCGTGCATTGCTCCCACTGACGTCACTAGGACGTCAGTGGTTTCGACGTGAGCGTGACTTGCGACGCGCGTGTTTGTGAATTGGCGTACGCAAACGACGTTAGAAAATTCAAATTCGACGCGGGAACGCCGGCTATACTTAACATTGGCTGTGCCTGATAAAAGCAGAGGTAAGTATACGACGGGAAAGCCTCTACGGAAACGTCGTAAGAAGACTGCGTCGGGTCCGCGTACGTTCGTGAATTTGCGTATCTCGCTGATTTACATATTATTCAAGGTAAATCAGCGGGAACGCCCCCGGCGCCATTTTTAAATCGAAAATAAGATCCGACAGTGTAACACAGTATAACACTGTCGGATCTTAGCCATATCTATGCGTAACTGATTCTATGAATCAGGCGCATAGATAGGACCAGTGTAAGTCAGAGATACGATGGTGTATCTGTAGATACACCGTCGTATCTCTTTGTGAATCTGGCCCTATGAATCAGTCGCATAGTTAGAACGGCCCTAAAACAGAGATACGACGGTGTATCTTTTGTGAATCTGGCCCCATGAGCTTGTTATTAGCTCCTAAAGTCAGTCACTGGCTGCACAAATAGGAGCGCCTCTCTTTGGTGCTTCATGTCTATTTATAGCGCGTGCTCAGTGGCGTGGGCGTGCCCCCGATGATGTCAATTTATGACGAAACGGCCGTAGGGCGTCCCGTTTTTTTGCACTGCGCATGCACGAAATGGCAACCCGTGTACTGACACGAACGGAGCTTCTTTTTTGTGATGATTGGGGTATCAAAAACTGCGCCCGACTGATAACCCACTACTGCGCCAAATGGAAAGAAGTTAAAGCGCCTAGCTGCTGTTTAAAATAAATAGTATGTGAAATAAAGGAATATATAATGTACATCAAGTGCCAATATAGAACCACAGCGCTGTGAGAATAAATAAATATTCAAATCTAAATATATATACAAGTGTACAATGTGATATCACAATTATAAGTGAATAAACTCATAAATTTGTAAACATGCAAATAAGTGAAAAAAGTTTGTGGTGTTACAAAAAAACGTGAAGTATTTAAGAGGACAGTTCATGTGACTTCAAAATAGTTGATCCACTCTTCCAGGGCTTCCACCACACCTCAGTGTTCAGTGCTCCAATCCCCCCTCACAGTGGACACTCACCACAATATTATGCCTCCCACTCTCGTGTTTGGCTAACGAGCTTGTAGTAAGAGTATCTCCAAGGTGTCACCAATATAAATCCCAGTGTCAAATTCGAGGATATTCCAAAATGATAATGCAAAAAAGAAAAAAGTGCACAATAGTGTAAAAACGTAAGACCAGTTTATTAAAACACTCAAATGAACCTTCAAAAGTTGCACTCACAAAACGAAATCACAAGAACAGCTTTGTGTGATAACAGATCACTGCACACTTCAAACTCCTTAACTGCAGATAACAGTGGTCACGGCGGACCCTCGATTAACTGGATGATCTCACCACAATCCTTGGCACAGCACACCACTTCAAACGATAACTCCTTAACTCGATAGTTCAAACCAGCTAAGAGATGGCTGCAAACAGTCCTAGATGTAACTTGGAACTTTTTTTACACATGGATTAGGCCACGCCCCGACATGTTTCGACTTCCTGTCTTATTCATGGGTATGGCCGAATCCCACATTCCCCTCTTTTTTATATGCTCAGGGTCACTAGCAGCGAATCAAATCAGAGAGTGACGATTAACACACCGCACCTTGCGTGTGTGTATCGCACTATCTGACAGCGAGAACGTCACCCGGTCACGTGTGATACCGCGTCCAATGGGGTGAGAGCATCGCCGTATCTATGGGCGGGAGCTGTGTGTAGCGTCTCACACGTCACTCCAGCAGCGATGAGCGCACCAATCATGCTGCGCTTCTCTTGTGTCCAATCGTCCTGCCGGAGGATGACGAATGAGCATGAGCTATCGTCAGGGTGCCGCGTTGTCCTAACAACGGGGGACGCGGCCAACTGGTCACGTGTACCCCGTAGCCACTAGACAATCTTCGCAGCAATAACCCAGACGGAGATGCAGTGTACATCTGGTACACTGACATGTCACACAACAGTTTACTTTTTTTAAAAAGGAAAACCAAACTAACACATTAGTATTAAAAATTGAAAGTGTGTGGGCATAATACCAATTATCAAATTCTGGGGGAAAAAAATTGATCTTAAATAAGGGGACGGTCTCTCGAGAGTCCCCGTGACCACCAATCCTCAGTTTTTACACACATTTCAATAATAGTCATACATTAAGTAAATAAAATACATTCATTATTTGAAAATTAAAATTAGCACTATAACTTTGATCTGGTCTTACGTTTTTACACTATTGTGCACTTTTTTCTTTTTTTCTTTTTTGCATTATCATTTTGGAATATCCTCGAATTTGACACTGGGATTTATATTGGTGACACCTTGGAGATACTCTTACTACAAGCTCGTTAGCCAAACACGAGAGTGGGAGGCATAATATTGTGGTGAGTGTCCACTGTGAGGGGGGATTGGAGCACTGAACACTGAGGTGTGGTGGAAGCCCTGGAAGAGTGGATCAACTATTTTGAAGTCACATGAACTGTCCTCTTAAATACTTCACGTTTTTTTGTAACACCACAAACTTTTTTCACTTATTTGCATGTTTACAAATTTATGAGTTTATTCACTTATAATTGTGATATCACATTTTACACTTGTATATATATTTAGATTGGAGCTTCTTTTTTAGCTGCTATTGTGCATTTTACAATACATTTTTATAACGTCTGCACTATTGGAAGCCTTCTCTCTTTTTTCCTATACCATTTGGCTTCACTAAATTTTCAAAATCCGGATCACCATTGCTTCTCTTGTGCTGGAACACCTGTCACTGGAGCACCTGAGTGATTGCACTGACCATTGTTACAGAGGAGATAGATAAATAATCATTCCTGGAGGTCTCCACAGGACACCATTCACGATCATCTGTATCTATACAGAGCCTGTATTGACCCCCCTGAAAAGGGCAGTCACAGGCTAGCTGGTAAGCCTCCCCTTACATTCACTGGTGGTGTGTCTTCACATATTTTGGAGTAACACAGGATTACATCTTTCTTTCTCGCGGGAATATTTCCCATATGAACTTCATTCACCTTTATTGGACACTGTTTTTGTTATAATTATTTTTTAATCATTTTGGCAACATGTGACTTTTTTCATCGCTACACATTTTTTATCCACAGTTGTTTTTTGCTTTGTATCTAGCTTCTGTGTTTAGCAGCAGAACCTTTCACTAGTTTATATTTATTTTCCTTTATTCACCTAATTTTTCCTTCCTTTTACCCAAGCTAGTTTATATAACCTCTTAAAACTGCTAAAATCACGGTGTGTCTCCTAGGAGAAATTGCAAACAGGAAGTGATCCGTCGCCCATTTTGCAAGACAAAATGGCCAAGGGATCACTTCCTGTTTGCAATTTCTTTAAGGAGACACCGTGATTTGAGCAGTTTTGAGAGGTTATATAAACTAGTTTGACGTCAGACACCAGAGGACCCATTGATAACATCCTGGACAAAACAGGTCGAGGAGGAGAAACTAGTGCTGATATCAGACCACTGTCTGATACCGTCTTGGCGGTGGCACCCATTGTCATATGTTTTTATGATTAATTTTATTTTAGCTTTTAACATACAAATGCAATAAATACTACACTATGGAGACTTCATCTGGCTTCCGGTGAGCTTTATTTACTACAGCTACATCTGGATGGTGCGAGTTGCTGAACATCCTTCCTCGCAACAGATGGCAGATCTACACTGAGTGCGCATTTGCTGTTGTAACGGCAGCCAGCTTTTCCGTCAATTTCACAGGGGTTCGGTGGATGATTCCGGTACACTGTACTGGATCACCTCTTCACTTTTCAAGTCACCAACAATTTGTGCACATTTTTGTACTGAACTATTGTGTTTTCACCAATAATTTTATATTGCTGATCCTATCATGGGACTGTGCATTTAAATCTATATTTTACACTATATTGTTTTTTTATTGTTGATTTACATTCAAGATTGGACTTGAATATATATATATATATATATATATATATATATATATATATATATATATATATATATATACACATTTTTTTCACCTTAACACTTTAACATTTTTTTTTACTTTTTTTCATTGTGCTGTCCATTTATAACACAATATTCATATTTCATCACTGTTCATTTACTTTTGGCAGTATACACCCTTTCTTAAGATAATTATATCTACATTTATTTTGAAAATTTCTAAATCAGATGAGCCTCCCTCTCATTAAGCAGAGTATATGCAAAAAAAATTAGTGCATTGGTAACCCCTGCAACTTCATTGCTGTGGGACAATTGATACATTTTGCCCATTGTCTATTGAAATATGTGCAATGTTATTGTGACTCTGGTTACATACCAGTGAAATCCAGACTAGCCATACAATACCAGAAATTACATTCAATGAAACCATTTGTCAAAACAAGCAGTTGATCCAGATTTATATAGCATATACAATTTGGCTCTACCCCAATCTGCCACTTTCCTAACTTCTTCCTGAACCTTACTGGTCTTTAAATGTGTTGGGTAACATCACTGACCAATAGTCAAAAGTTTAGGAGGTAGAAGAGGGCACAGGGCCAAATTTAACTTTTCCAGGTAAAGTGAAGCTTTGTATATAAGCTACTTGCTTCTCAGCTTAAGTTGCACATGTTTGCTTTAAATGGAGCTTATAGTGATTTTGAATATATTTGATTTACTATGATATGCACTGAAAAAAGGTTATACTAGAAAGGCCCATTGTTTACTGAGCTAAATAGCTCACACGTATATTTACACATGTAATTAGGTGACTCATCATGTATCTCCCCCTTACCTTCTCTGCTCTGTTCGGATGGGAGTTTCAAGAGTGACTATCAGAAAGCAAACAGCTTCTGCTGTGTTATGGGTGCACTCTGTAATTTGCATACAAATAATTCACATACATAGTAATATATAGTAATATATATAATGGTATATATATTATATAACATAAAATACAAATTTAAAAACAAAGAACAAAACCAAGGACTCCAAACAATTGTTTTTCCTTACGTAGGGAGTGCAACATAGTTATTCCCTGAATGTTAAAAATTCAGTGTTTTGTGATACAGTCCCTGTTATTAATATACAGTATACACTGGAAACTTTCCAATCTACTTGGCTCCTCAGAGGAAGTATTGACTTTAGTTAATGAGTACTCTTCTTTGCACAGTGATTATTATTATAGTATTAATACGTTACCTCTGCTCTCTATATGTAATAGTTTATTTATTTTCACACAGATAATGGAGCAGTTACTACCAAGGATCCAGAAATATCCATCAAAAACACCAATGAGACAGCAAAAGAAGCTGCAGGTAAGTTTTGGGTTAAAAGCTGATACTATTAAGAAATATACTGGGGAATTCATAAAGAGAATGCCTCTGTACAACAAATGTCAGTGCTTGCCCCAAATTCATGTACCTGTTTCCAACAGGTACATGAATTTGGAGCAAGCACTGACATTTTGTGTTGTGAAGGTACACTAAGTCCAGAGTGTGCTTATGGACACCCTTAGTGAGTTTTGTAGCTGGATGGGAGGAACCTCATGGCCATTCAGACACACTAGTTCCCCATCAGGTCAGTGGGCAGATTCCATAGCAAATAGACAGTCTGCTGTTGGCCATGAAATCCACCCACTGCCTGCTGTCAATCACAAGAAAAGAAAGTACCTGATGGAAAATCAGTGTCTCTGAGTGCCAGTCTGTTGACTGTGAAGCTGACAGAGCCCTTGACAGCCAGTGAGAGGTGGGGATGGTAGGGGGTAGCGGGTAGCGGGTAGCAGTGGAAACACACCACCCTGCTGCACAGTGTTCAAAAACAGGCACTCTGCCTGTCTCTGTACACCAACATAGTTGGTCTTAATTACCTCCAGTTTCGTTTTTTTATGAACTGGAGGTAATTCTTGTTGAAGTTGTGATGCTATTATATGCTAACTATCTGAATTTGGCACGGGTTCAAAGCTACCAAAACTGGCGGTAGGACTTTTTTAAATTTGGCACAGGTCTTTTTAAAGAGTTGTACTGCCTGAAACATGTCTCAAATGTTCTATTTAATTTCCCTGCTTAGTTCCTTACTGTCAGGGCCACCATCAGGGGGGTACAGGCAGTACACCTGTAAAGGGCCCGGAGGTCCCCAGGGGCCCAGATGGCAACCCCCCCTTTTTTTGTAAGAGGTCCAAAGGTCCCCAGGGCCCCCGAATGACAACCCCCCTTCTTTTATTTTTTTTATAAAAAAAATATATTTTTTTGTTTTTCTTAAAGGGCCCAGAGGTCCCCAGGGCCCTGAATGGCAACCCCCCCCCCCTTTTTGTTTTTTGTTTTTATAAAAAAAATGTTACATTTTTTTATATTTTTTTTTATTACTTTTTTTATTTTTATTAAAGGGCCCAGAGGTCCCCATGTCCCCGGATGGCTCCCCTATTTTTTTTTATAACTTTTTTTATATATATTTTTTTTATTTCTTTCTTTTTGTAAGGGTCCCAGAGGTCTCCATGGCAACTCCCCCTTTTTTTTCCATCAGCACCCAAAGCCCCCCCGACCTCAATTTGCAGGGGCAGCCCCCCTGCTTCTCACTTCGTGTCACCACCCCGTAACAATTGCTGATCAGATGAAAGCCGGCAACTCAGAGTGCTCTGCATAGCTGAAATGCGTTAGCATCTACTGTATCATTTTTTTTATACATGAGGTCAATAAAGGATTTTCTTTGCAAAAGCACTCTGAGGTTCCGGCTTTCATTTCATCAGTCTCTACTGTACATGTTTTTACTTTTAAGAAGACCTTGCACTCTCACCTTGACCCAAGAACCCATTCCCTTTAGAAGCTTCTACAGTATAGCCAGATGTTTCCAACACACACAAGACATTACACTTACCTCATTCAGCACCATCACCATCGCTATGCTTCTCCCCTAGTTAAAAATATAATTATTTTCCAAAGCTAATAAGTAAAGCTAGTACATAAGAAAATTAGCACACCGAAAAACTATTAGAAAGGAAGACTAGTACAAAGGAAAACTAGTTGTTCAAAGGAACCAGTGGATTTAACTGATCATTTTTTTGCACATCGTTACTTCATGATCTATATAATCAGAATTTGTTTCTCATTTCAGAGACCTATTTCCATTTCGTTCTCATTGCAACAATCCCAGTGCTGACACTCTTTTTGATTTTTATCGGAGTTCTGTGTTGCTGCTTCATAGAAAGAAGGTAAGTTATATTTCAATATTTAATTTGCATGTCAAGGTGTATCTAGGAGGGAGAAGTGTGCAGACAGTTCAGAGAACTCCAGAGAAAATATAATGTATTAAAAATGTGCCAGCAAACAAAAGAGCATAAAAACATATACCGGTACCTATAAGTCTGCTAATACTCACTAAAAATGTTCTTATTCATTACAGCAACTCAGTATACATATGTGGGGGTTATATAAGAAAGAGGGGGAAAGGGACCTACACATGACCTCACAGAAAATTAAATATACTCAGGGTATAGAATATAAAATATATAGTGTATGTATGGGCCATGCATGTTTGCTGTTGTCGGAGGGAAGTGCCCCCCCTTATTTACTCAAAAAATTAGGTATATATTTTTATGGGATCAATTGAATCAATAACTTTTGCACAGGATTTACTGTTTAAAAATGATTTGCATTTTATGCTTATATTCTTATATGAGTGCCACCATTGGTTGATGAATCTTCCATGGTTTTCATACTCAGTATTTATTCTAGTATTCTATATATATTAATATTATTATTTTGTTTTGTGTCACAATCTTACATGTTCGTTTAATTGCTTATATCACTGGTATATTTCTGGTGATTCATATTCATACAGTGCCTTGCGAAATATTCGGCCCCCTTGAACTTTGCAACCTTTTGCCACATTTCAGGCTTCAAACATAAAGATATAAAACTGTAATTTTTTTTTGAAGAATCAACAAGTGGGACACAATCATGAAGTGGAACGAAATTTATTGGATATTTCAAACTTTTTTAACAAATAAAAAACAGAAAAATTGGGCGTGCAAAATTATTCAGCCCCTTTACTTTCAGTGCAGCAAACTCTCTCCAGAAGTTCAGTGATGATCTCTGAATGATCCAATGTTGACCTAAATGACTAATGATGATAAATAGAATCCACCTGTGTGTAATCAAGTCTCCGTTTAAATGCACCTCCACTGTGATAGTCTCAGAGGTCCGTTTAAAGCGCAGAGAGCATCATGAAGAACAAGGAACACACCAGGCAGGTCCGAGATACTGTTGTGGAGAAGTTTAAAGCTGGATTTGGAGCACTGTGCAAGCGATAATATTGAAATGGAAGGAGTATCAGACCACTGCAAATCTACGAAGACCTGGCCGTCCCTCTAAACTTTCAGCTCATACAAGGAGAAGACTGATCAGAGATGCAGCCAAGAGGCCCATGATCACTCTGGATGAACTGCAGAGATCTACAGCTGAGGTGGGAGACTCTGTCCATAGGACAACAATCAGTCATATACTGCACACATCTGGCCTTTATGGAAGAGTGGCAAGAAGAAAGTAATTTCTTAAAGATATCCATAAAAAGTGTTGTTTAAAGTTTGCCACAAGCCACCTGGGAAACACACCAAACATGTGGAAGAAGGTGCTCTGGTCAGATGAAACCAAAATCGAACTTTTTGGCAACAATGCAAAATGTTATGTTTGGCGTAAAAGCAACACAGCTCATCACCCTGAACACACCATCCCCACTGTCAAACATGGTGGTGGCAGCATCATGGTTTGGGCCTGCTTTTCTTCAGCAGGGACAGGGAAGATGGTTAAAATTGATGGGAAGCTGGATGGAGCCAAATACAGGACCATTTTGGAAGAAAACCTGATGGAGTCTGCAAAAGACCTGAGACTGGGACGGAGATTTGTCTTCCAACAAGACAATGATCCAAAACATAAAGCAAAATCTACAATGGAATGGTTCACAAATAAACATATCCAGATGTTAGAATGGCCAAGTCAAAGTCCAGACCTGAATCCAATCGAGAATCTGTGGAAAGAACTGAAAACTGCTGTTCACAAACGCTCTCCATCCAACCTCACTGAGCTCGAGCTGTTTTGCAATGAGGAATGGGCAAAAATTTCAGTCTCTCGATGTGCAAAACTGATAGAGACATACCCCAAGCGACTTATAGCTGTAATCGCAGCAAAAGGTGGCGCTACAAAGTATTAACTTAAGGGGGCTGAATAATTTTGCACGCCCAATTTTTCAGTTTTTTATTTGTTAAAAAAGTTTGAAATATCCAATAAATTTCGTTCCACTTCATGATTGTGTCCCACTTGTTGTTGATTCTTCAAAATTTTTTTACAGTTTTATATCTTTATGTTTGAAGCCTGAAATGTGGCAAAAGGTCGCAAAGTTCAAGGGGGCCGAATACTTTCGCAAGGCACTGTATATACATTTTTTCGTTATGTCATAGATCTTAGTTTCAATTATGTTTTAACAGAGAATATGAATACCAATGCGCTACCAAGTGTAAACAGAATATAATAATAACTTAATTAAAAAAATATAGCAATAGACGCAGCTGCCAATCCCTGTAGTGTCAGCACATACAAAAACATACATATTATATATATATATATATATATATATATATATATATATATATATATATATATATATATATATATATATATATATATATATATATATATATATATACAAAAGGTTGGAACGGCACTAAATCTAGTCACATAAAGTGAAGAAATTAATAAAATTAAAACAGTGCTAACAATATCTCAAATTAATATAAATTCCTCTCCGTTGTGAAAATACTGTAGATATACAAATGTGCAGTAAAGACGCATGCAATGTGCAAAATATCAAATGTGCAGAAAAAAATAATAAAAATAATCAATTGTGGTGAATCCACGTCCAGTGTAAATGATGATGGTATGGCAAAAAAAGGTATATACAGTAAAACTTTGGTTTGCGAGCATAATTCGTTCCAGAAACATGCTGGTAATTCAAAGCACGTGTATATCAAAGCATTTTTTTACAGGGTATAAAAGAGAAGAGAAGCACCTCTAAGTGTAGCAATAAGTTGTACCTTCATTAAATGTAACTATATTGCTACACTTAGATGCTCCTCTCTTCTTTTTTATACTCAGTTGTTACATGACGCTACTCTTATATCAAGACATCGCTTGTATATCAAGGCAAAATGTATTAAAACATTTTGCTTGTCTTGCAAAAACGCTCTCAAACCAAGTTACTCTCAAACCAAGGTTTTACTGTATCAGTAAATACTGTGATCCCATGAAATCAAATAGTGATTCAAAAGAGGTGCTTAACCCCAACACCGACAATCCACCACTGTGTGCAATGGCCGCTCACATTATAATGAATAATAATGCGCTCTCAAAGAATCATTAACTGGTGAAGATCATCTCGTGGTAGATGAAACTCAGCTCGCACATGAAATGGAAATAAGGATCTCCATAGTGTAATAAGATAATACAACTTTATTAAAACAACATAGTAACTTGCATCTAAAATCACAGATAAACATGTAGAACAGTGTGACCAAGGGCACACGCAAGGATTTATCGTGGAATAATTCTAAACTTCCAGTCTCGGCCAAAGACCGGAAGTGACATCGCCCGGCTTCTCACGACGCGTTGCATCACTGTTGACTTTATCATTGTTTTAATAAAGTTTTATTAACTTATTACACTATGGAGATCCTTATTTCCATTTCATGTGCATGCTGAGTTCCATCTACCATGAGATGATCTTCACCAGTTGATTCTTTGAGAGCGCATTAATATTCATTATAAGGTGAACGGCCACTGCACACAGTGGTGAATTGTTGGTGTTGGGATTGAGCACCTCTTTTGAATTACTATTTGATTTCACAGGATCACAGGATTTATTGGTATAGACTTTTTTTGCCATACCATTATCATTTACACTTGACTCGGATTTATCCCAATTAATAATTTTTATTTTCTTGTTCATTTTTTTCTGGACTTTTTGGCATATGACACTTTGAATTTTGCATATTGCATGTGTCTTTACTGCACATTTCTATTTATACAGTATTTTTAGAACTAAGAAGTACCGTATTTATATTAATTTGAGATATTGTTAACACTGTTTTATATTTATTAATTTCTTCACTTTATGTGACTAGATTTAGCGCCGTTACAACCTTTGTATATATTTTATTTAGACTGTTTTTTCTTCCCTTTGTGATTTGGATCTTCTATTTTTTCCCCATTTTTTTTCTTTATGAAGTGGGATTATCTTGACATTTTTACTATATGCCATTTGGGTGTTTGTATCTATGCATTACTAATGGGATCAAATGGTCACTTCTAATTAGATGGTTTTAAACAAACAGCTAAGGCAAGGGGGAGATTTATTGACTCCGCTCTACACCTGTGGAAGGGATTATTTAAAGAGTGTCAGCATAGCATCCCTGGGTTATGAATAAGCCCAGCATACTTGTGTGAAATGCCTCTGTACCTGCTACTGTCCTGTGAGATTTATGTTGGTTTCCTGTTGGGACGTTGCAATAAATGGACTTTCATTGTCATGGTGTGCAGCCACTTCTTTAGATATATGTACTCTACAGAAGCGAGCCGGGGCTAGCACCTATATGTGGAGTCCAGTCAACTTGATGTTCTTAACTGGAGCAGCACATCTCTCACTTTACTGCCCTTAACTTACACAGACTTGAGGCTTGAGACTAATTACAGGCTACGGGCCAGATTCACGCATATTTGCGTAAATCTGCGGTGGCCTAAGGTATCACATTTACGTTACACCGCCGCAAGTTTTACGGGTAAGTGCTTGATTCACAAAGCACTTGCCTGTAAAGTTGCAGCGGCGTATCGCAAATCCGCCCGGCGCAAGCCCGCCTAATTCAAATGATCCGGGTAGGGAGCGTGGATCATTTAAATTAGGCGCGTTCCCGCGCCGATCTTACTGCGCATGTGCCGTCCCTAAAATTTCCCGACGTGCATTGCGCTAAATGACGTCGCAAGGACGTCATTGGTTTCAACGTTAACGTAAATGGCGTCCAGCGCCATTCACGGACGACTTACGCAAACGACGTTAAATTTCAAATTTCGACGCGGGAACGACGGCCATACTTAACATTGGCTACGCCACCTAGGGGGCAGCTTTATCTTTACGCCGCATATCTCTTACGGAAACGGCGTAAATTTACTGCGACGGGCAAGCGTACGTTCGTGAATCAGCGTAACTAGTCATTTGCATATTCTACGCCGACCGCAATGGAATCGCCACCTAGTGGCCGGCCTAGAATTGCAGCCTAAGATCCGACGGTGTAAGTCACTTAGGGAGATCTATGCGTAACCTGATTCTATGAATCAGGCGCATAGATACGACCGGCCAGACTCAGAGATACGACGGCATATCAGGAGATACGCCGTTGTATCTCCTTTATGAATCCGGCCCTACATTTCTAAATGAATGGTTTGGAATTACCATTACATGACAGAAGCTGATTTTGACCTAAAATATTTAAATGAGGAAAGGGTAGAAAGAGTAGCTTTTACAGTATGAGAGGTTCAGCACACATATGATATGCCCTATTTTGGAGTGTCAAGCAGTGTGTAGCTCTGCTATATCAGCCTTTGATCACCACAGTTCTGTAATTCAGGTATGCTGACATATTTGAAATGTAAATACGCCGTAGCTGTCTGTGTGTTGGCAGTCACATTCTGCACTCAAAGTTAGTGTTTATGTGGTTGATCAAGTTACAGCTGTATGAATGTCACAACAGATAAATCATAAAATATTATGTTTTTCATGGTTAACACTTCAGTTTAGCTTCCTATAAATCATGTACTTATTCACTAAGGCAAAGAACAATACTCAAAAGCAACCAGAAATCCTATGTCCAATAATCTGACTTCAGTTAAATGAATTCCAATTGCTTGTCATGGGTGAATGTATATTGCACATTGTTTCTGATTGTGTCAGTTTACTGTATAAGGCACAATAAGAAAATCTGTTTATTGCCTATATCAGTCCAAGGAAGGAAAAAGCACCCATAAGGCACTGGAATTTTAATCTTAGCTCATGTAAAGTACAGAAAGTTGTCTCAGGTTAGGCTGCTCACAACAGCAAGGACTACCCCCCCCCCAGTGAGTACCCATCAGATAACCAGAAATAAAAAATGTACCAGATGAAGGAGCGCCAGATCAAATGTTAGAAGAGTCTGAATTGATCCATTGGTTTGCACTAAAGGTTGTCAACATGTTTCAGGAGGCAGAAAACATTTCCCCTTCATCATGGCTTCAGTTAAAGTCATAGGCTCAGATCCACAAAGAAATTCTACGATGCCCCGTTGTATCTTTGTTTTGTATCCACAAAACAAGATACAACTGAATGGGGGCTAGATCCGACTGACGTACGTCTTAGTACGCCGTCAGATCTAAGGTGCATATTTACGCTGGCCGCTAGGTGGAGCTTCCGTTGATTTCCGCGTTGAGTATGCAAATTAGCTAGATACGCCAATCCACAAACGTACGTCCGCCAGGCGCATTATTTTAAGTCGTTTACGTAAGGCTTTTTTCGGAGTAACGTTACCCCTGCTCTATGAGGCGTACGCAATGTTAAGTATGGACGTCGGGCCAGCGCCGAATTTTCCGTCGTGTACGTCGTTTGCGTAAAACGTTCGCGAATAGGGCTTTGCGTAAATTACATTCACGTCGAAAGCATTGACTATTTGCGACGTGATTTCGAGCATGCGCACTGGGATACCCCCACGGACGGCGCATGCGCCGTTAAAAAAAAAACGTGGGGTCAAGTAGAATTAACATAAAACACACCCACATCTTTGTCATTTGAATTCCGCGCCCTTACGCCGACACAGTTACGCTACGCCACCGTAACTTACGGCGCAAATTCTTTGTGGATACGGAAAATACGCTGGAAGTTACGGCGGTGTAGTGTATCTGAGATACGCTACGCCGGCCTTAGATATGCGCCGAGGTACGTGGATCTGGCCCATAAATGTGAATGAATTCAAAATAGGGCTTTCCTGTGCAAATCTATATAAGGGAGTTTATTGCTGGATAAGGAGAGTTACCAGCAAGCAGCATCTGCATGAACAGCAGTACAGAACTATTCACGTTTCTGACGTAAAGTGAAGCCCTAAAGAAGGGATAGTATTTTGATTTTCATTGGCTATCATTTAGTGCAAACCAAGAAATTATTTTTGGCTCTTCTTTTGTTTAGTTGGGCACTCCTTCTGTTGGTACATATTTTTTTACTAGATGTTCGTGTTCATGTCATAAGGGCACCAAAGGTAGGCTTTTTTCATCTTTTCTGGGTATTGACTGCTCTAGCATCTAGAGCACCATTAACCTGCCTGGCGGTATCCCCGAGCGTGACTCGGGGTGGTTTTTTCATGCTGCGATCGGTATCCCCGAGTCACGCTCGGGGTAGCGGTGCAGAGTGTGCAGCGGCGCGACTTACCTTTCGCAGCATCCACAGACAAGTTACTCACCTTGTCCCTGGATCCTGCGATGCATCCCCGCTGTGTGATCGAGCTGTCTCCTCGCTCAATTCACAGTCTCCCCGTGTGCCGCCGATCTCCGCTCCCTGCGACGTTATGACGCACGGGGGCGGAGAACGGCGCCAAATTCAAAAAAGTAAGCAAACACATTACATACAGTATACTGTAATCTTATAGATTACAGTACTGTATGTAAAAAATACACCCCCCCTTGTCCCTAGTGGTCTGCCCAGTGTCCTGCATGTCATTTTATATAATAAAAACGGTTCTTTCTGCCTGCAAACTGTAGCTTGTCCAAAAGTGTCCCTTTATGTCAAAAATGTTTTTTAGATCAGCTAGAAAACAGCGATAATAAATTATAATCACTTGCAGAATTGTGCGATAGCGATTTGTGGGGAAATTCGTCATAAAAAATAAAAGTAATGACAGCGACAATTCTGCAACTGAGCAAATGTCAGTGTTTTTGAGTTGATTACATTATTGAATAATTTTTATTATAATTAGATTATTATTTGTTATAATTATTTATAATTATTTATTATATTATAATTTATAATTTTGTTTTTAAAAAAAAATCATACCCGGGATGCCTACAAGACTCCTGTTTGGTCAGATTTAAGTGAGTTATTCCTAAAAATTACAGACCTACAATATAAAATGCCAAATTTCCTTGCAAAATAATTGTACCGCTTTTGGTATGTAATTCCAGACAGAATCATACCACCAGGGAGGTTAAAGGAAGCCATCAGAAGTGTCATTTGTGTTCCCTAGAGCAAAGTCATTCTCAGGGCTTTTAGCAGGAGATTGGGTGGCAGGGAATTACAGGAAAGGGGACTACAGTCTGATTATGGTGCCTTCTGTAAAACAGACCTGCTACTTTATCTACATGTTGTATAATAATCTGATAATCACATCACATACTACACTAACACAGCATTCTGATTATTCTTAAAGAAAACAGCAAAGAAGTGAAACAGTTGTTAAAGAGCCCAGCTTTTGGATGTCCACACACAGAAGGAACAGCCCTAACCTGGAGATCTACAACGTCATAAAGAAGCAGATGGATGCAGACTTAGCAGGAACAAGGCCAGATATCAGCAATACTTCTTTTCGGGTGCCATCTGGGGAGATCTCGCCTATAGACAATCTCTCTGGTGAATATGATAATATGGCAGGAAACCATTCAGAGAGTGGCTTTGTAACACTAGCCAGCACAGAAAGTGGCTTTGTCACCAATGAACTGTATGAGCTGTGTAACGACAGGTATGGGAGAAGCACAGAATCTGGATGGGTTGAAAATGAAATCTATGGATATTAGATGAGAAACAATGGACTAAATACATCACAAATGCAGACAATGTTCCAACAATAATCAGAGGAAAATGACTAGGATTCTGCAATTTTTTATGAAACGAAATGCATCATGGAATTCTACATCTGAAAATAGAACTGTTGTTTATTTTCTGCAACGGATTTGCATTAAATTTGAACAATTTCCAAGTCAACAAATTTGCTGTCTGTTAAAATGTCATGCATGGGCAAACACTCTTACTTTAATTTTACTAAAATAATTAATTGTGGAAGTTTCAACTGCATATTTCCATTTTACCACTAGATGTCACTACTTACAAAGAAACAAGGAAAGATTTGCAAGTGCAGTCTTCAAAACCGCTAACTGCACAATTAATTGTACATTTATCTTGTACTGGGTTAAGCCAATGGAACAAAGCTACCTCAAATGAAAACTCCAGTCTAGCAAAACATTCTCCGTGAAGCATTATTTTAGTTTATTTTGATAATATTGGATGGTTGCATATACTATACACATCTTCAAAAAGCATTGTTCTGATGTAAAAATAAAATATGGTTCTTGATTAAATGCAAATGTGCACATTTCACAGTTTGCAAAAGTCCAATCACCAAAACATGTTAAGTGAAGATACCCTTGAACAGTGTTTCCCAGACTCTATCTTTCCCAGACTATCAAGTCAAATCTTGATAAATAACATTGACCTTCTGTAAGCCTATTGTATAAAAGGGTTCTTGCCTAACACAGATAATGAACTACACTTTTTTGCTCCCTTTTTGTCTGTTAATTATGAAGTGCTACCCCTGAAGGAGCTGCTGGAAATTTCCCAGGTTCTTCTCCCAGTAGATTGCCCCACAGCCAGGCACACAATCACAGTCACTCTTTGCCTCAAAAAAACAGGTGTGGTCTTGGTGTGGTCTTTTTTTTTGTGGTCTAGGTGTGGTCTTTTTTTTTTGTTTTGTTTTTATTTTTGGAGTGACTGGGATAGGGTTGAGAAAACTATGTACATGTTGAGGACAGTAAACCCCTTACTGAAAAGCTGAAGCCGAAGTCCTTGCATATAGCAAATCATGGACTTGCCTTGTGGTATAAGCAGTAAGAAACTGGCATCTTTCTTTAGAGTGCCACAAGCAGGGCCAGCCTTATGTGTTCAGGCGCCCTGTGCGAGCTAATCCCGTGGTGCCCCCCCCCCCCCCCCAGACCGCTACACACTGACCGCTACATAATATACTACCCACAGACCACTACACAATACACACAGACCACTACACCATATTCTACCCACAGACCACTACACAATAAACTACCCACAGACCACTACACACTGACCGCTACACAATACACGCTGACCGCTACACAATACACACTGACCGCTACACAATACTCACTGACCGCTACACAATACAGTACCCACAGACCACTACACAATAAACAACCCACAGACCACTACACAGTACACACACTGACTGCTACACAATACACACACTGACTTCTACACAATACACACACTGACTGCTACACAATACACACACACTGACCGCTACACAATACACTACCCACAGACCACTACACAATACACTACCCACAGACCACTACACAATACACACAGACCACTACACAATACACACTGACACTACAGCATTGGTGCATTTTACTATAGAGGCATTGGTGGACTACAAGCTCCAGCATTTTACTTTAGGAGGCATCGGTGGACCACAAGGCCCAGTATTTTACTATAGGGGCATTGGTGGACTACAAGGCCCAGCATTTTACTATAGGAGACATTGATAGACTACAAGGCCCAGCATTTTAGTCCCACCAATGCCTCCTATAGTAAAATGCTGGGCCTTGTAGTCCACCAATGCCTCCTATAGTTAAATGCTGGGCCTTGTAGTCCACCAATGCCTCCTATAGTAAATTGCTGGGCCTTGTAGTCCACCAATGCCTCGTATAGTAAAATGCTGGGCCTTGTAGTCCACCAATGCCTCCTATAGTAAAAGCCCCAGCATGAGGCTGCTCCCTCCCTCTCCCCAGACCAATACCTACTCCCCCGGACCAGCAGCAAAAACTCACAAGGGAGACGAGCCTCTCACCTTTTTTTTCTTTCTACTGCCGACGCCTGTCACACTGCACGCCCAGATCGCCCCGACGGGGACATGTTCATGGATCCATTCCGTCGGAGAGCCTTGAAGTGCACAGTCATGTACAACTGCTGTGGCACAAACATGGAGCGAAGACGATGAAAAGTGTACAAAATAACTAACGTCATATGAATTTTCTATGACTTTAACTGAGCAAGGCGATTCAAGGGGAGCAGCTTCAATAATGTTCTTTTTTTTTTCTAGATTAGGGAACAGCGAGTAGTTGGAAGAACAGGATGAGGTAAGTAGCTAGGTCGAGGAAACTGTTCCAACCCACATTTATGGATGGAAGCCATGGCAGGTGCTGTTGTTTAGCTTAGAATACAATCTTGGTGAAGCAACATCCCCTTTATCATCTTTCCCTAGTGTGTAGCCTATTATACATTATTTTACATTTTTCCATGCATGAAAGCATTACATTCTATGGTAATGCTTTGGTCCCTCTCAAAATAATGGATCACCACACTCCCTCTGCACCCTAGTGAGCTTTTGTTACTACCTTTCCAGCTGAAGCAATACATTTCTCTTTATTTGTAGTGGGTGATATTTTACAGCGTCACACCAAACAAACCGATTTTTTTTTCTTTTTTTTTCGGCATTATACTAAATATTTTCACTTAGCACTTTATTCACCCATATTTCATTAAATACATTTTATTCAATTTGTGTCACGTTAATCTACCCTAAATACTTTTTAATTTATCGTTTCATTTAATCACCTACACAGAGCAAATATTTTTTCTGTGTTACATATATATTCAGTTTAAACCTATAATAATAACAGGGATGGACTGGCCATTGGGACTACAGGGAGTTTCCCGGTGGGCCGATGGCTCAGTGGGCCGGCTTCAGTGACAGTGGACCGCCGCCCCCCTCCGCTCCTCTGTCTTTCCCTTCCCGCAGCGCTCGCCTCCTCTCCCTCCCCGCAGCGCTCACCTGGGGGGGAACAAAGAAGTAGGGGGAGGACCAGAGGAGCAGGGTGGACGACAGAGGAGCATGAGGGAGGGGGACAGACAGCTGACTCAACAGCTATGGCCTGGCAGTTTCTCACTTCTGCCTAATCTTGTCCCATAAGGGGGGGCACCAAACTTATTCTTTGCCCCGGGTGAAATAATGTCTAGCTTCCCCACTGGTATTGCCTATAAGAGTACCAGCCATTCTACTCTAATAAACTAAAACGGCTAGTGGCTAGTGAAGGGGAGAGGGGGCTTGGGTGGCTGGGGGGGGGTGCGGGAGTTGTCCGGCCGCCGTGGGAGAGACCTGTCAAAGTGGGCCAGTCTGGATGAAGTCCAGGGCCAAATTTTTGACCCAGTCCAACCCTGAATAATAACATAAATAAACTAATAATATAGTGGTATGGGAAAACTAGCATAATAATAATAAATAATAATAAAAACGAATTTTAATCCTTCATCGGAAGGATTGTGATCTCACACTCAGGTGCACCAAGCACAAAATAAACATAAGGTAAGTATTTCTTCTAACCTTCTTACCTACTGTTGCATTATTATACATCACATGGTAATTTATAAAGGGGAAGGGGGCCCTGATGTAATGACCAGGCAATTCTTTCCAGTGGAAAGTCCTCTTTAAGGCGTTCATTATTAGCTGATATTAGATCATAATACACCTAAAGGTGATTACATTCGAATTTCACTGCTTTATTGGATTCTTTTTGCCTTTATCTATACAGTATACTGTAGAAGCTTTTTTGACTTTCCCATAGTTTACTGTTATTGTGATCTTTGATTTTGATCATGTATAAACAGCAGAAAAGAGAAATTTTCCCTTCTGAGTTCATACCTTTTTATACCACTCTTGACCAGGAGTAATCATCATTTTCAGTGTGTAAAATAAAAAAAAGGTCACTGCGCAACAATGAAGCCTCGTACACACGACCGAGGAACTCGACGGGCGAAACGCATCGTTTTCCTCGTCGAGTTCCTTGTTAGGCTGTCGAGGAACTCGACAAGCCAATTTTCTCCATTCCCGTCAAGGAAATAGAGAACATGCTCTCTTTTTGGCTCGTCGAGTTTCTCGACAGTTTCCTCGACGAAAATGTACACACCACCAGTTTCCTCGGCAAAAAAATATCTCCCAGCAAGTTTCTTGCTGTTTTTTGCCGAGAAACTCGGTCGTGTGTACGAGGTCTTACATTAATGCTTTGTAAAAAAAACAGTTAACACACAAATTGTGAATTACACAGAAAAGCAATTACCGGAAGATATCAATAAACATATGTGCAAAACTTCTATTACCTTGGTGTAATGATACACCCTCCATACAAGAACATACAATGATTGCAAAAGTGCATAAATAAAAAAAACAAAAAAAAAGTGATGTGTGAGACAATCCAACAAATATAATGGGCATTAGTGCAAGTCCATTTGAAATCCACAAGTGTATCTTTGTGACAATCCAAACTTCAGTGATTCCTCCGTATCAAGACTTTGAAAATAGATGTCCCCAATGATGTTGTGAGGATATGAGTAAGACAGGGACTGAAGTCATCACATACACAAAAGTTTACTAATTGGGGCTGTATTTGTATAGTGCTTTTATCGAGGATACATGGGTGTGCGTATTATTTGATTTAATAACATTTTTAACCACCGGATTTGGAGTATTTGGCTTGTCTTTATTAATCTATATGTGGAAGACCATATATGAGAATAATGGAATTTCATAGCCATACTGACATCAAGGCATTGCTATGAATTATGTGTATTTTGACTACTCATTACTTTGGAGGTCATCTTACTTGGTAAGCTTTTATGTATGACACCAGGGTGATGTAGAGTTTATGTGAAGGAGCATGTCCAGTGCAATCACCATGGCAGGAACCACTAACACAGCTCCCTATTCCAGCTTGCAGTAACCAGCATATAACAGCCCTGTACAATGTTATGATTTCACAAGCTAAGTCTCACCTTATGCGTTACGTCCACAGGGCAGGACTTTTTCTATAGACTGTATGTGTGTTGGGGGGGGGGGTGTAGTTTAGCCCAGAGCTGCATTTGTGGCTGCATTGTCTCGCCACAATTTTGCTGATGTCACCACTGAAATTGCATTTTTGGATCCAGAGAAGACCCTGCCACCAAAGCACAAATAGGAATTAGAATTCCAAGGAAAGACCCTGCCATCTGTACACAGAAGAAGAGAGAAGATTGGGCAGGGACATCATTTGACCATGGATTTATCAAAAATAAAATGGGTATTCAGGTATGTTTTTTTTAATAGCAGCTGTTAATTAGAGGGGTGAGGGGAGGGAAGTTGGAACTGGCAGCAGGCTGGAGTGGAGCTTCAACTGTCTTTTGGACATTAAACCATTTCACCTGAATAGATACTTAAGCATGTTATTTTTTTAGAACACTTCCACTGTTCAATCATTTTACATAAACATGTGTGCAAAGTATTCCCCATTGGTTTTCCCCAGTTTTTTGTTTATATCGATTTGTCAACAGGCCTCCATTTCTCCCAAATCCTTTTGAAGTTACCCTTCAAAGTGACCCTGGGGGCAGCAAAAGTCCCAACATTTGTACATGATTCTTTTTACAGAATTGTTCCAGTAAATGTTTACAGGGAGAACAGTTGTAACCACAGTGGGTCCTAGCGAATATAGAGCTTGGTCTTCATGTAGACCACACAGATTATGACCTAGGACACAAGGCAACACCTTGTTACTACACATTGATCGGTCATTATTCTTGCCTCCCTACTAGCCTGCCCATGCTCATTTTATCATTTATTAGGGGGCTTCATTCAATCATCTGCCCCTCATCCTGACCCAAACATTACCTTATACACACATAGCACAGCCTAGGGATAGGGTTAGAGTGAGTTACAAAATGGCCATGGCTTGTGAAAGTTGAGCCTGCACAGAAGTCAGGATCGGAGATGAAAACAGGTTATTTGGGTGGCTGCCATTTTAGTTCATGGTAATTCTTTAGTGGTCAGGATGTCAGAAAACACCATACTTCCTCCAAGATACATAGCTTTGTAGGGAAAGTATTGGCATTACTTCTTTCCACGCAAAGTAGAATAGAAATGCTTTTTGTAGGGTGAAGTTGATAGTTTGTGCATGCTATAGGAGAGGAGAGCGCCACCTCCTTTGCACGTTACCTCCTAAGCAACTGGATCCTTCAGAGAGCAAGTTAGTGAGTTTGCAGAGCTCAAAGAGCACTTTACAGGGTAATAACACAAGGTTTTCAAGAATTTTCTGGATTTATTATAATTGTGTTTGATTCCATCAAACTTTGTTTTCACTCTGTGTGTACCCAACATCAGAGGAGGCTTTTTTAATATGAAAACACCAGTAAGCACCAGTTTACATGCGTGTGTGTCTTACTTAGACATTCCTCAAAAATCACATGGGGACATATGTCTGTAATAGCATTTTGGCATCCTGTTTGTATTGGGCATTATTTCTATTTTATTGTAACAAATCACAAAAATGTGTAATTGATTAATATTTGACCCAGTCTAAAACTTTTGTGAACAATAGATAACACCATATGAAAATTTTAATGTGGTTTTTAAACCTTTGCTTCACTCCTTTTAATTTGCAGCAAAGACACAAGACATATCTACTTTTGACAGTAATCACTTGCTGGCAGGGATGAATTTTAGCAGAGCCATCATAAGCCGTGACCTAGGGCAGCAAATCTATCAGGGGAGGCACACAGCTAACAGCACATCATGTTGCTGCTTGTTATTATCACATTCCCAGGTATAACAAAGGTTCCTGAGTATCATGCTGCTTGCCAGTCTTGCAGGGTCGTCATTGTCAGTGCAACAATTTTTGATATTTTAGTGGAAGAGTGTATTGTCTATTTACAATTCATAAGGATTAGGGGCTTTATCTTAAATATGCTAGGAATAAGGAGTTCTAAACGATATAGGCTTTCTTCCTCATATGATTAAACTCAAGGGACATGTAGCCTTTTCAATATATCTAACATTACATCTGTAGTGTAGGTAAATTTGTTTTTGTGACTCGTAGCTGTGTGACTCTGTTAACAGGGTCGGGTTATTGTAGGTCAGGCTGGAGGGCTCTAAAGGCAAGGCCTCTGGTACCTTCCCCTGTTTCTAGAAAATTGGAGATGTTTCTGCAAACTAGTGAATGGAGGCCAGGAGGTGCTAATCTGTATACTTGAGGGAATCTTGGCAATCCCCAGGCAGGAGGCCGGGCAGGGTGACTGGATCAGCCCTTAAATATTGTTTGGACAGCAGGGGAGTCAAGTGGAAGATGGCATGAGGAAGCTGTGTCATGTGGCCTGAGAGAGGACCCCGGATTGAAGGGAGCTCTGGTAGGGAGCTGAGAAAGGAAGAAGGACAGAGGGATCACTACTATCCTATGGTCTCGGTCGGGAGACTCCCTGGCTTTCAAAGAAGGACCTGTACAGCATAAGGCCTGAACAGTCATCTCTCTGTGGCAGCAGGACATCCGGGGACAGTATAAGTATCTCTACACCACTAGGGACAAAAAGTTTAAAAGTTGCCGGATGTAATATCGAGACAGCGTTTATGGGACTGTGCTAGGAAGCTGTAACCCAATCGCTTGTCCTGGGACATTTCATTGAGCAGCCAGACAGGCTGGTATGTTCAAGAAAGGGGAAATAGGGCTCCTGCAAGTTGAGATTTAATTTAGATTAACAAAATTCCACTCTGGGACACAGAGCTTCTACAAAGAGGGATTTCTTTGCCAAGTCCAGAAAGACTGTTGCTGTTCCAGAAGGAATGCAGTCAAGGATTTATCATTGTGATATGCATAGAGAAGGAAATTGTCCTCATTGTTGTTGTTTCCAGTGAAGTTGGATATCCCATAATCCCAATACCCTGTCCAAGTTACTTCCACTAATACATTACAAAAAAATTGCCTGGCTGTGCAGGGATAGGGTGAACCAAAAAATACAGAAGCTCCTGCGGTGGTAGCACCAGTGCTGTGTCTTGTCTTAGGTCGACAAGGCCCAGGCCTAGCACGGCACTTTGCCGGGGGCGGCGAAAACCCCCCCGACCTGTCCTCCTGAGTCCTGCCTCACACGCCCACCTCCCGCACACGAACAGTCCCGGCAGCCTGTGGCTTGCTGTAGAGTGGCACTTGCTGTGGGCATTATGGTACGTATGGGGTGGGGGGAGGGACTGGCACCCCATAGAGCGTCCAGTGACTGGCCAGACCGGTTACACTTAATTCAACTGGTGGAGGCAGAGGCTAATGCTCCACCTACCCTCTTCAGCTCGGCATCCCTACACATTGCAACTTCTCCCCAGGACGGAGTCTGTCTGTGTCGATATGAGGAGAGCAAGGAGGACAAGGAGAACCCCTAGGACAGCAAGTACGAATCAATAAGTCACTATTACTCCAATCAAATATAAAGTGTTCAGTATGCAGTGTATGAATATACAGATCATAATTGTAATACATTTATCCGTGCTACAAACTCATTAAACAGTCCACATTCAGTGAAAGTTCATGTACAGCAAAGTGCTTCATGCATGCTGAAATCAATGCAAACTCATTAAACTGTCCACATTCAGTGAAAGTTCATGTACTGGGAAGTGCTCCATGCTATAATCAATACATAATTAATATACACTAATAAGCTGCGATACTATGAAACTAATGAGGCCGCACTGATTGCCACCAATGAGATGGCACTCTTAAGCTACACTGATGGGCACTAATGAGGATGCACGAATAAGGCAGCACTGATATGGGCACTGATGGGACTGTACTAAAGGACACTGATAGGCTGCACTGATGAGGCAGCACTGATAGGTCTGTACTAATGGGCACTGATAAGGCTGCACTAATGGGCACTGATGGACACTAATAAGGCTGCACTGATAAGGTAGCACTAATGCCCACTAATGAGGCAGCACTCTTAAGCTGCACTGATAAGGCAGAACTGATAAGCACTGATGAGCACTGATAAGCTGCACTGGTGATCCCTGATGAGGCTGCACTGATGGTCACTGATGAGGCTGCACTGATGGGACTGTACTGATGGGCACTGATGGTAGGGGTTGGGTGGGGCAAGTGGTGGTGAGTAACTCTTAAGGTCTGGCTAGTGGCTCAGGACTTGAAATTTTGAGCCCTGCATTGTACATCCAAATCAGTCCCTGCCCTCAAGGAGCTTACAAGTAGGCACTTGATACCCACTTTTAATGTACAGAGAGGAAGAGGTGGAGCTCTAAGAGGAAAAGGTGGGGCCTAGAAAGGAAGGGGTTGTGGTTTAGATATGACAGAGCGGGTATTAAACAGGAAGGAGTGTGGCCTTGACAGGAAGGGGTGGACATATTTAAATTAGGGGTGCATGGGTTTAATCAGGCCTAGGGCAGCACAAAACCTAAATACACCACTGGGAAGCACTACATATCTGTCTGGCCATTAAAGCGTTTTTTTTAAAGAACAACCATCACAAAAAAAATGTAAACTGTGTAACACTTGGTCCTGTTCTAATCAGTTGTACTGTTGTGGAATAAAAGCACCTATTTTGCTGGCTTTACCGCCACTCTATTCTGAAGCCCAATTTTTGGGCATTCACACTGGTCCCCCCCCCCCCCTCTTGTCTGACTGTTCTTTTACTATTACTAGTAAACAATTAGCACTGCTCTGCTCCCTGTGAATACACATCCCGGGCAAATGGATCACACATGCACCTGGTCCACTAGGGGAATAAACAAAATGTTTTAATTGTAAGACTTCTCCTTTAGCCCAAAATTTGATACATGGTATCTAACCAGACCGTATACAGTATGTGATGGCTGCACTCGTTTTCTCTTTCTTTAGGCTTTTTTTCTTTTGGTTCACCTGGAAATTCTAGTAATAATGCACTTCCTGTCCCTGGGTGGCTACACTCACTCCTCCACTTTATCTATGGAAGGAACCACAGTTGTCATACTGGCTGGTCTTCAAACATATCTGCCTTTGCTCAGCTTCTTTACATGGGGGATGGGAAGGTTAATAGTTTACAGGAAGGAAGGTTACAGAGAGTAACATGGCAATATGGCAAGATAAGGTATTTTCTGCACTGATTCTGTAATGATAAAAAATAAACAAGCATTGGAGTTGATTTACCATAGGTAAATTGGATAAACACTTTGCAAGAAAAGTTACACTCTCCCAGAGCTTAGTAAATGTGGTAACATTTCAACATGCAAAGAATACATGCAAGCAAAATAAAAATAAATAAAAACAGTATTTTCGTCTCATACATCACGGGACACAGTGCACTTATAGTAATTACTACATGGCAGGGCCAGATTAAGAGCATCATGGGCCTGGAGCTGAGGATTTTGGCGGGCCTTTTTATGGAAATAAAATAAAAATGCAAATAATTTTTCGCTAAAACTAAATATATACAATGAAATATACTCTCACCAGTAGTACCAGCCATGCAACCTTTGAGCAGCAGCAATACCACCTGCTATGCAGTCTCTCACCAGCAGCAACATAGGAACATAGCAACATTTCCAAACTGCCATTCAGGGACACCCCCTTTTCCCCCCCCAAAAAAATGAGGGTGGGGGTAGGGATGTAGTCTTGGGGTTGATGGGGAAATCGGCAATATGAGTGATTTGTCAGGCAAATGGCTGGTGTTAACACTTAAAATCATCCTGACACCATGCGTGATATGGTGTAAGGATGATCAAATTCTATTATTTCTATTACTACAACGTAATACCCTGTTTCCCTGAAAATAAGCCCTACACCAAAAATAAGACCTAGCTTTATACTCGGGGATGGCTGCAATATAAGCCCTACCCCGAAAATAAGCCCTAGTCAAAGTCCTATTAAAAACATGTAATCCGTTTTATAAAAAGATTATATAATGGGCAGTGTCTCCTTTTGTAAATTTATTGTGGAAAATACAATTTTTACATCACTGCTGGATGCTCACGTGACCAGCCAGAGAGCTTCCCCTCTCCTCCCGGCTGACATCAGTGGCCCCTACCTCTGCAGTGCTTAGAGAGGGGCTGCCGTCAGCGGGGATCACAGTCCCTCCCTCAGCAATATTCAGAGTGGGAAAGAAGAGCTTCGGCAGGTCACATGCACTGTGCTGTCTATCATGCTTTAAGGGATCAGGATATATTTTGAAGATGACATGACTGTATTTGAATAAATGTAGATTATTGTACATACCATTAATAAGACATCCCCCGAAAATAAGCCCTAGTGAGTTTTTCATAGCCAAAATTTATATAAGACCCGGTCTTATTTTCGGTGAAACACGGTATATAGTGAAATAGTTCAACTCACCATAATGCAGAATCAGCTTGTCACTTGCCACCAGATGCAGCTTGTTACCTTGCCACCCATAGCCTGCCACCAGATGTAGTGTATCACTTTTCACAGCTGCCTGCCGCCAGATGCAGCATGTCACTTGCCACCAGCAGCCTGCCACCAGATAGTGTGCCGCTTGCCACCAGCAGCCTGCCACCAAATACAGTGTGCCACTTGCCACTAGCAGCCTGCCACCAGATACAGTGTGCCACTTGCCAACAGCAGCCTGCCACCAGATACAGTGTGCCACTTGTCAACAGCAGCCTGCCACCAGATACAGTGTGCCACTTGCCAACAGTAGCCTGCCACCAGATACAGTGTGCCACCTGCCAACAGCAGCCTGCTACCAGATACAGTGTGCCACTTGCCAGCATATAGTGTGCCACTTGCCACCAGCAGCAACCTACCTCCAGATACAGCGTGTCACTTGCCACCAGCAGCCTGCCACCTGATACAGTGTGCCACTTGCAACTAGCAGCCTGCCACCAGATACAGTGTGCCACTTGCCACCCACAGCCTGCCACCAGATACAGTTTGCACATTGCCACCAGCACCCTGCCACCAGATACAGTGTGCCACTTGCCACCACCAGCCTGCCACCAGATACAATGAGGCCCCTGGCCACCAGATACAGTGTGACACCAGATACAGTGTGCCACTTGCCACCAGATGCAATGTGTCACTTGCCACCAGCAGCCTGCTACCAGATACAGTGTGCCACTTGCCACCCACAGCCTGCCCTCAGATACAGTGTGCCACTTGCCACCCACAGCCTGCCTCCAGAAACAGTATGCCACTTGCAGCCCACAGCCTGCCCCCAGATACAGTGTGTCACTTGCCACCAGCAGCCTGACACTCCCTCCAGGACTCTGTCCCGCACTGTCACTGAAAGGTGGCACTGATGAGATGCACTAATGGACATTGATAGGTGGCACTGAGCTGCACTGATAGATGGCACTGGCACTGAAAGGTGGCAGTGATGAGATGCACTAATGGGAATTGATAAAGGGCACTGCCACTGAAAGGTGGCCCTGATGAGATGCACTAATGGGCACTGATAGGTGGCACTGAGCTGCACTGATAGGTGGCACTGGCACCAATGAGCTGCACTGATAGGTGGCACTGGCAGTGATTGGATGGCACTGATAGGTGGCACTGACATTGATTGGATGGCACTCATAAATGTGGCACTGATGAGATGCACTAATAAGCTGCCTCCCTGCACTGATATAGCCCCCCCCCCCCCAAAAAAAGTTAACCACTTCAGGTTTCAGCCAGTACTGTACCTGGTACGGTACACACACTTCTTCTGCACAATTAAACATTATCTCATCTGTATGACAGTGACTTCCTCAGCGCTCATGGCTTACTTACTTTAATTTTTACTGTACTTTTCCTGGCGATCACAGTGCGGTCCTTTCGCAAGGCAATCGAGCCTCATAGGACGCCGGGGGCGGCCTCTGGATGACGTCACGCCGCCGGGACGTCAAGCTCCACCTACAGTGTTTGTGTTCAGTACAGTACTGAAGGGAAGGTGCACGCTCAGCCTCGGCGCACTGGCACCGCCCACGCTGCGTTGTTGTGGATGGATGATAGCCGCGGCTCTGCTGTGAATCATAGCAGCGGCTCACGGCCGCTACTCGCGGCTTGCGGCCCGTGATCAAATGTTCAGCTGAGCTGACTGGGTCAATATTGGGCCTATCATACTGCAGATGCAGGCTGCAGCTGCCATGGACAATGTGGATTTATTATATAGTGGTCGTCGGCCGGCCGCCGGGCCCTGGTGAGAGAATTAAGTTTGGGCCTATATTATGATGGGGGCCTGGAGCTGCAGCTCCATCAGCCCCACGGTTAATCCGGCCCTGCTACATGGTTATACGTCCACCTTCAGGTGATGGACACTGGCATAATCAAGACAGGAAGTCCCCCCCATATAACCCCTCCCACACCTGGAGTACCTCAGTTTTTTCGCCAGTGTCTAAAGGTGTTGGTCACGGTTAAACGGTTAAGCTCCATGAATGGCCTGGACAGGTCAGGGAGCTACGTTATCTGATCCATTCAAAGGGTCTATAAACAAGACAAAAGTGGATGGTACCCGAGCCTCGGTACAGAAGAACAAAGCCTTGCCTGTAACGTTCTGTTAGGAGAGCTGGGCCCTGGGATCCAGCACCTTGGTCACATTGCTATACCACAGGTTTTCTGGCAGGTGTAACGACACTACTGTGTGAGTGCTATTTGTTTTAATGCTGGATCTCAGCTGCAGAGGCTTTTCAGGACTAACCACCAGTTCACTCTCTATATTCTCAGAAAGTTTGGGGTTAATTCATCATATCCTCAATTTAGAACCCAACATGAATGTAACTTATTAAATCATAAGCGTGGCAAAATAGATGATTAGAATTTAGTCTCTGAGGTATTATAGACTGTCAATATTCCCTTGCTATGCAGTTGTTTTATGACAGGAACTAGAGTAAATGGCTGAGTACTGGTATGAGGCGATGATAATGTTACTTCACATATATATGGCCATTAATTGAAGAATGCTTAGTCCATCAAACAGAATCAAGAATAACTCGCTCCAATAGCATGTAAATGGATAAACAGTGACAGTGCAAGTCAAATAGATAGATTATGATACTTGTGGTTCTGCTGGCTGTTATAGTACTTCTCCTGGAGCTGAGAGGGAACAGGGTCCTGGGTTCCTGGATGCTGGAGGATCTGGTCTATGGCTGGTAAAGGGTATTGAGAGCTGCTGATGTGCAGGCTGCAGGGAGACAGGAGATCCCCGGTCGGGTCTGTAGGAGGTGACAAGGGTTGCAGGAGAGTCCTGGGGTCCTGGTAACTCGCTGGGCGATCCCAGATGACGGCGGGCATCCGACAAAATAACGGAACACCCCGCCGTCATTTCTGGGGATTTAAATAGCCGCGAATTCGCGGGGAAATCGGAGGGGAACGCTGGTCGCACTTCCGCGTTCCAGCGTGGAACGCAGACACCCGCGCACAGGAAGTGACGCGAATGTCTTGCAGAACGGAGCGCAGCTGAATGGATAAGATACAGCGGCGCTCGTTCTGCAGGAATAACATCAGAGATGTTACAGCAGGGCGCTATAAAGGTCCAAGGCAGTGGACCCTACGTTCAGAGGGGACCCTGTCCTTTAAGGTCTGGCATGACACCAACCCGCCGTGATGGGTGAAGATTGGGTCACTGTGATGTTCCAGTAGTACCCTGAGGCGGGAAGGGTAAGTTAAGAAGATCCTGGGTTTTTCCTATGGACATCCTTTATTTTGGAGTAGATGGTGTCTTGCCTGGTTTGACCACCAGAGGGTGTAAGTAAAACATAACTGATGTTAACATCCCATGCTTACCTGTTGGAATGTGTCAGCAGCATTTGTGGAGGAGTGCCTTCCTCTCTCTCTCTCCTGTGTAGTCAGCCACCTATGGGGGGGCGATTTTGGGGACTCCACCTGTCGCCGGAAATACTGTCAGGGAAGGTTCCATCCGCTGGTAATATCTATCATTTGGCGTGCAGTACTGAGATCCACCAGCAGGTGTCTCCTGACAGTTTGGAACCGTCAGGGGAACTTCTCCCTGCTGATGTCATCTTTGGGCCGCAGTACTGGTGTCCACCAGCGGATGTATACTGGCAGTGTGGTGCAGATTTTACCTTCGGCAGTCTGGCATTACCTGAGCTTGTTAGCAGGTAATAGTATACATGCCTAGCAAGTACACACTCACCTTGCCCTGGTCTTGTCCTTGTGCCCTGACCTGTAGCCTGTTTACCCGTGATCCTGATCCTGAACCCTGCTTCCTGTATCCTGTACCCCATATCCTGTGACCTGATCCTGTTTGTATCTGTTCCTGTATGCCTGGATCCTTGTATCCCTGGATCCTTTCCCTGCAGCCTGATTCCTTCCATCTTGTCCCTGTCTGTTTACCCCTGGCCCCCCATCTGCTGATCTCCTGTTTATGATCCTGGCCTGGCTTTACTACGATTTTGGTATCCCCTTTGCTATATATGCTGGTTGGTTTGCCATCACTATTTTGGCTGTTTGGTTTTTTGTACTCTGTTTTTATTGGTGGTGTATTCATATTTATATGCATTTACCTTATTAAACTTACTTACTTTAACCTATTTATGTTTGGGTTTCCTCTGTTGCAGTCCACACAGTTCTGGTCTTATCTGATACATGACACATACCTGCCTCTTGAGCCCTCCGTTCCCCCCACAGACCCACGTTGAGGCGGTGGTGGGGGAGAGTACGGTGCATAAAGGTTGGGGAATCCTCTGCTTCCCCTCCCTCCCGCCCATGAGTTTTTTGCTATGGATCGCGCATGCACAAGGGCTCCCTCTTTCATGCCTGGCAGAGAGAACGTCATTGGGGGGGGCGGGTCGCAGTGCCGCCGGCGTGCACGCAGATCTGCGTGCACGTGATTTCACGACGCAGGCCCGAACCAGCAGCTCAGTTGTTTAAAGCTCAGTCTGTGTGTGCAGATGGTGGCTGGTGGTCGGGGCACGGACACAGACACTGTTCTAAGGACATGTCAGCGCTGAGTGAGGGTACAGGCATACTCAAGACCCATCTACTCAGCATCTGCTGTAGAATTGATAGCGGCATATTAACCATTGCTAAGACTGAGCTCAGCAATAGATGCATAGTGACAGTACATCTGCTTTGTGCTTAGGACTATGTATTCCCATAAAAGAGGAACAAAAACAGAGAGAAGGGTCGCAAAGGCACTGCGGTCAGAACCTGGGAATCCTAGTCGCACCTCCACAGTATCACCCTCCCCTGAAAGACCTGAAACGGCTGACCAGGCTGAGCCCTCTGACTTGTCAGGCATTGTGGCTACCTCCAACGTTCCAGCCTCTGCGTATGTCACTAAGGATGACCTGGCTACGGCTTTGGCTGGTTTAGAGGGGAAGATAGCTAGTCTGTTCACGTCCTCCTCCCAGGCTGGGAAAAAACGTGACAGGTCCCCTTTCCCCGTCTTGGATCTGTCATCTACGGATCAGGAGCGGGTCGGGGATTTGGATGTACCCTTAGTGGACCCATTAGAGCGGCAGGAGGATGGTTCCTCGGTTGGGGACTCAGTCCCAGAGTCCCTTTTCAGCTTCGCAGTCTCAAAGATTGTTAATCCAATCACTCACTTAGACGGTGCGTTTTGAATATAAGCTACCCTTAGCAGAGACGGCTAAAGTCCTTTGTTTCTCCTTGGGTTCTCTAAAGCCTCCTCAGGGTTTGCACGCTTTTCCTATGCACACATTGTTGGAGCAGCTTATTTATGCTGACTGGGATTATCCAGACAGGCATTATATTCCTCCTAAGAGGTTTTCTCAACTTTACCCTATGGAAGAAAAATTCACAAAAAAATGGAATGTGCCAGCAGTAGATGCTGCTGTTTCTTCCCTAATCAAAAGTCTTACTTGTCCAGTAGACAATGTTCAGGTGTTTAGGGATCCAGCGGATAATACCCTCATGTTAGTGCACACGTGGAGGGTACTTTGGCTTAAGCACTGGTCAGCTGAATCACCTAGTAAGAAGCTGCTAACTGAGTTTCCTTTTCATGGAGAATGGTTATTTTCGGATGACCTAGATAAGTACATCCAGAAAATCTCGGGGGGGGGAGTACCCTTCCAGTAAAGAAAAGGGGTAAACACTCTTCATTCAAACGTTCTGCTTCTCCATCACCTGGGGCATCAGCCTCCAGGCAGTCACGACGGCCTCCATCATCAGCTTTAAGAGGAAGGCCCCAGAATCTGAAGCAGGGCCAGAAAAAGTCCTGGGGGCAGAAGTCTGCAAGGCACAGTGGGGGGAAGGCTTTGGCAGTTTGCGGAAGCCAGGGGGGGGGAATCAGGACACGTGGGTAATCTCCATTGTATCTCGCGGCTACAAACTGGAAGTCGAGCGTTCCAAATGACCCATTCAAAACGGGGGTATTTATTTCAGGCGCTAGATCGGCTGTTATCCCAGGGGGTGAACATAGAGACTCCCCTAGAAGAGCAAGATATGAGTTTCTATTCAAACACCGCAAGAAGGGGTTCTTACCCCAGGCCAAAGTTGGTGCCATAAGAGAACTGGTTCACACGATCAGGACAAAGGAGAGTCCCTCCGTCTGCCTCTGCATGAGATTGTTAGGGAAGATCAAGGCTGTTCCCTACGCTCAATTCAATTCAAGGCTTTTTCCAAACAGCATCCTGTCTGCTTGGAGCAGGAAAAAACAGGATTTGGATTGTTCTATGCGCTTGTTTCCTAGCATCTGCCAGAGTCTCAGTTGGTGGTTATCAGCCAAGAATCTGCAAAAGGGTAAGTCCTTCATGCCAGTCACTTGGAGGATAGTAATGACCGATGCCAGCCTCTTGGGCTGGGGAACAGTCCTGGAAGGAGACACTATCCAAGGGAAGTGGTCGGAATCCGAAAAAGCCTTGCCCATCAATGTTCTAGAAATTCAGGCGGAACGTCTGGCCTTAAGGGCCTGGTCTGGCAGGTTACAGCATTATCCTGTCAGAATTCAATCTGATAACGACACAGCAGTGGCCTATATCAATCACCAAGGCAGCACCAAAAGTCGCGCTGCTCAGAAAGAGGTAAACCATATTTTTACTTGGGCAGAAGGCCATGTGCCATGCCTGTCTGCGCCGTTCATCCCAGGGGTGGAAATGGGCAGGCAGATTTCCTGAGCCACCAACAATTGCTCCCAGGGGAGTGGTCTCTACATCCCAAAAATTTTCTGCCCATATGCCAGAAATATGGTACCCCAGACGTAGACCTATTGGCATCCAGAGTCAACAGAAAGTTTGACAGCTTTGTATCAAGGACAAGTATTCCATCCTGCCTTACGAACGGTAAACGATTTGGCTGTTGAAGCCCTCATTCTGAAAGATCAGGGGCTTTCATGCTCTGTGGTATCTACCCTGATTAATGCAAGGAAGCCGGCCTCTAGGGCTATTTACTATAGGCTCTGGAAGACCTATGTGTCCTGGTCTAAAAATATGGGTTGGCACCCTCGCAAGTATGACATAAGTAGAGTTCTCTCTTTCCTACAGATAGCAGTGGATATGAAGCTGGCCTTGAGCACTATCAAGTGTCAGGTCTCGGCCTTGTCGGTTTTTTCCAGAGGCCTCTTGTTTCACATTCCTTGGTTAGGGACTTTATATAAGGAGTAACACTATAAACTCGCCAATTAAATCACCCATATGCCCATGGGATTTGAATCTAGTCTTGTCTGGCCTTCAGGAGTCTCCTTTTGAGCCAGTGGAAGGTGCTCCATTGGGCCTTGTGACAAAGAAATTGGTATTGTTGGTTGTGGTAACTTCCGCAAGAAAAGTTTCTGAATTGGCAGCTTTCTCTTGTAAAGATCCATTCTTAGTGGTCCATAAGGACAAGGTAGTATTAAGTCTTCGCCCATCCTTTTTGCCTGAGGTAGTATCCAGTTTTCATAAATCAGGATATTTCCCTACCTTTGTTTTATCCAGAACCACGTTCTTAAGATGAGGACTTATTACATTCTCTGGATGTAGTAAGGACAGTTTCTATTTGGACGCAACTGCCCAGATACAAAGGACTGATGCTTTATTTGTGTTGCCAGAAGGGGGCAGGCAGCATCAAAATCAACCATTTCCAGGTGGATTCATCAGGTTATTACTCAGGCTTATGATTTAAAAGGGAAGATTCCGCCTTTTCGTCCTACGGCGCACTCTACTAGAGCAGTCAGTACTTCTTGGGCAGTGCGTCACCAAGCCTCTGTGGCTCAGGTTTGTAAGGCCGCTACATGGTCTTCAGTGCATACATTGACAACATTTTACCAGGTGGATGTAGGTCAGCGAGAGGATGCTGCCTTTGGGCATAGTGTGCTGCAGGCAGCCGTATAGGTCCTCACATCTGACGACTGGGCTGCTTATTTTGGTGTCTCCCTCCCCTCAGGTGGCATTGCTTTGGGACATCCCATGTAGTAATTACTATAAGTGCTCTGTGTCCTGTGATGTACTAGAAAGAAAATAGGATTAGCATTCGCTAATGGTGAATCTTTCACTGTATAATGAACACCTTCACCGGGAAGATATGAATGTTGAGTGAATGTCACATTCATTGCTTTATAAGTCTGCACAAAAATGTATGCACTTTCACCCTGAATGTCTATCTATCTACCCATCTTCTTATCAAGTTGTCCTAGTGAGGTAATTTATTGATAATAATTTACTTATCTGCTATTGCACTTTGCATTTAGGTTGTTCTGTTATATAAACTAACATAACACACATTTTGCCCTGCGCCCCCGCAAATATTTTGCGCTGCCCTCGATTCACGGAGCAGTAGCTCCGTGAATTGCGAGGGCGCGCCGGCAAATTTGCCCGGCGTAAGCGCGCGCAAGTTAAATGATCCCGCCGTGGGTGGGAATCATTTAAATTAGGCGCGCTCCCGCGCCGAGCGTACAGCGCATGGACGCAAGGACGTCATTTGCAAGGACGTCATTTGCTTCTAAGTGAACGTCAATGGCATCCAGCGCCATTCACGTTTCACTTACGCAAACGCCGTGAAATTCAAATTTCACGGCGCGGGAAGGCCGGCTATACTTTAGCATTGGCTGCCCCTACTATTAGAAGGGGCAGCCTTGCGCTAAAAGTAGCCGTACGGAAACTCCGTACCTGGCTTGCGCGGGGCCCGCGCAAGCTTGTGAATCAGTGGTAGTATGCAATTTGCATACTACACGCTGATACACAATGGGAGCGCCCCCTAGCGGCCCCCGCAAGAATGCAGCCTAAAATCTGCGAGGCATAAGAGCCTTATGCCGCGCAGATTTTAGCCTGCAGTCGGTGTAACGAGGTTCCTGAATCAGGAGCACTCGTTACACCGGAGCAAGTTAGCACTTGCGCTGCGTAACCTATGGTTGCGCGGGCGCAAGTGCTTCTTGAATCTGGGCCATTGTTTCCCTCTAGTGGCATCAAAGACTGTGTCATCACATCCTAACAGCAGAGTGATTAACACCAGGAAGCATAGAATACAGGGAATTGTAGTTCCGGGTCTCAAGATTCACATTGAGATTGCACTGTTTTAGGACTACAACTTTCAGCCTGCTCTGGGGGCAAAAGGAACTAGAGACTCCATCTTGCTGATCTGGGGGATTTTCTTATGCCCTGTACACACGATCGGTTCGTCTGATGAAAACGGACCGATGGACCGTTTTCATCGGACAAAGCGATCGTGTGTGGGCCCCATCGTTTTTTTTTTCTCATCGGTGAAAAAAAATAGAACCTGTTTTAAATTTTTCTGATGGTTAAAAAAAACGATAGAAAAAAACGATCGTCTGTGGGGAAATCCATCGGTCAAAAATCCATGCATGCTCAGAATCAAGTCGACGCATGCTCTGAAGCATTGAACTTAATTTTTCTCAGAACGTCGTTGTGTTTTACCTCACCGCATTGGACACGATTGGATTTTTAACCGATGGTGTGTAGGCAAGACTGATGAAAGTCAGCTTCATCGGATATCTGGTGAAAAAATCCATCGGTCCGTTTTCATCAGACAAACCGATCGTGTGTACAAGGCATTAGACTACACAAGGGAGAGAAAGAGATTAGACCTAGGGTCTGCCTCCCAGGTCAGTCCACCAATTGATTTCAGGTGGACTGTACTGCCCAGTTTATAGCAGAATCAATGAGCATTTTTTACACTTATCAAATTGACAAAAAACAAATACTTCCACAGCTTGCACAGCGACAAGATTGTGTGATTCCCAAGGATTTTTTTGAGTGACTGACTTCTTCGAAAAAGCCAGTTTTTTTAATGATGTCAAAAGAAACATTGTTTATTGACAAATCGGCACGCAATAAACGCTTCAGTGGTCAGTATTTGCAGTTTTCAATTTGTGTATTCTAGTACTTTCCAATTGTCAGAGCAAGACATAAAGGTTTGAAATTAGACTTTGCCTTATCCCATAAGATCTTTTAGAAGATATGAATGAGGAATACAATGCTTTGTAACTTGTGCAGAAAGACAAGAAACTGCAAATATTAACACATGGCAAGAAATTTTTCTTCTCTATCAGTTTGAATAATTCTTATAAAATGAGAATTTCTAATCCAAATGTCACCTATCTGATGCATTCTTATAGTTTTTATAATACCGTGTATATTAATGTAAAACTATAGGCAAAACCTTTTTTTTTTTTCACATTGAAATCTGCCCCCTGTTACAGAGATTTCCCTTCACTTCATATCCCTTAGCTAGATTGGAAATGAGAGTGTAGCACTACCCCCGGAGGAGCTGCTGGTTGTTTTGGGTGGCACATTTACCTCATGGCTCTTCCGAAGTCCTAGGGGTGAATGATGCGTATTGCATTTGGAGAAGTAAAGGAATGTCTGCGACAGGTGTTCTTTGCTGTGCTCTTTATTACCCAGCCGGGTAAAAACAATAAACTTGTGGTGAGGAAAGTAAAGTTGAAGAAGAAGAGAGAACAGCAGATTCAGACATGATGATAGGGAAACAGTCCTGCTCCCAAACGTAACCCTTCTATGTGCCACTCCCGCCGGAGTGGGCTTAGCGTACCCGGACAGGCCTCTCTCATTGACCTGGCAGCCGGAGTATCACTCGAACAATTGTAGGATAAAGTCTCTGCCACAGACCCTCCTTGGTGAACTTGAACTTGAGGAAAAGTCTCTGCCACAGACCATCCTGAATGGACCTCAGGGAGACGCCTTTGCCACAGGCCCTTTCTGGATTGTAGTTACGAAGATAATCCTCCTTAGATGAATTACGCCTGGATCTCCTTCAACTTGTCGCCCAGGTACCGACTGACAGGTGATCAATCCCTCAGTGTGCGGCTACCTTGATCCCCGGTGGTTTGTCGAGGCCCTTTTGGATCGCCAGCCTCTCAATGGCGCTCCTCAGACGGACTCCCCACCGAACAATACAGCTTGGGATCCTCAAAGGTGGGAACCCAGTCGCTCACTGGGTCCCCATCACTGTTCAGATGCTCCGGGCCAACATGGTCCCTGAACCAGGAACACCGTGTGGCACGCACGCCCCAGCCAGGTAGGCCATAACGCTGGGGTGCCGCGATGTGGTCACACTAAAGGTGGGTGCCACACTCAAAGAAGAAGACCCAGAACCAATGGTGTCTGCCTCATAAATACCCCTCCCCAGCATGCACAGCGAGGTCGAACCCTCCTGATTGGCTGCTGGGAAAGAGCACCCAAACCTTGACTCCACTGCTGCTACCTGCAGCACCGGGGTTGGAGGAACACCCCAGCGCAACAGAATAGCCCACAGCACAGCCCAGCTGAGGCACGCCCCGGCCAGGTAGGCCATAACGCCAGGGTGCTGTGATGTGGTCACCCTAAAGGTGGGTGCCACACTCGAAGAAGAAGACCCAGAACCAATGGCGTCTGCCTCATAAATACCCCTCCCCAGCATGTATAGCGAGGTCAAACCCTCCTGATTGGCTGCTGGGAAAGAGCACCCAAACCTTGACTCCACTGCTGCTACCTGCAACACCGGGGTTGGAAGAACATCCCAGCGCAACAGAATAGCCCACAGCACAGCCCAGCTGAGACAGAGACCCTGTTTTGCACTTAACAATCTGTCTCAGAGTTCAACTACACTCTGATCTACCTCTAAATTTAACTAGCACCGGTACCATAAAGTACACAGTCGCTACAAGAGGAAATCCCTACAAATTAAGGGAATCCTTTGGGGACCCCCAGGTCACCAGAACTAGTGTCCCCATTGGGAGATTTATTTTCTATTACTTTTCTGGGGACAACCCAAAATTTGTGATTTTATTTTACTTTCACTTTCAATTAAAATGTTTAACAAATAGAGAGGGTGAATCTCCTTAATGGGGACACAGACAGCAATAAAAACTGGCAAGCAATCTAATTCCTCTATACACTAGCCAAAACTAAAATAAAAAATTTGCCTTTAGTTAAACTTTAATATATGTTATACAGTATGTATTATGTATGTGTATGTGTTATATGCATTCAGGGGCGGACTGACCATTCGGCTCTGATGGGCTGCCCGAGGGCCTGGGGGCCAGTGGGGGGCCCCACAGGGAGCTAATAGCAGGATCAGCACACTGCAGCCACGGTCTGTATTAAAAGTGGGCAGCAGTGGATAAGTAGGGGGAGATGGCTGGGAGAAGCAGGTCTTACAGATTTGGCAGTGTTCTTGCAGTAAATCTGCAGTGGATAGAATATGAACGTCAGGGGATTGGGTCTGGTGACGAGCTGTAGATGACTCCTTACACAGGCTTCATTGTCTAAATGGAGTGACAGTGGCCCAGATTCTCAAAGAAGTTACGCCGGCGTATCTCGAGATGCGCGGCGTAAGTGTATATATACGCCGGCGTATCTATGCGCCGTACCCACAGAACCAGATACGCCTGAAAATAGGCTTCTTCCGTCCGACGTAACTTTTCTACGCCGACGTAGCGTGGGCGCATATTTACGCTGGGCGCATCTTGCGCTCCCATTGATTTCCTATTCAAATATGCAAATTAGGGAGATACGCCGATTCCCTAACATACGTGCGTCCGACGCAGGCTACGCGCGGTGCGCGTAAGACATACGTCCGGCCTAAAGTAACTTTGCACCAGACGTGCGCAAGTCAGCTGGAGAGCAACTACAGCAGCACCGTTACGGACGAGCTGAGCAACCACACTTGCAGGACAACACATCCGTATGCCAACATGCCAGGGACAGCCATGGTCATAGCACTACTAGTGTGTGCAGAGGTGCCTAGAAGATGGAGGGCACGGGAGAGGATATACCGAACGCGCATTAACGTCTTTGGCATGGGGGATTCGGAGGTGTATCGCATCTTCAGTTTCAACACTGATGCCATCCTGGAATTAGCCACAACCCTGCATGATGAAATCACCAGCCAGACACACCGCTCACATGCAGTGCAGCCACTGGTCAAGGTACTGGCAACAATGCATTTCCTCGCCAATGGATCATTCCAGCGTACAAGTGGAGTAGTGGCTGGGATGTCACAAACCAGCATGAGCAGATGTGTGTACCAGGTTGTCCCCGCAATCCTCAGACGCATGTCCAACCACATCATCAGACCCACCCAGGAGCATCTGCGGCATAAGGCAATGCAGGATTTCTTCAGTATTGCAGGATTCCCACGCACCGTGGGGGCCATTGATTGCACACATGTGGCACTACGACCCCCCCCCGTGCCACAGAGCACATTTACCGCAATCATAGGCACTGGCATTTCATCAACGTACAGGTGATAGTCGATGGCCAAGGCCTCATATGGCACGTCCGTGCCAAACACCCAGGGGCCAGCCACGACAGCTACATATACAGTCAAAGCACCATCCCAACAGAATTCGAACAAAACGTGTATGGGGACAGCTGGCTGGTTGGTGAGTGACATGGGAGTCAGGCATGACTGTCCAACCCCATGATGCAGACATCACGAGGGGCACATGCACGACTAACATCCTCCTGTCTTTTCCCTTCTAGGTGACTCTGCATATGCACTTGGGCCCCATCTCATGACTCCATTCCGGAATCCCCAAACCAGAGGAGAGATAAACGACAATGAAGCACACATACGTACCCGTGCAGTGGTGGAACGCACATTTGGCATCCCAAAGTCCCGTTTCCGATGCCTGGATAAGTCCGGGGGACCCTGTTGTATTCCCCAAACTTCGTGTGCCAGATCATCGGAGCATGTTGCATGCTGCACAACTTTGCAGAGAGAAAGGGCCTGGAGATTGACATATGTGATGACCTGCCCCCCGAACCAGACATTCCCCCCCTGCCCTAGGCTACCCCGTCTGCTGAGGGAACAGCAGTCAGGAGATGCCTCGTGGAAAGAATCTTTGCACGTTAAACACACACATTCATCATGGCACAAGGACAATGCACGCATGCACACCACTGTGGTCCCTAGCTCACACACACACCACATCCACATCACATTGGATTAGCCCAAGTCCACCATGCAGGACTTGGGAGCAGCAACGCCACGCCAAGGCCCCAATTATGTCGCTGTCCATTCATACCACATTCACACGGTCGTGGGGATAACTTCTCCCCAACGACCGAGGGTGACACCCCTTTGATGGCAGGAGTGTCACCCCCACATTCACACACCAGTCACACTATAGTCTGCATGCCTCACTGTGTGCAGTAATTTAGCAAAAAAAAAACTCATGACCTAAGGGGAAAAAAAACGCTCTTCACCAGAGCAACGATAAGGCAAAACGAAAAAATCAGTTGCCCTGTCGTGGGCCAAGCCTGCTGCATGGCCATGGCTCCGTAATTGCCTGGTAGAAGCCTCAGGTGGGGGGGGGGTGGGTCATCAGGTGGAGGAGCATCCCCTGGTCTCTCCCTGGCTGGCGGCCTGCCCTCTAAAGCCACGGCAATGCGGGTGAGGATGGAATTGGTCTCTGCCTGCACCAGCCGCGACTGCCTCCCCTCCGCCTCAATGGCAGCTGTATTGCCCTGTACGGCCTCTGTCAGGGACTTCACCTCTGCCACGAGGGTAGCCGTTGTGGCCTGCAGCTCCCCCAGGCAGGTGATCACCGCTGCACTGTTGCCAGTGAGATCTAGAAGAGCGTCATTTATGTTGCCCATGAAGGCCAGGCTGTCTGCCACACAACGCATCTCCACGGTCATCTCACCCATATGGCGGGTCTGGGAGTCCTGTGCCCTTGTTAAAGTTTCAGGAAGGAAGTCAGGAACCCCCCTGGTCTTCCTGGTAGCCTTCCTGGGGCCAGGAGAGGCTTGAGGCCTTGCATATGGGGAGGCCCTTGAGTGAGTGGGTGTGATGGGGATGGATCCTGAGGGGCTGGACGAGATGGGGCTTGAAGTGCGCGACGGCTCTGCCGAAAGGGAGGATTCCTTCAAAACAGAGGCACACCTCCTCACCCATAGGGACAACATCATCCTCAACCACCTCTTCATTTGAGGTCTGGGCACCACTCCCCTCCACCAATGTCTCTTGGCTTCCCAGGGGGTCAGGGGCATGATGATCAGGGGATGAATGTGAGGGACGGCCAGAGGCAGATGATGGCCCAGCTCCCTCCTGGACATCTGTGGATGACACAAAACATTCACATGTTGGTGGACCCACACACTTGTCACATGTTCCCTTCCACCCCCTACACACCAGATAGGAGAAAAAACACACTTACCTGTCCTCAAGGCCGGTTCAACTGAGTCATAGCCCTCCACTCCCTCCACTTGCTCCCTCTGAAGGCACCGGGCAACCACCTGCTCCTCAGGAGTCAGCCTAAGAGCAGAGGCTGGTCCACTTCCAGTGGCGCTGACATGCCTCCTCATCTTGCCCAGCTTCTCTTTGACCTTCCTACGCAGGTCATTCATCTTTTTCAAAATGTCCTTGGGCCTCCTTACCTCATTCCCAAGGGCATTGACCTGGGTGGTGATCCTCATCAGGATCTCATCCCTCTTAGCCTTACTCGTGCCTTTACTTTCTGGCCCATGGAGGCGAGCATCATACCTCTCCATGGCGGATATAATAATCGCCCTCTCCTCTGGGGAGAAGTTTTTCTTCCTCTTATTACTGCGAGGAGCAGACATGGCACAAAGTAAGACAGCAAAAGTACTTACACCTCAAGAAACCAAACGGGTGTACTTTTGCACTCGACGGGCGCATGTCTGGGCGTATTTATGCCCTGGGCGTAAGCGGTGGGCCAGCGTATCTCAGGGTTTACGCCGGGCGTAGTTGTGAGCATGCGCAGAGGGGCGCGGGACATACGATCACGTCACGGCGCATGCGCCGTTCCTTCGGCCCTTCATTTGCATGGGGTCACGCTTCATTTAAATGGATCACGCCCACTTCCTTCCTACTTTGAATTACACCGGCTTACGCCAACGAATTTACGTTACGCCAGCGCCAAATTGAGCGCATTTGCTATGAGAATACGGAGCTTACCCCTCTAACTTATGTCGGCGTAACGCATATGAGTTGCGCTACCCCGGCATAAAGATGCGCCGATCTATGTGAATCTGGGCCTTAATATTTTAAGTCATGACCGCAATAAAAAAGTAAAAATGTATTATACTTTCACTTTAAAAGCTGCTACAACAGCTTAGTATAAATTAGAAATTACAGTTGATCTCTTTCATCCATGTGCTATTATGTGACGTACTGGAGTGTATTATTCTAGTTACGGTAGTTATCAGACTTTTTCCTGGAGCTGGTGTGTCTGCATAGTCCTCATATGTCCATGTAAGCTCATGCAAGTGGAACATTACATCACTTACACTGAAATGGTTAGACTTGACTGAGCTGTTCCACAAGTAATGTACATAAGGCCTAAAGTAAATGGGGCTGGGTTCCTCTGTGATATTTACTTTCAGATTCGGACTGGAGACATCACAAATAACAGTCTAGTGATTGCAGACATTAAAAAGGCAAACTGATTTATCTTACATTGTTGGAAAGTGACATGGGACAAATATTATATTAAGCTGTCTTGACATCCACCTTGAAGAAAATAAAACACAAATGTAAAATTATAAAACCACAAATTCAAAAAGCATTTATATTTTTTAAGAACACATTTGTTACTCTCTACTTTCAATTATTATTTATTGTAAATATGCCTTCTTCTGGATCCACTGAGGATTAGGAGTTCATGCATATAGATTAAGGTGGTTGTAAACCCATACAGTCCACGTTAACCTACAGGTAAGCCTAGATTAAGGCTTAGCTGTAGGAGCAACAAATACCTCCTAAACCTACACGGTTTAGGAGATATTTGCAGAAAAGGCTGCACAGATGTCTACAGCGCATGCGCGCAATATAGAAAACGGTGCAGGCGCACTGAACGTGCCGTTAGTAAGGGTGATCGTGCCATCACTGATGGCTCCCGCGCGCAAGCGTGAGAGTGACGTCATCGCGGCTCCAGCCAATAACAGCGCCGGAGCCGCGATACCTGGAAGTAACTCGGGTATCAATGGCGGAGGTGAGGGACGAGAGTCGCTTCGGGGGCTTCGGTCTCAGGTAAGTAATTCATAATGAGCTAGTATGCTGTGTATACTAGCTCATTATGCCTGTCTCTTGCAGGTTTTTTTTTTTAAAGAAATGCTTTAGAGGGTTTACTTCCTCTTTAAGGTGACTTTCAGATCTGTACAACATTTATTTTTATTATTTTGATGTAATGTTTTAGGGATCTGAACGCAGCTCTATTATAGCTAATGTGTCCATGTATATAGTGGGGCTTTTAGCTCTGTAATAAAGAGCAGGCCTTGATGAATAAAACAATGCTCATATCCTGTGCTTGGAGAAGAGTCATTTGGAATATTTTATGCATGTGTAAATTTGTGTAGCACCCTCTAGTGTGCTAGAAATGTAAATAGGGTTTTCTGTTAGTGTAGGTAAATTAAAGGGGTTGTAAAGTATTTTTTTTTTCCTAAATAGCTTCCTTTTCCTTAGTGCTGTCCTCCTTCACTTACCTCATCCTTCCATTTTGCTTTTAAATGTCCTTATTTTTTCTGAGAAATCCTCACTTCCTGTTCTTCTGTCTGTAACTCCACACAGTAATGTAAGGCTTTCTCCCTGGTGTGGAGTGTCATGCTCGCCCCCGCCCTTGGACTACAGGAGATTCAGGACGCTCTCTACATTGCAGATAGAGAAAGGAGCTGTGTGTTAGTGGGTGTCCTGACTCTCCTGTATTCCAGGGGAGGGGTCGAGCACGACACTCCACACCAGGGAGAAAGCATTGCATTATTGTGTGGAGTTACAGACAGAAGAACAGGAAGTGGGGATTTCTCAGATGAAATAAGGACATTTAAAAGCAAAATCGAAGGATGAGGTAAGTGAAGGAGGACTGCACTAAGGTAAAGGAAGCTATTTAGGGAAATCATTTTTTTGCCTTTACAACCCCTTTAAGGCTTGGCTAGGAACCAAGCCTGTGTTGAATCTTTTTTAGGGTGAGGGACTCAGGGAGGCTGGGTGACTCATCAGGCAGCACCTCTGGTACCTCCCCCTACTTGCTAGAACCTTGGAGAAGCTTCCAGAAGAATTGGAGGGAGGTTAGGAGGAGCTGCCTGGAGTATCAAGGAGGGCCCCATCTAATCCCCAGCAAATGGGCTGGCAGAGGGTAGGCCCTTCTTAAATACTCAGGATATGACTTGAGTCACAATTGTATATGCTATATTATTATTATTTTTAATAATGTTTAAGAGAATAGCCAATAACATAAAAACTCAACTCAAAAAGTGCATTTATCCTGGTGCAGTACAGTATATACATGTACCACAGATTATGGTCCTGCGAGCTGAAAAATCTTTGAAGTTGACCCTGTCATCACCACATATTTGTAACAGCGTAGTGTGAGTTTACCCCGCGTTCATCACAACTATAGTTTGAGAAAACTGTTCTAGGATAAGTTAACAGTATTATGTTGTTTAGCGTAGAAGCTGACGATCTTTTGAAACCTCGAAGCTGTCACTAACGAATTTACAATCCAAATACTAAAAAACCTTGGGCCAGATTCACAAAGCAGATACGACGGCGTATCTCCTGATACACCGTCGTATCTGTTGTTCTATCTATGCGGCTGATTCATAGAATCAGTTACGCATAGATAGCCATAAGATCCGACAGGTGTAATTGTTTTACACTGTCGGATCTTAAGATGCAATACCGCGGCCGCCGCTGGGGGGAGTTCGCGTCGTAAACCAGCGTCGGGTATGCAAATTCGGAGTTACGGCGATCCACAACGGTTTTTCGCGTTCGCTACGTCGCCGCTAGTCTAGTTTCCCGTCGCAAAGTTACACTTTTTTTTTGGTGCCTTAACTTTAGTCAGCAAGTGTATTGCTGTCTAAAGTATGGCCGTCGTTCCCGCGTCGAAATTTAAAAATCAACGTCGTTTGCGTAAGCCGTCGGGGAATACGGAATTACGCTACGCACGTCGCCGTTTGAAAAAATGACATCACGGCGCGCAAAGCACGGCGGGAGTTCGGAAACGGAGCATGCGCGGTAGGTCCCGCGCGGGCGCGCGCCTAATTTAAATGGCACACGCCCATTTAAATTGGCCCACCTTACGCCGGAGGCCGCCGGCGTAGGTTTTCATCGCAAGTGCTTGGTGAATCAGGCACTTGCGATGAAAACTTGCGGCGGTGTAACGTATCTACGATACGTTACGCCACCGCAATTATTCGTGAATCTGGCCCCTTGCTCTTTGGAAGGCTTATATCAAAAACAAAGAATACAGCTACATCCGGTGACAAACAATTAAGGTTTTAGCCATAAGGTGTAGTTGTATTTATTTGACTCATAAGTGTTTCAGGGAGCAAGGCTCTTGGTGTGTGAAAGTGGATTCTTTTATCTTGTTATTGAAAATGCGACTATTTAACACTACATGAAAGCATTGTTTGAAAGGGCGACTGGTTTCTACAAGACAGTAACTTTCACTTGCTTCAATTTGTTTGCAAACCAATTAAGTATGTTTTAGGTTGTTGAAGGAAACTCAAAGACCCAGATTGTATATATTAAATTATGTCTGATGGTAACCCTTTTCATGTAGGGTCACTGCTTTATTTTAGAACCAGAGCTTTCTGTTTATTATAAATACATTTATATGAATTCATTACAAATCAGCTTTTTACCAATTTATCCTTTTTTTTTTTGTATGCAATATTTATTAATTTATTAACCACTTTAGCCCCGGAAGGTTTTACCCACTTCCTGACCAGACCTTTCTTTTTTTGCATTACGGAACTGCGTCGATTTGACTAAAAATTGCGCGGTCGTAGGACGCTGTACCCAAATAAAACGGATGCCCTTTTTTCCAACAAATAGAGCTTTCTTTTGGTGGTATTTGATCACCTCTGCGGTTTTTATTTTTTGCGCTATAAACAATAGATAATAATAACAATATTAACAATAACAATAATAATAAATAATAATAACAATTATAAATAAAGGCCGACCAAATTTACAATATTTTTTACTTTCTGCTCTAATACATACCCAAAACAAGTTAAAAAAAAAAACGAATTTCTTCATCAATTTAGGCCAATATGTATCATGCTACATATTTTTGGTAAAAAAAATCCCAATAAGCGTATATGGATTGGAAAAGTTATAGGGCCGGATTCAGAAAGCACTTACGCCGACGTATCTTCTGATACGCCGCGTAAGTGCACGGATGCGCCGTCGTATCTCTGCGCCTGATTCTTGAAATAAGATACGCCTGAATTTTGGCTCCATCTGACCGACGTAAGTCTCCTACGCCATCGTATCTTGGGCGCAAATTTACACTGGCCGCAAGGGGCGCTTCCATTGTTTTACACGTTGAATATGTAAATGAGCGAGATACGCCGATTCACGAACGTACTTACACCTGTCGCAGTAATCTACACCGTTTACGTAAGGCGTACGTCCGGCGTAAAGTTAAGCAACATAAAGCAGGTGTTAGTCATGTTAGGGTATGGACCAGGGAACAGCCGTCGTATTTTACGTTGTTTACATAAGTCGTACGTGAATGGGGCTGGGCGTAGGTTATGTTCACGTCGTAGGCATTGAGCCGTCGTATCTTAGGGAGTATATGCAACGTGATTCTGAGCATGCGCGCGCATGCGCTGTTCGTTCGGCCCTTCATTTACATGGGGTCACGCTTAATTTGAATAGATCACGCCCACTACCTTCCTACTTTGAATTAGGCGGGCTTACGCCGGCCACTTTACATTACGCCGGCGCAACAAAGGGAGCAAGTGCTTTGTGAATACTGTTCTTGCCTCTCTGTGTTACGTCGGCGTAGCGCATATGAGATGCGCTACGCTGCTCTAAAGATGCGCTGCTCTACGTGAATCCGGGCCATAGCGTCTACAAAATAGTGGATAGATTTGGGGACTTTTATTTTTTTATTGTTTTATACTGGTAATGGCAGCAATCTCCGATTTTTAGCAGGATTGCAACACATATGATCCTATGTGACACTTTTTGGGGACCAGTGACACCAATAGAGTGATCAGTTCTAAAAAAAAATGCACTGATCACTGTATAAATGACACTGACAGGGAAGGGGCTTACTAGAGGTTAAATGTGTTCTGTGGGAGGTGAGTGGAATTACTGGAGGAAAAGAGAGATTGTGATTCAGCTTAGCTGAAACACGATCTCTCGCTTTTCATCCCTGACAGATCAGCGGTGCGCTTTGTTTACATCGGTACACCGCTGCTCTGTCTCACCTGTGAACGATTGGCGGGTCGCCGGACCCGCTGATTGACTCCCGCTGTGTCCAATCAAATCGGGAGCAATGAGCACGCGCCCCCTGAAGCCTGTGCACAGAATCACATACAGATACATGATTTTGCTCACCCGGGCCTCCCTGCTGCAGTAAATGTACGTGGGGCAGTCTGGAAAGCGATTAAACGACAATGTTGGAAACTAGTTATTGATTGGTTGTATGTGCTGTGCCTCATTTACAGTCCCATGACAAATAAATTGGTTGTATGGAGCTATTTCATATGTAGGTTGAAACAAAGTCATTAAAGGGGTGGTTCCCCTAAAAATAAACTTTTAACATTGCATTTCCCACATTAATGCCAATTAGAATCGGCTGGTTTTATTTAAAAAAACGTCCGTAAGTACCGTTTTGCTATAGGCGTTCTCACTGCCACTTCCGGGTACGATGGTGGGGCTGGGCGTTCCTAATTGATGGACAGGCATCCGACCGACGCATACATCGCGTCACGAAATGCCGAAAAAAGCCGAACGTCGGTGCGGCTCTATACGGCGCATGCGCACCGACGTTCGGCTTCTTTCGGCATCTCGTGACGCGATGTATGCGTCGGTCGGAGGCCTGTCCATCAATTAGGAATGCCCATCCCCACCATCGTACCCGGAAGTGGCGGTGAGAACGCCTATAGCAAAACGGTACTTACGGATGTTTTTTTTTAATAAAACCAGCCGATTCTAATTGGCATTAATGTGGGAAATGCAAGTGGGAAGCATGTCAATCAATTAACATGTGAATAGGAACGCCCAGTCCCGCAGATTACATACCCGGAAGCCGCGGTGAAAATATAGATAAAACGGTATGTACGGCAAGGAGATAAAAAACAACAGCATAATGTCATTCTCACAACTCGGCTCAATGTAATGTTAGATTTTTTTTTTGGGTGAACCCCCTCTTTAAATGTTTTTTTTTTTTTCAGTCCTCTTAAAGAATGTTTTACTGGACAGCTCTGTCTGTGAAAAGCGAAATTTAATTTAAAAATTGAAAAATGTCTGACATGTAAAATTTTTGTGACCAAGGAGACCTGGTTAGGTTAGCATTTGTATACAGAAGCCACGCATGCACAGCTCAGAGTACTTTTACATCATGGCTCTGTGCAGAGATGATGTGACTTCCATGCATGTCAAGCAGCCAAAAAATCTAAACCTGGAAAGATGACCTGGAAAATATGTGTTTTAATTTCTCTTTATTAATTTATACAAAATGTTTACAATTATACAAGATTCATTACAATATGCATTTGTTGCTTCTTGTTGTATATTAAAAAAAGAGCCTTGATTAGTATCCATTAGCTTCTTTGTCATAAATAACTACAACATTCAGGCCCTGTACACACGATCAGTCCAAACCGATGAAAATGGACTGAGGTTCAGTTTCATCGGTCCAAACCTACCGTGTGTATGGCCCATCGGACTTTTGTCCTTCAGATCAAAGTTTTAAAACGTGCTTTAAAATCGGACTGATGGACTGATGACCGATCGGTCAAAACCGATGGTTAGTTCGCAAAAGCATTGGTTCAAAACCCGCGCATGCTCAGAATCAAGTCGACACATGCTTGGAAGCATTGAACTTCGTTTTTTTCAGCACGTCGTTGTGTTTTACGTCACCGCGTTGGACTCGATCAGTTTTTGAACTGATGGTGTGTACACACATCAGACCATCAGACCATCAGTCCGTTTTCATCAGTTTGGACTGATCGTGTGTACAAGGCCTCACACTCACATATTCTTACTCTCTACCATACTCATTCATACCCCAACATATAAAATAAAACATTTTTTGTTTTTTTTTATAGAATGTCTCCCTGTTCCCTCTTTTTTCTTCTTTCATTTTATGTCCCCATACGGGGTTACCTATCATTTTCCGTTTATAAATATTCTATCATGCTCGCCGAGGACTGAAATTCATCCCATTTTTGCCATAATCCTGGCATTTGATTCTTTATATATCCTTCTTCTCTTTTTTGACTTTCCATATATTGTATTTCGTTCATTTCACATATCCATTCTGTTATTGTAGGACTTTTAGTTTCTCTCCACTCCTGAGCTATTATTGTTCTGGCTCCCATTGTCATGTGGTGAAGAATATACGATTTAATATTTTTAATTGATTCTGTCATCAGAGATAACAATTAAATCTCTATACTTGGAGTCCCCTCTACTCCCGATACTTTCTGATATACCTGACCTAAAAAATATGGAAGCACCTATAACCAATGGGTGGAAGGGGGTCTCTTTCAAAGTAAGTATGCAATAATGTGCTAATATTCTGCTAGTATAGCACACTAAAGTGGAACTAAAGTAAAAAGAAAAACTGTGAGCAGTCAGTCTCTTTATTGCAGAAAAGAAAAGCTAGAGAAAAATAAATACTGGTGTTGGTGCTGGACCTCATGGGCGTGATCATTAAAGCAGAGGCTATTATTGCAGACTTCAGTTCCACTTTAAGGCTATAAGCTCCTGTGGGCCCAATTAAAAAAAAAAATTGTGGAGTTTTATTTCTTTAACCTCTTGGCGCCAGCCGCATGCAAATATGTGACCTCTCGGCGGGTGGGCCTTGGCACCGAGCGGATGCATATTTGCGTGCATTAATGCAAAAAACAGCTGTACCAAGAGCGTGCTTCCAGCACAGTTACCAGCTGCTAACGGAAAGCTCCTGATGGCTGCTTGAAATCGGGAGATTTCCTATTTGACTGCCTTAACAGCCAATCACGGCGGTCACATCATCATAAACCTGGCCCCGCCTCCTGCCACCTTAAACCCCCAGTAGGGAGGGTAGGTGGCTGTGCCAAGTCTCGCTCTGTGTGTCTTATGGACACTCAAAGTGGGGTTTGGGAGCAAGCACGAGTGCCCACATAGAAAGTGGCAGGTATGCTCTCCTACACCGTCCTCAATCAAAGGGCGGCCTAGGCCTTCCCAACCTTTGGCACTATTATCTGGCCACAAAACTCTCCCAGATGTCACAATGGTTCTCCCCGCTGCAAAATATACCATGGAAGAGGTTTGAAACTACCTCTATCCTCCCACTCCATCTCCAGGGCATATTATGGTCCAAAAACGTACTGTATAGGAAACTCTCTAAACTTAACTTAGTAGTGGCTCACCTCTTTCAACTATGGATGAGGACGGATGACACTTATCTTCTTTCTTCACCCATATCCCCTCTTACCTCATTCCTGGGCGACACCAGACTCAACCAGGCATACACCAACAGGAGACATTTCTCTTTATGGATAGACAAAAACTTATCTACACTATCCTCACTGCAGTATAAATGGAAATTTAAAACTTTCACAATGATACAAAGAGACCATGGTCTTCCCTACGCAGAGATAGAAAATTATATGCTTATAAAATCATTTTTTGCAAAATTCTTTTCACTTTCCGCCCTACCTACCAGGACACTATTTGAAAAAATATGCCTCTCCTCCTCTCGTGACAGAGGGATGATCTCCCTGATATACAGCTACCTTAATAATCTCAAACTGGAGGAGAAATCCTCCCAGATGTTACATTGGGAAGAGGACTTAGGAGTGACAATTCCTCCAGAATCCTGGTACTCTATGGCGGAAAATCTCAGGAAATGCAATAAAGCTATCTCTTTTAGAGAAACACCAATTAAAATATTCTCTCGGTGGTACTTCACTCCCTCCAAGCTGCATACTTTTTATCCATCAATCTCCCCAAATTGTTTCAGAGGCTGTACTGAACAAGGCACTCTGCTACACATATTTTGGAGCTGCCCACTTCTGAAGCAGGTGTGGAAATCTGCTGCAGCACATTTTGAGTCTGCTTCAGGTTACATAATCCCCCTCTCCCCTCAAATCTGCATCCTTTATGCCGGGATCCCTGATATTCCCACACCTTACATTAGACTACTACACTCCTTGTGTAGTTCAGTTCAGTGGATGGTTGCACTGAATTGGAGAACCAGTACCATTTCCTGGCAACAGGTGTTAGACCGAATGGAAATAATCAAACTCTCGGAGAGAGTATTCCACACCCTAAACGATAGCTTACCAATATATGATTCTAAATGGTCCAGTTGGTCCTCCAACTAATATTGCCAAGAAAACATAACTTGAGTCACAGTACTATGCAACGTATCAGATCTCTAACTCACAGGTTTTACAATGTTATCACATAATGCTTGATATACTTATCTGTCTAAGTTACTATTTTGAACCATATACTGTTCATATGTTTATAATGTATGTACACTTGTCCAAAATTATTCTTACAATAAACTTTGGTAAACAAAAAAAAGAAAGTGGCAGGTAAGTATAACTACTTACTTACTAGGACCCTATAACATGTTTAATATTTTAAATTAAAAAAAAAACTGCTTTTAAAGTTACTTTAAGAGAAGCTGAAGATAACATATTTATTTTGTAAAAAAAAATAAAAAAATAAGCAGCACTCTGAATTAAACAGTAATTAAACATGTCAGCAATAAATATCATTGCATTAAATGATTCAATAAAAAAGTGTCATGTGCACAAATCTCAATAGTAATAATACAACACAAAAAAAAGAGATTTTTAATACAGCTTACCTGTAAAATCTTTTTCTTGGAGTACATCACGGGACACAGAGCGGCATATTCATTACTATGTGGGTTATATGGAGTACCTTCAGGTGATGGACACTGGCAATCTCAAACAGGAAATGCCCCTCCCTATATAACCCCCTCCCATCGGAGGAGTACCTCAGTTTTGTAGCAAGCAGTATGCCTCCCAAAATGGTCCCCATAAGAGGGGTGGGAGCTCTGTGTCCCGTGATGTACTCCAAGAAAAAGATTTTACAGGTAAGCTGTATTAAAAATCTCTTTTTCTTTATCGTACATCACGGGACACAGAGCGGCATATTCATTACTATGTGGGATGTCCCAAAGCAATGCTTACAATGAGGGGAGGGAGAACATCTTCCAAAGACAAAAGGATTTAATTTAGAGATATACTCAATCATAATAAATCCAACTTAGTTGAGAAAAAATAATTTTAAATTTTAAATTTAACTCAAAAAGGGAGCCCCCGGAATCCGAGGGTCTCAAACTGCAGCCTGCAGCACTGCCTGCCCAAAGGCTGTATCAGTATTCCTTCTTACGTCCAACTGGCAGAATTTTGTAAACGTGTGGACAGAAGACCAGGTTGCCGCCTTGCAAACTTGAGCCATAGAGATCTGGTGGTGTGCTGCCCAGGAGGCGCCCATGGCCCTAGTAGAATGAGCCTTTAATGATAACGGAGGAGGCAACCCCTTCAAGCCGTAGGCCTGAGTGATTAACTGTTTAATCCACCTTGAGATGGTGGATTTTGCAGCTGCCTGCCCCTTCTTGGGCCCATCCGGTAAAATGAACAACACATCTGTTTTCCGGATCTTCTCTGTAGCTTTAAGATAGGCCTTCATGGCCCTGACAATATCCAAGGTATGCAGCAACCCTTCCTTTCTGGAAGTAGGTTTAGGAAAGAAGGATGGTAATACCAAATCCTGGTTTAGATGAAAACTGGATATAACCTTCGGTAGGAAGGAAGGATGAGGGCGGAGAACGACCTTGTCCTTATGTAAAATAAGATATGGTTCCTTACAGGATAAGGCTGCCAGTTCCGATACTCTTCTGGCGGAAACTATGGCGACCAAAAATACTAACTTCCTTGTCAGTAAAACCAAAGGAATTTCAGCCAACGGCTCAAAAGGTTGTTTCTGTAAACTTGACAGAACAAGATTTAAATCCCACGGACAAAGCAGGGATTTAACTGGAGGATTAATACGTAAGACCCCTTGAAGGAAGGTCTTAACTAGCGAGTGGGTGGCCAGCGGCCGCTGAAACCACACTGACAAAGCTGAAATCTGTCCCTTGATTGTGCTTAATGCCAGTCCTTTATCCACTCCTAGCTGGAGAAAACTTAATACTCTATCGATGGTAAACTTGCGAGAAAGCCATCGCTTGGACTCACACCAGCCTACATAGGCCTTCCAGACCCTGTAATAAATCACCCTAGAGACCGGTTTCCTGGCTCTGATTAGGGTAGAGATTACTTTCTGAGACAGACCTCTACCCCTGAGAATCAGGGATTCAGCTTCCAGGCCGTCAAATTTAGATGCCGTAAGGCAGGGTGGAGGATCGGACCTTGCGATAGCAGGTCTGGCCGTAGAGGAAGAGTCCAAGGGTCTCCCACTACCATCTTCAGGATTAGTGAATACCATGCCCTTCTGGGCCATGCTGGAGCTACCAGGATGACTGGTATGTGCTCCACCCTGATCCTGCGCAGCAGGCGGGGTAGTAACTGGAGCGGGGGAAATACATAAAGAAGTTTGAACTGATGCCAAGGGCAAACCAGCGCATCGGTTCCGCAGGCCATCGGATCCCTTGAGCGGGATATGAACCTGTCTAGCTTCTTGTTGAGTCTCGATGCCATGACATCCACGTCTGGCACTCCCCATCTTTGGCAGAGTGTTTGAAAGATTTGTGGATGTAGAGACCATTCCCCCGGCAACAGAGTCTGGCGACTTAAGAAGTCTGCCTGAAGGTTGTCCAATCCTGGAATAAATATTGCCGATATGCAGGGCACATGAGCCTCTGCCCATAGGAGAATCAAGCTCACCTCTCTCTGAGTGGCTTGACTCCTGGTTCCCCCTTGGTGATTTATGTATGCCACGGCCGTGGCATTGTCTGATTGAATTCTCACCGGGAACCCCTGCAATTTGGACGTCCAAGCCCTGAGGGCTAGTCGAGCAGCTCTGAGCTCCAAGATGTTGATGGGCAACTGCCTCTCTGGCTTAGCCCAAGTACCCTGGCGAGTGCAACCATCCAAAATTGCTCCCCAGCCCGTCAGGCTGGCGTCTGTGGTTACTATCTTCCAAGCCACTGGGCTGAAAGACTTCCCCTTCACTAGATTCTGAGGGTCTAACCACCAACACAGACTTTGTCGGACTCTTGATGAGAGCGGCAAAGGGATATCCAAGGCCTGTGGCTTCCTGCTCCATGCTGACAGGATGGCTGCCTGCAGGATGCGAGTGTGGCTCTGGGCGTATGGTACCGCCTCGAATGTGGCCACCATCTTGCCTAGTAACCGCATACATAGGCGAATAGTCGGTTCTTTCTTGCTTAGAACCAGTAGGATTAATTCCTTGATGGCTTTGACCTTCATCAGAGGTAGAAACACCCTTTGTTGTTCTGTGTCTAACCTCATGCCGAGATATTCCAACTGCCTTGTGGGCTGGAATGCTGACTTTTCTCGATTTAGGACCCAGCCGAACCTCTCGAGGTATTGGACCGTGAGGGCCACTGCTCGTTCCAAGCCAGGAGACGAGTGATCTATGACTAGGAGGTCGTCCAGGTACGCTAGGATCGTGACCCCTTGGATCCTTAGCTTGGCTAGGATTGGAGCTAGGACCTTTGTGAACACCCGGGGGGCCGTAGCCAACCCAAAGGGAAGCGCCACGAATTGGAAATGACGCAAAGCCACCATAAAGCGTAGATATCTTTGATGTGGCTGATAAATTGGAACATGAAGGTAGGCATCCTTTATGTCTATGGATGCCATGAAGTCGTCCTTTTGGAGTGTGGCAGCTGCTGACCGCACGGATTCCATCCGAAATGAGCGGACCTTTAGGTATGCATTTACCATCTTTAGGTCCAAAATTGGCCTGACATCTCCGTTGGACTTTGGGATGATGAATAGGTTGGAGTAGAAACCCAGCCCTTGTTCTAGGACTGGTACCTCTACTATTACTTCCTGGGAGAGTAGATGATTCAATGCCGTCATTAATGCGGCTCCCTTCTCCGGATCGTTTGGAACCCTTGACTCCTGGAAATGAGGAGGAGGAAACTTTAGGAAGTCTAATTTGTAGCCCGTAGCCACGGAAGACCGTACCCATTTGTCGGGAATGCTGGCTTCCCAAACCTCTGAAAAGAGACGCAGCCTTCCCCCCACCCTCGTGGGTGGGGCGCCCCTTCATAAGGTCGGCTTGGGGGCTGGTTTTGCTGGTTTGCGAAACCACTGCTTCTTGCCTCTAGCGGCCTGTCCCTGCGATTTGCTGTTGAAGTTAAAGTTTGATCTTGCAGGAGGCCGTCTAAACTGTTTGGCATTAGAGGGCCCCTGCCCAGGGGAGTGCTGTCGTTTAAACGCAGGCCCCTGAAACTTCTTCTTGGTTGGCAAAAGAGTACTTTTGCCGCTTGAAATGGTCTGAATGTATTTATCCAGGTCTTCTCCGAAGAGTCGTCCTCCATGGAAGGGGAACCCTACCAGGAGCTTCTTGCATGGGGGCTCGGCCTCCCAGCTCTTTAACCATAAGAGTCTTCTCATATGGATAAGGGATAACGATAAACGTGACGCTTGCTGGATAGAATCCTTAATCGCATCTACCGTAAAGCGTATGGCCCTAGGGACATCAGAAAATTCTTCTGCCTGCTGGGCAGGAATAAGTTTAAGCATCTGCTTAGTTTGATCCGATAATGCTTGTGCAACCCCAATCGCAGCCACAGCTGGCTGCACTACTGCCCCTGCAGTAGTGAAGGAGCTTTTAAGTAGTGCTTCCAAGCGTTTATCAACCGGATCCTTGAACACCTGTATGTTTTCTACAGGGCATGTTAAAGATTTGTTAACACATGAGATGGCTGCGTCCACCGCCGGGGTTGCCCATCTCTTGGAAAATTTATCTTCCATAGGATATAAGGCAGAGAATCTTTTAGGTGGTAAAAAGATTTTATCTGGCTTGGTCCAATCTTGGAACATAACTTCCTCTAGCAGAGGATGGATCGGAAAAACTGCGTTGTTTTGAGGCGCCTTTAGTGAGCCCAAAGCTGAAACAGTCGATACTTGGAGATCTGGTACTGGCAAGTTGAATGCACTATGGACCAAGTCCGTTAAGGCTTGAACCCACCAGCTCTCCCCTTGGGAGGCTGCCCCAGACTCCCCTGTATCCGGTCCTCGATCCCCGAACCTGCTTGGTCCTTGTCCAAGAGGTCGTCCAATTCCCCTGCGGAAAGGACCTCCTCCTCTGAGGGTCCACGCTCGGGCGACGGAGATCTATTCCGTTTTCTGCCCCGCATAGCCTTGGCTATCATCTTTTCCATTCTTTTTTCCATCTCCTTTAAAGAGGTGGACAATACCTCGTCCGTGACCACCCTAGGGTTGGACTGACCCGAGCCAGCTCCAGCCCCAGATCCCGATGGCCCCAAGGCTCCCTCTCGGGAAAGCAGCGGCATAACTTTGTCCGAGACCTCAGACTCTCTGGGGGAATCCCCACCTCTTGTACCCTCTGACCCGGATGCCATGGTACAATACCGAGGTACGCCTGCTAACTTATCGGTGTTTGGAACTATAAATAGTTATTGCCCAAAAACCCGTTTGGGGGATAAAAAATGCCTTCTTTCCCTTTAATGGTTCTTTTTTTTTTTTTTCAAACCCAAGAGAGAAAAAACATTCTGTCCCCCTTAGTAGTATTGCCAAAAAACTGCTGAGATAGAAAAGAACAGCCTAACTATAGGCTCCAGGACAGTCTTATTGAAGACTGTAATATCTCTTTTGGCCACTGTGTGTCCTCGGTGCCCCGTGCTGCCGCTCTGGTCTCTTCCTCTCTCAGTTCCAGCATACACTGAGCTGGGAACGAATGGAAGGGCCGCCCCTTCCTTAAACCTACTGGCCCGCCCTTCCCCCCTCAGCTAACGGCGCGAAATTGCGCCCATAACACGGGGACGCGCGCGCCCCCGACGGGGGGGGGGGGGTGGGGACAAAGCCCACGAGGAGGCCAGCGTTTGCCTGTCATCCAGGCTAGGAGGAAGAACCTATGCAGCAATCGCCTGGAGGCTTGCAGGTAAGCACAGCTCTTTTGAACACACACACACAGCCTCTCAATGCTTTTCAATACTACCAGGGAGGTCACCTTTTATGGGGAAATAACACATAGAGCCATCCTATCTTTAAGATATGTGACTTACTTTGCCAGATGCAGCGCATAACTTTAGGCATGTCCCCTGTGAACCCCCCAGAAAAACCTGCTAAGAACCAAGTTCCGCAAGTTTCCCCTCACTTACCTGCTCCATGCCGCAGGACTTTGCAAAGCAAGAGGCCCAATCTTCCCCCATCTCCGTGGGGCATTGACCTTCAGGCCCTGGGTTCCTATGAAGGATCCACTGTCCTGGGCCCATATAGCACTCTGGCAACAGAAACATTAGGCCCCCAAAGGTTTCTAAGTTCTGGGCCCAGGGTCCAGCTCTCTAAAAAGAAAGCATTATGGGCTATACCCCATTGGTTTGGGGTCCGGTTACTGACCACTTTAGCGCTGAGGCCTTTGGACAGAACCGGTTAGCTCACCTAATCCCAAGGATGTGGAGGCAAGCTAAACCATCACCAACACCTAAGACACTGGCGTAAAAACTGAGGTACTCCTCCTATGGGAGGGGGTTATATAGGGAGGGGTATTTCCTGTTTGAGATTGCCAGTGTCCATCACCTGAAGGTACTCCATATAACCCACATAGTAATGAATATGCCGCTCTGTGTCCCGTAATGTACGATAAAGAAAATAAGTCCATAAATTCAAATAAGTGCAAAATAAAATTCAAATAAGTGCAAACAATACAATAAAGTTATAATCTGTGTGAAGTGAATGTAAAGGGATCCGTCACCAGCAGCACCCTTACACTTAAAGGAGTTGTAAAGGAAAAAAATGTTTTGCCTAAAATTAATGTCTGCAAGGTAGACAGACAGAATAGTGTAATGATTCTGTTAAAAAACGAGTAAAAACCTATTAAATTCCTTCATCTATATCACCTCCGGCGTTCTAGTTTCTGTTCTCTCATCCACTTCCTGGTTTGCGGCGCTCGTTCATGTAAGAACTACATTTCCCAGTATGCATTGCGGCACGCCCAGTAATTCACACCTCCTTGAAGTCTCTAACATGTAGAGAGCGTCCTGCCACACAGATGTAGTTCCCAGGAGGGGGTGAGCACGTTACTGGCCACCGCAGTAAAGCCTCCCATCACGGTTGGTGAGTAACAATCAGACAAGCAGGAAGTGAACAGAACAGAGAAGAAATAGAGCAACTTCTGAGCAAAAACGAACAATGAGGAAGTGAAAAGAGGAATGTCTGCAGGTAAAGGATGCTTATTATGAAAAAAAATATTTTCCTTTACAACCCCTTTAAGCTTCTTATCAGATATAAATCTGTCCAAACAAGAGTCTAGTAGACATCCCGGGTATGATAAAGTCTAAAAAAAAAATCATAAATTATAATATAATAAATAATTATCAAAAACAATAATACAATAATAATAAAATGTATTGAATAATGTGATCAAATCAAAAACATTGAAATTTGCTCAATTGCAGAATTGTCGCTGTCGTCACTTTCGGTGTCTGATGACTAATATCCCCACAAATCACTATAGCTCAATTCTGCAAGTGATTCTTATTTACTAGCTGGTCAAAAAACGCTTTTGACGTAAAGGGACGCTTTTTGGTTGCCATGGACAATCTCAAAATTTCAGGCAGAACTAACAGTATATACTGTATGTTATAAAACTGCATGCAGGGCACTGGACAAAGCACTAGGGACAAAAGAGAGGTGATTTAATACAGTGTACTGTATGTGTTGTGTTTTTTGAATTTGCAGCCAGGCTCCGCCGCCATGTGTCGCAACGCTCACAAGGAACGGAGCTCGGAACACAGTACATCAGGCAGAGGACACCGTGGGCGGACATCGCAGGATCCTGGGGACAAGGTAAGCATCTTTGCCTGGAACCTGTGATGCGATCCCGAGTGTTGCTCGGGAGTACTGTTTTGGTAGTGAAAATTCACCCCGAGCCACACTCAAGAACACTGCTAGAAAGGTTAAATTGATTATTCTTACAGACTTCACATTTCTTACAAAGATAAAAACCTTTATATTTATAAATATTTATTTCACCCATAGTTACAGTGTATTTTACTGACAGTCTATAAATGTGAAGTTCCTTGGGATTCTGTGAACTGTACAGACTGGGGCTTCTCCTAGAACAGTGTTTTCCAACTCCAGTCCTCAAAGCGCCCCAACAGGTCATGTTTTCAGGCTTTCCATTATTTTGCACAGTTGATTTGATCAGTTTCACTGCCTAGTAATTACCACAGCCGTTTCATCTGAGGGAAATCCTGAAAACAGGACCTGTTGGGGCGCCTTGAGGACTGGAGTTGAGAAACACTGTCCTAGAAGATAGTTGGCAGTTAGCTGTCTACCTTTACCATCACCTGTTGTAGATTAGTCTTCTTTACACAGCTCTGTGATTTCCGTGATGGCTTTTCTGATTTCCTACAGAGACAATCAAAGGACGGCATACGAGGGAAAAGTTCTGAGCACACATTTCTAGGGGAGGATACACCTGTATATATTTTCTCATAAAACAACACTTCAAAGTGCGGCTTCCTAATCCTTTACCTGGAACACAGACGCTGCCAGGTCTCTGTCTGGCCTGAACTTCAGAGAAAACAGCCAGCACAGGTCTGGCCCCATCATTGTAATTAATGCATATGCACATCATCTGTGTTAAGTCAACACAAGGTTTTACTGGACTTCAGAGGGATGCAAAACGCAGGCGGAAAATCGAAATGTTTGCTTGATGAGTTGGTTTGGCAACCTGATCCAAGGGATTCAAAGCAAAACAAAATGAAATATTTCCAAAAGGTTATCTTGTGTGCGCTGAGGGGAGATTAGTGAAATGGAATGTTAACCAAGCCCTAAGTGAGATCTTAACATACTAGTCTAAAGGAAACTCAACTTCCTTAAATAAAGAAAAATACTTAAAATGATATAATTGCTGCTAAAGCCATCCTGTAATTTGGTGATATTAAAAATTCATTTCATTCTGCCCAGAACTGCCATGCCTCCGTTCTTATAATGTATTATCGAGACATCTGCGCAGAGCTTATAGCCAAGTTGCAGGCGTCCAATGAAAAAATAAATGAAAGTAGTAGTAAAACCCAAAATAAAAATGTATTATACTGTATATTGCATGTTACCAATGCTTAGATGTGGTGGCTGCATTCTTTTTCTTTTTTAGACTTTTTTTTTTTCATCTGATGATCCTACCAGTACATCTGTTATTTGCAGCTTCCTTTAAAAGACCAAACTGTTAGGCTGTTATGCCCTGTACACACGATCGGAATTTCCAATGGAAAAAAAACGATGGAATTTTCAGTCGGAATTCCGTTCAAGCTGTCTTCCATCAGTCTTGCATACACACTGTCAGACCAAATTACGGCCGTCCAAAACGCGGTGACGTAAAACACTATGACGAGCCGAGAAGTTCAATGCTTCTGAGCATGCGTCGATTCGATTCTGCGCATGCATGTTTTTTTCTCCGTCGGAGTTCCACACAGACGATTTTCCATCGAAAAAAAATAAAACACGTTCTACTTCTAAACTTCGACGGAAAAAAGTTAGATGGGGCCCACACACGGTCGGAATATACGATGAAAAAAGTCTGTCTGACTTTTTTCATTGGAAATTCTGATCGTGTGTACAAGGCATAAGGCTGCATTTACACCTGATGCCGCATACACACGACCGTTTTTCGGGTTCTAAAAAATGACATTTTTTTTTTATGTCGTTAAAAACGATTGTGTGTGGGCTCCAGACCATTTTTCACGATGTAAAAAATGGCCATTAAAAATTTCAAACATGCTCTAATTTTTCACGTCGTTTTTAACGTTGTCGTTTTTTACGCCGTAAAAAATGGTCGTGTGTGGGTGTGTGGTTAACACTTCCATACAGGGCATTTTCACCCTCTTCCTGCCCAGACCAATTTTTAGTTTTCAGCGCTGTCGCACTTTGAATGACAATTTCGTGGTCGTGCGACGTGGCTCCCAAACAAAATTAACGCCCTTTTTTTCCCCACAAATAGAGCTTTCTTGATCTTTGATCACCTCTGCGGTTTTTATTTTTTGCGCTATAAACAAAAGAAGAGCGTCAATTTTGAAAAAAACAAAATATCTTACTTTTTGATTTAATAAATATCATAGGCCCAGATTCACAAAAGAGATACAACGGCGTATCTCCTGATACGCCGTCGTAGCTCTGTTTTAGGGTCTTCCTAACTATGCGACTGATTCATAGAATCAGTTACGCATAGTTAGCTCTAAGATCCGACAGGTGTAATTGAATTACACTGTCGGATCTTAGGATGCAATACCGCGGCCGCCGCTGGGGGGAGTTTGCTTCGTAAACCAGCGTTGGGTATGCAAATTAGTAGTTACGGCGATCCACAACGGTTTTTCGCGTTCGCTACGTCTCTGCTAGTCTAGTTTCCCGTCGCAAAGTTAGTCGTCGTTTTTGCTGCCCTAACTTTACACAGCCCACGTATGTGCTGTATAAAGCATGGCCGTCGTTCCCGCGTCGAAATTTGAAAATTTTTTGTTCTTGCGTAAGATGTCCGGGAATACGAAATGTGACTGGCAGGGAAGGGGTTAACACTAGGGGGCGCTGAAGGGGTTAAATATGTTCCCTAAAGTGTGTTCTAACTGTAGGGGGAGGGGGACTCACAAGGGGAGGAGATCGATGTGTGTTCCTCTGTACTGGGAACACAGCATCGGTCTCCTCACCGCTGACAGGACATGGATCTGTGTGTTTACACACACAGATCCATGGTCCTGCCATGATTGCGCATGTGCCCCCTAGCTGCCCGGGAATGCAAGGACGTCATATGACATCCACTCTGAAGGAGGAAAGGTTCCCGCCGACGTCATTTTACAATGACTCGGTAGGGAAGGTGTTAACGGCGTGAAAAAAACGTGCATGCTCAGGAGCAAGTTATGAGACGGGAGCGCTCGTTCTGGTAAAACTAACGTTCATAATGGAGTAAGCACATTCATCACGCTGTAACAGACTGAAAAACGCGAATCGTCTTTTACTAACACAAAATCAGCAAAAGCAGCCCAAAAGGTGGCACCATCCGAATGAAACTTCCCCTTTATAGTGCCGTCGTACGTGTTGTAACTTAGTTTTTTCTAGACCATTAAAAACATAATTTTTTAGAATCCGAAAAACGGTCGTGTGTACGCGGCATGAGCGTCAAGTTTCTGAGCGTATTTTAGGGTGTTTTTTCAAACGCTTGTATGCACGTGTTTGAGTTTAGTTATAAAAAAGAAATTTGCGCTAGGTGTAAAATGATTATTATATGAACAAAGTGAAAACAAATCTGTGATAGATCTGTTAAATCTGTGATAGATGTCCTGCTGTTAGACACAATGGGCCAAATTCCCAAAAACGTAGCCTAACTTAAATTTCAGCAGTTAAGTTACACTGACTTAAAATCTCTACCTAAGTGCCCGATCGTCAAAGCACTTACCTAGAAATTTCAGGCCGTGTAACTTAAGTGCCGCCGTCGTAAGGCGGTCCTCCTCTCCTGGGGGCGTTTAAAATTTAAATGAGGCGCGCTCCCGCGCCGGCCGTACTGCGCATGCGTGTGACGTCATTTTCCCGACGTGCAGCGCGCGAACGTAATTAACGCCGGGCGGCTTTGAGAATTTCGACGGGACACTAAAGTTGCGACGGGTGAAAAAAAAAAGACGCGCCGGGAAAACAAATAATTATAAAAAAAAATGACAGCGTCGCTCAGCATGCATTCCTGAGAGGGAGAACTCCATGCCAATTTTCAAAGAAAAAACCGGCATGGGTTCCCCCCCCCAGGAGCATACCAGGCCCTTAGGTCTGGTATGGGTTGTAAGGAGACCCCCCCACGCCGAAAAATCGACGTAGGGGGTCCCCCTACAATCCATACCAGACCCGTATCCAAAGCACGCTACCCGGCCGGTCAGGAAGGGAGTGGGGACGAGCGAGCGCCCCCCCCCTCCTGAGCCGTGCCAGGCCGCATGCCCTCAACATGGGGGGGTTGGGTGCTCTGGGGCAGGGGGGCGCACTGCGGGCCCCCCCACCCCAGAGCACCCTGTCCCCATGTTGATGAGGACAGGACCTCTTCCCGACAACCCTTGCCGTTGGTTGTCGGGGTCTGCGGGCGGGGGCTTATCGGAATCTGGGAGTCCCCTTTAATAAGGGGGTCCCCAGATACCGGCCCCCCACCCTAAGTGAATGGATATGGGGTACATCGTACCCCTATCCATTCACCTGGAGGCAAAAAGTAAAAGTTAGTAAACACACAACACAAGGGTTTTTAAAATAATTTATTATTCTGCTCCGGAGGCCCCCCCCTGTCTTCTTTATTAGCTCTATTACCAGGGGGGGCTTCTTCTTCCGCTCTCCGGGGGGGGCTTCTCCGCTCTCCGGGGGTCTTCTTCCATCTTCTCCCCTCTTCCGCTGTTGACTCGGCGAACCCCGGTTCTTCTGCAGATGTCCGGTGCCTTCTTCTTCAGCGCTGGCTGCCTGCTATCTTTGTGTGTTAGCTCAATTAGTAACAGGCAGCCGGCGCGGTCTTCTGTGACGTCAGGGTCTTCTCTTCTGTTCTTCTCCCCTCTTCCGATGTTGACTCGTCGCATCTTGTCGCTGTAATGATGGAAGCGCGCCTTGCATCCCATTTATATAGTCATCACCGTCCCATCATGCTCCGGTAGGTACCCACGTGGTGGGTGCACGTGGGTAGGCACCCACCACGTGGGTACCTGCCGGAGCATGATGGGACGGTGATGCCTATATAAATGGGATGCAAGGCGCGCTTCCATCATTACAGTGACAAGAGGCGACGAGGCAACATCGGAAGAGGGGAGAAGAAGAACCTGACGTCACAGAAGACCGCGCCGGCTGCCTGTTAGAAATTGAGCTAACACACACAGATAGCAGGCAGCCAGCGCTGAAGAAGAAGGCACCGGACATCTGCAGAAGAACCAGGGTTCGCCGAGTCAACAGCGGAAGAGGGGAGAAGATGGAAGAAGCCCCCCCCCCGGAGAGCGGAAGAAGAAACCCCCCCCGGAGAGTGGAAGAAGACCCCCGGAGAGTGGAAGACCCCCGGAGAGTGGAAGAAGAAGCCCCCCCTGGTAATAGAGCTAATAAAGAAGACAGGGGGGGCATCCGGAGCAGAATAATAAATTATTTTAAAAACCCTTGTGTTGTGTGTTTACTAACTTTTACTTTTTGCCTCCAGGTGAATGGATAGGGGTACGATGTACCCCATATCCATTCACTTAGGGTGGGGGGCCGGTATCTGGGGGCCCCCTTATTAAAGGGGACTCCCAGATTCCGATAAGCCCCCTCCCGCAGACCCCGACAACCAACGGCAAGGGTTGTCGGGAAGAGGTCCTGTCCTCATCAACATGGGGACAGGGTGCTCTGGGGTGGGGGGGCCCGCAGTGCGCCCCCCTGCCCCAGAGCACCCAACCCCCCATGTTGAGGGCATGCGGCCTGGCACGGCTCAGGAGGGGGGGCGCTCGCTCGTCCCCACTCCCTTCCTGACCGGCCGGGTAGCGTGCTTTGGATACGGGTCTGGTATGGATTGTAGGGGGACCCCCTACGTCGATTTTGCGGCGTAGGGGGGGTCTCCTTACAACCCATACCAGACCTAAGGGCCTGGTATGCTCCTGGGGGGGGAACCCATGCCGGTTTTGAATTTAAAAATTGCCGTGGAGTTCTCCCTCGGGAATGCATACCAAATGCCGTCGCTGGAATGGGCCTTTACAATGTGTGACTAACTTTCCACATTATAAAACCAGCCCTAGTTTTGCGCAAGCAAATTCGGAACTTACGCAGAAATCACAATGATGAAATGCTTTGAAAATCTGCTTAAGTCCTCATTTGCATACGCAAAGCTGCATTTCAATGAGAAATGCCCCCAGTGGCGGATGCGGTACTGCATCCTAAAATCTGACCGTGTAAGTGTCTTACACATGTCAGATTTTCTGCCTAACTTTGGAAAAAGCCTTTTGAGAATCGTTTCCAAAGTTAGGCACAGACTGAACAGCAGTTAAGTCTGCGTATCTCTTTTGAGAATCAGGCCCAATAACCCTGATATGGGGCACAACTAGAATATATACACATGTTTGAGTTTGTGTAAAGCGATTTTAAAGCGTTTTTTAGCTTTGTCAGTTTTTAATTAGCCAAGAGAGAAAAATATCATATGTTTCATCATTTGTTGCTATGGTTTTCAGGTATATAACCGCTCTTATTTATCATTTTTTTTTTATTATTATTATTATTATTTTTTGTAAGGGGTTAGTGGTTTAAAGGTTAGGGTTAAGGGGTTAATTTATTTATTATTAATGAATTAATTTATTTTGTTAGGTTAGGGGTTAATATTAGGGTTAGGATTATGGGTTAGGGTTTAATATTAGGGTTAGAATTAGGGGTTAGGGTTCAGGATTAGGGGTGAATATTGGGGGTAATGATTTTTTATTTATTTATTTAATTATCTTATATTTATTTTATTTTTTATTGTTGATTTCTAATTGTTAAATTAGAGCATAACAATTCTCAAAAAACGCTTAACAGAATGCACTAAAACACTCAAAAAGGCTTTAATTAAGCGTTTCAAAGCAATTCTATAGAACAAAATAACATTTACCATTCACAGGGTTGCTTTCAACGCTCAGCTTTTATTTATGTAAAGCTAAACCCCTAAATAAAAAAACTAAAAAAACTGTTGCTGTAACTGCTTATAAAGTGTTAGGCCCCATTCACACAACAGTGTCACGTGACCTGTAAATTGTTGATGGCACTCCAAACAAGGCCAGTAAAAACGCAGATGTGAATGGAGCCCTAGCTGGAGCTTATCTTTAATTTATTAGCTGTGGCGGCCCATCCATAGAGGGCGCATGGGCACCGCCTCCCCATGTGTCCGGCCCCTTTATCTACATATCAGATACCAGTGGCGCCAGACCATGGATTCCAATGCGGGGTTTTTTTGAGCCAGAGGCTCTAATAGGCTTGGCCTCAGAGCACAGAGCATTGCGCTCCGAGGCCACCAAGTTGTGTCAAAAGTGTCCGATCTGTCACAGTCCCGCAAAAGATTTGCTGATCACCGTCATTACTAGTAAAAAACAATTAATAATAAAAATACCATAAATATATCCCCTATTTTGTAGATGCTCAATATTTGCTTATTGTGAAAATATGTAGAAGAATACACATTGGCCTAAATGAATGATTAATTGGAATATTGATGGCAAAAAGTATATATATATATTTTTCAAAAATGTCGGCGCAAAAAATTTAAAACGCAGAGGTGATCAAATACCACCAAATGAAAGCTCTATTTGTGGGAAAAAAAGACGTCCATTTTGTTTGGGTACAGCGTCGCACGACTGCACAATTGTCAGTTAAAATAATGCAGTACCGTATCGCAACAAACTGGCTTTTTCTATATTCATACTTACCTAGGTGGATGCAGCATCGGCCTGATGCTGCATCTGTCCCCCGCTGCCCCTTCAATGAGAACCGAGCGATTAAACACCGCCGATGGCTCGGTTCTCTCACCTCCCTGAGCGAAGAGCTGCTGCTTGTCAATCAGCAGCTCTCCTGCTGATTGACTCAGTGAGCCGCTGAGATGGCCGCTCCCTGCCCCTCCACAGTGCAGCGATCCAATGAGCGTGGAGGAGCACCTCCACGCTCATTGGAGCGCTGAACTGTGGAGGGGCGAGGAGCGGCCATCTCAGCGGCTCACTGAGAGGCTAAGACTGCAATCAGATGGATCCAGACTTCCAGACTGCTCTCTGCTGAAAACAGTTTACAGGAGTGCAAAACGAATTGCACTCCTGTGACCCTGATGCCACGTACACACGATCGGTCAAACCGATGAGACCGGTCTGATGGACCGTTTTCATCGGACCAAACCGATAGTGTGTGGGCGCCATCGGTTATTTATCCATAGGTTAGAAAAAAGCAATCTTGTTTTAAATTTAACCGATGGATACCTAACCGATAGAAAAAAAAACGATCGTTAGTAGGCACAACCATCGGTTAAAAATCCACGCATGCTCAGAATCAAGTCGACGCATGCTTGGAAGCATTGAACTTCGTTTTTTTCAGCACGTCGTTGTGTTTTACGTCACCGCGTTCTGACACGATCGTTTTTTTAACCGATGGTGTGTAGGCGCGACGGACCATCAGTCAGCTTCATCGGTTAACTGATGAAAACAGTCCATCGGTCCGTTCTCATCGGATGGACCGATCGTGTGTACGAGGCATTAGGAGAAGCCCAGCCGAATGAGCCCAGGCTGGATTTCTCCTTTAAGGGGGGAAATCTTCCAGGGCTAAAGTGGTTAAATCAGTGCATTGTGTAGGAATAACCTGGAGGGTTACATTTAAATGAAAAATAAACTTTTAGGCTTCATTTCCATTGACGTTTTTACAGCCACTTTGTTTAGCCTTTTTTACAGCTTAAAAACGCCTGTCCATGTTACTTATTTTTTTTTTTTTTTTTTTTTTTGAGCCGGAGCTCATAAACGCCGCGGTAGCGTTTTTGAGCGTTTTTTAACGTCTGACGTTTTTACAGTTCTACTCTGGAGCTTCAGAACGCCCTGGTCCTGGTTTTTTTTTGCAGCTTAAAAACGGCTCAGCCATCTACAGCTCAAAAACGTCATGTGGGCATGAGGCCATAGACTAACATGGAGAGACGTTTTTAAGCTGCAAAAAATGCTCAGAAAAGTGGCTGTAAAAATGTCCATGGAAATGAAGCCTTAAGGTTTCTACCAGTGGCGGCCCGTCCATAGGCGCCGCCCCCCCCCCCTCCTGTAGTCATAAAAAAAAACGGGCCCTTTAAGGCTTTTAAAAATTCGTTCTGCAGCGCCGCGCAAATAACATACACTCATGCATTGCATGAGTATATGTTATTGTGGCCAGCCTATTCAGATAACCGGACATTGGGCGCCGATTATCTGAATAAGGACAGCTGGTTGGCTGTGCAGAAGTGCCTATCATAGCCAGCGGCCCTCTCAGCCAATCAGGTTCACTGATTCTGGTTATCAGTAACCTGATTGGCTGAAGCGTCATCGAGGGCGGCAGAAGACATCGAGGGACCGTGGAAGGAGGGTGGCGAACCCCAGAAAGGTAAGTGCCGGGTGGGGGGGGGGGGGCAATCAGACTGGCAGCATTTTACAGGGCACAGTGGGGACAATTGATGTGGGCACAGTGGCGACAATTGATGTGGGCACAGTGGCGACAATTGATGTGGGCACAGTGGGGACAATTGATGTGGGCACAGTGGGGACAATTGATGTGGGCACAGTGGGGACAATTGATGTGGGCACAGTGGGGACAATTGATGTCGGCACAGTGGTGACAATTCATGTGGGCACAGTGGCTGCGTTTGGCATGGCACAGTGGCTGCGTTTGGCATGGCACAGTGGCTGCGTTTGGCATGGCACAGTGGTGACAATTGATGGGCACAGTGGTGACAATTGATGGGCACAGTGGTGACAATTGATGGGCACAGTGGCTGCATTTGATGGCACAGTGGCTGCGTTTGGCATGGCACAGTGGCAACAATTAATGGCATGGCACAGTGGCGACAAATGATGGCATGGCACAGTGGCTGCATTTGATGGGCACAGTGGCTGCCTTTGATGGGCACAGTGGCTGCCTTTGATGGGCACAGTGAGGCTGCAATTGTCTTTTTTTTTTTTTCATTTGTTTGCGCCCCCCAAAAAATTTTGAGCACCAGCCGCCACTGGTTTCTACTTAGCCACTGAAAACGAGTAGTAAATAAATTGTGTCAGCCTGCAGGAGCTCAGAACAGATGAAAAAAAAAACTGTAAAAGATGTAAAGAAAATAATATTCTGCTCTGTACAAACTGTGCTGTGAACATCTATAGACTTGTAATAATGACTTGTAGTCTACATGTAATGATGCTAATTAGTCCTGAGCCAGAAAAAAATCCTCACCTGTCAAAATCGCAGCTTCAAGCGGAGCTGTCAGTTACCGGGGTGCAGGAAATGGGACACAGACAATCCAATGTTTTCATAGCTATCAGCTACTAGTAATGGTAATGAAAGCACATAAACCTTGTAGTCAGTGATCTCAATGACTCCTTGCTTTACACTAATATCCTGATTTTTTAATTAGGCTGGAGCTCTTTATTGACGATTAATTACATAACAGAACACTGCTGGGTTATGTTGATGAAAATAATATATTTTCTGTTGATGATTGACTTTGTATTGTTCAGTGTAAATGATTGAGAAGACTTGGAGGAACGAAATTTGCAGGAGGCATGTCGTTCGATCAGTTATTCAGTTTATCAGCTGGAACCCCCAGATAAGGGCAGAATATATCTTCAGTAGTAAAGTTTTAGACTGTGTTGGCATTGATTAATGTACATAATTTAGAGTTTTAGGTTTCACATTATTTATTGTGGGCTTTTGGTGGGTGGCCCGGGGCAGTAAAGATGTGGCTTAACCGTTTTTTTTTAAGTGTATTTTGTGCGTGTACTCGAGAGAGGAGCCGGACTGCAGGAGTTGGGAGTAGGCAGGCCTCCCCCAGAGGCAATCTGCCACCTTTCTCCATGCCCCGGGTGGCAATGGTGGGTGGTAGAGGGGGTCCTCCCACACAGCCCGCCCTACCTGCCCTGCTTTGAAGCCCAATGGGGCAGAGGGACTCCCTATAAGAGAGTGAGAGGATCTAGCCCGCTCAACCAGCTCCGTTAGTCCTTCGCCTCTCTTTTTAGAGACCGCGTGGTCAAAGTGCGTGCATGTTAACCCAATTTCGAGTGCGTGTAAGTGTGGTGCTTACCTCGCATAGCACACCCACCGGGAGCCAGGCTGAGACCACCAACCTCAATTCACATGTAGCTGAGAACGGGATCCGAACCCCTAGCTGCAGAGGTGAATGGCTTGTCAGCGCAGTGCCAATCGCGTTGAGCCACCGCAGCTCCCCCGTCTTTTTTTTCCCTTTTTTTTTTTAAATATTACAATGAGAAACATGAAACATGTTGGAGATGTTTTAGGGGAAAAGGCACAATGGTGCATATATGGTATAAGTGTTCAAGGGTGAAAGATTTCTGGCTTAAAATATTTGATATTTATTGTAAGGTGTCGGGATCTGATACTTAACCTAGTGTCAACATCTCAATACTATCTATTATGCCAGTCTATTGCATTAGAGTGTGCACCCCAAAGTTTAAACACACACACTGTCACAGGGAGGAGGCTCTGATGGTTGGAGACAGTTGATTGAGACCATATTGCGTTATACACCCTAAAAACAGGAGTAATGTGTTCCTAATGTTGAACCTAGCCTTTAATATAATGGGGGAATTTACACTGACCACTGGCTCCCCCACCTGGTGCTGCCCCTAAATAATGCTAATGTACATGGGGTGATTATGGTGTGCCCAGGCACACCTAGCACACCCTGTGCGCACGCCTATGTATGCCAGGATCAATCAGCCATCGGAGGAGATATCCTGCGCCATATGATAACAGCAGCTAGGACAATAATAGCCTGTAACTGCCAAAAAATCAAAAAGTCCCACAATAATTGAATGGATCTGCGAGATGGGAGAAATGCAAGCTATGGAGGAAATGAATATGTTTGAATCAGTTAACCTAAGGCCAAAAAGTTGGCAACAGTGGGAAGAGTTTAAAACCTTGGTAAGATTTTTACAGTATATATGAACAGGACTCTGCCCTTTAAAAAATGTTGTTGTTTTTTTTGTATGGATCTGGTGTATGTGTAGGTTAGTGTGGATGATGAATGAGAGGAATGAATGGTGGATGGATAATGCATAGAATTATATGTTAAAGGGACCAATACAGAATTGGATACTAGACACTATCATTGAATATTGATTTCCTTGAAAGATGACGCAAAAGAATACTAAATTTTGTAGTGAGGATAATGTATTGGTATAAATGACTTCCCTGTCAAATCATTGTAAAATGACGTTGGTGGGAACCCTTCCTCCTTCAGAGTGGACGTCATATAACGTCCTTGCATTCCCGGGCAGCAAGGGGGCGTGTGCGCGCCCCCGCCACATTGCTCGGGACCTGGTGCGCGTGCCCGGCGGCCGCGATGTCGGCCGGGCACCCGCGATTGCCCGCAATCACGGCAGGACCATGGATCTGTGTGTGTAAACACACAGACCCATGTCCTGTCAGCGGTGAGGAGACCGATGTGTGTTCCCAGTACAGAGGATCACACATCGATCTCCTCCCCTTGTGAGTCCCCTCCCCCTACAGTTAGAACACACTTTAGGGAACATATTTAACCCCTTCAGCGCCCCCTAGTGTTAACCCCTTCCCTGCCAGTCACATTTACACAGTAATCAGTGCAGTTTTATAGCACTAATCGATGGATAAATGTGAATGGTCCCAAAAATGTGTCAAAAGTGTCCGATATGTCCTGCCACAATGTCACGGTCACAATAAAAATCGCAGATCGCCGCCATTACTAGTAAAAAAAAAAAAAAAATGCCATAATTCTATTCCCTATTTTGTAGATGCTAGAACTTTTGCGCAAACCGATCAAATACGCTTATTGCGATTTTTTTACCAAAAATATGGTAAATCCTCTAAACCAGACCTGGGCAAACTACGGCCCGCGGGCCGTATACGGCCCGGCGGACCTTTTAATCCGGCCCACCCCCGCCGCCGAAATCGCCGCCGCCGCCGCTGCCACATTAATCACCGTGGCGGGGAACATTACAGACAGCGTTCGTTTGAACAGCTGTTTTCCCCGCCGCGCATAGACACTCCCCCTTGGACGGATCTGTCCAATCGCGAGCAAGGGGGAGTCACATAGACACTCCCCCTTGCTCGCGATTGGACAGATCCGTCCAAGGGGGAGTGTCTATGGCATAGACACTCCCCCTTGGACGGATCTGTCCAATCGCGAGCAAGGGGGAGTCACATAAACAGATCCGTCCAAGGTGGAGTGTCTATGCGCAGCGGGGAAAACAGCTGTTAAAACGAACGCTGTCTGTAATGTTCCCCGCCGCGGTGATAACAGTAGGCAGGGCCGGGAGGGGTCACTGTGCCCATCACACACAGCCACTTGTGCCAACACATGCAGCCACTTGTGCCAACACATGCAGCCACTTGTGCCAACACATGCAGCCACTTGTGCCAACACACGCAGCCACTGTGCCACCATAAATTGTCGCCACTGTGCCAATCACACGCAGCCACTGTGCCAATCACACGTAGCCACTGTGCCAATCACACGCAGCCACTGTGCCAATCACACGCAGCCACTGTTCCCATCAAACGCAGCCACTGTGCCAATCACACGCAGCCACTGTGCCAATCACACGCAGCCACTGTGCAATCAATTGTTGCCACTGTTCCCAAACACAGCCACTGTGCCAATCACATGCAGCAATTGTGCCAATCACACGCAGCCACTGTGCCAATCACACGCAGCCACTGTGACAATCACATGCAGCCACTGTGCCCATCAAACGCAGCCACTGTGCCAATCACACGCAGCCACTGTGCCAACAACACGCAGCCACTCTGCCCATCAAACGCAGCCACTGTGCCAATCACACGCAGCCACTGTGCCCATCAAACGCAGCCACTGTGCCATCACATGCAGCCACTGTGCCAACACACGCAGTCACTGTGCCATCAATTGTTGCCACTGTGCCCATCACACGCAGCCACTGTGCCATCAATTGTCGCCACTGTGCCCATCAAACGCAACCACTGTGCCATCACACGCAGCCACTGTGCCATCACATGCAGCCACTGTTTAATCAATTGTTATTGATTAAACAGTGGCTGCCTGTCCCCAGCGTCTGTCCCCCTCCTGTGTCATGTCCCCAGCGTCTGCCCCCCTCCTGTGTCATGTCCCCAGTGTCTGTCCCCCTCCTGTGTCATGTCCCCAGCGTCTGTCCCCCTCCTGTGTCATGTCCCCAGCCTCTGTCCCCCTCCTGTGTCATGTCCCCAGCGTCTGTCCCCCTCCTGTGTCATGTCCCCAGCCTCTGTCCCCCTCCTGTGCCATGTCCCCAGCCTCTGTCCCCCTCCTGTGCCATGTCCCCAGCCTCTGTCCCCCTCCTGTGCCATGTCCCCAGCCTCTGTCCCCCTCCTGTGTCATGTCCCCAGCCTCTGTCCCCCTCCTGTGTCATGTCCCCAGCCTCTGTCCCCCTCCTGTGTCATGTCCCCAGCCTCTGTCCCCCTCCTGTGTCATGTCCCCAGCCTCTGTCCCCCTCCTGTGTCATGTCCCCAGCCTCTGTCCCCCTCCTGTGTCATGTCCCCAGCGTCTGTCCCCCTCCTGTGTCATGTCCCCAGCGTCTGTCCCCCTCCTGTGTCATGTCCCCAGCGTCTGTCCCCCTCCTGTGCCATGTCCCCAGCCTCTGTCCCCCTCCTGTGTCATGTCCCCAGCCTCTGTCCCCCTCCTGTGCCATGTCCCCAGCCTCTGTCCCCCTCCTGTGCCATGTCCCCAGCCTCTGTCCCCCTCCTGTGCCATGTCTATAACAAGTACTCGTACCAGTTTTCCAACAATGATATTTACTGCTTTTTATAAAGAAATACAATTGATTTTATGCAGTATTGAGTTTAGCCTTTTGGCCCGGCCCTCCAAAATATTTTTAGTTTCTCATGTGGCCCCATCGAAAAAATAATTGCCCACCCCTGCTCTAAACCGAGGAAGAAAAAAAGTAAAAACAAAATAAAAATATGATATTTACTGTATTTATTGGCGTATAACACTCAATTTTTTACCCTTAATGGGTAAGGAGGGTAACCTGTGCCTGCGTGTTATACGGAGGGTGCTGTGGAAAGTTATTTTCCTGAAACTTCCCTCTTAAAGTTAGGGTGCGTGTTATACGCCTGTGCGTGTTATACACAGATAAATACGGTATTAAATCAAAAAGTTAAAGATATTGTGTTTTTTTTCAAAATTGTCACTCTTCTTTTGTTTATAGCGCAAAAAATAAAAACCACAGAGGTGATCAAATACCACCAAAAGAAAGCTCTATTTGTGGGGAAAAAAGAGCATCAATTTTGTTTGGGAGCCACGTCACACGACCGCGCAATTGTCATTCAAAGTACGACAGCGCTGAAAACGAAAAATTGGTCTGGGCAGGAAGGGGGTAAAATGCCCTGTATGGAAGTGGTTAAAGAAGAATTTCACCCCCCTATGGGAAATTTAAAAGTCAGCAGTTACCAGTATTGATGTCATCCTGGAGAGGAACAAGGAAGTGGGAGCCGGTACCACCAAAAAAGGTACAGATAAAAAAAAAGGGGGAGGGATATTACAAAGGGAACTTTTATTTTGAGGCATAGGTCAGCATTAAAGAGGTAGTAAATGCTGTATTTAGATTTTTACCTATGTAGCACTACCCCCGGAGGAGCTGCTGGTTGTTTTGGGTCTCACATTTACCTCATGGCTCTTCTGAATTCCTAGGAGAGGATGGTGCATATATATCAATAGTAAAGGAATGTCCACAAAAAATGTATTTTCTGTGTTCTTTATTACCCAGCCGGGGTAAAAACAAACAAACTTGTGGTGAGGAAAGTAGAGTTGAAGAAGGAAAGGAGAATAGTAAATTCAGGCGTAGCAATAAGGCAACAGTCCTGCTCCCAAGTGTAACACTTCTTTGCGCCACTCCTGCTTAAGTGGGAATAGTGTACCCAGACAGGCCTCTCCCACTAACCTGGCAGCCAGAGTATCGCTCGAACCTTTGAGGAAAAGTCTCTGCCAAAGACCCTCCTTGAATGAACGTCCGGGAGACACCTCTGCCACAGGTCCTCTCTGATTGCAGTTACGGAGGTAATCCTCCTTAGGATCTCCTTCTTAACGTCGCCCAGGTACCGACTGACAGGTGATCAATCCTTCAGTGTCCGGCTACCTTGATCCCCGGTGGTTTGTCGAAATCCTTTTGGACCGCCAGCCTCTCATTGGCGCTCCTCACACGGACTCCCCACCGAACAGCAATACAGCTTGGGATCCTCAGAGGTGGGAACCCAGTTGATCACTGGGACCCTGTAGCTTCTCAAATGTTCCGGACCAACATGGTCCCGGAACCAGGAACACCGCGTGGCACGCACGCCCCAGCCAGGTAGGCCATAACGCCGGGGCGCCGTGATGTGGTCACCCTAAAGGTGGGTGCCACACTGGACGAAGAAGACGAACCCAGAACCAATGGCGTCTGCCCCATAAATACCCTCCCCCAGCATGCACAGAGAGGCTCAACCCTCCTGATTGGCCCCTGGGGAAAAGCACCCAAACCTTGACTCCACTGCTGCCATCTACTGCACTGGGGTGGGAAGAACACAGCACAGCCAAGCTGAGACAGAGATCCTGCTTTGAACACAATAATTAGGATCAGAGTCTAACTACACTCTGATCCCCCTCTAAATTTAAATAGCACCGGTACTTTTAAAGTAACCAGGCGCTACACCTACAAGTAAGCTTATAAAGGCTTTCCTGTAGGTACAATGAATATCTCCAAAATGTGCACCGTTTAGATTTTCCAATGACCAGCAGGCAGTGACATCACCGGCGCATGCACTCTGAAGGAATGGCATACCCGTACCATTCCTTCAGAGCTCTGTGCCATGGCTGACATCTTGGCAATTCAAATGGCCGCAGCCTGCAAACCCAGAAGGAAACCTGTGTGAAGATGGAAGCCTCTGCAGCAGTAACAGCGCGCCACTGGAGGGCTTTGTTTCAAGGCAAGTCTTTCATACTGTCCTAGTATGCATACCAGGACATTAAGACATTTCCTTGCAATATCACATATATATATTTTAAATGGACTCTGTGCCGAATCGGAAAAAGTGGCCTGGTCTTTGGCCAGCTAAATGATCCGGGGCTGAAGTGGTTAATGCATCCTATGCATTAAGGTGAAAAAACACCTTGCAGTGTCCGGCCCCCAGCCCCCCCCCGTTTTACTAACCTGAACCCTGAATTTCCATGGGCGCGATCCTTTGTCGGGTCTACATACACGCGGCGGCTATGTACATGGGAGCGCGCCCGCAAGGGGTGGGGGCTATTGTGGGGAGAAGCCGCTAGATCCACCATGGGACCCCAGAAGAGGAGGATTGGGGCCACTCTGTGTAAAACGAACTGCACAGTATGACATGTTTGTTATTTAAAAAAAAATAAACTGTAACACTTTAACAAGGAAAACTAATATCTACCATATCTAATGATTAGTAACCTGCAATATATTACATTGTTGGATTTCGATTTAATACAACTTTAAGAGTACATTAGCAATATAAAATTAAATTAGTAAGACAACCAAAAAAATTAAAAATTAAATTGACAATCATTAGGTTTGTGTAAAAAGCATAACTGCTCCTGAAAATCATGGTTATTGTACAACGTGCCACAACGTGTAAGAACACCCGAGTGAAACAAAATTCTCCTGCGCTCTGGTGTTTCGCCAAACCCGGGTAATGTAGTGTAGTCTCACGGCAAAGTCTAGAGTGTTGCAGCCCTCCTCAGAACAAAGGGTGTTCATATAGCTAGAGGAAGAAAGAAAAGAATGGCGGGTACACCGACCTAGTCCATTATCACTTATATTTTTATTAAAAACAGAATAAAAGCAATGATCCTACTCACAAGGAAAACTTAGGTAAACGCTTTTCAGAAATCTAGACAGCTGGCCCTTCCTCAAAGCCATGGACTGCTTAGGCTTTGAGGAAGGGGGTAAGCCCCAGAAACCCGTCAGCTGTCCAGATGTCTGAGGTTCCACTGGCAGGTGCCGCGAGATCCAGTCTAGCCGTCTGAAAAGCGCTTACCTAGGTTTTTCTTGTGAGTAGGATCATTGCTTTTATTCTGTTTTTAATAAAAATATAAGTGGGAATGCACTAGGTCGGTGCGCTCTCCCTTCTTTTCTTTCTTCCTCTAAGAACACCACAGCCATAGCACTGCAATGTAATGGCTCCATTGTAATGTTTTAATAATACTTCCACATCTTTACAAACTGACTTTCCATAAATGCTGTCCCTATATTAAAATACTGTAGATTAACCACTAAGCTCTAGCTCACAGGAGGGCAATTTGTCATGCAATTTAACAGTTCAAAATCGCATGACAAGTTGCACCCCATTGCTGGCAATGGAACCATTCATAGCATTGCGACTTAAGTTGCAGCGATTTTGAAAAAGGTTCCTGCACAATTTTTTTTGCAGTTTCAATGTGACTTGCATTGACTTCCATTAAAGTGGTTGTTAACCCGCGAGGTGCTTTTTTTTAGACCTGCAAGGTAAAGGTATAATGTGCTAGTATGCATCTAGCACATTATTCTGCATATCCAGGGAGTAAACATGGCCACCTCACTAACATATTATTTAGATCAAGCTGCTTTTTTTTTTCTTCATTCTAAAAATTATACATTTACTTCAAAAACTGTTTAGGTATACTAGGAATATTATTTAGGAATATTATTACAGTAAAACCTTGGATTGCGAGCATAATTGATTCCACAAACATGCTTGTAATCCAAAGCACTTGTATATCAAAGCGAATTTCCCCATAAGAAATAATGGAAACTCAAATGATTCGTTCCACAACCATTTATTCATAGGGCCTTCAGTTTATAGTCCATATAAAAAGAATATAGCAATGTGAATAGTTGTGTAATAATAAAATGTCCATCCACAAATGGCAGCCTCCACAAGGGGATTAGAAGCAAAATCCATTGGGAGCTACGGAGTATAAAAGAGAAGAGAGGCGCCTCTAAGTGTAACAATATGGTTATATATAATGAAGGTACAACATTTAGCAACTCACATGGTTGATGATTAAAAGAGGCACATCTAAGTATGCAGACATCCGGGGTAAAGCTGTCCACAAAGACCATCCTCTGCACTGCCGGGTCTCACCGCTCCCAGTCTCCAATCGTGCCCGGGAAGACTACTCTGCAGTAGGTAGATATGAATGCGAGGCTTGAACCCCTCGTGGAGCGCAGAGTGGAGGAGACGACGTTGATGGCGGTGAGTAGGGATGAGCCGAACACCCCCCTCGTTCGGTTCGCACCAGAACCTTCGAACGGACCGACCGTTCATGCGAACATTTAGAACCCCATTGACGTCTATGGGACTCGAACGTTTGAATTCAAAAGTGCATTTTAAAGCCTAATATGCAAGTTATTGTTGTAAAACGGGTTTGAGAACCCGGGTCTTGCCCCAGGGAACATGTATCAACGGTCAAATCTTTTTTTTTGGGGCAGTGATTTTAATGATGCTTAAAGTGAAAATAAAAATTAAAAATTCCTTTAAATATCGTACCTGCTGGGTGTCTATAGTATGCCTGTGAAGTGGTACATGTTTAGAACTGTCCCTGCACAAAATGAGATTACTATTAGTGTTGCTCACGAATATTCGCATTGCGAATATTCGACTCGAATATAGCATATTCGAGAAATCGCGCTATATTTCGAAATTCGCGGTGAATATTCGCAATTCCGAATATTCGATTTTTTACAATTTTTTTTTTGAATCAGATCACATCCTAGATATCTCCATCGACGTCTAAAAGCATTGCTGGTATCATTAGAGACCCTGGGCCGAGTAGCTGAAGCGTTCATTGAATTTTCCAGAAAGATCGCAATGCGATTATTCGGCAAACGCAATATCGCGCGATTATTTTCCTCGCCCCGATCTTCCGCATCAGAGCGATTTTTACAGTTTCATTTTTAAAACAGATCACATCCTAGTGATCTCCATAGACGTCTGAAAGCATTGCTGGTATGATTAGAGCCATTGGGCCGAGTAGCTGAAGCGATCATTTTATATTGCCGAATAATCGCAATGCGAATATTCGGCAATAGGAATATTGCGCGATTATTTGCTCCGCCCTTTTGCATCAGAGCCAATCAGAGTTCTCCTTCCACACTCGTCACAGGTTAGCAACCAATAGGAACCTGCCTGCATGGACATTATATAAGCTCACTCCCAGCACCATTTCATTGCAGATTCAGAAGCTTGCTATAGAGTGTGGAGGCTGTTTCTGTGTTCCTGGTTTCCTGGTTTCCTGTGTCTTTGTTCTTGATTGATTTAGATCATCACCAGCATTGCTATTTAGTGATTCCAGTGGATCTTTTCCAGTATATCAACTGCTTTTTTCAAAGCAATAGACCCAAGAGCTTTTTTCAAAGCTACGTTTTGTGCTGTTTTGTGCTGTTTTTTTCATTTGTGTTACTGTTTGATCCTGCAATCCTCCCTGTTCAGTTATATTTGCAAGAGATTTCAGAACACATATTGATCTGAGCTTTATAAAAGAGCTTTTCTAAAAGCTAAGTTTTGTTCATCTTGTGTTACTGTCAGATCTTGCAGGTTCACTGTTCAGTGATATTTGATAGGCATCTCAGTTCAAATTTTGTTTAGTTTTCCCTAAAGAGCTTTTATAAAAGCTAAGTTTTGTGTTCAGTTTAGTTAAATTTTGTGTAGTAAGTGTACACACTGTTAGTGTACATTTATTTCATCTAGCTTAGCTTAGTGTGTGTTTAGTGTCTGTGTTTTGTGTTTAAAAAAAAAAAAAAAAAAAAAAGTTAGTGTTTGTTTAGTGCTTTTTTTTTTTTTCTTTAATTTTGTAGTCCTTGTCTGGTGTACTACTTTTCTTATAGTTTAGTAGCTGTCTGTGTACGTCTTTGTCTGCGTGCCTGTCTTGTAAAAAAAACACAAAAACACATTTTGTTCACATTTTCCCCCCCAATAAAGTTTAACCCCCCCACACACATATCAGCAATTATGAGCGGCATCCGTGGCCGTGGCAGTAGGGGTAGGGGAGTTACTCCCAGTGCTGGATCGCTGCCAGCACGGGGTACCTCTCGTGCCCCTACTAGTGGTAGAGGATCGGGTGCAAGGGGAGTACGCCTGATCCGGGAGTTCTTCCCATCGGGCAGCCGCCCGATATTGCCATCTCAGGCTCAAGTAGTGGTGGACTACATGGGGCACAGCAGTGCCACTGAGTCGTCGGTCCCGACTCACAGTAGTACCACCATTACACCGTTGCCTGTACTACCCCCCCCCAGCCCCCAAGAGTCCAGCATCTTACTGTTCGACAGCGACAGTGATAGGGATCTCTTGGGGGAGGCCATGCATCAGGCAGACCTCCAGCTCTGTCCTGATGGTCAGGACCTTTTTGAAGGGATGGATGAGGAGGATGGGATACCTGCTGGCAGTATCCCAGAGACATCCCTTCAAACTGGTGCTGCTGTTTTGGTGCAGGAAACAGCAGCACCTAGTCAGACCCAGGCGTGGGTGAGGGGACAGCGGAGCCAGGCTAGAGGCTCCATGTCACGTGGTTCCCTCAGACCAACACATCTCAGCCCTTGGTCTGACATCTCTGGGGGCGAAGAGGGTGACCCATCATGGTTGCCATCTGACGCGTCGGCTCACTACGTCAGTGACGACGGGGAAGGTAGGCACCCTGGTGAAACGGTGCGCCAGGTCACCACCAGGGAGACCATCGTCAGGGTCTCCACTGGTGATGGCAGCAGGAGGTGTCAGGAGGAGGAGCAGCAGCAGCAGCAGCAGCAGCAGGCAGCTCCACCTGTGCGCACCGAATCCCAGCAGGTGCAAGTAAGCGTCACCCCATCTGACAGGAGGGCGGTGCTGAAGTCACCTGTCTGGAATTTCTTTACCCTGGTGGCAGACAACCCTACCGTGGCCATCTGCCGGATTTGTAAAGTGAGGGTGAAGAGAGGGAAGTGTTTGGCTCGGGTGGGTACCACAGCCCTGAACCAGCACCTCAGGATAAACCACTGGGCGTTGTATGAGGAGATGAAGCGTGGTGGTGGTAGCAGCGCCACCACCACAAGTGAGCAGGGTACAGCAGCCCCTGCCACATCTTCATCTGTTTCCAGCAGGTCATGCCCCCCCGCTCCCTCTAGTAGAGGTACTGGTACCGGCAGCCAGACCTCTACTTCCACAGCACCCTCCACGTCTGTGTCCCGCACTGCCGTCCGGCGCCAGGCGTCGATTTCAGACGCCTTTGACCGCACCACTCCCTTCCCCCCTGGAGACCGACGTGTGCGTTCCCTCAATGGGCTCCTGGCAAGGGTTATTGCCCAACATCTGCTGCCCTTCAACATAGTTGACAGCAACCCCTTCAGGCAGATGTTGGAGCAGGCCCAACCCCAATGGCGTGTCCCCAGCCGCCATTTCTTTGCCAGGACTGGTGTCCCTGCCCTACACCAGCACATTGTTCAGAATGTAACCCTGTCGCTGGATCACGCTGTCAGCGACAGGGTTCATCTGACAATGGATGGCTGGACCAGCAGGCATGGGCAGGGACGCTACATCAGCTTCACGGCCCATTGGGTTTCCCTCCGAGGCGTCGGTGAGGGATCGTCGGCAACCGATCTTGTGGTGCCGCCCCGGGGTGTCCAGGGGAGAACTGCTGGTCTCCCTCAAGCCACTGTCTCCGCAGCTGCTGAGCCTCCCAGCAAGCGCCCCCGTAGCTACTCAAGTGTGGGGCACGTGCGCTGTCAGGCCGTGCTCCAGCTTGTTAGTTTAGGGGACCGGAGACACACTGCAGAAGAAGTGCTGAAAGCACTTCAAGCTCAGGTCCAGAAGTGGCTGACACCCCGAAGGCTCCAGCCAGGTATGGTTGTCTGCGATAACGGCAGCAACCTACTCGCCGCCCTCCATGCTGGCAGTCTGACGCACGTGCCCTGTCTGGCACATGTCCTCAACCTGGTGGTGCAGAAGTTCCTGCGCACTTATCCAGGGTTGAGTGACATTGTGGCAAAGGCGCGTAGGATTGCCAGCCACTTCAGGCGCTCCCCAACCGCTACCGCGTCCCTGTCCAAATTGCAGCGGAAGTACAATCTGCCCCTTCACAGGCTGATTGTGGACAGTGTGACGCGGTGGAACTCCACCCTCCACATGCTGAAGAGGTTGTGGGAGCAGCAAAGGGCGGTGAGGGAGTACCTGATGGAACTAGGCACTCAGAGGGCTTCACCACAACTCCCTTTCATCGCCTGTGCGGAGTGGGGGCAGATAAACCAGGTCTGCCAAGTGTTGTCCTCCTTCGAGCAGGCGACCAAGATGGTCAGCAGTGAGCAAATTGGCCTCAATAGCGTGCTGCCAATACTGTTCATGCTGGAGAGGACACTAGATCGCCTGCTCGAGGCTGGGGAGAGTGCCTTGGTGGAGCAGGAGGAGTCAGCAATGCTCCACCGAGACCAGGGCCAGGACCAGGAGGAGGAGGAGGAGGAGGAGGATGATGATGAAGAGGAGGAGGAGGTGGTTGCTGGTGTCGTCCCGGAGTCAGGGCCTGGTCAGGAGGGAGAGCCGGTGTTGGGGGCACCGATAGTCCGGGGGTTGGGCATGTCTGAGTTTGACCAGCAGCGCCTCAGGGAAGAAGAGTCGCACCTCATTCACCTGGCCAGCATTGAGGAGTCACAGCGGGCTGTGCTCTTCCCCATGGCTGCCCACATGCTCAGATGCCTCAGGAGGGACCCCCGGGTTAAGACCATCAAGACGAGGGATGATTTCTGGATGGCCACCCTTTTGGATCCCAGGTGCAAGGGGAAACTGGAGCAGTTCATCCCAGCCAGCCGGAGGCAGCACCGGATGGAGGAACTGCAGGCAGCCATTGTCAGACGGTTGGAGCAGGCAACTCCCCGGCCTCCAGTTGTCCCCCCTCATCTCACCCAGCAGGTGGCTGCACCCAGCTGCAGCCGAGCAGGGGACCTAATGGAAGAGATGAGGATGTTCTTCCAAACCGAGCGACCCAGTACCACCACCAGCAGCAGCAGCAGCAGTCACCACCAGCGGCTGGCCCACATGGTGGCAGACTACATGGCGTCCGTCGGTGCTTCTGACAGTATGAGCACCGACGACCCCATGGAGTACTGGGTTGCCAGATTGGACACCTGCCGCGAGCTCGCTCAGTATGCGCTGGAGTTATTGTCTTGCCCCCCCTCCAGCGTACTATCTGAGCGGACATTCAGCGCGGCAGGTGGGGTGGTCACGGACAAGAGGACCCGTCTGTCCACAGAGTCCGTGGACAGACTCACATTCATAAAGATGAATGAGTCCTGGATCGGCGGTGACTTTCTGGCACCCGTCGTCGGTTCAGGGCGCTGAAGGGTCCCTTGCCATGCATTCCCTGATGAAGCCCCGGACCTGATGTATTTACAGTGCTGAATATAACTATTTCAACATCAGAGAAAATCAATGTTAATATTTGGTACAGTAGGCTTTCTTTGCAATTACAGCGGTCAAAAATTTCTTGTAGTTTTACACCAGCTTTGCACACACTGGAGGAGGGATTTTGGCCCACTCCTCCACACAGATCTTCTCTACATCAGTCATGTTTCTGGGCTATCGCTGAGAAACACGGAGTTTGAGCTCCCTCCAAAGATTCTCTATTGGGTTTAGGTCTGGAGACTGGCTAGGCCACGCCAGAACCTTGATATGCTCCTTACAGAGCCAATCCTTGGTTATCCTGGCTGTGTGCTTTGGGTCATTCTCATGTTGGAAGACCCAGCCTCGACCCATCTTCAAAGCTCTAACTCAGGGAAGGAGGTTGTTGCCCAAAATCTTGCAATACATGGCCCCGGTCATCCTCTCCTTAATACAGTGCAGTCACCCTGTCCCATGTGCAGAAAAACACCACCAAAGCATGATGCTACCACCCCCATGCTTCACATTAGGGATGGCGTTCTTGGCATGGTACTCATCATTATTCTTCCTCCGAACACGGTTAGTGAAATTATGATCAAAAAATTATATTATAGTCTCATCTGACCACATGATTTTCTCCCATGACTCCTTTGGATCAGTCAAGACAATTATGTCAGCAGTTATTTCACACCCTATATACTCTTATTAAGACTGCTGTACATCATGGCAACTCCTGCCCATGTGATATGACTCTGTATCAACTACTACTGTTAATACTACTACTGATGCTTCTGCTGCTGCTGCCGCCCAGTCAATACACCTATGTCAGCAGTTATTTCACACTCTATATACTCTTATTAAGACTGCTGTACATCATGGCAACTCCTGCCCATGTGATATGACTCTGTATCAACTACTACTGTTAATACTACTACTGCTGCTTCTGCTGCTGCTGCTGCCGCCCAGTCAATACACCTATGTCAGCAGTTATTTCACACTCTATATACTCTTATTAAGACTGCTGTACATCATGGCAACTCCTGCCCATGTGATATGACTCTGTATCAACTACTACTGTTAATACTACTACTGATGCTTCTGCTGCTGCTGCCGCCCAGTCAATACACCTATGTCAGCAGTTATTTCACACTCTATATACTCTTATTAAGACTGCTGTACATCATGGCAACTCCTGCCCATGTGATATGACTCTGTATCAACTACTACTGTTAATACTACTACTGATGCTTCTGCTGCTGCTGCCGCCCAGTCAATACACCTATGTCAGCAGTTATTTCACACTCTATATACTCTTATTAAGACTGCTGTACATCATGGCAACTCCTGCCCATGTGATATGACTCTGTATCAACTACTACTGTTAATACTACTACTGATGCTTCTGCTGCTGCTGCCGCCCAGTCAATACACCTATGTCAGCAGTTATTTCACACTCTATATACTCTTATTAAGACTGCTGTACATCATGGCAACTCCTGCCCATGTGATATGACTCTGTATCAACTACTACTGTTAATACTACTACTGCTGCTTCTGCTGCTGCTGCCGCCCAGTCAATACACCTATGTCAGCAGTTATTTCACACTCTATATACTCTTATTAAGACTGCTGTACATCATGGCAACTCCTGCCCATGTGATATGACTCTGTATCAACTACTACTGTTAATACTACTACTGATGCTTCTGCTGCTGCTGCCGCCCAGTCAATACACCTATGTCAGCAGTTATTTCACACTCTATATACTCTTATTAAGACTGCTGTACATCATGGCAACTCCTGCCCATGTGATATGACTCTGTATCAACTACTACTGTTAATACTACTACTGCTGCTTCTGCTGCTGCTGCCGCCCAGTCAATACACCTATGTCAGCAGTTATTTCACACTCTATATACTCTTATTAAGACTGCTGTACATCATGGCAACTCCTGCCCATGTGATATGACTCTGTATCAACTACTACTGTTAATACTACTACTGATGCTTCTGCTGCTGCTGCCGCCCAGTCAATACACCTATGTCAGCAGTTATTTCACACTCTATATACTCTTATTAAGACTGCTGTACATCATGGCAACTCCTGCCCATGTGATATGACTCTGTATCAACTACTACTGTTAATACTACTACTGATGCTTCTGCTGCTGCTGCCGCCCAGTCAATACACCTATGTCAGCAGTTATTTCACACTCTATATACTCTTATTAAGACTGCTGTACATCATGGCAACTCCTGCCCATGTGATATGACTCTGTATCAACTACTACTGTTAATACTACTACTGCTGCTTCTGCTGCTGCTGCCGCCCAGTCAATACACCTATGTCAGCAGTTATTTCACACTCTATATACTCTTATTAAGACTGCTGTACATCATGGCAACTCCTGCCCATGTGATATGACTCTGTATCAACTACTACTGTTAATACTACTACTGATGCTTCTGCTGCTGCTGCCGCCCAGTCAATACACCTATGTCAGCAGTTATTTCACACTCTATATACTCTTATTAAGACTGCTGTACATCATGGCAACTCCTGCCCATGTGATATGACTCTGTATCAACTACTACTGTTAATACTACTACTGCTGCTTCTGCTGCTGCTGCCGCCCAGTCAATACACCTATGTCAGCAGTTATTTCACACTCTATATACTCTTATTAAGACTGCTGTACATCATGGCAACTCCTGCCCATGTGATATGACTCTGTATCAACTACTACTGTTAATACTACTACTGATGCTTCTGCTGCTGCTGCCGCCCAGTCAATACACCTATGTCAGCAGTTATTTCACACTCTATATACTCTTATTAAGACTGCTGTACATCATGGCAACTCCTGCCCATGTGATATGACTCTGTATCAACTACTACTGTTAATACTACTACTGATGCTTCTGCTGCTGCTGCCGCCCAGTCAATACACCTATGTCAGCAGTTATTTCACACTCTATATACTCTTATTAAGACTGCTGTACATCATGGCAACTCCTGCCCATGTGATATGACTCTGTATCAACTACTACTGTTAATACTACTACTGATGCTTCTGCTGCTGCTGCCGCCCAGTCAATACACCTATGTCAGCAGTTATTTCACACTCTATATACTCTTATTAAGACTGCTGTACATCATGGCAACTCCTGCCCATGTGATATGACTCTGTATCAACTACTACTGTTAATACTACTACTGCTGCTTCTGCTGCTGCTGCTGCCGCCCAGTCAATACACCTATGTCAGCAGTTATTTCACACTCTATATACTCTTATTAAGACTGCTGTACATCATGGCAACTCCTGCCCATGTGATATGACTCTGTATCAACTACTACTGTTAATACTACTACTGATGCTTCTGCTGCTGCTGCCGCCCAGTCAATACACCTATGTCAGCAGTTATTTCACACTCTATATACTCTTATTAAGACTGCTGTACATCATGGCAACTCCTGCCCATGTGATATGACTCTGTATCAACTACTACTGTTAATACTACTACTGCTGCTTCTGCTGTTGCTGCTGCCGCCCAGTCAATACACCTATGTCAGCAGTTATTTCACACTCTATATACTCTTATTAAGACTGCTGTACATCATGGCAACTCCTGCCCATGTGATATGACTCTGTATCAACTACTACTGTTAATACTACTACTGCTGCTTCTGCTGCTGCTGCCGCCCAGTCAATACACCTATGTCAGCAGTTATTTCACACTCTATATACTCTTATTAAGACTGCTGTACATCATGGCAACTCCTGCCCATGTGATATGACTCTGTATCAACTACTACTGTTAATACTACTACTGATGCTTCTGCTGCTGCTGCCGCCCAGTCAATACACCTATGTCAGCAGTTATTTCACACTCTATATACTCTTATTAAGACTGCTGTACATCATGGCAACTCCTGCCCATGTGATATGACTCTGTATCAACTACTACTGTTAATACTACTACTGCTGCTTCTGCTGCTGCTGCCGCCCAGTCAATACACCTATGTCAGCAGTTATTTCACACTCTATATACTCTTATTAAGACTGCTGTACATCATGGCAACTCCTGCCCATGTGATATGACTCTGTATCAACTACTACTGTTAATACTACTACTGATGCTTCTGCTGCTGCTGCCGCCCAGTCAATACACCTATGTCAGCAGTTATTTCACACTCTATATACTCTTATTAAGACTGCTGTACATCATGGCAACTCCTGCCCATGTGATATGACTCTGTATCAACTACTACTGTTAATACTACTACTGATGCTTCTGCTGCTGCTGCCGCCCAGTCAATACACCTATGTCAGCAGTTATTTCACACTCTATATACTCTTATTAAGACTGCTGTACATCATGGCAACTCCTGCCCATGTGATATGACTCTGTATCAACTACTACTGTTAATACTACTACTGCTGCTTCTGCTGCTGCTGCTGCCGCCCAGTCAATACACCTATGTCAGCAGTTATTTCACACTCTATATACTCTTATTAAGACTGCTGTACATCATGGCAACTCCTGCCCATGTGATATGACTCTGTATCAACTACTACTGTTAATACTACTACTGATGCTTCTGCTGCTGCTGCCGCCCAGTCAATACACCTATGTCAGCAGTTATTTCACACTCTATATACTCTTATTAAGACTGCTGTACATCATGGCAACTCCTGCCCATGTGATATGACTCTGTATCAACTACTACTGTTAATACTACTACTGCTGCTTCTGCTGCTGCTGCCGCCCAGTCAATACACCTATGTCAGCAGTTATTTCACACTCTATATACTCTTATTAAGACTGCTGTACATCATGGCAACTCCTGCCCATGTGATATGACTCTGTATCAACTACTACTGTTAATACTACTACTGATGCTTCTGCTGCTGCTGCCGCCCAGTCAATACACCTATGTCAGCAGTTATTTCACACTCTATATACTCTTATTAAGACTGCTGTACATCATGGCAACTCCTGCCCATGTGATATGACTCTGTATCAACTACTACTGTTAATACTACTACTGCTGCTTCTGCTGCTGCTGCCGCCCAGTCAATACACCTATGTCAGCAGTTATTTCACACTCTATATACTCTTATTAAGACTGCTGTACATCATGGCAACTCCTGCCCATGTGATATGACTCTGTATCAACTACTACTGTTAATACTACTACTGCTGCTTCTGCTGCTGCTGCCGCCCAGTCAAGACAACTATGTCAAAAGTAATTTCCCACTCTATATACTCCTATTACCACTGCTGTTCATCATGGCACCTCCTGCCCAAGTGATATGACTCTGTATCTACTACTACTACTACTACTGCTGCTGCTGCTGCTCTGTCAAGACACCTATGTAAAAAGTTAATTCCCACTCTATATATACTCCTATTACCACTGCTGTTCACTGATACCACTGATAGTTAATTTATCCCTTAACTACCCCCATTTGTGAGGGTCGGGGTTTTCCTTTAAAGTCCCATGCAAATCAATGGAAAATGTATGTTCCCACATAACTTCTGTACGCCTGGAGATATTTCAATAATACCCGCTATACATATTACTTATATGCCAAATAAAAATATATAACAGTTAAATTAACCCTTACCAACACCCTTATATAAAAGATGGGTATATTTATATTACTATGATTTTCCTCCCCAAAAGGTTAAGATAGGAAGACCGGGCAACGCCGGGTATTCAGCTAGTAATAGTATAAAATGTTTTCGGTTATTATTAAGCTAGATGTGTTGATGTTGATGTTGATGTGTTAGATGTGAAGTTAGATGTGAAGTTAGATGTGTTTAAAAAACTAACAATTTCAATAAGAAATGAAACCTTTGCAAAATATAACATTTTTTATTAAAAAAAAAAAAAAAAAAATTAGGACATTAACTTCTGAAGCTCTGTCACCTCATCCATGTTTTTCGCCAGTTGTTGCACCAGTTGTTGATTTTGGCGCATCAAAAACAGTATCTGCTGCTCATTTGCCATTACTCTCTTCGTGAGGTTTTTCATGGCAGCTTGCTTCACCTCTAGCTTTTTTAGAACTGTTAGGATATAAGAAAAAAACATTTGGATTTCAAAGACCGTTACGAAAGATTATTTTCAGCCATAAAAATAATAAAGTCTGACTTAAGAGACTCTATGAAAGAGGATCTGGCAGAGGCAATTCTCTTCCTTAGAACTCTACATTGCATTTATTTGCATTTGCTAAGCCTAGAACTACATTTCAAGATTAATATAAACCATTTCTAGGTTTTTCATATTTTTTTTTTTGGGTTCATTATAGATAAGCTTTGTTTTGGTTCTAAAACAGCCAAATAATGTGGTCTGTATTTTTGAACTGTTAAAGATCATGTTCCTGATGTTTAAGCCTGCTGCTACTATCCAGTCACTTGATTGTTTTCATTGTGTTTGTCTTTTGCTTAAACTGTGCAATACAGTAGACTGTTGGCTTCCCAGCCAGTAGTCCTGTGGTAGTTTGCGTTTCTTTCCCTCAAGGAATCTATAAAATACATTTGCATATTAATACAGAGGAGTCGGAGTCGGGGAGTCGGGGAGTCGGAGTCTGAAGTACATAAAACTGAGGAGTCGGAGTCGAAAAATTTATCTACCGACTCCACAGCCCTGCTTTAAATGCTGTCCATTTTTAGAGCTACATTTTATTGTTGAAATTTTATTAATATATGTGCACATATTTACCCTCCTGATTGACGGTATAATTAACCGTCTCATCCTGCTCCTCTTCCTCGTCACCCACTACTCCACCAGAAGTTTCGGGGGGGGGGTGCAGCTCCTCCTCTTGCTCCTCCACAGGAACTGGGGGTGGTGATGTGGATGGCCCTGGCTGCTCCTCCTCATCCCTCTCCTCCTCTTCCACATCCTCCTCCTGCTCCTCCTCTGCGGCCTGTCGCCTTGTGCGCTTGGGGCGCACAGTTGGTAGCGGAGCTCCTATAATAACACAATGTTCATATATTATAAAAATGTTTTCTAATGACGTATGCAAATTCTGTGTACTCTACTGTATTGTATATGAATACAAATTAATTTATATAGACAGTTAACCAATGGGACAATGTTATATTAAAGGGTCTTGTGGGCACTACAGGGGACTGAGCGTGAGCTGGGCTGCCACCATGGTAAAATGAGCTGTTTTTGTCTCCTTTGTTTTGTTCAGACGATCTCATGTTAAAAAAAAGTACTTGATGGAGTACACAGGATTACTATAACAACCCCACGCCTAACACAGGAATTTAGTGGGAATCTATATATATAAAACTCAACGTGTGTGTGCATGTATGTATGTATGTTCCACCATCACGTCCAAACGGCTAAAGATATTTACATGAAACTTGGCACACAGGTTACTTATATGTCAGCCACAAATATAGGATTGGTGGTTTAACCCATACCCACCCCCATTTGCCTTGGTCAGGGTTTTTCTTTAAAGTCCCATTCAACTCTATGGGAAATACATGTTATTTCATAACAGCTGTAGATATTTCGATAACACTTGGTCACATGTTATCTATACGTCCACTTAAAGTATAGGATCGTTAATTTATCCCTTAACTAACCCCATTGGTGAGGGTCGGGCTTTTTGTTTAAAGTCCCATGCAAAGCAATGGGAAAAGTATGTTCCCACATAACTTCTGTGTTCCTGTCTGCTGTCCCATGTTTTTTTCCAACAGTACTATGAATACCTTGGCTGGTGGTGATATATGTTACAACAACATGGCGTCTTGGTTAACAACATCTGACCTTACATTAATTACATATGACCTTCCATAACTGTCCCCAAGGGACCCGGGCTGGCTCAACGCGATTGCCACTGCGCTGACAAGCCATTCACCTCTGCAGCTAGGGGTTCGGATCCCGCTCTCGGCTACATGTGAATTGAGTTTGGTGGTCTCAGCTCGGCCCCCGGTGGGTGTGCTATGCGAGGTAAGCCTGCGCTTAGTATGCCCACCTCCCTCCCACAAAAACCACCACACTTACACACGCACTCGCAATTGGGTTAACATGCACGCACTCTGACCATGCGGTCTCTAAAAAGAGAGGCGAAGGACTAACGGGGCTGGTTGAGCGGGCAAATCCTCTCACTCCCTTATAGGGAGTCCCTCTGCCCCGTGGGGCTTCGAAGCGGAGCAGGTAGGACGGTCTGTGTGGGAGGACCCCCTCACACCCGCCATTGCCACCCGGGGCATGGAGAAAGGTGGCAGATTACCTCTGGGGGAGGCCTGCCTACTCCCAACTCCTGCAGTCCGGCTCCTCTCTCGAGTACACGCACAAAATACACTTTAGGGAAAAAAAAACATAACTGTGACCAATAACTTACCAGGATGATATTTATTCCGGATACGCCTGACCCGGTTCATCTGGCGCCTCTTCAGGTCGGACCACTTTTTGAGGATCGCCATGCGAGTGTGTTCTTCGCCTAGTTCCTCAATCAGGGAGCTTATAACTCCCTGTTTTTCTTGCTGCCTCCGCAGCTCATCGTATCCTGTTTCCAGGAACTTCTGCAAGATGAAGAACAAAGTATATTGTAATACTTTTGTTGACAGCCTTATGGATATATGACATAAATGTATGCTATTCAACAATTGGAAGCATTCTCGCCTTATTAATCAATGACAGGGGTAACATGACAGATTTTATATACTGCCATTTCCGTCGCCACCTTTTTTACATAAATATAGCAGCCATTATCATTTGCATAATTATGAATATATACTAACTTTTAAACTAGACTAAAATGCAGTTGAAGATAATGAAATAACAGTGGTCAAAATACTTACACAAATCAGCAACTTTTCCTCAGATACAGTGAAATTACTTCCAACCATCTTGCTCTGCGATTGCGTTGCGATCATAAAGTTGGAAACTGGCAAGGGTCCAGGAAATGGTCGCGTGTTGTTCGCGTGTTGATTGCGCTGCTTGGACCGAGATGGGTCCATATGGCTTCGGCTGTATGGACCACAGTAACTCTTTTCCCTGTCAGGAGCCTAACGCCCCGGGGGGTCAGAGACGGGACCTTTTCGGAGGACCACTGACGTATGCAACCGTCGCAGTTTTTTGTGATGTCACTCTTTAGGTGTGTGCAAATTTTTCCTTGCACCGGGTGGAGTTTTTGGGTTGTGTTTTGCACGCCACAGGCTTTTCAACAGAAAATAACCAGCTGGAGGCAGAATGGTTGCAAAACACTACGGGTTTGTTACCTAACTCTGGGTTTCAAGACCAGTCCACCTCCAGCTGTTGCAAAACTACTACTCCCATCAGCCACGGTCTTTCAGTGCATGCTAAGAATTTTACTTTTGCTGCATCTAGGGTGCCACAGTTTAGAGACCCGTGCATAAAGGCCTGAAAAATGTGGGCCTGCAGAACTTACAATACTAGAAGTGCCAGCATTCCCAGGCATGCTGGAAGTTGTAGTTCTGCAACATCTAAAGGGCAATATGTATTCGAACGTCCTTGGGCCTTGAGGACACTGAAGTCAGGACGTTCGCATACGTCCTATGTCCAAAAAAATTTTAAATTCATTATGCTAAATAACAAGGAAAAGTGCCTAAATACACATTTGCCAACCAGGGTGTCTGCAGCTGTCCAGGCATGCTGGGACTTGTAGTTTTGTAAAAGCAGGAGACACATTTTTGGTTAAATACTAATATCTGATCATATATACTAACTTTTAAACTAGACTTAAATGCAGTTGAAGATGATGAAATAACAGTGGTCAAAATACTTACACAAATCAGCAACTTTTCCTCAGACTTTGAGAAATTGCTTCCCACCATGTTGCTGTAATATTGGGAAACTGGCAAGGCTCCAGGAAATGGTCGCGTGTTGTTCGCGCAATTGCGCATGCGCGATCGAAAAATCGCAATCGCAATATGTATTTTGGTTAAAATATCATACATATTCGATTTCAGAGTGCTGCTACAGCAGTTTTCGAAATATCTGCAATAAATTTCGCATTCGCATGTTGCGATATTTCGATAAAATATCAGGAATATTCTGAGCCAATCAGAGCGCTCCTCCAGCATATCTCGAAATTGCGCAATAAATATCGCATTCGCATGTTGCGATATTTCGATAAAATATCACGAATATTCTGAGCCAATCAGAGCGCTCCTCCAGCATATCTCGAAATTGCGCAATAAATATCGCATTCGCATGTTGCGATATTTCGATAAAATATCACGAATATTCTGAGCCAATCAGAGCGCTCCTCCAGCATATCTCGAAATTGCGCAATAAATATCGCATTCGCATGTTGCGATATTTCGATAAAATATCACGAATATTCTAAGCCAATCAGAGCGCTCCTACCGCAGTTATTAAAAAATCGCAATTATTTTCGCATTCGCAATAGCGAAAAATCGCATTCAATTAATTTCGATAAAATATCACGAATATTCGAATTTAGCGAATATATCTCGAATATTCGAATATATATTCGAGATATATCGCGAAATCGAATATGGCATATTCTGCTCAACACTAATTACTATAAGAAAAAAGTAATTTAAAACTGCTTGCGGCTTTAATGTAATGTCTAGTCCCTGCAATATGGATGAAAATCATTGAGAAAAATAGCACAGACACAGACAGTACACACACCACGTAGCTTTAGGTGCCCACTTCAGAGGACAATGGCAGTACACACACCACATAGCTTTAGGTGCACACTGCAGAGGACACGGGCAGTACACACACACCACATAGCTTTAGGTGCACACTGCAGAGGACACAGGCAGTACACACACCACGTAGCTTTAGGTGCACACTGCAGAGGACACAGACCATACACACACCACGTAGCTTTAGGTGCACACTGCAGAGGACACAGGCAGTACACCACGTGAGAATACTGCAGCTAGCACAATCACCTGCCTGCCTGTCAGTAAATTAGGAAGAGCGGATCTAGCTAAACTATACAGTGTATAAATATATATACAACACCTGGGATGCATATATATCCTCTACACACTAACTTTAACTGACTAGCCTGCCTGCTCTATCTATCTACAAAAAATTACACTCTCTCTCTCTCTCTCTTCTCTCTCTCTAAGGCCCCATACACACGAGAGGATCCATCCGCTGAAAAATCTCAGCGGATCGGTTTCAGTGGATAGATCCCCTGGTGTGTACGTTCCAGCGGATATTTCCGAATTCCAGCAGATAAAAATTGTAGACATGTCTACAAATCTATCCGCTGGAATCGGCACCAGCGGATCGATCCGGTGGTCTGTACAGACTCACCGGATCGATCCGTCCGAACCCATCCCTCGCATGCGTCGTAATGATTTGACGCATGCGTGGATATCCTTATATGACAGCGTCGCGCACGTCACCGCGATGGGAATTCGGAGCGGATTTCAATCCGATGGTGTGTACACTCCATCGGATTAAAATCCGCAGAGGATTTATCCGCGGATACGGTCCGGCGGACCGTATCCGCGGATAAATCCTATCGTGTGTATGGGGCCTTAACCACTGTAACACACTACACAAGGCCGACCTTTTATAGTGTGGGGCATGTACTAACCCCCCTGAGCCATAATTGGCCAAAGCCACCCTGGCTTTGGCCAATTATGGCTCTCCGTTTTTTGCAAGCTGTGATTGGCCAAGCATGCGGGTCATAGTGCATGCTTGGCCAATCATCAGCCAGCAATGCACTGTGATGCCGCAGTGAATTATGGGCCGTTACACGCCACTCGAATTTGGCGCGAACGGCCCAAAACGTTCGTAATTCGACGAACGATCGAACATATGAAGCTCATCCCTAGCCGTGAGGAGGTTGGTCTGTGTGGACAGCTTTACCCCGGATGTCTGCATACTTAGATGTGCCTCTTTTAATCATTAGCCATGTGAGTTGCTAAATGTTGTACCTTCATTAAATCTAACCATATTGCTACATTTAGAGGTGCCTTCTCTTTAATAGTCAGTTGTGACATGACACTACTTGTATATCAAGACATTGCCTGTATATCAAGTCAAAATGTATTTAAAAATGTTGCTTGACTTGCAAAACACTAGCAAACCAAGGTTTTACTGTGCTTTGAAATATATATATGACATGTTACTGCAGGTATCTGGGGCTTATCAGAACACTGATAACTCACCCAGTGTCATGAATTACCTCGGCCACCAGAGGGCGCTAGCGGCGCATCGGCACGCGCAATGCGCGCGCAATCGCGGCATCGCGCTCGTGCACGCGCGCACCGGCGGTAACGGCGCGCGGGCACGTGCAGGCGTCCATCTGGCGCCAAAACAAACCTATTTAAAGTGTCCTGGGCGCCTGGCCCCTTGCTGTCCGGTCTGCAGCGTTTCCTGAGACCACCTGTACCTGTACCTGTACCAACTACTCCTGCTTAATCCAGATCCTGATACCCGGCTTGTCTTCGTTGTTCCTGTCTTCCGCCTGCCCTGACCTCGGCTTGTTCTGACCATCCTTCTGCCTGATCCCTGGTACTCCGCTGACCGCCTGTTGCCGACCCGGCTAGTCGACCTCTCTGTTACCTGGGCCTCTCCTGTTTACCAGTCCGGCTGCTCCTGCTTCTCCGGTCTTCTGGGACCCTGTTCAGTCTTCTGGGACCTGCTGCGGCCAGACTCTCCGAATACCTTCCTTTCCGGCTTACCTGCTGTTCCAGTGTTCCTGCACCCAGGCTGCTATCTACCGGCCTGCACCTGCCTTTCAGAGACTTCCTCAGACTCCGCAGAAGCTCCATCTGGCCCCTGCACCAGCGTCATCCCTGGCGCTTGTGCGACTCTGCATTCCCGCTCCCCCTGTCTACTCTACCAGGGGTCCGGGATCAGAGGAGCAACAGCAGCCACTTCCTGCACGTCGGGCTCACCCTTAAGGTACGTGACAGTACCGGACAGCCATGTCCGAGCCCGCGCAGGGAGTGGATCCGATGCAGGAACTCTGCCGCCATTTGGAAGGACTAACCTAGGCCGTCCGAACCCTGCAAGAAGGTTATACACGTCTGGAAAATCGGGTCCAAGCCTTGTCCACTCCTGCCACAGCCTCTGCGACTTCAGGGGCATCCGCTTCGCCATCAGTAATAATGCTGCCACCTGAACCTAAAGTTCCCATGCCCGAGAGGTTTGCAGGAGAACGTAGCAAATTCCGAGCCTTCCGCAACGCTTGCGAATTATACTTCGCTCTCCAACCCCGGACTTTCTCCCTGGAAGCTACTAAGGTGGGCTTCATCGTTTCGCTACTGTCTGGCGAACCGCAAACCTGGGCTCATCGCCTCATGGAGAACAAGGATGAATCACTTGACAGCTTAACAGCCTTCTTCCAGGCTATGTCTCTGCTTTATGAGGACCCGCATCAGACCGCCACTGCAGAAGCTGCATTACATGCTCTACAACAGGGTCACAGACCCGCAGAGGACTATGTGTCCGAATTCCGCAAATGGTGTTCTGACACAACCTGGAATGACTCGGCTCTCTGCTACCAGTTTCGCCTTGGCCTGTCCGAACCGATAAAAGATGAGCTGGCCCGGGTAGGAGTTCCTGGGACCCTGGATGCTTTAATCAACTTGACCATCCAGATCGATCGGCGCCTGAGGGAGCGCAGGACTGAAAGGACCACTGCCCCATCCCGCCCGGTCTGGATGATGCCACGGGTACCTTCCACGGTCAATCCACCTCCACCAGCTCCCACAGTCTCTTCTATCCCTGATACTTCAGAGCCCATGCAGCTAGGCCTCCTTCGCCCTTCACTTACGCCGGAGGAACGACAACGCCGTAGGGCCAACAACCTGTGCCTGTATTGCGGGGAGTCCGGACACTACGTGAGGACCTGTCCTGCCAAGCTGCGTAAGTGTCAATCCTTGTCGTCTGTATCCCTACCTGTCCTTCCAAGCAATTCCACTCATCTGGCTATCCTTGTTTTATTCCAGCTTCCAGGAAGAACTATACAAACCAGCGCCATTATTGATTCAGGAGCCTGTAGCTGCTTTTTGGATCAATCATTCGCCTTCAGATATCAGATTCCTCTCCGCCCCAGGTCTACTGGACTCTCTGTGTACTTAGCAGACGGCTCGGTGTTAAAATCTGGTCCCGTCACCCAGGAGACTCAGCCTCTTGCCACCACCATTGCCGATAACCATCACGAACTCTTATGCTTGGATGTGATCAACTCCCCCCTGTTCCCTGTCATACTGGGAGTACCATGGCTCCAAGTCCACAACCCCCAGATTGACTGGGCCACTGGTAAAATTGCCTGCAACTACCGTCTCCACCTCTGCCATTACTCTGTTCGGACTCTGACATTGAGACTCGTCAATCCGTCCCAGAAATTTATCATGACTATCTGGATGTCTTCAGCAAAAAGGGGGCCGAGACCCTCCCACCTCACAGGGCCTATGACTGCCCCATCAAACTCCTTCCTGGTGCCGAAGTCCCCTTCGGAAGGATCTTTCCCTTAACCGGACTTGAACTTGAGACTCTGAAAACCTATATCGATGACAGCTTGAGGAGGGGGTTCATCCGTGTCTCCACGTCACCCGCGGGTGCAGGCATCTTTTTTGTTGAAAAGAAAGACCATTCCCTTCGCCCCTGTGTGGACTACCGGGAACTCAACAAAATAACTATTAAAAACAGATACCCTCTTCCCTTGGTACCCGAACTATTTCAGCGTCTGGGGTCCGCGGTCATCTTTACTAAATTGGACCTCCGAGGGGCCTACAACCTTGTCCGCATACGCGAAGGGGATGAGTGGAAGACCGCCTTCCGTACCCGTTTCGGGCACTTTGAATATCTAGTCATGCCCTTTGGGCTCTGCAATGCTCCGGCAACATTCCAACACTTTGTCAATGACATTTTTAGAGATTATCTGGACCTCTTTGTGATCGTCTATCTGGATGATATCCTAATCTTCTCCCCTTCCCTAGAGAAACACCGGGTACATGTGAGGAAGGTGCTTGAACGTCTCCGTATCCACGGACTGTACGCAAAACCCAGCAAATGCGAGTTCGAGCGCCCCAGTATACAGTTTCTGGGACTTATCATCTCTGTAAGGGGCGTAGAGATGGATCCTCAGAAAGTTTCCGCAATACTTGACTGGCCAGCTCCGACTGACAGAAAAAGTGTTCAGCGATTCGTCGGGTTTGCGAATTTTTATAGGAAGTTCATCAAAGCCTTTTCCAACATCATTTCTCCTATAACGGACTTGACTAAACTGTCTGCTCGGTTTCGCTGGACACCAGAGGCCCAAACAGCCTTCGAAACCCTGAAAGGCTTGTTCACCTCGGCATCCATTCTGAGACATCCCGACGCAAGCCTGCCCTACATTCTTGAAGTGGATGCATCTGAAACCGCGGTTGGAGCAGTCCTCTCTCAGAGGCAGGGTCCCAAGGCACTGCTATATCCTGTCGCATACTTTTCCCGTAAACTATCTGAAGCAGAGAAAAATTACGATGTTGGGGACCGGGAGCTGCTGGCGATAAAAGCCGCCTTGGAGGAGTGGCGGTATCTCCTGGAGGGCGCAGCGCACCCGATTTTGATTTTTACAGATCACAAAAACCTGGAGTACCTGAAGGTGGCCAAGAGACTTAGACCACGCCAGGCCAGGTGGGCACTTTTTTTTACGAGATTTTCTTTCCACATCACGTACAGGCCAGGGTCAAAAAATGTCAAGCCGGATGCTCTTTCCCGCATGTACGCCAGTTCGGAGCCTCCTAATCCTCCGGATACTATTCTGTCATCAGGGAACTTTTTGTTACTACAAAGAGACTTGGTACCCCAGATCAGGCAGGCATCCGCTGGCATTTCTTCTCCACCTGATCCGGAGCTACAATCCAGGGACGGTTTGCTATGGTACCGGGATAAGATCTTCGTACCCGAGGGGCTGCGAGTTAGTGTTCTGGGCTCCTGCCATGACCACAAGCTGGCTGGGCACTTTGGGATACAAAAGACCGCTGAACTTCTGCAACGCACCTTTTGGTGGCCCCAACTCCTGAAGGACTGCAAAGATTATGTGGAATCGTGCACTACGTGCATTCGAAACAAAGGTAGTAAACTCAGAGCCTGGGGGCTCCTTAAGCCATTACCCGTACCGGAAAGACCTTGGAGAAGGATCTCCATGGACTTCATCGTGGAACTTCCCCCATCAGAGGGCTTCACCACTATCTTTGTGGTAGTGGACAGGCTGTCTAAGATGGCACACTTTGTCCCCTTAAAGGGCACACCCTCGGCTCCAGAGACGGCTAAAGTCTTCATCAGAGAAATTGTCAGACTCCACGGCATTCCTGCGGATATTGTGTCCGATCGTGGAGTACAGTTCACCTCTAGGTTTTGGAGGGCACTTTGCAGTAGTCTCGAGATCGGCCTATCGTTTTCCTCAGCATACCATCCTCAGTCAAATGGGCAGACGGAGAGAACGAATCAGACCCTTGAACAGTACCTCCGCTGCTTCTCGTCCTTTTCGCAAGAAGACTGGGTTTCTCTGCTGCCCTTGGCGGAGTTCGCTTATAATAATTCTATCCATTCGGCCACCAAACAGTCCCCTTTCTTTGCCAACTATGGGTTCCATCCACTGTTCCTCTCCAATTCTGTTCCAGAAAGTACGGTACCCGCCGTTCAAGACACCTTGGATTTCTTTAACTCAAATAACAGGATCCTGCAGGAAACAATGACCCAAACACAGGAACGCAATAAGGAAATCTTTGACAGGAGAAGAAGGGGGGAACTCAACTTAGTACCCGGAACTAAAGTTTACTTGTCCACCTTGAACTTAAGGCTTGCATGCCCTACGAAGAAACTAGGTCCTAAGTTCGTGGGTCCCTTTGCTGTCAAGAGAAGGATAAATGAGGTGGCCTACGAACTTGACTTACCAGAGTCCTTTCGAATCCACCCGGTGTTTCATGTTGCCCTGCTCAAACCGGACGTTCCCAACTCCTTCCCTGGACGGGATACCGATCCCCCAGAACCAGTATTAGTCGATGGTGAGGAGGAATTTGAGGTGGAATCTATCCTGGATTGCAGGAAGAGACGCAACCAAATTCAGTTCCTCGTTAAATGGAAGGGGTATGGGCCGGAGGAAAATTCATGGGAACCGGAGGACAACATACACGCCGAAAGACTAATTCAGTTGTTTAAAGACTCTCACCCGCTGAAGATGACTCAGTTGGGCATCCGGAGGCTGCCCCTTGGGGGGGGGCAATGTCATGAATTACCTCGGCCACCAGAGGGCGCTAGCGGCGCATCGGCACGCGCAATGCGCGCGCAATCGCGGCATCGCGCTCGTGCACGCGCGCACCGGCGGTAACGGCGCGCGGGCACGTGCAGGCGTCCATCTGGCGCCAAAACAAACCTATTTAAAGTGTCCTGGGAGCCTGGCCCCTTGCTGTCCGGTCTGCAGCGTTTCCTGAGACCACCTGTACCTGTACCTGTACCAACTACTCCTGCTTGATCCAGATCCTGATACCCGGCTTGTCTTCGTTGTTCCTGTCTTCCGCCTGCCCTGACCTCGGCTTGTTCTGACCATCCTTCTGCCTGATCCCTGGTACTCCGCTGACCGCCTGTTGCCGACCCGGCTAGTCGACCTCTCTGTTACCTGGGCCTCTCCTGTTTACCAGTCCGGCTGCTCCTGCTTCTCCGGTCTTCTGGGACCCTGTTCAGTCTTCTGGGACCTGCTGCGGCCAGACTCTCCGAATACCTTCCTTTCCGGCTTACCTGCTGTTCCAGTGTTCCTGCACCCAGGCTGCTATCTACCGGCCTGCACCTGCCTTTCAGAGACTTCCTCAGACTCCGCAGAAGCTCCATCTGGCCCCTGCACCAGCGTCATCCCTGGCGCTTGTGCGACTCTGCATTCCCGCTCCCCCTGTCTACTCTACCAGGGGTCCGGGATCAGAGGAGCAACAGCAGCCACTTCCTGCACGTCGGGCTCACCCTTAAGGTACGTGACACCCAGCCATAATATTCTCTGTATGACATCACTCTAGTGACCCGTAAAAGTTCTCATAACATTCACTCTAATAAGCGAAATTGATCTGTGTGTGTGGTCCCTTCAGAGGAATCTCCCTGTCCATAGTCTTCCTACTGACGTCAGTAACATTTCACAAGAGACGGACTGGAATTCTAATCATTTCTCATCTGTTTCAAGGTAAATACTAATTGATTCCTTGCTTGTGGTGAATGATTTCTGCCAGTGACCTTAAATGTCTTCATGGTAAGTTTTCTCATTAAGGCAAGAATGTGCAAGCATCTTCTGTCTGCCTACTGAACATGGTCTATGTTAAGGGAGGATGATATTGTCCAATTCAAGCCATGATAACAAGCTTACTAAGCATATATTATTATTGGGTTCTATGGGAAAAATTTCAACACTTATAAAATGTTGAAAAATGTTTCAGGAGCTTCAAAGAACTAAAGATATGATTCTCACTTCTCATCCAACACTTTTATGGCAGAATATTACCTAAAATGCCCTTTACCAGACATTTAGTCAACGTTTTCGTTGGCATCGCAGGTCAACCCCAGATAAGTATAAAAAATAAAGTCCATGACGCCCTGGACTTACAGAATGCCCTCTGTCTTTTGGATCGCATAACACTGGGCATCACTTAATCTAGAACTATGAGGACATTAGGTGGCAGAAAGGAATTATATCAGGGGACATTACCAGAAATTAGGTGAAAACTCCAATGACAGTTTTTTCTTTTTCAATACATTTCTATTGAAAAAGTTTGATTACAAAGGTGTAGATACATGTTAATCATACAAGGATACAATCTTGACAGGGGTCTCCAAACTTTCTAAACAAAAGGGCCAATTAAGTGTCTTTCAGGGGGCCAGATTGTGGCCAGTGGGATTAGAAAACGCCCTGGCGTCAGTAGGAGTAAACATTGTCCCATCATTGACTTTAGTGGAAGGAATAGTGCCCCACTGTTGGTATCAGTTGGAGGAATAGTACCCCATTGTTGGTATTTAGCAGAGGAATAGTGCCCTATTGTTGGTGTCAGTGCTTTTGGCCTGGATCCCAGCCGTGTGTATGCTCCCTCGCAGTTTTTCAGACAGGAAAACTGCCAAACCCGTCTGACAAAAACAAAGAGAACCAGCTCTCTTTTTTCCCGCTGGGATTCCCGACTGACTTTTTTCCATCAGAAAACCTGGCCGTGTGTAGCAGAAACCGGCCATGTTTCGCAGTTTTCCTGTGGGGAAAAACTCAGATGGAGCATAAACACGGTCGGGATTCCCGAGGAAAAGCTCTCATCTGAGTTTTCCCGATGGAGAAAACAATCGTCTGTATGGGGGAAAGTAGAGAGCAGGTTCTCGGTTTTCCCCTTGGGATTTCCAACAGACCTTTTCCCGTCGGGAATCCTGGTCGTGTGTACTAGGCATGACACGTCTAAGTTCTCTGTTAGCCATACCTTTGCTATTGTCTTTTTTGTGGTTGTCAGAACATGAATCCCGAGTAAAGAATGGTGTTTAGTGATACCTAAAAGTGTTTTATATATAGATTCAGCAGGAACGATATCTGGAAGAGAGGATGGAAGATTCTGTATACTTGTGCCCATAGCCTTTGGACAACAGGGCACATCCACAAGGCATGTAGAAATGTACCTCTGAATAGTTGTGTAGGCAATTGGAAGGGTTATAAGGGATCACATGCACTAGGTACTATGGGCCAGATTCACCAAAAAAGTACGCCGGAGTATCTGCTGATACTCCGGCGTACTTTCAAATTTGCCGCGTCGTATCTTTATTTGTAATTCACAAACAAAGATACAACGGCTTTAGGCTAAGATCCGACAGGCGTACGCCTTCGGATCTTAGGATGCAATACTTCGGCGACCGCTGGGTGCAGTTTGCATCGTTTTCCGCGTCGGGTATGCAAATTAGCTGTTTACAGCGATCCACGAAGGCACGCTCGTTCGTCGCATTCTCTTACTTAGTCGCTAATCATTTTTTCCCGTCGCAAACTTAAGCCTGCTATTTCATGGCTTAGATTTTAGAACAGCCATGTTAAAGTATGGCCGTCGTTCCCGCATCGAATTTTAAATTTTTTTTTTTGCGTAAGATGTCCGGGAATACGAAAGGACGTAACGCACGACGCCGTTCAACAAACACGTCGGGGCGCCGTAATTTTGCGCAAAGCGCGGCGGGAAATTTCCTAACGGAGCATGCGCAGAACGTTCGGCGTGGGAACGTGCCTAATTTAAATGGTACACGCCCCATTTGAATTAGGCCGGCTTGCGCCGGACGGCTTTACGCTACGCCGCCGCAAGTTTACACGCAATCAAACACTTACGATGAAAACTTGCGGCGGAAGGGGATACGTTACGCCGCCGTAATTGTTCGTGAATCTGGCCCCACGTATCAACACAGCATCACTTTGTTTCTGTCTCTGAAACATTGTGTGATCATAATTTGGTGGTGTCCCCAATTTGTGCCCACTCATTGTGTGTCAGCTCAGTGCCTAGATCTAATTCCCGGTTAAAAAATAAAAAAATACTAATTTGAGTATTGTTTAAAATCCTGGATTATATTATATTTGCATTTTAAGAGGCAATTTCCTACATTTTCTAGACAGATTCTTAGCATGTCCATTGTCAAAATACAAAGCAATTATGTGTGAGTAATTATACATAAACAAATAAGATTGAGAATACAGCAAGACATGTATAAGATTTATTTCAGTACAAGAAAGACATCCATCAAGTCCAAAACACATCATATCACACTGATCTTTCCATGCAAAAATTCCTGTTTCATCTTTTCAACATGAGAATGGTACAAAAAATATCTGGAACTTCTTATGGTCTAGTTAGCTATTTGGGCATTTAAGACCAAGGTCAAATACACCCTACCAACATATCCATTAAAGCAGGCAATTATTTGTGTTATTTCAAGTCAACCCTTATGCCGCGTACACACCATCACTTTATGTGATGAAAAAAAAACGACGTTTTTAAAAACGTCACTTTAAATGACCGTGTGTGGGGGAAAACGTCGTTTTATGTCTTGTGAAAAACGGCAAAAAAAAATTGAAGCATGCTTCAATTTTATGTGTCGTTTTTCGAAACGTCGTTTTTTACTTCACAGAAATTGACCGTGTGTAGCAAAAAACGACGTTTAAAACAACGTTTTTACACCCGCGCATGCCCAGAAGCTAGTTATGAAGCGAGCTTCAATGGAAAAAAGTGGTGAACGTAACCTCGCTTTGCTAGAACATTGTGGGAAAAACGATGGTGTGTAGGCAACTTCGTCTTTGAAATTTAAGTTTTTTACTTCACAGAAAATGTCGTTTTTTTTATCACATAAAGTGATGGTGTGTATGCGGCATTAGGCTACATTCACACTTCCTGCATGCTAAAACATTTTAGTACATAGGCTGTTGTCAGTTTTGCCGGGCTGTGGCAGGGCGGTGGGCTGTTTCCGTACATAAAACTGTTTACATTTTTAAATTTTACCAAATAATTTTTATTTTTTTACTTTATTGTACAAACAGTACACTTTATTTAGGTCCCCACACAGCAGCTCGCTGGGTCACATGTTGATCTCCGATCTTGCGCACCCAACCAAACATCACACCAGCGATAGAAAACATGTTGTGACTGATGTTGATCCAGTGTAGAAAAATGTCAATCTCCACACAAGTATTGAACAGCATTTTAGATTTAGCTTTATCTGGTTAACATCAATACATTTCCATAATCCCCTGCACACCAGAACTGATGCCGCATACACACGATCATTTTTCGGCATGAAAAAAAACGACGTTTTTCGGCATGTAGAAAAAACGAAGTTTTTCCAACTTCGTCATTAGAACGACGTTGCCTACACACCATCGTTTTTAAAAAATGCTCTAGCAAAGCGCGGTGACGTACAACACGTACAATGGCACTATAAAGGGGAAGTTCCATGCGGATGACGCTGATGCGGGCTGATTTTGCTGATTCCGTGTTAGTAAAAGACGATTCACGCTTTTCTGTCTGTAACAGCGTGATGAATGTGCTCACTCCATTACGAACGGTAGTTTTACCAGAACGAGCGCTCCTGTCTCATAACTTGCTTCTGAGCATGTGCAGGTTTTTAACGTCGTTTTAGCCCACACACGATCATTTTTTACAACCCGGAAAACGGCATTGTTTAAAACGTCGTTAAAAAATGCAGCATGTTCTAAAAAAAAAAATTGTAGTTTTTCATAACCGGAAAAATTATGTGAAGCCCACACACGATCATTTTAAATGACATTTTTTAAAAACAACGTTTTTTTTTTAATGCCGAAAAATGATCGTGTGTACGCGGCATTAGACTGATAGATTAAGAGCCAGCACTAGAAGCCATTCAGACTGAATTACACATTGCTGTCAGTCTGATATGTTTTCAGGCACTAGGGACAAGCTCCATGAAAAGTTGATTGATGTTCCTTGACTGCAGTCTGGGGCTGGGGATGACCAGCTGTACTGTCCCGTAAATTGAGGTCACCCACCTGATTATGCAGTGTGGCGGGGGTATATGAGCTTAACAGAACTGTACATATTTTAGCAGGTTGGCAGTTCAGACACAGTTAAAACACAACAGAAAATGTGCTAAATATTACAAATGTTCAGCCTTAAAAGTAACCTTTAATTGGAGCAAAACGCAAGGTCCGCTTATTAGACCAGGACCCCCTTCCCCTGTACAAACATCAATGTTTTACAAGTCCAAAAGTGTATCTATATGGAAAATAATTAGAATATATAAATCATTTTTATATATGAATACAGTCTGAATATCTACAATAGAACACTGATAACATATTGGCCCGGATTCACAGACAATTTACGCCGACGTATCTGTTGATACGCCGCGTAAGTTGTAGGATGCGCCGTTGTATCTATGCGCTGTATTCAGGAAACCAGATACGCATGAATTTCAGATTGATATGACCGATGTAAGTCTCCTTACGCCGTCGTATCTTGGGTGCATATTTACGCTGGCCGCTAGGGGCGCTTCCGTTGATTTACGCGTCGAATATGTAAATGACCTAGATACGCCGATTCACGAACGTACTTGCGCCCGTCGCAGTAAGCTACGCCGTTTACGTAAGGCGTACGTCCGGCGTAAGTTCACCCCTCATAAAGCAGGGGTAAGTCATGTTAAGGTATGGGCGCGGGAACAGCGTCGTATTTTACATCGTTTACGTAAGTCGTACGTGAATGGGGCTGGGCATAGGTTATCTTCACGTCACAGGCATTGAGCCGGCGTATGTTAGGGAGTATATGCGTCGTGATTCTGAGCATGCGCGCGCATGCGCCGTTCGTTCGGCCATGCATTTACATGGGGTCACAGTTAATTTTAATACAACACGCCCACTGCCTTGCTACTTTGAATTAGGCGGGCTTACGCTGGCCATTTTACGTTACGCCGGCGCATGAAAGGGAGCAAGTGCTTTGTGAATACAGTAAGAGCCTCTCTATGTTACGTCGGCGTAGCGCATATCAGATGCGCTACGCCGCTCTAAAGATACGCGATCTCTCTGAATCCGGGCCATTGTGTACATAGTGAGAAAGAAAAGAGTTAACAAACATTTACTTGTTATTTGAACTCACAAATGGGATAAACATTTTGCAAGATTACTGGCAATTACAGTGAATAATTGAATATAACAGCTGATTATAAATCTGCTTTTAGAAGCAAAATCAATTTACATGTCATGATATATGTAGCTACCCACAACAGAGAGAAAGGAAAAACATTTATTGTAGCCGTGCTTTGGCATCTGAGTAATCATTTATGCATAACAGTCAAATGACAGTTTATTGTCATTACTCTCCATCATATTGCCTTTATTACCATGTTAAAGATCAGTCACGATCAGCCCTATGCGGGGATTGGAATATTAATTCTTAAATTATTATAATTGTTTTGGCTTTCTTAAAGGGGTTGTAAAGGTTTGTTTTAAATTTTTTTAAAAGCTAGAGCATTGTTGGTTCACTTACCTTTTCCTTCGATTTCCCATGTTTTTTTTCTTTGTCTGAATTTCTCACTTCCTGTTCCTCCTCAGTAAGCTTGCCCCCATCATCCGAGCCGTTCTGGCTGGGGGTTGGTCAGCGTGCTCGCCCCCTCCCTTGGGACTACATCCCTGCAGGGAGACGCTGTGGCGTCAGGGAGCGAGATATTAAGAGCCTCTGTTTTGGACATACAATATTTATTTCGAAAATTGCTAAACTCCCCGAAGTGGCGTAATTCATGTAAGAGGGAAGAAGAAGGTAAGTGAACCAACAATGCACTAGCTTAATGTACCTCTATTGCAATAAGAAATAGCTTTCCATATTTTCTAGGGCCTCACTTCAACCTTCAGTTTTTTCTATAGAAAATTCCTCCATGACTTCCTGGTAAATGTTCTTCATGTTATCATCTATAAATCCACTAGTAGAGTGAGGATGTTTTTTTCAGCAACTGACTGCATTAAAATACACACTGCACCTGTCCCCCGCCCCCCCCCCCCCCCCCCCCCTCCAGGAGATTGCTCCAGCCCACCTCTGTAGTTCGATACTTTTCCTATGCGGTCATTGTCAATGAGCATATACACAGCCAGGGTCTTTCTCAGCTGATGGATAATTTTGTACCTTCTCCCTGCATTTGGCAGAGTGCGCAGGAGATGAGCGATCACATAACAGCCTATGTGGAGCAAAGCTATAGTATTGAAAACAGGAGAAGTGTGTCCCTGGAAGTCTGTAAAGCTCATCATACACTATACAGTCTAATTGTAAAATCTCCTTTAGATCTACCGTCAATTATGTAGTGGAAGTGCCTGTCTAATTGGATACAAAGTGGTTGACTAGATAGGTGTGTCCTCTTTTATTTAATTTTGGTAAACCTAAAAGAGATTGTACAATCAGATTGTATAGTGTATGGCCATCTTTATACACCTATAATGAACTAGTTGCACTTTTGGTGTCATTCATTGTTAACGGCAACACAAACACGCTGCCTTCTGTAAAAATAAATAAAAAAGACACAGCAAAATGCACAGTAAAAACCAAGCAAATTGTAACAGGCCAAAAATCCCCATGAGTTACTTTGCCATGTTTGGAATAGGAGGACTCACCTAAACAATCTATTCAATTTGTATCAAATCAAACAGGCCCTTGCACTACATAAAGTAGTTGATGGTAAAGCTAAAGGAGATTGTACAATCAGATTGTAGCATGCCAAGAGGGCCACCTTAACCTCTTGACCTCTGGAAGTTTTTTGCGTTTTTTATTTTTTGCACTATAAGCAAAAAAAGACCAACTATTTTGAAAAAAAATATACTCTAGGGGCCAGATCCACAGCCCCGCAGCGCAACGTAATTTAACAGATTTAAGTTACACTGCCGCAAATTTCCTAAGTTAGGTATCGATCCACAACACACTTACCTGTAAATTTGCGGCGGTGTAACTCAAATCCGTCCGGCGCAAGGCGTTCCTAATCTAATGGGGCGAGTCCCATTTAAATTAGGCGCGCTCCCGCACCGGACGTACTGCGCATGCTTGTGACGCAAATTTCCCGACGTGCTTTGCGCGACGTGACGTAATTTTTTGATCGGCGCGTAGCGTATTTCCGTATTCCCGTACGGCTTACGCAATCGATGTAAAATTTTAAAATTTGACGCCTGCTGTGTAAAAGTAGGGCTGGTTTACAAAAGTGTAACTAAGCGACGGGAAACTAACGTAGTAGCGACGTAGCGAACGCGAAAAAGCTTTGAGGATCGACGTAACTCCTCATTAGCATACCCGACGTGTAATTTCGACGATGAATGCCCCCAGCGGCGGTCGCGGTACTGCATCTTAAGATCCGGCAGTGTAAAACTATTACACCTGCCGGATCTTCTGTCTATCTCTTGGAAACTGATTCTGTGGATCAGTTCCAAAGATAGAAACAGGGATACGACGGCGTATCACTAGATACGCCGGTGTATCCCTTTTGAGGATCTGGCCCTAGATTCTTTACTTTCTGCCATAAAACACACCCAATAAAAAAAATCGAATTCCTTTATAGATTTGAGACAATGTGTATTCTGCTACATATTTTTGTTCCAAAAATCCAAATAAGCGTATATTGATTGGTTTGTGCAAAAGTTATAGCGTTTACAAACTATGGGATATATACTGGAAGTTTTATTTATTTATTTATATTTATACTAGTAGCGGACAATCGGGCAATAACTGACACTTTTGACACTCTGTGGAAACCAGTGACAATAGTACAGTGATCAGAAATATGCACTGTCCCTGTACTAATGACACTAGCTGGAAAAGGGTTAACATCTAGGGTGATCAAAGGGTTAACTATGTGCCTAGCCAGTTTACTGTATTAGGTGCTTTTACTAATTCCCTGCTTTGCAGGGACGCAAAATCCATCACTTCCCCCTGTCAGAACGAAGCTCTGCTTTGTTTACATAGGCAGAGCTCCATTCTGTGTCTTTGCCCGACGACCAGCAGGTGCCAGAAAACATCCAGTGCCTGACACCTGCAGATGGGCTTCTGCTGTAAATGATCACAGCAGAAGTGGCACATGCATACGCCCCCTAGGCGGAAGTGCAGGGTCACGTGTGTGTATGTATATATATATATATATATATATATATATATATACACACAGTAAAACCTTGGTTTGAGAGTAACTTGGTTAGAGAGCGTTTTGCAAGACAAGCAACATTTTTTAATAAATTTTGCCTTGATATACAAGCGATGTCTTGATATAAGAGTAGCGTCATGTCACAACTGAGTATAGAAGAGAAGAGAGGAGCCTCTAAGTGTAGCAATATGGTTACATTTAATGAAGGTACAACATTTAGCAACTTATTGCTACACTTAGAGGTGCCTCTCTTCTCTTTTATACAGTGTAAAAAAAAAAAAGCTTTGATATACAAGTGCTTTGGATTACAAGCATGAGATATATATATATACAGTATTATAGCAAAAAGAAAAAAATATAGGGCCAAATCCTCAAAAGGGATACGCAGGCGGATCTGCTGTTCCGCCTGCGTATCCCTGTGCCTATCTTTGGAACTGATGCTCAGAAGCAGTTTTCCAAAGATAGGCAGAAGATCCGACATCTGTAAGAGACTTACACTGTCGGATCTTAGGATGCAGTACCGCATCCGCCGCTCGGGGCATTTTGCGTCGAAATGCCGCTTCGCGTATGCAAATGAGGACTTACGGAGATCCACAAAGCTTTTCAGCTCTTTTTTTTCTCTGTAAGTTTACGTTTGCATGCGTAAAATTAGGGATGCTTTTACAAGGTGTAAACTGTTTACACCTTGTAAAAACAGACCTTTTTTTCGATCGCCGCAATTTTTTTTTAAATTTGATTTTTTTTTTCGCCGTATCTTTTTTTTAACCCGTCGCAACTTTATTGTCCCGTCGCAATCCAGAAAGCCCGGCGTAACGTAATTTCGCGCGATGCACATCGGGAAAATGACGTCACAAGCATGCGCAGTACGGCCGGCGCGGGAGCGCGCCTCATTTAAATTGTCATCGCCCCCTGGATAACAGGACCGCCTTGCGCCGGGAGAATTTAGGTTACACTGCGTGAAATTTCTAGGTAAGTGCTTTGTGGATCGGGCACTTAGGTAGAAATTTCCCGCCAGTGTAACTTAAATGGGAAAAATTAAGTTAGGCTACGATTTTGAGGATTTGGCCCATAGATTTTTTTTTTAAATTGTTGCTGTATTTTTGTTTATAGTTCAAAAATTAAAAACCGCAGAGGTGATCAAATACCACCAAACAAAAGCTCTATTTGTGGGGAAAAAAAGGACATCAATTTTGTTTGGGAGCCACATCGCACGACCGCGCAATTGTCAGTTAAAGCGACGCAGTGCCTAATCTCAAAAAGTAGCCTGGTCATTGACCAGCGAAATGGTCCGGGGCTGAAGTGGTTAAGGTGAAAAAACATGAACCTTTACAACCCCTTTAATGCAGGCATTGTACAGTATAAATCTATGGTCACACTTCATCACTGCTATTAAAAGCAGAGCCAGTAGATGGAGCATTTGCATTATTTTATTTCCACATTTGTCTGTCCAGAATTGACATTGCCGATGTATTTGGTAAGTATCTGTGTAACAATGATATCAATATAATTGCCTTATGCAAGCAAAAGTAGTAAACACATATTTTGTGCTCCCAATGAAGCTGACGAAACAGCAAATTGGTTTGTGTGCCCTATTTTTCAGTTGCTATGGAAACAACAAGTTGATGCGCTAAGAGGTGAATGAAACTTATCTATAATGTTGCATTGAGATTTGTTCCATCCACACCCTAAGAATGCGCTTTTTCTATTGACGTTTATAAACGTGATTTCATGTACCCATAGGTTTGAAGGTTTTTATCTAGTTTTAAAAACAGTAAATACAAATGTAAAGATGTATACATTTTTTTGTGTAAATTGCAATTTTTAGGTGTTTATTCGTTTTTTTTTTTTTCGCTCTGGTACTGGCACAATCCCATTTTCTATGAGCATGCCTTTTTCCACTTCACATGTTATTATAGAGCCAAAGAAACTGCTGACTTTGCCGAAAAAAGGTGCAGCTGAAGTCACTTTAAACTACAATTGGTATTGTGCTTACATTCAGCTAACCATTCTATGCATCTGAAGCCCCCACATAATCTAACTTCATGGTAATTTTATAAAGACTGCATCAGCACGATGGGGGGGGGGGGGGCAGACACATGAACAATGTTTAAGGATGCCAGAACCTGGCTGGTATGCTTCCATCGTAACAAAAGCAGACAAAAATGTTCTTATATTTAATGATTTCAGCAGTTTCTTGCTTTAAAACAGCATATCAGTTCTCGATGAGGCTGCATTTTTCTTTAAAGTGTAAGTTCATCTTCAGTAAGATCCCCGCAGGCAGTTCTGTATCCAGCAGTGGCAGCTGGTGCTCAAATTTTTTGGGCGGGTGCAAACGAAAAAAACAAAAACAATTGCAGCCTCACTGTGCCCATCAAATGCAGCCACTGTGCCATCAATTCTCACCACTGTGCCATGCCATCAAACGTAGCCACTGTGCCATGCCATCAAATGCAGCCACTGTGCCATCAATTGTCACCACTGTGCCATGCCATCAAACGCAGCCACTGTGCCATGCCATCAAACGCAGCCACTGTGCCATCAATTGTCACCACTGTGCCTTGCCATCAAATGCAGTCACTGTGCCATGCCATCAAACGCATCCACTGTGCCATCAATTGTCACCACTGTGCCATGCCATCAAACGCAGCCACTGTGCCATGCCATCAAACGCAGCCACTGTGCCATCAATTGTCACCACTGTGCCATGCCATCAAACGCAATCACTATGCCATGCCATCAAACACAGCCACTGTGCCATCAATTGTCACCACTGTGCCATGCCATCAAACGCAGCCACTGTGCCATGCCATCAAACGCAGCCACTGTGCCATCAATTGTCACCACTGTGCCTTGCCATCAAATGCAGTCACTGTGCCATGCCATCAAACGCATCCACTGTGCCATCAATTGTCACCACTGTGCCATGCCATCAAACGCAGCCACTGTGCCATGCCATCAAACGCAGCCACTGTGCCATCAATTGTCACCACTGTGCCATGCCATCAAACGCAATCACTATGCCATGCCATCAAACACAGCCACTGTGCCATCAATTGTCACCACTGTGCCATGCCATCAAACGTAGCCACTGTGCCCATCAATTGTCGCCACTGTGCCAATTGTCGCCAGTGTACCCTTTAATTGTCACCACTGTGACCTTTAATTGTCGCCACTGTGCATATTGATGCCACTGTGCCCTTTAATTGTCGCCACTGTGCCCATTGTTGCCGCTCTGCCCTGTAAAATGCCCCTCCCCCGCCCCTGCACTTACCTTTCTGGGGGTCAGCCATTCTCCTTCCATGTCCCTCGATGTCTTCTCCCGCCCTCGATGACGCCTCAGCCAATCAGGTTACCGGTAACCAGAACCGGTGAACCTGATTGGCTGAGACGCCTGTCAGTCTTATCCAAGGAACGCACCGCCGGTACGTCTCTTAGATAAGCATTCGGAAGCCGACTACATCCTGAGGGCTGGCTCTGATAGGCACTTCCACACAGCCAACCAGCTGCCATTATTGAGGTGGCCGGCGCTAACCATCCGGCCATCTGAATAGTGGGCGGCAGCAGCGAAAAAACATAAATTCATGCAATGCATGAATCGATGTATTTTAGTGGCGGTGCAAGAGCCAGCGGGGGCGGCGCTCCGGCGCCCTCTATGGACAAACCGCCACTGGTATCCAGTGAATAGTACAAACCAGAGCCCCTCCTGTTGTAAATGGTGAAGGGCCCCGCATTTCAGATACAGGTGTTAAGGGGGCCTCTCCAGAAAAACTGCTGATCACCTCATTCTCCCCTGTCCTGCTATTGGCTTGGCTGAATATCACAAAATGCCTTGAAAAAGTATACCTTGAAATTTTCCACATTTTGTTAAGTTACAACTAAAAACGTAAATGTGTTTTATTGGGATTTTATGTAATGGATCAACACAAAGTGGAAGAAAAATGTTAAATGGTTTTCAAATGTTTTACAAATAAATATCTGAAAAGTGTGTTGTGCATTTGTATTCAGCCTCCTTTACTCTGATACCCCCAACAATTGTTACCAAGTGCCTTCAGAAGTTACCTAATTATAGTAGTGAGTCCATCTGTGTGTGTATTTTAATTTTTTAACAGAAATAATCCTGTGTGTAATTTAACCTCAGAAATAATCTCTGTGAAGCCTGCAGAGGTTTGTTAGAGAACCTTAGTGAACAAACAGCATCATGAAGGCCAAGGAACAAATCAGACAGGTCAGGGATAAAGATGTAGAGAAGTTTAAAGTAGGGTTAGGTTATAAAAAAATATCCCAAGCTTTGGACATCTCACGGAGCACTGTTGAAGGAGTGGCAAGAAGAAAGCTATTGTTGAAAGAAAGTCCCATTTGCAGTCTGCGAGAAGCCATGTGGGGGACACAGCAAACACGTGGAAGAAGGTGCTCTGGTCAGATCTGAAAAAATATAACTTTTTGGCAAAAAAGAAAATGTGTGGCGGAAAACTGAACATCACCCATGAAACATGGTGGTGGCAGCATCATGTTGTGGAGATGCTTTTCTCCAGAAGGGACAGGGAAGCTGGTCAGAGTTGATAGGAAGATGGATGGAGCCAAATACAGGGCAATCTTAGAAGAAAATCTGTTATGCTGCGTACACACGATTGGACATTCCGACTACAAAACCGTGGATTTTTTTCCGACGGAATGTTGGCTCAAACTTGTCTTGCATACACACTGTCACACAAATGTTGTCAGAAATTCCGATCTCCAAGAACACGGTCACATACAACACTACGACAACCTGAGAAAAATTAAGTTCAATGATTCTGAGCATGCGTCAAATTGATTCCGAGCATGCGTAGGATTTTTGTGCGTCAAAATTGCATACAGATGATCGGAATTTCCGACAAGAACTTTTCTTGTCTGGAAAATTGAGAACCAGCTCTCAAACATTTGTTGCCGGAAATTCCGACAGCAAATGTCCGATGGAGCATACACACGGGCGGAATTTTTGACAACAAGCTCACATCGAACATTTGTTGTCGGAAATTCCGACCGTGTGTACGCGGCATTAGAGTCTGCAAAAGACTTGAGACTGGGGCGGAGGTTCACCTTCCAGCAGGACCACGACCCCAAACATACAGCCAGAGCTGCAATGGAATGGTTTAGATCAAAGCATAATTATGTGTTAGAATGGCCCAGTCAAAGTCCAGACCTAAATCCAAATGAGAATCTGTGGCAAGACTTGAAAATTTCTGTTCACAGACGCTCTCCATCCAATCTGATGGAACTTGAGTTATTTTGAAAAGAAGAATGGGCAAAAATGTCACTCTCTAGATGTGCAAAGCTGGTAGAGACATCCTCAAAAAGACTTGCAGCTGTAATTGCAGAGAAAGGGGGTTCTACAAAGTATTGACGTAGGAGGGCTGAATACAAATGTATCCCACACTTTTCAGATATTTATTTGTAAAAAAAAATGAAAACCATTTATCATTTTCCATCCACTTTACAATTATGTGCCACTTTGTGTTGGTCTATCAAATAAAAACCCAATCAAATATATTTACGTTTTTGGTTTTGATATCACAAAATTTAGAAAATTTCAAGGGGTATGAATACTATATATATAATATGCAAAGTGCAGCTTCTCTTACAATGTCTTTTTAAAGTGAAGTTCCACCCTTTTTCACAAGTTCCTATGTTCTCAAAGCCCCCCGATGTACACTCGTAGGGGCCAGATTCACGTAGATGGGCGTATTTTTGGGCGGGCGTAACGTATTTGATTTACGTTACACCGCCGCATGTTTTTCAGGCAAGTGCTTTATTCACAAAGCACTTGCCTGTAAAGTTGCAGCGGCGTAGGGTAAATCACCCGGCGGAATTCAAATTCGGCGGGTAGGGGGCGTGTTTCATTTAAATGAAGCGCGTCCCCGGGCCGAACGAACTGCGCATGCGCCGTCCCTAAAAAAAATCCCAGCGTGCATTGCTCCAAATGACGTCGCAAGGACGTCATTGGTTTCAAATTTCAAAATTTGACGCGGGAACGACGGCCATACTTAACATTGGCTGCGCCTCATAGACCCAGGGGTAACTATACGCCGGAAAAAGCCGAACGTAAACAACGTTGAAAAAATGCGCTGGGCGGTCGTTCGTTTCTGAATCGGCGGAAATCCTCATTTGCATATTCGTCACGTAAAAAAAAACGAAACGCCACCTAGCGGCCGGCCTGGAATTGCAGCCTAAGATCCGACGGTGTAAGACACTTACACCTGTCGGATCTTAGGAATATCTATACGGAACTGATTCTCTGAATCAGTCGCATAGATACGACCGACAGAACTCAGAGATACGACTGCGTATCAGGAGATACACCGTCGTATCTCTTTGAGAATCTGGCCCAAGGTTTCATTGAAGTTTTTTATTTTTTAATTTTGAACAACATGCCGACCAAGGATGTACCCGTATATCGCTGGACTTCAAGTGGTTATACTGGGATGAAGCCTGTAGCTTCAAATATTATCCCGGTACTGCTTTTTAGAGCTGGCGGTTGGCGGTAAAGCAATCCTAGCAGATAACTAGTCACTGGATTGCTTTACAAGCAGCGGGATGGGATGTCCCCCGCCGCTTTCCGCAGCTTTATCGGGATCTCCCGATCGACCAGCCAGTGCTTCCCCTGGCTAATCAGAGAGCCAAACAAAGGTGGTATTGGCTTTGTTCAGCTCTCGGCTATGGTAACCTGGAAGCGATGACCTGACACCACTTCCGGTTTACCCAGATGTTAACGGCACCATTTTCAAAAATATTCCAACACACCGATCTTGGTGTGATCGAATGGTTTTGAGGGCAGAGGAGAAATTTGGGGTCTTATAGACCCCAGATCTCTCTGTAAAGAGTACCCGTCACGTGCCTATTGCTTTCACAAGCCTGATTTATTTTTATGAAGAGGTAAGTATAACCTTGGACAGAGCGGTGGCGGTGGACGTGGTATACTTGGATTTTTCAAAAGTGTTCGATACAGTTCCACACACACGTCTCATGTGTAAGGTAAAGTCTACAGGCTTGGAAATATCAGTTTGTAAATGGATAGAAAACTGGCTAAAAGACAGAATTCAGAGAGTAATGGTTAATGATTCTTACTCTGAATGGTCTAAGGTTATCAGTGGTGTACCCCAAGGTTCAGTGCTGGGACCCTTACTTATTAATATCTTTATAAATGATATTGGGTCTGAGATCAAAAGTAACATTTCTGTTTTTGCAGATGACACTAAGCTATGCAGTAGAATAACGTCCTTACAGGATGTCTCCAATTTACAAGCCGACCTCAATGCTCTGTCTAATTGGGCGACTATGTGGCAGATGAGGTTTAATGTTGATAAATGTAAAGTTATGCACTTGGGGGCTAAGAATATGCATGCATCATACATACTAGGGGGAGTACAACTGGGGGAATCCGTATTGGAGAAGGATCTGGGGGTTTTAGTTGATCATAAGCTCAATAATGACCTGCAATGTCAAGCTGCGGTTTCCAAAGCGAGCAAAGTCCTTTCTTGTATTGAGAGGTATGGACTCCAGAGAGAGAGATATCATTTTGCCCCTGTACAAATCATTAGTAAGACCTCATCTGGAATATGCAGTTCAGTTTTGGGCCCCAGTTCTCAAAAAGGATATCGGGGAACTGGAGAAAGTTCAGAGAAGGGCAACCAAACTGATAAGAGGCATGGAGGAGCTCAGCTATGAGGAAAGATTAGAGGAACTGAATTTATTCACTCTTGAGAAGAGGAGATTAAGGGGAGATATAATCAACATGTACAAATATATAAGAGGTCTATATAGTGAACTTGGTGTTGAGTTATTCACTTTACCGTCAACACTGAGGACAGGGGGGCACTCTTACGGAAAGGTTTCTTCACAGTAAGAGCTGTGAAAATGTGGAATAGACTCCCTGCAGAGGTGGTTCTGGCCAGCTCAGTAAAGTGCTTTATGAAAGGCCTGGATACTTTCCTAAATGTGCATAATATAACTGAGTACTAACATTTATAGGTAAAGTTTATCTGTGGGAAAATCCAATTGCCTCATGGGGGGATCAGGAAGGAATTTTTTCCCCTGCTGTAGCAAATTGGATCATGCTTTGCTGGGGTTTTTTGCCTTCCTCTGGATCAACTGTGAGTATAGAATTGGGTATATATGATTGTATGATATTATTATTATTTTATTTCTTATGGTTGAACTTGCGTCTTGTTTCAACCTGACTAACTATGTAACTATGTAACAAGGGATATTTACATTCCTTGTGACAGAAGTAAAAGTGATATAAAAAAGAAATTAAAGCAACAGTGTAAAATTAAAAATATATAAATACATAAATAATTAAATTATCCCATGCTAGTGTGCAAAGGAGAATGCACTCATCAGTCCCGCACACACGCAAACAACAATCATCCCACACATGGGCAGTAATGCTAGCACCAGACCTCCTGTGTAAATCTAAAGTGGTAACCTGTAAAGGCTTTTAAAGTGTCGCCTATGGATAGCAAAATTGATGCTGTTTGACGCTGTTGCACGTGCATGGTCAATTTTAAAGCGCGACATGTTTGGTATCTATTTACTTGGTATAACATCATCTTTTATATTTCACAAAATATGAGTTAATTATTGTGTTTTTTTGCATTAAAATGTGTATTTTTCCAAAACAATTGCATTTGAAAAAACACTGTGCAAATACTGTGTGATATAAAAAATTCCAAAACGCACCAGTTTATTATCTGGGTCCCCTGCTTTAAAAAAATATATATAAGGTTTAGGGGTTCTAACTTATTTTCTAGAGAAATAAAATACAGATTTTTACATGTAAACAGAAGTGTCAGAAAAAGGCCTGAAGGTCAATTGGTTAAAATGTGTATTGTTCCAATATTTCTTTTGGCCTGTTGAAAGGGAATGGGGTTTAACTAACACCCATACACGTTCAGTAGGTTGGGTGATAGCAATTTAACCTGGACCTGCTTCTGCATTTCTGTATGTACTCTGGGTTAATTGCTGTTACCAATGAGCTGGAATCTTTAGAGAAAGACCATTTTTTGAAGCACAGAACACAGTCTAGAAAAGGGCTTATACACTAAGGGGTAGATCCACATACAACGGCGCATTATTGGACCTCAACGAATTTGCGCCGTAAGTTACGGCGGTGTAGTGTATCTGTTGCGGCGTAAGGGCGTGGAATTCAAATGGAAGTGATGGGGCGTGTTTTATGTAAATACGTCGTGACCCGACGTAAACAACGTTTTTTAGGAACTGCGCATGCGCCGTCCCTGGGGGTATCCCAGTGCGCATGCTCGAAATTAAACCGGAACCCGCCAATGCTTACGACGGTGACGTCATTCTACGCAAATTCCTATTCGCGAACGACTTACGCAAACGACGTAAAAAAATCAAAATTGTACGCGGGAACGACGGCCATACTTAACATTGAGTACGCCTCAGTATAGCAGCTTTAACTATACGCCGGAAAAGCCAACGCAGACGACGTTAAAAAATGCGCCGGGCCGACGTACGTTCGTGGATCGCCGTAACTAGCTAATTTGCATACTCAACGCGGATTTCGACGGGAACGCCACCTGGCGGCCGCCGAAAAATTGAAGCTTAGATCCGACGGCGTACGAAGACGTACGCCTGTCGGATCGATCCCAGATGCCGTCGTATCTTGTTTTGAGGATTCAAAACAAAGATACGACGTGGGAAATTTAAAATTACGCCGGCGTATCAGTAGATATGCCGGCGTAATTCTTTTGTGGATCTGCTCCTAATGCTGTTTACTATTGAAGACATACCTGTCCATATGTCCATACCTGTCCTGTCCATATGCCTGGCATGGAGTGTTTTTTATTAAAAAATTACCACACACCAGCTAATCAATTAATGTGGTCAGATGGTAAAGTGGTAGTTGAATGGATCTTCAATTATTTACTTATCTATGTGTAAGCAATCTTTATGACAATGTTAGTCTTAAGTTTATTTAATGGGTTGGGCACATGTGCTTAGACAGCATTGTGGTTTGGCAAGTGGGGTGCATCTATGGTTTGATATTTGTCTTATGAAATATACATTACTCACTCTTCTGGTGTGAAGCAACCACAAAAAACAGATATATTATCCCATTCATCTGGAACCCAACAGCCTGCATGGGTGAGGTGTTTCAAGCTGGCATTTAAGAACATGGAAGGACCGAAATTTAAGAGTGTGTATAGGTGTTTTGTGTATATATTGCCGTCAAGACTTCTTAGGTAAATATAAAATATTGCATACGGATATTTTGTAGTTTCATACACAGCCAGCAGGTGGCACTCTGGGCTATTTTTTTCATGTTATCCAGTTTCTCCTGACCTTTTTCTAAAACTGACCATTTGTCCATATAAAAAGGAGATGTGTTTTATTTGGGATATATTGCTTTATTTAGGTTATTTTTGATCTGCATCATTTCCTGCCCATTGTGGAATTACATTTTTACTTAGTTTGATATAACATTTGTTCAGCATTGGTGCAGCACTATCAGATGTGATTTTATTTTTTTCTAAAATATCTTCATTAATGCCTCATGGCACACTACAAGTTTGGAGACATCTGGATGTGAAGGAGAAAGATGCATAATTCTCTCTAATGAGACAATTCACTTCATGTGTCTTTTGTAATTCTGCCAACCTAAATAGGACTTTGTCAGAGCACACAGGTGATGCAGAAACGTCCTGCTCAGCACACTTATATATGAATGCATTTGGTTTATAGAGCTTCTTTCTGAAAGAATAACCAGCATGACTACAGTAATATCAACAGGGATTTATGGAGTGGTAAAAACACATTATGAATAAGGTTACAACACCTGCAAATACAGCGATGTCGCTGGAAGTAAATCATTTACTAAAGCAATGACAATGACTGAAGTAATATAATTTAAACAGGGACAGACATGTTGAATAGATCTGACAGCCCTATATAACCAACATCTAAGCTATATTTACCATAGTTAGCTATAGTATATTTCTTTATTAAGGTTATATTTTAACTGAAATTAGGCTTAAATTTCAGCAAAACATCTCTGCCTGTCACAAGGCACATTTCACATTTAAAATAACCTGTTATCCTGCCATAAAGTTCTAGCCTTCTCTGGCGGCCTGGGGGTATATGAAATGATCCTCACCAATCAGGATATTGTGCTAAACCTATAGGTAAATACAGGGCCGTCTTTAATATGGTTTGGGCCCTGGGCAAACATTTTTTTTGGGCCCCCCTCCAGCTTATTTTGGGCCTGGCTGGTTCACATGTATGTGTTTTGGCGGCCCTCATTTGTGCAGGCACAGCAGCCCATTGATTTGAATGGGCTGCCATGCCTTTGTTTCTTGCAGAAAAAAGGTGCATTCAGCATTTTAAAAATACAGTTGCCTATTACATGAGGCATGCGCTTTTCTTTGCAGGAAACGCAGGCATGGCGGCCCATTCAAATGAATGGGCTGCTGTGCCTGCGCAAATGTGGGACGCCAAAACACATACATGTGAACCAGCCAGGCCCAAAAAAAGGCCATCAAGCAGTTAAATACAGACAATAATGCCATGTGCTCTGAGTCCTTACTCAGCCTGGACTGCAGGTCTGGTCTGTGATTTAACGACTTCCTCTATTTTACACATGGCATGGCATGGCATGGGGTCCCATGGTGCTAAACCCGAATGGACAGACGGTGCTGTGACCCCATGCCATGCCATGTCATGTGTAAAATAGAGGAACTTTTTAAAACACTGACCAGACCTGCAGTGAATCATCAAATATTATAAAGACTTTGGGCACACTGTACAGAAAACTTCTATTTACAATATAGATTAGCAAACAGTGACATACCTTGACGAGCAGGACATGAAGAAGTCAGCCTCGGGAAGAGCAAACTGGGGATGTTATAAAATCACATTCTAATTCACTTTTTTATACACGCAGCACCCAGTGGCAGGAAGGGAGAAGTGCACGTCTAAAGGAAAGCCAGGGGTGCTGCACATTTTAAAACACTGGGAAGGGAAGCAGATGTGGCACTGGCTGCGTGCCGCTGATGATTTTCAGCCTGATTTGTGGGCAGCACAGGGGCTTAACGGGCGGCTCTGCTTTGGGCCCCCAACAGTGACAGGGCCCTGGTCAGCTGCCCCTGTTTGCCTTATGGTTAAGACGGCCCTGAACAGACAGCATGGATTCATGTAAGACAGAAGTTGTCAGACAAACCTGATTTATTTTGCGTTCGCGGGTGTGGTTGATGACAGATATAGAATAGATCTATTTATTTATTTATCTATCAAATATATACTGTATTTATTGGCCTATAACACTGAAAATAGAGGGTAAACTGTGCCTGCGTGTTATACGCAGGGGGTTGTGGAAAGTTTTTTTCCTGAAACTTCCCTCTTAAAGTTAGGGTGCGTGTTATATGCCAATAAATACGGTATCTATCCATTATCTTTCTACCTATCTATCTATCCATCCAATATCCATCTATATCCCATATCTATCTATCTATCTATCTATCTATCTATCTATCTATCTATCTATCTATCTATCTATCTATCTATCTATCTATCTATCTATCTTATTCTATCTACCTATCTCTAGCTCTATATCTATCTATCCTGGAAAGTGGAAGTGACCTTTGTAGTAGAAGGATCTATTATAGAAATGTCACATACCTTCACCTCTGTGACTAAGAACAGGATCAGCCTGATCCCTGTAATCTCGGCCTCCTCTACACGGCTCGGAATGTTCCTTGAGTACACGGAGCCGGAGTAGCATATCCCGGTGTGTGACATGAGGGTAACAGTAGATCTAGGAAAAGTTGGCCACACTGGTTAAAGGACAAAAATGTATAAACCTATTGCAGGACAATTTTATGGTCCAGCTTATTTTGGCCCCAACTAGGAATGATGCTCTGTTGGACCTGGTAATCTCAAACGGTGCAGAGCGTATTTCTAATGTTCAGATAAAAGAACACCTGGGTAGCAGTGACCATAACATGATCTCATTTGATGTTAGCTGTAAGCAAAAACCACATACAGGAAAGATAAAAACACTTAATTTTAAGAGAGCAAATTTTCCAAGGATGAGGGCTGCTCTTCAGGACTTAGACTGGGAGAGAATATTGGCATCAATGGGCACAGAACAGAAATGGGAATTCCTCAAAAAGACTGTTTGTGAACTCACTGCAAAGTATATTCCCATGGGCAATAAGTTTAAAAGGTTAAAAAGAAAACCTTTATGGCTCACGTCACGGCCAAAGTTAATAAAGCTATAAAACTATAAGAAAAGAGCTTTTAAAAAATATAAAATAGAAGGAACACTAGTGTCGTTTAAATGTTACAAAGAATATAACAGGATATGTAAAAAGGAAATCAAGGATGCAAAAATTCAAAATGAACGACAGATTGAAAAAGATAGTAGGACAAACCCCAAGAAATTCTTCAAATATATTAATAGTAGAAAGGTCAAATCTGAGCATGTAGGCCCTTTACAAAATAATCTAGAGTGGGTGACTGGGGACAAAAAAAAAGGCTAATTTATGAAATACCTTTTTATAGCTCTGTGTATACAAAAGAGCATGGGGGAGCTCTTGTCCATAATTGGGGTGGTAGTGACAAAGCCCTAAATGATACACATTGGCTCAAAAGTGATTTGGTCCAGAAATATTTAGACAGAATAAAGGTGGATAAAGCGCCTGGACCAGATGGCATCCACCCACGGATCCTAAAAGAATTGAGTTCTGTAATTTTAAAGCCATTGTATCTAGGGACTCATTAATGACAGGAATGGTACCACTGGATTGGCGGACAAGTCTTTACCAAGTAACTATAGACCTATTAGTTTACCTTCTATAGTTGGGAAGATACTGGAAAGATTAATAAAAGACCACATAGATGAGTTCTTGCTGGAAAAAAAACTATTTAAGCAACAGACAGCATGGATTCATCAAAGACAGAAGTTGTCAGACAAACCTGATTTCCTTTTATGAAGAGGTAAGTAAAACATTGGACAGAGGAGTGGCTGTGGACGTGATATATTTGGATTTTGCTAAAGTGTTCGATACAGTTCCCCACATACGGCTCATGTGTAAGGTAAAGTCTACAGGATTGGAAATATCAGTTTGTAAATGGATAGAAAACTGGCTAAAAGACAGAATTCAGAGAGTTGTGGTTAAGGATTCTTACTCTGAATGCTCCAAGGTTATCAGTGGTCTACCCCAAGGTTCAGTGCCAGGACCCTTACTTTTTAATATCTTTATGAATGATATTGGGTCTGAGATCAAAAAGTAACATTTCTGTCTTTGCAGATGACACCAAGCTATGCAGTGGAATAACGTCCTTACAGGAAGTCTCCAATTTACAAGCCGACCTCAATGCTCTGTCTAATTGGGCGACTATGTGGCAGATGAGGTTTAATGTTGATAAATGTAAAGTTATGCACTTGGGGGCTAAGAATATGCATGCGTCATACATACTAGGGGGAGTAGAACTGGGGGGATCCGTAGTGGAGAAGGATCTGGGGGTTTTGGTAGATCATAAGCTCAATAATGGCATGCAATGCCAAGCTGCGGTTTCCAAAGATTATAAGAACTGAATTTATTCACTCTTGAGAAGAGGAGATTAAGGGGGATGTAATCAACATGTACAAATATATAAGGGATCCATATAGTGAACTTGGTGTCGAGTTATTCACTTTACGGTCAACACTGAGGACAAGGGGGCACTCTTTACGTCTAGAGGAAAAGAGATTTCACCTCCAAATACGGAAAGGTTTCTTCACAGTACGAGCTGTGAAAATATGGAATAGACTCCCCCCAGAGGTGGTTCTGGCCAACTCAGTAAAGTGCTTTAAGAAAGGCCTGGATTCTTTCCAAAATGTACATAACATTCATAGGTAAAGTTGATCCGGGGAATATCCGATTGCCTCATGGGGGATCAGGAAGGAATTTTTTCCCCTGCTGTAGCAAATTGGATCATGCTTTGCTGGGGGTTTTTGCCTTCCTCTGGATCAACTGTGGGTATAGAATTGTGTATACGTGATTGTACGATATTATTATTGTTTTATTTCTTGTGGTTGAACTTGATGGACTTGTGTCTTTTTTCAACCGACTAACTATGTAACTATGTAACACTGGAGGTGACTGTTGGCTGCGGGGCGCATGCACAAACACAGACTTCCTGTTCCTCGGTGGCCTGGGTTGCCATGGAATCAGTTTGGTAGGCTGGGAATGAGCAGACTCTCTCCGCTCCTCCTCCCACCACCACCCAGCATTATAGCATATGTGGAACCTGCGGCCGGTGTCCAGCCCTGCATGTCAGAACCTGTGGCCGGTGTTCGGCCCTGCATGTCGGAATCCGCGGCCGGCTCTGCATGTCACACCCGGACATGCAGCCCGGTGGCCCCAGCAGCCCCCGGCCCACCGGAAAAACGCCCGGTCTGCCCTATGGACAGTCCGGGCCTGTATCATACATACTAGGGGGAGTACAACCGGGGGAATCTGTAGCGGAAAAGGATCTGGGGGTTTTGTTAGATCATAAGCTAATAACATGCAATGCTAAGCTGCGGTTTCCAAAGCGAGCAAAGTCCTTTCTTGTATTAAGAGAGGTATGGACTCCAGAGAGAGAGATATAATTTTGCCCCTGTACAAATCATTAGTAAGACCTCATCTGCAATATGCAGTTCAGTTTTGGGCTCCAGTTCTCAAAAGGATATTGGAGAACTGGAGAAAGTGCAGAGAAGGGCAACCAAACTGATAAGAGGCATTGAGGAGCTCAGCTATGAGGAAAGAGGAACTGAATTCATTCACTCTTAAGAAGAGGAGAATACAGGGGGAAATGAACAATAAGTACAAATATATAAGGGGTCCATATAGTGAACTTGGTGTTGAGTTATTCACTTTACGGTCAATACAGAGGACACGGGGGCACTCTTTTTCATCTAGAGGAAAAGATATTTCATCTCCAAATACGGAAAGGTTTCTTCACAGTAAGAGCTGTGAAAATGTGGAATAGACTCCTGCAGAGGTGGTTCTGGTCAGCTCAGTAGATTGCTTTAAGACAGGCCTGGATACTTTCCTAAATGTACATAATATAACTGGGTACTAATATTATTGGTAAAGTTGATCCAGGGAAAATACAATTGCCTCTCGGGGGATCAGGAAGGAATTTTTTTCCCTGCTGTAGCAAATTGGATCATGCTTTGCTGGTTTTTCTTGCCTTCCTCTGGATCAACTGTGGGTATAGGATTGGGTATATGGGATTGTACGATATATATATATATATTTTTATGGTTGAACTGAACCTGACTAACTATGTAACTATTAGACATGTGCAGGATGAAAACATTTATTTAGTTTCGATTTGTTATTTAATTAAATTTGTTTAGTTAAGTTTGTTGCATTCATTACATTCGTTTTCGGGATTCATTTCGTATTCTAAAAAAAATTCTACCGCATTCTAAAAAACTCTACTGCATTCGAAATAATCCTAACGCATTCGAAAACAAATCTACCGAATTTGAAAAAAATTATCAAATTCAAAATAATGCTACCACATTTAAACTAAACTATATATAACCATTTCCTGAAATTCGAAATTCGTATAGAATGAAATCGAATTTGAATAGAAAAGATTAAAATAGAATCGAATACTAGAAAAGAATAGTATAGAAAAACAATAGCACAGAACAGAAAAAAAATATTTTATAGATCTCTATATATAGAGATATATATATATATTTATATAACATCTTCTGAAATTCGACTTTCGTATAGAATGAAATCGAATTCTGATGTAAAAAAAAAATCCAATGTGGTAGTTTTTTCTAATTCGGTAGATTTTTTTCAAATGCGGTAGAATTTTTTCTAATCGAATTACATTTTTCAAATTTGATCGACTTTTTAGGAATTCGGTAAAAATGTTTTTAAATTCTAATATGAAACTAATCTTTTATAATCTTTTCTCTTCAAATTCGATTTCATTCAATAAGAAAATGGAATAGAAAAGAAAAACAAGAGAATAGAATAAAATATAATATATATTATAATTGATTCTATTCTATTGTTTTTCTAGTTTATTAACTTTTCTATTATTTTCTATTCTATTCTAATCGTTTCTATTCCAATTTGATTTCATTCTATATGAAATTTGAATTTTGGAAAATGGTTATATGTAAAAAAAAATCGAATGTGGTAGTTTTTTCTAATTTAGTAGATTTTTTTTCAAATGCGGTAGAATTTTTTCGAATGCAGTAGATTTTTTCTAATCTAATTACATTTTTCAAATTTGATCGACTTTTTAGGAATTCGGTCAAAAAAATTTCAAACTCTAATATGAAACTAATCTTTTATAATTTCTATTCAAATTCGATTTCATTCAATACGAAATTCAAATTTCATATAAAATGAATTCAAATTCGAATAGAAAAGATTAGAATGGAATAGAAAAGAAAAACAAGAGAATAGAATAAAATATAATATAATATATATTATAATTGATTATATTCTGTTCTATTGTTTTTCAATTCTTTTATATTTTAGTTTCCATAAATTTTTATTATTTTCCAATCTATTCTAGAATTCAAATTTATACTATTCGAATTTCGGAAGACTGTCATGTTCTATTTTATTACATTCTATTAACTTCTATTCTATTCTTTTTGATTCTATTGCTTTATTGTTTTATATTCTATTTTATTTACTTGCAGAGTCACCCCCGAAGTCGTGCCGCTGCAGTGTGAACCGACTCTAATTGAATAAAGTTAATATAGATACATTTTTCAGAACACAATTTGAAAAAAAAAAACCTGCAGCAATAAAGTGATTGCTAAATCTTTGATAAAAGGGGTGTGTTTTTTTGTGTGTTTGAGCTTCTTTTGTCGCAGATATAAATTCCTATACTGTAGTGACAATATTTATCATTTGTGAACTTCCTGGTTCATTTGGAGTTTTAACTCATGGGAGGTAACTTACTAAAACTGGAGAGTGCAAAACTGAGTGCAGCTCTGCATAGAAACCAATCAGCTTTCAGGTTTTATTGCCAAAGCCTAATGGAACAAACTATAGTTAAAAGCTGATTGGCTTCCATGATAAGCTGCACCAGATTCTGCATGCTCCAGTTTTAGTAAATCCCCCTCATGGCCCACCATTAATTAGTACCTTGCTGTTCTCTGTACAAATTAGAGTTCATAGATATCATTAATATATGTTATAAATATTCCAGAGAACTCTAAACAACTGCTCAGGCACTAGTAAATTGGAGCTTAAAATCTAATTATAATACCACAGATGTAGAAATGCACATTTGTTGATCTAATAAACAAGTCATTTAACTCATTAGAATATCTTTAGACCACTAAACCTTCACATTGGTCACATACTGTATAAGTCCATGTTGTTGAAGAGTAGTTTGAAACAATATAGTAATCATATATTTTTTTTGTCACCTTCTGTTTAAATATATGACTATATAGTGTGAAGGCTATCGCTCTGTTTTTCGTATAAATAATTTAGTAAAGTTAAAGTGGAGGGCCACTCTAAAAAAAAAAAAAAAAAACGCCAAAATCCTGTAAAAAAATGAAGAAAAAAAAATGTTTTACTTACCAGAAATGGCGGTTGCTATGTGGAAGTTCCTAATCTGCCTCTTCCCATACCGCGGCAGGTCTTCTTCCTCGTCCTCCCCGCGTTGTCTTCTGGGGAATGGGGCGCGCTGCCTTCTGGAAACTGTGTGTATCCCAGAAAGCAGCCGCTCATTCACAAAATCGCTGCAAGACTCGCGCATGCGCAGTGAAGCCGCAAGGCTCCACTGCCTGTTTCCCTCAGTAAGGATGGTGGCGCCGGGAGCTGCCAGGATCGAACGATCGGCCTTGGGGGGGGGCGGCATCGTGGGCACCTGGGACAGGTAAGTGTCCTTATTAAAAGTCAGCAGCTACAGTGTTTGTAGCTGCTGACTTTAAAAAAACAAAATCGTGGGTGGAACCAAAATAATGTTAATCCCTCAGATTTTTAAGCACCCTTAGTAGCTGATTTCATCTCTTACTGAGTATGCAGCTTCTTTCTCTTTTAATCCTCGCCTATTTTCCTGTTTAAGTTGGTGCTACTTTTTTGGGGGGGGGGGGGGGGTTCAGTTGGTATAGATCACATTTTAGTGATTTTTGTGAAAGCGCTGGCCAAGGCCGTGCAGAGCAGCCTGGGGACGGTCTTGGAGCACTGTGTGTGCGGGGACTCACTGGGGCCTACTGAGGCCTGCCCATATTTTTGTGGCGCCATCGCCTGTGGTACCCAGGATGGGGGAGAACTCACCGCTCCAGAGGCAGGCTGATGGAGTGTCGCTGGTCCCCAGATGGCATCCGATGGTCTGCTGGAGCGAGCGGGGGGCAGAGGATTTGTTCCGAATTGGGACCTCGTGGGGGAGTCCATCGCCATCTTGGAGTCCCCGCTGCAAGGCATGGGGGGCGGCGAAAAGTACCCACGGAGGGTCGCGGATGTGCCGGGCGGAGGCTGGGAAGATCCCCGGCAAAAGGCCGTATCTCTGTGGGCTGTGGAGGAGCTCAGCGCTCACACATCCATGCCAGGCAGCTTCTGGTCACGCCCCCCGGAATATTTCACTTTTATTGTTTCACTTTAAGCATTATTAAAATCACTGCTCCCAAAAAAACGGCCGTTTTTTAAAACTTTTTTTTGCATTGATACATGTCCCCTGGGGCAGGACCCAGGTCCCCAAACACTTTTTATGACAATAACTTGCATATTAACCTTTAAAAATAGTATTTTTGATTTCTCCCATAGACTTTTAACGGTGTTCCGCATCTTTTCGAACACCCCAAATTGTTCGCTGTTTGACGAACGGACGAACAGCCAATGTTCGAGTCAAACTCATGTTCGACTCGAACATAAAGCTCATCCCTAGTCACCTACTATTGCTACTAAACTTGGTCCAGGCAACTTGGACTCACTGTCTGCTGGCAATGAAGAGGTTAAAAAAGTGAGTACAAACATGTTTACAAACATACTTTATAGTATGTCGTCCTATCTTGTCAGGTAATGTATTTTGATATCCAGTGAAAGATAAATTATGACCTCATATAGATTAACAACTTGTTTTGTAGTTATTAGGAAATTTGAAGTTAGGCCTTCTTTTGTGACACCCACATTTATCCTCATTGTTTTCTCTCTACAGGAGATGCAGTTTATTTGTTGGGATGCAGCTGTTCTCAATGTAATCATGTCCTCTAAGATATCGATTGCAACTGTCATCCTTTTCAGCTTTGTTAATGTTTGTATTGTTGTTACCATGACAAATCTTTATTATATAATTTTTTACTATGCGCTAACATCAATCTGTACTCCTATATAGTTGTAATATATATCACTTCTACTTCAGACTGGGAGCTCGACTGATATCATACAACCATTAATTACCGTATTTATCTGTGTATAACACGCACAGGCGTATAACACGCACCCTAACTTTAAGAGAGAAGTTTCAGGAAAAAACCTTTCCACGGCCCCCTGCGTATAACACGCAGGCACAGTTTACCCTCTATTTTCAGGGTAAAAAAGTGAGTGTTATACGCCAATAAATACAGTAAATAAATCTGATGTATTTTCAGCAATAAAGGAATCTAAATGTGGTGTACTTATATGTACAAATCTTGGAAAGCACAACTATTTCCTAAAATTGTTCCATATGTAAACACTTTTTATGCATGTAATATAAATTATAATTAATATAAAATCTATATTTAAGAGTAATAATAATTATGTCAAATGAGATTCCTCTTACCTGTCTCCCCCCCCCTCCTTTCCTAGAAGACCCATGCAAGCATCTTTTTTTTTTCAGCCTGGAAGATTGAAGATATCATGGTATATTTTGTGGAGGAGAAGAGGTATGATAAGGGAATTCTCTGTAATTAATGGAAGTACTACAGCCAGAGCTTTTTATAATATATATATATATATATATATATATATATATATATATATATATATATATATATATATATATATATATATATTAGGGCTGTTACTGATCAAAAATTTTCTGTTCGATTAATCGTTTTGTTTTTTTTATCGATTAATCGACTAATTTCGATTAATTATAATGCACATACAGATCCAACTACTTTTAGCTGATCTCCTTGCAGGCTGATTCCCAGTGCAGCTACCAACAACTGGAAAAATGGATAGCAGGATACAAAAAACACACAAAGGCAGCGCTCGATGGGAAAAGCATTAAAACTTTTATAGTCTTCAAGTAGGTAACCAAATAAATATTGCACTGGCGATAAAATCGATGTAGCTGCATAAACGGTAAAAATGGTGCGAGTAATACCAAACGGTACCAAAAGCAGTCATAAAATCATGTAGCTAGTATGATACTGGTATAAAAATGTGTACAACGATACCACTGCTGAATCCAGATGAGGAGAGGTTAACATCAGTCCATCAGCATGTAGATGTTGCATGAAGGGAACTATCACAACTCCCAGTGGATGGTTGTAGAATCCCAGGTTGATAGAGGGAAGTGATAGAGGGAAGTGTAACAGCCCTTGCATGTGGCAGATAGTAAGGTCCCGCCGGCATGCAGATATAAAGGCACAGTAATCGATCAAAAAGATTTTGATCGATCAAAAAAATTAAAGATGAATCGATTAATTAAAAGTAAATTTGCACAGCCCTAATATATATATATATATATATATATATATATATATATATATATATATATATATATAATTCATTGGGTGGGGGCATATCTAAAAAAAAATGTAGCCTGGAGTTAGGCTTTAAATTGGAACTTCTGTTCCAAAATGTTGTTAGAATGACAACTCAAAATTTTGTAAATACTATATACTATAAGGAAATATATATTTTTTTTGGTTTCTTTATTATAGCCAGGGCTAAAAATAACAAAAAGTTAAACATGTATACTTTTTAGTCAAGTAAATATGAAATACTGCATATAACTGTTATGCAGTATTTATTCCAGCCAGTAGGGGGAGCTCCAGTCTATTTTCATAATATTAGAATGATTCAATTTTATCTGTGCTGAAAGATGTAAAGGGCAATGTGACAGTGTCTCTTTAAAAAAAAAAAAATAATAACTAACCCTAAGTAAGTATACTTTTCCCTTTAAAAAAAAAAATCTAAATTTTGGAACTTATTTTTAAAAATTTGTAAATTTTCCTTCAACAAGAATGGATCCTTATAACAAGAATTGATTTTTCAAGCATGATCATGCTGACCATATAGTCAAACTTTAGTGAATGCCACATAAGTGACTTTTCAACAGAAAAGTGTGTACCATGTGTAACTGAATAAATCCATAAGGTCATATAGGTGGAATAACAGCTCATTTGAATCACTATCAGCAGCTTTCAGTCTTCTGTCACCTCTTATAGCATTTAGCAGCATAAGATGTTGTATACCTGTACAACTTTAGGCCCCATGCCAAAAAAAAGGCAGTAGCGTTAGCTGCAGAAACCTGTAGCTGTAGAATGATTTTTTTCAGCGTTTTTTAGCTTTTTTTATCTAAACGATACTCCCATAAAAGCTTTTGTCTCAAAAACTTTGAATACTGAATAGCCGTTTTTAAAGCTTTTTTCAACTTTTTTCAGAGCGTTTTTACAGCTGAAAAACTCCTCTCAAAACCCACTACTTCTAAAATAAAAAATATTTAAAAAGTACATGTAAACATAATACGTGGCTGTGCAAATGCACGTCAAAATGACACAACAAGACTGTATACTGCTGAAGTGGTGGAGAAACTGAGTAATTGAACCACATCCAACGCGTTTCAGATATTCTTTTTTCTCCATGGGTGTTTTTTTTTAAAGAGATGAACCATAATTACACTAGCGTGCAAATAAACAAAATATAAAGGATAATGTAGTATACATCGTACATAATATAAAGAGCAAAAGCATTGCTCACTATAGTTGTGTCCAAATAAACTCACATGTTGACGAATAGAAAGCAATATATATATATAATTTTTCCAAAAAGGGGAACCTGAGTACATCTATAGATAAAGTGGAATACACCTTTAATCCTTACGTATGGGATAAGAATTGAATGGAAACTCGGACTGGAAGTGGAAACTGCATGTATAAGTAGTAAGATAAGAAGGAGGTCCATCTCCATTTGTTAATAATGTATAAACTACCCAGCAAGCATTTAGCCATGGATGTATCCACTTTCCTGGTGAAAACTAAACAGACGTTGGCTGCAAAGACGTTATACGTAGAACATATTACCAATTAATGATAAAAAAAACTTCTCACCTAAGACAATTGGTAGAGTAAATTAGCCTCTTAGGAAAAATTCAGAATAACAGTTTAATTTTTTAGCAAGTTATAGACAATATATATATAAATAATACAAATAAAAATAATATAAAAATAATAATAATAATATAAAAAAAGTATAAAAAAATAATAATAATATAAAAAATAATAATAAAATAATCTAAGAATGCTTTCTTTTGTAGGTATAAAAAAATATAATAGATTGTGTTTACACTAATGTTAGAAGTATTTATCTTAGCAATGACCACCAATATAAGAAGGTTTTATCCTCCCACTGACCACTAATGAAATAGAATTCTTCTTATCAATGACTACAACCACATATGAAGGATTTAAACTTTCATTCACAACCAATGTAATGAGGATGTATCCGTCCTTCCATTGACCACCAATGTATGGAGGATTTATCCTCCCATTGAACACCAATATATTAAGGATACATCCTCCAGTTGGCCACCAATGTAATAAGGATTTATCCTTCCATTGACTACCAATTTATTAAGGATGTTTTTCTGCTGACAGGAATGCAAGAATATTTTATCCTCCCACTGACCACCAATATAATAATGATTTATATTCCCATTAGTGTGAGGAGGATTTATCTTCCACCTGACCACCACCACCGATGTAAGGAAGTTTTATAGGAATTATCTATTATCTTCCCACTGACCACTAATGTAAATAGAATTTGTATTCCTACTGATCATCAATGTAAGTAGAATTATTTCCCCCACTGACCAAAATTGTAAGAAGTCAGTGGCGTCACTAGGTTTGGTGTCACCAGGTGCGGTAAAACATGTTGTCACTCGACCCAACCCAGCAAGTATATTCGCCCCTCAGTACAGACTCCCCTCCCTCAGCACAGACCCCCTTCACTAAGTATAGTCCCTCCCTCCATCAGTACACACCACCCCTTAGGACAAACCACCCCCTCCATCAGTACAGGCCCCCCCCTCAGGATAAACCACCCCCATCAGTACAGACCCCCTCAGGACAAACTACACCCCTCCATCAGTACAGACCCCCCAAGACAAACCACCCCCTCCATCAGTACAGACCCCCCTCAGAAAAAAAAACCTCCATTAGTACAGACTCCCCCTCAGGATAACCCCCATCCATTAGTACAGATTCCCCATCAAGATAAGCCCCCCTCTCTATCAGCACAGGATAGACCCCCGAATAAGAGCAAACCCCCCTCAGGATAAACCCCCCTCCATCTTTGCCTACCCCCCTAGATTGTGAGGGCAGAAAAACACTGTTTCTGAATAAAGCAGATCCTCTAGCCCTGGATAACAGGAAATAATTCCCTAGATATTTTGTGAGGAGAATGTGTAGGAATATAACATTTATTAAAAAATTACCGTATTTGCCGGCGTATAAGACGACCTTTTGGATGCAAAAAAATGTCTCAAAACTCGGGGGTCGGGTACATGTCTCATTTTCCTAGGAGGGCCTCCGTTCAGTGTTCATCACGGATGCCTTCTCATCCTCGGACGAGAGGACATCCGTGATAGGCGGAACACTGAACAGAGGCTCTGCTGGGAAAATTAGTGTTCCGCCTATGACTCAACAGTCTGAAGAGGAGGCGCGGTTTTTGAATAATGGACGCCCGCAGCCTGAAACCCAAAATCTGCAACAAAAAAATAAGGTACGGAGATCGTCTTGGCCGGCACAGTGAGGTCGGCAATGGCACAGTGGAGGCATGTAATGACACAGTGGAGGCATGTGATGGCACAGTGGAGGCATGAAATGACACAGTGGAGGCATGTGATGGCACAGTGGAGGCATGTGATGGCACAGTGGAGGCATGTAATGGCACAGTGGAGACATGTAATGGCACAGTGGAGGCATCTAATGGCACAGTGAAGGCATGTAATGGCACAGTGAAGGCATGCAATCGCACAGTGGAGGCATGTAATGTAATGGCACAGTGAGATTTGAAAAAAGTTGAAAAAAGCCTGTTTCTGTCAGCAGTTGTTCCTGTCAGCGGTTGTTCTGGCTACCCCTCAGCTTCCAGACAGACTAGTAGGAAGGGGGGTCGTCTTATACGGCGAGTATATCCCAAAACCAATATTTTTCCTGGAAAAAAAGGGGTCGTCTTATACGCCCAGTCATCTCATACGCCGGCAAATACGGTATATAAAATTCCCTGAGAACTTGATATCTTTTCCGAGTATATAGGAATGTTTCATTACAGGATTTAATCATATATCCTGTTCTTGGGGTGAAGCTAGAAGACCTCTGTGACTCCATTGAGAGGACATTGTTGTCACTACTGTCAAATAAGGGGCTTGTCAGTACATACATATACTGTATACATTGTTAGGACACATGTTAATACATAAACACCTATTACACATCCCTACACACACCAGAAGAGGAAAAAATAGCCATAGAGCCCCTTCCAGCCTTGCAAATGTGGCCGGTGCATCCAAGTGGTAATGAGCCCAGGTCATGAAAGTATTAAATAAAAGAGGAAGCAATTCAAATGTAAATATACCAAATTTGTATTGTGTGTTTATGAAAGTATAATTATGGACCTATACAAATTTTTTCCTTTTCCAACTATACATACTCTTAATAAACTAAGGGGCAGATCCACAAAGAGAGTACGTCGGCGTATCTACTGATACGCCGGCGTACTTTCAAATTTCCCGCGTCGTATCTTTGTTTTGAATCCTCAGAACAAGATACGACGGCATCTAGGTTAGATCCGACAGGCGTACGTCTTCGTACGCCTTCGGATCTTAGATGCAATACTTCAGCGTCCGCTGGGTGGCGTTCCTGTCGTTTTCCGCATCGAGTATGCAAATTAGCTATTTCCGAACGTACGAGCGGCCGTCGCATTTTTTTACATCGTCTCTAGTCGGCTTTTTTCGGCGTATAGTTAAAGCTGCTATTTGGTGGCGTACTCAATGTTAAGTATGGCCGTCGTTCCCGCGTATAATTTAAAAAAAAAAATTAGTTTGTGTAAGTTGTCCGTGAATCGGGCTTGACGTAATTTACGTTCACGTCAAAAAAAATGACGTCCTTGCGACGTCATTTAGCGCAATGCACGACGGGAAATTTAGGAACGGAGCATGCGCAGTTCGTTTGGCGCGGGGACGCGCTTCATTTAAATGAAACACGCCCCGTAATCGCCGATTTGAATTACGCGCCGTTACGCTGCGAGAGATACACTACGCCGCCGTAACTTGCGCCGCAGATTCTTTCTGGATTTGAAGCAACAAAAAGTAAGTTACAGCGGCGTAGCGTATCTCACATACGCTGCGCCCATCCAATTCTACGTGAATCTGCCCCTAAGAGTCCAATCAATTGGCCAGAAGTGAAGATCTAGTGATCCTCTCGCCCATTCGCTGACACACTTTTAACCAAGAGATTCCAAGCCTGCCCACCACGGCAAGGTAGACTCTTCTAGGGCAGGACCTACACTAACTACACTAAGATACCCTACTGGATGCTAGTCATCATTTTTCTAATGTTGGGTGTATGTTTGTAGTAGGCCTCATCCTATAATCTGTGTGTGCATTATACTCTCTCCTAATTTGGTTGTTTGTCTGTGTTCATCTCTCTAAAGCATGGACCAGTCAGTTTATGTACGTCTGGACGTCCTCAGTTAGTGTAGGTCAGTGCATGCCAGTCCAGTGTGTGTCGGTAAAAAAATTTTATCGGTAAGATTTCCCTAACCTGCAGTATACCACCCCATACCACCCCATACCACCCCAACCTGTTCTATACCACTCCAACCTGTTCTATACCACCCTAACCTGCCCTATACCACCCCAACCTGCCCTAAATCACCCCAAACTGCCCTTTATCACCACAATCTGCCCTATACCACCACAAATTGTCCTATATTACCCTAACCTTCCCCATACCACCCGACCTGCCCTATACCAAATTACATGCCCTATACTCCCCCAAACTGACCTTTATAACCCTAACCTGCCCCATATCACCCCAGCCTGCCCTATACCACCACATATATGCCATAAAGCACCCTAACCTGCCCTAAGGGTAACTATAAAATAGAGCACACGATCAGCCATACACAGAGCAGTAATAATAGGTAAGAAATAGTTGGTAGGAATGACAGGTCACAGTGTGGCCCCTGTCTTTTTTTAGGCTTCTTGTCACAATCATAAACATAATAATATAAAGATTGAAGTGGTAAAGGGGCAAAGGAAGGGTGGTATCTACTTACCTCTGGGGCTATATAGCATGGAGTACCGACATTACTATGCACTTTCTTGGATCCAAACACATCAACTTTAGAAAGGCCAAAATCTATGATTTTCACATGGCCGGAGCTGTCAAACAGTACAGTATGTTGTCGGGTTTCAAGTCTCTGTAAAAGAAAAAGAGAGCATTATATTTACACAACAACATTTTTAAACCAAAGTTCACCCAATACTAATAGGACAGTATTTGATGGCTACCAACTGGTTAGATCACCTACTAACGTTCTGCACCACTTTATGAATCTCAGCATTAAAGCGGAGTTCCAGCCTTTTTTTACGTTTATTAAAAGTCAGCAGCTACAAAAAGCATAGCTGCTGGCTTTTAATAAACAGACACTCACCTGCTCGGCTGTCCAGCGACGCCCAGAGCTCCGCTCCTCTCACCCCCCTTTCCGCCGGCGCCTCCATCCAAACTGTGGGCACCTGGCCGTGACAGCTTTCTGCTTCACGGCCGGGCACTCACTGCGCATGTGCGAGCGGCGCTGCGCTGCCTGATTGGACAGGCGATCGCCTGGGAACTGTCACGTGTTACAGGCAATCGCCTACAGGGAGGGGCCGCTGTAGGCGATATGACATATCACCTAAGCGGTCCCTGGGCGGAAGGAGGAAGTGGGACAGGGAGTCCCACTCCTGAAGCCCCCACTCCCCCCCCAAAAAATGACATGCCAAATGTGGCATGTAAGGAGTGGTTTAAGTGGAAGTTCCACTTTTGGGTGGAACTCCGCTTTAACTTCTTGAGCTCAGTTCCCAGCTTATTTCAGTTAAATAAACCATGTCAAGTCCCAGTCTGTCATTCTGCAATACTTTAACATCTTTATTGAAAACAAGGGAGCAGAAAAACTCCATAGGCTGTCTTCCTCTGTCACATTTTGCCCTCCTAGTGGGGCATGTTTAAGTCCCACTAGGGGGTGATATGTATTAGAATGAGACAACCTGGGGGGTGTTTCTATCCACATGTAATGATATAGTTGTAGACACATTGCAGATTGACAGACTGTGCCTGAATATTGTTTTTTCTATTGGTTTTTGGATGCTTATGGGGCCCAGAGCAATCTTTACATCTGTGGCCAGTTTTGTGGGGCTGCTGAATGCGGTTTTTGAGCCAAATTAGAAGGGGACATGTTTAATTACTGCAGTTATAATGAGAGAGAAACTTAGCTTGATGTTATATTTAATTAAAATGTATGCAGTATGGGGAAGTGAGGCTTTTTTACTTAGATGCACTAAAGCTTCAGCAGCAGGGGACAGAACTGGCAGAGGGCAATTCAACCCTTGTACACCCATCCACAGCTAGAGTACCAGTGTTGGGTGGTGTTGTCCTTTAATAACGAATGGTGAATATGGATGTAAAATCATGATGGAAATGCATACCACGTCCGTGCAGATATTTCAGCGCACAGAGAAGTTCAGCAGCAATAAATCTGTAAAAAAAAGAGAAAAGGTCTGTTAATATCACACATCTCACAGAATAAGTAAATAAATGATTAAAGGAACACTAAAACTTTTTTTTGTAAAATAACAAACATGTTATACTTACCTCCACCGTGCAACTCGTTTTGCATAGAGTGTCCCCGAACCCTGTCTTCTGGGGTCCCTCGGCGGCTGTCTCGGCTCCTCCTCGCAAGAGCTTTCCACCTTCATGCGAGCGAGCTTGCATGGTGGAAAGCTTTTGCGGGCGCGCTCCCGTGATACAGCGGCGGGCATAGCCGCCAACTGTATCACTCGGCCCCGCCCCCCGGTGCGCCGCATCATCAGATCTGATTGACAGCAGCGCCAGCCAATGGCTGCGCTGCTATCAATCCGTCCAGCCTAGCCAATCAACGGCCAGGCTGGGAACCCAAGAGGATCACGGGGACGAGCGCGGGACCTTCGAGGGGTGAGGTAAGTAAGACGGGGGTTCAGGGGGTCCGGTACCATTGAATGTTTTTTCACCTTAAAGGGTCACTAAAGGATTTTTTTTTTAGCTAAATAGCTTCCTTTACCTTACTGTAGTCCTGGTTTCATGTCCTCATTGTTCGTTTTTGCTTTGATGTTGCTGTAATTCCTCTCTGTTCTGGACACTTCCTGGTTGTCTGTTTCCTGATCACCACAGTACTGGGAGATTTTTCACTGTGGTGACTAATCAGGGAGGTGTGATTACTGTGTCAGCACCAATCCAGTTTCGTTTTACAAACCTGATCTGCCCTCTATTGGCTCCTTGTCTCTGTACATCAGAGAACCAGGAAACAACAGAAAAAACTAAACTAAACTGCAGGTACATTATATGATTGTTTTGTATCTATTTTTAATCATTTTTAAAAGGAATCAGTTAACTATTATGTCTCTATACCCTGTAAACAGTCATTTCAGCAAAAAAAAAAAAATTCCTTTAGTGACCCTTTAACCCCTTCCCGACCGCCGCATGTACATATACGTCGGCAGAATGGCTCGTACAGGCACATTGGCGTACCTGTACATCCCTGCCTAGACGTGGGTCGGGGGTCCGATCGGGACCCCCCCCGCGCCTTGCGGCGGTCGGGTCCCCTCGGGGAGCGATCCGGGACCACGGCGCGGCTATTTGTTTATAGCCGCTCCGTCGCGATCGCTCCCCGGAGCTGAAGAACGGGGAGAGCCGTGTGTAAACACGGCTTCCCCGTGCTTCACTGTGGCGGTGCATCGATCGAGTGATCCCTTATATAGGGAGACTCGATCGATGACGTCATTCCTACAGCCACACCCCCCTACAGTTGTAAACACACACACAGTGTACACCAAATCCTACAGCGCCACCTGTGGTTAACTCCCAAACTGCAACTGTCATTTTCACAATAAAGAATACAATTTAAATGCATTTTTTGCTGTGAAAATTACAAAAATCCCAAAACTTTGTCAAAATTGTCCGAAGTGTCCGCCATAATGTCACAGTCACGAAAAAAATCGCTGATCGCCGCCATTAGTAGTAAAAAAAAAAAAAATTAATAAAAATGCAATAAAACTATCCCCTATTTTGTAAACGCTATAAATTTTGCGCAAACCAATCGATAAACGCTTATTGCGATTTTTTTTACCAAAAATAGGTACAAGAATACGTATCGCCCTAAACTGAGGGAAAAAAAATATTTTATATATGTTTTTGGGGGATATTTATTATAGCAAAAAGTAAAAAATATTGCAATTTTTTCAAAATTGTCGCTCTATTTTTGTTTATAGCGCAAAAAATAAAAACCGCCGAGGTGATCAAATACCACCAAAAGAAAGCTCTATTTGTGGGGAAAAAAGGACGCCAATTTTGTTTGGGAGCCACGTCGCACGACCGCGCAATTGTCTGTTAAAGCGACGCAGTCCCAAACTGTAAAAACACCTTGGGTCTTTAGGCAGCAATATGGTCCGGGGCTTAAGTGGTTAATGCATAGGATGCATTAAGGTGAAAAATCATTTACCTTTACAACCCCTTTAATAGATGATTTCTTCCAAGCCATGCAGCCCATTGAGATTGGATAATAGTCACCTGATCTGACAAAAAATCTCATGCCTGTGGTAGCTGACACCCTCTGGCTGAGATCTGTCAGGTTGGAACATTGATTGTGCGGGGTTGAAGATACAGCCTTGCACACTAAACACATTGAATGGCGCAAGTGTCAATTCATCCTTAGATCTTATCTTTGTGATACTTACCTTATTGCATCCATTGATAATGGTGCAGAAGACTTGATCTGGTCGTATAGTTCTCCTCCTTTCACGTACTCCATAACAAAGAAAAGATTTTCCTGTAAAAGACAAAGAAATATATAGGTTCGAAGGGGTAAAGTGATTGTGAGGATTGTGTTTTGTCAGAAACGCAGAAATATAGGGCTTATGATAACAGGACAGCACTGGATTTCTGGCAGGATCAAAATTAGAAGCAGCTTGTGTTGTGTTACACTAACAGTGTAGAGCAAGCCAGCGGGGACTCTTTCTGTGCTGCCCCCTGCAAAGTGCTGTCCTAGGCCTGGGCCTTGTTGGCCTAGGCCAGGATACAGCATTGGCTTGGACATGGAAGCCTATAGGTGATGTTGGAGACTAAGGGGCCCTCTGGGTCTCCAGACATGCTCTGGTTCAGTTCAAGTCATCAGACAGGGATCTGTCCCACTGTCAGTATCTGAATCTGAACCTGCAATCTCTGCTGTGTCTGGTGATATCTCTTCTTCCAGAGTCACCTGAGATGCTGGACAATTTATTGAATCTTGTTTCTGGTGAACCTTGACCTCTTTGTGCCTCCCATGAAGTTCCTGATTTGAGCTATATCTTTGCACTTCCTGTTTCCCAAATGATTGTGCTCTCTCCAGCCAATATCGTGTTCTTGTCACTCTTGCTGCTGTTTTGTACCTTTACTAAAACCTGTTACCGAACTTTGTCTTGTTCCTCGACTACGCTTCTGCTTGATCTCAATCTGCAACCACTTGTTAATGACCTTTGGCTTGTTTACTGACTATGCTTCTGAATCCTGAAGACCAAAACCTGGGACTATCATGCAGCAAAACCCATCTCCACCATCAAAATCTCTGGTGAATACCAGTTGGCACTGGGACCCGATGGTACCATTGTACCAGGCAGCACTTTAAGGGGGGCAGAAAATTGCCGCCCGCCCGCCATCCCATTCCACCAGCTCCGCTCTCCACTCCACTCCACTGTGGGGCTAATTTCCGCCCGGCCGCTCGTCCCGTTCTGCTCTCCGCTCCACTGTGGGACTAATTGCATGAATAGAGCCATACCAGGTCCCTTTTATACTCCTATACATGTAAACAACCATAACAGGTCCTCTTTATACTCCTATATACATGTATAGAGCCATGATAGGTCCACTTTAGTTATCATGATATAAAATAATGGATGTGTGGGCATTTTGGTGGGTGTGTTTTTTTTTTTTTTTTGGGGGGGGGGGTACATTTCATTCTTGGTACCAGGCAGCACAATGTCTTGGGCCGGCACTGAGCCTATGTCATCTGCCAGGATGACCTGCTTGTAAACCTATCCTGCTGATTGGTGGGAACTTTTCTACTGCTATAGCAACTGGTCTCCGAGCCTGACTCCTGACTGTGACACCCTTTTTTTCTTCCTTACAAGCGGTAGGAGTGCTCTCTAATACTGTTTGATCTCAACAGGCATCTAAATCACACCTCACAACCTCCCAGATAGAAAGTTCCCAATCTCTGAGGTAAGGTGAGTAGTTTCTTTGTTTCTACCAATCGTGGTCAGCTATGGCAAGGTTCTCTACAGCCAGCAGTTCAGTCCTTTTGTCTGACCAACTGTTAGCTTTAGGCCTGTCCTCTCTTTTACTCTCAGCAGCCTCCAGACACCCTTCTCCTTTGTTTGTTGCATTAGCCAATCACTGTCCTTCGGGATTAAATCAGACCCAGCCAAGATGGCTGCTGCCTGCATTGGAGACACTCTGTAGATGAACATTGCCAAGTGTTTTCACTAAAGATGGCTGCTGCCCTTCTGCATTAATAAATATTTAGTTTAACCCTGTCTACACTAGAGAATGATAATACAGCAGCAACAAAGGAATACGTTTCACAGCAGTTATCAGCTACAGTCCAGATTACAACAGCATTCTATTATACTTATAAGTGAAGATTTTTTTTACTTTTTAGTGCATTCACACTAATGATGTTATGGGGTTTTGTCTTTAAAACTTTAACTAGCAGAAGGTTGTGTAGCGTTGGCACTTTACATTCTTGAGAGTTATGCTTGTGTGCAGAATAAAACTGAAAGTCTCCATGCCCACAATGAATACTGAATATGTAATCAATAAATTAAAAGGAAATGATGCTGCATTAAAGAGGGATCTCTGCAGGTGTTGCATATTCTATGCCATGCCGACATACATGACTGTGTGTCAAGCTAAAAATCTCACTTGGCTTCACCTATGGGCGTTGGCAATTGATCTGTTACTGATGCTTCGTTCTTCTCCAAACTAATAGAAAGGTCACAGCTATAAATAGTTAAATCTTTATTTCTCACTGAAAGCTGTGAAAGATGTGAAGGTTAAAGTCATTTTCTGTAATACCAATTTGAAATGGGAATGCCTTAAAACATTCAAACATATAAAGTATTTAAAACTACTTTCATCATACACGTAAAAGAACATTTGCATATCTATTATTTGGGAAAATATACACTTTTAGTGAATAAAAAATAAAGCAAAATATATAACCCAATTTTTGTTATAATGATGATGTTATGCCGAGTAAATAGATACCTAACATGTCATGCTTTAAAATTGCATGCCCTCGTGGAATGGTGCCAAACTTAAAAACCTTCATAGGCGATGCTTTAAAAATTTCTACAGGATACCAGTTAAGAGTTATAGAGGAGGTCAAGTGCTAAACTTATTGCTCTCACTCAGACAATTGCGGCGATATCTCACATGTGTGGTCCAACACTGTTTACATATGTGGGCGTGACCTATGTATGTGTCCACTACTGCGCGTGAGCATGCGTGGGCTGGGGCCCTTTTAAATAAAATATTATTTATTTTATTATATATATATTTTACTTTTACACATTTTTAGACTGTCCTTTTAAAAAAAAATGTACATGACTTTTATTGCTATCGCAAGGAATGTAAACATCCCAAATCTCTCCTCTGCCCTTAAAAGCAAAAGATCAAAAATATTTTTTTTATGCTTCAAAAAAACAACAACATATTTGCATGGTTTGAGAATAGTGACATCAACGTTCCTCCAAGAGCATAGAGATGAGCGGTGGCCATCTTGCCATCACAAACCCTGGCGATGCTGGATGGTTCCTGGGCTCAGCAATCAGTAACATTAGCCCAGAAACCACCCAATTGAGGCGGGGGGGGGGGGGGGGACATCTCCCGCCACTTCTGGAGGGGATCCTGAGGCGAATCCACTGCTGGGAATCTTTTTAATCGGAAAGATGGCCATGTAAGGGAAAAAATCATGAATGAATGAATGAATGAATGAAAAACGTATATAGCGCGGCACATGCGAACTGAATCGCCTCTGGGCGCTTGATGTTTCGTGTCTCATGACATCAAAAGAGCAGAGTTTTAATCTGTCTTCTGAAAGTCAGGTGGTTTTCCTCCAACCGAACGCTGGTTGGTAAAGCGTTCCATAGTCTCGGACCTTGAAAAGCAAACCTTCTTTCTCCTTTGGACTTGTATTTGGTTTTTGGCACCTTGACCAGATTTTGGTCGCTGGATCGCAGAACGCGATTAGAATTGTGAGGTTCTATCTTGTCGCAAAGATATTGCGGAGCCTTCCCATGGATGCACTTATGTGTCAGGCAGAGTGCTTTAAATGCAATTCTGTCTTTTACTGGCAACCAGTGAAGGGTTCTCAGCGAAGGTGAGATTGATTCCCATGTCCTTTTCCCAGTCACCAGTCTGGCGGCCGTATTCTGTACGACTTGCAGACGAGCGATTTGGTACTTTGGGAGCCCGAGGTAAAGGGCATTTGCATAGTCCAGTCTGGAATTCACGATTGTTCCCACCACGACTGCTACGTCTTCTTTGGGGATAAATGGAATAAGTCTGCGTAGTAGGCGCAACAAATGGTGCGATCCGCTGACTACTGACCCTATTTGTGCGTCCATTGTCATGAAGGTGTCAAAAATGACTCCTAGACTTTTGACTTTGGAGCTAGGGGTGATGCTTTGGCCCAGAATGGGCGGCGGTGTCCAGGTTGTTGCCACTTGACTCTTGCGGCTGGCGTGAAACATAAGAAGTTCTGTTTTGGAACTGTTGAGTTTAAGATAACTCTTAGGCCCCATACTCACGACCAAACATGTCTGCTGAAACTGGCCCGCGGACCAGTTTCAGCAGACATGTTTGGTCGTGTGTAGTTACGAGCGTACAGAATTTCACCGTACATTTGCCCGCCGGGCCGTTTTTCAGCAGACATTTATTTGCAAACTTGTTTTAAAACCGTCCGCTCAAATCCTGTCCGAACGGACATGTTTGGTGGTGAGTACACAAAACCAACGTACAAAAACCCCGCGCATGCTCAGACTAAATGAGGCCACGGGAGCGCTCGTTCAGGTAAAACTCACGTTTGTTTGGGATATGGCACATTCGTCAATAGAAAGATTAATTCTAGCAATAGAACACTGAAGCAAACCACACAATAAACAACGCTTGATGCCGTCGTTTTATTCATTCTTCTCTTGCTATAAATAATCAGTTATTTAGCTCATGTTATTTCAACTGAGTTGTTCCATACTGAAAAGTGAAATTTGTTAGCTGTGATGTAGTAAGATTTTAGCAATCTTTTCTTGGCCCGACGTATCATATTTTTAGTGGTCCTCCACATGTCTAATTTTTTGCTTTTAATGTTTAATGTTTATCTTTCCCACTTTATTTATGTGTTTATAGTTATGTCACCATTTAGAATATTGTAATAGGAAATAGTTTTGATTTTGCTTTTGTTTGTATATTTAACTGGATTATTTTGAAGGTTGTTTAAATTGTCTACCATGTTGGCACACCAAATGCCCCCCCCCCCCCCCCCCATGAGTTAGTGAATATTTTAGATTAAACATTTTATTTGTTTGTAATGTTTGATGCCTAAAATAATACCCACAGTATTACAAACAATAGGCACGTTTTTCAAATCAACAAAAAGGCTTTTATTTTAGCAAATTATAAAAAGGAACAAAAACAGAATGGCAGCACTTGAACAGCTAGCAAAATACATGCAAACTTGCATTTCAAACATGGTGAAGGCTAAACTAGCCAACCTCAGGAGGCACACAAACTAAAATCAGAAGCAGCAGCACATAACCAAAGGAACCCAAGCTGTGGTAGTCCAAACAAGATGCCATTTGTGGGGGATCAAATGGAAGGCAGGGCATCAACGTCTCCTCTTCCTTGCAACCTTCCTTCCAGGCTGCCTTACAGCGGGTCTTCCCTGGGCCCTTGCAGGTGGGGATGATGTGGCAGCAGGAGTATGATGTTCAGCAAGCCGGGCCGGGTCACATAGCCCAGTGTCTGGGGTCAGCAGCTCCCTCTGCATCCACCAAAGGGCCTGGTTGATGATGCCCTTGGCCAATTGCCTCTGCTCCTCCGTGCCTTTATTGAGATCATGTGCCACGGAGGCACTGTAGGCCTCAGTGGGGTTGAGGGGGGCCCTCATGATGGCACTCGCCTCCCTAATCATTTGGAGGCTGGCTTCCTCCACTGCCCCCAATTTCTTCTTACGGCCTGGTGGCCTAATATAAAGGGGAGGAGCCTGGCTGGTGGTGCTTGTCCTGGGGAGCTGCTGAACGCCACTGGGCCCGGCCTCCTCCTGGCTGCCACTGACCCCTTCGGCCTGGCTGTCAGTGAGGAGAGGATCTGCCACCTCCTGGCTGGTCTCTTCTTCCTGTGTAAAAAAAAGGGACATGTTGTAATATATTTAGGAATATAATCACTCACATTTTCATGCTTGAATCTTATTTTTTGCCTTGAATTTAAACTTGAAAACAGACTCACCCTCTGACCCCTGCAGTTGTCATCCCTGACACCTATTTGTTTGCCCACGACTTTAGATTTTTACTTCCCAGCTTGTATTTTATTAACCAATATCAAGTCAAGAATCAAACAATAATTAATATTATTACATAAATAGTTATGAAACTACTATACCTCATCATCGTAGAGGCGCAGATCTGCCTCTCTGTCAGCCAGGCCCTCTTCATCCGACTCTGCAGGGCTGTTGTGATCTGGGGAAGTCCCGCTGGGAGGTAGCGTGGAGGGAAGGTTGGGATTCAGACTTGACATTGATGGCCTGCCCTCCAGTTGATCCCGCAAAAATGACATCTGGCTGTAATACCACAGCTTGGGTTCCTTTGGTGGTCTTGCTGCTGCTCCAGATCTTAGCTGCTTTTGGTGAGCTTTGTACGCTCTCCTATATGTGCCCCTGAGGTTGGCAAGTTTATCCTTCACCATGTTGGCACTGCATTCTGGCACCCATGTCCTCATGTATGCTGCTAGCTGTTCAAGTGCTGCCGCTCGTACGTCCTTGTTGTGGTAGGTGGGCTGCTTTGAATCCCACAGGATGGGCATTTCCCTAAATTTATCCAGCAAGTGCTGGATAATCTCTTGGGTCTGCAGGAGATCCATTGGGAAATGATGATTTAGTGATTTTTATTCTAGATTGAAAAAATAAAAAGAAACCAAAAACACAATTAAAAAAAGCCTCAGCATTTACATTGATAGAATATGTTGTTTAAAAAGTAGTACCTATATAGAAATACAAACACAGTGTCTCTTGTTTAGAAAATGCTGGCCAGCTTGGCCCCATTGGTTGGTTGTAGCTAACATTATTTTTATACATGCCGCCCCTTTGGTTACATTGCAGTAAATAATTGAAATCTAGAACCATACAAAATTATTACAAATGACAGCATTCATCAAGGCACTATTGCATGTGTAGATATCCTGCCCCTCAGCATTGATTACATGAAAGAAACTTCCTAATGACCTCTGTCCAACCAACACAGAACAATACTTGGCCTGATCTGAATACACCCTACATAATTGATAATGAGTCACAGCATTTTTGACCTCTCTATTTTGTGATGTCTACAAAAGCATTTGGGTACGAAAATCACGTTCTGGTATCCAAGAGACATAATAGCTTAATAAAACTGTGCAACCAACAGACCAAACCCCCATCCCATGGCTCTACATTTTAGAGCCCGCTGCTGATCCCATGTTTAAATTTCTTACCTGCCTCTCTCAAAATCCTCGTTTGTAACGCTCGCTGAATTAACACGTAACCTACGTAATCACGTCAAGCGCCTTTTATCCACTCCGCGTATGTATGAAACGCCGCCCTCGTCACCTTTGCCATGCCCCTAATCATTTGAAAAAGTAAATATGGCGTTAACTGTGTAGGTTCTGGAATCGCGCGAATATTCTCCGCGTAACCTACGTCAATACGTTGTTGGCATTCGCGACACTCCGCATATGCAAGAATCCCCGCCCTCATCTCCGCCCCTGACGGGACATTTCCTCGTTTCCACGCCCCTAATCTCTGTGGGAAGGAAAGATGGCGATGTCACACGAGCGGGCACGGAGCTCTCATGGCGCAAGTGAAGGGACAGAGGCAGGACCGTCCCGAAAAGATAAAAGATATAAAGCCACTAATATGGCGTTTGAAGAAATGGTGGAGTTGGTTTACATCATGAGGAGGAAGGATTATGATGGTGAATGTGGGCCCTACAAAACACCGAACCGTAGAAAGTCTCACATAATGGACAAGGTGGCAAGGAGAATGAGGAGAATGTTTGGTGTCACCAGGTCAAAGGAGCAACTCCGGAAGCGTTGGTCCGATTTAAAATTGAGGGAGCCACATCACATGAAGAAGATCCTCAAAATTCTGCGTAAAAGTAAGTCCATATTATTTAAGGGGGGGGGGGGAATGTCTGCAATAATGTGTTGACATGTATTTTTTCACATCTGCCTCCTTGGCCTGCTTGTACTTTTGAACACGTGTAGATACTGTTTTGTGTTTATGTCAAATAACAACCATTATCAAATTTCGTGAAATAGTAAACACGCGTAATATGACATTGTTTTGCAAAAATGCGACGTTACTCCAGGAACAACACACCTGGACATGGCTGACTGGCCCCAAACTTGGTTTTCCAACATTGTTGAATAGCAAAATCACCGAAATTAAATTGAGTGCATGTGACAGGCAAACAAGATTCATTCTCCAAAATGCAAATAAAGCTGATGTTTTAACATCTGGAAATGCAAAGCACCTGTGTCTCAATAATCAAAGTATATTTATTTGGAGGGTCGACGAGAATTAATGTTTTGGGGGGACATCCATGTGTGTCACTTCTTTGCAAAAAAGGGGCAGGATCAGAGCTTGGCCTAGAACTACGCCAAAAATGGAGGATTGCTGAAAGAATAAACAAACAAAAATCATCATAAATGTATCGTCTATGCAATGTGTGCGATTTATGATATCCAATATCTGTGTGCTGATGAGTATACCTTTTGTTTTTCCTTATTTCTTATAGGGGAAAGAAGACGCCAGCAATTGGAGGAGGCAGAGAGGGCCAGACACCCACAAAATCAAACACCTCCACATGTTGAGGAGGAGGAGGCTGTGGAAGGAAGAGAGGAGGATGTGGAAGGAGAAGAGGATGTGGAAGGAGAAGAGGATGTGGAAGGAGAAGAGGATGTGGAAGGAGAAGAGGATGTGGAAGGAGAAGAGGAAGGAAGAAAGGAGGAAGGAAGAGAGGAGGAAGAAGTAATTTTGGACTTAGAATTTATAGCAGATGAAGGGCAAGTGGCGGAAGAACAATTTGGCGAATTGAAAGAAGGTGGATTGATGGATGAAGGAGGAGTCGAAGATGATGGGGAGGTGGTGGAAGAAGGAGGAGTGATAGAAGATGATGGGGAGGTGGTGGAAGAAGGAGGAGTGATAGAAGATGAAGAAATTGGGGATGTGGAAATTATCAGGCCATCAGGTCAGTGTCACCCCTATATTAATAGGGCCAAACATATGCAGATAGGCTGGAAACTATTTACATATTTTGAATGCCAATTTGTTTCTTTTTAGGGGATGAAGATGGTGTAGCACATTTTTCACGTGCAAGTGCTTCTATAATTGTACAGCAAGTAATGGAGTGCAGCACGGAAATGGACAATATGCGGGAAAGGATGCTAGTCATGGAGCAGAATGTGCGAAATGTCATTTCAGAGTATAGCACGGAAATGGACAACATGCGCCAAAGGATGCTAGTCATCGAACAGAATTACAAAAATATCATTGACATGATGGGCCGTGTCAAAGACTGAACCACAGAAGCCCATCCCCCGCCCATCCCCCGCCCACAAAACCCTTTTTAATTTTTGTACTTTATAATACGCCAAAATTTCTAAATGCACACACAGTGTGCCAATATGTGCTATCTGCCATCACAGACTATCTATTGTCTGTGCTTTGTGGGTACAAACCCCTCCTCGATCCTCAAGTAGTTGAGAGGAAGAAGGGTTTGCTCCCACAAAACACAGACATTGATCACCCATGATGTCAGATAGCACATGTGGCCATTTGTCTGTTTAACCAATGACATTTGGCGAGTTTTCACTGAATGTGTGCATTTAGAAATTTTGGCGTGTTCCAGTGTGAAAGCACACCATCCATGACTGACTGCTGTTCTTTTTTTAATTTTTTGTTTGGTGTTGATCTTTTTTGGTTTGTAAATGTTTACAGTTTCAGATCACAAAACGAACAAGAAATCTCACCTAAAGAAATAAGTTAACGAATTTTCTTTAAAAAAAAAAAAAACTTTTTGTTGTGTTAAAATCTTTTTTAAAAAATTAGACACAAACAAATACAAAGCCAAAAAATGTTTTGTATAAAAACAATACCCAAACATTTCTAAATGTAAATAAATGTCTTCGAAACAAATACAAAAAAATAAAAAAAAAACATTAAAAAATAACCAAAAAAATTTCTACATAAATTATTCTGGGTTATTGAAAACCAAACTAAATAATAACTTTAATTTTGAACCAAAGTCTAAAAAACTTATGTTTAGAAGTGTGTGTATATATATATATATATATATATATATATATATATATATATATATATATATATATATATATATATATCTAGAGATAGATATATAGGAGACAAGCCCAAAAATTCTGGCGTATAGTTTCAGTGAAATTATTCTTACATTGTGTTTCGATCAGTATTATTGCTAATCACTGTCAATAAAGACAAAAAAATAAATAATTCAAAGCCAATATTTTGTACCAAAAATTTGCAGGAAATGTTTTCTGCAAAAAAATACACATTTCTTGTTGAAAAATGACTAAAATAAAAAAATTTTATTGTGACATCAAAAGCAGCAAAATGAGTGGCTTCTTATTTCTAGACTGAATACCCAGTTAGTAGATGAGTGAATAATGTGCAAATGTGGTTAGTTAATACATCTGAGTAAGTAAATTTGGCACTAGAAGTGCACTATTTTTGGAGAGAACCTGGAAGACAGAAAAATAGAGAAAAAGCAGTAATGACAAACAACTGTATAAAGTCCAATGGTCTAATTATTTATTAGTTGTGAGAATATTCCTTTCCTTGGGGGGCCGAATTAGAAAGAAATATGATCTGGCATAGCAATGGCCCCCCGACCCATGAAGTACTCAACATATTTGTCGCGTACCTCACGAGCAGATTGGGGGGCCAAGCCAGCGCGACCAGTGTCCAGGCCAGGAATGTTCTCTGAGGGTAGTCCTGCCTCAGAGCCCATGGAGGCTAGGTACGTCTGGGAGTGCCTGCGTAGAAAATTGTGCAAAATGCAGCAGGCAAATATAATGGTGTTCAATTTATATTCCGCCAAATGTATCGATGTCAGGAACAGGCGGAACCGGTTGCTGAGGATCCCAAAGGCATTCTCGACTACCCTCCGAGCCCTGGACAACCGAAAATTGAACACCTTCCTCTCTAAGGTGAGGGTCCTCTGGGGAAAAGGCCGCATTAGGTGAGGTCCAAGGCCGAAAGCCTCGTCCGCTAGGAACACAAACGGAAGTCCTTCCACATTATCTTCATCTGGTGGCAATGCCAGACCACCAGTTTGGAGACGATCATAGAAATCAGTCCGTGCGAACACTCCCCCATCTGACATCCGGCCGTTCTTCCCCACGTCCACATATAGAAACTCATACTGTGCCGACACCACCGCCATCAACACAATACTATGATAACCCTTGTAATTATAATAGTAGGACCCCGAGTGGGGTGGGGGCACAATGCGGACGTGTTTCCCATCTATTGCTCCACCGCAGTTAGGAAAATCCCACCGCTCGGCAAATTGGGAAGCCACAGACTGCCATTCCTGTGGTGTGGAGGGTAGCTGTGGGGACAAACAAAAAAAGAGATTTAGTACTTTGGCACATAAACATTGCAAACATAATCCTACAAGCATCCTTGTGCAACTTTACATTTTTAAAATAGCATTTTCAAATTATGAAGGGAGAATTTCGGGGCACAAATATATAGGCCCACTTAATTAATAAGAGACTCCACAGCCCTCTGATGGGGACAAAAACACTTTGAAGGGGGGGTGGGGGGTGTTTAAACTGTTTTTAGAAAACAAAAAAAAAAAAAAATGGCAAGGTGGGGGTTGGCCCGAAGATAGCATGCTGGACAGGTTAATATTGGGTAAGATCCAAATATGCAGGTAGGCCAAAATAAAAAGAACATGTAAAAGCTGATATCAACATGCATAGGGAGAAAAGGGAACGTTAGTTAAACACACAGCATATCTGGGAAATAAAATAAAAAGTTAGTTTGCCACATTATTAAAGACACATTGTGAGGTTAAAATGAGGAAACTTACCTTCATATACTCCTCGTGCATAACTTTAATGATGGCAGCACACGTGTCCGGTATGATGACCCCAAGCGCCTGCGGAGAGATGCCTGTCGAGAACTTGAGGTCCTGCAGGCTCCTCCCAGTCGCCAGGTACCGCAACGTGGCAATAAGCCTCTGCTCGGCCGTGATGGCTTGGCGCATCACAGTGTCCTGCCTCGTGATATAGGGGGACAGAAGTTCCAGCAGACTGTTGAATACGGGGTCCGTCATGCGGAGAAAATTCCTATAGTCATTAGGATTATTCTCCTGGATTTCCCTAAGCAGAGGCATATGTGAGAACTGGTCACGCTGGCGCAACCAATTCTTGGTCCAGAAACGCCTCCGCCCCCTGTTTCTGGCCAAAGTACTGGAATAATGAACATATCCAGCAGCCATCCCATAAACAGCACCAACTCGCGAAAATTGACGCTGCTGCTCCATCATGGCTTCAAACCGGCCGGCTGGTCAGTCAAGAACACACTCCAACAGAAAGCACAATCAAATCCAGCGGTACCTGCAAAGAACGCACGACACACAGATACGAACGCACAGTACGAATCTGCAAAGCAGAACGAACTGCACGCCTGTACCCGAATGCCAACTACGTACCCACAAGCACACGCACTGAACGAGAAAATACTACCTGCTAAAGCCTGGAGACCGAGAAGTGCGAATCAGCTCTAACCAAACTTTCACTAACACGAGCAAAGCCGTAACTAGCAAAAGCGGAACAGAGGGCGTCGCCATTGACTTTGGCCTTTCCCTTTATAGTGACGTCAAACGTGGATTACGTGCACGCGTTCAGGTCCGCAGGGAAATATGGTCCGCTGGTGTGTACAAGCCAGCGGGCCAAATGAAAAAACAGCCTTGTACGCCGGAAACAGCCCGTCGGACATTTCGAGCGAACATGTTTGGTCGTGAGTACTCGGCCTTAGTCATCCAGTTTTCTATCGAAGAGAGACATTTCTCTAAACTGAGATGATGATCCTTTTTGTTGCAGATGCGAAAATACAATTGCGTATCGTCTGCATAAGAGTGATAAAGTAGTTCTTGGCTACTGATAATATCAAAGAGAGGGCGAAGATAGATGTTGAACAGTACCGGTGACAGGGGGGATCCTTGGGGGACTCCACATGGCACCGTGCGTTTTTCCGACGTGAAAGATCCCAGTTTCACTGTTTGTGATCGGTTTTCAAGAAAGGAGGAAAACCATGGTAAATCACCTTCTGCGATTCTGGCTACCTCGGCCAGTCGCATCAGTAACATTTTGTGGTCTACTGTGTCAAAGGCTGCGCTTAGGTCCAGCAGAACCAGGAGACAGGATTCTCCCTCGTCTACGGCCTCGAGGGCATCGTCCCATATTTTGAGTAAGGCCGTTTCTGTCCCGTGTCCGGGACGGAAACCTGATTGAAATGGATCGAGTAGATTGTGGGTATCCAGATGCTGTTGCAGCTGTTGTACCACTATTTTCTCCATTATCTTGGAGAGAATATTTAGGCCTGTTATGGGGCGGCGGTGAGTTGGGTCCTTGGGATCCAAGTTAGGTTTTTTCAGGATGGGCTGGATTGTGCCCTCTTTCAGCAGGGATGGCACTATGCCTTCCTTAAATGACTGATTTATAAGCTGTGTGATGGGAGGCGCCAGAATGTCGGCGCATTCCTTCAGCAGCTTGGTGGGAATGATGTCATTGGGTGCTGTGCTGTTCCGCAACGCACCAATGATATTTTTGGTGGTATCGATGGAGATGGGTTCCAGAGTGAACTTAGTTGATTGTAGAAGGTTTCTGTTGGTGTTTTGTAGTTGATTGAAGAGGGGGCTGAGGGGGGTATTATTTTGCAGAATACTTACCCGGATTCTTTCGATTTTGTCGATGAAGAAATCCGATAGTTCATTACAGAACTCTTGGGTGTCTGAATTGGGGACTTCAAGACATCCCGGATTCATGGTCTGGGTGACCATCTTGAATAGTTCTCGGGGGCGGTTCATGGCGCTGTTAATCGTCATAGAAAAATGATGTTTCTTTGCTTTGAAGATTTCTTTATGATATTGTGTTGTTATTGCCTTGTAGATGATGAGGTGATCTTCTGAAGGGCTTCTTTTCCAGGCGGCTTCCGCCCTTCTGCGCTCTTGCTTCAGTAGGGACAGCTGGTTGTTGAACCAGCCGGACTTTTTTTTCCGGATGCGGACTTTGCGTTTCGGTGCTACTAAGTCGGCTGATTGTAGCAGAGCTGCATTTATGGCATCCAGTGTATCTGAGGCTGTTAACTGAGGATGAATAGTTTCGATTCGGTTTCCCAAGGTAGATTTGAAGAGTTCCGAATGGAGCTTCTTCTGAGATCTAGCCCAGTGTATTGTCACCGGCTTGGGTGCTTTTATAACTGGTGGAATTTTGGAAATTATGAAACTAATTGCATGGTGGTCTGTCCATGGCAAAGGTTCATTTCCCAAAATGTTTATTTTCAGATTTTGTCTGAAAATTAGGTCGAGTGTGTGACCTGAAGCATGCGTGGGACCGCATATAAGTTGCTGTAGTCCTAATCCTTCCAGGTGATCGATGCAGGCATCCGCAATGGGATCCTGTGAGGAGTTGGCCCACAGATTGAAGTCCCCGAGCAGCAAAAGATGTTTGCTGTTAAGGGTATAAGTGGATATGAACTCCGTTAATGATGGTAGAAGCTGCGATTTTGGCCCAGGTGGCCTATAGCAGAGGAGAATGTGAACAGTCTCCTGGGGGTTAGTTTGAAGTTGAAGAGTAAGGGTTTCCATAAATGGAAGAGGATTTTGAAGGACCGGCTTAGTGATTGCAATATGAAACTTATGGATCACCGCCAGGCCTCCTCCTCTTTGCCCTATTCTGTTTTCCGTTATAATTCGATAATTTTCTGGCACCAATTCTCCAAGAATGGTGTTGCAGTCGTCTGAAAGCCAGCTTTCTGTGATAAAGAGGCAGTCTAGATCGTTTTGTAGTAAGAAATCGTGGATTTCTGATCGGTGTTTTACTGCCGATCTTGTGTTGATCAAAGCACATGATATGTGCTTGAGCTGGGTTAAATGGTTGAAATTTTTGATGGTCGATCGTTGATCGAATCTCAAAAGTTGGTCTATTTTTAAGGCCTTTTTGGTGACGGCTGGTAATACTGTTGCGAATTGTCTCAGACCCCAAATCGTTTCTGCAGAGTATCGCAGTTTAACCATTGTTGCCAGTCACCGGGGGGGGGGGGGATTAATTGCAATAGAGGGAAGATTCGCTGAATCCTCTCGCTTGGCCTTGGTCCAGAGGAAGGCAAAAAACCCTGGCAGTGCTAAGCCAATTTGCTGCCGCAGGGAAAAAAATTCCTTCCTGATCCCTGAAAGGCGATCGGACGAAACCCTGGATCAAGTACTGTTTGGAATGGGGGGAAGGGTGTCACTGTAGCTGAGGAGTACCAAGATGGCCGCCGACCGGGCCACAGGCCTCAGGTTTGGGGGCTGTTTGGCTTGGTGGGTATGAGCTGGTTGTTAATCCAGGGGAGGATGGGATCCTCCAGGGATAGGGGGATGATCCCTGACAATTCCGGGAAAATTTCGAGGCTGTCAGTGCTCCTTTTTGCGGCGCACCGCTAGGCCGCGGCTGAAGCCGCGGTCTTTCCTAATTGCGGCGGCTGCGAATAAGGCCTGGTCTGGCGCGGATGCGGGAAAGAGCCGCAGATCGCCAGAAAAAAGCGCTGCTATGCGCGGCGGGTGGCCGGGGTGATTATGGGTGACTGATTGGGGTGCATGCGGCTCTAAGAGAAGGTAAACAGCCGCAATTTGGATCGCTGGAGTGGCTGTCCTGAAAAGGACGGTCACTAGCGATTCCTGGGGGTGGAAAGATGGCCCTGAAAGACAGGGTCTTACCTGAAGAGAGGGGCCCACGAAGGGAAGGAAGGAGCCGGTCCTATGGGCTGCAAGTTGATTCATGCAGCAAAGATTGTAGGAGCCTGCCTGTCTGCGGTGTCTAGCTGGCTATCTGTCTGGTCCCTGGAGAGAGCAGACTCGTCGGGAAGCGTCCTACTCCCTCACTGAACTGACACTGACTGATTATCCAGCTAATCGGGCTTATGACATCTAGCAACCATAACACTGGTATTTAACTTCAAAATCATGACGTACATTCCCAGTTAGGCGGTCGGCAAGTCATCATCAGAGTAGGGAGTTGGTTATCAAGAAACTGGTCATCTGGGTGACATGCTGGTAATATTCGGAGTAAGGAAATAAATAAAAAATACCTCTGCTCTACCTCTGTGTAAAAAAAAACTGTGGTTAGTAAACCAACCAAATATTGTACATACCGTACTAATAAGTGCACAAAAAAATCCCCATGTGGTTGCTGCAGACACCACACTGGGTTTCCACCAGTAATGAAATAGTAAATAAGAATAAACCAAAAATAAAATCGAACTGATGCTTAAAACCAATAACCTCAAATGATCCTACATAAGGATAAATCAAATCATCAAACAGATCAATTCACAAAACAGTGCAAGTATTTAAATAAAGTGCATATGTGTTAAAAAGTGCATTATAGTCTGTATCAGATGATAAATAAAGTGTCCAGTTTTTCTTCATTCATTGTAGGCAGCTTCATTGTGACAACATAAAGACAAATGGTGTGCTTCCACCCGATAGTGACACCTCCCAGTATTTTCACCTTAACCTTCCTGGCGGTGTTCCCGAGACTGACTCGGGGTTAGATTTTCCTGCTACGATCGGTAACCCCGAGTCAGTCTCGGGCTTGCCTCGCTAGATCCACAGGCACTTTTTACTTACCTTGTCCCTGGATCCAGCGATGCCACCGCGCTGTGTGAGCGAGCGGGACCTCGCTCGATTCACATAGTGCCTCCGTGTGACGCCGATCTCCGTTCCCTGCGACGTTACGACATACGGGGACGGAGAACGGCGCCAAATTCAAAAACGTAAACAAACACATTACATACAGTATACTGTAATCTTATAGATTACAGTACTGTATGTAAAAAAAACACACCCCCCCTGTCCCTAGTGGTCTGTCCTGTGTCCTGCATGTCATTTTATATAATAAAAACCTTTTTTTCTCCCTGCAAACTGTAGATTGTCCATAGCAACCAAAAGTGTCCCTTTATGTCAAAAATTGTTTTAGATCAGCTAAAAAACAGCGATAATAAATTATAATCACTTGCAGAATTGTGCGATAGCGATTTGTGGGGAAATTCGTCATAAAAAAAAAAAATAATGACAGCAACAATTCTGCAACTGAGCAAATTTCAGTGATTTTAATTTGATTACATTATTGAATATTTTTTATTATAATTATATTATTATTTGTTATAATTATTTATAATTATTTATTATATTATAATTTATAATTTTGTTTTTAAAAAAATGTCATACCCGGGATGCCTATTAGAATCTTGTTTGGTCAGATTTAAGTGAGTTATTTCTAAAAATTACAGACCTACAATATAAAACGCCAAATTTCCTTGCAAATAATGGTACCGCTTTCAGCATGTTTTTTCGGAAAGAATCATAGCCAGGGAGGTTAATGAGTAATCAAATACGCTTTTGATTACATGTAAAAAAAAATCCTCCATCGATGCTAGCCCACTTGTAGTCCTTCTCAGTTGATTTGGATATCCTATGGTGGTAGTCCCTAAACCTACACGGTTTAGGAGATATTTGCAGAAAAGAAAAGACTGCTTCGATGTCTACAGCGCATGCGCGCCGTAGACAGCGGCGCAGGCGCACTGAGCGTGGCATTAGTGAAGGCGATCGTGCCGTCACTGATGTGCGGGAGTGACTTCACTGCGGCTCCGGCCAATCACAGCGTCGCTTCTTGAGAGATGGCGCCGACAGAGGAGAGCAACGAGCACGGCTACGGGGTTTTCGATTTCAGGTAAGTACTTCATAATGAGCTAGTATGCTATGCATACTAGCTCATTATGCCCTTGTCTTGCAGGGTGCTTTGTAAAAAAGAAAAAAAAGAAGAGGGTTTATTTCCTCTTTAAGACTACCTCACATACCCATATTGATCCTACCCCAGCCTTCTTACCGTCGATACAAAGAGAGAGATAGCTGGATACCGAACTCAGAGCACAAGATTGAACCACTGCTGGCCCTCTGCACCAGGGGTATGACCCATTCTAATCTATCCAAATCTTCGATCGCCGACTTTTAAGATGGCATGGCCCAGCAGAAGGGAACACCGAGTGGGGATAAAACGAAGGTTGTGGGGCCTAAATAGATTAAACGGATGTCATATAAGGATCCCCCCGGGGACATCTTATACTATATTTAGAAGCTAGCGGGCTCATCGGGGGCAGAGCAGTGGGAGGCAGTGGAGATAGCTCAGCCTGAGGAGATGAGAGCGCAGGAACAGGCTGGCTTGTCCTTAGAGGTGGAGGGGACTAAGTCAGCAGATTTCCACTCCCAGGTGCTGCAGGAACTAGAGATGCCTGACCAGGAGCAGCCCACACTCGCAAACATTCTTAGAGCAGTGAATAGCTGCACTGCCTCAATAAACACACTGAAGGATCAATTTGGTGGACTGAGAGGAGATGTATCATTGTTATGCCAGGATTTACAAAGAATACAAGAGAGAACCACAGCAATGGAAAGCCGGGTCAGTGATATGGAAAACCAGCTGCACCCACTGGCCTGGGATAGTAAATCAGCCCTCCAGCTGGCTAAAGAGGCAAGCAACAGGGCGGAAGATATGGAAAACTGTCTCTGACAAAATGTTTGCATTGTGGCACTGAGCATGCTGAGGGTAGGGACCCCCATGGCCTTTGTGGAGAACAGGTTCCTTGAGCTATTTGGAAAGGAGGCCTTCTCCCCCTTTGTAGTGGAAAGGGCTCATAGAGTCTCATCACATCCATTCCCACCAGGAGCCCCCCCCCAGGTCCATGCTGGCGAAATTGCTTCATTACCAGAACCGGGAGGCTGTGCTGTGCCAAGCGTGGGACCGTGCCAACATTCTTTATAAAGGTACTAGGGTATCTTACTTATCTGGATTTCTCGGCAGAAGTGCAATGATGCAGAGCCAGATTTACTGATGTTAAGAGAAGATTGCGGCTTCTACAACTTCCCTACGCCATGCTTTATGCAGCAAAACTTATGCCCTGTACACACGATCACTTTTTGTGATGAAAAAAAATGACATTTTTAAAAATGTCATTTAAATGATCGTGTGTGGGCTAAACATCATTTTTTGTCTTCTGAAAAACGATCAAAAAAAAATTCGAACATGCTTCAATTTTTTATGTCATTTTTTAAAATGTAATTTTTTGTGTCGTAAAAATGATCGTGTGGGGGCAAAAACGACGTTTTAAACCCGCACATGCCCAGAAGCAAGTTATGAGACGGGAGGTAAAACTACCATTCATAATGGAGTAAGCACATTCATCACGCTGTAACAGACAAAAAAGCACGAATCATCTTTTACTAACAAGTAACCAGCTAAAAGCAGCCTTAAGGCAAATAGAACTTCCCCTTTAGAGTGCCGTCGCTTTGTTCATCATTTTTCAAAAACGATGGTGTGTGGGCAACATCATTTTCAATGATGAAGTTGGAAAAATATCATTTTTTTTCATGATAAAAAATGACATTTTTTTTCATCACAAAAAGTGATCGTGTGTACGCGGCATTAGAGTCACAGCAAAAAGCCAAGTGCAGTATTTTGAATCTTCCAAGGAGACAATGGCATTGTTGGATCGCAATGAGCAGGTCCTTCGGCATCGTGAGGAGAAGGTAGATGGGGATTGATGCATATGCTACTGGTATGATGCCCGGTAATGAGCTGTTTCTCATCTTTACTGTTCAATGCATTTATTTTTCTTATTTTCCTATGGTATTCTGATCTCTGGAGACATAATATTGCAAATGAAGATGTGAGCTACACAAAGTTATCACTTGATTGAAAGGTGAGAATACTGGGAGCACTGAGGTGTCACTATCGGGTGAAAGCACACCATTTGTCTTTATGTTGTCACACTGAAGCTGCCTACACTGAAGGAAGAAAAACTGGGCACTTTATCATCTGATACAGACTATTATGCACTTTTTGACACATATGCACTTTATTTAAATACTTTTATGCACTCTTTTGTGAATAGATCTGTTTGGTGATTTGATTTTTCCTTTTCTCAGATCATTTGAGGTTATTTTTAAGCATCAGTTTAATTTTATTTTATTTTTTGTTTGAGCAACACTTTATTCTTATTTACTACTTTGGAGCAAGAAGCTGACATCATCTGATTAATGCCTTAGTCATCATTCGAATAAAGAGCTTGTCATCATCCAAGTAAGCAGCTGGTCATCATCTGAGCAAGGACATGGTGAAGAGGAGAAAGTTCTGGACTTGGTGATGACCAGATTGCACATCACAGAATGTAGCTTCACATTGTGGCAGAGAGGAAAGTTGAAATTCCTCTTAATAATATAGGATATTGGATTTGTCAAATATTCGAGGGGGCCTTAGAAAAAGGTTCTGCACTTTTTTTTATGTTTATGCTCCATGCACACAGAAGCAAAAAAAAGCTATTAAAAAAAACGCCAGTAGCTTCGCAGGGAGCCTTTCAACGTTTTTTAGCGTTTTTGTAATAGCTTTTATTAGCGTTTTTCAGTGTAGCCTTTTTTAGCTTTTTTTTTTTTTTCTTCTTATTCAATGAATAAAAAAATGCAAAAAACACGCTGGCGCCAGCGTTTTTGAGTGTTTTTGATCGTTTTTTTGCATTTTTTTCCGCTAAAAAAACAGCACTTTAAATGCAAATTTCGGGGTTTCACTAAAAAGACAATAAACTCCAAAGCTGATTAACACTAAAAAACGGCCAGGTGTGCATTTGCACATACGCTAACATAAAGTTCAGTTTATGGGCTTTTAAAAAAAAAGCCAAAACGCCAATTAACTGCAGTTTATCAGTTTATGGAAACTTTTTAAAGAGCCTTCGTATTTTCTAGCGAAATTGGAAAAAAACTTGCAGTCAGCATTGCAGTTTCAGAGTGGTGTATATATTACATAAGCCTGTCTATCTGTTCAAACTTGCAAGTTGTGCTTTGAGTAACACGTTTGTGGTTTTCCCAAATATTTGACACTTTTTAATTTTTCTAGTTTTGGCAAGCTGTTTATTGTTGCTTTAAAAAAAATTGGAACTAATCAGTGACTTTTATTTATCTATATTATTATATGCCCCATCAAGATTTAGAGCTAACCTCTAGACTTTTTCTTAAAATTTTAGTAACAAAAGCAAATCTTTATTATTACTCATCATTGACTATTGCATTGAAGGGTACAAAAAGAAGGATTTGGATTTTTGAGGTGCAAAATAAATTGAAATGGTATCAACTATAATGTATAAGAAAAAAGTCTTCAGTCCGTATTCGGTCTAGGCCGGATGAGGGGTATTTAAGGCTGCTGGGGACATACACGCTGTCATCAAATGCTAGGTAATTACCCAAAGTATTTGACTATAGGGAAAACTGTCACTATATACCTATGCTATTGTTCTGATATGGGCTGTTACCATCCCAGAGCATATATTGAGCATTTTTTGCTATGATGATGTAGTATTAAACTATATTTAACTATTCTTGCTTTTATTTATACTGAAAGTTTTTTATTTCTTTTTTTTTTTTTTTTTTCTTTCTTTCTGAATAGCTCTCATTGTCCCCCCTTTTTTGTTTCTCCTTTTTGGCTATGTGGATAGTCTTAGAAATAAGCTTTGGCGTGTTTAGAAAGCATTCGTCCCTTTTGTATTGAGTCCACTGTAGAATTTTGTTTTTATAAATTGACTTTTTTATATTAAGCCCTTATATCTTTATCTTGGAGATTCATCCCCATTTTTTTACATTTAAACTAAATCTGTCATACTTTATCACTCTCTTAGCTGGTCCTTGAATGCCCCCTATGGTCACCTGTAGCACATGGTTCTCCAGACACAGATAGACATCTGTGACCTTTTGAAGTGACTTGATTAACATTTCAAGAGACCTAGGTAAGTAGCACTGCTCTGATAATGAACATGCACATGCATATGTTAAGCTGTTGTGTATTTAAAATGAAGAATTTTGTATGTGATATATGATCTTAAATCAACTGTTGATGTATTTATCATATTATGTGTTTTTTTCAATAGAAGGCTTGTACCTCTAATTAGACAGCATCCCCTGAAGAAGTCTGACATATAGGCGAAACATGTTGGGAACTCCATTCTATAATGCTGTATCCATAAAACTTTGTTGATTTGTACTTGCCAATTGTTATGTTTTAACAATTTTTAATTTTTTATTTAAAATAAAAAAATTCTTATACATTATAGTTGATACCATTTAAATTTATTTTGCACCTCAAACATCCCAATCCTTCTTTCTATATCTAACTAATTAAGGGATGTGGTGCTAATATTAGGTTGATTTCCCTGTGATCATAAAGGGCCAGATTCACAAAAGAGATACGACGGCGTATCTCCTGATACGCCGTCGTATCTCTGTTTCTAACTATGCGACTGATTCATAGAATCAGTTACGCATAGATAGGCAGAAGATCCGACAGGTGTAATAGACTTACACTGTCGGATCTTAGGATGCAGTACCGCGGCCGCCGCTGGGGGGAGTTCGCGTCGTAAACCAGCGTCGGGTATGCAAATTAAGAGTTACGGAGGTCCACGAAGATTTTTCCCGTCGTTACGTCGTCGCGAGTGTTAGATTTCCGTCGCAAAGATAGGGCACCTTTAATATGGTGTAAAAGTACTCCACCATGTTAAAGTATGCCTGTCTTTCCCGCGTCGCTTTTTTTTTTTTTTCAAATCTTTTATTTTTCCCGGCGTAAATCTTTTTTGACGTCGCGATTCACAAAACGTCGGCGCGTCGTAATTTTGTGCAAAGCACGTCGGGGAATTTGCGACGGGAGCATGCGCATCACGTCCGGCGCGGGAGCGCGCCTAATTTAAATGGTACTCGCCCCATTCTATTTGGCCCGCCTTGCGCCGGACGCATTTACGATACACTGCCGCAAGTTTCCAGGTAAGTGCTTTGTGGATCGAGCACTAAACCTGAAAACTTACGGCGGTGTAACTTAAATGGCTTACGTGTCCCCGGTGCAATTGTACGTGAATCTGGCCCAAAGTCTTTTTCTCTAGTGCATTGAAGATTAATGGGCAGTTGTACACAGAAACCAGAAACCAATCATATTATTTTTTTTAACAGAAAACCAATCATATTTTACCTTTGAAGTAATTACTATGCTCAGATTAGTCAAAACCAAATTTTGATTGGTTATTTATTTGTGCATACAGACAACCAATCCAAGGAGAACTTACATTCTGGGTAATCAGGACTCATAAACGTCAGTGCATATGGTGAATATGTAAGTGCACATACAGTATATAGAAGAAGAAAAATATCATCTGGCAGAGGTTCAGATTTGCTTCATCTGGTTAGCGAATCAGTATGATGGTTTTAGCTACCAACTGTAACTGGTATCTGCTAATAACTTTTTGCTTTATTAAATGAAACTAAATTATTAACTATAACAGCATTAAGTCAGTAGCATAATATGTATGGGTGATAGAGGCAAACAGACAAGCTCTCGAACATTGTAATCTCATTAAACCACATTTCCTTTGTGTGTAGCATGCTAGGATACCACATAAACATTATAAGTAAACACACTCTGCATTTGGTATTCATTTCCTATTTCGCACCTTTCTTTGCAATTGTATTTTATTTAAACTTTATTGCAATTATTTTAGTTTTTATCAAACATCTAAATATAATATTATAAATCACATAGTATGTATTTATTGACATATGCAAACTTGCCTTTTATGCTCCATATGTAATAAAATAATTTGTGGTTTCTTATGATAGTGTTTGATCACATAAGTTGTAAATTACTATCTATTGAATGATTTGGGGGAAAAAATTCTCTAATAAAGTCTGATCTCCGGGGAGTTAAAAAACAAAAACTGAGGGCCAGATTCACTGAACAAATACGCCGGAGTATCTACTGATACTCCGGCGTATTTTCAAATTTGCTGCGTTGTATCTTAATTTGTGATTCACAAACAAGATACGACGGCTTTTGGCTGAGATCCGACAGGCTTACGGCTTCATACGCCTTCGGATCTTAGGCTGCAATACTTCGGCTGCCGATGGGTGGAGTTTGCGTCGTTTTCCTGCGTCGGGTATGCAAATTAGCTTTTACGGCGATCCACAAAGCTACTCGCGTGCGTAACGTCATTTTTTCCCGTCGCAAAGTTAAGCAATCTTTTTCATTGCTTAACTTTACACCAGCCATGTTAAAGTATGGCCGTCGTTCCCGCTTCGAATTTAAAATTATTATTTTTTTTCGGTGTAAGTACGGCGTAAGTACATTACGCACATCGCCATTCACAAACATGTCGGGGCGCCGTAATTTCGCGCAAAGAACGTCGGGAAAATTGCGAACGGAGCATGCGCAGAGCGTTCGGCGCGGGAGCGCGCCTAATTTAAATGGTACACGCCCCATTTGAATTAGGCGGGCTTGCGCCGGACGTCTTTACGATACACCGCCGTAAGTTTACACGCAAGTGCTTGGTGAATCAGGCACTTGCGCTGAAAACTTGCGGCGGTGTAACGTAAACACGATACGTTACGCCGCCGGAGTTTTTTTTAGGCTTCTAGCCTAAAGCCCTGTACACACAGGCCAGAATCTCGTCAGGAAAAAACCCTTGTTTTTTTCTGACGAGATTCTTGGCAAGAATCTCTTGCCGCCCGAGTGTACAGACACTCTATTCAAAAGAACCGTGATTAATTAATATTATTATTGTGTTTTGTTTTTTTTTTCTCTCTCTCTCTTGCTTTTCTTATTCTTCTACTGTTCTAACATTAAGCCGGTATAGCCAGGTTTTGTTTTATTTCTTGGGGACGGGGTTAATCAGGGTGGGTTGTAGGTGGATAGTAATGTGACAAGGATAAGAACAGTCCAAAAAAGGACACAGTTTAAAGGTGATAAAAGGAGCAATATGGGTTAGGAGAATTTGGTTCTGTTATGGTAAAACGCAATTAAGGTAAAATAAAAATGTTTATGAGTTAAAGGGGTTGTAAAGGTAAACGTTTTTTCACCTCAATGCATCCCCCGAACCCCCGTTTTACTTACCTCACCCCTTGAAAGTCCCGCGCGCGGCCATTGATTGGCTAGGCTGGACGGATTGATAGCAGCGCAGCTTTTGGCTGGTGCTGCTGTCAATCACAGCGGATGACGCGGGGCTGAGTGATACAGTTGGCGGCTATGCCCGCCGCTGTATCACGGGAGCGCGCCTCCGCAAAAGCTTTCCACCATGCAAGCTCGCTCGCATGAAGGTGGAAAGCTCTTGCGAGGAGGAGCCCAGACAGCCGCCGAGGGACCCCAAACGAGCTGCACAGTGGGGGTAAGTATGACAGGTTTGTTATTTTACAATTAGTGTTCCTTTAAGTATATAGATTTGTTAAATAAGATATTGCACCTGAAAAGTTGTATCTTTGAATATCTTTGTGAAAAAAAAATATATAAATAACGAATTGAAAAAAAAAAGAACCGCGGTTCTTTTGAATGGCAAGAACGCGGTGACGTGACGTGACATGCGCTCGTCACATTCGATGCCGTCGCCGCCATTTTGCTGTACCCTACCTATGCCTAGGAAGCTGCCGCACATGCGTCAAAGTCATTTCGAGCATGCGCGGGTTTCCACAGCGACAGGTAAGTATACACACTCTCTGGTTTCTCAGCAGGAAAACACTGCCGAGAATCACAATGAGAAAATAGAGAACATGTTCTCTATTTCTCTCTTCGAGATTTTAGTCAGTTTTCTTGACGAGAAACCTGAAAGCCTCGTACAAACGCTCGGTATACTCTGCAAGAAAGCTCTGCGAGCGTGTGTACGAGGCTTTACTCTCATGCAGAGCTATTGTGGCTGGAGGATCGTCAAGATCTAACACACTTTGTTGGAATACAATGTTTATTTGTATTTTATGCAACAACTACCTCAATATCAGTATTTAATACAGATGTATTGTTCAGCCAGCAGATGGCAGTGTTTATAAGTTTGTAACTGCTCTATTGTAAACGCTTCTATGTGCTTTCTCTGTATAATAAGAAGTTCCTGTTTCCCATATGCAGTTAAGCAGCACAGCCCATGTGGACTGTGCACTGTCTGTTCTGTAGGGCTATATACAAAATTTTCAAAACACTTGTAAGCCTGCTTCCCCCCCTCTGCATGCTGTGGTTCCACCCACTGACCGCTACGTCACTACAGAACAGATGGAATCAGAACATGCAGCAGGGGAAATAGGCCTTCTAAAGGTTTTTTGTTCACTGTAGCTCTGCAAGAAAGTGAAGATAGGAGTCACTGGCTAGCAGACTGTAACTATACAATTTATTTTGCAGGGTGAATTTATTTACATTTTTATTTTTGGAAACAGAGCCTCTTTAAGTCCCTTTTCACACTGGCGCGTTTTTCAGGTGTTTAGTGCTAAAAATAGCACCTGTAAAGCGCCAAAAAAATGCCTTCCCTGCAGTGCAGCCCCAGTTTAAAAGCCAGAGTGCTTTTACACTGTAGTGGTGCGCTTGAAGGACGTTAGAAAAAGTCTTGCAAGTTGCATCTTTGGGGAAGTGGAAGGGCGGTGTATACACCGCTCCTCCACTGCACATTGGAATGCATGGGAGCGCAGCCGAAGTGCCTGCAAAGAGGGTTAAAAGCACCCCACTCCCGCTCGAATAGCAGCACCAAAGCTCCGCTATAACAGTGTTAAAGCACCGCTAAAACTAGCGGCACTTTATCACTACCGCCCCCAGTGCCCCAGTGTGAAAGGGCTGTAAGGCCCTGTACACACGATCAGTCTAAACTGATGAAAACGGACTGAAGTTAACCGATGAAGCTGACTGATGGTCTGATGTGCCTACACACCATCAGTTCAAAAAACGATCGAGTCCAACGCGGTGACGTAAAACACAACGACGTGCTGAGAAAAATGAAGTTCAATGCTTCCAAGCATGCGTCGACTTGATTCTGAGCATACCCGGGTTTGGAACCGATGCTTTTGCGTACTAACCATCGGTTTTGACCTATCGGTTACCAGTCCATCAGTTCAATTTTAAAGCAAGTTCTACATTTCTGGACCGAAGGATAACGGACTGATGGGGCCCACATACGGTCAGTTTGGACCGATGAAACTGAACTTCAGTCCGTTTTCATCAGTTTGGACTGATCGTGTGTACAGGGCCTAAGAGTTTCTAAAGATACTGAATTGGGAGATGATCAGAATGTAAATGTGGCCAATTGTAGAAGTAGAGAAGTGCAAATCTGGAACCTGACACCCTATCCATCAGCTATGTGTCTGTACTGGCTCCTTCATCATATCATGACAACTGGCAGCCTAGCTCATGCAGTAAAGCTCAGGCATTCAGCAACAAGGATATGAAACATGCCCAATGCATGATAGGAGTGCGGTTTTTTCAGTCCTATAGGGTTATGACAGGCTAAAAAGGAACACCATAAGTATGATTGAAAAATCATATTTTTGCATCTTTCAGACAAACAGTTATAGCTTAAAGCTTAGGTCCACTCAAAATAAATAAATAAAGCCAGCAGCTACACATACTGCAGCTGATGGCTTTTAATAATAGGGCACTTACCTGTCCTGGAGTCCAGCGATCTTGGCACCGCAGCTGATGTTTCCATCAGCTGTCAGGTGCTGCCGCTGCCATTGTGGGTAAGAGAACCCAGCAGTGTAGCCTTACGGCTTCATGCCGGGAACCCTACTACACATGCGCAAGGCCCTGCTCCTCTCTCCTACTGGCCCAGCGACAGGTGGAGGATGAGAGGAGGACGAGGAGGGAGCTCAGTGGTGACATCATGGGCCACGGCGCGGACTCCTGGAAGTGGTAATAGGATACCTGTTACAGGTATCCTGTCCCCCCTCCCCCCGAAAGATGCCAATTGTGACACCGGAAGGGGGAAAGAGACAAATGACCGGAGTTCCTTTTGGGTGGAACTCCGCTTTAAAAAAACAATAAGTTATGTTAAAACGGAACTAAACCTATTAATTACATTTTAAAAAAACAGTTACATTCCTGGCATGCTGTCACATTTGCTTGTGCTCTCAACCAAACCACCAAATGATTAGTGTCATGATCGATCACATGTGCAGCACCATTGCAGGTGCAGATCAAACAGAGGCTAAGATGGCAGCTTCCTTGGCTGAAAATGATTGCAGGGTTTAGTTCCGCTTTAACTGTCCATTTTGGATTTATATGTGTAGATCAGTTAACATTTTTAAATGTATAATTGTACTTGGAACCCAATAACTGGGTCATCATTGATATTTTCAGAAGTAAAGTCTCTTTAATCCATTCTTGAAATGACAACTATTTCCAGAAATAGACATTTTCCAGTATTCCAAGTGACCTAAACTTTAACGACTTCAAATCCTCTTAGTTAAATTAAAGCTGAACTCTGGGCTCAAGTATTTTCTAATTTCCAGTATTCAAATTTCCGTGTTTCTATGAAGTCACAAGAAAATAAAACGACATCTTCCAGACATGAAATGTATGCAAAGCAATTCATTACCTTTTTAAAGGTTGCAGATAATGCCATCACATAGCCTGTAAAAGGCGCTGGTTGTTGGTCGGAATCTCCATGTGTGCCATTTTCTCTGAACGTGGTTGCACTTTGGAGACTACATTCTCCATGGCTCTATTTCTGTATGCAATAAATAGGCAGAGCTATCAGGCAGATTTAGTCAGATCTGAGAAGAGGCTTGGGTAAAGATGTGGGCAGAGCAATTGGATTTACACTGCATCTACAGTAAGGTGGTGTGAACGGGTGGCCAAAGACTGGTGGACGCAGAAAAATAGAACTAAAGGGAAACATCTTTTTATTCATTTTGGATATAGTAAGGGAGCATTATAGCATCAGAAGAAACACAATGCAGCGCCTTCTAAGCGTAGCAGGTAAGTTTAATGTTAAAAAAATTGTGTAGACATATAAAAAACCTACTCACAAACCAAACGTAGGTAAAGGCGGGAGGTGCGCGCGTTCGAGACTTTCAAGTCTCTTCATCAGGCTTAGCAGTGGCCATGAAGAGCCTGATGAAGAGACTTGAAAGTCTCGAACGCGCGCACCTCCCGCGCCCGGTAGTGACGTCCAACACGCAGCACACAGTGGAGACCTGACCCCTTCTCGAGAGTTCCGAGGGCATTCGGTTCCTGCTGCCGCCGCTGTTTACAAGCAAGGACAGCTCTACATGTCTGCATGAGGGATTATTGTTCTCTCTGGGACTCCCGCGGATGATACACCTTTTTTATCCATGCCTTTACCTACGTTTGGTTTGTGAGTAGGTTTTTTATATGTCTACACAATTTTTTTAACATTAAACTTACCCGCTACGCTTAGAAGGCGCTTCATTGTGTTTCTTCTTGTCCTTCTGCAGATTGCTTCATCTGTTAGCTGGCTGCCATCTAAGCAAAGCATTATTAATATAGTGCTATGGACATTGTTCAATTGGACTTATGTATCTCCATAGATCACTTTTTTGGACTTTTCTCATAGTACCAATTATTCCTTCCTTCTTCCCCTTCCTTCTCCCCCTCCCCCATTCCAGGTATTTTTCATATAGATACATATTGGGAGTGTGCTCAATTATTGTGTTTTTTTAGCATTATAGCATCAGCCTTTATTTAATTTTTTCGCCATCTGTGCCCCTAGAGAACATGTTCCCCCTCGGCAACAAAGCAGTGGGAGTGATCGTTCCGCTGTGCATGCTGGGGTACTTAAGGAACAGACGCCTTTGGGCTGGGGTTGTCGGCCTGTCGTCCCACACGCCTCGTGGTCCGCCTGGCCGGGGGTGCGTGCTCCTGAATCCTGGCTCCGGGACCACGTTGGTCCAGGGTTGTGGTTTAGCTTAGTAGGCCCAGTAGTCAGACTGGGTCTGCACTTTCAAGGTGATCCTGTGCTGTCTGTCTTGGAGGGAAGAAGACACTTAATGAAGGAAGCCAGGGGAGGACCTATCCTGGAGAGGACCATGCAAGAAGCTGGTAGCTTGGGAGAAGGCCTGGAAACTTAATCGAAGGATGCACCATATACTGAGAGGCTTGATGGTAATCGCCTGTCAGATCTGAGTTCTACAGAAGTTAATCTGGAGAGATCCGGGTGCTGAATCCTGTGGCAGAGGATTCTGGACCAAAAGTGTCTCCTTATAAAGGAAGGTCTGTGGCAGAGACTGGCCATTCCGGCTGCTAGGCCACTGAGAGGGACCTATCTGGGTGAGCAATACACACACTCTGGCTATAGTGGCGATGAGAACTGTTTGCTGGAAGCAGGAGTGTTTCCTACTTGATGTTATACACCTGAACCTACCTACCTATTTACCCTTTCACCCCTCCAACTTCTTTTCTACCAAGTTCTGCAAATAAATCCTAGAAAAATAAGTGTACAGTGTGGACATTGAACTTTTTTAATTCTCTTCTATTACCCTGGACAGCAAGAAGATAGAGGTAACATGCCGCTCGAAATACTCTGCAGCTCCTTCGGGGGTTAGTGCTACATTAAGTAACAATAAACATTGGGTATCATTTATAATTATATTAGGCTATTAACTGTGGTGACAATTGTGGTCCTGTCAAATGACAAATATGTGTTATAATATAATGGGCTTGATTTACTAAAACTGGAGAGTGCAAAATCTGTTGCATTTGTGCATGGTAGCCAATCATGTTCTATCTTCAGCTTGTTCAAATAAGCGTTGGCAAAAAAAAAAAACTGGAAGCTGATTGGTTTCTCTGCAGAGCTGCACCAGATTTGGCACTCTCCAGTTTTAGTAAATCAACCCCAATGTGTTTCTGATTCTTAAAGTGCAACTTTTTTGCGCTTCTCAGTTGCTCTCTAAACTTGAAACTGTGCCTAAAATAAGAGCCACAAGATGCCGATCCGCTGGTAACTTTAAGATTTACTGTTGCTAAAGGGGGAAAAAGCAACAGGAATGACATGGAGGGTAAGGAAAGAACACTTACAAGTTTCCTGAACACTCATGCCGCGTACACACGATCGGTCAAACCGATGAGAATGGTCTGATGGACCGTTTTCATCGGACCAAACCGATCGTGTGTGGGTCCCATCGGTTATTTATCCATAGGTTAAAAAAAAACAATCTTGTTTTAAATTTAACCAATAGTATCTATTGGTTAAATTTAAAACAAGATTGCTTTTTTTTAACCTATGGATAAATAACCAATGGGACCCACACACGATCGGTTTGGTCCGATGAAAACGGTCCATCAGACCATTCTCATCTAACCGATAGAAAAAAAACGATCGTTTGTAGGCACGTCCATCGGTTAAAAATCCAGGCATGCTCAGAATCAAGTCGACACATGCTTGGAAGCTTTGAACTTCGTTTTTTTTAGCACGTCGTTGTGTTTTACATCACAGCGTTGTGTTTTACGTCACCACGTTCTGACACGATCGTTTTTTTAACCGATGGTGTGTAGGCACGACTGACCATCAGTCAGCTTCTTCGGTTAACCGATGAAAACGGTCCATCAGACCGTTCTCATTGGTTTGACCGATCGTGTGTACGTGGCATCACAGTGTACCTGTAATAGATTGCTTAAATCTAGCGCTTCGCTCATCTTTATTATTCACACTGTATGGAGAAGAATCCTGGTGGTGGGGCTAATAAACTGAAGGAACAAACTGAAATAGATCTTGCTGGTAGTGTCTTGAACAATATTTTCACTACCTCTGCATTCCCTCCCTTTTAAGGGTCAAAATTCCTGGTGGAGAAGAAGGTGGGCCAATAGATCTTGCTGTGGGAAATACTGTACTGTAGCTCCAGCTGAGATTGGAGGCTGATGGTACCCGACCTATGGCATTGATATAGTCACTGTTCATAATACTCATGTAGCACTTACTCCCGTAGGAGCCGCTGGAAATTAGCCCACGTTTATCCCCAGTGCTGCAGCCAGACACAGGAACTCTGCCACACTTTTCCTCAATAACCAGTCTAGGGGTGTTGTCATTTATTTGTTGTTTTTATTTTTGCAGAACTTAGATAGGGTTGAGGGAATTCTGTGGGATACTCCAAAAAACAGAACTACGCACAGATTGTAACAGAAGCAGTTAACAGCACAAAAGCCTCTTCCTTTAGAGAAACAAGAAGAGAGTCCTTTCACCGAAAACTAGAGAGACTATGCTCTTCGGAACACCATCTGGTTTTCCCTTTAGACAAACGCACAGCCGACTCTCTAGCACAAGAGGGGTGGCAGCAAAGTCGTGCGCACAGGGTGTGCCAGGTGTGCCTGAGCACACCCTAAACACCTTGTGCCATGCAGATTCCCATTGCTGCTTGGCTGCAGAGCAATGGACTGGGGAATCTCTGTTCTCATTCCCTTTCTCTGTCTCAAAATTAAGACATCAGGAGTCTATGAAATGAAAAAAAATAAACCACTGACGCCAATCTCAGCCCTACTGAAATCATCCATTGCTTTACTGACACTGTTCATTGCTCTACTGCTCTCTCTCTCTATATATATACTGTATATATATATATATATATATATATATATAGTGGAACCTCGGATTGCGAGTAACGCGGTTAACAAGCGTTTTGGCAAACCAAGCTTTTTTTTTCAAAATCCTGACTCAGTTTGCGAGTGTTGCCTCACAAAACAAGCAGGATTCAAGCCTCTGCAGTAGGGATGAGCTTCGAGTTAGAGTCGAACTTATGTTCGACTCGAACATTGCCTGTTCGCCTGTTCGGCGAACAACAAACAATTTGGGGTGTTTGCGGCAAATTCGAAAAGCCGCGGAACACCCTGTTAAAGTCTATGGGAGAAATCGAAAGTGCTAATTTTAAAGGCTAATATGCAAGTTATTGTCCTAAAAAGTGTTTGGGGACCTGAGTCCTGCCCCAGGGGATATGAATCAATGCAAAAAAAAGTTTTAAAAAGGCAGTTTTTTCAGAAGCAGTGAATTTAATAATGCTTAAAGTGAAACAATAAAAGTGAAATATTCCGGCTTTAATGAATTGTCGGCTCCTGGCAATTCAGAGAGAATTCATTCATCAAAAATTCAATTACCAGGCCCTTCAGGTCTGGTATTAATATTAAGGAGAACCCCGCAGTCAACTTGAAAAAAAAAATGACGTGGGGTTCCCCCCAAATGTCCATTCCAGACCCCTCAGGTCTGGTGTGGATTTTAAGGTGAACTCCACCCCAAATAAAAAAAAAAATGGCGTGGAGTTCCCCCAAAAATCCACACCAGACCCCTTATCCGAGCACGTAACCTGGTCGGCCGCAGAAAAGAGGGGAGGGACGAGAGAGCGCCCCCCCTCCTGAACCGTACCAGGCCACATGCCCTCAACTAACATCCAATAGACCCTTTATGTGCTTTGTTGCCTTTCTTTGAACTCACTCCATTTCAAGTACATCCTTATTGAGGACAGGTGCCCAGAACTGGATAACATACTCTAGGTGCGGCCGGACCAGAGTCTTGTAGAGCGGGAGAATTATTGTTTTATCTCTGGAGTAAATGCCCTTTTTAATACATGCCAATGTTTACTTCATCAACAGCAACAATCAGCAGCTTTGCATTGCATGCCATTTCTGAGCCTATCATCTACTAGGAACCCCAGGTCATTTTCCATCCTAGATTCCCCCAGAGGTTCTCCCTCCAGTGTATTGACATGTGATCGCAGTTTCCAAAATTGCCCCGTATTTCCACATCCGTAATCAGGTCTGTATTGTTGGTAGTCAGCAGATCCAGTAACGCTTTATTTCTAGTTGGTGCGTCTACCATCTGAACCATGAAATTGTCCTGCAAGACATTTAGGAACTGGCAAGCCTTAGACAAAGGCATGGTTCCATCCACCCAGTCTATGTCTGGATAATTAAAATCCTCCATTATGATAACACCATCCTTGCTGCTAATCTAACTTGTGATAGGAGATCTGTCCCTCCCTCCTCCCTCAGGTTAGGGGGCCTATAGCATCCTCCCAGTATTATTTTCCTCTTAGCTTCATTCCTTTGGAGCTCTACTCATAAGGATTCCACCTCCTCCCTAGCTCCCTTAGTGATGTCATCTCTCACATTCACTTGTACATTATTCTTGATATATAGGCATAGTCCTCCCCCTTTTTTACCCTCTCTATCCCTGCGATACAAGGGTATACCCTTGAATGGTTGCCAGCCAATCACGAGAGCTGTTGAACCAGGTCTTTAAAATTCCCACAAAATCCAAATCCTCCTTCTACAACAGTATCTCTAGTTCACCAATCTTGTCTGCCAGGCCCCTGTCATTGGTAAACATGCCACGTAGTTTAGACCGGTCGCAATAGGCTAATGCAATAGGCTGCACTCATTTATGGTTGGCAGTAGCCCAAAAGTCTCTAAGATCTCTCAGCAGTCTGTACTCACAAAATGTCTAGGGACAGTTGGTTGCCTCCCTCCAACTTCCAAGCGACACCTTTCTCCAGAAATACCAGATCGGATATTAAGCAGACAGCCCCTCAGTCACCTCTCTGTAGCTTCAACATCCAGGCTCTCAAGTCACCCACCTGAGGCCTCACAAACAGCAAGAACATGGCAGCACTGCCATGAAGGACAGCAGCCCTCCAGGCTAGACTCATCCTCTCCAGGAAAATACCCAGAAGCTCAGTCTCTCAGAGTATAAATTGAGGAGCCCTCAAGGTCCTGCTCCCTGGGATTAACCAGGCTGCATAAATATTCATGTTGCCACCTGCATAGCTCCACACCTATGTTCTAGACAAGAGAATCCTCACAGCTCTTTGGAAAGCAGATGGGAGCTATCAGACTGGCAGCAGATGAGAACACTGAACTGACCTACCAAACAGTTGCGCTTGTTACAGTGAGCACAACTAAATTTACCTAACACACTAATTACAGCCATATAATTACAACACACCCAGCTCCACTAACCACAGCGAGCCAGCACCAAGTATAACTAATTCTAACACCTATGTAGGAGGGTTCTACACTCAGTATGAGGTGGTTTGTAGAACAATGTACAGAGATGCCAAAATCCATCCTCAAGAAGTTGAAGTCTCCTCCATTACTTTCAGCCCTGTCTTCTTTTATCTCTTATTGCCATCTAACTAAGTGACGGTTTACACTACAGTGACTTGGGATCCGACTCGTCAGACCTCAAGTTGCCCCAAGTCGCTTGACATCAGTAATTCCATGTTAGTCAATGAGAGCCGTCTTAGAGCCGGTTCACACTGGGGCGGCACGACTTCGGGGGCTACTCCGCAAGGCGTCCTGAAGACGACTTCAGAGGCGACTTGCAAAATGACTTCTGTATAGAAGTCAATGCAAATCGTCCCGAGTCGCCCCCGAAGTCGTACAAGAACCTTTTTGTAAGTCGGAGCGACTTGCATCGCTCCTATTAGAACGTTTCTATTGAATACAATGGGACGCGACTTGTCAGGCAGCTGAGTCGCCTGAGGAGTCGCCCTAGTGTGAACCGGCTCTTAACCACTTCCATACAGGGCACTTACGCACCTTCCCGCCCTAGCCAATTTTCAGCTTTCAGCACTGTCGCACTTTGAATGGCAATTGCGCGGTCATGCTACACTGTACCCAAACAAAATTGAGCTTGCTTTTGGTGGTATTTGATCACCTCTGCGATTTTTTTTTTTGCGCAACAACTAAAAAAAGACTGAAAATTTTGAAAAAAAATACGTTTTTATTTTTTTCTGTTAATTTTTTGTAAATAAGTAAGTTTTCTCTTTCAATTACAGGCACTGATATGGCGGCACTGATGGGCACCGATGAGATGGCACTGATGGACATCGATGAGGTAGTACTGACGGGCACAGATGAGGTGGCACTGATTGGCGGCGCTGGTATGCGTCACTGATGAGCACACATAGGCGGCACTGATGGGCACACATAGGCGTCACTGATGGGCACTCATGGGCGGCACTGATGGGCACTCATGGGCGGCACTGGGCACTCATAGGCGGCACATATGGGCACTCATGGGCGGCACTTATGGGTGGCACTGATGGATACTTATGGGTGGCACAGATGGACACTGATAGGTGGGCACTGGGCATGGATGGGCACTGTGGGGTTGCACTGATGGACACTGTGGGGTGGCACTGATGGACATTGTGGGGTGGCACTGATGGACACTGTGGGGCGGCACTGATTTACCCATGTTGCCAATCAGCGCCCATTTGTGGGCACTGATTGGCATCTTTTTTTTTAATGCTTTTTTTTTTTTTGCCCAGACTTTTTTATTTGCCCCTTTTTTATTTATTTTTTTGCCCTTCCCTGGTGGTCCAGGGTGGGCTTCCCTGGTGGTCCAGTGTGGCGATCCGAGGGGGGGGCTGCACTGATAAACAATCAGCGCGAACCCCCCCTGTCAGGAGAGCCGCCGATCGGCTCTCCTCTACTCGCGTCTCTCAGACACAAGTGAGGAAGAGCCATCAACGGCTCTTCCTGTTTACATCGTGATCAGCTGTGGTTGGACACGGCTGATCACGTGGTAAAGAGCCTCCGTGAGAGACTCTTTACCGAGATCGGTGTTGCGGGGTGTCAGACTGACACCCTGCAACAACGATCGCCACAATGCGCGCCCCCGGGGGCGCGCAGCGGCTCAGAATCCTGAGGACGTCATATGACGTCCAGTCAGGATTCTACAACTACTTTGCTGACGTCAATCTGTCATTGGCGGGCGGCAAGTGGTTAATGTATACTACTGAAGTCGCTCCGACTTCAGAAAAGTTTCCTGTACTACTTCAAGGCGACTTCTAGGCGACTTGTACCCATAGATTTCAATGGCAGTTGCCCCCAAAGTCGGATCACCATCTTAACTGAAGCAACTTTACAGGAAAAGAAAATAGTTTACTCAGGCAAACCCCTCCCTCTCACAGAGCTGATTATTCTGTGATTGGCCACAGCCAAAGTCGCCTGTCCTGGATGCAACTTTAAGTCATTCTAAGTCGCGCTGAAGTCGCTGTGAAGTCATGCTGAAGTCGCCTTGCAAAGTCGTGCTGTAAGTCGGGTTGCCCCTGTGTGAACCGGCACTGAAACCTGCTTCCTGCAATTTTTTGAAAGGGGATTTTCATCACATCCAATCTCCTTCGCTTTCCAGTTGTTTTGACCATTCGTGGTATTTAAAATAAGGGGTTCCTTCTTCTAACAGTCTTCTTGAAAACAACCATGGCACACTCATTTAGCTGTTTGCCTTTTTACATAGGCAAAGATCCATACAAACAGAAATAAAGGTTTCCGTACATGGTCATTATATAGGCATGAATGGACTAAAATCAATTTAAGGAAAAACATTGGCATCTATACACAGGATGAGTCGCAATTTCATATTCCCTGGCAAGCATGGGGAAGTTTTGGGAATTGGGTGTTGCAGCACAGAGGAGTGCAAATCACTTGGGAGGGAGTAGATCTCAAGCGTTGTACACATGAAGCCAGCACGTGTTTCAGCCACATAGTGAGTTACTCCCGGTTTAATGCAGACAAACACTGAGCAATTATTTTCTTTATTTTGTGCCACGTCACTTTAAATCAAATGAAAACTATTTGGTTTCATGCTTGATGCTGCAGAATACATTGAGCCTTGATAAGATTGTTAATAGTACTTGGGTGGTGTGATGGGTAATGGGCATATACTGTATAACCTTTTCATCTCTTTTTATATAAGTTCAGTTTGTTTAAATTATTAATATTCAATATATGTTATAATTTTAAAAACCTTGAGCCAGATTCACAAACGAGATACGACGGCGTATCTACTGATACGCCGTCGTATCTCTGTTTCTAACTATGCGGCTGATTCATAGAATCAGTTACGCATAGCTAGCCCTAAGATCCGACAGGTGTAATTGAATTACACTGTCGGATCTTAAGGATGCAATTCTAGGCCGGCCGCTAGGTGGCGAGGCCTTTGCGGCCGGCGTAGAATATGCAAATGAAGACTTACATTGATCCCCGAACGTCCCGAACGGCCCGTCGATCTAAATCTACGTCGTTTCCGTCGAGTTACGCCGCATAAAACTAGGGCTGAACCCTAGTTGTCTTAAGCCATGGTAAGTATGGCCGTCGTTCCCGCGTCGAAATTTAAACATCAACGTCGTTTGCGTAAGATGTCAGTGAATGGTGCTGGACGCCATTTACGTTAACGTCTAAGCAAATGACGTCGGTGCGACGTCAGTTAGCGCAATGCACGTCGGTTAATTTACCCTGACGGAGCATGCGCAGTACGTCCGGCGCGGGAGCGCTCCTAATTTAAATGGGACTCGCCCCATTCGATTGGGCCCGCCTTGCGCCGGACGGATTTAAGTTACACCGCTGCAAATTTCCAGGTAAGTGCTTTGTGGATCGGGCACTTAGACAGAAAATTTGCGGCGGTGTAACCTAAATCGATTGCGTTACGCTGCGCCCGGGCTACGTGAATCTGACCCTTTTGTTTCTATATATAATTGGTAATGATATACGTAGATGGGGCAGCCATATTTGCTCTTGATATATGCAGGCTCTTCTTCTTACTAACATGTGCTCCTTTAGTAAATCCACTCATAGAAGGGAATGCACTTATGATGTCTCATCACAACAGTTGAGAAGAGGGCAAGAGTTAAGCCCCATACACACTATCAGTTTTCCTGATGGTTTTCTCTTCAGGTTTACCAAAACCATCTAATATGAGGTCAAACCTTAAGCGTTTCAATTTGAATGCAATCAGGCAGGTCCTTGTACTACATGGTTTTGGTAAACCTGAAGAGAAAACCAGCAGGAAAACTGATAGTGTGTATGGGGCTATAGAGTATTTGCACTAAGCCACTGAGAGGGCCCTTTAGTGGCTACTAAATAGTGACACATTTTAGTCAATAGAAAGTAATTAGGGGAGGAGATTAGATCAATTTGTGCTTTTTCCCTTCCCTTCAAGTCCATGGGACCAAAAATGTCCAATTCTGCCTCAAACTTAGCTTTTGGAGAGTCAGGCATTGAGCTACAGGCACCTGAGCACTCATATGTGAATAACATCTTATGTTATCATCTTATCATTGACACATGCTTATATGTCAACAACATTGTTACATCTACCCCAACGCAGATGATCAGACACTATAGATAGCTACTGTGTGCTTCACCTATAGCAGCCCCCTTTCCCTTAAATAAAACAGGCCTACCAGTACTTGGTTGCCCCCAGGACACACAATGCTATGGTGCCTGGCCACCACGCCAGGGCAGATGCAAACTAAGCAAATAAACAGTCTACTTGCAGTTATCAGTCAGATAGTGTGGTTCTATGACAGTCCAAGTAAAAGGCAGACTGAGTTAAAGGGAAAAGTCTAATATCCGATCCAGGTCATACACAGGAAAATACAAACGAGCAAAACAGGGCAAACGAGGGGCTCGATCAGGAACAACACAGGTATCACTGTCTTTATCACAAGCAAGGGACAGAGTGTTTGGCTTGTTTATAACAGGTGACTGACCATATCAATCACCTTGCAGGTGGACACAGACAGGGACAATGTAATAGCCAAAACCCGGATGCTGGAATGAGGAGTAGGAGCACTTAAGTGATCCTGACAAACATCGATTCAGGTAGGGGCGCGCATAGTTATGGCGGCGCAGCGTATCGTATTTACACTACGCCGCTGCAACTTACAGGAGCAAGTGCAGTATTCACAAAGCACTTGCTCCGTAAGTTGTGGCAGCGTAGCGTAAATGGAGCCGGCGTAAGCCCGCATAATTCAAAAGTGGAAGGGGGGGGCGTGTTTTATGTTAATCTATGATGACCTGATGTGATTGACGTTTTGTACGAACGGCGCATGCGCCGTCCGTGTACATATCCCAGTGTGCATTGCTCCCAAGTAAGCCGCAACGACGTATTGGTTTCGACGTGAACGTAAATTACGTCCAGCCCTATTCGCGAACGACTTACACAAACGATGTAAAAAATTCAAATTTCGAAGCGGGAACGACGTCCATACTTAAGATTGGCTGCGCCTCCTAATGGCAGGAGTAACCTTACGCCGAAAAAGCCTAACGTAAACAATGTAAAAAAATTGCGCCGGGCATACGTACGTTTGTGAATCGGCGTATCTAGGTCATTTGCATATTCTACGCCGAAAACAACGGAAGCGCCCCTAGCGGCCAGCGTAAAAATGCACACAATTATACGCCGCCACGTTCAAGTTACGTCGGCGAGGAAGCCTATTTTTTCGACGTATCCGCCTTGGAGAATCGGCGTAAAGATACGCCGGCGCAGATTTGAAATTACGGAGGCGTATCTGGAGATACGCCGCCGTAACTGCTACCTGAATCTAGCCCGTTATTTACCTGTAGCAAATCCCTTGTGTAGTTATCCAAGAACCATGAGGCCGCTGCTTGGCACAGCCATCTTGGATTTGATGTCAACAGCCCCAGCATACTCACAATTGGTGTTCAAGTGACACTCTATAGTATTCCCCTTTGATTCTCCCCTGGATAACAGGTTAAATAGGATGCTGAGGGGATGTGTGGAGGAGCTGGACCAGCACAGGCATTAGACACTCCTAGACAAGGAGAGGGCTATGACCTGCAAGGAGGGTGATAATTGTGCTGGAGAACAAACTCTTTTAGAAGTAGCCCCATTTTCCAGCAAGGACAACACATTTCAAGCGGACAAAAAATCATTTATGGAAAGAAGAATACAGCGAGTAAGCAAGTACGAGATTTTACTTTCCCTGGAGATTTCTTCATGCTGGAGGTGTGAAAAGCTGAACTTGATGTGTATGTGTCCTCCTCCATCCTTGCCAGCTACAGTATATAACTCTATATGGATTCCAGTGTTCCATATGTGTATTATTCATTCACAATATAAATGTATTTGTATATTGTCATTACACAGAAGCATGCAAGCAATAAAACATTTCTAAAAACATTTCTGGTGTTCACATAAATTCTGACTGTTCATACAGTAGGTGACCCGATAATTCAGCGGCATAGTACAGTATGTGCTGATCTGGCTTACTGCGTGTCTGCAATTCCCTGATCTGATTCCTATAATGAGCTTCTCACTGACTGTGACCTCTGCTAACGCACATCCCTGTATGCACTGCCTCCTCTCTCTGTCCTCTCCCTGTCCTCTCCCTCTCTTTCTTCCTCTACCCCCCTCTTTGTTTTCTCTCTTTCCTCTCCTCTCTTCTCTCTATTCTTTCCCTCCCCCTTTCCTATCTCCCTCTCTTTATATCTCTCTTCCTCTATCTCTCTTTTTATCTCTCTCTTTCCTCTATCTCTCTTTTTATCTCTCTTTCTCTATCTCTCTTTTTATCTCTCTCTCTCCTCTATCTCTCTTTTTATCTCTCTCTCTCTCTCTCTCCTCTATCTCTCTTTTTATCTCTCTCTTTCCTCTATCTCTCTTTTTATCTCTCTCTCTCTCTCTCTCTCTCTCTCTCTCTCTCTCTCTCTCTCTCTCTCTCTCTCTCTCTCTCTCTCTATATATATATATCTCTCTCTCTCTCTCTCTCTCTCTTTGTATCTCTTTCCTCTATCTCTCTTTTTATCTCTCTCTTTCCTCCATCTCTCTTTTTATCTCTCTCTTTCCTCTATCTCTCTTTGTATCTCTCTCTCTCTCCTCTATCTCTCTTTGTATCTCTCTCTTTCCTCTGTCTCTCTCTCCTCTATCTCTCTTTTTATCTCTCTCTCTCTCTCTCCTCTCTCTCTCTTTTTATCTCTCTCTCTCCTATCTCTTTTTATCTCTCTCTTTCCTCTATCTCTCTCTCTCATCTATCTCTCTTTTTATCTCTTTCCTCTATCTCTCTTTTTATCTCTCTCTCTCTCTCTCTCTCTCCTATATCTCTCTTTTTATCTCTTTCCTCTATCCCTCTTGTTTTTCTCTCCTCTATCTCTCTGTTTATCTCTCTCTTTCCACTATCTCTCTTTCCTATATCTTTCTTTTTACCTCTCTTTCCTCCATCCCTCTTTCCTCTATCTCTCGTTTTTCTCCTATCTCTCTTTTTTTTCTCTCCTCTATCTCTCTTTTTATCTCTCTCTTTCCTATATCTCTCTTTTTATCTCTCTCCTTACACTATCTCACTTTTTATCTCTCCCTTTCCTAAATCTCTCTTTTCCCTCCTCTATCTCTCTTTTTATCTCTCTCTTTCCTCTATCTCTCTTTTTATCTCTCTCTTTCCTATATCTCTCTTTTTTCCCTCCTCTCTCTCCTTTTTTCTCTCTTTTTATTTCTCTCTTTCCTCTACCTCTCTTTCTTTCTCTCTCTCTCCTCTGTCTCTCTTTTTATCTCTCTGTTTCCTCTATCACTTTTTCTCTCCTCTATCTCTCTTTTTATTTCTATCTTTCCTTGATCTCTGTTTTTCTCTCTTCTATCTCTCTTTGCTCTATCTCTCTTTTTCACCCCCCTCTCTCCTTGATCTTCCTGTAATGTTATCTCCCTCTCTTCTCTGTCTCATGTTCTATCTCTCTCTTCTCTATCTCCCTGTTTTTTATTTCCTGTTCTCTCTCCTCTATCTATTTCTTTTGCCTCTCTTCTATCTCTCTGTATCTCTCTTAATTCATTTTAATTCAGATATGCTTTATTGGAAGGACCAAATACATTTTACCAAAGCATTACCAAAGCAATTAATTTCTCGGAGTTTGGATGGGAAGGGAAATAGCTCTGGGTCAATTTAGGGGGGTAAGATATCATATAAATGTCCATAGCTTTACATGTCCCTCGCAGTCTCTCTCTTAGCATTTCTTTCTCTCTCTCTCTCTATCTATATATATATATATATATATATATATATATATATATATATATATATATATATATATATATATATATATACAGGTGCATCTCATAAAATTAGAATATCATCAAAAAGTTCATTTATTTCATTAATTTAATTCAAAAAGTGAAGCTCATATATTTTATATAGATGCATTACACACAAAGTGATATGTTTCTAGCATTTCTTTCTTTTTATTTTGATGATTGTGGCTTACAGCTAGTGACAACTCAAAATTGAGTATCTCAGAAAATTTGACTATTACATAAGACCAATGAAAAAATAATATTTTTAAAAACAGAATTGTTGGCTCACTAAAAAGTATGTCCATGTACAGTATAGTATGTACTGCATCAATGCGGTGTGGCATGGAGGGGATCAGATGCCTGTGGCACGGCTGAGGTGTTATGGAAGACCAGGTTGCTTTGATAACGGCTTTCAGCTCTTCTGCATTGTTGGGTCTGATGTCTCATCTTCTTCTTACCTCACAGATTCTCCATGGGGTTTAGGTCAGGCGAGTTTGCTGGCCAATCAAGCACAATGATATCATGATCATTAAACCAGGTATTGGTACTTTTGGCAGTGTGGGCAGGTGCCAAGTCCTGCTGGAAAATGAAATCAGCATCTCCATAAAGCTGGTGAGCAGAGGGAAGCATGAAGTGCTCTACAATTTCCTGGTAGAGGGCTGTGCCGACTTTGGACTTTATAAAACACAGTGGACCAACACCAGCAGAAGACATGGCTCCCCAAATCATCTCTCTCCTCCACCTCTCTTTTTATCTCTCTGTCCTCCATCTCTCCTTTTATATTTCTCTCTTTCCTCTAGCCTTCTTTTTATCTCTCTCTTTCCCCTCTATCTCTTTTTATATCTATCTCTCTCCTCTCTTTTTATCTCTCTCTTTCCCCTCTATCTCTTTTTATATCTATCTCTCTCCTCTCTTTTTATCTCTCTTTCCCCTCTATCTCTTTGTATATCTATCTCTCTCCTCTCTTTTTATCTCTCTCTCCTCTCTGTCTCTTTTTATCTCTCTCTCTCTCTCTCCTCTATCTCTTGTTATCTCTCTCTCCTCTCTTTTTATCTCTCTCTCTCCTCTATCTCTTTTTATCTCTCTCTCTGGCCCCGTACACACGACCAAACATGTATGCTGAAACTGGTCCGCGGGCCAGTTTCAGCATACATATTCGGTCGTGTGTAGGCGCGAGCGGGCCGAATTCCAGCAAAAATTTGCCCGCCGGGCCTTTTCCCAGCAGACAAATATTCCTGGACGTGTTTTAAAACCGTCCGCTGGAATCCTGCCCGCTCGGACATGTACGGTCGTCAGTACAGACCTACCGTACATGTCCGAGCGCCCGCCGTCCCTCGAATGCGTCGAATGACTTCGACGCATGCGTGGAAGCCTTTAAATGGCAGCCCGCCCACGTCGCCGCGTCATCACGGCGTCATCGTCGCGGCGACGACGCGGACACACCCCGCGTATTGTTTACGCGCGGACTTCTGTACGATGGTTAGTACAACCATCGTACAGAAGCCCTCTGGCAGGCATGTACGGTGAAAACGGTCCGACGGACCGGTTTCATCGTACATGTTTGCTCGTGTGTACCGGGCCTCTCTCTCTCTCCTCTATCTCTCTCTCTCTCCTCTCTTTTTATCTCTCTCTCTCCTCTCTTTTTATTTCTCTCTCTCCTCTCTTTTTATCTCTCTCCTCTCTGTCTCTTTTTATCTCTCTCTGTCTCTTTTTATCTCTCTCTCTCTCTCCTCTATCTCTTGTTATCTCTCTCTCTCCTCTCTTTTTATCTCTCTCTCTCCTCTCTCTCTTTTTATCTCTCTCTCTCTCTCCTCTCTCTCTCTCCTCTATCTCTTTCTCTCTCTCTCTCTTCTATTTTTATCTCTCTCCCCACTATATCTTTTTATATCTCTCTCTCCTCTCTCTCTCTCCTCTATCTCTTTCTCTCTCTCTCTCTTCTATTTTTATCTCTCTCCCCACTATATCTTTTTATATCTCTCTCTCTCTCTCTCTCTCTCTCTCTCTCTCTCTCTCTCCTCTGTCTCTCTTTTTCTCTCTCTCTCCTCTATTTCTTTTTATATCTTCCTCTCTCCTCTCTTTTTATCTCGCTCTCCTCTATCTCCCTCCATTTCTATCTCTTGCTCCCCCTATCTCTTTCTCTTTCCTCCATCTCTCTTTTTATCACTCTCTCTCTCCTCTATTTTTCTTTTTATCTTTCTTTCCTCCATCTCTCTTTTTATATTTATCTCTCTCCTCTATCTCTCTTTCATTCATCTCTCCTTTTATATTTCTCTCTCTTTTTATATCCCCTACATTTCTATCTCTCTCTCCCCTATCTTTCTATTTCCTCCATCTCTCTTTGAATCTCTCTCTCCTCTATCTCTCGCTCTCCTATCTCGCTCCCCTCTATCTCTCGCTCTCCTATCTCTCTCTCTCTCTCTCTCATTCCTCTATCTCTCGCTCTCCTATCTCTCTCTCTCTCTCTCTCCTCCATCTCTTTTTATCTCTATACGCCTCTCACAGTATATCTTTCTGTGTATCTCTCAGTGGCTTTGTGTATCTCTCCCTTAATATCTATTTTTATATATCCCTATCTCTTTCTTAACCCGGATAGACACTATTCGTTTTCTTTTTGTTCAACCAGAAGAAAAACAGTCAGCTCCGGTCGGAGCTTCTGTACTAACCATGCAAGATTAGTTCAGCGATCGATCTCCCCGCTGAGCTGTTGTGTGCTGATCGGGAGTCAGTCGGCTGCTGATTTTCCAGCATACACGTCCGATAGGAGCTGGCCTAATGGCTGACTTCTGTTGGACAGAGTGACATTCACACGGGCCGAATGTCGGCTGTTTTTTTTTTTTAAAGCTGTTTTTTTTCCGACATTCGGCCCGTGTGTACCCGACTTTAGGCTGGCCATACATTATAAAATTGTCTTATTTCATTTATTTTATATTTACATTCAGCTATGTAGTGCAAGGGCCTGCCTGATTGTATACAAATGGAAAGTGTTTAGGGTTTAGTGCTATGATATGGGTTTAGTAAATCTAAAGGGAAATTGTACAATGTATGGCCAGCCTTAGTATCTCTTGCTCTCATTATCCCTGTGTATATCTCTCTCTCAGTATCTCTCTCTCTCTCTCTCTCTCTCTCTCTCTCTCTCTCTCTCTATCTCTCTCTCTCTATCTATCAGTATCAATCTCTCTCTCTCTCTCAGTATCAATCTCTCTCTCTCTCTCTCAGTATCTCTCTCTATCAATATCAATCTCTCTCTCTCTCTCTCTCTCTCAGTATCTCTCTCTCTCACTATCAATATCAATCTCTCTCTCTCTCAGTATCTCTCTCTCAATATCTCTCTATCAGTATCTCTCAGTATCTCTCTCTCAGTATCTCTCTCTCTCTCTCTCTCTCAGTATCTCTCTCTCTCTATCTATCAGTATCAATCTCTCTCTCTCTCTCTCAGTATCAATCTCTCTCTCTCTCTCAGTATCTCTCTCTATCAATATCAATCTCTCTCTCTCTCTCTCTCTTTTTTTCTCTCATCTCTCTCAGTATCTCTCACTCTCTCTCTATCTCTGTGTATCTCTCTCTCTCTTTCTCTCATCTCTCTCAGTATCTCTTTCTGGGTATTTCTTTCAGTATAGCTCTCTCTTTATTTTTAATATCTCTCTCTTTGTTTTATGTCTCTCTCTCTCTCTCTCTCTCTCTCTCTCTGTCTATGTGTATCTCTCTCTCTCTCTCATCTCTCTCAGTATCTCTTTCTGGGTATTTCTTTCAGTATAGCTCTCTCTTTTTTTCTCTCTCTCTTTTTGTCTCTGTCTCTCTCTAGGTATCTCTCTCCCTCAGCATATCTCTGAGGCTCCAGTCTTGACTGGCAGTGTGTACAGAAGGGCTGCTGACGTCAGAGCGGGCTCGGGTTGCCAGGGGTAACCTATTTGGCAAGCGAACTGTGAAGAAGGTAGAACAGGAAGGCGGAGAGGGAGAGAAGCCGAGGCACCGCCCCTCAGCCCTCCTGTGGCTCTGACGTCAATGGACGTCAGCCCCGAGAACATGATGCCTGCTGGAAGCGGCAGAGGCTCGCACAGACCTCTCGCTGGTTTCCTGCACTCCGCCGAGCCGGTTGTGATCTCCCCTCCCCCCCACACACACGCATAGACCGGGATCGGCCTGTGATGGTGGATGGCCCGGTATATCGCACACAATGACGAGCTGTCACCGGGGATGATGAACACGGTGTGGCTGTATGAGGAATGCGGTCCCGTGTGCGCTCCTCTCCGCTAGCGGCTGCCATGGCCGGCTGATCGGTGCATGTCCGGGGCTCTGTGGATCTCTCCGGCCGGCTCCAAGCATGGTCATGGCGGATTGTCAGAGGCATGTACACCGGGCTCCGGTCCGGGTCGGATTCTATGATATAGAACGCACTTTAGGCAAAGGGAACTTCGCCGTGGTCAAGCTGGCCAGACACCGGATCACCAAGACAGAGGCAAGTAACAACTCACTGCCAGGGGGGCAATGCCCGGAGCTACAGGTGGCACAGGGGAGATCGGGCTGCAGAAGGAGATCGGTCTGCAGGGGGGCACCGGGGAGATCGGTCTGCAGGGGGCATCTGGGAGATCGGTCTGCACGGGGAGATCGGTCTGCAGGGGGCACCAGGGAAATCGGTCTGCAGGGGGAGATCGGTCTGCAGGGGGCATATGGGAGATCGGTCTGCAGGGGGGCACCAGGGAGATCGGTCTGCAGGAGGCACCAGGGAAATCGGTCTGCAGGGGGAGATCGGTCTGCAGGGGGCATATGGGAGATCGGTCTGCAGGGGGCACCAGGGAGATCGGTCTGCAGGGGGCACCAGGGAAATCGGTCTGCAGGGGGAGATCGGTCTGCAGGGGGAGATCGGTCTGCAGGGGGCATATGGGAGATCGGTCTGCAGGGGGAGATCGGTCTGCAGGGGGCACCAGGGAGATCGGTCTGCAGGGGGCACCAGGGAAATCGGTCTGCAGGGGGAGATCGGTCTGCAGGGGGAGATCGGTCTGCAGGGGGCATATGGGAGATCGGTCTGCAGGGGGGCACCCATACACACTCAGGCTTCTCTGTCCCTGGAAGAGTCCTGGGGCTCAGGAGGAACACATTGTCTCATCTATACCATCACATCACATAGATCTCCAGCTCTGTCCCCCATATCTCCCCAATAACCAATTATATCATCAATATACCAATGTACACTAATAACCAATTATATCATCAATGCCAGCAGTCTGTGACTTCCAGGCTGTCCATGGAAATGCCTCCAATTTCGCATAGGATCTTGCATAGGATCATACATAGGATCTTTCATAGGATCATACATAGGATCATACATAGAATCATACATAGAATCTTTCATAGGATCATACATAGGATCATACATAGGATCTTGCATAGGATCATACATAGAATCATACATAGGATCTTGCATAGAATCATACATGGGATCTTGCATAGGATCATACATGGGATCTTGCATATAATCATACATAGGATCATACATGGGATCTTGCATATAATCATACATGGAATCTTGCATAGAATCATACATAGGATCATACATGGGATCTTGCATATAATCATACATGGGATCTTGCATAGAATCATACATGAGATCTTGCATAGGATCATACATTGGATCTTGCATATAATCATACATAAAATCATACATAGGATCTTGCATAGAATCATACATGGGATCTTGCATAGAATCATACATGGGATCTTGCATAGAATCACACATAGGATTATGCATAGAATCACACATAGGATCATACATGGGATCTTGCATAGGATCATACATGGGATCTTGCATAGGATCATACATGGGATCGTGCATAGGATCATACATGGGATCTTGCATAGGATCATACATGGGATCTTGCATAGGATCATACATGGGATCTTGCATAGGATCATACATAGGATCATACATGGGATATGATGGCCATCAGTCTCTAATCTCTCTGCACCCCACATTTCACTCCTCACCAGTATGAATCCATCCCTGGGCTCTGATCTCCTGCACCCCTCCATGTCCTGTCCCTGGAAATCTCACCAATTGTCCCTAATACACAGCAGTGTTATAATCCCAGTATGGATCGGACACATGCCGCCTAATACCTGTCCCTGGAAGTGGCCTATTCAGTAATTGCCAATAATATAATTCCAGTATTGATCCCATAAATGCAGCCAGTCTCTGATTTCCAGGAACAGTCCAAGTTTTTCCCTGGAAATATGTCTAATTTTCAATAACAAGTGATCCTATCATAAATGTCAGTATTATTGTATAGTTGTCCCTGAAAGTGTGCTCAGGTTCAGACATTGGCAGCAATATACATACCAGTATGGACCATGTAGGTGCCATTGGTCTCTGATTTCAGGGACAGTTTAGGTTTGTCCCTAGAATTGTCTCCAATCATACATAACAGAATGGAATCCTAGATGTCATCAGTCTCCAGTTCCCATTCTGTCCCCGGCATTGTCCCTGGTTGTCAGTAATGATCACCCCTATCTAGACTCCATTCAGGGTGAAGGACCCCCACTCAGGTATGGAAGGTCCCACAGGTCTCCTTTATTTCCAAAGATCTGTGCTCAGTCCTTGTATAACCTGTTCAGCCATTCCCAGTATATGCCCCCAAATCATTAGAATTGTTTTCCTAAACTACACCCCCTTGGTGACATTCTGCTTGTCCCTGTCACTTGCTGGACTGCATTGATCAGGATGAAGAGAACAATAGAAATAGATAACAACTCCTATACCGAGCACTCTGATCATCAGAATAAGATATTCTCCAATTTGGGGACATGTGATGGTGACAATGACACTCCGTCATCTGCATCAGAATTGGACCCCACCAGTACTGGCAACATACCCCCATTCCAGTCCATGTAGACTTAGACCCCATCAGTACTGGCATTATACCCCTTCCAGTCTGTGCAGAATCTGCCCCCTGCCCCAAATACTGGCAATATCCCCCATTCCAGTCATGGCAGAATCAGACCCCACCAGTACTGGCATTATATCCCTTCCAGTCTGTGCAGATCAGGCCCCCCAGTACTGGCATTATACCCCCATTCCAGTCTGTGCAGTATCAGACCCCCCAGTACTGGCATTATACCCCTTCCAGTCTGTGCAGATCAGACACCCCCCCCAATACTGACAATATACCCCCATTTCTGTCTGTGCAGAATCCGACCCCCCCCCCCCATACTGACAATATACCCCCATTGCTATCTGTGCAGATCAGACACCCCCCCCCCCCTGCCCCCAATACTGACAATATACCCCCATTCCTGTCTGTGCAGATCAGACCCCCCCCCCCCCCCCCAGTACTGGCATTATATCCCCTTCCAGTCTGGCACTTTCAACCCTTCACCTCCCTCATGATAGGATCCTAACATGTGCGTTGTCCCCCATACACCCTTCACATCTCTCTTCATACATTGCATGATGATCGGATGTAATGGTGTATTAATACAGATCTCTTGTCTCTTGATGCCATTGGCTGCAGATGGGTAATAGCAGGAGGCCATCACCTCTAGTGCACACACAGCTGGCACCGTCACATAGGGCCGATGTATGAAAAGTGTGCTAAAAAAAATTAAGGGCCTCTTAGTCTGTTCTCAGCTGATAGTAATAATAAAGTGCATGGAACTCGTAAAATACATCCCTCTTATTTGTTCCCTTTGGGGCTAATTTACTAAAACTGGAGAGTGCAAAATCTGGTGCAGCATCGCATGGTAGCCAATCGGCTTCTAACTTCAGCTTCTTAATTAAGCTTTGATAATAAAACCTGGAAGCTGATTGGTGGTTTCTATGAAAAACTGCACCTGATTTTGCACTCTCCAGTATTTGTAAATCAACCCCTGGTCTGATAAATCCATGAGTGATAGGCCTGTATTATATCTGATCAACAAGTGCAAAACAATAGCTGCTCACCCGGCCAGGAATCTTATTGTACTGTCTACCTCTGGACTGTTATCAGTTAGCATTGTTCCCTGCTATCTCTACAAACCCCCCCTTGTTATGGAAAGAGAGGAAGGTGTAGTCCTACCCCACTGTCTGTCCTACAGTGACAACACTGGGTTGAATTATGGCTCCGTCCTGGCATGGATGGCATTTGGCCCAATACTGCTTCGAATTATGGCATTTTTTAAACCTTTTGTGTGTTAATCATTTGTAATTGATTCTCAAGGATGTGAAGAACGCCATTAATCGACTCTGTGCGATTGATTTTTCTCTTTTCCACCATAGCCAATCCACCTGGGTCGATTGGAACTGTTACTCTGTCTTATCATTTTTGTTTTGCTCGACCAGTTTTCCATTTAGTTGTTTTATTGTATTGTACTTCGATCGTTCGGTTTTATCGCACCATGTATGTCCACTATAAGTTGCGTGAAATTTATCAAATCAGTAAAAGACACTTTTTTTTTTTTTGTTTGGCGTCATTTTTTTTATTGTGTAAGTTGGAAATGTGATGATGTTTGGGCAGCTCAGGGCTCCTCTATGATCTTTCAGGGAGAACAAAATTGCAGAGCGCTCAATGATCCTGAGATTTAGGTAAATTGCTGCATGCGACTCTTCTAGTGTGACAGACGCACACCATTATTTTCTGCTCCAGCAGATGTGCCCATTGTGGGCGCAGGAGGCTCAGCATACACACATTATACCCTGCAAATTGGAGTCCACTGCTCTCTCCTAAATGTAACTTTGTAGTCTTCGGAGTTTTTTTTATTTTTATTTTTTTTGTTTGGATTTCCTGCAAATGTTTCTATTTGTGTGATGTATTCCTCATGTTGCATGTTTATAAGTGTTTATTATTTTGCCTACTTTTCTGTTTGTTTTTTTCCCAAACCTTTGCACTGTTTATTAGAGGGATTCTTGCAAGACGTGAATTTACAAAATATATAAAAGGCAGGATTTTTCCATAGCTGCACCTATCTACTACATTCGTCTGTAGGAATCTGCTTATTATTTTCATATACTAGTTATTTAATAACAAGAAAAAGAGGGTTTATATAATCATATATGTGTGTGTAAAAAATCTATTATCAATGATCTATTTATATATATATATATACATACACACATACATTATATATATATATATATATATATATATATATATATATATATATATATATATATATATATATATATATATATATATATATATAAATATAAACACATACATACACATATCTATCTATCTATATATATATATATATATATAGATATATAGATATATATATGTGTGTAGATATATATCTATATATATATATATCTATATAGATATATATGTGTGTATATATATATATATATATATATATATATATATATATATATATATATATATATATATATATATATATATATATATATAGATATAATAGATCATGGATGATACTAGTTATTTAATAACAAGAAAAAGAGGGTTTATATAATCATATGTGTGTGTGTAAAAAATCTATTATCCATGATCTATTTTATATATATATATATATATATATATATATATATATATATATATATATATATATATATATATAGATAGATAGATAGATAGATAGATAGATAGATATATATATATATATATATATATATATATATATATATATATATATATATATATATATATATATGCACACATACATACATATATATATATATATATATATATATATATATATATATATATATATATACATACACATATATATCTATCTATCTATCTATCTATCATATATATATATATATATAATGTAGATATATATCTATCTATATATATATATATATATATATAGATATATATATGTGTGTAGATATATATCTATATATATCTATCTATATATATATAGATAGATAGATATATATATATAGATCATGGGTGATAGATGTTTTACACATAGTAAATAAACCCTCTTTTTCTTGTTATTAAATAACTAGTATATGAAAATAATATATAAATTATTATTTATTTGAATCGCTAACCTCAGGCTATAAAGACCACTTTAGACTTGTTGGAGATTTTTGTTTCTCTTTTCAAAACACCAGCAGCTCTCCAAATCATGGTGCTGATATCCCAGCATTTGAACCAGCGACAATCGCAACAAGAGACAATCGCATTCATTCTCTGTTAGGACAGAAAGGACTCGGAGTGTGGTTGTGTACACGAGATCAGACTGACCCCCCTTGTTTAGGTCATATACACATTTTATATCACTATTTTATTTTGCAGTTCCCTTTGCAGAAAGTACACAGTTTAGGCTATTATTTTCTGCCAGAAAGCACCAATCAAAAATGCAAACCAGAAGTTTTTTTTTTTTGATTCCTATTTATGATTTTTATCCAACTTAACTTCAGAAAATAAAGCAACGTTAAAGAATGCATTTTTTTTTGTACTGGCATTTATTTATTTAATTTTTTATTTTTTTATTGACTTTTTTTTATGTTTAAATTATTTTTATTGTTTTCACATAGAAAAAAAACTTTTACAAGCTTTCTTAAATTTTTTTAAAATCAACAACCGTTATAAAATTCATAAGTTCTTCATACATATAACTTATACATATTACATACTACAAAAATACAAAGTAAATTTGTGTGGGTACAGAGTTAGGTCCATCATTATAATACTACGTCTATGATGGTGTTCTTTATACTATGGCACATTCCCTTCTCTTCTCCCCTCTCTCTCCCCCTATTGACTTTTTTTAAATATTTGCAAAGTGGGTCTGTCAGTTGAGAGGCTGGCATGTTAAAAAAAGGAAAAATAGTTACTTGCCTTTTGGGTGATTTAGTAAAGGATGTTGGTAAAGGATGAGCAGGTTCACTTTGCAAAGGAAACTTTCTATTTCGTAGTAAATGAGGGAAAGTTGGGTAAAAAATGACTTTGCAAAATATATCCAATCATGTGCAAAGAAGAAATAAAGTGTTTTTCTACACATCTTTAGCTTATTCAATAAGTAAAAATTGTCCTTTAGAAAATCATTCCCCATAAGTCTGATGTCTATGCTGTCTAGCAGATTGAAATGACAATTGCATGGCGGTGTCATAGTGATTCTCTTATGCCGCGTACACACAATCGGAATTTCCGACAACAAAACCGTGTTTTTTTTTCTCTACAGAATGTTGGCTCAAACTTGTCTTGCATACACACAGTGACACAAATGTTGTTGGAAATTCTGTTTGCCAAGAACGCGGTCACGTATAACACTACAACGAGCCTAGAAATAGGAAGTTCAATGATTCCGAGCATGCGTCAAATTGATTCCCAGCATGCGTAGGATTTTTGTGGGTCGGATTTGCATACAGACGAACGGACTTTCAGAAAGGAACCTTTGCCGTCGGAAAATTAGAGGACCAGCTCTCAAACATTTGTTGTCGGAAATTCCGACAGCAAATGTCCGATGGAGCGTACACACAGTCGGAATATCCGACCAAAAGCTCACATCGAACATTTGTTGTCGGAAATTCCGATCGTGTGTACGCGGCATTAGGCTCCATGCACACTGGGCTTAAGAAAAAAAAACGCCAGTTCCTTTTGAAAAAAAAACACCTCATATAGAGCGTTTTTGTACACAGTTTAGGCAATTATTTTCTGCCAGAAAGCTCCAATCAAAAATGCAAACCAGAAGGTTTTTTTTTGCCTCTAAATGCTGACCTTAGAATATGCCTGTAAAGCTGCTTCTACAAGCAGAACTAAAAACTCCTGGAGAAGCAGCGATTTTTAAGCCGGTGTGCATGGAGCCTTTAAAAAGGTTATAAGTAAGTTCTATGCTCCTATAACATGGAAAAGTCCTTCAGCTACAAAAACATGGAGGTGCTTCCCCTGACCACTTGTCTACCGACACATCCTGCCTTCTCTTCGGGGTGCAAGTGTATCCGATTTTATAATGTTACTGTATTCTGGCTTCACAAGCAACTTTGATACACTGTACAAAGATGTGCAGTCAGTGGATGCAAAGCAGTGGTATATGGTCTATGGGACAAGACAATAGAGGTCTATGGGACAAGAGAATAGACAAGGTTGGCTCAGCCTTGGCTGTAGAGTTGCTATTATGTTATAGTGGCCACCCTCTGATGTAGGGTTTGGTAGGAGAAGCGATTGTTTGGCTGGAAGTAATGTTTCGTTCTTGCACAGTCTGGGTGATACAGGGAATGACAACTCTACTAAAAGGCATTCTTCAAAATGGCATGTCCTTTTTTCTTTATGACATTCTGGTGTGGAGTTTTATACATGAGATTTTATGGCTACAGCGGGGGTAATGCCATTCTCTGGCTAGCTGTAGAGAGGCATTCTTTTCATTATTGCATACCATAAAGAACCATAGAAAAAAGATTAAAATAAAAGACATTGAGGTGGAATTCTGGATCACCTGTCACCTTTTAGTTCTGTGAACCAAACTCCTAGTAAGGGCTCATGCACACAGAAGCAAAAAATAAATAAATAAATAACGGCATAGATCTGTCACAGCATTTTTTTTTTGTTTTAACTTATCTAATTGTAGCTCTATTATAACCAATGTGTCTATGCACATAGCGGCATTTAGCTCTGTTATATAGATTGGCGTAATAAAAAATGCGATCCGTACAAGCATATTTATTGCCTGCCTATACGTGTGTACAGTAAATATGCATAAATGCATGTACCGTATATGCATACACCCGTAAATCTATTTTAGCTGTTTAGAAAAATTCTTATGCCTCTGAATGCAGAGGCATAATTGCATGGGTACAACTAAGTAGAATTCTCATTGTTTGGTGCTATCCTACATATTGGCTAGGACACTGAGCATGCCCCAATGATAACAGGAATAATCATGGAGAAGCCATACAGTTCATCCGCACATGCGCAGTACACTGTCATAGCAGAGATTTCCATTAATGTTATGGGGCCACACTCACCGTTCCATCCATCCTATATGCATGGCAGCGCTGTTGTTCCGTCAAAATGGGCAATTCGTTAAGATCTCTAGTCGTGGTTGCCCTGCTGGGATGTCGCATTTCTCAAAATCACACCATGTTTTTTATGCTAACGAGGCCCCTTGACTACAATGCAATTTTTTTTTTTTTTTTGGTGGAGAATGCGGGCAATGCAAATTTTAATAATGGAGCATTCAGTAGATCTAAAATACAAGATTGTGAGCCATGTTGGGGATCTTTGTCAGACATTGATACAAGTGCCTTACAAAGTAGCGGTATAGCTGTCACCTAGGACGGCTGTAATGTGATCTATGATAGTTGCCTGAAAGCAGCTCATTGTCCGGCATCACCTGTTGCTCTTGCTTGTCCCGCTCTCACATGGATAGTTCAGCAGACAATGGGGGTGGATTTACTAAAGGCATTTGCACTCAAAGTGCACTTGCTTCAGAGCTTGGTAAATGAGGTAAAGCTTTACTTTGCAAAGAATACCCAATCCAATGCAAGCAACATAAGAACAATGTATTTTTGCTTGTACTTGATTGGATGATCAGCAGAGCCTCCCCCTCATCTCAGAGCTTCGCCCCCGGATCTACAGCGACTGCACTTAAAATGCATTTGCAGTGCACAGTATATTTGCCTTTAATAGATCAACCTCCATGCTTCTGAATTCAGTCCTCTAGTCCCTTTACAGCTTGCCTGGGTTAGATTTCTGATGGAAGACTTCGGTCTCGTACACACGACCGAACATGTCTGCTGAAACTGGTCCGCGGACCAGTTTCCGCGGACATGTCCGACCGTGTGTAGGGCCTACCGGACCGGATTCCTGGCCGAGCGGACAGGTTTCCAGCGGACAAAAGTTTCTTAGCATGCTAAGAAACTTGTCCGCTGGAACCATGTCCGTCGGACATGTCCGATGGTCAGTATGACTCATCGGACATGTCCGATGGTCAGTATGACTCATCGGACATGTCCGCTGGTTATGACGTATAACCAGCGGCCCGAAATCCCGTGCATGCGTCGAATTGATTCGACGCATGTGTGGAAGCATTGAACTTCCGCGTCAGAGAACGTCGGTGTCGTATACATCACTGCGTTCTCTGTCCGCGGGGATTTTGGTCTGATGGTGTGTACAACCATCAGACCAAAACCTCTCAGCAGACATATCCGATGAAAACGGTCCGCGGACCGTTTTCATCGGACATGTCTGGCCGTGTGTACAAGGCCTTAAAGCTTAGAAGAGTAGAATTTGGAGTGAAAAATTCATAACATTCTTAGGAAAATTTTGTACGAAAATTCTCAGACCATTCAAAAGTAGTTCAAGATTTTGTTTGCTTTTAACATTCGATATTGGAATAAATGGACTTTACCAAACGAAAACTACATTCACCGATTCACTGTTAGAAATTCGTACATTTCAGACATTTTCCATCCTACTTAAATTTTCTCGTCACTGTGGTTAAAAACCAACATTGATTTGACCACACTAAGGATTTGAAAGACAAACGTTCACATCCATAAATGTCCATCAAAAGTCAACTAGTGTAGACTCGGCTTTATCTCAGCTTTTATACAAGGTCGTGTATAAAGCAATTTTGTACAATTATGATTGAATGTCTCTCTACAAGAAGAGGAGGCTGATGGATAAAGGGATGTGCACTAGTAGGCAGCGTCATGTTAGGTTCACACCAGATAGCGTGCATTTTTCTGTGTTCCTGTGCGTTCCATTTTTGACAGACTATTCATTTGAATGTGTTGCCAAATGCATGGGACCAAGCAAAAAGTAGGGCAGGCGCAGCTTTTTAAAAATTGCGCCACATATCAAAGTGGTTTGGTGTCTCAAAACGAGATGTGTTTGCAGTACCATTAACAATTTACACCACCCAAATGTGTGTAGTAGAGGCAAGCGTGTTTCTGTGCCATGTGGTAAGCCAAAACATACCTTTCCAGCATTTTGGTATGAATGGGGCCTTAAAGCGAAACAAAACCCATAAAAAATATGGCGGGAATGCGAACTGTCATATTTTGCTTGTTCTCTCAACCAAACTATCAAACCATGAAATGGCTGGAGTCAGGACTGATCACATGTGCAGCACAATGGCAGTTGCAATTCAAACAGACACTAAAGCCGCGTACACACGACCGAGAATCTCGTCGTAAATGAAATGTCGTTTTCCTTGACGAGAATCTTGTCAAGCTTTCTTTGCATACACACTGTCAAGACAAAATCTCGTCGTTCTCAAACGCGGTGACGTACAACACGTACGACGGCACTATAAAGGGGAAGTTTGATTCCACTGGCACAACCCTTGGGGCTGCTTTTACTAATCTCATGTTACTGCGTGTTAAGTAAAAATTTGGTGAGAGACGATTCACGCTTTTCAGTCTGTTACAGCGTGACGAATGTGCTATCTCCATTACAAACCCTACTTTTACCGAAGGTGCGCTCCCGTCTCATACTTTATTCTGAGCCTGCACATGTTTCTAAGCATACACACGAACGTGTTTCTCGACGTAAACCAGCCCGACGAGGAACTTGTTCTTTTTTTTTTTCTCGTCAAGATCCACGACAGTTTTCTCAACGAAAAACTTAGGCCTCGTACACACGGCCGAGGAACTCGACGTGCCAAACACATCGAGTTCCTCGGCCAGTTCAGCCCTGAAGCCGCCGAGGAGCTCGGCGGGACGAGAGCTCCCATAGAACAACGAGGAAATAGAGAACATGTTCTCTATTTCCTCGCCGAGGTCCTCGTCGGCTTCCTCGGCCGAAAGTGTACACACGGCCGGGTTTCTCGGCAGAATTCAGCCAGAAACTCGGTCGGAAGCTGAATTCTGCCGAGGAAACTGGTCGTGTGTACGGGGCCATACACCCAACCATTTTTCTCGGCAAAAAAGCTCTGCCAGCATTTTTCTTGATGGATTTTGTCAAGGAAAACAGTCGTGTGTACGAGGCCTAAGATAGAAGCTTCCTTGGCTGAAAAGGATAAGGAGGGTTTAGTTTAGTTCAGTGTAGGGCCCTAGCCTACAAAGAGTAGGCAACCTCAGCACTCCAGAAGTGGTGAAGCCACAGATCCCATTAGACATTGCTAGACTCTGACAGCCACAGGCCTGGCTCCCAGAGGCGGGGGGGGGGGGGGGATAGTAGTAGTAGTAGTAGTAGTAGTAGTAGTAGTAGTAGTAGCAGCAGCACTATTGCTGGAGTGCCGAGGATGCCTAACCCTGGGCTTGCCTATACTACCCCTACAGAAGAAAAGGATCTGAGCTTCCGAAATGTTCTAAGTGATAAAACTAATCAGGTTTGAGCAACTCTGTATAGGCCTGGCAGTGATAGCTCTCGGGAACTTGTCCTCCTTTCAGGATTTATTACATGGATTATATTCTTTAAAGCGGTAGTTCACCCTGACCCACATGATGTTACCATCGAGACAGGCATTGTAGCGCGAGCTACAGTATGCCTGTCCCGATTTTTTTAACCCCGTACTCACCTCGTAGTCGTCCATCGTAGATTTCGGCTCCCGCGGGGAATGGGCGTGCCTATGGAGAGGGAGGATGATTGACGGCCGGCCCTGGCACGTCACTCTCCCCGAAGACAGCCGGAGTAGGTCTCGGCTCTTCACGGCGCGTGCGCACAGGCTATGCGCACGCGTCGTGAAGACCAAGCCTATTTCGGCTATTTCCGGAGAAGCGTGACGCGCCAGAGCCGGCCGTCAATCATCCTCCGTCTCCAGAGGCACGCCCATTCCCCGGTATCTTCGATGGACGACTACAAGGTGAGTATGGGGGGAAAAAATTCGGGACAGGCATACTGTAGCTCGCGCTACAGTGCCTGATTTAAAGGTAAAAGAAAAAAAAATTTTTTTTTTCCTGTCGATAGGGTGAACCCCCGCTTTAAGTGATTTATGATGTGGGATCCGTACTGTACAGAAACACAAATTATTTTAAGGTGTAGCTGCTTGAAGTTTCCTGTGTTTTCCTCTTTAAAGCTGAATTCCAGGGATTCAGTTCCTTTACAAATGTAAAGTTTTAAAGAGATTCATGACATCTCCTGGACTTATCTACACTATTTACATCTGGCAGTTTTATTGCACTTCCAGAAGATGGCCATCGGTGTATTTCTGGGAGCCCAACACTGATGCTTTAGGTGTAAGCATCCATTAACATTAGAGTCGATGCAGCTGCTGTGCTTGTCCCTTCCCTCCTCCTGCCCAATCACAGAAGACTTTGTAATGTGTGAGCTCATTCACAAAATACAAAGGCTTCTCTGAATGGGCAGCAGTGTGGAGGGTCTGCTCTCACAGCCCCAAGTGTCATGTATGCTCTGGCAGAGCCATAAACCTGTCACATTGAAATAATAGCGATAGGCTCAAGAGATGTCATGCACCTCCTTGGACTTAACTTGTAGTGTGCCTGCACTTTTTTACAAAGCAGCTGAATTCCTGGAATTTGGCTTTAAGATCAATTAGAAATCTACAAATTTTCTATTCTAATCAGTGTTTTATGTAACACCCTAGTGTCTCCTTGGTTACAGTCTTGTGTCAGTCTCTGGCATTTGACTCATATGGGTTTTTAGCACTTTTTGCCTTTTTTTTTAGTTTTTAAATGTTTTCAAATATATTTGATTGAACTTCAAAGGGTTTATAATCTCAGCTCAGCATTGTCAGGCAAGTCTGGTGGTTTAGATGATCATTATGCAGCTGTATAAAGGTAGCCATAAATATGAGATGATTGTCACCGGATGGAATACCGTCGCATCGGAAAATGGACTCATGGCTGTTAGTGGTGTAGATCAAGAAATTTAGAAAAATACTCAATTGTAACAAATCCAAAACATCTCTCAATCGCTAACATTCTGCAGACTGATCAAATCTTCAGATTGTGCTTAATGTGTATGTAAAACGTAACCACGGATGTCTCTTATTTGCTCTATTTTGGTCTGTTAATAATACCATTTAAAGCGTCCATCCTGCCAGCAATTTTGTGAGCTGGTAACTTCCTGTGCCTCTGATGACTGTTATCAAGTATCATTGTCCCCAGGTGTCATTGAGAATTAAATACACACTTTGGTGTGGAGACTAGAAGAAGAGGAGGTGTTTTGTAGTCCTGTCCTAGGGTGACAACACTGCAACTTCATAGATACAGTGAGTGTTGCCTATGAGAGGAAGTGACTTACTGGCGGGATCACTTGTGAAAATAAAGGGAAGCCTGAAAAAAATGATTGTAGCTGTCACTTCTAGGGAACAGTAAGCTGCAATATATTGTGTTTTTATTCTTGACGTTAGAGACACTTTAAAGTCCAGAAACCATTTTAGAAAAAAAAGACTTCCTGTGAGAACGGCCTATAATTATTCTACATTGTATGTAACATTGCTGTGCAGACTATTGTTTATATACCATGTTAGGCTGAAGGAAACAAAAGTGACAGTTGATATTATTTTGCTGCGGAATTTCTGGACAGGAAGTCGGCTATGTAAAATCGCGTTCCCCTCTGCACCAATGGCATTTGTAATATATTGTTATGTTTCTGTACATTCTGTGTGTGGTAAATTGTGTGTTTATTTCTGCTTATATCTCTCATCAAATTATCCGTGTAAGTGGCTGTTCATGCTGGTAAAACTGTCCGATTTAGCACATGGGCTGTTTTCTGTCTGCCGTGTGCCGCCGGTGGGTGACAGGGCCTTGTGTTGGATTTTGAGCCCCCTACCCTATATATACAAATATATATATATATATATATATATAATATATGCCGTATTTGCCGGCGTATAAGATGACTCGGCATATAAGACGACCCCCTAATACACTGCAAAAAACGGTGGTTTTGTGGTCTACTCACCGTATTAGATGACCCCCCGCCGCCACCGCCGTCGGGTGCTTTGTAAGGCTGTATGGAATGCCTTTTAAAAATGAAACGGCCGTCGCCGGGTGCTTTGTAAGGCTGTATTTAATGCCTTTTCAAAACGAAAATGCCGCCGCCGCCGGGTGCTATATGCAGTCTGTATATGCGCCGCTCAGCCAATCCCGATGCACTGTGTTGATGACAGAGCATGCTAAGCCTGCTCGGATTGGCAGAGGTTATTACTCCAATCCAAGCAGGCTTAGCATGCTCTGTCATCAATAGAGTGCATCGGGATTGGCTGAGCGGCGCAGAATACAGAATACAGACTTACAGAGCGCCTGAAATCGAGCGAGCAGCTGCTTAACCCGGCATATAAGACGACTCCCGGTTTTTGGCTGTGAAATTCCGGTGTAAAAGGTCATCTTATACGCCGGAAAATACGGTATATATAATATTTATTTTTTATTTAACATCATAAATACACCAGGTGACTGTGGCTGTCTTTTTTATTTGAAGCAGAAAATGGAGCAGATTTTTTAGATGATAGGTGTTATAGTCAGTATGGGGTTAAGTTCTCTGTACTAACTGTTGGGCAATATAAAATCTTTGGTACCCGGCTAAATCCTTCATACCAGTCATAGCTGTCCTTCTCTCTGACGTACTAACAAATGCCTGAGAGACGACAGCATTACATTACACCCAGTTGCTGCTCCGATAGATTTTCATTGTTCTTTTGTTTCGGTTTCTTGTGAAATACAATGGGAGATGTTTATTGAATTGAAGATTATTTGTCAGATTATGTGTTGTCCCTGGTCAGAGGTGCAGGTAAACTAGAAACGGATACTTTATAAACTACAGCTGGCCATACATTCATTTGATTTTCTAATAGTGTCAAACTGACTTTTGTTATCAATGGTAGTGATAAGAAAATTCGAATGGATGCCATTTTTTTTTTCAAACAAAATTCTAATAGTCAATGTGTTTTTAGCAAAAATCGTACATGTAATGAAAATTGTTTTAAACCAGTCATACATGGACCGAAATTTCAATCTATGTATAGGCATGGAGGGTGGACAGAAGTCTATCAATTTGACTCCTGTCTGACTTTTCCAGCTCGATCAGTACTGCCGGTTATAGCTGGCAGCGCTGATCAGTGTATCCTGATCTGGGGGGAAGTCTTTCTGCTTTTGGAAGACAATGACTCAGGCCTCGTACACACGGCAAAAACCAGAAGCTTGCTGGGTTGTTTTTTTTTGCCGAGGTCGTGTGTACACTTTTCAACAAGGAAACCGCTGAGGATTTCGTCGGGCCAAAAAGAAAGCATGTCTTCTTTTTCCTCAACGGCAATGGGAAAATTTGGCTCGCCGAGATCCTCGGCGGCTTCACAAGGAACTCGACGAGCAAAACCATGTGTTTCGCCCCGTCGAGTTCCTTGGACGTGCATACGAGGCTTCAGTGGGGCGAATTCCTCCATCCACCTCAAATATGTGGATGAGGGAATAAAGTATTTTATTATATTTATTTATTGAGAAAAATGACTACTTTATAGGCTGCCTAATACATTTGGGAATCCATTCAAGGTCTGGATGAGGTTTTAAGAGCTTTCAAACAAAATTAGTTGACCCAATGTTGTCAAGAAAGGATATTCCGCCCAAAAATATTTTGTGAATGTTAGAAAGAAAAAGCTTTAGATTCGCCATAAAACACTAGCTTGGCCATGCGTCATATTACATTCTAGCGGTTTACATATCTTTTAAACCTGTTCTAATTAAGAATCGCGTAGTTGTTGATATAACTAGATACATTTAAAAAAAAAAATCAGATTTTTCTAATTTTTTTTCCTACTTTTTTGGAACAAGGAAGTTGATTGGTAGCTCTTGGGGCTTTTCGGCTGCAGTAGCTACTGTATATAGGTCTGTGCCCTAGTTCACCACACTACTGATTGACAGCTCAGACGAGGGCAAACTTGGTTCAGGTCTATTTCTGTACTTCTGTCTGCCAGTATTTAGTACTGAAATGGACACCAGAAAAAGATTAGTGCTCAAGATTTCTGTTACCCAAGGCTTTTGAGCGACTAAAGATATGAGTGACGCTGTTGTGTTGCGTTTTTATAGCGCACTTTTTTTTAGCACGTTTGACCTGGCACCGTTCATTTGCATGGGCCTCCTTCCACTCCAAAAACGTTCTAAAAAAACAAATGTACCAATTTTTGACATAAGCCAAACACATTTGCGGCCATTATTAAGAAATGATGAAGTGGATGCGCGTTTTAATGTTCATTTCTGCTACACTCAGGTGCGAACCAGTGCCTAACAAAAGGGGTTAAGGTGATATCAGAGGAGTTCGTTTTTCTTTCCCCTTGTAAAATTATCGCGTTACAGGCATATCTCCCTGAATGCATATGGCTATAAACACAAATACCATTCAGTGCCGTGTCCAGTCACTGCGTATTCTAGCTTGGCATTGATTTCTGGCATGGATGCTGCATCTGTGCCTCCTGTCAAAAATGCCGGGATTTGATGTAAAGGGACCCGTGTGCATGTAGCCTAAAGCCTGGTACACACTAGTAGTAACGGAAAAGTATCCAATGATAGTACAGCATACTCCCCCGCTGAGCTACTGTGTTCTGACCCCACCGCCAGAACACATTGGTCAGCGCGCTCAGCCATTGGCTAAAAGCGCCAATCGGATGCCGATCGGCAGACCTTTTTCAGTCATGCCCCTTTGACAGAAGTCGGACTGACTGCCGTACACACAGGCTATTAAACCGGCCAATACTGCCCGATATTCGGCCTGTTGGTACTAGGCTTTACTATGTTAAGAACGCTTCAGTCAACACCGGGATGCAGTTGTGTTTTCTTTACACGGATCCTTTGTTTTGTTTTTTTGTGATGGGTTGCTGTACTCCCATGTCCCATCATTGCTCTAGTTTTCATAGATGAGTCCCAATGTTTTCTGGGGCACGTATACAGTAAGTGAGATGGTAAAATGCCTTATTAGAACAAGTTAGGTATTGAAATAAAACTCTTGAGCATCAGGGAGTTTTATGGGTGGTTGCTGTCTATCAACTATTGGTCTGTAGGCCAGAGAATGTACAAGTGCCTGTTTATTGATTACGGCCACTTCCACATTCTCTGGCCTACACAGTGAGCTTGTATCCACACAGGAGCACAGTGATGTACTTGTATCCTGAGTGCCAGGACTCTGAAAATCCTGCTCCTACATAGTACTTGGAAATGGTAAAAGAGAAGCTATGAAATCTTTTCATTAGTATTCATAATTACCTTTCCAAAGCCTCTCAGAATGGAAGTGCTCTCACAACACACAGTCGGTTGATTCATTAGAATTGAGAAGCGTGTGCCACCTGTAATGAAGCTGTATGTTCTTTTTAAAGTGAACCTGTGCTTTGCTCATGGAGGGCAACCCAACAGGTTCCGTATAATGCCAGCCCTACCGGCTGTGTATACTTGCCTTCCTATGTCTCCCATATCTGCTTCTCCATTTGCCTGTTGGGAGCAAGGGAGCGTTAAGCTGGCTAAAACCCCATACACACTATCCGTTTTCCTGCAGGTTTTTCTCTTCAGGTTTACCAAAACCATCTAATATGAGGTCAAACCTCAAGAGTTTCAATTTGTATGCAATCAGGCAGGCCCTTGCACTACATGGTTTTGGTAAACCTGAAGAGAAAAACCTGCAAGAAAACTGATAGTGTGTATGGGGCTTTAGGATGTTGTGCATATAAACATTGTGGATGGATGGACGATTCTCCTTTGCCGGCTATTGTATGGGATTGCATGCATCCCACGCCCCAAGACACCAAACAATTATAAGAATAAATCTAAAGATTCCCAAGAATATAACTTAAATAAGAAAAAACACACAGAACAACTATTGGCATAAATAATGGCCGTGGCACTTTATTGGTTTGCAATAAATTAATAAAATATTTTCAAATTATTTTATTCAATCATAAATATTCCAGTAAAATTAAATCTATCCAGAAGCTCAGTTATTAGAACTTGAGCCATAAAATATTAAAATAACATTAAAGTCCCCCCTAGAAATCCAGGGTGACTTTCATACCACATAAGTGCCAACGACAAGGGAGGGAAGGGAGGGTAGCTCTTTTGCTAAAGGCTTGACCAACTGTAAAAATTCCTGTCAGACAGAAATATTTATAGGTTCCTGAAGTTTCCAGAACCTTCCACTGCTTTTAATTGGTTAAAAACTCACCTTACAATTTTTAAAGAGACAGCAACCTAAATTTGCTTCTATAATACCTCAATATTAACCTATACAATTCTATTTAGCGGGAAAGGTGTGGGGCTACAGCAAGCCCTTGAAGGCGGGCCCAAATAGCTGTTCCCTCCTCTTACATTCTAAAAGCCAGGGCCCATGGGTGCCAGAATATCCAAACCATGTGTGCACCTGATTGGATGGCGGCACTGAGCTCCCTCAACAGAAACATTTGATGGAAAATGTACTTTTTGTTGAGCTGAGTAATTCCAGTGGGGTCATTTGTGGGACAAATTTCAGCCAAATTTGGAATGAGTCAGCCGAAATTTGGTCCTTGTATGGCCAGTTTTTTTCATGCTAACCATACCCTTTTAGAATTCTCTTGTTCAGCCTGTAGGCTTAATAAGAGAAAAATTAAGACTCCTCCATCCACTCCAAACCGAATGCATGAAGGATCTCCTCTGCCTGCTATTGTATTTCGTGAACCGCAGGTGCTGCAGCTGTCTGAATAGCTGAATAGGGAATGCATTGGATAGGATACAGTAATTGGCTGTCAATCAATTCCTGTGTTTTTTTTTCGTTTTTAATTGAAGATTACCGGATTTACCTGAGCAGAAATAAGCTGATATTCAAGTGTGTATGTCTAAGTTATGAGCCTGGGTCTAAGGACTATGTAAATAATAAAGTAAAAACTGCGCTCAGTGTCGGCCCAAAAAAAAAATCACAGCAGCGCTCACTGGTGTTAAAATACAAAACCACCAAATTAAAATGAAAATAAAAATGGGGTGGAGTTTTAGCGGCGACGTCATCACGCCCTTGTCGAAGCAGTGCGGTGTTTGTCTGCTTTTATCTACATTTGTGCGTACCTTTCCTTTCTTTAAACAAATAAGTTTAATACTTCACTGTGGAATCCTCTGCCTTTTTTTTTTCTTCATTTTCGTCAGAAAAACTGCCATGAGAGGTTTTGGCCGGGAGAACCAGCCGTGTGTGTGCTCCATCGCAGTTTTCCTGACAGGAAAACTGCCAGGAAAAAAAAAGATAACTTCTTTTTTCCCGCCGGGATTCCCATGTGTTTTTTTTCCCAGCGGAAAACCGGTCGTGTGTACGAGACAAACAAGCTCTCTTTTTTCCAACCTGGATTCCTGGCGGTCTTTTTCCCAGCAGTTTTCCTAAGTGAAAAACTGCGATTGAGCATGCACACGACCGGGATTCCCGACCAAAGCTCCATCGCAGTTTTCCTGTCGGGAAAACCTCTTGTGTGTAGGGGGAAAAACTTTCCGAGCAGGTTCTCGGTTTTCCCGGTGGACTTTTTACCGCCGGGAATCCCGTACGTGTGTACTAGGCAGTTCTTCAGTTTTTCTGGCAGTTTTCCTGTGGGGAAAACTGCGATGGAGCATACACATGGACAGTTTTCCTGGCCAAAAGCTCTCATGGCAGTTTTCCAGACGGGAAAACCGGTCGTGTGTATGAAGCATAAGGGTAAACAGCTAGGCCCGTTTATGCCAGTCTTGAGCGCAAGTTGGTCTCTATTATCTTGAGGTCTGATCTTTTGTGAAGAGGCTCCTCTCTGTGTGGTGGTGGATCACTGCATTGGAATTGCTTGCAAATTGTATGGATGGGACTTTTTGCACCATTATATTTTCAGCACTACCCTCCCCATTTTCAATTGCTTATGGTTTGATACACCTTCCAGTGCCGCAGCTGTACCTCCACTTCTCATCACTTTCATTTCCCCTCCCCCTTTCTTCCCCTCTCTGTTTCCCCTTCTTTGATAAGCGCGGTAATATCCATTTTTCCATTATATTTTCACTGTTGGTTGTATTGAGTATATATTATCAAGCTCTTGTGTAATTGATATCCAAGTCACTTTTTATATACTTTTATTTTTTCATATAATATTATTATTATTATTATTATTATTATTATGCTTTATTGATTAGTTTTTTGTCTCAAAAAGGGAGTGATTTACATACTGATATGTATGAATCTCTAAGCACTGTCATTTGGAAGCAAGGGAAGTGGGTCACGTGCGCCCCATATCTGAAATGCCCAGGTATTGCTCCTTGATACCAAACAGAGTGGCATGTAGTGCAAGAAAGATGTACAGTATATATTTGCTGGTGGGGTCGGCATTAAGATAAACCTGTTGAGCACATTTTTTTTGTTTTTAAAGGAGAAGTTCGCTCCTCTAGGTCCCCTGCAGTCAAACCTTGTAGCCACTAAATGATCAGGATGTCTTTAGGGCTACTGGACTTTGGCAAACTCAGGTTAATTGCTGATTTTATTGTTTCTTGGTATAATTGCGTAGCCTGCAATCCACATTACCAGGTGTGATTTTAGGATTAGCTAATGTCTGTCTAGGCGGCAGTAAAAATTGTTCAGTGGGCAGATCAATAGAGAATACCTATCTGCTGCTTTATGACCTGATCAAGGGGCACCCATGTTTTCTCGCTGCGCTTAGATAACGGTGTCCAAGTCACGATTGCAGTATGCGTTTGTGTACAACACAATAGTAACACGTCTAAGTTGAAACAAACCATGAGCCTAGTTTTTATCGTGTGTAAGGAAAGAATATTGCTTTCACCTTGAATTTCAGTGTAAGACTGGTGCATGGAAATGCGGCCTCCGTTTTGCCTTGGTGGTCATGCTTTTCGCACAGTGTAACCTTGATCCATGTTAAACGCATGTGTATTCAGCAGAGGAATGTTACTTGGGAACAATATATGGAGCATAAATAAACTAAATCTATATCGTTATCTGAACAGATATGGGGTTTGTTGATTTCCAGAACAGAACCATTGAGTCTTGCGGATCAGCAGCCTCTTATCAAGGTTTTTCTATGCTACTGCTTTATCTTTGTGATAGGAGAACACCATGTTCTTTGTGAATGAGAGGAGGGTGAACCATTTCTAGGTTACGGAAGCATTTGGGGCACCCTGAGGAAAAGGTAATTATGAAAGCGTTTTTTTTTTTTTTCTGTGTATAGTTTGATTGCAGGCGCTCATTATCACTTGCAGAGATGTTAAAAAGCCTGGCAAAGCTGTGTGTATGCGATTAAATAAGCTTTTAGTGGGAAAAGCTTAGAACATCTGAGTTTTCTATACATCTTGTCCCAGTGACACTGTTGTCACCTGGATGGGAAGTGGGGGAAAAAATCTCCATCAAGGACACCTAAAAAAATAGCTGATTGGGTTCTAAGCCTTCCTCTCCTCTACTTTTACTATTACTACTACTACTAATAATAGTTTTTTATTGATGTTTTTGTTTATTTTTTTCCCTCACTTCCAGTCTTAGTGCCGGTTCACACAGGGGCAACCCGACTTTGCAAGGCGACTTCAGCGTGACTTGGAGAAACTTACAACGAGACTTTAAGTTGCCTCCAGGACAGGCGACTTTGGCTGTGGCCAATCACAGAATAATCAGCTCTGTGGGAGGGAAGGGTTTGCCTGAGTAAACTATTTTCTTTTCCTGTAAAGTTGCTTCAGTTAAAGCGGGAGTTCACCCAATTATGTTTTTTTTAATGTTTTCCCCTTAGATGGATGCTCGTTTTGTCTAGGGGAATCGGCTAGTTGTTTTAAAATATGATCCGTACTTAACGTTTTCAAGATGCATCTTCTCCGCCGCTTCCGGGTATGGGTCTTCGGGAGCGGGCGTTCCTTCTTGATTGACAGTCTTCCGAGAAGCTTCCGACGGTCGCATCCATCGCGTCACTAGTAGCCGAAAGAAGCCGAACGTCGGTGCGGCTCTATACTGCGCCTGCGCACCGACGTTCGGCTTCTTTCGGAAAATCGTGACGCGATGGATGCGACCGTCGGAAGCCTCTCGGAAGACTGTCAATCAAAATAGGAACGCCCAGTCCCGCAGCCCATACCCGAAAGCGGCGGAGAAGATGCATCTCGTAAACGGTAAGTACGGATCATATTTTAAAACAACTAGCCGATTCCCCTAGACAAAACGAGTTTCGGAGGCAAGGCCACGCCTCTTTTAGGCTGACGAAGGAGGCATGGGATTGCCTTTGAAACACGTTTTAATTGGCCAACACAGTGGTGGGCAATACCAGGTTGACCGCTCTGGAACACCTCTAGGAGAAGAAACCTTGGCGCGGCGTCTTTCAAAATCTCCTTGAGGCTTCAGCTCCCGCTGACACACGGTGCTCGTAACTGACATCCTAGGATTCCTCGGCGGCTCCTTCTATTGCTGCACCTGACATGCCTTCATCCATTGAGCACTATGTGAGTGCATTTTATTTTGTTTTATATTTTTACAGCTTACTATTAAAAAGATGCTGCACGAGAAGTGGCTTGGCGCTTCTCTTTCTTTTTTTCCCCTGCCTTCTTGTTTCCATTGAAATAACACGTGACTGTGTTTTTCTCATGGTAACTGGAATGTGCTGGTGGAAAATTTCTGTTTTATAATAAAGAATACAGAAAATCTGCAATGCATTGGATATTGCACTTGGTGAACCATTATTTGAGCGCATAATAATATGTAGATCTGATTATGTGGTATTCTTGCCGTAGGCAGAGCATATGCGTGCTGTAAAATTATGAAAGTTTGCAGATGTTTAAAGCGGAGGTCCACCCTAAAAACAAACTTCATATTAATAGGTTCCCATTAATCTAAAAAAAAAACATTTTGAATATTTTTTTTTATTTGCCTGCAAGTTGCTGTTACTAGGTAGATTTCCTAATCTGCCTAGTTCCTAGTCTGTGGTGGATCTACTTCCCTTCCTAACTCACATGGCCTCCTGGGAAATGAGTGTCATAATTTCCCATTAGTCTCTGGGCATTAGAGTGCTACGAGCACCGTTTAACTGCGCATGTGTGAGATCTTCGTTGTCATAACAACAGGGTAGGACGTTCCTCCGTCGCCGCCTGTTGTCATGACAACAATACAAACTAAGGCCTCGTACACACGACCAAGTTTCTCGGCAAAAACCAGCAAGAAACTTGCTGGGAGATATTTTTTTGCCAAGGAAACCGGTCGTGTGTACATTTTCGTCAAAGAAACTGTCGAGAAACTCGACGAGCCAAAAAGAGAGCAAGTTCTCTATTTCCTCGACGGGAATGCAGAAACTTGCCTTGTCGAGTTCCTCGACAGCCTAACAAGGAACTCGACGAGGAAAACGATGTGTTTCGCCCGTCGATTTCCTCGGTCGTGTGTACGAGGCTTTACGGCACTACGAGCGCCGTTTAGCTGCGCATGCGCGAGAGAGAGGTTACCCAGCATGCACCTCTCTCTTGAAAACCAGGAACAGATAGCGACTGGGCTTCACATGCCCTTAATTAAAATGGAAACCGCCACAATATAATGGGAGAAGATATTAAGTACGTTTTTATATTTTTACTAAATCTATCGGGAGCGGCTAATATATTGAATTGTTTGTATTCTATAGTAATGTGTGGATCGTAAAAAAAAAAAAATTATGGTCGGACCTCCGCTTTAACTTATGGGAAGAGGGTCTAGGCTCACCGTACACAGTCCATTATAGACTTCTCAAAACTGCATAATATGATTGGCTACCTTAACCAAGCAACGTGTAGCCACATAGCAGGTAGGCTTTTCCAACATACTTGTAATGTAATTTTGTGTTGAGCTTTAGATGTGACCATTGGAAAGATATGCTGTATGTGGCAGATGCTACTGTCATAAGCCCTGTACACACGTGCGGTTTGTCCATTGAAAACAGACCGATGAACTGTTTTCATCGGTCAAACCGATCGTGTGTGGGCCCCATTGGTTTGTTTTCCATCAGTGAAAAAAAATAGAACATGTTTTAAATTTTTCCTATGGATAAAAAAACGATAGAAAAAAAATAATCGTCTGTGTGGAAGTCCATCGGTCAAAAATCCACGCATGCTCAGAATCAAGTCGACGCATTCTCGGAGTCATTGAACTTCACTTTTCTCAGCACTTTGTAGTGTTTTACGTCACCGCGTTTGGACACAGTCGGATTTTTGACCGATGGTGTGTAGGCAAGACTGATGAAAGTCAGCTTCATCGGATATCCGATGAAAAAATCCATCGGATTAGATTCCATCAGATATCCGATCGTGTGTACAGGGCTTTACAGTATAACCATTATATGTGTCTAGTGACAAAATTCTACTTTTTCAATGTTTGGCCATTTTCATTTTCTACTATTATACTTGATGCTATAGTCTCATAGAAATGGTTGTTCTGCCCAAATGTGACTCTAGTGTTTCTAGGACTGGGCTTCCAGCAGTGGTGCCAGTAGGCATGTAACCATATGCGCTCCAAGCAAAATCTCTCTGTGAGGCCTCGTACACACAACCAGTTTCCTCGGCAGAATCCATCAAGAAACTTGGTGGGAGAGCTTTTCTGCCGAGGAAACTGGTCGTGTGTACATTTTTCATCGAGGAAACTGTCAAGGAACACGACAAGCAAAAAAGAGAGCAAGTTCTCTTTTTCCTCGACGGGAGTCTCAAATTGGCTCGTCGAGTTCCTCGTCGGGCTGGTTTCCGAGGAGAAACTCGAGCGTGTGTATGCTAAGAAACCCGCGCTTGCTCAGATTAAAGTATGAGACGGGAGTAAAAGTAGCATTTGTAATGGAGATAACACATTTTTAAAGCTGTAACAGACTGAAAAGTGAAAATCGTCTCTTCCCAAACTTTTATTTAACACACAAACACATGAAATTAGCAAAACCAGCCCCAAGAGTTGTGCCAATGGAATCGAACTTTCCCTGCCGTTGTATGTGTTGTAGGTCACCGCGTTTGAGAACGAGGAGATTTTGTCTTGAAAGTGTGTACGCAAAGCAAGCTTGTCGAGTTCCTTGACAAGCCTAACAAGGAACTCGACGAGGAAAATGATGTGTTTCGCCCGACGAGTAACTCGGTCGTGTGTACGAGGCCTTAGACTTTTACACAGAACATATTCTTGGGCTTAGATTATTGTTATTGTTATTATGCATAAATAGGCTTATAAGAGAAAACTGTATTTCTCTATTTGACACAATAAGAGGCGGTTCACACTTCCACGGCACGACTTCTGGGGCGACTCTGCAAGTCGTCCTGAGGAAGACTTCAGAGGCGACCAGCAAAACGACTTCTGTATAGAAGTCAATGCAGGTCGCCCGAGCCGCCCCCGAAGTCGTGCAGGAACCTTTTTCTAAGTCGGAGCGACTTGCGTCTCACCTATTAGAGCAGTTCAATTGCATTGAATGGGACGCGACTCGTCAGATGGCTGAGCCGCCTGACGAGTCGCCCCAGTGTGAACCGGCTCTAACTGTACTGGGAAAATCAACCTCTACTGCCTACAGTCACATGTCTACTCTGCCTAATGGAAAATATGCTCTGGATTTCTCCATACTTTCCTCATCTTGGCGCCTTGCACCTCTAACTTCTCTGCATGTTGTATAATGTGACATAAGTGAAAAATCCAATAACTAGAGACCCCCCATTATGGTCTGAGGGGGTGGGCAAGACTTTAGCCCAGCAAAATAGAAAGTGACCTCTCCATTCCAGGATATCCACTTTAGGTAAACGGACCTTTTGGAATTTGTATTCGTTGTTTCCCATTTAACCAAAATTCTCAGTTTAATATTTCATAAGATTAAAAGTTAAACATGTATGTTTGGTAATGGCAACAGCTCATGCTTTGTTTTCGTTTGCTTTTCTCCAATTGAAGCAGTCCTAGTATGTGCTAAATCTGATAAGATAAATACATGTAAATCACAGTTGGAACCGGTTCACACAGGGGTGGCACGACTTTGGGGGCGACTCGGCAAGACGATCTCAAGATGACTTCAGAGGCGACTTGCAAAATGACTTCTGTATGGAAGTCAATGCAAGTCGCCCCCAAAGTTGTGCAAGAACCTTTTTCTAAGTCGGAGCGACTTGAGTCGCTCCTATTAGAACAGTTCCATTGAACAGAGCGGAGCGCGACTTGTCAGGCGACTGAGTCGCCCTTGTGTGAACCGGCTCTTAAAGTGGTTGTAAACCCCCCCCCCCCTTTTCACCTTGCACCTACAGGTAAGCCTAGATTGAGGCTTACCTGTAGATGCAAGAAATATCTCCTTAACCTACACGGTTAAGGAGATATTTGCAATAAGGAATGCATCGATATCTACGGCGCAGGCTCACTGAGTGAGCATTGCAGTGTTAATGCCGTATTCCCGCACATGCGCGGGGATCTGCCGGTCCAGCGCGCATGCGCGGGAGTGACGTCATCGCCGCCCTGGCCAATCAGAGCGCCGGAGCGGCGATAACAGGAAAAAGCTCAGAGGGGACATGGCGGTGGACGGGACCGAGGAGGACTTCAGGGGGCTTCGATCTCGGGTAAGTGCCACATAATGAGCTAGTATGCTGTGCATGCTAGTTCATTATGCCTTTCTCTTGCAGGGTTTTAAAAATAAATTTGAAAAGGTTTAATTCCTCTTTTAAATGCTGTAGCACATGGCAGCCAATTAAAAAAAAAAAACTAATATTAACTTTTTGTGCAACTGTGGTACAATATTTAAAGTTCATATTATGCAAACATTTACATTTCAAGGACAAATGATGCACTTGGTTATATATACGGCCTTCCACAAATATTCAGAACAACCAGTTGGTTGACCGGTTTTACTAAATCACAAAGCCGGAATGTTTTTTTTTAAATATACCACATTGATTTAATTTAAATGGAATATGCTGCGTTGAATCTCAACTATTTAATATTTTGTTAAACCACATTTTCCACCTTTCTGTTGGTTGTGGTCAGAATGTATTCGCTTTGCACATTGTTCGGCAGAATATTTGGTCCAATCAGGCAGATTTTTTTCAGGTTGTTCAATTTAGTTGTATGATGTTGGCCAATAGTCCCATACATGTCCCATATATTATATCATTTTTTTTTTAGGGTGGAACTCCACTTTAAGGCCCCATGTACACTGCTGCCCCTAAACGGACGTTCAGAGGTAGTTGGGAACTTTTTTCAACTGCCCCTGAACACATTCAATGTTATCCTATGTGGCCATGTACTTAGTCTCGTTTATTGCCGTTTTTAAGCAGTTGCGTTTAAAGCTCCATGTACATTTTGCCGTACATACCGTTATATTGTTATTTTCCCCCCGACTTCCGGGTTCTGATTCCCGCGGGACTGGGCGTTCCTATCCCTGGGTTAGATGATTGACGTCTGGTGAAAAACTTCCCATGGCGCACAAGGCGCGTCACCAGTTTTCCGTAAATAGCCGACCTGCGAGCCGGCTCTATATGGCGCCTGCGCAGTCAACTCTACACGGCGGGCGCAGGCGCCGTATAGCGCTGACTCGCAGGTCAGCTATTTACGGAAAACTGGTGACGCGCCTTGTGCGCCATGGGAAGTTTTTCATTAGACGTCAATCATCTAACCCAGGGAACGCCCAGTCCCGCGGGAATCAGAACCCGGAAGCCGGGGGGAAAATAACAATATAACGGTATGTAATGTTAGATAATTGTTTTAGGGTAAACCTCCACTTTAAGTAAGGATAATTTACAAAGTCAAGCATGAAATATATAAAGTACAATGTAGAAGCAGTATGACTATTTATTAGGACTATTTACATGGTTTGTAAATGGACTGGACCATGCTAAGAACGGGATCAAATTCAGTGTGCATTGGTCAGATAACCTTAACCATCTTGTGAGATTGTTACTTATTTAAGTAACTTTGTCACGTAAGGTTACAATAAACCACACAAGTACTGTACTGCCAACTGGGCTCTTTGTGCATTTACAGCTTTTCCCTATTTTGCTACTATTAACATCTGCTTGGCCTATAAAGAAGGTCATGTTGGCCTACCTCGGAAACCCAGTAGTCAAAGTCTCTCCCAACCATAATTCTGGTTGCCAATGCATACAGAAGTGGAAGTCCAAACAGCATGTGGTTAATACTTCCCATTTTTAAAGCTATTCATATGTTCTGTAACAACTAACACTGGAAAATCAGTCTAAGCTGTGAAAAATCCCTGTTTTGAAAAGAACATTATTCACTTTAAAAATAACCATGAGTCATGGAATTTCTTTTTTGCACCTCTTCAGTATTGTACTCCATTGTTTCATGCCCAATGATTTCAATTAGTTTAAAAAAATACTCCCTTGTAGGAAGCAGTCCCTGAATGCATCTTTTATTCAGTCGTTCTAAAAATGCTCAGTTGATTTAATGGGGAACATATTAGTGTAGATGTGTTTGGGATACATTATAACATAATGGCTGGCTACATATAGAATCACCCTCAAATCTAGACCTGTTGAAACAAAGGGCCAGATTCACGTAGAATCGCGGCGGCGTAACGTATCCTAGATACGTTACACCGCCACAATTTTTCATCGCAAGTGCCTGATTCACCAAGCACTTGCGATGAAAACTACGCCGGCGGCCTCCGGCGAAAAGGGGGGCCAATTTAAATGGGCGTGTACCATTTAAATTAGGCGCGCTCCCGCGCCGGACCTACTGCGCATACTCCGTTTCTTAACTCCCGCCGTGCTTTGCGTGCCGTGACGTAATTTTTTTGAACGGCGACGTGCGTAGCATACTTCCGTATTCCCGGACGGCTTACGCAAACGACGTTAAATTTTGAATTTCGATGCGGGAACGACGGCCATACTTTAGACAGCAATACACTTGCTGACTAAAGTTAGGGCACCAAAAAAAACGACTAACTTTGCGACGGGAAACTAGACTAGCGGCGACGTAGCGAACGCGAAAATCCATCGTGGATCCGCTGTAACTCCTAATTTGCATAACAGACGCTGGTTTACGACGCGAACTCCCCCCAGCGGCGGCTGCGGTACTGCATCCTAAGATCCAACAGTGTAAAACAATTACATCTGTCGGATCTTAGGGATATCTATGCGTAACTGATTCTATGAATCAGTCGCATAGATAGAAACAGGGATACGTATCAGGAGAAACGCCGTTGTATCTCATTTGTGAATCTGGCCCAAAGGTACTACTTTGAGTTGCTAAAACAGGATTGGGAAGTTTTGGTATTGGAGTGTGTGCAATAACAAACTGTTCTCTATCCGTGGAGGGTTGTCTTCCTTTGGCCCAGAAGGCAACCTAACCTGAACCACTCAAGACGTACATCCTACTTTTACGAGATGGGAATGTGGAACGCTTGTTGGCACACACGGGTAGATTTACTGAAACTAGTGCAGCTGTGCATGGTAGCCAATTGGCTTATAACAGGGGTCCTCAAACTACGGCCCAACTCTGACATTCACAGACATGACTAGGCATGATGGGAATTGTAGTTCCTGAACAACTGGAGGGCCATAGTTAAGACCCATGGCTTATAACCTCAGCTTGTTCAATTAAGCTTTGGCAATACAACCTTGAAACTGATTGGTTTCTATTCGGAGCTACACCAGATGTTGTACTCTCTAGCTTTAGTAAATAACCCACCCTGTGCCACACCTCCAGTTATGTTGACCATGAAGAATGAATTTGCAAAAATGTACAATTATGTAGGTCTACATATCTGTCCAAAAAAGGAGGAACAAGGGACAGATTTATTTAATTACAAAAATAGTACAGTCCCTTCAAATTGGGGATAGTTGGGAGATACAGGAAAGGTATCGTGGCAGGGGATTATGGGAAATAGGGTGGTACCAGTCAGCCATGATTGATTGTCTCAGTTGCTGATTCTGCTTGACAATCATGGACTTGAATTGGTTCCTTCTTCCTAACAAATACTATAAATGGTACAATCTGTAAATTGGTTCATAAAATGTATACAGTATAAGCCAGTGAAATTGGCTTTCTAGTGTGTGTAGCAAAAAAAGCAATGGTTCATACATTTTTTTTTTATTTTTTTTTTGCATTTCTGGAGGCAGTGTAATGACCTCGGGATGAGCCCAGTGGTGGTTTAGTAAATTGGAAGCAGATACAAAAGGCATATTCATATTTTAAGTTATTTAATCATCTTCACTTAGGTTGCGGTAACAATGTGCTGGCAAAAATTCTATGCAACTTGCAGCGGAGTCTTCCTAAATCTGAAAGTATCTGCATGCTTGCCTTTCATTGCAACTCTCAACATTTAAAGGGATCGTTGCTCATTTGTGGATATTGGGCGGAATCACACAAATTGTTTAATACCTCTGAGCCAACTGTGCACCAAGAACTTCTTGTGTACATCACAGATAAAGCCAAATGTTATAGCGCCAGTATCTCGGGCTTGTAGGCCATCATCATCGCAGTGGATGAACATCATGGCTTCTATTAAGTAGAACTTGGCTAGCAAAGAGACCGTATAACCAGCCTTAAAGCAGAACTTCACTCTCCCAATCAACGGTGACTATTTTTAATCCTTGGGCTGCTAGCATTAATAAATAGGAAATTATAGAATATTTTCTTGTTTTAAACAGTTTTTACATTTCTTCAGTTACTTCTTGGTTTCCATGCTCAAGCAAATGTCATATATTCCAGGAGTCCTCAGGGGAGGGGTTTTCCCAGCTAAACACACCCTCCCGCCTGCATGCCTGAACTAAGTGCAAAATGATTCCAGGAAGTAAATGCTACATGGCTGTGGCCAGAAATTCTAAGGAGTTATTTTCAAGGTAATTTCTCAGCAAAGTAAAGCATGGAGACCTGGATGGATGGATGGAGGATTATGCTTTCAATATTAAAAATGAATCAAATAGCGTTTTTGTAGTCTCACTTTAAAGACAAAGGCGCAAGCTCTTTTCCTTTTTCCCCCCTCCCCAAATGGCTGCTTGTTGTACCACACTTTGGGTGGTCCATTGTTTTGTCTTAAATATTTTATTAATCACAGACCACTGTAAGATTTCATGGTTTCACTGAGATATTGAATGTCATCTACAACAATGTTGAAACAAAATCCTAATGTATAAACGTATTTAGTAAAACTTTTTACAGATGTACAATATCTCACAAAAGTGAGTACACCCCTCAAATTTTTGTTAATATTTTATTATATCTTTTCATGTGACAACACTGAAGAAATGACTGTTTTCTACAATGTAAAGTAGTGAGTGTACAGCTTGTATAACAGTGTAAATTTGCTGTCCCCTCAAAATAACACACAGCCATTAATGTCTAAACCGCTGGCAACAAAAGTGAGTACACCCCTAACTGAAAGTGGTCTGGGGCTGCATGAGTGTTGCCGGCACTGGGGAGCTACAGTTCATTGAGGGAACCATGAATGCCAACATGTACTGTGCCATACTGAAGCAGAGCATGATCCCCTCCTTTTGGAGACTGGGCCGCAGGGCAGTATTCCAACATAACGACCCTAAACGCGTCTCCAAGATGACCACTGCCTTGCTAAAGAAGCTGAGGTTAAAGGGGATGGACTGGCCAAGCATGTCTCCAGACATAAACCCAAATGAGCATCTGTGGGGCATCCATACATGGAAGGTGGAAGAGCGCAAGGTCTCTAAAATCTACCATCTCTGTGATGTCGTCTTGGAGTCAAAGAGGATTCCAGTGACAACCTGTGAAGCTCTGGTGAACTCCATGCCCAAGAGGGTTAAGGCTAGTGGCGCAACGGATCGTCATTGATCCCTGATCCGAATGGGTCAACATGTTCGGATCGGCACACCACACGATCCGCGGATTGAGCTTAGGAAAGGCTGCGGCTTCGGCCTAGCTCCGGAGCGGCATCCATCTTGATACACCTAGCGGTGCCTGGATGAGCTCCCCAGAGTGGCGCGCTGACGTCATCATCACCCGCCTGCTTGTGTGCCTGCAGACGGGTCTGCCTGCTTCTCTTGTATTTCTGGTAAGACTAAGCATGCAAGCAGACAATCTTCAGTGCAGTGGGGCTATATACAGTGGGGGAGATGATGTGGATATTACAGTGGGGGGATGACCTGGATATTACAGTGGGGGGATGACGTGGATATTACAGTGGGGGGAGATGACGTGGATATTACAGTGGGGGGAGATGACATGGATATTACAGTGGGGGGAGATATGGACATTACAGTGGGGACTATATATGGTGGTGATCTGAAAAATGATCCGATCCGTGACTCTGATCCGAGGAACGTTCCGATACGTGAGTTTTTTGATCCGTTGCACCCCTAGTTAAGGCAGTGCTGAAAAATAACAGTGGCCTCACAATATTGACACTTTGGGTCCAATTTGTTGCCAGCAGTTTAGACATTAATGGCTGTGTGTTGAGTTATTTTGAGGGGACAGCAAATTTACACTGTTATACAAGCTATACACTCACTACTTTGTAGCAAAGTGTCATTTCTTCAGAGCCGGTTAACACTGGGGCGACTCGTCAGGCGACTCAGCCGCCTGACAAGTCGCGTCCCATTCTATTCAATAGAACCGTTCTAATAGGAGCGACGCAAGTCGCTCCGACTTAGAAAAAGGTTCTTGTACGACTTTGGGGGCGACTTGCATTGACTTCTATACAGAAGTCATTTTGCAAGTCGCCTCTGAAGTCGTCTTCAGGACGCCTTGCCGAGTCGCCCCCGAAGTCGTGCCGCCCCAGTGTGAACCGGCTCTCAGTGTTGTCACATGAAAAGACATAATAAAATATTTACAAAAATGCGTGGGGCGTACTCACTTTTGTGAGATGCTATATATGTCTCAGAATATTCCCTGTTTGGCTGTCCTGCCAAAATCAAGAAATATTATGCACTTGCAAACTAACTTTGTAGTTGGTCCATGGATCGAACTACCTGTAGACCAACTTCTATACTAGTGGATTATATACATTTTTTGTTCTCGGCACATTCACAATGAAGTAAGAAAACATCCTTGCCAGTTTGGCCTCAAGCAAGCACAGATATTTTTCTTCTGCATTCCTGATGGATTATGTGAAGTTATGGAAATTAGGCAGAGGGTGAATCAAGGCCTTAGAGTCCTGTACCACATTGCTACATGCCGTGTTTTCTTATTCCCGGAGAAAGCTTTCAGGAATGTAGCACTAATGTCATGTTCTGGGGGGAGAAATTCCACTTGGCTCTCAGATCGTAGCAAAACATCAAAAAAACAGCATGCCAGCGATCAATTGGAAGCAGTGTCACCGATGCTTAATATAAACAGGCACGTAATTTTCAAAGCAAGAGTGCATGACCAATAAAGTTGTGCGAAAACGCCTCTACAAATAACTGGTCCTCAGACACTTCACTTTATAGGAAATGCTTTGGGGATGATTTACTAAAGGAGTAGAGGCTGGTCACCCAGCACTTCACTTTGCAAAGTCAATCTTTCCTTGGCTGAGTAAACAAGGTGAAGCTGTGTTCATCTTAAAAACCCAATTATATGTGAGTGTATAAAAAAAAAAACTGGATTGGATTTTTTTTTCTAGCACATGATGATTAAAGTGAACATGGCTTTGCCTTATTCACTAAGCTCGGTAAATACGGTAAGTGAAAAAAATCTTTAATCTTTTTAAAAGACTCGCAGTGGGTCCAATCCAAGAGAAACGTCCTTTCACGGAATTGGATGTATACGCTTGCTTTAGCTCCATTTTAGTTAAAGTATATCTAAATCCAAAACATGATTTTTCATTTGTTTGCCATTTGGGGTAGAGTAGGGAATGGTTTTAAAGCAGAGTTCCACCCAAAAATGAAACGTCTGCTTTTCCGGTTCCTCTCCCCTCCGGTGTCACATTTGGCACATAGTTACATAGTTACATAGTTAGTCAGGTTGAAAAAAGACACAAGTCCATCCAGTTCAACCACAAAAATAAATAAATAAATAAACAAACAAAATAAAAAACACAATACAATCCCATACACCCAACTCCATACCCACAGTTGGTCCATAGGAAGGCAAAAAACCCCAGCAGAGCATGATCCAATTTGCTACAGCAGGGGAAAAAACTCCTTCCTGATCCCCCGAGAGGCAATCGGATTTACCCTGGATCACCTTTACCTATAAATGTCAGTACTCAGTTATATTCTGTACATTTAGGAAAGTATCCAGGCCTTTCTTAAAGCAATCTACTGAGCTGGCCAGAACCACCTCTGGAGGGAGTCTGTTCCACATTTTCACAGCTCTTACTGTGAAGAAACCTTTCTGTATTTGGAGGTGAAATCTCTTTTCCTCTAAACGTAAAGAGTGCCCCCTTGTCCTCAGTATTGACCGTAAAGTGAATAACTCAACACCAAGTTCACTATATGGACCCCTTATATATTTGTACATGTTGATCATATCCCCCCTTTATTCTCTTCTTCTCAAGAGTGAATAAATTCAGTTCCTCTAATCTATTCTCATAGCTGAGCTCCTCCATTCCTCTTATCAGTTTGGTTGCCCTTCTCTGCACTTTCTCCAGTTCTCCGATATCCTTTTTGAGAACTGGGGCCCAAAACTGAACTGCATATTCCAGATGAGGTCTTACTAATGATTTGTACAGGGGCAAAACGATATCTCTGTCTCTGGAGTCCATACCTCTCAGTGGGGGAGGGGGGAGCAGATACCCGTCTAATCCAGGTATTTGCTCCCACTTCCAGCGATAGATCGCCACAGATTTCACGGCAATCTACGCCATGTCCGGCCTCTCCTCCGTCCCCGTCCCCCCGCAGTCTTCTGGGAGACACACAAGTCCCAGAAGGCAGCAGGGACCAGTCAGGATGTGCAGCGCGACTCCGACTCGCGCATACACAATAGGGAACCAGCCTGTGAAGCCATAGAGCTTCACTTCCTGATTCCCTTACTGAAGATGCCGGTGCCTCCACACGGTGGGTGAGGACCTCACGGCACCCAGGACAGGTGTCTATAGTCGTCAGTTTCAGTATTTTTTATTTTTTTGGCAGAACTCTGCTCAAACCACCGTGAGAGGAGATCCCCTCTTAGACAGTTGTCACTGGAACAGTTTCCCCATTGGAAGATTTATCTATCTTGCTGTTCTGGTAGCAAATGTAACATTTTGGATAATCATTTTTTGTCATCGAGACGATAGTCTTCAAGACAAATAGGGAGGGGAAATCTCCCCAGTCGGGACACAGAGAGCAATAAAATCCTGACTGGTGATTCTAAAGGCTCCTTATTTTAAAAAAAAAAAGACGATATGCTTACCTGGTCTGTGCACTGATACCTCACAGAGCAGCCCCAAACCTCCTCTTCCGGAGTCCCCTACAGGTGCTCTTGGCTTTTCCTCTTCTGTGTCTGCCTCAATAGCAAGCCACTTGCTATAGGGGCAGATGTGCAAGCTCACTCCTGAGCATAGGCGTGCGCACAGGGTGTGCCAGGTGTGCCTGGGCACACCCTAATCACTTGTGCATTGTAGATTGCCCCTACTGCCCTGGCTCTTTCCTCTTCTCTCCCAAAGGCTGCTGCTGCTGGCACACACGGGAAGTTTGAAAAAGAGTGGGGGGAAGGGGTCGGTAAATATATCATTTACCGGCCCCTTCCCTTTGTGAATGAGCACAGTAAGTGATCGGTGCCATGTGTTTGGCCACGCTGTGTAAAAGTCGCACACATGTGGTATTGCCATACTCGAGAGGAATAGCAGAATGTGTTTTGGGGTGTAATTTGTGGTATGCATATGCTCTGTGTGAGAAATAACCCGCTAATATGAAAATTTTGTGAAAAGAAAATAAAAATAAAAAAAATCTTGATGTTTGCAAAGAATTGTGGGAAAAAATTACAACTTCAAAAAACTCACAATGCCTCTTTCTAAATACCTTGGAATGTCTTCTTTCCAAAAAGGGGTCATTTAGGGGGTATTTGTACTTTTCTGGCATGTTAGGGTCTCAAGAAATGAGATAGGCCATCAGTACTTCAGGTGTGATCAATTTTCAGATATTGGTACCATAGCTTGTGGACCCTATAACTTTCACCCAGACTAAATAATATCCAATTTTTTTTTTTTGTTGTTACCAAAGATATGTAGCAGTATACATTTAGGCCAAATTTATGAAGAAAAATATTTTTTTTGCTAAATTTTATAATAGAAATGAAGAAAAATATTTTTTTTTACAAAGTTTTCGTTGTTTTTTCATTTATAGCGAAAAAAATAAAAACCGCAGAGGTGATCAAATACCACCAAAAGAAAGCTCTATTTGTGGGGAAAAAAGGACAAAAATGTCATTTGGTTACAGTGTTGTATGACTGAGTTATTGTCATTCAAAATGTGAGAGCACCGAAAGCTGAAAATTGGTCTGGTTATTAAGGGTGTTTAAGTGCCCAGTGGTCAAGTGGTTAAGCGGTTATAAACTGCAGATGTAAAAAACAAACAAAAAAGAACGCTGCAAGGCAATGGCATATTGTGCTAGTATGCACTGCTATGTGATTGGCCAGAACCACAATAACGTCACACCTGCACATCCACGTGGGAGCCCTCGGTTCCAGCACAAATGCCAGACCTTCAGAGTGCACGTGCTAATGATGTCACTGGCTACATCTAATCGGTGCACGTATAGGAAATATTCATTTTACTTACAGGTAAGCTTATAATAAGGCTTACCTGTAGGTAAATATGACTAAACGGGTTTACAACTGCTTTAAGTGGGAGGTCCTAGTTCTACTCTATTTAAAAAAAAATAAGGTATTATGTCAAAGGGCTAATGCATGCTTATGCAGACAAAGGTTGAAAATGTAAGAACGTTCTAAACCTAGGCAAATACATGATTTTTTGTTATTTATTATTAGTTTATTACAGGTATTAGAGCTTTACAATTGTTAAAAAATCACAATCTCGATTCATGATCCTAATCTGCCATTTCCACAATTCTATGTAACAAGTGCAGAACAGTTCTCTGCTCACAGCTGTCAAAAAAAAAAGCAGGCACAATTTATTACACTCAGCAAAAAGAAACGTTGTATCATTAAGTTATTTTAGATCAAAGGAATGAACTTTGGTCTGTAAATGAGGTTGGTTTAACCACTTGAAGACTAAGCCTTTTTCTGACACTTGTTGCTTACAAGTTAAAATTCATATTTTTTGCTAGAAAAATTACTTAGAACCCCCAAATATTTTATATACAACACAATTTTTTTTAGCAGAGACCCTAGAGAATAAAATGGCGGTCATTGCAATATTTTGGCACACTATTTGTGCAGCAGTCTTTTAAACGCAACTTTTTTTGGGAAAAAATACACTTCAGTGAATTAAATATAAACAAAACCGTAAAGTTAGCCCATTTTTTTTGTATAATGTGAAAGATGTTACTCTGCGAGAATCGTGATCTTTATTCTAAACAAAAAAATCATGATTCTCATTTTATCCAGAATCGTGGAGCTCTAACAAGTATTGATCCAGTGCTATTACAGCGCTCTGTGTACACGGAACGTTTTTACAACTGCTCCTAAATTATTAAACTTGACAGATGGCAACCCACGTTTAAAACGTCTGTCCGTTTTGCCACGTTTACATGCCGCGTTTACGTTTTAGAAGCATTTTAATATATATATTTTTTAACGGACAAAAATTAAATATGCCTATAAAATAAACGCGGGTTACGTTTAGTCACGTTTGGAGTTTGAAACATGGAAATCTTTTGCGTCTTAACCCATTTTTTTGTTTTCAAAGAAACACTGTTAAACGCAACTGCCTAAAAACGGCAAACGAGACTCTGTACCTGGTCACATAGGATAACATTGAATGAGTTCAGGGGCAGAATGAGTTCAGTCCCTGTACATGGGGCCTAACATACTGTATATTGTACATTCACATTAGTCCCTGCCCTCAAGGAGCTTACAATCTAACATGCAAACTCCATGCAGATAGTGTCTGGGCCCTGACATTAAAGTTTTTTGCATTTTATGTGCCATTTTCAACACTTGGGTGACGTTGATCATTTTCCTGAGCTCTGTGATACTGTACTTGTTGATTAGGTGACATATTAATAACTGCAAGCAGCTGTGCAGTTTATTTTATCCTGTTAATCCTATTCATTAAGTGTTTTCACTTTTATGCCTTATGCAGTTAGTTGAACAGTAGTTAAACAATTACAGATTGGTGGTGTAGTCCCATATGTGAAATGGCGTGTAATAAATTCAGGTGTCTGAGGAGTTCCTGGTAAAAGCACAACACGCTGAATTTTCTCCCTGGGGAAGGATGAGCTCAGCGGTGGAATCTGTCCTTAGTCATTTGCTGCATGCGTGTTAAAATGAGACCAAAGATAACAAGTGGGCCGCTGGCTATTCCCAGAGAGGATTGGCAAGGCTGGCTAATATTATTGCGCTTCCCTCCTTGCTTTCGCAAAGCGCGCACAACGCTTGTTATGTTGCAATAGGTTGGTATAAGGAGCCTTTTCTTTGAGGTAAAACCCTCACACTGTGTTTTTGTGTTCTGGTAGTGTTCCACCTATGTAAGCATGTTGTAATGTGGGTGTTGTATTTGTTTGTCTATTGATGTTCTCATGGAAGTTCAGATTCCTTGCTTAAAGGGGACACTCCAAGAGATGACGGTGACATCGCTAAACACAAAACTTCAGATTCCGTGCTTAAAGTAGAACTATAGGCAAACCGTTTTTATTTTTTCTTCTTTCATTTTGGATAAAGTAAGGGAAAGTTATAACCCCTGTCAGGTATTTTTCTGTCATCTGTGTCCCAATGGGGACATTTTCTTTCACTTTCTATCCCATAGCCAAACAAGAAGTGAAAGGAAATCCTTGCAAGTTAGGACCCCTTTAACACCCTGTTAGTGGCCGAATAAAGGGTTAAAGTAACCGTGATGGAGTTTACTTCTTCTATGTCTCCCTGCAAAGGTAAAGCATAATGGGCTACTACAGTCCTCAAAATTTCCTGCTCGCATTTTGCGAGTGGATTTTGATGGCTGGCGAGTGTGGGAATGATCTTAGGGGAAGAGAGAGGAGAGTCACCGCCGCCGCATTGTTCAAAGTGCGGGGAATATAACAGCTTTCAATTCAATAGCTGTGTTCCCTGCCGCGCGCCGTTCCACGCGCTTTGAACAACGTAGCGGCGGCTCTCCTCTCTCTTACCCAGCACAGGTAGGCTGCACTGGGGACACGTGGCTGCACTGGGGACACGTGGCAGGCTGCATTTTTGGGCACGGATAAAGTTGTTGTTAATATGTATCTTTCTAACTTCATTCTGCATAAAACATTTAAGTGTAATTTCATGAGATAATTTAGGAGGGCGTGTCTAGGGGTGGGATTAGGGGAGGGACATGGTAGGGGTTGGGCGGGGCAACTGGTGGCGAGTAACCCTTGAGGCCTGGCTAGTAGCTCAGGATTTGAAATTTTGAGCCCTGGGCTACTATGCATCGCATAGTAGCCCCTTATCTAAGGCCTCGTACACACGACCGAGTTTCTCGGCAAAAAACAGCAAGAAACTTGCTGGGAGATATTTTTTTGCCGAGGAAACCGGTCGTGTGTACATTTTCGTCGAGGAAACTGTCGAGAAACTCGACGAGCCAAAAAGAGAGCAAGTTCGCTATTTCCTCGACGGGAATGAAGAAACTTGCCTTGTCGAGTTCCCTGACAGCCTAACAAGGAACTCGACGAGGAAAACAATGTGTTTCGCCCGTCGAGTTCCTCGGTCGTGTGTACAAGGCTTCACACTTACCTGCAGCAGAAGCCCGCGATATCGCCGTCTTCCTCCTTGGCAACGAGCTTCCATCTTTACCCTTCTTCTTCCGGGGGCCGCAAACTCCTGCTCTGTGACTGTCCAGAGTCGTGTGACGATAATCTCCGCGCATGATTGCGGGAGCCGCCTTCAATGGCATGACCCTGGCTTGAAACGGCACAGCGTGCCCTTTCAAGGCGGTGCATGCGCCGTTGAAGGCGTCGCTCGGGGAAATTGCAAATATCTCAGAGACCGTGTAGGTCTCGGAGATATTGCAAGCACCTACAGGTAAGCCTTAATCTAGGCTTACCTGTAGGTGTAACTTCTCCCTGAGGGTTTACAATCAGTTTAAAACCCGCCAGTGTTGCGGCGCATTCAAATCGCTTTTCAGGCATGTTGGAAGCACATGGGCAGGGGCAGTTTAGGAGCGCTATATACAGTGCTTCCAAACCACCCCAAAGATGCTGCTTGCAGGACTTTTTGTAACGTCCCGCAAGCACACCGCCCCAGTGTGAAAGCAATTGGGCTTTTACCCTGGGTGGGCATTGGAGGTGTTTTTTAAGGTGCTACTTTTTAGCCCTAAAACGCCTGAACAATGGCTTCAGTGTGAAAGGAGTCTAAGGGAATCCCTTGCCCCCCCCCCCCAAGTCACATTGGAAGATATACTCTCTATAAGACCCTTTTCACACTGGAGGCATTTTTCAGGGAATTTAGTGCTAGAAATAGCGCCTGCAAAGCACCTGAAAAAAATGCCTCATCTGCAGTCCCAGTGTGAAAGCCGAGTGCTTTCACACTAGGGCGCTGCGCTGGCAGGACATAAAAAAAGTCAGCATCTTTGGGGCGCTTTAGGAGCGTTTTTTACTTTTTATGATCTAAAACAGGCAGACGACACGGGAGAAGTCAAAGATCACCAAGCAGAGTATCATCGCCTCACATCTGATTCAAACCTCTTAATTGCTAGACTACTGTGTCACAATCGTGTGCATTGCACAGCAGTCATGGGTTTAAATCGACTGGTAAGGAGGCAACATATCGCCTCCTCACAGCCTGTCAAGCACACTGTGATCACTTTTCAGAGGAGCCGCAGTGCCTGCTGCACTTGTGGATGGACCGCTTTCAGAAAGTGCACCAAACTGGCAGGATTTAAGCTGCCTGGCGGTATCCCGAGCGTGACTCGGGGTGTTTTTTTCATGCTGCGATCGGTATCCCCGAGTCACGCTCGGGTAGCTGTGCAGAGTGTGCAGCGGCGCGGCTTATCTTTCGCAGCATCCACAGACAAGTTACTTACCTTGTCCCTGGATCCTGCGATGACTCCCCGCTGTGTGAGCGAGCGGGTCCTCCTCGCTCGATTCACAGTGTCCCTGTGTGCCGCCGATCTCCGTTCCCTGCGACGTTACGACGCACAGGGGTGGAGAACGGCGCCAAATTCAAAAAAGTAAATAAACACAATACACACAGTATACTGTAATCTTATAGATTACAGTACTGTATGTAAGAAATACACACCCCCCTTGTCCCCAGTGGTCTGCCCAGTGTCCTACATGTTCTTTTATATAATAAAAACTGTTCTTTCTGCCTAAAAACTGAAGATTGTCCAAAAGTGTCCCTTTATGTCAAAAATGGTTTTAGAGCAGCTAGAAAACAGCGATAATTAATTATAATCACTTGCAGAATTGTGCGATAGCGATTTGTGGGGAAATTCGTCATAAAAAAATAAAAGTAATGACAGCGACAATTCTGCAACTGAGCACATTTCAGTGATTTTGAGTTGATTACATTATTGAATAATTTTTATTATAATTATATTATTATTTGTTATAATTATTTATAATTATTTATTATATTATAATTTATCATTTTTTTATTTTTTTTTAAATCATACCCGGGATGCCTACTAGACTCTTGTTTGGTCAGATTTAAGTGAGTTATTCCTAAAAATTACAGACCTACAGTATAAAACGCCAATTATCCTTGCAAAATAATTGTACCGCTTTTGGTAAGTAATTCAAGACAGAATCATACCGCCAGGGAGGTTAATAGAAATCAATGGCTAAATGCAGCAAACCCACAGGAAAGCTTCAGGTACACTGCACTGCACCCCTGGTGTGGGGTAATCCTCAGCACATCCGTGTGAAAGCAGCCCTACACTTTTATACCCAGTGTATTGCTTCACACTGACCTGAAGATCTCTTCTTTCCTGCTGCTGGCACCACTCTGGAGGCGGTTAGCCGAGATAAGAGATGGAGTGCAGTTGGTATCACTGCATGAGACAGGAGCCAGCACTACAGACGAGGCATCGGCTTATGCGGCTCCCTACTACAGCTCCTAATTTACAAGTAGTCCCTCTGCATTGGACTCTGGGATGGTGGGTCAGCAAGCCCAGACCGCAATCTACAGGTTGCTGACCTCCGCTATAAAACATACCCTATAATAAAAAAAAAAAATGTAAATCAAATTTCTTCATCAATTTAGGCCAATATGTATTCTGCCACATTATTTTCGATATATATTGTTTGCAATGAGATTCGTTTTAATGTAGCAGAGGGGATAGTGACTTTGATGACCTTTCTCTTGGTATGGATTAGTTGCGACATCGAGGCTGATTTATTTAAGTGAGTTGAGAATTCTCACACAAAGAATTGTATGAATTTACTTCAATTATCCAATCATGTGCAAATGGATTAAATCCTTGTTTACTTATATTTCACATGATTGAATAATTGAATTAAACCGTCCATCGAGTACAACCAATAATAGGAAACCTTGATAAACAGAACCCTGATTGCAAAAACACCTTGGGCTAGATTCAGCAAGAATTTACGCCGGCGTATCTATAGATACGCCGCATAAATTCAAAGCTGCGCCGGCGTATCTTCTTTCTGTATTCAGAAAGCAAGATACGCCGAAGTTAGGCTAAGATCCGACTGGCTTAAGTCTCTTACGCCGTCGTATCTTAGGGTGCATATTTACGCTGGCCGATAGGTGGCACTGCCGACGATTTCAGCGTAGAATATGCAAATGACCTGGTTCAGATTCAGAAACGTACGTGCGCCCGGCGCATTTTTTACGTCGTTTACGTTAGGCTTTTTCCGGCGTAAGACTGCTCCTGGGTCTATGAGGCGTACGCAATGTTAAGTATGGACGTCGTTCCCGCGTCAAATTTTGAAATTTTTATGTCGTTTGCGTAAGTCGTTCGCGAATAGGGCTGTACGTAAGTTACGTTCACGTCTAAAGCATTGGCGATTTGTGGCGAAAATTTCGGGCATGTGCACTGGGATTCTTTTACGAACGGCGCATGCGCCGTTCGTAAAAAAACGTCAAATTTGTGGGGTCACACTAAATTTAAATAAAACACGCCCACATCATCCAAATTTGAATTAGGCGGGCTTACGCCGGAGCACATACGTTACGCCGCCGTAACTTAGGGCGCAAGTTCTTTCAGAATACGAAACTTGCGCCCTAATTTACGGCAGGGTAACGTATCGGAGATACGTTACGCCCGCACAAGATTACGCAGGGCTACCTGAATCTAGCCCACTACCTTTTATATAAACTCTTATCATCTAATATTAGTAAATTGGGCCTTCTATGACCTAGGCCGGCGTTACAGCAGTTTCCCTTTTCTTCTTTTTTTTTTTTTTAATGGAAAAAAGGAAGTACTTTTTTTTTTTTTTCAAAATAATAAAGCCATGCGTATGTGCACTCTTTAATTCATGAGGAGTATGACTTTTCATGATTGCCACTTTAAAAAGAAAGAAGCAGCTTTCAAGTAAATCAATGTATCATCAGGCACAACTTTATTCAAGAGTTGGATTTCTTCAGTTTTCTAAAAGTAGTCTCAGACCTGTGAGTAGTTTTCTAAAATATAGAATTTTTGGTACCATATATAAACCGTTGGTGGTGTTATGGTCACAATGTAAAATGATACGGTTTGGTGTAACTATATGTCCTCTATCCACTGTAACCTAAAGTGTATGTCAAGGCAGAAAAAATGAACCTACGCCGCTCATTTCTCTGATATATATGCACATTTGCTACGTTTTTATGCCCTGCGAGTACAGAAAAAAATACCAGTTGATGTGCCAGTAAAGCAGCTCTCAATTTCCAGTTGTAGGCTGACAGTTGGTGTCAGCCCTGCTCATTTTTCTTTTGCTAAAAATTACTCCAACTCCCAGTGTCTTCATCTTCAAAGCATAGGGACTCCTCAACTAGTACAGTAGTCCTAAGATTAGAAACTGGGAGGGCTAAATAGACTGCAAATAAATAATATTAATAGTCTCTTTGCATTGACACAGGAAGCGTGCAGAGAGCACAGGAAAGCTCTAAAGAAAGTGACATTAAGACCCCTTTTACACTGAGGGCGTATTGCGGGCACTATAGCGTTAAAAATAGTGCCTGCAATCCGCCCTAAAAGTGCTGCTCTATTGTCTCCAGTGTAAAAGCCCAAGGGCTTTCACACTGGAGCGTTGCGCTAGCAGGGCAGTAAAAAAAGTCCTGCTAGCCGCATCTTTGGAGCGGTGAAGGAGCGGTGTGTATACCGCTCCTTCCCATTGAAAGCAATATACAGTACTATGCTATACTATGCTTCAGCAGCGCATTGCGGGCGGTTTTAACCCTTTCTTGGTCGCTAGCGGGGGTTAAATGCACCCCGCTAGCGGTTGAAATGCGCCGCAAATCTGCCCATATCGTCGGCGGTAAAAATAGCGGCATTTTGTTGCTGACGCTAAGGGTGGCTCAGTGTGAAAGGGGTCTAAACCCTATTCTTATTCGCCAAAATTCATCCATATACATCCACTACTTTATGACCCTTTAATCACATTTTCCTGAAATTGTCTCTTATCGTGTTTTTCAGCCTTCTTGTAACATCCCCTGTGAGCTCCCAAACCTCCTCTCAGGCCTCGTACACACGACCGAGTTTCTCTGCAAAAACCAGCAACAAACTTGCTGTTTTGTTTTTTTTGCAGAGGAAACCGGCCGTGTGTACATTTTTCGACGAGGAAACTGTCGAGGATCTCGTCGAGCCAAAAAGAGAGCATGTTCTCTATTTCCTCGACGGGAATGGAGAAAATTGGCTCGCCGAGATCCTCGACAGCCTAACAAGGAACTCGACGAGCAAAATGATGTGTTTCGCCCGTCGAGTTCCTCGGTCGTGTGTACGTGGCTTTATTCTCTTCTTTTAGAACAAGCAGTGCACGTTCCTGGTGGTTGTGTGCACTGCTGTATGCACACTACAAATCCCATAGTCTCTGGTCCATCCCGGGAGTGAGCAAGAGAGGGTGGCTACAGCACCATGGAGAACGAACGTAGCCACCCTCTAACAGGAAGTCAGACCACATCAGCAAAAAAAATTTAAAAATTTGGAGGAGACTTATGCCGCGTACACACGGTCGGAATTTCTGACAACAAATGTTCGATGGGAGCTTGTTGTCGGAATTTCCGACAACAAATGTTCGATGGGAGCTTGTTGTCGGAATTTCCGACCGTGTATAGGCTCCATTGACATTTGCTGTCGGAATCTTCAACAACAAATACTTGAGAGCTGGTTCTCAAATTTTCCGACAACAAAACTTGTTGGAAATTCCAAGTGTGTGTACACAATTCCGACAAATGTTTCTCGGCTCGTCTTACGTTTTCTAAGTCACTGCATTCTTGACGTTTACAATTTCCGACAACATTTGTGTGACCGTGTGTATGCAAGACAAGTTTGAGCGAACATCCGTTGGAAAAAAATTCATGGTTTTGAACCAACATAAGGGACTTTTCTGCGTTGTTAATTCAATACGGATAAGAGAAGTTCATTGTTGTGGTTTTCATATACTCAGCCCCAAGCGGGTCATTGGAAATGATGTGATGGTTCTATTGTATTTAACAATCACGCGGAGAGTCATTGACATTCAGAAGGGTCTTCAATAAAGATAACTCTTTAATAGGTTTATGACAATGTAGAAATCGTAATCCTTCACCTCGTATGAACCTTTCCCAATGACATAACACAAAATTCATTAAGCATTTCCAGTTTGAGAGCAGATCTTGTATAAACATGCCGAGTATTTGCAAAAAAGGGAGGTGTATCAGGAAATAAAGCCTGGTGTACTGTAAATGTCAGTTGACGTCAAATGTTATGATACATTCCTTTTCAAGAACAGTGCTTTTCATTGAGTTGTCCTTTATTGTTGTCTGTATTAGGTAACCGCCTGTCATGTTGTGTGTGTGTGTGTGCGGTATATATGTCTTGCATGGAGAAGGGGTGTGATAAAAGTGCAATTTTTATTTTAATTATTTAATGCTCAATTTCCAAATGCTGATGTCCCTGCCCTATAGTGTATTGTCCAGAATAATATATGTAGAATGCATTCCATGTAGCTTGCTATGGGTGCAGATGTGTGAGGAATGGTGCCCCAGCATTGATGTCAGTTATTGAAATGGTGTCCAAGGGGCCGAATTAAGGCAAGCAAAGGGACACATCTGGCCCACGAGTCTCAGTTTGGATACTACTGCTTTAGGGGGTAGCAAGTCTTAGGCCCCGTACACACGACCAGTTTCCTCGGCAGAATTCAGCTTCCGACCGAGTTTCTGGCTGAATTCTGCCGAGAAACCCGGCCGTGTGTACACTTTCGGCCGAGGAAGCCGACGAGGACCTCGGCGAGGAAATAGAGAACATGTTCTCTATTTCCTCGTTGTTCTATGGGAGAACTCGGCCCGCCGAGCTCCTCGGCGGCTCCAGGACTGAACACGCCGAGGAACTCGATGTGTTTGGCACGTCGAGTTCCTCGGCCGTGTGTACGGGGCCTTAGGCCTCGTACACACGACCGTTTTCCTCGATAGAATCCATCAAGAAACTTGGTGGGAGAGCTTTTTTGCCGAGCAAACTGGTCGTGTGTACGATTTTCATCGAGGAAACTGTCGAGGAACTCGACGGGGAAAAAAGTTCTCAATTTCCTCGTCGTGTTCCTGGTCAGGCTGGTTTTCGACGAGAAACGCGAGCGTGTGTATGCTAAGAAACCCGCGCATGCTCAGAATAAAGTATGAGATGGGAGCGCACCTTCGGTAAAAGTAGCGTTTGTAATGGAGATAACACATTTTTCACGCTGTAACAGACTGAAAAGTGCAGATCGTCTCTTACCAAACTTCTACTTAACACGCAGTAACTTGGGATTAGCAAAAGCAGCCCCAAGGGTTGTGGAGTCGAACGTCCCCTGCCATTGTATGTGTTGTACGTCACCGCGTTTGAGAACGAGGAGATTTTGTCTTGACCGTGTGTACCCAAAGCAAGCTTGTCGAATTCCTTGACAAGCCTAACACGGAACTCGTCGAGGAAAACAATGTGTCTTTTCAGACGATTTCCTTGGTCATGTGTACGAGGCCTAACACTTAGGCATCGTACACACAATTGAAAATTCCGACCTTGTGTATGCTCCATCGGACTTTTGCTGTCGAAATTTCCTCCAGAAAAAGATTGAGAGCTGGTTCTCAAATTTTCCAACGGAAAAAAATCCTATCGGAAAATCCGATCGTCTGTAGCAATTCCAAAGGCGCAAAATTGAGACACATGCTCGGAAGCATTGAACTTTATTTTCTCGGGTTGTCGTAGTGTTGTACATTGCCGCGTTTTTGTTGGTCGAAAGTTCAGAGAACTTTTGTGTGACCGTGTGTATGCAAGCCAAGCTTGAGCGGAATTCTGTCAGAAAAACCATCCAAGGTTTTTCCGAAGGAAAATCCTATAGGCATACTAGTTCATTATGAAATACTCACCTTAGGTCGAAGCCTCTGCAGCCATCCCGACACGATGCTCTTCCTGGCGACATGTCTCCAAGAGTTTTTTCCGGGAATCGTGGACTCCGGGTTCCGTGATTGGCCAGAGCCACGATGACGTCACTCCTGCGCATGTGCGTGGGAGCCGCAGGTAATGGCACATTCGCTTAAGCAAGGGCATAAATTAGCCGTTGCTTCAGTGCGCATGTGCCGATGACATCCGCAAATGCTGAACAGGGGATATCTCCTAAACTGTGCAGGTTTAGGAGATATCCAAGCTAGCTACAGGTAAGCCTTATTATAGGTAAAACGTGGTTTGTAAGGGTTTACAACCACTTTAAGACCATTTTGCAATGCTCATCTTTGGAATGTCCCCAGTGCAGGGGCAACCATCTTGGCTGGGTCTGGATCGATCCTAGAAGACGATTGGCTGCTGCAACAAAGCAAGAAGAATGTGTTTGAAGACTGCTGAAGGCTGTTAAAAATGCTACTCTTTATTTCATCTTTGAATACCTAACCATGTGCAAATTATTTTCACATGATTTGAGAATGAAAGTGAAATTATGTAAAATCGGCCCTAGAAATTTAGTAAATTGTAGAAAATCAAGCCTCAATGGTCCAATGAGGTCATTGGTATACCCAATCGTCTTTTACGCTTTAATATTTTCTAATACCAATAATATTATTATTATTATACAGGATTTATATAGCGCCAACAGTTTACGCATCGCTTTACAACTTGAGGATAGTACAAATACAATACACTTTAATACAGTAGGAATCGGAGAGCCCTGCTCATTAGCGCTTACAATCTAAGAGGGAGGGTCAAGAGATACAAGCAGTAATAACTGTGGGGGATGAGCTGATGGAGAAAATAAATGTACAGTTGTTAGGTGTGGGCCAGATAGGCTTCTCTGAAGAGATGAATTTTCAAGGATTGTCTGAAATAGTCAGACAGATTGGGCTATGCGTCTTTTATGAGACCTTCCAAAGAATAGAAATACCGTATTTTCCGGCGTATAAGACGACTTTCTGGATGCAAAAAAATGCATCCAAAGTCGGGGGTCGTCTTATACGCTGGTGACAGTCTCTGTGCTGCGAGCGTCCATGATTTAAAAGCCGCTCCTTCTCTTCAGACTGTCCTGTGATAGGCGGAACACAAATTTTCCCATCAGCGCCTCTGTTCTGTGTTCCTGCTATCACAGATGCCTTCTCATCCTCGGACGAGAGGACGTCCGTGATAGGCGGAACACAGAACAGAGGCGCTGCTGGGAAAATTTGTGTTCCGCCTATCACAGGACAGTCTGAAAAGAAGGCGCGGCTTTTAAATCATGGACGCTCGCAGCACAGCGCAGAGACTGTCATCGGCTTGTCAGAATCAGCAAAACGTGAGTGATGGCAGTGGTGGCACAGTGGGGGCAAGTGATGGCACAGTGGGGGCAAGTGATGGCACAGTGGGGGCAAGTGATGGCACAGTGGGGGCATGTCATGTAATGTAATGGCACAGTGAGGCATGTAATGTAATGTAATAGCACAGTGAGATTTGAAAAAAGCCTGTTTCTGTCAGCGGTTCCGGCTACCCCTCAGCTACCCCTCAGCTTCCAGAAAGACTAGTAGGAAGGGGGTAGTCTTATATGGCGAGTATGTCCCAAAACCCAAATTTTTCCTGGAAAATTAGGGGGTCGTCTTATACGCCGGCAAGTACGGTATGTATGTTTTTGTTAAAGTTAAACCACTTTTGTTCTCCTCCTCCTCCTCCTCTTCCTCTTCCTCTTCCTCCTCCTCCTCCTCCCTCCTCCCCCTCCCTCCTCCTCTTTTTCTCCTCCTCTTCCTCTTCCTATTCCTCCTCCTCCCCCTCCCTCCTCCTCCTCCTTCCTCCTCCTCTTTTTCTCTTTTTCTCCTCCTCCTCTTCCTCCTCCTCCTTCCCTCCTCCCCCTCCCTCCTCCTCCTCCTTCCTCCTCCTCTTTTTCTCTTTTTCTCCTCCTCCTCTTCCTCTTCCTCTTCCTCCCTCCTCCCCCTCCCTCCTCCTCCTCCTTCCTCCTCCTCTTTTTCTCTTTTTCTCCTCCTCCTCTTCCTCCTCCTCCCTCCTCCCCCTCCCTCCTCCTCCTCCTTCCTCCTCCTCTTTTTCTCTTTTTCTCCTCCTCCTCTTTAATTGTAAATTGTTATTAGATTTTACAAATATACAGCAGAACAAAGGAATAAAGGGGAAAAATATATTAAACAAGGACATCTGGTAAAGTTCATGATAGACCAATAAATAGTGATAAATAAAAATATTGCATGGCACTATAGGTGGCAATAATACATTTTAACAAAAATTGTGAGCCATCATGCTTCGGTCGCATCAGTCGGGAATAATCAGAGGACACTTTGTTCTTTTTTCTGAGATGTTGAATGGTAGAGCAGTGCAGATCCCCGTCATTCTGCCAAGAACCGAATCCCAGATTAATTTAGGAAGCATTGCAGCCTGTTATTGTGGCCAGTGGAGGACTACACGTGTAACCGATGGTGGATATTCATCATGTGTTATCTTAGCGTGGTCTATAAAGTGGGGTCATTTGAGGTCCTTTGTCCAACTTGTGTGGCCTCCATAAATTGTAGAGTGCTTCTTTCTTCTCCCAACTATTTCCCTCTGTCTTCTACATTCTCCCTTTACTTTGCTCCAAGTTGGCTCTCTCAATTTAGTGTCATGGTAAGGAGCAGAGAGCTCTTCAGCAAACAAGCTTTCGTTTACAATGAATGGATTTTGTTCAGTTCTCATGATACAACTGTCTTTTTCATTGTATTGCAACCACTTCAGCTAGTTTTGTATCTTTAGGCCCCTTGGACGCTGAGGCTTTTATAAACTCCTTTGTCCAGACAAGAGAAAAGCAACTTCAAAAATGTGCATATTTGCAAACGCATTTAGGCTCATCAAGTTTATTTCATTGGCCAGGATATTCATTTATTTTGGCCATTGAAATGAATAAATGCTCAAGCACTAAACACGCACAGGTGTTTTTGGAATTTGTTCCTCGTTTTTTTTTGTGTGTTTTAACTCCTGTAAACGCCTATGTGTGCTTGATCATGAGTGGCATTTAGAGGCAGATAAAAAAAGTCGAGCACCTGTAAAATGGGTGTTTTTGAGCTCAAGTGTGCATGAGGCTTTACTTCTATCCTGAATCATATTTTAATCATTACTTACATTTGTCATGATGTATTATTGGTTTATGTACTTAAATATTGAAGACCGTTGCATATTATATGGTTTAAATAAAAGGATTTTTTACATATTGAATTTTTTTTTCAACCTCCGATCACATACACACGTACTCAGTGCCGATCCTAACCTCCCTGGTGCCCTAAGCAAATGACATGTCACATTAAAGCTTCCTTTACCTTAGTGCAGTCCTCCTTCACTTACCTCATCCTTCGATTTTCTTCCTGGTGTGGAGAAAGCCTCTTGAGGGAGGAGGGGGCGAGCCGGCAAGTCAGGACACTCTCTACTTTGCAGATAGAGAAAGGAGATGTGTGTTAGTGGGCGTCCTGACACTCCTGCTCGCTCCCTCCCCCCTCAAGAGGCTTTCTCCACACCAGCGAGAAAGCCTCGCATTACGGTGGTGAGTTACAGACAGAAGAACAGGAAGTGAGCATTTCTCAGAAGAAATAAGGACATTTAAAAGCAAAATTGAAGGATGAGGTAAATGAAGGAGGACTGCACTAAGGTAAAGGAAGCTATTTAGGGAAAACATTTTTTTCCTTTACAACCCCTTGAGAAGGCAAATGCTGCACCAGCAATCTGCAACTGCTTGCCTTACAGCAGTTGCAGTGCAGTCCCATTCACTTGCCTGGGTCACATCTGGCAGCGGGACTGCCCGCCAAACATGACGACGGAGGGTATAATTTTGGCATCAGCATGTGTTTACCCCCCCCCCATGTCTGGTTACCTTTGCAGCCTAAGGGGTGAGGTAAAAAAATGTGTGTCAATCACCTATTTTTACCCCCAACCCCCTTCCTCATGCAACCACAAGTGTAAACCAGCCCGAAGTTAGGAGCTTGTTAGAGAAGGTTACATTTGTTTTTGTTTTTTTCATACTTGCAGCAGTCTTAGAGACAAAGCATTGGCAAATATGCATGTATTGCAGACATGTGCCAAATCGGATTTTTTAAGAAATCATAGTTAATGTTATATGTATAGTTTATTATTATTATATTGTTAATGATGGCAATATTTTTTGTTACACAGTATATTTCTTACTTTATTGGAATTCTGACTTAAAAGTTTTTTGTATTGGCGTTGTCTGCTTAATATTAACTTCCCCTGTTTAGTTTGGAGAATACTCTTGGGATCAACTACAGCCTATTTGTATATAGAAAATCACAAAGTGAGGCCAATGGAAGTTTTCTAAAATGCTGCTAAGTGCATGACGTCTCACAAAACAAGTCTCCGTCTCATAGAAGGTCAACAGCAAAGAACATTAGTGACTACTATAGACGACAGGAAAGGATTTGTCTGGGTCAAGATCTGCTTCTCAGTAGAGCATCAGAAGCTTCTCAGTGTCTGGAACATTCAGGATTTAAAATGGCTTGGTCGTTTAAATTGGGTTTCAAGGCTAAAACGAAACATACATTTCTAGGTCATTTTGATAACAGCTAGTTTTTGTGTTAAGAATGGTGGGGACATCTGTTTATGATCATCAAGGTCACAATATAATTCTTTGTCATTTAGGACATTGCGTCTCATTTATGGTCTTCAAAGGAATGTTTTTTTACTATCGGGTAGAGGCAAAGGTACCATTTTAACGAAGATCTAAACACAATAAAAATCTCATACTTCAACTACTAGGGCTCAAAAGTTTTCAGTCCTTTTTTGATTCTGTAGCTTTTATTAAAACGTTAGACTGTAAGCTACATAAGCGGGGCCTCCTATTCCTTATGTATTGAACTGTAATATAATTGTACAGTCCCCCCCCCCATTGTAAACAGTAAACTGTTGGTGCTATGGAATTCCTGTATTATATTCATAAAGGAATACTTAGTAATCCTGCCATGAAGGTTCCTGTTCAGGCACTTTCTGTTAGGGGGCAAAACTGTCTTCTAGTTGTTGCCCCCTCGATAAGACTTCAGGCTGCCATGCTGTAACGCATTTCACAGGCATTGTCCGTCATTGTCACTATCAGTAAACTGGTTCATAGGAATTAATTTTAGCTGCAGGACTTTCCCTATCCTTGTGAGCAAGTCAGGAGTGGTGATGCCCATCAAGGAAGGTTGGTTCCCGGTTGGAAACATTGTTGTATGCACTCAACTTATTGAATATTGGTACATGGTAAGAGGAGCTAAGATGGGGGCTGTGGCTGATATTTTATATCTTTCATAATTTTTGATGGAGAGTGGAGATGAACTATATTGGAAAGCACTTAGATTGTTCATGTATGAGGGAGGCGAGTCTTGAGCAGAGCTATGGATTTGTGTACGTGTCCGGTTTGCGGCTAACAATGGCGCAAGTGCATGTAGAAAGTAGTGATGCGAAAGATTGATCTACCAAAATTATGTACCGTATATACTCGAGTATAAGCCGACCCGAATATAAGCCGAGGCCCTAATTTTACCACAAAAAACTGGGAAAACGTATTGACATGAGTATAAGCCTAGGGTGAGAATGCAGCAGCTACTGTAAGCGGAAAAGAGGGTCAACAATGCCCATTTGCACGCCTCACTGTGCCCAACCTCACTGTGCCTATTGCAACCTCACTGTGCCCATCCTCACTGTGCCCATTACAACCTCACTGTGCCCATTGCAGCGTACCTTAAATTCTTGACAGGCTGCTTTGCGGGCGTCCATTTATTTTTCCTCCTGATCCCGTTCTGTGATAGGTGTTTGACACTGTGTTCAGTGTTCCGCCTATCACGGACGTTCTTTCATCCTCGGACAAGAGAAGGTCCGTGTTAGGTAGAACACTGAACACAGTGTCTGCTGGGAAATCCGAGGATGAAAGAACTTCAGTTATAGGCGGAACACTGAACACAGTGTCAAACACCTATCACAAAATAGGACGGGACCAGGAGGAAGCCGCGAGTTTTAAAAAATGGGCGCCCAAGGTACACTGACTCGAGTATAAGCCGAGAGGGGTATTTTCAGTCCTAAAAAAGGGCTTAAAAACTTGACTTATACTCGAGTATATATGGTAGTTTACCTACCTAAACAATTCCGTCCATTATTTATCCAGTCAGGTAGGCTCTTCTAATTCTACATTGTTATTTGATAGATCTACGGGAGATTTTACGATCAAATTGCAGAGTGTATGGCCAGTTTACTAAGTGCTGGCTTGGTTACAGCAATATACAGAGTGCATATTGTGAGGCCCAGGTGGTCAGGATGATGGAGGGCATATCCTTCTACTTCTCATGGTGCCCTTTCTGTAGCAGAGATAAACCTTTGAATAGTTTCTTTGCATTAACATGTTAAGAGCTTAAAGTGGAGGTTCACCCTAAAACAGGTATATACCATTCCATCCAGCATACTGCCGACATGTACAGTATGCTGTTTTTTCTTTTTCCGCTGTACATACCGTTGTATAGCTATTTTCCCCCCGGCTTCCGGGTAGTGCCTCCCGCTATTCAGAGACTAAGTGATTGACGTGATGACAAAAGCTTCCCCCCGGCGCATAATGCGCGTCACCAGTTTCCGGAAGAAACCGAACTGCGAGTCGGCTCTATACGGCGCCTGCGCACCAACGTTCGGCTTCTTTCGGAAACTTGTGACGTGCATTATGCGCCGGGGGGAAGCTTTTGTCATCACGTCAATCACTTATTCTCTGAATAGGAAGGCCCACTCCCGCGGGAGCCACTACCCGGAAGACGGGGGGGAAATAGCTATACAACGGTATGTACAGCGGAAAAAAACCCAGCATACTGTACATGTCGACAGTATGCTGGATGGAATGGTATATACATGTTTTTTTAGGGTGAACCTCCGCTTTAAAATAAAAACATTTTTATTTTTTTTATTATCAATCTGTTTAAAGTGTCAAACCTTTTTGTCTGTTTTTTTTTTTGTTTTTTTTTATGTAAAATGTCTGATCATATATGTACCACATATACTTTTCCTTCAAATATGATTTACTTTTATTGTGTAATGGGAAGTGATATGTTCAGACACAAAGTTGACTTTCTGTCCAGTAGAATAAAACCTGCTAAGCAGTTTAGATGCTGATGTATGCAAAAACTGCCACTTGTATAAAGCTATTTTTTTTTATTGTAGAATTAGTTGAATGGATAACAAAATATAGACATTTCATTTCTAGATAACTATCTGTACTTTTTGTTTTAACACTTTTTTATTTATTTTTTATTATGTTTAGCATTTGAATGCATCTGGTACTTTCAATGATATTGAGATTTTAATGAAATCTTGTTTTGCTAGATAATTAGCATTGTTTTAGAGCCAGAGCCACTTATGCAGATTGTTGATGGAAGTTATAGATGTCATTCGTAAACCGCTGTCGGTTTTCCTTTTTATTGAATGAAGATGTGTACTAAACTTTATCTAGGTGTAAGGGATTAACCTTGATGTCGAGTGACCTCCATTTTACAATAATGGAGTTAAGAAGTATGTAAGCCGCTAAGGATGCAGAGTTATTGTGACTAAGAAAAGACAGAAACCCAGACAAGGCTAATAACAGATCAAGACCAGATAAAGTAGACCCGCCAATGACCTTGACAATTCAGACTGAGCGTCTTGTGAGGTTACCTTTGATAAGACACGTGCCAAAATGATCAGTACATCTAGAGACCGACGGCTACATTTAAATGCAAAATTTGACTTATTAAAGTCAACCTTCGCACCACCCCAACAGTCTTTTAGACTTTGTATTGGTCCAGTGGGAAGCACACCACATTATAAGATCAGAAAGGAAGGTGTGGGATAAAAGAGAAATGGGACCAATCTTGGTTTTTCAAAGAAAAGTCTAAGGGCCAGATTCACATACAAGAGCGCCAGTGTAACGTAACCCGTTTACGATACACCGCCGCAAGTTTCCAGTTTTAGTGCCCGATCCACAAAGCACTTTCCTGGAAACTTGCGGCGGTGTATCGCAAATACGTCCGGCGCAAGGCGGGCCAATTCAAATGGCCGTGTGCCATTTAAATTATGCGCACCCCCGTGCCGGACCTACTGCGCATGCTCCGTTTCGCAATTCCCGTCGTGCTTTGCGCACAGTGACGTAATTTTTTCGAACGGCGACGCGCGTAGCGTAATTCCTTATTCCCGGACGGCTTACGCAAACGACGTTCATTTTTAACCACTTCGTTACTAAGCCTGTTTTTCAGATTCAGTGTTTACGAGACTAAAACAGTTTTTTTTGCTAGAATATTACTTAAAACCCCCAAACATTATATATATATTTTTTTCTAACACCCTAGAGAATAAAATGGCAGTCATTGCAATACTTTTTGTCACACCGTATTTGCGCAGCGGTCTTACAAGCGCACTTTTTTTGGAAAAAATTCACTTTTTTAAATTAAAAAATAACACAACAATAAATTTGGCCCAATTTTTTTATATATTGTGAAAGATAATGTTACGCCGAGTAAAATGATACCCAACATGTCACGCTTAAAAATTGCGCCCGCTCGTGGCATGGCGTCAAACTTTTACCCTTAAAAATCTTTATAGGCGACGTTTAAAAAATTCTACAGGTTGCATTTTTTGAGTTACGGAGTAGGCCTAAGGCTAAAATTATTGCTCTCGCTCTAACGATCGCGGCGATACCTCACTTGTGTGGTTTGAATACCGTTTTCATATGTCGGCGCTACTCGCGTATACGTTCGCTTCTACGCGCGAGCTCGTCGGGACGGGGCGCTTTAAAAACATTTTTTTTTGCTTTTCGCATTTATTTTTACTTATTTTACAATTTTTAACACTGAAATAAAAAAATAAAAAAATTATCACTTTTATTCCTATTACAAGGAATGTAAACATCCCTTGTAATAGAAAAAAGCATGACAGGTCCTCTTAAATATGAGATCTGGGGTCAAAAAGACCTCAGATCTCATATTTGGGCTTAAATGCAAAAAAAAAAAAAAAATTTTGGAAATGTCATTTTTTCAAATGACAAAAAAAAAAAATGTCTCTTTAAGAGGCTGGGCGGGACTGACGTTTTGACGTCACTTCCACCCAGCAGAGCTATGGGGGACGGGCGAAGGAGATTTTTCCTTCAGTCTCGTCCCCGCTCAGCTGCCGGATGGTCGCGATCCCCTCCGCCGCTACCGACGGCTCCGGTAAGCGGCGGAGGGCGGAGGACAGCGGCGGGAGGGGGGGGCCCCTCTCCCACCACCGATAACGGCGATCTCGCGGCGAATCCGCCGCGGAGACCGCCGTTATCGTGTACAGGACCGTCGGCACTAAAGATGGATACCTCAGTTGTGACAGCAGCTGCTGCCGTTACTGAGATATCCATCTTTAAAAACAGGACGTATTTTGACAATGGGCTGGAAAGCAAGTGGTTAAATTTAGACGCGGGAACGACGGCCATACTTTAGACAGCAATACGTTTGCTGACTAAAGTTAGGGCACCCAAAACGACGAATAACTTTGCGACGGGAAACTAGACTAGCGGCGACGTAGCGAACGCGAAAATCCGTCGTGGATCTCTGTAACTCCTAATTTGCATACCCGACGCTGGTTTACGACGCGAACTCCCCCCAGCGGCGGCCGAGGTACTGCATCCTAAGATCTGACAGTGTAAAACAATTACACCTGTCGGATCTTATGGATATCTATGCGTAACTGATTCTATGAATCAGTCACATAGATAGAAACAGGGATACGACGGCGTATCAGGAGATACACCGTTGTATCCCTTTTGTGAATCTGGCCCTAAATTTGTATGCCATTTCAGCAGCCTATATCTCTAATATACTGCTTCCCAACCTGCAGCCATTTGGTTCTTGTTGTGAAAATCCAAACAGTGTGATAATTAAAGCAGATCTTCACTGAATCTGAGTACCACAAACCAGAAAGACTATTTTGATTAATTTTTGATATTCAAAGCCAACTCGCCCATCCCTCCATGTCTGTATGCTTTATTTTGTTGAGAAATCACTTTGAAAAACAACCCACTAGCTTTTCTGGCCTTGGCTATCTTGAGCAAGGGCAAATGATTTGTGTAGCATTTACTTCCTGAAATCCATCTGCCTTTAGCTTAAAGGGGTTGTAAAGGTAAGTTTGTTATTTTCTAAATAGGCTCCTTTAAGCTAGTGCATTATGGTTGGTTCACTTACCTTTTCCTTCGATTTCCCTTCTAAATGTTTTTTTCTTTGTTTTCTTTGTCTGAATTTCTCACTTCCTGTTCCTCCTCAGTAAGCTGTTCTGTCTGACTAACCCCCATGGATGATGGGGGCAAGCTTACTGAGGAGAAATTCAGAAAAAAAACCCTTTAGAAGGGAAATCGAAGGAAAAGGTTAGTGAACCAACAATGACTAGCTTAAAGGAACCTATTTAGAAAATAAAAAACTAACCTTTACAACCCCTTTAAGCATGCATGGAGACTTCAGGAGTCCCTAAGACTCCTGGGATGTATGACACAATTTGCCTATGCAAGAAACCAGGAAGTAACTGAAGAAATGTAGAAAAAGGGTTTAAGACAGGAAAGTAGACCAGATTTACTTATCTATTTACTAATGCTATCAGCAAAAATAATTTTGATTGAGAGAGTGAAGTTCCACTTTAATTTGTAAAGGGACTGCAAAGATTTCTAGCAGTCTGTCCTAACATGTTCCCAATATCTGTATGTATCTTGCAGCATGTCTCCAGTTTCTAGTCACTCCTGTAGCATTACATATGCTGAATATTACGTGTGGCCCCTTGGTGATATCAGGGGGTCACATTTGAGACCCCCCCCCCCTCAACAACATTTGAGGGTAAGTTGACCACCCATACTCAAACCTCTGCCTATGAATTTTATGTTTTTCTTTCCATTGTAATTGGTTTGAATTGGTACATTTGTGTAGCATTAAAAGGCAAATCCTCTAGAAAGTAATCTATCAAATCCTCTACACAGTTACCCTCGACATTGGTCAGGAAAGTTTTTTTTTTTTCCCCCTGAGATCATGGATCCAAACAAAGGATTTAGACCTGGTGCCTCATACACACCACAATGCCTTGCATACACACGTTCAGGCCAAATACCGCCGTCCAAAGCACGGTGACGTACACCCCCACGTAGGACGGGACTATAAAGGGGAAGTTCCATTCAAATGGCGCTACCCTTTGGGCTGCTTTTGCTGATCCTCGTGTTAGTAAAAGTTTGGTGAGAGACGATTCGCGCTTTTCTGCATTGTGCCATTACAGCGTGACAAATGTGCCATCTCCATTCCGAACGCTAGTTTTATTAGAACGAGCACTCCCGTCTCTTACTTGATTCTGAGAATGCGTGTTTTTCCCCCCCTCGGAAAAGCATACACACGACCGGTTTTCCCAACGGGAAAAAGTCCACCGGGAATCCTGGCGGGAAAAAATAAAATATGTTCTTTTTTTTCTGGCAGTTTTCAAGTCTCGTACTGCGATTGAGCATACACACGGCCAGGATTCCCAGCCAAAAGCTCTCATGACAGTTTCCCTGTGTACGAGGCATGAGAAGTGCTTTTATTGTGTTCATCTGTACTTATAGTGAAATCATCATCTAAGATCTGCAGGTTTATTCAGTAAGGCTGGGTTCACACCTATGCAAATTGGATGTGGGTTTCTTCGCATAGCAGAAGAATGTGACCGGCTCTCTATGGAGTCGGTTCACATATCTCCGCAACAGGTCAGGTTCATTATGCAGAATTTTTTTTTGCCTTTTTTGGTCCGTTCCAGTTTTGAACTCAGCCCAAAGTTTGGGCTGAAACGGTGAACCAGGACGCACCGGACCCCTGCTGTGTGACGGATCTGTCTTAGGTGTGAACCCAGCCTAAATGGAGAGCAGCAACCTGGAAGAGACAGTTGGGTTTCTATTTACTGCAGTCAGATCAGTTGAGAGATTGGATCTGATTTTTCTGTGGGTTACAAGTTTGCCTATTATAGGTACTGTTCTAAAAAAAAAAAAATTGCTAACCAAATCCTTTTTTTAAATGTACATTTCATGTGCATGGTATCTTTAAAATCTCCCCTTTTTAATGCGATCATATTGCTGAGCTGCTTGTTTTATCCTTAACAACTCTAATTAGCATCTCAATAAGGAAGCCCAAAAATTACAACCCAATATCTAATTAGAGGCTTTACATGTGTAACTGCACTTCTTCCAGCTGCTGTGTTTTGATTAATTGTATAATTTAATATCCCTGTTCCCTTCCATTTATTCTGAGATAGTTTTTACTTTGGGTGTTAATACTTATGACAGTCCTACGGATACATGTATATGGCCTGGTTCACATGTGCCCAAATTCTTTCTGGCTTGCTGTGTATACTAATGCACTAAAGGAGATGCAATGGCTACGATAGATAGATAGATAGATAGATAGATAGATAGATAGATAGATAGATAGATAGATAGATCTAACAACACGCTTTGCCTGTCTTTGTTCAGAAGGTCAGGGTAGTCTTGAGGATTAAGTTGCTGTATATGCTAAGGGTAGGCAATATTATAATATAAATATATGTATATAAAGTCTGAATTTATTAGACTGTAGACTAATATTTTTTTTAGTTCCTTGAAATACAGCGGGTAAAATAAGTATTGAACACGTCGCCATTTTTCTAGGTAAATATATTTCTAAAGGTGCATGTCGGTATCAACCCATGCAATCCATCCATACAAATAAACCAAAACAAATACGTTCAGAAATTAAAGCGGAGGTTCACCCTAAAAAATTCTTTTTTTTTTCTAGCATGCCATCAAGCATACTAGCGCGAGCTACAGTATGCCTTCATTTAATTTTTTGGCGCCGTACTCACAGTTTAATCCCGTAGTGAAGTTTCAGACTCCCCGCGGGGAATGGGCGTTCCTATGCAGAGGGAAGATGATTGACGGCCGGCTATGGCGCGTCACGCTTCCCGAAAATAGCCGAAATAGGACTTGGCAATCCTGCCCCTTGAAAGTGCAAATATCAGCTGGTTCAGCTGTATGTATCTGAAATTTAGGCTTCTGAGTGGTTCCCTTTGCATTACTTGATGCAATGTTATATTCAGTATGAAGACTTGAAGAAGCGGAAAACCAACAATAAAGCCTCGTACACACGACCGAGGAACTCGACGGGCGAAACACATAGTTTTCCTCGTCGAGTTTCTTGTTGGGCTGTCGAGGAACTCGACAAGGCAAGTTTCTCCATTCCCGTCGAGGAAAAAGAAGACACTCTTTTTGGCTCGACGGATCCTCGACAGTTTCCTCATCGAAAAATGTACACATGACCGGTTTCCTCGGCCAAAAAAAAAATCCCAGCAAGTTTCTTGCTGGTTTTTGCCGAGAAACTCGGTCGTATGTACGAGGCTCAAGTTGACTCTGCTACGTCTTTTAAAATCCTTGCCATGTACATTGATCACCCAGATTGGTCCGCGGAAAAATCACCCAGATTGGTCCGCACTGTGCCATGCCAAATGCAGCCACTGTGCCATCAATTGTCGCCACTGTGCCATGCCATTGTCGCCACTGTGCCCATCAATTGTTGCCACTGTGCCATGCCATTGTCGCCACTGTGCCCATCAATTGTTGCCACTGTGCCATGCCAAACGCAGCCACTGTGCCATCAATTGTCACCACTGTGCCATGCCAAACGCAACCATTATCGCCACTGTGCCCATCAATTATCACCACTGTGCAATGCCATTGTCGCAACTGTGCCCATCAATTGTCGCTACTGTGCCATTCCAAATGCAGCCACTGTGCCATGCCATTGTCCCCACTGTGCCCATCAATTGTCGCCACTGTGTCATGCCAAACTGTGCAATGCCATTGTCGCCACTGTGCCCATCAATTGTCGCCACTGTGTCATGCCAAACGCAGTCACTGTGCAATGCCATTGTCGCCACTGTGCCCACCAATTGCCGCTAGTTTGCCCCTAAAATGCTGCCAGATTGCCCCCCTGCCTGGCACTTATCTTTCTCTGTCAGCCGCTGGCTCTGATAGACACTTCCACAGCTAACCAGCTGCTGGTATTCAGATGGCCGGCGCTCGCCAGGAGGCCGGCCATCTGAATAGTGGGCAGCAGCGACAATACATAGATTCATGCAATGCATGAATCTATGTATTGTTTTTCAGTGGTGGTGCAGGAGCGAGAGGGGGCGGCGCTCCTGCACCCTCTATGGACGCACCGCCACTGGAAGAACTGGTATTGATAAAGGACTGAAAACCTACAAGTCCTATTTTGTTTTTAATGTTTCTATTTGAATCATGGGGACTCAATACAGTTTTTGTTGCATAAATTGTAGTGTCTCTGTATTGTTATGGGGTTTTCTGTCATGTAATCAGTTTAGATACTAATGCTTCTAAGCAGAGTCCTTCTTTAAATGGCCAGTAGGCATAAGTACAGATGTGTTTTGAATAAAGGAGTTTGAATTCTCAATTTGTTTCCACCAGGAGTCCCTCCATATATCTTCTTATGGCGGGTCCATGGGGCTGAAGACAAGGCCCCGTTTATCTTCGAAGCTGCCTTTTGTGTCCCCATGGTCCAGTCACTTCTTGGGGTATTTCATCATATATATATAAATTATGACTAATATTTTCTTTTCATGACACTAATTGCATGTTGCCTTTGCCCAGGCTACCCAGGTCTGCGTATATATGAAAATGTATCAATGCATTTTTTGATATTTTACATGAGGGAAATTGTACTTTGACCTTGGTGGGCCTTTAAGTAGAATTTCGCCCTAGCAATCATTTACTGGGGAAAGCATGACTCCTCGTCATTTTTAGCATACTTTTTGTTTTTTTGTGTATTGGCTTCAAATTAATGTTTGCCCATTAACGTACCAGTATGTTGCCATTACAACAGATTCCTTTAATCAGAGCGTTCTGTGTTATGTCCAAAAGGCAGCGGGGTAGAAAGAATAAATAGGGACCTATTACAAAGCATTCGGAATCATTAATGCACAATCCTAGTTTATAAATAACAGACATCGAATTGTTCATCACACCTCCATCCAGATACCCCTGCTGTGGCTGGCATTTCACAGAGAATGAGTCTGCCCGCCTGTGGAATGACTAATCCTCTATTTATTGAAAAAGGCGCCTTTTATATTAACTCCCCAATTAATAAAAATAAATCTCTTCTAAGCCAAGAGCCACCGTGGATATTCATTCAATTTTTCACTCCTCGTTATTCAGCTGTCTTCCCCCTCACTTGCAGATTATTTGAAGCAGTTGTGACTCAACGTGTTGTTAGAACTGAAAAATAGCTGCAACTTTTCTTGGGATTAGACCTGTGCAGGAAATGGCCAAAGTGATATTGATCACATAAGCAGTCAACTGACTGATTTGTGTCCTCTAAAACAAGTGCAAAGAAATTCCTGCTGAAGTATCATCGAGTCGTAATCAAAGTGCAGTTCGCCATTATTTGGTCTTTTATTTTTTTCGTCCCAGACTGACTGATTTACAAAAGTGATAGAGATTATTTACTAAAGGCAAAAGGAATGTTAAAGCCTAGGGGCCAGAAAACGGGCATATATTTAGGCAGGCATAGCGCATCTCATATTCGCTACGCCGCCGTAACTCAGAGTGGCTCGTAGGGTATCCGCAAAGCACTTGCTCCCATATGTGCGCCGGCGTAACGTAAATCGGCCGGCGTAAGCACGCGTAATTCAAAGTAGGCTTGGAGTGGGCGTGTTGTATGGTAATCTGGTATGACCCCACGTGATTGACGCTTTTTACGAACGGCGCATGCCAGTGCGCATGCGTGAAATCACGTCGCAAATAGTCAATGCTTTTGGCGTGAACGTAACTTACGCAAAGCCCTATTCGCGAAACGATTTACGCAAACAACGTAGACGACGGAAAATTAGACGCTGTCCCGACGTCCATACCTAACATTGCGTACACCTCATAGAGGCAGGGGTAACGTTTCGCCGAAAAAAGCCTTACGTAAACTACGTGAAAAAATGCGCCGGGCGGACGTACGTTTTGAGAATCGGCGTATCTAGCTAATTTGCATACTCTACACGGAAATCAACGGAAGCGCCACCTAGCGACCAGCATAAATATGCACCTAAGATCCGACGGCATACTAAGACGTACGTCAGTCGGATCGAGCCCACATTCAGTCGTATCTTGTTTTGTGGATACAAAACAAAGATACAACGGCGCATCGTAGAACTTACGCGGCGTATCAATAGATACACCGCCGTAAATTCTTTGTGGATCTGGCCCTAGTAGTTTTTTTCCTTCGTTCAACCCAGCAGGCTGAATGGAAAAAAAATAATGGAAGCACTCAGGAGGAGCCGCTGCCACACACACAGGCTGAATATCGCCGCGGGTTCCGTTGAATTGGCTTTGGCCCATGTGTACAGTCATCAGGGAATTTTGGGGGCCCATACACAGCTTTAGGCAGGGCCCCCCTGGAGCACAGAACCGGGGGGGGGGGGGTGCTGACGAAAAAAAAGCATGTGTAATCTCTTCTCAAGTGCAATAAGCGGGGGTGGGGGTGCTACAGACCATCGGGCCCCTTACAGATGTAATGCAAAAAATTGATTTTAAAAAATGTAAAAAGGGGGGGGGGAGCCGGGGCCCTGGGGACCATGGGGCCCCTTTACAGATGTAATACAAAAAATTTAAAATAACTTTAAAAAAAAGGAATGGGGGCCAGCCTGTACCCCCCTGAGGGCGGCCCTGACAGCCATTAGATGATTTATAATTTAAAATACTTCTCTGTGCTAAAAAAAAAAATATATATTCTGCAATATTGTCAATGCCATACCTATTCAATAGTATTGGTATACAAAAACGGTATATAAAATACTCCTAGATTAGTCAATTATGTTGATTACATGCTATAATTCAATCAATGTTTACTTCGAATGAAACTAAAGTCCATACATCAACATTTGGAGATTGTAATTGCGCCTAAGCAGTACCCCAAAAATTTACCCTTTGCATGGAATACCTTCCTAAACATAGTAGTAGATTTCCTGGCATGTGTACCTATGCAATCCTGCGCCTATAGCCTCAGGGCCGGTTCACAATGGGAACACGTGTGTTTTGACAGCCCAGGCTGCAAAACGCACTGGATGGTGGTGAACCCACCATGGCGTTTTTGGGCTATAAATAGCATAGGCGTTTTTAAGTGTAGCGCCTATGTACTTTATGGTACTGGTGCTAGTTAAATTTAAGGGTAGATCAGCGTGTAGTTAAACTCTGATCCAAAATTGTTAGTTGTAAAATAGGGTTTTTACAACTAGGCTTGGCTGTGCTGTGGGTCCATTCTGCTGTACTGGGGTGTTCTTCCAGCCCAGGTGCTGCACATGGCAGCAGTGGAGTCAATGTTTCGGTGCTCTTTCCCAGCAGCCAATCAGCAGGGTTTGACCTTGCTGTACATGCTGGGGAGGGGTATTTATGATGCAGACGTCATTGGTTCTGGGTCTTTTTCGTCCAGTGTGGCACCCACCTTTAGGGTGGCCACACCACGGCGCCCCGGCGTTATGGCCTACCTGGAGCCTAGAGCTATGGAAATGCCAGACGTGCAAAAACGCCAATGCAAATTGTTTTTTAATTGTCTGTACTAGCTTTACAGCTCGTTTTTTAAAAGGCCTGTGGGCATGAGGTCTTAAACTGAAAAGCAAATCACTGAACTTCCTCCATTACTAGAACTCCTTACTCCATAGCAGCAGATACAGGTGAAACTCGAAAAACTTCATTTATTTCACTAATGCAACTTAAAAGGTGAAAGTAATATATGAGATAGACTTATTACATGCAAAGCAAGATAGTTCAAGCCGTGATTTGTCATAATTGTGATGATTATGGCTTACAGCTCATGAAAACTCCAAATCCACAATCTCAGAAAATTAGAATATTACATGCAATTAATAAAACAAGGATTGTACATAGAACAATATCAGACCTCTGTAAAGTATAAGCAAGCATATGTACTCAGTACTTGGTTTGGGCCCCTTTTGCAGCAATTACTGCCTCAATGTGGCGTGGCATGGAAGCCATCAGCCTGTGGCACTGCTGAGGTGTTATGGAAGACCAGGATGCTTCAATAGTGGCCTTTAGCTCTTCTGCATTCTTCGGTCTCATGTCTCTCGTCTTTCTCTATGGGGTTCAGGTCAGGCGAGTTTGGTGGCCAATCAAGCACAGTAATCCCACGGTCATTGAACCAAGTTTTGGTGCTTTTGGCAGTGTGGGCAGGTGCCAAGTCCTGCTGGAAAATGAAGTCGGCATCCCCATGGAGCTCGTCTGTGGAAGGAAGCATGAAGTGCTCCAAAATCTCCTGGTAGACGGCTGCGTTGACCCCGGACTTAATGAAGCACAGTGGACCAACACCAGCAGATGACATGGCTCCCCAAATCAACACAGACTGTGGAAACTTCACACTTTACTTCAAGCATCTCGCAGTGTGTGCTTCTCCATTCTTCCTCCATTTTCTGGGTCCTTGGTTTCCAAATGAGATGCAAAATTTGCTCTCATCAGAAAAGAGGACTTTGGACCACTGAGCACCAGACCAGGTCTGTTTTTCCTTAGCCCAGGTAAGACGCTTCTGACGTTGTGTGTTGTTCAGGAGTGGCTTGACAAGAGGAACACGACATTTGAAGCCCATGTCCAGGATCTGTCTGTGTGTGGTGGCTCTTTATGCACGGACTCCAGCCTCAGTCCACTCCTTGTGAAAGTCCATAACACTTTTGAATGACCTTTTCCTGACAATCCTCTCCAGGCTGCCGTCATCCCTGCTGTTTGTGCACCTTTTTCTTCCACACTTTTCCCTTCTACATAACTTTCTATTAATGTGCTTTGATACAGCACTTTGGGAACATCCAACTTCTTTTGCAACTACCTTTTGAGGCTTTCCCTCCTTATGGACGGTGTCAATGATGGTTTTCTGCACAACTGTCAGGTCAGCAGTCTTTCCCATGATTGTGATTCCTACTGTACCAGACTGAGAGACCATTTAATGTCACGTTTGCAGGTGTTATGGCTTAATTAGCTGATTAGAGTGGGACACTTTGAGTCTAGAATATTGCATCTTTTCACAATATTCTAATTTTCTGAGATTGTGGATTTGGGGTTTCATGAACTGTAAGCCATAATCATCACAATTATGACAAATCACGCCTTGAACTATCTTGCTTTGCATGTAATGAGTCTCTCTCATATATTAGTTTCACCTTTTAAGTTGCATTAGTGAAATAAATGAACCTTTGCACAATATTCTAATTTTCGAGTTTCACCTGTAAAAGTGTGTAAGAATAATTACAGAAGTACAAGCTGTCACAGGGGAGATGACTAAAAGTGCAAGGACTAGTTCTGGCCGGCTCAGTAGATTGTTTTAAAAAAAAAAAGACAGCTGGATGGATTCCTTAATGCACAAAATATAACTGGATACTAACATTTAGGTAATAACACCAGGTGTGGATGATCCAGGGAATATCCGATTACCTCCTGGGTGATCAGGAAGGAATTTTTGCATCATGTTTTTGCTTTTGTGTTTTTTTTTTGTTTTGCCTTCCTATGGATCAACTGTGAGTTGAGTTTAGGATTGAGTATATTTTTTTTATTTTCCTTTTTTTCTCTCTATTTGTTGAACCACTAGATGATTTGTGTCTTTTATTCAACCTGACAAACTATGTAGCAGTCCATAAAGATTTTATGTGGATCATATTAAAATGTTACTTATGCTTTTTTATATGCTATGTTATGCTCCAGGCATACAATAATGACCAGCAGAGTGGCACGTTTACTCTATAGAATGTGCAACCCCAGCAAATTCTCGGTTATATGTTGCATGGTGATGTGTATTATTGTTGTGCCTTATGCCAGCACATTTTTGTGATTTTTTTCTTTTTTTTTTTTTCTTTCATTTATGGGAAGCGTTTTGTGGTCATTTTGCTGTTTTAGCCACTATATAAAAAACAAAAAAAACAGGAAACACATTTATAACTCTGCAAAATTTTATTTGAACTGATTGTTGCTTAAGAAATAAAAGCATAAACCCACTGCACAAATCATTTCCCCTTCTCATTACCAGTTCTACCCCACTTCATATACCATAAATCAGTGGGCAGGAGCCATGGCCTATGGTCAACGCTGTATCCTGGCCTAGGCCAACGAGGCCCAGGCCTAGGGCAGCACTTTGCAGGGGGGCAGCACTGAAAGAGTCCCCGCTGGCTTGTGCTACACTGTTAGTGTAACGCAAGCTGCTTCCAATTTTGACTGACATATCATCCTGGACCACAAAAGTGAACCTCTGCTTTTTGAAACCCTCCCCCCATCCGGTGTCACATTTTGGCACCTTTCAGGGGGGAGGGGGTGCAGATGCCTGTATAATACAGGTATTTGCACCACTTCCGGGTATAGACTCCCGTGGGAGTCCCGCCCCTTTGCGTCTTGCACCCACCCCCCCACCCGTCCACTTGTGTTCTGGGAAACACACGGCTCCCAGAACACAACGGGGACCAGCGAGGACGGCGCAGCGTGACTCGCGCATGCGCAGTAGGGAACCGGGCATTGAAGCCGCAGCGCTTCACTTCCTGATTCCCTCACTGAGGATGGTGGCGGGGGAAGACGAGAGCCGAGCGGTAGCTCGGCTTTGGCTGCCGACGTCGCGGGCGACCTGGACAGGTCAGGCCGCATATAACACGGTCGATCCAAACCGATGAGAATGGTCCGACGGGCCATTTCCATCGGTTCACCGCTGAAGTGGCCTGACGGTCTGATGTGCGTACACACCATCGTTCCAAAAACCGTTCGGGTCAGAACGCGGTGACGTAAAACACACGACGTGCTGAAAAAAAACAAAGTTCAATGCTTCCAAGCATGCGTTGACTTGATTCTGAGCATGCGTGGATTTTGAACTGATGCTTTTCTGTACTAACGATCGGTTTGGACCGATCGGTCAGCGGTCCATCGGTTCGATTTTAAAGCATGTTTTAAAATTTTGGACCGAAGGACAACAGACCGATGGGCTATACACACGGTCGGTTTGGACCAATGAAACTGAACTTCGGTTCATTCTCATCAGTTTGGAACGACCGTGTGTACGCGGCCTAAGTGTCAATTTTTTAAAAGTCAGCAGCTGCAGTATTTGTAGCTGCTGGCTTTTAAAAAACGAATTTCCGGTGAACCTCCGCTTTAAGGGCCACATGGCATCCCTAGTGCCTTGCAAATGGTCCAGCAGATGTCTGCTTTCATGGAAAAAGGATGTTTGCCTTTTATACATCAGATGAATGATCTGCCTTATCAAATGTATATGTTTGGTAACTCCCTGTTTGCTTCCTTTTTATTAATATAGAATTCTAAACAAATGTACCTCTTTATAAGAATTAATAATGGCCTTTTGTTGGCTATTTTGGTTTTCTTTTTTTATTGTGAAATGATGAAACTCCAGAAAAGGTCGCCATATGTTGTCCGCTGTATTAAAAAGCTGCCAGAGATGATGAAATGTTTGTTCCCTCTTTGGGCTTCTATTTCAACTCTCGTCTTTAACCTACTGAGGTCACAGGAAGTCATCATTTTCCCAACACTGACTTGTTAGCATTTCACAACTGCAATTCAAAGTTTAGTATTCCATCGTTTTTTTTCTTTGTTTCTTTTTATGTCACTGAAAGTTGCAGACAAGTGTGGGCCGGCGAAGCCCCCACCGCATCCTGCCATTTTCTATTCTTACCTAATAAAGATGATTCCTGGAGTGTGAACAGTACGGCGCATTCACACTATGCATCTTGATCCTTTATCCCAATGCACAATAATACACATTATACATTGCAGTGACATCTAAGTTAAAGTACAAATTAGCACAAGCACTTGACAAAACTAAACACAACAAATACACATAATTAGCCGGATTCAGAGAGACTTACGACGGCGTATCAGTAGATACGCCGTCGTAAGTCCGAATGCACGCCGTCGTATCTTTGCGTGCATTCTTAAGATGAGATACGCCTCACTGTTGCTAAGATACGACCAACGTAAGTCTCCTACGCCGTTGTATCTTATGTGCATATCTACGCTGGCCGCTAGGGGCGTGTACATGGATTTACGCGTCAAATATGTAAATGAGCAAGATACGCCGATTCACTAACGTACATACGCCCGTCGCAGTAAGCTACGCCGTTTACGTAAGACATACGGCGGCGTAAAATTAAACCACCAAAAAGATGGCGCAGCCCATGCAAGGTATGGACGACGAAACAGCCGCCGTATTTTACGTCGTTTGGTAAGCGTACGTGAATGGGGCTGGGCGTAGGTTACGTTCACGCCGAAAGCATTGAGCCGACGTCGTTACGTAGGGAGTATTTGCGACGTGATTCTGAGCATGCACGCTCATGCGCCGTACGAACGGCCCTCATTTACATGTGGGTCACGATTAATTTAAATGTAGCCCGCCCACTACATGCCTACTTTGAATTTGGCGGGGTTACGCCGGCCCGCCGACGTAACTTACGGAGCAAGTGCTTTGTGAATACAGTACTTGCCTCACTATGTTACGTCGGCGTAGTGCAAATAGGATGCGCTACGCCGGCCAAAAGATACGCCATTGTATCTGAATCTGGCTAAATATAACTAAAGACCAGTTTCTTTCCTTTTTGTAGTTTGTAAAAGAGGTTGTTTTTTATTTGTTCCCAAAATGAACAAAACTGTTGCTGTGACTGCTTAACCACTTCAGCCCCGGAAGAATTTACCCCTTCCTGACCAGAGATTTTTTTGCGATTCGGCACTGCGTCGCTTTAGCTGACAATTGCGCGGTCGTGCGGCGTTGTACCCAAACAAAATTGACGTCCTTTTTTTGCTGCTGTACGTTTGCTGGTCATACACAGAGCGTAGATATCCATGCCCTTTCTAGAATAACATATAACATCCGCCTGGTCGTTCTGTGTTGCTTACTCACTATTGCACAGTAAGTGTTCCTGAGGTCATTAGGAGTATGGCGGTGTCATCACGTGATCATAACAAAACCAACATAAAGAAGCCCGAGCGAGGCCTAACAAAGCCCTGTTGTTTGTTTTTTATTCTCATTTATTAACCCTCATTATTTAACCACAAGGCCTCTCCTCCTGCTCTTGGCCGCCTGCTCCTCTCGTTTTGGAAGCAGCAGAAGAGCGCTGGAATGCGATGACTGCGGGGCCGGCTTAGCTCCAGACTGGGAAGCAAACCATTGGGACCCGTCCTAGCTGTGAGCGCAGTGCCAGAACGTTTATGTACTGGAGAAAACAGACTTCATTTCTGCAACGCGGGACATATATTTAGGCAACATGCTGCCAATTACTGGCATGGGCTTCCTACTTCCAGGAAAGCCACTGATGTAATGTAACAGTCACTGGAATTCCATTCTTGTCTATTTAAAGCTGAATTCTATGCAGATATAAAAGACATTGAAGCAGCTCTGTTGTAAATGTATTTTTAAATTGCAGGCAGTGTAAATACCTGAATTTGACCTGGTATCAGGTCCTTGCAGTCCTTGTACAGCAGAGCAAGAGTGTAAGAGGGAAAAGCAGCACAAGCAGCCAGTCAGTTTGTGTGCAGACTAGGAGCATGCTGTGAGGAGGAGAGAGTAGAGTGACATGTGTGTCTTCTATCATTGTCCAGTTACAAGCTGGGGTGGATACAGTATGACCTGGCCTCAGAGGAAGTGTGTCCAATGATTATGGCAATCAGACTGAGGACATTCAGTGGTAGAAGAAAGTACTGCAGGCACAATCTCTGGATTGAAGCTGGATTTACCGGAAAGGCTGGTTTTGTTTTTTTTTTATCTTTTTTTTTAATGAGAGATGTATTTTTATCTATTTACTTTAGGCTGAAGTTCTGCTTTTAAGTTGTTCTCAAGGCTAAACTTTTTGTCGTAATGTGTGCTGTGCAATAAAATACAACTTTTAAGTTTTGGAGTGGAGAGGGATTAGAATGCCTGTCAGTTTTTATTGCTGTCTGTTCCCCAATTCTGTAGATTCACCTCTCTATTTGTCCTGTTTATCATTATTGTTGAAATGAAAAGAAAATCCCAAACTTCGGGTTGCCCCCAGAAAAGTGGTACAAGGAAAATCTTCCAATGAGAGCATGAGTTCTGATGGCCTGGGGGGTTCCCAAGGAATTTCCTTAAAGGGGTGGTTCACCCTAAAAACTACTTTTTCTTATTCCACTGCCCCCCCACATTCCATCACGATTAAGGCTCTTATTATTTTTTTCATGCTGTACATACCTTCGTACAGCTATTCACCCGTGCATCCGGGTTGCGAGTCCCGCGGGAGTGGGCGTTCCTCACATGCTGGTGATTGACGTTTTGCCCAAAAACGAGCTCCCCCCGTCGCGTAAGCCGCGTCACGGTTGGCGAAAGGAGCCGAACGGCGAGTCAGCGCTATACTGCGCATGCGCATCGCCGTTCGGCTCCTTTTGCCAATCGTGACGCGGCTTACGCGACGGGGGGAGCTCGTTTTTGGGCAAAAAGTCAATCACCAGCATGTGAGGAACGCCCACTCCCGCAGGACTCGCAACCCGGATGCACGGGTGAATATGCTGTACTAAGGTATGTACAGCAGGAAAAAAATAATAAGAGCCTTAATCGTGATGGAATGTGGGGGGGGCAGTGGAATAAGAAAAAGTAGTTTTTAGGGTGAACCACCCCTTTAATTTGCAGGGCTTTCCTTCCACTTCCTGTTTTGGCTATGGGACAGGAAGTGAAGGTAAATCTCTTCAATGCAAAAAATAAATCAACAGGGGGTATAACCCTCCCTTATTCTATCCAAAATGACAAGGAGGGGTGGGGGGCTTGCCTATAGATCTACTTTAACATTTTTGTAACCCCAAAAATAAAAATGCCTGTATCTGTCACTTTTAATGTATGCTTATATGCTTTTTTTTCTCTTAATAGCATATTTATCTTTAGAGGGCTTCTGAATTATCTGGTGGATCATGCCATTTTTCCTCTTCCTAGTACTGAACTGACCACGTTAGAAATGGAAACAGATTCACACTAGCGTGGTCAGTTTACTTTGTCCGTCTCCCCGTTCGGAGATACAGGCACTCTATGCATAACGTGCCTGCATCTTTCGTGGTCAGTTTAAAGCCAAGCCCCCTGCCCATCCCTCATCCCTCCTACTGTGATTGAACTCTCAGAGCTCGGCTAGGGAAAGGGGAAGTGATGCAATGCCACCAGGTCAAGGATTGCATTTCATCTCCATGGAAACGCGGATGCCTGGCGGCAAGCGGCACTTCCTGTTATGACGCGAAGCCGTCATAGAGATATGCCCATCTACAGGTCTGTGAATCACTCAGAAATGAAGTGATCATGTGACCTGCAGTCATAAAGCTGATCAAGGCAAGTTTTTTTACAATGACGAAGATGGATCTGTTAGATGCTCTTGTTTAGCTATGCAATTCTTTAAACCGCGTTTCTTGACTTTACAACCTCTTTAAGATATAAAAACGCTACCTACCTGTCCTAACTCCCGTCCCCAAACACTTACTTGTCACCATGTCACGACTCCTGGGCTGTCTTGGCTCCAGCACCGCTCCGCTCACTTCCTGCTGCCACAGGAGAAACTGAGGGGAGAGGTGCCATAGGCTCCTACTGCATTCAGTCAGACTCCTGTGAGGAGGGAGAGGAGTGTGGCTTAGGCCTCGTACACACGACCGAGGAACTCGACGGGCGAAACACATCGTTTTGCTCGTCGAGTTCCTTGTTAGGCTGTCGAGGAACTTGACAAGCCAATTTTCTCCATTCCCGTCGAGGAAATAGAGAACCTGCTCTCTTTTTGTCTCGTCGAGTTTCTTGACAGTTTCCTCGACGAAAATGTACACACGACCGGTTTCCTCGGCAAAAAAATATCTCCCAGCAAGTTTCTTGCTGTTTTTTGCCGAGAAACTCGGTCGTGTGTACGAGGCCTAACAGGCCCTAAGTGAGGCTATGGATACACACAGCCCTGCTCAGGAGCATGCATGCATGGTTTTCTCCTTGGCACCTGGCTTGCTAAAGGAGGCACTCAAAAGATGGAGGAGCAGACAGCGCCGATGGGCACTGCCAGAAGAGGGAGTAAATGACCTTTCTGTGTGCAATATTGTTGTACAGAGAAAGTGATGCCGCGTACACACACGATCAGTCCATCCGATGAGAATGGACCGACGAACCGTTGTCATAGGTTAACCGATGAAGCTGACTGATGGTCCGTTGCGCCTACTCACCATTGGTTAAATAACCGATCGTGTCAGAACGCGGTGACGTAAAACACAACAACGTGCTGAAAAAAACGTTCAATACTTCCAAGCATGTGTCGACTTGATTCTGAGCATGCGTGGATTTTTAACCGATGGTTGTGCCTACTAACAATCGGTTTTGTCCTATCGGTTAGGAATCCATCGGTTACATTTTAAAGCTAGTTGGCTTTTTTTAACCGAAGGTTAAATAACCTATGGGGCCCACACACGATCGGTTTGGACCGATGAAAATGGTCCATCAGACCATTGAGCTCTGGTTAACCTATCGTGTGTATGAGGCCTAAGGCCCTTTTCACACTACAAAATAAATCCGTTTTAATAATCCGTATTAAAATCCGTCAGATAATGTTAAAAAACGGAAGTTATACGTCCTTTATAAAATATCATTAAAGTCTATGGGATTTTTTTATGTTCCGTAAAGATCCGTAATAGTCCGTTATAACATACGGACGTTAGTTATAACGGAATATGTGACGGGTCTTGCACTATTTTTTGTCCATTTTTTGTCCGTTGCAAATAACGGATATATTAACGTCCGTTATATTTTAACATTGAAGTCTATGGCGCACGGACGTTAGTAAATGTCTCCGTAAATGTCCGTTATTTTAACGGACGTTAATTTTACTGAGCATGCTCAGTAAAGACTTCTGGAGCTGGACTTCAAGAAAGGGTGAAATGTTTTTTATTAACGGACGTTAGAAAGGAATGATATAACGGATGTATACGGATATATACGGATAAACATTATCCGTTTTCAATAAAGGAAGAATGGTAAAATATTTATCCGTATGTATCCGTTATTAAATCCGTTAATAAACGTCCGTTAATAGGTGTAATACGGATATTATAAAACGGACATACAATCCATAGTGTGAAAGAAGCCTTAGTATAACTTTTTTTTTTTTAATTATCTTTAGCATGTTTTTTGTTAAATCCCCGAAAAACATTTAATTTAGTTGATCTTCGTAATGGTACTTGGGGAATTTCATGCTAATACAAAAATAGAGAAAGCGGTAAAAATCTAATAGAGGGTCTGACCCTTCCCGGCTGTACTAAAAATACTTTTATTGCTCTCTATATCCCAATTATAGACTTTCCTTACTACTTTTTCACTTTCTGTACCATTGACCAAGGACAAGAAGTTAGGGAAGATTTCTATTACTAGAATGCAGAGCAGTAGCAGAAATCGTACAAAGGTGTTTGCCTGCCACCCACAGACACACAAACATGCTTTACACAGAAAAAATAAAGGCCGTAGATGGCGTTCTACTTTAGGGACTTATTGAATCCCACTTCAAGGGGGGACTAGGATTGTACTGGTAAGCAAAATTGAAGTTCCTGTTCAACCACTAATATAGTTTTCCCACAATTACTAAGTCCTTTTGATGTATAACAAGTGTCAGAACAAAGTCATTTCAACTGCAGGTTGTTTGCTGGAAAAAAAGAAATCCATAAACATTAATAATTTATTACATTTGTGTGTACAGTATCTCACAAAAGTAAGTACACCCTTCACATTTGTGTAAATATTTGATTATATCTTTTCATGTGACAACACTGAAGAAATTACACTTTGCTACAATGTAAAGTAGTGAGTGTACAGCTTGTGTAACAGTGTAACTTTGTTGTCCCCCTCAAAATAACTCAACACACAGCCATTAATGTCTAAACCGCTGTTAAAGTGAGTACACCCCTATTGTAAGCGATGCATTAAGTGAACATGTCCAAATTGGGCCACAAGTGTCGATATTTTGTGTGGCCACCATTATTTTCCAGCACTGCCTTAACCCTCTTTGGTATGAAATTCACCAGAGCTTCACTGGTTGCCACTGAGTCATTTTCCACTCCTCCATGATGACATCACAGAGCTGGTGGATGTTAGAGACCTTGCACTCCTCCACCTTCCATTTGAGGATGCCCCACGGATGCTCAATAGGGTTTAGGTCTGGACACATGCTTGGCCAGTCGATCACCTTTACCCTCAGCTTCTTTAGCAAGGCAGTGGTCATCTTGGAGGTGTGTTTTGGGTCATTATCATATTGGAATACTGCCATGCATTCCAGTCTCTGAAGGGAGGGGATCGTGCTTTGCTTCAGTATGTCACAGTATATGCTGGCATTCATGGTTCCCTCAATAAACTGTAGCTCTCCAGTGCTGGCAGCACTCACACAGCCCCAGACCGTGACACTCCCACCACCATGCTTGACTGTAGGCAAGACACACTTGTCTTTGTACTCCTCACCTGGTTGCCGCCACACACGCTTGACACCATCTGAACCAAATACGTTTATCTTGGTCTCATCAGACCACAGGACATGGTTCCAGCAATACATGTCCTTAGTCTGCTTGTCTTCAGCAAACTGTTTGTGAGCTTTCTAGTGCATCATCTTTAGAAGAGACTTCCTTCTGGAATGACAGCCATGCAGACCAATTTGATGCAGTGTGCAGCATGTGGTCTAAGCACTGACAGGCTGCAGCTCAGTTTAAGAGTCTTGGCATCTTCTTATAACCTAGGCCAGTGATGGCGAAGTTTTGGAAGTACATTTCCCACGATGCTCATGCACTCTGCAGTGTAGTTAAGCATCATGGGAAATGTAGTTCCAAAACATCTGGGGTGCCAAGGTTCGCCATTACTGGCCTAGACCATCTTTATGTAGAGCAACAATTATTTATTTATTTTCAGATCCTCACTGAGTTCTTTGTTATGAGGTGCCATGTTGAACTTCCAGTGACCAGTATGAGCGAGTGAGAGCGATAACACCAAATTTAACACACCTGCTCCCCATTCACACCTGAGTAACACTAACGAGTCACATGACATCGGAGAGGGAAAATGGCTAATTAGGCCTAATTTGGACATTTTCAGTTAGGGGTGTACTCACTTTTGTTGCCAGCGGTTTAGACATTAATGGCTGTGTGTTGAGTTATTTTGAAGAGACAGCAAATTTATACTGTTATACAAGCTGTATACTCACAACTTTACATTGTAGCAAAGTGTCATTTCTTCAGTGTTGTCACATGAAAAGGTATAATAAAATAGTTACAAAAATGTGAGGGGTGTATTCATTTTTGTGAGATACTGTGTATATCAGGGCTGTGGAGTCGGAGTCGGCAAACAATGCACCGACTCCGACTCCGACTCCTACTAAATTTAGATTGGAATTAAAAAAAAAATTCCAACAGGAGTTTTATAAAGCACTAAAAGAAGTTGAAAAGTATGATCGCTCATCAAAACTTACTGTTGAAGAAGCCATCCTTGTTTATCCAGAGATCGTTAGTGATGTGGCCAGAATAGTTACTGCAACGCCACCCACCCAAGTCAGTGTCGAAAGATTATTTTCAGCCCTAAAAATAATAAAGTCTGACTTAAGAGCCTCTATGAAAGAGGATCTGGCAGAGGCAATTCTCTTCCTTAGAACTCTACATTGAATTGATTTGCATTTGCTAAGCCTATAACTACATTTCAAGATTAATATAAACCATTTCTAGGTTTTACAGATTTTGTTTTTGGTTCATTATAGATAAGCTTTGTTTTTGTTCTAAAACAACCAAATAATGTGGTTTGTATTTTTGAACTGGTAAAGATCCTGTTCCTGATGTTTATGCCTGCTGCTACTATCCAGCCACTTGATTGATTAATATTTATTTTTTTATAAAACTTTGTTTTCATTGTGTTTGTCTTTTGCTTAAACTGTGCAATACAGTAGACTGTTGGCTTCCCAGCCAGTAGTCCTGTGGTAGGCAGGGCCATCTTTTCCATTGGGCACGCTGGGAAGTTGCCCGGGGGCCCCGCTTGCCTGGGGGGCCCCACCGGCTGCCCAGCAACCCCAGTAAAAAATTATGGAGCGTGACGGGTTAGAACTGCCCATGCCCAGTTCGCAGAAATCACAGAGAAGATCCGGTCCTCCACGAATGCGGGGGGTTGCTGATGTAAGGGGGGAGTGAATGCAAAAATGTAAGGGGGCACTGATATAAAGGTTCCCCCTCCTATATTAGTGACCCCCCTTACCTTAGTGTATTTAATCTAAGGAAGGTGGTCTCTGGTCACCAGAGTACTCCCCACATCAGAGTCTGCAGGATTCCCCCTTACAATGCAAGGGGGAACTCAGTCTGCGGACCCTGATGTAAGTGGGAAAGAGAAAGCAGTGGACTCTGATATAAGGTTGTCTCTGGTCACCATAGCCCCCCTCCACATCGGAGTTCCCCCCTTAGATCATGATCTGCAGCGTTCCCCTTTACATAAGAGTTCCCTTTCACTGTAAGGGGGAATCCTGCAGACTCTGATGTAAGAGGAAACTCTGTGCTGGCTGGGTTATAGTAACCTGACCTTCATGTCAATGAAGACATTTTTTTTTTTTTTACTTTTGTTTAACTTAAACACATTTCTAATAGCACTAGCTATATGTTTATAGTTTAAATACTGACATTTGCATTGTTGGGCACTGAAAACTGTAATTTTAGGTACTTTTTTTGCAGTGGCAGTAAAAAACTTGGTTCTGCCAGTAAATGTTATGATTTTTGTCAGTAATTCTTGTGCGTAATTGTGTAGACAGGGCCCCAGTGCACTGTATTGCCCGGGGGCCTATAATGCTCTTAAGATGACACTGGTGGTAGGTTGCGTTTCTTTCCCTCAAGGAATGTATAAAATACATTTGCATATTAATACAGAGGAGTCGGAGTCGAGGAGTCGGAGTCGGAAGTACATAAAACTGAGGAGTCGGAACATTTATCTACCGACTCCACAGCCCTGGTATATATAATGTACAGTATATAACAAAAAAAAACCCAAGAGAAAATAGATTGAATAAAAAAAATAATATATATATATATATATATATATATATATATATATATATATATATATATATATATATATATATATATATATATATATATATATATATATTTTTTTTTTTTATTATTCTAATACATTTTTTTCTCAGGGTCTTTTTTTTTTTGTAAATATCCCTAGCCACTTCATATTAAAGCAACATGTATATTTGCTTTACTAGTGCTTTAAAATAAATGTCCCAGTATTTTACATTGATTGATATAGAGGAGTATAAATCGGGCTGCTGTATGTTTCTGTATCTAGTGATTGGTAGAGACAGTCTGTACTAGCAGAACTTCAATTCAGATGTCACTTCAGCTGTAGCAGGACCTGATATGAAAGTCAGGATAGATGGATGATTGCACTGCTAGCTGTCAAGACAGTAGAGTATTGGATATAATATAGTTCTCTATACACAGTGTGTGCCAAGTACAAGATAACTTTATCTTCGGCTTACATGTGCTTGTACAGTATGTGTTATAGAACAGAGCTTTTACATGGCTAGAAATTCCTGTAGTGTATATATATATATATATATATATATATATATATATCATTTTTATTCGATCTATTTTCTCTTGTTTTTTTGTTGTTGTTATATACAGGCATACCCCACTTTTAAGTACACATATATTCGTTCCTAACCATTTTATTAAAAACTGTCCATGATGATTTTTAATCTAAGTGCTAATAAACAGAATTCAGGACAAGCTTTTGGTGTTCACTCCCTTCTTCTAAGGTCCAAGTAGTACTGATACTAATCCCCTCCAATCTACAGCCACAGCCTTCCTGTCTAATTCTCTTCTTACCCAGTTTTTTCACTTTCCACAGTTATGCAAGCAGGGCCCATCCTTTGTGAAAATTGGGGTATTGCAGAAACTTTTATCTGCTGCCAGAACATTTCTGCGGTCTGGTTTATCGCCATCCGTGGTTCGTTTATAAACGTCATTGGAAGTGACAACAGTTTTACGGCTTGACCTATTTGGCATATTTTTACTTGGTGCAACCCCCATGTGATGTATTTTACAAGAATATGACAATTTGTTTGTTTTTCCCCTATTTTTTAAATTTATTTTAAGAGTTATTATGCATTTTATAAACATTTGCACAAATAACATGCAACATAAAAAAATTGCAAATATTGCACCATTTTAGACCCGGTTCACACTGGGGCGACTCGTCAGGCGACGCAGCCGCCTGACAAGTCGCGTCCCATTCTAGTGAATAGAACCGTTCTAATAGGAGCGACACAAGTTGCTCCGACTTAGAAAAAGGTTCTTGTACTACTTCGGGGGCGACTCGGGGCGACCTGCATTGACTTCTATACAGAAGTCATTTTGCAAGTGGCCTTAGATGTCGTCTTCATGTCGCCTGGCCGAGTCGCCCCCGAAGTCGTGCCGCCCCTGTGTGAACCGGCTCTTATTCTACATATCCTCTGATTTCAGAAAATAAATAGTTTGGGGATTTTACCCTTTTGCTTACTGGGCACATATTCCAGCTTTCAGCACTGCGTTGCTTTAAATTAAAATTTTGCGGTCGTGCGACGTGCCTCCCAAACAAAATTTACGTCCTTTTTTTTACCACAAATAGAGCTTTCTTTTGGTGGTATTTGATCACCTCTGCGGTTTTTATTTTTTGCGCAAAAAAAAAACACAATATTATTTACTTTTTTATTAGCTTAAGGCCTCATTCACATGAGGCGGATCCGTTGCTACGGAGTCCGCCAGCTCAGCGGGAGATTTCTCCATTGATCTCCACTGAGCTGGCAGATGACAGGTCCCTCTCTGCTCACTCTGCTCTGCTCCGAGAGATCGGACGAAAACGGGCAGCAGCATGTCCATTTTCGTCAGATCTCACCCGATCCATATTGCCATACGTCTGATTTTAGCGGGTCGGATGTCAGCAGACATGTCACCGCTGACATCAGACGCTCCATAGGCTTGCATGGAGCGGCCGTTCAGGTGTGCTGAAAAAACTGACAGGCGGACCTAAACGGTCTGCCTGTGTGAAAGGGGCCTTATAATCCTGCATCAATTATTTAAGAGGAATGGCTGCAAGTGGTGAACACAGTGCTGTTACATAGTTAGTCAGGTTGAAAAAAGACACACGTCTATCTAGTTCAACCATAAAAATAAAATAATACAATCCCATATACCCACAGTTGATTCAGGGGAAGGCAAAATACCCCAGCATAGCATGATCCAATTTGAATAATAAAGCTATGTACTGTAAGTCTGGCCATACATTATACAATTTTCTTGTAGATTTACCAAAGCCATATAATATGAGGTGACACCTAAACACTTTCAATTTGTATGTAATCAGACAGGCCCTTGCACTATATAGTTTAAAGGGGTTGTAAAGGTAAAAAAAAAATTCCCTAAATATCTTCCTTTACCTTAGTGGAGTCCTCCTTCACTTACCTCATCCTTCCATTTTGCTTTTAAATGTCCTTATTTCTTCTGAGAAATCCTCACTTCCTGTTCTTCTGTCTGTAACTACACACAGTAATGCAAGGCTTTCTCCCTGGTGTGGAGAAAGCCTCTTCAGGGGGGAGGGGGCGAGCAGAAGTGTCAGGACGTCCACTAACACACAGCTCCTTTCTCTATCTGCAAAGTAGAGAGTGTCCTGACTCTCCTGCTCGCCCCCTCCCCCCTGAAGAGGCTTTCTCCACACCAGGCAGAAAGCCTCACATTACTGTGTGGAGTTACAGACAGAAGAACAGGAAGTGAGGATTTCTCAGAAGAAATAAGGACATTTAAAAGCAAAATGGAAGGATGAGGTAAGTGAAGGAGGACTGCACTAAGGTAAAGGAAGCTATTTAGGGATTATTTTTTTTACCTTTACAACCCCTTTAAGGTAAATCTAAAGGTAAATTATATAATATACGGCCAGTTTAAATCTTGAGACGGTTTGGAAATAAATGCATATTCTCTGGTAGGTGAAATAGCTTCCTTTTATATGTAGTTTATCGATGTAATTAATAAGTTAATGGTCACCAGAGATTTTCAGCCATTTTTTTTGTTTAAGAATTTTTTGTTGTTGTTAGTCTTCAAGGGTTTGCAAGGTTTGATGATTGAGCGTGGGCTACGATTGACATGCTTCCTTGGTTGCTAGCAGAATTCATACAGGTCAGTGAGATGGCAGCCATTTCTTAGAAAATGTATTGTGTGTGACGTAGGCGGGTTATATGTGCAGACACTTGTGTTTCATGGAACTGCCTGATACGCATGAATGTGGTTCTGTGCCCCTCCAGCAATGGATGACCTGCAAAGCCTGGTGTCATCTACTGTACACTTTAGAGGAGAAACTGCTTGGATTTGAGGCGAGATCTCACTTTTTTTTCTGGCCGCCTTGAGTAAAGTTTTTGGAATTTTAAACATTTAAAGGAAAATTCTGCTATCAATAATTTAGAACTAAAACGGCCACACAACCGTGCAGAAATGAACAAGGAGCAGTTTCCCTCTAGGGCTGTCATAAAGGAGCATTTTAGAGGACGGTCTAGTGAGATTTCTGTCAGCGTGCATTTTAAAATATTATTGCAAATGTCTGTCTGGGCAAAAAATAATAATTCAGTACATCTGTGCGGTAATTGCAAATTTTGCATGGTACATTTAAAAATGCTGCAAGAAATCCAGTGTGCCCCTAACTTCCTGTTAACCTGACAACACACAGCCTCTGCTGCACTGAAATCATATGCACTCTCCCTGGCCCACCCCTTTCATTCATTGGAGGCTCAGCATCACCTGTTATCTCTTCATAGGGTGGTCTGCATGCAAATACAAAAACAAGAGCATATAGGCACATGGGATTAATACCTTCAAAATACAATAATTATAAATGCAAAAGGGGTTGTAATAAGTTTTTATTTCAGTGTTAAATTGTCTGTGGTACAGGGCAGCACAGTGGTGTAGTGAGTAGCTGTTTTGCCTAGCAGTTAAAAGGGTTGCTGGTTCCAATCCTGACCACGACACTACCTGCCTGGAGTTTGCATGTTTTCCCTGTGCCAGTGTGGGTTTCCTCCAGGTACTCCGGTTTCCTCCCACACTCCAAAGACATGCTGGTAGGTTAATTGGCTTCTGCCTAAATTGGCCCTAGTATATGAATGCGAGTTAGGGACCTTAGATTGTAAGCTCCTTGAGGGTAGGGACTGATGTGAATGTACATTGTATATGTAAAGCGCTGTGTAAATTGACGGCGCTATACAAGTACCTAAATAATAATATGTAATTAAATACAGTCCATACACCTGGGCTAGCTTTCCTTAAAGCAGGCCATACACGTTCGAATTTCCATTAAATTTTCTTTTCAAAATCAGAAAGTTCATTTTTTTTTTTGTGATCCGATGATGCCACCATTGATTTTCGAAATTTGGCCGACCAAGCCTTCATGTTGCTACAGAAAATAATTTTCGTGGCCGGGAATCTTTTCTTGCACATGCGCATTTTTTTTCTATTACATTTCTCTCACGATTCTCCCATCATTGATTAGAAAATCATTTGTTTTTCAAAAAATTTCCAACGTGTCAGATTCCTCAAATTTGATTGCCGCACGAAAATCAGCTGTTGCTGCAGCCCACTAACGGTGCGAAATTCGTACGAAAACTCTTTGATACGATTTTCGAAAGAAAATTCTTTCGAAATCCAAACCGTGTATGGCCGGCATAAGAGGTGAAACAAACTCTGTAACTGAGAACAAAAAAGAAAAAAAGAACCTTTAAGTATAGAATTGGATGAAGTTTAATAACTCAGGATTAGAGCAACTTGCATGTAATCTGAGGTTGTAAAGCTCATAGGCGTGGATCCCGATAGATGCGCAATGGTGGAAGCTGCAGGTGACCCGGTACACAGCCGCTAGCGAGGAGCGCTCCTACCGTGCGGGCTCATCAGTGTGGAATCCTGATCGAGGGTACGCCACGTCCCGGTGTAGGGAGAAAGTGAACCAGCTGATATCAGCCTACTAATAGCAATCCAATCGGCTGGAGAGCTCTGTAGAATGCACCGTCTGCGTGACGTTGTCACAAGGGGAGAATGCAACGCGTTTCAGAGCATGTGCAAAAGAAGTGGAGACTTTATCAAGGGTAGATGTGACAGGGTGACAACGCAGGAGCACAGTTGGGAGACAGTTGTCATCCCATAACAGGGAGTACCAGAAAGACCTTCAGGGCAGGCTCTTAAAGCGGTGGTTCACCCTTAAAAACAAGTTTCTACCATTAAATCCAGCATACTAGCGTGAGCTACAGTATGCCTTTATTTATTTTTTTGGGCCGTACTCACAGTTTAATCCCGTAGTTACGTTTCAGACTCCCCGCGGGGAATGGGCGTTCCTATGCAGAGGGGAACATGATTGACGGCCGGCTATGGCGCGTCACGCTTCCCGAAAATAGCCGGAGTAGGACTCGGCTCTTCACGGCGCTATACGGCGCCTGCGCACAGACTAGGAGCTGACTGCGCAGGCGCCGTGAAGAGCCAAGTCCTATTTCGGCTATTTTCAGGAAGCGTGAGGCGCCATAGCCGGCCGTCAATCAAGTTCCCCTCTGCCTAGGAACGCCTACTCCTCGCGGGGAGTCTGAAACTTAACTACGGGATTAAACTGTGAGTACGGCGCAAAAAAATAAAGTAAAGGCATACTGTAGCTCGCGCTAGTATGCTGGATGACCTGGTAGAAAAAAATAAAAATTTTTGTACCCCCGCTTTAAGGTTATATTGAAATAAACGTCAGATTTACAAAGATTTCCCCTGTACTTGTGACAACCCAAATTTTGGGATTTACTTTCCGTGATGAACAGGACAAATGGGGTGAAAAAAAGACTTCAAAGTTCTAACATTGAAAGCATTTAGTTGGCCTTGGATTTTAAAGGGATCTCTACTATGCAGTGCTACAGAGGAGATTATTAACCAAGATGTACTAGAAGTGTTCAGGTAGAAGATGGGCCGAGGGATTTTTGTTTACCAAAAACTGATGTTAAAAACCTATTGCATTTCTTGTGTTTTTGCCTCCAGTTTTCCCTGCAAATGTTTACAGCATACAAAAAAATCACAGGACCAGCTTATAGAGCTACAGATCCTTGGGCAAGCACCATTCTTGGCTTCTGCATTCATACATGTTATTGATCGGAAAGATTGACTTCTGTTATTATATATCACACAAAGGGAACTTTCTTATGCCGGGATATCTCCCAATCCCATGACCAGACAAATATATTCACAAGATTCCAAGTCATTGCCATCCTAAAGAAACAGACAAACAACAAATAAGAAGAAAAACATACATCCTGGCAGAATCAGGGGCATATCTAATGCAAATCAGACTTGGCAAAGGATTTGTCTACAGCATTTGGTCCATTTACAACTAGCACTGCGTGAAATTTGCACAGGCAGCTGGAACGGTTTTGCACCTTTCTACAATAATTTTCCATCTGTACCTGAAATATATTTTCCAATTAATCGTAAAGACGCCTAAGAAGTGGTCAAAGGGCATGTTTTATAAGGCGCAATGCTACTTTTGAGTAGCGAATTTAGAAATCAAAAATGTATGTTCTGGTATGTCTTTTGTCATCCACAACACTGCTCCTCTTATGAAATGATGACTTCCAAAGGGTCCATTTGGAATCCCCTCTTCAGATTATGGCCCTAGCCATGGGACTTAGATTCTGGGGGAAAAACATTAAATACAGGGACCTAAAAAGTACAAATCCTGAGCAAACTGTATTATGTATGTGAAAATATTAAAATCATGGTTAAATCTTGCAGAACTCCAAACAAAAATAACAAGCTTAAAATGAATAGTACCTTAAAAAATAAAAAACAGCTATTGCTGCAATAATCAGATTATATCCAGAGATTTCCCTACAGTACCCTTTTCTGCCACTAGTTGTCCCCAGTCTATTTGCCAGCATCATTCAACCCACTTCCTTTGATTCATTGCTGTCTCACACCCACCCCAGCCTGTGACTGGATAAATTATGAAATGAGAAGCAGCGCAGAAATTAGCTCTTATTTCCAGATTTAACGATCTATTAATATCTACACAGCTGTGTTAATTTGTGTCTTTTATATCATCCTAGGGTTCAACTTTAAAACTGAACTCCAGGTTTAAAAAAAAAGTCAATGAAGTTATGTATTCATAAAAAAATATTGTATTTTTAAATGCAGTTACTAGGAATGCGTGATTTGTTAAAGTGGTTGTAAAGTCAGATTTTTTTTTTTTATCTTTATGCATATAGGGCCAGATTCACAGAGATCGGCGTATCTCTGTGCGGGCGTAGCGCATCTCATATGCGCTACGCCGACGTAACATAGAGAGGCAAGTACAGTATTCACAAAGCACTTGCTCCCTAAGTTACGGCGGCGTAACGTAAATGGGCCGGCGTAAGCTCACGTAATTCAAAGTAGGCTGGTAGTGGGCGTGTTGTATTATAATGAATCGTGACTCCATGTAAATGAAGCGCCGTACGAACGGCGCATGCGCGCGCATGCTCAGAATCACGTCGAATTTACGCCCTAAGATACGACGGCTCAATGGCAACGACGTGAACGTAACTTCCGCCCAGCCCCATTCACGTATCACTTACGTAAACAACGTAAAAATATACGATTGTTCCGACGTCCATACTTTGCATTACTTGCGCCTCATATAGCAGGGGTAAATTTACGCCGGACGTAAGCCTTACGTAAACGGCATAGCGGGCGCAAGTACGTTTGTGAATTGGCGTATCTAGGTCATTTGCATATTTGACGTGAAAATCTACGGAACGCTCCTTGCGGCCAGTGCAAATATGCACCCCAGATACGATGGCATAGGAGACTTATGTCGGTCGTATCTTGGCAAAATTCAGGCATATCTTGTTCCCTGAATAGGGCGCATAGATACGACAGCGCATCACAGAACTTACGCCGCGTATCAATAGATACGTCGGCGTAAGTCGTCTGTGAATCTGGCCCTCTATGCATAAAGATAAAACGCCTTCTGTGTGCAGCAGCCCCCCCTAATACCGGAGCCCCATCTCTGTCCAGCAATGTCCACGAGTGTCTTTGCCATCCGAGACTCTCCCTCCTGATTGACTGAGACGCAGCAGTGGTGCTATTGGCTCCTGCTGCTGACAATTAAAATTAGTTGGCCAATCGGGAGAGAGGGGGTGGGGTTGAATCACAGCTCTGTGTCTGAATGGACACAGGGAGCTGCAGCTCAGCTTGGGTGTCCCCATAGCAAGCTGCTTGCTGTGGGGGCACTGAACAGGAGGGAGGGGCCATTAGCTAGAATTCTGCTTGTTTCGTCAGGATAAAAAAAAAAAGTTGCTCGTCTTTCAAAACGCTCGTTAACCGCGTTGCTCGTAAACCAATGTTCCACTGTATTTGACACCTAAAGCAACTTTCATATTTGTATCTCCATGGTGCATTTAGCTGTTTCCCCAGAGTTCAGCTTTAAGAGCTCCTTTCATGAAGAATATTATTTCACGTATCTTACAAGTACACTAATACAGCTACAATCACCGTATGCCTTATTTTAATCCTGAACCTGATTACGTCCCTAAAATAGTTTCATCTTCAATCTGCAGGTGGCAATAAAGATTATTGACAAGTCTCAGCTAGACGCTGTAAATTTGGAGAAAATCTATCGGGAAGTAGAAATAATGAAGATGCTGGATCATCCTCACATTATCAAGCTTTACCAGGTAAGTCCACTGACCTGTATTAGACCAGAATGAAAAACAATGACAGTTCAGATGGATTTATATTGTGCCTTAAGCCCCGTACACACGATGCGAAAATCGTACGAAAAATTCAGTTTTCGAAACGATCGTACGATAATCGGATCGTTAGTACAGAGCTTTCAAGAGCCGATCAGGACAGTTCATCCGATTTTATTCGGACATGGAATTTTTTTTCGTATGATGCCAGATCGTACGATTTTTGTTTAATCAGTACAGCTGTTGTTCGAAAATGCAATACAAATACAACACATGACATCACTTCCGTTTTTTTATTCTGCCGTACGAGAATTTTTAGTAAACTCATCAGATTCAACGTGAGATTAGCATACAAAAAAAATTGGACGATCATTTGTCCGATAATCGGATCGTGTGTCCCGGGCATAACAGTTTACGCAGCACTTTACAATATAAGGGGAGGACAGTAGAATTACAACACAGTTCAATACAGAAGGAATAGCAGGGCCCTACTTGCGGAGCTTACAATCTAATGGGAGGGGGAGGTGGTACAAAAGGTAATAATCACTTGCCACGGATTACAGAATTCTTTGTGTGGTTATGGAAATCTTTTTGTGACCAACGTTCTATTCTCCAAGTCAGGCACACATTAATTTGCACACTATTTACGGATGATGAAATGTTATTTATCCAGGACACAGAGGTTTTTTAGGGACAAGACCTTTAAGACACGGGGAAAGAATGAACACGCATATATCTGACACACATTAGTCATAGAGATTAAGTGACAGTTGCATATATTTATACATGAGCTGAAAGTAAATGAGAGATAGTAATAACTTCCATGGTATTGCTCTCTGATTGCAGTATTTTTTTATTTATTACAGGTACTTGTATAGCGCCATTAATTTATGCAGCACTTTTATATATATTTTGTACAACAGTCCCTGGTGAGGGCAGGGACTAATGTCCCTGCCCTCAAGGAGCTCACAATCTAAGGTCCCTAAACTCACATTCATACATACAAATACTAGCAACAATTTAGACGAGGGCCTATCAGCATGTCTCTGGAGTGTGGGAGGAAACTGGAGTACCCAGAAGAAACCCACGCAGGTACAGGGAGAACATGCAAACTCCAGGCAGGTAGTGCCGTGGTTGGAATTCCAACCGTCAACCCTAGTACTGCTAGGCGGAAGTGCCAACCACTTTGCCACTGTGCTGCCCATATGCTTAGTGAGATAATTAATTTGTTTTCAGTCACAAAATAGGACAATGTTAAGTTCTGAAAAAAAAGGGTCCAGAAATAGGAGGTGTAACGGAACCCCAAATGGGACAGGGGTTAACGCCGTTCACGATCTTCCATTCCACCAACCCAAGACAGCTTATCGACACTCCACAATCCAGCAGACACGATCCATATGGATTTTCCCCCAGAAAGACGACACACAAGCTCTGTTCTCTCTGGTTCAAACGAATGAACACTTTAATGGTACACTCAGCTTGTTATATACAGTTACAAGCATGCTACAGGGACAATGAAACTCTCCACCCAAAACATCACACAATGGGCCCTTAACAAGATCCCCCCTCAATCCACATCCCAGACAGACATTCTGGCACCGCATCTAGAGGAGTTAATTACTACAGCTGACAAGTCACATTCCACATCTATTATCAATAGCATTTTCACACAAAACAGTGTCATTAGCATACACAATGAAATATCTTAGGAGCAGACCTAATTAGCACAATGGACACAGAATGCAATCACAGCAAGACACTTAAACATCCCAAAATAGGCAGCCAGACTGGCTACCAAGCTCCAATTCACATCACCACAGTAGCAAACTTAATTGGCATCTCAACAGTCTATGTTACACATTGAATGAGACATTCTTTTTGACCTGTTGGGGGTCAGAATAAACCACCTGTAATATGTCAAGATCCTGCAGTACATGAATTATCATTAATGTCCCATCTCATGTAATCCGAGATATCAGTTCACAGTCATCCTATGCCCAAAAGGGACATAGGATGACCCTAGACCCAAGAGTCATTAGTGAAGCTGGCACAGGAGTACCCCACATCCTTCAAAAGTCTCTGGGTGTCACGGGCCATTCCGTTACAGGAGGTAACAAAATTATAGCAAAATGTTAGAGTAGAAGTTCAGCTTTAAAACTAACTCCTAAACCTACTCGCAGCACAATTCTTCAACCAACCTGCTACTTTAAGTTTGGAAGTTATGCAAGTTATTGCGCTGTCCTTGCGTTATAACGGTGGGCTAATTTCTGTGTATTATAATTACACCTCTGTTCCTTGAGTTTGAATTCTTGAGTTATAATGGTGGGCTAAGGTGAGTGTTCTGTAAATACACCACTGTTCTTTTAGTTAAAATCCCAGTCTATTCCTGGGAACTCCTTTTTTACCTCTTTGCTTACCAGCCCCTTGGAGGTTTACAGAAAATCCAGAACGACGAAGACCGATGTATTTCTGAAGTAGTTGCTTACTCTTTCTCTTTTTAAAGTCAAAGCCTGTAGTTAGCCTTTAAAGTGAAACTGTCAATTTGTCCTTCATGGAAAAAGCACAAATACACTTGAACTGCACTTATTTGCTAGCCTAAGCTCTGCTGCCAATGCTGCCAAGGCTACGTGCTGTTTCCATGTATGTTTACAATAAAAGGGCAAAGGGAGTCGGAGGACAAAGACATTTACAAGTCTTAAACCATAAAATTGGCACACCAGGGCTGGGGTATGAGTGTTGTCTATGGACTAAATCCACTTCACCCCTCTCTTATGAATACCATGTAGTGGAATTATTAGTACTACATTTATGCAAAATGCCCAGGAGTCTCATGAGAAAAGGGATTCCCTTTACTCGGGTCCATTCTCCTTGTTATAATGACATGGTAGGCAATGTAATCTGGCAAATACCACATTGCTTACACTTCTATAGTGGTTACATTTATTCAACTTTTTCCAAAGGGGCCGAATTTCCTAATCATTGTACCACATTGAAAAAATAAATTGAATATAAAGGAACAGGGGAAAAGGAATTCTACGAACAAATTGGGACTTTAAATGGAGTGCACAGTTTGGGGAAACAGCCATCAATATAATTGTAGATATAAATATTTTAATTAGGTATAGGTAAACAGTAATTACATTAAATTAATAATGATTGGTAATATTGTAGACCATAAATATATATAAAAAAAACAATATGTGATGTTTGTAAAATTCCCATAAATAAAACTCATCAACACAGGGCTCGACAAATCCCGGGCGCCAGGTCGCCATGGCGACTAGAAATAGTGTCCTGGCGACTTGGCTTGGAAGGTGGGCAAAAAAAAAAAAATTATTACCACCAGATGTGAGCTGGCGCCATCTGGTGGTGGCTGTTGGTATTACAAGTTAAGCATTACAAGTTAAACAGCAATTCTAATGTCATTTTTCACTATTTTCACTGCCATCTTCTTCCCTCTAATTAGAAGCCCCAAACATTATATATATTTTTTATCCTAGCACCCTAGAGAATAAAATGGCGATCGTTGCAATACTTTCTGTCACGCCGTATTTGCGCAGCGGTCTTACAAGCACACTTTTTTGGGAAAAAATTACACTTTTTTTAATTAAAAAATAAGACAACAGTAAAGTTATCCCCATTTTTTTTTATATTATGAAAGATAATGTTACGCCGTGTAAATTGATACCCAACATGTCACGCTTCAAAATTGCGTCCGCTCGTGGAATGCCGACAAACTTTTACCCTTTAAAATCTTCATAGGCGACGTTTAAAAAAATCTACAGGTTGCATGTTTTGATTTGCAGAGGAGGTCTAGGGCTAGAATTATTGCTCTCGCTCTGCCAATCGCGGCGATACCTCACATGTGTAGTTTGAACACTGTATACATATGCGGGCGCTGCTCACGTATGTGTTCGCTTCTGCGCGCAAGATCGTCGGGACGGGGTGCGTTTTCTGGCTCCTAACTTTTTTAGCTGGCTCCTAGATTCCAAGCAAATTTGTCAAACCCTGCATCAACGCATACATATATAGGGGCAGATCCACATACATCTGCGCCGGGCGCAGCGTATGTAAGATACGCTACGCCGCTGTAACTTACTTTGCTTTGGTTTGAATCCTTAACTAATTTGCGCCATTAGTTACGGCGGCGTAGTGTATCTCTCGCAGCGTAAGGGCGCGGAATTCAAATGAATCTAATGGGGGCGTGTTTTATGTTAATACATCGTGACCCGACGTAAACAACGTTTTTTTGGAACTGCGCATACGCCGTCCCTGGGGGTATCCCAGTGCGCATGCTCGAAATTAAACCGGAACCCGCCAATGCTTACGACGGTGACGTCATTCTACGCAAATTCCTATTCGCGAACGACTTACGCAAACGACGTAAAAAATTGTACGTGGGAAGGACGGCCATACTTAACATTGAGTACGCCTCAGTATAGCAGCTTTAACTATACGCCGGAAAAAGCCGAACGCAAACGACGAAAAAAAAAAGCGACAGGCCGACGTACGTTCGTGGATCGCCGTAAATAGCTCATTTGCATACTCAACGCGGATTACGACGGGAACGCCACCTAGCGGCCGCCGAAAGATTGCATCTTAGATCCGACGGCGTACGAAGACGTACGCCTGTCGGATCTAGCCGAGATGCCGTCGTATCTTGTTTTGAGGATTCAAAACAAAGATACGACGCGGGCATTTTTAAATTATGCCAGCGTATTAATAGATACGCCGGCGTAATTTCTTTGTGGATCTACCCCTTAGTATTGAACAACAAATATCACAAAGACACGGCTACACATTTGAAAAAAGCCTCCAACCTCCCTGAGCGGCAAGGTATAGTTCGAAAGAGATCCTAGGGTGATAGCATCTCAGTCGAGGTGCCACAGAGTTAAATTAGATGTCACATAAAATTATCAAGGACAAGTGGATGCAGCCACGGCTTAACATTAGCTCTACGCGTTTCGTGGTTTTGGTGTTACCACTCGTCAGGAGCAGGCGCGTGATGCATATCTAAAATAGAATACAAAAATATAAAAAAGTAAGGGTCCATAATTAATTAACACATGGCGGGGGAATTACTATATATCAAATGAGATGAAAACCGATCCTATAGTAAACTTACAGACAGGCGTGCTGTGTATAAGGACATGTCGTGGCCCATGGAACCAGGAGGTCCACCGGTAGTGTCAGGCAAGGTAACTGAGGGGGCGTGTGCCAGCAACGCGCACCCCCACATGGCCCCCTGGGTGCATGAAAGACTATCCATAATGGCTGGTACCCAAACGAAACGGAAGATGGCAACCGTGGTATATGGGCTTCTATAAGAGATAATGGTAATAGTAATATAAATAGTAATAAATAGTCATATAAATTGTATGCAACTCCATAATCCACAGAATATACAGTAGCAAATTCATGTTTGGAATCTATATTCTATGGGCCAGATTTACAGCGGAGATACGACGGAGTATCTCAGATACTCCGTCGTATCTCTCAGAGTATCTATGCGACTGATTCATAGAATCAGTTACGCATAGATAGCCCTAAGATCCGACAGGTGTAATCGTTTTACACTGTCGGATCTTAGGATGCAGTACCGCAGCCGCCGCTGGGGGGAGTTCGCGTCGTAAACCAGCGTCGGGTATGCAAATTAGGAGTTACGGCGATCCACTTCTTGCGTAAGACGTCCGGGAATACGGAAGTACGCTACGCACGTCGCCGTTCGAAAAAATGACATCACTTCACGCAAAGCACGGCAGGAATTTCGAAACGGAGCATGCGCAGTAGGTCCGGCGCGGGAGCGCGCCTAATTTAAATGGCACACGCCCATTTAAATTACGCAGGCTTACGCCGGAGGCCGCCAGCGTAGGTTTTCATTGCAAGTGCTTTGTGAATCAGGCACTTGCGATGGAAACATGCAGCAGTGTAACATATCTACGATACGTTACGCCGCCGCACTTCTACGTGAATCTGGCCCTATATTCCTGTTCCTTTATATTCAATTTATTTTTTCATCAGACCGGGGCAGAGGTACATGTTCCCTATTGGCCATGACCTCACTAAAAATCCCAATTGTTTCTTCTTTTTCAATTGTACTACATTGATTTTCCTGCTGTATCTTCCTGATTATCACTATTATTATTAACAGTAATAATGTACAGGGTAGGGTCAAGAAAGACTTACTGGTTATTACCCAGCTTAGGGGCTCCCAGGGTACTCTGCAGGGTATGTGAAAATACTGCAAGTGCTGGTACTTTAGGTGGTGACTTTTCTACCTACAGTATATAAGCTTTAAAGTTCCCACAAATTCTTTTTAATAGGCTAAGTAACATGAACCTTTTACTGACCTAGGTTTAAAAATGAAATTGTAATAATTTCCTTCTGGAATTGCATAATTGTTTATTTTTTTTTAAATAAAGTATTACCCCCGGTTCACACTGCTGCAACTTATCTTGTGACACAAAGTTGCATGATAAGTCAAATTCTATTCATTTTTAAAAATGTGCAATTTTGACTCAAGTCGCATACAACAAAAAAAAGGTTCCTGCACTTCTTTTCTGCGACTTTGGTGTGAGTTGAGTCCTATAGACTGCAATGTTCAATACAAAAGTTGCAAAAAAGCCGCAAGCAAGTCACAAGACATTGGGGGCGCAGCAGTGTGAACCGAGCCAAAGACTTATTTTGTAATTTTACAGAACACTGACGATCATTTTTGTATGAATTCATCAGGTTATGGAAACCAAAAACATGCTTTACCTAGTGACCGAATATGCCAAAAATGGGGAGATCTTTGGTAAGTTCATTGATTTATTATCCCTTTATAACTGTGTGGTGTCAGCCATGTGTTTTTACTATGCACAGCTTCTTCAGAGACATGTAGCACATTCTGTGAGATAAATGCTCCATTGTTTATCCTTTTATGATTAGGACTTGTAGCTCCAGGTGTTTCTAACCTGACAGCACATAATCAGCAAGGAATTCATTGTTATTGCTTTAAAAGGATAAAAAAAGAGAACTAGATGTTTACTGCTTGTACATTTTTCATTAACGTGCTTGTAAACCTCTAGGATGAAAAATGAACAGAGCATATCCGTCTGTAGTGTGTACTAGCCTCAATCCAAAGCACCTAGTTTGATTCGTGTTTCTTCTCTCTTCCTTCTGCTATGTGTAGATTAAACCAACACCACAGAACCCTGAGGCCCCGTACACACGTCCGAGAAACTCGACGGGCAAAACACATCGTTTTGCTTGTCGAGTTCCTTTTGAAGCCGCTGAGGATTTCGGCGAGCCAAGTTTCCTCATTGACTAACGAGGAAATAGAGAACATGGCCCGACGAGGCCCGAGATCCTCGTCGGTTTCCTCGGCCAAAAGTGTACACACGACCGAGTTTCTCGGCAGAATACGGCTCCGATCGAGTTTCTGGCTGAATTCTGCCGAGAAACTCGGTTGTGTGTACGGGGCCTCAGAGATGGACACATCCACCCTCAGCACACAGCAGGTGATTGAGAGTCTTAGCTGTGCATGTTTCACTAGGAGACTGTGTAAAGGGGGTGTGTTCATTCCATCCACTCAGGATTAAGATTACACTCAGCTCTCTGCTCTATGCTGTGCAGTGTGTGGCGCCAGATCCCTGCCTCCTGCCTGCTGGATCTGAGAAATTGCCTTTGAGCTGTGTGTTTAGAATGCTGAAGAAGAGAGAAAATGTCAGATAAGCAGGTACAACTTATGTAGAAAGGCTTGCCACTTCAGTGGGTCTATGTAAGGGTTTACAGACTCTTTAATGCCTATAAGAAACTTGAATTGGTGAAATAATTTTCTATATAATACAAAGGAAATAGATAGATTTGAGATGTTAAATTCTTTTAAAGGTGTCCTATTTAGGTGTGGTTATATTGGTTCTTTTTTAGTTGATCTAAGTTTATTTAGTGGGTTTTAAAAAAAAATTAATAGGTTTAGTTAAATTGTAATGCATTATGGGATGAGCCATACTCCCCCGTTCAGTTCACAGCAGAACATGCGAACAGGCAAAAAATGTATTCGAACACCCTTAAGCCCTATACACACGATCGGATATCTGATGGAATCTAATCCGATGGATTTTTTCATCGGATATCCAGTGAAGCTGACTTTCATCAGTCGTGCCTACACACCATCGGTTAAAAATCTGATCGTGTCCAACGCGGTGACGTAATACACTATGACGTGCTGAGAAAAATGAAGTTCAATGCTTCTGAGCATGCGTCGACTTGATTCTGAGCATGCATGGATTTTTGACTGATGGATTTCCCCACAGACGATCGTTTTTTTCCTATCGGTTTTTTAACCATAATAAAAATTTAAAACAGGTTCTATTTTTTTTCACCGATGGTTAAAAAACAGATGGGGCCCACACACGATCGGTTCGTCCGATGAAAACAGTCCATCAGTCTGTTTTCATCCGACGAACTGATCGTGTGTACAGGGCTTTGAAGTCTATGGGACACGAACATGAAAAATCAAAAGTGCTTATTTTAAAGGTTAGTATGCAAGTTATTGTCATACAAAGTGTTTGGGGACATGTACTAATGCAAAAAAACATTTTTTAAACTATGCAAATTTTTTTTTTTTTTAAACGTTTGTTTTTTCAGGAGAAGTGATTTTAATATTGAAAAAAGTGAAATATTCCTTTAAATTTTGTACCTGGGGGGGTGTCTATAGTATGCTTAAATATTCCTTTAGAAATGTCATTTTGTGCAGGGACTTTTCTAAACACGAGAATAAAATGCGCTAATTTACAGGCATACTATAGACACCTCACAGGTACGAAATTTTAAGTAATATTTCATTTTTATTGTTTTACTTTAAGCATCATTAAAATCACTGTTACCGAAAAAACTGCAGTTTTTAAAACTTTTTTGCATTGATACATGTCCCCTGGGGCAGGACCCGGGTCCCCAAACACTTTTTATGACAATAACTTGCATATTAACCTTTAAAATTAGCACTTTTGATTTCTCCCATAGACTTTTAAAGGGTGTTCTGCGGCTTTCGAATTTTACGCAAACACTCCAAATTGTTCGCTATTCTGCGAACAGGCGACCCAAACATAAAGCTTATCCCTATTAAGCATTTCTCTAGGCTTTCCAAACTTATTATATACTCCAGAAGGAAAAAATGTAATATATTATTTATGGTATTAGTATTAGTAGTTCGAACATGCACTCCAGACACAGATTTTGCCGATGTGATATATAACTAGCATTCATTTTGATGTCAAATTTCTATTTTGTTTTAGTCATAAATTTGACTAAAATGCCATTTTTGTTTTAGTCGTATTTTATTCATCTAAATTTGTTTTATTTTTATTCGTCCTAGTGTTCATTTTGTCAACAAATATTTTAGTTGACGAACTTAATGCCCTGTACACACGATCACTTTTTGTGATGAAAAAAAATGTCATTTTTTATCATGAATTTTTTTTTTCATTTAGTAAAAGACGATTCGTGTTTTTTTGTCTGTTACAGCGTGATGAATGTGCCTACTCCATTATGAATGGTAGTTTTACCTCCCGTCTCATAACTTGCTTCTGGGCATGTGCGGGTTTAAAACGTCATTTTTTTTTTTTTTTTTTTTGCCACACACGATCATTTTTTATGACACAAAAAATGACATTTTAAAAAATGACATAAAAAATTCAAGCATGTTCAAAATTTGTTTTTGTCATTTTTCAGAAGACATAAAATGACATTTTGCCCACACACGATCATTTTAAATGACATTTTTAAAAATGTCATTTTATTTCATCACAAAAAGTGATCGTGTGTACAGGGCATAAGACTGTAGCGCAGGGAATCTTGGTGTTTAAAAAACATATTGGGGTTGATTTACTAAAGGCAAATAGGCTGTTCACGTGGCAAGAGAAGTTGCACTATGCAAGGGAGTTTTCCCCAGCGTTTAGTGAATGTGGTAAAATTTCACATACCCAAAGAATACCCAATCATGTGCAAGAGAAATAAAAAAATAAAAAATAACAGCAGTTTTGCTTGCACATGACTGAGAGGTAGATGACAACAGCGCTCCACCTCATTCACCAAGCTCTGGGGAAAATTCCCTTGCAGAGAGAGCCGTCTATTTGACTTTAGTAAATGAACCCCATTGGTTAATCTACATGCCTTAAAGCGGGAGTTCACCCAAAAACAATTTTTAACATTAGATTGAGGCTCGTTTTGTCAAGGGGAATCGGTGTTTTTTTTAAAATCGAAGCAGTACTTACCGTTTTAGAGATAGATCTTCTCCGCCGCTTCCGGGTATGGTCTTCGGGACTGGGCGTTCCTATTTGATTGACAGTCTTCCGACGGTCGCATACATCGCGTCACGAGTAGCCGAAAGAAGCCAAACGTCGGTATGGCTCTATACGGCGCCTGAGCACCGACGTTCGGCTACTTTCGGAAAATCGTGACGCGCTGTATGCGACCGTCGGAAGCCTGTCGGAAGCCTGTCAATCAAATAGGAACGCCCAGTCCCGCAGCCCATACCCGGAAGCGGCGGAGAACATCGCTCTCTAAAACGGTAAGTACTGCTTAGATTTAAAAAAAAAACACCCGATTCCCCTTCACAAAACGAGCCTCAATCTAATGTTAAAAATTGTGTTTTTGGGTGAACCTCCACTTTAAAACTACAAAGAATGTGAATGGGGCTTAAAGTTTGGGACATGCGTATATTCCACTGGTGTTCTGCAACAGTACCTGCTGTCACTTTGAGTTTGGATATGAATGGCAGTAAAGCTCAGCTATTAGTAAAAGTGATTTACCTGTTTACAAGAGACTTGAGTCTTCCATGAAATTGTTGATGAATGCTTCTTGTACAGACGTCAGCGGAAACTTTTTTTTTTTTGTGACTTCTGGGTGTTTTCCCAAGAAATCCTCTGTTAAACTGTGCCAAGAAGAAAGGGTCATTTTCCATGCCCAATAGCCCCCTTAAAAGGTTTCTGTTTGTTTTCTAGCATGATCACACTTCATCGGAGAGATCCAGGAAGCTCTAATGACGTTGCTCCCTACCTGACTAATTCATTCCGGCCTAATTGTTTTAACATTTGCTTCCTGTTCTGAGCTTGGAAAGCGGGATTTTCTGAGCTTGACCTTGGATGATCATCAGAACTTTCTTTAAACTAGGAATTTCTAGAAGGAGCTTTGCTTTACTTTGCATGCATTGATTCTAAGGTGCATGTCGGTGGTAATAGAAAGTTTTAGCTAGATTCACGTAGGGTTACGCCGGCGTATCAGTAGATTCTGGAAACCAGATACGCTTAAATTAGGCTAAGATACGAACGGCGTAAGTCTCCTACGCCGTCGTATCTTAGGGTTCATATTTACGCTGGCCACTGTGTGGCGCTTCCGTTGAGTTTGGCGTAGAATATGCAAATGAATAGATACACCGATTCACGAACGTACGTGCGCCCGTCGCAGTAAAGATACGCCGTTTCAGTAAGAGGTACGCCGGCGTAAAGATAAAGCTGCCCCCTAGGTGGCCTAGCCAATGTTAAGTATGGCCGTCGTTCCCGCGTCGAAATTTGAAAATTTTACGTCGTTTGCGTAAGTCGTCCGTGAATGGGGCTGGACGTAATTTACGTTCACTTAGAAACCAATACATCCTTGCGGCGTACTTTGGAGCAATGCACACTGGGATATGTACACAGACGGCGCATGCGCCGTTCGTAAAAAATGTCAATCACGTCGGGTCACCAATCATTTACATGCCCCCCTCATCCTCATTTGAATTAGGCGTGCTTACGCCGGTCCCATTTACGCTACGCCGCCGTAACTTAGGAGGCAAGTGCTTTGTGAATACAGCACTTGCCTCTCTGACTTACGGCGGCGTAGCGTATATGCGATACGCTACGCCGCCTCAAAGTTATGCCAGTCTTGCTGAATCTGGCTATAAGTCTTTACCCCAATTCAGTTGGGTAGATTCACTAAATGCAAATAGCCTGTTCACATTGCAAGGGCATTTTTCCCAGAGCTTAGTAAATGAGGTGAAGCTCTGTTGATGTCCATCAGTCATGCAAATTCCTATTTTTTTTTTCTCTTGCAAAGTGAAGTTTCACCACATTCGCTAAGCTCTGGGGAAAATACCCTTACACAGTGCAACTTTCTTTTCAAAATGAACAGCCTATTGGCCCTTAGTAAATGAATCCCAGTCAGGGCTGGTGCTACCACTAGGCAGTCGCCTAGGCGCCCAGCCACTGGTGTTTCTACTCTCTTCTCTCTGCAGCAAGCGACTTAGGCCCTGTACACGCGAACGGACAAAACCGATGAAAACGGACTGAAGTTCAGTTTCATCGGTCCAAACCGACCGTGTGTGGGCCCCATCGGTCCGCTATCCTTCGGTCGAAAAAATTAGAACTTGCTTTAAAATTGAACCGATGGACGCCTAACCGATCGGTCAAAACCTCATGCTCAGAATCAAGTCGACGCATGCTTGGAAGCATTGAACTTCTTTTTTCTCAGCACGTCGTTGTATTTTACGTCACCACGTTGGACTCTATCGTTTTTTAAACTGATGGTGTGTAGGCACATCAGACCATCAGTCAGCTTCATCGGTTAACCAATGAGAAGGGTCCTTCGGACCGTTCTCATCGGATGGACCGACCGTGTGTACAGGGCCTTAGTCTCAGCATCAGCACCTAGCCACCGCTCCGTTCACACATATTGTCAGAGGCGCAGTGGAGGACTGTTTGTGTCCCGACTCTCGAATGAACGGAAGCAAGCAAACATTCATTGATGGGCGCTGGGGGGGGCTCCATTTTTTTGGTGCTGGTGAGGCTGCATTTGTTGGGTGCTGGTGAGGCACCAAAGGATCTGTCCCCATTTAATCCCTTCATAAAGAAGATGTCATCAGTTTTAAAGTAGTGTACTATGACTTTAGAGGTTATGCCTGCAGTGAACTGTGATAGTAACAATACAATTCATTGATGACGTCTGTTTGCTGCTGGAGAAATCAACTTAGGCATGGTTGCTAAAGCAACTACGTGCGACACACATAGAAGTAGCAGAATCATTACCCCAGTATAATCTATAAATACAAATTTAAAATGATACAAAATTGAATAGAGAGTAATTTTTTCATTAGTGTTAATTTCTTTAGTTTTATATATATATATATATATATTTTTATTATTATAAAATTATCCATCTATCTATGTAAATCTTATCTGTACGGAGGCCAGTTCCCATCAGTTCAACGTCACCTTTTGGTTTCTGCCCGTAGCCACTGAAAGCTATCTTTTCCTTTTCTTCCTCTGCCACTTCCAGCCACTGCAGGGCGAATTTACAGGAGATTGCTACCAGTAAATGCCACCCTCCTATCCAGGTGACCCCCTTGTTCTGCAGCTCAGCCCCCCTGTGTGCTCCCCTGGTCCCCCCTGCATTTACTGGCCCCTTTCCTTTCTGAATGAACACAGCGAGCGTGTTTACTATGCTTTAGTTTGAGAATGAACTAGACTGTGCAGAGCTCTTCCTGTTTGTTCATTCTGTGCAGCTGAGGCTGCAGAGAGAGAGAGAGAGAGATACGTAAATGGCCTACACCAGGGGTATTGAATTACAATTTGCCAAGGTCTGGTCAGTAAAATTTTCTTCTAGCAGAGGTCCAAATATCATGTCGGTTCCCTGTCATGCATTTTTGCATCACCACAAACTACATGTTGCTGCAGCACCATGCGGCTTGGTGCGGCACATTTTTTATTTTAAACAAGGTCAAGAACTTCTTTCTCTCGGTTTCTTGTGGGTAATGCAGCCCATTAAAATGGGCTGATCCACTTACAACGTGTGCACTTAATGAACATATACAGATCCTAACCCATTCTTATATGAGAGTCCTTAGTCTCCAGTGCACATCAGAGTCCCCTTCCCCTCTTGATGAGTGTCCTTAGCCCCCCCTTTACATCATCCCTCTCCACTTCTTCCACAGTAGTGTCCTCACACTTCCTTAACATCAACCCCCCTTAACAGTACTTTCCTCTGCCCCTATTTACATCATAACCCCACATTACTGTCCTCGGTCCCCCACATCACAGTCCTCAGACTCCTCCCCCCCACATTACATTCCTCCCCTCTCCACTTTAATGTCCTCAGCCCCCAATTACATGACAGTCCTTGGTCCCCCCAATTTAACTTTAGGGCTCCCCCCCACATTACAGTCCTCAGTCCCCCACTTTAATGTCTTCAGCCCCCCTCCCCCGCGCTCCAGTCCTCAGCTCCCCCGCGCTCCAGTCCTCAGCTCCCCCACGCTCCAGTCCTGGGCTCCCCCACACTCCAGTCCTGGGCTCCCCCACGCTCCAGTGCTCGGCTTCCCCACGCTCCAGTCCTTGGCTCCCCCACGCTCCAGTCCTTGGCTCCCCCACGCCCCAGTCAGCACATCCCTCCACATCACTGCAATCCTCGGCATCCTCCCCCCACATTCTTTTGTTGGCTCTTAAATACACCCCCCCCCCCCACTGTCCTACCTTATACAGACAGATCGGAGGGAGGCACAGCATGTCTGGATGGAGGCAGGGGTTGCAGGGAGAGAAGCAGGACAATTCTGGGTGGAGCTGCCGAGGTAACAAACAGGTGATTGGCTGCTAGGATGAAGGATGGTCCTAGCAGCCAATCACCTGTTTGATAACCTCGGCCGGAGGAAGAAAAGGCTCCTAAATGGCGGTACCGCGGCGGTCCGAATGGCAGAGTGCCGCGGTCCACATTTGGTCCGCCATTTAGTGTTGCCCGGACTACACCTTTACCAAGGACATTATTCAACTTTGGTCAAAGCTGCAGAGTTTGTTTTCATCTACAGATGCTCATTATCTGCATAGGCAGTTTTTTGGTGAAGGTGAACTAACCTGAAATAAAAGCGAAGAAAATTTTGAAATAGAGCTACGTTGCATGTCTTTGATTCATATAGTTTTACACCTGTCAATGTCAAGGCAAGGTCTACTCATCTGCAGGATTTTTCCACCATCATGGCCTTCAAGATTGTACTTCTAAATAAGTTAGGACTTTTGCTGTCAGTTAATAGTATACACACTGAGGCCTCGTACACACAACCGAGTTTCTCGGCAAAAACCAGCAAGAAACTTGCTGGTTTTTTTTTTTTTTTTGCCGAGGAAACCGGTCGTGTGTACATTTTTTGACGAGGAAACTGTCGAGGATCCCGTCGAGCCAAAAAGAGAGCATGTCTTCTTTTTCCTCAACGGGAATGGAGAAACTTGCCTTGTCGAGTTCCTCGACAGCCTAACAAGGAACTCGACGAGGAAAACGATGTGTTTCGCCCGTCGAGTTCCTCGGTCGTGTGTACGAGGCTTTATAGATGCAATGCTTTGTAGAATTGTTAAGCGTTCTCTTTTGATGATGAATTCAAAATAAATTGATTAATTATAAAGATTGATAGGTTATCAGACATTTCGATTTATTAACATTTTGAATACATTCACCCTACTGCATTTATTAATTGCAGAGTATAAGCTTACAAATTGTCCTAAACAGGTGTTTTTTGTGATAATCCCCCAAAAAAATAAAAAATCTTGTACCAATTAAACTGATATAAAAACCTCTTTGGTTGTGGCTACATTTGTTTAAGGCCGTCTAATTGCCATTTAACTGGCATTTGGCTCAAACCGAGTAGAGTAAATATGGGCACCAAGGTTGCGTTTCTTTGTTTGATTTCTTGAGTAATCTGTTGGCTCGGTGGCAGAACAACATCTGGTATAGACATTTATCTGGACGTACAGCTGCCACAAAATGCCAAGTGACGTCTGCAGCTCGCTTCCCATTGGCCCCTTATGCAAACATGAGGTTTGTGGTCTGTAGGGCAGCATTGTGCAAGTTGGCCTCAGAGGCAACCATAGATTCTTGAGGCGGCGTAAACCCGAGCCCAGATTCGGCATGCCTCAAACACGTTCTAAAAAACGCTTCCTCTGTACAGATGTCCTGTACCAAGGGGTTAAATGGAACATTGCGTCTTTGTCCTATTTGAATTGCATGTGTAAGTCTGATTCCAGTGTTCTTAGGGGCTGACAAAGACCAGATCTATCATGATATCACTACCTTTCCCACATGTGCACTAGATCAGCAGCTGTCAAACTTAAGAAACAATTTCCTTTTTTTCAGAGTAGTTCCTGCCAGTTGTTATAAATGTACTCTTTTCTTTCTTCGGCTGATTATTCGTGTTTATCTTGTGCTGTAACATTGGATCCTGTATCCATTGCAAAGTGTAGGAGTGCCGACTTCTGGAACACCTCATCTCCTTCAATATTTCTCACAGCTTTGCAACAATTTATACAACTGTTACAAGCAACAAATGTTACGCCGCGTTTTGAAGTTAAAATAGCGTTATCCCTCAGATATAAAATGTAACAATGAAAACCAGTAAAAGGAAATGGAAAGGGACACATTTTTCTTCAGTTGCTCCAGGCTGCTGCAGTTGTTCTCCTCCATTCGTGTGATCTAGAAAGTCATAAGAGCAGGGTAGGGCTTATGTTTCCAGCGGGGATGGATGTACTACTTGTGCCTGAAAAGACGAGAGGGCCCAATAACAGACTTTGGCCAGGGATGCATGCTTGGGAAAGGATAAAAGGCCAGACGTATCTCCAGTTGCTCCAAGCTGCTGCATTTGTGCGTCTCATCCAGTCCCATGATAAAGTTTTCACACCCCTTTAAATTTTCCACATTTTGTCAGGTTACAACCAAAAACGTACATTTATTTTATTAGAATTTTATGCGATAGACCAACACAAAGTGGCACATAAATGTGAAGTGGAAAGAAAATTAATTTATAAATGGTTTTCAATTTGCTACCACTCTGAAAAGTGTGGTGTGCATTTGTATTCAGCCCCTACTCTGATACCCCTAACTAAAATCTACTGGAACCAATTGCCTTCAGAAGTCACCTAATTGGTAAATAGATTCCACCTGTGTGTAATTTGACCTCTGTATAAATACAGCTGTTCTGTGAAGCCCCGAGAGGTTTGTTGGAGAACCTTAGTGAACAAACCGCATCATGAAGACCAAGGAACACACCAGACAGATCAGGGATAAAGTATCCCAAGCTTTATGCGTGTGTATATATGTGCTATATATATATATATATATATGTGTGTATATGTGTGTATGTGTATATATATATAAATCTATTTATTATACAGCATAAAAATATCACTTTGTATAGTGCAAACCCCTGTAATTTTTTTTAATATATAATGTATGTGTGTATATACGGTATATACAGTTAGGAAAATAAGTATTTGAACACCCTGCTATTTTGCAAGTTCTCCCACTTGGAAATCATGGAGGGGTCTGAAATTGTCATCGTAGGTGCATGTCCACTGTGAGAGACATAATCAAAAAAAAAAATTCCAGAAATCACAATTTATAATTTTTTAACTATTTATTTGTATGATACAGCTGCAAATAAGTATTTGAACACCTGTCTATCAGCTAGAATTCTGACCCTCGAAGACCTGTTAGTCTGCCTTTAAAATGTCCACCTCCACTCCATTTATTATCCTAAATTAGATGCACCTGTTTGAGGTCATTAGCTGCATAAAGACACCTGTCCACCCCATACAATCAGTAAGAATCCAACTACTAACATGGCCAAGACCAAAGAGCTGTCCAAAGACACTAGAGACAAAATTGTACACCTCCACAAGGCTGGAAAGGGCTACGGGGAAATTGCCAAGCAGCTTGGTGAAAAAAGGTCCACTGTTGGAGCAATCATTAGAAATGGAAGAAGCTAAACATGACTGTCAATCTCCCTCAGACTGGGGCTCCATGCAAAATCTCACCTCGTGGGGTCTCAATGATCCTAAGAAAGGTGAGAAATCAGCCCAGGACTACACGGGAGGAGCTGGTCAATGACCTGAAAAGAGCTGGGACCACCGTTTCCAAGGTTACTGTTGGTAATACACTAAGACGTCATGGTTTGAAATCATGCATGGCACGGAAGGTTCCCCTGCTTAAACCAGCACATGTCAAGGCCCGTCTTAAGTTTGCCAATGACCATTTGGATGATTCAGAGGAGTCATGGGAGAAAGTCATGTGGTCAGATGAGACCAAAATAGAACTTTTTGGTCATAATTCCACTAACCGTGTTTGGAGGAAGAAGAATGATGAGTACCATCCCAAGAACACCATCCCTACTGTGAAGCATGGGGGTGGTAGCATCATGCTTTGGGGGTGTTTTTCTGCACATGGGACAGGGCGACTGCACTGTATTAAGGAGAGGATGACCGGGGCCATGTATTGCGAGATTTTGGGCAACAACCTCCTTCCCTCAGTTAGAGCTTTGAAGATGGGTCGAGGCTGGGTCTTCCAACATGACAATGATCCGAAGCACACAGCCAGGATAACCAAGGAGTGGCTCTGTAAGAAGCATATCAAGGTTCTGGCGTGGCCTAGCCAGTCTCCAGACCTAAACCCAATAGAGAATCTTTGGAGGGAGCTCAAACTCCGTGTTTCTCAGCGACAGCCCAGAAACCTGACTGATGTAGAGAAGATCTGTGTGGAGGAGTGGGCCAAAATCCCTCCTCCAGTGTGTGCAAACCTGGTGAAAAACTACAAGAAACGTTTGACCTATGTAATTGCAAACAAAGGCTACTGTACCAAATATTAACATTGATTTTCTCAGGTGTTCAAATACTTATTTGCAGCTGTATCATACAAATAAATAGTTAAAAAAATCATACATTGTGATTTCTGGATTTTTTTTTTTTTGATTATGTCTCTCACAGTGGACATGCACCTACGATAACAATTTCAGACCCCTCCATGATTTCCAAGTGGGAGAACTTGCAAAATAGCAGGGTGTTCAAATACTTATTTTCCTCACTGTATGTATATATATATATATATATATATATATATATATATATATATACAGTATATAGTGTGTGTGTAAATATGTTTATGTATGTGTATATATATATATATATATATATATATATATATTTTTTTATTATTATTAATATGTATATTTTTTAATTTATTATACAGCGTAAAAAAAACCCACTTTGGCTAGCGTAGAGAATAGTGCAAACCACTGCCAGTTTTTCTTTTCTTTTTTTTAATATATATAATGTGTGTGTATATGTATATGTATATATATGTATATATATAATTATTATTATTATTATTTTTTTATTTATTATACAGCGGAAAAAAAAACACTTTGGATAGCGTAGGGAATATTTCCCTTGAATTGCGCTGCTATCCGCAGTTGACACAAAAGACTGCGATTACCTGCGGTTATGTGCATATAGCTGCGCTAAATAGCACCTGGACGCATTCAATTCTATTTTTTCTATTCGCACCAAACCGCATGTAACGAAATCACAGCTAAACGCTGTGTGTGAACGGGGTGGGGCCTTAAAGCGGAGGTTCACCCAAATAACATCTATATAAGACCAAATTCTTTATACTTCCAACATGTACAGTAGGCACTTTTTTTAGGCTTTACATACCTTATTATCAATATTTTCAATCCGGCTTCCGGGTACTCACTCCCGCGGGAGTAGGCGTTTCTATGCTGTGCTGCAATGTTATCTGGGAGTTCGCCCAGATGATTGATGTCCTTCAGAAAAAGTTCCCCAGGCGGATAAGGCCCCCCCCCACGTATTGCGTAGGCACGTCACGAGAGTCACGGAGTTTCCGAAAGTAGCCGAACATGTAGAGCTACTAGTCAGCTGTATAGGGCACCTAAAAAAGGGGGGGACTAAAGCGCTGGTCAAAACTAACAAAGTGAGGGTGAAAATTGGTGTATAAACTACCTAAATAAATATTAATGCAGCTCAAATCTAAATTGTGCTAACAACAAATATGGGAATGAATAAAAAGTGATGAGCGCAAAAATTTGAATAAATGGTGCATATATCACATCAACAATGTGTATAATGAATAAAATATAAGCAGTGAATGAGATCCACCACTAAGAAGGGTCTAGTATGAACACACAAAAAAAACTGCTAAAGAAGTGAAGTGTGTAACCAATAATCAAGGTGAACAGTGTCCAAAACACTAATGTGTTGATGAATAAAACACAATGTCCCAATAAAAAGCAAAACAATAGTGGTGATTCCTGAGTGAAGATACAAAACAATAACTGTGGCTCTTGTGCAATAATGGAAACATCCACACGGCAGGTGGGCTCACAATCTGCTTACCTCCCCCATGAGGGTAATCAGCCTTGGGAATCCTCAGATGGAGAACCTGCAATACGATTTCCTCTTCCAATGGATGGTCTGCGGTGCCTGGGAAATCCCTCCGGAAACGTGTCCTCACCGCTGGGTTCAGGTTCCTGGGCTTCACCAAGATGGCCGCGCCGTATCCGTGTAATGGCCAGGGATATCAACAAAAAAAGGCTCCCATCGTGAAGTAATTCCCAACAGGGATGAATTTATTCAAACAGAGGTTTTAAAATAATCCAAACATGGATAGTTGCAGATAAAAAAATTGTAGATAAACATGCAGCAAAATGCGGTGACAGACGGCGATGTTAACAACAAGATGCCGCGTCACTTCCGGTTACGTCCAAAATGCCTATTTTGGACGTAACCGGAAGTGACGCGGCATCTTGTTGTTAACATCGCCGTCTGTCACCGCATTTTGCTGCATGTTTATCTACAATTTTTTTATCTGCAACTATCCATGTTTGGATTATTTTAAAACCTCTGTTTGAATAAATTCATCCCTGTTGGGAATTACTTCACGATGGGAGCCTTTTTTTGTTGATATCCCTGGCCATTACACGGATACGGCGCGGCCATCTTGGTGAAGCCCAGGAACCTGAACCCAGCGGTGAGGACACGTTTCCGGAGGGATTTCCCAGGCACCGCAGACCATCCATTGGAAGAGGAAATCGTATTGCAGGTTCTCCATCTGAGGATTCCCAAGGCTGATTACCCTCATGGGGGAGGTAAGCAGATTGTGAGCCCACCTGCCGTGTGGATGTTTCCATTATTGCACAAGAGCCACAGTTATTGTTTTGTATCTTCACTCAGGAATCACCACTATTGTTTTGCTTTTTATTGGGACATTGTGTTTTATTCATCAACACATTAGTGTTTTGGACACTGTTCACCTTGATTATTGGTTACACACTTCACTTCTTTAGCAGTTTTTTGTGTGTTCATACTAGACCCTTCTTAGTGGTGGATCTCATTCACTGCTTATATTTTATTCATTATACACATTGTTGATGTGATATATGCACCATTTATTCAAATTTTTGCGCTCATCACTTTGTATAGGGCACCTGCACAGTCAGCTCTACATGGCTCCTAGTCGGTGCGCAGCAATGTGTAGAGCTAACTCGCGGCTCTACATGTTCGGCTACTTTTGGAAACTCTGTGACGTGCCTATGCAATACGGGGGGGGGGGGTCTTATCCGCCGGGGGGGACTTTTTCTGAAGGACATCAATCATCTGGGCAAACTCCCAGATTACATTGTGGCTCAGCATAGAAACGCCTACTCCCGCGGGAGTGAGTACCCGGAAGCCGGATTGAAAAAAGCGATAATAAGGTATGTACAGCCTAAAAAAAAAAATGCCTACTGTACATGTTAGAAGTATAAAGAATTTGGTCTTATATAGATGTTATTTGGGTGAACCTCCGCTTTAACTCCTTATCACTTTATCCCAAAAAATAGCCTTGGCTTTTAATACACATGGAAGGCTGTGGTATGGGTTTGGGTCCCTCACTAATATATAGGAAGTGATGCCATTGGGCCTTATGATGCAATCTAATCTTGAATACACGTGGAGTGATTGGGATAATAAATAAGGTGCAGCAAGGAAGGAAGGTACATTACGAAGCTGCTCTTAACATGCACATTGTACATATCCAGTGAGCCTGGAGAGAATTTGGGCGAGGTGCCACCATATAACAGGAAATGTATATACATGTGAAAAAACAATTAGTTTGAAAGGGGTTTTTTACTTTTTTTTTTTTCTAACCGGAACTATCCACAGAAAAGGCAGTCTATAGATTATACAATTTTCTTTCCTTTCGCCTCGGGTGGAAGGTAAGAAACTTGCTTGATTCCCTCATAAACACAGTCGGTGTTGATGGGAGAATCCCTCCCGCAGTGCTATTGTGTTCTGCTGACAGGGAGCCTTCCCTGCTTGCAAAACACAATGCTTAGTGTTGCCAGCTATAGCCAGCAACACTAATCCTTCAGGAAAAATAACAGACAGGCTGGTGGTACAATTGATAGTTTGATTTGTGTACAACCAGGGTGCCCATACAGGGATCAAAATTTGACCAGTTCAACAGGGACCATGTATGGCCGGTATAAGTCTACCACTAGTTTTAGGTTGAAAGTGAGGATAGACTATATATTAACTGTCCAAAACTACTTTATTCTAAAGAAAATGATTGAGTTTTTTTTCCCCCGTGATGTAATTTAAAAAGGGAACTTTTTAACCCAGAATAGTTTTGTATAGCATTGTGTGTTTATAGGTCCCGGAGCCAGGAATTCACTGGCAGTTAAGCTCCATTCAGATTATTTTGTCAGCAGTTGATGTGATCATGTTAAGTGAAACTAGCATATTTATATCTCTACTAATAAAATGTACTTGTTTCACATAAAAGCAACAACTGTTCTGGAACATCCAAAACTGGCTCTTTCTCATTCTTGGTTGCTTAGTTATGCCTTCTCCTGGAATAAAGTTGGCATATAGTCTTCTGCCATACTTCAAACTAGTCGGCACTTGAAGATCATGCTGAACATTACTCTGACATCATTGTAACCACTTGTAGAGCATTTCACTTCCTTATGCCCCGTACACACAATCGTATTTTCTGTTGGAAAAATCTTGGATCGTTTTTCCGACGGAATTCCGCTCAAGCTTAGCTTGCATACACATGGTCATACAAAAGTTCTCGGAACTTTCGTCCGTCAAGAACGCGGTGACGTACAACACTACGACGAGCCAAGAAAATGAAGTTCAATGCTTCCAAGTATGCGTCGAATTGTTTAAGCATGCATCAGAATTTTGTGCGTCGAAATTGCTACAGACGATCGCATTTTCCGATAGGAATTTTTTTCATCTGAAAATTTGAGAACCAGCTTTCAATCTTTTGTTGGCGGAAATTCCGAAAGCAAAAGTGCGGTGGAGCATACACACGGTCGTAATTTTCGTTCAAAAGCTCACATCAAAATTTTGCTGTCGGAATTTCCGATCGTGTGTACGGGGCATTACACATTCTCTGCAATATATACAGCTGATCTAAAAACAATTGAATATATGTGAAAATCAATCCTGTCAATGCTATTCAATAAACTGTTTGCCTGCTTAGTTAGGAGGTTCAATGTTCATTTAAAGTGCATGCATGGAGTAGGGAACGGTTGAAATTCTTGTCCGTTTTTTTTTCTGTTTATTCCGTTGTGGAGTTAGGCCTCGTACACACGGCCGAGTTTCTCGGCAAAAACCAGCAAGAAGCTTGCTGGGTTTTTTTTTTTGCCGAGGAAACCGGTCGTGTGTACACTTTTCGACAAGGAAACCGACGAGGATCTCGTCGGGCCAAAAAGAAAGCATGTCTTCTTTTTCCCCGACGGGAATGGGAAAATTTGGCTCGCCGAGATCCTCGGCGACTTCACAAGGAACTCAACGAGCAAAACGATGTGTTTTGCCCGTCGAGTTTCTCGGCCGTGTGTACGAGGCCTGACACTTTCTGTTTCTGAAGCACAATAAGCAGTGGAAGAAACCTCTACAAAGAAAGGGAATTCCCTTCTTAGACAACCTCTTCACTGGAACAGGTGTGCCAATTGGAAGATTTCCTCTTCCCTTTGACAACTGCACCAAAATGGGTGTCCTTATTGGAGGGTTTCTTCTTCTATATTCATGTACTGGTAACAGCTGTGTTAAATTTTTTGTTTAGTCCATCACCCTGCGTGTCGGGGACAGCGGTCACAGGACAAAAAAAGGATAAATCTTGTAGCAGGGACACAAATGATACAGCCTTGACAGGGAATCTTAGCATTCTCTACTGTAGCCAAAACAAATTTACATTGATTTTGGCTATATATGCACTTTAAATATGATAAACTCTAACAACCCTCCATCCTCTCCATGCTGGTTATACCCCTACAGCAGATATCTGATCAGCTGGCACCCTGGACCAGAACCTACACTGGACAATTCTCATCTATCCTATTCTGGGTCTGGGCTTTTCCGCTATAGGCCATATTTTATGTGACAATTGGAGCATCTTGAAATGTAGACTACCCTTCAGTTAGGTCATTTACAGTACACAGAGCCATAGCCCTGTCTACATTCAAAGTCATTTACACAGCGCTTTACACTCTCTCCCTTACCACTCTTGGCAGTCTGAGGCCTCGTACACACGACCGAGAAACTCGACGGGCGAAACACATCGTTTTGCTCGTTGAGTTCCTTGTAAAGCCGTCGAGAAACTCGACAAGCCAATTTTCTCCATTCCCGTCAAGGAAATAGAGAACATGCTTTCTTTTTGGCTTGTCGAGTTTCTCGACAGTTTGCTGGAAGAAAATGTACACACGACCGGTTTCCTCGGCAAAAAAATATCTCCCAGCAAGTTTCTTGCTGGTGTGAACGAGGCCTAATGGAGCTAGAGAGAGAGAGAGAGAGAGGAAAGGAAATCCCCGATGCCGCACATCCATGCAAGTGTTCAGTGGTGAAATAACAACCTCAGCCTGGGTTCCCGCCCTAACGCACTTCGCACCACCCCTCAGAGATTAGACATTGGGCGCCGTCAATAAATTAGTTTTGTTCCGTTTTGGCCGAAAATTCGTAATTCAATTTAAAGGGGTTGTAAATGTTCATGTTTTTTCACCTTAATGCATCCTATGCATTGACGTGAAAAAATATCTTACGATTACCGTCCCCCCAGCCCCCCCGTTTTACTTACCTGAGCCCTAGAAAGTCCAGCGTCACGAAAACGCTCTTCCTTTTCTCTGTCTTCTCAGCTCTTCATTGGATAGATTGATAGCAGCGCAGCCATTGGCTCGCTGCTGTCAATCAATTACAATGACACAGGGGGTGGGCCGACTCCTGTACTCGGCGGCTATGAACTCTGAATACAGGATTTGGGAGCGCACCTGCAAGGTAACCCCCTCGGGAGAGAGCTTCCCAGAGGGGGTTATCAGAAGCGGGGAGGAGCAGAGACAGCCGTGTGGGACCCCAGAAAACACAGTTCGGGGCCACTCTGTGCAAAACGAGCTGCACAGTGGAGGTAAGTATGACATATTTGTTAAAAAAAAAAATATTTGAACTTTTACAACCACTTTAATGCATAGAATGCATTGAGGTAAAAAAAACAAACCTTGAGACTTTACAACTACTTTAAGCTGCTGGTGGGTTCACAGCAAGTACATTTGTTGCTTTTCTTCCACATGGCCAAAGCACAGGCTTCAATCTATATATGGGCAGGCTGGTTATACACAAGTCGATAGACCAAGGTTTCTCCCGAACTATCCTGCAACACTGATTATTGTGTTCTGATGGTGGGGAAGGCTCCCCGCTGTCAAAATATAATACCACAGCGGGAGTGATTCCCCCATTCACATTGAATGTGTGGATGGGGGAATTTGAGGTATTTTCTTTTAACCCTCTGGTTGAACAAAAATAATGCAAAATGTATGGGTTACCTTTTGCCTTTGACCAACCGGTTAAAAGGAATGCAAAATGTATTGGTTACCCTTGCCTTTGCCCAACCGATTAATTGTTAATACCATTCAGCAATTGTTTAGTTAGAATCAAAATGTAATTCAGAGGTGAATGTTCTCCCAGTCTAAAAGGTTGCATTTTTTCCTTGTGACTGGGCAAATCAAATGCCACGTACACACGACCGTTTTTCATGACAAGAAAAATGCCATTTTTCAAATTGGTCATTAAAAACGATCGTGTGTAGGCTCCAGAGCATTTTTCTCGACGAGAAAAATGGGCATTAAAAATTTAGAACCTGCTCTACTTCTTCTCGTCGTTTTTCACGCCGCAGTTTTTCTCGTCGTGAAAAACGGTCGTGTGTAGGCTTTAACGACAGGGAAAAAAACGTGCATGCTCAGAAGCAAGTTATGAGAAGGGAAATTTGCATAATTAGCCCAAAGGGTGGCGCTGTTCTAATGGAACTTCCCCTTTTACAGTGCCGTTGCACGTGTTGTAAGTCACCGTGCTTTGCTCAAGCATTTTTTTTCACAATCGTGTGTATGCAAGGCGGGCTTGACAAGAATCACGTAGTTTTTTTCCATGACATTAAAAAACGGTCGTGTGTACGGGGCAAAAGAGTTTATTGCACCTAAAGAACTTGTGAACAGGCATAGACAGGAACCATGTCGTGCAGAAGTAAAGAAGACACCACACTTTTGAAAATGTGATATCTGTTGTCATTGGAGGTTGCAGTGTTCCATTAGCTGCTATAATCAACGTTGTTCTTGTTCCATTGTGTGCTGGGTGTAAGGAGCCTGATGTATTGTCTACCTGCTTGCTAGAGGAGTTAAAGCTTTCGGGCCCAGTGTTCATGATTTGTTCGTGGAAATTTTCAATGTTCCTGTCTGAAGTGACGCACATGCAGTGGCAGGCACAATACCCGAGAGTGTTTTAAAAAAACCTGATGTGGTAGGAAGGAGCCTGTTATTTTTAAATGGACTAGTCTTGACAGGACGGCTCTGAGTTCCATACGGTGGCACGTGAAAACATTTCAGAACTGGACGAACTCCAACCAAGCAGTAGGGGCTTTTTGTCCAGCTTTAGTCATTCTAAATTTGATGCTGAAGAATTTGTGCTCATGATGTGTACTTGACGTTGACATGCAGTTCTTTTTTTATTTACTTTATTTATTTGCTGTAGTTCAGTATATTCTCATGACAGGATACTTTTTCCAGTAGTTTAGCACAGGATCAGAGAGTTGAAGGAAGAAAGTTGGCAGTGTTTTGTTACTCCAAAAGTATCCCCTAAATTGCCGATTGGGCCCTCCTGACAAACAGGTGAAACCGATCAGACCGATTGTGTGGCAGGGCCCTAAGGCTGCTTTCACACTGATACACTGCCTTCCCTGTGGGTTAGGGTGACCAGACATCCCCAGTTTCAGGGGACAGTCCCCTGATTGAGGACACTGTCCCCGGACCAAGTCTGTCCCTGGTTTTGTCCCCAGATTGGATTTAATAGGGGGCAGGGGCAATTTCACAGACAAACAGTGCAGAATTAAATAAATTTTTTTAGAATTACACACCCCCACTCCGCCGTGCCTACTAGCATAGGGGGGTTGTGTTTTTCCCATTATCTGTGCCCCTTTCTGATGATCATGTGCTGGTCGGAGCGGAGGGAATATTTCTTCAGTTTCGGGCGCATGCCTATTCAGCTCTACTGGCATGTTCTTCTGCCTTGGCTCAAATCCTGACAAGCCACCTGCCTATCTCCTTGCCTTATCTGGCGGAGTGATCTTCCTCCGCTCCCCATCCAGTAGTAGCCGAGGCCCCGAAGAGTCAGGCCCCATACACACGAGAGGATCGATCCGCTGGAATTGATCCGCGGACCGGCTCCAGCGGATAGATCCCCTGGTGTGTACGATCCAGCGGATCTGTTTCCGCAGATTTTTGTCCCCGGGGATGGATTTCCAGCGGATCAAAATTTCTTGACATGCTAAGAAATCGATCCGCTGGAATCCATTCCAACGGATTGATCCGCTGGTCTGTACAGACTCACCGGATCAATCCGTCCGAATCCATCCCCCGCATGCGTCGTAATGATTCGACGCATGCGTGGAATTCCTTATATGACAGCGTCGCGCACGTCGCCGCGTCATCATCGCGGCGACGGCGCGACACGTCACCGCGGACGGAATTCCGCTGGGATTTTGATCTCATGGTTAGTACAACCATGAGATCAAAATCCGCCAGAAGATTTATCCGCAGAAACGGTCCCCCGGACCGTTTCCGCGGATAAATCCTCTCGTGTGTACCCGGCCTAAGGCCCCGTACACACGACCAGTTCCCTCTTTTTGAGATGCGATTTGAGATGTCAAGTTGCATCTCAAATCAGCGGCATTTGCCGGCAATTGTCGGCAATGGCATCGTCCTAATCGGTTCGATGCCGCATCTGCGGCGCTGAACCGATTTTAAAAAGTAGTTCCTGTACTACTTTTTGCGATTTCGGGCCGCAATTTACATTGACATCTGTACAGAAACCTGCACAGATGTCTCTGAAATTGCGGCCAAAATTGGGACTGCCAGCGGGAGTGAAATCGTGCAAGTTCAGCTGAACTCGCACGGCTTCACTCCTGCTGCCCAGTCTTCACTTCAGGAATCGCCCTGCAGGTCTTTCTGACTGTCCCAGGCGGAGTGCAATTGGTATTACGCTTTCTGTGACAGGAACCAGCAATATAGAGGAAGCATCAGCTCTGCTCTCTACTGAAGCCGCATGCTTCCTCTACCGCCAGCTCCATTCTCAACACTGATGCTCTGGGATGGTGGGCTTGGAAACCCTGATCTGGACTTGCCAACATGCCATCCTAGAGCAGGTCGTCGCGGGCCACATCAGAGAGCTCCCCTGGTCTAAAGAAAAAAACAAACAAAAACCAATGCAGCAATCACATCTAAGAATTAGTAAGCTATAATGTAGCATTAAAACCATTTTGCAAGCATTTGGGCACATCAAGCGCTTGGGAGTTTATTAATTCTATTGGTCAGAATATTTATTATTTATTTTGCAGAAAAATGCTTCTCTTCTGAACGCTCTGGGGCTTCTTCTTTCTCTCTCTAAACGTTCCTGCCTCTAAATACCCGTAAACGCTTATTTATGCAAGGACATATAGACTAATGTAGAGGGGCATTTAGTTACCAAGGTGAATGTTTACCTACCTTAATGATTCAATAACATGAAAGGAAATAATTCAGTGCCGTCATTAAGTGAACATTACTTCATCCACATCACTATGCTTAGTGAACATTGTTTTTGCTGAGTGATCCGTTTCTTATCCTTTAATGAATAGCCTCAATAAATACTTCTAGAATGAGGAAGGAAGGTCTTTGATTGTAATGTCTATACCAAGGCTGTGTTAGTGATTATACTATTTACTATTATAAAGTATTAGTCATCTAAACTAGCAGCTACACTTTTGGCATAAAGACATACCTTCTTAAAGCGGAGTTCCAGGCTAAAAAATAATCTAGGTCTTGAATAATAGAGCACCCCCCCCCCTCATATTTGCATACCGTTTTTTTGGGGGGGGGGGGTAGTTTTGCACCTTTTTTTGTCCTCTCTACCAAGGTACGTCATTTAGACCCCTTTCTAACACCCCCCCCGCCAGAAGAAGACGGACCATTAAGTAAGCGCAGCGTGACTCGCACAAGTGCAGTAGAAAACCACCTGTGAAGACTGAACCTCACTGCTAGTTTCCCTTAGTTGCAATGCCGGCACCTGCACCCGAGCCGAATCGGCTTTGGAGGGCTGACATTGCGGGACCCCTGGACGGGTGAGTGTCTTTTATATTTATATATATATTTATTTAATATACATTTTTTAGGATGCTGGAACTCCGCTTTTAAAGTACCAATAGACAAGAGAAAATGGGCAAATGTTAAATGGGGGTGGGGGGGTGGACAGGCTTCGGTTATGAGTGGAGGCATCTAGTGGTGCATATGCCTATGCCCCCACACTGCAAAAGTTAACTGCTTGTTTATGTCTAGGGGGATGAAAAAGTAGACTTATCTGATCCTCTGCTCCCCTATCCGATGACTTTACCTCATGCTCTGGCAGTGGACTGTCCCTCAGCGTCAACATGTGCTTACCAAGTACACATAGGCATTCAAAGCGCAGCTAAACCTTGCTGGGGATTTTCTGGTTTCCCGGAGTTCTGCTTTAATCAAATGACATTGACACATGCCGAATTGCAACACGTTGACATCCGTTCTATAAATAAAATTATTGTTAACAAACTATTCAAGTCTTGCTATTAAGTTAATAAAATAAAATAAAATAAAAACTGCATACGGCTAGGTTCACACTTGCTAATAACACTAACGCTGACAGTAACGCAAACCTCATAGCATTAGCGCACATTTTTGATGCATTTAAGGTGCAAATAAAATGCACCCCAGACACTCCAATTTGAATTTTTCCACCTCCCTCATATTCCACCTTCCACTTCTCTAATATTTGATTAAATTGTCAAATGTGCTGTGAACATGGCATAAACGCTACAGGAGCATTTATGGTGCATTTCCACAGACTTGCATTGAAAGAGTTGACAAGCTTTAACTCCTTCCCAGATTAGACATTTAGCTGTATCTTTGCTGAGCAGCTACGTGACGCGACGCAATCGCTACGTTTTCAAATGTGAACAGCTCTGTCTGCTATCCATATGCTTTACTAGGCATTCAAGAAGCGGCAAAAACACGCCTCAATCGTCTGTTTCTCACTTGACCCTGGACGGAGTTGTCCAATAAGTACAAACTTCTACTTGTATTTTTGTATGATATTTTGTCTTTACTGCATGGAGGGGAGTTGAGTTCTTCCATATGTTTTCTTCCCTTTACATTTAGTAGGGATGCTGAGTAAGTTTAGGGTTTTATATAAATTGAATAACTAAGGACGTCACTTTAACCAGACTTAAATTAAACAGGACGAAAGCCTCGTACACACGACCGTTTTCCTCGACAGAATCCATCAATAAACTTGGTGGCAGAGCTTTTTTGCAGAGGAAAACGGTCGTGTGTATGTTTTTCATCGAGAAAACTGTGGAGGAACTCGATGAGAAAAAAAGAAAACAAGTTCTCTTTTTCCTCGTCGGGAGTCTCAATTTCCTCGTCGTGTTCCTCGTCGGGCTGGTTTTCGACGAGAAACACGTTCGTGTGTATGCTTAGAAACCCGCGCATGCCAGACTGAAAAGTGCAAATCGTCTCTTACCCAAACTTTTACTTAACACGCAGTAACATGAGATTAGCAAAAGCAGCCCCAAGAGTTGTGCCAGTGGAATCGAACTTCCCCTGCTGTCGTACGTGTTGAACGTCACCACGTTTGAGAACGACGAGATTTGGTCTTGACAGTGTGTATGCAAAGAAAGCTTGTCAAGATTCTCGACAAGCCTAACAAGGAACTCGTCGAGGAAAACAATGTTTCATTTACGACGAGTTCATCGGTCGTGTGTACGAGGCCATAGAGATGGATGTGTAGGCTGTTGATTTTGACATCTTCTTACTTATATCAGACCCAAGACCAACATCCCTCTGACTCCTAGGCACTTACTCAAAGCTTGCAGTAAGGGCTAATCATCAAACACTGCACAGGGAAACAAAAATACGCTGTGAATAAAGAATGCACCTTTGCTTACTGATCTCTTCCTAAATAAAATATTGAACCAAATTTTAGAACATTTATTTTAGGTTGGTAAGTTCCTGCCCCTCTCAGATATTTGAGGTATTCAGCTGTAAACAACCTTCTCCCAGACTGAACACTCGTACGCTTCAGAATCATGCAATGATCAGATGATTTGTTATTTCAAAGTATCAGACTTAAAAAAAAACAAACATAGAACTTAATGACCTCCGTTCGGATCAGACCTGCGAGTCGTGCTGTAACTCGCCTCCTACCCAACTGTGCTTAATGGAATCAGCAGTAAGAGAGCAAATCCAGTAACTTTGTGTTCTTGGCAGTAGTGAGCACAGCTGGGCTGATGTCACTATTCGTGCCGGTCTTCAACGAGTACAAGATGAGAGGTGCACAAAGCCACTGATTTCATATCATATCTTCTGAGGAATAAAAGGATTGGGGCTGATCATGGATTCAGGGACTTTTCACATGTATTTTCTATCTGCTTGCTCAATTTCTTTTATCCATCCCTTCCCGAGTCTTAAAGTGGTTGTAAAGCTTACATTTTATTTTCATTTTTTTAAATAACAAACATACCATACTTACCTTTACTGTGCAGCTCGTTTTGCACAGTGGCGGTATTTTCTGGGGTCCCTTTGGCGGCTCTCTGGGCTCCTCCCCGCTTCAGATAACCCCTTCTGAGCATGCGTGTTTGTACTTTGGAGTTTTGTCCGACGAACTTGTGTACACACGATCGGATAATCCAACAACACACATTTGTTGGTGGACAATTTTAAAGCATGCTATCCCACATTTGTCCGCGGAAAATCCGACAACAGTTGTCCGATGGAGCTTACAAACGGCCGGCTTTTCCGACAACAGCCTGTCATCACAAATTCCTGTCGGATAATCCGATCGTGTGTACGAGGCTTTACACTGGCTCCTCGGGCAGCGTTTCAAGAACACAGTTATGTTCTCTCTTCACAAGAGCAGCAGCAGACTGAGGCCTCGTACACACGACCGAGGAACTCGTCATAAATGAAACATTGTTTTCCTCGACGAGTTCCTTGTCAGGCTTGTCGAGAAACTTGACAAGCTTGCTTTGCGTACACACTGTCAAGACCAAATCTCATCGTTCTCAAACGCAGTGATGTACAACACGTACGACAGCAGGGGAAGTTCAATTTCACTGACACAACCCTTGGGGCTGCTTTTGCTAATCTCATGTTACTGCGTGTTAAGTAAAAGTTTGGTAAGAGACGATTTGCACTTTTCAGTCTGTTACAGCGTGACAAATGTGTTATCTCCATTACAAACGCTACTTTTACCGAAGGTGCACTCCCGTCTCATACTTTATTCTGAGCATGCGTGGGTTTCTAAGCATACACACGAACGTGTTTCTCGTCGAAAACCAGCCTGACGAGGAACACGACGAGGAAATTGAGACTCCCGACGAGGAAAAAGAGAACTTGTTCTCTTTTTTTCTCGTCGAGCTCCTTGACAAAAAAGCTCTGCCACCAAGGCCTGAGAAGGTCATCTCTCTACTCATGCTGATCTCTCCTCACTTTAACACCCACCATGCCTATACTGTGTTCGCTTTGTAGGGTAGCATATCAAATTCAGTTTAAAGCGGGGTTTCACCCAAAAATATTTTTTTAAAAAAACATTCAGCCCAGTTGTCCTAATCACAATCGGCTGTTTTTTTTTTTGTACATACCGTATTTCACCGCTGCTTCCGGGTATGTCTTCTGCTGGACTGGGCGTTCCTATCTGATTGACAGGCTTCCAACCATTGCATACAGCGCATCGCGAGTTGCCGAAAGAAGCCGAACGTCGGTGCGGCTCTATACGGCACCTACGCACTGACGGTTGGCTTCTTTCAGCAACTCGTGATGCGTAGTATGCGACGGTTGGAGGCCTGTCAATCAGATAGGAACGCCCAGTCCCGCAGAAGACATACCCGGAAGCGGCGGTGAAAATACGGTATGTACGGGGAAAAAAACAGCCGATTATCATTAGGACAACTCGGCTGAATGTAATGTTAAACATTTATTTTTTGGGTGAACCTCCACTTTAAGTCTGTATGTATAACTAAAAAAATGTTTTCAATAATTATATTCAACACTGCTGCTGGAGTGGTATACCTAAACTTTTTGCTCGTAGCATTTCCTTGGAGTACTGCAATTCAGCAATTGCATATACTGTATTTATCGGCGTATACCGCGCACTTTTTTGCCCTGAAAATCAGGGCAAAATCGCGGGGGCTCGATATACGCCGATACCCGCTTTCCCGCGCCGAATTTGAATACTGCGCCGACATATACTGAGCGCAGTACACTCGTGTATAGTCGGGCAGTCTTGGCTTCTTCCGCGCTCACGTCCTGGACGTACAGGACGTGAGCGTGACAGTAGCCGAGCCTGCCCGAGTGTACTGCGCTCGGTATATGCCGGCGCAGTATTTAAACTCGGCGCGGGAAACGAGCAGGGAGGACGCAAGGACGCCGCAGAAGGACGCCGGACCCGACGAAGAGGACACCCGAAGCCGCAGACGGACGCCGGACCCGACGAGGCCGCCGGTGGACACCGTGCAAGACACCAAAACTGTAAGTACAAAAAACTCTTTTTTCCACAGGAATGGGGGCAACTTTAGGGGTGCGCGCTATACGCGGGAGCGCGCTATACCCCGATAAATACGGTACATATATTGGACTGTAAAATCCTTTTAAAGAGTACATCAACTTTTATTTGAGAGAAAAAAAATCCCCTCTGGGTGATTTATGTACATTACAAGGATTTTAACAAACTTTGTTGCAGCATCCTACCTTTTTGTTATTCTAAATAAATGGCTGTTTGTTTTTCTGTGTCCATGTGCAAAGTTAATGTAATGGGAGTGATGTTAATTATCACCTGATGAGTGCAGACTTTGGAAAAATCAGCAAGCCAATCACTCAAGCAGGAAATTACATTTCAGGGGCTGCTTCTAGGTTGCCACAGTGCGTTTCATTTTTTCCCCATGAAAGTGGAGTTACCCTTTTAATGACATTTAAAACACATTGCAAAACCTGTTAAATTAAGTTAAGTTAATGAAATAAAGTTGCAAAAAATAAATAAAAATTTAAGTTTGTTCAAGTAAACCCATGTTAATGAATATTAAAGTACAGACTTTACGTGTCAAATAACATAAAACTGATTTCAGTTTTATCAATGGAGTTGATTGGTGTTGTGTTGTAGTGTTTTGAGAGCGGCATATTGATTTCCAGTTTCAGCAGACTTGATGAAAAATACTTTTTTGTGTTGCCCATGACAGTCAGATCTGTATTTCCATTTACTCCCTTCCTCAGGTTACCCAAGTATTGTTAGACTCCGTTCTCGCCTACACATTGTGGGAACATATGGAATATTGCGTGCATTGCCTTACCGTGCATGGAAAGGTGTTATTTTCTCACAGGTGCACTGTGGTGCCATTCATTCTTAAGGACACCCCAGATGCACCAGCAAACGCACATGTTCTGATTTGCAATGGGCGTGCCAGAAGATGGCGCTTTAAAAAAAAAGGTGCCTTTGTTTCTTTTTTGAGATTGTCCCTTGCAGAGCACTCCCATTGAAATAAACTGGCCACCCTAAACGCTATTCACCTAAAATGTGCACAAACTCACGTGTACCGCTACACCTGCATAAGTGTGATTGGAGCCTTAACAAAGGTTGGATTGGCTACATCACTAGCAAACTTTGTATAAACCAACTCTTCTGATCTCAGAACGCACATAGCTCTTAGTAGAAGAAAATTAGCGTTTACATTGTGTTAATACATGTTTACAGGCATACATGTATAAAATTGGCAGATGTGTGGCCCCCAGAAGAAACTTTTTGTACGCGGGGCAGGCGGTTTCATTTGTACGCACCACTATGTGTATGGCCCTGTTGATTCCTATAGTTTCCGCATTTAAATGCGTACAAAACTACATGCTGTATGGATCTAAACACAGCATTTTAGATGCCCATGTGAATGAGCCCTAAGGTTTAAAGGTGAGTCGTTATCTCCTTCTTGTAATTTAAAGGGTCACTAAAGGAATTTTTTTTTTTAGCTAAATAGCTTCCTTTACCTTGCTGCAGTCCTGGTTTCATGTCCTCATTGTTCGTTTTTGCATTCATGTTGCTGTAAATCCTCTCTGTTCTGGACACTTCCTGGTTGCCTGTTTCCTGATAACCACAGTACTGGGAGATTTCTCACAGTGGTCACTAATCAAGGAGGTGTGAGTAAAACTAAACTGGATTGGTGCTGAGGAGTTTTAGACAAAGTATCACTGCTCTCTATTGGCTGACTGCCCTCTAGTGGCTCTCTGTACATCAGAGAACCAGCAAACAACAGCAAAAACGAAACTACACTGCAGGCACATTATATGATTGTTTTTTTATCTATTTTTAATCATTTTTAAAAGGAATCAGTTAACTATTATGTCTCTATGCCCTGTAAACAGTAATTTCAGCAAAAAAAAAAATTTCCTTTAGTGACCCTTTAATGACTAGTGTTGCAACTAACGATTATTTTCATAATCGATTAGTTGGCCGATTATTGTTTCGATTAATTGGTTAATGACCTTAAAAAAAGTGTGGACATACAACAAAAACAAAATTATTTTAAGAATGTTCGTTTGATTTTCTAATCGTCAGTGGGGTCAAATCGACGTTCGTTTTCAACCACAGTGACGAGCAAGTTTAGAAATAATTAACTTCTTAGTCAAAGGAATTTTCAGACAGTGTATGCGGTTTTTGTTCAGAGATTACATTCATTTGAAAACTGAATGTTAAAAGCAAGTGAAAATTTAAAATATTCTTTCATTCAGCGAATGTACAAAGATTTTTCGTATTAACAGTAGTGATCATTTGCTCTTTTTGTACTATAAAGGGCTAATTTTAGTTTTTTTAACCCATTATGTTACTGGCCGATTAATCGATTATGAAAATAGTAATCGATTCATTTTAATTATCGATTAGTTGTCGATTAATCGATTAGTTGTTTAGGCTCTAATGATGACCCTCTCGGGAGAATAATTTTCACATAATAGTGAAGAAATAAGTGATATCACAGGGCGTGGAGCATGTTGTAAGAATAGGGGAACAAAACAGGAAGCGCCACCTAAGTGCAATATGTTGGTCACAATTTATTGGGTTAAAAAGGAAATGCACTTACAAACATGTAAAAAAAATGGGCTCATCGGTGTGCTGTAATCACAGTGCGGTCCAGTCTCAGGTGCATCCAGGCTCACGGGTAGGCAGAAGAGTGTAGAAATTAATCCTGTAGTAATCAGGAAGCCAGCCAGAACCAGCGTGGAACACAGACGATGACGTCACAGGAAGCGGAACCAGAGAGAGCACCAGGGGAAGGACATGTATGAGGCAAACCACTGAGAATATAGGCTATGCGCTTGGAGCCTTCTGCTCCTTCTAAAGGCCTCCTTCTAAAGGCGCTCGGAGCAGAAGGCTCCGAGCGCGTAGCCTAGATTCTCAGTGGTTTGCCTCATGCTGTCCTTCCCCTGGTGCTCTCACTGGTTCCGCTTCCTGTGACCTCATCGTCTGTGTTCCACACTGGTTCTGGCTGGCTTCCTGATTACTACAGGATGAATTTCTACACTATTCTGCCTACCCGTGAGCCTGGATGCACCCGAGACCGGACCGCACTGTGATTACAAGTGGAGATATTTTTTTGCCGAGGAAACCGGTCGTGTGTAAATTTTTGGCGAGGAAACTGTCGAGAAACTCGACGAGCCAAAAAGACAGCAAGTTCTCTATTTTCTCGACGGGAATGGAGAAACTTGCCTTGTCGAGTTCCTCGACAGCCTAACAAGGAACTCGACAAGAAAAACTATGTGTTCCGCACGTCGAGTTCCTCGGTCGTGTGTACGAGGCTTTATTCATAGTTACATAGTAGGTGAGGTTAAAAAAAAGTCCATAAAGTCCTACCTATGTGTGTGATTATAGGTCAGTATTGCCTTGTATATCCCTGTATGTTGTTGTCGTTCAGGTGCTTATCTAGTAGTTTCTTGAAACGATTGAGTCCATAACTACAAAAGGGGACATATAACGTAAAATGATACTGTGTGCAGTACATTCCCTTGTGCCAGTTACATGGAGAAAAAGTGAGTGTCTTGCCTTTAAATTTTAGCAGAAGCCTTGATACCTTGTCCCGTATTACCTCTCCATGAATATAACCTGCTGGGTGATGGAGAACACTTATTTGGGATTAGTACCATGAAAAGCCTCATAGCAGGCAAACAAGCAGCTGTGAGACAGGAAGCCGCTTACAGTGATTACTCTCTTATTTTTCCAGCTGTAAATCAGGATAGATTGGAATTGGCAGTAAGGGATAAAACAACCATTTTCCCCTTTCATCAGAGACTTGGGGACATGGATATATGTTTACAAATGCGTATCTTATGTGGAAAGAACAGGATTGGACTTTAAATACAAAAATAACCTTCTATCTGTTTTTTTCGGTGCATTAGTAATGATTTAACACTTCAATGCTCACGGATGTATTCTTGCTCACTGGTAACAACATCCCTCTTAACAAATCTGCCTTACCTGCTCTCCCCTCGCCTTCTTTTCTCTTCTACTATATCTCCCTCTTTTTGACTTTTTTTCATTTGCATCTCTTTATCTTTTCTCTTGAGTAAAAAATATAAAATGGCATGTTCAGGTACAAATGCAGTCTATACTTTGCTATTTTATAGTAAAGATTTAGAAATGTTAAATGTGCCTAGGTAACCACCCTTTGTCATAAAGTCCGCCTTAAAAATTAGCAGTGCCCTTCCAGGTGCCTAGGCACTCCAGTACTTGCAGCCTAATAGAAGTATAGTAGTATATCTGCAGTGTGAGATCATCTGAAGCACTGCTGACTCTGACTGATAAGCCTAGTACTCAAGATGAGAATATCAGACTTTTTTTTTTTTTTTTTTTTTTAGCATGCTAGTCTTATATTGAAAACGAATAGGTAACTAAAGTTACGAAAATTCTCATAAGACAGAATAAAACTTTGGAAGTGATGTAATGTATTCTTTGTTTCTGAGCATGCGTGGTCTTGGTCACACAATTTTTTCATACAAATGCTATACTAATTACATGAAAATAATTAGTTCTGTAATCTTACGAGAAAAATGTTCACGCTTGTCCCTTCAGATATTTTTGCATTAACTGCTGTGTTCATTGTGTGTATGGGCGGTCCCTGCACACTGTGCAGGGACCGCCCTGTCAGATCTCTGCTCTCCTCTATGGGGGGGGATCTGTCTGTGTTCATCCGATCCACAGACGAATGGAAAATAGAATTTTCCTCCGTCTGCAAAATCAGACCATAGCGGGGACCGATGAGATTGGTTGTCAGCGGATGTTCATCTGCAATCCCATATGGATACATGCAGAGCTTTTTTTCTCAGAAAATAGGTGCAGGAACTCAACCACGACTCGTTCAGATTTCAAAACAGTAGAAGGGTCTAAAAGGGGCATTAAATACCAGAATTGCATTACATACGGAGTGCAGAGTTTAGGGGGTTACAAAGCTGTCACTTGTAAACACAGAAACCAGACTTCTGTGTTTACAAGTGATTGTGGTGAGCAGGCACCAAAGGGTCTGAGCCAGAGGTGGTGGAACTGAGTTCCCCCAAGTTCCCCCTGAAAAAAAGCCCTGGATACATGTATGTCCGTATTTCATCCGAGAACGGATGGATGAAATGCAGACATACGGCCCGCACGTGTGAAAGGGCCCTTGTAGGTAAAGTTGATCCAAGGGAAATCCGATTGCCTCTCGGTGGATCAGGAAGGAATTTTTTCCCCTGCTGTAGCAAATTGGATATTGCTCTGCTGTTTTTTTTTGCCTTCCTCTGGATCAACTGTGGGTATAGAATTGGGTATATGGGATTTTATGATATTTTATATATATATATATATATATATATATATATATATATATATATATATATATATATATATATATATATATATATATATATATATATATATATATATATATAATGGTTGAACTGGATGGATTTGTGTATTTTTTTCAACCTGACTAACTGTAACTGTAACTAATGTAGGGCTTGTAGTCACTGGCAGGTCGTATTTTTTTCCACTTTTTTTTCTGCATTATTTAATGGGTTAACAGCTTGACCAAGCTGTTAACATACTGTCCAGCCACTGAACACTTTTTGTGGGTATTGTTTCTCAGATAATACACGCTAATTTTGTTGCAAAACAAAACTTGCCCTGTTTTTTTCTATCTGTGGCCTATTCAAGTGCTTGCGTACTCTCCTGATGTCAGCCAATTTCTATAGCATTACTGAGGTCTATGTTCCAAATATTTTGGGAATAACTGGGAATATGGAGATGGTAAGGGGTTTGGTAATGTGGTGTTGTGGTTTTCAAGTCATTTTATGCACTCTGTTTTGACATCTTATTAAACATTTAAGACAATGCAGTTTGTTCCTGCTAAAAAAGGTCATGCACTATACAATTAAGCTGTTGTGCTACTCGCCAGTGTGTATGAAGTTTGAGGCTCTCACTTCATTTAAACAAAAAATATATATATTCTCATGGGCTATAGGCCCAGCTGTCTACAGGTATTGAAAGATGTCTGTTCTATATGTATACACAGAGTACAATGTTCCCTTCCAAGATTTGTTTAATTCTCATGACATTAGTGTTAACTTTTAGCCGTTCTCTGAGAGCAGGAGTCTACACAGGCGTAATGAGGGAGGCTTGCCAAAAATATTGTTTTCAGAGGTTTCAGTTTCCTTGCGTTTCCCTTTCTTGTCTTTCATTATCACACAGCATAAATACTTGCACTCATTTGTGGTATATAGTGCATCAAGGGAACTGACAGTAGGCTACGGGGATAATAAGAGGGCAAGACCGTAATGGAACTTGGGCTCCTTTCACTTTTTGCCTACAAAATTTACAAACGTTACTTGTGTGAAATGGCACAGTGCACAATTGTTTACCCATAAGGCCTTATGGATGTTCTAAATCCACTAGTAGCATTGGCTGTAGCTGTAGAATGAGTTTTTCAGTGTTTTTGCAGTAGTGTTTTTCTGCATTTTGATTTTTTTGCTTTTTTAAACGCCAAATGGCCATGTTTTTCAGCGTTTTTTGCAGTTTTTCAGCTTTTCTTAGGCCTCGTACACACGACCGGTTTCCTCGACAAATAAAAAATAGAGCAAGTTCTCTTTTTCCTCGATGGGAGTCTGAATTTGCTCGTCGTGTTCCTCGTCGGGCTGGTTTTCGACGAGAAACTTGAGCGCGTGTATGCTAAGAAACCCGCGCTTGCTCAGAATAAAATATGAGACGGGAGTAAAAGTAGCATTTGTAATGGAGATAACACATTTTTCAAGCTGTAACAGACTCTCTTACCAAACTTTTATTTAACACGCAAACACATGAGATTAGCAAAAGCAGCCCCAAGAGTTGTGCCAGTGGAATCGAACTTCCCCTGCCGTTGTATGTGTTGTAGGTCACCGCGTTTGAGAACGAGGAGATTTTGTTTTGACAGTGTGTATGCAAAGCAAGCTTGTCGAGTTCCTCGACAAGCCTAAGGCCTCGTACACACGACCAAGTTTCTCGGCAAAAACAAGCAAGAAACTTGCTGGGATTTTTTTTTTTGCCGAGGAAACCTGTCGTGTGTACATTTTTCGACGAGGAAACTGTCGAGGATCCCGTCGAGCCAAAAAGAGAGCATGTCTTCTTTTTCCTCGACGGGAATGGAGAAACTTGCCTTGTCGAGTTCCTCGACAGCCTAACAAGGAACTCGACGAGGAAAACTATGTGTTTCGCCCGACGAGTTCCTCGGTCGTGTGTACGAGGCTTAACAAGGAACTCGAGGAGGAAAACGATGTGTTTCGCCCAACGAGTTCCTCGGTCGTGTGTACGAGGCCTTAGAGGTTAGACTTGATGGACTTGTGTTGTTTTTCAACCTCACCCACTATGTAACTATATAGTGCATTTTTTGCAGCTGAAAAACTCCTCTTAAAAAAACGCTAAAACCAGTAAATGCTAAAAAAAGATTTTGTTGCTCTGGGGACCGTTTCCTTTCAGACACATTTTTGGTTTACTGATCGGCCTCATGCAAACAGATGTTGCTTAGCTGAAAACACCTCAAACATATACTCCATGGCACTTTCCTGCGCCTGGGAGCTGCAGGAGCCGTGTACAGCTGCCAATGCAAGTGAATGGCTGTATGCAGCTTTACTCACTCATGTAAATGCTGATTGCTTCTACATCAGTGCATACCATGCACGCGCATACAGACTACTTTCCCTAAATGTACCACTTTCACACTTGGGGGAAATACGGCGTACACTCAGGCCTCATACACACAACCGAGTTTCTCGGCAAAAACCAGCAAGAAACTTGCTGGGATTTTTTTTTTGCCGAGGAAACCTGTCGTGTGTACATTTTTCAACGAAGAAACTGTCGAGGATCCCGTCAAGCCAAAAAGAGAGCATGTCTTCTTTTTCCTCGACGGGAATGGAGAAACTTGCCTTGTCGAGTTCCTCGACAGCCTACCAAGGAACTCGACAAGGAAAATTATGTGTTTCGCCCATCGAGTTCCTCGGTCGTGTGTACGAGGCTTCATACATGAACAAATGGCAATGCAAGAGAATTGCCATTCACTGGTATTGGTGGCTGTATGTGGCACCTGCGGCTCCCAGGGTGCAATAGAATGTAGGGGATTTGGAGTTTTCAGCTAATCATCTGTGTGAATGGGGCCCTATACTCAAAGAATAGACTTTATAATGTAACAGATCCCTTGGTAGCAGTGGCGGCCCGTCCATAGGGGGCGCCTGGGCGCCGCCCCCCCCCCCCACCCCAAAGCCATTAACAAAAGAAAATTAAAAAAAAAATGAAAAAAAAAATTTTTTTTTTTTGGCCCTTTAAGAAAAAAAAGGTCCTTTAAAGTGTTCGGGGCGGGCTCTGGGCGCCGGGAACAGTGGGATATTGAGGCATAGGCATCATTGAAACGTCCTGCCAATGCTGCAGCAGGACGTTTCATTTGCAAGTTTTTTTTTTAAGCTCTGTGGCTATGTGCAGGACGCCACTCCAGCCAATCACATCGGTCCTGTGTCTCTCCAGCCCCTCACATTGGTTCCTTCTGCACTGCTAGGAAATGAGCAGTGCTTTTCCCGGGCGGGTGGCTGTGTCACTTTCACTTTCAGTTCTCTGGCTCCAGGACATGGAGGTAAGTAAAATATTCTTATTAAAACCCTTTATTTATTCTTTTAACCCAGTGTCTGTCCAGTGTCCACTCCTTCCACACTTCCTTGCTGGATGTATTGTCAGCTTGTGATGAAGAGTGGGGGGGGGGGGGCCATGCTTCACCCGATCTGTGCTGGAGCCTTCATTACACACATCTCCTGTGTGTGTGTGAAGGCTCCCTGCTCTGCGACCTACAGCCATGCTTTACAAGTCTCTTATATCTCTCTCTTATATCTCTCTTATATCTGTCTCTCTCTGTCCCTCTGTCTCTCTCTCTCTCTCTCTCTATCTATCTATCTATCTATCTATCTATCTATCTATCTATCTATCTATCTATCTATCTATCTATCTGATTATCTATCTATCTATCTGATTATCTATCTATCTATCTATCTATCTATCTATCTATCTATCTATCTATCTATCTATCTATCTATCTATCTATCTGTCTAATTATCTATCTATCTAATTATCTGTCTGACTATCTATCTATCTATCTATCTATCTATCTATCTATCTATCTATCTATCTATCTATCTATCTATCTATCTATCTATCTATCTATCTAATTATCTGTCTGATTATCTATCTATCTGTCTAATTATCTGTCTGATTATCTATCTATCTGTCTAATTATCTATCTATCTATCTATCTATCTATCTATCTAATTATCTATCTATCTATCTATCTATCTATCTATCTATCTATCTATCTATCTATTTATCTGTCTGATTATCTATCTATCTATCTATCTGTCTGATTATCTATCTATCTATCTATCTATCTATCTATCTATCTATCTATCTAATTATCTGTCTGATTATCTCTCTATCTAATTATCTGTCTGATTATCTATCTATCTATCTATCTATCTCTATCTAATTATCTGTCTGATTATCTATCTAATTATCTGTCTGATTATCTATCTATCTATCTATCTATCTATCTATCTATCTATCTATCTATCTATCTATCTATCTATCTATCTATCTATCTATCTGTCTGTCTGTCTGTCTTATCTATCTATCTATCTATCTATCTATCTATCTATCTATCTATCTAATTATCTGTCTGATTATCTATCTATCTATCTATCTATCTATCTATCTATCTATCTATCTATCTATCTATCTATCTATCTATCTATCTATCTATCTATCTATCTCTATCTAATTATCTGTCTGATTATCTATCTATCTATCTCTATCTAATTATCTGTCTGATTATATATCTATCTATCTATCTATCTATCTATCTCTATCTAATTATCTGTCTGATTATCTATCTATCTATCTATCTATCTATCTATCTATCTATCTATCTATCTATCTATCTATCTCTATCTAATTATATGTCTGATTATCTATCTATCTATCTATCTATCTAATTATCTATCTAATTATCTATCTAATTATCTATCTAATTATCTATCTAATTATCTATCTATCTGTCCTATCCAATCTATCCCTCTGTCTAAATGCAGGTCACATTGTCTGTGAGTGACATTGGGGGGGGGGGGGGGGGGGTTTGGTTGGGGTTTTGTTTGCGCCCCTCCAAAAAAATGGAGCACCAGCCGCCACTGCTTGGTAGTAATGTTGTGTGTCACACAAAGGAACTGTTAATTTTGAGTAAGGCCCCGTACACACGGCCGAGGAACTCGACGTGCCAAACACATCGAGTTCCTCGGCCAGTTCAGCCCTGAAGCCGCCGAGGAGCTCGGCGGGCCGAGAGCTCCCATAGAACAACGAGGAAATAGAGAACATGTTCTCTATTTCCTCGTCGAGCTCCTCGTCGGCTTCCTCGGCCGAAAGTGTACACACGGCCGGGTTTCTCGGCAGAATTCAGCCAGAAACTCGGTCGGAAGCTGAATTCTGATGAGGAAACTGGTCGTGTGTACGGGGCTTAATTGTTTGCTAAGATGGTATAAAAGTATATTGCTGAAAATGATCTATTCTATTCATTAGCTGTAAGAATTCTTTAGCCAATAATCATTGACCTTTTGGGGAATAGGACGAGGCCCAATTTCCTCATATTTTTTTGCTGGTATGTCTGTCCTGATGATTGTGCCCTTTCTATGCCTTCTGTAATATGGAGGATGATTTAGATTATACGACGCTGTGTTTCCAAGTACGCAGGGAATGGCCTTAGGATAAGAAGAGGGTGTTTAGAGGCTTTTCCAGGAAAACGAAATCAGCTGCATGTTGCTAGATGGGTCATGGATGTTACAAAAAGTGATAATGTGGTTACCATGACAACCAAAAACACAAGTACGCAGCACTTGGTCAGTTGAGCTCTAATAGAGGAAGCGTGACTTGTTATTACAGAATAAATAAGTAATTTCCCATAACTGGAGGCCACATTCACACCATGGGGAGGGACACTGAGGGTTATATTAGCCAGCAGTATACAACTTCCCCTGGGGACGGAGAACGCTTGCTTCTTGGGACACCTATTGTCACCATTCTGGTGTTCAGGTGAAAGGCTCGGTTCACATCTCTGCAGATTGCTTTTGATTGTTTCTGCAGTGCTTTTAGTTGTTCGATTTTGCCACAATTTGCAGTTTTAATTTTTTTTATGCCCCCCCACCCCCTTTTTTTTGTCCAATTTGCTGTTGGGAAGATTAAAAAACGAAAATTGCACTACATGCTTTTGTGCAGCTTCTCTATTGAAGTCTATTGAACCAAAAAAGCACAGTTTTGCGTTAAAAAAAAAGTCAATGACCCTTTGCAAAAACGCAGTGGCTGAAAAAAGTATAGATGTGAACTTGGCATTTTTTCTTGCACATGATTGGATGATGGAAATCAGCAGAGGTTCCCCTCATTTACTAAGACCCACTAACAGGACAGATTTTAAGTATGCTCTTGGGGAGATGCAGACCAGAATACTGCAATCATTGAGAAGCAAATTACTGTATATCACCTGTGATGTATTTCAGTGATCCTGCAAACCTGGCCTGTTAGTGGGTCCTGAGGACAGGAGTTGGGAATCGCTGATCTAGAGCAACTGCACTTGCAGTACTCAGTATAATTACCTTTAGGGTACTTTCACACTGAGGCGCTTGGTGCGCTGGCTTTAAAGTGCTGCTATTTTTAGGGGCGTTTAACCGTCGTGTTTGCCGCGATTTTCGGGTGCTAGCGGGGACATTTTAACCCCCACTAGCGGCCGAAAAAGGGTTAAACCCGCCCGCAAAAACCCCGCTTTGTGGCGGTTTGGAGGCGCTACCCCATTGATTTCAATGGGCAGGGGCTCTATAGGAGCGGTATTTTTACCGCTCCTACCGCGCCTCAAAGATGCGGCTGGCAGGACATTTTTTAGCATCTCGCCAGCGCAACGCTCCAGTGTAAAAGCCCTCAGGCTTTCATAGTGGATAGAAAGGAACGGCTCTTTCAGGGCGCATTGCAGGCGCTATTTATAGCGCAATAGCACCTGCAAAGCACCTCAGTGTGAAAGCAGCCTTAGTAAATCAACCCCCAATTGTCCATTTTGATTTCTTTTGCATTGTGGCCAGTATATTTTAGTATATGACAAAGCCACAAACTAGTGACATCATCATGACATGATGATGTATAATGACTTTATTGTTAGAATTGGTAGTGTACATACCCTCTTATAATTAGGGATGCAGTTGTATTCAGACTAAAGGGTGCTTTAGGACCCATCCTCATGGGTGAGAGCAGGATACCCAGGATTGTACAAGCACCTCTACACCCAACACCCCAGGTCCCAGTTATTGGGAATGTATGTGATGCATCCTTCAGTAATACAATAGATTACTCTTGGATCTAGTTGTCCATACTCATTGGCACTCTACTCCTTTATTGAAGGCTTCTCATGGAACATTATGGGGTTGATTTGCTAAAAAAAAGTAAAAAATATTCAATGTGAGTAAGCATTTAGCTTAGTGAATAAGGTGAAACTTTGTCCACTGCAAGAAAAAAATATATATTATACAATTTTATTTGAACGTGTGTCGGCTTTACAACAGACCTGAGGGTCAAACCTCGTACACACGACCGAGGAACTCGACGGGCGAAACACATAGTTTTCCTCCTTGAGTTCCTTGTTAGGCTGTCGAGGAACTCGACAAGGCAAGTTTCTCCATTCCCGTCGAGGAAAAAGAAGACATGCTCTCTTTTTGGCTCGACGGGATCCTTGACAGTTTCCTCGTCGAAAAATGTACACACGACCGGTTTCCTCGGCAAAAAAAAAATCCCAGCAAGTTTCTTGCTGGTTTTTGCCGAGAAACACGGTCGTGTGTACAAGGCCTGTTTACATGAAAACAGGTAAACAGGCATTAAGGTAAAGGAAGCTATTAAGATAAAAAAAAATCCTTTACAAACCCTTTAATTTTATACCCGTGGGCAGAGCGAAACGCATTGGAGGTGTGGCCTGGTGGGAGTCCAGGCTGACACTGCCACTTGTCCACACACAGCGGGTCTTCTTCTTTTTTTATGTGTGGCTTTTGGGACATCTAGCCTGTTGTCTATTATGTGTCCATGCACACTACTTCAGGCTATAAGCGTTTTTTGAGTTTCAGTGTCTAGGAGCAAAAATATATTGTTTTGTAAAGTCTATTCTATGCTCCAAAATGCTCCTAACGGCTTATTTTTTTTTTTCTTCATGTACCGCAAAACTGCTAATATAACGCTAACGCTCCTAAACGCTTATACAAGCCGGCACAAAAAAACGCTATTTTCATACAAAGAAGCTTTCTTTTGGTAGTATTTAATCACTGCTGTTTTTATTTGTTGGTTAAAAAAAAAAATGTGAAAACACAGGTTTGCTTAGTCTCTGTCGAATTTTTTTGTAAATAAGTAAACATTTTTCTTCACTTATATGCGCTGATGAGGCGGCACTGATGGGCTGCACTGAGGCAGCATTTATGGGCACTGATGAAAAAGCACTAATATTCCGCACTGATAGGCAGCGCTGATAGGTGGCACTTATGGGCAATGATAGATCACACTGATGGGAATTGATGGGTGGCAATGAAAGGCAGCTGTGGCTGGCATCACCGATAGGCACAGATTGGCATCACTGATGGGCACAGACTGCTGGGCACTGTTGGGGCTGCACTGATGATCAGTGCCCTGATTATCTGTACCGGTCTCCCCTGCGAGGAGATTCTTCTGATCAGCTCTTCTCACACTGTGTTTTACATGTAATTGGCTGTGATTGGACACAGCTGATCACATGGGAAAATAGCCATGTGATCGCACGGGCGCTCAAGAGCGGTGACACTGGGGCAAGCTCATCCCCGAACAAGAGGGAAACAAGCCCACGTCATTTCTTTATCGTACACCACGGGACACAGAGCATAAGTCATTACATAATGGGTTTACTATACGGCGGGCGGTGCTCTGGAAGGGTGAGCTTAGCTGTTGACAGTGAGGCTTGAACAAATTCAGTGCATCTACTGTAAACTTTGAGAATTCATTTCTCCACAGTGTTTGCAGCTACAGGTGTCAGTCAGTCGGGTTGTTCAGATTCATTGTAAATACCTAAATGTACACATATGGCAATCACTATAAGATCATTGGGAGACAGGTAGCCATATTTGATTGTGCGTGCCCCAGCCTGATGTTTAGCTCAATTTGGTTCAAAAGAGTTTATTGTTTTTTTTGTTTGTTTTTTTACTCTTGCCAGCTCAGCTACTGCATGTACAAGAGCAAGAGTGAGCGCACAGAGGACCTGATGTTTTTCTTTTTTGTTATTTTTTTTTTTATATATATATATATTCTTCTACATATGTGACTGATTTTATGTTATATTGTAGTTAGAGGGTTAATAAATCTGTTATTTTTTCCTCCTCTGCTTTTAGTGATTGCTGCCATTCTCCATACAGCGCCACATTCCATCACATTCTATTCATGCACATTGAATACAGGAGCTGCTAGTCACTGCAGTCTATAGTTATTATTTACTGTGAATGCTGCACACTAAAGCAGTTGATGTAAAATCTAACCTTTCACTGTCCCTCTAAGGCAGTCCACACTTCCTCTGTCAGGTTGGATCACCATCCCAAGACAATACCCAGATTATATAGGCTTTTTCTAGCTTTACCTACATTCTTTTATTTTTTTGTAGCTAAGCGGTGGCAGGATGCGCCTGCTGCTAGACAGAGGGTGCCTTGTATTAATCTATGATTGAGTTCATGCCCCCCCCCCAGACTAACCATGGATAACCAGGTGTCGCATTAAAAAGGACAGATGGTGAGGCATCTACCTGTCCTCAACTGTATCATGGATGTATTGATATTGTAATCCTGTCTCCATTGTGACAGGTACATGCAATAAAACATCACCTTTCTCACTTTGTGCGAGAAATTACTGCCGGCTTACATGATTTCCCAAAATGCTTGCAAATCTTGGCAATGTAGACTATCCTCCTTACTGCCCTGCGTTGTTCAAATTGTGTGTATGGCTTCCCAACTAAGGGCCAGATTCTCAGAAGAGATACGACGGCGTATCTCCAGATACAACGTCGTATCTTTGAGTTGCGCCGTCGTATCTATGCGCCTGATTCTTAGAATCAGTTACGCATTGATTTCCCCTAGATCTGACAGGCGTAAGTCTCTTTCGCCGTCGGATCGTAACTGCATATTTACGCTGGCAGCTAGGGGCGTGTACACTGATTTACGCGTCTAAATATGTAAATCAGCTAGATACGCAAATTCACGAATGTACGCCCGGCCGCCGCAGTACAGTTACGCCGTTTACGTTAGGCTTTTCCCTGCGTAAAGTTACCCCTGCTATATGGTGGCGTAAGTGCGGCGTACCAATGTTGTTTGCGTAACTCGTCCGTGAATGAGGCTGGACGTAATTTACGTTCACGTCAAAACCAATACGTCCTTGCGGCGTATTAGGAGCAATGCACACTGGGAGATTTCCACGGACGGCGCAAGCGCCGTTCGTGTAAAACGTCAATCACGTCGGGTCACAGAACATTAACATAAAACACGCCCCCCTGTCCCACATTTGAATTGGGCGGGCTTACGCCGGCCGATTTACGCTACGCCGCCACAACTTACGGAGCAAGTGCTTTGAGAATACAGCACTTGCCCGTCTAAGTTGCGGAGGCGTAACGTAAATCGGATACGTTACGCCGCCGCAAAGATACGCCGCTGGACGAGAATCTGGCCCATAAAGTTTTATTTGGGTCCTTTTTATTTAGCTATGAATTACAACTTCTAGTGCATCTTAAAGTGATTGTCAAGGAATTTTTTTGTAAATAACAAACATGCCCTGATCCCCCCCTTTTTTTTTGGTTCCTGTGCTGGTGCCCCCCCCCCCCCCCTTTAAATACCCCCATAGCAAGCCACATGGAGCCCTTTTACACTGACAAGTTTTTCTTCCATTTTGCATGATCATTAACCTCCCTGGCGGTATGATTATGTCAGGTTTTTGATGCTGAAAGCGGTACAATTGTTTTGCATGGAAATTCTGCGTTTTATATTGTAGGCCTGTAATTCTTAGGAATAACTCACTTAAATCTGACCAAACAAGAGTCTGGTAGACATTCCGGGTATGATGCAGTTTGAAACACAAAATCATAAATTATAATGTAATAAATAACTATAGATAATTATAACAAATAATAATATAATAATAATACAAATTATTCAATAATGTAATCAAATCACTGAAATTTTCTCAGTTGCAGAATTGTCGCTGTCATTACTTTTATTGTTTGATGACGAATTTCCCCACAAATTGCTATCACTCAATTCTGCAAGTGATTATAATTTATTATCGCTGTTTTCTAGCTGATCGAAAACCACTTTTGACATAAAGGGAAACTTTTTGGTTGCTATGGACAATCTACAGTTTGCAGGGAGAAAGAACAGTTTTTATAATATAAAAGTACATGTAGGGCACTGGGCAGACCACTAGGGACAAAGGGGGTGTGTAATTATTTTATACAGTACTGGGGAGAGCGGGGAGACATCGCAGGATCCAGGGGACAAGGTAAGTGAACTCTGCCTGGATACTGCGATGCGATCCCGCGTCTGGCTGGGGGATACCGCTAATGGTACTGGATTTTCACCCCGAGCTAGACTCGGGATTACCGCCAGGAAGGTTAAATCCTATGGAAGCCCCTCAATTTGGGAATGGATTGATTTGGTGGAAGAAACATACACCATGGAAGCTCTAAATTACAGTATTGAGGAGAAAAATGTAGGGTCTAACGATAAATGGAACTGTTGGAAAGAGTTTTAAAAAAACATGGAGCTATGCAGAGAACTTTAAGGGGTTGTAAAGGATTTTTTTTTTTCATAATAAGCATCCTTTACCTGCAGACATTCCTCTTTTCACTTCCTCATTGTTCGTTTTTGCTCAGAAGTTGCTCTTTTTCTTCTCTGTTCTGTTCACTTCCTGCTTGTCTGATTTTACTGACCACTGTGACGGGAGGCTTTACTGCGGTGGTCAGTAACGTGCTCACCCCCTCCTGGGAACTACATCTGTGTGGCAGGACGCTCTCTACGTGTTAGAGACTTCAAGGAGGTGTGAATTACTGGGCGTGCCGCAATGCAAACTGGGAAATGTAGTTCTTACATGAACGAACGCCGCAAACCAGGAAGTGAATGAGAGAACAGAAACTAGAACGCCGGAGGTGATATAGATGAAGGAATTTAATAGGTATTTACTTGTTTTTTAACAGAATCATTACACTATTCTGTCTGTCTACCTTGCAGACATTAATTTTAGGCAAAACATTTTTTTCCTTTACAACTCCTTTTAAGAGTTTATAATCACAACGGGAAAAGTACATATAAAGTTAAACAAAATCACAGAAAGAACAGGATTGTATAACAAGAGGAGGAGGGAAGGGGGGGAGGCATAGGAATGGGTGTCGGGGGGGATATTCAGGACTAACACAAGATATATGTTTAATTGTTCTTCTATATATATGAAGTGAAGTGTTCTAACCTGTATTTTTATATTGATAAAATAAAGAATAAAAAAAAAAAAAAAAAATCCTATGGAACTCTTCAAGCTAGTCAGTTGAGTTTTTTAACCACTTCCCGACGGCCGTACGACTATATACGGCCGCAGGGTGGTTCTACTTCTCTGGGGCGCCGTGTTTTTACGGCCGCCCCTTTCCGCGTTCCCCGCGCACACTTCCAAGCGCGCAGCGGGGAACTTCTGTGCTGGCCGTGTGCCTTGGACACAGCCAATCACAGATCGCTGTGAACGGCCAATCGGAGTGGCCATTTGCTAGGCGATCTGTGCGGCCACTGAGAGATGATCTCATATGTTTACATATGAGATCATTTCTCATTGCCGGCTCTGACAGACAGCGGTGCTGTCAGGGAGAGAGGAGACCGATCTGTGTCTCTTGTACATAGAGACACAGATCGGTCACCTCCCCCAGTCACCCCCCTTCCCCCACAGTTAGAACACTATATAGGGAATACATTTAACCCCTTCCTCACCCCCTAGTGTTAACCCCTTCCCTGCCAGTCACATTTATACAGTAATTAGTGCATATTTATAGCACTGATCGCAGTATAAATGTGAATGGTGTCAAAAGTGTCCGATGTGCCCGCCATAATGTCGCAGTCGCAATAAAAATCACAGATCGCCGCCATTACTAGTAAAAAAAAAATAATAAAAAAAATAATTCTGTCCCTTATTTTGTAGGCGCTATAACTTTTGCGCAAACCAGTCGCTTATTGCGCCTTTTTTTTTTTTTTTTTACTAAAAATATGTAGAATACGTATCGGCCTAGACTGAGGATAAAAAAAAAAAAAAAATTGAGCTATTTATTATAGCAACAAGTAAAAAATATATATATTTTTTTCAAAATTGTCGCTCTATTTTTGTTTATAGCGCAAAAAATAAAAACCGCAGAGGTGATCAAATACCACCAAAAGAAAGCTCTATTTGTAGGAAAAAAAGGACGTCAATTTTGTTTGGGAGCCACGTCGCACGACCGCGCAATTGTCAGTTAAAGCGACGCAGTGCCGAATCGCAAAAAGTCCTCTGGGCAGGAAGGGGGTTTAAGTGCCCAGTAAGGAAGTGGTTAAAGTCCTGCATTCTGCAGTTTTGGCGCATTTTTGGTGCGGTAAAAAAATGGCATCATGCACCTCCCCATTGAAACTAATGGAGATGGCATCAAAAAACACTTCCTTTTTTCACAGATGCATTGGAAACGCATGTGTTTTTACTGCAGAGCAGTGTAAAAAAGCGTGTGTATGTGTGAGTATATGTGTATGTGTGTATATGTGTGTGTGTTTGTGTGTATATATATATATATATATATATATATATATACATATATATATATATATATACACACACACACATATACTGTATGTGTGTGTGTGTGTGTGTGTGAATATATGTGTGTGTCTAAAAAAAATAAAACAAATAATGATTTAAGTATATAATCTTCTCACACATTTAAAAAGGTGTTTGGTGACTTAGTTGAGAAGTTTTTACTATATAAGGCCAGCGCTTGTTTTTCCTTTTCAACTTTCGGCTTCAAATTGTAATCTCTGGTGTGACTTCAATGGTTCCCTCCCTCCATTGCTAAATTCCCCTGCCGGACGAAGAATAAGTATCACAAGCAGATGCCAAGAGCTTGCCTGCGTCATCCCCAGCACTTTGTAAATATTCTGTTCATAGGACTGCTAACAAGCCATCATTTATCACCTCCCTGGTGAAGTGTAACATGAGCCCAGTCCTAGCTGAGCAAAGTCACGTTCAGCCCGTGGAGCGGAGGGGAAGGGAGGCCAGTAGCACATTACTTAGTAAATCTAGGGGGTGTAAAGAAGCAGGCCAAAGTCATGACCTTTTTAAACTGCCTTCTGTGCACCTGGACTTTTTTGGAAGCTATTGACAAATGAACGAGATCTCCAAAACACAATGGAGACTTTTTCTTCTAAACATACTAAAGCCAACAAAATATATGGATCACAATTCGACCGGTTCAGCAGGGACTGGACGAGTTTTCGATCTATGTATTTGGCAAATAGGTTATACAGAAGTTGGTCCATCTTATTTTCCCCGCTTGATCAGCGCTGACGGCAAAAGCCTGCAATGCTGATCAGTGTATTCTAAAGCTGTGGAAGTCTCCCTGCTGTCGGAATACAATAGCTCAGCAGGGATGAGAGAATCAAGTCCGTTCTTTCTTTCCATTCAATCCGCTGGCTGAATAAAAAAAACTGACTAATCACTGGGGTGCCTAACTATTAACCACTTGCTGCCCGCCAATGACAGATTGACGGCGGCAAAGTGGTTGTAGAATCCTGACTGGACGTCATATGACGTCCTCAGGATTCTGAGCAGCTGCGCGCCCCCGGGGGCGCGCATCGCGGCGATCGTTGTTGCGGGGTGTCAGTCTGACACCCCGCAACACCGATCTAGGTAAAGTGTCTCTCACGGAGACTCTTTACCATGTGATCAGCCATGTCCAATCACGGCTGATCACGATGTAAACAGGAAGAGCCGTTGATGGCTCTTCCTCACTCGCGTCTGACAGACGCGAGTAGAGGAGAGCCAATCGGCGGCTCTCCTGACAGGGGGGGTTCGCGCTGATTGTTTATCAGCGCAGCCCCCCCTCGGATCGCCACAATGGACCACCAGGGAATTAAAAAAAAAAAAAAAAAAGGGCAAAAAAAAATAGTAAAAAAAATATAAATTAAAAAAAGACAGTAAAAAAAAAAAGATGCCAATCAGTGCCCACAAATGGGCACTGATTGGCAACATGGATCCATCAGTGTCACCCCTCAGTGTCCATCAGTGCCACCCCACAGTGTCCATCAGTGCCACCCCACAGTGCCAATCCATGCCCAGTGCCCACCTATCAGTGCCCATCTGTGCCACCCATAAGTACCATCAGTGCCATCCATAAGTACCCATCAGTGCCACCCATATGTGCCACCTATGAGTGCCCATATGTGCCGCCTATGAGTGCCCAGTGCCGCCTATGAGTGCCCTTCAGTGCCGCCCATCAGTGCCCATCAGTGCCCATCAGTGCCACCTATGAGTGCCCATCAGTGCCGCCTATGAGTGCCCATCAGTGCCGCCTATGAGTGCCCATCAGTGCCACATACCAGCGCCCATCAGTGCCGCATACCAGTGCCACCTCATCGATGCCCATCAGTACTACCTTATCGGTGCCCATTAGTGCCACCTCATCGGTGCCCATCAGTGCCGCCATATCAGTGCCCGTAATTGAAAGAGAAAGCTTATTTACAAAAAAATTAACAGAAAAAAATAAAAACTTTATTTTATTTTCAAAATTTTCAGTCTTTTTTTAGTTGTTGCGCAAAAAAAAAATTGCAGAGGTGATCAAATACCACCAAAAGAAAGCTCTATTTGTGGGGAAAAAAGGACGCCAATTTTGTTTGGGTACAGTGTAGCATGACCGCGCAATTGTCATTCAAAGTGCGACAGTGCTGAAAGCTGAAAATTGGCTTGGGCGGGAAGGTGCGTAAGTGCCCTGTATGGAAGTGGTTAAGATACAGTGCCATGAAAAAGTATTCCTACCCCTTGACATTTTCCACATTTTGTCATGTCACAACCAAAAATGTATATTTATTACATTGGAATTTTACGTGATAGACCAACACAAAGTGGCACATAATTGTGACGTGGAAGGAAAATGATGAATGGTTTTCAATTTTTTTTTTATAAATATGTGAAAAGTGTGGCGTGTATTTGTACTTTGTAGATCCCCCTTTCACTGCAATTACAGCTGCAAGTCTTATTGGGGATGTCTCTACCAGCTTTGCACATCTAGGGAGTGACATTTTTGCCCATTCTTCTTTGCAAAAAAGCTCAAGCTCTGTCAGATTGGATGGAGACCCCGGACTCAAGTCTTTTGCAGACTCTAATGCGGTGTACACACGGTCGGAATTTCAGATGGAAAAAGTCTGATAGGAGCTTTCCATTGGATATTACGACCATGTGTATGCCCCATCTGCCTTTTTCCATCGGAATTTCTAACGGACTTTAGATAGAGAGCAAGTTCAATATTTTTCCGTCATAAATCCCGTTTTGCCCGGTCTAAAGTTTTCTTCTAAGATTGCCCTGTATTTGGCTCCACCCATCTTCCCATCAACTCTGACCAGCTTCCCTGTCCCTGATGAAGAAAAGCATCCCCACAACATGATGCTGCCACCACCATGTTTCACGGTGGGGATGGTGTGTTCAGGGTGAGGTGCAGTGTGTTTTCCGCCACACATAGCGTTTTGCTTTTAGGCCAAAAAGTTAAATTTTTGTTCTCATCTGATCAGAGCACCTTCTTCCACATGTTTGCTGTGTCCCCCACATGGCTTCTCTCAAACTGCAAACAAGACTTCTTATGGATTTTTTTTCCAACAATGGCTTTCTTCTTGCCACTCTTCCATAAAGGACAGATTTGTGGAGTGCACAGCTAATAGTTGTCCTGTGGACAGATTCTCCCACCTGAGGTGTGGATCTCTGTAGCTCCTCCAAAAAAAGTCCTGCTAGCAGCGGTGAAGGAGTGTATACCGCTCCTCCACCGCTCCTGCCTATTGAAATCAATGGGGCACCGCCATGGCCATCTTAATAGCATCATGGGCCCCTGGGCAAAGTAATGCCCTGGGGACCCTACAATGATGACAGTGCAGGTAAACAGACATTAAGTAGGTAGTAAACAGACTGCCTTCCCTTTGCATCTATCACTCTCAGCGCCATCATGGGGCCCCCAATTTCAGGGCAGCGTGGGCTCAAGGACCAGCTGTTTTGAGGAACATGCAAGTGCCCAGGTGTGCCCTCTCATTAAGACAGCCCTGGGCACCGCAGCTATACCGCCGGCAAAGCGCCTCCGCAGAGGCGTTTTGCGGTGGCTTTAACCCTTTCTCGGGCGCTAATGGGGGTAAAATCGCCCTGCTAGCGGCCGAATAGCGATGTAAAATTTACGGTAAATCGCCGTTAAAAATAGTGCCGCTTTACTGCCGACGCAGCCCCCGCCCCAGTGTGAAAGGGGCCTTACAAACCCCTGAGGGCTTCACAGAACAGCTGTATTTATACTGAGATTAAATTACACACAGGTGGACTCGATTTACTAATTTGGTGACTTCCAAAGGCAATTGGTTCCACAGAGTTTTAGTATATGAACCCCTATGTGACTTGGTTTTTGAGACCACTCACAAGTGTTGCACTAACAAAAAGTTCTTTGATAAGTGAACATGTCCGCAGCCACAGAAAACTCCCCAATATTTTAGAAATACAGCTGCATGTAAAATTTCAACGCTATAGTTGATCAAATTCTTAGGTTGAGGCTCCACAGGCACTGGATGAAGAAGCAGAACTCCCAGTGTCCGTATTTGGTCTGTGTTCTACCCGCTCTCACGTTCTACCCGCTCTGAGAAGATGAGGATCGGGGCTGCTCTATGCAATTCTCTATATAACATGTTTATAATTCAGAAGTTTTTTTATCTTATTGCATTCTATGCATTAACATAAAATACCTTCTGTGTGCAGCAGCCCCCCTAATACTTACCTGAGCCCCTTCACTGTCCAGCGATGTGCTTGAGTGCTTTGTCCGTCAGCCAATCCCTACTGATTGGCTGAGACACAGCAGCAGCTCGGGTGCCCCCATAGCAAGCTGCTTGCTGAGGGGGCCCCCAGCAGGAGGGAGGGGCCAGGAGCACAGAAGAGGAGGATCCGGGCCACTCTGTGAAAAACCATTACGCAGGGAAGTATAACATGTTTGTTATTTAAAAAAAAAAAAAAATATCGAAACTTTACAATCATTTTAAAGGGTAAGTGTACATGAATTCCAAATGTTCCCTGCCCTCTCTTAAATTTTTCAAGTAAAATAAACATTTTCGATACATAGTAATGGGTGCTTTAGCCACATTCTCATCTATGTGTTAAAGTGTCATTGTGGTGCGTGCGTGCATGTGTACCCCTGCACAGGGATAATAATGTACCTTAGTCCTGTTTTAATATAATTGGAAACTTCCTTGCTACCTGTACATATTGTGCACTTGGCTCTCAATATTATAATAGGGTAGGTGTATGGCTAATGAATAAACATTATTGCTGGGATTACCAAATTAGCTATTTTGTTTTTTTTTGGTACACAATACGGGTGAGTTTTTCGTCCTAAATTAAAACAAAATGATTGATTTGCGCACAAAGGGTGCTTTAACCTTAGCTGATCTCAGCGTGTAGTTAAGGAGGTAAGTAAGCTGCCTGCGTGTGTTTTGTCTTGCTTTGCAACTCTCCTAACAGACGTGTCTCCAAGCAGACATGAGAATTACAGTAACTGCAAAAGTCTAGCCTTGGGATAAGGTCACACAGGCAACTGAAATGCTGCCTCTTAAAGGCAAAGATTACTCGCTTTAGTACCATTATAAAGAAGTGATGGGGGTGCAGAGCTAGCTTTAAAGTGTTTGTTAGCCCAGCATTTCATATTCCTGATATGTGCCTGCTGTACCATAGACAGTGCAAATATCTTTCCTGCAACCACGGAAAGTTGCATGGTTCCCCCATCAACACAGTAAGTGCCGACAGGGGAATCCCTCCTGCTGAGACATTGGCATTCTCCTAACAGGGAAGGCTTCCCTGAATATAGTAGCTGCTAGTAACTTTGGCAAGTAAATTCGGTAGGCTGGCTGTACCCAAGTTGATCAATCAATTCAGTCTGGAAAAAGGGGGGGGGGGGTAAATTTTGCGCTAATAGGACTGAAACAATATTATTGATAAACTGGAAGTGAAGAATAAGGCTGCAACATAAGAACATGTGATAATCATGTGGAAAACAGTAAAAAGAAACAATATGGTTGCGCTAAATAGAGCAAATTGTGTGAAAAATCATATTGAAAAAAACATTGAAATATACAGTGAGTAAAACTAGTGAGTGTACTCCCAATGACAGATCACTCTGTCCGCATATATAAATATAAATCACATTGCATATATATATAGGGATGGTATCACCTCCTCCAATGGGGACCAGTCCGTGGGTCATAGAAATTAGTAAAAATAAGCAGCAATGTGCGTTATCTCTTAAAAAAGGGGGTATTTTATTGTAAGGCTCACAAGCATTACAAAAAAGTAATAGAAAGTTAAAAAGCCGTCATAGCTATAAAAAACACACGATACGAGCACCCGTGCTTCCGGGGTCACGTGGGAGCGTGGTGACGTCACTGCGTAGCACCGCCCTGACCAGTTTCGTCAGATATGACGTTTTCAAAGGGCACTAGTTTTACTCACTGTATATTTCAATATGATTTTTCACATAATTTTCTCTATTTAGCGCAACTATATCGTTTCTTGGTACATTCAGTCTGCCCATAAACAATTTGAATCTTGGCCAGTTCCTGGTGAACCGGCCAATTTTAACTATGGATGGCCTAAGCTGATCATGCATTTAAAAAAACATTAAAGTGGTTTAGATTCTCTTTAAGAAAATAATAATCCATATTGTAATTGTGTATTTGTATGATGTCTCCCTGTGTGTTTGTTTTTTTGTTGTTTTTTTTTTTACATAAATATGACATCAAAATGTTGTCAGGTGGAACATTTACAAAAAAACGAGTGTTTTTACAGACAGATATATGGAATGTTATAAATAAATAACAGAAAAAAAAAAAAAAGAAGCCTGTTCTGACCAAATACGCTCTGCTCAAGTGCGAATACAGCCCTGAAGGGGGAATCTTTTCCCCTGAAATGTGTTGGCTGTATCTGATTTCCTTTTAGGCCCCTTTCACACGATCAGACCGTTCAGGTCTGCCTGTCAGTTTTGACGGCGGACTTGAACGGCCGCTCCATACAGTCCTATGGAGTGTCGGATGTCAGTAGAGACATGTCCGCTGACATTCGACCCAACCTGATCCGATCCACCAATATTGGACTGATGGCTATACACCCCCATCCGTCCATGGCGAATCGGATCTGGTGAGATCTGATGAAAACGGATATGCTGTCTGTTTTCATCAGCTCTCCCCATAGGAGACAGCGGTGCTGCACAAGCCCCTCCCCGCTCAGTGAGCCGCGAAGGACTTGTCAGAGACTTGATATCTCCTGCTGAGCCGACGGGAGCAGACAGACTCTGTAGCGACGGAGTCCGCCTGTGTGGAAGAGGCCTAAGGCCCCGTTCACACCTGAGCGATTTTCTGCTTTAAAGCTCTAAAACGCTCAACAAGCCAAATCCCATTCATTTTTAATGGCCCCTGTTCACCTATGAGCATTCTGTTGCCTGAAGTAAAATACCCGTTGCTCCAAAAAGTACATGAGCATTTTTTTTAGCAGATTACAATCATTTTTGGCCCCGTAGACTTTAACAGAAAAGCCTGATGTAAGCGTTTAATAAGCTTTATGCTACATTATTTGTCACCCTATAGCATGGGGGTTCTGATGGAGACTAAAGCACGATCGGATTTTCTGCGGACAAAGCGTAGGACTTTTTCAGCTCTTTAGCAGAAGTTGCCCAAAGGGTGATGCTAATGTTGTGTTATGGTGAGCATGGTGAGCATGGGCGTTTGTACTTTGGAGTTTTGTCTGATGGACTTGTGTACACACGTTTAGAAAATGCAACAACACACGATTGTTGTTGGAAAATTTTAAAGCATGCTATGCAACATTTGTTCACGGAAAATGCGACAACAATTGTCGGATGGAGCGTACAAACGGTCGGATTTTCCTCCAACAGCCTGTCATCACACAATTCCCGTCGGAAAATCCGATTGTGTGTACGAGGCTTAAGGCTGGAATCACACTAGTGCGGTGCGAATTTCAGCTCTCTTATCTCTGCAGAGAGATAAGAGAAGTGTTCAGCAGATTAGCAATGTTTTAGATGCGAATTTGGAGACCTGGGAGAAGTAACGGGTGAGAGGAGAGTGGGGGAGAAGTGTATTGAGCTGAATGAGAGAAATTCCTGAAGAGAACTGAACACATCTGCGAATCAGCTGTGTACCCATAGAAGATAATGGGCTTGAATTCGCACCTGAGCCGCACCGCAATGCCTAAAAGACGCACACGGTTTTACTGCAATGCGCAGTGCGAATGCATCGCACATATGTGAACCAGCCTCATTGAAAACAATGTATTTAGAAATGTTCTGTGTATTGGATGCGGTTTAAGCCGCACTCAATTCGCATAGGTGTGAACCTGGCCTAAAAGTGCATGTCTACACATTACACAGACTCGGTCCACTGTTGTCATCGTCGAAAAACTCTCTCTGAGAAATGCCATGCATTGCTGGAGTGCATGATGCATGTAGACAGGAAGTCACTGCAATGTAACAAAAGGATGAAAAAATTATTTAAAACTTGTCTTATTTAAAAAAAAAAAAAATTGTGACAATTGTTGATTTAAAAATACTTCAGCAAAGATAAATGTAATTTATCATTTTTTTTTATTATTATTAAATTAATCTAAGATGATCAAAGTCACTTAAGTACCTAAACGAACTGAAACACGTGCTTTGTGCAGCATAAAAATAAGGGAAAGTGTATTATTAAGCCATATCCAGGAGCCTCGGGGTTAATGGCTTTCTGAAATCAGCTTTGTCTGTATGCTGCCTATTAGCGTGAGGAATGCAGGTGCGTATGCCCCTGGGTCTGAGTAATGACTCCAAAACATACTGGGACATTTAACAGAGATTATTCCAAAGCTGACGTGGTTGCCTATATCACTCAACCAGCTCATTAGGAACGGCTCAGAGGAGGTTTGAAGGTCAGCAGCCTCCAATAGGACTCTCTGTTTGAAAATGATTGTAATTAGGAGCTCTGCTGAAAGCAACATTTACTCTGAAATCCCCAGTTCCTCTTCAGTTCTACAACACAATTTTTTTTTCTCTCCTCCCAAATGGCTTTTTTTAGCTAGACCCGTTTTGTGGAATTTTTCAAAATTTTTTTTTTTTTTTTTAGCATCGAAACCATCATTCAGCATAATAAACCCATCTATGGGGCAGACCCTCGAAGAAATTACGCAGCGTATCTCTTGATACGCCGCGTAATTTCGAATTTTGCGCGCCGTATCTTTGTTTTGGTATCCACAAAACAAGATACGACGGCATCTGTTTTAGATCCGACAGGCGTACGTCTTCGTACGCCGTCGGATCTTAGATGCAATTTTTCGGCGTCCGCTAGGTGGCGTTCACGTCGTAATCCGCGTTCAGTATGCAAATTAGCTATTTCCGACGATCCACGAACGTACGACCAGCTGTCGCATTTTTTTACGTTGTTTCCGTTCGGCTTTTTCCGGCGTATAATTAAAGCTGCTACTCAATGTTAAGTATGGCCGTCGTTCTCGCGTCTAATTTTGAAAATTTTACGTCATTTGCGTAAGTCATCCGTGAATGGGGCTGGACGCCATTTACGTTCAAGTTGAAAACAATGACGTCCTTGCGAAGTCATTTGGAGCAATGTACCCTGGCAGTTTTTTCGGGATGGCGCATGTGCAGTTCGTTCGGCGCGGGGACGCGTTTCATTTAAATGAAACACGCCCCCTTGAATTCGTTGAGGATTCAAACCAAAGCCAGGTAAGTTAAAGCGGCGTAGCATATCTCACATCTGCGCCGGGCGCAGTCTATGTATGTGGATCTGCCCCTATATCTTCAGTTCTAGTACAGGGAAACTGTTCAATTGATCTATAATAAAAGTGATGGAGCAGAACGCATGAAAACGAAAATGCAGACAATGCATCTAGGAAATTCTAATTTTGCCATTTTGCTAATTTTTTTTTATTATTATTTATACTTCATTCCCTGCTAGTTTTTAATTCAATTTACCAAATTACACAATGCAAAGTGTGTGGAGAACTTTCTTTTGTCTCTCTTTTTTATGTTTTTTCCTAAACTTCTTGCCACTGAAATGCTGATCTGAGACACGTTTTATTGTAACATAAAACATCCCAAAACTATACAGGAAATTAAACTTTTTTTGCTTGCGCAAATAGACCAACAAACTATATATGAGGTAAAATTAGCAGCTATGCAAATTATAACGCAGATCATGCATAGATAGATTTATTGGCAAAAAGTAGGTTCACTAGTTGCTTTCTAACATCAAACAAACTTTCCCTTGGATTTTTGTCCGAAGGGAGTTGTCCGGTCACACCCATAGCATACACACGCTCGGACTTTTCTGCAAACTTTTCTAAAACTTTCCCAACATCACGTGTTTTTTTTTTTGCTCTTTTCTGCTCTTTACTGCCACCCTTTGGTTAACTTCTGCTATAGTTGGTTGATTTTAACATTGGTTCTGAGCATGCGTATTTGCACTTTGTACAAAACTCTGATGGCTTGCTGTACATACGGTCGGACTAGGCACCATCGGACTTTTGTTGACGTAAATTTGTCCGTTTGCAGATCAAACTTTTTGTCCGATGAAACCCGAAAAAGTTGGTCTGATGGAGCGTACACACGATTGGACAAATTTGAAAACTTGCAGATTTTGAAGTTTGTTGGCAAAAAGTCCGACCGTGTGTATGGGCTTTAACAGGTTCATAGATTTTTTAGTAATTAATTTACATTTACATAACTGTGGCGGCTGGTCGGCAAGTAGTTAAAGGGGTTGTAAAGGTTTTTTTTTTAAATAGGTCCCTTTAGGAAAATCGAAGGAAAGGGTAAGTGAACCAATGCACTAGATTAAAGGGACCTATTTAAAAAAAATAACCTTTACAACCCCTTTAACTACTTGCCCACCAGCCGCTGCAGTTATACGGCGGCAGGTCGGCTCCCCTGCGCGAGAGCCGTAGCTATACGTCAGCATCTCGAAGCGGCCACTAGGGGCGCGTGCACGTCGCCTGCCGCCCGCTCGTCCCTGACTCCCATGCGCATGCCCGGTGGGCGCGATTGCCGCCGGGCACCCACGATTGCTCTTTACAGAGCGAGGACCGGGAGCCGTGTGTGTAAACACACGGCTCCCGGTCCTGTCAGGGGAGAAATGCCTGACCGTCTGTTTATACAATGTAAGAACAGCGATCAGTCATTTCCCCTAGTGAGGCCACCCCCCTACAGTTAGAACACACCCAGGGAACATACTTAACCCCTTCCCCGCCCCCTAGTGTTAACCCCTTCCCTGCCAGTGGCATTTTTATAGTAATCCAATGCATTTTTATAGCACTGATCGCTAAAAAAATTCCAATGGACCCAAAAATGTGTCAAAAGTGTCCGACGTGTCCGCCATAATGTCGCAGTACCGGAAAAAAATCGCTGATTGCCGCCATTACTAGTAAACTAAAAAATATTAATAAAAATGCCATACAACTACCCCCTATTTTGTAAACGCTATAACTTTTGCGCAAACCAATCAATAAACGTTTATTGCGATTTTTTTTTATGAACAATATGTAGAAGAATACGTATCGGCCTAAACTGAGGAAAAAAATGTTTTTTTTTATATATTTTTGGGGGATATTTATTATAGCAAAAAGTATTTCAAAATTGTCGCTCTATTTTTGTTAATAGCGCAAAAACTAAAAACCGCAGAGGTGATCAAAAGAAAGCTATATTTGTGGGGGAAAAAGGACGCCAATTTTGTTTGGGAGCCACGTCGCACGACCGCGCAATTGTCAGTTAAAGCGACGCAGTGCGGAATCGCAAAAAGTGCTCTGGTCTTTGACCAGCAATATGGTCCGGGGGTTAAGTGGTTAACATGCAAAGTTACAGCTGCCCATTAAAATATACCCAGAATCCTTTTGCAACTGTCTGATGAACGTACGCTTAACTGTAAATGTAAGAATATCTGTGAAAGGTAATGGTAGCTATTGAATATTCCCTGTTTAATCCACAGATTAGGCTTTAACTATTTGTCAGTAATTACCGTTATAATGGATGAATAATTCACAGGTAAATGCAACCTTATTATATATCTTCTGCTGACAATAGTGAAAAATGTGTTTCCTGGAATATCCAATATCTGCTTATATATGACCAATAATTAGGCTTATAATTACCTGTAATTATTCTGCTGTTCAGCATGGACTTGTACTTTCTGTTAACTAATTTGTGTTAATAAATACAGGATGACACTTGTAGGTGTTTACAGCTGAAATAATGTGAACATGTTTTCCGTTCATGTGTGGAAACAGGTGAACATCAACATTTTATAGAATGAGAAAATAATTTTAGATTTTAACATCTGTCATGAATTTAATGTTTTTCTTCAGTAAATAAAGTTGAGGGACACAACACTGAGGAATATCCATTAGCACTCGCCATTTCTTATTTTTTTCAGTATGAGGTCTATTTACCAAATCTTAACACCGTCGAAACCCAAGAATAAAAATGTAATATAATGCACTTACCAGTCCTTGAATGTTCATGTTTTTTTTTCTTCCTCTTTTCTAAACTTTATTTTCACCTTTAGAATACAGGGCTTTGCTTTTTCCTCCATCACGAGATGAAGGGAAAATTGGAACAGGTTCAAATGTCCCGTACGTGACATGTATTTCTGTTTGATCCGGCTCCGCAGGGGGCCAGGCTAGGATCCCCTACTGAGACGGAACAGAGGGCACCTGTGTGAAAAGGGCCTGCAGCAACTTTTTCTTTGACAGCATAGCACAGGTGGAACACAAACAGGTCAGCAGGGCAATTTTGACAAGGCAGCATTTTTTTTAAACAAAATAAATAGGGGGGGGGGGGGGGGACACACTGTCGAAATGACATATTTTTATTATGGCTGTTACTGATTAAAAATTTTCTGTTCGATTAATCGTTTTGTTTTTTAAGCGATTAAACGACTAATTTCGATTAATTATAACGCACATACAGATCCAACTACTTTTAGCTGATCTCCTGCAAATACGAATTTAAAGCTGAACTCCAGGAATTATCTTGTTTTTAAAGTAGGGCTGTTACTGATCAAAATTTTTCTCTTCGATTATTCGTATTTTTTTTTTTATCGATTAATCGACTAATTTCGATTATATATAACGCACATACAGATCCAACTACTTTTAGCTGATCTCCTTGGAGATAAAATCGATGTAGCTACATAAACTGTAAAAATGGTGCGAGTAATACCAAACGGTACCAAAAGCAGTCATAAAAACATATAGCTAAGTATGATACTGGTATAAAAATGTGTACAACGATACCACTGCTGAATCCAGATGAGGAGGGGTTAACATCAGTCCGTCGGCATGCAGATGTCCCATGAAGGGAACTATCACAACTTCCAGTGGATGGCTGTAGAATCCCAGGTTGATAGAGAGAAGTGATAGAGGGAAGTGTAACAGCCCTTGCGTGTGGCAGATATTAAGGTCCCGCCGGCATGCAGATATGAAGGCACAGCAAAGGAGCCCTTCAGATGGACACGGCAAGCCCTGCCGGTGTCCGTGATGTTACTGGATCTCCGACGGAACTCCCTGAAGGCCCAGAAGCTGGCGGAGAGGTGAGTAGCAATCAAAAGAATTGTAATCGATCAAAAAGATTTTGATCGATCAAAAAAATTAAAGATTAATTGATTCATTAAAAGTTAATTTGCACAGCCCTAATTTTTATGTGGGCTGTGTTTTTGATTTGATATTTTTTATATATATTAATGGTATTATGTGAAGTGTTTTCTCTCCCTTGACATACAAATGCTTATAAATATTTTAAGAGGGACGCATGTTCCTGGTGGTTGACAGGGCTAAAATTGATGTAGAACTGAAACATTGAGTAATGTAAAACTGCAAGCAGGCTTGTGTGACCCGTATCAGATTCTGATTCAGTCCATTCAATTTTCTTTTCATATCTTCCTTATACTGAATCACTTTAAAGGGTTGACCTAATATTTATAATGTTTGTCATCATTTGGAATGTGGTTACGTGAATTTTTTATCTATAAAAAATATGTCTAGTAGTCTTCAAAAATATGATGTCAACAAGTGAAAGCACAATTGATGAAGTACTTTGTGTGTTTGGTTAGAAGGTTTTCTGAAGATTTGAACAGTAACAAGGAACTTGAAGTATTGGAACACTAATGCCTAAAGACAAAATCACATTACAAAATATTTTCACTGATGGTAAAATGTTATGGAGAAGATATACTCTTTAGGAATTCTGGGGTCCCATCTATAATTTGAATGTTTGACTTTATAAAATTACTAAGATATTCCCAAAAATACTCTCTTGGTGTTAAGCTGCGTAAAAACACGATCAGTCCATCCGATGAGAACGGACCGATGGACCGTTTTCATCGGTTAACGATGAAGCTGACTGATGGTCCGTCGCGCCTACTCACCATCGGTTAAAAAAACGATCGTGTCAGAGCGCGGTGACGTAAAACACAACGACGTGCTGAAAAAAAGTTCAGTGCTTCCAAGCATGCGTCAACTTGATTCTGAGCATGCGTGCATTTTTAACCGATGGTTGTGCCTACTAACGATCCTTTTTTTCCCCATTGGTTAGGAATCCATCGGTTAAATTTAAAGCAAGTTGGCTTTTTTTTAACCGATGGTTAAATAACCTATGGGGTCCACACACGATCGGTTTTGACCGATGAAAACCTATTGTGTGTACAAGGCCTAAGACAGTTAAGTCCACCACTGGCTTCGCTTATCTTTTGGATACTCCACAGATGGAATCTCTGTATCAGATCCTGGTTTTTCTCCTTCCCCCAATCCATGAACTGATGCCTTGTACACACGATCGAGGGGAAAACCGAGAACCTGCTCGGTAGCTTTTTCCCCCTACACACGGCAGGAAAACTGCCATGAAAGCTTTAGTCGGGAAACTCCCGGCCGTGTGTATGCTCCACCACAGGTTTTCACCATAGGTAAACTGCTGGCTTACAAACCGCCCGGAATCCTGGCGGGAAAAAAGAGAACATGTTCTAATTTTTCCTGGCGGTTGTTCCTGTCAGGAAAACTGCGGAGGAGCATACACACGTCCGGTTTTCCCGGCCAAAAGCTGTCATGGCAGTTTTCCAGACGGGAAAACCTGTCGTGTGTACGAGGCGTAAGGCCGCGTACACACGATCGGTCAAAACCGAGGAAAACGGACTGAAGGGCCTTTTCATCGGTCCAAACCGATCGTGTGTGGGCCCCATCGGTCAGTTATCCTTCGGTCTAAAAATTTAGAATTTCACCAATGGACGCCTAACCCATATGTCAAAACCGACCGTTAGTACGCACGACCATCGGCTAAAAGTCCACGCATGCTCAGACTAAATGAGGGGACGGGAGCGCTCGTTCTTGTAAAACTCACGTTCGTAATGGAGATGGCACATTCGTCACGCTGTAACGGACTGAAAAGCACGAATCATCTCTCACCAAACTTTCACTAACACGTGGTAACACGGAATCAGCAAAAGCAGAGGCAAGGGTGGTGCCAAAGGCTTTGGCCTTCCCCTTTATAGTGACGTCGTACGTGGTTTACGTGTCCGCGTTCTGAACCGATTGCTTATTTAACCTATGGTGTGTAGGCACATCAGACCATCAGTCAGCTTCATCGGTTAACCGATGAAACGGTCCTTCAGTCCGTTCTCATCGGATGGACTGATTGTGTGTACAGGGCTTTAGTGTTTGTTCTTCACCAAGGGTCAGTGCAAGGAGATACTGATTTCACTACATGATACTTCTACTGGACAGCCCTTGAGTATGTCCTACTGGTGACAGACGACAAACCTACTGAATCAAATAACTAAAATTGCCTAGCAGTAATGTAGTCTATTACCTAAGAAAAGACTTTGAATTGATTTAACTGCAGATATTTAGTAAGAGTCATATCAGGCAATAGATGAACAACAGAAACCCGGTAGGCTACTAATCAAGATATAGAATAGGTACCAAGGCTCACAAAGATGGACAGGAACCTGTGTTGAGATACTGACACAGTGCACTGAGCAGAATTCTTGGCTGGAGTCTTAGGCCCGGATTCAGAAAGCACTTACGCCGACGTATCTTCGGATACGTCGCGTAAGTGCACGGATGCGCCATTTCAAGAATCTGCGCCTGATTCTTGAAATAAGATACGCCTGAATTTTGGCTCCTTTCGACCGACGTAAGTCTCCTACGCCGTCGTATCTTGGGCGCATATTTACGCTGGCCGCAAGGGGGGCTTCCATTGTTTTACGCGTTGAATATGTAAATGAGCGAGATACGCCGATTCACGAACGTACTTACGCCCGTCGCAGTAATCTACGCTGTTTACGTAAGGCGTACGTCCGGCGTAAAGTTAAGCCACATAAAGCAGGTGCAAGTCATGTTAGGGTATGGACCAGGGAACAGCCGTCGTATTTTACGTCGTTTACGTAAGTCGTACGTGAATGGGGCTGGGCGTAGGTTACCTTCACGTCGTAGGCATTGAGCCGTCGTATCTTAGGGAGTATATGCAACGTGATCGTGAGCATGCGCCGTTCATTCGGCCCTTTATTTACATGGGGTCACGCTTAATTTTAATAGATCACACCCACTACCTTCCTACTTTGAATTAGGCGGGCTTACGCCGGCCAATTTACGTTACGCCGGCGCAACAAAGGGAGCAAGTGCTTTGTGAATATTGTTCTTGCCTCTCTATGTTACGTCGGTGTAGCGCATATGAGATGCCGCTACGCTGCTCTAAAGATGCGCCGATCTGCGTGAATCCGGGCCTATACTACAGTGCCTATTCAGGCTAGCAGGTAGTGCTGGTATCCACCTTTTTTGATAGTTTTTGCTTTATAGGAAAACAACGTGCAGATTATAAGCATTCATATACTACTGGTCTGACTACAAGTGAACAAAAAAAAATTAGTTGTGATGGGTTGGTTAATAGCAGACACAGTTCTTTCTGTTCTTGCATAGGTTTCCCCTCGCACTTAAAGAACGTGGTGGTAAGTTTAATTGGCTCCTTTCTGAACTACCCCTAGTATGTGGATAGGTTCACGTAAGGTGAGATCTTTAGAATGTATTCTCCTTGAGGGCATGGACTGTTGTGAATGTACAATATATGTAAAGCACTGCATAAATTGTCAGCAGTATGTAAATACCTGCACTAATATAAAAAACACATAACGTGCTATGTACACAGTTTGCTTTGACTTTATAGACAGCCTGCAAGAAAACTCTCAAAGATAAGTGGTGACTTAACTGAAAAAATGTTTTTTGTATTCCTAGAAATATGTACAGAAATATGATGTATTAAAGAATACAATAATCAAATCTGAAAAATGTATTAGCCACTAATCTAGTAACTGCTGTATTCTTTTCTAAACTTCTGAATTAGTCCGGCAACAATTACTTACAAAATAGTTGTTACCTTTAAATATATCCACTTTTATATCCTCCCTTTTGTGGGACAGTCAAGACTGAGGTCAGGCCAAGTAGTGTTGTATCTGGCAGCAACTAGGAGTTCTGAGCTAGAATTTCCTTCTAATATGTATCGCCTGAGAGTCTTGCCTAAAACACCCAACTCTTACCCCAGGAGAAATATGAATTGATCTTTGTCATTAAAGGGGTTGTAAAGGTTTGTTTTTTTATTTTCTAAATAGGTTCCTTTAAGCTAGTGCATTGTTGGTTCACTAACCTTTTCCTTCCATTTCCCTTCTAAATGTTTTCTTTCTTTGTCTGAATTTCTCACTTCCTCTTTCTCCTCAGTAAGCTTGCCCCCGTCAGCCAGAACAGCTTACTGAGGAGGAACAGGAAGTGAGAAATTCAGACAAAGAAAACAATGAAAACAACATTTAGAAGGGAAATCGAAAGGAAAAGGTAAGTGGACCAACAATGCACTAGCTTAAAGGAACCTTTTTAGAAAATGAAAAACGAACCTTTCCAACCCCTTTAACCTGCCTGGCGGTATCCCCGAGCGTGACTCGGGGTGGGTTTTTCATGCTGCGATCGGTATCCCGAGTCACGCTCGGGGTAGCTGTGCAGAGTGTGCAGCGGCGCGGCTTACCTGCTCGCAGCATCCACAGACAAGTTACTCACCTTGTCCCTGGATCCTGCGATGCATCCCCGCTGTGTGAGCGAGCGGGACCTCGCTCGATTCACACAGTGTCCCCGTGTGCCGCCGATCTCCGTTCCCTGCGACGTTACGACGCACAGGGGCGGAGAACGGCACCAAATTCAAAAAAGTAAACAAACACAATACATACAGTATACTGTAATCTTATAGATTACAGTATTGTATGTAAAAAACACACACCCCCCTTGTCCCTAGTGGTCTGCCCTGTGTCCTGCATGTACTTTTATATAATAAAAACTGTCCTTTCTGCCTGAAAACTGTAGATTGTCCAAAAGTGTCCCTTCATGTCAAAAATGGTTTTAGAGCAGCTAGAAAACAGCGATAATAAATTATAATCACTTGCAGAATTGTGCGATAGCAATTTGTGGGGAAATACGTCATAAAAAAATAAAAGTAATGACAGCGACAATTCTGCAACTGAGCAAATTTCAGTGATTTTGAGTTGATTACATTATTGAATAATTTTTATTATAATTATATTATTATTTGTTATAATTATTTATTATATTAGAATTTATAATTTTGTTTTAAAAAAAAAATCATACCCGGGATGCCTACTAGACTCTTGTTTGGTCAGATTTAAGTGAGTCATTCCTAAAAATTACAGACCTGCAGTATAAAACGCCAAATTTCCTTGCAAAATAATTGTACCGCTTTTGGTACGTAATTCCAGACAGAATCATACCGCCAGGGAGGTTAACACTAGTTCTGGTGACAACTATATTTCCCTTATATCTGAGAGATTTCCTCTTGCTTTTAGTTGTGTCCTATAGGACAGGAATACAATTCCAGTCTTTACTCTAACCAGACGGAAAAAAAAAAGTTTTGGCTTTAGATATACTTTGAAAATATAGAAGGCTGTTTGGAAGTGATCTTCAAAGGACAGAATTCAAACAGACTGGCCCAGATTCACGTAGGAGATACGACGGCGTATCTCCAGATACCCTGTCGTATCTCTGAGTCTGAGGCGTCGTATCTTGGCGCCTGATTCAAAGAATCAGATACGCCAGAATTTGTCTAAGATACGACCAGCGTAAGTCGCCTACGCCATCGTATCTTAACTGCATATTTCCGCTGGCCGCTAGGGGCGTGTACGCTGATTTACGCCTAGAATATGTAAATCAGCTAGATACGCCAATTCACGAACGTACGCCCGGCCGTCGCAGTACAGATACGCCGTTTACGTTAGGCTTTTTTTCGGCGTAAAGTTACCCCTGCTATATGAGGCACAGCCAATGTTAAGTATGGACGTTGGGCCAGCGTCAAATTTTCCGTCGATTACGTCGTTTGCGTAAGTTGTTCGCGAATAGGGCTGTGCGTCATTTACCTTCACGTCGAAAGCATTGGATTTTTGCGGGTTAATTTGGAGCATGCGCACTGGGATACTTTCACGGACGGCTCATGCGCTGTTCATAAAAAGCGTCATTTACGTGGGGTCACAATAAATTAACTTAAAACACGCCCACATGTTCCACATTTGAATTAGGCGGGCTTACGCCGGCCTATTTACGCTACGCCTCCGCAACTTTGCTTTGTGAATACTGCACTTGCCTGTCAAAGTTGCGGAGGCGTAGCGTAAATGGGATACGTTACGCCGCTCACAAATACGCGCTCCCTACGTGAATCTGGGCCTATATGTACTTTAAGTTAAGTTGGTTCAAGTTAGGTCCATTGACAGATTTATTATCATCAGTGCTGTATGGAAACCATAATTATAACTGAGTATTTATGTTGATTCTAAAGGTTTTCATTGGTTTTCCCCACAGATTATTTGGCTAACCATGGGCGTCTCAGTGAAGCAGAAGCTAGACGGAAGTTTTGGCAAATCCTATCTGCTGTGGAGTACTGTCACAGTTGCAATATAGTCCATCGGGATTTGAAGGCTGAAAACCTTTTGCTAGATAATCACATGAACATCAAGATAGCAGGTAACTTTTTTTTTTTTTTTTAATGCATAAAGGATAAAAATCAGGAACTTGGATATCTTCTTAATCATGCCAGAGCATCAAAGCTCAACTTCTCTTGGACAGTGTAGCTCTGGCATGCCCCATTCTTGCCTAATAGGGACCATTAGTGGTGTGCAGAAGGGGGCTGTCACATCTCCGCTTTCCAAACTGAAAGATTTGCATATATGCGAGTTCTGGACTTTGACGTTCCTTGGGCACTTATGAATATATATAAAGATACCCGCAGGTACACCTTGGTCTACACAGATATAAAATATTAGAAATGAAAATCTTGGTGCACAATAATGAATACCTTGTTATCAGTCCTCTTTGAACCTGTACACATCCTGATTTTTGCTAATGAAACTCAAATTAGTCGCATCAGTTGTAATTATTAAACTGTCTATGGCCATCTTTTTTTAGCTGGCCATGAATCAAATTAAACTGTGAAAAAAAAAAAGATTTTATGAGCATAGTATAGGCTATTTAATCAAAACTGGTTGTAGCAAAATTGGAAAGGATTTTGGCAAACAGTAGGCCTTTATTCCAAATTTAGCATGAGCCCCCAAGACTCATATGTTCAATGCCCTAACCTACTTCAGAATATTGTGGCAGTGTATAAATATATATAGGTAGATTTAGGTACATTGGATTATAGTTACGGCGGCGTAGCTTAGCCTGTTTAGGCTACGCCGCCGTAAATTAGCTAGGCTAGTAATGATTCTCAATATACTTGCCTGCTAATATACGGCGGCGTAGCCTAAAGCGGGCGGGCCTAAGGGCGCCAAATTCAAATGTGTTGGAGGGGGGCATGTTTGATGGTAATGAGGCTTGACCTCACGTTTTTTACGTTTTTTTTTCACTGCACATGCGCCGGGCGCCTACATTTCCCAGTGTGCATTGCGGCTACGTACGCCGCACGGGCCTATTGATTTTGACGTGGACGTAAACTACGTAAATCCCGATTCGCGGACAACTTGCGCAAACAACGTAAAAAAATCGAATCTCGCGGCTGGAACGGCGGCCATACTTTAACATTGTTATTCCACCTAATAGGTGGAATAACTTTAGGCCTGCTAATGCCTTACGGAAACGGCGTAAATCGACTGTGGCGGCCGGGCGTACGTTCGTGAATCGGCGTATCCCCTCGTTTACATATTCTACGCCGACCGCAATGGAAGCGCCACCTAGCGGCCATCCAAAATATTGCAATCTAAGATAGGACGGCGCAAGCCGTCGTTTCTTAGATATGTTTAAGCGTATCTCTGTTTGAGCATACGCTTAAACATAGGTCGGCGTAGATTCTGAGTTAGGTTGGCTTATCTACTGATAAGCCGGCCTAACTCTACCTGAATCTACCTAATACAGTATATACTGTAAGGCTGATGGTGACATGAAACACGTAAATGTACAGGAAAAGCCACCTTCTTGTCTACTGTGCATAATAATCTGCCTGACCCTGCCTCTAATTAACATTCACATGCTCAGTTATTAAAATTTTTTGTTTGTGTGCAGCCAATCATTTAGTTAGTTTAATATGTGCTTGGGTGTAATTAAGTGGAAATGAAACATTCATAATTTCAAAGCATCCTTCCTTATTCTAGTTAATGTGACATCCCCATGACCTGCTTATACTCGCCCTCCTATGTTCCTTTGCCGCTCCGTTCCTCCACAGTTCTAACATTGCGTAAGCTCCATGTTGAATGGTCTGAGGCCTCGTACACACGACCGTTTTCCTCTGCAAAATCCATCAAGAAAAATGTTGGCAGAGCATTTTTGGGGAGAAAAACGATTGTGTGTATGTTTTTCGTCGAGAAAACAGTCGTGGATCTCGACGAGCAAAAAAAGAGAACATGCTCTCTTTTTTCTCGTCGGGAGTCTCAATTTCCTCGTCGTGTTTCTCGTTGGGCTGGTTTACGACGGGAAACACATTCGTGTGTATGCTAAGAAACCCGCACATGCTCAGAATAAAGTATGAGACGGGAGCGCGCCTTCGGTAAAAGTAGCATTCGTAATAGAGATAGCACATTCGTCACGCTGTAACAGACTGAAAAGCGCGAACCGTCTCTCACCAAACTTTTACTTAACACGCAGTAACATTAGATTAGTAAAAGCAGCCCCAAGGGTGGCGCCAGTGGAATCAAACGTCCCCTTTATACTGCCGTCGTACGTGTTGTACGTCACCGCGTTTGAGAACGACGAGACAGTGTGTATGCAAGGAAAGCTTGACAAGATTCTCGTCAAGCCTGACAAGAACCTCGTCGAGGAAAACTACGTTTTTTTTACAACGAGATTCTTGGTCGTGTGTACGAGGCCTCAGAGCTTACAAAGGGTTGATAATGTCACCCCCTGCCTCATGTTACAATGTTCAGGCCTAGAAAATATAACCGCTCCTCTCATGCTCCCCGATACCCAGGTACTTCATAGCAGGCCCATTGTAGTGATGCCATGGGGGCCCAGCGATAGTAAGTGGGTTGAGGGGCTGTTGGACGTGTTGATCTCCATCTCTGAACACTATTTGCCTTGTTTTGTCTGACTGATGCTGATTAAATTGTTATAATTGTTATTATTAAGATCAAAAAAATATCCATTTGGTTATAGAGTCCATTACAGTCCTTATTCCATTCTTCCAAGCCCAGATGAAGGAGCAACATGTTTCCCCAAAACACATTGGGCTAGATTCAGGTAGGGGCGCGCATAGTTACGGCGGCGCAGCATATCGTATTTACGCTACGCCGCCGTAAGTTAGAGAGGCAAGTGCTGTATTCACAAAGTACTTGCCTTCTAAGTTACGGCGGCGTAGCCTAAATGGTGCCGGCGTAAGCGCTCGTAATTCAAATGTGGATGAGGGGGCGTGTTTTATGTTAATGTATGATGGCCGTTCGTGTACATATCCCAGTGTGCATTGCTCCCAAGTACGCCGCAACGACGTATTGGTTTCGACGTGAACGTAAATTACGTCCAGCCCTATTCGCGAACGACTTACACAAACAATGTAAAAAATTCAAAATTCGAAGCGGGAACGACGTCCCTACTTAACATTGGCTGCGCATCCTAATAGCAGGAGTAACCTTACGCCGAAAAAGCCTAACGTAAACGACGTAACTAAATTGTGCCGGGCGTACGTACGTTTGTGAATCGGCGTATCTAGGTCATTTGCATATTCTACGCCGAAAACAACGGAAGCGCCCCTAGCGGCCAGCGTAAAATTGCACACAATTATACGCTGGAAAATGCAAAATCAGGCTCACTTCTGCATAGAAACCAATGAGCTTCTAACCCAAGCTTGTTCAATTAAGTTTTGGTAATAAAACCTGGAAGTTCATTGGTTTCTATGCAGAAGTGAGCCTTATTTTTCACTTTCCAACTTTAGTAAATAAACCCTACTGTGTACTTAAAAGTGGGGTATACCTGTATTAAACTGTGTTTTTGGCTTAACACATTGAGTATAAAATATTAGTCCTCATTCACACCATGGTGCAGAGACATCAGTAGTTCTGCATGCATTCTGCAAGGGCACAACAAAAACAATGGTTCTCTATGTGCCCTGTTTACACCTCCAACGTGCAGATTTTTTCTGTGCAGGAAACTGCAACATGTAAGCAGTGTTTTACATGGGAAAAAACTGACATGACAATCAATTTTGGTGTGAACAGGGCACATAACTGACGCACATGAAAACTGATGTCAACGTGCATGAAAACTGATGTCTCTGCAAGTGAAATCTGCACGTTTCCCCTCTAGTTCCAGTTTTCATGCATGTATGGTGTGAACGAGCCCTTAAAAGAGAAGTTTGGGTTTGGGGGTTATTGCAGTTTTATACTTACCTTGGTCTGATGCTGCATCTGTCCACATCTGTCCCACGGCGTCTCTCCACTGAGAACCGAACGATCTAACATCGCCGATGGCTCGGATATCTCGGCCCCCCCGAGCAGAGAACTGCTGCCTGGCAATCGGCAGCTCTGCTCCTCCATGTTTACTGGAGGGCCGAGCTGTAGAGGGGCGGGGAAAGAGTTGCCAGTGGACAGTGCAGTATGGAGCCAGTTTAGACAAGGGAGGAGCAAGGGATTGTCTTTCCATCCTTGGCTATTTGGGTGTGTTTCTATTTCATATATATTGATGCACACAGTATAGGGCAGTGATGGCGAACCTTGGTACCCCAGATGTTTTGGAACTACATTTCCCATGATGCTCAACTATACTGCAGAGTGCATGAGCATCATGGGAAACGTAGTTCCAAATCATCTGGAGTGCCAAGGTTCGCCATCACTGGTATAGGGAGACACAACTCTCATTCCTGTATACAATGATGGCTACATAGGATGCTGCAGAGGAAAGGAGCCACCCTGAAACGGGAAACCTGGGGCAGCGAACATGGCACAAGCTTAAAGCGGAGGTCCGCTACAAATACTGCAGCTGCTGACTTTTAAAATATGGACACATACCTGTCCAGCGCGCCTGGAATGTCGGCACCCGAAGGCCGACGCGTGCCTTGGCCCTCAGATGCTGCCGCCACCATCTTTGCTAAGGTAATCAGGAAATAAAGCCTTGCGGCTTCACTTCCCGGGTTCCCTACTGTCCATGCGCAAGTTACGCTGTGCAATCGAAATGGTCCCTCCTGTCTTCTATCTCCCAGAAGACAGCGGGGGGAAGGGGACAGGAAGTGGCGTAGATTATCCGCGGATATCTATGCCCAAAAGTGGGTGCAAATACTTGTATTTTACATGTATCTGCACCCCCCTCCCCTTGAAAGGTGCCAAATGTGACACCGGAGGGGGGAGGGTTCCGAAAAGCAGAGGTTCACTTTTTGTGTGAACCTCCGCTTTAAACAGGAACATAGGCAAGGATTAACAAATAAAAAGCATCTTTATACTCTATAAATTATTAAATTGTCTGCTAAAAAACTGATAGGTAGATTCAGGTAGAGTTAGGCCGACTTATCAGTAGATAAGTCGGCCTAACTCAGAATCTACGCCGACCTATGTTTAAGCGTATATGCTCAAACAGAGATACGCTTAAACATATCTAAGATACGATGGCTTGTGCCATCCTATCTTAGATTGCAATTTTTCGGATGGCCGCTAGGTGGCGCTTCCATTGCGGCCGGCGTAGAATATGTAAATGAGTTTCTACGTCGATTTACGAACGTACGCCCGGCCGCCGCAGTCGCTTTACGCCGTTTCCGTAAGGCCTTAGGCGGCCTAAAGTTATTCCACCTATGAGGTGGAATAACAATGTTAAAGTATGGCCGCCGTTCCCGCCGTGAGGTTCGAATTTTTTACGTCGTTTGCGTAAGTCGTCCGCGAATCGGGAGTTACGTCGTTTACGTCCATGTCAAAATCAATAGGCCCGTACGGCGTACTTAGCCGCAATGCGCACTGGGAAATGTAGGCGCCCGGCGCATGCGCAGTAACCAAAAAACGTCAAAAACGTGAGGTCAAGCCTCATTACCATTAAACACGCCCCCCTCCAACCCATTTGAATTAGGAGCCCTTACGCCCGCCGCGTTTACACTACGCCGCCCTAAGTAAGGAGGTAAGTGCTTTGAGAATCATGTACTTGCCTCTCTTACTTAAGGCGGCGTAGTGTAAACACGCTAGGCTACGCCGCCGCAAATTAACGCGCCCCTACCTGAATCTACCTAAGAGGGTTTCATGTAAGTTTAGGCCTTGGAAGTATTAATCTTTTGCGCACACTCAAACATCAGATACATTGGTGCACAAGTACCTGTATTTCTAAACAGGTGTGATCCTTGCAGAATGGATTCCTGAAATGTGTGTGATAATAACCTGCCCGTGTCCTCTCATGGTGATGGTGTGCGGGGCCTTCTCTGCCTTTCTGTTGACTTACAAATGCTGATTCACTGGAAAAGCATGCGGCCCTCTGACATCAATGCAGATTCTGACATGGGGGTGTGAATTCGGGAACAGACTTTGTGATGAGCATATGAATGATGAAATCTCACCTCGCCTCCTTTTTAAGCTGAGATGCATTTTACTGTATTTTAGCATATAGATTTTTCTTCGTTCACCATGAAACCTCTTGCGTCAGCCTCTTTTCAGATATATAGTATAACATCACTTGACCCACGCTGCAAGTGTACAGCCAGAGTCCTCAGAATGGCTAAGCCAAATTAACCTTTAGCCTATTATGAGGTATTTAAAAGACAGTTCTAGCAACCAATCAAATCCTCCCTTTCATTCTTCTTATAGCAGAGACTTAGCAAGGGCAGCAAGAATTTTTTTTTTTTATATGGACCATTCTTGACAACATTTATTGGATGCGGCATAGATTAGTACTTGTGCATTTAAAATGTGTGCTTTGAAATCCAACATGACATCTGTAATAACCCGCATATAAACTGTTCGATTCACTAGATTCGCTTTAGTAAGAACTTTGAGGATCCGTAATCAGCAAATAAAATCATTCATTGATTTGTTAATGCAATCCAGGAAACACTGCAATTGTCAACATTTATTTGGCCACTAAAATCAACTTTATAATGTTTTCAGAATACTTTGCTACTAGATTGAGCAAGGCATTCATAGTGCCTCTTCCAAGACTGTGGGGTGGGGAGTTTTTTAAAACCACGTAGCTCCCCTGTCTTGCAAATATTTTTTCTCTACATGTAATGCTTCTTGTGCACTGCAATGGGGATCGAATATGTGTGTGAATATTGCTTTTCTAGAGGGTGTGAAAAACAGACTACAAAAACGAAAATTTAAAGCTGAACTCCAGGAATTTTCTTGTTTTAAAAGTTACATTGTTTCAGCTTGACTACATCTAATTCTTCATTGCTTACATCTGGAGGGCCACTGGGGGTGCAGATCTAACCATCCAGTTGGCGCTAGTCTCTTCTGAGACTTAGACCCCTTTCACACTGAGGAGTTTTTCAGGCGGTACAGCGCTAAAAATATCGCTGCTATACCGCCTAAAAAACTCCTGCACTGCATACTCAATGTGAAAGCCAGAGGGCTGGCGGGAGACAAAAAAATCTCCTGTCAGCAGCATCTTTGGAGCGGTGAGAGGAGCGGCGTGTATACCGCTCCTTCACCACTCCTTCCCATTTAAAACAATGGGAACCGTGGCAATACCGCCCGCAATGCGCCTCTGCAGAGGCGCATTACGGGCGTTATTAACCCTTTATCGACCGCTAGCGGGGGTTAATACCGCCCCGCTAGTGGCCGAAACCCTCGGCAAATCCGACGGTATATCGCCGCTATTTTTAGCGGCGATATACCGCCACCGCGGCTCCTGTCCCTGTCTGAAAGGGGCCTTTGTGAGTGAATAACTTCTGCACTGTCTGAGAATAAAACTAAAACCTAGGGGGCGCTGCTGCTGCAAAAAAAAGAATAATATTGATAAAAATGCCATAAAACTATCCCCTATTTTGTAAACGCTATAAATTTTGCACAAACCAATCAATAAATTGCAATTTTTACTATAGCAAAAAGTAAAAAATATATATATATTTTTTTTTAAATTGTCGCTCTATTTTTGTTTATAGCGCAAAAAATAAAAACCACACAGGTGATCAAATACCACCAAAAGAAAGCTCTATTTGTTGGGGAAAAAATGACGCCAATTTTGTTTGGAAGCCATGTCGCACGACCACGCAAATTGTCAGTTAAAGCGACGCAGTGCCGAATCGCAAAAAGGGGCCAGGTCCTTTACCTACATATTGGTCCGGGTCTTAAGTGGTTAATGGGATTTATTAAAATGAATGGGAAAGAAAACCCATATGTACACAGTATATACAAACTTGGATGTGTTCCTCTTCTTGAACATTTATGTGTTCACACCCAAGCTAGTGCAGATTACTTGTGAGTAAGCTTTCTACTCCAAAAAGGTCACGTCTTAATATCCATAGGGCCATTGTCAACACTTTCCATTCAATACACAGAATACATTCCCATCCTGCTTAGTAGATAGGCAGCTAAGGTATGTAATGTATTTCAGTGGAGGGTGACGAGTGCGGTTTGGTGTTTTATTTATACTAGTCATATCATAATCATTCTTAATACCTTTAGTTAAGCATCCTTTTGTGTATTTCTGCTGATCCCTGCCCTAAATAAATAATTTCTCATGATTAAATCTACTTTGTAACAATAGGATTGTGTGTTACCACCATCTATGTATAGAGGTTTAATCAGTGTGAAAGGAGATATCGCCCAACCTTTAGCAAATCTTTACCCTTTCCACCTTGACAAGTGGTAGTATACTGATATGGATATTCATCAAAAGTCACTCTTAAAGCAGAGGTCCACCCAAAAGTGGAACTTCTGCTTATCTGATGCCTCCCCCCTCCGGTGGCACATTTGGCACCTTTTGGGGGGTGAGGGGGGAGCAGGTATCTGTTTTTTAAAGGTACCCTGTCCCCACTTCCATCGGACCCCGGCCTACCTACTCCTTCCCTTGGTGCCGGGCCAGTAAGAGAGTGCATGTGCAGTAGGGAACCAGCTAAGCCGCTAGGCTTCACTACCGGGTTCCCTTAACGGCAATGGCGGTGGCAGAACCCGACAGCCGATGGAAACATTGCTGGATTCCAGGACAGGTAAGTGGCCTAATATTAAAAGTAAGCAGCTACAGTATGTGTAGCTGCTGACTTTTAGTTTTTGAAACTTTTACATTAATAGAGCTTTAAGCTGCCCATACATAGATCAAAATTCAGCCGGTTCTGCCTAGACCTAACTCATTTCAATACATCTATGGTTGATTTTGCTCAACAGAAATTGATCTAATGATCAACAAGCTGGCTTAACCCTCCTCTTATGTTCGCTTTCTGTTACTATCCATGATGTTAACGGGTCGGTTTTGACCCGTATCTTAAATCAGCCATAAAATACCCTCTGAACAATTATTTATCATCCAATTTGTTTCTTACCTCTTGGTTACCTTGTTAGGCTTCTTTATCCTTGAAAAGATTGGTCTTAATATTTTTGGTGTGACCCCTTAGACCTTTCTTTTGATAGCATACCTCTCATTTTCAAATTTAAAAAATGGTAAAATAAACCTCAATAGAATATTATGTATTGGTCCTATGTTTCTTTACTTTATTTAGAGAAGCAGACAAGCAGGCAAAGAGATAGGCCCCTCCCTAACTACAGCTCACAGGGTTGAGAGGTGATTGGCTGTCAGTGTTACTAAGCAGAGAGAGTGTTTATGATTTCAGTTTTGGCACTTATTAGTGTCCTATAATCCTATATTATAACTGGGTCAGAATTGACCCTAACACCATAAACGTCTTAATTTTCACCACAGTATTTTATAATTTGGTGAAAAGGATTCTTTTTCTATTACATTGTTTAAATATAGGTTCCTGACAAAGTAAAAAAATCTTGATGCAATAAACAAATTTATGTGATACTTATAGACATTCAAAACCTGAAAACGGGTCGGTTCTGACCCTGACACAAGAGGAGGGTTAATCAAAAAAACAACAGTCTATGGCTAGCCTTAAGATGGCCATATATTGTTCACATATCCCCCTGATTCCTGTTTAATCAACTGAAATTTGCATCGCGGGTAGCCCTTTTGGTACCATCCGGCTTGGAAAAATTAAATTTCTAACTCAAAGGAGGCTGGGTGGAAAACTGTTAGCCCAACAGTGGTTGCATGCAAGCCAATATCCAGATAGAAAATGGCCAGCAGTGTAGATTCCTCCATTCACTCTTTCCCACTTCTCCTGGAGGAAAAGGATTCTAAATTGAAATAGAATTACTATTGCAGTGGTATGGGAGCAGGAGGCTATAGTGAACTGCATTGGGTGGACCTGGAGTAATGGCATTTTGATGAATTTACATTCAGTAGGCAATATACAATTCAGCTTTTCTTGGTTATATCCCTATTCACAATATTCTGGATGGATACATTTATATTGGGCGTTATGACAGGTGTGTGGTGCGGATCCCCCACTGGCCGGGGGAGCATTTTTTTGGCCGCACTTTGATACCTGTCTATCCCTTTTGAAGTTGGCCTCTATGGGAACAAGCTGGTGAGAATCTAGATGTCTACACTTGAGAACAGAGGAGTCCTGAAGAAGTAGGTTTTTCTGTGAAATGCGTAGACCTTGTTTCTTTGTACCTCCAGTGTGAATTTATTCCCAATGCGTATATACATGATTTGTATATCCTCTTTGAAAGATATTTTATGAAAAACGTGATACATTTTAATTGGTTTGTTTAAAATTATTTAAAAAACACTCACAACTTAAATCCTAAATTTCCTGCCTAACATTAAAGTAATCCTTTTTTACACTTTCAAAGTGTTGATAATTGTGCATCTAAGTTGCTGAAAATGATAATGAAAGAATAAACGATTTTTTTCCCTGCAACCTAATTTGTGTGGATTAGAGAGTCGGTATTTCACAGCCACCGGCAGCAGATTAATTTGTGCATGAACCTGTGTGTATCGAGGATATGGGTCACTCAGAGGTTGTGCAGGAAACTAATCTCCGTACTCTGGCTGGTCGTATCAATTCCAGTTGTACTTTCTACTCTGATCCTGTTAACTAGTCACCCCTATAACTCGCCCGACTGAAGCTTGCTTCCTGTGTCTGGCATTGGGCCACCGTTGTGAACCACTAAAAGAAGTGAAAAACAATTATGCCTCGTACACACGACCATTTTTCCCGGCATGAAAAAAACGATGTTTTTCCTGACGGGATTCCTGTCAAGCCTGCCTTGCATACACACGTTCAGGCCAAATACCGCCCGTCCAAAGCGCGGTGACGTACAACATGTACGACGGGACAATAAAGAGGAAGTTCCATTCAAACGGCGCCACCCTTTGGGCTGCTTTTGCTGATTTCGTGTTAGTAAAAGTTTGGTGAGAGACGATTCACGCTTTTCAGTCTTCGTGCTTTCCAGATCGTTTTCAAAACTAAAACTAACACAAAGCTAATAAAAATATATATGAAGATCTGTAGAATTTTTTTAATAATACACAACAATGCAGATCTTGATTAAAATGTTTAAAAATATAAAATAATAAAAAAAAAAAAAAAACATTATTATGGAGATCTGGCTTTCAAATAAAAATAGATTATTCATGAGATCACGAGAAATAATAAACAAGTTTGTCAGAGCTCTGTGTGAATATCAGCAGCAAAACAACTTCATTATTGTAGCATTATAAATAAGAAAAGAATGTGCTGCATTTAAATGATGCAATAATCTTCTGCGTGCCGAATGTGCTATCTCCATTACGAACGCTACTTTTACCCTAAACAGCGCTTCCGTCCCATACTTGATTCTGAGCATGCATGTTTTTTTTCCCCTCGGGAAAGCGTACAAACGTCCGGTTTTCCCGACGGAAACAAGTCCGCCAGGAATCGCGGCGGAAAAATAGAGAACAAGTTCTCTCAGGAAAACTGGTAACCAGTAGAACTTCCTAACTGCAACTGAAAAAAGTCACGTTTAATCAAATAGATGGTGCTGAGGACTTGTGTGCCAGTCTAAAGAGACTTGATAAAGAGAGCCCATTACCTTTTTAAAAATGCAGGTAAAATTGCAGTCAAATCAAGTATTTTAATTGCTTACATATGCAGCCTTTTTGCTTTTCAGAAAAAAAAATTTTCATTTGCTTGCAATGTGCCTTGGAGTTTGCTAGCAAATTTAAACTTCTTTAGAAAACCGTAAACTACTTTGCATAGCCCCCCTCCTTCTTGCATGTCATAGTCCTGTTTTCTTCTGGGGGTATCTAATTACTAATTAGATGTGTTTACACTGACATCTCCCCGTTCTTCAGCTCCGTGACACGATCGTGGGACATTCTGTCAACGTAAATCTGCGTGCGGCGGTCCTTAAGCGCTTAAGAGAGCTGCATGCGGCTTCCCGGTCCCCTCCTTAGCAATCAGCTATATACAGTGTGTTTTACAGTGCATTTAAAGTGGTTTTAAACTCTCAGTGACAACTTACACCTACAGGTAAGCCTAGAATAAGGCTTACCTGTAGGTGCTTGCAATAACTCTAAGACCTATACGGTTTAGGAGATATTTGCAATTTCCCTGAGCGATGCCTTCAATGTGTCGTTTCAAGCTGGGGTCATGCCATTAAAGGCGGCTCCCGCGTGTGTGCACGGGAGTGACGTCACGCGACTCCGGCCAGTCACAGAGCCGGAGTTCACGGCCCCCGGGAAGAAGAGGGGTGAAGAATGGATGCTCGCTGCCAGCGTGGAAGACGGTGACATCGCGGGCTTCTCCTGAAGGCAAGTGTCACATAATAGGCTACTATGCGATGCATAGTAGCCCATTATGCTTTACCTTTGCAGGGAAAAAAAAGTTAAATGCATGAAAACTGCTTACAAAAACGCAGGTTTAAAAATGCAAAATGCACTTTAAAACATGCCTGAAAAATGCATCAAGCGCAGTCGCATTGATGTGAACCTAGACTGAAGGACACAGATCTTGAATCTCTGACCATTGTTCTTCAGTGAACACAAAAGGATTTTACAGTGAGTACAAAAAAAATGCTATTTTTGTTGTTATTTGCATATCTTCCTAATCAACATGTAGGAATGCTCAGCCCAGCCTAATGTGGCTTTTCCTGCATGCAGCTGTAAGTGAATCAAGGTGAAAGAAACTGCTTCCCTTTTACAGCTCCCCCGATAGCTGGCTCTATCTTTCTGATGGACAGCTCGCTCGGCATTGACGTCAAGCACTGTTCATTAACATTCAGGGCATGAAATGGGTCAGATCTGACAATTAGCTGTCCCAGTCTCTCTCCTACCTTCCCGTTATCGGCGGCGTCTTCCCACCCAATCATCCACTACCTCTACATTACCATAATCACAAAGGAGAAAACGGCGCAGAATGCTGGTAATTAGGCTTCTAATAATTAATCCTACATGTCCTACGCAGCTATCCAATGCGCTAACTTTCCATGGCTCATGTATACCTATGCTAATTAGGCATATAAGAGCTGCATTAACCCCACGTCTTCTGATTCCAATTTTTTTTTTTTTTTACTGCCTCCATAATTCTAAGCACATATTTTGTAAATTAAAATGTTCCAACCACACATATCTGAACTCTATTTTTTGTGACATAGAATCAACTGTATTCTCTTACTCACTCACTGGAAACAGGACATTTATATTACCCATTACATAGAAATCCTAAAAATGTTGAACAATCACAGAATTTCCTGGGACTAATTAAGTAAAATCAAATTGCCTATGTAGTGGAGTCTAGGTACTCATTTACAGTTGCAAATGTAAAGTTCTATTGGTATATTGTACTCTGGAGAGTGTATTCTTAAAAAGGAAGTAAAAGCCAATCACAGCCCCGGAGCCGAGATACGAGGAAGACACTCGGGGAAAGATGGCGGCGATGAAGGAGAGGAACGAGGGTCGCTGCGGGGGCTTCGATCTCAGGTAAGTAATACACAATGAGCTAGTATGCGCGCGGGTGCCGCCACTAACGGCATGACGTGGAGAAATAGGTTGTATGCAGAGCACACAGCCATTTCTCCTTGTGCTAAATAAGCACACATTTCGTCTTAATAATGCATGTCAAGCTAAAAGTTATTCCACAACAGGCATGATCGCCGATAGTAATGGCATGCTCAGTGCGCCTGCATGCGCCGTAGACATCGGTGCATGTCTTTTGGAAATATCTCCTAAACCGTGTAGGTTTAGGAGATATTTCTTGCACCTACAGGTAAGCCTTAATCTAGGCTTACCTGTAAGTCTAATGCCACGTACGTTTTCATCAGACGAACCGATCGTGTGTGGGCCCCATCAGTTTTTTCCCATCGGTGAAAAAACGTAGAACCTGTTTTAAAATGATTGATGGTTCAAAAACCAATAGAAAAAAAATGATCGTCTGTGGGGAGATCCATCGGTTAAAAATCAACGCATGCTCGGAAGCATTGGACTTCATTTTACGTCACCGCGTTCTGACACGATAGTTTTTTTAACTGATGGTGTGTAGGCTAGACTGATGAAAGTCCGCTTCATCGGATATCTGATGAAAAAATATATCAGACCATTTTCATCGGATGAACCGATCGTGTGTACAGGGCATTAGTGGTCTGTAAGGATTTACAACCACTTTAAAGCCAATTGTTATGTTCAGTGGGATTAATGGTGAGGACCCCAGTGCCTTCCAGCAGGGTATAATGATTAACTGGTGCACAATATAGAGTAAATTCCCAAGCTTGGCATACCGTCGCCAGTGCCAGCTCATTCCCTGTGTCTAAAGTTAACACAATGAGCCCCTTATCCCAGGGGCTTATTGGCAGTATTTGTAGCTGCGAACTTAAAACATTTTGGGGGGGGGGGGGGGGAGACTGGAGCTCCTCTTTAAGTATGATGAGTAGACCTCAGGAGAGGATGGACCAAAGCTCAACTTTACTTTCTCGGTCCTTTGGAAGATCCTCTGTCACCTAAAGGCCTTCAACTTTACTAGTAGTTTGGATGCTAGGGGGTACTATAGATCAGGACGGCTCCATAAAACTCTAGGGTTCCTCCAGAAGTTGCTAGGGGTTTTTTCAGCAATGAACAATTTCTGCCTCTCAGATAAGTTCCCCATTGATCTTTTAGCTATCTGTAAGGGGGTAATTCTTCCCAATGACCACAAGTGTAAGGAGCGTTCTTCCCACTGACCATCACACTAATGTATCATGAGTTGTAGCTATAGTAATTTTTAGCAGGGGTGTGAAGAGACCGGAAAGTAATTTTAAGGGTTCCTCTGTTGAAAATGTTGAGAGGCCAATTTAGATAAACCTCCCATTTCAAATAAATAAATAAGCTCTCTGTTTTTGAACAGCCAGGCATATACACCGGGCGATGCATGTTGGGAGGGACCCACATGGGAAGATGTTAGAATTCAAGACGTTAGGAGATTAAGGCTTTGCCCATGACCACTGAATCCACCCGCAAATTTTCTGCTTGCCTTGGGTGAAATTTACCATATCCATGCTTACCGTGAAATAAATTATCCTTTTACTCTGAGGAAAATGAAATTATTTCTTTATCCAAGAGGTGACATGTCTTGAAATCCAGAAGAATGATGACACGCATTTCCGAAGCTTATGTATCCTCATTATCCCCGGAGTGTTAACTGCTACGTTGCATACTTTCTTTATATATACTTGGAATGGGAACATACCGTAGTTTGATTACCAGGACACATATGTCTCAGTACATCAATATATTGATGGCTGTTACCTGACTGGTTTCTTTGAATTTCAGAATTATATTGCATGTCAGATTTATAGAATACAAATGAAAGGTACAGAGATGTGAGGAATGCTTTCTTGAAATGTAAGCATTTTGGAGAGGGTCCTAACTTATCATTTGATCCATACTGGGCAAGATTTACGCAGATCTGCGGCGGCATAACGTATCTCATTTACGTTACGCCGCCGCAAGTTTTACGGGCAAGTGCTTGATTCACAAAGCACTTGCCTGTAAAGTTGCGGCGGCGTAGCGTAAATCACCCGGCGCAAGCCCGCGTAATTCAAATCAGCCGGGTAGGGGGCGTAGAGCATTTAAATTAGGCACGTTCCCGCACCGAACCTAATGCGCATGCGCCGTCCCTAAAATTTCCCGACGTGCATTGCGCTAAATGACGTCGCAAGAACGCAAGTACGTCATTGGTTTCGACCTGAACGTAATTGACGTCCAGCCCTATTCACGGACGAGTTACGCAAACGACGTTAAATTTCAAAATTTCGATGCGGAAACGACGGCCATACTTAACATAGGATACGCCACCTAGGGGGCATGTTTATCTTTACGCCGCGTATCTCTTACGGAAACGGCGTATCTTTACTGCGACAGGGGCAAGCGTACGTTCGTGAATTGGCGTAACTACTCATTAGCATATTCTACGCCGACCTCAATGGACGCGCCACCTAGCGGCCAGCGTAAATATTGCACCCTAAGATACGACGGCGCAGGCCATCGTATCTTAGGCATGTTTAAGTGTATCTCAGTTTGAGAATACATTTAGACATACATCGGGCTTAGATTCGGAGTTACATCAGCGTATCTACTGATACGCCGGCGTAACTCTTCGTGAATCTGGCCCACTGTGTATAAAAGCACTTAAAGGGGAATTCCACTTTTGTTAAAACAAAAATATATGTATATATATATATATATATATATATATATATATATATATATATATATATATATAGCCATGGAAATTTTAAACAAGTTATTTTGTAATTTAATGTTATTGAAAATACCTTTTCTTTTTAGTTTTGAAGCGGCCGTAATTTACTAAAACTGTCAAATATAAAATGCAATATGGAAACCATTGATGTACAATACGCCCCCAGAAATTTAATTTCCTGCTTGTTTGATTGGCTGACGGGTTTTGCTCGGATGTCTGCACGAAGATACCAGGTACATTTCAGGCATCCTCTGCAATATGAATTTCATTCTTGGTGGGATATTCCCTATTAATGATTTTTAAAGGGGTGCAGACACATCAACTTAAAGGGACACTAAAGATTCCCGTATTTTTTTTAAAACAACAAACATGTCATACTTACCTCCACTGTGCAGCTCGTTTTGCACAGAGTGGCCCCGATCCACGTCTTCTGGCAACGCAGTGCCGTATTGCAAAAAATGGCCTGGTCAGGGAGTGGTTAAATCCTTCCGGGGCTGAAGTGGTTAAAAACGCCTGTAAACAAAACAGGGCTAAACATGTTTACAAGCTGTTCCAGGCATTTGCCATTTGAAATGCTGCTGAACATCTGTCCTGAATGCATTTGTTTGCTTTCCAAAAAAATGCTTCTAAACTCAACTGCCTGGAAACGACAAAAAAAAAAAAAAAAACCCGGTGTACATGTACTGATAAGATAACAGAGGAGAGATCAGGGGCAGCTGAAAAAAATGCCCGACTGCCCCTAAACGTCCGTTTACCAGCAGCCAGTGTACATGAGGCCTATAACGAAGCTTCCTTTAGGATCGTGCAAATATTAATCGCTTGTCGACCGCCGCACACAGATATACTTCGGCAGAATGGCACGGCTGCACAAAAGGAAGTATATATATATATATATATATATATGTATGTCCCCTTTAAGAAGCAGCATTGTTGACTCGCACGCCCGCCGCGAACTCCGTGACTCCAACTGTGGCTCTCGCGGACTCTGTCTGCAGGCATACCTGCGATCGTGTCACGGTGAGGAAGAAGGGGGAAATGCTCATGTAAACAAGCATTTCCACAGTCTTCCTAGTGACAGGACAGTGTACACAGCTTCCTGTAATCGAAAGCTGTGATCACCGTCATGTCACACACATCCCACCCCCCCTACAGTTAGAAGCACTCCCTAGGGCACACTTAACCCCTTCAGCGCCACCTAGTGGTTAACCCCTTCACTGCCAGTGTAATTTTCACAGTAATCAGTGCATTTTTATAGCACTGATCGCTGTAAAAATGACAATGGTCCCAAAAATGTGTCCGCCATAAAGTCGCAGTCACGATAAAAATCGCAGATCGCCGCCATTACTAGTAAAAAAAATAATAATAATGCCATAATTCTATCTCCTGTTTTGTAGACACTATGGGCCAGATCCTCAAAAGAGATACGGCGGCGTAACTGCTGTTACGCCGTCGTATCCCTGGTCCTAACTATGGAACTGATCCACAGACTCAGTTTCCCATAGTTAGGACGAAGATCCGACATGTGTAATTGAATTACACTGTCGGATCTTAAGGATGCAATTCTAGGCCGGCCGCTAGGTGGCGAGGCCATTGAGGCCGGCGTAGAATATGCAAATGACCAGTTACGGCGATCCACGAACGCTCCGACGGGCCCGACGCTCTAAATCTACGTCGTTTACGTCGAGTTCCGCCGCGTAAAACTAGGGCTAAGCCCTAGTTGTCCTAAGCCATGTTAAGTATGGCCGTCGTTCCCGCGTCGAATTTTAAATTCTACGTCGTTTGCGTAAGACGTCCGTGAATGGCGCTGGACGCCATTTACGGTAACGTCTAAGCAAATGACGTCGGAGCGACGTCAGTTAGCGCAATGCACGTCGGGTAATTTACCCGACGGAGCATGCGCAGTACGTCCGGCGCGGGAGCGCGCCTAATTTAAATGGGACTCGCCCATTTGAATAGGAACGCCTTGCGCCGGACGGATTTAAGTTACAGCGCCGCAAAATTCCAGGTAAGTGCTTTGTGGATCGGCACCTAACTTTGGAATTTTGCGGCGGAGTAACTTAAATCAGAAAAGTTACGTTGCGCCAAGGCTTTGTGGATAACCCCCTATAACTTTTGCGCAAACCAATCAATATACGCTTATTGCGATTTTTTTTTTATAACAAAAATATGTAGAAGAATACGTATTGACCTAAACCAGGCATCTCCAAACTGCGGCCCAAGGGCCGGATGTGGCCCTTTTCTGGCCTTCATCCGGCCCTTGGGGCAGACTTGCTCCCAATGATATGAGGCACTATTCCTTCCAATGGCACCAGCAATGGGGCACAATTTCTTAGACTAATAGCAATGATGGAGCACTATTCCTCCTCCTACTGCCCACCAACATTGGGGCCATGTTTATTCTCACTGATGCTCAGCACTGGGGCATTTTCTACCCCAACTGGTCAGAATCCGGCCCCCCTGAAGTCAGACCGTAAACTGGCCCTTTGCTTTAAAAGTAAGCAGACCCCTGGCCTAAACTGAGGAAAAAAAAATGTTTTTTTTATATATTTTTTGGGGGTATTTATTATAGCAACAATTTTAAAAAATTGCATCATTTTCAAAATTGTCGCTCTATTTTTGTTTATAGCGAAAACAAATTCAACCGCAGAGGTGATCAAATACCACCAAAAAAAAGCTCTATTTGTGGGGAAAAAAGTTACGTAAATTTTGTTGGGGAGCCACGTCGCACGACCGCACAATTGTCAGTTAAAGCAGCGCAGTGCCGAATCGCAAAAAGTGCTCTGGTCTTTGGCCAGCGAAATGGTCCGGGGCTGAAGTGGTTAAAGCGCCAAGCGTGTAGCCTGACAGTCAGACTTTTGGTCATGTATGGATACGTCCAATGCGTAATTCGTTTTGTGCTTGGTAGACTTTGCATGTGTTTCATTAGGATTTTTCTGCAAGTTCTCACTCAGACATAGAATGGGGAGGGGGAGGGGGGGCACAGACATGACTATATAGCTCGCTCTGTAGTTTGTTGACTGTTCCTGGGCTGACCTCCATATCTGATGTAATGACTTGGAGCAGTTACAGCTGCATTCATGTGAGACTGCTAACCACATGTCCTATGGTTAATCTTGTGACTGCTGGCAGGTCAGCAGCCTAATGTAAACAGCTCACCTACCTCATGTGAAATCTCTGCCAGTCAAGCTAACATAGACACGGCCATTGTGCTCAGAGGCTTTGAAATCTTCACGTTGCAACACCAAGTAAGATCATTCCTTCCTAAAAGCACATACACAGCGCAGGAAGAAACGGGTTCGCATTTTGACATTACTGTTTGATATATAATGCAGGAACAAACTTCAAGAAGTAACTAGAGCTTGATTTAAAATGTATGTCTTGGCAAAAAAAAAAAACACATGTAGTACATCTCTGCACTACAAGTAGGTTTCCCCATGTTTTATTCCTCTAAAGACTGTAAGAACAGAAAAATACTCGCCGACCTGCCAAAAAAACAAATTCCTGTTTTGGGCTGAGAATGCAACAATCTGTTGTAAACAAAAATAAAGAGGAAAACGACCCGTTTTGTCGCGGCAAATCGCGGTACAATACGCCGCAATTTGTCGCGGCAAAATACGCCGCCTTATAGTGTGAATGCAGCCTTAGAGCGTTTTTACAGCTGAAAAACATCTCTCAGAACCCACTAGTTTTTTTTTTTACTGTCCAAAACTGCTAACAGCCTATGTGTGCATGGACACATAGAATAACATTATGGAGAGTTTAATGACTGTAGAAAAAAACGTCTACTGCCAAAAACGCCTGCTGTAAAAATGGCCAGTATGCATTAACCACTTAAGCCCCGGACCTTTAGGCAGCTAAATGCCCAGGCCAGGTTTTGCTATTCGGCACTGCGTCGCTTAAAAAAGACAATTGCGCGGTCGTGGCGACATGGCTCCCAAACAAAATTGACGTCCTTTTTTCCCCACAAATGGAGCTTTCTTTTGGTGGTATTTGATCACCTCTGCGGTTTTTATTTTTTGCGCTATAAACAAAAATAAAGCGACAATTTTGAAAAAAATGCAATATTTTTTACTTTTTGCTATAATAAATATCCCCCAAAAACATATAACATTTTTTTTTCTCAGTTTAGGCCGATAAGTATTCTTCTACCTATTTTTGGTAAACAAAATCGCAATAAGCGTTTATCGATTGGTTTGCGCAAAATTTATAGCGTTTACAAAATAGGGGATAGTTTTATTGCATTTTTATTATTTATTTATTTTTTACTACTAATGGCGGCGATCAGCAATTTTTTTCATGACTGCGCCATTATGGCGGACACTTCGGACAATTTTGACACATTTTTGGGACCATTGTCATTTTCACAGCAAAAAATGCATTTAAATTGCATTGTTTATTGTGAAAATGACAGTTGCAGTTTGGGAGTTAACCACAGGGGGCGCTGTAGGAGTTAGGGTTCACCTAGTGTGTAGGGGGGTGTGGCTGTAGGACTGACGTCATCGATCGAGTCTCCCTATAAAAGGGATCACACGATCGATGCAGCCGCCACAGTGAAGCACGGGGAAGCCGTGTTTACATACGGCTCTCCCCGTTCTTCAGCTCCGGGGAACGATCGTGAGGGGGCGGCTAGAAACGAATATCCACGCCCTCATCCCGGATCGCTCCCGACGATTTCCGACCGCCGCATGTACGGGGGGGGGGGACCCCCGACCCGCGGAAAGGCGGGGACGTACATGCCATTACGTGCCATTCTGTGGACGTATATATGCGGCAGTCGTTAAGCGGTTAAAGTGATTGTAAAGGCTCGTTTGAAAAACTAAAAACAAAAAAAGGTTATACTTACCTTCTCTGTGCAGTTGGTTTTGCACAGAGCAGCCCAGATCCTCCTTTTCTCGGGTCCCACGTTGCTGCTCCTAGCCCTTCCTTCCTTTGAGTTACTGCCCCTCGACATGACCCTGCCCCCTCTCCCCTGATTGGCTGACTGACTTTGATTGACAGCTGTGAGAGCCAATAGTGCTGCTGCTCTGTCTCAGCCAATCAGGAGGAGTGTACTGGGTGGCCTAAGGGGATTGTGAGCATCGTTGTAGATGGGAGCTCAGGTAGGTAATAAGAGGTGCTAGGGGGGCTGCTGCACACAGGTTTTTTATCTGATTGCATGGAATGCATTCAGATAAAAATCCTTCTGCCTTTACAACTCCTTTAAGGAGCGTCCAATACAACAGTTCATACACACTATTCCAAGCGCACACGTTCCTGCAAAGTGGCTGTTGGGGTCCATTTACACCTTAAGCGTAGTGCAGCGACAGCTGCTACAACGCACTTTTTTGTGTGTTTTTGTGGCACGTTTTTGGAGCGGCACCATATATTTGAATGGGCCTCCATCAGCTCCAAAGAAGCTCATGTACCAAATTTTGGCACAGAACCAGGAACGTTTGGTGGTGCGACTTTTGCCACGAATTTAACACGTTTTGTCACTCAACAATCGTGGCGAAAATGCACCGCGTTTAAGAAATTACGGCAATGCTTAATTAAGCATTAAGAAATACAGGCATTGCAAACGCTCTCCATATTTTGCAGTGATTTCTGTACGCTCGTGTGTGAATGGAACCTAAAGCCCTGTACACACGATCAGTTTGTCCCATGAAAACAGACTGATGGACTGTTTTCATCGGACAAACCGATCGTGTGTGGGCCCCATCGTTTTTTTTTTCCATCGGTGGAAAAAAATAGAACATGTTTTAAATTTTTCCTATGGATAAAAACTGATAGAAAAAAATGATCGTCTGTGTGGAAGTCCATCGGTCAAAAATCCACGCATGCTCAGAATCAAGTCGATGCATGCTCGGAAGCATCGAACTTCATTTTATTCAGCACGTCGTTGTGTTTTACGTCACGGCGTTTGGACACGATCGGATTTTTGACCGATGGTGTGTAGGCACGACTGATGAAAGTCAGCTTCATCGGATATATGATGAAAAAAAACATCGGATTAGAGTCCATCAGATATCCGATCGTGTGTACGAGGCTTAAGTGTTGAGGGGTGCTGTAGCAAGGATTGGAAGAAACTGAAGGCAATCGGAGCAGGAGAATGCCATCAGCACACCGTGGATCTCCAGAGCGGGTCCAAAGCTTTTATTAAGCAAACACATTTTTAAAACAAAAGCAACATTTCTGAGCCTCGCAGGATCTCCTCAGGCATGTGACTTCATTGTCTAATGCCTGATGAGGAGGTCCTACGAGGTTTCAAAACATTGCATCTGTTTTAATGTGATCACTGAATAAAAACTTTGGACCCGCTCTGGAGATCCATGGTGTACTGATGACATTCTCTTGCTCAGTGCAAATGTTCATGACAGAAAAAGGTTGAATTTAAGTGTTATTTTTTGAACAAAGGTATCAAATAAAGCCAACACGTTTTAGGGAAAATATCTCCCACTTTCTCAGGGCTGAAACTGTGGGTGTGAATGGACTCATTCTGAGCTGCAATTAAGAGACTTATGTAAGGGCTTGATCCAAATTGTCAAATTGGGAACTACGCCAACAGTCTACAATATTTCCAGGTATGACAGTTTGGATCAAGCTCTCCATGGTCCCACTATATGTAGGAATGTAGCTCTCGCTATGGGCTGAAGGCAGGGCTGGTGCAAGAATTTTTAACACCCTAGGAGAAACCTTATTTTGCTGCCTCTCCTTGGCTCCATCCCTGACTCCTCCCCATCTGCCCTGCCCATGTATACCCCACCCTTTTAATAAACGCCCATCGAATGCAGTCTCACCAGCGCCCATCGAATGCAGTCTCACCAGCGCCCATCGAATGCAGTCTCACCAGCGCCCATCGAATGCAGTCTCACCAGCCCCCATCGAATGCAGTCTCACCAGCCCCGATCGAATGCAGTCTCACCAGCCCCGATCGAATGCAGTCTCACCAGCGCCCATCGAATGCAGTCTCACCAGCGCCCATCGAATGCAGTCTCACCAGCGCCCATCGAATGCAGTCTCACCAGCCCCGATCGAATGCAGTCTCACCAGCCCCCATCGAATGCAGTCTCACCAGCCCCGATCGAATGCAGTCTCACCAGCCCCGATCGAATGCAGTCTCACCAGCACCCATCGAATGCAGTCTCACCAGCGCCCATCGAATGCAGTCTCACCAGCCCCCATCAAATGCAGTCTCACCAGCGCCCATCGAAATGCAGTCTCACCAGCGCCCATCGAATGCAGTCTCACCAGCCCCCATCAAATGCAGTCTCGCCAGCGCCCATCGAAATGCAGTCTCATCAGCGCCCATCGAATGCAGCCTCACCAGCGCCCATCGAATGCAGCCTCACCAGCGCCCATCGAATGCAGCCTCACCAGCGCCCATCTAATGCAGCCTCGCCCATCAATGAATGTTTGCTTGCTTCCATTCATTCTGGAACTGGGGCACAAACAGTCCTCCACCACCTCTGCGCCTCTGACACTATGTGCGAACGGAGTGGCGGCTAGGTGCTGACGCTGAGACTTGGTTGCTTGCTGCAGAGAGAAGAGAGTAGGAACACCAATGGCTGGGCACCCTAGGCAGCAGTGCGCCCTAAGCGGATGCCTAGTTTGCCTAGTGGTAGCACCGGCCCTAGCTGAAGCTGAAAAGGACATTACAAAGAGGCAGTAAGAAATGATTTAATGATAAATAGATTACAGGGCCATTAAAGCAAAACTTAACCCCCAGAAATCGCTTGCCAGCCACTGTCATTATCTCCTGGCCACTTCAGGGTGCCTGGTTTTAAGGCCCTTGATTGGTCTGTGTGGAATGATGTCATCCTATGCGCAGTTCAGTGTACACGCAATAGAAGACTGCGAGCTGGCAGGTAAGTAGTTTTGCAGAAGAGACATAGTACATCTCTTCTGCTTTTTTTAGCAGATACATTTTGTTCCACTTTAGGTAGTGTATGTGTATGGAATATTTTTGCGGAAATAAGAATATTATTTTGTGTCACTTTATAGAGAAGATAACCAGCTCTTTCAGGTGCAAGAGATTGAACTTATTGGCAAGTCACTGTGTAATAAGTCCAGTGTTACTCTTCTCGGCGGTAGTGATTATGGGCCAGATTCAGTAGGACGCGCGTAAGTTTGGGCGGGCGTAGCGTATCTCATATACACTACGCCGCCGTAACTTAGAAAGGCAGGTACCGTATTCAGAAACAACTTGCGTCCTAAGTTACGGCGGCGTAGCGTATATGGGCCGGCGTAAGCCCGCCTAATTCAAAATAGGCAGGTAGGGGGTGTGTTGTATGTAAATGAATCGTGACCCCACGTAAATGACGCGCCTAACGAACGGCGCATGCGGGCACATGCTCAGTATCACGTTGAATTTACTCCATAAGATACGCCAGGCCCATTGCCTGTGTTGTGAACGTAACCTACGCACAGCCCCATTCACGTATGACTTACGTAAACAACGTAAAAAGATACGCTTGCCGACGTCCATACTTTGCATTGGCTGCGCCTCATATAGCAGGGGTAACTTTACGCCGGACGTAAGCCTAACGTAAACGGCGTAGCGGGCGCAAGTACGTTCGTGAATCGGCGTATCTACCTAATTTAAATATTCGACGCGTAAATCTACGGAAGCGCCCCTTGCGGCCAGCGTAAATATGCACCCAGTAAGTCTCTTGGACTTACGCCGCTCATATCTAGGCCAAATCTATGCGTAACTGTTTCTAAGAATCAGGCGCATAGATACGACGGCTCACATTCGGACTTACGACGGCGTAAGTGGAGATACACTGTGAATCTGGCCCTATGTATCCATCTACCTACCTGAAAGACGCACAGCAGCAGGTACCTGTATGGTTGTGAATGGCTGAAGTCACCCCATCCCTTATTCTTGGGGAGACATCTAACCATCTAAGGCCAGCAGATTACATAAGTCCGTATTTAGTTTACGGTCAGGTCCTGGAAATAATTATTTTTAATTGGTTGCGTGAAATCCTTTACTGAAGAAGACTCGTTGATGTCTGTATACACTTTTCAGCTAAACACATGATTTGTGCAGTACACTGTACTCTTGGCAGGCTTTCTATGTGTAGTGGTCGAGTGATTCTCTGAGGTCTTCCTCATTCTGTACTCCCTGAATGGAATATGGCACTCATCATGACAGTGCGGTGTTTAGTGCAAGTCACTGATCTGTCCCAGTGATGACGTCCCGGCAGTAGCTCAGGAACACTCTGTTCTCTGTGTCTTGTATTCCCAATGCCAGCAATTACAGATCCTAGTTATGTAACCCAAGTAATAGAGAAAGATTGACAGGCTTGGTATTCAGAGGGTTGTGGTAAGTATATGTGACGCTGGACAAGATACTGTCATGTTCACTCCATTAAGTGTGTCCTGATACGTTGCTGTCATTCCGCCTCTCAGAGACCTCGGCTGTTTATTCATTTCAGGTTTACGTGTGCTAGCTCTTCTGCACTGGAAGGATCCTCAGCACATGCTTCACAGGGGCGTCTCTGCTGTTATTTAGCAGGCCCCATCCATTTCACATGTCTATGAGGCATCCAGCAATGCTGATCTGATTCAGCCAGAAGCCCAGAACAGTTCTTGGTAATGCAGAGAACTTACCCTAAAGCCCTATACACACGACCGGGAATCCCGTTGGGGAAAAAAACATTGGTTTTCCTGACAGGATTCCTGGCAGGCTTGCCCTGAAAAGCTGTGTATACACACTGCCACACAAAAAGCCGCCGTTCTTTTGAATGGCAAGAACGCAGTGATGTCATCGACTACAACGAGCCGGTGTCCCGTCACATTCGATAATGGTAAATAATAGTGATCTTGCGCTTAAGAATACAAATATGTGCAAACTGCAAGAAAGTGACTCAGTGCTGTGCCGGATTACAATAAAAACATGAATAGTGTAAATATGTAAACCAATAACTAATCGGCAAAGAAATCTACAGCAAAAGTATACAACATAAGTATATGATCAATAGTCCCAAAGTGCACAAAATCGCAACAAAGTGCAAAAACGTGCAAAAATATATGGAAAAGCCAAAAATGGATTGGGCTCAGGCCCCGTACACACGACCGAGTTTCTCGGCAGAATTCAGCCAGAAACTCGGTCGTGTGTACACTTTTCAGCGAGGAAGCCGACGAGGAACTCATCGGGCCGAAAAGAGAACATGTTCTCTATTTCCTCGTTGTTCAATGAGGAAAGTCGGCCCGCCGAGCTCCTCGGCGGCTTCCACACTGAACTCGCCGAGGAACTCGATGTGTTTGGCACGTCGAGTTCCTCGGTCGTGTGTACGGGGCCTCAGTGTGAAGAATTGTTCAATATAACAATGAACAATAAGGGAATGCAGGATGTAATAAAGTTCTGTTTAAAATGGATGATGATAACAAACAGGGTCAATCTTCCAAAATATCAATGGTCTTGATGGGTAAGTTTCCTGAATTGCAGTATTGAACCATACTCTGTGTCCTCCACCAGTCTCTCAGAACTCTCACCTCACTGCCCAAGGATCTAGAGCACATCAACTTATTCCTTTATCGTCAGTCTTCTCTGCTACTAGTGTCATGGCTACTGCGATATATTCACTATTGGGCTTCCTCTATTCCTAAGCTCCAATGGTATAGTATAAAATAGTACCTTTAAGGCTTCATTTCCACTGGCGTTTTTACAGCCACTGTTGTTAGGCTTTTTTACAGCTTAAAAACGCCTGTCCATGTTTATTTTGTAAAAAAAAAAAAAAAATTTTGTGAGCTGCAGCTTTAAAAATGCCGCGGTCGCGTTTTTGAGCGTTTTTGAGCGTTTTTGCGCGTTTTTGAGCGTTTTTTAACGTCTGGCGTTTTTACAGCTCTACTCTGGAGCTTCAGAACGCCCTGGTCCCGCGTTTTTTTTACAGCTCAAAAACGTCTATGCCACTTGCAGCTCAAAAACGCCTATGTGGGAATGAAGCCATAGAATAACATGGACAGGCGTTTTTAAGCTGTAAAAAACGCTCAGAAACGTGGCTGTAAAAACGCCAGTGGAAATGAGGCCTAATAGTTACACACACATAAAAATGGACTCTTACAATGTATAAAGAAAACAAGAGCTTGTAGGGTTTAACCACTTGCCGCCCGCCAATGACAAATTGATGTCGGCAAAGTGGTTGTAGAATCCTGACTGGACGTCATATGACGTCCTCAGGATTCGCGGCGATCGTTGTTGCAGGGTGTCAGTTTGACACCCCGCAACACCGATCTCGGTAAAGAGTCTCTCACGGAGACTCTTTACCACGTGATCAGCCGTGTCCAACCACGATGTAAACAGGAAGAGCCGTTGACGATCGGCGGCTCTCCTGACAGGGGAGGTTCGCGCTGATTGTTTATCAGAGCAGCCCCCCCTCGGATCGCCACACTGGACCACCAGGGAAGCCCACCCTGGACCACCAGGGAAGGGAAAACTGTAAAAAAAAGCCCCCCCCCCCCCAAAAAAAAAGTCAGAAAAAAAACCCATTAAAAAAAAAAAAAAAGATGCCAGTCAGTGCCCACAAATGGGCACTGACTGGCAACATGGGTGCCGCCCCACAGTGTCCATCAGTGCCACCCCACAGTGCCCATCCATGCCCAGTGCCCACCTATCAGTGCCCATCTGTGCCACCCATAAGTATCCATCAGTGCCACCCATGAGTGCCCATCTGTGCCGCCTATGAGTGCCCAGTGCCGCCCATGAGTGCCCATCAGTGCCGCCCATGAGTGCCCATCAGTGCCGCCCATGAGTGCCCATCAGTGCCGCCCATGAGTGCCCATCAGTGCCGCCCTTGTGTGCCCATCAGTGCCGCCTATGTGTGCCCATCAGTGCCGCCTATGTGTGCCCATCAGTGCCGCATACCAGCGCCGCCAATCAGTGCCACCTTATCTGTGCCCGTCAGTACTACCTCATCGATGTCCATCAGTGCCATCTCATCAGTGCCGCCATATCAGTGCCCGTAATTGAAAGAGAAAACGTACTTATTTACAAAAAAATTAACAGAAAAAAATAAAAACGTAATTTTTCTTCAACATTTTCAGTCTTTTTTTAGTTGTTGCGCAAACAAAAAAAATCGCAGAGGTGATCAAATACCACCAAAAGAAAGCTCTATTTGTGGGGAAAAAAGGACGCCAATTTTGTTTGGGTACAGTGTAGCATGACCGCGCAATTGCCATTCAAAGTGCGACAGTGCTGAAAGCTGAAAATTGGCTTGGGCGGGGAGGTGCGTAAGTGCCTGGTATGGAAGTGGTTAAATGCAGCAAAATGCACTGTCTTACGGTTCCCTTCGCTCCTTCCGATATGCGGTAGCCTCTGTATCCCTACGACGTTACGTCACGTGCCTCGTGACTTCCTCAGGGGACATTCGATGCCGTCGCCGCCATCTTGCTACACCCCACACTAAGCTTGTATGCTACTGCGCATGTGTCAAAGTGTTATCGAGCATGCACGGTTTTTCTACCCTGCAGAAAAGCATACAGACGACCGGTTTTCTCGGCAGAAAACACTCTGCTGAAAAAACCCGACTGTAAAATAGAGAGCAGGTTCTCTATTTTCCCGTCAGGATTCCCGGCGGTTTTCCTGACGGAAAAACTGCTAGGGAGCATACACACGGCCGAGATTCCTGGCCAGATGCTCTCCTGGCAGTATTGCTGCCGGGCAAACCGTTGTGTGTACGAGGCTTAAGCCAGGATAACAGATCAATACTTTCCCATTCTCCTAAAGCGGAACTAAACCCTCCCATCCTTTACAGCCAAGGAAGCTGCCATATTGGCCTCTTCTATCTGTAACTGCCATGGTGTGGTAGATGTGGTCAGTTATGTTATGCTTGAGAACAGAAGCAGTTACCATTCATGACATGCCTTGATTGTAACTGTTTTGAAAAACCGATAAACCAGAATTAATCCCTCCTATGCTTTACAGTCATGGAGGCTGCTGTCTTGGCTTCGGGTTGGTTTTGCAGCCAGTGCCGATCCTGACCTCCCTGGGGCCCTAAGCAAAATGACAAGTCACATAAGTCACATTAAAGTTGAGAAGCGGAGGGGGGGGGGGGTGTTCTGCTGTCAGAAATGACATCTTACATTAAAGTGAGAAGCGGGGTGAGGGGCCGAAAATGACTTCTCACCAGGCAGGGCCTCTAGTAATTTGGGAGGCCCTGCGCAGCTTTGCGGGGCCCTAAGGGGCTTGCATAGTGAGCCTATAGGGCGGATCGGCCCTGTCTGCAGCTGCCATTGTACTTCACATGTGATCAGTTATAGTATAGGATAGAATATGGAAGGGTTAGAACCTCTGTCATGTAGATAAAGGAAAGCCGACAGCTCGATCTTCCGCAATGAATACATTTATTAATCCAGGTGTGTTACAGAATAATACAGGGCTTACGCGTTTCAGTGTGCAGCGTTAGTCATAGGCTATAATTGAGGCTACACACGGAAACGTGTAAACCCTGTATTCTGTACCACACCTGGATTAATGTATTGCGGAAGATCGAGCTGCCAGCTTTCCTTTTATCTACATCAGGGGTCTCCAAACTGCGGCCCTTTGCTTGCTTTTATGCGGCCTTCTGGGGAATATTTCATCCACAGATACCAACAATGGGACATAATCCCCCCTCCCCTCTACTAACACCAATGAAAGCACACAATTCCTCTCAATTACACCAAAGATGGGGCACTATTCCCCCCAATGATGGGGCACAATTTCTCCCAATGACACCAATAATGGGGTCCAATGACACCAATGAGAGTTGTCATTGGACAATTTCTCCAAGTTAACAATGGGGCACAATTCCTCCCACTGGCACTAATAATGGGGTACAGTTTCTCCCACTGACACTAATAATGGGGTACAGTTTCTCCCACTGACACCAATGATGGGGCACAATTCCTTCCAATAACAATAATGGGGTCCAATGACACCAATGAGAGGGGACAATTCCTCCAAGTTATTCCAACAATGGGGCACAATTCCACCCACTGACACTAATGATGGGGTACAGTTTCTCCCACTGACACCAATGATGGGGCACAATTCCTTCCAATGGCACCAATAATGGGGTCCAATGACACCAACGATGGGAAACAATTTCTTCCAATGACACTATGACACCACTTCCTCCAAGTGAGTCCATCAATGGGGCACAATTCCTTCCACTGATACCAATGATGGGGCACTATTCCTCCCACTGAGACAAACAATGGGACATTATTTTTCTCTCAATGGTGTTGGGACATTTTCTACTCCCAATGGCCGTGCATTGCGCTAAATGACGTCGCAACGACGTCATTTTTTTAACTTAGATGTGAATTACGTCCATCCCTATTCACGAACGACTTACGCAAAAAAAAAAAATTCAAATTTTGACGCGGGAACGACGGCCAAACATGGCAACTCTAACTATACACCGCAAAATACCAGCTTTAACTATACGCCGGAAAAAGCCGACTAGAGACGACGTAAGAAAATGCGACGGCCGCGCGCACGTTCGTGGATCGTCGGAAATAGCTAATTTGCATACCCGACGCGGAAAATGACGCGAACTCCACCCAGCGGACGCCGAAGTATTGCATCTACGATCCGAAGGCGTACGAAGCCGTACCCAGATGCCGTTGTATCTTGGTTTGAGGATTCAAACTAAAGATACGACGCAGAAAATTTGAAAGTACGCCGGCGTATCAGTAGATACGCCGGCGTACTCTCTCTGAGGATCTGGCCCAAAATGTTTTGATTATGGGTACACTCAAACCACCTGAGAGGCATACAGGCTGCATCCATCGGGCATATTGTAAATGTAAATCACTTTTGACATGAAGTTTATAATCTAAAAATAAATCAGTTAAAGTGCAAGGAAAAAATGGCGAAGCACTAAATTGACTACACTAGGGAGTCTATGAATAAAAAATATGCCATAGGGACATCTAAAAAAGGTCTGCCAATTGGCTCCTGGTCAGCGCTCTCAGCCAATAGCTGAGAGCGCTGACCGGTGTGTTTTGGTGGGCGGGGGGACTGTCTCCTGTCAGAACACAGTAGCACAGCAGGGAAGATCACTGTACTAACATTAGATTGTTAGTACAGCGGCTCCCATTGAGCTGTCAGTTTTTTCTTTTTTGTTTTGCCCTGCTGGGTTGAATGAAAAAAAGTAGTAGTGTGTACTAGGCATTAGGCATTATTATTATTCAGGATTTATTTAGCGCCGACAGTTTGCGCAGCGCTTTACAACATTAAAGCAGACAGTACAATTACGATACAATTCAATACAGGAGGACTCGGAGGGCCCTGCTCATTAGAGCTTACAATCTAGGAGGGAGGGTCAAGCGATACAAAGGGTAATAGCTGTGGGGGATGAGCTAAGAAAATAAGGGCCAGATTCAAAAAAGAGATACGATGGCGTATCTCCTGATACGCCGTCGTATCTCTGTGCCCCTCGTAACTATGCGGCTGATTCATAGAATCAGTTACGCATATATAGCCCTAAGATCCGACAGGTGTAATTGACTTACACCGTCGGATCTTAGGATGCAATTCTAGGCCGGCCGCTAGGTGGCGATTCCATTGCGGTCGGCGTAGAATATGCAAATGACTAGTTACGGCGATTCACGAAAATACGCTTTACCCGTCGCTCTAAATTTCCGTTGTTTCCGTCGAGATACGCTGCGTAAAACTAAGGCTGCCCTCTAGGTGGCCTAGCCAATGTTAAGTATGGCCGTCGTTCCCGCGTCAAAATTTTAAAATTCACGTAGTTTGCGTAAGTCGTCCGTGAATGGCGCTGGACGCCATTTACGTTAACGTCGAAACCAATGACGTCCTTGCGACGTCATTTAGTGCAATGCACGTTGGGTAATTTGACGGACGGAGCATGCGCAGTATGTTCGGCGCGGGAACGCGCCTAATTTAAATGGTGCCCGCCCCATTTGAATTAGGCGGGCTTGCGCCGAGCGGATTTACGTTACACCGCCGCAAGTTTACAGGTAAGAGCTTTGTGAATCAGGCACTTACGCTGTAAACCTGCGGCGGTGTAACGTAAATGGGATACGTTAGGCCGCCGCAACGTAACGTATTTGTACCTGAATCTGGCCCTAAAAGTGCAGTTGTTAGGTGGATGCAGGGTAGGCTTCTCCGAATAGAAACATTTTCAGGGATCGCTTAAAAGTAGATCGATTTGCCGATCGTCTGACAGATTGGGGTAGGGTATTCCAGAGGCTCGGGAGAAATCCTGGAGGAGATGAGGGAGCTAGAGAGGAGGAGGTCTTGGGAGGAACGAAGAGGACAATTAGGTTGGTATTTTGAGACAAGGGTAGTGATGTAGCTGGGGGCAGAGTTGTGGATGGCTTTGTAACCTATTGTTAGTATTTTGAATTGAATTTGTTGCGCAAGTGGCAGCCAATGGAGGGATTGGCAGAGAGAGGGGTAGCCGAAGCAAGGTGGATGAGTCTGGCAGCAGTATTCATGATGGACTCAAGAGGGAATAGTCTATTTAAAGGTACGCCAATCAGGAGGGAGTTGCAGTAGTCAAGGCGAGATCGGGAGCTTTGTGGTTTTATTGATTAGGAAGAGATGTAGTTTGGAGATGTTTTCACACAGGCACCTCTAATAATTTCTGTATTGTTTGTAATATGATTATCTCCTATGATTGTCAGCTCCATCTAGTGGTCATAATGCAGTATTTTTCTGAAACGCCTCAATCAAAAAAAATACTGCATTATGGCCACTAGATGGAGGTGACAATCATAGGAGGCAATCATATTAAAAACCATGGGCCAAATCCACAGAAGAATTATGCCGGTGTATCTATTGATACGCTGCGTAATTTCAAAGTTCCCGCGTCGTATCTTTGTTTTGTATCTACAAAACAAGATACGACTGCATCTGGGCTCGATCCGACAGGCGTACGTCTTAGTACGCCGTCGGATCTTAGGGGCATTTTTCCGGCGGCCGCTAGGTGGCATTTCCGTCGAATTCCGCGTTGAGTATGCAAATTAGCTAGATACGGCGATCCACGAACGTGGCCGGCGCATTTTTTTTTACGTTGTTTGCGTTCGGCTTTTTTCGGCGTATAGTTACCCCTGCTATATGAGGCGTACTCAATGTTAAGTATGGCCGTCGTTCCCGCGTCGAATTTTGAATTTTTTACGTCGTTTGCGTAAGTCGTTCGCGAATAGGGATTTGCGTAGAATGACGTCACCTTCGAAAGCTTTGGCTTGTTCCGGTTTAATTTCGAGCATGCGCACTGGGATACCCCCATGGACGGCGCATGCGCCGTTCAAAAAAAACGTTGTTTACGTCGGGTCACAAAGTATTTACATAAAACACGCCCCCATCACATCGATTTGAATTGCGCGCCCTTACGCCGCCAAAAATACACTACGCTGCCGTAACTTACGGCGTGCATTCTTTGAGGATTAAAAAAAAATGTAAGTTACGGCAGCGTAGTGTATCTAATGCCTCGTACACACGGGCAAACATGTACGATGAAAATGGTCTGCCGGACCGTTTTCAGCGGACATGCCCGCCCGGAGATTTCTGTATGATGGCTGTACACACCATCATACAGAAATGAGAGACAATCCGCGCGGACAGACAGCGCGGTGACGTGTTCGTGACGCTGAAAGGTCAATGGTTCCACGCATGCGTCAAAGTCATTCGACGCATGCGAGGGATGGCGGCCGCTCGGACATGTACGGTAAGTCTGTACAGACGACCGAACATGTCCGACGGACAGGATTCCAGCGGGCATGTTTCTAAGCAAGTTTAGAAACATTTGTCCGCTCGAAAACGGTCTGGCGGGCAAATGTACGCTGGAATCCTGTCCGATCGGCCGTACACACGACCGAACATGTCTGCTGAAACTGGTCCGCGGACCAGTTTCAGCAGATATGTTCGGTCGTGTGTACGGGGCCTTAGATACGCTACGTCCGACGGAAATATGCGCCAGGGTACGTGGATCTGGCCCCATGTGGTAATTATTTGTGGCCTCTGTCAATGCTTAAAGGGGTTGTAAAGGTACATTTTTTTTCCCTAAATATCTTCCTTTAGTCCTCTTTCACTTACCTCATCCTTCGATTTTGCTTTTAAATGTCCTTATTTTTTCGGAGGAATCCTCACTTCCTGTTCTTCTGTCTGTAACTCCACACAGTAATGCAAGGCTTTCTCCCTGGTGTGGAGTGTCGTGCTCGCCCCCTCCCTTGGACTACAGGAGAGTCAGGATGCTCTCTACATTGCAGATAGAGAAAGGAGCTGTGTGTTAGTGGGCGTCCTAACTCTCCTGTAGTCCAAGGGAGGGGGCGAGCACGACACTCCACACCAGGGAGAAAGCCTTGCATTACTGTGTGGAGTTACAGACAGAAGAACAGGAAGTGAGGATTTCTCAGAAGAAATAAGGACATTTAAAAGCAAAATGGAAGGAGGAGGTAAGTGAAGGAGGACTGCACTAAGGTAAAGGAAGCTATTTAGGGAAAAAAATGTTTTACCTTTACAACCCCTTTAAGACATCCGCATGGCAAACGTTTTATACATGGACCCCTAAGATTTAGCTGGAACATTTCAGTGACAAATTAAAATCCTGCGATTGATGGCTTCATACTATTGAACACAAATATTGAGTGTTATCACTTCTGCCGTGGGTGTCATTTGTTGTGAAGACGCAGTCCTTGCATATTATCAGCCGTACGCTGCAATTTATTGCTTCTCTTCCATTTCATGTAGTTATGGACTTTATTGGGACATCTCATGTGTGTGACAGATAATGTTACCCAGCCAATGATGTGTATAATAAGGAGAGCTGATTGTGTAGTGCATGGGAAAAGGGGATTATTCATTAGAAAGCAGCCCAGACAACCTTGCCAACAGCAGACGGCATCAGTGCCCTTGGGAAAAGCATAGAAATGTGTTAAAGCCATAAATGGGAAGGAATAATACGGTATAAAAGGAGGCAGAAGCTCTCCCTAATTATCACACTGAAAGATAGTTTAACACACAACAGAAGGTTTGCATTACGATGCTGTAATGGTAGAACGCATCTTTTGAAGGCCACATCAGTCGGGATGGGGAATGTTCCTGTTACGACGGCGAGGGCCTCAGAAGTCTGCATTCCTATCTAGCTCTAGACTTGATGTTTGTAGTGAGCAACAATGTAGGTCTTGCCCTTAGGGCCGCGGTCCAGACATTACATGCGCTGTAATGGAAGTAAGCCCGATAGAAACACATCGCTCAACATGTAATTGAAGTTGAACGCTAGGCAGATGTTAGAGATACAAATAAATGCAGCTATGTTTTTATTAATTAAATATTACGGGCCAGATTCACGTAGGTGAGCGGCGGCGTAACTTATCGTAGATACGTTACACCGCCGCAAGTTTTCATCGCAAGTGCTTGATTCACCAAGCACTTGCGATGAAAACCTACGCCGGCGGCCTGGGCGTGTGCCATTTAAATTAGGCGCGCTCCCGCACCGGACCTACTGCGCATGCTCAGTGTCACAATTCCCGTTGTGCTTTGCGCGGCGTGACGTCATGTTTTCGAACGGCGACGCGCATAGCGTACTTCCGTTTTCCCAGAAGTGTTACGCAAACGACGTGAAATTTTAAATTTCGACGCGGGAACGACGGCCATACTTTAGACAGCAATACGTTTGCTGACTAAAGTTAGGGCACCAAAAAAAACGACTAACTTTGCGAGGGGAAACTAGACGCGAAAAACCGTCGTGGATCGCCGTAACTCCTAATTTGCATACCAGACGCTGGTTTACGACGCAAACTCCCCCCAGCGGCGGCCGCGGTACTGCATCCTAAGATCCGACAGTGTAAAACAATTACACCTGTCGTATCTTAGGGATATCTATGCGTAACTGATTCTATGAATCAGTCGCATAGATAGAAACAGAGATACGACGGCGTATCAGGAGATACGCCGTCGTATCTCTTTTGTGAATCTGGCCCTACATTTCTTGATTAATATCCAAATAGTGAAAATTTGGGATTTGAGTTGGCATCTGGATTGTCTAATGCCCATGTTTATAAGGTGACAAGGGAGAGGCAGCCCTGGAGACAATCAGCTGAGCTGCATGATAATAAAGAAAGGGGAGTAGAGTGACGACCTTATTAGGCCGCTGCTGCTCCTTCCCTGTCCAGTCAGCAGAGAGGAAAGGCGGAGACATGACATCACTGTTACAGGGAATGTGGTGTCATCCCCCTGCCTGTGTTATGCGCCAGGCAATGCTGTATCCTGGCCCAGGCCCGGGGCAGCACGGAAAGAGATACGCCGCTGTAATTTCAAATCTGCGCCGTCGTATCTTTACGCCGATTCTCAAAGGCAGATACGCTCAAAAAACAGGCTTCCTCCGCCGACGTAACTTGAATGCGGCGGCGTATAATTGTGTGCAATATTGCGTTGGCCGCTAGGGGCGCTTCTGTTGTTTTCGGCGGAGAATATGCAAATTACCTAGATACGCCGATTCACAAACGTACGTACGGCCGGCGCAATTTATTTACGTAGTTTACGTTAGGCTTTTTCGGCGTAAGGTTGTTCCTGCTATTAGGAGGCGCAGCCAATGTTAAGTATGAATGTCGTTCCCGCTTCGAAATTTGAATTTTTGACGTCGTTTGCGTAAGTCGTTCGCGAATAGGGCTGGACGTAATTTACGTTCACGTCGAAACCAATACGTCATTGCGGCGTACTTGGGAGAAATTCACACTGGGATATGTACACGGACGGCGCATGCGCCGTTCGGAAAACACGTCAATCACGTCAGGTCATCACACATTAGCATAAAACACGCCCCCCCCTTCCACATTTGAATTACGCAGGCTTACGCCGGCCCCATTTACGCTATGCCGCCGTAAGTTAGGAGGCAAGTGCTTTGTGAATACAGCACTTGCCTCTCAAACTTACGGCGGCGCAGCGTAAATACGATATGCTGCGCCGTCGTACGAATGGGCGCAGCTACGTGAATCTAGCCCTTTGTTTTTCCTGACGAGACTCTTGGCAAGATTCTCTTGCCGGCCGAGTGTACACACGTATGATTCAAAAGAACAGCCGTTCTTTTGAATGGCATGAACACGGTGACGTCATCGACTACGACGAGCATGCGCTCATCACATTTGATGCCGTCGCCGCCATCTTGCTTCACCCTACCTATGCCTTGGAAGCTACCGCGCATGCGTCAAAGTCATTTTGAGCGTGCGCGGGATTCCGTGGAGAGGTAAATATACACGCGCTCCGGTGCCGAGAATCACTGCCGAGAATCTCATGACGAGAAAATAGAGAACATGGTCTCTATTTTTCTCGTTTAGATTCTGGGCAGTTTTCTTGCTGGTTCTTGGCGAGAAAACCATGCATGTGTACGAGGCATTTTTCATTTGCTTGAAAACCGCGAGGAATTAGCTGGGCTTTTTCTGTTTTGATAAGTTATTAAATGTTTTTATCACTCAATATGCTTCCCATGTTGTTCTCACACAATAGAATAAAAAAAATGGCATGCAACATGCAAGCCATCATGTCTTTATGCATATGTACTCCCTACTGCATGCAATTTACAGCAAGTTGACCCTTTTAAATCCCGTAGGAGTTGGATATTTGCATTACGGTAACACCATTGCTTTGCCTTGCATTAAACATTGATATTTCTCTATCCACAGATTTTGGATTTGGCAACTTTTACAAGACTGGAGAGCCTCTAGCCACGTGGTGTGGAAGTCCACCATATGCAGCTCCAGAAGTGTTTGAGGGCCAGCAGTACGAGGGACCACAGCTGGATATATGGGTAAGGAATTTGGTAGATTTAAGGCGGTCATACACGGTTCGAATTTCTAAAGATTTTTTTTTCGAAAATCGTATCAAAGAATTTTCGTACAAATTTCGCACCGTTAGTAAGTTGCAGCAACAGCCGATTTTCGTGCGGCAATCAAATTTGAGGAATCCGACATGTTGGAAATTTTTTGAAAAACAAACGATTTTCTGATCAATGATGGGAGAATCGTGCGAGAAATGTAATAGAAAAAAAATGCGCATGTGCAAGAAACAAATATTCCCGGAGAGAAAAGAATATTCCCGGAGAGAAAAGAATATTCCCGGCAACATGAAGGTTTGGTTGGCCGAATTTCGAAAATCAATGGTGACATCATCGGATCACAAAAAACCCGAATTTTCTGATTTTGAAAAGAAAATTTGTTCGAAATTCGACCGTATATGGCCTGCTTTAGGGTGTTAAATCATGAACATGTATTTCTATCTATCTTGCAAAAATCTTTGAGGAAAGCAAAACACCTCCACGCATCTATGTGCTTGAGCTGGGATGTGTCATGCACAGCCGTTTGTGATCCAGGTCTTGTATCACCCGATGCAGGACTTTCTTATCACCCCCCTACCGACTAAGCTTAATATGTAATTAAAGTGTAAACCCTCTCTGCCAAGTTTTACCTACAGGTAAGCCTAGATTAGGGCTCACCTTTAGGTGTTTGCAAAATCTCCTAAACCTACACGGTTTAGGAGATATTTGCCAAAAAGAATGCACCGATGTCTACGGCGCATGCGCGCCGTAGACAACGGCGCAGGCACACTGGGAATGACGGTTTTTAGAGAATGGCTAATGTCGTCTCCCGCGCGCATGCACGGAGTGACGTCTTCGCCGCCCTGGCCAATCACAGCGCCGGATCGGCGATACCCGAAAGTAACCTTCCGGAGAGATGTCTGCGGCTGGAGGGGGAGACCAGGATGGCTTTGGGGGCTTCGATCTAAGGTAGTCATACTAGCTCATTATGCCTTTGTCTTGCAGGTTTTGATTTTTTATTATTTTAAATTTGGGGGTTTACAACCGCTTTAATGGAAGGAGGCAGTAAAAAGGAGTTTGGTTTACTAAAGACTGCTCACTTGACAAAGTGTATTTTCACGTGAATGGTCGCTTGGCTTAGTGAATGAAGTGAAGCTGTTAAATACACTCATCCATTCATGTAAAAGTGGAAATCCTGTTGTGTTTTTTGTGAACAGAGCTTTATCCCATCCACTGGACTCTGTGTACATACACTTTACAAAGTGCATATTCCTATTGCTTAGGCCTGATTCATACCTATGCATTTTGCAGATTTGCACTACAGAACTTGTTCCATAGGAAACCATGTTAAATGGACTGTAGTGCAAATCTGATAAATGCAAAAAGCACTAAAAATGCATGGGTGTGAATCAAGCCTTAAGCCTCGTACACACGACCGAGGAACTCGACGGGCGAAACACATCGTTTTCCTCATCGAGTTCCTTGTTAGGCTGTCGAGGAACTCGACAAGGCAAGTTTCTCCATTCCCGTCGAGGAAATAGAGAACTTGCTCTCTTTTTGGCTCGTCGAGTTTCTCAACAGTTTCCTTCACGAAAATGTACACACGACCGGTTTCCACTGCAAAAAAATATCTCCCAGCAAGTTTCTTGCTGGTTTTTGCCGAGAAACTCGGACGTGTGTACGAGGCTTAAGAAGTGCATGTAGTAGTAAACATACATGCTTTGATTTTATTATCAAATCAGTGTGTGATTCCATCAAAATTATTTAATCAGCATATAGCCATAACTTCCCTTGCAACTGATTGACTTGTTTTGGATCTGATTTGGTAAAACTGAGTCGATCTTCCAGAGTGCAGAATTTTTGATCATTTGACATCGATCAGCAGCACTGGTCATGAATTTGATTGTGTTTCAATTGATCAGGTTATAGGTTATGGTGGAAACAGAGATGTAATCAATAACTTATTATCATATCTTTCAACTATTGATTGGAACCCACTCCCACGTGGGTTCCAATCAATGGAACATGAGTGACATATCAATTGGGGGGTCGACTATTGATCGATTATTCCTATCAGAAAACAAATTCAGTTATGGGGAAATCTGCATGTATTGCAAAGAAAATAAATAAATAAATATATACGGTACCTATATATTTTTTGGGGGTTTGCAATACATGCAGATTTCCCCATAAATATATATATATATATATATATATATATATATATATAGTATGTATATGTGTGTGTGTATAAATATATATCAGCCTTTTATGAGTAGAGGCTGTTTTAATTAAATTAAAACTCACACATATATACATCCAATATATATATATATATATATATATATATATATATATATATATATGTATGTATATATATATATATATATATATATATATATATATATATGTATGTGTATATATATGTATGTGTGTATGTATATATGTGTGTATGTGTGTATGTATATATATATATATATATATATATATATATATATATATTGCATGTATATGTGTGTGAGGGACAAATCAGAATAAATCTGCCTGACACAGAAATAATGAATCGGGCGGAATCATAAAGCCAGAAAATAATGACATGGTTCTACTTCTCTGTTTGCAATTTAATGACCCCAGCTCTGTTTGGCAGCAGTTCACATGGTAAAATGTAAGCTACACTTCATATATTATTTGTAATGCATATGTTAAGCACATTTAATCAGATTTGAACTTTTATACCTGACTAAAAAAAAAAAGTGTGTGACATCCAAGTCGACATGGGCATATCCCATTGCCAAGATACACGAGTGTCTCCCGGAAATTTAATAGAAGTATCCCCCCCCCCCCCCCCCCCCGGCACAATTTCTGCTCCTTTTGTTTTAGAAATTTCTCTTTGATAGTCTGATTTACTTTAATCCCTTTCCCACTTATTTATTCATGTTTCATAGCAAATTACGTGAGTTTGTATTCATTTGAATGAATACAAAGGGAGGAGGTTTAAAAGGAGAGCTCCACTAAGCGCTGCTTGCGTCCAAACTCACCAAATAACCTCAATTTAATTTAATCAAAACAGTAAAACTTTCCGTGAAATTAAATACTAAAGTGTGAGGTGAGGTGCACTTGGGCATGATACCGGGCTGTTTTAAGAAATGAGTGGCCCAAAGGCATGGGTGAGCCCCTTTAGAGCCTCTTGTCAGACCTCAGTAATAAAGTTAGTGGTTCTAAAGCATTGTTTTTTTCTTTAAACTAATAAACACATTGGGCCAGATTCACGTAGGGAGCGCGTAACGTATCCTATTTACGATACGCCTCTGCAACTTTGACAGGCAAGTGCAGTATTCTCAAAGCAAAGTGGCGGCGGCGTAGCGTAAATAGGCCGGCGTAAGCCCGCTTAATTCAAATATGGAACATGTGGGCGTGTTTTATGTTAATGTATTGTGACCCCACGTAAATGGCGCTTTTTACCAACGACGCATGCTCCGTCCGTGAAAGTATCCCAGTGCGCATGCTCCAAATTAACCCGCAAAAAGCCAATGCTTTCGACGTGAATGACGCACAGCCCTATTCGCGAACGACTTACGCAAACAACGTAATCGACGGAAAATTCGACGCTGGCCCAACGTCCATACTTAACATTGGCTGCGCCTCATATAGCAGGGTTTAACTTTACACCGGAAAAAGCCTAAAGTAAACAGCGTATCTGTAATGCAACGACCGGGCGTACGTTCGTGAATTGGCGTATCTAGCTGATTTAAATATTCTAGGCGTAAATCAGCGTACACGCCCCTAGCGGCCAGCGTAAATATGCAGTTAAGATACAACGGCGTAGGCGACTTACGCTGGTCGTATCTTAGAAAAATTCTGGCGTATCTGATTCTTTGAATCAGGCGCCAAGATACGACGCCTCAGACTCAGAGATACGACGGCGTATCGGTGAATCTGGGCCATTATACATACCTGCTCTGTGCAGTGGTTTTGCACAGAGCAGCCCAGATCCTCTTCTTCTCAGGTCCCCCACAGGTGCTTCTGCCCCTCCCTCTTGCTGAGTGCCCCCAGAGAAAGCTTCTTGCTCGGTGGGCACTCGTGTGTGCTCGTTCCTAAGCCACCTTGGGGGCACACAGAGCATGGCTCAGTCCCGCGCCCACTCCCTCCTCACTGGCTATGATTTTTGTCTCAGCCAATCAGAAGAAAAAGTCCTGGGGCAGCCTTGGCTATTGTGCACAACGCTGGGTCGGGGGCTACTGCACCCTGAGGGCCAGTTCACACCACATGCAGTCCAGTGTGTTTTTTCTGCATCAAAAACGCATGGAAAGTAGGTTATATGGTTTTCAATGCCATAGTCCACACCAGTACAAGCCAGTTCCAGTACATTCCAGTTCCAGGACTGGACTGTACTAGAACACTGTAAAAAGCAAAAAACATGCAATGTAAAGAATCGGAATGCACCTAAATGCACCAAAAATGCACTGAAACACACATGTCCTTATTTAAGGTTAAGGAAAAATAGGGGGGAAAATGCACTGTACTGCATCAAAAACACGCATGTAGAAAAGCATCTTCAACGCAACTGGACTGCGTTTCTAGGGTGTGAACTGGCCCTGAAGGTTTTTTTACCTTCTCTGCATGAAGGTAGAAAACCTTCAGACTTTACAATTGCTTTAAATTAAATCACAGTGGTGTATTTTCTATCTAACACAGATAACTGCAGACTTTTTTTTTAGTCTAGGACTTTGACCTTTATACAATAGGTGTTGTAATGAAGTAAAGGATTATTTTACTTGGTACTTACGGAATGATAAATTATTTTCTTTCTTTTCGTTTTTTTGCAGAGTATGGGTGTTGTACTCTATGTCCTGGTATGTGGTGCCTTACCATTTGACGGTCCTACACTCCCCATCCTGAGACAAAGGGTTCTGGAAGGGCGATTTCGAATACCATATTTCATGTCTGAAGGTAGAGTTTGCTTTTCACGATATTACAAGATGCAATTACTGATCATAAAAATATTAACTATATTGAATGAATTGGACTTTGGAATTCTTAATGGATGAGTTTACCATTGGGAACACGTTTAAGCTGTTTTTGTGGTGGAACACGTAATATGTTCCTGCTCTCCCCAATCCCTGTTCTAATTGTGACAGCGGGTCAGGGATTTTCTCCCCACACCCACTGGCACAATCTGAAAAGAACACGGTGGTGAGGGGCTCTGCCCATATGGCACATAGAGTTCTTTGAATGAATGAACTGCAGGTACCAACAGCCTTTGCAGCTGGCGGCTTGTAGTTCTCAATGAACTACCAGAATGATGATAAGCGCTCCAGGTAGTTCCTTGATGCTTCCTGTCATTTAGTTACTGCCTGTCTATACGAGATACAGGCACTGGCAGACATCTGCAGGAGCCTGAGATTACACCCGCATTCTGCTAACCGTGGGTGCAATGCTTTCCAGGCTCCTAAAAAAAAATATTGTATGCAAATGATTATTACCTGTGTTACATTCTGCTAATCCATGTGTTTAAAGTCTCTAAAGATGGAAACATCCATCTGCTCCTTCATCTAAATAAATAAGTGTCGGATCTCCCAAAAATGTCTGAAATATTGTGAAAGGTTGTGGTGCAAAATGGTTCATCACAGAATTGGCATGGATTGTAATTCACTGGGTTCATCACATGTGTGTGTGTGTATATGTATATATATATATATATATATATATATATATATATATATATATATATATATATATATATATATATATATATATATAATTTTCTTTGCTTGGCATGCGTTTTTGGCCTTACACAATGGCATTTTTTTTTTAGACGCGTAATACTCTGTGCCCCTGTACAATATGCCCAAACCTTTTAATATAGAGCGCTGGCACTTTTCTGTATATGTATTTGGGAGTTTAGGTAATCAAATTGAGCCCTGGTTCACACTGGGTACGATTTGGAACGATTTGAGATGCGATTTGACATGTCAAATCGCATCTCAAATCGGCGGCAATTGTCGGCAATGGCACTGTCCTAATCAGTGCGACGCCGCATCTGCGATTTCAAAAAGTAGTTCCTGTACTACTTTTTGCGATTTCGGGCCGCGATTTACATTAAATTGCGGGCAAAATCGCAGATTTTACCGCGATTTTGAATTCGCAGCAGTGTGAACCTAGGCTTAATAAGAAATTATTTTATATATTTTAAGAGTAGGTACCTGTTTATAGAGCTCCACTTGGATACAGTATATGTTTTTTTAAAGGCAATATGCTTGTCACTGCAAAGAAATAATGTGACATTTTTATAGAATATGGATTTGGGAAACAAAATGGCAAGCATAAATGTTTCTTCTTCTTCCACTCTGCCATGATCTGTAAAAAGGCTTAGCGATACGACTTTGGCAGAGTTTTCCTTTTTTGTTCCTATACACGTTGGTACTAGAAGACGTTTCTCTAAGAACTGAGATCATTCTATGATGTGGATATGCCTTGGTATAGCCTACATTGCCTGAGTCACCTGAAATGTGAGGTTGCAAACACGTGTCTCGATTGTCTAGCCCATTTTAATTAGAAGGCAGACAAGATTTTCACATGCTCCATAATAATAAGGTGGGTGCCAAGCTAAGACATGGGATGAGGAAAGGCATGAGTTGAGCAATATTAAGGGTGGAAGTGTTGTCAGGTGAACACGTGTTTGTTGATTTTAACTACTGCAAATTAATGTGACACTGTCTATACTAGGTGCCGTTGAGATGGCAGGATTTCACACTTTACAGCACGTGTGTACAGAATATTTCTGTATATAGTATTTAACCACTTGCCTACAGGGCACTTTCACCACCTTTCTGCCCAAGCCATTTTTCAGCTTTCAGCGCTGTCACACTTTGAATGACAATTGCGCAGTCATGCAACACTGTACCCAAATGACATTTTTATCATTTTTCCCCCACAAATAGAGCTTTCTTTTGGTGGTATTTGATACTGCGAAGCGCGCAAGACGCTTACCCCCGACTTGTTCATTCCCTGACTTAGTTGGTGTAGGCGGTACACTTTGGTGGGGGTGGGTCAGCCACGCCCTGTGACCTTTGACCTCTGGGAACCTGCCTTCTGACCTTTGACCTCTGGGGAGGTCCCTGTTCCAATTCCTGAGTCCTAGCCATAGTCTTCAATGGGAAACCCTAACCCCCAACCCTAACCCATCTAACCCTAACCCTATAAACAAAAGAAGAGGTACAATTTTGAAAAAAAAACACAATATTTTTTACTTTTTGCTATAATAAATATGAATTTGTTTTTTAAAACAAATTTTTTCCTCAGTTTAGGCCGATACGTATTCTTCTACATATTTTTGGTAAAAAAAATCGCAATAAGCGTATATTGATTGGTTTTCGCAAAAGTTATAGCAGCTACAAAATGGGGGATAGATTTATAGCATTTTTATTATTATTTTTTTACTAGTAATGGCGGCGATCAGCGATTTAAAAAAAAAAAAATTATCGTGACTGCGATATTGCGGCGGACACTTTTGACACATTTTTGTGACCATTCGCATTTATACAGCGATCCCTGCTATAAAAATGCATTGATTACTGTAAAAATATGTCTGGCAGGGAATGGGTTAACACTAGGGGGCGATCAAGGGGTTAATGTGTTCCCTGGGAGTGACTTACTGTGGGGGGAGGGGACTGACTGGGGGAGGTGACCAATGTTGTGTCCCTATGTACAAGGGACACACCATAGGTCTCCTCTCCCTGACAGGACGTGGATCTGTGTGTTTACACACACAGATTCACGGTCCTGCTCAGTTCGTGGGCAATCGCGGGTGCCCGGCGGGCATCGGGCCGCCGGGCACGCGCATCGGGTCCCCAGTGACGCGACGGGCGCGTGCGTGCCCCCTAGTGGCTTCGGAAGGTGTGACGTCATATGACGCCCGCCCAGAACAATAGGGTCTTCCTCCCACCGTCATTTGACGGAGGGCGGTGGACAAGAGGTTAAAGCAGATGCCAGTTATGACAGACATCTCCTAGAGCTTCTGTGAAGGCCCTTCTAGGCTGTGACTCTGCAGAGACTGACAGATTATATTATAAGCTATTTAATTTAGAATGGAAGGTGGGATGTCAGGACTGAAAGGGACATATTAAATCAAATTGGTAATTGCTGAAAAAGAAGATCCATAGTAACAGCACACACATTCATACTAAAACATCAGCATTGTTATACCAATAAAAACAATAGGCATTTTTGACAATCCAATATAAGCTTACTTGAAAAATCTAGTTTCATGTTAAGTTCTCTGCTGGCCATCTCTGTCCACAACTTCATGGATTCCCTACATGCTTTGCAGCTTCTTCTCTGCTCTTTACATTCAATTTCCAAGGACTACACATCCCATGGTACCTTGCTGCATGCAAGCAGTGATTCCTGTACTGACTTCACCTCCTGAAACCTCCTCTGTAGTTCAGAAGGCAGACTTGTCCAACTGCCAGTTTTAGGAAAGCCTGATTGGGCTATCTATTCACCACTATAAACCAGCAGGTGTAAATGGCCAACCCCCGGTCCAATCTGTTCCACAAAAAAAAAAAATGGAAAGGGATTCGTCACCCTCCATCTAGGAGGATTGGATTGGAAAGCAGTCTGGTGTAAACGAACAGGGGAGTCCATTTACTCCTGGCCGCCCATAGAGCAGAGTGGGCTCTGTTCTTGCCCACTCTACATAAGTTGAGCAAACATGGACTTGTCACTGGCCTGCTACGCTCTGATCAGCGGACATATCCCTTGCTGATCTCAATGGAGTCCGCCCCGTGTGAAAGGAGCCTTACAGGAAGTAAGCATCTGGGGATCTTCACAAACTTCAACTGAACTACTGTACATTGTGAAAATGAATATGATTTCAAATTTTGACCTTAGATACACTTTAAATATTACTGTATCATTTGTGGGGCCCCCCACATTTTTTCGCATCTTTGTATTTATATTGCGTGACCATTTAAGACACTTTACATAACAAAACACCTAACTTTGCATGTTGGCGTTAGGTTTACTTTAGGTATCACTTTGCCTGTTGATGAACAAAGTAACAGTCCAATTTTTTTTAATATGCCCCAACAGCTGGAGTGTTGGACAATGCTGTTCATTTCCTGAAAGCTTAGTAGCTGTTCACCAAGCAAAATGAATGTTCTCTTTCCAAAACTTTTGCGTTGTGTATGTTCACTTTGCAAAGTAAATGTTAATACATAAGGTAAAGCTGTGTTCCCTTGCACATGATAGGTTCTTCAAAATAAACACAGCTTTTACATATTTACGAACATTGGGCCAGATTCACAAAGGAGATACGACGGAGTATCGCAGATACTCCGTCGTATCTCTTAGAGTATCTATGCGACTGATTCATATAATCAGTTACGCATAGATAGCCAGAAGATCCGACAGGTGTAATGGACTTACACTGTCGGATCTTAGGATGCAATACCGCGGCCGCCGCTGGGGGGAGTTTGTGTCGTAAACCAGCGTCGGGTATGCAAATTAAGAGTTACGGCGATCCACGAAGATTTTTTCCGTCATTACGTCGTCGCAAGTGTTAGATTTCCGTCGCAAAGATAGGGCACCTTTAACATGGTGTAAAAGTACTCCACCATGTTAAAGTATGCCCGTCTTTCCCACGTCACTTTTGAATTTTTTTTTTTTCTTTTTCCCGGCGTAAGTCTTTTTTTCACGTCGCGATTCACAAAACGTTGGCGCGTCGTAATTTCGCACAAAGCACGTCGGGAAATTTGCGACGAGAGCATGCGCAGTACGTCCGGCGCGTGAGTGTGCCTAATTTAAATGGTACCCGCCCCATTTGAATTGGGCCGCCTTGCGCCGGACCTGTTTACGATACACCGCCGCAAATTTCCAGGTAAGTGCTTTGTGGATCGGGCACTAAAACGGAAAACTTGCGGCGGTGTAACGTAAACGGGTTACGTTACGCTGCGCCGGGGGTATGTGAATCTGGCCCATTGACTTTATTAAGTAAAGATTAATTTTGCTTGGTGGACACTTCCGAATTTTAGTAAATCAACCCCCAATATCTTATTCACTAAGACCCCTTTCACATTGGGGTGTTTTACAGGCGCTATAGCGTTAAAAAAAGCACCCTAAAACAGCTGCTCCATTCACTCCAGCGTGAAAGCCCGTGGAGCTCCTAATGTGCTCCTGCCCATTGAAATCAATGGGCAGCGCCAGCAAAATGCCGCTGTAGCAGTGCTTTACGGGCCCTTTACGGGCGGTTTTATCCTTTTTTCAGGCTCTTGTGGGGGTTAAAAGCACCCCGCTAGCGGCCAAAAAGCACAGCAAATCAGGCGGTAAGGCGCCGCAAAAAATAGCGGCGTTTTACCGCCGATGTTTGGGGCAGCTCGTTGTAAAAGTGCTTTAAGGGGTGTATGAGGTCACACAGCTTAAAAGGCACTAACTGTCAGACATCCATAAAATTGCGCAGTTCATGAGAGCAGATAATTAAAATCTTGCATAAGCTCAGTCATGACCGATTATCCTAGAAGCTGAAAATATTGGCTTTTGACATGACAAATACAAAAACATGTCTGTTGTATTTTCTGCACATTAAACTAGTAGTAGTCCACTCCTACCCAAATGATTTCTGTACATCTGACCTTCCAGGGATGTAACTTGCTGTTCTTGCATGTGTGGTCTTCATAACTAGATGAGCGCCAGGGATTACCTTCCACATCATCCATCATTTCTTACGCAACTTGTTCCTGAGTGGACAGACCTTTCTACCATTGTTGACGCACATCTGCTTGATGTTTCTGTAAATTAATTGACTCTTGATAATTAAAAGATTGCAGCATTGGTTTGGTTTACATATCTGTTTATTTTTCTAGCAATATACAAAGCACCTTAACTGACTGCATATTACTGAGCGTCATTTAATTATTTTTGTGTTTGCAATTAAAATGCCTCTCCTGGGATCTTGTTTGGTAATGCTGATGGAAAAAGGATGGCATTGTGCATAGCAACCCTGCTCTTTATTCTGTGGACTTAAAGGGGATGTAAACCCACTCTCATCCTTTCTAAACTACTGCCATAGTGCTGATCTATAAGGATAAAGATGCCTCCTGCATGTATCCTTACCTGTCAAATGTTTCCCCTCTGTCTGTTATGAGACCTGAAAAACTGCAGATTCTGTGGGTGGATCTGTTGTCTGGAGCTCGGTGGGTGGAGTTGTGATGTCAGTAGACTCCCCGCCCACCTCTGCACTCCCCTTGTCAACATGCATTTTTCCTATGTATTTCTTACACTGGATTCTGCTATGATCACTAACATCCAGTCAAAATCCAGAAAAGTAACAACATGACTTCAGAAAAGGAGCAGGGTGGGAATTAAAAAATAATGCCTGTCTCCAGACTAGTGCATGAGATATGTAAATAACCTGCCATTCACAGCAAGGGGGCGGAACGGACTAAGGTTTTTCTCTGTAAGTCAGTTTTATTTCACTGAACAATAAAAGAGGATTGCTCAGAGCTGGATTTTTTTTTTTTATATATATATATATTTTTTTATTAAAGGGCTCAGAGGTCCCCAGGGCCCCATGTGACAACCCCCCCTTTTTTTTTTTTTTTTTTTAAATGTTTATTTTTTTATTTTTGTTTATATTTTTTATTTTTTATTAAAAGGCCCAGAGGTCCCCAGGGGCCCAGAGGCAACCTCCTTTTTTTTATGTATTTTTTTATAAATGTTTATTTTTTTAATTTTTTTATTAAAGGGCCCAGAGGTTTATTTTTTATTTTTATTAAAGGAAGGGCCCAGAGGTCCCCAGGGCCCCAGATGGCTACCCCCCTTTTTATATATATATCTATATATTTTTTTCTTTATTTCTTCTTTGTTTTGTAAAGGCCCCCCCCCCCCCCCCCCCCGGTTCTCAATTTCAGGCGGTTCTCTGCTCCAGGGGGCCCATGCCTTAAGCTGTGTAAGGGGCCCCAAAATTCCTGATGGCGGCCCTGCGCATACCTCCCAACACGCACGGATTCTGCAGGACTTTCCCACACAGACAGCTTCTTCCCGCAGTCCCGCAAAAGGGTTAATTTTCCTGCATTTCAAGAGGAGGCAGCACGGAAGCAGGAGGAACCGGAGTGGTGTGTGGAGGACTGTGGCTGCTGAAGGGAAGAAAGCCGAGAGCCGGGCTAATGACAGTCTGTGGCCCCGGCTGTTGGCACAGATGAGAGTGATCCCCCCCCCCGCTCAACAACTTTAAAACTTTAATGCGCCCCCCCCCCCCCGCTCAATAACTTAAATTTGCCCCCCGCTCAACAACTTCGACCCCCCCCCAATTCTCGGATCCAGGGGGCCCCTTCAACACTCAAGCCCAGGGGCCCCCACCACCCTAAGTCCTGCCCTGCCGATGGTGTGTAGGCACAACGGACCATCAGTCAGCTTCATCGGTTAACCGATGACAACGGTCCATCAGACCGTTCTCATCGGATAGACTGATCGTGTGTACGAGGCTTTAGTCTTCAAGTGGTTAATGTAGTGTTTTCTATATTTTTGTAATATTTATGATCTTGGACCACTGTAATAAAATCACAGGGGGCAATAATAACATGACAGAAGTTCTAACTCTCCTCACTATATTCAATATGTGATATAGTCCTTTGGATAATGCTTCCATTGTATTAGTCCAGTGTCATTTTTTTTGGAGGCTTTTTTTTGGCATAGCATGGAATAAAAATGAAAAGATAATGTGTTTTTGTGTTATGACTGCTTACTTCCATAGCGTATGAATGAAATGTGCTTGGATAATGGAATAATCTGCCATTGCCTGACTGTTTGCTGCTGTAGGTCAGGGCTTGTGCAGTCTTTCTACACAAACCAGCCAGATTGCCCCCAGTTGTTTTTGCTCATGACAAAGAGAAAGAAAAACAATGACATTGACATTTGCTAGAGATGAGCTCCCCTGTGGATTTGCCAGCTCTGTCCTGCATTCTGTTTTGCAATGAAAAAAAAAAAAAAATTACAGCGATTTGCAAATTTTCCACCATGTGCTTTTAAGGGCTTTTTTTTTTTTTAAAGGGCTACAACTGCCCCTCAGTTGTAGCCCTTTAAAAAAAAAAAGTTCTAAAAGCTCATGGTGGAAAATTTGCTAAATTTGAACTGAAAGTGATTATCATTCTCCAAAAAGTTACTCCATAAAATCCAAACCTACATACAACAAAATGCAGGCCACGGTGTGGAGACTGTGGTGTTCTGTGGCGTTCCCACTGCTTAACGCAGCAAAGAGTACACCATAATTTAAAGAGAGCATGTCGCATGTCTTTTCTTTTTTAACCCTTCCCAACTCTATCAAAATGTAAAAAAAGAAAACATTTGGGTATACTTTAAAGCCTCATATGGATAGATAGGTGCTCATGGGGCACATTATTTGGGGATTTTAAGCTCCCAGCTCTGCAGGAAGGCATAGTGACTTCACCAGTGCTTACCAAAAGTGTCAGAGGCCAGTGCCAAGATTAGCCTTTTTTTCTGAAAATCTGTTTAATAATATATTTTTAAAGCCATTTATATTGGGTAGCAGGGGGCGTCTGTGTGGCATTGAAGGTCTGCTTTAAAGGGGTTGTAAAGGTAAAACATTTCTTCCCTAAATAGCTTCCTTTACCTCAGTGCAGTCCTCCTTCACTCACCCCATCCTTCCATTTTGCTTTTAAATGTCCTTATTTCTTCTGAGAAATCCTCACTTCCTGTTCTTCTGTCTGTAACTCACCACCGTAATGCAAGGCTTTCTCCCTGGTGTGGAGAAAGCCTCTTGAGGGGGGGAGGGGGCGAGCAGGAGAGCCAGGACGCTATCTACTTTGCAGATAGAGAAAGGAGCTGTGTGTTAGTGGGTGTCCTGACACTCCTGCTCGCCCCCTCCCCCTTCAAGAGGCTTTCTCCACACCAGGGAGAAAGCCTCCCATTACTGTGTGTAGTTACAGACAGAAGAACAGGAAGTGAGGATTTCTCAGAAGAAATAAAGACATTTAAAAGCAAAATCGAAGGATGAAGTAAGTGAAGGAGGACCGCACTAAGGTAAAGGAAGCTATTTAGGGGGAAAAAATGACCTTTACAACCCCTTTAAAAAGAATTAGGCCTCATGCACTCTGGGCATTTAGTCCCTGCACGTGAAGCTCAAGCGTTTAGGTGTGGGTGGAAGACATAGGTACACCTTACAGCCCAGCTGCCAGCAGCCTGTCAAACTCTGAGAACCTCAACACACAATGTGCAGCGCTAATATAAAAATGTGAGGAAGTAATTCATGCAATGTATATGTGAAAAAAAAAGTATTTGTCAAAAGCAATCCCTGCTCCAAGTGTTAAGCCTCGTACACACGACCGAGGAACTCGACGGGCGAAACACATCCTTTTCCTCGTCGAGTTCCTTGTTAGGCTGTTGAGGAACTCGACAAGGCAAGTTTCTCCATTCCCGTCGAGGAAAAAGAAGACATGCTCTATTTTTGGCTCGACGGGATCCTCGACAGTTTCCTCGTCGAAAAATGTACACACGACCGGTTTCCTCGGCAAAAAAAAATCCCAGCAGGTTTCTTGCTGGCTTTTGCCGAGAAACTCGGTCGTGTGTACGAGGCCTGACATAGGATGAAAGAGACACAAGTCCATCTAGTTCAACCAATAAAACAGGAAAAAAAAAATATGCAATCCCACATACACAGTCCTTTACCCACAGTTGATCCAGAGGAAGGCGAAAAAAAGAAACTGAGCTAGCCAGAGCCACCTCTGGGGGGAGTCTATTACACTTTTTCTCAGCTCTTACTGTGAAGAAGCCTTTCCGTATTTGGAGATGAAATCTCTTTTCCTCTAGATGTAAAGAGTGTCCCCTTGTCCTCTGTGATAACCATAAAGTGAATATCTCAACACCAAGTTCACTATGTGGACCCCTTATATATTTGTACATATTGATCATATCCCCCTTAATCTCCTCTTCTCAATAGAGAAAACATTCAGTTCCTCTAATCTTTCCTCATAGCTGAGCTCCTCCATGCCCCTTTTCAGTTGGGTTGCCCTTCTCTGCACTTTCTCCAGTTCCCCGATATCCTTTTTTGAGAACTGGAGCCCAAATCTGAACTGAAGTGCTCAAATTAAAGTCCTCAGGAGGTGTTTCCAAACGGCAACAAAAGCACCTAAAAATCCATCTTAATTTTAAATTTTGTTGACGAACAACCTAATCTACAGTTTATTTCAGCCGCATATATAATTATCGTCTCATGCAGTTTCCAGATCCATGTTTGAAATTCTGATCGAGCTTCACGCCTGTGAATTGCCGTAGTGGTCAGTAGAATAAGCTGTGTTTTTAACCTTGCTGTAGAATTACCCCTGAGATTTCCAGCTTATAGCATCATGACAGAAATGCTTCTGGGTCATCATCGTCCTTATCCATCCACCCTCCTGTCTTTGCTGATGTTTACAAGCAAAGAGAGACGGGATTAATAACGGAAACAAAGCCATAATCTTTCTCCAGATTCTTTGTGGTGGAAACACAGACCCCAGGCTACGTGGGTGACGTATAAAGATTCATTAAAGCATGATCCCCCGAGGCTCCTCTGATATATTTAACCCTTTTCTACATGTTACGACACGATAAGTCATTGACAGCTGAACGTTTATTTTTGTGTTGCACAAATAATCTCACTGGGCTCAGCCCTGTCTATGTAATGGGGATGTGGATGTAACAGCCAATTTTATAAAGTTGTCTTAAAAATTATGCTAAGCTGTGATTCTCCCTTCAGTTTCCTTTTTTTCTCTTTTTTATCGAAACTAGCTTCTTAATAAAATAAAAGTATGAATAAGGAAGCAACTGCCATTAGCAGTAAAAATTACTTTTCATAACATTAAATGGAAAAGTAATATATTCAGATTTTTTTTCTTTTTTAGCCACTTACCAATGGCTGGCCGTCATATGACGTCCTCAGCTTTATGGTGGCTTATCTGAATGATGCCGGCAGCTACAGGTATCATTCAGATATCTGCGCTTTCCTACACCATAAGAATGACCATAGTGGCTGGCCATCCGCTTAGTCGTTCTTAGGGGCGGCGAGAGGGGACACTCCCGCCTACCACCGGTGCTTCTACCAACGCACCTCTGCGCTCCATGAGTCGGAGAACGGATCCGCCAGCCCCCGGATGTTGACCATTGAGATTTCCGGTGGACCAGATGGTCGCCGCAGTCTGTATGATCATCTGAGGCCTGGCACGATGTTATGACGTAACGCCCGGCCTCTGCATTTAAAAAAAAACGGCGCCGCCTCAGCTGGTAAGCCGTGATCTTTTATTTAAAAATGTTTTTGAGTTTAGGCCTCCCAGCCTAGAGGTGAGATGTGGGGTCTTATTGTCCCCACATATCTCACTGTAAAGAGGTCATGTCTTATTCCTATTACAAGGGATGTTTACATTCCTTGTAATAGGAATAAAAGTGATCAAAAGTTTTTATTTTTTTTAAGTGTCAAACTAAAAAAATGCCAAGTCCCCGGTAGCCTGCATGCTGAAGAGAACGCATACGCAAGTCCCGCATATGAAAATGGTGTTCAAACCACAAATGTGAGGTGTTGCCGCGAACGTTAAAGCGAGAGCAATAATTCTAGCCCTGGCCCTCCTCTGTAACTCAAAACATGTAACCAGTAAAAAAAAAAATAAAGCGTTGCGTATAGGGATTTTTAAGTACCGAAGTTTGGCGCCATTCCACAAACGTGACATGTTAGGTATCTATTTACTCAAAGTAACTTCATCTTTCACATTATGCAAAAAAATTGGGCTAACATTCCTTTTTTTTTTTTTATTGAAAAATTGCTGCGCAAATACCGTGCAAGATAAAAAGTTGCAATGACTGCCATTTATATAATGTTTGGGGGTTCTATGTAAGTTTCTAGCAAAAAAAATATGATTTTTACATGTAGGAGAGAAATGTCAGAATTGGCCTGGTTGGCAAGTGGTTAAGCTAATTTATGTGCACAAGGAATCTGGACTTTGCGAAATGTAAATTGTTTCCAGTTTAAATCAAGCAAACCTCTGATCTACGTGCTTTCTTCCACATACTTTTCCCTTTAGCACTGCTTGGGACCATTCTTATAAGCCAGTTTAATTATTTCGCTTTTTATGATTTGTGGAAACTCCTACACTAAAATACTGCAGCCTTAAAGTATGTGTAAACCCAATCATTAAATCTCATATAAGCTCATACAAATAGCAATTATGTTGCAAGCTCATATAATGGCAATTATGGTAATGTAATTTCAAAAGTAATATTACAAATGTTTAAATCTGCAGGTCTCATTAAAATAATGCTTGATCCTGCCATGTAGGTCCTTGTTCAGGCACTTCCTTTTAGAGGGTGACAACAATGAATGCCAATTGCATTCCTGCATTGTCACGGCGGGGTTGATTTACTAAAACTGGAGAGTGCAAAATCTGGTGAAGCTCTGCATAGAAACCAATCAGATTCAGGCCTCGTACACACGACCGAGTTTCTCAGCAAAAATATATTTGTCGTGTGTACATTTTCCTCGAGGAAACTGTTGAGAAACTCGACGAGCCAAAAAGAGAGCAAGTTCTCTATTTCCTCAACGGGAATGGAGAAACTTGCCTTGTCGAGTTCCTCGACAGCCTAACAAGGAACTCGACGAGGAAAACGATGTGTTTCGCCCGTCGAGTTCCTCGGTCGTGTGTACGAGGCTTCACAGTTTTATTGTCAAAGCTTGATTGAACAAGCTGATGTTAGAAGCTTATTGGCTACCATGCACAGCTGCACCAGATTTTGCCCCCCTACACTTTTTATAAATCAACCACTATGTCACGTGGTCTGCTAATGAACAGTACGAGTAACTTTACTTCCCCATATTCTTCCAAACAAAAAATGTATAAATTGATATGATAACGGGATGAAAGTATTTGGTGCTATTCCATTCCTTGTGGTTGATACTTTGCAATGTATATTACTAAATCAAACAAAACAAGAACACTTACAATATATGTTATTTTTTCCTATTTTATCTAGAATGTGAGCACTTAATTAGGAGGATGCTGGTACTAGAGCCTTCAAAACGTCTGACCATTGCTCAGATCAAAGAGCACAAGTGGATGATGACTGAAGTCCCAGTGCACCGGCCTGTCCTCTATGCACAGAGTCATGAAAAAGCGGCTTCCATTGGAGAACACAATGAACAGGTCCTGAGACTCATGCATAGCTTGGGGATTGACCAACAAAAGACAATAGAGGTAAGAGAAAGCAGAAACGGATGGGAGGAGGTGGTATTGAATACCATAACTAACATTGTATACTAATAATAATAAAACATTTAGGTTGAGACTGATAAGTTGAATAACCCACTAGTTTATTCTTCTCAAGCATTCCAGAAACATCTCTGCATGTAAATGTAAATGACTTGGTCTATCCACCTGATGGTGATCGTACAAGCTTGTTAAATGTATTATTATTTATTATAATTATATTACAGTAAAACCTTGGTTTGAGAGTGTTGGTTTTGTAAGACAAGCAACATTTTTTCATTACGTTTGACTTGACATACAAGCCAAGTATCGTCATGCCATTCACTTCAATGGAATTTCTCATGTTGCGCGACTTGGGGGCAACACAAGTCGGATCCCAAGTCGCTGTGGTGTAAACTGGCACTTAGAGGCGCCTCTCTTTTCTTTTATACTCTGTAGCTCCTGCTGGATTTGGCTTCTAATCCCCTTCTGGAGGCTTCCATTTGTGGATGGACATTTTATTGGTACACAACTTATCACATTGCTTTGCTATATTCTTTTTATATGAACTATAAACTGAAGGACTTATGAATAAATGGTTGTGGAACGAATCATTTGAGTTTCCATTATTTCTTATGGGGAAATTTGCTTTGATATACAAGTGCTTTGGATTACAAGCATGTTTCTGGAATGAACTATGCTCGCAATTCAAGGTTTTACTGTACTTGTATTGTTAAATTTTTTTCAAATTCTAAACCATGCAACATAGTAACTGAAATTCCAGACCTTGAAAAAGGCTGCTGGATGTCTGTGAACTAGGGGTTGGATCAACCTACTTGCATCTAGCAAATAGTATAGTATTGGTTTTTGGTGATTGATGTTTTGATGCTTAAGATAAAGTACCTGAAGATTGGTTCATTGGCAAAAACAAATGCTCAAATAAATCCGTATTCAAATGCAAATGTCCACAAAGGGCTTTTAAGGTATGTTTGTAGTGCAAAGAAAATAATCATGGAGAAACATCTTCTAACGGGATATTCTAGAGTAACGGCCTCATTTAAATTTAGTTACAATGCGTGTTTTTTCCATTAAAATGTGACTCTATAACCATTGTTATAGAGTGGTGGAACTGGAATGGCAGTAAAGAGGGTTTTACATCTGGGTCATATTTTTTAAAATTGTATAATAGTAAAATAGTAAATTTGTTGCACTAGTAAATTATTTGATACAACAATATTGAGTTTATTCATTGACAATCAATACAAGCTATGATCTTTATTTGACTTCATCAAACCTTTTATCTGTTCTTCATTTATACTTTGTTCAGTTCTGCTAGTCATTCAGTAAGAAATGTGCTCAGGAGATTCAGGTAGAATGTGTACATTAAGTTTTAGAAATGATCTGTTTATGATAAATCCCAATAGTATTCGACTTGAGATAGATCAGATGACCTGAAGATTGTTTTTTTTTTTTTTAATGCCTGTCTAGTGAAGGCTGCAGTATGAAATCAGCCATTAACACTATTTAAAGAAAGAGCTGCCCTCAACTAAGCTCATAAGTGGTATGAGTTAGTTCTTCCAATTTATTGACAACATGTCTGGTGGTCTTAGTACCCTTAAAGTGGTTGAAAACCCTTTCATATACCCAGTGAAGGGACTATACTCAATCCTCCTACATAAGTTGTATTTGTCTATCTTCAGCATTTTATTCGCTACATATGTTCAAAGTGTTGAATTGATATGCTTGTCTGCGAATTAAAAAACAGGGGGGGGGGGTGGAGAGCTGCAGTTACACTCTACAGAGCTCAGTGAGGAGAGCTCTAAGAGCTTATTGGACAGAAGACACCCCCCCCCCTCCACACAGCACACAGCACACAGGAACAGAGCTGAAACTATCAATTTGCTGGAGGTCTTTGTTTTAATTGAGACAAGTATGCACACTACAGAAGGAAATGCTTTGTTCATATTTCATGTCTGAGGTTTACAACCATTTTAACTATCACATCCAAACCAAACCAAACCAAACCAAACTATCAAGCCAAACTTCCACTTCAGAATCAGTACTTTTATGGTAAACTCTTCCTCCTGATCTTCTCTGAACAAAATGTCTTTGGCCAGGCTAATTCATACTCAGCCTGAGCTTCCAGTGAACCCAATTCATGCTTTACACCCTGTCAACTTTACTCCAGGGTGCTTTCAGAGGCAAATACTGCACTGGGGTCTGAGATCTAAGACCAGCTCCAGGAAACTTGCATGAATGCATGCCCTTGATGTGCACTGACATGAGTTTTAGGCATGTTGCATTTTTTAAAGTCTCAATTTCAACTAACTTAAATAGAAAATTGATGGTCTTTGTACACAAGGCAGATATCAGATCACGTTTTCTACTAAAGTTCATTGGGACAGGTTGGTGTGAACAAATTCTATTGATGACAATTATTTCATATCTATGCATCTTATTTAAAAAATGCATGACAATGCACCTTGTATGGACGAACCCTCAAGCAAATTATTGTAAATTGTTCTAAGTGACTCGTGTGGTTAAGAAACTTATCATCTGGGTAGAGTTCAACATTCGCATTATTAATCCTTGTCTAACAATCGCCTGATCTTCAAATTTTTCTGCTTCATACCTAGCATTATTACATGTGTTCACTCATTAGTCCACTGGCTGAATGCCTGATGAACTTTCAATGCATTCCTTTCAACGCTTATTTTCACAATAAATAGCACAGCAAAGTCCTCCTAAAACAGAAGGATATCACATGTCCCATTCCAGTACGCTGTATCTTTGCGACATACCAGCATTTCTGCATATTCGGTTAGCCATAGGGATGTAGAGGAATGGTGTGTACAGCTCTACCCACTATCCTGAATAAGGAATAATCCCATTATTTTTTAGATATATAGTGAAATGAGACACATGAATAGCTTTTCTAAAGGCTCCTACACATGCTTAGATTTTCGAGCGCCTGAACATCTGTTCTTTGTGGCATGCTAGTCTCATTCACTCGAAAGTGAAGGGGGTACTCACAATACGAACATTTTCGTGAGACAGAATACAATGGCAGAAGTGACGTAATGTGTTGAACAGTTTTGTATGTATTTTTTCATTTCTGAGCAAGAGTAGTCTTAGGCCCCGTACACACGACCGAGTTTCTCGGCAGAATTCAGCCAGAAACTCGGTTCAGAGCTGAATTCTGCCGAGAAACCCGGCCGTGTGTACACTTTCGGCCGAGGAAGCCGACGAGGACCTCGGCGAGGAAATAGAAAACCGTACTATTGAAACGTAAATCGGATGCAGAGTTGACATCGGACACATTTTATAGTCTGCACATCCAGTTTTTGTCTGATGAAAAGGTGAAATCGGCTGTCGAAAAGCTCTGTACTGTAGTGTGTGTACGGGCCTTCAGAGTGCTTCACTGTGCTATGCACTGGTTCAGTAGAGGGCATTTTGGCTCCTTAAACCTGGCAATAGACAGTTCAAATCTCAGCCGGCTCAGCAGGGAACAGCCAAGATTTGAACCGTCTATGGGCAGGGTGGTTGTACCCAAGTTGATCCATCAATCAACGTGGGTACAACCAGAATGTCAGATTTTTTCATGCAATTATTGCCAATGGCTGTAGCCGCTAGCAAATATCATTGCGTTCTCCTGGCAGGGACAGCTCCCCGTGTCCCCCAGCTGAGAGAACACAATAGCTCAGCGAGAGGGATTCCCTGGTTACAGGAAAGAAAATCGCGCCATCTATGGCCGTCTTTGGTCCCTTCTTACAATATTCAAAAAGACAAAAGGGGGCAGCCCTGGGACTTTGAATGAGGTGAGAGAGGTTTAGCCAATGTTCACAGCGAACAATGAGCCAAAATCTATTTATTATTTTCAAAGTGTTATGTAACAGAGCGGCAAAAACAATGATTGTAAGTTACACAGCACAGATGAAAGTAGATATGTAAAGATTTATTACAATTGTTATACATCAATGAGCAACAATAAAACTTGAAAGTTGCAGGGCCAGTGGATATACATATATAATAAACAAAAACATTGTACATACATATAAACAGAGAAATATGTAGACATAATGCAGACATGAATAATATCCAGCATGTACAGGCATAAAACAAGCATCAATAAAGCCCTACTAGTTTCGCGAGACCCTGCTCGCTTCTTCAGGGGCAGATGCATGAATGTTGTAACTGCAATGTAAGTGATAGAATCAATAGATGTATGTTAATAAATGGGGGCAGGCGGAATGATTGGCAAGAGAGGTCTGAAGAGGGACCTCATACTTACCAATGGGCTGAAATGAATTGGCAAACGCTGGATATCAGGATGTCGGCCGTGCATCCAGCTCGGGAGCTGAAGGAGACGGAGCAAACAAAAGCCACAACAGGGGAACATCCGGAGGATCAGCATGGTCTGGATGGGGGTATTTCTCACTGCAGTCTTCCGGGTTATACTTTCACTAAAAATGTTACCGTAAATATAATTGATAACAATGCACAAAACTTTGTTTTGAATCTTTGATGAATGATATGAAATTGCTCTATTGCTACTGATTTCATAGATTCTTTCCGGTGATATGTGTTTGATTTTTCCCTAGCCACCAGTGTGTGTGTGTGTATGTATGTATGTATGTGTGTATATATATATTAGTGCTGTCAGTTAAACGTGTTATTAACGGCGTTAACACAAACCCATTTTAACGCCGTCAATTTTTTTATCGCGCGATTAAGGAGGTTCACCCTTTAAAACATTTTTTTTTTGTCAGCACGTACCTCTTAACCCTTTCACGCCGACGGGACGCATATATGCGTCCTCGGCGTTCGGGGGTTATACCTGGATGATGCCTGCAGCCGCAGGCATCATCCCGGTACCGTTGTTTAGAGCGGGCGATCAGCTATCCAAACATAACAACCGATGCGGCTAAAAGCCGCTCGGTTGTTATGCCGGAGGAGCGGGAGGGGACACCCCCCCCCCTCCTGCCGCCTTTCGCCGCTCTGACCGGGCCTCCCGTCCCACCGGGAGACCCGATCCTCCATCCGCCACGTTCTGTATTCAGGCGGAGACTGAGGCCCCGTACACACGACCAGTTTCCTCGGCAGAATTCAGCTTCCGACCGAGTTTCTGGCTGAATTCTGCCGAGGAAACTGGTCGTGTGTACACTTTCGGCCGAGGAAGCCGACGAGGAGCTCGGCGAGGAAATAGAGAACATGTTCTCTATTTCCTCGTTGTTCTATGGGAGCTCTCGTCCCGCCGAGCTCCTCGGCGGCTTCAGGGCTGAACTGGCCGAGGAACTCGATGTGTTTGGCACATCGAGTTCCTCGGCCGTGTGTACGAGGCCTGACACTAAGCCGTAAACGGCTTTGATTCAGTCTCCGCATTGAAACCACGGAAGCGGCGTCATGACGTCACTTCCGGGTTTCTCGGCTGCCAATGGCGCCGGATTTAAAAAAGTACACAGTATTCAGAATCGCCGTTTTCAGCGATCTGAATACTTTGAAGTGCAAAGGATGGCTCGGAGGTCTTTTAGACCCCGATCCCTCCATAAAGAGTACCTGTCACCACCTATTGCTGTCACAAGGGATGTTTACATTCCTTGTGACAGCAATAAAAGTGATCAAAATTTTAAAAAATAAAAAAACACAATTTAATATTATAAAAATAAATAAAATAAATAAGAAAACAAAAAAAAAATGTTTTAAAGGGTGAACCTCCTTAATCGCGCGATTAATCGTGAGTTAACTATGACATTAATGCGATTAATCACGATTAGAAATTTTAATCGCTTGACAGCACTAATATATATATATATATATATATATATATATATATATATATATATATATATATATATATATATATATATATATATATATATATATATATATATATATATATATAATGTATATGTGGATCACACACATCTCTTTGCTGAGTGCGTTTGGTCTTTTGAGGAATGGGCAGCTCAGCTCAATTACAGTATTAATATACAAGAGTGGTTCAAGGCAGACAGTGAATTTTTTTCGAGCCCCTTTATTATGAGAAAGTGCATGAGATATTTCTCTTGCAAGTACAGCTCTCTTAACATGATTTTTTTGTGTTCATCCACAGTCCTTACAGAACCGCAGTTACAATCACTTTGCTGCTATCTATTACCTACTAGTGGAGAGGCTAAAATCTCACCGAAGCAGCTTTCCAGTAGAGGCTAGGATTGATGCTCGCCAGCGACGACCAAGCACAGTTGCTGAGCAGACAGTCGCCAAGGTAAAACAATTATTCTTAAATCTTTCTTTAACCCAGTCCAAACCGTTGCACTAAAAACTTTTTATAAACACTTGTACTTGACACAATGAAAATAATGTGATAATTGTGAAAGTGAGTCCATACATGGAGAAATAATTAAACAGCAACAAGCTCTTTTTTTTTTTTTTCTGTAGTATTAAAATGCAGCATAAGCAGTACAAAGGTCTAATGAAAACCTTTCTGACTCCTTTACAGTACTCTACATCTTTGTGCCATTTACGAGACCATTAAAGTGCGCTCATCACACACAGTCATCCTGTCACTAGGAAAAATGGGATAACCGTACAAGAAAACATAAGACAGCTAAAAGTATTAAAAATAAAAAGCCCATAGAAGCTTGAAAAAATTCTGATGGCGGTCAAGTCCAAAAACAACTTATACAAATCAATTTGAAAAAATGCCTCATTCTGGTGAACAAATCTAAAACGATGTAAATCCCATTACTTTCTGTCTCAATCTTTGGCCATCTGGTGCTTCTTTCAGTATCTCTCTGTGTTGTGCTGTTATTACTAAATGTTCCCAGATCCCATAATTATTAGACAAGTCTTTTAGGACATTCTTAGGATAATCCATAAGTAGACAACAATACAGTAAAACCACAAAGCCTAAGACATGGGTGCTCAACCTATGGCCCTCCAGCTGTTGTGGAAGTCCCATTCTGCCTGTTCCTTTGGGGGTCATTCTTGTAACTGCCAGTGGCTTGCAATGCTTCATGGGACTTGTAGCTCTGCAACAACTAGAGGGCAACAGGTTGACCACCCATGGCCTAAGAGGTCAGGGCGAATTCCGACATATGAGGAGGCATAATTGAGATGCCTAGTAAAAAACAAAGATTTCATCAAAGTTGGGGTCTTGTACATACCAGCTGCTGCGTTACATAGCAGCAACTGGTGAGCAACGAGATGTGGCTGGACAACTGCAGCACTGATGCACCAACCAAGATGCATCGCACTGTTCCTTGTTTGTTTAATAAAAAAATATATATTTTTTTTTTATTGAAATGTCACAGAGAAACATTTCATAAAGTTTTATTGGCCACCACAACAGGCGGTGGATTGCCTTGTACTGTGCTGCACTAGGGTAAAATATTGCTTGCCTTAATTATTTTCAGTGAGATACCAGGCATTTTTCTGGGATAGCCACCCAACACAATCTCAATGCACCTGGTGTGAATGGACCCTTAAACAGCCATAATGCATAGAGAAATTTGCCTTAATTGTAAAGTTTAGTTTTGAAGAGGTAATGCCATTCAGCACATGCACAGTATCAGGCCTCGTACACACGACCAAGTTTCTCGGCAAAAACCAGCAAGAAACTTGCTGGGATTTTTTTTTTTGCCGAGGAAACCGGTCGTGTGTACATTTTTCGACGAGGAAACTGTCGAGGATCCCGTCGAGCCAAAAAGAGAGCATGTCTTATTTTTCCTCGACGGGAATCGAGACACTTGCCTTGTCGAGTTCCTCGACAGCCTAACAAGGAACTTGACGAGGAAAACGATGTGTTTCGCCCGTCGAGTTCCTCGGTCGTGTGTACGAGGCTTCAGAATCTTGGCTCTTGGTATTGAATCTCCCTGAAGACACTAGAATGGTTGCCTTCCCAGGGGATCTCTGTGCGGCCAGGGCTACGTCTAGTTCAGGGGAACCAGAAAGTGGATGCAAAGAAAGGGAAGTAAATCATTTTTTTTTTATGCGCATTAGCTGATTTTTACACCAGGGATCTAACCGGAATGTGGGTTTCCTGCACTGCATTCTGGTGTTTGAATGGACCCTAACAAAAGTGTTACCTTTTAATAATATTAAAGGGGTTGGTAAGGTTTGTTTTTTTATTTTCTAAATAGGTTCCTTTAACTACTTCCCGACCTGCCGCCGCAGTTCTACGGCGGCAGGTTGGCTCCCCTGCACAAGAGCCCGTACAATAACGTTGGCTCTCTTAGTGGCCACTAGGGGCCGCTAAGAGACTCCCGTGTGGGTGCCCAGCAGGAGCGATCACCGTCGGTCACCCGCGATTGCTCGTTACAGAGCGAGGACCGGGAGCTGTGTGTGTAAACACACAGCTCCCAGTCCTGTCAGGGGGAGAAATGCCTGACCGTCTGTTCATACAATGTATCAACAGCGATCAGTCATTTCCCCTAGTGAGGCCACCCCCCTACAGTTAGAACACACCCAGGGAACATACTTAACCCCTTCCCCGCCCCCTAGTGTTAACCCCTTCCCTGCCAGTGGCATTTTTATAGTAATCCAATGCATTGTTATAGCACTAATCGCTATAAAAATGCCAATGGTCCCAAAAATGTGTCAAAAGTGTCCGAAGTGTCCGCCATAATGTCGCAGTACCGAAAAAAAATCGCTGATCGCCGCCATTACTAGTTAAAAAAAAATATTAATAAAAATGCGATAAAACTACCCCCTATTTTGTAAACGCTCTAACTTTTGCGCAAACCAATCAATAAGCGTTTATTGCGATTTTTTTTTACGAAAAATATGTAGAAGAATACGTATTGGCCTAAACTGAGGAAATTTTTTTTTTTTAGATATTTTTGGGGGATGTTTATTATGGTAAAAAGTAAAAAATATTATTTTTTTTCAAAATTGTCGCTCTATTTTTGTTTATAGCGCAAAAACTAAAAACCGCAGAGGTGATCAAATACCATCAAAAGAAAGCTCTATTTGTGGGAAAAAAAGGACGCCAATTTTGTCTGGGAGCCACGTCGCAATTGTCAGTTAAAGCGACGCAGTGCCGAATCGCAAAAAGTGCTCTGGTCTTCGACCAGCAATATGGTCCGGGGGTTAATTGGTTAAGGTAGTGCATTGTTGGTTTACTTACCTTTTTCTTCGATTTCCCTTCTAATTGTCTTTTTTCTTTGTCTGAATTTATCACTTCCTGTTCCTCCTCAGTAAGCTTGCCCCCATCATCCCCCATCATTGTTCTGGCTGGGGGTTAATCAGTGTGCTTATGGGAGGGGGCGAGCACGCTTACTAACCCCCAGCCAGAACGGCTCGGATGATGGGGGCAAGCTTACTGAGGAGAAATCGAAAGAAAAGGTAAGTGAACCAACAATGCACTAGCTTAAAGCAACCTATTTACAAAATAAATAACAAACCTTTACAACCCCTTTAAATGAAAATAGCCTGTGCAGCAATAATATACTGTATGTATCATGTTCAACTACTTTCCAATAAATGGCTTTCCTTTTGCCTGGAGAGCCTTTGAATTCTGGTAAAAGAAAAGCCAATAAAAGGTAGGCTTACCCAGTATCTATTAATAAATGAAATAAAACCAGACTACCTGTTCTGGTTATGTAATATCGGTCTGTGTTAGGCAATGTTACTGGAACAATCTTGTACATTGTTATTAAGGGGTGTGGTATGTTGGAAACTCTTATAATTATAGCTCTGAATGACAGATTTATCAGATTACTGACTTCTTAACATACATACACACAATGGAAGTGATGTGTAACTATATAGCCTGGCTACCCCATCACTAATAAACAAGACCGTGTTTTTCTAAAGCATGCATAAAGGCACATTCATATGATTAAGGTGCACACGTACAGTATGTCTGTGTGGAGCTGCATGTCTCTATCCATTCTTGCCATCAATGTATGACATTTATGAAAGACCTAAATGTGCATGGGGAGTGCTAAAGGTAAACTGTGTGGCGCCGTACACACGTCCGAGAAACTCGACGAGCAAAACACATCGTTTTGCTCGTCGAGTTCCTTGTGAAGCTGCCGAGGATCTCAGCGAGCCAAGTTTCCTCATTGACTAACGAGAAAATAGAGAACATGTTCTCTATTTGGCCCAACGAGATCCTTGTCGGTTTCCTCGGCCAAAAGTGTACACACAACCGGGTTTCTCGGCAGAATACGGCTCCGATCGAGTTTCTGGCTGAATTCTGCCGAGAAACTCGGTCGTGTGTACGGGGCCTAAGGGTAAGCCTTATACTCACCTTTGTATCACCACCCTGAAAATTCTGTTTGTTTTTACTGCACTTGCTGCCACCTGACCTGACAATAGTTGAAATTCGTTCTCCAAACGTTGAGATCTGACCTAGATTGGGAGATCGCCGGTAGACACTGGGCTCCCCTATAACATGGATCCATGGAATCTATAAGAAGGGCGTATAAGCACGAAACATTGAGATCTGACCTAGATTGGGAGATCGCCAGTAGACACTGGGCTCCCCTACAACATGGATCCATGGAATCCTAAAGAGGAGCGTATAAGCACAAAACATTGAGATCTGACCTAGATTGGGAAATCGCCGGTAGACACTGGGCTCCCCTACAACATGGATCCATGGAATCTATAAGAAGGGCGTATAAGCACGAAACATTGAGATCTGACCTAGATTGGGAGATCGCCGGTAGACACTGGGCTCCCCTACAACATGGATCCATGGAATCTATAAGAAGGGCGTATAAGCACGAAACATTGAGATCTGACCTAGATTGGGAGATCGCCGGTAGACACTGGGCTCCCCTACAACATGGATCCATGGAATCTATAAGAAGGGCGTATAAGCACGAAACATTGAGATCTGACCTAGATTGGGAGATCGCCGGTAGACACTGGGCTCCCCTACAACATGGATCCATGAAATCTATAAGAAGGGCGTATAAGCACGAAACATTGAGATCTGACCTAGATTGGGATATCGCCGGTAGACAATGGGCTCCCCTACAACATGGATCCATGGAATCTATAAGAAGGGTGTATAAGCACGAAACATTGAAATCTGACCTAGATTGGGAGATCGCCGGTAGACACTGGTCTCCCCTTCAACATGGATCCATGGAATCTATAAGAAGGGCGTATAAGCACGAAACATTGAAATCTGACCTAGATTGGGAGATCGCCGGTAGACACTGGTCTCCCCTTCAACATGGATCCATGGAATCTATAAGAAGGGCGTATAAGCACGAAACATTGAGATCTGACCTAGATTGGGAAATTGGCGGTAGACACTAGGCTCCCCTACAACATGGATCCATGGAATCTATAAGAAGGGCGTATAAGCACGAAACGTTGAGATCTGACCTAGATTGGGAAATCGCCGGTAGACACTGGGCTCCCCTACAACATGGATCCATGAAATCTATAAGAAGGGCGTATAAGCACGAAACGTTGAGATCTGACCTAGATTGGGATATCGCCGGTAGACAATGGGCTCCCCTACAACATGGATCCATGGAATCTAAAGGCCGGGGAAAAAAAGCACCATATGAAGAGCTAAGGTGCCACACACTTCCTTTTACTCATTCACTGCGGTGGAAATTTTTATATATACTATGCCAGATACATTTCCCAGAATGAAAAAAAGGAACATTTAGGTTTAAAAAAAATCAGGCAGAAGAACGCCTTACAATGATGATGCTTCCAGCTCCATTCTGAATTATTCTAATTGTGATTTACACTAGTAGTAATTGAACCGTAAGATCAGACATAATAAACTGTATATACAATCCTATCAATCTGAGCCAGTAAGGATTAAAAAGGTTTGAAGATGAGAAATTTTTTAGACCACAATAATTCTATGAATGTATCCAGACAAATTATATGTATATGTTCCAATATGTGACCTTATAATTCTTCCTCTTTTTAGAGAACAATCCTCATTGGCCTAGCCATTTCACACCGATTTATTAAAGCTGGCCTTCAGACATACAAATTGTGGCTCTTTGTGTGTGCAGTGATTACAAACAATATGCAATTACACTCTAATTGATGATTTTGAAAGCTTGCTTACAACTGGACGGCAAAGATATCATGGGATGGGCAGAGCTAAACGGAACTAGTCTGGCTGCTTTGTGCAGCTTTTCTCATCTGTGGCTCTTTGTAAATGCTTTACGTTTTTCTCATGGCTTTGCATTAAAAAAACAATGCATTAAAGGCATTAGGGTTGATTTACTAAGGCAAGCAAGGGAAGTTGCACTTTGTAAGGAATTTTGCCCAAAGCATAGTGAATGGAATGGAGCTCTACAAAATTCCATCATCCATCTGTGTGTTTTTTTATTTTCCTTGTATGCAATTGGCTATTCTTTGCATAGTGAAACTTCACCTCATTCACTAAACTCTGGGTCAAATTCCCTTGGAAAGTGCAACTTCCATTACAACGTGAACAGCCTTTCTGCCTTTGGTAAATTTAACCCCATTTAATCAGCTGGAGATGGGGGCTAAAATGTAACTCTTAATTTTATTGCAGCAATGCACTTATACCTAAATGGTGAATGGGGGCAAAATTCACAGAGAAATACAGAATTGACAGTTGTTTTACCTCCAAGGGATTTGCATTTCTGTCCATTCATTCATAGGACTTAAATAGCTCTGTCAAACATGTTTCTTTGCTGCAGTTCAGTAACTCTTGCAGGTTTCTCCTCCAACCTCTAAGGCCTCGTACACACGACCGAGAAACTCGACGGGCGAAACACATTGTTTTGCTCGTCGAGTTCCTTGTTAGGCTGTCGAGGAAAATTTCCCCATTCCCGTCGAGGAAAAAGAAGACATGCTCTCTTTTTGACTCGACGAGATCCTCAACAGTTTCCTCATCGAAAAAAGTGTACACACGACCGGTTTCCTCTGCAAAAAAAAATGCCAGCACACTTGGTCGTGTGTACGAGGCCTTAGACAATTACTGATTGGTTAGTGCTGTGACCTGATCTGCGAAGGCAGGTTTTCCCATTGCGTGATAGATAGATCTTTATTTTATTAAAATTGATCTCTTTTTGCTAAAAAAATATATATAATAAAAGCATGCTAGAAAAACCAGAAGATAGCCATTTCCTATCTGCCATTACTGTAGTGCAGAGTTGACACTGAAACATAGATTATTGGTTTCTGGAAATGTTCCTATCCTTACCTAAGCCCCAACTTGCTTTTATATTTTGTTTGTTTCATTAAAGGGTCACTAAAGGAATTTTTTTTTTAGCTAAATAGCTTCTTATACCTTACTGCAGTCCTGGTTTCATGTCCTCATTGTTCGTTTTTGCTTTGATGTTGCTGTAATTCTTCTCTGTTCTGGACACTTCCTGGTTGTCTGTTTCCTGATGACCACTGGGAGATTCTAGTTTCGTTTTCCAAATCAATACTGCTCTATGGGTCTGTCCAGCACAGAGGCATCAAATAACATGCAAAAACAAAACTGAAACTAGGAGGTACATTATGTGATTAATTTTTATCTATTTTTAATCGTTTTTAAAAGGAATCAGTTAACTATTATGTCTCTATACCCTGTAAACAGTCATTTTAGCAAAAAAAAAAATTCCTTTACAACTCCTTTAACCATTATTTCTAGAAAATGTTATTGTGCCCAGTTCCTGACCATTTAAACACAACTCCGTTTACTAAGCTAGAACGCATGTTATTTGCCTTAACAATAGTCATTTTCACTTTTCATTGGCTCCCATGGTGGCAAATAACGGTCATTATCGTAAATAACAATTGTTCTAGCTTAGTGAGATGACTGTCAGATATCCCGGTGTCTAAATTAGGCGTGACTTGGTAATAAACCTTTTTCACTTTACATTCCCAACTCGTATCCAGAACTGCATGGCCTATTAACCAAACCAACAGGAGGTAATGTTCTGTCAATAACAATAATTACTGTGATATAAAAGATAAACTGGTTGTTGCACAGCGTCCTGAGCAAATCATCTCCTAAAAAAGAACAAGGAATCCAAGAAAGCAGCTGTCAAGATTTCATGTGACATGAGAGTAGAGTGTTCTGTAAAATCTAAGCTCTTATCTGCATAGCAAGTTCTTTCAAGTCTCCGAGCATTAAGTGAACAATAGGTTTTACGCAGTAGCTTGTGTTCGCTATGTGCTGCCTAATCCATTCATGAAATGTTTTCATCTTATCGATGGTGTTGGAAGTAAAACCAACCTTGGTGAAGGTCACAGACTGTCTGTTATAGAGGATAACTCGTAGTTTAACATATTTTAAAGTGTACCTGTTACCATTTCAGAGCAGTAAACCCACACATGAGCAATGTTTGCTACGGTGTTAAAGGAACACTAAAGGCACAAATATATATTTTTTTTTAAATAACAAACATGTTATACTTACCTCCACTGTGCAGCTTGTTTTGCACAGAGTGGCCCCGCACCTGGTGGTCTTCTGGGGTCCCCCGGCGGCTGTCTCGGCTCTTCCCCGCAAGAACTATCCACCTTCATGCAAGCTCTCTCGCATGGTGGTTAGTTTTTGCGGGCGTGCTCCCGTGATACAGCTGCCGGCTATAGGCGTTCACTGTATCACACAGCTCCGCCCCTCCCGGTGCGCCGCATCATTTAATGTGATTGACAGCAGCGCGAGCCAATGGCTGCGCTGCTTTCAATCAACCAATGAATGAGTCGAGAAGCCCAGCCGAGAAGCCAGCGCGTTCACACCGCAGGACTTTCGAGGGGTCAAGTAAGTAAATGGGGGGGCGCTAATCGTCGGATGTTTTTATGTTTTTTCACCCTAATGCATAGAATTAAGGTGAAAAAACATGTACCTTTACAACCCCTTTAAATACTCACCTCAATATTTATGTAACTTACTGATGAGGTCATGCTTGGGCTGCTCTTTTCTATTACTCGATTGACTAGCTTATGTCACTGCTGTGCAGTCAGCACCAGTATTTATTTTGTCTACGAAAATATTTTCATGAGCTGCATGTTTTCAGTGGCGAAAAGTAAATTAAAATAAAATTAGAATTAAAGGGTCACTAAAGGAAACATTTTTTTTTGCTGAAATGACTGTTTACAGGGTATAGAGACATAAAAGTTAACTGATTACTTTTAAAAATGATTAAAAATAGATTAAATTCAATCATATAATGTGCCTGTAGTTTCACTTTTGTTTTTAAACTGGTTTCATGTTTCTGTGAAGTAAAGAGACCCACAGAACAAAAACAAACAAATCCAGGGCAGTGTTTTGTTTTTTAAAATGAATCTGATTGGTTCGGTTAAGTTTTAGACACACAGTAATGACAGCTTAGACCATCGTGAAAAGCTCCCAGTACTGTGGTTATAAGGAAACAGACAACCAGGAAGTGTGGAGATCAGAGCAGTTTTACAGCAACATCAAAGCAAAAACGAGCAATGAGGACATGAAACCAGTACTGCAGTAAGGTAAAGGAAGCTATTTAGCTAAAAAAAAAAATCCTTTAGTGATCCTTTAAGTCAATTGATGAAAACTATAATGAAAATGAATTCCAGTGTTTATTTAGTCGACTAAAATCTCCAGTACATTTTAGTCGACAGACATCAAATGGGTTTAGTTAAATTGTAATGCATTATTTAAGCATTTCTCTAGAATTTCCAAACTCATTATATATTCCTGGAGCAAAAATCCAATGTGTTACAGACACAGATATAGCCATTGTGATAGATAAATAAAACCAAGCTTCAAAAACAAACAAAAACAGGAGTGCAACTTTAAAAAAAAATATATATATAAATAAAAATAAATCCGTAAACTCTATGGGCTGTAATGCCAGGCTGCAAGTGGGGAAGTAAATGGGAGTGAGGGTGTGCACAGGGCAGGGTGCATTATACATTATGGATGGGGAGGTGACCTGCAAGTGGGGATAGGGAAGTAAATGGGAGTGAGGGTGTGCACAGGGCAGGGTACATTATACATTATCGATGGGGAGGTGACCTGCAAGTGGGGATAGGGAAGTAAATGGGAGTGAGGGTGTGCACAGGGCAGGGTACATTATACATTATCGATGGGGAGGTGACCTGCAAGTGGGGATAGGGAAGTAAATGGGAGTGAGGGTGTGCACAGGGCAGGGTGCATTATACATTATGGATGGGGAGGTGACCTGCAAGTGGGGATAGGGAAGTAAATGGGAGTGAGGGTGTGCACAGGGCAGGGTGCATTATCCATTATGGATGGGGAGGTGACCTGCAAGTGGGGATAGGGAAGTAAATGGGAGTGAGGGTGTGCACAGAGCCGGGTGCATTATACATTAGGGATGGGGAGGTGCTTCTCTATTTGAAGTTGCTCATAGGGACACTTCATTCATGACCCTGCACAGTAGCACTGCTGTGCAATGACATACGGTGCCATCCAGTGCAGTGTGGAAAATTGCACAGCAATGCACATCCCAACAGCATTGTGGTGTTACTAGGGTACGTAGAATACAATTGTTTTCTTTGTGCCCTTGCAGTGACTGGTGTTATCCAGTAAAACTGCAGGTCACCATGCACGGGCCCATAGCAAGATAAATTTTTCTGCACAGAAAAAAAAAAACGCACATGACATCAGTGTTGTGGTATGAACAGGACACAAAGAAAACTTTTATTTTGTTTGTGCATATTTGCAGAAACCTGCATTTGAGAGATGTAGAAAAATACAAGTCTCTACATATGGTTTGAACACATCCTAAATGCATTGCAGAGCTTTGGAAGCCTATTCAAAATAATATATATGTCTATTTTGGAGCTGTGGCTGAGAGCTAAGTAGCTGTCACGTTCTCATCAGATTTTTATAAGAACTATATTAACAGCAAGATTTTTACTGAAATGCTGACTTTTATGTGCATTATATTAAACGGTGTGTATTCATTATGTAGACAATAGTAGCCCCTTAAGACTGACTTCAGAGTAACTTTGAAGCCGGCTGTAATAACTTTGGCTGTCATTGCATAACCTTGACTTTCTCTGACTGTTTAAAAATCCTGGCGATTTTCACACACAAATGTTATTAGCGTATGTTAAATTAGTTGGTAATTTTTGAGTAAAAGAAATATATAAAAATAATCCATCACTGTTAGATCTGGCATAGCACTAGATGTATATTAAATTTAACACTGCAGATGCTCCATTTCGTACATTTAAATGCCTTATTCATAGCATGACTAGTTCTGAAATAAACGTAAATAACAATAATTGACCTTTATGAGTCAAAGATTCAGCTGTTTACTGTGAAATATTACATAAAATGGGTAGGCGACACAATGCATTGAATGACAGTAAATATACGCAATGTGCGAAAAGTTACAGTTCATTAGATTAGATGCATACAGTTATGTATTGATTTTTAAAGCAGAATAGTGTTTCCATCATGGAAAAATGGATTGAAGCTAATAAAATGGTTCTCATACCTTTATAGTCTAGAAATCAATTTTATAAAGTGTTATTATCTCTATATAGCATTTACACAGTGTATATTAAAAGTAGCAGAAATTAACTTGTCAGTTACGGTTAAACAAATTTATGGATCTGATGGGCCTGGATTACTGCATAACAGAAAGCAGCCATTAGTTTACTGGGTTCTCTACTCCGTTGCACAAATGTTTGTACATCCTGCTGACTTTTTTTAGATTGGTGATAGACTTGTTAACTTAAGACCCACTGTCCAGGTTTTATTGCTCTCAAAGGGCCAGATTCACAAATGAGATACGACAGAGTTTCTCCTGATACGCCGTCGTATCCCTGTTTCTATCTATGCGACTGATTCATAGAATCAGTTACGCATAGATATCCATAAGATCCGACAGGTGTAATTGTTTTACACTATCGGATCTTAGGATGCAGTACCGCGGCCGCCACTGGGGGGAGTTCGTGTCGTAAACCAGCATCGGGTATGCAAATTAGGAGTTATGGCGGATCCACGACGGTTTTTCGCGTTCGCTACGTCGCCGCTAGTCTAGTTTCCCGTCGCAAAGTTAGTTGTTTTTTTTGGTGCCCTAACTAACTAGTCAGCAAGTGTATTGCTGTCTAAAGTATGGGCGTCGTTCCCGCGTCGAAATTCAAAATTGAACGTTGTTTGCGTAAGCCGTCCGGGAATACGGAACTTAGTACGCTACGCGTGTCGCCGTTCAAAAAAATGACGTCACGACGCGCAAAGCACGACGGGATTTGCGAAACGGAGCATGCGCAGTAGGTCCGGCGCGGGAGCGCGCCTAATTTAAATGGCACACGCCCATTTGAATTGGCCCGCCTTGCGCCGGAGGCCGCCGGCGTAGTTTTCATCGCAAGTACTTGGTGAATCAGGCACTTGCGATGAAAAATTGCGGCGGTGTAGCGTATCTAGGATACGTTACGCCGCCGCGATTCTACGTGAATCTGGCCCATAGTTCCCAGTGGAAAGATTTATCCCCCTTATTTTATTTGTACTTGTGACCATTGTAACCAAGAAAGAAATTAAGGGAAAATCCAACATTTTTGTGTTGCCCCTAGAAGAAGAAATGAGGGAAAGTCTTTCAATGGGGACACCTGTTCCAGTGACAACTCTCTAATAGGAGATTTCATAACATTTTCTGTTGCATATCTGGGACAGGAAGTTACGGGAAAGTTTCCCAATGGTACACAGACTGCTAAAAATAAAATGACCAGTGTTTTAACCCTTCTCTACTCTAGCCAAAAGTAAATACAAAAAATGTTGCCTATACATTTAACATAAAAACGAATGCGGTCTTTAGCAGTTGTTTCCATGGTACAACAGTACTCTGAAGCCGCGTACACACGATCGGTTTGTCCGTAGAAAACAGACCGATGGACTGTTTTTATTGGACGAACCGATCGTGTGTGGGCCCCATTGGTTTTATTTCCATCGGTGTAAAAAAATTGAACATGTTTTACATTTTTTCTATGGATAAAAAAACGATAGAAAAATCCAATCGTCTGTATGGAACTCCATCGGACAAAAATCCACACATGCTCAGAATCAAGACGACGCATGCTCGGAAGCATTGACCGTCATTTTTTTCGGCTCGTCGTAGTGTTTTACGTCACCGTATTTTGGCACGGTCGGAATTTAGTCTGATAGTGTGTATGCAAGACTCATGAAAGTCAGCTTCATTGGATATCCGACGAAAAATTCCATCGGATTTGATTCCATCAGAAATCCGATCGTGTGTACACGGCTTTTCTGGTTTTATGATCCGCTGCCTGTTAGGCAGGCCATGCATTATTCATTTGTTTTGTACAATCAGCTATGGTGTTCTGGCAGCAGGGATCCTGTCCTACAGTCAGAACAAACTGAACAGTGTTGCCGGCTATAACTGGCACCATTGATTGTTTGGGAAATACCCATCAGGCTGGTTGTACATCAGTTGATTGGTTGATCAACTTCCTCTTTACAACCAACCTGCCCATGCATGGATTGACATTTGGCCAGTCCCTATTGAACTAGCTGAATGTTGATCCATGTGTGGCCACCTTTTGCTTTTCACCTAGCAAAGATGGACATAAACTAAAAAAGAAGATTAGGTAGGCAGATTTTGGGGGTTTTGTACTACTTAAGTGTTCAGGAGCAACTTGCAGCTGTTTAAACAGACCGCTTAGCTGGATGAAAGATTGTGCCATGAATAAAATTGTATTTGTGGTTTTATTTGTAATTTAATTTGGCAATGACTTGTAAATATAATACAATGATTGAATTATGCCCTGTACACACAATCGGAATTTTCGATGGGATAAAATCCAATGGAATTTCTGTCGGAATTCCGTTCAAGCTGTCTTGCATACACACTGTCAGGCCCCGTACACACGACCAGTTTCCTCGGCAGAATTCAGCTTCCGACCGAGTTTCTGGCTGAATTCTGCCGAGGAAACTGGTCGTGTGTACACTTTCGGCCGAGGAAGCCGACGAGGAGCTCGGCGAGGAAATAGAGAACATGTTCTCTATTTCCTCGTTGTTCTATGGGAGCTCTCTCCCCGCCGAGCTCCTCGGCGGCTTCAGTGCTGAACTGGCCGAGGAACTCGATGTGTTTGGCACGTCGAGTTCCTCGGCCGTGTGTACGAGGCTTCAGACCAAATTCCGACTGTCCAAAACGCGATTCTGAGCATGTGTGTTTTTTTCTCCGTCGGAGTTCCACACAGACGATCGGAATTTCGGAAAAAAATAAAACATGTTCTATTTCTAAACTCAGACGGGAAAAAAAGTCTGATGGGGCCCACACATGTTCGGAATATCCGATGAAAAAAATCCGTCTGTCTTTTTTCATCGGAAATTCCGATCGTGTGTACAAGGCATTAGAAGCACTTAGGATTTTACAATAATCCTAGAGATAAAAACTTCAGGAACTGGACCTAGTGAAGAAAAGGAAGGTTCTGAAGAACCTTTAAACACAAAACACAACTGTACTAAAAGTGAAGTGCAGTCCAGATACTTTTTCACCTTTCGGCAGTGTTAGGCCCCGTACACACGTCCGAGGAACTTGACGTGCCAAACACATCAAGTTCCTCGTCGAGTTCAGTGTTGAAGCCGCCGAGGATCTCGGCGGGCCGACTTTCCTCATTGAACAACGAGGAAATAGAGAACATGTTCTCTATTTGGCCGGACGAGTTCCTCGTCGGCTTCCTCGCTGAAAAGTGTACACACGACCGAGTTTCTCGGCAGAATCCAGCTCCGATCGAGTTTCTGGCTGAATTCTGCCGAGAAACTTGGTCGTGTGTACGGGGCCTTAGGAAGAGTTGGAAACTGTGTTGGGTTTTATTGCTGTTTGTTAACCAATTGGGCACATTTCTACAGATCACAAACCTGACACAAGCACTTCCCCTTGACTATTCATAACTAAAAACAAATTTGCCTTTATTTATATTATTACCCCACTTCTATATATTGTCTCATTTGGAAAGGCTTTGGAGTTTAGTGATATTGTAATGTTTCTATATGTCTTACTAAATTGCACCCTAAATGATGTTTCCTACAAAATGTAATTTTTTTTTCTTCTGTAAACATAAGCCCATGTGCCACATTTCTGCAGAGCTAGTATACTTATATAGAGTTTATTGTACTCCATGGTGCACCAGGGCTGTGAAAATGCCAAATATCCTTGATGCCATCTGGAAATATTTGTTAAACTGACCCTGTATTACCTATTTCTCAATAGACAAGCACAGTGGTGTCTCCAGTGAACCTCATGCCACAAAATGTGAGAATGATGAGAGCACCTGTACTCCCAGAAGCCTCCACTGTAGAGCCATTCCCATACCCACAAGGCAGCTGCCAGGCTGAAACGACATTCCTAGAGGCGGAAGCAGTGAATACACCATCAGTAAGTATTTCAGTATCAAATATATCTTTAGTGGATTTTTATTTAAGATTATTTGTTTGTTGCTTTTAGTGTAAAACCCTTAACTGCATTTGTTATGGGCAATGCTTATTACCTCTACTAAATCTTAGATTATTGTCTAAAAACATTGGGGTTGAGTTGCTAAAAGCACATAGACTATAGTAGAGTGCAGTTACACTCATTTTCCCTTGAGCTTAATGAATGTGGTGAAGCTCTGCTGATTTCCATCATCCAATCATTTGTAAGCAAAATGCATTTGTTTTCCTTGCATCTGATTGAGTATTCTTTACGAAGTGAATATTCACTGCATTTACAAAGCCTCTGGGATTAATGAGTGCAACTGTATTTGCAAAGTGCATCACTCAACCCCATTGTCACTGATACCTTAAAGCCCAATTGAAATCTCACTATTTGGTATATTCTTGTAGTCCTGTAACCTTAGATGATATGGAAGAGAAGGGGAGGTGTGTGTCTGATCAGGTCAGACTACCAGTGTAGAGTCTCCCCATGTTGAGTCTCTGCCCAATACTGTAACATGAAAGTGAGGGTAATACTTTTAAAATAGAGGTTGTTGGTACAAGTCGACCTGACTCCATGTGTGTATGTACACGCACTATATTACCAAAAGTATTGGGATGCCTGCCTTTTTACACACACATGAAATTTAATGGCATCCGGTCTTAGTCCGTAGGGTTCAATATTGAGTTGGCCCACCCTCTGCAGCTATAACAGATTCAGTTCTTCTGGGAAGGCTGTCCACAAGGTCTAGGAGTGCCTCTATGGGAATGTTTGACCATTCTTCCAGAAGTGCATTTGTGAGGTCAGGCCCTGATTTGGACGAGAAGGCCTGGCTCACAGTCTCCACTATAATTTATCCCAAAGGTGTACTGTCGGGTTGAGGTCAGGACACTGAAGGCCAGTAAAGTTCCTTCACCCCAAACTCGCTCATCCATGTCTTTATGGACCTTGCGTCCCAATACTTTTGGTAATATAGTATGTGTTTATATGTGATATATATATATATATATATATATATATATATATATATATATATATATATATATATATATATATATATATATCTTCAATTGGGCTTCAATACAATGTTTTTTTGTTCTTCCAATGTTGTAATCAAGTGTGCAGAAATTGGGCCACCCTTACAGTAGAACTAAACCATTGAAAAAAATTGAAACAAATCGGACCCCCGGGAGCTTTTAGCCTTAATGTGCTAGTATGAACTGTATCTTGGGACATTATCAGATATTTATCTACCAAAGGGATTCCTTCCAGGGTCAGAGTCATGATATCAACGCTTCACTCTATTGCACGTGCTTCCATCTTCATACGATCGTATTTTGGGGTTCAGAGTCTTCAGGCATCCTAATTGGCTAGACTGTGATGATAAAACTTGCACACATGGAAGTTACTTCCTCCCAGCACAGAGTCATGCCATAACTGTATAGTGAGCTGTTCATGAGTGGCTCGGTGTACACAAGCATACAAAAATTGCAGACAAAAACATTGATGACCGGAGAGACTTAGCCAGACCCACCTGTCAGCACTTTTTATACAAAATAAAGACTTCACTTCCACCTTCATTTGTAGACACAAAGGGATCTGGGAGAGTGCTAAGGCCTAAAGCTAAAGTAAGTCAAAAACTTTATTTAAAAAACGATGCACTTTTTTGTGGCCCCCTAGGAATAGGAAATGGTTAAAGGTGGCACATGCAATGAAACGCGCTTGTGTTAGTGAAATACCATTTATGTTTTCCCTTTTTTTTTATGTTCAGTCTAGGCAACGGGGAGGTTATGATAGGTACATTAATGGTGCACCGATGAACAATCACTTGTAGAGTCGTGATAGTTCAGCTGCAGAAAATCTCAGCTGAGCCGCTGAGAGCTGTAAAAACAATGTGTAATATCCTGTATTTTTAGCTTCACCGCGGGGATCCTCTCTGAAATGCTGCTGCTTCTACACACACGGGGAGCAGCAACATCTTTTATGATTGCTCTAGAGGGATATTAAATATGTATATATTTATTTCTCAGGTTAACAAGGCTTTGAGGGGACTCTAATAAGTAGCCAAGGTCACGGTGTAAATTTGTTGTTGTGCAAGAAATGTGGCTCTATAAAACATTATGCCTATAAGAAGATAAAACCTTCTGACCTTTTTGGATTTAGCCTTTGGGTTTTTATAGTTAATCACCCTGATCTTTAAGCGCTCAGATAAAAATGATCAGGGCCAGACCAGCATTGGGAGTATATTAAGGCTTTTTTTTTTTTTTTTTTACTGTTGTGTTTTTTTTTTGTTTTTGTTTTTAGCCTATTGTCACCACAATTTCTAAATCTAAATGCATTTCTGCACATGTGCATTTCAGTGCGTTTTTAATACATTTTGCCACGTTCCAGATGTGTTTCATACAGAAAAAATACAACATGTTGTTTTATTGACTGCACTGGAACGCCCTGCACTGGCATGAACTAGGACCATTGTAATCCATGTTAAACACTGTAAAACGTACTGGACTGCATCTGTTGTGAACCAGCCCCTAAAGCAGACCTTGCATAAAGAATTAAAAGTCAACTTATTTGGGAGCGCCTCTAACCCCTATCCTAAAAATTGCTAAGTTAAAGAGAAAAACAACTTTGGAAGAAATGAGTAGATAATACTTACCTTACGGCTGTTTTCTGTAGGCAAAGGTGATGTCACTGGGTGGATTTTGTGGGACCCTAGGAAAGCAGAGTACTGCAAATCCTGCAATACTGTGTTGTGCAGGAAGGCATTCTCAGGGTAATTGGGATCCTCTGGTTTCTCAGAACCTGAGAGAAGGCCCACTGTCTTTGCCCTCACCTAGAAGAGCCCCCAGAAGGCAGAGTAAAGTAAGGGGAACAAACAATTTCTTTGTTGTGGGTTAAGTTAAACAAATCAACCCCCTATAGACAGCATTGCAATACCACACGATTTCTTTGATTATTTTTCAAATTTGTTGTTGTTTTTTTTTTTAAACATAAAATGAGGTTTAAAAAAAAGAAAAGTTTTTAGCAGAAGAACAGGTCTGAGATACCGTAGTTGAAATAAGCTTCTAAACCTCTAAGGCCGCGTACACACGATCGGTCAAAACCGATGAAAACAGACTGAAGGACCGTTTCATCGGTTAACCGATGAAGCTGACTGATGGTCTGATGTGCCTATCGGTTAGGAATCCATAGGTTAATTTTAAAGCAAGTTGTTTTTTTTTAACCTATGGTTAAACAACCTATGGTGCCCACACACGATCGGTTTTGACCAATAAAAACGGTCCATCAGACCGTTGTCCTCTGGTTAACCTATCGTGTGTACGAGGCTTTACATTTTGCTTCCCCCATTGATTCCAGTTAATTTCGCAAAAATAGCAAAGAATTCTCAAAAAATTGTAGTATTAAAGTACTTTCAATATTTGACAAATGAAATGCCCACAAAAAACTTTCCATCAAACAGTCCTACCCAATCTAGCAGCAATACTTGCAATGCATGTGCAACCATACTGCTTTTACTTCGAATGTAACATTAGTCTTATGTTTTTCAGTATTTCCATTAGTCTGCTTTGACTTGCATTAGAATTTTTTCATTTATGCTTTTTTTTTATTTTTATTATTCATCCTCCTTTGTGCAAACGCTGAATTACTTTTCACTGCTTTAAGTGCATAAAAGCATCCCTTGTAAAAAAAAAATAAAAATAATCTTTGCTAGATAGACCAGCAGAGGAAATGTGACATTTGGAAATGTATTTAATTAGAAGACACATACAATTCGGTTTTCATAAGGGACGCTTTAGAGCTAATGGTTTAATTGATGTACTCATAACATGCACATTCCTCCGGTGAGAACACCACTGCATGGACAGCCATTTAAAGGGGAAAGAAACTTGTGTTGGTATTGTTAAGGGTGGACAGACATTACGCAGTGAAGGAGGCCCCCTCTGGTTTGGAAGTTCATAGGATCAGCTGCTTGCAGATGCATTTTCCTCTGGAACGGATTCTTAGTCACATCCTGGAGAGAAATGATTAAATTCCCAAGTCTCTGCCACCATTTCCTGCACGGTTTTCTGTTAAGCTCCTTCCCTGCCAAAGGCATTGTTGTCATGTCTTGCTGATTTGGGATAGGCCGCTTTGATACAAATCAGAAGTTCTTAATGTAGCACATTTTCTGTTAATTACATGGATGTGATTCGTTTGCATGGTACAGCCTATTGACTTTGGTGGCCACTTGGCATTTTCTGTCATCAAAAGCTACTGGATGTATGCAATTAGCTTTTGTGGGTTACACAGAGTTTCTCACATTAGTTACAATCATTTAGGTTTGCGATTTTAAGATCTTTAGGCAGAACTAATTAGGAACGTGAAAAGCGTCACAAACTAGGTATAGGATTTACAGATTTTAGTTTTTCTTCTTTCCCAGTCTATTAAGACGTTCCTGTTCACACACTTATACCAAGTCCACTGTTTAAGTCTCATTTAATAAGGGCCAGTCTTTTTAGGCTTCATTTCCATGGACATTTTACAGCCACTTTTCTGAGCGTTTTTTGCAGCTTAAAAACAGCTCTCCATGTTAGTCTATGGCCTCATGCCCATTATGACGTTTTTGAGCTGTAGATGGCCGAGCCGTTTTTAAGCTGCAAAAAAAACCCGTTCTGAAGCTCCAGAGTAGAGCTGTAAAAACGCCAGACGTTGAAAAACGCTCAAAAATGCGCAAAACGCTCAAAAACGCTACCGCGTCATTTTTGAACTCCAGCTCAAAAAAAAAACATGGACAGGCGTTTTTAAGCTGTAAAAAAGGCTAAAGAAAGTGGCTGTAAAAACGTCCATGGAAATTAAGCCTTAGGACCGCAAAAAATACAAAGGGGGTATAAAAAAAAAAATATTGTCAGGAAGTACCACTGTATTGCTTATATGGCATTGCAATGTTCAACCTCTGACAAAAAGTATAGAATCACCAATCTTGGAAAATGTTCATTCCACTGTATAATTGTGTAAGTAAAAAAAAAAAATTAGGCCCCTTTCACACTGGGGCGGGAGGTGCGGTGGCGGTAAAACGTTGCTAGTTTTAGCGGCACTTTACCGTTGGAATTGCGGCAGTATTCAGCCGCTAGCGGTGCGGTTTTACCCCCTGCTAGCGGCCGGAGAAGGGTTAATACCACCGGCAATGCACCTCTGCAGAGGCGCATTGCCGGCAGTATAGCCGATGTTTCCCATTGCTTTCAATGGGAAGGTGCGGTAAACACACCGCTCCTTCACCGCTCCAAAGATGCGGCTAGCAGGACTTTTGGAGCGGTCCTGCTAGCGCACCGCTCCAGGGTGAAAGCCCTCAAGCTTTCACACTGGAGAAACGGCAGTTGCTGTTTCAGGTCGGTTTGCAGGCGCTATTTTTAGCGCAAGAGCGCCTGCAAACTGCTTCAGTGTGAAAGGGGTCTTGCAGACATGCCTCAAAACTATTTTCATTTAACATTCCAGCCTTCTGGCATTAAGAAAAAGTTAAGCATAACTCCACTTTTGTACATTGCAAGGGTTATAACGACCTTTGTTGCAGATTCCTACCTTTTCGTTATTCTGAAGAAATCCATGTGTGTTTTTCTGTGCCTCTGGGCTTAGTGGGTCTAATGGGAGTGGTTTCATAATTATCTATCAGCTGTGGCAGCTTCAGGGCACTAATGAGGAAAGCTGCTGGGGCTGCATCCCTTTAGACGTGTTCCCATTGGAAGTATCACACCAAAAATGACATTTTGTTGTGGTGGATGCCTGAAATCTGACTTGTATCTTAGGCAGACTTCTGGGAAAATTGGTGTTCCACTCACACAAGTGGGAAATTATATTTCTGGGGAATGGTCAGTACACATTCTGTGTACAGAACAACTCCACGTAGCCGTATTGCATTGCATTTATAGAAAATTACAGCGGCTGCAGATTGAAAAGGAAAGGTAGTTTTTAATAACATTCAACTACAATATGACTTGTACACACTATATTATTTTTTCTTTATTTGTTATTTTTTTCCCCACTAAAGTGGAGTTACCCTTTAAAAAAAAGAAAAAAACAAGTCAGTTTGTGCAGATCAAGCAGAGGAAAAATATGGAATCACTAAATTCTGAGGAAAATATTATGGAATCACCATGTACTTTGCAGTTCTAAAACAAACATCTGCATCAGATTACATCCTGAAAAATGTATGTCATCATCACCAAACATCTTTCAATTGATGGAATAAGACAAGTGTCCAAAATCTCAATATAAACTTGTGCATTTATTGAAGATTCAGTGATAGTCAACTTCCCCGTACCTTTACCTGACATGCAACCCCATTCCTGAGTTGCTAATGCCTGTACCCCAACATTTCATAGAATTAAATGGCACATTGCTGCTGCTGCTATATGGGTATGTGGCATTCAAGTCTATGTGACATTTGTTTTCTCAAACAACCCGGTACTAGATTTTTACTGCCTAAGGCCCCGTACACACGACCAGTTTCCTCGGCAGAATTCAGCTTCCGACCGAGTTTCTGGCTGAATTCTGCCGAGGAAACTGGTCGTGTGTACACTTTCGGCCGAGGAAGCCGACGAGGAGCTCGACGAGGAAATAGAGAACATGTTCTCTATTTCCTCGTTGTTCTATGGGAGCTCTCGACCCGCCGAGCTCCTCGGCGGCTTCAGTGCTGAACTGGCCGAGGAACTCGATGTGTTTGGCACGTCGAGTTCCTCGGCCGTGTGTACGAGGCCTTAGGCCCCGTACACACGTCCGAGAAACTTGACGAGCAAAACACATCGTTTTGCTCGTCGAGTTCCTTGTGAAGCCACCGAGGATCTCGGCGAGCCAAGTTTCCTCATTGACTAACAAGGAAATAGAGAACATGTTCTCTATTTGGCCCGACGAGATCCTCGTCGGTTTCCTCGGCCAAAAGTGTACACACGACCGGGTTTCTCGGCAGAATACGGCTCCGATCGAGTTTCTGCCTGAATTCTGCCGAGAAACTCGGTCGTGTGTACGGGGCCTCAGTTGCAGCATGGAGAACTGAAGTCGTCAGAGGATGGAAGGAGGCTGGGGAATATGGTGGTTATGTTAACACAACCAGAGCAACAAGAACAGTGGAAAATCAGGATGCTGGGGTTGCAAAGGAAACCATAATGTAGCTATGGCTAGACCATCAGCCTTCATCAATACCAAACTAAGCAGATTTACATAGAGGTCTTCTTTAAGGGGTTAGTTCACTGTTCATTCCATTCCCCTTCAGCCTCGTACACACGGCCGAGTTTCTCGGCAAAAACCAGCAAGAAACTTGCTGGGAGATATTTTTTGGCCGAGGAAACTGGTCGTGTGTACATTTTCCTCGAGCAAGTTCTCTATTTCCTTGACGGGAATGGAGAAAATTGGCTTGTCGAGTTCCTCGACAGCCTAACAAGGAACTCGACGAGGAAAACGATGTGTTTCGCCCGTCGTGTGTACGAGGCTTTCCCCTCTGTGGCCTGGAGATGGCAGGACGGAGAGGGGCGGAAAATGGAGCACTGCATGGTAATGATTTGAGGACGCAGTAATGCATTGGGAGACTTGTGGCAAAAGTCAGTAAAGGCAAACTAACCATTTAATGGAAGATTGAACTTTTAAAATGTTTGTAAAGTTTCAGATTTTTTCTTTTTAAAATAACAAACCTGTTATACTTACCTGCTCTGTGCAAGCATTCTCTTGTCGGGTCTCCTGTCGGCGCTCCTGGCTCCTCCCTGCTGAGTGCCCCCAGAGCAAGCTGCTTGCTCTGGGTGCATTTGCACATGCTCGCTCCTGATCTGCCTGTGTCCATGAGGCACACACTGCGTGGCTCAGGCCCGCCTCCGCTCCCTCCTCACTGGCTGTGATTAACAGCGGCGGGAGTCAATGGTTCCTGCTGCTGTGTCTCAGCCAATAAGGAGGGAGAGACCTGGGAGAGCTTCTGCTCTCGTACACTTCATTGGATTGAGACCTGGCTCAGGTGTGTATAAAGGGGGCTGAGGTGAGAGCTGCACACGGAAGGTTTTTGTCCAATATGCCCCTGTATGGGTCAGACCTATAGCGCACCTTGTGTTTCCTGTTGTCTAGAAAGCTCTAGCTGTGACTCAGCAGAGGGCATGTCAGACATCTACAGAGCGATCACTGCTTAAATGATGGGTTCATGGGCCCTTCTCTGCAGCTCCTGGTAGGACACGGGCTAATCTCCGCAGGCTGTGGCTTCTTTCTTAAAGAGAACAAACTGTAAGAGACGGTTCACACTGGGGCGGCACGACTTCGGGGGCGACTCGGCAAGGCGACCTGAAGACAACTTCAGAGGCGACTTGAAAAATGACTTCTGTATAGAAGTCAATGCAAGTCGCCCCCGAAGTCTTACAAGAACCTTTTTCTAAGTCGGAGCGACTTGCGCCGCTCCTATTTAAACGGTTCTATTGAATAGAACGGGATGCGACTTGTCAGGCGGCTGAGTCGCCTGACGAGTCGCCCCAGTGTGAACCGGCTCTAAGACTTTGGACATTATTTTGTTTTGCTTCTGGAATGTATTTAGCTTAGGATTAGGCAGTCAATTTTAAAATATGTATTGTAATGTTTATAGATATATTTGTTCAAATTGATGAATAAGCCCATGTATAGAAATGAAGCTTCATTTAACCAGCTAAAACCTAAATTTTCTGTACACTTGTATATTAAAGTCATAATTTTCATTCAATCTTTTAGGTTAATGGGTGTCTGTTGGATCCTCTGCCCCCTGTGACAGTACGGAAGGGTTGCCAATCCTTGCCATCGAATATGATGGAGACATCTATTGATGAAGGTATAGAGACAGAAGACGACTCAGAGGATGATCCTTCTGCAACATTTGCAGCATTTCAAGGCAGGCATAGTGGTCAAAGGCGGCACACGCTGGCGGAAGTTACCAACCAGTTAGTAGTAGTGCCCAATATAGCATCAGATATGGAAGGTAAGGACTATAAAGCGATGTATGAACAATCATGGGTATTTGGAAAATTGGATTCATTGCAGGTGCCCCCGGAATGATTTTAACACAATGCACTTGATAACTGTAATAGACAACAATTTTGACTTAATTGTTGAAAATGGAAAATATATTTTAAAGGGGTTGTGTTTTTTCACCTTAATGCATCCTATTCCCCCGCCCCCCCCTCCCCGTTTTACTTACCTTAGTTTCAAATTTCCGTGGGCGTGTCCCCGCTGTCCTTCTCTCCACGGAGCCCCGGCTTTGATTGGATAGATTGATAGCAGCGCAGCCATTAGCTCCCGCTTCTGTCAATCAAATCCAATGATGCAGGCGCCGGGGGGTGGGCTGAGTCATACACTCTGCATCTATGGACGCCGAGTGTATGACATGGGAGCATGCTCGCAAGGTTACCCCTTCAGAAGAGAGCTTCCCAGAGGGGGTTATTTAATATGGAGAGGAGCCGTAAGAGCCGCCATGGAACCCCAGAACAGGTGGATCGGGGCCACTCTGTGCAAAACGAACTGCACAGTGGAGGCAAGTATGACATGTTTGTTAATTAAAAAAAAAAAGTTAACCTTTAGTGTCACTTTAAGAGGCTTTCTTTGTATTACAAATTTTTTTTTTGTGGTACAGCTGATTGCATTCTTTAAACCACTGGCTTCCTTTCCAATAATGTAATCGAAAGGCATGTTTTACAGGTTCTCCTCGGCTATTCTTAGATCTGAAGTGGCTGTTAACTTAGTTTATTACACTTGGCTTCTGTGTCAATAACTCAAGTAAAATTATTGAAACTTTTCCACATAAGCCTTAAAGTGTATTTAAAGCCAAACCTTTTTTTTTTTTTAAGTTTTGGATGGAGTAGTGAGGGGTTAGAGCCCATGTCAGTATTGTTTGTTGTCTCTGTCCACACTGGGGAGATTCATCCCCTTTGTCCTGGTGACTCGTTCTGGGACAACATCATATGACGGCACCCCAGAACCGCTGCTCTCACGTGCGCCCCCCGCCCCCTCAGTAAGTAGCCAATGACGTGGCTCTTTACCCAGGTGATCAGCTGTGCCCAATCACAGCCGGTCACATGGAAACAAGGAATTTCCGTTTATCAGCTCTCCTCGGCTTACACTGACAGAGTGCATCTCTTCGCAGGGGGGACCCTGTACAGGTAATCAGGGCACTGATGATCAGTGCCCTGATTACAGTACAGCCCTGGCAGTGACACCAATTGTTGATGCCTTTCAGTGTGGTATATTAGTGCCACCTAATCAGTGCCCATAAGTGCAGCCCATCAGTGGCGCCTCATGAGTGTCCATCAGTATCGCCTCATCAGTGTCCATCAGTGGCATTGTGTTTGGGATCACTGATAGGCGACGCTGGTATGCGGCACTGATGGGCACTCATAGGCGGCACTGATGGGCACTCATGGGCGGCACTTATGGGTGGCACTGATGGGTACTTATGGGTGGCACAGATGGGCACTGGGCATAGATGGGCACTGAGAGGTGGCACTGATGGACACTGAGGGGTGGCACTGATGGCATTGCTGGGCATCACTTCAGTCAGTGCCCATGTTGCCAGTTAGTGCCCATTTGTGGGCACTGATTGGCATTGATTGTGCTCGTTTTTTTTTTTTTATTATTGTTTTTTTTTTTTTCTTTTTACCTATTTCTCTATTGGGTACCAGGGGGCCCTACCTGGTGGTCCAGTGTGGGCATCCGAGGCGGGGCTGCACTGATAAACAATCAGTGCGAACCCCCCCGGTTTAGGAGAGCCACAGATCAGCTCTCTTCTACTCGCGTCTGTCAGATGCGAGTGAGGAAGAGCCGATCAACGGCTCTTCCTGTTTACATCGTGATCAGCCATGTCCAATTGGACACGGCTGATCACGTGGTAAAGATTCTCCGCCAGAGGCTCTTTACCGAGATCGGAGATGCAGGGTGTCAGACTGACACCCCGCATCACCGATCACCCCACGGGGGCGCGCCGGCATGTAATCCTGCAGGACGTCAATAGACGTCCAGTCAGGATTACAGAACCACTTCCCGGACGTCAATTTACTATTGACCGGGCGGGAAGTGGTTAAATACCAGGATTGCATTACATAGATTTCAGAGTTCCGGGGGATTACACACAGAGTGCAGAGCTGTCACTTGTAGTCACCGAAACCGGACTTCTGTGTTTACAAATCATTGTGGTGAGCAGGCACCAAAGGCGGTGGAACAAAGTTCCACCTGAAAAAAAGCTTTGAAAAACATTGATATAAATAAGCTAATTGCTCTCTAAAATAACAAAATAAAAATGTGTGTGTGTATATATATATATATATATATATATATATATATATATATATTGTATTTATAGTATATCATGACATATAATATTGTGTACACATTTTTTAGGTTTTCATAATTTTTGGGGGAATATTGCTGATTTAGGCTCCATGCACACTGAAGCTGATAAACTGCAGTTTATTGGCGTTTTGGGCTTTTTTTTAAAAAAGCCCATAAACTGAACTCTGTTAGCCTATGTGCCCATGCACACATGGGCATTTTTTTGTGGAGTTTGTTAGCTTTTTTCTGAACGCCTGAAATTTGCGCTCAAAGTGCCGTTTTTCGGGGGGGGGGGGGAATTCCCGGGAAACGCTCAAACGCTCAAAAACTCTTGCGCCAGCGTTTTTAAGCGTTTTTTTTATCCATTGGAAACACAAATGAAAAAAAAAAACTAAAAAGCGCTACACTGAAAAACACTAATAAACGCTATTGCAGAAACGCTAAAAAACGTTGAAAGGTTCCCTGCAAAGCTACTGGCATTTTTTTATAGCTTTGTTTAGCTTCAGTGTGCATGGAGCCTAAGTCATTACCATCTCTGTGTATTTTGAAGCAGGTGACATAATGCTGGCTTGATAATTGTTCCAGGCATTGTTGGGGTGTTAATGTGTACAATGTCTTTACCACACTGTAATTTTCTTTCATAGGTAATCTCTTCAGTATTGGTAACCATCCTTCTCTTGGGAGCGTGGACTCAGAATATGACATGGGATCTATTCAGGGTGACCTAAATGTCCAGGAGGACTCTGGGGTTTTGAACGAAGTAGCTATGGCCAACCAGTCCGTCAGCAGGCTAACCCCACCATACATAGGACTGCGACCTACCAATTTACCCATGCCGGCTATGGCCTCCCAAAAACGGGAAACTCACAATAGGTCTCCTGTAAGTTTTCGAGAGGGTAGACGAGCATCTGACACCTCATTAACACAAGGTAAGTTCACTTCTGTGGCAGAACGTATATATTAAAGAATGATATAAACTACATTTTTTATTTCTGTGGTTGAGTGTACTTCTCTGCAAGTTAGAAGTACAATTTATAAATATTCATTAAGTTGGTGAAAAGTGTCAGGACTATGTGCAGTACACTGACAACCAGTCATAATTCAGATCACTGTGGTGAGCTCAGTTACAAGGTCTTTTTTGATTGGTTGCTGTAGGATATTGTTTTTTTTTTTCTTTTTTTATCAAATGTTTTTTTACTTAAGTTTTTTTGTTTATTTATAAAAATTTAGGAATTGTGGCATTTCGTCAGCACCTTCAGAATTTAGCAAGAACCAAGGGTATCCTAGAGCTTAATAAGATTCAGATGCTATACGAACAGATTGGACCCACCGAAGATCCAAATGCCATCAGTACACCTCAATACCTCCAAGATCTCAATAACCCACAGGTATAATGTAAGCCTTGTTATAAAAAGATTAGAATAAGTAGATTACTGTTGGGAAAGAAAAATCATTAAGGTCATCTTGTATTTTTTTGTTTACTTTTATCTTAGAAATAATATCTGTCCTTTTGGATTATGCTTCGGCTTTAGTCCCCTCATTGGATAGTGGGTGTTTTCTCTTTAATTAACCAACAGGGTGTTGAGTTATCTATACCCTGTTTCCCCAAAAATAAGGCCTACCCTGAAAATAAGACCTAGCGTTATTTTCCAGGAGGGCTGCAATATAAGAATATAAAAATGTTTGTAAAATCCTATAATCCACTCTATTACAGTAGTATATAATGTACAATGTGTGTGTTTCTGTAATATAATTGCGGGTTAGAGAGCTCCGGCGGGTAACAGAAGCGCAGAGCGGCGCTATAACAAATGTATTTGGCACAATTATATTACAGAAACGCACAGTGGATTATAGCATTTTACAAGCATTTTAACTCAGTTCACACTTGGGATTCCTGACAGGCAGGGAGGGAGAGGGGGAGAGAAGACACCACATTACATGGTAAGACCTACCCTGAAAATAAGCTCTACTGTGTCTTTTGTTGCCAAAATTAATATAAGACCCGGGCTTATTTTCGGGGAAACGCAGTATTAATTTTTTTTCTAAAGGGATACTTGTAATAGGAAAAGGAAAGTTCCTTGTATGATAGTAAATACGTAGTTAGGAGCGATTTTTCCTCACCCTATGCAGTAGAAATCATCAAAATATAAGTGCCAAGTGCAAAAACATTGTAAACTTAAAAAATATATATTTGCTTGCATGTTTTGGAAGAATCAGGAAAACTAAATCTCTAATTATGTTTTTAAGTGCATCTAAACCTGGAAACCAAAAAATTATTTATTGAAGCTTACCAGTTCTTAGGTGAGGTTCCTGCACTTTAATCATGGCAAGAGCCATGGCTATCACCTTGGCTGAACTTCAAATCTGTCTGCCTTTGTTCATCTCTATTACATTGGGGGTATTAGAATTAATAGTTTACAGAACAAAGATAACATTACTTTTACGTTCTGTTCAACTCTGGGTAAGTGACAAGGACACTGCGGGCCAGATTCTCGTCCAGCGGCGTATCTCTGCGGCGGTGTAACGTATCCGATTTACATTACGCCACCGCAACTTAGACGGGCAAGTGCTGTATTCTCAAAGCACTTGCTCCGTAAGTTGCGGCGGCATAGCGTATATCGGCCGGCGTAAGCCCGCCTAATTCAAATTTGGATCAAGGGGGGCGTGTTTTATGTAAATGTACTGTGACCCGACGTGATTGACGTTTTTCCCCGAACGGCGCATGCGCCGTCCGTGGAATTTCCCAGTGTGCATTGCTCCAAAGTACGCCGCAAGGACATCATTGGTTTCGACGTGAGCGTAAATGACGTCCAGCCCCATTCACGGACGACTTACGCAAACAACGTAACTTTTTCAAATTTCGACGCGGGAACAACGGCCATACTTAACATTGGTACGCCGCACTTATGCCTCATATAGCAGGGGCAACTATACGCCGGGAAAAACCTAACGTAAATGGCGTAACTTTACTGCGTCGGCCGGGCGTACGTTTGGGAATTCGCGTATCTACCTAATTTGCATACTCAACGCGGAATTCGACGGAAGCGCCACCTAGCGGCCAGCGTAAAAATGCAGTTACGATCCGACGCTGTAAGAGACTTACGCCTGTTCGATCTAACAGATATCTATGCGTAACGGATTCTAAGAATCAGGCGCATAGATACGACCGGCCGGACGCAGAGATACGACGGCGTATCTGGAGATACGCCGTCGTATCTCCTCTAAGAATCTGGGCCTGCATTTCTAACAGATATTTTCTGTACTTGCAGAAATGTTCTTAGCCAAAAAAAGAAAACCGATGCAGCCACCACATCTAAGGACTGGTAAAAAGCAACATATTAAAATGTTGATTTTAGTTTTAGATGCATTTAAAGATATTTTAAACTTTAAAAAAAATGTAATCCCTGCCGGGTAAAGGCATATATATAGGGCTAATATGCATACTAGCCCATTAAGAATGACCTAGCTTGAAACAAGTCCTCCAGCCCATCCTCACCCGGACTTCTTTTCGGGTTTGCAGGCTGCAGCTGCTTGAATGGCCAAGCCGGGATGACGTCATGCATACAAGTCATGGCTGCGTTGCAGAGCTTTGGATGGCTATGCCATTCCTGCAGAGTGCATGTGCCAATGATGTCACCATCTTTTGCTCACTGGAATAACTCCTAAACAGTGCAAGTTTAGGAGATATTAATTTTACAGGTAAACTATATTATAAATTTAGCTGTAGGCAAAAATCGAATTCAGGAGTTTACTTCCACTTTAAAGCTATCAGGCCTAAACAAAGCTATCATAGGGGTCCCATTTGTTCCATTATATTTTAAATGTGTTAAACATTATTTAGAACACATCACATCACAGCAATGGGAGTACCTTTTTTGCAGATTCCAGTTTGGGCATCAGCAGATTTAGGATCCTATGACAATGATAAAACTAAGCTTATTGGTCTGTATCACTTTTGGTTGGGCTGCCTCTTTCTCACTGTTGTAGACTATTAAAAAATTAATATTAACAGTATAGTGTTATTAAAGCAATAAACTTTAATGTTAAAAAATTTGCCTGATCTTCATTTTTTTTCTTACAGCAGGATTTGTCCACACAACTTCCAAATATGCCTGCATTCCCCAATGGTATGCAGCCACAGCTACTATCTAGGCGGCAGAGTCTGGAGACACAGTATTTACAGCACAGGCTTCAGGTATGGAGGTTGTCATACAATATGGATCTATTGTTAACATACATAATGTATTAAAGATATAATTTTTTTAAGAAAAAAAATGTCATACACCTTCTCACAGAGCCTTTAACCTGACCATAGACACCAGAAGTAGCAGGGATGTCCGACCTCCAAAAAGGTTTCTTGTGAAAGGTCTTTAAACATGGATTCACAGATAATTGCCTGTCCGGTCGATTCTTCTCCCAATATCTGTTCACTAGTAGGTGTCTGCAGGGTTAAAGCTAAAACCGGCCAGATCTTATGTTCTTAATGCCTTTACAAACCTTTACAAACATTGACAGGAGAACAGAGAACTGTTTGAAGTCTTAGGCCCCATGCACACGAGAAGCAAATGCAAACACATGTAAACTCAAGTTTTCAAAGGCAAAAAACGCCCGTTTTTGCCGCAAATTCCGCTGCGTTTTGCCGCGTTTTGCCACGTTTGCGGCTATCGGTGTTCATAACAAAGACATTGTAGACCCTCCCAAAGCTTTGAAACGCAAAAACGTTTGCGTCTGAACCCAAAATTTTGCGTCTGAAAAAACGAGCCTAAACCCAACTGCTTTAAAACGCAAAAAAAACGTGAATGTGTGCATGAACACATAGGATAACATTAAATGTGTTCAGGGGCAGTTGAAAAAAAATGCCCAAATGCCTCTGAACTCGAGTTTACCAGCGTCTCGTGTGCATGGGGCCTAAGCCGTTATCTGTGATGATCACTGCTAAAATGAACTGAATACTAAAAGGAGATGCTGCCGTAGACCTGAATCCATGGTAATCGGTCCTTCTGGCCAGCAAGGGGAACCTGGGAAACCTGTTTTAAATTTTGAGTAAAAAAGTCTCAATCATCGTACACACGACAGAGGAACTCGACGGGCGAAACACATAGTTTTCCTCGTCGAGTTCCTTGTTAGGCTGTCGAGGAACTCGACAAGGCAAGTTTCTCCATTCCCGTCGAGGAAAAAGAAGACATGCTCTCTTTTTGGCTCGACGGGATCCTCGACAGTTTCCTCGTCGGAAAATGTACACACGACCGGTTTCCTCGGCAAAAAAAAAATCCCAGCAAGTTTCTTGCTGGTTTTTGCCAAGAAACTCGGTCATGTGTACGAGGCCTCAGTTGTGTATGTTTGTAAAAATATTTGCAAATCTTACTAAGCTATGGAAGCATATGGTCTATAGGGCATGTATGGGCAGCTGGAAGTGAGTTGCTGACCTCAATAAGGTGCAGGTTATCTGGCAACTGGGAAGTGGTTTTAGTGAATTTAAACAAGTTTATGCTGAAGGAGAAAACCACAAAGGCTGACGAGCATAAATAATGTATATCAGGACCAGATAACAAAAGGCACAACTAGCTCAGTGAATAGATTATTTATTGAAATAGCAGATGCAATATTGCTTAAGAATGGTGCTCCTTTTCTTTTTTAGAGATAAAACATTCACATTTGAGGATGAAAATAAATATATATTTATATAATACACACACATTTCATTTTGTGGCGAAATATATCAAATGGATCGCCCACATCTATATTCTGTGTACCCATAGATGTGCGCTTCTGTTTTTCCTATTTTAGTTTTGCATTGTGGGATCCTAAACTCTGCCTGAAATCTGGTTCCTATGAACCACAGACGTTTTACTTTTATATCTTTATGTTCATTTCGGGTTCACTATTATGCCTCGTACCCACGATCAGTTTTCCCGACTGGAAAACTGTAAGGAGAGCTTTTGGCCGGGAATCCCGGCCGTGTGTTTGCTCCTCGCAGTTTTTCCGATGGGAAAACTGCCCAAAAACCGCCAGACAAAAAAAGAGAAATTTTTGCCCAGCGTTTTTTGGCAGTTTTGCCGGCCAAAGCTCCATCGCAGTTTTCCTGTTGGGAAAACTGGCTGTGTGTAGGGGGAAAGACTGACCGAGCAGGTTCTTGGCTTTCCCCTCGGGATTTCCATTGGGAACTTTTTCCGTCGGAAATCCCGCACGTGTGTACGGGGCATTAGTCTTTGTAAAGATACCGATGAGCTCTTCTGAAACCAAATGAGCCTTTTGCATTTGGTTTCTATAAAGTCACATGAAGTTGTTAATTGTTTGTTCATGAGGCAGACATATAAAACAAATATGTACCAATTGCTTTAGTAGCACTGATAAAAAAAACTAAAAACACTAAAGCTTTTTTTCCTTGTATTTTTTCCTGAGTAAATTCCTTTCACTATCTGAGTAATATAGAAATCGCACTAGCTCACCATGAGTGTATGAGTATCCAAAGATTAGGACCTTTTTGGAAACTGTTGCAGAAAGTACTTGTGTTAAGTGACAGGAATGCAGGCTTCCTGGTTCTCAGCTTAGTGCCCTAGAATGAGTGTTACAGTGATTGCTAAGAGTGTTTTATTAATTAAAACCTGCATTGATTTGTTTCCTGGTGGACGTGATCAGGCGTTCATACTGACCTTTAATTTTCATATTGTGCCGTCACTGTCGGTCAATGCTCCTTGTTCTTATGCAGTCTTTCTCTATTCTATTTCAGCAAGGGAATCTGCTGGTGAAAACACAGAACAGCTGTCAACTGTATTGCAAGGAAACACCCAGAAGTTTGGAGCAGCAGCTTCAGGAACACAGGTGAACCTCAGTGCCAGGCATTACCACTTGTCCAGGTCTGCCTTGTAGTATACAGGATGTTCTTCTGCAGTGCTGGGTTGTCTTTGGTGCTGTACAGTGTATTCTCAATCGGTATTAACATTATACTATGACATAAAGCGCTATTGTCACCATTGAAGAGGTGTGTATGCAGTTATAAGTAAAGAACATAAAGGGCAGTTACTAAAAAACTACACTACTCAGCCCACCCTAGCTTACTAAACAAAGCTAAACCATATTATGCAATGCTATTAGGAGCACCAATATAAATACCTTGCACCCAACTAAGGTTCGTATCAAAAAGCAAACATCGAGCTGGTTAGTGGTACATGAACCCAATAAATTGCCATGGGTTGCTGTAAATAGCAGTATGCACATAAATGTGTATGTAAAGGATTAGGTCAATCACAGTTCACTAGACAATATGTACACTAGGCTATAGCAGCATAGAATGGAGTCATATGCAGCTGAATTAAAGTAAACATGGCAGTCTACAAAATCAGCATTAAGTGATGGTTTTAGAAATCCGTAACAGCATTAATACTCAATACTGCGATAATGCTTCTGTAATCAGTAGCCTATATCCATATATAGTGCACTCTATACTATGAATGTCAGTGATGCAATTTAAGACTCCCTAAAGAGATACCTCTTACTATGGACAACAGGCAAAGTTCTTGTGAAGTGGCAATGAGTATCCTTTAGCCCTAGTCTTTCAGCCAGCTAGTGTCAGGGCCCAGTCTTCACGGTGGTGCACATGAGTATAGTCCCAATTAAGTCTGCATGCAGTAAATATTGCCGCTAGTTAGATGACCAGTCCCTATGTTCTCGGTCTCTGCTAGTCGAGCAGGTTCTCACTAGTCCGAATGATACAGCGACAGGGGTCGCGCTGCTCAGATATCAGCTCACTTCTGGATTTTTCTGTAAAGATTCTGGTCCTCAGCACACAGCTTGCAGGCTTATAGCAAATTGATGGGCATTCCTCGGTCTCCTCACATCAAAGAGGAGATTCCTTGTTATTCAGCCTAAGAAAATACAGCTCTTTCATTATGCTAGGCTCGCATTGGGAATTGTATTCCAAGCGTCCATAGTAAAATTTATTTCCCAAACTTCATCTTCCATGATTCAATGCTGCCAACCATCAAGTCTCTTGAGCTCCTTCTGCTGGTCAGCTCCACTGGTGGATGGAGGTGAGGTAGTGTTAACACATTTAACTTAAAGTGGTTGTAAACCCACTATTTGGACTTTTACCTACAGGTAAGCCTACAACAAGGCTTACCTGTAGGTAAGGAGAATATCTCCTAAACCTGCACGGTTTAGGAGATATTACCCCCGCAATGCGGGCGGCGCATGCGCAGGGGGGACTCCACGGCTGAAGGACCGGCATCGCCGGACCCTGCCGATTTTAAATCTCCCGCGCGCACGCGCGGGAGTGACGTCATCGCCGCTTCAGCCAATCACAGCGCTGGAGCGGCGATACCCGGAAGACACGCCGGAGCAAGATGACATCCTGCTCGGCGTGGACCAGGTAAGTGGTACACACCTCGTTCCGAGGTAAGTATTTCATAATAGGCTAGTATGCGGTGCATACTAGCCTATTATGCCTTTTGCATTGCAGGTTTGGGGGAAAAAAAAAAAAAGTTTATGCGGTTTACAACCGCTTTAAGTCTATGGGGAGCACAGAGAGAACAGAGGCACAGTGTCCTAAAATGCTCTCTGTCTCTCTAGCCAAGCACCTGGCTACACTGATGAGGATAATAGTTATCGCCTATTGAGCAATACATGTACTTGAATATGAACTGACAAATGTAGCCTGCAAACAGACACACGTTGGGTTTTGTTTCTTAAACTGGTAGCATGCATTACCTTTATGTTTGAGTAAGCATTAAGTAAACTTATGTAAGCAGACTTTTCATATATATGAGCATCAGAATTTACACACAGCTGCGTACTGTGAGGCTTTACCAGATTCGATAGATTAGATATGCTTTGCAGGGATTTTTTTTAGGTAGGCCTCACACTATATTATTGGTAAATTTTTCAGTTAAAACTCCAATAGCCAGATTCACGTAGATTTACGACGGCGTAATATGTCCGAATGAGCGATGTCGTACCTTTGCGCGCATTCTTAAAATGAGATACGCCTCACTGTTGCTAAGATACGGCCGACATAAGTCTCCTACGCCGTCGTATCTTATGTGCATATTTACGCTGGCCGATAGGGGCGTGTATGTGGATTTACACGTTGAATATGTAAATGAGCTAGATACGCCGATTCACGAAAGTACTTGCGCCCGTCGCTGTAATCTACGTCGTTTACGTAAGGCATTTTTCCGGCGTAAAGTTAAACCACCAAAAAGCTGGTCTAAGTCGTTTAGGGTATGGACGTCGGAAGTGCCGTCGGATTTGACGTTGTTTACGTAAGTCGTACGTGAATGGGGCTGGGCGTAAGTGAGGTTTCACGTCGTACGCATTGTGACGTCGTATCGTAGGGAGTATTTGCGACGTGATTCTGAGCATGCGCGCGCATGCGCCGTTCGTTCGGCCATGCATTCACATGGGGTCACGATTCATTACAATACAACACGGCCACTACCAGCCTACTTTGAATTACGCGGCCGTAACTTAGGGAGCAAGTGCTTTGTGAATACTGTACTTGCCTCTCTATGTTACAGTAGGTGCACGCGATATTGTGTCAATTTCGCTCCCTTTCTCGGCGAGATTGAGCACCTACGAGCCCCATCGCGGGAGCCAGTAGTTCCCCGACAACCAACGGCCGTAGTTCCCCCCTCAGGAGCATACCGGGCCCTTAGGTCTGTTATGGGTTGTAAGGAGAGCCCCCCTACGCCGAAAAAACGGCGTAGGGGGTCCCCCTACAATCCATACCAGACCCGTATCCAAAGCACGCTACCCGGCCGGCCAGGAAAGGAGTGGGGACAAGCGAGCGCCCCCCCCCCCCTCCTGAGCCGTACCAGGCTGCATGCCCTCAACATGGGGGGGTTGGGTGCTCTGGGGCAGGGGGGCGCACTGCGGGGGCCCCCCCACCCCAGAGCACCCTGTCCCCATGTTGATGAGGACAGGGCCCCTTCCCGACGACCCTGGCCGTTGGTTGTCGGGGTATGCGGGCGGGAGGCTTATCGGAATCTGGGAGCCCCCTTTAATAAGGGGGCCCCCAGATACCGGCCGCCCCACCCTAAGTGAATGGATATGGGGTACATCGTACCCCTACCCATTCACCTGGAGGAAAAATGTTAAAGTCAATAAACACAACACAAGAGTTTTTAAAATAATTTATTAGTCTGCTCCGGAGGCCGCCCCCTGTCTTCTTTAGCTCTGTTTACCAGGGGGGCTTCTTCTTTGATGTCTTCGGGTGGGGGCCGCTCTTCGCCGACGTCCGGTTCTCTTCCACCGCCGGGGGGGGTCGCTTTTATAAAAGCGCCCACTCCTCGGCGGGTTTCCTCCGACGTCTTCGGCGGGGGGTGGTGTGCTTCTTCTTCTGCTATCCGGGGGGGTCTTCTTCGGCTATCCGGGGGGTCTTCTTCACTCTCCGGGGGTCTTCTGCTATGTTCGCCGCTCTCCGCTGTTGACTCGGCGCACCCCGGTTCTTCCTCCAGCTGTCCGGTGCCTTCTCCTTCAGCGCTGAACGTCTATCTTCTTCTTCCGTGCTGTGACGTATTCTTCTTCTTCCGGGCTGTGACGTCATCTTCTTCTCTTCTCCAGATGTTGACACGCCGGCTCTTCTCGCTGAAATGACGTGTGCGCAGGTTGCATCGGACCTATATAGGCCTCACAGTCCCATCATGCTCTGTACCTACCCATGTGATACCTACCCACGTGGGTAGGTATCACATGGGTAGGTACCAGAGCATGATGGGATTGTGAGGTCTATATAGGTCCGATGCAAGCCGCGCACCTGTCATTGCAGCGAGGAAAGGCGACGTGTCAACATCGGGAGAAGAAGAGAAGTGAAGAACATGACGTCACAGCACGGAAGAAGAACTCACAGCACGGAAGGAGAAGAAGACGCACAGCACGGAAGAAGAAGAAGTCACCGGACAGCGAGAGGAAGAACCAGGGTGCGCCGAGTCAACAGCGGAGAGCGGCGAACATAGAAGGAGACCCCCGGAGAGTTGAGAAGACCCCCCGGATAGCGGAAGAAGAAGCCCCCCCGCCGAAGACGCCGGAGGAAACCTGCCGGGGGGTGGGGGCTTTTTTAAAAGCGACCCCCCCCCCCCGGCGGTGGAAGAGAACCAGACGGCGGCCCCCACCCACCCGAAGACGTCAAAGAAGAAGCTCCCCCTGGTAAAAGAGCTAATAAAGAAGACAGGGGGAGCCTCCGGAGCAGAAAAATAAATTATTTTAAAAACCCTTGTGTGGTGTATTTATTAACTTTGACATTTTTCCTACAGGTGAATGGTTAGGGGTACGATGTACCCCATATCCATTCACTTAGGGTGGGGGGCCGGTATCTGGGGGCCCCCTTATTAAAGTGGGCTCCCAGATTCTGATAAGCCTCCCGCCCGCATACCCCGACAACCAACGGCCAGGGTTGTCGGGAAGGGGCCCTGTCCTCATCAACATGGGGACAGGGTGCTCTGAGGTGGGGGGCCGCAGTGCGCCCCCCTGCCCCAGAGCCCCCCAACCCCCCATGTTGAGGGCATGCAGCCTGGTACGGCTCAGGAGGTGGGGGGGGGCGCTCGCTCGTCCCCACTCCCTTCCTGGCCGGCCGGGTAGCGTGCTTTGGATACGGGTCTGGTATGGATTGTAGGGGGACCTCCTACGCCGTTTTTTTCGGCGTAGGGGGGCTCTCTTTACAACCCATAACAGACCTAAGGGCCCGGTATGCTCCTGAGGGGGGAACCCATGCCGGATTTTTATTTAAAATCCGGCGGGGACTTCCCCCTTAGGATTCATAACAAACGCCGCACACGTGTAGAATTGGCGGGAATCCAAGTCGGATCTCCCGTCGCTTCTATGACGCGCTTGCTGGGATGTGCTGTCACTATTCCAGTGAGTGTGAGATGTCGGCGAGATCTCGGCACCATGTCGCCGAGAATCAGCGCGATGCTGTCGTGCTAAAAACACAATATCACAAACACCTACTGTACGTCGGCGTAGCGCATATGAGATGCGCTACGCCCGCTTAAACATACGCCGCTCTACCTGAATCCGGCTACAAGTGTGCAGCCAGTTAAGACTCCACTGAGTGTGTTCAGTATTCTAGTTTACTTACTATGTTGCAACACACATACCATTAAATACTGTATTTATCGGCATATAACATGCACTTTTATCCCCTGAAAATAGGGGGCAAACCATGGGTGCGTGTTATACGTCAATATAGGCTGTGTCGAAGGGGAAAAGAGGGGGCGAGCGCTGCCATATTAGACAGAGCCGGATCTCCTGTGCACTCGGCTCGCTGTCATGCCCAATCCCACCTCCTGGACGGCTCCTAGCATTGACGTCACATGTCCTGGCATTGGACTGGTGTTATGTCCATCATAGGAGCCAGGCTAGGAGGCGGGATTGGGCATGAATGCGAGCCAAGTACACAGGAGATCCAGGTCTGTCTAAGCCGGAGCTGAACAGGCTGCATTAATGGGCACTTGTGAGGTTGCAGATGGGCACTGAGCAGGCTGCAATGATGGGCAATGGTGAGGCTGCAGATGGGCACTGATCAGGCTGCGATGATGGGCAATGGCAAGGCTACAGATGGGCACTGAGAAGGTTGCACTGATGGGAATACAAGGCTGCAGATGAGCACTGGTGAGGCTGCAATTATGGGCAATGATGAGGCTGCAGATGGGCACTGATCAGCCTGAAATGAAGAGAAATGGTGAGGCTTTAAAGATGGGCACTGATCAGGATGCAAAGATGGGCAATGGTGAGGCTGCAGATAGGCACTGATCATGCTTCATTAATGGGCTATGGTGAGGCTGCAGATTGGCACTGATAATGCTGCATTGATGGGCACTGATCCTTATTTTGCTTCAAAGTTCTTTATTTAAAAAAAAAAATTCCCTGAGACGTCCCTCTTAAAATTAAGGTGCGCGTTATATGCCAATAAATATGATAATTGTACAGTCTGATGGAAATTATACAAAGAAAAACCTTCCTCCTTCACACACATCCTGATTTTAACCACTTAAGACCCGGACCAATATGCAGGTTAAGGACCTTGCCTCTTTTTGCAATTCAGCACTGCGTCGCTTTAACTGACAATTGCGCGGTCGTGCGACGTGGCTCCCAAACAAAATTGGTGTCCTTTTTTTTTCCACAAATAGAGCTTTCTTTTGGTGGTATTTGATCACCTCTGCGTTTTTTATTTTTTTGCGCTATAAACAAAAACAGAGTGACAATTTTGAAAAAAAATCAATATTTCTTTACTTTTTGCTATAATAAATATCCCCAAATAAGATAAAAAAAAAAAATGTTTTCCTCAGTTTAGGCCGATACGTATTCTTCTACCTTTTTATTTTATCGATTGGTTTGCACAAAATTTATAGCGTTTACAAAATAAGGGATCGTTTTATGGCATTTTTATTAATAATAATTTTTTTACTACTAATGGCAGCGATCAGCGATTTTTTTCGTGGCAGACACATCAGACACTTTTAACACATTTTTGGGACCATAGTTATTTTCACAGCGAAAAGTGCTATAAAAATGCACTGATTACTGTGAAAATTACAATTGCAGTGAAGGGGTTAACCACTAGGGGGGGCTATAGGGGTTAAGTGTGACCTCATGTGTGTTTCTAACTGTAGGGGGGCGGGGCTGGACGTGTGACATCAGTGATCGTCGTTCCTTATATCAGGGAACAGACGATCACTGACATTGCCACAGAGAAGAAAAGGGAAGGTTTGTTTACACACACCTCTCCCCGTTCTTCAGCTCCTGTGACCCGATCGCGGGACACCCACGGCGATCGGTTCCCGTGGAGCTTCGGACCGAGTTCTTAAAGGGGACGTATATATATAAGTCCATGTGTCCAGCCTTGCCATTCTGCCGACGTATATCATCGTTAATGTTTTCTTTCCAGATACTGTGATCATTGTTTCATATAACTTTATTAATTTCTTTGATTAGATTGCTTTTATGGTATCTTACACTTCAAAAAATTTTTTAACTATTCTACTGAAATTTACTATGCATTTGTATGTGGGCCAAACCATCAAGATTTGAATTTGTTTTTGTTCTTTTAATTTCTTCGCTACATCGACGATTAACAAATGTTTTAACAGAATTTACTACTTTCTTAATTTTGTTATATAAATATACATGTTATCAAATATTTTACTATTAATATTGCTTTATATCCAACAGGCTACACCAGAAGCGCATGTTCCTCCAGAAGCAGCCACAGCTACAGGCTTACTTTAACCAGATGCAGATAGCGGAAAACACCTATCCAATGCAAGGACAACAACTCCCATTGTCGCACCAAGAAACGGCGCAGCAGAACCAGTTCAGCTTTTCTCAGCCACTGAGTCCCGTGTTGGAGCCAGCCTCTGATGAAATTCAGTATGATCCATTCTTAAGTCAGTATCACAAGCTGCAATCCCAGCAGATGCAACACATTATACAGCCCAACCAGCAGCAGGTGATAACACAGATCCACATACAGCAGCCAATCTTACAGTATGGTTATCAGACCTGTGAATTACCACCAGTGTCAAGACAAGAACCAGAATATACTAACCAATGCCAGTATTCAATTACTTCAGCACAGCAAGGCAATATGGCATTAGATGAAAACCAGGGCAGCCCAACAGGACATGATCCTCAGTCATCCTATGAAACCTTAACCCTCAACGAACCCTTTGACTGTGAGATGATGGAAACTGTTGACTCTCAACATGGTGGTTATGTCTTGGTCAACTAACTAATTCTCAAACTATTCCATCAGAAACATGGTAGTAAGGTGAAACATGTAGAAGAAGACAGTTTAACTGTTTGTTTTTTTCAGTCCAACTCAAGTAAGGATCTCTTTGGTATGACTTCTGTTGTGTAGTCCACCTTGCAGTCCTGACTTGTATTGTTGGATTTTCAGGTCACCGGCCCAAGAACCTTGGAGATAAGTGACTAGGAGTTATGTGAATCTTCTGGAGAAGAAAACACTGGACTTTCTTTTGGGAAAAAAGCACCAATTTCATCTTTTAGCTCAGTATGGTGGTCCGCTGAGGATCAACAATATGGAGCTTTCGTAAGACAAAGCCCCATTAAAAGCAATATAGTTTTTTTTTTCTCAAGGAAACTTTGTAGAGTGAACTAATCCTTAAAATCTAGTACATCTATTACAGTGGATTTTTGGAAACCTTATAAACTAAGCTACTGAGATAGGCAACAAGCACCTTTTCTTTTTCTTTTTTTACTGAGAAGCTAAAATATCATTCTGTTTTAATGGATTCAACACTACTGTTTTGGAGTTGACTTTTGTTGAAGTGATATTCATTAATGTGGTTTGGTATGATGACATAATAAAACATTTTTTTTGGAGAACTCACATTGTTGAAGGTCCAGTATTGACTATAAAGAGGAATTAAGCTTCTCATTTTACATGGACAATGTTCTAAGGGAGCCATTTTGGTGGCAGAATGGAATGAACTGTCATTAAGTGTTGCGGACTATGTGCCGATGCTTCTCTTCCAGAGACAAAAAACAGGTTACGAGAGAAAACACAATTGTTACAGAACTGTCCGTTTTTAACTAGATGAAGAAATAATAATCTTGACTGTGTTTTCAGGTCACAGTAATGCTATATGTTGCTGTTTGTTGACAAAGCTTTGTACATTTGGTAAATCCTTTAGATTTTAGTCAGGAAAACACAAAATGAGCTATAAACTGTGTAATGTGTGGTAGTTTTGTGCCTTTATGGGTTCTTTTTCATAACAGAGTATACTTTTTCTTTTTTGAAGAAAAAAACTAAATTAGACCATACCCCATTTATATCAATGCTACATCCAAAGTCGATTCAGAGTTTGTGTATATGTATGTCTGTTCCACTGTGTGGAATGCAAAAGAGTTTAATTAATGTTTTTGATTGCTCATGTGTAGAAAAACGTTTTTAAAAAGTATTATAGCAATATTTAATTCTATTTAATGTCATGAACTGTTGATATTAGCTATGGCTATTGATGTTTCATGAAAATAATGAAGTGATGGAGTATTTTACCCTAAAAGCAGATACTGTATGTCACATGGGAGTAGTAGTTTTTTTTTTTTTTTTTACAGCTTACCCTGGCTAGGGCTAGAAATTCAGTATATCCATCAGTTACTCTTTCACGTGTTGCACTTTCTGCAGACTCAAGAGTTATTATAGCCATAGTGTAACGGAATGTTCCATTATTTGAGAAAACATTATGTGGAAAGATGAGAAGCCAGTAGTAATAAATAATGTACATTAGATTGACACAACATATTATTAGCAGCCTTTAACACTAATATAAACTGGCCAAAGGTCAAAGCAGAAAATTCTAATTAAAGCGGTAGTTCACCCTAAATAACAAGTTTCTACCATTAAATCCAGCAGACTAGCGTGAGCTACAGTATGCCTTTATTTATTTTTGTTGGCGCCGTACTCACAGTTTAATCGTGTAGTGAAGTTTCAGACTCCCTGCGGGGAATGGGCGTTCCTATGCAGAGGGAAGATGATTGCCGGCCGGCTATGGCGCGTCACGCTTCCCGAAAATAGCTGGAGTAGGTCTCGGCTCTTCACGGCGCTATATGGCGCCTGCGCACAGACTAGGAGCTGGCGCCGTGAAGAGCCAAGTCCTATTTCGGCTATTTTCGGGAGGCGTGACGCACTATAGCCAGCCGTCATCCATCTTCCCTCTGCATAGGAACGCCCACTACGCGATTAAACTGTGAGTACGGCGCCCAAAAAAATAAATAAAGGCATACTGTAGCTCGCGCTAGTATGCTTGATGGCATGCTAGAAAAAAAAAAATTTTAGGGTGAACCCCCGCTTTAAATAAAAGTTCAGGCAAAGTACATGCAGGTTATTCTCTGGTTTCAAAAATCCAGCATTATATAGCACCCTCTCTTACATGTACTATTGATTTTGGAAGAAGCTCCTCTGAGAGTCTGCAGTCCAGAATGTGCAATTTTTCTGAGCTTTTTTCTGAGCAACTGAATGTAAAATTACATTGACAACAGTGCAGTTGTCCATGATAAGGGTCATTGCAAGTCACCCTCCAGTACAATTGGGGGAGCTTTGACATACTGTATAAGGGGTGTGCAACAAATCTGTAAGCAATGCACCTGCTCATATTGTCCTCATCTCCATCGTCAGTGCTACTATGGGCAGCCCTATGATAGGTATAATAATGGAAGGTACAAATGGAAGCCTTTTAGGTTAAGTACTTTATACATGAAATTACTTTGACATCTGCAATCTGGAGTTATCATTTTTTTAATAAAATATCAATTCCCAAAACAATGTCATTTGCTACAGTAGCATTACCTGTAAAATCAATATGATGTGCGTTTTTCAGGTTTTTGTGAACTTGTGTTTGTAACGGACACTGTAAAGATGCTCATGAGAAAGTAGAATAAGCCACGACATCCAGTCTGTATTTAACCTATGTGCACACATGGTCCACCTGCAAAAGATCTGAATGTGCTTTGATTGACTAGACCTTGGTAAATTATGTGGAGGTGAGGTCAGAAGCCGCTGTCGTATGATGATGGCATACAATAGATCAGTGGTTCTCAACCTGGGGGTCGGGACCCCCTTGGGGGTCAAATGACGATATGCCAGGGGTCACCAAATCCTGGGCTGTTCCTAAAGCCCGCACCGCTCTCCTAGCCTTTGTGCAGCCGCCCAGCAGGGCTGTATCTGTAGCCTGCGGCCGCCCACTTCACCCACTTCGCCTCTTCACAGCCACCCACTCAGTTCACGGTATGGCTGTGGGGCAGAGACTAGAGGTCAGCTGACTGGTAAAGAATGAAGTGGGAGGGGCTGGAGGAGACCCTATCTCCTGATTTCAGCATAGGTGACACTGCTGCGAGACACCACAAAGTCGAGACACAGTGAGTAACACTACCTGTGATTATAGTTGCCATTAAACAACAAGAAAGACAGAGAGAGTGATGGGAAAAAAAAAATTAGGATAGAGAGATAAAAGGGAAAGAAAGGAGAACAAAGAGAAAAAGTGGTACATCCTAAAATGTAGCATAATGGGATTTAATACTGTATAAGTGGAAGGGACTCAGGGAGAGCTAAATGGGTGCCGACAACACACGCTACAAAACAATTTTACTGTTAGGGGTCCCCACAACTTGGGAAATGTTATCAAGGGGTCACGGCACTAGAAGGTTGAGAACCACTGCAATAGATGCTGTATTTGTATGCCTGGAGTTTGTATTTTGTCTGCATGAACGCTCAAAAAAATTCAGTGTATTTAATACCAAAATCACTTCGATTTAAATCAGGATCTGCCCATTAATGATTCGTATTTTTAACACTCTGGCTATAGAAATGTGATTATGACTCCCTCTTTGTAGCCTAGTTACTATGATTGACCTGAAACAAACACATTGGAAGGATTTTCATACCTCTCTGAAAGATTTAGTAGTGAAGTTATAATCAGGATCACACATCCACAACATACACCCTTTACATTCTTTAAGAGTCCTCAGTGGTGACTTTTCATATATTTGTCTTAACAGGTTCTATTTAAATACTGTACATGTAGGCATCAGATGTTTGCCAATATTTCAGTGTTTACTGTGATCCAACCACGAAAACCAGAGAGCTCAGCTACTTGTAGAAGTCTGTCTGCAAGTTCTCTTCCTATAGTCCAATAGAGTCTGCTAGGCTGCATGATCGAATATTTGGCCCACTGCTGCTAAATAGATTATCTGGAATATTAACAAAAAAGTCAGTGCTGATACCCATACATCCCATAGAAAGCAAGGTTCCTGGGAGCGCGATCCACAGTCGCTGGCTGAGTAGAGTAATGAAGAAAAGATGATCCACACTCCGGTCGTTGCTCTTAAAAATTATGGTTGACACCCGTTTCAGCCTATAAGGCCTTAGTCATAACCACCCATATGGGTCCCTGACAGCAGTCTACAACCCTTGTGGGATCAAGTCCTGATCCAGTTCTCTCAAAAAGAAAAAAAATCTAATTCAGTTGGAGTTCCTTTTTTAAAGGATAAATGCATCTTTAATTAATAATAAAAAAAAGACAGCCTTTACGATGTTGTTAAAAAAGCAAACTAAAATTGTTTCAATTATTTTGTTTTTAATGCATTTCCAAACTGATGTTTTATATTATCTTTGTTACTATTTATATAAAATATTTACAAATAAACATTTACAGAATACACCAATAATACTGAACCACAGAGCACAATGCGTTTTCTAAAGAGAGAACACAGCATTAGCTGTTTACTTTTATACTGTCTCTCTCTAACTGAAAGTCTGTATGCATCCATAAAGATCAGTGAGGGGATGACCAGGAGTCTCTGCTCTGTCAGCTGTATGTGTTCCACCTACCAGCTGGGATAAATAAGTACAAAATATTCATATGCAATATTTCATATTTGCCAAATTAAACTAAAAAAAATCAACATGTTTTAATCCAGAACATAATAAATTATTTTAAAAAACAATATACTAGTATAAGGCCCTAATTTGTAAAATGCAAAAGTGCTCCATTGTCTAGCGCATGTACAAATCCTCCTGATCAAATTCTTAGGTACAAAGCTCGAGGATGGCAGAAAATGACTTTGCATTGTGCTCGCTATTGTATGCTATGAACCAGCATCAGCGTCCTTACAATTGGTAACATAAGCAACATAGGATCTGTAAAGGCCGCAAATATCCCATACAGGCTACCTATTGTAAATGTTTTTCCTTTCTTTGAAGTTGCACATAACCATGGGCGTCCGCAAAGGGGGTCAAGTGCCCCCCCCCCCCCGAATCAGGGATCAGATCAGCACTGTTACATTCAGCACAGTGGCGTCGCTGTGGGGATGACGCCATCAAGTTACTGTCAAGTTCCCCCTCAATATCAACGTAGTGTGACTGCAGGCTCTCTCCCCCGCCCAGTCCAGCAGAGGACTTGGCGGCGCTGTGACAGCGGAAAGGTGAGCTGCGGCTGTCAGAGTTTTCCCCTGCTCGGCCCCCCTTCTGTCAGGGAGAAGCGCTTGCGCTCTCACGAGGTTCCCCACCCAAGCTTTATGCCCTCTTTCTTCCTTAGCCATTGGCCACAACGGAGGGCCAATCAAAGAAGAATAGGAGAAGGGAGCATCATAGGACATGTAGTCCCAAAGATTAGCCGCCCCGTTTTCCGCAAGGTGGAGGCTACAGCTCGATCGAGAGAGACTTCAGCCTGAGGGAGTGAGTGCTACAGGACAAAGAGCGAGTAGTGTGCTGGGCAGAATTCAGAGAGATAGAGCCACGCTGCCCAGCGCCACCAGAGAGCCACGCTGCCCAGCAATTCACATGTATGTCCCTGATCCCAGGCACCTTCATTCCAGGGAAAATAGTGTCCCGGAATGAAATAAAGGACACCCTACTAACTCATTTCCGGAAGTGTCCGGAAGTCTCTGGCCATCTCTTGTATCTTGTCCACAGTCTCTGGCCATCTCTTGTATCTTGTCCACAGTCTCTGGCCATCTCTTGTATCTTGTCCACAGTCTCTGACCATCTCCTGTACTACGTATGCAGTCTCTGACCATGATAATGACATTGTCGCAAAGGGGCAGAGCATGGGTGACCTTAAAATGATGCCCTCATTGAAAAAAGTTCTGCGGACACCCATGCACATATCCTTTAAAAGTTTTCTTATATACGTTTCAAATGTTGCATTTTTCCCTGTTGAAGTCAACATGTATATTACAGAGCGTGATACTGGGTTTGATCTTACATAAAACTGGCTGCTGTTATAAAGTTCACATACAGGAACAATAAAAAATGTTGGTGGTACTTTGTAATATTCACAAAATCGTCTATAACTGTTATAGATGAATAGTTTGTGAACCATGATAAAACTTAAATAATGTCCTGTGTCTATAGTTTATCACTAAAAGAACATACCTTTGACCAGGTTAGGCTGTAAACATTTAAGATCTTATTTGACAACATGCAAAGAGTAATGATACAGTATCCAATGCAACCAAAATAAACACTTTCCTCCTTTAAGGCCTTGTACACACGACGGGACCTGTCCGATGAAAACGGTCCGCGGACCGTTTTCATCAGACATGTCCGCTGGGATCATTTGGTCTGATGGCTGTACACACCATCAGACCAAATTCCCCGCGGACAGGATACACGGTGACGTGGCCGCGACGATGACGCGGCGACGTGCGTGACCCTGGAAGGTCAATGCTTCCACGCATGCGTTGAATCACTTTGACGCATGTGAGGGCTTTCAGCCGAGCGGACATGTCCGGTGAGTCATACAGACGACCGAACATGTCCGACGGACAGGCTTCCAGCGAACATGTTTCTTAGCATGCTAAGAAACATTTGTCCGCTGGAAACCTGTCCGCTCGGCCGGGAATCCGGTCCGGTCGGCTGTACAGACGACCGAACATATCCGCGGAAACTGGTCCGCGGACCAGTTTCAGCAAACATGTTCGGTCGTGTGTACGAGGCCTAAGGGTAATTCCACTCTTGTTTAAAAATTGATAGTGACATATACAATTTCTACACACTTTTTTCATAATTTCCTGGTGATAAAAAGGAACTTTTATTTTCAGTCTACAACTAGCTGTAATATTCTGAAAGCAGTAATAAAAAAAAAAAAAAGCAGCAAACTTATAATTGCCTGTGGCTGCTCATTAAAGCTGAGCTACATGAATTTTCTGTCTTGTATACTTACATTAGTTTAGCTTAGCACAATGCAAGTATCCATATCTCATACCTGATGGACTGCTGGGAAATCTTACAATATCTGTAGTAGTTGGCCCTACTACAGTGATGGCCATGATCTTCCAGATTCTGAACATCTTCTGTGTGAGCGGCTTCCCCTCTGCACACTGACCACAGAAGGTCGCTCACTTGGCACCACCACCATTCATAGACCGCCTTTTTTTATTTATTTTTCTCAATAACTTTAAGGCTATCTCTGATTGGATGAGTTGGAGATGACATCACCACCTCCTTGCCACCTCTTCCAATCGGAACAGCTTATTCATTGAAAATAATACAAGATGTTCTATGAATGATGACCCTGTTGCACAATTTGTCAGTGTGCAGAATGGAAGCTGCTTACACAAACTTAGGCCGCGTACACACGACCAGTTTTCAATGCAGAATTCAGCAAGAAACTCGATGGGAGACGTATTCTGCCAAGAAAACCGGTCGTGTGTACACTTTTCGTCGAGCCAAATAGAAAGCATGTTCTCTATTTCCTCGTTGGGCAATGGGAAAATGTGGCTCGCTGAGATCCTCGGTGGCTTCACAAGGAACTCGACGAGCAAAACGATGTGTTTTGCCCGTCGAGTTTCTCGGATGTGTGTACGGGGCCTTAGAGCTGCACGATTTCAAAGCTGATCATCTCTAGGTGGCTGATTGTTTCTTCTATCTGCCGCTGATTTCCCAGATTCTCCAACCCGCTTGTATCCCTTTATACTTCAGTTTTGGATTCAGCCAGCACTGAAAATTTGTAATAGTAGTATACTGTACAATTAGAGGGAGCCTTAAAATATTCAGTACATTTTTTTGTGTTGGGGATACAAAGGCATACAAAATGCTTTTTTAGGGGATACCAACATACAAATGGACAACCCATAGATACTCAAACCACTGCTCCCCTAAAAACAAAGTCATAAAAATCACACTACTGTGTACATGCATAAAGCAAAATACCAGCTACGTGAATATAAGCAATGATGACTTGTAGATCTGTATACCCTTGAAGAAGCCTTTTCTGGTGAAACCTAGGTTGAGATTTGGGTGTTTTTGTTTGTAATCCAAATGTGAGTTTATTAAACGTTTAGTTCTTATATTCTTGGGTTTTAGAATTTGTGCTTTGACTTTGCTTGTTAACGGTTCTAGCTGGAGGACTTTCAGGTCATGACCAGAGAGGGAGCCTGAGAGCGGGTGTGCTGCTGTGACTGTTCCTGCACTAACAGTGTTGCCGCATGGACCTTAGAGTCCTCATTGTAAGCCTGCAGTGAGAGCGGTGAACCTGCTTTATTATCCAGCAGGAGATCTCCGTTTACAGTGGGTAAAAAAATACCTATATCCTTAACTTCTTTACCTGCATACAGGGCCGCCATCAGGGGGGTACAGGCAGCACACCTGTAAGGGGCCTGGAGGTCCCCAGGGGCCTTTTTTTTTTTTTTTTTTTGTAAAAACTTTTTTTTATTACATTTTTTTTATTTTTATATATATATATATATATTATTTCTTTCTTTTGTAAGGGGCCCGCAGGTCCCCAGGGCAACAACCCCCCCCAATTCGTAGCACCCCCGCTTCTCAATTCACGGCCCACCCCCGCTTCTCAATTTTCTCAATTAGCGGTGGCACCCGCTCGCTTCTCAATTCGCGGCAGCCCCCCCGCTTCTCAATTTGAGGCGGCAGCCCCCCCTGGTTCTCTGCTCCAGGGGGCCCATACCTGAAGCTGTGTAAGGCGCCCCATAATTCCTAATGGCGGGAGTTTTTACAGACAACAGTCTGTGCATGAAATCTACCTTGTTTCCCACTGTTGTCACAAATAGATACTTTTACTACAGCACAGGATTGTTATTGTGATGTCAGATACTACAGTATCAAAGTGACTGTGTGTGAAAAATAGATGGTCCTTGGCATAAAACGTTTGATCCAAGGTGGAGAGGGCAGTGTACTTGGTGTGTGTTTTATTTAAAGGGGGTGTAAAGGTACATGTTTTTTTCACCTTAATGCATTCTATGCATTAAGGTGAAAAAACATCTGAGGATTAGCGACCCCCCAGCACCCCCGTTTACTTACCTGACCCCTCGAAAGTCCCACGCCGTGAAAGTGCTGGCTTCTTGGCCGGACTTCTCGGCTCATTCATTGGTTGATTGAAAGCAGCGCAGCCATTGGCTCGCGCTGCTGTCAATCACATACAATGACGCGGCGCACTGGTGGGGCGGGGCCGAGTGAAACAGTGAGCGGCAATAGCCGCCGGCTGTATAACGGGAACGCTCTCGCAAGAACTAACCACCATGCGAGCTTTCATGAAGGTGGTTAGTTCTTGCGGGGAGGAGCTGAGACAGTCGCCGAGGGACCCCAGAAGACCAGGTTCGGGGCCACTCTGTGCAAAACGAGCTGCACAGTGGAGGTAAGTATGACATGTTAGTAATTTTATTTTTTATTTTTAAATAACAACTACAATCCCTTTAATTATAGCTTTTAATTTATTATTGACGCTCATCTCCAGGGAAATGGCTGCATTTAGACATTTAGGGGTAGATCCACGTACCTGGGCACATTAATACGCTGGGCGCAGCGTATCTAAGATACACTACGCCGCCGCAACTTATTTATTTTATTTAGAATCCTGAAAGAATTTGCGCCGTAAATTACAGCGGCGTAGTGTATCTCTGGTGGCGTAAGGGCGCGGAATTCAAATGGATGTAATGGGGACGTGTTTTATGTTAATACGTCGTGACCCGACGTAAGCGACTTTTTTTTGCACTGCGCATGCGTCGTCCGTGGGGGTATCCCAGTGCGCATGCTCGAAATTAACCCGGAACAAGCCAATGCTTCAGACGGTGACGTCATTCTAAGCAAATCCCTATTTGCGAACGACTTACGCAAACGACGTAAAAATTTCAAATTTCTACGCGGGAAGGACAGCCATACTTAACATTGAGTACGCCACCATATAGCAGCTTTAACTATACGCCGGATAAAGCCGGACGAAAACGACGTAAAAAAATGCGCCGGACGTACGTTCGTGGATCGCCGTAAATAGCTCATTTACATACTCGACGCGGAAATCGACGGAAACGTCACCTAGCGGCCGCCGAAATATTGCATCTAAGATCCGTACTAAGACGCGTACGCCTGTCGGATCGATCCCAGATGCCGTCGTATCTTGTTTTGTGGATACAAAACAAAGATACGACGCAGGAAATGCTTTTGTGGATCTGCCCCACAATGCTTTTGTGGATCTGCCCCACAATGCTTTTGTGGATCTGCCCCATTAGGTTTTACCTACCAAAGGTTTACTATTTCTTTCCATTCAGTTGTTAGAATTCCACTGCTCTGCCACACAGCACAGCCTTGTCTGACCTGTCTACTGTAGCTCAGTAATGCTTACAGGTTCCCCTCCCCAACCATTTGCCTGGTAAGTAAAGGAAGAAGCAACAGACAAATGAGCCCAGCTCCCTGTCACTTTGCTCTCTCCACCTCTCTGCATACTTTTCGCCCTGCAGCACAACTCACTGCTTCTCTCTCCTCTAGTCTGAGTGCTGTGAAAAGAGACTACATTAGACTGTTGTCAAATCAAGTTTAGGTTTTTACAGTGCTTACATTTAATAAAACTACATTTAAGGATGTCATTTTGAAGACAGATTCATTCAGAAGCATTCATTTGTGTTTTTTATATGTTTGTGGAGTTCCGCTTTAAGGTTATTTAGCAAAATAGAAAATGTCACTAGCTAGGCAAGTGGTGCATTCATAATTAAACCACATTGATAAAACAATGCAAAGAGCAATCATATATGGCAATTTATAGCATCAACCAGCCATCAACTTTTATTATTTACCGGTATTTGTGGTCCAAAAGCGAATTCCTTGTTATGGATTACAGCACACGACTCTTTGCATTCATTAAAATTAATATAATGACCTAACCAAATTTTAATTGTAATTGTGTAAAAATCCAGTAAAAATATATGTGCAGATAAGTTTATAAATACTTGTAACATCAGGTTTACCTCTTGAAAGGGTTGGATTGACTTGAATTACATTTTGATTAATTACAATTAGGGGTGCAACGGATCAAAAAACTCACAGTTCGGATCGTTCCTCGGATCAGAGTCACGGATCGGATCATTTTTCGGATCACCACCATATATAGTCCCCACTGTAATATCCACATCTCCCCCACTGTAATATCCACATCTCCCCCACTGTAATATCCACATCTCCCCCCACTGCAATATCCACATCTCCCCCACTGTAATATCCACATCTCCCCCACTGTAATATCCACATCTCCCCCCACTGCAATATCCACATCTCCCCCACTGTAATATCCACATCCCCCCCCACTGTAATATCCACATCTCCCCCACTGTAATATCCACATCTCCCCCACTGTAATATCCACATCTCCCCCCACTGCAATATCCACATCTCCCCCACTGTAATATCCACATCCCCCCCCACTGTAATGTCCACATCTCCCCCCACTGTAATGTCCACATCTCCCCCACTGTAATATCCACATCTCCCCCACTGTATATAGCCCCACTGTATAGGAAGATTTTCTGCTCTTAACAGCAGGCGGGTGATGATGACGTCAGCGCGTGCTCTAGGGGAGCTCACCTAGGCCACTGCTGGGTGTTCTAAGATTGCCGCCACTCCGGAGTTGGCCGAAGCCACGACCTTTCCTAGGAGCTCAATCTGGTGTGCCGATCGCATGGTGTGCCGATCAGAACAGGTTGACCTGTTCGGATCACAGATCAATGACGATCCGTTGCACCACTAATTACAATCCAAAAGGCCTCATGCTTTATGACCACTGCAGATTTGGGCAGTCCCTTAAAGAAAACTGCTGTTGAAGGCAGGGCTGTCTTAATGAGAGGGCACACCTGGGCACTGCCCAGGGGCCCCAGCTGCATGGGGGGCCCCTGCACTTTCCCCAAAACAACTGGTCCTTGAGTCCACGTTGCCCCGAAATTGGGAGCCCCATGGTGGCACTGAGAGTGATAGATACACAGGGGAGGCAGTCTGCCTCCTACCTACTTGATGTCTGTTTACCTGCACTGTCATCATTGTAGGGACCCCAGAGCATTTCTTTGCCCAGGGGCCCATGATGCTATTAAGACAGCCCTGGTTGAAGGACATATTTGGGGTTTTATAGCTCAGAAATTCATTAAATGGTAATATGGTATAAAATGACCTTGCAAAGCAAAAGTGCAGGTACCAAAATAAAAGAAAATATAACCTATGTTTTCCAATATACAGTTACTGTAAGGCATAGTTAATACCCCTGTTGGCTTGTTCTTTTGCCACATTCCTCTCGCCACCTGTTGTGGTGGCAATTCCTAAATGTTGGATTTCTTTTTTCTTTCTCGTACATCACGGGACACAGAGCGGCATATTCATTACTATGTGGGTTATATGGAGTACCTTCAGGTGATGGACACTGGCAATCTCAAACAGGAAGTGCCCCTCCCTATATAACCCCCTCCCATAGGAGGAGTACCTCAGTTTTTTCGCCAGTGTCTTAGGTGTTGGTCATGGTTTAGCTCTCCTCCACATCCTTGGGATTAAGGTGGGCTAACCGGTTCTGTCCAAAGGCCTCAGTGCTAAAGTGGTCAGCAACCGGACCCCAAACCATTGGGGTGTAGCCCATAATGCTTTCTGTTCAGAGAGCTGGACCCTGGGCCCAGAACTTAGAAACCTTTGGGGGCCTAATGTTTCTGTTGCCAGGGTGCTATATGGGCCCAGGACAGTGGCTCCTTCATAGGAACCCAGGGCCTGAAGGTCTAGACGCCACCCACGGAGATGGGGGAAGATTGGACCTCTTGCTGTGCAAAAGTCCTGCGGCATGGAGCAGGTAAGTATTGGGGGAGCTTGCGGAACTTGGTTCTTAGCAGGTTCCCTACAGGGGGTGCACAGGGGGACAGGCCTGGGTATGCTCTGCATTGGCAAGGAATCACTATGTCTATGACAGAGACAGGATGATTCAATCTTTTTTCCCCAGTAATATGTGACCTCCCTGGTAAGTGTTGTTTAGCTGGGCTGCTGGCGCTAGGTGTGGGATCTCTGTAAGAGGGGAGTCTTTTTCCCATGCTAAAAGGAGGTCTGTGACCTACCTAAAGGGCTTACCTGCCTGGGTGCCTGCGCTGCTCCGTCCTCCTCCATGTGTGATGGCCCCCCGCCGACGCGCGGGCGCGCCCGAGATGTAAACGATTTTCGCGCCGTTTCTGTGGTGGGGGCGCGTCCCGGTGGGCAGCGAATCACAAATAAAGGAAGGGGAGGTCCTTCCATTAGCTGCCAAGAGCTCAGTGTCATCCTGAGCTAGAGGAGAGGAGGACACAGAGCGGAGCACGCCGAGGACACCCGGTGGCGAAAGGAAGAATTGCAGTTTTTTCTAAGGACTGTCAAACCTACAGATTCAGGTTTTCTTTTCCTTTTTTCAGCAGATGGCTATTGGCAATACTTAGTGGGAGACAGAGTGGTTTCTTTTCCTCTTCAAAAAAAAAAAAAGAAAAAGAAGAAGGGAAAGAACTGCTGATCTCCCTTCTCAGTTTGGGCGTTAGTCTCTATCGCTCCCAAACCGACAGATCCCCTTAGCTACGTCTGTGGCTGGGTGATAGCAGGTGTACCTCGGTATTGTACCATGCCTGGGTCAGAGGGTACAAGGGGTGGGGATTCCCCCGCAAAATCCGAGGGCTCAGACACGGCTATGCCGCTGCTCTCCCCACAGGACATATCAGGGCACGCCTTGATGGGACCTGGGGGATCTGGTGCTGGGGCTGATCCAGGTCAGTCCAACCCCGGCTTTGTCACTGAGAGAGTTCTTGCTGTTTCTTTAGGTGAACTAGAGAAAAGAATGGCAAAAAGGATAGCTAAAGCTATATCGGCTAGAAAGCGGACTAGGTCTCCGTCACCCGAGCAAGAACCCTCAGACACAGAAATCCTTTCCCTAGGGGAATTGGATAGACTTGACGCTTTGGACCAGGGTGGTTCAGAGATCGAGGATCTGGATACTGAGGGGTCTGGTTCAGCCTCCCAAGGGGAAAGTTTGTGGGTTCAGGCCTTAACGGACATGGTCCATGAGGCATTTAAGTTACCCATACCAGAACCTCAAGTATCGGCGGTTTCAGCGTTAGGCTCTTTAAGAACGCCTCAAAGCAACGCAGTTTTCCCGATCCATCCTCTACTCGAGGAGGTCATGTTTCAGGATTGGATTAAGCCAGATAGAGTCTTTTTACCACCTAAAAAATTCTCTGTTTTATATCCTATGGAGGAGAAATTCTCCAAAAGATGGGCGCCCCCGGCGGTGGACGCAGCCATCTCCTATGTGAACAAATCTTTAACTTGTCCGGTGGAAAACGTACAGGTGTTTAAGGATCCGGTTGATAAACGCTTGGAAACATTACTGAAAGCCTCCTTTACTTCAGCAGGGGCGATAGTTCAGCCCGCTGTGGCTGCTATTGGAATTACCCAAGCATTATCAGATAAGACTAAGCAAATGCTTAAACTTATCCCTGCCCAGCAGGCAGAGGAATTTTCGGATATACCGAGGGCTATACGCTTTACGGTGGATGCTATCAAGGACTCCATCCAGCAGGCATCACGTTTATCCTTATTTCTAATCCATATGAGAAGGCTCTTATGGTTGAAGAGTTGGGAGGCTGAGCCCCCATGCAAAAAGCTCCTGGTAGGGTTTCCCTTCCATGGAGGACGACTCTTCGGAGAAGATCTGGATAGATATATTCAGACTATATCAAGCGGCAAAAGCACTCTCTTGCCAGTCAAGAAGAAAGCCTGAGGGCCCGCGTTTAAGCGCCAGCCCTCCCCGGGAAAGGGGCCCTCTAATACCAGACAGTATCGACGGCCTCCTGCAAGATCAGGCTTTAACAATAAGCCACAAGGCCAAGCCACTGGGGGCAAGAAGCAGTGGTACCGCAAGCCTGCGAAGCCAGCCCCCAAGTCGGCCTTATGAAGGGGCGCCCCCACCCACGATGGTGGGGGGAAGGCTACGTCTCTTTGCAGAAGTTTGGGAGGCCAGCATTCCCGACTGCTGGGTACGGTCTTCCGTGGCCACGGGCTACAAACTAGAATTTTCAGAATTCCCTCCTCCTCATTACCAGGAGTCAAAAGTACCAGGCGACCCGGTGAAGGGAGCCGCGTTGATGGCGGCATTGAATCATCTGCTGTGCCAGAAGGTGATAGTAGAAGTACCAGTCCAGGAACAGGGCTTGGGGTTCTACTCCAACCTGTTTATCATCCCAAAGCCCAACGGCGATGTCAGGCCAATTTTGGACTTAAAGGGAGTAAATGCGTACCTAAAGGTCCGCTCATTCCGGATGGAAACTATTCGGTCAGCTGTCGCCGTGCTCCAGAAGGACGACTTCATGGCGTCCATAGACATACAGTAAAGGATGCTTACCTTCATGTGCCAATTTTTCAGCCACATCAGGTATTTCTACGCTTCTCGGTGGCTCAGCGTCATTTCCAATTTGTGGCGCTCCCCTTCGGGTTGGCTACGGCCCCCCGGGTATTCACGAAGGTCCTAGCCCCAATCCTAGCCAATCTAAGGACCCAAGGGGTCACGGTCCTAGCTTACCTGGACGACTTCTTGGTCGTAGACCACTCGTTTCCTGGCCTGGAACGAGCAGTCGCCCTCACGGTTCAGTACCTCGAGAGGTTCGGCTGGGTCCTAAATCGAGACAAATCAGCATTTCGGCCCACAGAACAACAGAAGGTGTTCCTACCTCTATTAAAGGTCAAGGCCATCAAAGAGCTAATACAAATAGTTCTGAGCAAGAGAAAGCCAACTGTTCGCCTATGTATGCGGCTACTAGGCAAGATGGTGGCCACCTTCGAGGCGGTACCGTATGCTCAGAGCCACACTCGCATCCTGCAGGCAGCCATCCTGTCAGCATGGAGCAAGAGGCCTCAGGCCTTGGAGATTCCTTTGCCACTCTCACCACGAGTCCGGCAAAGTCTATCTTGGTGGTTAAACCCTCAGAATCTCCTGAAGGGAAAGACGTTCAGTCCTGTGACCTGGAAGATAGTAACCACAGACGCCAGCCTGATCGGCTGGGGAGCAATTTTGGATGGTTGCACTCGCCAGGGCACTTGGGCAGCGGCAGAGAAGCAGTTGCCCATCAATATCTTGGAGCTCAGAGCTGCCCGACTAGCCCTCAGGGCTTGGACGTCCAAACTGCAGGGGTTCCCGGTGAGAATACAATCGGACAATGCCACGGCGGTGGCATACATAAATCACCAAGGGGGAACCAAGAGTCAAGCCGCTCAGAAAGAAGTGAGCTTGATTTTCTTGTGGGCAGAAGCCCATGTGCCCTGCATATCGGCTATATTCATTCCCGGAGTGGACAACCTACAGGCGGACTTCTTAAGTCGCCAGACTCTATTGCCGGGGGAGTGGTCTCTGCATCCACAGGTCTTTCAGACACTCTGCCAGAAGTGGGGAGTGCCGGACGTGGATATCATGGCATCGAGACTAAACAAGAAGCTAGACAGGTTCATGTCCCGCACAAGGGATCCCAGAGCCTGCGGAACCGATGCGTTAATTTGCCCTTGGCATCAGTTCAAACTTCTTTATGCATTTCCCCCGCCTGCTGCGCAGGATCAGGGTGGAGCACATACCAGTCATCCTGGTAGCTCCAGCATGGCCCAGAAGGGCATGGTATCCACTAATCCTGAAGATGGTAGTGGGAGACCCTTGGACTCTTCCTCTACGGCCAGACCTGCTATCGCAAGGTCCGATCCTCCACCCTGCCTTACGGCATCTAAATTTGACGGCCTGGAAGCTGAATCCCTGATTCTCAGGGGTAGAGGTCTGTCTCAGAAAGTAATCTCTACCCTAATCAGAGCCAGGAAACCGGTCTCTAGGGTGATTTATTACAGGGTCTGGAAGGCCTATGTAGGCTGGTGTGAGTCCAAGCGATGGCTTTCTCGCAAATTTACCATCGATAGAGTATTAAAATTTCTCCAGCTAGGAGTGGATAAAGGACTGGCATTAAGCACAATCAAAGGACAGATTTCAGCTTTGTCAGTGTGGTTTCAGCGGCCGCTGGCCACCCACTCGCTAGTTAAGACCTTCCTTCAAGGGGTCTTACGTATTAATCCTCCAGTTAAATCCCCGCTTTGTCCGTGGGATTTAAATCTTGTTCTGTCAAGTTTACAGAAACAACCTTTTGAGCCGTTGGCTGAAATTCCTTTGGTTTTACTAACAATGAAGTTAGTATTTTTGGTCGCCATAGTTTCCGCCAGAAGAGTATCGGAACTGGCAGCCTTATCCTGTAAGGAACCATATCTTATTTTACATAAGGACAAGGTCGTTCTCCGCCCTCATCCTTCCTTCCTACCGAAGGTTATATCCAGTTTTCATCTAAACCAGGATTTAATATTACCATCCTTCTTCCCTAAACCTACTTCCAGAAAGGAAGGGTTGCTGCATACCTTGGATATTGTCAGGGCCATGAAGACCTATCTTAAAGCTACAGAGAAGATCCGGAAAACAGATGTGTTGTTCATTTTACCGGATGGGCCCAAGAAGGGGCAGGCAGCTGCAAAATCCACCATCTCGAGATGGATTAAACAGTTAAACACTCAGGCCTACGGCTTGAAAGGGTTGCCTCCTCCGTTATCATTAAAGGCTCATTCTACTAGGGCCATGGGTGCCTCCTGGGCAGCACACCACCAGATCTCTATAGCTCAAGTTTGCAAGGCGGCAACCTGGTCTTCTGTCCACACGTTTACAAAATTCTACCAGTTGGACGTAAGAAGGAATACTGATACAGCCTTTGGGCAGGCAGTGCTGCAGGCTGCAGTTTGAGACCCTCGGATTCCGGGGGCTCCCTTTTGAGTTAAATTTAAAATTTAAAATTATTTTTTCTCAACTAAGTTGGATTTATTATGATTTAAGTATATCTCTAAATTAAATCCTTTTGTCTTGGGAAGATGTTCTCCCTCCCCTCATTGTAAGCATTGCTTTGGGACATCCCACATAGTAATGAATATGCCGCTCTGTGTCCCGTGATGTACGAGAAAGAAAAAGGGATTTTTAATACAGCTTACCTGTAAAATCCTTTTCTTGGAGTACATCACGGGACACAGAGCTCCCACCCCTCTTATGGGGACCATTTTGGGAGGCATACTGCTTGCTACAAAACTGAGGTACTCCTCCTATGGGAGGGGGTTATATAGGGAGGGGCACTTCCTGTTTGAGATTGCCAGTGTCCATCACCTGAAGGTACTCCATATAACCCACATAGTAATGAATATGCCGCTCTGTGTCCCGTGATGTACTCCAAGAAAAGGATTTTACAGGTAAGCTGTATTAAAAATCCCTTTTTTCCATTTTGGCCACATTCACCAAGACAAATAGAGCAGGAAAATCTCCTCAGCCGGGACACAGAAATAAAGACCTCATTCATATGAGGCGATTACATGTGTGCCCTGTACAGTGCCATGTTGTGCCATCACAGGAATGTACATGTGTTCTGTACATCCCTGTGCCGGCAATCCCATTGTTGTCTATTGGGATGCAGTGGCTGACCTGACACAGCCAGTTCTCCGAATATGACATCTGTGCGTGCACAAACACACCCTGGTTGAGTTTGAGGACATGCACCCGCACCCTCATGGATGTCATATCGGGACACAGCAACAAGTTGCTGTGTCCGTGCAGCCACTGCATTCCAATAGACAGCGACAAAACTGTTGGCATGGGATGCACGGAACACCTGTATTCCCTTCGCCAGCAAAGCATTTAATCGCTCCGTGTGAATAAGGCCAATGACTCAATTGTTTTAATCCTTCACCGTTCTACCCAAATTTTTAAAGAAACATTTTGGACAAATATGCACGTTAGTCCCTTTTTTAATAGAAAAAAATCTAACTAATAATTTCAGTAATTTTCTACCACAACTGGAAAAATTCTAATGTCGCGTACACACGACCGTTTTTCGGGTTGTAAAAAATTTCATCTTTAATGGTCTAGAAAAAACTAATGTTTTTTCAACCCGATCGTTACAACGGCCTTGCCTACACAACATTGTGAAAAGAAAAATGCTCTAGCAAAGCGCGGTGACGTACAACACGTACAACGGCAATATAAAGGGGAAGTTCCATTCGGATGACCAAACCCTTTGGGCTGCTTTTGCTGATTTCGTGTTAGTAATTACGAACGCTAGTTTTACCAGAACGAGCGCTCCCATCTCATAACTTGCTTCTGAGCAACCATTTTTTACGACGTTAAAAACGACAACGTTAAAAACGTTGTAAAAAATTTGAGCATGTTCGAAATTTTTAATGCCCATTTTTTACATTGTGAAAAATGCTCTGGAGCTCACACACAATAGTTTTTTAATGATATAAAAAAAAAACGTAATTTTTTTACAACCCGAAAAACGGTCGTGTGTATGTGGCATTAGGGCAAGAATAGGTATATATGATTGTACAATACAGTCCAAAACAATTCTGTAGCTAAAGAAGCTGTTCACATGAGTGTAACACACACACGTGCGCGTATATATTTCTATATATATAGATATATCAATAGATAGATAGATGGATAAAATGTTTTTTTTTTTGTTTACAAAAGTTTATTGAGTAGTATATTGTAGTACAAGCATAGGTAAAGATATAAAGTACAACATTTTTCGAAGGCATACAAATATTAAAGCAACATGCGAACAATCTTGCATTGAATATTCCTGAGTACATTCAAAATGATCATGGTAACATTATTTTAGAAATTGAGAGTATATCACAATATTGGAAGCAACCACAGAGAATTACCAGTACGACCACTTGTCTTCAAAGATGTGAAGGCTATTGTTAATTGTGTGAAATATTCTCTCTGAAAGCTTCAATAGCTCCATTCTATCAAGAACCTGTGACCATATTAATTCCTCAGACCTCCAGTTAAGTGCTATCATCCATTGCACCGAGCTACAAAGAGAGTGAAGGAGTCTGGTGCATGGGGGTGGGATGTTTGGGGCATTACCATATAGGAGGCAGATTTGTGGCGTGAGGGCAATCTTGTGTTTGGAAGAGGTTTCAAGTCTGCGAGCTGCTTCCAGCCAGATTTGTGAGAGACGTGGGCAGCTCCAGAATGTGTGGAGTAAAGTACCGTCTGTTTGGCAGCCCCTGAAGCAATTAGGGGAGACTGATGGGTAGAAGGTATGGATTTTTGATGGTGTGAAGTACCACCTTGTAAATAGCTTTGTGGGTGTTTCTCTAAAGGATACCGCTTTATTGCTTTTACGGAGGTTTTCCGACATGGAGTGCCAAGTGTCAGGCGAGAGGGTGAAATCTAATTCTGTTTCCCATTGGATCATGGGATGTGATTTTTCTGGGGCAGAGAAGTCATTAAGGAAATTATAGAGTTTAGAGATCATGCCTTTGTCTCTGGATGTAGATTTACATATTCTCTCGAATATTGTGATATTAGGATTTGTGGAAAGTGAGAAGTGCGAGCGAAAAAAAGATTTGATCAGCAGATATCTTTCAGATTCTGAAGAGGGGAAGTTATAATCCTTTTGGAAGGAATCAAAAGGTCTAAAGGACCACTTGGACTGCAGCGAACCCAGAGATGTTAGTCCCCGATCAATCCAGGCGGAAAACAGATGACTGTTTGTATATGCAAGGGGTAATCTAGGGTCACCTAAAAATGATGTGAGTGGAGAGACTTCTGAAGCCAGTGAAAAAATGTCTCTGGAAGTTTGCCAGAGTTTGAAGGCATGAGCTACTATAACATTGCGTTTAATGAGGTCTCGGTAAAGAACATATTTGGACCAAAGAATCCCCTGTAGGTGCAACGGTTGTATAGATGAGGTCTCAAAGCTAATCCAGGGGATATTTTTAGTTGGGGAGAACCATTGGGAAATCTGGGAGAGACGTGCGGCTAGGAAATATTTCCATAAGTTGGGAAGACCCAAACCACCCTTGGGTTGAGATCTATATTGCAAAGCGTAGCTGTATCTCGGTTTCTTGTCTGCCCATATAAATTTGTTAATGATCCTCTGTAGTGCTTCGAGTTTAGATTTAGGGACATTAATTGGTATGGTACGAAAATAATATAATAATTTGGGGAGTATATTCATCTTAATTGCACAAACTCTGCCCAAAAATGAAATATGATATTTGGACCAGGCATTCAGGAGGGTGGTAATGCGTGCGAACAAGGGGGTGTAGTTGGCCTTAAATAGACCATTATGAAGTGGGGTGATGTTGACACCTAAATATTTGATTGAGGATGAGATCCATGTGAAGGGGAAGTTGGTTTGGAGAAGAGTGAGTGAGTCTGGGGGGATGTTGATAGGTAGAGCGGAGCACTTGCTTAGATTGATTTTGAGTCCGGATACTTTGTGGAAGAGTTCTAGAACTTTAAGTAGCACGGGTAGGGAGGTATGGGGATTTGTAATATATATCAGTGCATCGTCAGCATACAGACTAATTTTATATTCCTGATGCTCTTTAGCATAGCCCTTTATGTCTGGGTTGGCTCTAATAGCTTGGGCAAGTGGCTCCATAGCTAGGGCGAAGAGGAGTGGGGATAATGGGCAGCCCTGTCTTGTTCCTCTGCCCAGGGGGAAGAAGTCAGAGTTGATACCAGGTAGACGGATGCGTGTTTGTGGGGAGCTATAAAGAGCGTTAAACCCCTGCAAAAATGCTCCAGAGATTCCGAATCTGGGTAGTAAATAATTTAGGTAAGTCCAGCTGACGCTGTCGAACGCCTTGTGAATATCAAGGCTAAGGAGACATGTTTGGCGAGCATGGAGATTTGCATCCTGGATAATGTTGGTAACAAGCCTGATATTATCTGTGATCTGCCTATTGGGGATGAAACCTGATTGGTCTATGTGCACTAATGGAGAAATCACCCTAGCAAGTCTATCTGCCAGGATCCTGCCAAAGATCTTGAGATCATTATTTAGGACCGAAATTGGTCGGAAATTTTGGGGGAGTGAATGGTCCTTATTGGGTTTGGGGATAAGGGAAAGGTTGGCCAATAGCATTTCCTTTGGGAAGGAGTTACCTTCTAGTATGTGGTTGAATAGGTTTTTTAAATGAGGGGCAAGAAGGGGGGCGTATTTTTTATAGTATAGGGAAGTGTAACCATCAGGGCCAGGCGCTGTAGAGGATTTAAGAGATTTAATGATAGATGTGATTTCCTCAACAGTACATGGGGAATTAAGAGAGTCTAAGCTTTCTTGTTTTAGGGAAGGGAGATTGAGACTGTCCAGCCATGACTTGGCGGCTAAACCTGGGGGAGTGTTGGGATCTGACATAAGGTCCCTATAGAAGGAGGTGAATATTTCCATTACTTTTTGCGGGTGGGAGATTAAGTTACCATTATTGTTTCTAAGTTTATATGTATGGGTGGGGTTACTGTCTTGTTTGAGTTTCCTTGCGAACATCGCTGAGTGAGAGTTACAATGTAGCATGTATTTAGCTTTGGAAAATCTAAGCGATTTTTCTACATTGGCGGAAAGGAGTAAATCTAGGGATTTTCGTTTATCTTGTATTTGTTGAGTGATAATAGGATTAACATTGTGATGTAATTTAATGTATAGATGGTGGAGTTCATTGGTAAGACGTTTAATGTCTGCCTGTCTTTCTTTGTTTTTTGATGCTGCTAAACTAATAATATGGCCTCTCAGGACCGCTTTATGAGCGACCCATATTGAGGTGGGTGGGGTTTCTTCATTGATGTTGTCTGTGAAATAGTTTTCTATGTGTGTGGAAATAGTAGACTTGCAAGAGGAGTTGGTTAGAAGAGAGTCATTGAGGCGCCAGTTGAATGGGGAGGGGGCTAAGCCAATATATGAGGTGGTGAAAGTACAGATATTATGATCTGACCATGGGCAGGGATGAATTTGAGCCTGTGTTGAATTGGCTAGGAGAATGGGAGTAGAGAATAGGTAGTCAAGCCTGGCGTAACAGTCGTGCGGGTGTGAATAGTGGGTATAGGCCCTGATACCAGTGTTATGAGCTCTCCAGGTGTCTAGAAGTTGTGTTTTGTTGATCAGACGATTAATGGTTTTAGAAAATGATTTCGTATGTGGGGATACATTACTCCTATCGAGGATTGGGTGAGCAGCCAGATTAAAATCTCCACCAATCAATATGTGGGGTGAGTGGTATTTATCTAGGGTCTCAAAAAAATTGAGAAAAAAGGAGGTGTGTGTATCATTCGGAGCGTAAACAGATGCTATGGTGATCTCCCTGTTATTGATAGTTCCCTTGAGTATGATAAATCTACTCTCAGGATCTCTAAATACGTGCTGTACATCAAAGATTATTGAGTTGCGGATAAAAATGGCGACGCCCCTAGTTTTGTTATTATATGTGGTAAAATATGTTTGATTGTAGGATTTGTGAAAATATTTGGGGTGATTAGAGGATGCAAAGTGAGTCTCCTGGAGAAGAATAATGTCAGCCCCTAGCTTTTTGTATTGTTGGAAAGCCTTTTTGCGTTTGTTGGGGGAATTAAACCCATTTGTATTGTGTGAGAGAAATCTAAGACCCATGACTGGATTTAAAGTAGACTATCAGCAGAACAACAGATAAGATAAGAATCTGCCGGTATAGAAATATTTCAGATTGAGTCAAGTAGGCATGTATTGAATCAGTCTTTCTATTGGTGTGCTGTAGGCGAAGTAAACCCAAGAAGTGTTTATATGGAGTTAGTGTAATTGTTACACACATTGGTTTGTAGAAAGCATAAATATATAAAACATGTTGGTTGCGTATACCTATAGGTGAGGAGGAACAAAAATACTTATACTCTATGCTTGTAAGAAACACATTCAACTTTTTAAATAGAGAATAATAGGAGATAGCACTCGTGGTGCCATCCAGGAATATCATGACAGGTGGAGACCCATCTAACCTGGATGAATACAGTATCAATGAAGAAAAAAAAATAAACGAGAAAAACAATATGAAGGACAACAAGAAAAAAAAGTCCTTTTCCCGCGTCAGGCCTAGCCAGACCATCAGTGATGGAAGTCTAGACGAGGACCGAGGCAGGGGTGGGGTCAATCCAGCGACGGTGGACGCACCCGGTCAAAGAAGGCAATTTAAACTGCAAAGAATCATCATATTAGTGCATGACTGTTAGCAACGTAGAACAACAACATATAACATTATTAAGGTTAAAGAACATGGCCTGTAAGGTTAACAACATCATCATGGTAATTGAATGAGAGCAAATGATGGGTATGAACCTGTGGGCAATATCCCAGATTGACCAGCAGGGGGGGGAGAGACACACATGAAACACATGAAAATGCAACACAGAGACTGGGGATCAGGATAGGAAAGTCTAGGGAGTCCATCCTTTTTCTGTAGAATCCAAATGTGGTATTAAATTCCGATCAACCTGGGTGCTAGGGTATAGGGTAGATTCATACTGAAGGAGTAGGCACCTGGTATGTAAAAAAGATTATAGTGCAGACAATACAGTGACTTGAAGTGTCCCATTACTATATATGGGAGCTGGTAGTGTGTTTCAATGAGCTGTATGAGTGACTTCCCAGCCTAGATGTCTAGAGGCTTCTGACAGGTAAAACGCATACAGGGCAGACAGTACGATGACTTGAAGTGTTCCCTTATCATACCTAGGAGCTGGTAATATGCTTCACTGAGCTTCAGTGAGCTGTGTCAGAGAATTTCCAGTCTATATATTGAGACTTAACTGGGTGATGCCATATTTCAGTATAATCATGGGGGTTTGACATGTGTAAATCTATGATGTCTCTCCCACTCCCGCATAATCCGCATAGAGCCATCATATTAAAGTTGTCTGCACTCTAGGCAGAGTGAGGTCGAATTCCAGGAGTAAACAATTTAGAAAATAAAGTCATACCTTCAGAACAGATGGTATAATAACATGAAGCATCCATACATAGTAACATGGGTTAATTCTGATGGGGGTTGAATAGTCTCCTTTGATCTCTCTGGCTGCGCCTGTTGGAAGGGGTAGACCAAATAGGTGAGGGCCTTGGAGTGGAAGGGAGCCGTGGGTGAGGTTCAGGGGGCAAGAGACCCAGCTTAATCAGGAGTTCCTTTCCTTCTATTACATTATAAACTGTGTACATGGATCCTTTGTGGGGGATAGTTAGTTTGAAGGGGAATCCCCATCTGTACTTTATCCTAGCAGATTGTAGGACCGAGATAACCTCCTTCATCCTGCGTCTTCTGTCTAATGTAGCAGGGGAGATGTCTGGGTAGATTTGTATGCGTTTCCCTTCAAAGGAAATGTTGGGGGTATTCCTGGAAGCACGCATGATGTCTTCTTTTACAAGGAAATCCTTCATGCACATAATAATGTCTCTAGGGGGATTTTCAGGGGGGGGTTTGGGACGGAGGGCCCTGTGTATCCTATCGCAGGCAAATGCTGAAAGCTGCTTTTCTGGTAGGAGACCATGAAATACTTTGGACACTGCTGGTAATAGATCTGTAGTAGATTCTGGAATACCACGTATTCTTATGTTCTGGCGGCGATTGCGATTGTCCAAATCTTCGACCTGGGCCTGCATGAATGCAAAGTTATCTGCTAAATTTTCATAGTCCTTTCTCAGGTCGTTATGTGCCAGGGAGTCATGTTTTGTCTCTAGGAGATCCGTGCGGCCCCCTATGCTGGCTATCTCATGGGACAATGCAGCGTGTGGATTTGTGTACCTCCCTCTCGATTTTTTCTACCAGCTTATCAAAAATGTGTGAGAGACTCTCATCCAAGTCAGCCTTAGAGAGAGGGGAGTTGTACTCACGATTTTCCAAACTTTTGGGAGGCTGTGAGACGAGTTCATCCTCTCCCCACACGCTGCTGCCGGCGCCATTTTGGGATTTCTTCCCTGTTCTCTGCTCCATGTCCAGGAGGAAGTTTGTCAGCGAATGCTGCTGGTTTCGATTTTTTTTTTTGGTTGCCAGGCATGCACCCCGCTTTCCCACAGGGGTGCTGATGGTTTTTTTCTTAAAACGAGGGTTGTAGCCCTGGGGAAATGGCTTCTGAGTGACCGGGTGTGGCGGAGCTGTGACTAGGCACGTCCCATCAGCGTCGCGCCGCGCATGCGCCCCGATGGATAAAATGTTATATACAGTATATATATATATATATATATATATATATACACACACACAGTGTATAGGACTCTCTCATCCATGTCTTTATGGACCTTGCTTTGTGCACTGGTCCAAATAATTTGGTTGAGGGGGGATTATGGTGTGGGGTTGTTTTTCAGGGGTTGGGCTTGGCCCCTTAGTTCCAGTGAAGGGAACTCTTAAAGCATCAGCATACCAAGACATTTTGGACAATTTCATTCTCCCAACTTTGTGGGAACAGTTTGGGGATGGCCCCTTCCTTCTTTTCCAACAAGACTGAGCACCGGTGCACAAAGTCAGGTACCTGTACATAAAGACATGGATGAGCAAGTTTATGGTGGAGGAACTTAACTGGCCTGCACAGTTCTGACCTCAACCTGATAGAACACCTTTGGGATGAATTGGTGCAGAGAATGCTATCCAGCCCTTATCGTCAACATCCGTGCCTGACCTCACAAATGCGCTTCTGAAAGAATGGTCAAACATTCCCATAAACACACTCCTAAACCTCGTGGACAGCCTTCCCATAAGAGTTGAAGCTGTTATAGCTGCAAAGGGTGGGCCAACTCAATATTGAAGCCTACGAACGAAGACTGATGCCGCGTACACACGACCATTTTTCACGATGTGAAAAATTACATTTACATTTTTAATGTCAATAAAAACTATTGTGTGTAGGCTCCAGAGCATTTTCCGCGACGTTAAAAATGGCCATTAAAAATTTAGAACATGCTCTAAATTTCCGTGTTGTTTTTCACGTTGTCGATTTTAATGTCGTAATAAACGGTCGTGTGTAGGCTTTAACGACGTGAAAAAAACGCGCATGCTTAGAAGCAAGTTATGATACGGGAGCGCTCGTTCTGGTAAAACTAGCGTTTGTAATGGAGATAGCACATTCATCACTCTGTAACAGACAGAAAAGCATGAATCGTCTCTCACCAAACTTTTACTAACACGAAATCAGCAAAAGCAGCTCCAATGGTGGCGCCATCCGAATGGTACTTCCCCTTTATAGTGCCATTGTACGTGTTGTACGTCACTGTGCTTTGCTTGAGCATTTTTTTTTTTTCACGATTCGTTTTTTCTAGACCATTAAAAACGGTCGTGTGTGTACGCGGCATGAAATGCCATTAAAGTTCATGTGTGTGTAAAAGCAGGTGTCCCAATAATTTTGGCAATATTGTGTGTGTGTGTGTGTGTGTGTGTGTGTGTGTATATATTAGTTTTTCATGTTTTTTTATGGCTTCAGCATGAATTTCACTGGGGTCAGAGAAGCTTCCTTAGGAGAGAAAAGCTTTTCACAGAGCCAAGAAATCACTGAATCGACACGTTTTTACCTGATAGGCTTCAGTATTTTTCAGTAAACAGCAGGCCCAAAGATTTTCCCCATTGTATATGTTAATCAGGGCAGGATGAAGGTGTAGTGACCTTAAAGTGGAGTTCCACCCATTTTTTTATGTTTGTCTGTGCTACATGCCCTAATCTCATAGTGTTCAGAATGTAAATACCTTTATTTTGTAGTCCTTCATTACTTCCTCCTCCTTATTAGCCTAGGCTTTTAAGTCACAAGGCTATTCCCAAGGGTTTCTGGGATAGGCATCATGTATCCCAGTAGTCCTTGCAAATAGCCTATTTGCATAGAGAAGGGGCGGCAACTTCCTCTGACACTCCCATTGCTATGGAAACCTGACTGAAACCTATTACATCGCTTGTGCAGCACTGAGCATGTGCGAGATCTGCAAGGCTGAAATCCAGGAAGTCATACAGTCTGGCTTCATGATGCCCACACTTAAGATGGCCACGGGCTATTTCTAGATTATATACTAACTAAATGCTCTAACAAGCTAACAAAACGGACCTTAGTTTACAGACTAACTTTACTAGACTACATTAAGCTTGTGTATTACAGGGGTATTTATATTTAAAAAGTGAAATTGTGGGTGGAACTCCCCTTTAATGTAATATATGGAAGCAATTTCCAAAATCTGGCAAAAAAATCTATATTTTTTATGTTAATGTGAAACATAAAATATACAGTGGGTATAGAAAAGAATCACCCCTTTTTAAAATTATCAAATTGTATTGCTTTTCAGCCTGAAATTAAGAACTATACAGTTTTTGTTTTATCCAGCTGTATTTACGCTGTGCAACTTATAACATCCAAGTGAAATATATAATGCCAACATGTCAGAATTTTTTTTAAAAAAATTCAAAAACAGAGTTGGAAAAAATGATCATCCCCCTTATGTCAGTTTTTTTTTTGGACCACCTTTTTCTTTAACCACTTGAATACCGGGCTTTAAATGACTGGTCACCAGTCATCTCTATGCTTCACATCCGGCAGACGCGATCCTCTCTCGGGGCCCCCGATGGCAAGGCGGAGCCTGGAGAAGCACTGGATGATGGCGGGAGGGGGGATGTCCCCTCCCGCCGCCTATAAGACCGATCAAGCACGGGAACCGCCGCTATGATCATTCTTATTGTGCGCAGGATCGCCACCCGGAACAAAATTATATCTGAATGATGCCTCTGGGTGCAGGCATCATTCAGATATCACCGCACAAAGTACAGGACGTCATATGACGTCCACCCGGGATAAGAGATCCCCTTTTTGGACGTCATATGACGGCGTGCGGTATAAATAAATACAAATTAAATTCACTTGCTGTTGATTCACTCAATACCTCCTGGAAGGAAGTCTGTTCCAAGCATCCACTACTCTAAAATAATATTTTCTAGCATTGCCCTTGATTTCCCCCCCTGCTAGTTTGAGGTCATATCCCCAATTCCCCATGTTCTTGATCTTGGCATCATATTACAACTACTGCCTCAATAAACCTTAATAACACTCTAAAGCCTTGTACACACTATCGCTTTGTCTGATGAAAATGGACCGATGGACCGTTTTCATCGGACAAACCGATCGTGTGTGAGTCCCATCAGTTTGCTTTCCATTGGTGAATAAAAATAGAACATGTTTTAAAATGTTCCTATGGATAAAAAACCGATAGAAAAAAACGATCGTCTGTGTGGAAGTCCATCGGTCAAAAAGCCACGCATGCTCAGAATCAAGTTGACGCATGCTCGAAAGCATTGAACTTCATTTTTCTCAGCAAGTCGTAGTGTTTTACGTCACCGCGTTGGACACGGTCGGATTTTTGACTGATGGTGTGTAGGCAAGACTGATAAAAGTCAGCTTCATTGGATATCCAACGAAAAAATCCATCGGATTAGATTCCATCAGATATCCGATCGTGTGTACAGGGCTTTACTCTTTTTAAGGGATTTAATCATATCCCTTCTTTTTATAAAGACTGCAAATAATAAGTTCATGCAGTCTCTCCTGATATTTTTGTATCCCTCAGGCCCCGTACACACGTCCGAGAAACTCGACGAGCAAAACACAAGTTTCCTCATTGACTAACGAGGAAATAGAAAACATGTTCTCTATTTGGCCTGACGAGAACCTCGTCGGTTTCCTCGACCAAAAGTGTACACACCACCGGGTTTCTCGGCAGAATACGGCTCCGATCGAGTTTCTGGCTGAATTCTACCGAGAAACTCGGTCGTGTGTACGGGTCCATAGACCTTGCACAATTTTGTTGCCGGTCTGTGGACTATTTCTATCTAATCAATGTACAGTATTTATTGTTATATATGTTAACCTTTTTGTGCACGCGTATTTATTGTATTTGTCCTCTTGTGCCAAAAAATAAAATTCCCTTTGTCTTCTAAGTTTATATTTTGGACCAAGTTTATTCAGCTGAAAGTTTTGAAGATATTTTAGAAGTACATAAGCACACATTACGACTGGCACAGCCTTCGCCTAATTATCCATCTAGTAAATGTCTGAAAAAGTATAATTTTAAGCTACGAGATTTTACTTTCAGGGCATTTCTGTCCCTTTCGAGCATGGACTTTTGTATCCATAGGACATAAAAGGCAATAATTGGTTAAGCACTCATTTTGCATTCACATAAGTCTTTGGCAGTGATCAGGCTGAGTGTTAATGAAAAGGTAATACAGAAATCTCTGGCTTCTGTTGTATTGCTCTACACAAGACAAGGTATAATAGGTCTTATTTCCAGACTACTTTGTTTAAACATGTTAACTGCAATAATCAGTTGACTGTTTTGCTCTCGACGCACAAGGGACTTTGTCAATTGCAGTTTGTCTACATCACTGTAGCAGATATGGATGATGTGGTTTGAGTAATAAAATATGGTTGAGTAAAAGACTGTTGTGGCACTTCTATCATTTTAATGGTTATGACTAAAATATTTAAAGGGAAATAACAGGCAAAACTAAATTCTAAGTTCATTATTCTCTCATTTAAAGTGACATTTTAATATTCTTCAGTATTTTTGGATCAAAAGTTTGAGAAACAAAAACTTAACCTGCAGGTGAAACACCCAATATTAAAGCTGGCTATAGATCTTTTTTTTTTGTTTTTGTTTTTTTGGATCAGTCAGTTGGGTTGCAGCGCTACATTTTCCAGAAGTCCAGTTTTATAAGAAGAGTTTATTACTAGGTCAACTCCTCTCGCACAGGAATGGCCATAGATGGATTGAAATTAGGCCAGTCCTTGCTGAACTGGCCAAATTTCGCTCCATCTATGGCCAGCTTTAGATCATATATGGATTCTGGACATTAAAGAAGCCATCACAAAGCACTTTGATTCAACACTCTTCTGAGTGCATTATAATTTAATGGCTTCAATATTTTCTCAGCCACTAATCCAGTACAACGATCGGGAGCTCTAGCTTCACTGGATGAATGTGTGTTATAAACTCACCAGCCACTTTATTAGGTACTCTTTGCTTGTGTCGGGTTGGACCCCCTTTTGACTTCAGAACTGCATTAAAGGGGAATTCCACCCACAATTTCACTGTTTAAATATAAATACCCCTGTAACCCCATACACAAGCGTAATGTAGTCTAGTAAAGTTAGTCTGTAAACTAAGGTCCGTTTTATTAGGTTGTTAGAGCATTTAGTTAGTTTATAATCTAGAAATAGACCATGGCCATCTTAAGTGTGGGCATCATGAAGCCAGACTGTATGACTTCCTGGATTTCAGCCTTGCAGATCTCGCACATGCTCAGTGCTGCACAAGCGATGTAATAGTTTTCAGTCAGGTTTATTTGCAAGATCTACTGGGATACATGATGCCTATCCCAGAAACCCTTGCGAATAGCCGTGTGACTTAATAGACTAGGCTAATAAGGAGGAGGAAGTAATGAAGGACTACAAAATAAAGGTATTTACAAGCAACAAAATAAATAAAAATTGTCCATTCTGAACACTATGAGATTAGGGCATGCAGCACAGACAAACATAAAGAAATGGGTGGAACTCCACTTTAATTCTTACTGGCAGATTCAACAAGGTGTTGGAAACATTCCTCAGAGATTTTGGTCCATAGTGACATGATGGCATCACACAGTTGCTGCAGATATGTCGGCTGTACATTCATGATGCAAATTTCCTGTTCCACTAAATCCCAAAGGTGCTCCATCTGGTGACTGTGGAGGCCATTGGAGTACAATGACCTCATTGTCATGTTCAAAAAAACAGTGGTGAGATGGTGCTTTACCTTTGCTGGAAGTAGACATCAGAAGATGGGTACACTGTAGTCATAAAGGGATGGACATGGTCAGCAACAATACTCAGGCAGTCCGTGGCATTTAAATTATGCTCAATTGGTACTAAGGGGCCCAAAGTGTGCCAAGAAAATACCTCCCACACCATTACACCACCAGACTGAACCGTTGATACAAGGCAGGATAGATTCATGCTTTCATGTTGTTTACACCAAATTTTGACCCCACCATCTGAATGATGCAGCTGAAATCGAGACTCGCCAGACCAGGTTACGTTTTTTTCTAATCTCCTATTGTCCAATTTTGGAGAACCTGTGTGAATTGTAGCCTCAGTTTCCTGTTCTTGGCTGACAGGAGTGGCACCCGGTGTGGTTTTCTACTGCTGTAGCCCATCTGCCAAGGTTCAATATGTTGTGTGTTCAGAGATGGTATTCTGCATACCTTGGTTGTAACAAGTGGTTATTTGAGTTACTGTTGCCTTTCTATTATCTCAAACCAGTCTGACCATTAACCTCTGACGAGGCATTTTTGTACACACAACTGGATATGTTCTCTTTTTCGGACCATTCTCTGTAAACCCTAGAGATAGTTGTGTGTGAAAATCCCAATAGATGAGTTTATGAAATAATCAGGCCAGCCCAACTGGCACCAACAACCATGTCACATTCAGTCACTTAAATCCCCTTTCTTCCCCATTCTGATGCTTGGTTTGAACTTCAGCAATTCGTCTTCACCATGGTCCTGCACAGACTAGATCCTGAATGCATTGAGTTGCTGCCACATGATTGACTGACTAGCAATTTTTGTTACCAAGCAATTGAACAGGTGTACCTAATAAAGTGGCCAGTGAGTATAGGTCCGTGACTATGAAAGTACTGAAGCAAGAGGCAACCAGGCGACCATCATTTTCAGGAGGTTAGACTACAGACTATTTTTCAATTTTTTTAGCCTACTCTGTTTACACTAATCCATGTTCCCGGCCCCTAATCTCCATGCAGGGTGCCAGACTAGGGTTGCCACCTTTTCTCCAAGCCAAACCCGAACACTTTAGTGACGCAGAGGTTTTTTTTTGTGCCATCAATTGTCGCCTCTGTGCAATGCCATCAAACGCAGCCACTGTGCCATGGAATAGCGGCAGGGGGGGTGCAAGTATTCTATTTCGGTATCGGGACAACCCTAGTGTTAACCAAGTTAACTATTTAGAAGCCGATTAGAGCTTCCAAATAGCCGCTGGCTCTAATATAGGGTGACCAGACATCCCCATTTTCAGGGGACAGTCCCCGGATTGAGGACACTGTCCCTGGACCAAGTCTGTCCCTGGTTTTGTCCCCAAATTGGTTTGGAACAGGGGCTGGGGCAATTTCAAAGACAGTCAGTGCAGAATAAAAATAAAAAATAATTCTGAATTACACACGCCCGCTCCCCCGCTCCTACTTGCTTATGGGGGGTGTATTTTTTCCATTATCTGTGCCCCTTTCTGATGATCATGTGCTGGTCGGAGCAGAGGGAATATTTCTTCAGTTTCGGGTGCCCATCCGCTCCCATGTTCTTCTGCCTTGGCTCAAGTCCCGGCCAGCCGCCTGCCTGCTTATCTCCTAGCCTTCCCTCGCGGAGTGATCTTCCTCCCCTCCCCACCGAGTAGTAGCCGGGGCCCGGAGAGTGAGACTTGAGAGGCTGTGAGGCGGGGGGGAACGGGCAGAGAGTCGCTGATTGTTGCCATCCTCTGATAGACACTTCCAAAACCAACCAACTGCTGTTATTCAGAGGGCCAGCAATCACCAGGGGGCCGGCCATCTGAATAGTGGGCGGCAGCGGAGCTGGCGACAATACATAGATATAGGAGAGAGGGGGCGGCGCTCCTGCACCCACTATAGATGCACCACCACTGGCAAGCTTGTTAATGATTAGCTATTACATCCACTGGTCACTGTCACTTTCCATTCTTGGAATATTCATTAATACATACAGGTCATTCTCAAAAAATTTGCATATTGTGATAAAGTTAATTATTTTCTGTAATGTACTGATAAACATTAGACTTTCATATATTTTAGATTCATTAAACACAACTGAAGTAGTTCAAGCCTTTTTATTGTTTTAATATTGATGATTTTGGCATACAGCTCATGAAAACCCCAAATTCCTATCTCAAAAAATTAGCATATTTCATCCGACCAATAAAAGAAAAGTGTTTTTAATAAAAAAAAAGTCAACCTTCAAATAATTATGTTGAGTTATGCACTCAATACTTGGTCGGGAATCCTTTTGCAGAAATGACTGCTTCAATGTGGCGTGGCATGGAGGCAATCAGCCTGTGGCACTGCTGAGGTGTTATGGAGGCCCAGGATGCTTCGGTAGCGGCCTTAAGCTCATCCAGAGTGTTGGGTCTTGCGTCTCTCAACTTTCTCTTCCCAATATCCCACAGATTCTCTATGGGGTTCAGGTCAGGAGAGTTGGCAGGCCAATTGAGCACAGTAATACCATGGTCAGTAAACCATTTACCAGTGGTTTTGGCACTGTGAGCAGGTGCCAGGTCGTGCTGAAAAATGAAATCTTCATCTCCATAAAGCTTTTCAGCAGATGGAAGCATGAAGTGCTCCAAAATCTCCTGATAGCTAGCTGCATTCACCCTGCCCTTGATAAAACACAGTGGAACAACACCAGCAGCTGACATGGCACCCCAGACCATCACTGACTGTGGGTACTTGACACTGGACTTCAGGCATTTTCCTCTCCCCAGTCTTCCTCCAGACTCTGGCACCTTGATTACCGAATGACATGCAAAATTTGCTTTCATCCGAAAAAAGTACTTTGGACTACTGTAGCCCGGGTCAGGCGCTTCTGCCGCTGTTTCTGGTTCAAAAGTGGCTTGACCTGGGGAATGCGGCACCTGTAGCCCATTTCCTGCACACGCCTGTACACGGTGGCTCTGGATGTTTCTACTCCAGACTCAGTCCACTGCTTCCGCAGGTCCCCCAAGGTCTGGAATCGGTCCTTCTCCACAATCTTCCTCAGGGTCCAGTCACCTCTTCTCGTTGTGCAGCGTTTTCTGCCACACTTTTTCCTTCCCACAGACTTCCCACTGAGGTGCCTTGATACAGCACTCTGGGAACAGCCTATTCGTTCAGAAATTTCTTTCTGTGTCTTACCCTCTTGCTTGAAAGTGTCAATGATGGCCTTCTGGACAGCAGTCAGGTCGGCAGTCTTACCCATGATTGCGGTTTGGAGTAATGAACCAGGCTGGGAGTTTTTAAAAGCCTCAGGAATCTTTTGCAGGTGTTTAGAGTTAATTAGTTGATTCAGATGATTAGATTAAGAGCTCGTTTAGAGAACCTTTTCATGATATGCTAATTTTTGGAGATAGGAATTTTGGGTTTTCATGAGCTGTATGCCAAAATCATCAATATTAAAACAATAAAAAGGCTTGAACTACTTCAGTTGTGTGTAATGAATCTAAAATATATGAAAGTCTAATGTTTATCAGTACATTACAGAAAATAATGAACTTTATCACAATATGCTAATTTTTTGAGAATGACCTGTACATGGAAGGGAATTTACTAAGACTGGAGCCGCTGTGCATGGCAACAGATTCTAGCTTCTATTTCCAAAGCTTAACCAAACAAGCTGAGGCTAGAAGCTGTCTGGTTTCTATGCACAGCTGCTCCCCCCATTCTGCTTAGCACCAAGCAAGCATATTAAAACAATTGTAGGCATTTATGGTAGCATTTAGAATGCATTCAGTTGTCACATAACCTGGCAAAGTTACAAACACAAAAAGGATTTATTTAATAAACAGCAATACAGAATATACAGTAATAAGCTATGATTATATGCACAAGTACATGAGCCAATCAGATGTAGCCGATGACAATGTAAGGTACAGTTTGATTGGCTGCTATGGATAACAACACTTGGCACATGGCTACTTGGCTTAGTAAAAAATCCTGACACTCACAAAGCAATCTCAGACAAGTGTACTGTGTGGTTTTAAATGTGAAAACCTCTGGACCTTGTTCAGATGTGTCCATCCCATAGCAGGCACTCACCTTGGAAACTTCATACAGCAGTTTGTAATGCTCCTCTCACTTCTTAAAAGTGCACAGATTGCAACCCATTGTAATCTAAATGAAGAATCCAAGGCATCTAATTGCCTGTTCTGGGAGCAGAAGAAGCTGTGATAGGAGATCATCCTCCCGACTCAACTACCGCTGTTCATCAGTCACTCCGACTCCGCTACACAGGCACACCAGTGTGAGCTGCCAGCCAAGGAAGTGATTGCAGCGTCCTCCTGCGTCACATCGCTCGCACTTGCTGTCACTTCCCGTCCGGGGACAGCAGTCACTGCGGTGACGCAGAGGAAGGACAAGCCTGTGAGGCCCATCAGTCTACTTTACCGCTGGCCAGTCCGAGCCTGGGCCACACTGCAAAGCCCTGGCATCCATCCTGTCAGAGACACAGCCCTGCCTCCGCTCTCCTTCTTAGGTAGTAATCGAGTTTTAATAATGTGTCTGTCCAGTTTTCAGATGGACTGAAAACTGGACACAGCATTCAAAGTCCAGAGTGTCCGGTTCTAGGAGGCAACCCTACGCTAGACGCATGAGTTTCAATGTTTTTTTTTTTTTAAGCACATGATTAGAGCCCTGAGCCCACCCAGTTGTGTGACATTTGCTAATTAATTGTAGCGCTACCCCCGCAGGAGCCGCTGGTTGTTTTGGAATCGGCGTATTAAGTTACCTCTTACCGTTGTCTAGGGGTGAAGTTGATGAGTAGATTAGTAAGCGAATGTCCAGTCATCAAATAAAGTTTTTTTCTGAATGCTTTATTTTCGGCCCAACATGACCAACATCAACATGAGGTAGAGAGAAAAGGTTGATGAAGCAAGAGAACTTTGCAGTATCAGGCCTGGATATGGAAAAGAGCAATCCTGCTCTCAGTAGTAGTAGATACAGTTCGTCGCCACTCTAGCCAGAGTGGGTGAAGTGCCCCCGGACAGACTCCTGCCACGAGTCTGGCAGCCAAAGTGTCACTTTAGGTTGCTGGGCCTGGGAGGAACAGGTCTCTGCCACAGACCTGGCTCTAGAGCAGGGTTTCTCAACTCCAGTCCTCAAGGCACGCCAACAGGTCATGTTTTCAGGCTTTCCATTATTTTGCATAGGTGATTTGATCAGTTTCACTGCCTTGTAATTACCACAGCTGTTTCATCTGAGGGAAATTCTGAAAACATGACCTGTTGGGGCGCCTTGAGGACTGGAGTTGAGAAACATTGCTCTAGAGACCTCTGCCACAGGCCTAGTACTTGGATGAGCTGAATGGATCGAGCGAATCCTCCCAGTAGATTAAGTCAGGGTCACCGTTTGACAGTGGAAGTGTACCTGTCAATGTCCAGGTCACCAGATCCCCGACGGTTCGTTCAAACCCTCTTGTTGAACCTGCCTCCGGGTTCTCCTCAAGCTGATCCCCCACCGAACGGCACACAGCCTGTGATCTCCTCAGTAGACAGGGGACCCAGTAAGTCATTGGGGCCCCTTAGTAGCATCAGTCACTCCAGGCCAGGAGGGCCTAGAGTCTGGAACTTCGCATAGCGCGTGACCCCAGGCCAGGTAGGCCATAGTGGTGGGGCCCCGCGATGTGCGCACACCCTGAAGGTGGGTGCCGCACCTGGAACCAGGAACCCGCGAAGACCAACCAAAATGGCGTCCTCCACAGATATACTCTCCCCCAGCATGCTCCGCGAGGGAAAACTCCTCTAATTGGCTGCTGGGGAAAAGTGGCTCTGCCAGAACCCCTCTAGCGCCAACTGTCACCCAGGGATGGGATCGCATCCCTGGAGCGCAGACTGACCTACAGGACAGTTCTGAAATGACAGCAGCCCAAAATGTAACAAAATATGAATGGGAACAAAATAACTCTCCCATTCCCCCACTAAATTTAGCATAGTGCCCATACTGAAAGTAAGGGGGCGCTACATAATATTCGCTAATGTCTTTCTGCTTCTCCTTCCGGTTAATCAAGAAGCGGGTAAGGTAATTCCATGGATCGCGAGTTGGGAATGTGCGAGTCAATTGCCGCATTCCCAATCAATTGCGTGCTGGGGTGGGGGGTGCCAGTCAATCACTGATTGAGCTGGGGGTGGGGTGGTTGTAGTGTGAGTGCCACCCCCCCCACAATATTGAGCAGCAGCCGCCACTGACAGAGGAGGAGTTTCAAGAGGCAGTAGAGGAATCCCACCTTGCAGGCAGCAAGGGACCATGGTGTATGTAGTCCTTAGAAATTAAACCGCAGAGGAGAAGCTGCAAAGCATTCAGGAAATTTAGGAAGTTATGAAAAGAGATGACCAGCAGACAGGCAGACCATTAAACAACATTAAAGAAGATTTTTCAAGTATATTAAATTGTCAATATTACCAATTCTTTGCATTGTTATTACAATGCTGATGTTATAAAATGAAAGTGTAAGATGTGACCATAGATCTTCTTTAAATAAGCTTACTGGTTTCTATTGGTTTTCTGGCATAATCTAAAGCATACTTAATATTTAATGCCTATTTCACTTTAAAGGCTTTATTCCAGCGTCGCATTTTTTCTGACATTGCTCTGAAGTTTAATTTAGTGCACAATCGCCTTGTGAAGTGATAAGTAAGGGCATTTTTTTCCGGCTGTCTCAGTGGGTTGTTTTAAAAGGGTTGTTTGAAAACCATGCCCTTGACGTAATCATTATTTGATGCCCTGGCTGTTCCGGACACCCAGCTCCTACTGGGTTTCTTATTAATAATGCAGGCTCTGGTTTATTTTCGCTACAAGCCTGGTCAGTGGATAAGATTCCTGCATTGACGTCAGTCATGTTAATAATACCCTTAACTCTTGTAATCACCTGAATATGGTTAGGAGATAGAAATCTTTAGATCTGCAGCACACAGTACACAACAGCCCTTCTATGAACCCAATATTTCTGTAATATTGTGTGACTAATGCAGAAAAATGTACCGTATCCTTCATGAGAGTTTATATGATGTGATTATACTGTGTAAATTATCTTTATTATACCATATGTCCATATGTAAATGAAGAGTGAATTTTAGGAAATTATAAGACTGAGGCCCCGTACACACGGCCGAGGAACTCGACGTGCCAAGCACGTCGAGTTCCTCGTCGAGTTCTGGGATGAAGCCGCCGAGGAGCTCGGCGGGCCGCCTTCTCCCATAGAACAACGAGAAAATAGAGAACATGTTCTCTATTTTCTCGTCGAGCTCCTCGGCGGCATTTACGTTACGCCGCCGCAAGTTTTACGGGCAAGTTCTGTATTCACAAAGCACTTGCGTCCTAAGTTACGGCGGCGTAGCGTAAATGGACCGGCGTAAGCGCGCCTATTTCAAATTGTGAAGAGGTGGGCGTGTTTTATGTAAATAAACCATGACCCCACGTAAATGACGTTTTGAACGAACGGCGCATGCGCCGTCCGTGGACGTATACCAGTGCGCATGCTCCAAATTACGCCTCAAGGACTTATTGGTTTCGACATGAACGTAAATTATGTCCAGCCCCATTCACGGACGACTTACGCAAACGACGTAAACATTTAAAAATTCGACGCGGAAACGACGTCCATACTTAACATTGGCTAGGCCAGCTATTTGTTGGACTAACTTTACGCCTGAAAACGCCTTACGTAAACCGCGTAACTTTACTGCGATGGGCAAGCGTACGTTCGTGAATAGGCGTATCTCGCTGATTTACGCATTCTAGGCGTAAATCAGCGTTCACGCCCCTAGCGGCCAGCCTAAATAGAAAGCTAAGATACGACGGCGCAAGCCGTCGTATCTTAGCAAGATTTAAGTGTATCTCATTTTGAGAATACACTCAAAGATACAACGGCTTAGATTCAGAGTTACGACGGCGTATCTACTGATACGCCGGCGTAAAGCTCTCTGAATCTGGCCATATATGTAAAGTACCCCTAAAACAAGGTGACCAGATTTTTTAAATGAAATCTGAGGAAATTATGTTTTTTTTTAATTGGCAAATGGTAAACAATCTTATAAGTCTATTTTCCTCAAATGATATATGCAGTGTATGTGGTATGTGTTTATGGAATAATTGTATGTGTAGCGCCCTTCTCCTGATAAACAGGTGCTGCCTCAAATTTAATGGGGGTCTGAGCTGTTATTTGGCTCAGACCAGAGTGATTAAGGGCAATTTAGCCTCTGTTCTAGCCATGGCTGTGCTCGGAGTGATCCACCATTGATCGCCTGGGGGTTATTACCACCCCAGGCCAAGGGTGGCAGCAGTCAGGTCATGGTACATCAAGTGTCCCCCTCAGAAGCGAATTAGTGGGAGTGGTTGCCCCGCTGTGCATGCTGGGGAGGGGTACTTAAGGCACAGACACCATTGGTGTGGAGTCCGCTCGCTCCTCGTGGCCCGCCTGGCCGGAGGTGTGTGTTGTGAATCCTAGCTCGGGAACCACGTTGGCCCGGGGCTGCGGCTTCGTCTGGTGGGCCCAGTTGTCTGACTTGGGCTCGTACCGCAGAGGTGATCCTGTGCTGTCCGCCCTGTGGGAGGAAGCCACTTGATGAAGGAGACCAGGGGAGGACCTATCCTGGTAAGGACCATGCCGGAGGCTGGTAACCTTAGGAGAAGGCCTGAAAACATCATCCAAGGATGCACCGTACACCGAGAGGCCTGACAGTGTCGCCTTTCGGGTCTAAAGGTTCAAGTGAGAAAAGCTAAAGAGATCCGGGTGCTGAATCCTGTGGCAGAGGATTCCGGACCAAAATATCTCACGAGAAAGGAAGGTCTGTGGTAGAGACTGTACTTTATTTTGTGCGTCATCCTGGCTGCTAGGTCAGTGAGAGGGACCTATCCGGGTGAGCAGTGCCCACTCTGGCTAGAGTGGCGACAAGAACTGTTTTCTGGAAACAGGAGTGTTTCCTTACTTTGTGACTGTGCACCTGAACCTACCCTTCCTCCCTTTACTCCTCTTTTCTACTAAAGTTCTCCAAAATAAACCCAAAGAGAAAAGAGGTACACTGTGGGCCTGATTCCCAAAAGAGATACGCAGGCGGAACTGCTGTTCAGCCTGCCTATCTCTGTGCCTAACTTTGGAAACGATCCTCAAAAGGCTTTTTCCAAAGTTAGGCAGAAAATCTGACATGTGTAAGACACTTACACGATCAGATCTTAGGATGCAGTACCGCATCCGCCGCTGGGGGCATTTCTCATTGAAATGCAGCTTTGAGTATGCAAATGAGGACTTAAGCAGATCCACAACGCTTTTCATCATTGTGATTTCTGCGTAAGTTTTGATTTGCTTGCGCAAAACTAGGGCTGGTTTTACAATGTGGAAAATGAGTCACACCTTGTAAAGGCCCATTCAAGCGACGGCATTTGGTATGCATTCCTGAGGGAGAACTCCACGGCAATTTGTAAATTCAAAACCGGCATGGGTTCCCCCCCAGGAGCATACCAGGCCCTTAGGTCTGGTATGGGTTGTAAGGAGACCCCCCCTATGCCGAAAATTCGACGTAGGGGGTCCCCCTACAATCCATACCAGACCCGTATCCAAAGCACGCTACCCGGCCGGTCAGGAATGGGAGTGGGGACGAGCGAGCGCCCCCCCCCCCTCCTGAGCTGTGCCAGGCCGCATGCCCTCAACATGGGGGGGTTGGGTGCTCTGGGGCAGGGGGGCGCACTGCGGGCCCCCCCACCCCAGAGCACCCTGTCCCCATGTTGATGAGGAAAGGACCTCTTCCCGACAATCGCAATAAGCGTTTATCGATTGGTTTGTGCAAAATTTATAGCGTTTACAAAATAGGGGATAGTTTTATTATTATTTTTTTTACTACTAATGGCGGCGATCAGCGATTTTTTTCGTGACTGCGACATTATGGCGGACACTTCGGACAATTTTGACACATTTTTGGGACCATTGTAATTTTCACAGCAAAAAATGCATTTAAATTGCATTGTTTATTGTGAAAATGACAGTTGCAGTTTGGGAGTTATCCACAGGGGGCGCTGTAGGAGTTAGGGTTCACCTAGTGTGTGTTTACAACTGTAGGGGGGTGTGGCTGTAGGTCTGACATCATCGACCGAGTCTCCCTATAAAAGGGATCACTCGATCGATGCAGCTGCCACAGTGAAGCACGGGGAAGCCATGTTTACATACAGCTCTCCCCGTTCTTCAGCTCCGGGGAGCGATCGCAAGGGGGCAGCTAGAAACGAATAGCCACGCCCTTGATCGCTCCTGAAGCCACGGAAACCGCCGCATGTATGGGGGGGTCCCGATCGGACCCCCGACCCACGTCTAGGCAGGGACGTACAGGTACGCCAATGTGCCTGTCCGTGCCATTCTGCCGATGTAAATGTACATGCGGCGGTCCGGAAGTGGTTAATCCAGAGATTTTTCACGTAGTACTGCTTTTCTTCACTACATGTCCTCAGTCTGATGGCCAGTATTATTCGACCCACTTCCTCTGAGCCCAGGTCTTTGTTGAACCACCCCTGCCTGTGACTGACAGTAGACGAGCATATGACTCGGAAGCACTGTGAGAAAATTAAAAAAAAAAAAAAACTTAATTCCACCAGCTTGTTTCACATGCTAACTCTGCATATTTGACTGTATTCCACCCTTGGGCACTCTGCAAGATCTTGCACTCCAAGAACCCAGGCTTGGTCCTGTACTGCAGTGAGCTCCACTGTGACTGGCCATGTCAATCTGTTCCCTCACCACTAGGACCCCCATCACTGGTTCTGCTGTCAGCAGGCTGCTTCTCCCTCTGATATTCTTTACATCCATATTTGTACATAATGTTTAGGTATGATAGGTTACACTTGTTACGGTATCACGGTAACACTCTTCTTCATAACCCAGAGGGTTACATCTAGCTTCACTCCCAGTTCTTTATCATACACCTTGACTCCACCTTAATAAATCATAAATCTTTACATTCCCATTAAACAAAACAGAGAACTTTTTTCAGAACGAAAACTCATTTTACTGAATGATTATGTAATTCACATTTGAGGTAGAACATTTCTGTGCAGAACATTTCCTCACGCACGTGGCTGTACAGTGCATTTAATAGGCTGTGCATATATTTACTGATGCATAAATTAGTTGAGCTGTCCTTAGTGGTGCTGCACATACCTTTAAAATAAAGATGTCCAGGCAGCAAAGTCCATACACATGGGTGCCTTATAGAACAGGTCCAATTGGAAGGGAATGTGGTCAGGAAAACAGATCATATGGCACACAGGTCCTCCCTATGCAGCTCCCATATTGGACTCTCTATGTGGTCGGGTCCCCTGTATACAGTATATGCCCTAGAAAATAGGAAGTGAAAAACATGCTGGGGAAACCATGTCACAAACTACAATAGCCCCCTACATGTGTGGCAGAGGTCTAACTGCACGTGGGGTATCACCTCGCCAGAAGGCATGCTCACCAATGCCTGGGACAAGGCAGAGGCTGCGGTCATGTAAAGAATCAAACATTAAGGGAGACCCCCAACTCAGAGATGAGTCACTTGCAGCAATAATGTTTCTCCTTAAGATGTTTTGTCCCTTGTCACTACACATGTATACTAATGTGTTGCATTGGGAGAGACATGCAGAGCCAATGTCCACTCCACTAGTCCAGTGTACCTCCGTTACCTCACTCCTGGTAACAGAATGAAACACTGCAGGTCTCATGCATGTCCTAAGTAAACTTCTTCCTTCCTGTACCTAGTAATCAGGCCTTAGATCTCCATAATGCTAGTCTACTCCTGGTGAACGGAGGAGACAGAAAGCTAGGAGGGGAGTCGCCCCCTCGCTACCAGAGGACTTGTCACCTAACCAGGCACCACACCAACGACTGGTTGCTGTAGCTGTTCTTCCTTTCAGTTACCCATGGCAACTACCTCCTCCTCGTAGCCCTGTAGGTTAACCTCTTGTAGTGGTGTTACGCATAACCCATAGTACTATTACAGACCCAGGTTCTTGGGAATACGCCAAAACCCAATATGCACCCCTTCAATATTTTCAGACCGGGCTTAAAGCAATTAAAAACAACTTTTGCTAGAAAGTTGGCACAACATTTATAGCATGTAATAATGTCCCCATTCTAACTACACCTAACTGTAGCTGCACCAGGTTACCTGCACAGGTGAAGTTTCTGAGGCCCCGTACACACGACGGGACATGTCCGCTGGCGGATTTTGGTCTGATGGCTGTACACACCATCAGACCAAATTTCCCACGGACAGCGAACGCGGTGACGTGGCCGCGCCGTCGCGGCGACGATGACGCGGCGACATGCGCGACCCTGGAAGGTCAATGCTTCCACGCATGCGTCAAATCACTTCTGCTTTCGGCCGAGCAGACATGTCCGGTGAGTCGTACAGACGACCGAACATGTCCGACGGACAGGCTTCCAGCGGACATGTTTCTTAGCATGCTAAGAAATATTTGTCCACTGGAAACCTGTCCGATCCGCCGGAAAATTGTCCGGTCGGCCGTACAGACGACCGAACATGTCCGCGGAAACTGGTCCGACGGACCAGTTTCAGCAGACATATTCGGTCGTGTGTACGAGGCCTAAGGGAAAAGTCCATACTTGGCAAGAATCAAATGGAGAAGACCATGTTCTTGGAGTGTCCCGATGAATCAGCGCTCTGAAGTGGACCATGGGTCCCAGCAAGCCTCTTCACATGACCCATCCTCTCTAAAGCCCCCAAGCCCCTAGGATCCAGACCTCTTCCCTTTTATAATTTCCGGAAGGGAGGCTGGACCCCAGAAAAAGCCTGGACCCTAGAACACACTCAAGGGGAGGTGGTAAAAACATTAACTCCTTCCCCCTGTGCAGTCAAGTGCTAACTAAGCATACAGTAGACCACCTGCCTACACTTCTCCCTCCTCTGCTGCAAGCCATTCCAGCTGCGAACAACAACAAAAAAACATACAAAGTTAATGTTCTAACTAGGCATATAAGATAAGACAATTTTTTTTTAGTGCAAAATACACAGCACATATAAAAAACTCAAAATATAACCAGTGGTTTACACGTAAAATTCAGGAGCTAGATGGGTCTCCTGGTAGTGGGGTGGCTTCCTTTAATCCGGTGAACAGTAGGGTAGAGATGACCACCAGACTTGAAGACTTCCACCCGCTCCATGTGCGTATGTCAGTCGATGCTGTATTCCCTGTAAAGACGATGGAACTCTGCCTCTATGTGCTTGCTCTGGTGCCAAAAGCTCCTGATATGTACAAGGATGTAGTGGATGCATGGAAGTGTGGAAATGGAAGTCTCTCTCAAATACCGCCACTGTAGATTTTCTGTTGATAGAACATAGTCTCAGGTATATAGGGAAAAACATGGCCTTGCTTATTCCCCACATGAGCATCAAAATAGGTGCCAGATGTGCCAATCTGGTGATCCTGGCCCGAAAGTGGACACTGCCTTGTGGCAGGAAATCATCTGCTGGGCAGTTGTACTTGAAGCCAGTTCTCTCTGTGTTTGATTTGTTTTGGCTACGAGGTGCCCAAGGAATTGCTAGGTGGGATTTGATGTAAGTCCCAGCGTCCCCAGCGAATCAAAGCAATTTCCTGGAGTGGAGTTCAGTGCTGGGACAAGTCCCAGCACTGGGCTCCATTGATTTCCCTGACAGGAATGCCCTGGCGTCCCACGCGAATCAAAGCAATGTCCCGGAGTGGAGTTCAGTGCCGGGACAAGTCCCAGCACTGGGCTTTATTGATTTCCCTGACAGGGATGCCCTAGCGCAAGCACCAGCAGGGATTTTTTTCAGCTGGCATTGCCCACTTCTCCCTAAGCTCTTTAGTAAGTCTCTGATCAATCAGTCGGCGCCGGCAGGTCTGCCTCCCTGTGTTGGTACTCTGTGGCCCAGGGGCGCACTGACCAATTGGGCACTGGGCCAATAGGGGCCCCGTAATAGAGAGTCCAGTAGCAGGTACTGTGAGGGGTACAGTGAATGCCTCCAGGTGCGGGCAATGGCAATGTTACTAGCCAACCTGATACAATTTGGCATGGGACAAAGCCTTTTCTATTAACCCATTTGATGCAGCACAACAAAGGTCTAATTCATCCTTACTAACCCACTTGATACAACAAGACAGAGGCCAAGTCCATTCTCACTAACATAATTGATATTTACATTGGGTTTTGTTTAACCATTACACTTATGCACCTCTGACTGGTAAGATTTTGGCTACACCCACATTTTGCCATGTCAGCTATGCATGCCGCAAGTCGCCCCTTACCTCAAGTGTCCCTCATTCGGTAGTTCAAAAGCTAGGCGGTATGTAGGTGGGTTTATTTCAGACAGGACACAGGGGGTATCCTGGCAGTGGTGAACCTACCGGAAAACCACTTAGTGTCAATTTTGTTTTATTTTTATAAGTACTCAACTATTCTTTAGTACAGAAAGAAAATTGCTCGATTTCCCCATCAACACAGTCAGTGTTGCCAGCCATAGCCAATGGAAGTGATCAGATGAAACAAAAACCAACCGGCTGGTTTCTATCCGCCTATGGCCAGCTTAAAGTGGATGTAAACCCTGATAATGAAATCTGACCTGGCCCCATATATACAGTACACATTGTCATGGACCTTGAGATATTAAAGTGTTTCTACTTGACATATGTTACACAGGAGAGGGACATTCAATGCAAGGCTTTTGAAATGCTAAGTGGAACCAGCTTGCGAAATACCTTTTATTGTGTTCTGCAGGTTAAGAGCGGGTGTCGGAGTCAGGCCGTCTAGCTGGAACCAGGTTATTGTGTACATTGATTACCCCCTGGGGCTTCTGTCTCAATACACAAGTCTTTCTATCCAAGCTATTGGACCAATCCCTGTTGACAATTTCAAGTCCTCATTTGCATGGTCAAGGGGGACCTGAGTGAAGACTGGATATACTTTACAATTGACCAATAGGAAAGCGGTTGTTGGGAGTGGGATGTTCCAAAATTCTGTATAAAAGTGTGCTGTGTACTTGAAATAAAGAGTCCTGTTGGAACTTACATACAGCCTGCCTGGTGTTTGTTCTCAATGGGTCCGAATGGCACATAGCTGTAATTCGGATCCCGGAACCTTGGATGACTGGACCATCAGACGTTGCAATCTGCAAGCTGACTCACTGGTAGCAGAGGAGTGTCGGGAGAGCAGGACCTGGGCGAGGAAGGATCTCGTCACATTGGTTGGCAGCGGTGGGATTTGCTCTCCAGTTACTGGGACAACTCCAAACCACCACCATGAATGACCAGCTATGCAGCCTGGAGGAGAACCATGCTAAAAGACTTGCTTGAGAGCCGTGGAGGGACCGGTGGGAAGAACAAGGCCACCCTGATCATTGCGCTAGCCGAGATGGATCAGAGGGATGGTGATGCAGGACCCCGGTCAGTTGAAGACTTGTTCCAGCAGCGAGTTCAACAGCGGTTGGCATTATATGGTGCGAACCCATCAGAGACCGCCATACAGAATACCATTAGAGACCTCCAGCGGCAGGATGAGAGAGAACGAGAGCGACAACAGAGAGAACGAGAGCGGCAACAGGAGCTGAGAATTGCAGAAATACGGCGATCGGTGACAACGCCTAAAGAAGCAGCACCAAATGAAAGGAGAGGAGAGGTACAGATATCAGTAACCATGGAAGAGGAATTCAGAAGGAGGTTGCGAGAGAAGCAGATACAGCGCAGAGGACCAGTATCAGAGGAGGTCCTGCTTGGATGGTCTGATTCGATCCGCTGCGAACTCTGGAAAGAAGCGCTAGCCCGCGAGCAGCGACACCAGGGAAAAGCTCTCCCCTCCATCCATGTAAGGTACTGGTCACAGTATGAAGTACGGATGCTGTTATTGGGGGAACAACCAAAGCAGGAGTGGACAGCAGAGTTAAGCAGGCTGATCCGGGAAGAGATGCGGTTGGACGAGAGCTACAGAGCCCTCCGGTGGTATGTAGTCCAAGAGTGCCCGTGGTCAGCGGATGACAGCCCCACGGAAGGCTTTGACTATGATGGCCTGGGATTGTTGTATTGGAGGATGTCCAGGGATCCCAACTTTGGGAGCGATCGGGAGTGGCGTTGGGAGGAAATAATGGAGCACAGAGAGCGAAGACTGAATGTCCCGGAAGTGCACTGGTTACAGGAAGATTTGGAATTCCTGGCCGCTCAAGAATGGGAACTGGAAATCACCTACAAACAGCTGCTAGACTCCGCTCAGCAGCAGGGTGAGGTTCCCTTTACCTGGGACTATGAGGAAATATCAGCTGACAGTGATGAAATCCTGGCTGATGAATCAGCAGTGGAAAATCGGGAGCTTGCCATTCCCAAAGCTGAAGTGCTGACCGCACGGCCGAGCTCTGCTAACCTCTGCTCAGTACCCATAGCATCTTCTGGGTTCCATGGACAGGAGATGGTGAACCTCTATCCCCAGACACCAGTTGTAGAGACAGGGGATTTGATAGACTTTTCTGCTGAGGAAGAACAACCCGGGGAGCCTCCAGCAGAAGAGCTGGTATCAGGGCCAAACTTCACTGTGCTCTGCCCAGCACCAAGGGCAGTATTTGTGGAGTTACAAGGAACTTCCCCAGCTGAAGCGCTGGTCACAGGACAGAGGGATCAAGACCTCTGCCCCACCCCCGTGGCAGTTCCGGAGGCTCAGGGTGAGAAGATGGCAATCACTCCCCAGCCACAGATTACAGAATGTATGGACTGTTCAGAGGATGTTATGGATTATGCACCCCCAGCAGAAGTGCTGGCAACAGGGCAGAATGCTAGCCATCTCTGCCCAGCACTGGGACCAACTGTGGAGTTCCAGGGAGCCGGGGCGGTTGGCCCCCCTCCCCAGCAACAAGCTGAGGTAGTAAAGCTGTTACTCCCAGCTGAATCACTGGCAGCAGGGCAGGATGCTACTGGCTGCTGCACACAACTACAGCTTGAGCGGATATCGGTGGATGGGACTGTGGTCCCCACTCACAGCAACCCAGCGGAAGAGCTGGCAACAGAGCAGAGTGCCCCGGGCCTCTGCTCTCAACTAACAGAAGAGGGGGTTCCTGTGGTAGTGGATGGGACTCCGATCTCCACAGACACAACCCCAGAAAATGGTGCGGCACTGAGACAGGAGGATGTCGGCTTTGCTTTGCAAGCACCGGGGGATTTTTACCTAGCATCAGTGGATGGGACTGCAGTCTCCACTGGTATACCCCAGGAATGGTGGCCAGTTGGCCCAGATTCCCAATGGCATGATGAACTGAGCCCAGCCACCCTGTCTTCTCTCCAGCGGCTGAAAGGACTCCAGGGAGAAGGGCCAGTCCAGGCCTCTCCCCAGCGGCAGGCGTGTTCTCTGAGAGAGGCAGAGATTGGCTGGGTGAGTAATGCTCTCTTTGGGACAAGGTATCTGGGGTACTGGGTGGGTACCGAAATTGGGGTCTCTCCCAGTGTTAGTCTCCTGCCAAAGGGGGAGATGTGTGACAGACCTAGCCGGGACAGGGGCTTTTGGAGAGGACTGAATGTGAGCCTCTTGCCGTCCGATTATGGGCCAGGACCTCAAAACAGGAAGGCAGATGGGTCATCCCAGCACAGTCCTGGAACTTTAAGACTACTTTTCCAACATCCTCGAGTTGACCCGTTTGGGTCCCACTGCGGCTGTTGGACTGGTTCCCAGGGGAAGTAATGTCATGGACCTTGAGATATTAAAGTGTTTCTACTTGACATATGTTACACAGGAGAGGGACATTCAATGCAAGGCTTTTGAAATGCTAAGTGGAACCAGCTTGCGAAATACCTTTTATTGTGTTCTGCAGGTTAAGAGCGGGTGTCGGAGTCAGGCCGTCTAGCTGGAACCAGGTTATTGTGTACATTGATTACCCCCTGGGGCTTCTGTCTCAATACACAAGTCTTTCTATCCAAGCTATTGGACCAATCCCTGTTGACAATTTCAAGTCCTCATTTGCATGGTCAAGGGGGACCTGAGTGAAGACTGGATATACTTTACAATTGACCAATAGGAAAGCGGTTGTTGGGAGTGGGATGTTCCAAAATTCTGTATAAAAGTGTGCTGTGTACTTGAAATAAAGAGTCCTGTTGGAACTTACATACAGCCTGCCTGGTGTTTGTTCTCAATGGGTCCGAATGGCACATAGCTGTAATTCGGATCCCGGAACCTTGGATGACTGGACCATCAGACGTTGCAATCTGCAAGCTGACTCACTGGTAGCAGAGGAGTGTCGGGAGAGCAGGACCTGGGCGAGGAAGGATCTCGTCACACACATATACAGACTTTACAAGGCTGACAAATCTGCATCACTTATTGCTGTAATTTCTGAAGTGAAATGAAATACTGTTGGGTAGATTCAGGTAGGGGCGCCTAAAAATAGGTCGGCGTAGCCTAGCGTGTTTACACTACGCCGCCTTAAGTAAGAGAGGAAAGTACATGATTCAGAAAGCACTTACCTCCTTACTTAGGGCGGCGTAGTGTAAACACGGCAGGCGTAAGGGCGCCCAATTCAAATGGGTTGGGGGGGGGCGTGTTTAATGCTAATGAGGCTTGACCTCACGTTTTTTGACGCTTTTTCTTACTGCGCATGCGCCGGGCGCCTACATTTCCCAGGGCGCATTGCGGCTAAGTACGCCGTACGTGCCTATTGATTTCGACGCGGACGTAAACGACGTAACTCCCGATTCGCGGACGATTTACATAAACGACGTAAAAATTTTGAACCTCGCGGCAGGAACGGTGGCCATACTTTAACATTGTTATTCCACCTCATAGGTGGAATAACTTTAGGCCGCCTAAGGCCTTACGGAAACGACGTAATTCGACTGCGGCGGGCTCGCGTACGTTCGGGAATCGGCGTAAAAGCTCATTTACATAATCTACGCCGGCTGCAATGGAAGCGCCACCTAGCGGCCATCCGAAAAATTGCAAGCTAAGATAGAACGGCGCAAGTCGCTTAAACAAACGCTGGCGTAGATTCAGAGTTAGGTCGGCTTATCTACTGATAAGCCGGCCTAACTCTTTGTGAATCTACCTAAGTGTACTTGTATGCATCACCCTGTTTGCTGGCCAGATCAGGGTTGAAAATCACAGATGATCATGGTCAAAGGAGATTCATGCAAGAATATCTGCTCTTTTTAGCTGGGGAGATCTTTACCTGTCTATAGCTATCCTAAGGTTTAAAACAACCTAACCACCTTACAGGTGTCAGTATGAGCTGCGGTGGACTTTTGTAAAGGTTTAATAAAACCGAACAATTCAATATGACATCCATTTTATTTGGAGTAAAATTAATCTGTTTGCACTTCCAAAAAATAGTGTTACATAGGGATCTTGTAACAAATTTTGCATCACACTAGACAAGGTTGGGCCAGATCCTCAAACGAATTATGCCGGCGTATCTATGGATACGCCGCGTAATTTCAAAGTTCCCCCGTCGTATCTCTGTTTTGTATCCACAAAACAAGATACGACAGAGACTGGGCTCGATCCGACAGGCGTACGTCTTAGTACGCCGTCGGATCGTAGGTGCATATTTACGCTGGCCGCTAGGTGGCGTTTCCGTCGAATTACGCGTCGAGTATGAAAATTAGCTAGATACGGCGATCCACATACGTACGTCCGGCCGGCGCATTTTTTTACATCGTTTGCGTTCGGCTTTTTCCGGTGTATAGTTACCCCTGCTATATGAGGCGTATCCTATGTTAAGTATGGCCGCCGTCCTCGCGTCGAATTTTGAAAATGTTACGTCGTTTGAGTAAGTCGTTCGCGAATAGGGCTTTGTGTAGAATGACGTCACCGTCGTAAGCATTGGCTTGTTCCGGTTTAATTTCGAGCATGCGCACTGGGATACCCCCACGGACGGCGCATGCGCCGTTAAAAAAAAACGTAATTTACGTTGGGTCACGACGTATTAACATGAAACACGCCCCCATCACATACATTTGAATTGCGCGCCCTTACGCCACCTAAGTTACACTACGCCGCCGTAACTTATGGTGGGAAATCTTTGAGGATACAAAAAAAAGTAAGTTACGGCGGCGTAGTGTATCTGAGATACACTACGCCAGACGGAGAGAAGCGCCGCGCTTCGTGGATCTGGCCCGGTGGTGTCTAATTTTTTTTTCTAGCATTGCAGAGGACAAGAGCAGATGGCACAGACAGAACAGATTAATGATGACTTGTCATTAAGCGTATAATGATGTAGTGTAGTCTATGCGGCTGTTGGGGAATTCCATGGTGACTTCATGCAGCAGTACTAGCTGGGAGAATTGTATTGAAATGTGAATCTTATGGTGGTTTATTTATTTATTACAGGGATTATATAGCACAATTCTTTACATATATATTGTACATTCACATCAGTACCTGCCCTCAAGGAACTTACAATGTAAAGTCCTTAACTCACATTTATACATACTGGCCCAGATTCAGGTAGAATCGCGCAATATTTGCGTGGGCAAAGAGCAAATTTTTTTCTCTGCGCCCACGCAAATATTGCGCTTTGCCCGCGATTCACGGAGCAGTTGCTCCGTAAATTGCGCGGGCAATATGCTAAACAGCCGGGCGCAAGGCTGCCTAATGTAAATGATCCCGCCGGGGGCGGGAATCATTTAAATTAGGCGCGCTCCCGCGCCGAGCGAACAGCGCATGCTCCGTCGGGAAACTTTCCCGACGTGCATTGCGGCAAATGACGTCGCAAGGACGTCATTTGCTTCTAAGTGAACGTGAATGGCGTCCAGCGCCATTCACGGTTCACTTACGTAAACGACGTGAAATTTAAATTTCACGGGCGGGAGGCGCAGCTATACTTTAGCATTGGCTGCGCCTGCTATTAGCAGGAGCAGCCTTATGCTAAAGGCGCCGTACGGAAACTCCGTACCTTGCGTACGCAGGGCCCGCGCAACTTTTGTGAATCGGTGGTAGTATGCAATTTGCATACTACACGCCGATCATAAAGACCGCGCCCCCTAGCGGCCAACGCAAGAATGCAGCCTGGGATGTGAAGGCATAAGGAGGCTTATGTTTGTCACATCCTAGGCTGCATTCGGTGTAACGAGGTTCCTGAATCAGGAGCACTCGTTACACCGGAGCAAGTAAGCACTTGCGCCGCGCAACTATGGTTGCGCGGGCGCAAGTGCTTCTTGAATCTGGGCCACTAAGGCCAATTCAGACAGGAGCCAATTAACCTACCACCATATCTTTGGAGTGTGGAAGGAAACTGTAAAACCTGCAGGAATCCCACGTAGGGACATTGAGAGTATGCAGGTAGTGCCATGGTTGAAGGAGAATTTGTCTCTTTACTGCATGTAGCAATGGTTTAGTGAAGTATACTCACTTTAAAACCCTAAATAACACTTTTGATTTTAGACAGGAATAATTAAATACCTGACAAAACCAAATAAAAGTCCCAGCCCAACCCACCAGCCAGTCTGCAACCAACCAAATGATCAGTTTGTGTTAACCACTTAAGGACTCGCTCATGTACATATAAGTCGGTACTTTAAAGATGGATATCTCGGTAACGGCAGCAGCTGCTGCCACAACCGAGATATCCATCTTTACTGTGAGCGGTCCTGTAAACGATAACAGGGGTCTCTGTGGCGTTATCGGCGACGGGAGAGGGGCCCGCCACTCTCCTGCGCCCTCCGTCACTTACCGGAGCTGTCGGTAGCGGCTGAGGCGATCGGGTGCTGTCCCCTGGTCGGCTGGGATATGAGTGAGGGCAAGATGGCCCCCACCCGTCCCCATAGCATAGCAGGGTGGAAGTGATGTCAAAACATCAAAAGCAATATTTTCTAGTTGTCATTTATTCAAATGACCAAATTTTTTTTTTTTTTGCATTTAAGTCTAAATATGAGATCTGAGGTCTTTTTGACCCCAGATCTCATATTTAAGAGGACCTGTCATGCTTTTTTCTATTACAAGGGATGTTTACATTCCTTGTAATAGGAATAAAAGTGATCAATTTTTTTTTTTTTTTAGTGTAAAAATTTATAAAATAAATCAAAATAAATAAGAATTTTTTTTAAAGCGCCCCGTCCCGACGAGCTCGCACGCAGAAGCGAACGCATACGTGAGTAGCGCCCGCATATGAAAACGGTGTTCAAACCACTCAAGTGAGGTATCACTGCGATCGTTAGAGCGAGAGCAATAATTCTAGCCCTGGACCTCCTCTGTAGCTCAAAAGATGCAACCTATAGAATTTTTTTAACGTCGCCTATAGAGATTTTTAAGGGTAAAAGTTTGACGCCATTCCATAATTTTGAAGCGTGACATGTTGGGTATCATTTTACTCGGTGTAACATTATCTTTCACAATATATAAAGAAATTGGGCTAACTTTACTGTTGTCTTATTTTTTAATTCAAAAAAATGTTTTTTTTCCAAAAAAAATGCACTGCCACTGCGCAAATACGGTGTGACAAAAAGTATTGCAATGACCGCCATTTTATTCTCTAGGGTGTTACAAAAAAATATATATATTGTTTGGGGGTTTTATGTAATTTTCTAGAAAAAAAAACTGTTTTAGTCTTGTAAACGCCCAATTCTGAAAAACAGCCAAGGTCCTTAAGTGGTTAAGATCAGTGGTTTAGTTAGCACACATTTGTTGCCCTTCCACGTGCTCCTTGCGGTGAAGGCCAATTATAGGTGGGGGCATTGGCCAGTTGTTTGTCAATAATTCCATATCTGCCAACTTTCTGAGATGGGAAGGGAAACACTTTAAAGCTCAAAATATGTAGGCTAGCATATGCATGGTTCTGTGGAACTTTAGGGTTCCTACAGAGGTTGCAGGGCTTCTCTAAACAATGAGCAATTTCTGCCTTTCATATAAGCATTCTCTGACACCCATGATCTTTTTAGAAACAAAGGGCATTCTTTCTGCTGACTAAAAGTTTAAGATAGCATTGTAGGGGGCACTTTTCCATTGGCCTCTATTGTAATTGGGCACCTTTTCATTGTCCATCAATACCAGTAGGCATTTTTCTAATGGTCACCATTGTGAGGAAACACAATTTTCAATGTCTGTGTTTAATATTATTCATATAATTATGATTACAGAAATAAACATATAAAACAGACCTCAGTGTCAAATATGCCAAGTACACTTGAAGTACACTTGAAGTACACTTGTACCCTTTTTGGGAAACCCTTCACCTAGGTGGACATAGTGGGTGGGGCTAGTCTGTCCTTTATATTCTTGAGCTGGAAAAGCCTGGGACAGAGGGTGAGGAGAAAAGGCTACTCCTATAATACGAATAAGTAAACTTGTAGCCTTAGGAAGAGAACCCTTCAGGATAGGCCCTCTTATGGGGGATCTACAGTGACTATGGAACTGTTGGGAAATCATCTGATGTTAATACTGGACTTGTACTGTGCATGACTATGGATGTCAGCACTAAAAGGGTGAAGATTGTATTGTTAAAGAACTGTTTATTCTTCTTCTTCTTCTACAGTACAAAATGTTAAAAGGCTGAATGTGTGGACATTCCTTATTTCGTTAGATGGGCCTCAGTCCTGGGGACTGTGAGTGACCAAAGATGGAGTTTCTCCATGTTACAGATGTTTATGCTAATGTATCATGTAATTATAATATTTATTAGCAGAGGTTTCCTGAGACCTGAAAGTTATTTTAAAAGTTTTCCATTGTTAAAAAGGTTGAGAAAGGCTGATATAGGCAGAGTTTGAAAGTAACTTTAAATGAAGCTATGACTGGGTAGGGTCATGTGCCTCCATCCCTGTCATTAGAAAAAAGGGGAGCGAAAATGCAGCAAAATAGCAGCAGAGATGCAACAGAAGAAGTGGGACTTTGAATGAGGCTCATGATGGCAAATTGAATAGAATGGTAGAAAATAAAATATTTAATAATTAATAAATACATGTGTACATACATTGAAATACATATACAAATACAAAGAAATGCACCCATTAAAAGGTGCCCGTTTCTGAGCTCATAGTAACAGGTAATAACATGTTTGTAAACATTGATCACATGATAAATTGAGGGAGTCCACCAATATTCATAATTCGATATATACAGTAAAAGAATATCATCTGCACGGTCTATCTTTGTGATCCCTGACAGGGTAAAGATAGTATAACAGCACATATCTTGGTAGGCGTGTGATTGGAATACACAGATAGTATCTCAAAGCGTTTCGCGGCTTTGAGACGCTCATCAGGAGAAGACATGTGAAGTATCTGCAAAGGGAAAATAGGTAAACTGAGTAAACTGACTTGTGTTAAGATAGGGGAGGGTGAATACCATCTGAAACAAGATCACTTACAGGTATAGGTGCTGATATGGACTAAATATTTTCCTGACACAATTTCTCAGGGAGGAAACCCATTCTACCGCCTGATTCAAATTACTATGGTGAGACAGTGCAATCTACAGACAAAAAGATTAACATCTCACCTCTTTCAGCTTCAGTCCCAAAACAGGAAGTTACTAGAGCCTGCTGGCTTTTTATTAAAACCACAGAATCACAAAACATGCATTGATTGGTTCACATTATACAGACACACCCACTCTACCCACCCCTCACCCATTCTACCCTCCCCCCCTGTGACGTCTGTAGCACATGGCACCCTCATAGGTCAGTTCACATAAAAGGGTGGTTTCTCCTCACAAGTCCATTCCAGGGAAGCTGCACACAACCGTCTTGTCATGTGGCATAGAGTCCCCTCGTGTCTTTTATTCAGACTCATTTGCCATTTTACATAGAATTCCTTTGGTGGGGGTGAAGAGAAGGGGAATGGGAGAACATTTGCTGGTTTGAAAATAGCTTTATCCTCCACTTTCAATGCTGTGTTCTTTTCACTTTTAAAACTTAATATCATATCTGACAAATCTTATCAAGGAAAATAAGCAGTATTGATCATTCCCATACATACATATGCATAATGCGTATAAAAACAAATAAACAGTATATGGAAAATAGGAACATTTCATTGATTCTAATCATAACATAAAATAAAATTTTCATTTTAGCACGTCCATCACAGTGCACTGTATGGCATGATGTCAGAGACCGTGGATCTCCAGTGGGTATTAGTTTAGAGAGCCAAGGGGGCATGTTCAGCGGCGGCACACATCATGGACAGAGCCCCAGGCGGATCCGAGCTCACCGAGCCCCTGGTGTGAATCATGAAAACAAAACCTGTGAGTGAATGGAATAAAGGTGAAACCATATTGGAGCTATGTGAGTGGATTAATGATTAGGAGTGAAGGTGGACTGAGGGGGTGCCTTCATGAGCCTCATTCAAAGTCCCACTTCTTCTGTTGCATTTCTTCTGCTATTTTGCTGCATTTTTGCTCCACTTTTTTTCTGATATAGGCAGAGGATATACACCACCAAACCCATCTTCAGACCATGAAGCATTCATTTAACTGTAGTGCTTACCCTGCAAGAGCTGCTGGTGATGATGGGCCCTCTGGTCTGTGACGAACAACTCAGCCCCCATTGACACACTTGGTTTTAGACTAAAAGCGGTTTACACCTGTGGACTTAAAGGGGTTGTAAAGGTTCGTCTTTTAATTTCTAACTTGGTTCCTTAAAGCTAGTGCATTGTTGGTTCACTTGCCTTTTCCTTCTATTTCCCTTCTAAATGTTTTTTTTTTCTTTGTTTGAATTTCTCACTTCCTGTTTTTCCTCAGTAAGATTTCCACCATCATCCGAGCGGTGGAAAGTCATTTAGAACAGCTTACTGAACACCTTACTGAGGAGGAACAGGAAGTGAGAAATTTAGACAAAGAAAAAAAACATTTAGAAGGGAAATTGAAGGAAAAGGTAAGTGAACCAACAATGCACTAGCTTAAAGTAACCTATTTAGAAAATAAAAAACAAATCTTTACAACCCCTTTAAGGGTTAGCAAGCTACCACACTATACACACTGCTTGGTGGCAAATTAATTGAATATATTATGGCAAGTCAATTTAACATGGTGTAAATAAACAAACAAACAGATAATAACACAGGCTTAAGGGCACTATGATAACAGAATAGACATTGAACCTCTAACTTGCACTAGTAATTAACATTAGCTGACTATTTTGACTTAACAGGCTCTGTTGTTGAAAAAGGAGTGCGGCATGCATTATCATTGCAGTACGCCAGCTCAGGAAACGTGTCCATTACCAGGTGACGCCATCTCCCTACTGCCACCTCTGCTTTGCTTCTCAAGCCCCGGTCTGACGCCGAGTTCCTCCAGACGCCGGCTTCCGTCTGATGGAGTGATACCAGCCCAGCAAGCGCCGCCGCAGCTGCTTGGATTTAGGAAGCAGGTCGCAGAAGTGGTCACTCTGACTTCATTTGGATATTGATATGCTCGTTTTTACACACCTAAATGTGAGTGCATATACTATATGTTAATTAAAGTGTTTATCCAACATCTACTCTAAGAGGCGCCTCTCTTCTTGTTGTTTGTTTGCAGTCTGAAATTAGGTTTCTGTTCCCCTATGACGGCAGCCCTCAGAGTCCCTGGACATTGTGCTCCCACTCTTTCCACGCTATAATTAGTTTCACATGGACTCTTAGGCCCCGTACACACCACCTGTGTTGGAAGGAAAGAAAATGTAATACTCTATGGGCTGCCTTACTCTGTGAATCTACAGGAGGAATGTCTGTGTTATTTCAAGTAAGGCCTCGTACACACGATCGGAATTTCCGATGGAAAAAATCTGAGAGACTTTTTCCATCGGAAATTCCGTCTGTGTGTATGCCCCATCGGAGAAATTCCATCGGAAATTCCGATGAATTCCATCAGAGATTACCAAATCCACATCGGAATTCCGACAGAATTCCATCGGAGGAAAAGAGAGCATGCTGACTAACCCCCAGTCAGAACGGCTCAGATGATGGGGGCAAGCTTACTGAGGAGGAACAGGAAGTGAGAAATTCACCAAATTACCAAAAAACACCTTGATTACACCCAAAACTTTTAGGCAAATATTCTGCTGCCATAACAGAGATATCCCTCTTCAAAGTGCCAACGTATATAGTTGTGTGGCGGTCCGGAAGTGGTTAATGGCTGTGTGTTGAGTTTTTTTTAGGGGACAGCAAATTTACACTGTTATACAAGCTGTACACTCACTACTTTACATTGTAGCAAAGTGTCATTTCTTTAGTGTTATCACATGAAAGGATATAATAAAATATTTACAGAAATGTGAGGGGTGCACTCACTTTTGTGAGATACTATATATATATATATATATATATATATATATATATATGTAGCGCCCCCTTACTTTCAGTATGGGCACTACGCTAAAGTTAGTGGGGAATGGGAGAGTTTTTTTGCTCCCATTCATAATTTGTTAAATTTGGGCTGCTGTCATTCCTGAACTGTCCTGTGGGTCAGTCTGCGCTCCAGGGGTGCCGATTCCACCCCTGGGTGACAGTTGGCGCTAGAGGGGTTCTGGTAGAGCCACTTTTCCCCAGCAGCCAATTAGAGGAGTTTTCCCTCGCGGGGCATGCTGAGGGATGGTATATCTGTGGCAGACGCCATTTTCCTTGGTCCTTCGCGGGTTCCAGGTTCCAGGTGCAGCACCCACCTTCAGGGTGTGCGCATCCAATGAACCCCGGCGATATGGCCTACCAGGCCGGGGTTCGCATGCTACGCGGAGCTCCATGCTGCTGAAAGGGGCCCCAGTGACTTGCTGGGTCCCCAGCTTTATTGAAGAGATCCCAAGCTGTGTGTTATGCGATGGGGGATCGGCTCAAAGAAGGCAGGTTATCTGAGGGGCTTGAACGAACCATCGGGGATCTGGTGTCCGGGACATTGGCAGGTACACTTCAACTGTCACCCGTTGACCCTAACCTAATCTACTGGGAGGCTTCGCTCAATCCATTTAGCTCATCCAAGTACTGGGCCTGTGGCAGAGGTCCCTAGAGCCAGGTCTGTGGCAGAGACCTGTTCCTCCCAGCAACCTTAAAGTGGCGCTTCGGCTGCCAGACTCGTGGTAGGAGTCTGTCCGGGGGCACTTTACCCACTCTGGCTAGAGTGGCGACGAACTGTAACTAATACTACTGAGAGAAGGATTGCTCTTTTCATATCCAGGCCTGATACTGCAACGTTCCCTCGCTTCATCAACCTTTTCTCCCTATCTAGTGTTGATATTGGTCGTGTTGAGCCGAGAAATAAAGCATTCAGAAAATCTCATTCGCTGATTGGACATTCGTTTACTGCTCTACTCACTACAATCACCCTAGACAAAGACAAGAGGTAACTTAATACGCCGATCCCAAAACAACCAGCGGCTCCTGAGGGAGTAGCGCTAAATATATATATATTTTATTATAATTAGATTTATTTATATTGGTGGCATGACTTTTCCCTCTATAGCAGTCTTTTCTCCAAACACATTAGAACAGAATCAGCTGAAGGAAAACGCTTCATTACAGGGTATTGATGTTGTGTAGTGGCTTAGAGCTGAAAATGGAATGCAATTTGCATTGATCTGGGAAGTCACTGAGTACAGGAAATCCGTAAATGCAGTATATATTTTCTGCTTACAGGAATGTCACTTGTATCTGCTGCCCCAGTATCTGTAAAGGTTTCAGGTTTGCAAAGTCAAAACAGACAACGAAAGTTAACTTGGCTTTTTTTATTAATGATTTTACACTGGGGTTTGTACTTGCTAATCCATTTGCAGCAAATAGGCAGATGATTCTTGTAGCTGTATTTATAGTATTGACAAACTTAAAGGGGTTGTAAAGGTTCATTTTTTTATTTTCTAAATAGGTTCCTTTAAGCTAGTGCATTGTTGGTTCACTAACCTTTTCCTTCTATTTCCCTTCTAAATGTTTTTTTTCTTTGTTTTCTTTGTCTGAATTCCTCACTTCCTGTTCCTCCTCAGTAAGCTGTTCTGGTTGACTAACCCCCATGGATGATGGGGGCAAGCTTACTGAGGGAACCTATTTAGAAAAAAAAAACTAACCTTTTCAACCCCTTTAAAATTCTGATTAAGTATTTTCCAACATTGTTAATTAATAGCTGAACTTTAAAACTCACTGGGGTAGACTCAGGTAGGGCTGCGCACTCTTACGGAGGCGCAGCGTTCCGTTTTTACGCTACGCCTCTGTAAATTACTTGCGCTACGCTTCATTCACGAAGCAGTAGCTCCGTAATTTGCGGGGGCGTTTCTGTAAAAGTGGCCGGCGTAAGCGACATAATTTTCAAAAATCGTGACGCAGGAACGACGGGTATACTTAGCATTGGCTGCGCCTGCTAATAGCATGAGCAGCCTTACGCAGAAACCGACGAACGCAAACGACGTAAAATTCGAACGCCGGGCGCGCGTACGGTTGTGAATCGGCGTGAGAATGCAATTTGCATACTCTACGCTGACCACTACGGGAACGCCACCTAGCGGCCAGCGTAAGAATGCAGCCTACGATACGACAGCATAAGAGCCTTATGCCAGTCATATCTTAGGCTGCAGTCGGCGTATCGAGCTTTCTGAATACAGAAAGTTGATACGCAGGTGCTACTTAGCAATTACGCTGCGTATCTATGGATACGCAGGCGTAATTGCTACCTGAATCTACCCCACTAGTTCTTTTAACATATCCAGGGATACAAGCTCTTACCTCTGCCTTTTCTTTTCCTAAGCCATGAAAGCTGCAACCATGGGCCCAGGTGTATCTAAATATTGCTCTATTTACATTCATCATAACTGAAGTCTGCATTGTAACTGCAGACCGGAACTGAGAACAACAAATAAGCCAAACAAACCTGCTTGATTTAGGCTTCGTTCACCCCTTAACCACTTGAGATCTGCGCTATGGACGAAAGACGTTCACAGCGCGGCTCTCAAGTGCCGAGTGGACGTCTTTGGACGTCCTGTTGTTGTCATTCCCCATGCGCGCCGCTGGGGGCGCGCAGCGGGGAAACAACGTGCCCGGCGCATCGCTGGGAAGCCGATGCGTGTGCCTGGCGGCCGCGATGTCCGCCAGGTACCCGCGATCGGCGATCGGCGGTGACAGCAGGGACGTGGAGCTCTGTGTGTAAACACAGAGCTCCACGTCCTGTCAGGGAGAGAGGAGACCGATGCTGTGTCCCTTGTACATAGGGACACAGCATCAGTCACCTCCCCCAGTCAGTCCCCTCCCCCCCACAGTTAGAACACACCCAGGATACACATTTAACTCCTTCCCCACCCCCTAGTGTTAACCCCTTCACTGCCAGTCACATTTATACAGTAATTAGTGGATTTTTATAGCACTGATCGCTGTATAAATGTGAATGGTCCCAAAATTGTGTCAAAAGTGTCCGATACGTCCGCCGCAATATCGCAGGCCTGACAAAAAAATCGCAGATCGCCGCCATTACTAGTAAAAAAAAAAATCATAAATCTATCCCCTATTTTGTAGGCGCTATAACTTTTGCGCAAACCAATAAATATACGCTTATTGCGATTTTTTTAACAAAAATATGTAGAAGAATACGTACCGAGGGAATTTTTTTTTTTTTTTAATTGGGATATTATTATAACAAAAAGTAAAAAATATTGTTTTTTTTCAAAATTTTCTGTCTTTTTATGTTTATAGCGCAAAAAATAAAAATCGCAGAGATGATCAAATACCACCAAAAGAAAGCTCTCTTTGTGGGAAAAAAATTATAAAAATATAATTTGGGTACAGTGTTGTATGCGTCAGCGCTGAAAGCTGAAAATTGGTCTGGGCACGAAGGGGGTTTAAGTGCCCAGTAATGAAGTGGTTAATATATGATTCCAGCCAGCCAATGGTAGTGGAGAACAGAATCAATATTTGGAATAATCTAGAATAATCCCTGAGGCCTTCTTTGTTTTCAACCTTGGTCTTATTCCAAGTGTTACCTTAAATTTTGGATCTCCAATAGTTACATTAATAGAGGTTACAGAAATCCTTTGAAGATTTTAAATGTATGTGAATTCCTTCCTCATTGTTTTTCGTCACGTTCTGCAATTCTAGAGCAGACAGCAAAACAACTGAATATAAACAATGTAATGTTAATACTGGCCTAGAACCGAAATGACAGACCTCATATCCCAGAGAAAGAAAATAAGACAGAGGATAGAAATGTAAATTTTTTCTTTAACTTGTATGACACCGATATAGAAAGAAACATGCAAATAAACAGTATATAAACTTAAAGATACTGTAGCTATAGAAGTGAGGGCTGGATTTACATCTCAGGAGCACACAAGATGTGGTACTAGTGCCATTGTCAGATTCCTAAGGTAGTGAGCCCTTGTAGAAGGCCCACTCGGGGGTTCCCCAGGATGCGGAGTCTAAGCTCCAGCCTGCTTCTTTACCAGAGCCCCTGACGGTGGGGATTGTAATAATCTGTATGCTTTATGTTATAATTCAAGCTCAATTGTTATACCCAGTTCCTTATCATGTTAGGAAACAGTTAACAGTTTTGGCCATGTGATCTGGGGGTGGGGATCTGTGGTTAGTTCTAAGGCCCCGTACAGACGACCAAACATGTCTGCTGAAACTGGTCTGCGAGCCAGTTTCAGCAGACATGTTCGGTCGTGTGTAGGCCCGAGCGTGCAGGATTCCAGCAAACATTTGCCCGCCGGGCCTTTTCCCAGCGGACAAATATTCCTGGACTTGTTTTAAAACAGTCCGCTGGAATCCTGCCCGCTCGGACATGTTCGGTCGTCTGTACAGACCTACCGTACATGTCTGAGCGCCCGCCATCCCTTGCATGCGTCGAATGACTTTGACGCATGCGTGGAAGCATTTAACTGGCAGGCCCGCCCACGTCGCCGCGTCATCGTCGCGGCGACACCGCAGACACGCCCCGCGTATTGTTTACGCGCAGATTTCTGTACGATGGTTAGTACAGCCATCGTACAGAAATCCCCGGGCAGACATGTACGGTGAAAACGGTCCGGCGGACCGGTTTCATCGTACATGTTTGCCCGTGTGTACACGGCCTAAGATGGAGGCTACTGAATAAAGACCAAGCTCATGTTCAAGCTCATGCTGTCTGCCTATCCTTCATGCTAAATCTTTACTTGGTACCAGAAGTGTCGAACAGAAGAGTCATGGCAGCAAACAGCAACACAAAGAACATTCCAACCCTGGATTTGGAATCAGGGAATGTGTCTGAAAACTGGTCAGAGTGGAGGGAGCTGATAGAGCTTGTGTTTGCAGGACCAGATGCAGACAGATGGTCTGATCAGCAGAAAGCAGCTCACTTTCTGATTTGTGTGGGACAAAAAGGACGTGATGTGTGCAGAGCATGGCAAGCATGTGGAGAGATCACTGCAGAGGACAAAAAGAAAACAGAGGCATTGTTTGCAAAGTTTGAGGCATACTGCAACCCAAGGAGACACTCCACAGTGCAAAGGAAACTGTTTTATGAGAGGAAGCAGTGTGGAGGTGAGTCACTGGATGAATGGGTGACACAGCTGCGCTTGCTTGCCAAAGACTGTGCTTTCTATGATGCTGGAGATATGATAAAAGACCACATTCTGATGGGCAGTAAGTTTAACCACTACCCGACGGCCGTACGACTTTATACGGCCGCGAATTGGTTCTAATTCTCTGACTGGCCGTGATTATACGGCCTGCGCGCGCAGTCAGCGGCGCGGGTGCGCGAGGGTCCGGCGGGGGCACACGCGTGCTTGCCGCATTGCTGAGATGCCGATGCGAGTGCCTGCCGGCCGTGATGTCCGCCAGGCACTCGGGATCGGCGGCTACAGGGACAAGACGTGTAGCTCTGTGTGTAAACACAGAGATCCATGTCCTGTCAGGGGAGAGAGGAGACCGATCTGTGTCCCTTGTACATAGGGACATAGGGCCAGATTCACAAACAGCGGCGCAAATTAAGTTACTCAAAACGTATGTCATTTAAGTTACGGCGCCTTAATTTTGTGTCGTAAGTGCCGTATCCACAGCGCATTTGCGCCCGAAATTGCGCAAGCCTAACTTAAATCCCGAGGCGTAAGGCGGGGTTATTGCAAGTGGGAAGGAAGTGGGCGTGCTCCATTGTAATGAGCCGTGACCCCATGCAAATGAAGGGCCGGCCGTACTGCGCATGCGCGCACGAATCTGCACCTCACTGGGCATGCTCAGAACTCGGCTCGGCGCAATCAGTGAGATAGGTAAAAGGCCAAGCGTACTTAGTTTGAGAATCGCCCTGTGTATAAAAAGCCCCAGACAAACACACTTCCTTTGCAAAAGTACATCCCTGTGTTCCCCTTTCCTAGAGCAAGTTGCTTCTGCTCTGTCGTCTGTTGGTGTGTGTTGGTGAGTTTAGTGGTAGATAAAAGTTTTGGAGAAGTAGTAGAGTGTAGTAGCTGTGTTTTTTTTCTGAGTGTATTTTCTGTTTGTTTTTTCCGTGTTTGTTTTTTGCTGATTGTTTTTTTTCTGAGTTTTTGTTCTGCTTGTTTTTTCGGAGTTTGTTTTTGAATTTGTATTAGCTGTCTGCTTGTGTGGTTTGATTTTTGTGTGTGTTTGTCCTGTGAGTATTTGTGTATGTTTGTTGTGTTTGTTTTTTGTTGGTGCTGAGTGGTGGGTGTTATGGCACTGAAGCGCAGGAAGCTGAATTTTTCTACCACAGAGAAGCAGATACTTGCTCGGGCCATCACCCGATATGGGCGTTATTTGCATGGCCCTGAGAGCCGGAACACCCCCCCCCCGGCCAGGAAGAAGGAGATCATACAAAAAATCACAGATCAGATCAATGCGGCGGGGGGGGGGGGAGACGAGGACCCCCGGTGGGATTCAAAAGAAGATAAATGATCTTAAGAGCCTGGTCCGTGACAAGATGGTCAAGATCAATGCCCATGCCACGGGCACTGGAGGAGGCCCACCCTGCCCCGTCAGGCTGAGTGAGGAGGAATGGGCAGTGGCCCGGTGTTTCCACCCACAGCAGGTGGTGGGCCTGCCTGGCTATCAATCTGATTCTCCTGTGAGGACAGGTAAGTTTTGGGTTTTTCTATCTGGTGATTAGCATGTGTGGGTGGGGGAAGGGAAGATGTGCCAAGTGTGTGGATCCTCCAACCTGTGATTGTTTTGTGTCCTCCACAGATGGCCAGGAGATTGCTGGGCCATCAGGCCAGGAGGTTGCTGGGCCATCAGGCCAGGCTGATGCACCATCCCCTGGACAACAGGCTGCAGAAGAGTCCCAAGAAGGGCAGGAGTCCCCAGGGGAGGGGAGTGGCCACACCTCCCCTCATGAGGAGGGGGAGGAGGATGAGGGGGTGGAGGCTGAGGATGAAGATATGGACATTGCCAGGGAAGTCCTTTTGGCCTCGGATTTGTTGACCCCTGAGGCTACCCCTGAGGCTGGCAGCAATCAGGCCACCATCAGGGGTAGCCCCTCCCACTCCTCCCCCAACAGGGCTCCGCCCACAAGGGTCTCTCTCTCCCCTCCTCCCAGGCCACAAGACTCAGCTGCAGGCAGGATGGCGACCCATGAGACCAGGGGGGTGGCCGAGCGTCTGCCGGCCAGTCTGCAGAGGGACAATGCCCGGCAGACCCGCCATCTGGCTCAGATCAAACAGACTCTGACCCAGATGGAGGACAGCCTGGGTTCAATTAAGGAGTCACTCACTGATGTGGCCACAAACTCCTTGGCGGTCATCACATGCCTTTGTGACCTGCAGACCGCCACAACAGGCATGGCCCAGGAGGTGAGTGCCCTGACCCAGGCTGTCCAGGACAACACCTGGGCTGTCCAGGCCAATACGGCTGCCCTCACTCTCAGTCTGACCAGTATAGCAGTGGCTTTGGAGGGCAGGCCAGCAAGAGGACAGTCACCAGGGGAGGCTCCTCCTTCCCCTGCTCACCCCCCCCATGAGTCTACTCCTTCCCCTGCTCACCCCCCCCCCATGAGTCTACTCCTTCCCCTGCTCACCCCCCCCAGGAGTCTCCCCTGGTGGGCCGTGGCCGTGCGTAGCTTACGCCGCCACCGTTAATTTTTGGGGGTACTTTTGATTTTTGATTTTTATTTTATTTTTTTGTATACTGTACTTATGATTTGTTTAATGTGTGTGAATGTAGGGGTGGCATTCCTGATTAAATAAGGGTGTCACCCTCAGTTTTGGTGGAGTAGGGATCCCCAGGACCAGGGAGAAGTGATCCCAGGTCCATTGGGGGTACTTGGATCTAATCCAATTAGATGTGCATGTGATGTGTCTGTGCTAGGGACCACAGTGGGTGTGCATTCATGCATTCTCATTGTACCATGTTTAATGTGTGTGTTTACTGTGCAAAGATGCCTTCTGCGAGGCGTCTCCTGGCTGCTGTTCCCTCAGAAGAGGGGGTACCCTGGGTTAGGGGGGGAATGTCTGGTTCAGGGGTCAGGTCATCACATATGTCAATCTCCAGGCCCCTTCTCACTGCGAAGTTGTGCAGCATGCAACATGCCCCGATGATCTGGCACAAAAAGTTTGGGGAATACAACAGGGTACCCCCAGACTTATCCAGGCATCGGAAACGTGACTTCAGGAGGCCAAATGTGCGTTCCACCACTCCACGGGTACGTATGTGTGCAGCATTGTAGTTTTCTTCTCCTGGGGTTTGGGGGTTCCGGTATGGAGTCATAAGATGGGGTCCCAGTGCATATGCAGAGTCACCTGAAAGGGAAAAGACAGGAGGATGTTAGTCATGCATGTGCCCCTCGTGTTGTCTGTATCATGGGGGGGGACAGTCATACCTGACACCCATGTCACTCACCAACCAGCCAGCTGTCCCCATACACGTTCTGTTCCAATTCTCTGGAGATGTTGCTGTGGCGGTATATGTAGCTATCATGGCTGGATCCTGGGAATTTGGCACAGACGTGCCATATGAGGCATTGGGCATCCACTATCACCTGTACATTGATTGAATGCCAATGCTTCCTATTGCGGTACATGTGCTCTGTCTCATGGGGGGGCTGTAGTGCCACATGTGTGCAATCAATGGCCCCGATGGTGCGTGGGAATCCTGCAATTTTGAAAAAATCGGTCATTGTGTTCATTCGCTGGACCTCCTGGGAGGGTTTGATGATTTGGTTGGCCATGTGTCTGAGGATTGCAGGGACAACCTGGTGCACACATCTGCTAATGGAGGATTGTGACATCACAGCCACACCTCCACTTGTGCGCTGAAAAGAGCCAGTGGCCAGGAAATGCAGTGTTGCCATTACCTTGATCAGTAGCTGCACTGCATGTGAGCGGTGTGTTGGGCTGGTGAGGTCATCCTGCAGGATTGTGGTTATTTCCATGATGGATTCACGGTTGAATCTGAAGTTGCGATACACCTCAGAAGCAGTCATGCCAAACACATCTAGTCGTGTGCGGTATACCCTCTCCTGTGCCCTCCCCCTCCTCTGTTCCCTCCTCCTTCTTTGCGCCTCTAAAGTCACTAGTGCAGTTATGAGCATGGATGCCCCTGGCATGTTGGCAGACAGATTGTAGTCTGGCAAGTGTGTGTCCTCAGCTCTTCCTTAATGGTGTTGCTTTAGCTGACCTTTACACGGCTGGTGTAAAATTAGGGCACCTTTTATAAAGTGTAATTTTACACCATGAAACTAACAGAAGCGCACAGGGCGTAATCTACGCCGCACAAACTTAATTTTGTGGATCGCCTTATCTCCCTCATTTGCATCTTTGCCTATCAAAACAGCGGTGTGTCTAGCGTATTTTGCGTGCGAAGAAGCGCCGGTGTAATTCTTTTAGGTAGGACGGAAAAACCTGGATTTCAGGTGTATCTCGATTTGAGGATCAGGCGCAAAGATACGCGCGGCGCAAATTTCAATTACGCCTCGCATCTCGAGTTAAGTCGGCGCATCTGCTTTGTGAATCTTGCCCATAGATCGGTCCCCTCCCCCAGTCACCCCCCTTCCCCCACAGTTAGAACACAATTCAGGGTACACATTTAACCCCTTCCTCACCCCCTAGTGTTAACCCCTTCAATGCCAGTCACATTTATACAGTAATTAGTGCATATTTATAGCACTGATCGCTGTATAAATGTGAATGGCGCCAAAAATTTGTCAAAAGTGTCCGATGTGTCCGCCATAATGTCGCAGTCACGAAAAAATGCTGATCGCCGCCATTAGTAGTAAAAAAAAATAATAAAAAATAATAATAATTCTGTCCCCTATTTTGTAAGCGCAATAACTTTTGCGCAAACCAGACGCTTCTTGCGATTTTTTTTATTTTATTTTTTTTACCAAAAATATGTAGAAGAATACGTATCGCCTAGACTGAGAAAACAAAATGTATTTTTTTAAAAAAATGGGCTATTTATTACAGCAACAAGTAAAAAATATTTTTTTTTTTCAAAATTGTCGCTCTATTTTTGTTTATAGCGCAAAAAATAAAAACCGCAGAGGTGATCAAATACCACCAAAAGAAAGCTCTATTTGCGGGGAAAAAAGGACGTCAATTTTGTTTGGGAGCCACGTCGCACGACTGCGCAATTGTCAGTTAAAGTGACGCAGTGCCACAAGCTGAAATTTCACCTGGTCAGGAAGGGGTATACGTGCCCAGTAAGGAAGTGGTTAAGGAAGTTCAGGAAAAGCTGCTGCAGGAAGAAGACTTAAATCTTGAGAAAGCCATAAGAATTGCCAGAGCATATGAAATGTCAAGAAAGGACATGCAGGTACTGGAAGGAACACAGCTCCAGATTAATGCTATAGATAATCACAGCAGCAGATATGGGCAAGAAAGAACACACACAGGAGTAAAGGGCACCTATGGCCCTGGGACAAGTAACACACAAGCAGCGTGTGGATATTGTGGAAACATGCGCCACAAAAATAGTGTCTGTCCGGCAAGAGGGCAGATATGCAATAAATGCAAGAAAAGAGGACATTTTGCCAGGGTGTGTAATCTGTCTTCACAAACTGGAAGGTCAAAAACACGTTCTGTACACGCCATAGAGGACAATGATGACAATGCAGGGTCAGACTGCACCCCAATATATCTTGCAGCAATACAAAAAACACACCAGTCTGCAGATGAAGCAACTGTAACATTACAGATAGGGGCTAGCAAAACTCTAATCACATTCAAAATAGATACAGGAGCACAAGTAAATTGTGTACCTAGGACTGTTAACCACTTACCCCCCGGAACATATTGCTGCCTAAAGACCAGAGTACTTTTTGCGATTCGGGACTGCGTCGCTTTAACAGACAATTGCGCGGTCGTGCGACGTGGCTCCCAAACAAAATTGGCGTCCTTTTTTTCCCACAAATAGAGCTTTCTTTTGGTGGTATTTGATCACCTCTGCGTTTTTTATTTTTTGCGCTATAAACAAAAATAGAGCGACAATTTTGAAAAAAATGAATATTTTTTACTTTTTGCTGTAATAAATATCCCCCAAAAATATATAAAAAAACATTTTTTTTCCTCAGTTTAGGCCGATACGTATTCTTCTACATATTTTTCGTAAAAAAAATCGCAATAAGCGTTTATTGATTGGTTTGCGCAAAAGTTATAGCGTTTACAAAATAGGGGGTATTTTTATGGCATTTTTATTAATATTTTTTTTACTAGTAATGGCGGCGATCAGCGATTTTTTTTTCGGTATTGCGACATTATGGCGGACACTTCGGACATTTTTGACACATTTTTGGGACCATTGGCATTTTTATAGCGATCAGTGCTATAAAAATGCATTAGATTACTATAAAAATGCCACTGGCAGTGTAGGGGTTAACACTAGGGGGCGGGGAAGGGGTTAAGTATGCCTGGGTGTGTTCTTACTGTGGGGGGGGGGGGTGGCCTCACTAGGGGAAACACTGATTTTCTGTTCATACATTGTATGAACAGAAAATCAGCATTTCCCCTGCTGACAGGAACGAGAGCTGTGTGTTTACACACACAGCTCCCGTTCCCCGCTCTGTACCGAGCGATCGCGTGTGCCCGGCGGCGATCGCGCCCGCCGGGCACACGCACGGGAGTCGGGGGCGAGCGGGGAGCGCGCGCGCGCGCCTCCGGCGGCGCGCACGCGCCCCCTAGTGGCGGCTATACGATAGGACGTATAGCTACGGGCTCTCGCCCAGGAGAGCCGACCTGCCGCCGTATAATGACGGTGCGCGGTCGGCTACTAGTTAAACTATCGTGCAACACATATTGAAGGTTTATGTTCACCTGCACAGCTGCTAATGGGTAGAACACTGAGGACCACGGTGCCTATTGCACCACAGAAATTGCAGCCTCAGTCCATTCCACAGGATCAAGTAAGAGCTCAGAGGATCATAAACATGAAAAGGCAAAAACTGTATTTTTATAAATCTACCAAATCCCTTCGTCCACTCTCTGCTGGGCAAGCTGTGCGACACAGAGTAACTGGGAATACATGGGAACCTGCTCGAATTATCAAAGAAGCCAATGCACCAAAATCATATATAATTGAGACCAAGTTTGGACAGAAACTGAGACGAAACAGGCATCATCTTCGTCCAGACACTGCTGCGGATACATCATTAGAGGAACCGCGTGACAATGGAGATGAAGAACAAGCCCATGATGGCACAGAAGTCCTAAACACGGATATTGGGACTACTGAGGATACAGAGGACAGCATAAATGTACCAGCATGTGATAACGCTGGGAGTGACTCTCAACTGGACGCCAATCCTACGGATGATGAGCCAGCGGTTACTTTCTCACGCTATGGTCAAGCTATTAAACCAAAGATATGGAGGGACTTTGTCTCATATTAAATGCATCATACTTAAGAGGGAAGATGTAATATGTGTATGCTTCATGTTATAATTCAAGTTCAATTGTTATACCCAGTTCCTTATCATGTTAGGAAACAGTTAACAGTTTTGGTCATATGATCTGGGGGTGGGGATCTGTGGTTAGTTCTAAGATGGTAGATGGAGGCTACTGAATGAAGACCAAGCTCATGTTCAAGCTCATGCTGTCTGCCTATCCTTCATGCTAAATCTTTACAGGGATGAACTTACAGCACACTGGAACCAGGTACGCTCAGCTGAAGATGCAGAGACCACTCGAATACACAGAGTACAAATGGCAGGAGACAAAAGAGGATCTGGGAAACTACCCAAGTCACGGCACACAGCATGTAGGCAAACGCGGTGGACAAAGCCGGGGGCGGTACATGGGAAGTCAAACACAGAATACAAGTAATATGTGTAGGCAGGTTGCTTACTGTTAGATAGCTAGTTAGCTTGGTTGCTCAAGTCAGGTAGAAGGGGTTTATGTTTTCCGCCTTCTCTGGGTTAGTTCACAGGCATTTTTGCTGTCCAGACTCTGTATTATAAAAGGAGAAAAGTCTGTGCCCCCCCGAGCGAAAACTATTGAAAAAGAAGAGTGGGACCTGTTGTCTGCTCCAGCGATGCCGACCTGTCCTGTCGGCACACTGTAATGATGGCAACAAAGGCCTGGGGAATGCCCAGGAAAAAAATAAGCCTACTTACCGACCAGCTCGAAGACAACCAATTGACCTGTCTAACAGTATGCATTAAAAACAAGGGGTTTTGTCCGCACGCATGCGTGAGCCACAGAGCCACGTCACGGCACCCTGGAGTCTGTGGTCCTAACAATAAACTATGAGTGTGCCCACAATAGAGGGACATGCATTCTGATGGATAGATGAGGACAGATGGACTGAAGGGGAGCCACCCCTTCTTAAAGGTACAGGAGTACACCAAACACCCAGCATGTAGAACAGTGACTGCAAAGGTGCTGGTGCGCTGCTGGACCAATACACACACCAATTTGCCTCCATTGTGGGCACACTCATAGTTTAATGTTAGGGGGTGAGGAGACAGATTGTGTCTCCTAGTCAGTCCCATCCCCCACAGTTAGAACACACCTAGGAAGCACAGTTAACCCCTTGATCGCCCCCTAGTGTTAACCCCTTACCTGCCAGTGACATTTATACAGTAATCAGTGCATTTTTATAGCACTGATCGCTGTATAAATGTCACTGGTCCCAAAAATGTGTCAAAAGTGAACGATTTATATCACAGTCCCGATAAAAATCGCTGATCGCTGCCATTACTATTAAAAAAAATAATAATAATAAAAATGCCATAAATCTATCCCCTATTTTGTAGACTATAACTTTTGCGCAAACCATCAATATACGCTTATTGCAATATTTTTTTACCAAAAATATGTAGCAGAATACATATCGGCCTAAACTGAGGAAAAGATTTGTTTTTTGTTTTTTTTTAATTTGGGATATTTATTATAGCAAAAAGTAAAAGATATTGGCCCGGATTCAGATACGAGATACGACGGCCGTCGTATCTATGCGCCTGATTCAGAGAATCAGTTATGCATAGATTTCCCTAAGATGGCGCTTCCGTATAGTTCCGCGAGGAATATGCTAATGAGGTATTTACGCCGATTCAGAAACGTACGTCCCACCGGCGCATTTTTTTACGTCATTTACGTTAGGCTTTTTTTCTGCGTATAGTTACTCCTGCTATATGAGGCGTAGCTAATGTTAAGTATGGCCGTCGTTCCCGCGCCGAGTTTTGAAAATTTTACGCCGTTTGCGTAAGTCGTTCACGAATAGGGCTGTACGTCATTTACGTTCACGTCGAATCCAATACGTCCTTGCGGCGTACTTTGGAGCAATGCACACTGGGATATTTCACGGACGGCGCATGCGCAGTAAAAAAAAAACGTCAAAATCGCGGGGCCATCTCAAATTTATATAAAACACGCCCACAACATCCCCATTTGAATTAGGCGGGCTTACGCCGCCACACATACGTTACGCCACCGTAACTAAGGGCGAAAGTTCTTTCTGCATACGGAACTTGCGCCCAAATTTACGGCGGCGTAACGTATTGGAGATACGTTACGCCCACAGAAAGATGCGCTCATCTTTCTGAATCCGGCCCATTGTGTTTCTTTTAAAATTTCCGCTTTTCTTTTGTTTATAGCACACAAAATAAAAAACACAGAGGTAATCAAATACCACCAAAAGAACGTTCTTTTTGTGGGAAGAAAAGGATGTAAATTTTGTTTGGGTACAGCGTCAGCACAACCGCGCAATTGTCGTATCGCAAAAAATGGCCTGGTCAGGAAGGTGGGGCTGAAGTGGTTAAAACAACTAGTGTTACTGTGAATAATAATGTTTTAAAGTGGAGTTTAAAGTGGAGTTCTACTCAAAAGTGGTAGCTCTGCTTGTTTTCTTCCTCCTCCCCTCTGATGCCACATTTGGCACCTTTCGGGGAGAGGGGGGAACAGGTACCTGTTTTGACAGGTATCCCTCCCCTCTACCGGGGGATCTGGCTGTGACGAAATGCGGTGAGGTCCCTCCTCCTTCCTCCGCCACCGGAGCAGTTAAAAAACACAGCATGATTCGCACATGCGCAATAGTGAACTGGCTGTGAAGCCAAGAGGCTTGACTGCCGAATTCCCTTACCACGAATGGTGGCGGCAGCACCCGAGATTCAATCGGAAAATAGGCTGGGGAGCCGACATTGCTGGATTCCTAAACAGGTAAGTATCCTAATATTAAAAGTCAGTAGCTACAGTATTTGTAGATGTAAGATTTCTGCTACAAAGCAAAAGGGGAGGTTCTTTTCTAATCAAATAAAGGCTTTAAAAAATGGGAATTAGATTTGACTAGGTAGAGTTTATATTAAACAAAAATATATTTTTACATTTATTTTCTTAAATTCCCTGACACATATTCACTATGTGCTGTTAGAAGGTACTACTGTGTCACACATTTCACAGAACCTACCTGAACTACAGAGTTGCTGAAAGGAGTGTAGTGCCGGGTTACTTCCAAGTACCGGTGCTGACAAAATTTAGGGGACAATCAGAGTGTAAGTGACTCTGATTCCAATTGCAATCATTTAATTAGGGTCTCTGTTTCAGCTTGGCTGTGCTGTGGGCTCATTCTGTCGTGCTGGGGTGTTTTCCCACCCCGGTGCGGTGGGTGGCAGCAGTGGAGTTGAGGTTTGGGTGTTCTCTCCCAGCAGTCAATTAGGAGGCAAGGGCCTTGCTGGGCATGCTGGGAGAGGGTACTTATGAAACAGACGCCATTTTGTGGGGTTCTTTTTCCGGTGTGGCACCCGCCGTTTCGTCTTCTAAGACTTCATTCTTCGTCACCCCAGGACGAAGTCTTAGAAGACGAAACGGCGTAGGGTTTAGCGGCGTGCTGATGCCACTGCGTTCCACTTAGTCCCGGTGCGAACGGGCTGTGTTAGCCGGCCGGCTACAGAACTTTTATACGCGATTTTATATCTACTCAAATGTGAGTGTGTTTTTATTTCATACCTTTTATTACATTTTTTACTGGATTACACTATGTGCGCCCTTTTTTTCTTTCCTATTATTCGGGCATGATCATCATCTTCCTGAGCGGTAGAGGATTCCAGAAACTTGGGGTGAAGATATCCTTGCCAGATTAACCTATAGGCTGGGTTCATAGCCACAGACTCACAGAAGATCTCTAATTGGGATCTTCACATCTGGTAAGAAGTTGCTAATCTCTGTTGGTGGAGGATCCTCTTTACTACTTGGTCACCATTCTGGGGTGTTTTGGATGCCATTTGTTTCATCTAGAGCAGCAGCACATCTTGAGATAGACGTTCACTCTTCAAATCATCTTCTTTTTATTATTCTTTTTTTTGTAATATTTGGTCACAGAGACTTGATTCATGTTGGAGGACTAACTTTCATTCAACTAGTTATATAATCAAAACTAAAATGTTTTGTTTTTTGATTGGGTTCACATTCTTTTCGGAGATCTTGTATTTATATGATTGTCCACTTGGTGGCCGATACTCGTGTTTTTTGCGCAGCTTGTTTTTTCCATCCATGTGTGCCGTATATGTCTGCCACTGCCATGAGTGGAGGGAGGTGAATCACTCCGCCAGGGAAGGGAATATGCAGGCTGGGACTTGAGCCAGCATGCGGAGCGGGCACGGAAATGCCATGCACCCGAAATAGAAAAAATAGTCCCTCCCACACACCCACAAGAACATCAAGAAAGTAGAAAAACACTCAGATAAGTCGGAGCAGAGGGGGGTGGGGGGGGTGGGGTGTGCTGGCAGGAGAAGGACTTATTATTATTTGTTTTATTCTGCTTTCTTTTATTCTCTGATTGCCAGGCCCCCCTGCTGATGGGGCCAGGTACAACAGGGTCAGTTGTACTGGCTTATTAGCGGCTCTGGCTGTCCATGTTGGAAGGACAACAGCAAGTAATGTAAAGTACTGTGATCTATATACTGTATGCATTATACCTATCTATCCAGCAGGTGGCACTGTAGTGTGTATCTATGTTAATGTGATCAGAAGGAGGGTTATTTTTTTTAGAAAGCTTTATAATATCAGACTAGAAGAAGGCCAGCAAATGTATAACCATGTGAAAGCTACGCTAGAGAACATAGAGCAGCTTTGCACCATTTGAGAGGACATATAATAGATAATCATATTGTTGCCCTGCTCCTCTGCCGCCTTCCTGAGACATATACTGCTCCTATTAACACTTTAAAAAACAGACCCGAGCAGGAACTGACACTGAAATATATCAAAGGAAAATTAATAGATGAATATGACAGAAGGAAAGAAAATACACACCATGATGACAGAGCACCTAAGATGTACAAAGGCACAAAGCACAAAGAAAGCAGAGCCTGTTTTCGCTGTAAAAGGACTGGTCACTTAAAAAAGGACTGTTCTATCTGGAAAGCAGAGGAGCAAAAGCTAGAGCTATCCACAAAAGACAGAGTAAAAGCAGTGACACAGAGCGGAAAGCCACGTGGCTGGTATATAGACTCAGGTGTGACAAGCCACATGACTAGTGATGAGACCTTCTTCACAAACATTGATTACAGTGCAAAAGACAATGGGGCAGATCCACAAAGAAATTACGCCGGTGTATCTATTGATACGCCGTGTAATTTCAAATTTTGCGCGTCGTATCTTTGTTTTGTATCCTCAAAACAAAATACAACGGCATCTCGGCTAGATCCGACAGGCATACCTCTTAGTACGCCGTCAGATCTAAGCTGCAATTTTTCGGCAGCCGCTAGGTGGCGTTTCTGTCGAATTCCGTGTCGAGTATGCAAATGAACTATTTACGGCGATACCCGAACGTACGACCGGCCGGCGCATTTTGTTTACGTCATTTGCGTTCGGCTTTTTTCGGCGTATAGTTAAAGCTGCTGTTATGAGGCGTACTCAATGTTAAGTATGTCCATCGTTCCCGCGTACAATTTTGTATTTTTTACGTTGTTTGCGTAAGTCGTTCGCGAATAGGGATTTGCGTAGAATGATGTCACCGACATGAGCATTGGCTTGTTCCGGGTTAATTTCGAGCATGCGCACTGGGATACCCCCACGGCTGGCGCATGCGCAGTTAAAAAAACACGTTGTTTACGTCGGGTCACGACGTATTAACATAAAACACGCCCCCCATCACAGATATTTGAATGGCGCGCCATTACCCGCCTTAACTTACGGCGCAAATTCTTTCAGGATTCGAAAAAAAGCACAAAGTTACGGCGGCGTAGTGTATCTTAGATACGCTGCGAAGTGATGTATGTTCCAGAACTAGAAGGCAGCCTTCTATCAGTGAAAAGTCTTGCAAACAACAGTCTCAGGCCCCATACACACGTCCGAGGAACTCAACAGGCAAAACTCATCGTTTTGCTCGTCGAGTTCTGTGTGAAGCCGCCGAGGATCTCGGCGAGCCAACTTTCCTCATTGAACGAGGAAATATAGAACATGTTCTCTATTTGGCTCGACGAGGAACTCGTCGGCTTCCTTGGCCGAAAGTGTACACACGCCGGGTCTCTCGGCAGAATTCAGCTCCGATCGAGTTTCTGGCTGAATTCTGCCAAGAAACTCGGTCGTGTGTACGGGGCCTCACAGTTAAGTTCAAGGGTGATGAATGCACAATTCACAATATTAAGAGATTGCTTGCAAAAGGAAAACTGGATGATCACCTATACAGGCTCATCGCCACAGACCAGCAAGCCAATATAGTCTCTAATGACCTACACAGCAAAAACTACCCACCCCCTGCAGGTCATACAGTGACGTACAGTTGCAATAAAAAGTATGTGAACCCTTTTGGAATGATATGGATTTCTGCACAAATTGTTCATAAAATTTGATCTGATCTTCATCTAAGTCACAACAATAGACAATCACAGACTGCTTAAACTAATAACACACAAAGAATTAAATGTTACCATGTTTTTATTGAACACACCATGTAAACATTCACAGTGCAGGTGTAGAAAGTATGTGAACCCTTGGATTTAATAACTTGTTGAACCTCTTTTGGCAGCATAACTTCAACCAAACGTTTCCTGTAGTTGCAGATCAGACGTGTACAACAGTCAGGAGTAATTCTTGACCATTCTTCTTTACAGAACTGTTTCAGTTCAGCAATATTCTTGGGATGTCTGGTGTGAATCGCTTTCTTGAGGTCATGCCACAGCATCTCAATCAGGGTGAGGTCAAGACTCTGACTGGGCCACTTCAGAAGGCGTATTTTCTTCTGTTTAAGCCATTCTGTTGTTGATTTACTTCTACGCTTTGGGTTGTTGTCCTGTTGCAACACCCATCTTCTGTTGAGCTTCAGCTGGTGGACAGATGGCCTTAAGTTCTCCTGCAAAATGTCTTGATAAACTTGGGAATTCATTTTTCCTTTGATGATAGCAATCCGTCCAGGCCCTGATGCAGCAAAGCAGCCCCAAACCATGATGCCCCACCACCATACTTCACAGTTGGGATGAGGTTTTGATGTTGGTGTGCTGTGCCTCTTTTTCTCCACACATAGTGTTGTGTGTTTCTTCCAAACAACTCAACTTTGGTTTCATCTGTCCACAGAATATTTTGCCGGTACTGCTGTGGAACATTCAGGTGTTCTTGTGCAAACTGTAAACGTGCTGCAATGTTTTTTGGACAGCAGTGGCTTCCTCTGTGGTATCCTCCCATGAAATCCATTCTTGTTTAGTGTTTTACGTATCGTAGATTCGCTAACAGGAATGTTAGCATATGCCAGAGACTTTTGTAAGTCTTTAGCTGACACTCTAGGATTCTTCTTCACCTCATTGAGCAGTCTGCGCTGTGCTCTTGCAGTCATCTTTACAGGACGGCCACTCCTAGGGAGAGTAGCAGCAGTGCTGAACTTTCTTCATTTATAGACAATTTGTCTTACCGTGGACTGATGAACAGCAAGGCTTTTGGAGATACTTTTATAGCCCTTTCCAGCTTTATGCAAGTCAACAATTCTTAATAGTAGGTTTTCTGAGAGATCTTTTGTGCTAGGCATCATTCACATCAGGCAATGCTTCTTGTGAAAAGCAAATCCAGAACTGGTGTGTGTTTTTTATAGGGCAGAGCAGCTGTAACCAACACCTCCCATCTCATCTCATTGATTGGAGTAAGGTGTCAGCCAACAGGAGTCCAATTAACTCTTGGTGATGTCATTAGTCTAGGGGTTCATATACTTTTTCCACCTCCTGCACTGTGAATGTTTACATGGTGTGTTCAATAAAAACATGGTAACATTTAATTCCTTGTGTGTTATTAGTTTAGGTAGACTGTAATTGTCTATTGATGTGACCTAGATGAAGATCAGATCACATTTTATTACCAATTTGTGCAGAATTCCATATCATTCCAAAAGGGTTCACATACTTTTTATTGCAACTGTATATGGACCAATGAAAACTCCCACATCAGGCAGGAACAGATATCTATTTAGTTTCATTGATGACTATTCCAGGTACACGTCTACTTATCAGATGAAACACACAAATTAAACATCAGAGAAACTTCAAGAGTTTGTTGCCATGTCTAGCAACAAATTTCAACACAAACCAGGAAAAATACGCACCGACAATGGAGGAGAACACATAAGCAAAGAAGTGGCCTCATATCTGAGGAGACAAGGAATAGTACACCAGACAACCACACCATACACTCCTGAACAAAATAGTGTAGCAGAAAGGAAAAATCGCACTCTTATAGAAATGGCCAGGTGCATGTTGTCGGATGCCAACCTACCTCACAAGTCCTGGGGAAAGTCATGACTGCTACCTACAGAACAGACTACCCTCAAGAGCCATTAAACGTACTCCATTCGAAATGTGGCAGGGATCAAAGCCTAGCATAGGGCACATCAGTGTGTTTGGTTGTAAAGCATATGCCTATATTCAAAGTGAAAAGTGATCCAAGCTGGAGAACAGAACCATAGAGGGCATTCTAGTAAGCTACAGCGAGCAAACTAAGGGTTACAGAATCCTACACCCAAAGACTGACAGAGTGACAATAAGCAATAGTGTTTATTTTGATGACAGCCCATTATCAGAAACACCGATCCCTGAAACCTGTGAACTGAATATGCCAAGCAAACCAGAAGAAAAGGTCGACCAACGCTAACCTGTGCAGGAGTCAGAACAATAGGTGGAACTCACAATGCCTAAATCAAGTTCTCTACCAGTATATTTGGATGAGGTTATTGGACGGTTTCCAGAATAGACACGGTGCTCCAGTCCTTGAAGTGTTAAAAAGAAAATTGGAAGGGAAAAACTGGGTGGGTATTAGCCACCTCAGAATATATAGGACCTTGTTGGAGACGTGTGTCTATTATAGGTGAGCAAGGATAACAACAATGTTTTATACAAAAATAACAAATTTTATTTTAAATACATTAAAAATTGACGATAAAATCAATTATAAGCCCTGGTACAATACTGATGACAGAATTGATTAGATGGAGATAGTGCTGGTCGCCAACATGTTTCACAATAGAGCGTCGTCAGGGCGCCGCATCCATCTATTTCTTCATCTGGTTATATACAAAATAAAGCACAAAGCATATTATTTGTAGACATGTGCACACTGAAATATTTTGTTTCGTAATTTCGTTTTCGTTCGAAAAATAAATGTATTTAGTTACTCCCGAAATTCGTTTTTATTCATTTCGTTTTTCGTTAAAAGATGTGACTTCCCATCCTGTGGGATAGCCATACAGCTCCACCTAGTGGCATGTCTTCAAATTACGGCCGCTCGTGACCGAGAATCCACCAAGCGCCCCATTGCAGAACCTATCCAAACAGAAGGTAAAAATAAAAATTAGAATATGTACACATAATTATGTTAATATATATTTGTACAGTAAACATTTCTGGGGAACTGTGTCAAATGCTTTTGCAAAATCCAGATACACTACGTCTATGGGCCTTCCCTTATCTAGATGGCAGCTCAAATCCTCATAGAAGGTTAGTAGATTGGTTTGGCAAGAATGATTCTTCATGAATCTATGCTGATTACTGCTAATGATACCGTTCTCATTACTAAAAGAGCTTGCATACTATTGACGTTAGCTATTCCCAGAGATGTATTTTGGCTCTTTTTTAAATATTAGTGCTACATTGCCTTTTGTCAAATCAGCTGGTACCATTCCAGTCAGGAGACTGTCAGTAAAAATTAGGAACATTGGTCTGGCAATTACTTGACTGAGTTCCCTAAGGACCCTCAGGTGCAAGCCATCTGGTCCCGTGACTTAATAATGTTAAGTTTTCCAAGTCTATTTCTAATAGTTTCCTCTATTAGCCATGAGGGTGCTTCCTGAGATGTGTCATGAGGATAAACACTGCAGTTTTGGTTACTGAAGCCCCCCAATTCCCTCGTGAAGACTGAGTAGAAGAATAAATTCAATACCTTTGCCATCTCTCCATCCTTAGCAACCAGATTCCCTTCATCATTCTTTATGGGGCCAATAAGGTCTGTCCTCCCTCTTTTACTGTTTATATACTTTAGCCGTCCTAATTGCACCCTACATTTCTTGTTGCATTCTTTGTAAAGTCTGAATGCTAATGATGATCCCTCAGCCTTGTATTTCTTGAAGGCCTTCTCCTTTGCTATTATATGCATTTTTACATTGGAGGTAAGCCATCCAGGACTTTTGTTCGCTCTTTTAAATGTATTTCCCACAGCACTGGCTAATGCCCTTATTTAATATGCTCTTAAAGCAAACACATCTCTCCTCTATGTTCTTTGTTCCTAAGATTTTATCCCAATTTATAACTTCTAGCAAGGTTCGTAGTTTAGGAAAGTCTGTGTCTTTGTATTCCCCTTATGTTTCCTATTTGTGTGATTTATACTGAATCTAATTGACCTGTGATTGCTGTTTCATAAATTGTCCCTTATTTTCACATCCATGATCAGGTCTGTATTGTTGGTAATCAGTGGGTCTAGTAATGCTTTGTTTCTAGTTGGTGCGTCTAGCATCTGACCCATGAAATTGTCCTGTAAGACGTTTAGAAACTTATGAGCCTAAGACAAATGCATGGTTCCTTCTGCCCAGTATATGTCTGGATAATTAAAATCCCCCATTATGATGACACTTCTCATCCTTGCTGCTAATCCAAATTGTGATAGGAGGCCCGTCTCCCTCTCCTCCCTCAGGTTAGGGGGCCTTTAGCATTCTCCCAATTTAATTTCCCCCTTAGTTTCATCCATTTGGAGCTCCACTCATAAGTATTCCACCTTCTCCCTAGCTCCCTTAGTGATGTAATCTCTCACATTAACTTGTACACTATTTTTGATATACAGGCATACCCCTCCACTTTTTTACCCTATCTATCCCTGCAATAAAGGCAATACCCTTGAATTGTTGCCAGCCAATCATGAGATCTGTTGAACCAAGTCTCTGAAATCCCCACAAAATCAAAATCCTCTTTGTACAACAGTATCTCTAGTTCTCCCATCTTGTCCGCCAGGCTCCTGGCATTGGTAAACATGCCACGGAGTTTAGACCGGTCGCATACTGTTCTCTTATTGGGTGTTCTCAGATTGAAAATAGGACTTGTTACTATACTTCCCTTGGGTTTATGTGCTTTAGTCAACCTATCACTAATGCCCCCAATACTACCCTCTACAATATGTTCCACACTGACTATTTCTACCTCTGGACCCTTCCCCCATCACCTAGTTTAAAAGCCCCTCTAACTTTTCACTCATCTTCCCTCCCAGCAGATCGGCAACCTCCTCATTTAGGTGCGGTCTGTCCCTTCTATAGAACTGGTGACCCACTGAGAAGTCAGCCCAGTTCTCCAGGAACCCAAACTCCTTCTTACTACACCAGCTCCTCAGTTTACTTCCCTAATCTCCCTCTGCCTTTCTCATGTGGCTCGAGGTACCGAAAGTATTTCTGAGAATACTACCTTAGAGGTCCCTTTCCTCAATTTTGCTCCTAAGTCCCTAAAATCGTTCTATAGGACACATCATCTGCCTCTGACTTTGTCATGGGTGCCAATGTGCACTATGATAGCTGGATCTTCCCCAGTGCCTCCCATTTCCATCAGTGTCTGCTCCCACTTCCGCAATCCTCACCTAGGTGAGGATGATGTCCATTTCTCTGGCTCCTCCCCTTAAGAAACCTTTTTGGACAATGTCACATGTCCCAAAAGGCTGCAGGAATATTTTCACAGAGTGAAAGGACCTTGATGACGCTCTGCGGAATGAGCGAAATGTGCAATTTCCAGTTTGGAGACCTTAGACATCACTTCTGCCCACCGTGGGGAGTGTAAGTGTATTCTTTTTATTGTGCTATTAAAGGAGTTGTAAAGAAAAAAAAAAAATTTTGCTGAAATTACTGTTTACAGGGTATAGAGACATAATAGTTAACTGATTCCTTTTAAAAATGATTAAAAATAGATAAAAATCAATCATATAATGTACCTGTAGTTTCTAGTTTCGTGTTTGCATGTTGTTTCCTGCTTCTGTGATGTACAGAGCCACAGAGCCAATACAGGGCAGTGATGGTTTGGAAAACGAAACTAATTGGTGTTGAGGGGTTTTAGACACACAGTAATCACACCTCCTTTATTAGTGACCACAGAGAGAAAGCTCCCAGTACTGTGGTTAGCAGGAAACAGACAACCAGGAAGTGTGGAGATCAGAGAAGAATTACAGCAACTTGAGAGCAAAAACGAACAATGAGGACATGAAAACAGCACTGCATTGAGGTAAAGGAAGCTATTAAGATAAAAAAAAATCATTTACAAACCCTTAAAATACTTTTTAAAGTTCTTCACTATTACTACCTTTTCTTTTCCATTTTGAGCACAGTGGATACTACAGTTATTGAGAAGTTGTGGAGATCTAAGCAGGAAGTCTGTGAAACCTAATTTGCCCCTCACCAGATTCTTGCCTGTTTGACCTCCAGACTGAAACGTTGTGGGCCCATTCCTTCTAGTTAGTAGGGATACAAGATGGGACACACTGCACAGCATGTTTCTTGAAGCACTTCAGCACTTTTTTTGAAGCGTTTGGAGTACGGAGCCCTTTTAAATAAGACTTTTTCTGATTTTAAAATTGGACTGTTTTCAATGTGTTTTCACTGATAATCACAAAATTTAACATTTTGAACTGTAAGTTCTGTATTTTTCCTGTATTTCTTATACTGTTATAGTTTGTATGTATGAGTACTCAGCACAGAAAGAAGTACCGTAATAATAAGCTTCCCTGTCAGCAAGCAGCCATAAATCCCTTTAGTTGTTGGAGAACTGAAGGCATCAGGCATTGCTCCTGTACTTGCAGATCCATACACTGGCCCGGATTCAGATAGATTCGTCTATCTATCTGCAGGCGTAACGTATCTGCGATACGGTACGCCGCCGTAACTTTGGGCGCAAGTTCCGTATGCAGAAAGAACTTGCGCCCTTAGTTACGGCGGCGTAACGTATGTGTGGCGGCGTAAGCCCGCCTAATTCAAATGGGGATGTTGTGGGCGTGGTTTATTTAAATTTAAGATGACCCGCGTATTTTACGTTTTTTGTGAACGGCGCATGCCCCGTTCGTGAAAAAATCCCAGTGCGCATGCTCGAAATTACGCCACAAAGCCTCATTGGTTTTGACGTGAACGTAACTTACGCAAAGCCCTATTCGCGAACGACTTACGCAAACGACGTAACATTTTTAAAACTCGGTGCGGCAACGACGTCCATACTTAACATTAGCTACGCCTCATATAGCAGGGGTAACTTTACGCCGGAAAAAGCTGGAGATACGCCGTCGTATCTCTTATCTGAATCCAGGCCACTGACTTCAGCTTCTTTTAAGTACAGCTTGAAAAAACATGTTAATTCAAATGAGCATTTAGACATCGTTTAACTGAACAACTTAACTATGAAATTATAGATGTGATCAACTCATAATTCAATATCTAGGGGTTTCATTAACATGAAGTCACTGCACCAGGTATATGTGGTAAGATATACTTTTAGCATTCACATCTTAGCTGAAAGAGGCATTCACAGAACTATTAGATCTAAAGCTGTCCTTTGATGAAACTAAAGCCACATGCTTCTTTTTAGATCAAGGTTGGAATAGAGATGAAAAGAGACTGTCTTGGATGGGGCAAGGTTTGAAAAGGGCATCAGAAATCTGCAGAATGCAACAAAATACATCAAATAATTTATTGCTACAAATCAGATCCTCAGCTGAATTTACAGGTAACATAACCTATTCTTTTATATGGCAAAGGCTCTCCATCACCGGCCCAGGGATGTTTCTACTGTCTAGAGGTGACCAGCTTCTTTCCAATGTACTAAATTAATACTAGGAAACATAAATAACAGATACAAATTAATTTAGAAATGGGGTGAGGAAGAGATCTAGGAATATCTTCATCTACAGGATTTCTCCAGAGCCTCTCCAATCCTCTGGAACTCTCTACAGCAACCTATCCAGCAATCTCCTACTCTAGCTGCCTTCAGGCAATCCCTGAAAACTCATCTCTTCATAAAAGCCTATCACACCTCCAGCTAATCTTTTACCACTTCCAACAGCTCATCCCCCACAGTTACAACCTTTTGTATCACCTGCTCCACCCTATTATATTGTAAGCTCTTCTGAGCAGGGCCCTCTTAATCCTCTTGTATTGTATTATACCTGTACTGTCTCCCTTTTATATTGTAAAACGCTGCGTAAACTGTTGACTCTATATAAATCCTGTATAAAAATAATATTATAATTATAATAATAATGTACCAAAGCCACATCGGAATTCTGGATTCATTGAACTCTGGAAGGACTTTGTCAATGTGAAAAGGAGTTGGAGATGGAGTCGGACAGTACACAAGGACAAAGTAGTAATCAAGAAGTTAAGAAAGCAGGGCCAGGAGTGGTCTGTAAACATTTGGGGCCCGGATGGAAGAATGGTCCAGGTCCCAGATCCTGCCTTCTACCTATGAGTGCCCATTGCACGGCCCTTAGCTGTGCAACTTTGCAAGGGCGCTGTGGATCCCTGCCAAATCTTTGACTCAGTTGCCTGACTGCAGAAGGACCCTGTTCTACAACTCTACATCTTGCCCTCTACAAGATTCATGGGCAAGGTTAAAAAAAGAACGTGTCACCTAGTATTGACTGTTTTGGGCAGCCATTCAGGACTGGCTGATCATATATTTTGCACACTGTTGTAGCACAGACTTCCTTACTAATCCCGCTGTTTAACCCAGGTTCCCGATCCCAATTTGGTGTTAACAGACAGTTACAGGGTATTTTCAGGCAAGTTCCACTCATTTGCACAGTGAGCAGGCAGATATTGGCTTTTTGTGTTTTTTTTTAATATGTTTTGTAGAACTGGAAAAGGGCTGAGAAAGCCTTGGGATGCCCAGAACTAACAAACTTAAAGGAGGACACTATCTAGCAAAGGGTTAACTGTAGTAGAAAAGATCTTATGTAAAGAGAATAGTAAACAGTTTAGCACAGGGTCCCCACGCTATTGAAACAATCCTGGCCAGCAGGTCTGGAACAGTCCCTCTAGCAAAATGGCAACAGTCTCTCTCCCAGGTGCTCTCTTAAACTTGGGTGACCAGACATCCCAGATTTGTCCCCGGATTGCAGTGGCATCGCCCCAGGTGCAACATTTGGGTGGGGCGCAGCATCATTACTCTGTCCCCCAAAGTGTGCTGTTTTGCCCCCCCCCGCCCAGTGACTCCTGTGGTCCAGCCTGTCCCCCATGATCCCTCTGGTGCAGGTGGCCCATGTGTGGGTGAGAACAAGGGAGGGGCGGTGCAGAGAGTACGGCGGCTATTGGAGAAGCTCTTGGCAGGGGATACTGAGGAGCGGCTGGGTGTCGGGAACAGTACATGGTGCTGGGGAGCCATGCTTCGATGGATTATCATGGAGGCCAGAAAAATTAACCGATCTAAACTGTTCTGGGGGGGGGGTGAGTAGTGCAGGAATAAGGTAGGTCAGTGTAGTAGGTCAGTGTGGTGGTTAGTATAGGAATCATGTAGATCAGTCTAGGAATCAGATAGGTTAGTGTAGTGGCCAGTGTAGGAATCAAGTAGGTCAGTGTAGGAATCAGGTAGGTTAATGTAGTGGTCAGTGTAGGAATCAGGTAGGTCAGTGTAGGGATAAGGTAGGTCAGTGTAGGAATCAGGTAGGTCAGTGTAGGAATCAGTTTGATCAGTGTAGTGGTCAGTGTAGGAAGGAAGTGCATTTCTTGCCTTGTCCCAGGCGCTGACAACCCACGATACATTACTGACTGTATATTTAATTTGAGGAAAATATGCATATAAATTAGTTTACAATTTGCCAATAAAAAAAATATGTCCCCGGATTTCAGTTAAAAAATCCGGTCACCTTATCTTAGACCCAGGGCCATCTTAATAGCATCATGGGCCCCTGGGCAAAGTAATGCTCTGGGGCCCCTACAATGATGAAAGTGCAGGTAAACAGACATCAAGAAGGTAGGAGGCAGATTGCCTCCCCTGTGTATCTATCACTCTCAGTGCCATCATGGGCCCCCCAATTTTGGGGCAGTGTGGGCTCAAAGACCAGCTTCTTTGGGGAAAGTGCAGGGGCCCCTCATGCAGCAGTGCCCAGGTGTGCCCTCTCATTAAGACAGCCCTGCTTAGACCTACTCACTGTGTCACTGGCTATCTGGATGCCCCCTTCCAGTTTCAGCTGACAGTGCACCACAAGCCTCCTGCAACTTGGGGGTCATCCTTCAGCTCCTTGGCGAGCCAGAATCATCCAGAACTCCTTGCACCTTCTCATATCCTTGAAAGGTTTAACAACACTTCCAGACTGAGTCACGCTCCAGCAGGCAAAGAACCCTGCTATTTTCTGCTCAGCACCCTATATCTCAGCCCCCTGCTGGTCTTCTCCCAAACAGGGATTGTCTGAGGCTGCATACAGGGTCAGACCAGGCTCTACCCTCTCCACCCACTATGTTCCAGTGCTTTCTGGAAAGTCAGGGGGAAACAGGAAAGCCTGCAACTGCAGAGCCCAGCATAGACTAAAGTAATTACCTCAGCTCCACTGGCTATAGCAGAGCCCAAAAATTACAACATTTACATATGAACAACGTATACTAGCGCCTAACTAGGTGGGCATTACACTGTGTAAATATTTTGTGCATTAAACCAGCTTGCAAATAATGTTTACTGACCTATTAAGGGTCCTTTCACATGAGACTCTTTGACTGTGTGCCCTGTTCAGGTCTGTGTTTTCCTGGAATAGGGATACACAGGTTTTGCATCCAACCCCATGCCCACAGTCCAAAGAAGTCGATTGGGACATGCGACTGCACGGACAAAGCCGCTGTGTCCAAATATGACATGCAGGTTCTGGTCCAATTTTTGTTATAGCTGGACCATCATGTTAACTAAAACATGGCAATCAAGGCTATATGTAGATCAGACTGCCTTATGCACATATGAGAGATGACACTCTTTTTAACAAGCACCACCCCATGGGTCATTTGGTTATTTTAGTAAAAACTACTGCTATAACCTAATATTGGAGGCAGCATGTGGTCTGCTGTATATGCAGAGCTACTTTTCACCTGTACGGAGCTCTACTCAAGAAAAAGGACAGATGGTTTCAAATTTGCTGAACTTTATAAAGCTTTTTAAACACCCCTAAGCCCCCTACAGTTCTCTCATTGCATTATGTTACACATGTCCAGCGGTGTACAGAGGAGCAATTCAAAAAATGTAAATTTGAAGGCTTGTTGTCCCCTTATAACTGTGCTGCCCCAGGCACTGGCCCATGTCTGCCATCATGGTACAGCATGCAGCGAGATTGGCAAAAAAGAAAAAAAAAAAGCTGAAGGACAAATCAACATGAAATATTTGTTTGCAGAGCTTACTTTAGTTATATAACAGTTAAATTAGAAACTGTAGTGTCAAGAAAGGCTTGGGGTATTTCCCTTCATCTTGTGGGCGGTGAAGAATACAGTTCACACATTACAGAGTTTTGATAATAACCTTGACACCTTGCAAAAGTGTTGATGTGTTAAGATCTTGCGTGGGAAGATGTAAAGTGTTTGCTTAAAAATGACTATAGGCACTTCTCAATATTTTAGCAATGAAAGTTCCTCTATTACATAACAAAGGCAGTGCATTTAAGGTCCTTTGAGAATAGACATAACCTAACAAGTAATGAACATGGTATTTGTTTTTTTATTATTTTAATAAGCAGCATTATTTTAATGGTAAAAGCTGCCATTGGCAGCAACTACCTGGAGAGTCAGACTGCAGCTCCCACATGGCACCCTCCAGTCTGCATCTTCAGCAGTCCAACGCTCACTCTGCATGGTGCTCCAATCAACAAGCTCATGCACCCTGAGCAGCATTGTTGGTTGGAATACTAGTACATGGTGAGTGTCAGACTGCCCTCTGTGTGAGAACATTCCACTGTTGAGCGCTGTGGCAGTTCATTGAGTTTTCCTGTCAGCGAGTATCGGCTCACCTGTACGGGATGTACTGGTAAGCAGATACACTGACAGTGTGGAAGAGACCTGCATGGCATCAGCGATCTCCTGATCGCAATGCTTTACAGGCACCTAATACAAAAAATAATAAATGCACATTTTTTTACCTGCAAAAATATGTGAATTTATTTATGTTTTTACAAAAGTGAACTTATCCTTTAACCCGACTGCAAGAGAAGGCTGAAAAGGGTTAGGAAGCAGCTGGAGCCTGTGAGGTGTTAAGTGGAAAAGGACCCAGTTTTGAGAGAACTGTCTGGCTACTGAGACACTGCCTCGGTTCCTGTAGCCCTTTCCTGGACCCTAAAGAAGGCAGTGTGGGACTGGTATACTGGTGGTGAGCTGTAGGGTTATTTTCTGTATACCAAAAGTTATGGACGGTTTTGTTTTACATTTTTTCATGCCGAAGATGTTTTTAATTTATAGTTTTAAATTAAAGACTTTACGGCTGATACGATACGGCTAGCTGGTGACTCTTATAAATCACATGTTATATATTGGTAAATGATTACATTCTATAATGTATTCATGGTTACAGAGCTGAATTCATTTATCTTTTATATCTGCCTATGGTTTAGATCTACTTAATTTAGCCTGCATTTTTATGGACTGTCCATACATGTCTCTATGGCCTGCAATGCTATCTGAGAGCCTTATAGACACAATATCGCCTTCCAGGAAATAGTAGTGTAGCACTATTTTTCTCTCTCTCTCTCTCTCTCTGTGGCTACTGAGGTATAATGGTGCCACCTGTATAGTATTTAGGAGCAGATAGGTAGATTGACAAAGAGTTAGGCCGGCTTATCAGTAGATAAGCCGACCTAACTCAGAATCTACGCCGACCTAAGTTTAAGCGTATGCTCAAACAGAGATACGCTTAAACATATCTAAGATACGACGGCTTGCGCCGTCCTATCTTAGATTGCAATATTTCGGATGGCCGCTAGGTGCCGCTTCCATTGCGGTCAGCGTAGATTATGCAAATTAGTAGATACGCCGATTCATGAACGTACGCCCGGCCGACGCAGTACGCAGCCGTTTACGTAAGAGATAGGCCGCGTAAAGTTAAAGCTAGGCCCTAGTTGGAATAGTAATGTCAAGTATGGCCGCCGTTCCCGCGTCGAAATTCAAATTTTTTACGTCGTTTGCGTAAGTCGTCCGTGAATCGGGATTTACGTAGTTTACGTCCACGTCGAAATCAATAGCCCCGTGCGGCGTACTTAGCCGCAATGCACACTGGGAAATGTAGGCGCCCGGCGCATGCGCAGTGAAAAAAAAACGTAAAAAACGTGAGGTCAAGCCTCATTAACATAAAACACGCCCCCCTCAAACACATTTGAATTAGGCGCCCTTACGCCCGCCGATTTAGGCTACGCTGCCATAACTTAGCAGGCAAGTACATTGTGAATCATGTACTTGCCTCGCTAACTTACGGCGGCGTAGCTTAAATTCCTTAAGCTACGCCGCCGCAAAGTTGCGGCAATGTACGTGAATCTACCCAAGAGTCTTTATAATTTGTGTGATCAGGACAGGATCTCTAACAAGCACAGTGCTTCCACTCACTTGGGGCTTGTATATAGCAAGTGAAATCCCAATTGAGAAATATATCTCCACATAGACAGTAATCCACACAGCATTGTATTTGCAAGTCCATGTATTGAAGAAATAACATTCAGTGAACCATCCAACATAAGTATTTTCCAAACAGGAACAAGAAATCATTGACAGTCTCTATGTATGTCTGAGTGAGGTGAATCTGCAGCACTCACACAGCCTGTGTTCTCTTAGCAGGAATTCATTGTTCTTTCTCTCTCCACCCACTTACCCACAAAACCCCTTACCATCCTCTGCTCTTCTTGATGACCCCATCTTTGGTGAGAGAGAGAGAGAGAGAGAGCATAGCAACCATATTGAAAAAGGGCAAACAAGCACTGCATAACAAGAGTATACACTTGGTAAATAGGCAAAGAAATGATCACATCACTACAGTAGTTACAAGTTTTTTTTTAGATAAGCCACTGCTTGTATAATTCAACTTTTGAATAATAGGTATTCATTGTTCAAATCAGTTCAGGAGTTAGAAGGTTAAATTACAGTCTGCCAGTCTCAGTTCGAACAGCTTCGGTAATCTCCTGATGTGCTCTACAAGCATGCATTTCCACCTGATTATCAGCATTCTCATTTATAGGCTGCTAAGTGCTTGGCTCATCTAGGACTGCTGGGTCAAGTGTCTTGGCTGAAAACATTTGGCAGCCCTCATTCTCTTTCAGATATATCGCTCTACCTCATTTCCTAGAGGAGGTTACAAGTATATTTTAAAGCCAAACTTTAATTAGGCCACCTTCTACAAAATGAAGGCAACAAACCTGTATTTATTGGCCTTTGCTTAATTCAAATTGGAGACTGCTCAGTTGCCTGGAATCTGCTGTCTTTTGCTGTAAAGAGTCATGGGCATTTTTACCCACATTCATATAATGGAGAGGAGAGAAAGAGAACTGGCAAGTTTAGAATTGTAAAAAGTTGACTCTACAGTTTCAGCTTGTACAGGATAATGACTGGTTAAGGAATACATAGAAAGTTTATGCTGAGCTGAACTCCAGACAGATACACAACGTAAAATACGCAAAATTAATGTAGCTCTCTTTTTAATAAGAACTCATTAGGCTTCATGCCCATGGACAGTGAGAGGCTGATAATATGTCCAACATAAAATCATTGGCTTCTTCCTGCACCCAGGGAGCCACAGGTGCATACAGCCTTCCATACATGTGAATGACTACACATGGCCATGCTCTTGTAAACCCCAATACTTATGTTTATTTTTCAAATGCAGAAGTAATACATGCACAGTGACAGAAACATCAGAGTTTACAAGTACAGTGTCCTGAAAAAGTATTCATACCCCTTGAAATTTTGCACATTTTGTCATGCTACAACCAAAAACATAAATGTATTTTATTGGGATTTTATGTGATAGACCAACACTAAGTGGCACATAATTGTGAAGTGGAAGGGAAATGATGAATGTTTTTTAATATATATTTTTTTACAAATATGTGAAAAGTGTGACATGCATTTGTATTCAGCCCCCTTTTACTCTAAGGCTGGGTTCACACTGGTACGACAAACGCTCCTACATTGGGAGCTCATGTCGCATGACGTGTGAAAATCAATGTTTCCCTATGAGAGCCGTCTTAACTGGTCCGACACAAGTCGATTCGACTTCGAGGCCGGTTCACACTTATGTGACAAACGCTCCGACATTGGGAGCTCATGTTGTATGACATGTGAAAATCAATGTTTCCCTATGGAAGCCATTCTTAACTGGTCCGGCACATGTCGGTCCGGCTTTGAAAATGCTCCCTGTACTACTTTGGTCCGACTTTGATCCTACTTCAGCGCATTGAATATCACTGAAAACGAATCAAAGTCGGATCGTCGTCTTGCATGATCCAACTTTTGGCATGCGACTTGTGTTCTGATGATCTTTAAATGAAAAACTGGCATGGGTTCACCCTCCATGAGCATACCAGGCCCTTCGGTCTGGTAGCGATTTTAAGGGGAACCCCCTACGCCGTTTTTTCGAAATCTATACCAGACCCTTTTCCAAACACGCAGCCCGGCCGGTCAGGACGAGCGCCCCCCTCCTTAACCGTACCAGGCCACATGCCCTCAACATGGGGGATGGGTACTTTGGGGCAGGGGGGCCCTGCGCCCCCCCACCCCAAAGAACCTTGTCCCCATGTTGATGATGACAAGGGCCTCCTTCTGACAATCCTAGCCTTTGGCTGTCAGGGTCTGCGGGCAGGGGCTTATCGGAATCTGGGAGCCCCCTTTAATAAGGGGCCCCCAGATCCTGGCCCCCTACCCTATTGTACACCTACCCATTCACCTAGGAAAAAAAGGTGTAAAAAATAAAACACACTACACAGATTTTTAAAGTAATTTATTAGGCAGTTCCGGGGTCTCTTCCGACTTCAGGGGTCTCTTCTGACTTCTCCGCTCTCTCCGGCCTTCTGCTTTTTTGCCCACTTTTTTGCTAGCGGTTGCCCGGTCTTCTCCGTTGTCTTCTTCTTTTCTTCCAATGTTGACGCAACACTCTCTCCCGCTGTAATGCTGTGTTACTTATATTGGCATGAGACGTGGTCACCGGGTGATGTCATCCAGTGACCGCGCCCCGTTATAAGGTCACTGTCTCATCATGCCCCCGGCTGGTGACATCATAAGGGGGCGGGGTCAACAGATGACATCACTCTGTAACCATGCCCCATGCCAATATAAGTAGTTGTGCACCACACATGTGGCATTACAGCGGGAGAGAGCGTTGCGTCAACATCGGAAGAAGAGAAGAGGGAAGAAGACGACAGAGAAGATTTACTAAAACTGGTGCAGTCAGAATCTGGTGCAGCTGTGCATGGTAGCCAATCATCTTCTAACGTCAGCTTTTTCAATTAAACTTTGGCAATAAAAACTGGAAGCTGATTGGTTTCTATGCAGAGTTGCACTAGGTTTTTCACTCTCCAGTCTTAGTAAATAACCCCCAGTGTGGCATAATGAATTATTTTTAACCGCTTGCCGACTGCCTCACGCTCTTATACGTCGGTATAATGGCATGGGCAGGCAAAGCAATGTATATATACATTGCTTTGAATCTGCCGCCTAGCGGGCGCATGCAGTCTCCGTGACCGTGCCCGTGAATGCGATGTCCGCCGGTTTCCCACGATCGGGTCACGAAACGGCAGAACGGGGGAATGCCTTTGTAAACAAGGCATCTCCCTGTTCTTTCTAGGGACAGGACACTGATCGCCTGCTTCCTCTCATCGGGAGCAGTGATCAGTGTTGTTTCACAGTAAGACCCACCCCCACACAGTTAGAATCACACCCTAGGACACACTTAACCCCTTTGCTGCCCCCTACTGGTTAAGCCCTTCACTGCCAGTGTCATTTAGACAGCAATCAGTGCATTTTTATAGCACTATATAAATGGCAATGGTCCCAAAATAGCGTCAAAAGTGTCCGATGTGTCGGCCATAATGTCACAGTCATGAGAAAAAACACAGTTCGCCACCATGACTAGTAAAAAATAATAATAATAAAAATGCCATAAAACTACCCCCTATTTTGTAGATGCTATAACTTTTGCGCAAACAATATATGCTATTTATTATAGCAAAAAGTAAAAAAATATTGCTGCTCTATTTTTGTTTATAGCACAAAAAATAAAAAACGCAGAGGTAATCAAATACCACCAAAAGAAAGCTCTATTTGTGGGGGAAAAAAAGGATGTCAATTTTGTTTGGGAGCCACGTTGCAGGACCACGCAATTGTCAATTAAAATTACGCATTGCCGAAATGCAAAAAGTGGCCCAATCATTTGGCAGCCAAATCCTCCGGGGCTGAAGTGGTTAAAGAGAACAATGGGGGGATTTTGCAAGAAAAAGGAAGACACGCTGAGTGCTCCCAAAAATCCATTATGTAGAGAAAAGATGTTAAAATTACTGTAAGCTTTTTTTTTAATAACAAACATGCCCTGTTACTCTTTTCCTCCAGTCCCCCGCTGGAGATCCTGGCTCCTCCTCCCTGCCAAGTGCACTCCTAAGGCCCCTTTTACATTACCATGTCTTCAAATTTGCGCAATTTTGCCATGATTTTACTGCAAATTTGCGGCCGCGATTTTGCCGCGATTTCAGGGAGACTTGAGGTCTACGAACCTGAACTCGCATCAAAGTCGTGCAGGGACGAATATGAAGTCGGCACAAATTGAAGTCGTACTAATATGAATATGTGTCATTGGAAATCATGGGGAACGACTTGTTATGCTACTTTGCAGTCCCAAATCGTGGGACAAGTCGTACAAGTGTGAAAGGGGCCTTAGCAAGACACTTGCTGTGGGGTACACTCGTGGCTCCTGCTACTGACTCTCAGTCCAGTAAGTAGAGAAAAAGAGAGCCACTGCTCTTATTCTCAATTATCCATAACTGCTTTAGTTAGTCCCTTTGGAAACTTTGTGTACTTTTAACCTTAATATTCTAATTAATTTTATAAATATAGTGGAAAGCCATTATTTGTTGAAATCAGCCAATTATATATGTAACAGAGTTGTTTCTTTACTGTTTTTGACACATGGAGAATGTTCTATTTAGGCTGAGGCCTTGTACACACGACCGAACATGTCTGCTGAAACTGGTCCACGGACCAGTTTCAGCAGACATGTTCGGTCGTGTGTACGGCCGACCGGACCGGATTCCCGGCCTAGCAGACAGGTTTCCAGCGGACAAATGTTTCATAGCATGCTATGAAACATGTCCGCTGGAAGCCTGTCCGTCTGTACGACTCACCGGACATGTCCGCTCGGCCGAAAGCCCTCGCATGCGTCGAAGTGATTCGACGCATGCGTGGAAGCATTGACCTTCCAGTGTCGCGCACATCGCCGCGTCATCGTCGCGGCCACGTCACCGCGATCGCTGTCCGCGGGGATTTTGGTTTGATGGTGTGTACACACATCAGACCAAAATCCGTCAGCGGACATGTCCGATGAAAACGGTCCGGCGGACCGTTTTCATCGGATTGTCCGTCCGTGTGTACGCGGCCTCAGACTTCCCCTTAAATCCAGACAGAATTAGCTGCTTTTCTATCGATGTCCCCTAAGAAAGATTGTGCTGGAAAGGGCATAGTATAAAAAGGACACCATTATCTCCAAGGAGGAACAGTCAGGGCTTTTTTTCAGGGGGAACTTGGGGGAACTCAGTTCCACCACCTTTGGCTCAGACCCTTTGGTGCCTGCTCACCACAATCACTTGTAAACACAGAAGTCTGGTTTCTGTGTTTACAACTGACAGCCTTGTAACCCCCTGAACTCTGCACTCTGTATGTAATACAATTGTGGTATTTAAAGCCCCTTTAAGACCCTTCTACTGTTTGTGAAATCTGAACGGGTCGTGGTTAAGTTCCTGCACCTATTTTCTGAGAAAAAAAGCTCTGGGAACAGTACACCATCATCATGGCTCCATTCAGCGTTGTCACAGAGATCTATGAATGATTCAGTTTAATTATTGAAGAAACAAAGCCACTATCTGATGGAAGGAATGTGGGGGCTTCATTGTGATGTGGGAATGATACTTATAAAAAGCATCTGAAATAGGTGCAGCCATGGTACAGCTGGCATTTCAGCAGCTTTGTTTATCATACAGTTTAGAAGTGACAAAAGGAATTGCAATCATTAATATAGGTTAACTCAATGGCTTGAAATAATACATGGTGCAATGTGTATCTAATAGGGATTGCAGAGAAGGGGTTAACTGTATGACGCAAGCAGGTTCATTAGTCATGGTTTTCTAATTGGAGATGTATTCATTTTAAAGCATTGGCCTATAGTGCCAATATGTGCAAAGATATACAAGTGTGATTCACCATGACCACTCATTTGTACATTATTATTAGGTAAAAATGCCCAACACTGACATTTCTTTGTCGTTGCATGGCAACTAGAGCAGATGTGCAGGGCAGAGTGCATTCGTCTGTATGCAGAAATGATTGCACATCCCCAAGTCAGTATTATGACAGCTGACAAAAAGAAATGAGTGAATTTTCTCAGGTTTGGCTCTCAGAAGGTACGGTGAACCCAACTTGAACCTCATACTTAATGCCAAACCACATTGAAGCCTATGGAAGGCAAACGTTTTTTATTTTTTTTCTCTGCCCATTTCCAAGGTTCATAATAAGCATGCTATCATTCAAAAAGGGCATGTGGGAGTTATTCTGTCGAGATCTGACCCACGTAAATGGGCGGAAGGGTTGAACTACAAATATTACATTGAAAGGATCATAATTAATACAGCTATCAATAGTGAGAGAAAAGTAACCATGTTTGTCTGTCTTTTTCTTCTTCCCTCATTTTTTTTCCTGTTAGTTCCTTGTATATTACCAAAATATTGACAAGAATATGACAGTCTTGAAGTTGTATTAAACTCAGTTTATCTAATCTTAGATGTGGCGTCTCTGTATTCTTTTTCAGGCTTTTTTTTCTCTCTGTTTTTAGCTGGTAATCTGGCCAGGAACACTCGGCCCTGACCCTCCTTGTCACAAAGAGACAGATTGAGGTTGCTCTCATTTCAAATTGAGGTAGCTTGCAGTCTATCCATGGCCTGCTCCAAACAAACACAGATAAATGGAAAATTGTATACTTACCTGGTGGTAATTTTCCTTTCCTGATGCGTAAGCATGGTAGCAAACACGTATGGGTACAGTCTCTGCCCCCTGCCCAATCAGGACCGGTTATACTATATAAATGAGTCACTTTTCCCAAGGCGGCATTCTAGTAACTATACTCAAATGCGAAGCCCCAAGGGAGGGACCTGTATGCTGTCATGCTTATGCATCAGGAAAGGAAAATTACTGCCAGGTAAGTATATAATTTTCAGTTTTTCTTACACAAGCATGGCAGCATACACATATGGGATGTAGAATGCCACAAAACCACAAGGGAGGACATGCTTCCGACCGTGTGTATGCTCCATCAGCCGAACTGCCTATTGAACTTCATTAATCTCGGCTCGTCGTACCTCTTGTACGTCACCGCGTTCTTGATGGTTCAAATTTTCGACAAGATTTGTGCGACTGTGTGTATGCAACACAAGTTTGAGCCAACATTCCGTCAGAAAAAATCCATGGTTTTCTTGTCAGAATTTTTCAATAGTGTGTATGCGGCATTACTGCTTTGGCTACTGATGTTAGTGCCAGTGAGGGCTTGCAGGCACATCAGGCTGAAGTGTAAATTTTCTTCAATTCCATATCCATTTTTCTTCCTGAGGCATCATTAAAGGATACTGCCTCATCCATTGGTAACGTGTCAAAAGATCTGCGGGAAAAGGTATTTAAATTGTAAAAAAAACAGGAAAGAAATATAAAAAAATATATATGCAAGAAATTGAGAATGCCAATCAGCAGTGTTCAAACTCATATTAAGAAGTGGAAAATGAGGGGTTAAGTTGAAACCAAACCATGGTCAGGTAGGCCAACTAAAATTTCAGCCACAACTACCAACAAAATTGTTTGGGATGCAAAGGCACACCCAGAAATAACTTCAGGTGATAACTTCATACTCTCTAAAAACATGTGGTGTGTCTGTTTCAATATGCACAATAAGGAGGCACTTGAAGAAAGATGGGCTGCATGGTCGCCAGAAGAAAGTCATTACTACACAAATGCCACAAAGTATGTTGGGCCTGATTCCCAAAAGAGATAAGCAGACTTAACTGCTGTTCAGTCTGTGCTTAGGCAAAGTTAGCTTTGGAAACGATTCTCAAAAGGCTTTTTCCAAAGTTAGTCAGAAAATCTGACATGTGTAAGACACTTAGGCCTCGTACACACGACAGAGTTTCTCGGCAGAATTCGCCGAGAAACTCGGTCAAAACCCGGATTCTGCCGAGAATCTCTGTCGTGTGTACACTTTTGGCTCGATGGAGCCGCCGAGGAACTCGACGAGAAAATAGAGAACATGTTCTCTATTTTCTCGTTGTCCTCGTTCTTCTATGGGAGAAGCCGGCCCGCCGTGCTCCTCGGCGGCTTCATCCCAAAACTCGACGAGGAACTCGACGGGCTTGGCACGTCGAGTTTCTCTGTCGTGTGTACGAGGCCTAACACGGTCAGATCTTAGGATGCAGTACCGCATCCGCCACTGGGGGCATTTCTCATTGAAATGCAGCTTTGAGTATGCAAATGAGGACTTAAGCAGATTCTCAAAGCATTTCATCATTGTGATTTCTGCGTAAGTTCCGAATTTGCTTGCTTAAAACTAGGGCTGGTTTTATAATGTGTAAAGTTAGTCACACCTTGTAAAGGCCCATTCAAGCGACGGCATTTGGTATGCATTCCTGAGGGAGAACTCCACGGCAATTTTTAAATTCAAAACCGGCATGGGTTCCCCCCCCAGGAGCATACCAGGCCCTTAGGTCTGGTATGGGTTGTAAGGAGACCCCCCCTACGCCGAAAAATCGACGTAGGGGGTCCCCCTACAATCCATACCAGACCCGTATCCAAAGCACGCTACCCGGCCGGTCAGGAAGGGAGTGGGGACGAGCGAGCGCCCCCCCCCCTCCTGAGCCGTGCCAGGCCACATGCCCTCAACATGGGGGGGTTGGGTGCTCTGGGGCAGGGGGGCGCACTGCGGGCCCCCCCACCCCAGAGCACCCTGTCCCCATGTTGATGAGGACAGGACCTCTTCCCGACAACCCTTGTCGTTGGTTGTCGGGGTCTGCGGGCGGGGGCTTATCGGAATCTGGGAGTCCCCTCAAATAAGGGGGCCCCCAGATACCGGCCCCCCACCCTAAGTGAATGGATATGGGGTACATCGTACCCCTACCCATTCACCTGGAGGCAAAAAGTAAAAGTTAGTAAACACTCAACACAAGGGTTTTTAAAATAATTTATTATTCTGCTCCGGATGCCCCCCCTGTCTTCTTTATTAGCTCTATTACCAGGGGGGGCTTCTTCTTCCACTCTCCGGGGGTCTTCTTCCACTCTCCGGGGGTCTTCTTCCACTCTCCGGGGGGGGTTTCTTCTTCCGCTCTCCGGGGGGGGGGGCTTCTCCGCTCTCCGGGGGTCTTCTTCTCTCTTCGCCGCTCTCCGCTGTTGACTCGGCGAACCCCGGTTCTTCTCCAGCTGTCCGGTGCCTTCTTCTTCAGCGCTGGCTGCCTGCTATCTTTGTGTGTTAGCTCAATTTCTAACAGGCAGCCGGCGCGGTCTTCTGGGACGTCAGGTTCTTCTTCTCCCCTCTTCCGATGTTGCCTCGTCGCCTCTTGTCACTGTAATGATGGAAGCGCGCCTTGCATCCCATTTATATAGGCATCACCGTCCCATCATGCTCCGGCAGGTACCCACGTGGTGGGTGCCTACCCACGTGCACCCACCACGTGGGTACCTACCGGAGCATGATGGGACGGTGATGCCTATATAAATGGGATGCAAGGCGCGCTTCCATCATTACAGTGACAAGAGGCGACGAGGCAACATCGGAAGAGGGGAGAAGAAGAACCTGACGTCACAGAAGACCGCGCCGGCTGCCTGTTACTAATTGAGCTAACACACAAAGATAGCAGGCAGCCAGCGCTGAAGAAGAAGGCACCGGACATCTGCAGAAGAACCGGGGTTCGCCGAGTCAACAGCGGAGAGCGGCGAAGAGAGATGAAGACCCCCGGAGAGCGGAGAAGCCCCCCCCGGAGAGCGGAAGAAGAAACCCCCCCGGAGAGTGGAAGAAGACCCCCGGAGAGTGGAAGAAGACCCCCGGAGAGTGGAAGAAGAAGCCCCCCTGGTAATAGAGCTAATAAAGAAGACAGGGGGGGCCTCCGGAGCAGAATAATAAATTATTTTAAAAACCCTTGTGTTGTGTGTTTACTAACTTTTACTTTTTGCCTCCAGGTGAATGGATAGGGGTACGATGTACCCCATATCCATTCACTTAGGCTGGGGGGCCGGTATCTGGGGGCCCCCTTATTAAAGGGGACTCCCAGATTCCGATAAGCCCCCGCCCGCAGACCCCGACAACCAACGGCAAGGGTTGTCGGGAAGAGGTCCTGTCCTCATCAACATGGGGACAGGGTGCTCTGGGGTGGGGGGGCCCGCAGTGCGCCCCCCTGCCCCAGAGCACCCAACCCCCCCATGTTGAGGGCATGCGGCCTGGCACGGCTCAGGAGGGGGGGGCGCTCGCTCGTCCCCACTCCCTTCCTGACCGGCCAGGTAGCGTGCTTTGGATACGGGTCTGGTATGGATTGTAGGGGGACCCCCTACGTCGATTTTTCGGCGTAGGGGGGGTCTCCTTACAACCCATACCAGACCTAAGGGCCTGGTATGCTCCTGGGGGGGGGAACCCATGCCGTTTTTTTCTTTGAAAATTGGCATGGAGTTCTCCCTCTCAGGAATGCATGCTGAGCGACGCTGTCATTTTTTTTAATAATTATTTGTTTTCCCGGCGCGTATATTTTTTTTCACCCGTCGCAACTTTAGTGTCCCGTCGCAATTCTCAAAGCCGCCCGGCGTTAATTACATTGGCGCGCTGCACGTCGGGAAAATTACGTCACACGCATGCGCAGTACGGCCGGCGCGGGAGCGCGCCTCATTTAAATTTTAAATGCCCCCCGGAGAGGAGGACCGCCTTGCGACGGCGGCACTTAAGTTACACGGCCTGAAATTTCTAGGTAAGTGCTTTGAAGATCGGGCACTTAGGTAGAGATTTTAAGTCAGTGTAACTTAACTGCTGAAAGTTAAGTTAGGCAGCTTTTTTGAGAATTTGGCCCGTTGTTTATAAAAAGCACAGAGACAAGCCGCAAACCATTTGGAGTGATAAGACCAAAATTTAGCTTTTTGGCCACAACCATAAACGCTACATTTGGAGAGTAGTCAACAAGGCCTATGATGAAAGGTACACCATTCCTACTTTGAAACACGGAAGTGGATCACTGATGTTTTGGGGATGTGTGAGCTACATCAGGCACAGGAAATTTGGTCAAAATTGATGGCAAGATACAGTATGTTATCAGAAAATACTGGAAGAACATTTGCATTCATCAGCCAGGAAGTTGCGCATGGGACATTCTTGGACAATCCAACATGGCACTGATCCAAAACACAAGGCCAAGTCAACCTGTCATTGGCTACAGCAGAATAAAGTGAAGGTTCTGGAGTGGCCATCTCAGTCTTCTGACTTCAATATCATTGAGACACTCTGGGGAGATCTCAAACGTATGCAGTTCATGCAAGAGAGCCCATGAATTTACAGGAACTGGAGGCTTTTTGCCAAGAAGAATGGGCAGCTTTACCATCTGAGAAGATAAAGAGCCTCATCCACAAATACCACAAAAGACATCAAGCTATCATTGATGTTAAAGGGGGCAATACACTGTATTAAGAACTGGGGTATTTAAACTTTTGATCAGGGTCATTTGGGTAGTTTCTGTTGCCATTATGACTTAAAAAGAGTAAATACAGTCGATTGATAATACATGGCTTCAGCCAAACACTAACCATGAGTGAAAGAAAGGTTTTTGTGATGTTATTCATATTCTCTGAAAAATGGCCAAGAAATTATAAATTCTGCCCCCGCCCAAGAGGACACTGGCCAGCCATTGGCTGAAAGCACTGATCGGATGCCGATTGGATGCCAGCTTCTGTCAGACTGGTTGGCGTACACATGGGCCAAATGTGGGGCCCCCTTGTGTTGAACCGACCGATACCAGACAATATTCGGCCCGTGTGTACCAGGCTTTCCTGGCAGTAACTCCAGATGAAAATAGAAAATTGAAACTGAAGAAAGAAAGCCTAAAAAGAAGACAAATTCCCTCCACATCCAAGAATTTGTAAGCTGCAATAGAAGAAATGTTTGATTTTAGTTTTATAGAGCTTTAGGCATTTGTTTCAGCCAAGGAAGAGTTCATTTCTTTAGCGATTACACAGTCCTGTAACTGTACAATTATCATCCCCTGTTATTTTATAGAATTTTGGACTTAAAATGACTCATAATCTCATTCACTTCTATTTCAAATTAGGTCCCTAGGCAGCCTTTGAAACTCCAAGCTAAAAATGTAATGATTAGCTACATTTTTGGCCTCTGCTGTCTGCACTGTACAAATGAGATCTTCTGACGTTGTCTGTCATTCACCCTCTGGATTCTGCTGTCATCTGTCAATTGCTTCCAAGCTTTCTACTCTAAGCCATTGAAATGATGGGCCAAACCAGCCTGATTTTCCCTTATGCCGCGTACAGACGGTCGTTTTTTTTGATGAAAAAAAAGTTGTTTTTTAGCATGAAAAAAAAACAACGTTTTTCAAACGTCATTTTCAAAAACAACGTAGCATACACACCATCGTTTTTTCCAAAAGCTCTAGCAAAGCACGGTTACATTCAGCACGTACGACGTCACTCTGTTCTATTCAAACTCGCGTCCTAACTTGCTTCTGAGCATGCGCGGGTTTAAAAACGTTGTTTTAAACGTCGTTTTGCCCACACACGGTCATTTTTTTTGACACAAAAAACGACGTTTTGAAAAATGATATAAAAAATTCAAGCATGTTCGAATTTTTTTTTTGTCGTTTTTTTTAAGACATAAAACAACGTTTTGCCCACACACTATCATTTTAAATGATGTTTTTTAAAACGTTATTTTTTTCATCACAAAAAACGACCGTGTGTATTACAGCATTACAGTTGATAATAATCTAAGGATGCTGCTAGGTAACAATTAACCTGCTTTGTGTTTTATGTTAAATATGCTGTAGTCTATAGATATTTTTCTTACATTCTAGTTCAGCATGAAACCTTTTTACACATCAAACAACTGCAGTTTACACTAATAAAATAGGAACAAAGAAATTTGCACTAACCAGAAAATATGATAAATGAATAAATGAAAAATAAAAAATGGGAGTGTTAAAACCGAAGGCAGCTGTGATACTGGAAAAAGAAATGTTCAATATAAATGGAAACATAAAAATTGAATATTGAAAAGTTGAATAATGAATGGATTAGTCCAAAATAAATGTCCTGATGGGTATAAAACACAGGATATGCAGCAGGAAACTTTTCAGCTGGATTCTGATAACACCACAGTGAAAGGTATTACAAATCAGTGAAGCCACCACCACATAGATAGACTCTTACCAGATTGCTAAGAGGGAATAGCCTTGAGCAAGATACACCGCTCTGTGTTGATAACAAATCCGAGGGAATCCTGATCACAATCATCCAAAGGAAAAAACATCCAAGGGAGAAGAGCCAGCTATCCAGCGAATCCAATCCTCCACAAAAGAGAGTGGCAGCCCTTCCACTCAGAAATCACGTAGTTCCCCAGAATAGAAACAGACTATAGTGTGATACCGTTTGAGGGTGTTTATTTAAATGTAAAAATTGTACTTACAATCATTCTAAAAACTTCAATCATAAAAACAAATGCCGGCCGGCAACGAGAGCCCTTCCTCGTTCAAATAGAGCGCGGTAGCGTCACTGAGTGCACGTCCCAGACGCGTTTAGTCATAGGCTGACGTTATCAATGGGGATGGGCTAGACAGTGACACACTGCTATAAATACCAAACCTCGATCTGACATGCAAGGAGAGGCTTAATCCAAAGCCGCTATCTTTGATGAGGGAAAACAGCAACACTATCCCATACCTGACTCATGTATTGATACTAACTGAGTCCGCGGTGGGTTTGATCATAAAAATGAGGACATCCGAGACCTATATATCGCAACACTCGGAACTATCAACATAGATAATTAGAATAAAAAGTTACTATAATAAACTAGTTTATTACAACCAGTTGTAAGAAAACGACCAAAAATATATGATGTGAAAAAATCCCATACATACCAATGAGTGACCCCTAGTGGGCAACACCAATAATTACAACTAAGGAATCAAAAGGTGGATTCTACTGATAGAGAATAGGCGTGCAATAAATATAACCCAATGTCATCGAATGAAGATTGCATCAAGACAATCATTAGTGAAAACAATATACTAATGGCCTAAAATTAAATGGCCACTAATAGGATTATGTGTATGAATATATAAAAAATATATAAAAAATGTATTTTAATTTCATTATTAAATATATATTGAATGAACCATGTGAGTTGTGATGACTGAGAGAAAATTCGAAAAAAAGGGGCGGTAAAGAATATTTAATCTAAACCAACCTATCGATGTGAAAAATAATTTTGAAAAATTATAAAAATGAAAAAGGTGAAAACATAAATAAATATAAAAAATTATTAAATTAATATTATTCACCCAAGAAAGGCATGTTATTTCTTTTTTCAAAAAAAAACAGCCAATCCGTGCATGTCACAACTAGGTACAGAAACCCAAATTCTAATAATCACATAAGAATTAAAAATTAAATCAAACATTGTTAATAAAAGCATTCATGTCAGTGTCTATATTGAGACCATGGGGGGTGTATGTTTTCAATCTGTGTATCCAGGCCATTTCACATTTTGAAATTTCCCTCACCAAGGAGCTACCCCGCCAATTCGGTTTATATCTATCAATCCCTAAGAATAGGGTCCCCTTGGGATCCTGGTCATGCTTCAGGAGATAGTGCTTAGACACTGAGTGATTTTTAAAGCCAATAAGAATATTAGTAATGTGCTCATTGAGACGTACTTTAAGTGGACGTTTAGTCCGGCCCACGTACTGTAGGCCACACGGGCACTGCGGTACATAGACAACCCCCTCAGTAGCGCAAGTAATGAGTGGCTTTATAGTATGTGTCCTTTGGGTGGCAGTGCACAAAAAAGATGTGGATCTCCTACTCCTGCAGGAGTTGATGGAACACACTCTGCACCTCCTACACTGGTAAAAACCTGAAAGTTGATTGAAAAAACCCATAGTGGAAACTGGGGGATTAAGGACATTAGGTGCAATAAGCCCTCGTAAGGCAGGAACCCCTTTGAAAATGACTCTGGGTTTTTCAGGTAGCAATTCCTTTAACACCACATCGTTCCTAGCGATGTGCCAGTGTTTGTTAATTAGGTGTTTAATGCTCCTATGTTGGATGGAGTATGAAGTTATAAAAGGCACACCCACTGGAAATGCATCACGATCTTGGGGGCCTTTTTCAATCAGCAACTCCTCACGATTGGTAATCCTCACGGATTCCAAAGTATCTCTTAAAAACTCACTCTGATAGCCCTTATCTAGAAAACGGCGGGTCAATACTTCGGCCTGTTTAAGAAATTCGTGAGAATCAGAACAATTTCGACGAAGTCGTAAGTATTGACTCTTAGGCACAGCTTTGACCAAGAACTGTGGTGGCAACTATTTATAGGGATAAATGAATTCCGATCAGTCACCTTAAAGAAAGTAGAGGTGACAAATCGGTTATCCTCTATCCGAATACTTAAATCTAAATAATGAATTTCCGTCTGGCTAGCTTCAAATTTAAGATGAATCTCTCTTTGGTTATGGTTCAGAGACCATAAACTCAACCAAATCAACATATGGGCCTTCCCATAGGGGGAGGATGTCATCGATGTACCTAGCCCAAAGGGCTATCTGGGGTACATCATCAGAATAGATGACATCCTCCTCCCACTTGGCCATGACTAAGTTGGCCTAGATGGGTGCGTATTTAGCGCCCATAGCTACGCCAGTTTCTTGTCTATAAAAACTGCCTTCGAACCAGAAATAGTTAGAGGCAGCAGCAAATTTTAAAAGAGACATAAGAAAGTTGATCTGTTTAATGGGAAGGGAAGCGCCCTTGACAAGGAAATGCTCCACAGCCTTGATTCCTAATTCATGGGGGATGATGGTGTACAATGACGTAACGTCTATGGTTACCATCCATACATCAGTTTTTGGGGCAATACCGGACAAAGGGTTAATGATGTGCCTCGAGTCTTTGACATAGGATGGCAAAGTCTGAACCAATGGCTGCAAAAATAAGTCCACATATCTGCCCACCCGGGAGGTAATGGAATCAATCACACTAACAATGGGACGTCCCGGGGGGCAGATTGGGTCCTTGTGCAACTTCGGCAGGTAATAGATTGTGGGGGTCCGGGGAGCTTTAGGTATTAAATATAGCTTTTCTCTTAAGGTTAGGATCCCTTCATAGAAACCACTGGCCACTATTGCCTCAAGTTCCCTTTTATAACGGGACTTAGGATCACATGGTAGCACTGAATAAGTGTTGGTATCACCCACAATATTAAACATTTCCTTAAGGTAGTCATCCCTATCCAGACTGACGATGCCCCCCCCCCCCTTATCGGCTGGTCTGATTACCAGCTCCTTGTTCCTACAGAGAGAATCGAATCCCTCCTGTGGGTTTTTTTTTAAAGTGGCTTTTTGGACAATAATCATATCAAGATCTCGCAGTAAAACGTCTCTGAATACCCTTAACGATGGTGCCAAAGAGCCTGGAGGGTTAAAGAGAGACGCATTTGACAACCCAGTATGAATATATTCATTGGACTCGGTCTGGCTAGTAGAGATACCTGCCATATATCGTTTGATACTAAGTTTTCTAATAAATTTATGTACATCTATATACGTATGGAATTTATCCAAACTTTTAGGTGGCACAAATTTCAGGCCTTGATCCAAAATATGCTGCTCAGAAGTAGTTAAAACTTTGGAACTAAGATTAAATATTCCCTGCCCTATTGTTAAGTTTTTGGTCGTTTGTGCTCCTCCCCCCTCTGACTCCTCTCCTCTTTCTCCCTGACACTTTTTTCCTTGTGCAGGTTTGTGAAAACCCCAGCTGTTAGAGCCATTGGGCGCAATAGGAGCCCTATTAGGGGGCCTATTAGAACCCTGTTGGGTATAGGACCCATTTCTCCCACCCTGATAATGGGGTTGAGGATAATAGCTAGTGGTATTCCTCCACTCACCATCAGGTCCGTCTCTGTCCATTAGGGGGAAGAAAGAATTATGTGTTGGGACATTGTAATCCCACCCAGACCCCCCTCCAGGGTGATAATAAGAGGGTGACTGTGAGTCCCAATCATGATCTAGACTTTGTCTCCATCCATCTGTTTGTTCTATATGGGGTTCCCTTCCTCTCTGATTACCAGATATGTGGACTTCTTTTTGCAGCCATTGGTTCAGACTTTGCCATCCTATGTCAAAGACTTGAGGCACATCATTAACCTTTTGTCCGGTATTGCCCCAAAAACTGATGTATGGATGGTAACCATAGACGTTACGTCATTGTACACCATCATCCCCCATGAATTAGGACTCGAGGCTGTGGAGCATTTCCTTGTCAAGGGCGCTTCCCTTCCCATTAAACAGATCAACTTTCTTATGTCTCTTTTAAAATTTGCTGCTGCCTCTAACTATTTCTGGTTCAAGGGCAGTTTTTATAGACAAGAAACTGGCGTAGCTATGGGCGCTAAATACGCACCCAGCTTGGCCAACTTATTCATGGCCAAGTGGGAGGAGGATGTCATCTATTCTGATGATGTACCCCAGATAGCCCTTTGGGCTAGGTACATTGATGACATCCTCCTCCTATGGGAAGGCCCATATGTTGATTTGGTTGAGTTTATGGTCTCTGAACCATAACCAAAGAGGGATTCATCTTAAATTTGAAGCTAGCCAGACAGAAATTCATTATTTAGATTTAGGTATTCGGATAGAGGATAACCGATTTGTCACCTCTACTTTTTTTAAGGTGACTGATCGGAATTCATTTATCCCTATAAATAGTTGCCACCACAGTTCTTGGCTCAAAGCTGTGCCTAAGAGTCAATACTTACGACTTTGTCGGAATTGTTCTGATTCTCACGAATTTCTTAAACAGGCCGAAGTATTGACTGCCGTTTCCTAGATAAGGGCTATCAGAGTGAGTTTTTAAGAGATACTTTGGAATCCGTGAGGATTACCAATCGTGAGGAGTTGCTGATTGAAAAAGGCCCCCAAGATCGTGATGCATTTCCAGTGGGTGTGCCTTTTATCACTTCATACTCCATCCAACATAGGAGCATTAAACACCTAATTAACAAACACTGGCACATCGCCAGGAACGATGTGGTGTTAAAGGAATTGCTACCTGAAAAACCCAGAGTCATTTTCAAAGGGGTTCCTGCCTTACGAGGGCTTATTGCACCTAATGTCCTTAATCCCCCAGTTTCCACTATGGGTTTTTTCAATCAACTTTCAGGTTTTTACCAGTGTAGGAGGTGCAGAGTGTGTTCCATCAACTCCTGCAGGAGTAGGAGATCCACGTCTTTTTTGTGCACTGCCACCCAAAGGACACATACTATAAAGCCACTCATTACTTGCGCTACTGAGGGGGTTGTCTATGTACTGCAGTGCCCGTGTGGCCTACAGTACGTGGGCCGGACTAAACGTCCACTTAAAGTACGTCTCAATGAGCACATTACTAATATTCTTATTGGCTTTAAAAATCACTCAGTGTCTAAGCACTATCTCCTGAAGCATGACCAGGATCCCAAGGGGACCCTATTCTTAGGGATTGATAGATATAAACCGAATTTGCGGGGTAGCTCCTTTTTGAGGGAAATTTCAAAATGTGAAATGGCCTGGATACACAGATTGAAAACATACACCCCCCATGGTCTCAATATAGACACTGACGTAAATGCTTTTATTAACAGTGCTTGATTTAATTTTTAATTCTTATGTGATTATTACATGCATTACATTACATTACATTATTACATTATTACATTATTACATTACATTACGTGCCTTTCTTGGGTGAATAATATTCATTTAATTTTTTTTATATTTATTTATGTTTTCACCTTTTTCATTTTTATAATTTTTCACATCGATAGGTTGGTTTAGATTAAATATTCTTTACCGTCCATTTTTTTCTAATTTTCTCTCAGTCACCACAACTCACATGGTTCATTCAATATATATTTAATAATGAAATTAAAATACATTTTTTATATATTTTTTATATATTCATACACATAATCCTATTAGTGGCCATTTAATTTTAGGCCATTAGTATATTGTTTTCACTAATGATTGTCTTGATGCAATCTTCATTCAATGACATTGGGTATTAACACGATTTATATTTATTGCACGCCTATTCTCTATGAGTAGAATCCACCTTTTGATTCCTTAGTTGTAATTATTGGTGTTGCCCACTAGGGGTCACTCATTGGTATGTATGGGATTTTTTCACAGGATATATTTTTGGTTGTTTTCTTACAACTGGTTGTAATAAACTAGTTTATTATAGTAACTTTTTATTCTAATTATCTATGTTGATAGTTCCGAGCGTTGCGATATATAGGTCTCGGATGTCCTCATTTTTATAATTAAACCCACCGCGGACTCAGTTAGTATCAATACATGTGTCAGGTATGGGATAGTGTTGCCGTTTTCCCTCATCAAAGATGGCAGCTTTGGATTAAGCCTCTCCTTGCATGTCAGATCGAGGTTTGGTATTTATAGCGGTGTGTCACTGTCTAGCCCATCCCCATTGATAACGTCAGCCTATGACGAAACGTGTCTTGGACGTGCACTCAGTGATGCTACCGCGCTCTATTCGAACGAGGAAGGGCTCTCGTTGCCAGGCCGGCATTTGTTTTTATGATTGAAGTTTTTAGAATGATTGTAAGTACAATTTTTACATTTAAATAAACACCCTCAAACAGTATCACACTAATAAAATAATTGTGAGCATGTTCATCTTATAGTCCCATCATTCTTGGACTTCCATGGTTGAAGAAACACTCACCCTATCCGGATGTGAGCTCTGACAAAGGGTTATCATGGGTGTAGCAATGCCATCAGACTTGTCTACCTATGGTACGCCCACCTCTCCATGTACCTGTGGCTGAGGTCATTACCTCTCTAATGCTCCCTCTGCATTATCAGGCCTTTCCAGATGTTTTTTGTAAAAAAAAAAATTCCTCCTCATCGTCCCTACGATTGTGCATTTGATCTCCAACCTGGCACTACACAACCCAGAGGTTGGGTCTACCCTCTCTTCATTCCTGAGACTCAAGCCATGTCTGATTACGTCTAGTAAAATCTGCAGAAAGGATTTATCCGTAAATCCAATTCTTCTGCCAGGGCTGGCTTCTTCTTTGTGGAGAAAGGATGGTAGTCTCCTGCCCTGCATTGATTATAGAGGTCTCACTGCCATCACCATTAAGAATCGGTACCCGCTACCCTTTATTTCTGAACTTTTTGTCAAACTACGAGATGCTCGAAGTTTGACTTCCGTGGAGCACACAATCTGATTAGGATTCGAGAGGGAGAAAAATGGAAAATCGCTTTTAACACCAGGCGGGCACTATGAATACCTTGTAAAGCCCTTTGGCTTGTGTAAGGCCCCCGCTGTCTTCCAGAACTTTGTTAAAGAATTTTTTTCTGATCTCCTATACGTTTGTGTAATTGTGTATCTGGATGACATACTCATCTTTTCTCCAAATTTGAACACTTATCGTCAGCATGTTTGTACAGTTCTTCTATGTCTTCGGGACCACAGCATATACGCAAAGTTGGAGAAGTGCCTCTTCGAGCAAACCCAGGTTTCTTTCCTAGGCTACATAGTCACGGATAAAGGGTTGCTTATGGATCCTGCCAAACTTCGGGCCATCTTCAACTGGCCTCAGCTTTTTGGTCTAAAAGCTATGCAGTGGTTCTTGGGGTTCATCAATTTCTATTGCCAGTTTATTCCTGATTATTCCTCTCTGGTGGCCCCAAATACTTCTTTGACCTGGAAAGGCGCTAATGCCAGAACCTGGCCTCCTGAAGCAGTCAAGGCTTTCCACAAACTCAAAGCGGGCTTCTTCTCTGCATCTATTCTCAAATGTCCTGACATTCTTCCGGCTTTCTTCTTGGAGGTAGATGCTTCATCCTTAGGAGTGGGGGCTGTCCTTCTCCAAATGCATGACAGTTAGCTCCGTCCTTGTGCCTTCTTTTCTAAGAAGCTTTCAAATGCGGAAAGAAATGACACCTTCAGGGATCGGGAACTTCTGGCTATCAAGCTGGCACTGCCAGAACATCTACTGGAGGAATCTCCTCATTGTTAACTGATCTATACCGAGCATAAGAACCTCCAGTATGTGCAACCCACCTGATGTTTGCATCCCAGGCAAGCACGATGGGCTCTCTTCTTTGCCAGATTAAATTTTGTCATCACCTTCCTGTGCGGTTCAAAAAATACCTGTGCTGATGCCTTGTCCAGATCATTTGGCATTTCTGATTATGAGTGTCATGTTGAACCAGAACCTATTATTCTTGCCAATTGTATCCTGGCCTCCACCTGTCTTCAGTCACTATGTATCCCACCCAGAAAGACCTTTATGGTGCCCTCTCTTTGCTCCAAGCTTCTCAAATAGGCACATGACTCTAAACTCTCAGGACATCCTGGTGTGCAACGCACCTGTACCTTTCTGCAGCGTTACTACTGGTGGCTATCACTTCGGAAGGATGTTAAAGAATATGTATAGGCTTGCTCCATTTGTGCCTCCACGTCTGCTCCAGCAGGTCTCCCTTTACCTCTACCTGTCCTGGATGTACCTTGGCTTTACATGTCCTTGAAGTTTATCTCTGAACAACCCCCCCAGTGGGCTCTACCGTTATCTGGGTGGTTGATGATAGGTTTTCTAAAATGTGTCACTTAACTCCACTTACAGGAATACCCTCTGCTGTCACTTTGGCTTCCATCTTTATTAGGGAAATATTTTGTCTCCATGGAATGCCCTTGAACCCGCTTCTGAAGGCTCTGGCCACATCTTTTGGAATCAAGTTGGACTTCTCCTCAGCCTGTCATCCGCAATCAAATGGACAAACTGAAAGTGTCAACCACTTGTCTGTACTGTGACTGACTACCCGTGTACCGACCCTGGCTTCCTTTACCGCCTGAGCTTGTTCGCTGCCCGCCCTGACCCCAGCTTGTCTTCTGGATTTCCTTTTGTTTGCTGGTTCCAGCTTGCTGCAAGTCCATCCCAACCATCAGGGGCTCTGGTGAAGAAGCAGGCTGGGACTTAGACTCTGTGCCCTGGGGATCCCTGAGTTGGCAATCTACAAGAGCTTAATACCACAGACAGGTGTAATCATAGACTCTGATACAAAAAAATGGAGTAGCGCTGAGAAAAATGAAGTGAAGGCCTTCAAAGGACAGAAGGCTGTATGAAACACAATGTCTATTAAGGTGGTGTAATATACAAGAGTGAAAACAATTCTTAATAATAGTCCATGTGAAAATCAAGTTCGGAGCGTGACACCCCAATGTGATTCAGGTTAAGTGAAGTCTGGTTCCAATGAAAGAAATGCGACTTGCTGACCCTTACCACAAAGAAAGATCCTAACGGACCAAGTCAAGCTGGATTCACTGGGTATGCTGGAGAGGATCCTCTCTGTATATACAATCCCTCCAGGGGTCACCAATCGATCAGTGAAGCGACCAAATAAAAAGGAAAAAACTCTTATAGTGTAAATCCGTGTATGATGATCATAAACGTGTATCCCCAGTGACTGGTAACAGACAGTGTGAACATAAACAAACCACCACCAGTACACACACTGACCCTTACCAGAGCCACTGATCCATCAGGATCAGTCAGAGCATAGGGGATATACACAGTAGGCAGCGATGGAACGTCTCAGCCTTTCTCTGCGCACACAATAATAGACTGCTGTTTCTTATCTTGTGTCTTTATTGGCACGTTGCAGATTTCAAAATACATGTGGATGACACACGTGATATGCGGTAAAACTCCGATGCCATGGATGGGGACAGATCTGTCTATTTTGAAATCTGCAACGTGCCAATAAAGACACAAGATAAGAAACAGCAGTCTATTATTGTGTGCGCAGAGAAAGGCTGAGACGTTCCATCGCTGCCTACTGTGTATATCCCCTATGCTCTGACTGATCCTGATGGATCAGTGGCTCTGGTAAGGGTCAGTGTGTGTACTGGTGGTGGTTTGTTTATGTTCACACTGTCTGTTACCAGTCACTGGGGATACACGTTTATGATCATCATACACGGATTTACACTATAAGAGTTTTTTCCTTTTTATTTGGTCGCTTCACTGATCGATTGGTGACCCCTGGAGGGATTGTATATACAGAGAGGATCCTCTCCAGCATACCCAGTGAATCCAGCTTGACTTGGTCCGTTAGGATCTTTCTTTGTGGTAAGGGTCAGCAAGTCGCATTTCTTTCATTGGAACCAGACTTCACTTAACCTGAATCACATTGGGGTGTCACGCTCCGAACTTGATTTTCACATGGACTATTATTAAGAATTGTTTTCACTCTTGTATATTACACCACCTTAATAGACATTGTGTTTCATACAGCCTTCTGTCCTTTGAAGGCCTTCACTTCATTTTTCTCAGCGCTACTCCATTTTTTTGTATCAGATTTTATGTTAGTATAACATTTTTGAGTTAGCAGCTTGTTCACGATTTGTTTGCATTAGTAAGCGCACTTTTTTCCTTTTTAAATCATAGACTCTGACCTGTCCTTTCAGCCCCAAGTCCAATCACTGTCAATCACTGTCAAAAGCTTATAAACTGCACCTCCATAACATCTCTATAATTCACACCTTTTTAACTACCAAGCTACTCATTCACTCCCTTGCTAACTCTCGCCTTGATTGTTGCAACTCCATTCTCTTAGGCCTACCTCTACGTAAGCTAGACTTGTGCAATTTGTTTTGTAATGAATCGAAACTCAGATTAATTTTGCATCTTTCAAACATTCGTATACATCCGACATTCGAATGTCTGAAGAAAAAGAAATAACGAATTTCAATCCATTCATTATAATGAATATCTATACTCTACAGAAATAACGAATTATCGAAAATTAATAAACATTTCATAACGAATATAACAGAACGAAATTATGTATTTAACGAATGAAAACGTAACGAAAATACATTTTTCTAAATTATCTGCCCAAGTCTAACACAGGCTAATGCTGCTGCCTAATCTACCTTACCAAAGAAAATAAATTTGGGACTTTGAACAAGGCCAAGACAAAAAACGTCAAGTGCCTCCATCCCTGATAGCTAGTAGCTTGGGGAAAAGATTTGGGACTTTGTATGAAGTATGCAGCCGAGTTGGCCATGTGAACGTGGAGTGGCTGGCAAATAAAAAACATCTATTAACATTGTGTCATCTTGTATACATAATGGCATAACATAAACACATTATATCAATTGTAAATGAGTTTATTAAATAAACATCATAAAATAGCATAACAGCACATAGCATGGATAGCAATAAGTAAAAAAATTACACAGTGGCCCAGATTCAAGAAGCAATTGCGCCTGTGTAACCATAGGTTACATGGCGTAATTGCTTACTTGCTCCGGCGTAGTGAATGCCCCTGATTCAGGAACATCGCTACGCCGACTGCAGCCTAAAATCTGCGTGGCATAAGGCTCTTATGCCACGCAGATTTTAGGCTGCATTCTAGCGATGACCGCTAGGGGGCGCTTCCATTGTGATCTGTGTATAGTATGCAAATTGCATACTAACACCGATTCACAACGTTGCGCGAGCCGTGCGTACGCAAATTACGTAGTTTGCGTACGTCGGGTTTCGCGCAACGTTACACATCCTAATAGCAGGCGCAGCCAATGCTATAGGATACCCACGTTCCCACGTCGCGAGATTTAAAATCTACGTCGTTTGCGTAAGTGATTCGTGAATGGCGCTGGACGCCATTCACGTTCACTCTGAAGCAAATGACGTCCTTGCGACGTCATTTGCCGCAATGCACGTCGGGAAAGTTTCCCGATGGAGCATGCGCTCTACGCTCGGCGTGGGAGCGCGCCTAATTTAAATGATTCCCGCCCCCGGCGGGATCATTTACATTGCGCGCGCTTACGCCGGGCAATTTTGCCGGCGCGCCCTCGCAATTTACGGAGCTACTGCTCCGTGAATCGAGGGCAGTGCAAAATATTTGCGGGGGTGCAGGGCAAAATCGTTGCCCTGTGTCTCCGCAAATAAAGCGCAAATGTACCTGAATCTGGGCCAATGATGATAATGAAACCACCAGACACAAAAAAACATGTACACATACATATAACAAAACCATAACATATGGGTCTAGGCCAATGCAGCATATTGTAAAAATAGGTTGGTAACGGTCTTGATTTAATGATCATAAGGCATCTATATAGCTCGACGCGTTTCATGGATACCTCCAATCGTCAGGAGCAGATGCAGTATCATGGTCTATAAAAGATATATAGAATACGTTTAGGGGCTAGCCAGAGGTACAGGCAGGGAAGAAGAGTACAACTCATAGTAATAATTATAATAATAATAATAATAATAATAATAATAATAAGTATACATCTTGGACTAAGGATGGTAGCCTTAGATTGTCCATTTGCTCAAGCAGCTCCAGCACATGTCAGAAGAAAGAAGCCTTCAAAGAGTTATGTTTTCCCTTGCATGATCTTATGACGGGCCTGTCTGCCTTTTGCTTCCACCTACGAGTCTCTTCCACATGATTTTTCTTACCATTGGACTAATCCGGCTCCTGACGATCGAAGGTCTGCACATCAAAAGGCGCTTCTATTGATCTCGTTGCTTTCCTGGAGTTAGTGAATGTCGGATTGACACACCGTCGCTGACGAGTGTGTCCACGCCAGTTGGTAAGAGTACCCTACCTTATATTTATTATTTGGATATTATTGTGGATCGCTGATGAGACCTGCATTGGCTGTACAAGTTATCTGATTCCTGTATCTGAGAAAGACCTACCTCACACGGTGTTTGCCCTCCTCAAGGAATCTCCCTTTCTTTCATTATTGGACTTTAGGATTTATTGCATATTCACATTTATTATTTATTATAATTTATTTGTTGGACTTATATTACTTACCACCACTTGTGATTTTCTTTTTTGTCACAATATGGCTACATGCCTTTTTTAGGCCTTTGGACACATTTGGTAATGTGTTATACTCATACTATCATCCTTGTGTGTGACCTATTTATATATTTTGTTTTACCTATATTGAGATCTCCTCCAGTGGTTTCCTGCGGTATTACATTCACTCTATATACATCACCATCCCACATTATTCCTTGAATAGTTTGGTTTGATGTCATTTAACACAGGATTCCTTACATGGAATATGTGTCTTTGATTATTCACTACACATTGTTTGATTCATTTCGGATAATGCTTAGCGCTGCACTTTTCTTTTTTTAAATTTTTGTATACAACACTGTCCGTTGTTGGTGCGGGCTGCTATATATGTTTTTTCACGTTTTTCAGGTTTAGCGCAATTTTTTCTTTTTCATTTTTTAGATCACAGGATTGGACGGGTGATATGTCTATCAAAGTTTACCGGACAAGGGGGGGGGGGGTTGTATACGACGCTCGCGGCGGCAGCTATTGATTTGAAAGCTGCAATGTTCCCTGCGGTTTGAGCAACGCGGCGGCTCCGGCTCCTCTCCTACCCTACTCAGCACAGGTAGGCTGCTATTGTGGGGGGACTCCTGGCTGCTATTGTGGGGGGACTCCTGGCTGCTGTTGTGGGGGGACTCCTGGCTGCTATTGTGGGGGGATATTGTGGGGGGAACTCCTAGCTGCTATTGTGGGGGGAACTCCTGGCTGCTATTGTGGGGGGAACTCCTGGCTGCTGTTGTGGGGGGACTCCTGGCTGCTATTGTGGGGGGATATTGTGGGGGGAACTCCTAGCTTCTATTGTGGGGGGAACTCCTGGCTGCTATTGTGGGGGGAACTCCTGGCTGCTATTGTGGGGGGAACTCCTGGCTGCTATTGTGGGGGAACTCCTGGCTGCTATTGTGGGGGGACTCCTGGCTGCTATTGTGGGGGAACTCCTGGCTGATAATGTGGGGGTAACTCCTGGCTGCTATTGTGGGGGGAACTCCTGGCTGCTATTGTGGGGGAACTCCTAGCTGCTATTGTGGGGGGACTCCTGGTTGCTATTGTGGGGGGAACTCCTGGCTGCTATTGTGGTGGGAACTCCTGGCTGCAAAATGGGGACATTTTTGCTGCACTGAGGACACATGCTGCATTGGTAGACATGGGTAGGCTGCATTTTTGGGCACGGATAAAGTTGTTGTTAATATTTTTTTTTATAACTTAATTCTGCATAAAACATTTAAGTGCCATTTCATGAGATTTATAAGGGCGTGTCTAGGGGCGGGATTGGGGGCGGGACATGGTAGGGGTTGGGCGGGGCAACTGGTGGCAAGTACGCCTTGAGGCCTGGCTAGTAGCTAGTAGCTCAGGAATTTTGAGCCCTGTATATATATATATATATATATATATATATATATATATATATAATGTGTGTAAATAAAAAAAAATCACAAAATTAAAAATGCATGCTAACAAAAGCACCATGCAGCGGCATTGAAAAAAAAAAAAAAAAAAAAGGCCCATGCACTTTGGTGTTACTTTGGTGTTATTGAGGGGTGGCAGACAGTTTATTCTCAAATTAATAGGCTGTTCTGCAGCAAGGCACATACTCTGATGCATCGCATTGATGTGAAGTTGAACCTTTAAAACACAGTCAGGAGGCCGAGGGGCACCAAAAAAAACCACATTTTCAAAAAAGAATTTGTCATTGGGACAGAAAGTGAGTAATCTTCTGAACAGATGCGCACAGACAGCAAAACAAATGTTACAGTGGTGATAACCCCTCTCTATATTTTCCAAAAAGCTTAAAAAATAGATTTTATGGCTTGAGCTACACTTTAAAAAAGTACCAGTTCAAAATTACAAACAGATTATACTTAACAACAAACCTACAGTCCCTGTCTTGTTTGCACCGCCTGTATACTGCTGTTAAAAGTATATAGGGCCAAAGGGGCTGGTAATGACCTGTGGGGAGGGGGGGTGGGTAAACCCATGCTATTTTTCTCAATGATTTTCATCCATATTGCAGACATTACATTAAAGCCGCAAGCAGTTTTAAATGACTTTTTTCTTATAGTAACACCCAGCAGGTACGATATTTAAAGGAATTTTTCAAAAAAAAATTTCACTTTAAGCATCATTAAAATCACTGCTCCAGAAAAAACGACCGTTTTTAAAACTTTTTTTTACATTGATACATGTACCCTGGGGCAAAACCCGGGTTCTCAAACCCGTTTTACGACAATAACTTGCATATTAGGCTTTAAAATTAGCACTTTTTAATTTGAACGTTCGAGTCCCATAGACTTCAATGGGGTTCTAAATGTTCGTGCGAACGTTCGCTCCGTTCGAAGGTTCTGGTGCAAACCGAACGGGGGTGTTCGGCTCATCCCTAGTTTTGTTATATGTATGTGTACATGGTTGTTTGTGTCTGGTAGTTTCATTATCATCATTGTGTCATTTATTAATTTATTGCTATCCATGCTATGTTCTGTTATGCTATTTTATGATATTTATTTAATAAACTCATTTACAATTGATATAATGTGTTTATGTTATGCAATTATGTATACAAGATGACACAATGTTATTAGATGTTTTTTATTTGCCAGCCACTCCACGTTCACATTTCCAACTCAGCCGCATACTTCATACAAAGTCCCAAATCTTTTCCCCAAGCTACTAATAATCTACCTTACCAACTGCTCAGTGTCTGCCCCACCTCCCTCTTTGCCAATTCCTTCACGGCTTCCGATTGGCCAGCAAATTCAATTCAATATACTAACATCATACAAAGCCATTTACAACTTTGCTATCCTACTCTGGCCACTTTTAGGTGAACCCTGAAAACTATTTTCAGGGAAGCAGATCCCTAACAAGGGAGCTTTAATTCTTTCCATCAGCCCATTCCTTGCAGTTATTACCTTTTATACCACTTGCTCTACCCTATCCGATTGTAAGCTCTTATGAACAAGACCCTCTTAACCCTCTTTTATTTTTATTTGTATTGCAACTGTAGTCTACCTATATATTTTAAAGTGCTGCGCTAACTGTTGGTAGTATATATATCTTGAATAATAATAATGTATCCATTAACATTGGACACCATCCCAGTTGGTTAAGGAATATACATAAGGGCCAGATGTTGGGAGTCAGACGGTACTGTACAGATGAGGAGGATTATTTAACTCTGACAAGGATTTTAAAGGATATGTTTGTAGAAAACTGATACTCAAAACGCACTAATTCACATATATGTGAATCAAGCCTAAAAGAAGGCTTGCTTTCTCACATTACAAAGGCTTCTTTGCTTGTTGGAGATGTTGGGGCACTAACGTTAATAGGTCTAATTTGAGAAGGAGCAAAACCTTTTGTTCCATACAGACAGGCAACGTTTATTGCTCTGGTAAGAGTTTTACTGTACAGGTGGTGGAGCACAAAAGGTGTAGTCTGCAGCACCAATCAAAACTGTATTAATAATTCGCACCATTTGCGAATGTTTGTGTCACTTGCACATCTTTTTGGACTTTCCTTTTTTGCACTTTATTAAAAAAATAATTCTGTGAATACTTATAGATATTCTATGGCTGTAAGTTTTAGGTAATTTTTAGTGCAGCATTTTTGGAACTATACTGATTATGTCATTTATATTGATGGTGGTGTCAGCAGCTCACTAAGCCTTTGTAGCACAATTTCCTTTTTCATATTTAGCTAAAGTTTATGAGATTTGTCTCATGTGACACCACACATGTGGTCCACGGCCTTCAGTGTCCCTGTTGACTACAGTATATAAACAGGATTAAAAAACATTAAACAAATAAAATTCAGAAAATATACAGTATCTCACTAAAGTGAGTACAGCCCCCATTTTTGTTAATATTTTATTATATCTTTTCATGTGACAACACTGAAGAAATGACACTTTGCTACGATGTAAAGTAGTGAGTTGTATAACAGTGTCCCCTCAAAATAACTCAACACACTATTAATGCCATTAATGTCTAAACCGTTGGCAACAAAAAGTGAGTACACCCCTAAGTGAAAATGTCAAAATTGGGCCCAAAGTGTCAATATTTTGTATGGCCACCATTATTTTCCAGCACTGCCTTAACCCTCATGGACATGGATTTCACCAGAGCTTCACAGGTTGCCACTAAAGTCCTCTTCCACTCCTCCATGACAAAATCACGGAGCTAGGGAATGTTAGAGACCTTGCGCTCCTACACTTTCCGTTTGAGGATACCCCACAGATGCTCAATAGGGTTTAGGTCTGGAGACATGCTTGGCCAGTCCATCACCTTTAACTGCTTCTTTAGCAAGGCAGTGGTTGTCTTGGAGGTGTGTTTGGGGTTGTTATCATGCTGGAATACTCCGAAGGGGGGGAATCATGCTCTGCTTCAGTATGTCACAGTACATGTTGCCATTCATGGTTCTCTCAATGAACTGTAGCTCCCAGTGCCAGCAGCACTCATGCAGCCCCAGACCATGACACTCCTACCACCATGCTTGGCTGTAGGCAAGACGCACTTGTCTTTGTACTCTGCACCTGGTTTCCACCACACACGCTTGACACCATCTGAACCAAATAAGTTTATCTTTGTCTCATCAGACCACAGGACATGGTTCCAGTAATCCATGTCCTTAGTCTGCTTGTCTTCAGCAAACTGTTTGCAGGCTCTCTTGTTAATAATCTTTAGAAGAGGCCTCCTTCTGGGATGACAGTCATGCAGACCAAATTGATGCATTTTCACTTAGGGGTGTACTCACTTTTGTTGCCAGCGGTTTAGACATTAATGTCTGTGTGCTGAGTTATTTTGAGGGGACCGCAAATTTACTGTTATACAAGCTGTATATTCACTACTTTACATTGTAGCAAAGTGTAATTTCTTCAGTGTTGTCACATGAAAAGATATAATAAAATATTTACAAAAATGTGAGGGGTGTACTCACTTTTGTGAGATACTGTACACAAGATAGAGATTAGATTTAAGAATCATAGTGTATCTTTGCATTGTAGGGGGTGCATAATAGAGACCCTAGTTCTCTCCAATTTTGCAGCATTGAGAATGTGAGGCCCCACTAGAGAGGAGGTAAGGTATGTTTCACAAAAAGAGATGAGGCGGATCTACGGAATGGAAACCTTATACCCTTGGGGCCTAAATGTGAAGTCTGATAATAACAGCTTCATTAGTGATGTTTAAAGGGCACCTACTGGTGCAATAGAGTCTTCCCTGATTTAGATTTAACACTCATAGTTTGGATTTTTTCTATGCAAAAGATAGTGCAGCGCTAGTAACAAGTCCATCAAAAAGTCATCCCAGTGATCTTTAAAATGTGACTTTATGCAGAAGCATGTGGGTGATGAGCGTGGAATATAGTAAGACAACTCCACCGGTAACAGAAATGGCCACTCACCTCACAAGGTGGACCCTCTGTTAGATAGGGTCAAATGCGCTTCCCCATATGGGTATAATCCAGGCAAAGCTCCAACAGCGATCAATCAAGGACCAAGCGCTCAAACTCACGGATAATACCAGTAGGTCCAACCATAGAAAAAAAGGACATACCATAGTGCTCTCCATAATAATAATGTAAATTTAATAAGAAATGTGTAAAAAACTCACAAACATAGGCACTAATCCAGTGCCAGGAAATACAGTGTGATGTGTAATACAATGGAAGGCTGCTGGTGACGTTACGTCCTTCCCTACGGAACGTTGCGGCCCTTGCGGCGGGACTTCTTCAGCGGATGTCGGAAGAGACAGCGTGCACCCGATATATAGGAAGCCTGTTGCCATAGAGATCAAAACAGCGTATCAATGTGATACGGCGTTTGGACAGGGAGAGGACAAGAAACGCCTCTTGAGTCATGTGGTCTGCATCGGCGGGCGTGAATATGGAAAATAGGTGCCGTTCACCACAACGCGGCCAGGGGTATAGAAAGATATATCGCCCTAACCCCTGATGAGGAAAACACATATTCAGAAATATATATATATATATATCAGGGCGAAAAAATCTCACAATAATCCCCGATAAAAATGGAAAACAGGGTCAAATAAGAAATAAGAAACCCTGACAACAAAATATCTATATATTGACAAAGGCATACATTTTAAAAATAAATGATGTGTATTGGTGTACGAATAAAAACTAATTAAGCATACGCTAGATAGATAAAATCTAGTCAGCATAAAGATATACAGACATAAATATGCGTGAGATCAACCGCAGCCAACCACAGACAATGTATAAAACATACTGAAATAATATTAAAATATAAAAAAATATTATAACATGAAAAAATATAATCAACGATCAGTAATAAAACAATTAATATCAAAGTCTACATTAAGACCATCAGGACAAAGTACATGAGTCTCGTGTATCCAATAAGATTCCCCCTTACTCAATTGGCGGATGAAATTGTTTAAAATGCCTAGATACATTATTTGTTATTTTTCCCTTTTTAATATTGTTAACATGTTCAGCAATACGGACATGTAGGGGTCTAGATGTTCTACCTATGTATTGAAGACCACAGTCACATTCCAACATGTAGACTACCCCGACCGTGTCACAGGTAATAAGCTGTTAAATGTCATATTCCCTATTCGTTGCAGAAGCCAAAAACTTTTTCCTTTTCTTAATGTTTACTTTTGAGTGCTTACATGGGACACATCGCTCCACATGCATAAAAAACACCCAAAAATGTAAACATTCTATTATCAGAAATAATAGGGGGATTGAGGACACTCGGTGCCAAATGGTCTCTAAGTGAGGGCGCTTTTTTATATATAAACTGTGGCTTTACTGGTAACACAGGTCCAAGTATCTTATCCTGTTTCAAAATGGACCAATTTTTTGCAATAATTTTTCAATTTTTTTATGCTGGACGTTGTAATCCAAAATGATTCTGAAATTATGTTTGTCATTATTAGACTCAGGGTCGACCACCCGATCAGAGACCAGCGTTTGTCTATCCAACTTTTGGACATGATCTATTTCTACTTCCAGGCTTTCTTTATTATACCCTTTTTGACAAATCTGTCAGCTAGGACATGTGATTGACTAACAAAGTCACTGTCTTGTGTGCAGTTACAGCGTAACCTGATAAATTGTCCCCTGGGGATGTTGCACAGCCAAGACCTGTGATGACAACTCCCCAGGGGGATATACGCATTACGATCAGTGGGTTTAAAATAATTAGTCAGCTTAAAGTGGCCGGTGTCTCTAATAATATTCAAATCTAAAAAGACAACCTTTTCATGGTCAATGGTCCATGTGAGACTGATGTTTTTGTTGTTATTATTAAGGCCACTGATAAAGGCATCTAATGTGGACCTTTCACCATTCCACACCATAATAAGATCATCAATATAACGACGGTAACAGACTAGCTCAGGGGGGCGTTGTGAAAAAATTGCCTCTTCCTCCCAGTGGGCCATAAAAATATTAGCCACACTGGGGGCAAAATGAGCCCCCATGGCAACTCCCCTGGTCTGTAGGAGAAAATCTCCATTATACCAGAAGTAATTTCTGGACAGACAAAAATCAAGACAGGTAAGAAGAAATTCTTGATGTCTGCCTAATAATGTTGATGTGGAAAGTGCCCAATCCACCGAAGTCATAGCATCACTATGGCCTATATGGTATAAAGGGAGCTAACGTCGGCAGTCACCAATATACTATTGGTATAACATCTTAAAGACTCCAGAATTTGAATGACATGCTTAGTGTCTTTTAAAAATGCATGTGTTTTAACCACCAAGGGTTGTAAAAAAGAGTCAATGTATTGACCCAGTCTAGCTGACACTGAGTCAATCCCATTAACGATGGGCCTCCCAGGAGGATTGGTACTGTCTTAATGAATGAATGAATGACTTGTATAGCGCAACGCATGCGAACTGAATCGCCTCTGGGCGCTTTTTCCAGCCAGTATCTGCTTGGTTGGTGCGGTCATTTTTACCCCGTAGGATCATGACACGCTAGGGACACACAGTCATACACACATATATACATATATACTGGGCCAATTTGGATGAGATCCAATTTACCTACCAGCATGTCTTTGGAGTGTGGGAGGAAACCGGAGTACCCGGAGGAAACCCACGCAGACACAGGGAGAACATGCAAACTCCAGGCAGATGGTGTCGTGGTTGGGATTCGAACCAGCGAACCTTTTGCTGCTAGGCGAAAGTGCTACTCACTGCACCACTGTGCTGCCCTTAGGTAGAAAATAAATAATGGGAGTTCTACAAAACAATGGGTCAAGATATAATGCTTCTTTTTTAGTGAGGATCATATGCTCATATGCTCCCAATGATGGTGGCTTCACATGTGGACTCTCTGATCAGAAGTGCATTCTTTGATCAAAAGTGCCGGAGTTAAAAACCAGGAGTTGGCTATTATCTGCTTCTGCTTGCAGATTTTTTTTCCCCTCTTTTTCTCTGACACTTTTTAAACAGCTTTTTTTCTTTTTCCTTTCTGCTAATTAAGGGGAGGGTTTAATTGTTCACAGGTGTGTGTTTGTTCACAGGTCTTCACAGGTGAGTATAAAGTGGCTGTACAAGCTCCCAGAGGAGCTGGCTCCCAATGATGGTGGCTTCACATGTGGACTCTCTGATCAGAAGTGCATTCTTTGATCAAAAGTGCCGGAGTTAAAAACCAGGAGTTTGAAACAGGAGGTAAGACAGGAGTCTTCATTATTTTTATTTTTTTTCAATCACTGATCCAGAACAAGCTTGCAGCTAATAAAGTTGGAACTCTTGCTATATAGATTCAGCGGTGCAGCAGACGCTCTCATCTTAGTCTGCTCACCCCAGGGATAGTGAGAGCAGGACGCTCTCAAACGAGTCGGCTCTCCCCAGGGATAGTGCAGCCAGGCAGGGTCCTCCCAGCTCTCGGCTGCTGCAGACACAGCACAAAAAAACAGGACTAAGACCCCCCCCCCCACACCCCCCTAGCCAATTGATCCAGGGTTGCACCGATCGCCGTTAAGGGGTCAGGAAGGAATTTTTTCCCCCGATCGCTGCAGATTGGCACAGCACGCCTGGGGTTTTTCGCCTTCCTCTGGACCAATTGGGGAAAGAAGACTCAACGAGTGACGGCTCACTTGGACAGTCTTCCACCCATCACGTCCGGCGTCTCGCGGCTCTTCCCGCATCCGAGGCCAGACCAGGCCTCATTCGCGGCCGCCGCAATTAGGAAAGACTGACGACAATGTGACTGGCGACAATGGCTAATCTGCGATACTCTGCGGACTCTATTCGGGGTCTGAGACAATTCGCAACAGCATTACCAGCCGTCACCAAAAAGGCCTTAAAAATAGAGCAACTTTTGAGATTCGATCGACGATCGACCATCAAAAATGTAAACTATTTAACCCAGCTCAAGCACATATCATGTGCTTTGATCAACACAAGATCGGCAGTAAAACACCGATTAGAAATGCACGATTTCTTACTACAAAACGATCTAGACTGCCTCTTTATTACAGAAAGCTGGCTCTCAGACAACTGCAACACCATTCTCGGAGAATTGGTGCCAGAAAACTATCTCATTATAACGGAAAACAGAATAGGGCAAAGAGGAGGAGGCCTGGCGGTGATCCACAAGAATCACATTACAATCACTAAGCCAGCCCTTCAAAATCCTCTTCCATTCATGGAAACCCTTACTCTTCAACTTCAAACTTCCCCCCAGGAGACTGTTCACATTCTCCTCTGCTATAGGCCACCTGGGCCAAAATCGCAGTTTTTGCTATCTTTAACGGAGTTCATATCCACTTATACCCTTAACAGCAAACATCTTTTGCTGCTCGGGGACTTTAATCTGTGGGCCAACTCCGCACAGGATCCCATTGCGGACACCTGCATCGATCACCTGGAGGGATTAGGGCTACAGCAACTTATATGCGGGCCAACACATGCTTCAGGTCACACACTCGACCTAATTTTCAGACAAAATCTGAAAATAAGCATTTTAGAAAATGAACCATTGCCATGGACAGACCACCATGCAATCAATTTCATAATCTCCAAAATTCCCCCAGTGATAAAAGCACCCAAGCCGGTGACAATACACTGGGCTAGATCTCAAAAGAAGCTCCATTCGGAACTCTTTAAATCTACCTTGGGAAACAGAATCAAAACAATCCATCCACATCAAACAGCCGCAGATACACTGGATGCCATAAACGCAGCCCTGCTACAGTCAGCCGATTTAGTAGCACCGAAACGCAAAGCCTGCATCCGAAAAAGAAAGTCTGGCTGGTTCAACAACCAGCTGTCGCTTCTGAAGCAAGAGCGCAGAAGGGCGGAAGCCGCCTGGAAAAGAAGCCCTGCAGAGGATAACCTCATCATCTACAAAGCAATAACAACACGATATCATAAAGAAATCTTCAAAGCCAAGAAACATCATTTTTCTATGGCGATTAACAGCGCCCTAAACCGCCCCCGCGAACTCTTCAAGATGGTCACCCAGACCATGAATCCAGGATGTCTTGAAGTCCCCAACTCAGACACCCAAGAGTTCTGTAATGAACTATCAGATTTCTTCATCAACAAAATTGAAAGAATCCGGGAAAGCATCTTGCAAAACAATACCCCCCTCAACCCCACCGTCAATCAACCACAAAACACCCACAGAAACGCTCTACAATCAACAAAGTTCACTCTGGAACCGATTTCCATCGATACCACAAAAAATATCATTGGTGCTTTGCGGAACAGCACATCGCCCAATGATATTTCCCACCAAACTGCTGAAGGAATGTGCCGACATCCTGGCACCACCCATCACACAGCTTATAAACCAGTCATTTAAGGAAGGCACAGTGCCATCCCTGTTGAAAGAGGGCACAATCCAGCCCATCTTGAAAAAACCTAACCTGGATCCCAAGGACCCAACTCACCGCTGTCCCATAACAGGCCTAAATGTTCTCTCCAAGATAATGGAGAAAGTAGTGGTACAACAGCTGCAACAGCATCTAGATACCCACAATCTACTGGATCCATTACAATCAGGCTTCCGTCCCGGACACGAGAGCTGGGAGGACCCTGCCTGGCTGCACTATCCCTGGGGAGAGCAGGACGCTCTCAAACGAGTCGGCTCTCCCCAGGGATAGTGCAGCCAGGCAGGGTCCTCCCAGCTCTCGGCTGCTGCAGACACAGCACAAAAAAACAGGACTAAGACCCCCCCCCCCACACCCCCCTAGCCAATTGATCCAGGGTTGCACCGATCGCCGTTAAGGGGTCAGGAAGGAATTTTTTCCCCCGATCGCTGCAGATTGGCACAGCACGCCTGGGGTTTTTCGCCTTCCTCTGGACCAATTGGGGAAAGAAGACTCAACGAGTGACGGCTCACTTGGACAGTCTTCCACCCATCACGTCCGGCGTCTCGCGGCTCTTCCCGCATCCGAGGCCAGACCAGGCCTCATTCGCGGCCGCCGCAATTAGGAAAGACTGACGACAATGTGACTGGCGACAATGGCTAATCTGCGATACTCTGCGGACTCTATTCGGGGTCTGAGACAATTCGCAACAGCATTACCAGCCGTCACCAAAAAGGCCTTAAAAATAGAGCAACTTTTGAGATTCGATCGACGATCGACCATCAAAAATGTAAACTATTTAACCCAGCTCAAGCACATATCATGTGCTTTGATCAACACAAGATCGGCAGTAAAACACCGATTAGAAATGCACGATTTCTTACTACAAAACGATCTAGACTGCCTCTTTATTACAGAAAGCTGGCTCTCAGACAACTGCAACACCATTCTCGGAGAATTGGTGCCAGAAAACTATCTCATTATAACGGAAAACAGAATAGGGCAAAGAGGAGGAGGCCTGGCGGTGATCCACAAGAATCACATTACAATCACTAAGCCAGCCCTTCAAAATCCTCTTCCATTCATGGAAACCCTTACTCTTCAACTTCAAACTTCCCCCCAGGAGACTGTTCACATTCTCCTCTGCTATAGGCTACCTGGGCCAAAATCGCAGTTTTTGCTATCTTTAACGGAGTTCATATCCACTTATACCCTTAACAGCAAACATCTTTTGCTGCTCGGGGACTTTAATCTGTGGGCCAACTCCGCACAGGATCCCATTGCGGACACCTGCATCGATCACCTGGAGGGATTAGGGCTACAGCAACTTATATGCGGGCCAACACATGCTTCAGGTCACACACTCGACCTAATTTTCAGACAAAATCTGAAAATAAGCATTTTAGAAAATGAACCATTGCCATGGACAGACCACCATGCAATCAATTTCATAATCTCCAAAATTCCCCCAGTGATAAAAGCACCCAAGCCGGTGACAATACACTGGGCTAGATCTCAAAAGAAGCTCCATTCGGAACTCTTTAAATCTACCTTGGGAAACAGAATCAAAACAATCCATCCACATCAAACAGCCGCAGATACACTGGATGCCATAAACGCAGCCCTGCTACAGTCAGCCGATTTAGTAGCACCGAAACGCAAAGCCTGCATCCGAAAAAGAAAGTCTGGCTGGTTCAACAACCAGCTGTCGCTTCTGAAGCAAGAGCGCAGAAGGGCGGAAGCCGCCTGGAAAAGAAGCCCTGCAGAGGATAACCTCATCATCTACAAAGCAATAACAACACGATATCATAAAGAAATCTTCAAAGCCAAGAAACATCATTTTTCTATGGCGATTAACAGCGCCCTAAACCGCCCCCGCGAACTCTTCAAGATGGTCACCCAGACCATGAATCCAGGATGTCTTGAAGTCCCCAACTCAGACACCCAAGAGTTCTGTAATGAACTATCAGATTTCTTCATCAACAAAATTGAAAGAATCCGGGAAAGCATCTTGCAAAACAATACCCCCCTCAACCCCACCGTCAATCAACCACAAAACACCCACAGAAACGCTCTACAATCAACAAAGTTCACTCTGGAACCGATTTCCATCGATACCACAAAAAATATCATTGGTGCTTTGCGGAACAGCACATCGCCCAATGATATTTCCCACCAAACTGCTGAAGGAATGTGTCGACATCCTGGCACCACCCATCACACAGCTTATAAACCAGTCATTTAAGGAAGGCACAGTGCCATCCCTGTTGAAAGAGGGCACAATCCAGCCCATCTTGAAAAAACCTAACCTGGATCCCAAGGACCCAACTCACCGCTGTCCCATAACAGGCCTAAATGTTCTCTCCAAGATAATGGAGAAAGTAGTGGTACAACAGCTGCAACAGCATCTAGATACCCACAATCTACTGGATCCATTACAATCAGGCTTCCGTCCCGGACACGGGACAGAAACGGCCTTACTCAAAATATGGGACGATGCCCTCGAGGCCGCAGACGAAGGAGAATCTTGTCTCCTGGTTCTGCTGGACCTTAGCGCAGCCTTTGACACGGTAGACCACAAACTGTTACTGATGCGACTAGCCAAGGTAGCAGAAGTCGCAGAAGGTGATTTACCATGGTTTTCTTCCTTTCTTGAAAACCGATCACAAACAGTTAAATTGGGTTCTTTCACATCGGAAAAGCGCACGGTGTCATGTGGAGTCCCCCAAGGATCCCCCCTGTCACCGGTGCTTTTCAACATCTATCTTCGCCCTCTCTTTGATATTATCAGTAGCCAAGAACTACTCTATCACTCTTATGCAGACGATACGCAACTGTATTTTCGCATCTGCAACAAAAAGGATCATCATCCCAGTTTAGAGAAATGTCTCTCTTTGATAGAAAACTGGATGACAAAGAGTTATCTTAAACTCAACAGTTCAAAAACAGAACTCCTTATGTTTCACGCCAGCCGAAAGAGTCAACTGGCAACAACTTGGACACCCCCGCCCATTCTGGGCCAAATCATCACCCCTAGCTCCAAAGTCAAAAGTCTCGGGGTCATCTTCGACACCTTCATGACAATGGACGCACAAATAGGGTCAGTAGTCAGCGGAGCGCACCATCTGTTGCGCCTACTACGCAGACTTATTCCATTTATCCCCAAAGAAGACGTAGCAGTCGTGGTGGGAACAATCGTGAATTCCAGACTGGACTATGCTAACGCCCTGTACCTCGGACTCCCAAAGTACCAAATCTCCCGTCTGCAAGTCGTTCAGAATACGGCCGCCAGACTGGTGACTGGGAAAAAAAATGGGAATCAATCTCACCTTTGTTGAGGACCCTTCACTGGCTGCCAGTAAAAGACAGAATTGCATTTAAAGCACTCTGCCTGACACATAAGTGCATCCATGGGAAGGCTCCGCAATATCTTTGCGACAAGATAGAACCTCACAATTCGAATCGCGTTCTGCGATCCACCGACCAAAATCTGGTCAGGGTACCAAAAACCAAATACAAGTCCAAAGGAGAAAGAAGGTTTGCTTTTCAGGGTCCTAGACTATGGAACGCTTTACCAACCAGCATTCGGTTGGAGGAAAACCACCTGACTTTCAGAAGACAGATCAAAACTCTGCTCTTTTGATGTCATGAGACACGAACAACTAGCGCCCAGAAGCGATTCAGTTCGCATGCACCGCGCTTTATAAGTTTTTCATTCATTCATTCATCCCTACCGTCCTCAATGATACGGTGTAATTCATCTTTGAAGTCGAACATAGGGTCCTTACCAAGGATCCTATATGTATCTTCATCAGAGAGTAAATTACTCATTTCGGACTGGTAGTATTCCTTACTTTAAAAAAACAGACCCCCCCCCCCCCCTTTATCCACAGGACGGATTACAATATCTTTCCTGTTTTCCAAAGATTCCATACCCCTTCTGATATATTGAGGATCTTGTACCTTTTTTACTCTTAATGAATCCAAATTTTTCATAACCATATTTTTAAAAACATCCATATATGTGTTAAGAGGGTTGAAAGTAGATTTATTACGTAAACATGAATGTTCATTAGTGGTAGGTGCCACAGTTCGGCTGGAATTTCCAGCCGAACTGTGGCACCTACCACTAATGAACATAGTAACCCAGCCTACCAGTAACCCATTCTTCATACTGTGACGTTTGTGGGCTTATCTTATATCTATTCTGGTTAGAGCATAGCTATTGGTAGCTTTTTAGGGGAATCAGACCATTATTATCACTGAAGTTTTTGTCTGCATCCTGTTGCGATATAGTCCTTTCAGTTTTTAATGTTTTGGGCAAAAATTGACTTCATAATATACTAGGGAGATGAGTGTAGGGACATTTTGTTTTGTGTAGTTTTTCCACTCTCATATTGATTTGATGGATTGGCGCCTTGTTTAGAGTGGATTAGTTCTAGTTAATTTTTTTTCTATTTATTTTACAACATACACATCTTTAACCACTTAAGCCCTGGACCTTTAGGCAGCTAAATGCCCAGGCCAGGTTTTGCGATTCGGTACTGCGTTGCTTTAACAGACAATTGCACGGTCGTGCGACGTGGCTCCCAAACAAAATTGGCGTCCTTTTTTTCCCACAAATAGAGCTTTCTTTTGGTGGTATTTGATCACCTCTGCAGGGTTTTTTTTTTGCGCTATAAACAAAAATAGAGCGACAATTTTGAAAAAAATGCAATAATTTTTACTTTTTGCTATAATAAATATCCCCCAAAAACATATATAAAAATGTTTTTTTTCCTCAGTTTAGGCCGATACGTATTCTTCTACCTATTTTTGGTAAAAAAAAATTGCAATAAGCGTTTATCGATTGGCTTGCGCAAAATTTATAGCGTTTACAAAATAGGGGATAGTTTTATTGCATTTTTATAAATCTTTTTTTTTTACTACTATTGGCGGCGATCAGCGATTTTTTTCGTGACTGCGACATTATGGCGGACACTTCGGACAATCTTGACACATTTTTGGGACCATTGTCATTTTCACAGCAAAAAATGCATTTAAATTGCATTGTTTATTGTGAAAATGACAGTTGCAGTTTGGGAGTTAACCACAGGGGGCGCTGTAGGAGTTAGGGTTCACCTAGTGTGTGTTTACAACTGTAGGGGGGTGTGGCTGTAGGACTGACGTCATTGATCGAGTCTCCCTTATAAAAAGGATCACTCGATCGATACGCCGCCACAGTGAAGCACGGGGAAGCCGTGTTTACATACGGCTCTCCCCGTTCTTCAGCTCCGGGGAGCGATCGCGATGGAGCGGCTATAAACAAATAGCCGCGCCGTCGTCCCGGATAGCTCCCCGAGGGAATCCGCCCGCCGCACGCAGCAGGGGGGGTCACGATCGGACCCCCCACCCGCTAGAAGGCAGGGACATATATATACGCCCATCTGCCTGTCCGTGCCATTTTGCGGACGTATATAGTCGTGCGACGGGCATTAAGGGGTTAATATATAGTGGCTGCCCTGATATCAGTGCAGTGGTGCTGGCAGGGGAGGGGGATTGCACAGTACAGCCGGTACCGGGCTACAAAATATTCTGGGGCAGATCCACAAAAGAATTACGCCGGCGTATCTCTTGATACGCCACGTAATTTCAAATTTTGCGCGTCGTATCTTTGTTTTGTATCTACAAAACAAGATACGACAGCATCTCGGATCGATCCGACAGGCGTACGTCTTAGTACGCCGCCGGATCTTAGATGCAATTTTTTGGCGGCCGCTAAGTGGCCTTTCCGTCGAATTCCGCGTCGAGTATGCAAATTAGCTAGTTACGGCGATCCACGAACATACGTCCGGCCGGCGCATTTTTTTTACGTCGTTTGCATTCGGCTTTTTCCAGCGTATAGTTAAAGCTACTATATGGTGGCGTACTCAATGTTAAGTATGGCCGTCGTTCTCGTTTGCGTAAGTCGTTCGCGAATAGGGATTTGCGTAGAATGACGTCACCGTCATGAGCATTGGCTTGTTCCGGGTTAATTTCGAGCATGCGCACTGGGATACGCAGTTAAAAAAAAACGTTGTTTACGTTGGGTCACAAAGTATTTACATAAAACACACCCCATCACAGAGATTTGAATGCCGCGCTATTACGCCGCCAAAGATACACTACGCCGCCTCAACTTACGGCGCAAATTCTTTGAGGATTTGAAAAAAAATAAGTTACGGCGGCATAGTGTATCTTAGATACGCTGCGCCCGGCGGAGAGATGCACCGCTGTATGTGGATCTGGCCCTATGTGACCTCTTACCTTGTAAAACAACCCATTCAGTTTACAATATAAATGAAAGGCAAAACTTTGTGGGTACATATCTATACATTATAAATACCTTTATTTTCTTATTTATTTTTTATATAAGGGCTCACGCACACAGGGTTAAAAGAACACCTTTTTTCCAGGCATATCATTTTCAGCCTGATAAGCCTATGTTAGCCTATGTGACCATGCACACATAAGCAATTACAGGCATATTAACCCCTTAAGGACCGCTGCACGACTATTTACGTTGGTAGAATGGCACAGCTGGGCATATGGACGTCCCCTTTAAGAAGCCCAGCCGTGGGTCGCGACGGCGGCACGCTCACGACCTGGTCCTGTTCTCCGTGATCGCGCCCGCCATAAAATGCCGTAAAACTATCCCCTATTTTGTAAACGCTATAACTTTTGCGCAAACCAATCAATAAACACTTATTGCGATTTTTTTGCCAAAAATATGTAGAAGAATACGTATCGGCCTAAACTGAGGAAAAAAATAGTTTTTTTATATATTTTTGGGGGATATTTATTATAGCAAAAGGTAAAAAATATTGCATTTTTTTTTCATAAAAATTTTATCCGCAAAGCTGATCAAAAACCACCAAAAGAAAGCTCTATTTGTGGGAAAAAAAGGACGTCAATTTTGTTTGGGAGCCACGTCGCACGACTGCGCAATTGTCAGTTAAAGCGACGCAGTGCCAAATCGCAAAAAGGGGCCTGGGAGACTCACTCACCTGGAGCTGCTTTTCTTGTTTCATTGTTTATCATAGTGCTTGGTGCACTTATATAATGTAAGCGCAACTTCATATATGTTTATTTATTTTTTCACAATTGGATTGTATTTTATGTTTTTATTCTTCCCACTCTGAGGAAATTTGCAGAGATGGAGTTGAAATAATGGAAAATAGATTTTTTTATGAAATGATTAATAGATCTAGGGATAATGGTGAAAATGAAAATGTGACCCGTGAATAAAACACAGTTACACATTTTGCAACATGAGCGCTGCCGGAAGGGAGAGACAGAGGAGCAGAGGGGGGCGGCGGTCCACTGTCACTGAAGCCGACCCACTGAGCCATCGGCCCACCGGGAAACTCCATGTAGTCCCAATGGCCAGTCCATCCCTGCTTAGGCCTTGTACACGCGATCGGTTAAACAGAGGACAATGGTCTGATGGACCATTTTTATCGGTCAAAACCGATCCTGTGTGGGCCCCATAGGTTATTTAACCATTGGTTAAAAAAAATCCAACTTGCTTTAAATTTAACCGATGGATTCCTAACCGATAGGTCAAAACCGATCGTTAGTAGGCACAACCATCGGTTAAAAATCCACGCATGCTCAGAATCAAGTCGACGCATACTTGGAAGCATTGAACTTCGTTTTTTTCAGAACGTCATTGTGTTTTACGTCACCGCGTTCTGACATGATCGGTTTTTTAACCGATGGTGACCATTAGTCAGCTTCATCGGTTAACTGATGACAACGGTCCATCAGACCATTCTCATCGGATGGACTGATCGTGTGTACGAGGCTTTAGAGGTGTCTCTCTTCTCTTTTATACTCTGTAGCTCCTGCTAGATTTTGCTTCTAATCCCCTTCTGGAGGCTTCCATTTGTGGATGGGAATTGTATGGTTACACAACCTATCACATTGCCATAATCTTTTTATATGGATTACAAATTGAAGGATTCATGAATAAATGGTTGTGGAATGAATGATTTAAGTTTCCATTATTTCTTATGGGAAAATTTGCTTTGACATACAAGTGCTTTGGATTACAAGCATGCTTCCGGAACGAATTATGCTTGCAATCCAAGGTTTTACTGTACTGTGTTTTACATGCTGTGTATTATGCTGCACTGGGCTAAGAATAAAGGGGCCATGTTCATATTTCTGTGCTTTAAAGTATGCTGCCGGTCTATTCAAAATAGGCTGCTTTAACACACAATTTCATGTCATGTTAACACAATGTAGTGTGAATGGGCCCTAAACTTTTACTTTTGCAGCATGTGAATCTAATAGACAAGTCAATAGTATGCCAGGTCAGATCGGGAAAACGATCCTTTATACTGTGGTATAAGGCTTGCTTATTTTGTAGTATGCCTGTTCTAACCTGAGTTCTTCTGCGTCACTGTAGCCATGCCTAGAACAAACTGTACAGCACTGGTTTACTTTATTCAAAATTGCTGGAGTTTTTAAATGCCACCACACAATGAAAGTCATGACGCATTATTTCATGCCTACAGTGTTCTCCTTCAACACCTGCTTCTGCAGCACTATTTATCTCTTCTTTCAGGTTGTGCCCTTAGACCAAGGAAACAGTGTACTCATTGTTCCAATACAATGATTCCATGGGTGAGGCAGCAAGTCAAGGAACAAAGTCACATTTACCTGAGGACTATAGATCTGCACAGTGACAATACTATCTCAGTGTAAGGAAAACTGGGGGCATCTGTTCATTAAACCTGTCCTGGTAATTATAAAAAGTGCCAATGTGGAAGATACTATTTTATGAAATAAAAGCCTTGGTGTGCATTCACACCCATAAATGCACCCTGCTTGCGATGAGATCCACGAACCTCAGCGAGGGTTCCTGCAATTAGCTGCATGTAGGCAGCCCCATTGAAGCCCCATTGAAAGCAATAGGAGGCTGCCAGCTGCCACAGCTAATCGCACCTATTTGCATGTTATCGCGCATGCAGCAATCACATGCAAGTGTATGGCCCTGGAAGGCAGACTGCCTGCATCCAGGGTCGATCACTAGCATGTGATCACTGCTTCATAGATTACATGCAAATGGGAAAGATTAGCTGTGAAAATCGGCAGCCTCCCATTGCTTTAAAATGAGCTGCCTACTCACAGCTAATTGTGGGAACCCTCGCTGGGGTTCTTGCATCTCATCGCAAGTAGGGTGCTTTCAGGCATGTGAATGCACCCTTAAAGTGCATGTTACCCCAACATTTCAAATTTGTGATGTGTCTGTGTTACCATGTACTTGTATGAAGAAGTAGCCTATTCAGTTGTGGTGCGTTCATAAAGGGCGCAGGGGCACCGCCCCCTCTCTACTGCACTGCTCTATCACCATATATAGATACATGCATTTCACAAATCTATCTATGGTCTATCTATTGAGGTGCCCGGACCCTTTTCGGGCACCGGGCATCTGAATTACACCGGCGGGGGTGTTTTTTGGAAGCACCTGATTAGAGCAATAGGCTTTAATAGGTGCCCAAAACAGTGAACAGCAGGTGCCATGCTGGACGTTCGCTGTTCACTCAGCTGTGTGTTAGCAAAGCAAAGGAATTTGCTTTGCTAACACTGAATCCGCTTCTCAGCCAATCAGGTTGCTGGGTCTGTTACTAGTCACCTGATTGGCTGAAACGTCAGGTGCTGTGATTGGACGCCTGAGAGAGGATAGAAGAAGACATGGAGGACATGCAGGAGACTGCCGCTGATCCGCTCTGAGAAAGGTAAGTGCCGGGCAGCATCTGATGGGGCACACTGGCAGCATCTGATGGGGCACACTGGTGGCATCTGATGGGGCACACTGGCAGCATCTGATGGGGCACACTGGCGGCAGATGTTTGGGGATACTGGCAGCATCTGATTGGGCACACTGGTGGCATCTGATGGGGCACACTGGCAGCATCTGGTGGGGCACACTGGTGGCATCTGGTGGGGCACACTGGCAGCATCTGGTGGGCACACTGACAGCATTTCATGGGGCACAATAGCGGCAATTGATAGGCACACTGGCAGAAATTGATGGGCACACTGGCAGAAATTGATGGGCACAGTGGCTGCCCATCAAACGGACTAGTGCTAGTGCATACTGATGGCATCTGATTGGGCACACTGGCGGCATCTGATGGGGCACACTGGCAGCATCTGATGGGGCACACTGGCAGCATCTGATAGGGCACACTGGCAGCATCTGGTGGGGCACACTGGCGGCATCTGGTGGGGCACACTGGCAGCATCTGATGGGGCACAGTAGTGGCAATTGATAGGCACACTGGTGGCATCTGATGGGGCACACTGGGAGCATCTGTTGGGGCACAGTAGCGGGAATTGATGGGCACACTGGCAGCATTTGATGGGGCATAGTAGTGGCAATAGATGGGCACAGTTTCAGTAATTGATGGGTACAGTGTCAGAAATTTATGGGTACAGTGGCTGCGTTTGATGGTTTTTTTTTTCAGTTTATTTGCGCTCCCCCCAAAAAAAATTGTGAGCACACTGAGCCTATTCTCTTTGCATTGCTTCCTTTGTGTGAAATACCTGGTCATTCTGCCAGTTCCCGTTCTTTTCTAATTCAAAATGACCACGCTAGGCATGGAAGCACATCCTTACAGTGTGATCAGTTTTCTTCTCTACATTCTAATTGGGAACACAGCCTGCATGTACTCCACTGGCCACACTTCTGCTTACACACCCCTCTGCCCAGCTAATCACTGGGAAGATCGGTGTACAGAAAGTCCTGGAGCAAGAAGGCACTGATTAGCATAGGGACGGCATGACAGGAAGGGACAGGCAGGCAGCTTCAGCAAGCTCCTTTAAGGAAAGGGGGGTGGTTTAGCTGGGTCGGAGGTGGTTCCCAGCATGCTTGCTGGGGGGAGGAAGTGACGTGTCATTTCTCCTTAGTACACGCTGGGAGAAGCTTCCCACCCACCTGCCCTGTAGTTGGGTATGCAGGGGATGGTATTGGAATTTTTTTTTTTTTGGGAGCGAGTGTGGCAGTGTTGGGGTCTCTGGAACAGGAGGAAAAGGCTGGAAGTTTTGAGTAAGAAGGGTGGTACCCATCTGTGGGATGGGGTTATTGAGTACCTTCCGGTTAATGAGGGTTAACCAGGAAGGGGTAAAGAGGGGTAGGTCACTGCGGGCATGTGTACTGCCTCCGAGTCAGTGTCTTGCGACTGAGGCTTAAGGTAAATAGTTTTGTCCCAGTGACCAAGTTGGGTGTCATGGCCTCCAAGACCACCAAGTATAAAAAGTTTGTTTTATGTTATTTAAAATGGTTATTTATTTATTTATTTTAAGTTTAAAAATTGGTTAAATAAATAGGCCGTATGGCCAATTTTACTCCACAACGATGTCAGTTGTCTTATTGGGATAGGGGTTGTGGGGGAAGGTTGTAAAAGCTGGTCAGGCCTAGAGATCTGGTCTTAACATGTCATGCTGTTTTTCTGCCTCCTGTTGACATGCACCCCCTGCAGTCTCCACCCTCACCTCTCGAAGTCCTGTATGCAGCTGAGAACAGAGGTTGTGTGATCACTTCTAAAAAAAAATATATTGTTACTTTTTTTTTGTTTGACAATTGACAGGAGTGTAGACAGCAGACAATCTACAATAGAAAACAGATGTACATATGATGATGGGAAGAGAAAAGACAATGGTAAGAGGGGTGACTTTATCAGTGTGCTGCTTCTTGACTAGTTTTCATGATAAAGCTTTGCTGCTGCTGTAGTGAATAAATTATGCTTGAAATGCAAAAGTGGCAAATCATATTACAAATCCTTAGGTAAAGAGTACATATAGCCAGTGGCAGGTGGTGAAGTTTTAGGATGGGGGGGCGCAAGACCCCGCCAATCCACATTTGGTTTCTCCCACTTCTAATAAGCCACACCTCTTATAGAATCCACCCACTCTGTCCCCTGTATTCCACTTGCTTCCACCCATAGTGTCAGAAGTATACATCTCAGCATCACAGGAAGGAGTATATAGCCCCAGCATCACAAATCATGGTATATAGCGCAGCCTTACAGATCGGTTCAAACAAACGTTAGTAATGAAGGACTCTAAATGGGCACGAGATTACCAGAGACTGTGGACATACTGCACGAGATTACCAGAGACTGCGGACATACTGCACGAGATTACCAGAGATTGCGGACATACTGCACAAGATTATCAGAGACTGCGGACATACTGCAGGAAATTACCAGAGACTGCGGACATACTGCAGGAAATTACCAGAGACTGCGGACATACTGCACGAAATTACCAGTGACTGCGGACATACTGCACGAAATTACCAGAGACTGTGGACATACTGCACGAAATTACCAGAGACTGCGGACATACTGACTGCACGAGATTACCAAAGACTGCAGACATACTGCACGAAATTACCAGAGACTGCAGACATACTGACTGCACGAGATTACCAAAGACTGCAGTCATACTGCACAAAAATTACCAGAGACTGCGGACATACTGACTGCACGAGATTACCAAAAACTGCGGACATACTGCACGAAATTACCAGAGACTGCAGGCATACTGCACGAAATTACCAGAGACTGCGGACATACTGCACGAAATTACCAGAGATTTTCGGACATACTGACTGCATGAAATTAACAGAGGCTATGGAAATAACTGCATGGGGGGGGGGGGATATCTCACATATGGATGTAATACACTGCAATTCATGTCCCTGTACTGACATCTCTCATACTGATATAATACACTGCATGTCCCTGTACTGACATCTCTCATACTAATACACTGCAATTCATGTCCCTGTACTGACATCTCTCATTATACTGATAAACTACACTAAATTCATGTTCCTGTACTGACATCTCTCATTATACTGATATATTACACTGCAATTTATGTCTCTGGAATGATATACATTCTCTCTGCTCTCCTAAATGTGATCTTCTTTGACTGATCATCTCCTACAAACACTCAGCATTTCCCCCACACTGATATCACCTGGCCATGTGTCTTCCCCAGGAAGTTATAGGTGAACATGTAATAAAAAAAAACTGTTAATAAGCGGGGAGGGGGGTGGGGGGGGGGATTATGGGGCCGTTTGTAGCTGAACATTAAAAAAAAGAGTTAAGAAGCGAGGGGGGGGGCGTCCACTATTTTCGGGGGTCGGCCGCTATTTTCGTCGGAAATAGAATTAAGACGTTTAACCACTTCCCGACCCCCGCATGTACATATACGTCCACAATATGGCACGTACAGGCACATGGGCGTACAGGTACGTCCCCGCCTTACCTGGGTTCGGGGGTCCGATCGGGACCCCCTCCGGTACATGCGAGGGCCGGGAACGGTGTACGGGAGGTCCGGGAGGAGGGGGCGGCTATTGGTTTCCAGCCGTCCCCTCTCGATCTCCGTCAGCGAATGAGCTTCCAGCTGAGCCCTCCCTGCCTGTGTAACTGTAAACACAGGCAGGGAGGAAGTGACGTTTTCTCCCCTCTGGCGGTCTTTTCGTCCGGTTCCAGAGGAGAGGAGACGTCAGTACTGTGAGTTGCACCAACAGCACACTGACACAGCACACATAGGCACATAACCCCCCCCGATCACCCCCCCAGCACCCCCAGATCACCCCCTGTCACAGTGTCACTGATTGCAGTGATCATTTATTTTCTGATCACTGCTTTTAGTGTCAGTGTGACAGAAAAAAGTGTCAGGGCAGTTAGGTTTAGGCCCCTTTAGGTCCAGGGTAGCCCCCTACCCCCCCCCCCAATAAAGGTTTAACCCCTGATTGCCCCTAAAGTTAACCCTTTCACCCCTATTGCCAGTGTCACTAAGCGATCGGTTTCTGATCGCTGTATTAGTGTCACTGTTGCCGCTAGGCAGTTAGTTTTTTTTGAGGTTCGCCGCCAGGTTTATATAGCGTTAGGTACCCCCATAAATAAAGGTTTTAACCCCTGATTGCCCCTAGAGTTAACCCTTTCACCCCTATTGCCAGTGTCACTAAGCGATCGGTTTCTGATCGCTGTATTAGTGTCACTGTTGCCGCTAGGCAGTTAGTTTTTTTTGAGGTTCGCCGCCAGGTTTATATAGCGTTAGGTACCCCCATAAATAAAGGTTTTAACCCCTGATTGCCCCTAGAGTTAACCCTTTCACCCCTATTGCCAGTGTCACTAAGCGATCGGTTTCTGATCGCTGTATTAGTGTCACTGTTGCCGCTAGGCAGTTAGTTTTTTTTGAGGTTCGCCGCCAGGTTTATATAGCGTTAGGTACCCCCATAAATAAAGGTTTTAACCCCTGATTGCCCCTAGAGTTAACCCTTTCACCACTGATCACTGTATAAGTGTCACTGGTGACGTGGTTAGCCAGTTAGTTATTTAGTTATTTTAGGTTCGCCACCAGGTTTTTAGAAAGCGTTAGGTACCCCCATATATTACCGAATAAAGGTTTTAACCCCCTGATTGCCCCCTAGTTAACCCTTTCACCAGTGATCACCGTATAAGTGTTACGGTTGACGCTGGTTGGTTAGTTTGCTGTTTATAGCATCAGAGCACCCGCCGTATATAACCCAATAGGTTTAACCCCCTGATCACCCGGCGGGTGATATAAATTTAATTTTAGCGCCAGTCAGGGTCTGCGTCGCCCCAGGCAGCGTTAGGTTAGAGCCAGTACCGCTTACACCCACTCGCTAAGCATACACCCCCCTTAGTGGTATAGGATCTGAACGGATCGATACCTGATCTGATCAGATCTATACTAGCGTACCCAGCAGTTTAGGGTACCCAAAAACGCATTGTTAGCGGAATCAGCCCAGATACCCGCTAGCACCTGCGTTTTCCCCCTCTGCCCAGCCCAACCCACCCAAGTGCAGTATCGATCGATCACTGTCACTTACAAAACACAAGACACATAACTGCAGCGTTCGCAGAGACAGGCCTGATCCCTGCGATCGCTTACAGTTTTTTTTGAAGCGTTTTCTACATTTGCTTTTCTATAGTCAGGTGCTTTTTTTACCTGTGAATCCTTACCATTGTACCACTAAATTTTGAGTCCAAAATGGCAAACCGAAGGTACAATGATAAGCAGGCCTTGGAGTTCATGTGCATGTCAGATAGTGAAGAGGAGGAGGTCACGCATCTGACAGATTCTGGCTCAGAATATGAACCCATTTACGACAGCGGCTCCATGTCAGATAGCTCGCACGACGAAGTTGAGGTCCCTGCTAAGGCCAGGCGTACCCGATCCCATTCTGATGTTGTTGAGCAGCAAGAACCGCAGGACCCTCGTATGGAGCAGAGATCCAGTACTAGCGCCGCTATTCCTTCTGGTGAATTGGCAAGCACCAGCGGCCTAGTACACCCTGGTCGTTTATCCAGCACTGCAGTAACACTTGGTGACGTGGCGAGTCCCATAAGTGCAGTTGAAGCTGGCGATGTGGCAAGCACAAGTAGTGTCCCGCTGCCACCAAGAAGAAGACAGAGACAGGCCCGTCGTGCCCATAGTGCCCTTCCTGTAGAATTTGCCTATCCTGATTGGGTCCCCACCACTTCTACAGCACCTGTACTTCCCCCATTCACTGGCCAACCCGGTATTCAGGTGGATACAGCGAACTTTACGTCACTTGATTTTTATTCGCTGTATTTCACGGAAGATCTCTATAGATCTATTGTGGACCAGACTAATTTATATGCTGGTACTTACATCGCCGCTAACCCCCAGTCTCGCCTTGCCAAACAATTGAAACCTCTCGAGGTTTCCGAATTTAAGACCTTTCTGGGCCTTACCCTCAACATGGGCATACACAAATTTCCGTCATTGCGGATGTATTGGTCCACACATCCCATTGACCATATGTACATTTTCTCTGCTCACATGGCCAGGAAACGATACGAGGCGATCCTGCGGTTCCTGCATTTCAGTGACAATGCACTTTGTCGTCCACGTGGAGACCCTGAATTTGACCGGCTCTACAAAATTCGGCCCCTCGTAAACCATTTCAACGAACGTTTTGCAGCCTTGTTTAATCCCCAGCAGGTTGTATGCGTTGATGAGTCCCTGATTAAATTTGCTGGCCGCTTGTCTTTCAAACAGTACCTTCCCAGCAAGCGTTCCAGATACGGGGTCAAGCTCTATAAGCTCTGTGACAGGGCCACAGGCTACACATGGAGCTTTAGGGTTTACGAGGGAAAAGATAGTCAGGTAGAGCCGGAAGGATGCCCAGATTACATGGGGAGCGCTGGCAAGATTGTTTGGGACTTGGTGTCACCCTTATTCGGAAAGGGGTACCATTTGTATGTGGACAATTTTTACAGCAGCGTGCCACTTTTTAGCCACTTATTTGATCAACAGATTGGAGCATGTGGCACCGTGCGACCTAATCGCCGGGGCTTCCCCCAGCGGCTTGTAGATGCCCGTGTTAGGCCGGGGGCGAGAGCCTGCTGCAGATGTAAAAATTTGCTCGCTGTGAAGTGGCGGGACAATAGGAATGTTTTCGTTCTTACCACCCTTCACGCAGACACGACAGTCCAAATTCGTACGGCGACTGGTGTTGTGGAGAAACCCCTCTGTGTCCACGAATATAACCAAAACATGGGAGGGGTGGACCTCAACGACCAGTTAATGGCGCCGTATCATATTGCCCGTAAGACGAGACGCTGGTACAAAAAAGTGTCTCTACATTTATTTCAATTGGCTCTACTGAATGCTCATGTCGTATACAGAGCTTCAGGACGGAATGAATCCTTCCTTCAATTCCAGAGGGATATCATCACAGAACTCCTGTATCCAGGCGGTATTGTACCTCACCATCTCCTACCAAATGCAGTAAGCCGACTGCATGAGAGGCATTTTTCTTATGTCCTCCAGAGTACCCCTACCCAACGAGCCCCCCAAAGAAAATGTCGTGTCTGTACCAAGCGCGGATTTAGGCGTGACACCCGTTATTTTTGTCCCAAATGTCCTGGCAATCCTGGTCTTTGTATTGGTGAATGTTTTGAACGCTTCCACACACACGTTAATTATTAGTGTAGGGTGAAACATTTCACAGGCTAGGCACACTCACACAGGGTCTCCCAAGATGCCATCGCATTTTGAGAGACCCAAACCTGGAACCGAAAAGTTGAAGTTACAGTTCACAGTTACAAAAAAAAGTGTTAAAAAAAAAAAAAAAAAAAGTAAAAAATAAAAACACACAAAAAAATATAAAATAAAAAAACCAAAAATAGTTGTCGTTTTATTGTTCTCTCCCTCTCTATTCTCTCTCTATTGTTCTGCTCTTTTTTACTGTATTCTATTCTGCAAAGTTTTATTGTTGTTATGTTTTTTCATGCTTGCTTTTCAGGTATGTAATTTATTTTACTGTTTTCAGGTACGCCATTCAGCTGTTGCGCGGACTTATTTATCTTGACAGCAACAGCGTTTGCTCCCACGATATATAAAGCCGCGACTCCAGTGCTGTAGGAGGTGATTTCACCACCACAGTTAAAAAAAAGAGCATATATGCCGAAGCATGCGGGCAGCAGGGGCGGAGGAGCGATTTTGCTCCTAATGCCGCGTACATACGGTTGACATTCCTACGGAGGCTTTCCCGTGGAAAAGTCTGACCATGTGTACACGGCATAGAAAAGTCCGACCGTGTGTACGCGGCATAGAAAAGTCCGACCGTACGCGGCATAACTTTTTTGCGGGAGGATGCCCCCATGCTTTGGCATATATATATTTTAGGCACAGGTTGCGTTAAAAAATGTTTTATTTTTTACTATGTTTTTTTATAGGTATTTGCTTTGCAGGTATGGTATGATCTTACTGTTATACTGGAATGTTACTTTGTTTTAATGTTAACCATCATTTGCTTAGCAGGTACGCCATTCAGTTGCAGTGCGGATTTATTTAGCGTGACAGCAACAGCGTTTGCTCCCACGATATATAAAGCCGCGACTCCAATGCTGTAGGAGGTGATTTCACCACTACAGTTCAAAAAAGAGCATATATGCCGGAGCATGGGGGCATTAGGGGCGGAGGAGCGATTTTGCTCCTAATGCCGCGTACATACGGTTGACATTCCTACGGAGGCTTTCCTGTGGAAAAGTCTGACCATGTGTACACGGCATAGAAAAGTCCGACCGTGTGTACGCGGCATAGAAAAGTCCGACCGTACGCGGCATAACTTTTTTGCGGGAGGATGCCCCCATGCTTCGGCATATATAAATGGTGCATGTATGCCCATCATTAGAAGTGGGTGGATGAAGGGAGGTATTCTAATGGTGGGCATACCCACCGATCAATCTTTTTTTTGTTCAGCCAACAGGCTGCATGAAAAAAAAAAAGATTACAATACATGTCCAACAAGAACCATCAACGTATTTTTTTGCGCAAAGTTGTCACAAAATGATATATTGCTCAAACATGCCATGGGCATATGTGGAATTACACCCCAAAATGCATTCTGCTAAATCAAAAATTTATGCCCTTAGAAATCCTGAAGGCGGTGATTGGTTTTCGGGGTCCCGTACGCGGCTAGGCTCCCAAAAAGTCCCACACATGTGGTATCCCCGTACTCAGGAGAAGCAGCAGAATGTATTTTGGGGTGCAATTCCACATATAACCGTGGCATGTGTGAGAAATATATCATTTAGTGACAACGTTTTGTATTTTTTTTTTTTTTGGTCATTATTCAGTGACTTGGGGCAAAAAAATTAAATATTCCATGGACTCAACATGCCTCTCAGCAAATAGCTTGGGGTGTCTACTTTCCAAAATGGGGTCATTTGGGGGGGTTTTGTGCTGTTTTGGCATTTTATTGCCTTCGAAACTGTGATAGGTAGTGAGGAGTGAAATCAAAAATTTATGCCCTTAGAAATCCTGAAGGCGGTGATTGGTTTTCGGGGTCCCGTACGCGGCTAGGCTTCCAAAAAGTCCCACACATGTGGTATCCCCGTACTAAGGAGAAGCAGCAGAATGTATTTTGGGGTGAAATTCCACATATGCCCATGGCATATGTGAGAAATATATCATTTAGTGACAACGTTTTGTATTTTTTTTTTTTTGGTCATTATTCAGTGACTTGGGGCAAAAAAATTAAATATTCCATGGACTCAACATGCCTCTCAGCAAATAGCTTGGGGTGTCTACTTTCCAAAATGGGGTCATTTGGGGGGGTTTTGTGCTGTTTTGGCATTTTATTGCCTTCGAAACTGTGATAGGTAGTGAGGAGTGAAATCAAAAATTTATGCCCTTAGAAATCCTGAAGGCGGTGATTGGTTTTCGGGGTCCCGTACGCGGCTAGGCTCCCAAAAAGTCCCACACATGTGGTATCCCCGTACTCAGGAGAAGCAGCAGAATGTATTTTGGGGTGCAATTCCACATATGCCCATGGCATATGTGAGAAATATATCATTTAGTGACAACGTTTTGTAAAAAATCTTTTTTTTTTTTTTTTGGTCATTATTCAATCACTTGGGGCCATAAAATTAAATATTCCATGGACTCAACATGCCTCTCAGCAAATAGCTTGGGGTGTCTTCTTTCCAAAATGGGGTCATTTGGGGGGGTTGTGTGACATCTTGGCATTTTATGGCCTTCAAAACTGTGATAGGTAGTGATAGGTAGTGAGGAGTGAAATCAAAAATGTATGCCCTTAGAAATCTTGAAGGCGGTGCTTTGTTTTCGGGGCCCCGTATGCGGCTAGGCTCACAAAAAGTCCCACATATGTGGTATCCCCGTACTCGGGAGAAGCAGCAGAATGTATTTTGGGGTGCAATTCCACATATAACTATGGCATGTGTGAGCAATATATCATTTAGTGACAACTTTGTGCAAAAAAAAATCAGTTTGTCATATTCCCGCAACTTGTGTCAAAATATAAAATATTCCATGGACTCGACATGCCTCTCAGCAAATAGCTTAGGGTGTCTACTTTCCAAAATGGGGTCATTTGGTTTTTTTTTTTTGCTATTTTGGCATTTTATGGCCTTCGAAACCTTGATAGGTAGTGAGGAGTGAAATCAAAAATTTGTGCCCTTAGAAATGCTGAAGGCGGTGCTTGGGTTTTGGGGCCCCGTATGCGGCTAGGCTCCCAAAAAGTCCCACACATGTGGTATCCCCGTACTCAGGAGAAGCAGCAGAATGTATTTTGGGGTGCAATTCCACATATAACCATGGCATGTGTGAGAAATATATCATTTAGTGACAACTTTTTGTAAACATTTTTTTTTTTTTTTTTTCGTCATTATTCAATCACTTGGGACAAAAAAAATAAATATTCAATGGACTCAACATGCCTCTCAGCAGTTTCCTTGGGGTGTCTACTTTCCAAAATGGGGTCATTTGGGGGGGTTTTGTACTGCCCTGCCATTTTAGCACCTCAAGAAATGAGATAGGCAGTCATAAAATAAAAGCTGTGTAAATTCCAGAAAATGTACCCTAGTTTGTAGACGCTATAACTTTTGCGAAAACCAATAAATATACGCTTATTGCGATTTTTTTTACTAAAGACATGTGGCTGAATACATTTTGGCCTAAATGTTTGACTAAAATTTAGTTTATTCGATTTTTTTTACTTTTTGTTATAAGAAAAATCATTTTTTTTCCAAATTTACGGTCTTTTTGCGTTTATATCGCAAAAAATAAAAATCGCAGAGGCGATCAAATACCATCAAAATAAAGCTCTATTTGTGGGAAGAAAAGGACGCAAGTTTCGTTTCGGTACAACATTGCATGACCGCGCAATTACCAGTTAAAGCAGCGCATTGCCAAATTGTAAAAACACCTTGGGTCTTTAGACAGCGTATTGGTCCGGGGCTTAAGTGGTTAATAACCGGGGGGGTCGGCCACTAGCTTTGCTGAACATTAGGGGAGGTTTTGTGGACACTGCTCTGCTGCTGAGGGGAATGTATAAGGCCACAAGTCCAAGTCCATCGCACCGGAAGCTGTGGCGCGATGGGCTCCGCCACAAAGGCATTTTTTTGCTGCCAATGTAGCGCCACGTCTGCAATCTCGTGATTGCACAGACGTGGCGCTACTCATACTGCACTGTGCCCGGCGCCCAGCGCTCGGACACAGTGCACATAAGGACCTTTTTTCTATTTTTTTTTTTTTTTAAAAGGACATGTTTAAATAATTTTTTGGACGGGCCGCCACTGTATATAGCATTTCTTTAGGTGCTTCATTGGAGTTCAGCTATGAACTATACAGCTGTGGGGCAAAAATATTAAAAGTCTTCTGGGTTGGTTGACATTAGGGATGAGCCGAACAACGCTTCCCCCCCCCAGTTTGGTTTGCAGTAGAAAACGTAAACAGACAAAAAAAATTGTGCAAAATGTGAACACCGTTAAAGTCTATGGGACACAAACATGAAAAATCTAAAGTGTATGGGGACCTGGGTTCTTGTACCAATGCAAAAAAAAAAAAGTTTTAAAAATGACAGTTTTTTCAGGAGCAGTAATTTTAATAATGCTTGAAGTAAAACAATAAAGATTAAATATTCCTTTAAATATCGTGCCTGGGGTCCCCTTAGTCTGCATGTAAAGTGATGCATCTTTCCGATGTTTATTTCAGTACCGCAGCAAAATGACATTTCTAAAGGAAAAAATTTAATTTAAAATTGCTTGCGGTTGTAATGTATTGTCAGCAGCCTGAAGGACACCCCCCTCCTGAACGATAGCAGGCCATTTGCCCTCAACATAGCGTTATCCCCACAACCTTTGCCTGGTGGTTGTGGGGGTCTGTGAGCGGTGGGTTTATTGGAACCTGGAAGCCCCCTTTAACAAGGGGGTCCCCAGATCCTGGCCCCCCTATGTGAATTGTACCCCTATCCATTCGACAGTTTTGGGCAATTTCTTTTATTTAATAAAAAAAAAAGTGTCTCACGATGTCTCCTGATGTTTTTACTCTGCCCCACTCCTCCCGGCCAGACTGTCGCCCCCCCCAACACCCCAGCCTCCCCACAAACCTGGATATCTGTACTTCCTCGTACGCATCATAAAAATGACTCCAGAGTTAAGATGAAAATAAGCAAAGACAAAGGACAGTCTTATCTAGTGCCATTAGTCAAGTTAAAGCTTGAAAGTTACTTGTTGATTCTGACAGCTGCAGACTAGGGATGAGCTTTATGTTCCTGTCGAACATGAGTTTGACTCGAACATTGGCCGAACAGCGAACAATTTGGGGTGTTCACGGCAAATTCGAAAAGCCGCAGAACACCCTTTAAAAGTCTATAGGAGAAATCTAAAGTGCTAATTTTAAAGGTTAATATGCAAGTTATTGGCATAAAACGTGTTTGGGGCCCTGGGTCCTGCCTTAGGGACATGTATCAATGCAAAAAAAACGTTTTAAAAACTGCATTTTTTTCGGGAGCAGTGATTTTAATAATGCTAAAAGTGAAACAATAAAAGTGAAATATTCCTTTTAAATTTCATACCTGGGGGTGTCTATAGTATGCCTGTAAAGTAGCGCATGTTTCCTGTGTTTATAACAGTCTCTGCATGAAATGAAATTTCTAAAGGAAAAAAAGTAATTTAAAACTACTCGCGGCTATAATGAATTGTCGGGTCCCGGCAATACAGATCAAAGTCATTGAAAGTCATTGAAAATTAAAAATAAAATGCGTGGGGATCCCCCCAAATTCCATTACCAGGCCCTTCAGGTCTGGTATGGATATTAAGGGGAACCCTGCGCCAATTTAAAAAAAAAAGTGGCGTGGGGTTCCCCCAAAAATCCATACCAGACCCTTATTCGAGCACGCAACCTGGCAGGCCGCAGGAAAAGGGGGGGGACAAGAGAGTGGGCCCCCCCTCCTGAACTGTACCATGATGACTGTGACAAAGCCCTGGATAGGGCGAAACGCGTAGTCTGGGACTGTTTTAAAACCCCTCTTTTATTTTGGAAGACCTAAGTCAGTAATATCAAGAAAAGATTTTCATTTATAATCGCCATTTACAACTTAATTTTTTTCCTCAATGCAATTTGCACTTTGTCCACTGGAGGGCGCCTAACATTCGGCTGAACTTTTCTCTGCTGCTTGTCAGCACGTTCGAACAGGAAAAACGTCTCTCCGTGGCTGTCATCTCTGTGCTGCGCTCCTAGCAGCTGCAAACACTGAGGCTGGAGCACGTTTGGACACATACAGGAGAGTGTCCAGGAGCCCAGATGCCAGATATTAACTAGGAAGTGACATCAAACGCCATAGTGACGTCCTGGGTAATGTACTCCAATTACAATCAGCACGGTTGTTTTCTATGAATGCAGCTGGAAACAAAATTGCAAAATTTTAACCCTTGAAGCCCTGAAAGATTGTGTGTGTTTTCATGCAGGCACTGGGAACATTTTTTTGCGTTGTGCTGTATACATTTGTTTATCTTTTCTACATAAAGAACTGGTTCTTCCGAACAAACTGAGATCTACTGAATGTTATTCCTCACAAACATTATGTGGAATTAGAGTGGTAAACCTTTATGAGCGCAGAATTCCTTTTTGTTGTAACTGTATTTTGGTGGTGCTTCTAGGTACCTGGATTTCTGCAGCACGGATCGTTTACAGCCCATACGAGGGTCTTAAATATTATATTGGACTATAGTGTTAACCCATAGAGCGCCAGTGAATCTTTTTTGTATCAATACTGAACTGTACCAGGCCACATGCCCTCAACATGGGGAGGATGTCCCCATGTTGATGGGGACAAGGGTCTCATCCCCACAACCCTTGCCTGGTGGTTGTGGGGGTCTGCGGGCGGGGGACTAATCGGAATCTGGAAGCCCCCTTTAACAAAGGGGACCCCCAGATCCTGCCCCCCATGTGTCAAAATGTTAAAAAAAAAAACACACCAAGTTGGTACAAGTCCTTTAATAAAAATAAAAAATAAAAAACTCCAGCGCCGTAATCCTTCAACGATCCCGGTCCCGGACCCTCCGCTACGAACGATACCGCCTCCATCAGAGGCACCCGGCCGAATGACGCGCAAGCTGTTTGACAGCTATTTTATAACCAAGGGCGGGGCCACACGTGACGTGGACAGGTGACCCAGCCCCCCTCTGACGCAACAGGAGTTTCCCGTGACGCGTCAGAGGGGGCGGGGTCACCTATCATGGGTGGCCCCGCCCTCGGTTATAAAAGAGCTGTCAAGCCATCATTTGGCCAGGTGGCTCTGGTGGAGGCGGTATTGTGTGCGTTGTTCCTCGCTGGAGAATGGATCATAGCTGAAGATCGAGAATGGATTACAATGTTGGACATCGAGACTGGATTACATCGCTGGAATCGTTTTTTTTTTTTTTTAAATAAAGGACTTATCCCAAGCCGTCTGGCCTTTATGGAAGAGTGGCAAGAAGAAAGCCATTGTTGAAAGAAAGCCATACGAAGTCCTGTTTGCAGTTTGCGAGAAGCCATGCAGGGGACACAGTAAACATGTAGAAGAAGGTGCTCTGTTCAGATGAGACCGAAGAGTCTTTTTGCCTAAAAGCAAAACTCTATGGGCCAGATTCACATACCTCGGCGCATCTTTATGCGGGCGCAGCGTATCGAATATACGCTACGCCGACGTTGCGCAGAGCGGCGAGCACAGTATTCACAATGAAAATGCTCCCAACGTTGCGCCGGCTTAATGTAATTTCGTAGGCGTAAGCCTGTGTAAGTGTAAGTGGGTGTGACCTTATGCAAATGATGGTCCGAGCGTGGAGCAGTGCTTTACGCCAGGCGTATCATGAACGGAGCATGCACAGTGACATGGACGTATGATCGCTCCCCTGTGCGCATGCTCACAACTACGCCGGCGCAACCTTCTGGGATATGCCGGTCCACCGGCTTACGCTGAGCGCATAAATACGCCCAGACATGAGCCCGTCTGGCGCAAAAGTACATTTTAGCCCACACACGATAATTTTTTACAACCCGAAAAACGACATTGTTTAAAACGTTGTTAAAAAATGCAGCATGTTCGAATTTTTTTTTTTTTTGTCGTTTTTCAGAACCCGAAAAATGATGTGAAGCCCACACACGATCGTTTTAAATGACATTTTTGTAAAACTTAGTTTTTTTCATGCCGAAAAACGATCATGTGTATGCGTCATGAGAGGAAATTGAAGAACAATGAAGTGAACACAGGCTCACATCTCCATCTTTAGGCCCCTTTCAGACGTCCGCTCCGCCTGTCCGTTATTACAAGCCCGTTAACGGACTTGTAATACATCCCTATGGGATCGCGTCCGTTAGCGGATGGAGCATCCGCTAACGTCCGCATCCATTGGGATCCGGTTTTCGGACGGAAGAAAACCCTATTTTTCTTCCGTCCGGCGGAACGGAACTGATGCAGACGGACAGACGGTCCGTCTGCATCCGGTTCCCCATAGGGCAGAGCGGAGCTGAGACAGGGCGGTCTCTGCACTGTGTGCGGGGATCGCCCTATCTGCCGACAGCTCAGCGGGGATCCCCGCTGAGCCGCCGGAGACACAAGGAGCGGACCCAGAAACGGTCCGCTCCGTGTGAAATTAGTAAATCAGGGCAGAGTTCATTTCACCTCCTAAGTATATTATTTTTCTCCACCTAGAGCAGGGTTTCTTACTCAGGGTTCCTCCAGAGGTTGCTTGGAGTTCCTTGAGCAATGGCAATTTCTGCCTCTCAGAGAAGTTTCCACTGACATCATTGATCTTTTTAGCTAAGGGGGTAATTCTTCCCAATGACCATCACACTAAAGTATCATGGGTTTTAGATATAGTCATTTTTAGTAGGGGTTCCCTGTGACTGGAACGTAAATTGAAGGGTTCCTCTTTGTTGAAAAGGTTGAGAAAGGCTGACCTTTGTACCACTGTATGTTCCACTGAAGAGCTGGCCTGGAGACATAAGCCATCCTCCTTACACATATTTATTTTTTGGCGGTTGTGGAATAAGTATTTTAATTTGGGGCAGTATTAGCAAAAACACTAACCTATTAGGTGCTCAGGAAAGACTGAGATACTGACAATATACCAAATTCATACATTTTTCTGTTTTGCAGCTTACCTGACCTTCTTTTTCTTGTGGCTAAATGCCCTAGTAGTATTAATGGGGTGTAGGCTGCAGAGAGAAGTGATTAGATGCATGACAGCTGATTATTATGGAGCCCCATCCTTAGAAATATGTGTGCGTTTGTCGTACTGTAATTATTGCCTCTTTTTCTGGGGTCTAATTCTTTAATAGTAAACAGGTGACATCAGTGGCACTACAAGGGGTTTAACCACTGTACAATACTTGTACTGCTGGCAGCATGAACTGTTGACTGCTGATAACCCGTACCCGTGACAGTTGAGTGCACACATGGAGTCTGCACTTAGTTCACTGAGGGACCACATTCCGTTACTAGGAGTAAGGTAGCGGAGATACACTGGACAGGTGGAGAGGGCATTGGCTCTGCATGTCCCTCCTAAATACAAGAGTGACAGTAGTGGTGTATATTATCATGAAGAGAGTTAACTAGAGTTCAGTCATCTGTTCAAGTGTTGTACGGCCATCTTTGAGTTAGAGGTCCGCCTTAAGGTTGAGTTATCCATAAAAGTGACCTTAATCTAGTCCCAGGGCATTGGTGAGCATAACACAAGTAAATATGCCCCATGTGTATGGCAGTGACCCTATCCAAGGAGCCCAGTGTAGCCCAGAAGAATTCACCCCCATGGTAGGCCTCCTATGTGCCCAATGAGGAGGGGAACGTGGAGGAAGTGTCACCCACCTACACTACAAACAGGAGCATTGGGATAGATTCACTATAAGATTTACTATAAGGTTCATAAATTTCTTCCTGTGCACCTCCAAAGTAGCACTGTGAAAAAATAAATCTTGCCCCTGACCACTTCCCAAAGCAGGCCCCTATCCTGCTTTTATATGATTTTTAAAATGACCCCCCTCAGTGTTTTACCAATACTCCCCCTCACCCTCCCCACACTTCATTACTCTCTTCCGCATTGTCCTTTACCGCTCATTATCACCAATTCTGTGTCTAATGACAGCCAGGGCTATTTAATCTGTCCCTGTGACCCCAGGCTGTCATGAGTTTGCCTCCTGGGGGATCATTATATCACCCTGGGCTCACAGTACAGCAGTATGGAATGGTAGTCACACATCATTTCTTAAGTCTGTGTATAAGGTCTCAGTTCTCCACTCTTCTTTTTTCACAAAGAAAAAGCCAGCAGCAGCAGGAGACGAGGATTTGCAGATGAACCCTCAAGAAAGTGCTTCAGCAACATAGTCCTCCATGGCTTTATCCTCCGAGACCGTCAAAGTGTAAACCTGGCTACAAGGAGGCATGGCACCAGATTAAAGGTCAATTGGGCAATCATATGACTGGTGTGGAGGCAAACTACCGGCTTGACCTTTGTCAAAGACATTTCAAAAATGTCTGTACTTCTCTGGCAGGGAGGTAAGTGAAGAGGTGCACAAGACCTTGGCCACTTTCCGAAAAACATGTCTTACATCTTGCATTGTGGCGACCAGGAAAGAACCTCAGCCCAAAGCCAATCAAAAGAGGGGTTGTGTCAGTCTGTAACCAAGGATAACCAGTGACCACTGGGTAATGGGTTTGAGGAAATAACTTGAAATTGGATTATCTAATGGTGAAGAGCCCCTACGGTCATGGTCAATGGAAAAGCCTCATGAGTCACATGGGCAGGCTGTATAGGTTTCCCATCAATAGCCTTAATGGCAAGTGGAGTGGCACAAAGCTGCAGCAGAATCAAGTGCTTAGACACAAAGGCACTATATATGAACAGGCCTGCAGATTAGAGCCTGTCTCGATGGACGACTCAGACCAAGAAAGGGTAACCGCAACAAAAGGATTATCCTTTCGGATAACCGGGGACGTAACAACGTCATCTAAGGTCTGTCCCATACAAGACCTTAGGTGCAAGCGTTTCCTAGACGGGTAGGACAGGACTTCAGCAAGTGACCTGCCTGGCCACAATAAAGGCACAATCTCTCCCTCCTCCTAAAGGCCCTCTCTTCCGCAGAGAGATGTGTAAAGCCCAACTGCATGGGTTTTACTTCACTGGCACCAGGAAGCATGGGAGCTGGGGGAGGCAAGGGTGGGACTGCAAAGCTTGGAGCCAAAGTACAGGAGGCTTCCCCAAACGCTCCTTAAAGTAAGGTCTCTTTCTGCTATATCATCTTTGATGATATCTGAGAGACCATAAGTAAAAGCAGCCATGAGGGCCTCATTGTTCCGAGTTACTTCTGCTGCCAGAGTACGGAATTCAATGACGTAATCAGCAACACCACTCGTACTCTGTTTGATGGACATGAGGCTCTTGGCAGCAGAAGTGGAGTAAACGGGAACGTCAAATATCCTTTTAAAGGAAGCCACAAACTTTGGGTAACTCAGGACAATGGGGTTTTGCGTCTCCCATAGAGGGTTTGCCAAAGCCAAGGCTCTATCAGAAAGCAAAGAAATGATGAAGCTTAATTTGATTCTGTCCATGGGGAACACCTGGGGCAGCATCTCAAAGTATATCCCAACCTGGTTGAGAAACCCTCTGAACTGGATCACCCCCAAATCGCTGGGGAAGTGGAGCGGAACCAGACATACCTGTTACAGAGTTAATATTTGAGGCGGGTGCCTGCACAGAGACTGGAGCAGCAGCAGGGATGGCCTGCCTCACCTGTTGTACTGGAACAGCCACAGTGGAAGGATCCTGGTGAGCAGTGCGAATCAGGAGCGTCTGTAACGCTATGGCAAACTAATCCATGCGGTGATCCTGCTCATTGAATCATTACATTTTTTTTAAATATTACCACTAGGTGGATTGTCTGCATTTTCTGAATTAATGGTGTTCGCTTACTGTCAGGAACCATGAATCAAACAGAGACAGAAAATGCAGTAAAAATCACATTTTAATATAGTGGTAAAAATGGTGCAAATAGTAAATGTAGTCAAAACATATCTAGGGTTCGGTAATCAAAGCGGATATTCAGTGCAAGCCAGTAAATCAGGAAGCCAGAGATAAGTGTAGTCGGAGACAGCAAACAGGATCAGGAACCACAAGGGATGTCAGTCAGGCAAGTCTTTAACAGGAACATGTAAAAAAGAAAAAATATTGCGCTTGTCTAAACAAAACAAAAGGTGAGCTGCTACACAACAATGTGACAAAATTGGAAAAGTGATAAGTATAAATGTAGTGCTTGTGATAATAAGAAGCACTGAATATCACACCGAGTAACTAAGAAAAACAAATATAAACTGAACAGTCCATATGAGTGAATGTAAAAAAAATAAAAAATAAAAATTGATATGCAAATAAATGTCCATCAATATACAATGTGAATAAACGCTGAAAAACATATAGCCACGTGGATCATCATGGGACAAACATTCCTTCCAACTATGTAGAGTAGATGGAATACGCTTACCAGATCCAGAGGATCTACCTGTCAGCGACAGCAGATCATAAAGGCATGGGAAATCCCAGGGAAGATCGACTCAACTTGTCTGACAACTCTGAGTGATTGGAACCACATACTTGTTTCACAGCTCCTCCATGTGTTCACCTTAGAGTAAACACATTGTATATTGATGGACATTTATTTGCATATCAATTTTTCTTTTTTACTTTTTTCACATTCACTCACTGGACTGTTCAGTTTATATTTGTTTTTCTTAGTTACTCAGTGTGATATTGAGTGCTTCTTATTTTTGAATAAGGAAAGGGTTCCTTGGGACCCCAGAGACCCAAAGAAGCCAGGGGGAGTGGGTAAGGGCAAGTGGACTGTATCGGTACTAGGTAAATCAGTTATACAGAAGAAGTATAGTAAAGGAACAAATGTTTAATTTATTAAAAAATAAACATAACATAAGGGAATTGAGGAATACACAAAGTTTTAAAATTACAACAGTAATAGTGTGAAACAGATTATACACCATCGAGATGGTGTATAGGCCCTGATTTGCGGGCAGCGATGAGGTGGAGGAGGTCATATATATCAGGATCTCTACTAGTTTCGCTACTTGTGGTAGCTTCGTCAGGAGAAATTAGTCTGTACACACAAATTCACTCCTTGGGGGAGCCTAAGCCCAACATGGAGAAAGAGATCTCGCACTGGGTATGAGATGGTAGGGATGCCCCCAGCAAGGTGAGGATCTGTGGTGACTATGTGTACTATTCAAAAAAGACTTTAAGGCCCTGGGACCTGACTGATAATAGGCAGGAGCCATGGCCACACCCGGCCCTGGGATATGCTTTGATGGTACACCTACCACAAGTGGCTTTAAACTTATTTACCCCTACCGCTGATATCCCTTAAATTGGCCTTCTCCAGCGCTGTTTCTTTGGCGGTTGCTCCCTGGCTCCTGCCTATTTTCAGTCAGGTCCCAGGGCCTTAAAGTCTTTTTTGAATAGTACACATAGTCACCACAGATCCTCACCTTGCTGGGGGCATCCCTACCATCTCATACCCAGTGCGAGATCTCTTTCTCCACGTTGGGCTTAGGCTCCCCCAAGGAGTGAATTTGTGTGTACAGACTAATTTCTCCTGACGAAGCTACCACAAGTGGCAAAACTAGTAGAGATCCTGATATATATGACCCCCTCCGCCTCATCGCTGCCCGCAAATCAGGGCCTATACACCATCTCGATGATGTGTTGGCTGGTCGTATAATCTGTTTCACACTATTACTGTTTTAAATTTTTAAAACTTTGTGTATTCCTCAATTCCCTTATGTTATGTTTATTTTTTAATAAGTTAAACTTTTGTACCTTTACTATACGTCTTCTGTATAACTGATTTACCTAGTACCGATACAGTCCACTTGCCCTTACCCACTCCCCCTGGCTTCTTTGGGTCTCTGGGGTCCCAAGGAACCCTTTCCTTATTCAAAATTATGTTAGGATGATGGTACTCTAAGGTTATGTTACTTTTTCTCTACTGAGAGGTCTCCATATAAATCAGTGCTTCTTATTATCACTAGCGCTACATTTATACTTATCACTTTAACAGGAACACAGCAGAGAATCTTCAGCTATGTTGACCAAGGTGAAGGCATGAAAGAAATTAACCAGGCCGTTTAAATAGCCAGAAGGGGCTGGCTGATGAGCAGCAAATGATCACCAGGTGAGGCACTGTGGAATAATGAGTGCTGGCAATTAACCGACAGCTGAGCACTGAGAAGGGAGGGCTGAGCCCAGCCCTGACAGGTATTCACTCTAGCCATTGGCCTAGCGTAAAAACGTACCCTATATACTCGAGTATAAGCCGACCCGAATATAAGCCGAGGCACCTAATTTTACCACAAAAAAACTGGGGAAACGTATTGACTCGAGTATAAGCCTAGGGTGAGAATGCAGCAGCTACTGTAAGCGGAAAAGAGGGTCAACAATGCCCTTTTGCAGCCTCACTGTGCCCATTGATGCCTCACTGTGCCCATTGTAGAAAGTGACAACAAGTCACCAGTACTAAAAACATGGAAAAAAAGTGTGGAAGCAATTAGGGAATGCAATGGCAAAGATTAGGTGACATACATGGCCTCCACATCTTAGGTAACCCTTGGGGATGAATGAAGCCTTACAGGTGTCTGTACAGCCACAACTATCTTGGTTATTAGTGCTATTCCAGCCATATGAATGACCTTTTACAGCTTACAACCTCTTTTACTGTGCAAATTGCAGCCTCAGTGTGCCATACCTGATGAGCCTGTTATGCATTGCAGTAAGACGGCAATGCCGTGATAGGGGAACACTCAGTTTCCCAGCAGTGAGTCAGTGTTCCAGCTATCACGGACATCCTCTCATCCTCGTCTGTGGGACGAGGACAAGAGGATGTCTGTGATAGGCAGAACACTAAACACAGTCTCTGCTGGGAAACTGAGTGTTCCCCTATCACGGACAAGAACGAGTAGGGGGCGCGACTTTTGTACACTGACTGGAATGGATGGCCGCCATCTTACTGCAATGCATAACAGGCTCATCAGGTATGCAGACACAGACTTGTGTATAAGCAGAGGAGGGTATTTTCAGCACAAAAAATGTGCTGAAAAACTCGGCTTATACTCGATTATATACGGTTATCAATTTGGAAAAAGCAGAACAGATCCAAACCCAAATTTTTCAAGGATAGCTCAAATACATGAATAAGTACCCCAGTAAAATCTGATGGTAAGGATGGGTCCTCTCTTCTTTGCCTCAATCTCCATAAGAATTTCAGCCCCCTCTGACACACTAGGCTGAATGTACAAAGCATACAATACCACAGAAAATCACACAAGTAATATCTGGTAACTATTAATACTACCATGTCTAAGAAAACAGGTACCTAACCAGTTAGTAAAGGCAAAATGTATATATTGTCACCTGATATGGTGGGTAAAAAGGCAAGCAAGAAAATAGATTAACAAAAGCAATAGCACAAATTAGCACACATAGTGATTAGTAATAAGGACTAGACATAAAATGGCACTTGCCGTTCAGATCAACAAAAACAGTAGCAAGGTCACTTAAAGTGCAGCAGTGGGCAGTAATAAAGCTTAATTTACTGAATACAGGAGACTAGACCGACAGAATAGGCACTGTCTAAAAGAAAAGGGAAGTAGTAGTGGAGGGAGGCAGGGAAACAAGGGGAGGGGCAGTCTTCTGAGATGTTCTTCTGCTGGCTGTTGTTGGGGCCCTTTAAGAGCGTCAGTGCACTTAATTACAGTTTTAGTTAACCTGCATGCCATGTAGGATGTGGTTTAGGTGCAGTAAAGGTTTGGTATAATGTGGTATAGAGTTGGTATAGGTGCAGTATACATGCAGTATGAATATGGTTTGGATGCTGAATAGGTTCAGCATAGGTGCAGTATGGCTGTGACTTAATATTGTCTCTCCAGTGACTCAAATCCTGTTAACAGTGTGAATGGTGAGCAATGAGCCCTCTCACCAGTTCCCAGGATGCTGCTGTGGACACTTGCTGTAGAAGGGGGCCCCTCAGTCTCTCCCTGAAAGCCCCTGGTGATGAGTAGTGCAGGATCAGTGATGTAGGTGGTACTGTCCTGCCCCCAAGTGTCTCCACTCTCAGTCCTCTGCGCCAAGACCCAGAAATTTCTGGGGCAGTTTAACAAGAATCCTCTCTCCACTCATCCTGCTGTACAAGGCACACTGGAATCTATACTTCAGAATGTTAGTTCCTGTATTACAAGGCTGCAATGTCGGAGTACAATTCCCAGGATTCCATGTACCCTGCATTGAAGTCTCTGTGGTTGTCGGCCTTAGCTCTCCTCCTGCTGGCCAAAGGAAAGTGGTGCAGCATAATATTGGTATCTCAGTAGAAAGTGAAAGTAAACTTATTGTAAAAAGAGAAATGTCTCCTTCTCCATGTTACTGTAGTCCAGCACCGGTCACAGGGACAACAACGGGGGTGGGGGCGGGGGATTTACCACGTCCTATCACTAAGAATCTACTAGAAAATGACGCATAAATGGACTCTCTTGGTACCCCATGAACCGATACAACAATTTACAAATAAAATACATTTTTATACAAAATTCATAATTTTTAAAACCAACATACTGTACATCAGTATGAAAAGGTAAAATAAATAAAAGGGGATGCATTGTTTATTTTACCTTTCATGCTAATGTATGTTGGTTTTAAAAATGAGGAGTTTTGTAATAAAATTGTGTTTTATTTTGTAAATCGTGCATTGGTCCATGGGGTAACAAACAAAAATGATTTGGTCCATTTTCCAGTAAATTCTTAAGGGTAGCTCAAAGATACTCCCATTTGACACAATTGGAGGCCTTTGCTATGTAATAGGCAAGTAAGGTCCTATTTCCCAGATTGTCCACTAAACCTGTTATATAGTTACATATAGTTACATTGTTAGTCTGGTTGAAAAAAAGACACAACTCCATCCAGTTCAACCTGTGTTTGCTCAGTGCAGTTGCCTTATTTGGCATAAATCAGATTTGGGTGGGATATATTATAAGATACAAGTTTTTTACATCTGTCATTAGCAAAGAGATGGAACAACAGGCGTCAGGGAGACAAGAAATTTTGCCTTTCTTTAAAAGTACCCCTGCGATGGCTTGACAAAAAGCATGATTCTAGAGCAGTATTAAAAGTCTTATGAAGACTTGGGAGTAGGGTACAATTTTTAAATAACTCAATTGGAACACCATCAGAAGATTTACAGTTATGCGAAACAATGCTTCGGCCCCGTACACACGACAGAGTTTCTCGGCAGAATTCACCGAGAAACTCGGTCAAAACCCGGATTCTGCCGAGAAACTCTGTCGTCTGTACAGTTTTGGCTCGATGGAGCCGCCGAGGAGCTCGACGAGAAAATAGAGAACATGTTCTCTATTTTCTCGTTGTTCTATGGGAGAAGGCGGCCCGCCGAGCTCCTCGGCGGCTTCATCCCAGAACTCGACGAGGAACTCGACGTGCTTGGCACGTCGAGTTCCTCAGCCGTGTGTACGGGGCCTTCCAGTTCTTTCAGTTCTAGAATTGCAACAGAAAGTGCGAGCAATTCCCATTTTAGTTGTCAATAAAACAGGTGTCCCCTCTAAGCTCTGAAGAAAACAGCTATGGCTTTTGTAACACGATTACAGAAAAACAGAGTGTCTTCAACACTTTTCCTAAAAATATTATTTAAGTATCAACCTCAGCATGAGCCCATACACTTAGCCCTTTCAGTAACACACAAAATAAAAGCTTAAGTTAACCCTTAAAATTAAAACTTAACACTTGAACTGAGCCTAATGTCAGGCCAGGATTTCCGATGGGAAAACTGCAATGAGAGCTTTTGGCCGGGAATCCCGTCCATTTGTATGCTCCATTGCAGTTTTTCTGACGGGAAAACTGCCAAAAACGGCCAGCAAAAAAAAAGAAAACTGGCTCTCTTTTTTCCCATCGGGATTCCGACTGACTTTTTCCTGTTGGAAATCCCGGCCGTATGTATGGGGCATGAGAATTCCCTAAACAAGAATACAAAAAAAGAATAACAATGAAAAAAATATTTGCTCATTGAGAACACATTGGAATTTGTTCCTTCTTGGTGCGATCTCTCCCTCGACTCTCGGTTGCTGCCGCTGCCATCTTCGGTAAGGGAATCAGGAAGTGAAGCCTTGCAGCTTCACTTCCTGGTTCCCTACTGTGCATGCGTGTCTCACGCTGCGTGTTTCCACTGGTCCCTGCTGTCTTCTGGGACCCGTGTGTCTCCCAGAAAACAGCGGGGCGGAGAAGGCGCCGGAAGGGGTGTAGATACCCGCGGGTGGCTCGGGTATATACTGTATGCCCGAAGGTGGGAGCAGAATACCTGTATTAGACAGGTATCTGCTCCCCCCTGAAAGGTCCCAAATGTGACACCATTGGGGGGGGAGAAACTGGAAAAGCGGAAGTTACATTATTGGGTGGAACTTCGCTTTAAGTAGAGTACGACTGATTTGTAGGTATGGAAGTGAACTTGTCCCATTGCTCATGCAGGAAGTAGTAACTAGTTGTCTTTATCCAATTCTAGGTACAGAACTTACAGAGGCCTTTCTAACATGAGCTAAGGCAGTATATCATATATTTTTGTACACTTTTTGGATTCCAGGCCTAGGCAAATGATGTCAAAAATACCAGGAGTCTTCAAAAAGAAAAGAGTTTTTTTTTTAATCTAAACTCACTCTCCTGTCTGCATGAATGAGCTGATGGCAGATGGATTCTATGAAGTAAGAGCTACATGAATCATTCATCTGCCCTTACTCAAGATGGCCATGGACAGAGGGGTGTTTTTCAAAGTGATTTCTCAGCTAAATAAAGTATGGAGACATAAAATGAATGAAATAAAGTTTTAGTTTTTTAGTGCTGAGATGCAGTGTAGTTCCGCTTTAACTTTTTTGTCCCCAGGGGTCATTGAGGCCTAGGTGCCCAGGCCAAATTTAACATGTTCATGGATGGCCACAGCCTTAATCTTGACATAGTGGGAATAGCCTATCTATCTTTAGGAGTGACTAGGCAGAAGTGTTAACTTCAAAGCAGAACCGCCCCGAACAGGGTGCGGTCCCACTGACTATATCCCCTCAGCCTGCACCAAGAAATTTAGTTCATAGCAATCAGTACAGACACAGAGGGGTGGGTGATGTGTCCATCCATGAACTCAGAGAAAGAGATTTTACGGTGAGCATAAAATCCTATTTTCTCTTTCGTTCATGGATGGACACAGCCTTAATCTTGACATAGTGGGACGTCCCAAAGCAGTGTCAAAATGAGGGGTGGGAAGCATAAGATTAAACTTCACCCCAAAACAAAACAGAGCTCCTCAACTGAGGAGTTGTAACTCTAAACAGCCGCCTGCAAAACTTTGCGGCCGAAGAAGCATCCGAAGATGCACTCACATCAACTTGTAAAGTTTAGTGAAAGTGTGACCGGGCGACCAGGTCGCCGCCTTACACACCTGGAAAAACAGACACTAGATGTCAGAAACCCCAAGAGGCACCATTGCCCTAGTCTAATGCATCGTGATAGGGAGGCGCCCAACCCTTTATGGCGTAAGCCTGATCAGGATCTGTCGGGTCCACCTCGAAATGGTGGCCGATGAGACCGCTGGGCCCTTCTTGGGACCAGCCACCAAAACAAACAGTGAGTCTGAACTCCGGAACAGAGCCGTAACAGACAAGTATCTTCTCGGAGCTCGGACAGCATCCGAGGAATACCACGTCGTCTCCTTAGGATTCGACGGATGAGGACACAAGTATAGCAGTACAATGTCTTCCTTGAGATGGAAGGTTGAAATGACCTTAGGAAGAAAAAAGGCTGCGGATGCAGCACCACCCTATCCTTGTGGAAGATCAATAGGGAGCCTTTCATGACAAGGCTGCCAGCTCAGAACCCGTCTTAACTGACCTAACAGCCACCAAAAGGACCACTTCCTGAGAAAGTGTCAAAAAGGGAACTTCCCTAATGCTCTCAAACGGTGGTTCTGAGGCACCTAGATGTCATGGCGTTAAATCCATTGACTGTAAGGCAGGATGACCTATGGGACCTTGTGACATCAGGTCCTCTCGTAGCGGTAGACGCCTCTGTAGACGCGTCTGCTATTCAAATCCCCACAGAGGTAGTGGAGGACGGACCGGAGGGGCCACATCCCGAACCCCCTGTACAAATGTTCTCACTAGAGAGTGAGTCGCCAGGGGTCGCTGAAAGAAAACAGCCAGGGCAGATATCTGCCCCTTAATCGTGCTTAAGCAAGCTTTTTGGTCCACCCCGCGCTGTAAGAACAGCAGGACTCTGGACACTATATGAGTCCGAGCATTCCACTTTATTCGCAAAGGGCTAAGTAAGCTCTCCATGTGCGATAATAAATCCTCCTAGAGGATAACTTCCTATCCTTCCTCATGGTAGGAATCACAGAATCCGACAGGCCCCGGTCTCTTAGTACCTGGATTTCAATAGCCATGCCGTTAAGCCAGCAAATGTAAAGCAGGATGCAGTATGGGACCTTGTGACAGCAGGTCCTCTCTCAGCGGTAGACGCCAAGGGACGTCTGCTACTAGCCGCACTAGATCGACGTACCAAAAACACCGAGGCCAATCCGGAGCAATTAGGATCATAGGAATCCCCTCTGCCTTCACTTTGCAAAGCAGAAGAGGCAGGAGCTTTAGAGGAGGGAAGGCATAGATAAGCCGGTACTGACTCCACGGCGCCACTAGCGCATCTGTCGCGTCCACCCATGGGTCACTTGACCTGGCCACAAACCTCAATACCTTCGGATTGAGTCGAGATGCCAGGAGATCTACGTCTGGCGTGCCCCATCTTGGGCAAAGGAGCAGAAACACCTCAGGGTGCAGAGATCATTCTTCTTGGTCCAGCATCTGGCTTCCACACCCGGAGTGTATATGGCCGACAGTGCCGGTATGCTCCTTTTTGCCCACCTTAAGATGTGAGCGACTTCTGACGCTGCAGCCGAGCTACTTGTTCCTCCTTGATGGTTGACATATGCCACTGCCGTGGCGTTGTCTGACTGGATCCTGACTGGATCCTGACTGGATGCTCTCGTAGCCTCTGACACCATGTGGAGAGGCACAGCCTGATCGCCCGAAGCTCCAGGACCTTGATCGGCAAATGGGAATCCTCTGGAGACCAGCGACCCTGGGTCGACTGAACCCCCCAGACTCCCCCACCGGTAGGTAAGGCTGGCGTCCGTCGTGATGACTATCCAGTGAAAGGAAGGAATGACTTCCCGGATGGAAGTGCCGGTGAGGTCAGCCACCAACAAGGGAGGCCCTGACCAAGTGGCTCACCCTGATTAGATAATCCAGGGATGATGGGCGCTTGTCCCATCTGGACAGAATTTCCTTCTGTAGCACTCGCGTAAGAGATTGCGCCTATGGTACCACCTCGAAGGAGGCCACCATGAGGCCCGGGACTCGCATGCAAAAGCGGAGTGACGACCCTTCTGGGATGTCAACTACCGCACCGCAGTCCGAAGGGTCTGCAACTTTTCCACAGGGAAGCAAACCTTTGCCTCTGAGGAGTCCAGAATCAATCCCAGATATACTAGGCGTTGAGTCGTTACCATTACTGGCTTCTGAATGTTCAGTAGCCACCCAAGTGTCTGAGGGTCTGATGTTATAGACACACTCACCTCTAATTCTGAGGCTGAAACGGCCCTCAGAAGCAGGTCGTCCAAGTAGCCCACAACAGCGATGCCACGTTGTCTTAGTAGGGCGAGAATTGGGCAGGCACCTTGGTGAACACCCTTGGTGCCGATGCCAGGCCAAAGGGGAGAGCCACAAATTAATAGTGGTCTTCCCCGACCGCAAAGCACTCTGATGCTTTGTGCATATGGGGACACGTAAATAGGCATCCCTGATGTCAAGGATGCCAGAAAGTCCCCCGGCTGGAGGGCAGTGACGACAGAGCGAATCGATTGTATCCGGAATCTTGTACCTTCATGAAGCAATTGAAGGCCCTGAGGTCCAGAATTGGCCGAACGCCCTCTTTCTTTGGTACTATGAACAGATTGGAGTAAAATCCCTGAAACCGATCCTGTACTGGGACAGGAATAACCACCCCGCGTTTCAGCAGGTCTTGAACTGCCCAAAAAGGGCTTCCTGACGAATTGGTTGTAGCTGGCGGTTGGAGGGAAAAAAATCTGTTTGGTGAGCAAAATATAAGTTCTATCTTGTACCCTGAAGACACTACTTTGCAAACCCACCGGTCGGGAACCTGAGATGTCCACCGGGTCGTGAATTCACGAAGACGTCCCGCCACCTGAGAGATGGGTGGGGGCAAACCTTCATGTGGACGTAGCTTTGTCTGCAGGTTTGTTGAGTTGCGAAACCAGGGACGTCTCAGTCCCTGAGCAGGCGCTTTATCGGCCTGTGGTCTTTTACCCGCCATACTGGGCGGACAAAAAAAACGCTTGTGTGCGGTAAAGAAGGGCCCTTGTCTATGGCGTGGCTTCTTACCCCTTTTTGGACTATGGGAGCAGTGTGCTCTACCTCCTGTAGCATCTTTAATTATGTCATCCAAGGGAGTTTCAAAAAATCTGTCGCCCTTAAAGGGCAAGTCCATCAGCGCTCTCTTGGAAGATTGGTTGGCGGACCAAATCTTAACCAAAGTAGACAGCGTAACGCCACCGTCTGACCCTAAGCTCTGGCTAGCAGAGGAATAGTGACCAAGGCTGATTCATAAATTAATTTTAGGCCTTGTACTAGTAGGTCAGCTAGCGCTACCTCGTTCGAGGAAGCCTGATGCTTGTAACCCATAGAGCAGCATCTTTTTCCCCCTTCCATGCGTGAGAAGGGGGATAAGGCCCTTTACTCACCTCTCCAAGAATGCCCAGCTCTGTCTTCTTGCTAAAGCAAGGTAGTAGCTACTTACCCTTCCTGTGGGTTTATGCTGGAAGCATCCTGGACAGTGCATCTTCCGCATGGTAACGGAGATGACTGTCGGCCAGGCTACTGCAACTCGGCCCTGTAGATTGGTCTTTATGCAAGCCCTGGAGCGTATAGCTCACCGGCCACCAGTAGAGCGACGGGCATGTCGTGGACGACCCAGCGCGCAGCTATGGTCGGCACACGGTCGAATGCCAAAAATGGGAAGAATACAAGGATCTGGGATCCAGCCTGTCGCCCAGTCGGCAGTTGATCAAAGCACATCTACCGCATGGTAACGAAGGTGACTGTCAGCCAGGCTACTGCGACTTGGCCCTGTAGACCGGTCCAATGCAAGCCCTGGAGCGTATAGCTCACCGGCCAACCGTAGAGCGACGGGCATGTCGTGGACGACCCAGCGTGCAGCTATGGTCGGCACATGCTCGATGGCCGAAACTGAGAAGAATACAAGGATCTGGGATCCAGCCCGTCGCCCAGTCGGCAGTTGATTGAAGATCGCAGGAAAAACTTAAATAAATAAAAAAATCCAAAAAATGAATCCAAACTAAAAGCCTCCAAGCCATGGGACTGAAGAGAGCCATGTCTTCTCCTTAGACTAGGCAGAAAAAACTGAATTGCTTGGTGCAGGCTGAGGGGATATAGTCAGTGGGACCGCCCCCTGGGTGGGGCGGTTCTGCTTTGAAGTTAACACTTCTGCCTAGTCACTCCTAAAGATAGATAGGCTATTCCCACTATGTCAAGATTAAGGCTGTGTCCATCCATGAACAAAAGAGAAAGTGCAAACTCTGGTGCAGCTCTGCATAGAAACCAAGCTTCCATTTTTTTGTCAAAGCTTAATTGAACAAGCTGAAGTTAGAAGCTGATTGGCTACCATGCACAGCTGCACGATATTTGTCACTCTCCAGTTTTAGCAAATCAAACCCTAATTTGCCCACGTAAACATGATATATATATATACTGTGGCCCGGATTCAGATACAAATGCCTATCTTTAGGCGGGCGTAGCGTATCTCATATACGCTACGCCGCCGTAACTTTGAGAGGCAAGTCCCGTAATCAGAAAGAACTTGCGCCCGAACTTACGGCGGCGTAGCGTATATGGGCCGGCGTAAGCCCGCGTAATTCAAAATAGGCTGGTAGGGGGCTTTTTGTATGCTAAATAGTCATGACCCCGCGTAATTGACGTTACTAAGGAATGGCGCATGCGCCGTCCATGAAAGTATCCCAGTGCGCATGCTCCAAATTACGCCGCAATTAGTCATTGCTTTAGACGTGAACATAAATTACGCACAGCCCTATTCGCGTACGACTTACGCAAACGACGTAAACGACGCAAAATTCGACGCTGGCCCGACGTCCATACTTAACATTGGCTACGCCTCATATAGCAGGGGTAACTTTACACCGGAAAAAGCCTTACGTAAACGACGTAAATCAATGTGCCAGGCGGACGAACGTTTCTGAATCGGCGTATCTCGCTAATTTGCATATTCAACGCGGAAATCAACAGAAGCGCCACCTAGCGGCCAGCGTAAAATTGCACACAATTATACGCCGGCGTATGCCAGTTACGTCGGTGGAGGAAGCCTATTTTTTCAACGTATCTGCCTTTGAGAATCGGCGTAAAGATATGACGGCGCAGATTTGAAATTACGGCGGCGTATCTGGAGATACGCCGCCGTAAGTTGTATCTGAATCCGGGCCTGTATATACAATAAACAGATCAGAAGCACACTGCAATCTATAGACTGCAAACTTAAATTATTAGACATGTGCACAACAAAAATTTTCGTATTTTTTTTTTCCGTTTCGTCTCGTTCCGTAGATTCGTAAAGATTCGTAATTTCGTAGGACTCAAGTTTTCCTATTCGGACCCGTTCGTATTTCGTAAGACGCAAGTTTTCCTATTCGGACCCGTTCGTATTTTCGTAAAACAGTTTGATTTTCGTTTATACTGAATGATTCGTAATTCTGTCTAATTTATTTTCGTTGATTCGAAATTCGTAATTTTGTTAGATAATAATTTTCATTTAATGGATTCGTAATTTTGTACTTTCGTAAATACATAGCAACACGCGGGTAATCCATATTAAGATATACTTTCTCATAAGCCCCGTACACACGGTCGGACTTTTTGCCAAACAAACGTAAAAATGAGCGTTTTCCAAAAAATCCGACCGTGTGTACGCTCTATCGGACAAACTATTTTGGTTTCAAAAGTCTGGCCAACTCCCTTCAGACAAAAATCCACGGAAAAGTTTGTTTGAAGTCCGATCGTGTGTATGAGGCTTTACACTGTACAATGTGACTCAGCACAAAAGAGATAAGCTGATTGGCTAAGATATTAAGTAATCACTCACTAACTACACTGCCCAGTGCCCATTCGAAAGAATGATACAAGTACACAAATTTACGAACAGACAAAAAAACGGATTTACAAAACACACTAATGAAAATACGAACATACAAATGAAAATACGAACAGACAAAGGATTTAAAATCCGGAACGCAAATCGTTCGTTATAGATGTCATTTTCGTTCTTTTGCTTTTTCAGTGTTTCGTATTTTAGTAAGATTGTCCAATCATACGTTCGTATTTTCGCTTGTTTGTTATTTTGCTTATTCGTAATTTCCGTAATTTTTGTATTTTGGTTCTTTCAGCTTTTCGGATGTTCGAATTGAGACGAATGTACGAATACTAACAAATTCGTACAAAAATCCATTTGTTACGAACGGGAACGCACATGTCAATAAATTATTATATTCTGAATAAAGCCCTCAGGTTGCATGTGATGGCTACGTCATAGCTATCACAACAATCACACAATCATTGAACCATGCTAAATTGTTCCTGATTGTTAGTGAGATTTCCAAGGTGTCAGTTTGGACAGCTGGCACACGGTCACAATGTTGGCTGGTAGCTGTCAGGGAGACGACATTAAATAATGTATCCTCAGCTTGGAGCATTGTGCTGAGGAACATTTATACAACGTATACAGATTGCTGGTGAAGAAGGGTAAAGGGAACTTTTACTGAAAGCAATAAACACCCCCCACCCTCATAAAGTTTATCACACTGGCAATTATCAACACACAGCACATATGACAATAAAAAATCCAGACAAATACACCAAGACCTGGACACATTTACTATGTTACTTCCAATTCTCGTAATAGAAGTTTTAGACTGGACAGCAAGTGGGCCAGTGGCTTGCCATGGGGCAGCGCCATGGGGCAGCCTGTTAAATGTAGCGCTTACAGAATTACCCTGCATACAGCACAGTGCGGAGAGAAAGAAAATCAATGTATTTATATTTCCCTGGCTGTCAGTTTCCACTCTCTTCTAAATGCAGTGTCCTCACAGATGCTCTTTCCTGCAATAACAAGTGTGACGTCTTTCGTTGCTGTGGAGACGGTGTTATGATTAAAAAAAAAACTATCGTGTCACTGATTTTTCTTTTCTGGTGATTCAGTAAACAAACCTTTTTTAACCATAAGTGTTTGTTTTAACTGCACACTTAACACATGCATAATGACGATTACATTGGCAGTCAATTTGTCCTTTCACATTGCACATAAACTTGCCACAAAATCTTTTTTTTTTCTTTTCTTTAAGCCCTACCTTCAGCTTTGTAACTGTTTGTCCTTTCCCAAACAGATCTATTAGAGTTACATAAGTGACATGCTTCCATAAGTCATGAGGCTATCATGGGGGCAACGCATCTAAAAGAGAGTCGAGGACACAAATATCTGAGATGCCGTTTCTAAACAGTTTTTTAAAGGTGCAGCCTGCAGGGCTATCTTTCAGATCCAGGCTTTAATACCCAACGAGTCAGTGACCTGGAATAAACATGCTTCAGTGATGTTTAAAGAGTATGAACGCTTCGTCTATAGGTGACAAAGAACCCTAAGATGATGGCTATGGGTCTGCAAGCATCTCTTGCATTTAAAGTGTGTGTAAGGGACGTCCTTCGTCCATCTCACGCCGGAGATCACAGTATAAGTGTTACGGATGACACTGGTTAGTTAGGTTGCTTTTTATATAGCGTCAGGGCACCCGACATTTATTACCCAATAAAGGTTTAACCCCCTGATCGCCCCGGCGGGTAATATCAGTTAGGTTATCAGGCAGCGTCAGATTGGTGCCAGTAGTGCACGCACGCAGCATACACCTTCCTTAGTGGTATAGTATCTGAACAGATCAATATCTGATTTGATCAGATCTATACTAGTGTCCCCAGCAGTTTAGGGTTCCCAAAAATACAGTGTTAGCGGTATCAGCCCAGATACCTGCTAGCACTTGCGTTTTGCCCTCCGCCAAGCCCAGCCCACCCCACCCAAGTGCAGTATCGATCGATCACTGTCACTTACAAAACACTAAACACATAACTGCAGTGTTCGCAGAGTCAGGCCTGATCCCTGCAATCGCTAACATTTTTTTGGTAGAGATTTTTTTACAGTTGCTGACAGCCTAGGAGCTTTTTTACCTGTGAATCTCACTAGTTTTGAGAGACCTGAACCTGGAACCAAACAGTTACAGTTACAAAAAAAGTGTAAATAAAAAAAAGTAAAAAAAAAAAAGTTCTCTCCCTCTCTATTCTCTCTATATTGTTCTGCTCTTTTTTACTGTATTCTATTTTGCAATGTTTTATTGTTATTATGTTTTCTCATGTTTGCTTTTCAGGTACAGTATATCATTTTTTTTATACTTTACTGTTTACTGTGTTTTATTGTTAACCATTTTTCAGGTACTCCATTCAGCTGCGGTGCAGATTTATCTATCTTGACAGCAACAGCGTTTGCTCCCACGATACATAAAGCCGTGACTCCAGTGCTGTAGGAGGTGATTTCACCACCACAGTTAAAAAAAGAGCATATATGCTGAAGCATGGGGGCAGCAGGGGCAGCAGGGGCAGAGGAGCAATTTGCTCCTAATGCCACGTATACACGGTTGAAATTCAGACGGAGGTTTGCCCGTTGAAAAGTCCGACCGTGTGTACACGGCATAACTTTTGCGGGAGGATGCCCACATGCTTCGACATATGTAAATGGAGCATGTATGCCCATCATTAGAAGTGGGTTGCATGAAGGGAGGTATTCTAATTGTGGGCATACTCAACGATCAATCTATTTTTTTTGTTCAGCCAACAGGCTGCATGAAAAAAAAGATTACAATATATGCCCAACAAGGACCAACAAAGTACTGGTATGTTGCTGGACTTTGAATGGTTATACCAGAATGATGCCTGCGGTTTTATATATCATCTTGGTATCATTCTTTTCAGACAGCTGTCGGCTTTCATGTAAAAGCAATCCTAGAGGCTTATTAGCATCTAGACTGCTTTTACAAGCAGTGGGAGGGAATATCCCCCCCCCCCTCCCACCGTCTTCCATGGTTTTCTCGGGCTCTCCTGTCCCAACAGGTAACCTGAAAATGCAACCGGTGGTTCCGCCAGCTGACCATAGAGCTGATAAGAGACCAGAATGGCTCCAATCATCTCTATGGCCTAAGAAACCGCAAGCTACGAGCTTGACTTAGATTTTGCCGGATATAAACAGTGCCATTGGGAAATTGCGAAAGCATTTTATTACACCAATCTTGGTGTGGTCATATGCCTTGAGGGCAGAGGAGAGATCTAGGGTTTAATAGACCACAATTTTTTTAAAAAAAGAGTACCTGTCACTACCTATTGCTATAATAGGGGATATTTACATTATACAAAAAAACAACAATTACCGCGCTATCTAATACTAAATAAATGGAGCAGCTAGCACAGCAAGGAAGATCAATTTGCTATAAAGTACAGTGGAGAAAGTGTAGCGCTGGTAATGATTACATTTCAGTGTAAAATTATATAATAAATAAATACACACAACTTATGTGCAACACCACATGTGAATTGATAGTGTGAACACTAGTTAAAGTCCATAAACTTTCAATGAGTGGATATTAATGGTAATAGGATCTGGATAATGCCATATAAAGTGAAAAAACGTTCATAAAGGAGGAGTTTGTAAATAAGGAGTCCAGTGACTTAAGTGAATATGCAGAATCCAACGGTGATATCTAGATAGGAGATCCCCTGGATTCCCTGGTCTGAGGTCTTATCAATGATTCCTGGCTTTTGATACATCTGTGGTATACCCTTAAAGTGTGTCGTATTTACAAGCTTGATTGGCCCAGTGGGTATACGCCCTTCTGGGTCCAATCTATCCGGTAAGCCCCCTGTCATAAGTGGTGGTGGATCTCCTATTTAGATATCACCGTTGGATTCTGTATATTCACTTAAGTCACTGGACTCCTTATTTACGAACTCCTCCTTTATGAAAGTTTTTTCACTTTATATTTTTCTGGCATTATCCAGATCCTATTACCATTAATATCCACTCATTGGAGGTTTATGGACTTTAACTAGTGTTCACACTATCAATTCACATGTGGTGTTGCACATAAGTTTTGTGTATTTATTTATTATATAATTTTTCACTGAAATGTAATCATTACAAGCGCTACACTTTCTCCACCAGAATATTTACATTCCCTGAGATAACAATAAAAATGATAAAAAAAATGGAAGGAACAGTTTAAAAATAAAATAAAAAAGCAATTTAAATAATAACAATAATAATAATAAAAAAAAAAGCGAGTGCAAGTGTCGGTCTGGCGTCATATGTAAACAGCAATTGCACCATGAATGTAAGGTATCACCGTGAAGGTAATGTTCTCGGCCTAAGATCATCTTTTTTATTTTGTCAAACATTTGAGCAATATAGTGTTTTTAATTTAAAAAGTGCATTTGCAAATACTGTGTGAAAGAAAAATCAACGCCCACCATTTTAATCTGTAGGGCCTTTGCTTTAAAAAATAAAATGTAAACAAAAAGTGTCAGAAAGGGCTTTGTCTGGTGGTTAGAAGAGTGGATGATGTGTGACATAAACTTCTAAATGTTGTGCATAAAATGCCAGGACAGTTCAAAACCCCCCAAATGACCCCATTTTGGAAAGTAGACACCCCAAGCTATTTGTTGAGAGGAATTGTAGAAAGATTTGGACAGCCGCACTCTGGAAAAACCTTCTCGGTTGCCTTTTATTAGTAAAAGTATTCAAACACCACACATCACAGCAAAGACAGGGGCATACAGCTGACGTTTCACACTATCAATTAGTGCTTACTCATAGCTAGCATGTAAGAAAATGCACAAAAAATATATAGTATCAAACATTATATTTGTTGAGAGGCATGTCGAGTCCATGGAATATTTTATATTTTGACACAAGTTGCGGGAAAAAAAATGTTTTATTTTTTTTGCACAAAGTTGTCACTAAATGATATATATTGCTCAAACATGCCATGTGGGACTTTTTTGGGAGCCTAGCCGCGTACGGGGCCGGGGGGGGGGGGGGGGGGGGTTGCGCTATTTTGGCATTTTATGGACTTCAAAACTGAGATAGGTAGTGAGGCGTGAAATCAAAAATTTGCGCCCTTAGAAATCCTGAAGACAGTGCTTGGTTTTCGGGGCTCCGTACGCGGCTAGGCTCCCAAAAAGTCCCACACATGTGGTATCCCCGTACACAGGAGAAGCAGCAAAATGTATTTTGGGGTGCAATTCCACATATAACCATGGTATGTGTGAGCAATATATAATTTAGTGACAACTTTTTGTCAATTTTTTTGTCATTATTCAATCACTTGGGGCAAAAAAAAAATATTCAATGGGCTCAACATGCCTCTCAGCAATTTCCTTGGGGTGTCTATTTTCCAAAATGGGATAATTTGGAGGGGTTTTGTACTGCCCTGCCATTTTAGCACCTAAAGAATTGAGATAGGCAGTCATAAAATAAAAGCTGTGTAAATTCCCGAAAATGTACCCTAGTTTGTAGACACTATGGGCCATATCCTCAAAAGAGATACGCCGTCGTATCCCTGTTTCTATCTTTGGAACTGATCCACAGAATCAGTTTCCAAGAGATATACAGAAGATCCGACATGTGTAATTGAATTACACTGTCGGATCTTAAGGATGCAATTCTAGGCCGGCCGATAGGTGGCGAGGCCATTGCGGCCGGCGTAGAATATGCAAATGAACACTTACGGCGATCCACGAACGCTCCGACGGGCCCGTCGCTCTAATGCTACGTCGCATACGTCGAGTTACGCCGTGTAAAAATAGGGCTGAGTCCTATTTGACTAAGCCCTATTAAGTATGGCCGTTGTTCCCGCGTCGAAAATTCAAACTCTACGTCGTTCGCGTAAGACGTCCGTGAATGGCACTGGACGCCATTTACGTTACCGTCTAAGCAAATGACGTCGGAGCAACGTCAGTTAGCGCAATGCACGTCGGGTAAGTTACCCGACGGAGCATGCGCAGTACGTCCGGCGCAGGAGCGCGCCTAATTTAAATGGGACTCACCCCATTAGATTCGGCACGCCTTGCGCCGGACGGATTTGAGTTACACCGCCGCAAATTTCCAGGTAAGTGTGTTGTGGATCGATACCTAACTTAGGAAATTTGCGGCAGTGTAACTTAAATCACTTAAGTTACGTTGCGCTGCGGGGCTGTGGATTTGACCCTATAACTTTTGCGCAGACCAATAAATATATGCTTATTGACATTCTTTTTTACAAAAGACATGTGGCTTAATACATTTTGGCCTAAATGTATGACTAAAATTGAGTTTATTCGATTTTTCTTTTAACATAAAGAAGAAAATAAAAAAATTTGGGAAATTTTCAGTCTTTTTCCATTTATATCGCAAAAAAAAAAAATGCAGAGACAATCAAATACCATCAAAAGAAAGCTCTATTTGTGGGGAAAAATTGACGCAAATTTTGTTTGGGTACAACATTGCATGACCGCGCAATTACCAGTTAAAGCAGAGAAGTGCCAACATTTTAGTATGTGAAAAAACAATATAGTTAAGGGGGTGGGAATGGGGGTATAGCGCTTGTGAAAAAAAAAGTGGTGGATTGCAGATGTAGCCAGAATGGGTCAGCGGTCAGTAAGTACAGGGTATCGTATGAAAGATGGTATATGAGATGGGAATATAGTCTCAGGTTAATATTGGGGATAAATCAAGACCAGGTGGTAGGTAATGTTCAATCCATGGTAGCCATAGTGACTCAAACTTGGGTAAATTATCAAGAAGTACCTCCGTTTTGGCATGAATCATTGCCTGAGTTACTCTGTGTTTAACTGATACTGTACATAACGTATTTGTTTTCCAGGCCTTTGCAATAGTTTGTTTTTCAGCTGCAGTAACTAGGAGTAGAAGTTTGAATTGGCGGTGCGTTAAAGTTTGTGGTTTATTGTTCAGGATTGCAACCCCTGGGTCAGGAGGTAAGGTGATTTTGAACATAGTGGAAAGGATGTTGAAGATTTTAGACCAAAAAGTTCTGACTATGGGACAGTCCCACCAGATATGTAGATGTGTACCCAGGTAAGTACAGCCTCAAAAGCAATGTGAGGGGAATTGGGGGAGGAATTTTGATATCCTAGCCGGTACTGGGTACCATTCGGTGAGTAACTTGTAATTGGTCTCTAATGCAGCTATGTTTGGAGTGGCTGCTTTAGTAGACTGCTAGATTTGAGGCCAATTTAGCATGTCTGGTTGGAGGTTTAGATCAGTTTCCCATTTTGTAACGTAAGACAAGGGGGAAGAATTTGTGTGCGAAAGCAGCAGTGCATACAAGTTGGAAATGAGTCCACACCTATGTGGATCAGTGTGGCAAGCTTGTTCAAAGTTTGTAAAGCTTGGGGTAGGAGGATCTAAGGGGCCATTCGGGGATAGAATTTTTTTTATTTGAAGGTATCTAAACGTTTCATTATGTGGCAATGCATGAGTTTCCTGAAGTGTAGCAAAAGAAGTTATTGTTGTGGATTTGTAAAAATGATGAACTTGTTTGAGTTCTAACTTTGACCAGATTTTGAAAGATGATAGAAATTTCCAGGCAGGATAAAAAGAAAGGTTATTGAGAAAGGAGAGAAGGGGATTGATTGAAGGCCAAAACGAGATCTTAATCTATCCCAGATTGAGAGATTATGTTTTGTGATATGGTTTGTTATTGTTCGGCGTTGTGTTGGCGAAAGCCATAAGAGATTTGCTATGGAGAGAGGGTCACAATCGACCGATTCTATTGTAACCCAAAGGGGAATTTCTTTAGTGGCGTAGTATTTAGGGAGTTGAGCTAGTTGGGCTGCATAATAGTATTTGGAGAAATTAGGAACCCCTAACCCACCATTGATAGGGGGTGTGTATAGTGATGGTTGTGGAATACGAGGTTTAAGTTTACCCCAAATAAATTGGAGAGCTTTTCTTTGTAGGATTTGTAAGTAATATGCCGGGACCTGTATCGGGAGTACTCTAAAGAGATATAAAATCTTAGGTCCAGATTCTCGTAGATGGGCGTAATACTGCGGCAGCGTAACGTATGTCATTTACGTTACGCCGCCGCAAGTTTTACAGGCAAGTGCTTTATTCACAAAGAACTTGCCTGTAAAGTTGCGGCGGCGTAGCGTAAATCCCCCGGCGCAAGCCCGCCTAATTCAAATGAGCCGGGTAGGGGGCGTGGAGCATTTAAATTAGGCGCGTTCCCGCGCCGAACGTACTGCGCATGCGCCGTCCCTAAAATTTCCAGACGTGCATTGCGCTAAATGACGTCACAGGGACGTCATTGGTTTCGACGTGAACGTAAATGGCGTCCAGCCCCATTCACGGACGACTTACGCAAACTACGTAAATTTTTTAATTTTGACGCGGGAACGATGGCCATACTTAACATTGTTTGCCCCTCATATAGCAGGGGCAACTTTACGTGTCGCAAATCTAACGTAAATGTCGTACCTTCACTGCTTCGACCGCGCGTACGTTCGGGAATTCGCGTATTTTGCTAAATTGCATACTCGACGGGGAAAACGACGGAGGCGACACCTAGCGGCGAAAAAAAAATTGCATTTAAGATTCGACAGCGTAAGAGCCTTACGCCTGTCGGATATAATGGTTATCTATGCGTAACTGATTCTAAGAATCAGTCGCATAGATACAACGGCCCAGATTAGGACTTACGACGGCGCACATTGCGTTGCGCCGTCGTAAGCCCTTTGAGAATCTGGGCCTTAGTATAGAAAGAAGACCAGTTCTTCATAAAAGAGGTAAGTCGAGTCAGAATTGGTGGGTAATTTGCAGTATATAGGTTAGCTGGATTAGCTGTAAATGTGATACTTAAATATGTTATTTGTGTTGAAGACCAGGTAAATGGAAGGGATATAATCATAAAAAAATAAAAATAATAGCAGGAAAAAACATACAATGTATTACAGAAGACATACAGATTCTCTTTTGGCATAAAAAACCTACCTGATATCATTTTTGACACTAGAGTTTAGGTTCCCTTTAAGAATATAAACTTTTTATTAAATAATGTCAGAAATCTTATTTTCTTTTAAAGGGGATTGCCCTGCAAGTCTGGTCTGCAAAAATGTTATGCCTTTATTTAAAGCAGTATTAAACCCAAAAGCAAAAATGTAAAATGTTGCAGCTTACCAATTATAAGATGGCTAAATTACCGTACACTTCTTTTTCCCCCTCTATTTTCACCTGGTGATCTGGCAAGTAACACATCTCCTGTAATAAAAGGCCAGATTCAGGTACAAATGCGGCGGCGTAACGTATTGTCTTTACGTTACACCGCCGCAAGTTTTCAGCGCAAGTGCCTGATTCACCAAGCACTTGCGTGTAAACTTACGGCGGTGTAACGTAAAGCCGTCCGGCGCAAGCCCGCCTAATTCAAATGGGGCGTGTACCATTTAAATTAGGCGCGTTCCCGCGCCGAACGTTCTGCGCATGCTCCGTTAGGAAATTTCCCGATGTGTTTTGCACGAAATTACGGCGCCCCGATGTATTTTTTGAACGGCGACGTGCGTTACGTCGTTTCGTATTCCCGGATATCTTACGCAAAAAAAAAGTTGAAATTCGACGCGGGAACGACGGCCATACTTTAACATGGCTGTTTTAAAGATAAGCCATGAAAAATCAGGCCTAAGTTTGCGACGACATAAGAGATTGCGACAAACGCGCGTATCTTCGTGGATCGCCGTAATCAGCTAATTTGCATACCCGACGCTGGAAAACGACGCGAACTCCACCCAGCGGCCGCCAGAAAATTACACCTAGGATCCGAAGGCGTACGAAGCCGTACGCCTGTCGGATCTTAGCCAAAAGCCGTCGTATCTTTTTTGTGAATTACAAATAAAGATACGACGCAGCAAATTTGAAAATACGCCGGAGTATCAGTAGATACTCCGGCGTATTTCCTCTGTGAATCTGCCCCAAAGTGCCCCCACTCTGGATAAATAAGAACAGGGGGCACAGCAGACAGCAGCATTATCAGTCTAGGGGGAGGGGAGTGTAAGATGTACTAGCAGATTAAAATACACTAACAAATTGAAACCAAACTCACACTTTATAATCGGTTACCAAAAATTGATTTTTTTTTCCCTTTTGGGATAAAGATCTTACATGAATAAATAAAATATGAATATTGTAATCGCCTCTGTTAGCAGTAAACAGTTTGTCTCATCCCTGTAAATTGATAAATCTGGAAGAGATCTTGCCCTTTTGAAAAACAATAGACTTACTCACTGGATCACCAGGTGAAAATAGACAAAAAAGTAAAAAATAAAGTGCTACAAACACCACATCTAAGAATTTGTTGGAATAAATTAATGTTTGCTTTTGGGTTTAATACTGCTTTAAAGTGATTGTAAAGCTTTTTTTTTATTTTTTTAAATAACAAACATATCATACTTACCTCCACTGTGCAGCTCGCTTTGCACAGTGTGGCCCTGATCCCCGACTTCTGGGGTCCCTCCACATCAGATAACCCCCCTAGGAGAAGTGCTCTTCCTGGGGGTCACCTTGCGGGCATGCTCCCGAGTCATTCATTTGACGTCCATAGCCGCCGAATGTATGACTCGGCCCAGTCCCCCGGCGTTCGCTTCATTGGATTTGATTGACAGCAGTGGGAGCCTATGGAAATTAAGAGTCAGGACCCTGTAGAGAGAGGGACAGAGCGTCACCGCCGAGTGAATTTCACGGCTAAGGTAAGTAAAACGGGGGGGCTGGGGAGCCGGTGACTGCCAGAAGTTTAATGCATAGGATGCATTAAGGTAAATAAACACAGGGGTTTACAAATCCTTTAACTTTGAGAAAAAGCTAGACCTCGGCAATTGTATTCCAGTTAGCATGACTTCTGTTATTATATAGGATTATATAGCACCAACAGTTTACACAGTGCTTTGCAATATAAAAAGGGAGACAGTACAGTTACAATACAATAAAATACAAGAGGATTAAAGGGGTTGTAAAGGTTCATTTTTTTTTTTTTAATCAAAGAGCTTTTATTTGAGCAAAACAACAACGTACAGGGCATATATGCAGCATACAGGTACAGCACATGACCGGTGATCATGAATAAAATGCGGGTACAAGTGTGTCAATAGTAGGTACATAGAACACAGGTGACAGGGATTACAACAATGCTCAAACCCAATCGCCCCAGAATGTAGACCCAAGTTGGCAGAGTTAACTGTCAGGCCACCCGCACCCCTCCCAGTCTCCCATTCCCTTCTGTACGACCGGAGACCCCCCAAGCACATCTATCGCTCCTAGGTACATGTTGCAGATGAGTTCAGCCATTTCCCCCAAATTTTTTCGTATTTGGCCGGACAGCCCCTATGCGAATAGACCAGTTTCTTATACGGCAGTACACTGTTGACCTCTGCCAGCCAGTGGGACAACTCTGGGGGCTCCGGTCGCATCCACACCCGTGCTATGACCTTTCGGGCTATGAACAGCGTCTCGTGTAGGAACACTGCAAGGGATTTAGTTATGCCAACATCTGGGAAAATTCCCAGCAGACACGGTTTGGGCTGTAGAGTGATAGGGGACCCCATTCTGTCATGGAGGAATTTCACCACCTGTTCCCAGAAAGCCTGGACCTTTGCGCACTGCCAGATTAAATGGAAAAAGGTGCCTGTATTGTGGGTACACATTGGACACGTAGCGGGAGAATCCCTCCTGTACTTGGAGATCCTGAGAGGCGTGAGATATGCTCTATTTATGATAAAGGTTTGCGTGAGACGATCTCATAGTTTCGGGGATACAAGTTTACAAGCATCCAGAGCGTCACTCCACTCGTCATCTTCCAGTGGGCCCACCTCCCCCTCCCACCTGGGCTTTAGGGCGTAGGCAGACACTGTTGCACTCGGGAGTGTGATCATAGTGTGGAATTGAGTGATCAGTTTTTTGGGATCGGGGTATTTAACTGCTGCCATAAGGGGGTTATCGGCTAGGGCCAGGTCATCTTGGGGGAACTGGGCCCGGAAGGCGTGTCGTAGTTGGGCGTAGCGGAATAGCATGTGGTCGGGCAGGTCATATTCAGTCTGTAGCACATTGAAGGGTTTGAGTTTTCCGTTTCTGGTGACATGGGACAAATAGTAAATTCCCCTAGTACTCCACACCTCGGTGTCTTGAATGCGTTCCAGCTCCGGCAGGGCAGAATTGTGCCACAGGGAGGTGTAGCCATGTAGGGGCGATATGCCCAGCCTATCGGAAACCACGCTCCACACCCTCCTGTAATGGTACAACAAGGAGTGACGTCCCCCCACCAACTTCACCCCCCCTGCTATCACCACCATGGGGTCGCCTATTGACTGGGTCCACGCAGGGCAAAGGAGGCGGAGGAACCTAGTCCTATCCACCTTGTCCACGTGGAATAGCTGTGACAACTGGGCAGCCAAATAATATGCATTAAAGTCTGGTAACGCCAGTCCGGCTAGGTCAGTCGGGTTTTTCAGTCTATGCCAGGGGAGTTTGTGCCTTGCGGTGCCCCATACAAACGGCTTAAGAAGGGTTTCCAGCAGTCTGAAGCACCTAAGCACCAGATACACCGGTGAATGCCACACCATGTAGAGAATCTTAGGCAGCAGGATCATCTTTATTAAATTTATGTGGCCCATGACTCCTATTGGGAGTCGGGCCCAGGCCTGCGTTCTCAACTTCAGCATATCATACAATGGTGTGACATTCAGTGAGATATAGAAAGGTTCATTTTTTATTTTCTAAATAGGTTTCTTTAAGCTAGTGCATTGTTGGTTCACTTAGGTTTTTCTTCAATTTCCCCTCTAAATGTTTTAGAGAGTTTTAGAGTGTTTTCATAAGAGCTTACAATCTAATATGGTGGGGCAAGTGGTACAAAAGTTTATAACTGTGGGATATGGGCTGATGGAAGTGATACGTTTTCAGGAATCTTTTATAGGCAGCCAGAGTAGGAGAGAGCTGGACAGATTTAGGTAGAGAGTTCCAGAGGATGGGAGAGACTCTGGAGAAGTCCTGGTGACGGCCATGGAAGGGGGAGACAAGGGGGCTTGAGAGGAGGAAGTCTTGAGAGGAGCAGAGAGGACGTTTGGGTGATATTTGGAGACAAGATTGTTGATGTAGCTCAGGGCAGAGTTGTCAATGGCTTTGTACAGTATGTTGGTATTTTGAATTTAATTCAGTGGGCAATCAGAAGCCAGTGTAAAGATTGGGGTGGAGGACACTGAGCAGTTAGATGGGTCTGGCAGCAGCATTCATGAGCAAATTATTTGAAAGTATTCAGGGACAATATACAAAACATATGGTAAAGAAAAAAAAATCTAGTGAGATAATCGGCATGTGTTTGTAATAGTAAGGTAATGTTTAAATAATGACATACGAAAGGACAATGGAGTTAGGGCACTTCTTCTCATGGAGCAGATTAAAGAAAGAGAGACCCCTGGTCTATTCCTGTCAGTAGACGCTGAGAAAGCGTTTGACAGGGTAGACTGGGGGTTCCTGATACAAACACTAGAATTTATAGGAATAGGCCCAAGGATGATCAAATGGATCCAAACGCTCTATTTCCATCCATGTGCTAGGATCAAGATCAATGGATCTCTATCCGCACCCTTTGAGATGAGAAATGGAACCAGACAGGGCTGTCCCCTATCCCCCCTTCTTTTTGTCTTATCATTGGAACCCCTGCTTGCAATGGTTCGACAAAATCCAGAAATATATGGAATAGAAGTTGGAGAAGATGAGCACAAATTATCCGCCTTCGCAGACGACATTCTATTCTATATAAGTAGCCCAAGAGTCACCCTCCCGAACTTAATAGCTACCCTAAAACAATATGGTGAGGTGTCAAACTTCAAAATGAATACAGAAAAGACGGAGATCCTGAATATCAACATTCTTAAAGAAGAAGAACAATATCTGCGGAAGAAATATAATTTCAAATGGCAAAAAGAAATAAAATACTTGGGAATAAAACTGGCAAATACCATCAAGAAAATATATAGAATAAATTTTATCCCCCTACTCAACGAAATAAAAAGTGAAATTAAAAACATATATAATAGACCAATTTCGTGGTTCGGGAGGATAAATGTGGTAAAAATGGTTCTCATCCCAAAAATCCTATACAAGTTTCAAATGGCCCCAATTTACCTACCACCGTCATACATCAAAATAATTAACTCCCTCATAATGAACTATATCTGGAATAATAAAAAACACAGGGTGTCTGCTCAAATCCTAAAACGGGCCAAGAAAAAGGGAGGCTTAGCTGTACCCGATATCAGATTGTATTATAACGCTTCGGTTCTCTCACGGGTTATAGAATGGGCTAAAGAGTCCCAGGACAAAAGATGGATAAATATTGAATGCACATTAGCGAGGGCACAGTTAGGGAGATTAATTTGGAATCCACCACAACACAGATTTTTACACTCCTCAACACACACAATTACTCACAATGCATGGAGGATCTGGGATAGACTTCACAAACAATTAAAAACAGAATTCAACTCACCCCTTATTGATTTAAAAGAAAATGATTATTTCATTCCGGGGACAAAAGAAGTAGGGGGAAATTGGATCACAAATAGAACACAGTTAAAAGATATAACACTAGATGGCAAAATTAGGACACTTCACGATATTAAATATAGGATTGGAATTAGGGCGCTCGACGAGTGGAGATACTTGCAGTTAGTCTCATTCGTCAAGCGCCTACCACACCCTTTGAGGTCACAAGAGGATTACACCTTATTGGAACAATTGTGTAGCATCGAAAGTTCAAAAGGAAATATATCTAAAATCTATAATTACTTGCAGAAAACGGAAGAGTTGGACACGCCAAAATTCATCCAAAATTGGGAAACAGACTTAGGGGTCCCAAGGGGGAAAACGACCATAGGAAGAATCCTGAAAATGACTCACACCTCGGCAGTAGACATAAGAACTGCCGAGATGAACTACAAATGCTTGACGAGGTGGTACGCCACCCCAGATAAAATGGCAAAATTCAGAGGAGGAGAGTCAGAGGAATGCTGGAGAGGTTGTGAGTCAAGAGGAACAATGGCACACCTTTGGTGGGACTGCCGGAAAATTAAAGCCTATTGGAAAAAAATCTTGTCCCTGATAAAGGTAATAACAAAAAAAGAAGTGGAAGATAACCCTTGGGTAGTTCTCTTTCATGGGGGGGAGATTCCAGAGAAGGAGTACAAGGGTTCACTGATCCCTCATTTGCTGAACGCAGCAAAACGATTGATTCCCCTTAAATGGAGAGATGCGAAAAGTCCGCAAATGTGGGAGTGGATCGACTCCGTAGAGAACACTTATAGGAGAGAGAAATTAAAATACGGGAGCTATAAACATAAGGAAGGGGAAAAGGAGATATGGTTACCCTGGTTGGAATTTAAAAAGTCCTGGAGGTTCGCAGAAAACCTGAGAGAGGAATAGGAACACATTTTTCAATTAAGAGAATGAATTCTTTGAGTGGAGTCGTGGGATGGTTCAGGGAGGGGGTGGGTAGGGGGGGGAGGGGGGATTTAGTTGGGGAGGGGGGAGATGGGATGCTGGGTATTGTTTTTTTTTTGTCACGCAGATATAATCTTTTAAAAATTCCGTACTTACTATAAAAGAGTGAGTTCTAAACGGTGAGAAAAAAAAAAAAAAAAAGGGGAAAATATAAAAATAAACAAATAAATAAAATAAAAATTATAACAAGTATAAAAACTCGCAAAAGAAATACACCACAAATGATGCTAAAAAAAAAAAATAAATAAAAAAAGAAAAAAAAAAAAAAAAAAAAAAAAAAAAAAAAAAAAAAAAAAAAAAAAAAAAAAAAATAATGACATACGTTTTTATGAGGAGATACGTAAAAATCTGGATGTTAAACATGCTTTTGAAGTAACATATTTTTATTTGCTGAGCATGTTCTTTATTATATTAAAGCAGAGGTCCACCCTGAAATTCAACTTTACCTGAATATCTTCCCTGTAATCTCCACTAAAGCAATGTGTGAAAAACATTTTTTTACATGCCTCGAAATCGTTGTTACTAGGCAGATTAGCTAATCTGCCTTGTTCCTGAACCGCCGTGTGTCTTCTCCCATACCTAAGCCGAGTGGCCTCCTGGAAAATTAGTGTCATCATTTCCCAGGAGTCTGTGGGGCAGATTCACGTAGAAATCTGTTACGCTGCGGTGGCGTAACGTATCCCATTTACGTTACACCGCCGCAGGTTTACAGCGTAAGTGCCTGATTCACAAAGCACTTACCTCTAAACTTGCGGTGGCGTATCGGATGACTTACGCAAACGACGTGAAATTTAAAATTTCGACGCGGGAACGACGGCCATACTTAACATTGGCTAGGCCACCTAGAGGGCACCCTTAGTTTTACGTTGTGTATCTCTACGGAAACTACGTAAATTTCTGAGCGACGGGCAAAGCGAACGTTCGTGAATTGGCGTAACTAGTCATTTGCATATTCTACGCCGACCGCAATGGAATCGCCACCTAGCGGCCGGCCTAGAATTGCAGCCTAAGATCCGACGGTGTAAGTCAATTACACCTTTCGGATCTTAGGGCTATCTATGCGTAACTGATTCTATGAATCAGACGCATAGATACGACAATCGTATCTCAGAGATACGACGGCGTATCAGGAGATACGCCGTCGTATCTCTTTTGTGAATCTGGCCCTGTGTGCTTAACTCTGGCGAAAAATCACGTTATTTCCATAAAGGAAATGATGCGATTAAGGCGGATCACTGTGGCTCCTACTGTGGCTTCTGTTATCAGTGTTGTCATAACATTGGGGCATTAATTTTAACTTTCAAAAAAGTTAAATAGAATATGCCCGGAACCCCGCTTTAACCTGATACAAAAGCTCTTCATAATAACCTGGTATAAAAGTCAAGGATGGAGTATTAGGAGAGAATGTTTATCCACAGGAAGAGAACTGGTTAAGAGGCAGAAGACAACATATAGCTATAAATCAAACGTATTCAATATAGGATATCAGTGGTGTCAAGAGTATCAATAGTTATTAGCTGTGTATCATTAGGACTAGTGTTGAACCTTTTACTAATGGTCTGGTGAATGAAGTAGCAAGTAGTGTTGCCATTTTGGCTGATGAAATAAAATTACGAAAATCTGGTAAAACGTAAAAAAAAATGGTGACATATTAAAGAAGAATACAGTAAAACCTTGGTTTGCAAGCATAATTCGTTCCAGAAACATGCTTGTAATCCAAAGCACTTGTATATCAAAGCATTTTTTTACAGGGTATAAAAGAGAGATAAGTGTAGCAATAAGTTGCTAAATGTTGTAACTTCATTAAATGTAACCATATTGCTACACTAGCAATAGGAGGAAGGAGATGGACAGCCGCACTCCGAAATAACTTTTCTGTCCATTTGGATTTTGCATATTGCTACACTAATGCCGCGTACACACGATCAGTCCATCCGATGAGAACGGACCGATGGACCGTTGTCATAGGTTAACCTATGAAGCTGACTGATGGTCCGTCGCGCCTACACACCATCGGTTAAAAAAAACGATCGTGTCAGAACGCGGTGACGTAAAACACAACGACGTGCTGAAAAAAACGAAGTTCACTGCTTCCAAGCATGCGTCGACTTGATTCTGAGCATGCGTGGATTTTTAACCGATGGTTGTGCCTACTAACGATCGTTTTTTTCCCATCGGTTAGGAATCCATCGGATAAATTGAAAGCAAGTTGGCTTTTTTTTAACCGATGGTTAAATAACCTATGGGGCCCACACACGATCGGATTTGACCGATGAAAACGGTCCATCAGACCGTTGTCCTCTGTTTAACCTATCGTGTGTACGAGGCCTTAGAGTCTCGCGTGCGCATAAAGTACGTCCGGCATAAAGTTATGCCCCATAAAGGAGGTGTAACTCAGCAGCATCCATGCAAATGGCTGCACCAGGGAACACAAGCGGACGTATATTACGTAGTTTACGTAGGAAGTGAATATGACTAGACGTAGGTTACGTTCACGCCATAGGCAGTGATCCGACGTATCTTAGGCAGTTGTTCCGACGTGATTGTGAGCATGCGCACTGAGATGCGCCCACGGGACAGCGCATGCGCAGTTGACGATACGTATGTGTCTGGCGCTCGGCCCATCATTTGCATGGGGTCACGCCTCATTAGCATGGTTCACGCCCACTTCCACTTACGCCGACTTACGCCTGAGAAACCCAGCGCAGATTTGGGAGGAAGTGCTTTGTGAATTCAGTGCTTGCCTCTCTGTGCTGCGTCGGCGTAGCGTAAAGGAGATACGCTATGGCGGCATAAATATGCGCCAGTGTCTGTGAATCCGGGCCATTGTTTTTTTTTTCAAAATTGTCACTCTATTTTTTCTTTTTTCTGAGTATTATTTTAGAGGCCATATTGAATCTTTCATAAAACTAAAATGTGTATTTGTTTTAGTTTTGGATGGCACGTGAAAGGTCTGACAGCTTTTAGTTGCTGTCTGTGCGTTGAGAAGATTCACATTTGTTGAAGTGACCAAAATCCAAAGTTGTCACTGGAATAGTAATGAAGGGATATCTTTCAATGGGAGCACTTGTGCAGGTGACAACAGACTAGGATGGGATTTTTTTTTTACTTTGAAGGAATTTCCTTCTTTTTTTTTCCGTTGTGTCTACAGGACAGAGCATTAAGAGAAATCTTTCCAATTGGACAAATATGACATTAAAAAAGTGATTGGGGTTTTATACACTATCAAAAATGAAAAAAAGTCTGTAGATGTACTTCAATTGGCAAATCAAATGTAAAAGAAAACTGTATCGAGAAATATGCTGCCCTCTTCTTTTGAAAATGCTTAGATGATCTGAGGCTTTCTGATGTATTGACCCAAAACCTGCAAGGGAATCAGAAATTCCGTTTTTATTCTATCGTTGCTTTCTGCTTGTCTCCTCCTGGTCATTGAATTCAATAGAAATTACACTTTTGTTGAGAAAAAAACATTCCCCATTAATGTACCGTATATACTCGAGTATAAGCCGAGTTTTCAGCACATTTTTTTGTGCTGAAAATGCACCCCCCGGCTTATACTTGAGTCATCTTTTTGCGCCTGATCTCCTGGACTTTGGGGACCCAGTACCGGCCGGCTGTAGGTCCCCTGGCACACATGTAGCCCCACTCTTTCTCTACAAGTGTGCAAAGTTTGTTGTCCGGGGGACCTACGGCCGGGGAGGACAGATTTTTCAAAGCCGGGCACCCCTTCCATAGACTCCCATGTTAAACGTCAGTCTAGTCATGGGCACAGTGAGGCATAGGCACTGTGAGGCATGGACAGAGAGGCATGCACATGGACACATTGAGGCAAAGTGAGGCACAGTGAGGCTTACAGATGGACACCCTAGGCTTATACTAGAGTCAATAAGTTTTCCCATTTTTTTGTGGTAAAATTAGGTGCCTCGTCTTATACTCGAGTATATACGGTATATTGCAGGGATTTTAACAAACTTGATTGCAGATTCCTACCTGTTAAGCTTTTTTTATGTTATTTTGCAGAGTGAATCTTTATGGGAGTGATTTTTTTCATTATTAATCAGCTGAGTCACTTGCAGGGCTCTAATGCCCTGTACACACGATTGGATTTTCGGTTGGAAAAACCTTGGATGGTTTTTCCGACAGAATTCTGCTCAAGCTTGGCTTGCATACACACGGTCACACAAAAGTTCTCTGAACTTTCATCCGTCAAGAACGCGGTAACGTACAACACTACGACGAGTCGAGAAAATTAATTTCAATGCTTCCGAGCATGCGTTGAATCGTTTCCGAGCATTTTACACATGGGAATTGCAACAGACGATTGGATTTTCTGATAGGATCTTTTTCCGTTGTAATTTCTGTCGGAGAATTTGAGAACCAGCTCTCAATTTTTTTTGGCGGAAATTCCGACAGCAAAAGTCCAATGGAGCATACACATGGTCGGAATTTACGTTCAAAAGCTCACATCGGACTTTTGCTGTCGGAATTTCCGATCGTGTGTACGGGCATAACAAGGAGCCCTTTAGAAGTAATTAACCCTTTGGGAGTATCTCACCAAAAGGATATTTTTATTGCAGAGGATGCCTGACTTGTATCTGTGCAGACTTCTAGTAAAATCAGTGAGCCAAGCACGCAAGCAGGAAGTGATATTCTTTGTACAGGTTGATATATTACATTGAATTTCACAAAAAATTACAGAGCTGCAGATTGAAAAGGAAAGGTAATTTTTAAAAGCATTCAATGATAATATGCAGTTGCAGCTCGTCAATAGGGGGCGCAGGTGCACCATCTGCCCCCCCCCCCCCCAAAGCAACTCGCAATAAAATAAAAATGTCCCTTTAGGAGTATGCAGGACTACGAACACACATAGGATTGCAAACAAGAAGCTCTATTGGCTTCCTTTAGAATGTCCTCGGGGCGCATAGCTCTGCAGCCCTAAATACTCCTACTGTAGCATTGTTCCCTGTTGTGGATAGTTATTTGGCGGATCCTACGGGTCACTTCCAGTTTCTCGAGTGACTCATCCTGGCCGGTCCAAAGGTGGATGGAAGGCGACTTGCTGTGAGTACGAGGGGGGGAGGGTGACACCTGATGTGAAGTGGGATGCTGATGGGGATGCCTGATGTAAAGGTTGGTACACAATGCATTAGAAAGGCAAAAAACTGTTCAGTTTACATCTACTGTGACTAATAAACAATATACCATTAAGCACTTTTGTACATGTGCAACCAAATATGTGGTCTATTTGATTACCTGCCCTTGTGGGAAGCAATATGTCGGCCGGACCATCCAAACCTTTTCCGTAAGGGTAGGTAAGCACGTTGCTCTAATCAAAAGTGGTGACACGAAACATAGTGTCCCCAGACACTATAGACAACATCATAATCGTAACCTTAAGGAAACACAATTTGTTGCCATAGATAGATTTATTCCCCCCTGGAGGGGAGGGGCCATGACCAGAGGGGTCTCACATCTTGAGACCTTCTGGATCTATGAGCTGCAGTCCCACTTCCCACTCGGGATGAACGTGGAGTGGGACATTAACACAATGCATCTTAACATTTATATTTAAATGTATGCAAATTCATTTATCTAGATTTGGTTCCATGCCTCTTCTCAAACATTCGTGATTAATATGTAGTAAAATGTTTCCCTATTCGCAACGCGCTGTGGGTTTTATAGAATCCTTACAGCGATCTTGTGATCTTGCATTTAAAACTGTTACATTAAACAAATCAGTTCCTATAGTAGTCATCACGTCCATTGAGAGGCATGAAACGCAACTAGCCCATCCAGATTGAGGCATGACACGCATGTCCACGCATGTCCACTCGTCGTCATGTCAACAGCAAATAACGTCTGAAGTAGTTACACGTAGACGGTTCTCTTTTCACAGCGAGGCTTGTATCGCACGCGACGCTGCTATACTGAGACATGGATCGCATGCTGAACCTTCCCCATTGATGGCACATATATTCACTTTGAGGCTTGGAATTCAATAGATGCCACCAAGCTAAGGCGTGGAACGCACGCGGCTCCGCCATCTTTGATGAAACCAGAAGTGACCTGTGGAATGACCGGCATGACACGGTGGACTGGGCTCTCATCTTTGGGGTCACATCTTTTATACATTTTAATGGTTGCAGCGGAGTGACACCCCAGACTACGTCTATTAAGACAAAACGCGTCAGTGGTACTCCACTGCCACCACATTTTAATCTAAGCGTTTGAAACCTTCTGTTAAATGTAAGTTTACCAGCTTTAGTTAAAAAAAAAATATTTTTTTTACGGAATCACGCAATGTGGCCTTCTTCTTCTCTTGTTCCCCTATAATTTCTTGCATCATTGTCGTGAGTTTGTTACCATTCACTGTAGAATCATCCTTCCCTGTGGATTGTGTGGATCTTGTCATATGTTCTAAGCACCAAGGATTTCCAAGTTTCCACCCTGTCGGTTTGAAAACACACGCCTTATTTGACTCACGAAATTGTATGTTCCCCTGAGTTCAAAACATCCGGTAAGCCTGCACTTTTACCAGTGGTGGGTCAGCACACTTTATACAACAGTTCGTGTTCACCATTCAGAAGTTTGCATAATAGTTTGGAATTGTTGGCGTTCATTTATCAAACTCCCCGTGTGGATACACAGCGGACTCTTCAATTTCTGCATCATATATGGATTTTGAAATTATTCATATGTGTTATGTGTAGATTTCATGTTTGCACTGTAATTTGATAGTGTTTTCACTGCCACAGTGAGTTTCACCACTTTGGGGTTCACACCGCTTCACTAATATTTACAGTGAGGTTTTTACCTTTTTGATACGGATATCTAGACTTTATTACAAGCGGGAAGTGATATTCTGTGTACAGGTTGATATATTACATTGAATTTCACATACAAATACAGAGCTGCAGATTGAAAGGAAAGGTAATTTTTAATAACATTCAATGACAATATGCAGTTGCGGCATGTCAATAGGGGGCGCAGGGGCCTAATCTACTGGCTTCCTTTAGAATGTCCTCGGTCCGCAGAGCTCTGCAGCCCTGAACACTCCTACTGTAGCATTGTTCCCTGTTGTGGATAGTAATTGGCGGATCCTACGGGGTCACTTTCGGTTTCTCGATTGACTCATCCTGGCCGGTCAAGAGGTGACTTGCTGTGAGTACGAGGGGGGGGGGGGGTGACACCTGTTGTTAAGTGGTTTTCTGATGGGAATGCCTGATGTAAAGGTTTAAAGGGAGACTGGGAGACTCTGATGGGGACACCTGATGTAAAAGGATGTAAAAGGAAACTCTGATGCAAAGGGGGACTCTTATTGGGATACCTGATGTAAAGGGGGACTCTAATGGGGACACCTGGTATAAGGGGGACTCTAATGGGGACACCTGGTGTAAGGGGGACTCTGATGGGGACGCCTGATTTAAAGGGGACTCTGATGGGGACCCCTGATGTAAAGGGGGCTCTGATGGGGATGCCTGATGTAAAGGGGCATCTGATTTAAAGGAGGGCTCTGATGGGGATGCCTGATGTAAGGGGGGACTCTGATGGGGATGCCTGATGTAAGGGGGGGCACTGATGGGGACACCTGATGTAAAGGGGGACTCTGATGGGGACGCTTGATGTAAAGGGGGACTTTGATGGGGACGCTGATTTAAAGAAGGACTCTGATAGGGACGCCTGACTGATCTAAAGGGGGATTTTGATGGGGATGCCTGATGTAAAGGAGGACTCTGATGGGGACACCTGATGTATAGGGGGACTCTGATGAGGACACCTGATGAAAAAGGGGACTCTGATGAGAACACCTTATGTTAAGTGGTTTTATTTTATTTTACTTGAAATGTGGATGTGATTGGCCTACTGTGATGGGCACAGTGAGGCTGAAATTGATGGTCACAGTGAGGCTGCAATTGATGGTGAGGCTGCAATTTAAGGGCACAGTGAGGCTGCATTTAATTGGCACAGTGGGGCTGCAATTCACGGGCACAATGAGGCTGCAATTTATGGGCACAGTGAGGCTGCAATTCATGGGCACAGTGAGGCTGCAATTCATGGCACAGTGAGGCTGCAATTCAAGGGCACAGTGAGGCTGCATATGATGGGCACAGTTTTATCTAGCAGTAATGATACATAATTACCTGATAAATGGCTATTTACAGTCCTGCATTGCTAACAGTTTAATTTTTCAGTTTGTTTAACCCCCCCAAAAAATGTTGAGCACCAGCTGCCACTGCACAGACACTTACCTCCCACACTCAGCAATGGTGCCTTGTCTGCTTGCAGTTAAATTCAATGAGGGTCCTTGCCAAATACCAGCTAGCATTAAGTCTCCACCTTGTGGAAAGGCAGCTGTTATGAGGAAAGGGGTCTATTCCTCGCCATGCATTAGTTCAAGGTAAGGATCATACCCTCAGAGCATAACATCATACCCTCAGGCCTCGTACAGACGAGAGGATATCCTCTGGCGCATTTGGATCTGATGGCTGTACACACCATCAGATCGAAATGCCCGCGGAATACATCCGCGGTGATGTGGCCGCGCCGTAGCCGCGGCGATGACGCGGCGACGTGCGCGACCCTGGAAGGTAAATACTTCCACACATGCGTCGAATCATTACGACGCATGCGAGGGATGGGAGCGGACGGACTGATCCGGTGAGTCTGTACAGGCGACCGGATCAGTCCGCTGGACTGGATTCCAGCGGATAGATTTCTTAGCATGCTAAGAAATTTTTATCTGCTGGGAATCCGTCGGCTGGATTTTTATCCGCCTGAAAATCTCCGCTAGGCCGTACACACGACCAGATCTATCTGCTGGAACTGATCCGCGGATCAATCCCAGCGGATCGATCCGGTCGTGTGTACGGGGCCTCAGAGCATGACAGAGACCTTTAAATTGGAACCAATGGTTTGTTTAATGTGCCGCTCAGGCTCGATCACTTTGGGGAGTAGAGTGGGTGATGCTGCAACCACTGCAGGAATGCCAGCAAGGGATGGAGCTCATCCAAACCGATCGTGTGTGGGCCCCATCGGTCAGTTATCCTTCGATCAAAAAAATGAGAACTTGCTTTAAAATTGAACCGATGGACGCCTAACCGATAGGTCAAAACCGATCGTTAGTATGCAAAAGCATCGGTTAAAAACCCGCGCATGCTCAGAATCAAGTCGACGCATGCTTGGAAGCATTGAACTTTGTTTTTTTCAGCATGTTGTGTTTTACGTCACCGCGTTCTGACACGATCGGTTCATTAACCGATGGTGTGTAGGCACATCAGGCCATCAGTCAGCTTCATCGGTTAACCGATGACAACGGTCCTTCGGACTGTTCTTATTGGATGGACTGATCGTGTGTACGCGGCCTAACTTTCCTACAGTCTAAATAATACAAATAATATATACTGATTTGGGTTATTTTTACCAATAAAATGTAGCAGAATAAAATTTGGCTTAAATTTATGCAAATTTCTGCAAAATTTTTACAGAAACTAAGAAAACGTTTTTTTTTGCAAAAAAGAAAAAAACCCAGTGGTGATTAAATACCACAAAAAAGAAAGCTCTATTTGTGTGAAAAGGGATAAAAATGTCATATGAGTACTTTTTTGCATAGCCATGCAATTGTCATTCAAAGTGTGACAGTGCTGAAAGTGGAAAATTTGCCTGGGCAGGAAGGGGGTAATAGTGCCCAGTATTGAAGGGGTTAACATCACTGTAAGCATAATTATAAAACATGTAGCCTTTATATCCACTTTAAGAGCCCTTTCACACCTAGACCTCCCACGGTTGCGGTAAAGCGCCATTGGTCTTATTGGCGCTTTACCGGCGCTGCAGAGCCGCTTTGTTTTACAAGTGGTTAAAGAGGAAGTAAACCCTCTTTTTTTTTCAAAAACACCCTGGAAGGCAAAGGCATAATGAGCTAGTATGCATAGCACACTAGCTCATTATGATGTACTTACCTGAGATCAAAGCCTCTGCAGCGGTGCTCGTCACCTCCTTCCATTGGCGTTATCTCTCCACGAGTGACTTCCGCATATCGCGGCTCCGGCGCTGTGACTGGCCGGAGCCGCGATGACGTCACTCCTGCGCATGCGCTCGGGTGCCACCACTAACAGCATGATCGCCGTTAGTATTGGCACGCTGGGTGCACCTGCGCGCCATTGTCTACGGTGCATGCGCCGTAGACATCGGTGCCTTTCTTTTGCAAATATCTCCTAAACTGTGTAGGTTTAGGAGATATTTGTTGCACCTACAGGTAAGCCTTAATCTAGGCTTACCTGTAGATAAAAGTGGTCCGTAAGGGTTTAAAATCACTTTAAAAGTGCCCGTGTTGTGGCGCTGCCAAATTGCTTTTCAGACGCTTTGGCAGCGCTGCCCATTCATTTCAATGGGCAGGGGCGGCGGAGGAGCAGTGTGCAGCTGCGGGCATCATCACGGTATAACGGAAAGCCGAGGACGCATATATGCGTACGCTTGGCGGCAAGGGGTTAATCACACAATAAATCCCATTAATCTCTTTGGGCCAGATTCACAGTGAGAGTACGCCGGCGTATTTACTGATACACCGGCGTACTTTCAAATTTGCCGCGTCGTATCTTTAGTTTGAATCCTCAAACCAAGATACGACGGCTTCTGGCTTCGATCCGACAGGCGTACGGCTTTGTACGCCTTTGGATCGTAGGTGCAATACTTCGGCACCCGCTGGGTGGAGTTCGCGTCGTTTTCCGCGTTGGGTATGCTAATTAGCTTTTTCCGTCGATCCACGAAGGTACGCGCGGCCGTCGCATTCTCTTACATCGTCGCTAGTCGGCTTTTCCCGGCGTATAGTTAAAGCTGCTATTTCGTGGCGTATAGATAGACTTGCCATTTTAAAGTATAGCCGTCGTTCCCGCGTCGAATTTTGAATTATTTTTTTTTTGCGTAAGTCGTCCGTGAATAGGAAAGGACGTAACTCACGTCTATGTTCAAAAAATGAAGTCGGTGTGACGTCATTTCGCGCAAAGCACGGCGGGAAATTTCGAAACGGAGCATGCGCATTTCAATCGGCGCGGGGACGCGCTTCATTTAAATGAATCACGCCCCCTACCCGCCCAATTTGAAATACGCGCAGAGAAATACACTCACTTACGGCGCGAAATCTTCCTGGATTCGAAATTACGCCAGGTAAGATACAGCGGCGTAGCGTATCTCTGATACGCTGCGTCAGGGCAATTCTTTGTGAATCTGGCCCTTTGTGTCTTATGGTATAATTACACCAAAATAAATGTATTTTCCCTTTTTATCTTTTTTAATACCTTTCACAATATATTTGCAACATTTCTATTATTGTGCAGAGACATTTACCTAAGAAGGGTGTCAGCTTAATTATAGAATGCTTTTTTAACATGCAAAAAATTGGTTATTAATTTTCACTCCTAATTTGAATTGATGTAATCAGACAAAGCTAAAAAAATAAAAAAAAACTTTATTGCATTTCATTAATCATTGCATTCCCTATAATTTTATATAATACTGAGTGATTGCAGCTCCTCCTCCATTTGGACGATTGTAGCACCTCATGCCACACTTGTTTTCCTACACTCTCCTAACCCGCTACTATCTTAAAGCAGTATTAAACCCCCAAAAAAAAACATTTACTATATTGCAGCTTAGCAATTCTTAGATGTGGTGGCTGCATTCTTTTTCTTTTTTAGGCTGTCATTGTTTTATTTTCACCTGGGAACCTGGCCACGTAGGTGTGTGCAGCCTATTGCATTCAGGTGTGCACCCCAAAGATAAAACACACCTGCCTTTCTCTACATCCTCAGTTGCATGGCAGGTCCTGGCCAAGGTGTGGGCAGAAGGGAAAGCTGCCTTGGGCGCAATGGGTTATTGCAGGGATGGGGGAGCCCTTTGTCAGATGCTTCTGTTACAATGCTGACAGTAGTAGTGACAGTGGCATCACTGCTAACCCTAAGGCAGTGGTCTCCAAACTGCAGCCCGGGGGCTGAATCTGCCCCTTTGCTTGCCTATATCAGGTCCTTGGGGCTCTATTCATTCTACACCAGCAATGGGCCATAATTCTTGTCACTGATACTAACAATAGGGCACTATTTCTACTACTGACCCATACAATGGGGCACTATTCTACCCACTGACACCAGTGATGGGGCAATATTTGTTTCCCTGATACCAAGAACGTGGCACTCTCACTGACAACAATAATGAGGCACTATTTCTCCCACTGACACCACTAATGGGACACTATTCCTCCCAATGACACTAACTGCAGGCTCTCTTCTTTCTCTCTTCTCTCTGCATTCTGAGCGCAATGCACTCCTGAATCCCGAATTCTGAGCACAACACACTCCTGAACCCTGCATTCTGAGCGTAACGCACTCCTAAACCCTGCATTCTGAGCGTAACACACTCCTGAATCCAGCATTTTGAGCGTAACACACTTCTGAACCCTGCATTCTGAGAATAATGCACTCCTGATACCTGCATTCTGGGCATAATGCACTGGTGAACCCTGCATTCTTAGCGCAACACACTGCTTAACTCTACATTCTTATCTGTGGACATGCAAGAAGGGAGGGTTCCCCCAAAGGTTTTTTTTTGCGGAATGGTATACTTGGTCAGGAAAGTAGGGATATAGTATAATCAAATCTTATTTTTTATTAAGCAATGAATAAAAATACAAAAATGGTTTAAAAATTGTACACTCTAGTTACAGACAGTCTATGATAAGTGCCATCAATGTTAAAAAATGGTCAACAATACAGTACATTATATGCAATAAATAAATTAGCATCCATATGAGTACTCGGACGTGTTTTGATCAATACTATCACAATCTTCTTCAGGGGGATTTGTACTCTGGTGAGATATATATCAGAAAAAATATATTATAGTTCTGACACTCTAACAAAATACTTATATCTATAATACATGTGGTAAAGAAATGTGTTTATATTTACCGCTCAAAGAATGAGATTCGGAGCATGACATATAACCAGAGATCGTAAGTAAAATATATAATGGTTCGGGAATCTTCGTGTGGCATCCCCCACTCCTCCAAGCAGGAACCAACTAGAAAAGGCTTGCAGGGGGTCATACATATGGACCTCCAGAGGGGGAAGGGATGGACGACACCTGTGATATGGTTCAATAAGTAATTTGATGAGAATTGTATGGCTTAATGGTATATTATAGCAGCACTTATATAACATCAGGTAAAATGTATCCCCCCCCATATGTTAAGGTCTATTTTAGTCTTAGCCACAACATAAGTTGAGACAAGTGGGGTATTTTGTAATATAATGGTATTATTATAGCTAAATATCTTATTGTTGTTTTGTCTATTGTTATATCAAAACCATTAAAATATGGTGGATATAATGGATAATAAATGTGGAGTCAACTGCAGAATGGAATCAAGGTGTTAAAGAATGAGAAAAATAGTATGTTCAGTGGGTGAGTTGTGGATGTGAATGTGTTTATGGAATGTATGTGAGATAACCAGTGTGGTGAGTAAGGAGGTGAGATCTGTAGACATAGGGTGATCCTCCAACTGTTGTCCAACCAGGCTGGAACGGAGCTTCTCACCTGCAGGAACTGTGGTGTGGCACTGGAATTGTGGCACTGTGTGCCTTAGTCCCTCCCTAATAATTTCTAATCTGAAATGCAACTGGACCTCTTAGCTAATGATCCCAAAGTGGCCACCGGATGCTTAGCCTGGCTCTAGCCTATGTTGATTATCAAGCGTTAAGCTAAAACTAACTATAAATTCCCAGACCAGAAGGGACAGGTTTAACTAGAATAACAGGAGCTGCATATAAACTATATTGCAATAAACAGGTTCCAGTATATACTTAAAGGTGACTACTGTACATAAAATAGCACATACTTATAGTAGCTATTTGGCACTGTGCATGTGTAATAGGAGCAAGAACAGGGCAGAGATACTGTCTTTCATACGTATTTATATATATACTCAACAGCTGCAGCTAAACTATTAGATCATAGGAATATTTGCATATAAGTCCCTTCTGGCTTGGGATTTAGCAGCATGAATAGGACATGTGGCTGAGACTTTCTCTCTCTCTCTCTCTCTCTCTCCACTTCCTCCTTCAAGGGTTTCAAAGCCAGCAACACAGGGATAGGAAGTGCATACATAATATTTTTTTAGGCATTTACAAGTCTAGACAGTAGAGGACAACAGATCCCTACACAAGAATCTCTTGTGTTCTGTCTGCAGATGCCACAATAAACACAACAGAACACATTTTAAAGCCTGAGGCCATCTAAATTGCTAATTTTACGGTTACCCCCCGAGTAGACTGCTTGTTCTGGCCTTCAAAATGGTATATTCTTATTATGATGCATAGTACATAATGATTTCCCTTATAAGCAGGTATATAAAGCTTTTCTCACCTGTTTACTGCTAATCGTAATCGCCTTTTTGCAACCTGTCCAAGCCTGCACATTAATGGAGCTACCTGAAACATGACAGGTAATTAGCAGGTTGTCTTCCTCATGCGATTCAGGTCATTTCAAAATGCAGGCAAGTAGAATTGAGTAGTGGAATTAAAGCGCTGAATGCCTATAATTATTACAGTGGATACACTTCCTAAGTACCAGTTTTCTGCTTTTTGAGAACATGCTTTCAAGGTCAAACTGTGCTCCTTCCTTCAGAACTAATCCAGGAAATAAGGTATTCTTTTCTTATCTTCTAAAGGTCTCTTGAAAGAATCACAAAGATTATAGTGTAACATTCAAGCCAAGCTGGATGTAAACCAAAAACTCAGTCATCTGCTTCACAGAAATGACATGTTTAAATCCACTTTTCAGAAAGAATGGGATTCAACAAAGGACAGCAGGAAGAAGATTCTGTGAGATGTGCTTGAAAAAGGGGGTCATACTCTGAAAGTGGCGATAGCCTGTCTGCACGAGAATGTGTATTTGAAATGGGTGTTAAAAGAATATTCAACATTTTCCCCCCCAAACAAAAAAGTATATCCCTTGACCCAGGCTCCAATTAACTCATGGCAGTTTTGATATTGTGATTTGTACCCAATTAGGCTTCCAAAAAAGGGACTTAAATCGGGGGTTCACCCTGATCAGCCTAAAAAATCTATATACAGTTACATCCAGCATACTGCTGACATCAACAGTATGCTGGATTTTTTTTTTCAGCTGTACTTACGATTTTTTTGGGTTCTATTCACCCGGCTTCCTAAGACGACGCATCGATGATTGACGTGCGGGTCAATCGCATCATCGCCTTCCGAAAATATCCGAGGGGGACTCTGCACTTTACGGCGCCTGCGCAGTCAGCTCTACACGGCAGGTGCAGGCGCCGTATAGCGCCGTAAAGAGCCGAGTCCCCGTCGGATATTTTTGGAAGGCGATGACGCGCTTGACCCGCACGTCAATCGTCTCCTGGGAGGATCTACACTCACTCCCAGGAGACATTGCGCAGAGCTCCCCGTCGGGGAAAAGGACGACACGCCCACTCACCGCAAGGAAGAAGACCCGGAAGTGCGGCTGAAGACAGGTAAGTGTACACATTTAAAAAAAAATGACAACGCTACAAGCCTTTATTAAGGCTAGAGATAGGTTAGCCAAAAAGTTAATTTTAGGGTGAACCCCCGCTTTAAAGTGGAACTCCCGCTGATCGGAACCCTCCCCCCCTCCGGTGTCACATTTGAAACATTTCAGGGGGAGGGGGGTGCAGATACCTGTCGAAAGACAGGTATTTGCACCCACTTCCGACCACATAGTAGCGGGAGCCAATCGGCAGGCGTAGCGCGACTCGCGCATGCGCCATAGGGAACCGGGCAGTGAAGCCAGAGCTGGTGGGGGGGCAGCAGAGTGACGAGCGATCGCTCGTCCTCTGCTGCGGACCGCGCTGGACTCCTGGACAGGTAAGTATCCTAATATTAAAGGTGAGCAGCTGCAGTATTTGTAGCTGCTGGCTTTTAATATTTTTTTTTAAGCCTAGTACACACGATCAGAAAATTGTACACAAAATACTACTTTCTAAGTGATCGTGCGATAATCTGATTGGTAGTACAGAGCTTCCACTAGCCGATCAGGACAGGATCGTGCAAAACTATCCAAAGGGACAAGCACAACATTCTTTCTCATACAATACCAGATCGCCAGATTGTGTGATTTTCATTTAATCAGTACAGTTTCTTTCAGAAAATACAATACAATAGAAAGACATTACATCACTTCTGAATTTTTATTTTGTCGTACAATTTGTTTTGTAACTTTAGTAACCTCTTCATTTTCAATATGGAGACTAGCATGTAAAAAAATAAAACCGGATGATCATTCGTCCGATAATCTCATTGGGCCAGATCCACGAAGCAGTTACGCTGTCTTATCTATTGATACGCCGCATAACTTCTAGGTTGCTCCGGCGTATCTTTGTTTTGTATCCACAAAACAAGATACGCCTGAAGCTGGGCTAGATCCGACTGGCGTACTTCTTAGTACGCCGTCGGATCTAAGGTGCACATTTACGCTGGCAGCTAGGTGGCGCTTCTGACGATTTCCGCGTTGAGTATGCAAATTAGCTAGACACGCCAATCCACAAACGTATGTCCGGCCCGCGCATTCTTTTACGTCGTTTCCGTAAGGCTTTTTTCGGCGTAACGTTACCCCTGGGTCTATGAGGCGTACGCAATGTTAAGTATGGACGTCAGGCCAGCGTCTAATTTTCAGTCGTTTGCGTAAAACGTTCGCGAATAGGGCTTTGCATAGAATTACGTTCACGTCGAAAGCATTGGCTTGTTGCAGGTTAATAGGAGCATGCGCACTGGGATACCCCCACGGACGGCGCATGCGCCGTAAAAAAAACGTCATTTACGTGATTTACGTGAGGACGTATTAACATAAAACACGCCCACAACTTAGTGATTTCAATTGCACGCCCTTACGCCGACACATTTACACTACGCCGCTGTAACTTACGGCGCAAATTCTTTGTGGATACGGGAAATACGCTGTAAGTTACGGCGGCGTAGTGTATCTGAGATACGCTACGCCGGACTTAAAAAAGCGCCGCGCTACGTGGATCTGGCCCATTGTGTATACCAGGCTTGAGTCTTGCTGCTTCGTTCTGCTGTTTTACTCACAACTATAAGGCTGTGTGTGGCCACCCTAAGGTGTATGGACAAGCATAAGTATTGATGGTCGCTGGGAGATTAGCTTATTAATATTGTATGGGATGTGTGGTTCACACATTCATCCCTGTACCAAGATCAGTATTAAATCCAATTTTTCTCCCTTTAAGGGAAAAAAGGCAATTTTATTTTATTTTTTAGATAACAAGCATGTGGGAACCTCCTCTTTTTGAGTCCCCCATCGGCGCTCCTGGCCCCTCCTCTCTTTCCAGTGCCCCCATGGGAAGCCGCATTCCTTGGGGGGCACTCGTGCGTGCTCCCACACGAGTCCCTCTGCTGCATCCATTGACACAGACAGAGGGACTCAGCTCTGCCCCCCCGCTCTGTCATCACTGGCTTTGATTGACAGCACTGGGAGCCAATGGTTCCGCCTTGCCCCAGCAAAGTCAGCAAGACCCGGAAGTGAGGGGAGGAACGATCTGCGGACCTGCACGTCGCTGGATCGAAAGGGGTATCAGGTAAGTAGAGGGGAGCTGAGGGGGCGATGCTGACACCTAAAAAATTTTTAACCTTAAAGCGGGAGCTCACTTCAGAGATTGACCGTATGCTGATCTTCTTTTTTTTTTTTTGTCGTACATACCGTAGAATCGCTATTTTCAACCCCTGCTTCCGGGTGGTGAATTTGGTGGGACTGGGCTTTCCTATCCAGCAGGCAAGTGATTGACGTGATGACGAACACTACCCCCGTCGCATACGGAGCACAATGAGTTGCCGAAAGAAGCCGAACGTTGGTGCGCAGGCGCCGTATAGCGCCGACTCGCCGTTCATCTTCTTTCGGCAACTCGTGACGCTCCGTATGCGAAGGGGGTAGTGTTCGTCATCACGTCAATCACTTGCCTGCTGGATAGGAACGCCCAGTCCTGCAGGATTCACCATCGCGTCAATCACTTGCCTGCTGGATAGGAACGCCCAGTCCTGCAGGGTTCACCACCCGGAAGCCGGGGGTGAAAATAGCGATTCTACGGTATGTACGACAAAAAACAAAAAAAAAGATCAGCATATGGTCAATCTCTGAAGTGAGCTCAATGTAATATAAAAAAAATGTTTTAGGGTGAACCCCCGCTTTAATGCAATGAATGCATTAAGGTGAAAAATGGTTAGACTTTACAACCCCTTTAAATTGGATTGTTTAAAGGAAAATAAAAGGCTGTCACCAGAACAGGTATTTATTGATCAATTTTTTTTAATATTGGTGGCTATTGTTGTGCCCCTTTCATTGGCAGTCACTGTAGAAGTTTCCCCTACTGTTAAAAATCTCCACTGATATTTAATGCTACACTACCGTTGGGTGGGCGTAGGTGGGAGATTAGTCTTTAACTGTTTAAGGAACCTGGTTGAGAAAGGCTGGTATAGAAGCTTAATTGAACAAAATAGCTAATTAGTTTTATTTCCAAAAAATACTTTTATAAATGGGCAAGTCTTAACTTGTTTAAAATAAAAAAAACACTTCTCTGTATGGCACTGCCAATATCACCATAAAGTGTACTTACACATTAAGTGTTAAATGATTTCATGTATTGTTGGGCAACAACTGCCCATTCCCTGACAGCATCATGGAAAATATAAGCACATTTGAATTTATTTGCCTTTTGTCTAAAAATCTTAAACACTACAAATCAGTGGTACAGATATATTATGGGCTGTAAATGTGACTCCTCATAAAGCCAGTGAATACAATTATTTTCGATTCTGTTTTACAAAGAAGTATGGAAGAATTCTTCACCTTTATAATTGATTAACCCACAATTAATTGGACAAGTTTGAGATGAAATGTGGTGGCAATATAATAACAATTAAAGTGGATGTAAACACAATTTTTTTTTTTTGCTGTCACAATGTAGAGTATAATGCCGCGTACACACGATCATTTTTCGGCATGGAAAAAAACCGTTGTTTTTAAAAATGTCCAAAAAAACAACGTTTTCCAACTTCATCATTAAAAACAACATTGCCCACACACCATTGTTTTTCAAAAATTATGAAAAAAGCACGGTGACGTACAACACGTACGACGGCACTCTAAAGGGGAAGTTCTATTCGCCTTTGGGCTGCTTTAGCGTGTTAGTAAAAGACGATTTGCGCTGTTCTGTTTGTTACAGCGTGATGAATGTGCTTACTCCATTATGAACGGTAGGTATGAACGAGCGCTCCCGTCTCATAACTTGCTTCTGAGCATGCGCGGGTTTAAAACGTTGTTTTTGCCCACACACGATCATTTTTTACAACCCGAAAAACAACATTTTTAAAAACGACTTTAAAAAATGCAGCATGCTCAGCATGTCGTTTTTCAGAAGCCGAAAAATGATGTGGAGCCCACACACGATCATTTTAAATGACGTTTTTAAAAACGTCGTTTTTTTTCATGCCGAAAAATGATCGTGTGTACGCAGCATAAGATTTCCTATCATCTGTGCCCAGTCTTGCCACAAAGGGTTAATCCAGCTCTGAGCAATCCTCTTTTCTTTTTTCAGTGAGATAAACGGACAAACAGGAGAAAACTTTTGTCCGTTCTTCCCCCTTGCTGTGAATGACAGGTTATTTACATATCTCATGCACTAGCTTTTATGAAGTCATGTGGTTACTTTTCTGGATTTTGACTGGATGTTAATGATCATAGCAGAATTTAGTGTTATGCCTAGTACACACAATCGGTTTTCCCGACGGTCAAAAGACCGCCAGGAAAACCGAGGGGAAAACCGGGAACCGGCTAGGTCCCTTTTCCCCTGTACACACGGTCGCTTTTCCCGACAGGAAAACTACCAGGAGAGCTTTGGTCGGGAAAACCGGCCGCGTGTATGCTCCCTCGCAGTGTTTCCCTTAGGAAAGGTAATGAATCAAATATTGCGCCAAAAGTGAAAAATTGTAATAGTGCAATAAAATATAAAGTGTAGCGCTGTGAATGTGAGTAGATGGGGTGAACCATCAATATCAAAATGACATAAGCAAAACCATGAAAATGTGATGAATCACAATGTGCAAATTGATAAGCCCTTTTGATATATGAACAATATTGGGAGTAGCACACATAGAGAAAAAAGAGAACATGTTCTCATTTTTTAAACCACTGTTTTTCTGTCGGGAAAACTGCTAAGGAACATACACACAGACGGTTTTCCCGGCCAAAGGAAAACACAGCAGTTTTCCCAACGGTAAAAACGATCGTGTGTACTAGGCATAAGGAATACACAGGAGAAAATGCATGTTGACAAGGGGAGTGTAGAGGTGGGCGGGGAGTGTACTGACTTCAGGACTCCACCCACTGAGCTCCAGACAGCAGACCCACCCACAGAATCTGCAGTTTTTCAGTTCTCATAACAGACAGAGGGGAGATATTTGACAGGTAAGGATACATGCAGGAGGCATCGATATCCTTATAGATCAGCACTATGGCAGTAGTTTAGAAAGGATGAGAGTGGCTTTACATCCACTTTAACCCTTCAGGACTAGTCATTTTATTAGCACTAGATGCCTGTGAGTTATGTGAAATATGTTTGCAGTAATACCTAGTAATATGTACACTGCAAGCCCATGAGAGAGTTAGAATTGTGAAATATCTGGAGAACCCTGGAAGCACACTGAGACCCCATACACACTATACAACTCTTGTTGTCTGATTTCCTTCAGGCCTTGTACTCACGGCAGGACATGTCCGATGAAAACGGTCTGCAGACCGTTTCCATCGGACATGTCTGGCCGGGGACTGCCCGGGGACTTCTGTTCGATGGCTATACACACCATCGAACAGAAGCCCGCGCGTAAACATTACGCGGGGCGTGTCCGCGGTGTCGCCGCGTCGATGACGCGGTGTCGCCGCGACAATGACGCGGCGACGTGGGCGGGCCGCCTTAAAAATGCTTCCACGCATGCGTCGAAGTCATTCGACGCATGCGAGGGATGCGGGCGGCAGGACATGTACGGTAGGTCTGTACAGACGACCGTACATGTCCGGGCGGACAGGTTTCCAGCGGACTGTTTTAAAACAAGTCCGGGAAACAGTTGTCCGCTGGAAACCTGTCCGATCCGTCCCAAAATGGTCCGCTCGGGCCAACACACGGCCAAACATGTCTGCTGAAACTGGTCTGCGGACCAGTTTCAGCAGACATGTTTGGTCGTGAGTACGGGGCCTTAGATTTACAAAAATCATGTAGCGCAAGGGCCTGCCTGATTGCATACAAATTGAAACTCTTAAGCCTCGTACACACAATCGCATTTCCATCGGACAAATCCATGGAATTTATTGCGAAGGGCGTTGGCCGTGAACTTGGTATGCATACAGACGGCAGAACGTTTTCAGCCAACATACACAAAACAACGTGGTTTTTCAGCTCTTTAGCGCCACCCTTTAGGCAACTTCTGCCAATGTTGTGCTATGGTTAGCATTGGTTCGGAGCATGCGTGTTTGTACTTTGGATTTTTTCCGACGGACTTGTGTACACACGATCGGATAATCCAACAAGACACATTTGTTGTCGGAACATTTGAACGACAACAATTGTCCGATGGAGCATACAAACAGTCGGATTATCCGACAAAACCCTGCCATCACACATTTGTTGTCGGATAATCCGATCGTGTGTATGAGGCTTTAAGGTTTTATCTCATATTATATGGTTTTGGTAAATTCAAAGGAAAACATCTATAGAAAATTGTATAGTGTATATCCAGCTTTAAGGCTAGGTTCAGGTATCTTTGGGTTGGGAACATAGGGACAGAAGGATTTCAGGCAGCCTACATCCACAGAAGATCTGTGGTTAGTTCTCAACGACGTTTGGAACAACCTACCTGCAGAGTTCCTTCAAAAACTGTGTACAAGTGTACCTAGAAGAATTTGCTAGGTTGAAGCCAAAGGGTGGTCACACCAAATATTGAGTTGATTTGGATTTTTCTTCTGTTCTCTCACTTTGCATTTTGTAAATTGAAAAAAAAATGAACAATATATTTTTGAAAGCATTATTACTTTACAGCATTCCTTCATACCTGCCCAAAACGTTTGCACTATATATACTGTGTGTGTGTGTGTGTGTGTGTGTGTGTATACACTGCTCAAAAAAATTAAAGGAACACTTTGAAAACATATCAGATCTCAACGGGCAAAAATCTCATGCTGGATATCTATACTGATACGGACGGGGTAATGTGTTAGGAATAAAAGGATGGCACATCATTTGATAGAAATGAGAATTATCCACCTACATAGGGCTGAATTTAAAGACACCCCGAAAATCAAATTGAACATTTTTTGCAGCAAGCTAGTCCATTTTGCTGACATTTCATTGCAACAACTCAAAATGGTTCTCAGTAGTTTGTATGGCCCCCCAAGTGCTTGTATGCATGACCGACAAAATTCAGGGCATGCTCCTAATGAGACGACCAATGGTGTCCTGGGGTATTTCCTCCCAGATCTGGACCAGAGCATCACTGAGCTCCTGAACAGACTGAGGTGCAACCTGGCGGCACCGGATGGACCGAAATATAATGTCCCAGAGGTGTTCTATTGGATTTAGGTCAAGTGAGCGTGGGGACCATTCAATGGTATCAATTTCTTCATCCTCCAGGAACTGGCTGCATGCTCTCCCCACATGAGGCCAGGCATTGTCGTGCACCAGGAGGAACCCAGGACCCACTCCACCAGCGTAGGGTCTGACAATGGGTCCAAGTATTTCATCCTGATACCTAATGGCAGTCAGGGTGTCATTGTGTAGCCTGTAGAGGTCTGTCCGTCCCTCCATGGATATGCCTCCCCAGACCATCACTGAGCCACCACCAAACTGGTCATGCTGAACGATGTTACAGGTCTCACTGAGGTCTTACTGAAAATAATAATTTTGCCAGATGTCCGTTACTATTGCCATGTGTGCCGTTTCACCCCCCCCCCCTCCCACTCCCCCTAATATCTCTCTCTACATCTTTCTCCTTTACCTCCCTCCTTTCTCTCTCTTGCTCTGAATTTATTTATTTTTTTATTTTATTTTTTATTTTATTTTTTATTATTTTTTTGAAAAAAAAATTATATAGACTTGAGCTGCTTTGACTCCTTGTAATATTATGTTGGTTGCATTTATCAGTATACTATTTGTATGCTATATTTCTCTTGTATTGTACTTTGTTGTGGTATTTGAATGTACCTTTCTTTCTCTTTCAATAAAAACATATTAAACAAAAAAAAAAAACGATGTTACAGGCAGCATAACATTCTCCGCGGCTTCTCCAGACCCTTTCATGTCTGCCACATATGCTCAGGGTGAACCTGCTCTCATCTGTGAAAAGCATGGGGCACCAGTGGCGGACCTGCCAATTCTGAAGTTCAATGGAAAATGCCAATCGAACTCCAGAGTGTCCGGCAGTGAACACAGAGTACACTAGAGGACGTCGGGCCCTTAGGCCACCCCCATGAAGTCTGTTTCTGATTGTTTGGTCAGAGACATTTACACCAGTGGCCTGCTGGAGGTCATTTTGTAGGGCTCTGGCAGTGCTCATCCTGTTCCTCCTTGCACAAACAAGCAGATACCGGTCCTGCTGATAGGTTAAGGACCTTCTACAGCTCTGTCCAGCTCTCTTAGAGTAACTGCCTGTCTCCTGGAATCTCCTCCATGCTCTTGAGACACGGCAAACCTTCTGGCAATGACACGTATTGATGTGCCATCCTGGAGGAGTTGGACTGCCTGTGCAAACTTTATAGGGTCCAAGTATCGCCTTGTGCTACCAATAGTGACACTGACTGACCCTAGTCAAATGCAAAACTAGAGAAAAACAGTCAGAAAAGATGAGTAGGGAAAAAAATGTCAGACACCTCCACCTGAAAAACATTCCTGTTTTAGAGGTCATCTCATTGCTGCCCATCTAGTGCACCTGTTGTTAATTTTAATTAACAGCAAAGCAGCTGAAAGTGATTAACAACCCCCTCTGTACACACCCCTCCCCTTCTGTTACTTAACTGACCAGAGCTCCTGTTGAGTGGGCGCTATTTTGTAAATTTAGTTACCTAAACTGTGGTTTAGCTCAGATTTCCATGCCAAATTATGGGTCTCTGTTCCAGCTCGGCTGTGTTGCTCACCTTCTACTTGACTGTGGGTGTCGCTCTCACCAGGGGTCAAGGTTGGAATTGCAATGGGCTGGGTGTATTGGGTGCCTCTTGCCCAGAAATAGCTCAGTGGTGTGGTCCCCGCTGCTGTGCATTCTGGGGAGGGGTACTTAAGGGGCAGACGCTGTTCTGGTGGTGTCTTCCGATCCTGACCTGGTGGCCCTCCTGGCCTCAGGGATGTATTAGCAACCTTTTGGTCTCAGGGCCTGCTGGCCCGAGGCACCGCTACTGAAAGTAGGCCCAGAAGTTTCTGGGGGCATACTGGTCCAGGGATGATATCTTCTCTGCAGGAAGGAGCCGAATAATTGAGGATTCAATTAGATGATGCGTCCTGACCAAACTACCTCACAGTGCAGCAGGCTCGGCTGAAAGATCCTAGCACCGTAAGCTGTGTAATCTTTCTTGGAACTTTGCAAAGTGTTTGTGTGGTTACATGATCCTGTGGCGGAGGGCCGTGTAACGACTCGACAGTATTCATCAAGTCTGTGGTTGAGTGAGATTCACTACGGCTGCTAGGCCAGTGAGAGAGGCCTATCCGGTGGTTCGCTGAATACAGTGTGGGACAGTTGCCGTCTGGATCCAAGATTATAACCGCAATCCGCAAAGCAAGGTGCCTGAATCTTCCCTAACCCTCTGTCCCTCTAAAGGAACTTGTTAACAAAACGTTTGAAGCAAAGGATACCAAGTGTTGGTGTGGACATTTGTAACTCTTCAAGAAGGACCCCTAGGACAACCGTTGTGAACAGTAAGGTAACGACAGACCCAAATCTAAACCAGCAGCTCCTTCGGGGGTAGTGCTACACATTTATATATAATGTTTTCACAGCAGTACCTCTGACATTCAGATGGTTTGTGTAGTCAGTGGCTCTAGAAAAAGTAATCCTTTGATAGGAGTTTGGATTCTTATGAAATGCAGGCTCTGTTTAGCCAGGAAGAGACTGGCTAGGACCCCTGGTCACCACAACTCACCAGTATGGTCTCCCTGACAGGAAGATGAGGGAGGTCTGCAGGTAGGTGTTCTAAATAAGCACATCACATGCACACTTTACCAAAACTATACACAATGCTAGACTTCACAAATGTGATTTACACAATTACTTGCCAATATTGACAACAGGCAAATTCCATTACAGATGCATTATACATACAGACCTAACCTTATTCCGCATACACACGATCGGATTTTCCGTCGGAAAAACCTTGAATGTTTTTTCCGACGGAATTCCACTCAAGCTTGTCTTGCATACACACGGTCATACAAAAGTTCTCTGAACTTTCATCCTTCAAGAACGCGGTGACATACAACACTACGAGGAGCCGAGAAAATTAAGTTCAATGCTTCCGAGCATGCGTTGAATTGTTTCCGAGGCATGCGTTGGAATTTTATGCGTCGGAATTGCTACAGACGATCGGATTTTCCAATAGGAATTTTTTCCGTCTGAAAATTTGAGAACCAGCTTTCAATCTTTTGTTGGTGGAAATTCCAACAGCAAAAGTCCGATGGAGCAAACACACGGTCGGAATTTCCATTCAAAAGTTCACATCTGACTTTTGCTGTCGGAATTTCCGTGTGTACGGGGCATAACAATGCAAACAGAACATAGTCTGTGCCACTGGATTAGCATTCTTTATATACCATAACTATAGGTATGAAACATACAAACCTTGATTATATAACCATGGTCACGTATTCAAATCAAAACGAATATTGAGGTATAACTTCTGTGCGCAATGTTTTTGGGGACAGGAAATGTCCCTATTTTTAAGCTGCTGTAAAAGAGATATTTCTAAGAGAATAAAGGGTATGTTGATCCCTTTCTGTTAACAAGAGGTGTGAGTGATCCTCTCTGTGAGGTTAACAGACTGGGCAGTGTGTTGGGTGGTTGTGCAGTTTACTTTAAGGTTTTTCTAAGGTACTTTTTATAACCATGGTGATGAGGTTCACCAAGGTAGAATTACAGTAGAAGGCTGCCAGCTGAGCACCACTGTTAAATCTTGACTTTTCCACGTACATTCTTTCCATGTATTTCCACAAGTGATTTATATTTATTAATCATGATAATAAAACCATACATAACTCCACAAACGTAATGTTTGAGAAGCCTATATAAGTTTCTGAAAAGAAAGCATTTGGCTGCCTGTAGGTAACCTATAGAACAAGTATACTTTGGAAATATTGTGTGCGCACATTGAATGCACCTTTCATCCTGCTTCCCTTTATAGCCTCATATCCTTCCATTGTGTCTGAGAAGCTGAGAACTCAAGCCATTAACCTTGAGGTTTCTCGGTGCTCCAGAGCACTGCCCTGCTGGGATAAAAGCTCCATTCTGAAGCTCTGCTGGCGGGCGATAATTCTAACCTTCCGTGTTGTGATCAGCTGACACCTTGCAGCTGAAAAGCAGAATTACTTATGCTAAAAGAGACTATCAAGACCTGTCAGGTTTTAAAACGCCCTCACAGTTAAAGGAGAAGCAAAAGTATGCCATGTTGTTTTCAATTGATAAGGTAGTGCCCAAAGTACTATGGGCCAGATTCACATAGAATTGCGGCCGTGTAACGTAACCCGTTTACGTTACACCGCCGCAATTTTTCAGTGTTAGTGCCCGATCCACAAAGCACTTACCTGTAAACTTGCGGCGGTGTATCGTAAACACATCCGGCGCAAGCACGCCCAATTCAAATGGGGCGGGTACCATTTAAATTAGGCGCGCTCCCGGGCCGGACGTACTGCGCATGCTCCGTTCGCAATTTTCCCGACGTACTTTGCGCAAAATTTTTGGCGGCGTGATGTGTTTGTGAATCGCGACGTGCGTAACGTACTTACGCCGGGAAAAAAAATTCAAAAGCGACGCGGGAACGACGGGCATACTTTAACATGGTGGAGTAATTTTACACCATGTTAAAGTACCCCTAATTTTGCGACAGGAAACTAAGACTTGCGCCAACGTAACGACAGGAAAAACCTTCGTGGATCGCCGTAACTGCTAATTTGCATACCCAACGCTGGAATACGACGCAAACTCCACCCAGCGGCAGCCGAGGTACTGCATCCTAAGATCCGACGGTGTAAGTCAATTACACCTGTCGGATCTTAGGGCTATCTATGCGGAACTGATTCTATGAATCAGCCGCATAGATAGAACAACAGATACGACGGTGTATCAGGAGATACGCCGTCATATCTGTTCTGTGAATCTGGCTCTATATGTTGAAATTAAAATTGCTATGTACATTTTACTTTGTCCCTAGTGGTCTGCCCGGTGTCCTGCATGCAGACTTATATTATAAAAAACAGTTCTTTCTGCCTGGAAACTGGAGATTGTCCATAGCAACCAGAAAGTGTCCCTTTACATCAAAAGTGGTTTTAGAGCAGCTAGAAAACAGTGATAATAAATTAGAATCGCTTGCAGAATTGAGCTATAGTGATTTATGGGGAAATTCGTCATCAAACAATAAAAATAATGACAGCGACAATTCTGCAACTGAGCAAATTTCAGTGTTTTTGATTTGATTACATTATTGAATATTTTTTATTATAATTACATTATTATTTGTTATAATTATGTATAGTTAGTTATTATATTATAATTTATGAATTTGTGTTTCAAACTTTATCATACTCGGGATGCCTACTAGACTCTTGTTTGGACAGATTTAAGTGATTTATTCCTAAGAATTGCAGGCCTACAATATAAAACGCCAAATTTCCATGCAAAATAATTGTACCGCTTTTAGCACCTAAAACCAGAGGGAATCATACCACCAGGAAGGTTAAAGGGACATGATACACCTGTTTCAAACTATTCATCTAAAGTATGTAGAGAGGGTGGTGATGGCCTATTTAGAATGAGTGACTGCATGTAAACCTCAATAGTGATATATCAAAAACTGACTCCAGACCATATTCAGTCCTGAAAAAAATAAATAAACTGCCCATATTACGGAAAGCGTAAAGTGGTAGATTGATGGCATTGGAATCTTCAAATACTGATAAGTAGACACGTAAAATTTCCGAAAATCTTGAAGCCATAAGAAAAAATAATAATTCCAGTAACAAATCTATATTTTGGAAAAAATAATTAAAAATTGTAAAAAAAAAATTGGTTTGGAGTAGTTTTACAAATTTGAATTATTTATATTTTCAGATGTCCTAGTTTGCAAAACTTCCTTACTTGAAGATGCTGCTGGTGAGGAAACACTTTGTGATGATCCAGAAGCAGCAGAGTGTTTCTGGAATGAGAACTCTGGACGGAAAAGCTAATTGCACTTTTATTGTGGCTCTCATCGTTTAATTCCATAAAATATTTTTTAATGTCTTTAGGGCACCTCTGGCATACCAAGATTTTGTCATCCTTGTAGAATTTGGAAAATAATATTTCTTCTCACAATATTTGCAAATTGCAGTTTTGCTCTCAGCAGAAATTGCACTGTGGAAATATTTTCAAACCTTAGATGTTGGTCTCAACATTTTACTTAGAGGAGGAAAAAAAAATAAAAAATGTACTAACCAGACTATAAGTAAACATTATGCTGTGATTGTGGAGAACATACAGATAGGATAGGAATCATTTAAAGGTTATAAAGATAAACAAAGTTGTCAGAAAAATTAACCCTCTTACTGAGAGGACATAAACTATTATCTACTGTATGCCAACAATCACCCAACTGTAGGAGGTACAAGATGGAGCCCATACACAAACTAAACTCTAGCCTTTCCCCTGCAGTGCCCCCTACTGGCAAAAATGCATATTTACCTTGTTTGAGAACTGCATTGGAAGTGTTACTTCAGTGTTCCCCGGAACTGATATCTTTCATTAAGGTCTTCATGTTATATTGTATGAATACCATGTCATAAATATATTATTTATCATTATAAAAGAACATATTTCACACTTTTTTTTCTCCTAAAACCCCCCAAAAACAGCTTTGGGGAAAAAATATGTTTTTTTATCCAATTTTACCTTTTTTATCCCAGGTCTTCCCATCTCTGCTGGTAAGTGATACTTAACTACTTAAAATGTACTTTATAAATGTTTTGATAATGATGTCCCTTTGAGGCATCTTGGTTATACATGGGCAACTTCCATGCACTGAGGAACTGCCACGATAACATTGGGTTGTAAAGACAACATGTGAATCTGAAATCGAAGCACTACACCAAAATGTCCTAAGTAAGGTTTTATGCCAATAATTCATTAGTTACAAGATCCAATGGTGTTCGAGGGCCACACATTCCCCCTTTATTAGGACCGTGAATGTGTAGTCATCAATGCCCTCCGGCAATGTGTTGTGAGGTGGGCAAGCCCGAGACCCGCAGGTCGTAAGAGTGTCCGCGTCCGCCCCCAAGAAGGGGGGAACCGCTTCCAACTCTGCAAGGACATCTCCGCACCACCCAGGTTAAACCGGGGCGGAGCTCAGTCAATTGCCGCCCCACCTCCCCACGGAGGGAGTCTTCTGACTACCAAGAACCTCGTCCAGAATGTCCTCCGGGCGACACAAACGACTTCTAACAGTCACCAGCGTAACCCAGGAGACCCATTTCCCTCTGCATAATATAGACAATAATTTGTTATCTGATAACAAGGATCACAGTGCATTACCCTTTGACTGACACACCATGGGGGTGGGGGGCTCATAGGCCCATTAAGAGCACTGCCAATATAGCTGCGGGCGTCCATGAATGTCCTCTTCTGGTCCTCCCTAGTGGATATACACAGGGGGAGATCAGCCGATCTGTATAAACAGTAAGTAGACAAAAAGAGGCTCCTAATTTGTGGAGCCCCATACCCCCACGGTGATTAGGCCTCCGTATGGCAATACAACAACTGCTTGGAGGAATTATCACTGTGAACCCTCATCTGCCCGCCTGAATTACACCGATTCTCCAGGTGCATACAGATACGCGGTCAGGCGACCGAGACGGCTCCACCTTAGCGGAAAAGTGATCCCCCCGCCCTCGAAACATCCGTGCCCCCCGGATCCCCAGTGAGTGCAGTACTCCCGGCCACTGTCTGTTCCTGGGTGTATTCAAGGAGAGGTATAGAGCCAAAGTGTCCCCATCAGACATAAGGGGATCATGTGTGTAGGTAGGGGGGCACCACCGTAAGACCACTTCAGGAGCTGGTCCAAGTGTCCATTGCACTAGGCAGAAGTACCATTAACGGGTAATGTTCTAGATCAGGTATCCACAGTTCTCCCTATCTCCAACCCCCACTGATAGGACGCCTCCCACAATCCACCCCCACCCCATGTGCAAAACCAAAGAGCAAGGAAGAAGGTGAGTGAATCTCAGGCGGGGTCTGTACATGGAATGAGAGGCTGCAAACCGGGATAGGGTGTCAGGATGGTCAAACCGCAAGGTAACAGAAGGGGATATAACCCGAGGAGCACTGGGGATAAGGCACTAGGAGATGTACTGAAACATATACACTCTCAACGCTACGGCAGCCGCCGCTAGGTTTCCCTGGCTTCTTCTGGTGAAGTGATGCGGGATCTACGTCGGCCTCTTCGCGGTCTCGGTGAGCGGGGTCTCCTCTGATTCGTCCCACCTGGGCGAGGGGCGAACCTTGGAATCACTTGGAGCCAGTCTGGGACGTCCACGGGGTCAGCTTCCAGGAAATCGAACAACGCAGGCAGGTCTGATGGTGATTGCGTGAAGAAATGCGTGTGCTTCTTGAATGTCACCGCTATGGGGAAGCCCCAGCGATAGGTAATGCTGGCGTGTTCGGCGACTTCCAGCACTGGTTTCAGCAGTGCCCGTCATTGTAGGGTGGCAGCTCCATCAAATTCAATATCTCTCACCTCCCATGCCTTCCACAGGATGACTTCATTGTGAACATACTGGTGGATCCGGCAAATCACATCTCTGGGAGGATTCGGGTCTGTAGACCGCTTTTCCAATGCTCTGTGGATCTGATCGAAGGACATAGTAGCTGGGAAGTCGTTTCCTGCAATGTCCCTGAAAATGGCCAGAGCAGTTGCTACAAGGTCTTCTGTCCCCGTGGCTTCGGGTAAGCCCCTCAGCTACAGGTTGTTCCTCCTGCTACGATCCTCAATTTCTTCCAGGTGCAGCTGCTGGGCGAGTACCGACGTTGCTTGAGTGGCCTGGGTGTCTTCCACTCGTTTCAGCCGCCTCTCCAGGTCTGTCACAGTGGCCTCTCCCGCTCCCATGCACTCTGTCAGGGAGGTAATGTCTGTGCGTACCGCATCTATATCCCTGCGGTGGGAGGCCTCCAGTCTGCTGGCCAGAGATTCTATGTCAGCCCTGGTTGGCCCTACCGGGGTCACTATCCAGAGTGCAGGGAGCCATGGATAGTGTTCGTAAGTCATGCTGCACCGAACTTGCATGTCAGCCGAGCCTCGTGCTGTCAGCCATTTTAGGCGCGGGAGATGAATCCTGAGAGCTGGGGAAATATTTGTGGATTGCTCCGTTAGCTTGTGGTTTGGGAGTCTGTTTCTTGGTCCGATTCCCTCTGCACTTCCCAGTAGAGTACATGCCGTTGTTCTTCTGATAATATTACTGAAAATAGGGCAGGAAAGGCCGGGAAGGACCGGGAGCCCCGCAGAAACACGTCCTTACTCTACATTTTCTTTTCTATACTGTTTTTTTTTGAACATTGTTATTGCAGCGATGACTGTTTCACTACTATTGTTATCTTTCACTACACATTTCCACATCTTTAGATATAATGTCTTTGATTACAGAGCATTCCGTAAACCTTAACACAAGAGAGGTGTTCACAACCACTGAAACTGTTGACTCTCAGTTGGAAGGGCTATTAATTAGACTTATAAATTTGATGATTATTATTATTTAGGTACTTATATAGCATGGTCAATTTACGCAGCGCTTTACATATACAATGAACATTCACATCAGTCCCTCCCCTCCAGGAGCTTACAATCTAAGGTCCCTAACTCACATTCATATACTAGGGCCAATTTAGACAGAAGCCAATTAACCTACCAGCATGTCTTTGGAGTTCTCTGAGCTACACACTCAATGGGATGATCTCTGAGCTACACACTCAATGGGATATAGCCTATTTGGAACAATACATGAATGAACAGATGGTACTACGCAGTCTCCGCTTGAAAGTCAAACCCAATAAGAGTGAACTAGAACTTGAGTCGTTGTTTTTAATACTTCAATGAGGCTGGTCTCAAATTTCTAGGCTTTTTAGCCATTGGAAAAAAAGCAAAATTAGTATCACTAGATAAAGAAATTATGGGGAGGCCACGCCCCCTGGAGCTCCTAAGATGGCAGCTTAGGAACGGAGCTCTGCTCACCGCTAGCCGTTTGACGACGATAACCGGAGATTTGGATCCTATACACCCGCGAAAACGTCATCCGGGGATAGCGGAATCTTTGGTGATTCGAACCGTACCAGACATCTCAATTGATACTGACAGGATACAAGTTTAAGAGCCTGATAGGAGACAGGACATAGGAGCGGTGACTCTCCTCATAGACGGCCATTATACAGTAATTACCAGGCTATTAGACCTGCTGAGGGAGTTGGATTGACACCAGCGGGTGGATAGTACAGTAGAAAACCGGTCCATGACAGGCAAATATCACAGGAAAGGCAGGAATATTAATAAAGGATCTGTTATGAAAAAGACTCTCATCAAAATGGCCGCCGTACCTCAGATACACACACTGGAAACAACAGAGGCCTCCACATCTGACAGGCAAGTTTTATCTCCTTTGCTGGCTGCATCTTTACCTCAGGCATCTTGTTCTGACACATCTCCTATTCTGTATTCCACTGCACTGAAGGAAGGAGTGATTCCTAGTAATGTTGGACATATAATTCCTGCAGAGATTCCCTCACAGAACCCTGTTAATGTGCATACTAATGCTGAACAGGCTCATGATGTTTCCTTCAATGTCACTGATTTGTTTAACAGAATATCTGAAATGCTGGACAGGGGACTGGCACAGAATGCTGAGAGAATCACTAGAGACATTAGGGCTGACTTTCAATGTCTTGGAAACAGGATTGAAACTATTGAACACAAACTGGATATCAATATTGCCAGAATTGATCAGAATGCTGACCATTTGTTATTTCTGCAAGAACAGCTGGAAGCTGCTCAGGCTAGGATCGAAAATCTTGAGAACAGATCAAGGAGGGACAATTTCAGGGTCAGGGGATTGCCTGAATCCATTGTTGATGTTCATGCGGCAATACAGGACATTATTAAAGTTCTGATTCCATCTATTCCAACTCACAAATTGGAATTGGACCGTGCACATAGGTCCCTAGGACCATTGAGAAAGGATGGCTTACCGAGGGATGAGGTAGTCAAACCTCATTATTATTCTGTCAAGGAAGAAATAATGAAAAAATCTCGACAACATGAACAATTACAATACCAGGGCGCAACCATCCAAATATTTTCTGATATTTCCCCGTACACAATACAGAGGAGAAGAGAGATGAAACCTTTATTGTCTGCCCTCTTGAAAAAGGACATCAGGTATAAATGGGCCTTTCCGTTCGCACTGAAATTTTCATATAATGGCAGACATTATGTAGTTCACAATTTTCAGGAGGGTGAAAGACTATTATTGGATCTGAAGATTATTTTTGTCGAACCGGACATGGATACTACGCCTACCCAGCAAAATTCGGCCAAAAGACAAACCCCTATTAGCCCAAATTATTCTACCTGGAACAGAGTCAAGCACAGGAAGGTAAAGAATGACTTTGCTACCTGAAGTTGAGATACATTTCTTTGCATTCTTTTTTTTTCCTTCGTGTGGTCGTCAATTTTTTTTTTTTCTCTTACGATTGGTAGAAATGGTTTCACCAAAACATTTTTTGTCTGCATTTTCCCAGGGAACATGGATTTTTTTATATTTTTTTAAATATATATAAACTTAGATTTCTTGAATAATATATAATTTTCCATTTTTTTTTTTTAGCATATGATTATATATTTTGAAGGGTTAAGGGAGGGGTTGGAATGTGTGTTGTTTTTTTTTTATTTGTGCCAATCTGGGAAAATTCATTTTAATATTTGTTATATTTACTATGCCTTTTTGGGTTGATTTCTTCTTACACAAGAATTTAATGTATGATTATTTAACCGTCGTCAGCGGCCGGCGGTGAGGCATTGGGCCTCAGCTTGCTTCTTGGGTCGACATTTGGTCATCCTAGGGAGTAGGTACCTAGCCCTTTATATGGGCTGTTCTAAGGTCATGTGTTTGAATGAGGGGAGGGAGGATATACTCTCCCTTCATTCTGGGTCATGGTTTGACCTTCTGTTATCCTACAGTTTACTATATTGTTTATGTTTTTGTTTTTATTTCTTCATCTTCTACTTTTATACCTTTTCTTTCTCTCCTACCTTATTTACCATGTCAGCCTACCTGCCAATTAGTGGTTTTACTGGATTGTGTACACAGCCATCGTTATGCAACTCGTCTATGGTACTGATCATGACTCATGGCTGGTTCAAATAACCCTTCTACACCCCTTCGTGTTGTTTCACCCAACACTCAGGGGTTGAATTCTCCAATTAAAAGGCGAAAGGCCCTACAAGCCTACAAGTCCCCTCATGTCGATGTGGTTTTCCTACAAGAGACACACTTCCCAAAACGGTACGCCCCCTCTTTTTTGCATGCACATTTTCCGGTGTTTTACCTGTCTAAAGCAGAAAATAAGACTAAAGGGGTGGCCGTCTTATTTTCTAAATTCTGCAATTTTGACTTGATTAAGGAATACGCGGACCCGGAGGGTAGATTTGTCTTGGTAAAGGGAACCCTGGAAGGAAATCTGTATACTTTTGTCTCGTATTATGCACCTAATAGGGGACAAAAGGGATTATTTTATCAAATGTTTGATGTTCTCCAACCTTTTATGGAGGCAGGCCCGTTGGAACAGGAGAGGCAATGCAAGCAATTGCTTGGGGCCCCCAGCTGGAAGGGGGCCCCCAACTAGGGTGCCCACGTTCATTGTCCCTGAATAAAAAGAACACTGGGAACATGATTCAGGAAATCATGGGACTGAGCCACCATAGCTTTGGCTCTGGCTCCGCCTCCACCTGACTATACACCAAATTACTGGTTGCTATAGCCGCCTAGCATCTGGCAACCAGTGACGTCACTGCCCTGCTTGAAGGTGGAGGAGGATTTCACTTCCTCCTCCTCTGCGGCGCGCTAGTGCTTGGTTTTGAATCTGCTCGAGACCCAAACAAATAGTGGCAGCCCTGTAGCACCAATCCTCCTCTCCCTTACTATCAGCTTTCACAGCTTTGACCAATAAGGGAAGGGGGCACATATTTCTCCCCGCCTCCACCCTCCCCCTTGTGCAGAGCCCGGGATCGTTTGTCCACACTTGGTGAAGGGAGAGAAGAAGTTTCAGCAGCATGGAGAACACAGACAGAGGCAGCTGTGACAGACAGACCAGAGCTGCAGACATCGGAACTGTGCAGGAATTCTTCCTCCTCATCTTACTGTGAGTCCCCCCCCTCCTCCCCCTCTGGGGCTGCTGTGTGTGTGTAATGACTTTCTGCATCTGTTCACAGTCACACACTATTCACCTTCTGGGGGGGGGGGGGGGTCTGCAGTCTTCCTGGCCAGTTCTCTTTTTTTTCTATTAGAGGGGGTGAGCAGGGTCCTCACATCACCCCCCTGCAGTTCTCCAAGCTAGGGGTCTTTTTTAACTGGTGGGGGAGGGAGGGGAGTTCCTGGATGGGGGTCCCCTAATATCACCCCCTGCAATCCTCATAACTGGAGGGGGAAGAGAGGGGGATTCCTTTATTAGGGACCCTTCTTATCACCCCCCCCCCCCCACACACACAGTCCTCCTAGCTGGGGGTCTTGTTTATCTAGAGGCAGTGTGTCCATAAGGGCGCCACCCCCTCTCTCCAGCCACCCCCTCTATCAGACAGGGGGGGGCACAGTAGGAGCATTTGATGGAACAGTGACAGCGTTTGTCAGTGTAGGGATCAGGTAGGTTAGTGTAGGGATCAGGTAGGTTAGTGTAGGGATCAGGTAGGTTAGTGTAGGGATCAGGTAGGTTAGTGTAGGGATCAGGTAGGTTAGTGTAGGGATCAGTGTAGGGATCAGGTTGGTCAGTGTAGGGGTCAGGTAGGTCATGCTGGCATCTTTATGCTTCCCACATTGCTTTTATTTATATTTAACCATTGTGTGATCACTTTTTTTGGCTATATTTACACTGATTTGTAAGATATTTTTATAAATAAAATTCATTGGTTGATCTACGCCATATGCAGCCCTCTTTTATATTTCATGCTATGCTGGGGCACTAGTGATTCATCTTGCCCCACCATCACCCCTTCCATCCACCCGGCTGTTGGTTTTCTGCTTGCTGTGGTTCTGCGATGTGCGTGCGGGGGGGGGGGGCCTCCATGTCCATTTTGCTTGGGGCCCCCTAATTCCTTCAAACGGCCCTGTATGGAGGGTATCATCATTATGGGTGGAGATTCCACTTAGCCTTTGATTCGGGATTAGATAAATCTAAACAACATAATGCTAAAATGATTAGACCAACTAAAGCTAGTACACAGGTGGCGCGTATGCTTCACCAATCTAGTTTGACTGATATATGGAGGGAATTGAATCCTAAAACTAAAGATTTCACTCACTTTTCTAATCCCCACCAATCATATTCACGAATAGACCATATATTGCTTTCCAATCGTCACGTCCCTTCAGCTATAAAATCTACTATTGTGGATGTCTCTTGGTTGGACCATTCTATGGTTCTGTTATCTTTAAGAAAAGAGAATTCTACCCAAAGAGTGTCTCATTGGACACTTAACCAGTCAATTTTAAAGGATCCTGTTTTAGTAGCAGAAATCAAACAAGCTATATAAGAATATTTTGATTTTAATGATACAGAAGAAATGTCCCCAGAAACTTTATGGGCTGCTCATAAGGTGACTGTTCGGGGCAAAATTATACAGATTGCAGCTAGAGTAAAAAGAATGAGGAAGTTAGAGGTGGAAAAACTTGAAGAGACATATGTGGACTTGAGTAGAAAACATAAATTAGATCCTTCTGAATTTCCTACTTCCAAACTTGATTCAGCTAGAACTGCATTGAATCTAGCGCTTACAGTAAAGGCAGATGAGGCTATGAAATGGACTGGTGCTAGATTTTACCGGTTAAAAGATAGGATAGGCCCGATGCTGGCGAATAAATTGTCCCCTAGATTTAGATCAAGGATTCTACCCAAAATTGGACAAGCAGATGGTTCATTTACTCTGAACCCTCGGCGGATAATGACAGCCTTTCAAAACTTTTATTCCAAACTTTACGCTTTTGATGGCGACTATGCATCTGATAAAGTGGAGACGTTTCTTGATGGCTTAGATCTTCCTAAATTGACAGAGGTACATAGAGAGGTATTGGAGGCTCCCATATCGGCCGAGGAAGTTCAGACGGTGATGTCACGTACCTCAGAGGGTGAGCCCGACGTGCAGGAAGTGGCAGCCGTTACTCCTCTGATTCCGGGACCCCTGATAGAGTAGACAGGGGGAACGGAAATGCAGAGTCGCACAAGCGCCTGGAGAGACGCTGATGCAGGGGCTGTTGGTCGCTTCTGCAGGATCTGATGGAGTCTCTGGAAGGCAGGTGCAGCCTGGCAAGTAGCAGACCGATGGGAAGAGGTCTGGAAGATCAAGCAGCAACAAGTCCCAGAAGACAGTGCAAGTCCCAGAAGCCGGAGAGAAGCTGGACCAGCCGATCAGGCGCAGGGAGGTCAGGATGGTAGAGGGGTCGTCAAGCCGGGTCAGTAACAGGCGGGCGGCAGAGTACCAGGGATGAGGCAGAGGGATGGTCGGAGCAAGCCAAAAGGTCAGGGCAGGCGGAAGACAGGATCAACAGGAACAAGCCGGGTATCAGGATTAGGATTCAAGCAGGGGTAACAGGTACTGGCAGGTTCAGGAAACACTTCAGACCGGACAGCAAGGGGCCAGACTCCCAGGACGCCTTAAGTACCTTGTTTTGGCGCCGAATTGCCGTTTGCACGTGCCCGTGCGCCGTTGCCGCCGGTGCGCGTGCCCGTGCGCGCCGTTGCCGCCGGTGCGCGTGCCCGTGCGCGCCGTTGCCGCGATTGCGTCTGCCCCGCGCGCGCCGATGTGCCGCTAGCGCCATCTGGTGGCTGAGGTATTTCATGACATTGCCCCCCTCCAATGGGCAGCCTCCGGATGCCCAATCGAGACATCTCCAGTGGATGCGAGTCCTTAAATGATTGGATTAGTCTCTCAGCATGTATGTTGTCCTCTGGTTCCCATGAATTCTCCTCGGGCCCATACCCCTTCCATTTAACGAGGAACTGAATTTGGTTGCGTCTCCTCCTGCAATCAAGGATGGATTCTACCTCAAATTCTTCTTCCCCATTGACTAATACCGGTTCTGGGGGACCAGTATCTCGTTCAGGAAAGGGATTGGGAACATCCGGCTTGAGCAAAGCAACATGGAAGACTGGATGAATTCGAAAGGTTTCTGGTAAATCAAGTTCGTAGGCTACCTCATTTATCTTTCTTTTAACAGAGAAGGGGCCCACAAATTTAGGGCCTAGCTTCTTCGTGGGACATGCAAGTCTTAGATTCAGAGTGGACAAATAAACTTTGGTTCCAGGTTCCAGATTGAGTTCTCCTCTTCTTCCCCTGTCAAAGATCTCTTTATTGCGTTCCTGTGTCTTAGTCATTGTCTCCTGCAGGATCCTGTTATTTGTGTTGAAAAAATTTAGAGTATCCTGGACAGCGGGTACCGTACTCTCCGGAATAGAATTAGACAGGAACAGAGGATGAAACCCGTAGTTGGCATAAAAGGGTGACTGTTTGGTGGCGGAGTGAATAGAATTATTGTAAGCGAATTCCGCTAAGGGCAGCAGGGACACCCAATCTTCTTGAGAGAACGAGGAGAAGCAGCGGAGATACTGCTCAAGAGTTTGATTTGTTCTCTCCGTCTGCCCATTTGACTGTGGGTGGTATGCTGATGAAAAGGAGAGACCGATTTTGAGACTACTGCAGAGTGCCCTCCAGAACCTAGACGTGAACTGCACCCCCCGATCGGACACGATGTCCGCTGGGACGCCGTGAAGCCTAACAATTTCCCTGATGAAAACTTTGGCTGTTTCCGGGGCAGAGGGTGTGCCCTTCAAAGGGACAAAGTGTGCCATCTTTGAGAGCCTGTCCACGACCACAAAGATAGTGGTGAAGCCTTCTGATGGGGGAAGTTCCACAATGAAATCCATGGAGATCATTCTCCATGGTCTCTCTGGCACTGATAACGGTTTAAGGAGTCCCCAGGCTCTAAGCTTGCTTCCCTTGTTGCGAATGCACGTGGTGCAAGACTCCACATAGTCCTTGCAGTCCTTCAGAAGTTGAGGCCACCAAAAGGTGCGTTGCAAAAGTTCCGAGGTTTTTTGTATCCCAAAGTGACCGGCCAACTCATGATCGTGACAAGAGCTCAGAACATCAATTCGTAGACTCTCGGGCACGAAGATCTTGTCCTGATGCCATAGCAAACCGTCCCTGGACTGCAGCTCCGAACCAGATAAAGGGAAAATTCCAGCAGAGGCTTGCCTGATTTGCGGTAATAAGTCCCTTTGTAACAATAGAAAGTTCCCAGATGACAAGATGGTGTCAGGGGGACTGAGAGACCCTGAATCTCCGTACATGCGGGAAAGAGCATCCGGCTTGGTGTTTTTTGACCCTGGCCTGTATGTGATATGAAAAGAGAATCTCGTAAAAAAAAGTGCCCATCTGGCCTGGCGTGGTTTAAGTCTCTTGGCCACCTTCAGGTACTCGAGATTCTTGTGGTCAGTGTAAATTAAAATTGGGTGCGCTGCGCCCTCCAGGAGGTAACGCCACTCCTCCAGAGCGGCCTTTATTGCCAACAACTCTCGGTCCCCGACGTCATAATTTCTTTCTGCTTCAGACAACTTACGGGAGAAGTAAGCAACGGGGTGTAACAGAGCCTTGGGGCCCTGTCTCTGCGAAAGAACTGCCCCAACCGCGGTTTCAGACGCATCCACCTCAAGAATGTATGGCAAACTCGCGTCGGGGTGTCTGAGAATGGATGCCGAAGTAAACAAGTTCTTCAGGGTTTCAAAGGCTGTTTGGGCTTCTGTAGTCCAGCGGAAACGAGCAGTCTGTTTGGTCAAATCCGTTATAGGAGCAATGATGCTGGAGAAAGCTCTGATGAATTTCCTATAAAAATTTGAGAAGCCGACAAATCGCTGAACGCCCTTTCGGTCCGTAGGTGCTGGCCAGTCGAGAATCGCTGAGACCTTCTGGGGGTCCATCTCAACGCCTTTTATGGAAATTATAAGCCCCAGGAACTGTATACTTGAGCGTTCGAACTCGCATTTATCGGGTTTGGCATACAGTCCGTGGGTTCGGAGACGCTCAAGTACATTCCTGACGTGTAGCCGGTGTTTTTCCAGAGAAGGGGAGAAGATCAGGATATCGTCCAGATAAATGATGACAAAGAGGTCCAGGTAGTCTCTAAAAATGTCATTCACGAAGTGTTGGAACGTTGCTGGGGCGTTACAGAGCCCGAAGGGCATGACTAAATATTCGAAGTGCCCGAAACGGGTACGAAAAGCGGTTTTCCACTCATCCCCTTCACGTATGCGGACTAAGTTGTAGGCCCCACGGAGGTCTAGTTTGGTAAAGACAACCGCGGACCCAAGACGTTGAAACAGTTCAGGCACCAAGGGGAGAGGGTACCGGTTCTTAATTGTTATCTTATTAAGTTCCCGATAGTCCACACAAGGGCGAAGGGAATGGTCTTTTTTTTCCACAAAAAAGATGCCTGCTCCCGCGGGTGATGTGGATGGGCGGATGAACCCCTTCCTCAGACTTTCATCGATGTATGTTTTTAAAGTCTCTAGTTCAAGTCCTGTTAAGGGAAAGATCCTTCCGAAGGGAACTTCAGCACCTGGAAGGAGTTCAATGGGGCAATCGTAGGCCCTGTGTGGTGGAAGGGTCTCAGCCCCCTTCTTGCTGAAAACATCCAGGTAGTCGTGGTAAGCTTCTGGAACAGATTGACGGGTCTCGATGTCGAAGTCCATACAAAGTAAAGGCAGAGGAGGAGGTGACACTTGTAAGCAGTGCTGTCGGCAGAACAGAGAACCGAAGCTGACCTTGCCCGTGGTCCAGTCAATCTGCGGGTTGTGAATTTGAAGCCATGGTACCCCCAGTATGACAGGAAACAGGGGAGAATGAATCACATCTAGGCATAGCAATTCATGGTGATTTTCAGCAATGGTGGTGGGTAGAGGCTGGGTTTCTCGGGTGACTGGTCCGGATTTTAGCACCGAGCCATCCGCTAGGTAAACAGAGAGTCCAGTAGTCCTGGGACGAAGAGGGATCCGATGCTTGATGGCGAAAGACTGGTCCAAAAAGCAGCTGCAGGCCCCTGAGTCAATTATAGCGCTGACTTGGATGGACTCTCCTGGAAGCTGGAAGAGAATAGGAATAGCCAGATGAGCGGAATTACTTGGCAGAACAGGTAGGTGAACGGAAGACATGGACAGACACTTACGAAGTTTGGCAGGACAGGTCCTCACGTAGTGCCCGGCCTCTCCGCAATACAGGCATAAGTTGTTGACCCTGCGGCGTTGTCGTTCTTCGGGCGTCAGGGAAGGACGGAGGAGACCCAACTGCATGGGCTCTGAGGTGTCAGGAATAGATGAGGCTGAAGGAACCGGAGGAACTATACTGGAAACGGGAGGCACCCGTGGCAGCATCCAGACCGGACGAGATGGGGTAGTGGTCCTTTCCGTTCGGCGCTCCCTCAGGCGCCGATCGATCTGGATGGTCAGGTTAATTAATGCCTCCAGGGTCCCTGGAACTCCTACCCGGGCCAGTTCGTCCTTCAGTGGCTCAGAAAGACCAAGGCGGAATTGGTAGCAGAGGGCCGAGTCATTCCAGGTTGTGTCTGAGCTCCATCTGCGAAACTCGGACACATAGTCCTCTGCTGGTCTGCGACCCTGTTGCAGGGCGTGCAAAGCGGCCTCCGCGGAGGCGGCCTGGTGAGGGTCCTCATACAGCAGAGACATGGCTTGGAAAAAGGTAGTAACATTGTCAAGTGATGGATCTTTGTTTTCCAGGAGGCGATGGGCCCAAGCTTGCGGTTCGCCAGACAGCAGTGAGATGGCGAAACCCACTTTAGTGGCTTCTAACGAAAAGGTCCGTGGCTGCAGAGCAAAGTACAGTTCGCAAGCATTGCGGAAGGCCCGGTATCTACTACGTTCACCCGCGAACCTCTCGGGCATAGGGACTTTGGGTTCGGGCGGTAGCATGATCACGGATGGGGAAGCAGATGCCCCAGAAGCCGCTGCAGCGGTGGTGGGAGTAGATAGAGCCTGGACACGATTCTCCAAACGCGTGTAGCCTTCTTGTAAGGTTCGGACGGCCTGGGTCAGTCCCTCAAGATGGCGGCAAAGTTCCTGCATAGGATCCACTCCCTGCGCGGGCTCGGACATGGCTGTCCGGTACTGTCACGTACCTCAGAGGGTGAGCCCGACGTGCAGGAAGTGGCAGCCGTTACTCCTCTGATTCCGGGACCCCTGATAGAGTAGACAGGGGGAACGGAAATGCAGAGTCGCACAAGCGCCTGGAGAGACGCTGATGCAGGGGCTGTTGGTCGCTTCTGCAGGATCTGATGGAGTCTCTGGAAGGCAGGTGCAGCCTGGCAAGTAGCAGACCGATGGGAAGAGGTCTGGAAGATCAAGCAGCAACAAGTCCCAGAAGACAGTGCAAGTCCCAGAAGCCGGAGAGAAGCTGGACCAGCCGATCAGGCGCAGGGAGGTCAGGATGGTAGAGGGGTCGTCAAGCCGGGTCAGTAACAGGCGGGCGGCAGAGTACCAGGGATGAGGCAGAGGGATGGTCGGAGCAAGCCAAAAGGTCAGGGCAGGCGGAAGACAGGATCAACAGGAACAAGCCGGGTATCAGGATTAGGATTCAAGCAGGGGTAACAGGTACTGGCAGGTTCAGGAAACACTTCAGACCGGACAGCAAGGGGCCAGACTCCCAGGACGCCTTAAGTACCTTGTTTTGGCGCCGAATTGCCGTTTGCACGTGCCCGTGCGCCGTTGCCGCCGGTGCGCGTGCCCGTGCGCGCCGTTGCCGCCGGTGCGCGTGCCCGTGCGCGCCGTTGCCGCGATTGCGTGTGCCCCGCGCGCGCCGATGTGCCGCTAGCGCCATCTGGTGGCTGAGGTATTTCATGACAGGTGATCAATAATTTGAAAACGGATAAGGCTCCCGGTCCGGATGGTTTTTCTTCTCCTTACTACAAAACATTTTCAGTTGTCCTGTCGCCCTATCTCGCACAGTTTTATAATTACTTAACGTATGGTAACCCTATAGGTAAACAACTCAATATGGCATATATTTCGGTAATCCCGAAACCTGACAAGGACCACAGTCAAGTTGAGAATTATAGACCAATATCCCTTATAAACAATGACCTTAAAATTTTGACTAAAATAATGGCCAATAGATTGTCATCTTTCATAGGTCAATATATTCATAAGGATCAAGTGGGTTTTATTCCCGGGAGGCAAGGTCCAGACCAGATAAGGAGGGCTGTCGATCTAATTTCTATAATGCAATCTAGATGGACTGGGGAACATAAGCAAGAGGGTATGCTTCTTTCATTAGACCTTCAGAAGGCCTTTGACTCAGTTTCTTGGCCATATATGTTTGCAGTACTGAGGAGATGGAGATTTGGTTCCAGAATTATGGGAATTTTATCTGCACTTTATTCTTCTACTGAGGCTAAAATACGATTACAAGGTATATTTTCGGAACCTATTAAAATAAAAAGGGGTACGAGGCAGGGATGTCCCTTGTCTCCCCTGATATTCGCGATCGTGATAGAATCTTTGGCAATAGCTATTCAAAGTAACTCGAATATCAGGGGGGTTAACTGTACGCAAAAAGATCATAAATGTGCGTTATTTGCAGATGACCTGTTACTATTCATAACCTCACCAACCTCCTCTTTACCTGCAATCTACTCTTTGCTGGACAATTTCTCAGAAGTTTCAGGGCTTAAAGTCAATATGGCCAAATCTAGAGCCCTTAATGTATCGCTACCTGAAACTATGGTATCCTTACTGAAAAATGAATATAAATTCAGCAGGAACGATTCATCTATTAAATATTTGGGTATTAATCTGACTCCGAATTTCGAGTCTTTATATTTAGCTAATTACCCTCCAATGTATAAGAAACTTGAAAAGGATTTGTGCGACTGGGGTACTCAGAGCATAGGCTGGATAGGCAGGATTAATTCGGTTAAGATGACCCTTCTCCCCAGACTTCTATATCTTTTTCGCTCACTACCTATACCGATAAAAAAAATCATTTGAAGTCCTTTCAGGGTAAAATTACCAAATTTATCTGGAACAAAAAGGGTCCGCGTGTTTCTTCACATTGTCTTTTTAATCTCCCTGAACAGGGGGGTCTGGGAGTTCCAAATTTGTGGTGGTATTACCAAGCTGCTAGATTGGCCCAACTATCGGACGTATACATCAAAAAGGATCGTCCTGAATGGGTTAATATAGAAGAACAGGCATCCCCAGCGTATTCGTTAGAAAGTTTATTGTGGTGTATCCCCAAACGTAGACCTTCTATTCTGTCCCCGGCTCTTTCACAGGCTTTAGTTCTCTGGGATTCACTTAGGAATAATCCTTCCATAATCTCGAAGGATCAACCTTTGGCTGATATTTTTCAAGATCCGATCTTTACCTCTAATGTTGATATCGAATCATTTAAATGGTGGCGTGACAAGGGGGTGTACCGTATTGGGCGTTTTTTTTTCACATTTAGGTCCCCTTTCTGAACAATATTTTGTGGATAATTTTAATCTTCCTTCCTCTGAGAAATTGAGATTTTCTCAAATATACGATTATGCTCAGAAACTTTGGACAGACAAAATTGTATCTGGACGTCTATCTCCATATGAGCATAAATGTGATCAAGCTTCGGAGAGAAGGGGAGTTATTTCGGTTATATATAAATCACTTGCGACAAATGATAATAAATTACCTCATATGCTAGCTTGGGAGAGGGAACTTCATGATGAATGGGACTTGAAAGATTGGTGTGGAAACTTTATTAGATCTATTAAAGGCTTTATGAGTGTGCCTCTTATGGAGGCAAATGTGAAAATATTTACCAGGTGGTATCTTGTTCCTCTAAAATTGGCATCTATTTATCCCTCCTCCTCACCTCTGTGCTTTAGAGGATGCCATGGGGTGGGCTCTATGATACACACATGGTGGGAATGTCCAAGGATACGTGGATACTGGAACAAGGTATTCCATATTATTAGACGGGTCACGGGTTGTAATTTACATCAGTCCCCGGCGATTGCTTTGCTGAATGGATTCATACCTCAGGTTCAAAAGGTTACCAGAAAACTGATATTATTTATCCTGACGGGTGCTAGAATTACTATAGCAGCTGCCTGGAAGAAACCATCGGTTTCTATACTAAATATGAAAAGAAAAGTCACATGGATAATGGAACAAGAAAAAATAATTGGCTCCATGATGGATAAACTTACCCAGTTCAATGAAATATGGGAGCCTTGGTTGAAATTTATGGGAATCTCATATACCTTGCGGATTTAGTATTAGCTTTCGCTTTGGACTGATGTGCACTTTTGACAGGTAGACTCTTTGTCCTTCTTTTATCTCTTCTCCAACTCCTTTCTCTTTCTCTTTCTCTATCTTTCTTTCTTTTATTATGCTGTCTTTTTTTTCTCTATTATTATTTCTCTTTCTCTCATTATTTTGTTTATGTTGTTTCTTTTTTTTTTTTATTATATGAATAAGGAACAAGTTTTGCATACATATATTGTTATTTTCCTTTATTTTGACAAGAATAATATATATTCTTTATTATTCTTCCCATATGTTACATTTTATTTTAAAATGGTTTGATTGAACATAATTGTAATGGTTTCTTAAACCCTCTTAGGTATGTTATATAGAGGATGGTTTTGAAGTTGTCCTCTTGTTATCGGGTTATTCTTATTATCTATTAACAGAGAGGGGGGATGATAGGGGTTATTCTGCCTCTTAGGGCACAGAGTGATCCCATTAGGGGTGTCGGGGGGTGGAGTTTACCCTAGGCATCTATCCTCCTTATAGATCTAAACAATCTATTATATTTTTTTAAATTTCATGGGTCTGGACTGGATTATACGGATTATAGTATCTCTGGAGGTTGGGGAGGACAATTGGGTTGGATTTTGTTTTCTTCAATATATTTATTCTTTTTTGTTATTCACGATTTCTTTTACGTTTTAATGGTACTTTGTTTCAATGTGGAATGGAAGGGCATGAAATGAACTAAATGTACCTTGTTGTTTTTTTTTTTTTCAAATTCTTTATTTTACCATTTTTCATCATTTCACATACACATTGCCTCTAACAAAGGTTTGTATCTTAACATACAGCACAAATCAACTTAATTCTTAACATCGGGCAATTTTTCCATTCTTTGATAAAGTCCATCTCTTTATCCTATACACCTTTTTCTTTATTAATCCTCGAAACTAAAATGCTAATGGACCTTAGCTTTCATCCTTTGCATCACCCGCATCTTTGACGTTAACTCTCCCCGTTAGAGACCTTGATACCCCTTATTTTCCCTAATAACTTCCTTCCCCCCCTCTCCCTCCCCCCCCACATTCGAGCCTGTTGTTCAAAACCGCCACATTCTCAAATGAAAAAAAGAAAAAAGAAAAAGAAGAAAAAGAAGAAAGAAAAGACGAAAAAAAAAAAAATACAAAGGACTCCAAGCTACTCCCTCTCCCCTCCTCCTACTCCTCCCTTCCCCTATATCTGACATAGGGTGCCCATATCTCCCTAATCCCCTCCTCTTGTTCCCTCAAAGCTGCCGTGAGCTTCTCCATGTGTTGCATTTCTGTAATTTTTGCCAACCATTGTGGTCTGCTTGGGGGGCAGGTACTCTTCCAAAGAGCTGGAACACATGCTCTAGCTGTGACCAATAGATGCCTTACTAGGGATTTCTTATATTTTTCTATTGATATCGGAATGTCTAGCAACAGGTATGTCGCCGGGTCCTCTCCTAAAGACATCTCAGTTATTTCTTCTATAACTTCGGATACCATTTTCCAAAAATCTTTCACTCCCTCACAGTTCCAAAAAATATGTAACAGAGTTCCCTCTTCTTTTTGACAGCGCCAGCAAAGATTTGTCACTTGTGGGAAGATCTGGTTCAGAACTTCCGGCGTCCTATACCACCTGCTTAGGATTTTATACCCTCCCTCCTGAAATTTAGATGCCAGTGATGCCCTATGATTAAATTGAAATAGTTTTTTCTTCTGATTTTCTGTAAAAGTTACCCCTAAATCTCTCTCCCATGCCTGAATAAAGCTTATCTCTTGTGGGGCTTTTAATTCAATTATTAAAGAGTAAAACAGTGAGAGTGCATGTCTGACCGGTTCTCCCTTAAGACACAGTTTCTCAAATTCCGACAGTGTTACTCTAACCCTTGTTTGTCCTTGGATTGAGCGTAGAAAGCCCCTTAACTGTCTTCTCCTATAAGGGTCCAGATCGTCAGAAAATTCCCTTTCTATTTCTTCATTTGACATTACACGATTCTCTCTCAAGAAATGTATCAATCTGGTTTTGCTCTGAATTTTTAAATTCCCAAAAATCGAGTCCCTCAGACCCGGAGTAAACGCTGGGTTCCCTAATATTGGTGTCATCGGATTCACGTCAGTTTCCCCAACTGAGTTTCTAAGTGTTTTTTTAACTACACTAATTGTTGTCCCTATCGTTGGGTGTCTTTTAACTGTCTGTGATAGAACAGATTTAGAGAGCCATATTAGGCCTTCCAATGGAAGCTCCGACATTGCCTGTTCTAAAAGCACCCAGGGTTTATCCTTCGGTGCTATGCACCAGTCTAATGCTCTTGATAGATGTACCGCCTCATAGTAGGCCACTGGGTCCGGAAATCCTACCCCTCCCTTTTCTTTTGGTAATGTAAGTATATCTCTTCTCACTCTGGCAGGTTTCCCCGCCCATATAAATCCCGCAAACTTAGCTCTGATTTCTTTCAAAAATCCCTGAGGTATTCTGGTTGGGAGTGTCTGTAATAAGTACAATAATCTTGGCATTGCATTCATTTTTATGATGTTGATTCTGCCGAACCAGGTGAACACCTCTCTATCCCACTTCAGTAGATCTTTTTTTATTTGTCTCATCAATGGGGCTAAATTTAACTCTAAAATTCTGTTTAATTTCTTCGGAATTTTAGTCCCCAGATATCCTATATGTGAGTTTGTCCACTTAAACGAGAAGAAGTTAGTTAATTGTAGTTGTTGCGCCGTGCTCATCTCAACCCCCATTGCCTCAGATTTATCATAGTTCACTTTAAAGTTTGAAAGTGCGCCATATTTATCTATCTCCGAGAGCAGTGGGGGCAGAGATAACGCCGGCTCAGTTATGAAAAACATTAAGTCGTCCGCGAATGCTGCAAGCTTGTGTTCTCCCCCTCTCACGTCAATACCTCGAATATCTGTTCTTAACCTTATTGTCCTTAAAAAGGGTTCTAACGTTAAAATGAAGATAAGTGGCGATAATGGGCACCCTTGCCGCGTCCCATTGCAAATGTCAAAGGGGTCTGACATAATGCCGTTTATCTTAATCTTAGCTTTCGGTCGAGAATACAAGCTCATAATCCATCTTTGCATCCCCTCTCGCAGTCCAATATATTGTATAATTGTTTTTAAAAATGTCCAATCCACCCTATCGAACGCTTTTTCGGCGTCGGTTGAAACCAGTACTAAGGGCTTTTTGTTTGACTGTGAGAGGTGGATTGCATTTATCACTCGCTGCGTATTTTCTCTACCTTCTCTTCCTGGGGTGAACCCTACCTGATCCTGATGTATCAGACCAGGGATATAGGGTAGTAACCTATTTGCTAGAATTTTTGCGAAAATCTTTAAGTCTGTGTTCAATAAAGATATTGGCCGATAATTTGTGCATTGCGCTGGATCCTTCCCCTCCTTATGTATAACCGCTATGTGTGCCATGAGAGCTTCTTCTGGCATCTCCTGTCCTTCTCGTATTGAGTTATATGCATCTAAGAATCTTGGCATCAGTTTTTCTGCATAGGTCTTATAATAAATGAGGGTAAATCCATCTGGACCAGGGGCTTTGCCTGATTTTAGTAATTTAAGCGTGTTTGTGAATTCTTCTGCTGTAATCGGGCCTTCTAAGCTTTTCCCTATTTCCTCTGATAATTTCGGCATTCCTGACTCCTCCATATATTTTTTTAATCTTTCCTCCCTCCCCTGAATCTTTGCTGTATTCTGTTTCTCCTTTAACTGGTACAGACTCACATAGTAATTTCTAAATATTTTCGCAATTTCTTGCGGGGATTTGACTATCCTGTCTCCTGTTGTTTTGATTCCCTCAATGTGATGTTTGGCCCTTGCTTCTCCTAATGCTCTCGCTAACATCCTACTTGGCTTATTCCCATATTCGAAAAAAGCTTGTTTACTTCTACTTAATGCCGCTTTTGCTTTGTCAGTTAGTAGCAGGTTCAGTTCATCTCGGGCCTTCTTCAGCTTCTCCTCTGCCTGTATTGCCAATGACATTTTGTGTATTTTTTCTAGTCTACGTATTTCTCCCATCAACGATTCGATCTGTGCTCCTATCTGACGTTTCCTATGTGCTCCCATTGATATTAGTATTCCTCTAATGTAGCACTTATGCGTTTCCCAAACGCAGGTTGGGGTCACCTCCCCCACCTCATTATTAGCAAAAAACATCTCTAACTCCTGTGTTATCTTTCCTTCATACTCTGGGTCTTTTAACAAGGACTCGTTAATTTTCCAGTGCCACTCACGTGCTACGTGTTCCCCCAATTCCAATATACAGTTTATCGGTGAGTGGTCCGATATTGAAAAAGAACCAATGGAGGCCTCTACTATTCTTTGTACAAAGTTTTGAGATATAAATATATAATCTATTCTGGAATAGGTTTTATGTTTAGCCGAAAAAAAAGTGTAGTCTCGCTCATGTGGATGGGTAGTCCTCCAACAATCTACCACCTGTATCTCTTGTAACAATCTATTTGCTTTACTTAATTTACTGTATGCTATATGCGAGGTTCCCTTAGATGTGTCTAGTATAGGGTCTAGAGCAATGTTTAAATCACCTGCCATTATTACCATGCCTTCCCTATTCTGGTACACCTTGTCTGTGTACTTCTCCAACGCTGCAATCTGTCCCTCGTTGGGCAAGTACACATTTACCAAGGTGACCTTCTGATCATTTAGATATCCTTTCACTAAAAGAAGACGTCCTTCCTCGTCCTGGATTACACTTGTCTCTTTCCAGGAAATCATTTTTGAAAACATAATTGATACCCCCTTTGTCTTTGTTGTCAATGAGGAACTGTGGTACACTGTTGGGAATCTGTGATTCCCCAGCTTTGGGATTTTATTTTTTCTAAAGTGTGTCTCCTGGAGGAATACTACATGCACTTTCGCTCTCCATAATTCTGCCATCAGTTTAGATCGTTTCTCCGGGTTATTTAACCCTTTTACGTTATAGGACATCACCGATATCTTTGCCATTTTGATGTTTTACTAAAATTTTTCCCCCACGGCTCCTATAGGGATGAGGAAGGGGTGAGAAGAAGGATCGGGGAGTCAGGATAGAGAGAGAGAGAAAGGAAGGAGGAGAAGAGAGAGAGAAAAAAAAACACAAGGGGGAGATGGCCCCCCAAAAAAACAAACAAAAAAAAAAAATATTTTTTTGCCCCCCTCTTCTTCAAATCTGGTTGATCCCCTAGGATCCCAGAGATGAAAAAAAAAAAAAAAAAAAAAGAGAAAAGAAAAAAAAAAAAAAAAAAATTTGTTAGCGCCTCCGACTTCCCTCCACACGGAGGAGAGGCGCTCTAATGGGGATAGGTGTATGAGCACCGAGGAGAGTCACATCTTCCTGTTAGTCCGGGTGCAACCCGTTGATTAACCCTTGAACTCCTATTTTTTTTTTTATTATTTTAACCCCCCCTATACAGACAGAAAAAGACCATTTTAGTAACTAGGCATTTTATCCAACTACCATATGTTTCAACCCCGCATTTCTACCAGCCCCTTATCAACCCCTCTCCCGCCTGTGCCTCCCCTCTCCCTCTTTACATTACTTGCTTTTTACACTTCCAGTAATTCATTCGTCCATACACTTTTAACCTAAATTTTCCCTATTCCTTATCTTCCCGGGCTGGCTGTTATCCCACTTTATATCCTCCCCCCCCCCCCCCCCCCCCCCCCTCCCCTTTTCCCCGTGTCACACACTAAATTTACCCTTTCCCTTAGTATCTCTATGTGTGGTATGTGTACTATACATTAATGTGTATTTTATTATAACATGCTAATTAAGTGACCTTCGTTGGTTTCACAAGTGATATCCAGTGATACATTTTTCCGTTATTCCTCCCCCAGTGAATAAAACATCAAATTAATTACATAGAATTCCCAATTTGGTTTGTGGCTAAGTGATTGGTTTATGACCCCTTCCTCCCACCCCCCATACTTGATTATATTTACCCCTTAACTACCCTTAAGTTAGTGGAGAAAAAAAAAAAAATATTTTAATAACCCACCCGGTTCACAAAAAAAAAAAAAAAAAACCCCAACCTTATCTACCATTATCCCCCCCCCTTTATCCCACCCCTCCCCTTTCTATAATAATATATATTATCCTTACCCCTAAACTACCCTTGATTCAAAAAAAAAAAACACTCTTTATCCACCCTTACCCCCCCCCTCATTCCCCCCCCCTACCCCTCTCTGGGTGGGAGAGGTTTCTAATCATTGGTTAACCTCTCTAACATCAAACCCTTCAGATACATATAGGAAAAAAAAAAAACTAGAAAAACAAATAAGACCATCAATCTTAATAAGAAAAAGCATATATACATTTGAGTCTAGCAAAAAAAAAAAAAGGGAGTCTAAAAAAAAAAAGAAGGATTCTAGCACATTGCTTCCAGAGACAACCCTTGTCGGCTATATTAGACCCCTCTTAAACCAAGACTGGAATATTTTTCAACCAACTCCCTCTTCAAAAAAGGGAGTTCCTACAGAGGGCGCCATCAAAGAGGGAGATAATGGGAGAAAAGAAAAAATAATATTTATGTATAAACAACAAAACGAGAGAAAGAAAAACAGGCGTATTAAGTTTTTCTTTTTAGAAAAGGGAGTTGGTTAGTTATTATGTAAGACCCCCCCCCCCCTCCTGAAAGTTAATATTAATATCAATAAACTTTCTCTCTTCCAGAATTGAGGGAGCGATCTTCCATGTTCCATATTGCCATTGTTACTATAACAGATAGGTCTAGGTCTGTCCTTCTGTCCATATCTTCCCTCTGTTTATCTAGCATCCCTCTCTGCTGCACCTGGTAAGTCCAGCCAATTAGGAACTTCTACTGGCGTTGTCCCCAAAAATTCAAATAGCGAGGGAAGCTGAGAGGGCTCTCTTAAATAAAAGTTCCTTCCTTCCTTTTTTACGTTTAAGGATAGAGGATAGCCCCATCTATATATAGCATCTTGCCTGCGTATTAATTCAAGTAATGGTCTAAACAAGCGACGTCTTGCTTTGGTTTGCCAGCATAAATCGGGGAATAACTGTATGCTTGCCCCCTCCCATGACACCGTTCCTTCTTTCCATGCTTCCCTTAGAAGTTCTTCCTTTATTCTGAAAAAATGTATCCGGCATAGCACGTCGCGAGGACTATTCTGTTCAGGGCTCCGATATGTAGGGACTAGGGTTGTCCAGATACCGATACTAGTATCGGTATCGGGACCGATACCGAGTATTTGCGGGAGTACTCGTACTCGCGCAAATGCTCCCGATACCTAAATAGAATACTTTTTTTGTATTTATCAACATGTTCTATGAAAATTCTTTGAGTTTTTTACTACTGCGTGACAAGCAAATAAAACATTTTTATTCATTTTTACTCATTTTTATTCTTTTATAATGTCTTGAGTTAGAGTTCTTCATAATTCTAAAGAAAATATCCTTAGTCTGTATTGTGGTTTGAAAACTGTCACATGACATTTAAAAAAAGTATCGGTATTCGGTATCGGCGACTACATGAAAAAAAGTATCGGTACTTGTACTCGGTCCTAAAAAAGTGGTATCGGGACAACCCTAGTAGGGACCTTATGGACCCTGTCCAACTCCAATGGGGATTCTGGGCTTTTTTTTAGAATTTTATTGAGAATAGACAAGACAGCTTCCCTGAGTGCAGGGCCCTCAAAGCTTTCGGGTATCCCTCTTATACGTACATTATTCCTCCTGCTTCTGTTATCAGCCTCTTCAGCCTTTAACTGCAATCTAACCAGTTGCTGTTGCTGCTTGCCAACTCTTTCCTCATGGGCTACCAACCTACAGTCCACCGCCATTTGCTGGCTCTCCAAAACACAAATTTTCTGCTCCCCCACCACCACTTTTGCACGGACCTCCTCCATCTCTTCCTTTAAAGTGCTTGTCATAACCAATAACATTTTCTGAATGTCCTCCTTAGTTGGGAGAGCCTGGATAAGCCTGCTTAGCTGCCTGATATCTGGTGTCACTTCTAATGCAGATATATTCCTTGAGCCCCCCAGGCTCTGTGTGTCAGACTGCATCTCCTCCTCAGGTGGACAGTAATTTGCTTTAGGCATTACAGTACTTATTATAATATTACCCTCCTTAGATAACGGTATATGTAATGTAGCAGGAGTGGTTACTGCAGTCAGTGTCTCTGCTGATACCTCTGTAGATGTCACCGTAGGCTCTATTATAGGTTCTCCTGACACCCTTAATGCATCTGGTATGACAGGTAATATAGGTAAAGCTGACAATACCTCTACTGCGAATTCAGGGGTACCTCTCGTCAATTCCGTCAGCTTTGCGATCACTGCTTTCCTCTCAGCCTCGAGGGGTGTCATAACGCTTCCCACCCCCTCCTGGTCCTCCGGTATAAGCTCTCTCCTTACCGGCTGGTCTGCTGGGGTGAGTGCGGGTGCTTGTGCTGCGGGTGCTGCCGTACACTTCGTCCCTTCAAGCAGCTGTAGTCTTCCTGATCCCAGAGTGACTGCAGTACCTTGGATTTGTTTCCCAGCAGCGGCTAGGCGGGGGCTTTCAGACAGCGACTCTCTCCTCTGAGCGTGACTTCCACGTGCGTCCTCCTGCCTCGCGTCGCCCCCTTTTACCGTCATATACCGCGTGATGTTAGAGTGACTGGGTACGTTCCCTGTGCTTCTTCCAGTGCTCTTTCCTCTCCGTGACATCGGTCTTGGTATCCGCGGTTAGAGAACAGCTGAGAGCGTCTGGTTCTCCCTCACACGCTTCTGTAGATTAGAGGGAAGGGGGGTCGGGGATTCACCGGATTCACCGCTCCACTATTGAGCCGCACCACGGACCCAGCTCAGACTCTCCTTCTCTGCGCTCACTCCTCCATGCTCACATCACCTCCCCCGGAAACGGAAGTCAGTGCATCATGATTGTCCATAGCTACCTTGTTGTTTTTGACTGTATGCCACAATGTAATAATTTTAATTGATGTTCATTACATTATACTGATTTATTTTTTCTGAAAATAAACTTAAACTTGAATGAAAAAAAAAGAAATTATGGAAATTAGAGATAAGGTGGCACCATTTAAGGATGATGCCAGATATATTTATCTTTCTTCTAATTTGCAGAGATTCCTACATCTGGTATTGTCTTTAAATGGAAATGAAAGGAGGATTCAGCTATGCAAACTCAATTGTAAGGTACCATGTTTCAGGGACCAATACACGTTTAAACTCTTTTAGGGACACTCATGGGTTACCTACTAGAAAAGTGAGATCATCTGAAAGAGGAGAGATCATCTGAAAGAGGATTGCAATCTCTTGGACGTCACAATCCAAAAACTTCCATGAGCAATGGAACCCAACCCTATGCATATTATCCAAGAATTTAATGATCATCCTCCCTATCAGGGACCACCTCATAGATACCATTACCCATCAGGAAGAGGTCAACATACACGTTCTGGTAGGGAAAAAGTTGGTAATAGGGGAGGTAGGGGTCGAGATCGCTTGTACCAACCCCATCCCCCCTCAGGACAACTATTAAGGACCATCTAACCATTATCCCAGAGGAATATATGGAACCCCTCAAGGGCAGAGAGTGTCCACAAACAATAGGTAACCATGAAACAGCCCATATTCCTATATGGCCTATTATAGACACGTATAACACATGCTCTTACAATTACAATCAGTATTTTCCCCCATCAAATGGGCGGGGTTTTCCCAAAGTCTCCAGGGGAAGAAAAAAGGGTCCTGAACAAGGAAAAGCACTAGAGGGGGAGGCGAATACGGAGGAAAAAGGAGGAGGATGTAAAAGGAAAAGGCATTTTTAATTTGAGTAAGACAGTCCTTACACGTGGAGACTTTGGTGTTGGATAAAAGGTCTGAAATGTGTTCCATCTAAACAGATGAATCGTTTAATACCTTCATATTTATAAATATATTTGAAAAAATTATATACAAAGATATGTCTTCTCTAATCCCATTCCGGGCAAAACGGCTATACAGACAGGACACATTAAACATTCAGGCCTTACCAATAGCTCTGTTTAATCTGCCAGGAGTTTTGCCTGCATCTATCAATATTTTTAGAGATCTTGTTTTGAGAGATCTGGAAAAATGTAATTTAAGGAAACCCCCTTCCAATCCAGCTTTCAATTTGTGCCTCAAGAAGCTTTGTGAAAACAGATCTTGTAGTTCACCCTGCGGACAAAAGGTGCACTATTGTTATTTTAGACAAAACCAACTACCTTCAGGAGATGTCCAGGATCCTAGGGGATGGGGATACCTATGGCCTACTTACCAATAACCACACATTTTCCTATAAAAAGGAATTGTCCATTCTTATTGATAAGGGTTTTAATGCCCAAATTTTTGACAAAAAGGAGAAGTCCTTCTTGGTACTGGAGGTCCCTCATATCCCTACGATGTAATATTTGCCTAAAATACAATAATTGTCCTCCCAGCCGCCCTATTATCAGCGGGATTGATTCCATTACTGCCAGGAAATACACTGATTACCACCTTCAACCAGTCGTCAAAAAGACACCCTCCTATTTAAAAGACACCAAAGATACCATTCGACTATTAGATTGTGTTGTGTGGGACGGTGGTTACAGCTGATTTGGCATCACTCTACACATATATATCTCACGATTTAGGTTTTGAGGCAGTGAATCACTTTTTATCCAGGGAGATAGATATGTCCAATATTCAGAAGGATTTTATCCTTCATCTGCTTGTTTTTGCTACTACCCATAACTATTTCTGGTTCAAGGACCAGTTGTATATTCAAAAAAAGGGAGTGGCCATGGGAGCAAAGTTTGGCCAATTTGTTTATGGTCAAGTGGGAGAAGGATGTCGTCTATGCCTGTGCCTGAAACTTGTCCTGTGGGCCACATACATAGACGACATCCTCCTCCTATGGAGAGGCAGTCATGAATCCCTGGAGCAATTCATGAACCTTCTGAATTCCAACCATCAAGGTATAGTCCTTACATATGAGGTGCATCCTGATAAAATAAAACAATTTTAGACCTCAAGATTTTTGTTGAGGATAACAGATTAGTTACTAGTAGGGATACACCGATGCCACTTTTTTGACACCGAGTACGAGTACCGATACCTGACATCATGTACTCGCCGATACCAATTACTGATACCCATGGCCTAGGAAGAGCAGGTGGGGTGGGGGTGGTTTGGGAGCAGTAAGGTTGTTAGGGAGTTGGGTGAGGGCACCGGGGGGGAGTAGAGGGGTTAGTGAAAGCAGGGTAGTTGAACACAGGGAGGGAACAGTACAGGGTTCAAGCAACATTGCATGCAGAGTGCAGGGTTCAGGCACCATTACATGCAGAGTGCAGGGTTCAGGCACCATTACATGCAGAGTGCAGGGTCCAGTTTTCCTCCACCACTCCTTTCCACTGTATTCTCATCCCCCAGCCACCCCTCCTCAGCTCTGACTCATGTTCTCACCTCCTCTACTCCCCCCTCCCTTAAAAGCTACATTGTGCACATGCCTTACCATTGTGAAGTACCCGGCCGGCTCTAGCACAGACATCCCCCACTGCAAGCGCTTCCTCTGCAGCCAGATCATCCGGGGGCGTCGGCATCCAGTGTCAGGTCAGAGAAAGTGGAGAATACCTTCCAAGGCCCCACTCCCACCCCTGACTGTACTAGCTGGGACAAACAACAAAAAACCGCGCTAATATCCCCCCCCCACCCTCCAGTCCCCGGCAGCAGCAAGCGTGTGAAAACACAATAGAAATAAACAACAGAAAAAGCCGCGCCACAAAAGTCAGTTGAATCACACGCATTAAAGATGTGATGAATCCGTGGCTGTTCAGATGACACAAGTGTTCACAGGCAATAAGATACAGTCCTTGCAATGATCGATCCTACGTTCCACACCACCCAGTGACACATATGCATACAGTGACCCTCCACCGGAATATGGAAAGCCGCTTACCAGAAGGCAAGCGGTTTGAGGCAGGTGGCTATAGCCCAGCCCAGGCCTTTATCCCTCAGATGGTCACCAGGAAGCTCTCCGTCCCCTGAGCGTGATGTCTCAATACCACCGTAGAGATGTAAATAAAGAAAGACAGGCGCACATAGCGTGACTCTGTAGCATACACTTTTATTTTAAAAAAGGGTAAAATATACTCACAAGCGAGCGTGTTAAAACAGCATAAAAAGGTAAATTGCCGGCCGGCATACAGGAGCCCTACTCCTTGTCGTGGTGGCGTCACTGCGTGACGCCGGCATCTCCCTTGTCACTGCATGCAGGGACCAAGCTGTGTCCAGTAAACATCACTTCCAGTACTGGGTTAGGGTATCAGAGCATTTTTGCGAGTACCGATACCCGCAAAAATGCATAGTATCGGCCCTGATACCGATGCATCCCTAGTAACTAGTACTTTTTTAAGGCCACACATCGTAATTATTACATACCTACTGACAGCTGCCATCATGAAGCATGGCTGAAGTCCGTACCATGCAGTCAATTTGAGTACCTCTTTTGTGGCAATAGATAAATATATACCACCATGGAGAGAAGGGTCTGCAAAAGAGGTGTATCCCAAATTGAAGTCAGGTGGATTTATGAACTAAAATCCTATGCCCCTTTTGGTATAAACATAGACTGGGATATCAATGCCTTTATCAATAATGCCTGATGTGTTTGCTATCCTCTCCTTTATAAAAAAAAAATAGTTTATTACATATATTTTTCATTTTTGAAATATATTGTTGATCCTTTTTCCTGACTATGTTGTGTCTTTTATACAAAAGGGAAGGAATTTAATGGATTGTAGAGGTGCAAATTTACAACAAGGTTATAAAAAAAAATATTTATTGAAGGTTTAAAATGACAATCCAAATATAAAAATCTAATCATACAGTACAATTGAAAAGTGCAGACTGAATAGTTCTCTACACGTTTTGGCACGAGTAGTAGCTTCCTCAGGAGAATTTATCAGGCACTCTAAACACTAAAAACAGAAAAAGATCTTTTAGAAAAACATAAGACAATACAATAATATACACATACACACATATTATAATTTTCCTGGATTGGCTGAGAACACAATGGCAAGTTAAATCCAAATTTGTAGGAATTACCTGTGTTTTGTATAGTAGCTAGTAAGAGTTTTATATTATCATGGAGGACGTGGAGTCATAGGGATGCAATAAAATGGATTATCTAGTGCAACCATAGAGGGGGATGTACCTAGATACACACAAAACCCACTTAATGGTCCACCTAGGTTACAGAGATAGAGATGGGAATTAATCAGTATATACATTAGGAGGGTTAACTTTATTCTACCGAAGGTAGGACAACACGCAATTGAAGTGTTACCTGTGAAAAAAATAGAAATCATCTGTGATCAGAGAACTGGGTTTAGGAATATTTTAAAATTCTCAAAAAATCTTCCCATCATTTCTATTCCAAGGTAGGTAAAAATAGCAAAAAAGGAATAGAGGAGGAATAAGATGGACTATCGTCTGGTACTCCATGAAACCAGAGACAAATAACCCAACAATCAAATAAATGGCATGTAAGCAGACGCACATGCAGCGTCCTCATCGCCCATTTATTTGGCGCCAAACAGGCGCCCTATAGTGAGGTGGAGGTGGGGTTTTTTTTTAAACTCACCTGCTAAAGTCTCTTTGTTGGCCCAGTGCTAGGGGGGGGGAATACACCTTGGAACCTCTGTATAAGGCAACCAATTTATTGATCTATCTGGGTATTTTACTACATTAGTATATTTCCCAAACAAATTGTTGGGTTATTTCTCTGGTTTCTACTGTCATGGACAGTAGAATAAAGTTAATTCCTAATGCATTATACTGATTGGTTCCCATTTCTATCTCCATAACCTAGATGGACCATTAAACAAGTTGTGTGTATCTAGATACATCCCCCTCTATGGTTGAACCAGATGATCCATTTTATTGCATCCCATGACTCCGCTGCCTCAATGATGATATAAAACTTTTACCAACTACGATACAATACACAGGTAATTCCTACAAAATTGGATTTAACTTGCCATTGTTTTCTCAGCCAATCCAGGAATAATAATATTTATGTATGTCTATATAAATTGTATGGTCTTGTTCTGTCTTTTGTATGTTTTTATAAAAGATTTTTTTAGATTTTTAGTGTTTACAGTGCCTGATAATTTCTCCTGAGGAAGCTCTCGTGGCGAAAAATGTAGAGAACTATTCAGTCTGCATTTTTCAATTGTACTGTATGATTAGATTTTCATATTTTGATTGTCATTTTAAACCTTCGATAATTAATATTTTCTCTTATAACCTTGTTGTAAATTTGCACCTCTAAAATCCCATAAAATTCCCTTGCTTTTGTATTAAAGCGGGGGTTTACCCAAAAATAAATTTTTAACATTACATTCAGCCGAGTTGTCCTAATGACAATCGGCTGTTTTTATTTTATTTATTTTTTCGTACATACTGACTTTCACCGCCGCTTCTGGGTATATCTTCCTCGGTACTGGGCATTCCTATCTGATTGACAGGCTTCCGACCGTCGCATACAGCGCGTCACGAGTTGCCGAAAGAAGCCAAACGTCGGTGCGGCTCTATACAGCGCCTGCGCACCGACGTTCGGCTTCTTTCGGCAACTCGTGACGTGTAGTATGCGACGGTCGGAAGCCTGTCAATCAGATAGGAATGCCCAGTCCCGCAGAAGACAAACCCGGAAGCGGCAGTGAAAATAAGGTATGTACGGGGAAAAAAAAAAACAGCCGATTGTCATTAGGACAACTCAGCTTAATGTAATGTTAAAAATTAATTTTTTGGGTGAACCTCCACTTTAATGTTCTCTTCAGTGGATGTGGCGCTGGTTTAAATTTAGAAAAGCAATAACTTCTCTCCTTTGGATATTGTGTATTTTGTTGACCTGGTGTGGTAAGAGCATAACAAATTTAAAGATAATAAAAAAAAGGATTTATATTCATTTTCACTTTTTAAAAATTTTCCTTCCATAGGTTTCTCTCTTTTATAGACACTTTCTATATATATTTTTTGGATATAAAACAATTTTCTGTGCATATTTGATGATTTTTTTTTAAATAAATACGGCTGATATGTTAGGATTATATCTCACTTCCGGAGTGACACCGTGGGCTTCCTTACAGTCTTTTTTTGGATGTGAGACTTTGGCTATAATTTATGTCTTCTATGTGGGGGCCATGTTTTTTTTTTTCCAAACTAGGTTTGGTTTTCCCTTTTTGCACTTCTTCCTCATTGAGAATGAGGCTTGGTTATCCAGTGTGTTGCAACTGTGGCTATTCCCCCTCTCACAATGTTTTGATTCTTTACATGTGCTGGCCATAGTGCAGACATTTACCTTTTGTTTTGGCAGTCATAATTAGCTATAATTGTTGAACCAGATCAGCTGTGCTCTTTCCGTCCTAGACCCTATATTAAGCACGATTCCTGGCATAGACTCCACACCCCCGATGTCGATTATGATAAAACTAGTAGGGTGGAGTATTCAACTTACCGCGCTGGTTTGGGATCTGCAGAATCTTAACCCAGGACATTTTTTAACTCTTGTGGCCAGGGCCGGACTGGGAGGAAAAACCAGCCCTGGAAAACCTTTCATACCAGCCCCATAGCATTATTATACCAGCCCAACATCATAACGTCATTATTTTCTTGTTTATAAAAGAGAAAACCATACATTTTAAAGAAACATTTAAAGAGCGTATTATATAAAGATAAGACAGATATGAAAGCACATAGGGCTAGGGAGATATATATATATTACAGTGGAACCTCAGATTACGAGCATAATCCGTTCCCGGAGAACGCTCGTAATCCAAAGTACTCACATATCAAAGTGAGTTTCCCCATTAAAGTTAATGGAAACGAAAATAATTTGTTCCGCATTGACTTTAATTGCATGCAATACCGCATGTGGCCAGAGGTGGGGGGCACCGGAGAGCATCGGAGACACTCGGAAATGTCACTTGCCACTTGTCCCTTGTCACCAGATTCAGCATGTCACGACAGCAGGGGACTGGGTGACAGAGGACTGGGCGACAGCAGGGGACTGGGTGACAGAGGACTGGGCGACAGCAGGGGACTGGGCGACAGAGGACTTGGCGACAGCAGGGGACTGGGCGACAGAGTACTTGGCGACAGCAGGGGACTGGGTGACAGAGGACTTGGTGACAGCAGGGGACTCGGTGACAGAGGAATTGGCGACAGCAGGGGACTGGATGACAGAGGACTTGGCGACAGCAGGGGACTGGGTGACAGAGGACTTGGTGACAGCAGGGGACTCGGTGACAGAGGAATTGGCGACAGCAGGGGACTGGATGACAGAGGAATTGGCGACAGCAGGGGACTGGGTGACAGAGGAATTGGCGACAGCAGGGGACTGGGTGACAGAGGACTTGGCGACTGGGTGACAGAGGACTTGGCGATAGCAGGGGATTGGGTGACAGAGGACTTGGCGACAGAGAACTTGGCGACAGCAGGGGACTGGGTGACAGAGGACTGGTTGACAGAGGGCTGGGTGACAGGGGACTGGGTGAGAGCAGGGGACTGGGTGACAGAGGGCTGAGTGACAGAGGGCTGGGTGACAGAGGGCTGGGTGACAGAGGGCTGGGCAACAGCAGGGGACTGGGTGACAGAGGACTGGGTGAAAGAGGACTGGGTGACAGCAGGGGACTGGGTGACAGCAGGGGACTGGGTGACACAGGGGACTGGGTGACAGAGGACTGGGTGACAGAGGACTGGGTGACACAGGGAACTGGGTGACACAGGGCTGGGTGACAGCAGGGGACTGGGTGACAGAGGACTGGGTGACAGAGGACTGGGTGACAGAGGACTGGGCGACAGCAGGGGACTGGGCGACAGAGGACTTAGCGACAGCAGGGGACTGGGCGACAGAGGACTTGGTGACAGCAGGGGACTCGGTGACAGAGGAATTGGCGACAGCAGGGGACTGGGTGACAGAGGACTTGGCGACTGGGTGACAGAGGACTTGGCGATAGCAGGGGATTGGGTGACAGAGGACTTGGCGACAGAGAACTTGGCGACAGCAGGGGACTGGGTGACAGAGGACTGGTTGACAGAGGGCTGGGTGACAGGGGACTGGGTGAGAACAGGGGACTGGGTGACAGGGGACTGGGTGACAGAGGGCTGGGTGACAGAGGGCTGGGTGACAGGGGGACTGGGTTACAGAGGGCTGGGCGACAGCAGGGGACTGGGTGCCAGAGGACTGGGTGACAGAGGGCTGGGTGACACAGGGGGCTTGGTGACACAGGGGACTGGGTGACACAGGGGGCTGGGTGACACGGGACTGGGTGACACGGGGGACTGGGTGACACAGGGGACTGGTTGACACAAGACTGGGTGACACAAGACTGGGTGACACAGGACTGGGTGACACAGGGGACTGGGTGACACAGGGGGCTGGGTGACACAGGACTGGGTGACACAGGGGACTGGGTGACACGGGACTGGGTGACACGGGACTGGGTGACACAGGGGACTGGGTGACACAGGAGACTGGGTGACACAGGGGACTGGGTGACACAGGGGGCTGGGTGACACAGGGGGCTGGGTGACACAGGACTGGGTGACACAGGGGGCTGGGTGACACAGGACTGGGTGACACAGGGGGCTGGGTGACACAGGACTGGGTGACACAGGACTGGGTGACACAGGGGGCTGGGTGACACAGGACTGGGTGACACAGGGGGCTGGGTGACACAGGACTGGGTGACACAGGGGGCTGGGTGACACAGGACTGGGTGACACAGGACTGGGTGACACAGGGGGCTGGGTGACACAGGACTGGGTGACACAGGACTGGGTGACACAGGGGGCTGGGTGACACAGGACTGGGTGACACAGGGGACTGGGTGACACAGGGGGCTGGGTGACACAGGGGGCTGGGTGACACAGGGGGCTGGGTGACACGGGACTGGGTGACACAGGGGACTGGGTGACACAGGGGACTGGGTGACACAGGACTGGGTGACACAGGGGGCTGGGTGACACGGGACTGGGTGACACAGGGGGCTGGGTGACACAGGGGGCTGGGTGACACAGGACTGGGTGACACAGGGGGCTGGGTGACACAGGGGGCTGGGTGACACCAGACTGGGTGACACGGGACTGGGTGACACAGGGGACTGGGTGACACAGGGGGCTGGGTGACACAGGACTGGGTGACACAGGGGGCTGGGTGACACAGGGGACTGGGTGACACAGGGGGCTGGGTGACACAGGGGGCTGGGTGACACAGGGGGCTGGGTGACACGGGACTGGGTGACACAGGGGGCTGGGTGACACGGGACTGGGTGACACAGGGGGCTGGGTGACACAGGGGGCTGGGTGACACGGGACTGGGTGACACAGGGGGCTGGGTGACACAGGGGGCTGGGTGACACAGGGGGCTGGGTGACACGGGACTGGGTGACACAGGGGGCTGGGTGACACAGGACTGGGTGACACAGGGGGCTGGGTGACACAGGGGGCTGGGTGACACAGGACTGGGTGACACAGGGGGCTGGGTGACACGGGACTGGGTGACACGGGACTGGGTGACACAGGGGACTGGGTGACACAGGGGGCTGGGTGACACAGGGGGCTGGGTGACACGGGACTGGGTGACACAGGGGGCTGGGTGACACGGGACTGGGTGACACAGGGGGCTTGGTGACACAGGACTGGGTGACACAGGGGGCTGGGTGACACAGGACTTGGTGACACAGGGGGCTGGGTGACACAGGACTGGGTGACACAGGGGGCTGGGTGACACAGGGGGCTGGGTGACACCAGACTGGGTGACACGGGACTGGGTGACACAGGGGACTGGGTGACACAGGGGGCTGGGTGACACAGGACTGGGTGACACAGGGGGCTGGGTGACACGGGACTGGGTGACACGGGACTGGGTGACACAGGGGGCTGGGTGACACAGGGGGCTGGGTGACACGGGACTGGGTGACACAGGGGGCTGGGTGACACAGGGGGCTGGGTGACACACGGGGCTGGGTGACACAGGGGGCTGGGTGACACGGGACTGGGTGACACAGGGGACTGGGTGACACAGGGGGCTGGGTGACACAGGGGGCTGGGTGACACGGGACTGGGTGACACAGGGGGCTGGGTGACACGGGACTGGGTGACACAGGGGGCTGGGTGACACGGGACTGGGTGACACAGGGGGCTTGGTGACACAGGACTGGGTGACACAGGGGGCTGGGTGACACAGGACTGGGTGACACAGGGGGCTGGGTGACACAGGACTGGGTGACACAGGGGGCTGGGTGAAAGCAGGGGACTGACACAGGGGACTGGACTCTCTCTCTCTCTCACCATTCCATGGTCAACCCCCCCCCCCCCCTCTCTGAGATTATTAGACAGACTGCTGCCCCTGGAAAATGTAAACAAAGGTAGGTAGGTGGCAGAGAGAGGAGGGGGGGGGCGGGGGGTGCAACGTTATATGGTGAGAGATACACACAGTATATAGGATTTGTTCCTCACCCTGTGGCCGGGCCGGGCGTTCACTTATTCTCCTCTGGCTGCGGCTGAAGACACGTGACTCTGCACTGGGACTCTGGGAGGTGCTGGCGCCGCACGGGAAGATAGAACAAGATCTGACGTTCGGTTCTTCTCCCGCTCGGCTCCTCCCCTCCCTCAGACACGTGACACGATCGCTCCAGTGACAGTCCACACAGCGCGGGCGCCGGGAAGGAAAGTGCAGCGGCGAGCATGGCGGCCGCAAATCGCCGGCGGCCGGCCGCCGCTGCTTTAATCAACATACATACATAATGTGACTGAGACATTAACATGACACTGACTGGAGAGGGCAGGCGCATAATTGAAAAGTGCGGCCGCGGCCGCGATGGCGGCCGCCGCCGAGGCCCACAGGCAGCTGAGCTGATTAATATTTGACTAACAGCAGGCGGCCTACCGGGAATTTTCCCGGTATCCCGGTAGGCCAGTCCGGCCCTGCTTGTGGCCTTATTCAATAAATACCATGGTTTTACGCTATGTGGTAGATATCTTTTTTTTATATCAGTTGCATGAGAGAAAAAGGAAAAACCAGCAAGGCAGATTTCAATGCCATCTTTGTCTGCTTTCCATGGATGGATCCTTAATGGGGTGTGTGAATCCATGCTTTGCTGGGCTCCTATAACGTGTAGTGTATCTATCCGGTAAGGGCACATCTTTTATACTTCACGGTGGAGGTGCACTTTGGGTGTCTGTTATCCTTCATGCCAGGAATCACGAGGAGTGTTTGGAAATACATGGATTTATTATCCAGCGCCTCTGAACTCTGTATGTAGTGCATCCCTAAACTCTGTACATAATGCACTTCTGGTATTTATTGCCCCTTTCAGATCTTCCCATTATGCAATTTGGCCACACATTTGATGCAGTTCAGTGGAGGCGTGCGAGTTCCTGCACCCATTCTCGGAGGAATAAAGCCCTGCATAAATTTATATAGTCTTACAGATACAACTGGCCCTTTGAGGACAACCATAATGCTGATGTGGATAGATAAATAAATCCTGCGCTTAGGACCAAATGTGTACGCCAAAGGCTGCTGCCCCCCCTAAAAACAAACCCCCGAGGATAGTGAAAAAGGTGTGGAAAGGGGGTAATGGCGCTGCCTACCCCTCTGTACCCCTAAAAATAGGTAGGGGGATGGGACTCCTAACCAAGGGTCCTATAGTGAACTAATAAAATATTCAATGTGCAAAAACTATCATAAATAAACATTGATATAGTGATAAGATATATGTGTATACCTACACCAACCCTAATGTAGGTATGTGCAATATTATAACACAAATCCAATAACCATAGTATAGTGACAAAGAACCTTAATAACCATTAGATCAGTTCAGTCACGTTTTTTTATCATCAATTGTTGTCAGTAAACATCAGTTTTCATCTTTTTTAACTTCCGTTTTTCATCCATTGACATCCATTTTCCATCCGTTGTCATCCGTTTTTCATCCGTATAGGTCCGTTTTTTTTTTTTTAGAACTTTATTTAATCAGTTTTTCATGAATTTTCCCATGATTCTTTGTTTTCCCCAGCGTGCATTTCGCTTTCAGTGCTGCGTTGTGGTTTCAGCTCGCGTTGTGCTTCCCGATACCTTGCTGTAGTGTTTGTGCTTATACAGCAATGGATTTCGACAGATTTTTGGAGCATGTGACATTATTTGTCATGTTATCCTATTTGAGGAGACAAAAAAGCACAACAGGTGACGTGGTAAGTGGAAAATCCACAAATTGTGGCAAGTGGACAATCCACAACTTGTGGCAGGCGACGTGGCAAGTGGACAATCCACAACTTGTGGCAGGTGACATGGCGTGACAAGTGGACAATCCACAAATTGTGGCAGGCATATGGATGCGGACATATGGGTGGACTACAAGTTTAACCATGCCAACCCACCCCCCATCCCACAAACTGCTTATTTTGATGAAAAACGGATGTCAGCGCATCGGATGTTAACGGATCGTCTAACATCCGTTTTTCGTCCGTTCTGGGTTTTTTTAACGGAAGAAAAATAGGGTTTTCTTCCGTTCAAAAAAACGGAGACAGATGTTAACGAACGTTAGCGGATGCTCATCCGCCAAAGTCCGCTATCCCATAGGAAAGCATTGCAGTCAGTTTTAATCCGTAAACGGACGTATGAAAAAACGGACGAACGGTCCGCACGTGTGAAAGGGCTCTTAGGTAAAATGTAGCACAACCAGTGCAGTGTCAGATACACCCTATGTCAACATAATTGAAATAATAATATAAAAAAAACGATGGCATAAAATAAAAAGCGAACAGCAACAGTTATATGATGCACCAAATATGAATCACATAGGTAAAGAATTGTCCTATGAGGAAACTATGACAACGTTCTATTGCTTCCAAACAAGAATTTGATAGTTTATATGGTGCCACTTCTTGCAGTGAGGGAGGTGCTCCTATGTCACAAATGGTGGATTTGCAGTGATTCCAGTGTTGCCCCCACAGGGATCCCCACTCACCAGATCCTACTACCACGGCCGGGGGTGTATGGCATATAGTGCAGACTTCCCGGTACTGCGTTACTCCAGGGCTCCCCTTGATAGATTGGGATCGTCCATGATTAAGGATTCCCAGCAACAAATGATGTAGTAATTCCTCAGAGAAATTTTTTTTTGGCTCCCATAGTGTAGTATTTAAATACAATTTTATTGCAGCCACTACTGCCGGCTATAACAAACGTAGTGTAGCACTTATATAAAAAAAAAAGTTGTGGCCCAAATAAATACAAATAAAAATTCCAGGCTCGGCTATTATTGGCTACCAAGCTGATTAAAAAAAAGCTAAACGGGTGTTTGTAAAAGTCGCCTGTGCTAGCGAACAACAGCATGCGCTCCAGCTGCGTTCCTCCTGGGGTTTCCCGGAAGTAACGTGAGTGCGTAACTGCCTTACGCGTTTCATCATCAACGTCTTCTGAGGCAGTGTTACGCACTACTCACTTGCATCCTATTAAAAGAGAAGCACCACGCAAGAGAACGCCCACTCCCCTAGGATGCGCCAATCAATGGGACCCAACGATAGCCTTCTGCCCCCATAGGATAAACTACCAGGGATATGCAAGGAATGTAACCCTTGGAGTTGAGTTTGTAATGCGCGGTGGTGCTCTCCCTACATATTTAATCATTCACATTGTTATACAAAACCAAGCAGGTGATAAAGTAACTGTGCAAACAATTGTGAATACACAATTACCGCCAGCACATAAATATATAATGCAAAATGGCAACGGAATTATACTAATAAAAACAATAGAATAAAAAAAAAAAAATGGGAAGAAGCAGAAATTGATTGGCCTAAAATGTCTAGGCAGCCCCTTGAGGAGGGGATAGAATGTATAATTATGCATAAATGAATGTGCTCCTTTAGATAAAACTTAACTGGGTAAGTTGTGTATACAGACCCTGTTATACCACAGCAGGTCAGCCTACAATTTAATGATACTACATAGCTAAACCAACTGGTTGCAAGTAGTAAGCCCATACCTAGTATAGTATAAACCATAAAAAAGGTAATGGCCCCTCAATAAGGGGATAAATACCAAGCAAAAAAACAGGTTATAATAAACTACAAACGGAGTAAGTAAAGGGTACACACCCAAATAGCCACATGTCCTGTGCAAAAGAGTCCCCTATTGCATTGGGGTATCCATAAACTAGGGGGTACTAGGTCAACCCAAACTAAGTAATATGTACCCTAAAATGACTCTCAAACCCCATGTAAAACAAATATATAAAAGTGTGTGATCCCACCCAATAGGCAGACACACAAAACCACCCCAGGCCACTCCTATCTCATAATAGAAAAGGGGAGGGGGGAGGGGTATGGCTGGCTATTGACCCTCCGTTATCATATCTAAACCAAAAAGTAGTGTCCTGTCATTTGATGTGATCTATTAAGGGTTAGCTAGAAAACAGTTTAGGTCAATATCCAGGTTCAGTCCATATGGTACCAAAGAACCAAGCCGGTATATCATGCTAGTTTCATTTTGCGATATAGCTGTCTGTTGCCTCCCCTCCAATTGTCCTTAATCATATCAATCCCATAAAAAATGAGGCTTGTAGGATCTCTTTGGTGGACCTAATCAAAATGACGGGATAGGTTAGGTTTAGGAAACCCTTTACGGATATTATTCTGTTCCCGTATACGGACATGTATTGGTCTGGTGGTTCTCCCCACATATTGAAGGTGGCACGGACATTCTATAACATATGTAACATGAGTGGTGTTATATGTTCCAAGATCCTCGATTTTTTACTCTTTATGGTCTGTTCTGGATTTGAAGCTAGTTTTCCTGCGTGATTGCTTTTTACCAACCCTGCATGCCAGGCACCTTAGGCACATGCAGAAGCCTTTTAATTCAAGGCAGATGTTAACTGCCTTAGGTGGGTCTATTACATTATGCACAAGGTGAGGTCTCGGAGATGGAGCCCTTCTGTAAATGAAGGTGGGTTTATTGGGCAATATTTTTGAAAGGGCCAATCCTTAGAGGACCTAAAAGGCTTCTGCGAGTGCCTAAGGTGCCTGGCATGCAGGGTTAGTAAAAAGCAACCACGCAGGAAAACTAGCTTCAAATCCAGAACAGACCACAAAGAGTATAAAATCAAGGAACTTATAACATGTAACACCACTCATGTTACATATGTTATAGAATGTCCGTGCCACCTCCAATATGTGGGGAGGACCACCAGACCACTACATGTCCGTATACGGGAACATAATATCCGTAAAGGGTTTCCTAAACATAACCTATCCCGTCATTTTGATGAGGTCCACCAAAGAGATCCTTCGAGCCTCATTTTTTTATGGGATTGACTTGATTAAGAACAATTAGAGGGGAGGCAACAGACAGCTATAGCGCAAAATGAAACTAGCTGGATATACCGGCTTGGTTCTTTGGTACCATATGGACTGAACCTGGATATTGACCTAAACGGTTTTCTAGCTAACCCTTAAAAGATCACATCAAATGACAGGACACCGTACTTTTTGGTTTAGATATGATAACAGAGGTACACTACACTATATAATGGGGTATAATTATTATACCGTAGACCGGGTCAATAGGCAGCCATACCCCTCCCCTTTTCTATTATGAGATAGGAGTGGCCTGGGGTGGTTTTGTGTGTCTGCTTATTGGGTGGGATCACACACACACACAATATATATATATATATATATATATATATATATATATATATATATATATATATGTTTTACATGGGGTTTGAGAGTCATTTTAGGGTACATATTACTTAACCACTTGCCCACCAGGTAAATTCTGGCACTTCTCTCCTTCATGTGAAAATCACAATTTTTTTGCTAGAAAATTAATCAGAACCCCCAAACATTATATATTTTTTTTTTAGCAGACATCCTAGGGAATAAAATGGCAGTCATTGCAATACTTTTTGTCACACCGTATTTGCGCAGCGGTCTTACAAGCGCACTTTTTTTGGATAAAAATCTTTTTTGAATTAAAAAATAAGACAACAATACATTTTGCCCAATTTTTTTATATATTGTGAAAGATAATGTTACGCCGAGTAAAATGATACCCAACATGTCACGCTTAAAAATTGCGCCCGCTCGTGGCATGGCGTCAAACTTTTACCCTTAAAAATCTCGATAGGCGACGTTTAAAAAATTCTACAGGTTGCATTTTTTGAGTTGCAGAGTAGGTCTAGGGCTAGAATTATTGCTCTCACTCTAACGATCGCGGCGATACCTCACTTGTGTGGTTTGAATACCGTTTTCATATGCGGGCGCTACTCGCGTATGCGTTTGCTTCTGCGCGCGAGCTCGTCGGGACGGGGCGCTTTAAAAAATTTTTTTTTGGTTTTCTTATTTATTTTTATTTAGTTTTATAATTTTTTACACTGAAAAAAAAAAAAAAAAAAAATTGATCACTTTTATTCCTATTACAAGGAATGTAAACATCCCTTGTAATAGAAAAAAGCATGACAGGTCCTCTTAAATATGAGATCTGGGGTCAAAAAGACCTCAGATCTCATAATTAGACTTAAATGCAAAAAAAAAAAATAAAAAAAAAAAAGTCATTTTTTCAAATGACAAAAAAAAAAATGTTTCTTTAAGAGGCTGGGCGGGACTGACGTTTTGACGTCACTTCCGCCCAGCAGAGCTATGAGGACGGGTGAAGGAGATTTCTCCTTCAGTCCCGTCCCCGCTCAGCTGCCGGACACATCCGATCCCCTCCGCCGCTACCGACGGCTCCGGTAAGCGGCGGAGGGCGCGGGAGAGCGGCGGGAGGGGGGCCCCTCTCCCGCCACCGATAACGGCAATCTCGCGGCGAATCCGCCACGGAGACCGCCGTTATCGTGTACACCACCGCCCCCTGAAAAGATGAATGTCTCGGTTGTGGCAGCAGCTGCTGCCGTTATCGAGATATTCAACTTTAAAAAGGAGGACGTCTTTTTGACATGGGGCGGTGGTCAAGAGGTTAATTAGTTTGGGTTGACCTAGGACCCCCCACCCTAGTTTATGGATACCCCAATGCGATAGGGGAATCTTTTGCACACTAGATCCTATCCCCAGAGGTGGTACCCAGTCACGCACGCACCTGACGCAACTTCCTGTCCCGCTGGTTCGAGGTGCTATGCGAGGTGGAACGCAAGCACGCCATTACAGCCACTAAGTCGGGACTTCGATCCACCCCTACAGACACGCGAGCAAGCCTCAGTGCCGGGTTTGGGGCACTTTTAAAGTAAGCTGCCACTTGGCTATTTTATGTTACTCCCTTTTAAAATTAAACAGTACTATACAATGTTGGCATCGGTTTTAGCTTTACATATTCGCTTGGGAGATATCTGCCACTAAGGAACACATGCAAAGGATCCATTTAACTATACAGGATTACACCTGTTAAAGCGCATGGACTCCTTTTTTGGTAACAAATTAGGGTCAACTCCATTCGGTAAGAGACCATCTATTACTGAACATTTTGGGTGCATACAGCAATATTGGTGAAGGTGGAACACTACTTCTTTCATCCTACCTTGATGACACAGGAGAAATATATGGACTTTGATGAAATTATTTTGCATGCAGCACTTTATTTTTATATTTTTTCTCTTATCTAATTTTTTTTTTTTTTTTTCATATTTAAAGTTTTATTTAGAGCTTGGTGTTTTATTAAATAATGACTTAGACTTCAGTTTGGTCTTCTGTTTAAAATGCTTTTGTTGTTCGAGGTCCTCCTGTTTCTCAGACCACTTCATTCCTTCATCAATTTCATTACTGAGAAGAACAATTCGGCTAGCCAAAGCCTTGTTTTCCTCTAGTCTCCTGATCTGGCCTTTCCACAGTGGGGCTGGACGTCCATCTGCAAAGCTCCAGTCTGGAAGGTCTGTCAAGGGTCCATACTCTGAATCCCTGCGAGCAAAACCATGCTGTTTTCTCCAGTCTTGCCCTGCAAAGAGCACAGCACTGTTCTGCAAGTTTCTTTTAAATGTGCATAATACAGATGTCCTGGGCACACCTCGCCGCTTGCATGTCACCAGCAAGGGCGCCGCCATCTTCCCGGCTCAGCTCCACCCCCTAAGTCCCTCTTATCTAATTTAGATTTTTTTCTGCACACAGACTTTTGCATAGTTTCCCACACATAGTGGGTCACATATTGATGTCACATTGAGTTACTACTCACTGTTTCCACATTTAATGCTCAAATCTGATTATTGTCATCACTTATCCAGTTATGGTATATTAAGTAGGAGCTGGTCATCTTGTTTTATGCTTTATAGCACTATATTTATTATTCAGTAATATATATTGATTAGGCACTCTATTTTAGCGCCCCCACTTTCCATTTATCATTCATTATAATCGTATAGATTATTTGGGGAGCAGCTTATATTTAGATTTATATACACAATTGGGGCAAGATATTTTTTCTTTTTCACTAGATCCTATGCATTGGGATATGTGGCTATTTGGGTGTGTACCCTTTACTTACTCCGTTTGGAGTTTATTATAACCCGTTTTTTGCTTGGTATTTATGCCCTATTTGGGGGCCATTACCTTTTTATGGTTTATACTATACTAGGTATGGGCTTACTACAGTTGGTTTAGCTATGTAGGATCATTGAATTTGGTTCAGGTAGGTTGACCTGCTGTGGTATAACAGGGTCTGTATACACAAGGTACCCCATTAAGTTTTATCTAGAGGAGCACATTCTTTTATGCATAATAATACATTCTATCCCCTCCTCAAGAGGCTGCCTAGATATTTTAGGCCAATTCATTTCTGCTTCTTGTTCCCATTTTTATTCTATTATTTTTATTAGTATAATTCCGTTGCCATTTTGTATTATATATTTATGTGCTGGCGATAATTGTGTATTCACAATTGTTTGCACAGTTACTTTATCACCTGCTTGGTTTTGTATAACTATGTGAATGATTAAATATGTAGGGAGAGCACCACCGCGCATTACAAACTCAACTCCAAGGGTTACATTCCTTGCATATCCCTGGTAGTTTATCCTATGGGGGCAGAAGGCTATCGTTGGGTCCCATTGATTGGCGCATCCTAGGGGAGTGGGCGTTCTCGTTGCGTGGTGCTTCTCTTTTAATAGGATGCAAGTGAGTAGTGCGTAACACCGCCTCAAAAGACGTTGACGAAACACGTAAGGCAGAGTTACGCACTCGCGTTACTTCCGGGAAACGCCAGGTGGAACGCAGCTGGAGCGCATGCTGTTCGCTAGCACAGGCGACTTTTACAAACACCCAGACAGCTTGTTTTTAATCAGCTTGGTAGCTAATAGTAGCCAAGCCTGGAATTTTTATTTTATTTGTATTTATTTATTTGCCACAACCGTTTTTTATATAAGTGCTACACTATGTTTGTTATACCTGGCAGTAGTGGCCGCAATAAAATTTTATTTGAATACTACACTATGGGAGCCAATTTTTTTTTTCTCTGAGGAATTACTACATCATTTGTTGCTGGGAATCCTTAATCGTGGTCGATCCCGATCTATCAAGGGGAGCCCTGGAGTAACGCAGTATCGGGAAGTCTGCACTATATGCCATACACCATACACAGATAGTAGGATCTGGTGAGTGGGGATCCCTGTGGGGGCAACACCGGAACCACTGCGAATACACCATTTGTGACATAGGAGCACCTCCCTCACTGCAAGAAGTTGCACCATATAAACTATCAAATCCTTGTTTGGAAGTAATAGAACTTTATGTCATAGTTTCCTCATAGGACAATTCTTCACCTATGTGATTCATATTTGGTGCATCATATAACTGTTGCTGTTAATTTTATGCCATCGTTTTTTTATATTATTATTTCAATTATGTTGACAAAGGATGTATCTGACACTGCACTGGTTGTGCTACATTTTACCTTAAGGTCATTTAGGTTCTTTGTCACTATACTATGGTTATTGGAATTGTGTTATAATATTGCACATACCTACATTAGGGTTGGTATAGGTATACACATATATCTTATCACTATATTGTTTATTTATGATAGTTTTTGCACATTGAATATTTTACTAGTTCACTATAGGACCCTTGGTTAGGAGTCCCATCCCCCTACCTATTTTTAGGGGTACAGAGGGGTAGGCAGCGCCATTACCCCCTTTTAACACTTTTTTCATAATGCTGATGTGGCCCACAATTAAATTGAGTGTGACACTCCTGGGACAGCCACTCTCCTTTTGACTTGTTATAAAGTTACTATGTTGTTTTCTGATCCGTGCTTCCCCTACCTGCAGCAAGCTGATGACATTAGGTCTGCATACACTTGGAATGTCTTTTGCAATGGGACAGCATAATGCAAGTCCCAGGATTAAAAAACATGAGTTAAAAGATAGAAAGGGAAAACTACAGAACAGGGAAATACAAGACATCCATATTGAATGGTAATTGTTTATTTCCTTTTTGTCAACCACTTACATTACAATTTCTACAGTCAACATCGAGCTATCCCTTAAAAGAGGGACCCAAAACAAGACAGATCAGTTCAACTTTACACTTTAATAAAATGCTCTTCTGAGATGATTGAGGTGCACGCTCATTGCCTGCAGAGAAATATTTAATTTTAAAAACAGGAGTGACATTTGTTCAGGCAATGTGATGCAAAGCGAACCAGCTCAAAACACACAAGGAATGCCATCAAGGAGTCAGGATTTTTAACACAATAGATGCTCTTCTGTCTGTAAGCAAACACCCGCATCATGCCAGATACGCACAAGGATTAACCATTGCATTTCATTCCAGTGACTTTAGAAATTAAAAGTTAAAAAAAGGGAAGGAGGTAACAGGAGGAACTTGTGTAGTCTTCAAAATAAGTTACAGGTTTAGTGGAAGTTGTATGTAACAGCCCCATTTCTTTTAAAAGACAGTCAAGACTAATCTAAAAAGCTAGGTCATGAACAATACTCTTAACAAGTAATCAATATCCTGTGCTCACATTTGTTATGCAGTTAAGCTTTATGGTGTTCACAGTTACCCCCTTTCCGTAGCAATGTTGAGACACAGGGTCATGTTATTAAACGATATTACCAACACTTCTAATTTTCATTCCTCTACAATGTCCCTTCCTTCCAATTAGAATAGCCAAAACCTCAGATAAAGTATGCAAAATACACCAATGCTTTTACCAGTCTGACGGCAGCTTTATTCCTTCTACAGCACCAGCCACAATTTAATTCTGGCCTATTAGACGCTTCAATTTACAAACGGTTCCACCATGTTGGCAGAAGCACTAACAGGTTTTACTCATTCCAGAGTACTTTTTTGGGCGACTCTGCAGGTGAAATCTATGAGGCAGCCAGCGATCTGCACCCCAAGTTGGAAGGAATAGATAAGATGTCTGCAGCAGAACAATATCTTCTACATTATATTACCTACTGATTTGGGGAAACTGAAGCTGCCTTAAATTTATTATGTGACAGTGGATTCCTGACCGGGATCTAGAAAATGCATTTGATGCAGATGCTCATCAACTGATAAAATACTGAAGAAATTCTAAAAATGTACTCTGCAGATTACCAAGTCTGTTCAAGACACTGAAGAAATAGTAAGCCATTTCTATGATTTATAAAAAAGCATATTTTGTTTTTCATTAAATTGATCCATGACCGACTAGCAGTCATCTTTCCAAATACAGATTTGACTGACCTCTAAAGACCTCTTGGATCCAAATTTTAAATCTAGATCAGCCCTCATATTGCCTCAGAAAAAAAAAATAAAAAAAATCTCAACTGAAACAGGGATCTGACCACGTTTCTGCCATTGAACCACTAACGCTGTGTTAGTACACCAACCACCACCAGTAACAAATAAGACTTCTGCAGTAGAAATGCCAAGAATACATGAAACTGGAAATGTATAAATAAAATAGTTTAAAAGGGGGGGAAAAAAAAGTCTTTTAGAAGAGGCACATGTTCAGAGAATGTGGTCTTCCAACAGTAGTTGCCGTATCGTATCCTTGAGGTCTTGACAGGTTGTTCTGCGGTTCCAAAACAATCATTCTACTACACACTCAACAAATAGTGGGGTGGGGGCATGGTCCTGGCATCCTCTTATGCCAAAGCAAGAACTGCAAAGGAAACAGACATTTATATTTAAAAAAAAAACAGACCAAAAAAATATATAAAGTAACAAAGGCCTAACAAACAAATCTTTCTTTCAGGAGTACTGTAGCCTAGTTGAAGAAATATACCCAAAACTATTTTGGCTATACTTCTCCTGGGGATCAAAGGAGTGCAGTTCGTTCTGCGCTCCTGTGACCCATCTTCAGCCGATAGCAGTGCAAAGTTTCATCTGGTTGAGGCTCAGGAAAGTTCCCGACTTTACAGATCCGCCGAGAGCCTGAGCCAGCCCCTCCTGTCCCATCCTCAGTCCAGCGCAGAGAGCCGGTGATTGACAGTCACGTGTTCTCCGCTCACTGAAGGCTGAGAACCGAGTGATCAGCGGCCTTTGATCCCTCAGTTCAATCTTAAGAGCCAACGGAGCACAGATACAGCATAGATTGATGCTGCATCCATCTAGGGGGGTATATTTTTTTTTTGTTTTACAAGCCCATACTTCCTCCAAGGAACTAATTTCATGAAAATAAAACCTGTATGCCTACTGAACATATGCAATATTTACCTACAGTGTGCTATCAAGGTGATTAATATTAGCAAATTATACACAAAGGGGAGCTACAGAGAGAGAGTTAACATTTAAAAGGACAGCTTTACCTTTTAGTAAAGGAATACAACAGTGTCTGCTTCACCATCTGCTGATCAGACAGTGAAAGAGCAGAAGCAGACCAATTAGGTAATCTCTGTTCCTAAGAGCATGTTCATTTTCAGCACATTTGCATGCAGCCAGCATACCTTGTTGGCTCCCTTCCCTGCCCTCTTAGTCTGTGGTATGGAGGATTGCAAGAGAAAAATATATTTTTTTTAAAACAGCAACAGGATGGGTACTTGAGGGAAGAGTGTCCCAAGTGCTGGTGGCTACTGTGTTAGGATGAGATTTGAAGCACTCTGCCCCCAGATAACCCACGGTGGTGATCTTCCAGTGCTGGAGGGCTTAATATGAGCCATCTAAAAATGCGTCAGGCACTTATGTGTCGAATATGACCTTTTATTCCCCCCGCTCCATACATCGAATCTGTATTATCAATCAGCTCCCAGTTCGTAGGTGCTCCATGAACAGAGAAATGGGAAGATGAATTAAATGTCTGCCTCCTCCATTCATTAAGAGTGTTTCCACTTAACACAGCATAAGAGCCTTCCCTTGTGCTGTTCATATATAAAAAAACTAATCACCGAACTTCAGCTGTGATAATGAATACAGAGCTACATTCATTAGTGTCTAAACTTTAATAATGTGGAGGTCAAAGGCATCTGACTGTTTGTTAAACTTACCAGTTATTGCTTCCTGTGCAAAATATTTCACATCCATATCCTCATCCTGACCCAACTTCTGAAGTACAGGCTTTACATCAGACTGCAATGTGCTGAAATAAGAAACGTATCAATATCATTTAAGATAGTAAGGTAGATTTAGCAGTAGCTTGCAGGAGGAAACTAGATACATACTTGCTTTCCAGGACTGGTCCTATCCTTTGTAGTGATTTAGCCACATTGAAGCGAACATTAGCTACTTGGTCAGCTGCCATCTTTAATACAATAGGAAGCATCAACTTGGTGGTGATCTCCTTGCCACATGCTTCAGACAGGGCCTACAGACACAGGTAACATACATTAACAGGACAAGCCCATACCACATGATCTCTTTATTAAAATGTAAAGGCATTGAGAAAACATTTTATTAAAACATTTGTTTTAAACAATAAGCGCTTGTATCAGGTTGTAGGCTAAAGTACAACACATACCAAAAATGAGGTGTTGCATGTGAACATCATTACAAAATTAACCCGTTCTAAAATGGAATTGGACTATTCCTATTCATGCTAGTAACCCAAAAGCCACCATTATTGCATTATAGTAAATGTCCTATCACCAAATCCTGTGTGTGTGTGTGTGTGTGTGTGTGTGTGTGTGTGTGTGTGTGTGTGTGTGTGTGTGTGTGTGTGTGTGTGTGTGTGTGTGGGGGGGGGGGATAAAAAAGTGTTTCTACACTAAACCGATTGTGATTATACAGGTTCAACTAGATTTTTTGGTAGCAAAATGAAAATGTTATGTAGCAGGGTAGTGAAGGGTTTGCACAGATGAATAGTTTTTTTGAAAAGGATATAAACTTTATGCAACCTTGTAAAGCAAGAATACCAAAGGTCAGAATTAACTACAAAGCTGTATTAGTCCGCTCTATAAAAGCAGAAGGTTGAACCGTCGTGCCTGATGGAACAATTTGGTATTTCATATATCTACCCCCCAATTACTTTATGACATGCTTCTTTTATCTTTGCATTTATTTAATTGATCAAAAGCATTGTAAGTTGTTAAATACAAAAATTAATGGTGTACCGTAATGAAAAATCTGTGCCGAAAGTAAAAAAAATAAAAAATAAAATCAGGATACACTTGACCGAAAATCTAAATATATATTTATGAATTTAGCCAAAAAGGTGGCAATAATGGCTGAAAATAATGTATTGTGTTCAACTTTTTAATTGATATCATGAATTTCAATGAATACGATTCTAATTTTCAGCCAGTATTGGCACCTTTTTTGGCCGATAGGCTGCTTACACACAGGTTTTGAAGTGCATTTGCATTAAAAAAAAAAAGAAAAAAAAAAAAAGAAGAAAAGCTCAAAGAAAAGTGCACCCTCTTAAAAATTTTCTATGTATGTCTTTACACTGGTCCATTATGCTTCGGTTGTAGTTTTAAAAATCCTACTAATCCACATTTTTAGTGCATATTTGGTCAGAAAAAAAAGCACCAAAAACACCCATTGCATTGAAAAATGTGGCAAAAACACATATTTTGGTGGCCATTATCGGCACCTTGGCGATGGTCTTATTTTCAGTGGCCGAAATATCGGTGAATCCCTAACAAAAATGTAGAAATCATTACATCAAAAACACACACGTGTTTTTTTTGTTTTGGGGGGGGGGGGGGGCACATTGGTCACAAATCTCTTCCTCTAGGGGTCCCTTACTGGCGTTTCAGGCTCCTCCTTTTCTCAGTGAGCCAACATAGGAAGCAGCTTTATATGGTGGCACACCTGCAAGCTTGCTCCCTAGCTGGGCCGTGTGTCTATACACGTACACTGCCCCCCGCTCTCAGGATTTGACAGCTTGAGCCAATGGATCCCACTGCTGCCTCTCTCACCTGTGAGGAGAGAGATACACAGACACCAGTGCTGCTAGGTAGGAAAAGACTCAGGCAAGTATGTAGAGGGGTGATAGGCGATATTTGCACTGGATCATTTGTTTAAAAGTAAAAAAATGTTTAGCTTTAACCACCACTTTAACCCTTTCGCCACCAGGTACGTACATCTTACGGACATGACAGCGGGGGGTATTACACACAATTCGGTGGCTGCAGCCACGGGGATTGCACGTGAAACCGATAGGCAGACACCTACCTGCCTGCCAGGGGAAAGCATTCTTATGGCTATGCTGCCACCTGATCGATCACACACTGATACTGGCGCCACACCCGCCACCATGCTTACCGGGCCTTGCGTGCCCATCTGTGGGTCTGGGAGCTCCATGGCAGGGAAGAAGAGCGGACACACGTCCGGAGGCTCCCCTGCTTCTTGTGATCCAGAAAGCGACATCTGTTGTCACTTCTGGGTCAAGCTCTCGGTGTCCCGGAAATAATTTAGTGGAGCACAGTGGAGACATGCAGGGTCTAAAATTTTAGATCCTGCATATCTCAAAGAAAACCCGTCACCAAGAAAACATCACATATAGGGTAAAAATTCCACTATGTGATGAAAAAAATAAAAAAAAAGTAAATACATTTTTTGTATTTATTTTTTTGAAAAAAAAATTACATAAAATCCCCTCCCAGATATACACACGTACAAACGTAAATACGGCGGTTGCAATACACGTTACATATCGCCGTGCACGCCTGAAATAGAGCAATAATTTAAAAAAAATTGTAGTGTTTGTTTTTATGATTTGTGACTTCATAAACTACAAATAAACTGTGACTCAGCAGGAAACTTCATTCGGATTATGAAGTCACAATTATTGGAAGCAAACAGCGATAAAAAATGATGCAAACTGTGCAACCAGATCTATCTAAAGCAGGCATGTCCAAAGTCCGGCTCGGGGGCCAATTGTGGCCCACATTCTGGTTTAATGTGGCCCCCCTGGTAATTTGGAGACATATGTATATTTTGTGGCCCCCAGGGCCACAAAAGATAAATACTGTATTTATCGGCACTGCCTCGGATGGGACAGGGAGGGGTGCGGGATGAGTGCTGTCAGATTACATACAGGAGAATCTCCTGTTTACTCTGCGGCGTCTGCAATATGAAGTCCCGTCTCCGGGGCTGCCATTGGACGACTGTTCTGTCTATCATAGGAGGCGGGACTTTGTATTAAAGAGGCTGCCATGTAAACAGGAGATTCTCCTGTATGCAATCTGTTGGGGGCTCGTCCCACCCCCCTCCCTGTCCCACCCGAGGCTGCAGATGGGCATCAATCAGGCTGCATTCATGGCAATGGTGAGGCTGCATTCATGGCAATGGAGAGGCTGCAATCATGGCAATGGAGAGGCTGCAATCATGGCAATGGAGAGGCTGCAATCATGGCAATGGAGAGGCTGCAATCATGGCAATGGAGAGGCTGCAATCATGGCAATGGAGAGGCTGCAATCATGGCAATGGAGAGGCTGCAATCATGGCAATGGTGAGGCTGCATTTATGGGCACTGAGCCTTATTTTGCTTCACAGTTCCTAATTAAATTTTTTATTTTTGTCTGAAGCTTACCTCTTAAAGTGAAGGTGCGTGTTATACACTGATAAATATGGTATATCCAAATAACACGCCCAAGCTCATCTCTTCACCACACACAGCCACAAAGGCAAGAGAATTCTTGTTGGGCATTGGCAGTGTATTAGTGCTCAGACGAACACACTTAGACCGAATTTTAATGGTTTAAAGAATTTCAGGCAAAATAGTCGGCCCTCACGAATATTCACTTCATCAAATCCGGCCCTTTTTGAAAAAAGTTTGGACACCCCTGATCTAAAGTGTCCCACACGCAAATGGGACCTTCGATATCATGGGATCATACAGCTGTACCTCTAGTATTGTTGTGTACCTCATCCAATGCAAAAGGAGTAGCAAAGGATCTTATGTTGGTGAAACAGGACAGAAGTTGCAAGCGAGGAAGAATTTGCACAGACAAACCAAATCAAGGAACATAAAAAAGATGAGTTCTGCACACCTGTGGGACATCACTTCTCACAACCGTACCACGCTATAGAAGACCTCACTGGTTTAGTTGTTAAAAGGGAATTTCAGAACTATCCAGGAAAGGAAAACTTTTGAACTAAGAGTGATATTTTGACACAAAATGGCCTAAATTTAGATACAAGTTTCCTTACCAATTATCCTACAGTTTTAAAACCCCCCTCTGACTGTCAACAACCCCCCATCTTAAGCTATCCCTCTGTATTATCTCATTAGCTTTGCTTGTTTTATTACCATGTACACTTGTTTGTGCGCGTTTCTCCCCCCCCCCCCCCCTCTTACCTCAGATTTACTTTATTTTTATTAACATTTTGCTAAAACTTTTGTGAATTAGTACTGCTGGGACCTTAAAGAAGGGGACATACCCTGAAAGCTTGTCCTGAAAAATTGTATGTTGGTGCAAATAAAGTATCACGGACAGTACTCAAGAGTCTGTCACAAGTGCACCAATATGGCTACAATCACCTCAAGCTGGAACATAGTTAGAAGACATAAAACTGCAGAAATTAATACTTACATTGACACAAAAAAGCGTTGTCATTCGATGCAAGTAGTTTGGATCATTTGCCATGGCCAGAACTTTTGGCACAATGGTATTTTGGGCCCACTCAGCACCAAATTTTTCCACCAACTTCATAAGATTATTTGTTGCTGCTTCTCGAATGGCATAAACTGCAAAAGAAAAAAAAATCCTTCATGTTAATCTTTCATTACCATTTAGTAGGGCATAACTATTGCATTATTTAACTTTTTTTTTTTTTTTTTTTTAAGAATAAGAAACAACTCAAAAAGATACACTAATTCACCCTAAAACCATCTACAAGAAATTATAAACTCAATAAGACAGATCCCCAACAATCATCCACAAACACAAACTATTGCAGCAAATGCTGGTGATGCAAATTTGAAAAGCGACTCGCTCCTCCATGCCTTCTGGCAACAAATTTAAACAAAGGCAGAGAACTTACGGACCATCACATCCCAGATGACCCGGCTTTCTTCCTCCTGCATAAAACACTACATTCCCCCGTAAACATACAGGAAATCTATCCTCTACCACCTTCTGAATGCCGCTGAATCCTACATCCCCCCCCCCCTCTATGATGGAAGGATCTTTCCATCAATATTTTTGTGGATACACAGAGTAGAAGACATTAGGCAAACAAAAGATCTTATACTCTACTCCCAAAACAGATAGGATTCATACTGCACCACATTTCTACTGGAGGATCTTTGTTCTCAGCAGAACCTAAAATCCTCCTACAAGAAGCCTAACCCTAAGGAAGAGCCAATCTAAAGACAGATAAAATTATTATTATACAAGATTTATATAGTGCCAACAGTTTGTGCAGCACTTTACAATGTAAAATATATGGAGAACACATCTTGTTTGCGTCAATTCCATGCCATATTCATTGTAAAGTACCCTGTACCTTCTTTGGATTTAGCCAATCCAAGCTCAATGCTAGGTTTCTTGTAAATCATTCTTCTCTGAATCACTTGCATAAAATAAAAACAAGTGTCTATAAATCAGATAAAGCAGATAAAACAGATAAAACAGTGTCTGCAAAAGTGAGCACTGATAGCAGAAAGTCCATAAAATCTTTTCTCCAGACAACATCCTGAAACATGCTATGCGAATAACAATTTAGCGTTTTAACTGTACAGTGTGAAACAATCTATTCCGCCATAGCCTAATGCAGGCATAACAGAATGTTCGAGAGCTTTAATGTACAGTTTACCATCTATAACAATTGAGAAAATAGTGGCTGGGAGGAAGGAATATCCAAAGGGACCATCTAATTAATCGACAAAGGTGTCTGGTACCACATCCTAAGAACAAATCTGCACAACAAAACCTTGGAAATTAAATTTAGGGACTTTTACGGTACCACTGGAATATGATAAAATTTAAAATTATACAAAAATTAAAAGCATGTAAACCATGAAAAAAAAATCATATGGATACAAAATTACACATGTACAAGAGTTGCAGGATACTGTATGGTAGTTTCCTCATCATCCCTGCTATGATTGGGTTGCTTGCTGATGCATTTCACAGGTCGCTGCCTGCTTCATCAGGAAGAAAACTACAGCCAAGCTCCATCATGTATGTATAAAAGGGCATACAAAAGGTAAACACAAAAGTACTATGACCAGTTACTGCCAACTTCCACACTGGATAGGGCAGTTCATCAGGCATATGTCCACTATCACCTTAGGCCCAGGTACTAGCTCACTATTACTATAACAAGTTATAGTAATGGGGATTGTCTTGGTAATTCTTAGGTGTCCCCAAATGGTGAAATAAGTATCCAGAGGTCTACATGTGGTGACACAAAGCCAATGGGGGAGAAAGAGGGAACTGCCGTTTCCCTCGTCAAGCCAGTTGTGGAGTTCGCCAGTGTTCTGTTATACAGATTTTATCATATAAAACACTGCATACATGTTCTAGAAATTGTAACATTAACTAGATGTATCCATGATCAATGAAAATTGGTTTGTGGCTGTCAGACTCCAGCACTACAGTGCAATTAACTTCTGAATTCCAATATCCAGACAGACCACACAGCACATCAACAAAACTATCTGCATACCCATTATGAGAAAAGTATTACCTACTTTCTTACTGGGTACATAAACACCCTTCCTGTCCAGGCCAATATTCAGCTTTCAGTGCTGTCACTCTTTGAATGACAATTGTGCAGTCATACTACACTGACTATATAATTTTTTTATTTTTTCAGACAAATAGAGCTTTCTTTTGGTGGTATTTAATCGCCAACGTTTTCTTTTTTTTTTCTTTTTTTTATTTATTTATTTACATTTTTGTTGTTTAAAAAAAAAAAAAAACCAAAAATGTAAATAAATGTAAATGAATAAATAAAAAAAAAAAAGTTTTCATAAATTTGTTATAAAATTGTCTGTTACTGTGTGGGACCGATGTCCCGTTTACACGAGCTGGCAACAGGCTTATCAGCGCGAGGAAAAGAAAAATAAAAAGAAGATTGCAGGCTTCTGTTTACATCATGTGATTAACTGTCATTGGTTGTCAGCTTATCACGTAGTAAAGGGACGGGATCCCAAGGAGTCAGCGATCAGAGTGTGCCGCCCGTACCCCGCAGGCAGTGCGAGCACAGGAGGCTGTGCATAGATGCCCTCCCGGCAATCCAAGCACTTGCTGTAGCCATATTCCGGCTATAGCGCGGGCGAAGTGGTTAAAGAATTTATTTTAAACAGGCACACAATAACACCCACACTTCGCCTTGCATAAGTAAGCACTAAATTCAGTAACACATAGCTACTCGTTTCTACCCCTCACTTACAGCACTCAGATCACTGAAAGAGGACTGGTTACTATGGAGGATTGGTTCTTGCCCACAAGTCTATAAAACAGAATACGTAAATCTTTACTCTTCTAGCTGAACAATCTTGGAATCTGTTTTCTAAGAAAATTTAACAATACAATTTATAACTTGTGCGAGTGGAAATTTCCAACCATTTAAATCTGTAATCCTAGGCGTAATACAGTCTTATCATAGAAAACTGCCATAATCAAAGAGCTTTTGTGAAATCCAAACTAACAGTGATGTAAACTGCAGTTCCCGTTAAGGTTCATTATGATAAGAATTGCAGACTGATTAAATCAGTCACAGGAACTTAGACAGAGACATAATTAATAACATTATCTTGGCACATCTGAAACACTTACCATGGTCAACAAGCCAAGCCATGCACAAAGAATTCAGCTTTTCATCAAAAAACTCAACACCCTGAAAACAATGAATGGGAGATTCAGTTTAGATATTACATATAACCAACATTACTAAAAACAAAGACAGTAGTAATTTTGGGTGGTCAAATATTGCATCCAATGGGATACTGGGTGAGAATCGGATCAAGTAGTCCTTCAAGCGAAACTTTACCCATAACAGTTTGAGAACCATTACCATGTTACTAAACCCACAACAGTAAAATCAGTCTGTATATGCAGCATAGCATGCTTGTTATACTCACTGTGAAACTTAAGGGGTTAATCCTCTGCATCGTGTAAAAAGTCTGTTTTATCCTGTATGCATAGATCCTTCCCTCCTGCACTGTCTATCTGGGGAAAGCCAGCCAACGCAGACATGGTAGCCAACCTGTACATGCTCAGTTGTGTCCTCTAGCTCTGAGAACAAGTAAATGTTCTCTCCAGCATAGCCAGGTCACATGATATTGGCATCACAAGTGGGCATGTATACAGGCCGAAGTGGAAATATCCTCCTACCTGAACTCTCAGCACTGGAGAAACTGTGCAGTTTATCACTGACCTTGGTATACAGATCAGCCAAAAAGGTATATAGTGGCAACATTTTAATGTAAAAAGATTAATAAGCTGTGGGGCAGATAAACTATTTTCATATTACTGGGTTTAGGAACACTTTAAGGTTAGTTTAAAAAAAAAAGAACATACAGTATACTATCAAAATTAGTGCGTGCTGAAAACTGCCCATTTGTTCTTGCTGGAGGCCGCCATTTTGCTCAACAGCAGAGAAGTAATATCCTTATTGAAAACTCTACCCCTCTCCTTGGTCTCAAAAACTGTCACTTGCTGCAATTTCCAGCCTTGAATATAGGTCTCAGCTAGAGAAGGCGGCTGACAGAAGCTTTACAGCGATAACGTTTACAGTGCTGCTGCTGAGAAAAGGGAGAATAAATCAGGGAGATATGACACCACCTATGTAAGTTTTACTCCGTCTCCCTGGCAGCACAGTTTGTCCTACCACCTCTTACACTTTTTTTCCTTAATCCGCATTCCCACCAAACAGTCTCATTCCTGTTGCTTATTTTCCCTCTCAGCAGCAGTAAATCTTTAGGCTGTCTGCCAATTGGCCTTTAGTGACTAGCTGATTATACAAGACAACAAACTCAGTGCAGAGCAGGGCGAGACGGTGCATTACTGGATTTTAAACCTGTATAGGCACTTATTTTTAAATGTTTTACATAGCTATACCTGCAAAGGACCAGCATGAAGTAATCTATTAAAACCCAATTATCTAAAGTTAAACTTTCAACAAAAAATGAGAAAAAAAAAAAAAAAAAAAAAAAAAAAAAATTAAAAAACACATACAGATTTGGGTGAATGGGGGTTAGCTCAGTCTGCTGCTTATTTCATTGTCCAGTCAGATGTTGGGGGGAGTAAAATTACCTTTAACAACTTCAATACTGGACACTTTTACACCCTTCAGAGATGTCACGCTTTGAACGACAAACTGCGCGGTCATGCAACACCGTACCTATATGACATTTTAATAATTTTCTTTGATACAGATACGTTTCTTTTGGAAGCAAATAACCAGCACTGGGTTTCTTTTTTTTTGCTAAAATGAAAAAGACCAAAAATTCTGGAAGCATTTTTTTCTCACCCACAATAGTGCAGTGTCACCATAGTGACATTTTATATATTTTTTTTTTTTTTCTTTTAAACACTTCTTGCTTATTACATGGATGATCACTGTAAAAGCAATTTTAGAGGTCATGAAAGGATTCAGGACTCATTTACAGCCATTGCCCGATACAGGGTCACTGTAATTGTTTCAAATACCAAGTGATCACTATGTCCAATCACAGAGACCACAATAGTGAGCAATGCGGTCATGAATGAAAGCTATTCACAACAGCTGTTTTCTTGTGATCCCTGTGATTAGTCATAGTGATCACATGGTACCCAGGCAATTCACATCGGCCCACAATATTTTTAGCTCTTGCAATTCCTCCATTTTAGTGACATTGTATTTTAGTGGTACTGCATTAGTGAACGTGGTAATGCCATTAAACCTTGCTCTAAGATGTCTGCTGCTGTGCAGATAATGGAAGTTAACAAAATATTATATTTTATTCTGTTTTATGCTGGGTGTCTGTATGTAGCAGGTACTTACCAACTGACCAGCAAGGAGAGGCATGTACTCAATGATTGCCAGCCGCACCCTCCATTTGGTGTCCTCTGCCAGCTCAACAATGGCTGGTAAGAGGGACTGAGAAAGCTGCCGTATTCCAATCACTTCATTCACGCAGTCTAGGTTAGATATAATATTCAGCCGTACTTCTGGGCACTGGGGAACAAAGTTCAATAGAATTAAGCATAGAAAATGAGTTTGCTCGAGTCAAGACTTTTCACTTACTGCTTTTTATTCCCATTAAATAAACCACAGCGACAACAGATTACATCATACTTCCATACGCAAATGTAACCACTGTTACAATATTTAGCCACCCTTCCCGAATGCAGTGTTCCTGTGTGCATATTCAACAATGATATACCTACAATTATTATGAGCCAGCGCTAGTCCTCTCTCTCCATATACTGTAACGCGATTGTCTACTTTTTAAAAATTATTACATTGAATGAACTTTAAAAACATTGTCAGGAGAACAATTATTGCAAGCGGCTATTACTGATTGAAATGTGGATTTAAGTTTTATTATTTGCAGGAGTATAAACAAATGTCCTAATAAGAAGCTTTACCTCATGTCTAAATATAGTCTGTAAAGCTGCATTTGGTGTAAATACGGAACTGAAAATGAATGTAAAGTTTGTTCAACAGAAAGCTGAAAGAAGACAAGATATGTCAATGTATTAGAACAGTGTTGTGCATTATTGCTGCAGTTAATGGGTGGTTATCACACTGTCCTTTGGGGAACATTCCAAAGTGTCAGACAACACAACCCCCTGAGCTATTCAAGACTGAGGCGGTCAATCACCTCCCAGCAAAAAAGGAAAGCATAAACAATGTTCTTTTTTACAGGGTGGCACCAATTTATATTTTGTACTGCAGATCAGTGGTCATCGCCTCCTGTCCTCAGGGTCCACTAACAGGCCAGGTTTGCAGGATAACTGAAATACATCACAAGTGATATCATTTGCTGCTCAGTGACTGCAGTATTCTAGTCTGCATCTCCCCAAGGTAATACATAAAACCTGGCCTTAGTGGTTGGAGTCCTCCTTCACTTACCTCATCCTTCGATTTTGCTTATAAATGTCCTTATTTCTTCTGAGAAATCCTCACTTCCTGTTCTTCTGTCTGTAACTCCACACAGTAACGCAAGGCTTTCTTCCTGGTGTGGAGAAAGCCTCTTGAGGGGGGAGAGGGCGAGCAGGAGTGTCAGAATGCCCACTAACACACAGCTCCTTTCTCTATCTGCAAAGTAGAGAGTGTCCTGACTTGCCTGCTCTCCCCCTCCCCCTCAAGAGGTTTTCTCCACACCAGGAAGAAAGCCTTGCATTACTGTGTGGAGTTACAGACAGAAGAACAGAAAGTGAGGATTTCTCAGAAGAAAGAAGGACATTTAAAAGCAAAATGGAAGGATGAGGTAAGTGAAGGAGGACTGCATTAAGGTAAAGGAAGCTATTTGGGGGGGAAAACAAAAATTCCTTTACAACCCCTTTAATGGCATGGAATCTCAGTGGAGGTAGTCGCAGTAAATGCAGCTTCCAAATAGACTAATAAAAGCAAAACATCTACAACAGTCCATAAAACTGATTCATATTTTAGCAAAAACATCCAACCAAATGCATTTTTGTGCCTGAAAGCTTGTATGTTTGTTATTACAACAAAGTAGCTGTCAGGCACAGGTAGGGTAGGCAGCTATAAATGACATGACATTTCTGTAAAGAGTGGGAACAGTGGAAGGTTTTCATAGGCATTTCCAAACATGCTGCTCCTGAGAGAGAACTACAACAAGAAATCAGATGGAAGGCCATCAGCTGGACAGAACTGATCATCTTTAACAATATACAATGATAATCAGCCGATACATACAAGGATTCATATTTGGTGACATTTGACGACATTCAGTGCATTAAAAAAAAAAAAAATATGTTATGCTTAAAGCAGTATTAAACCCAAAACCAAAAAGGCTTTTCCCTCTGCTTTCACCTGGCGATCTAGCCTGTAACACTTTGTTTTAGAGTATCTACACTGGATGAAGGAGCACAGGAAAACTTGTGGACAGCAGCGTGATTAGTCTGGAGCATGGGGAATGTAAGATGCACTAGTAGATTTAGATACACTAACAAATTAAAACCAAATTCCAGCTCACTTTATAAGCAGTTACACCAACAGATTTATTACTTTTGAGATAAAGGTTTTGCATAAATAAAAGCAGGTTATTGTAAGCACCCCGTCTGTGTTAAATGGTTTGCCTCAACGCTCTAACTGCTTTGCAGGACAGCTTGTTCTGTTAAAAAAAAAAAAAAAAAAAAAAACTCGCTAGCCAAACCAAGGTGAAAATAAAAAGAAAGAAAACCCAAATAATAAAACAAATGCAGCCACATCTAAGAATTGGCAAGGTTTGCATTTGGGTTTATTACATTTTTAAAGTGAAACTTTAGTGAGACTTCCTATGGTAATAAGTGGAAGCCAGAACTTGCAGAGGGCACCTACAATAGGCAACATGTCATCCAAATCAATAGGGCATACACATACCACCATAATCAAATGCAGAAAAAAAAAATACTACTCCTCAGTTCCCAACCTAAGCAGCCAAGATCAGTCTTCAAAATCTTCTAAATGGTAGCCAAAGACCATCATCTTCAGTCAGCGAGATTGTAGAAATATTTGTATAGAGATAACAGACCAGCAATGAACAAATGAAGGAGAGCTTGTATATATAATGTAAAAGTATGTAGAATTCAATCAAACCCGCACTAAATGTGCCTGTATAGTATTCCTGTTCATTTTCTAATCAAAAATGCTTATCAAACCACAGCGCAAAAACATTAAAGTTCCAATGTGCTCGCACCAAACCATTAAAGCGCCAGAACTGTGCATACATAAAATATATAGTCCAACAAATTGTACATTTGAAACAAATTATACAGTGCAAAACAATATATGCAGACTAAAAAGTCCCCAAAAACGTTCTTGCTGTTGTGCAGAACTTCCTGCAGTACGTCAAATGGTCACATGGTGAACTGTGCTCCACACAACCCCCATTGTGCCTTTATTCACCAGATAGTACGGACAATGCATGTGGGTCTATTGGGCTTAAACTGGTAAGCGGAGAGATGTAGCCACCAATCCTCCATTTCTTTCTATGTAGTCACCACTCACACATGGACAGACAATCTGTGTAGTACTTTTTTTATTTTGTAAAAAGTTAAAAATTACACTTGGTGTTCCAGAGAATGTATGTCCTGCTTTATCAATTTTATGTTAAAACAAACAAGAACATACTACACAACACAACTTCTCTTTTCTTCTTGTATGAGTGGCGACTACATTAGGAAGAAATAGATGATCGGCGGCTACAACTCCCCACTTACCAGTTTAAGCCTAATAGACCCACATGCAGTATTGCCAAGGGGTCCATACTATCTGGTGAGTAAAAGCACAAGGGGGTTGCGTGGAGCACAGTTCACCATGTTTGAGGGGCTTTAGGAATTTCTGCACAACAGCACTTCAAAAGAAAGTTTTTGGGGACTTTTTAGTCTATATATAGTTTTGGGCTTTATAATTATTTGTTTTAATTTGAAATATACAAGTAGTTGGACTATATTTTTTATGTATGCACAGTTCTGGCACTTTAATCGTTTGGTGCGAACACATTTGAATACGGTTTGCACTGTGGTTTGATATGCACAAAATGTGCAATTATGGCTACCCACATTTTTACAGAAAAACAAGTTTTAGATGCATTAGCACAAGTTAAGCATTTAACTATGCCTAGATCAAAGTTTTGAAAAGAGTAGTTTTCTGTCACTCGTTTTATAAGGGAAGGTAAACCTCTCCAAAGTGAAGAAAATCCTTAATTTGCAAAAAGAGGCCATGTTAGAAGACTTCCCCTGTTTTGGTCACAAGTCAAAATTGTGAATTTTCTCACTTTTAGTTTGGGGACAAGAATGGTTACTAGGATAAATAAAAGTGAATTTCCCCCTTCCCGCTCTATCAAAATATATAGATATAAAAAATAAAAATAAAAAAGTGTTTCGATAATTTTTACATATTTTATATAGCGTTAAAAAATAAAAATAAAAGGGGGCTGGGCTTCAAATAACCCCCTGACAAATACTGAGGGGTCTAATTCCCATTTCTTGACCAACAGTAGAATCCTCTTCCTAATGTTTGTGTTTGCTCTATGTATTGCTCTAAATTAACAGAAAAGTCTTTTGAAAACACACTATTAATTCTCTCACACAAAGAAGGACAAGGGGCATTAAAATCAAAACATGATCATTTTAAAATCCTGAAAAGGAACGAAGATGATGTGCACAGACAATACAAAATGTAGATTCACATAGTTTCATTTGTAAAGTCCAAAGATTAACCTGAGAAATTAAACACTACCTCATCTTTCAACTGAGCCAAGAAGAGAGGCAAGAGGTGTTCAATTGTATTTTCCTTGCCTAAAATTGTGGATAATCCCATGATTACAGAGGCCAGTGCAGACTTCACATGCTGGTTTGTATCAGATACCAGTTCCTATAAAAAGATGATAAAAAAAATAAGACAAAATTAATTTCAGTAAATACATAAGAAAAGAAAAATTAAGCAATTCTTTAATAAATCTGACATAAGTTAGCAGCTATTTTTTTTTTTCTGGTCATAATATCTCAGGTCTGCAAAAGTGACAGTAATTATGATTAGAGAAAACTCTTCTGGTTAGTCTAATGTTCTGCAAGAGGTCCCTAGTGGTTATGTCACTTGGCCCCGGTCGCTGTTGATTTATAGCTGTCCAATGCCGACTTTTGCATTTCCCCTGCAGACTGCAACACCGAGTTCTGCCAGACAGAGGGATACCACACAGACCGTAGTAGTAGGTTCAAATGCCAAGGCTTCCTGCTCCAATTCTTGCAGCACACTCAGCTCTAGATTGCAAACAAACTTTATTCTCGATTCTGCCTCCCTACCTGCTTTCAGGTTTGAATAGGGGTAACTAGCTACCTCTAGCAGACGGTGTAGCCATAAGCTTGGGGTCCTTGCACATTATGGTACAGTAGCTATAGAAACAAGAGACCCCCCAATGTGACTTTAAAGGCAGTGGGTAATGGCGGTAACCAGAGTAAAAAATATCCAAAAGATTGAGTATATAATGATCAGTAAAAACAATAAAGAATCACTATACAGAAAACGATGTACAAACGCAAACGGGGAACCCTAGGTCGGTCTCATGTAGATATGATCCCGGTTCACACAGAGGTTCACCCAGTGATTACCTTTTTCCGATTATGGCACAGTAGCAACAGAGGCCCATCTGTCAAATGTACCTGGTGGTGTGGAGATCGATATATGCCCCTTTACTCCCATCTCATTCCCCCAACTGAAAGATCAGACAGCCCCTTGTCCTTTCTTCTGCCATACAGGAAAAATAAAGGACAGCAGCAATTTTCATGTTGGTGTTTGACTTTAAAAGAAGTATAGGAATTTTTCAAATATCTACCTAGGTGGTGATACTGCACCTGTCCAACAACTCTAAGGCTGAGAACTGAGCGATCAACCACCACTGATCGGTTAGTTCTTCCCGCTGCTCTAAATAGAGAGCCGTGACTGTCCGGCTTAGGCACTCTGCTCTGCCGCCAACCCTCGCCTGGCACTCACTGGAGCACTGAGCCATGGCAGCGGGTTCAAGCTGAGAAGCTGAGTGGCCGAGCAAGGTGCCAAGGTGAAGCCCGGCCATATGGGTGCGATACTTCAAGTCTGGACCGTCTCTGATGTCAGCTGATCGCAGGCTTTAGCCCGCTGACGGCTGAAAAGGTGTCACAGGAGTGCAGAACGAACTGCACTCCTGTGATCCACAGAAGTAAAGCCAAACCAGCTTTTTTATAAAAAGATTTTTTATTTTTTTTTTAACATGTATTGGAAAAATTACCTTTACATAGGGTAAAATGTTGTTCATGATTATCGTTTCTCTTCCATCAGAGGGCAAATTCTCACAAAATTCTAGGGAAAAGAAAAGAAAACAGATTTCTCATCTCTGTAGTTGTCAAGAGAGATCAATGGCATCTATTCTGAACTGTATTCCCTTAGCACTTTGTATGAAAAGTTTAACCTAGGGCCAAAAAAAGTTAGCAGAAAACAGAAAAGCACCAACTAAAGGAGATACATAAAGCAAAAGGCACACAAAGCACCACTATCAAAAAATGAAGAAAAAAGAAAAAATTAAACAAACAATGAAAAAAGCTGCAGCTACACTTTTTAATAAATAAATAAAATACATCACATCTCATCATTAGATGTAGTGGCTACATTTGTTTTCTTCTTTACCCCCCTGGTGATCTGGCCAATAACACCACATGTATTATACAGACACCACTTTAAAAGGTACCACAATCTACCGTTCATCACAAACAGGTGAATAATAGATCCCATCCCCAAAGAGCTGACAGGCAGAGCAACATTACTGTCCTTTGCATATCTTAGCCGACCCTCCCTTCCTGTCTATCCCAGGAGGCAGTGTGTAACCTCACTCGGGAGGGAATGGGAGAGTAGGGGGGGGCAAAAATCAGCATAAGATACAATCATGATCCAGCAGCTTCCCTAAGCATGAGGTAAACCACTACAGATCTCAGTATTGTGCCCTCCAGTTTATTCCTGGTGCCCTGTACGGTGTTGTTCTGGCCCCCCTGTACTGTGCACTCTTGGCAACCCTTGTACTGAGCTGCACTTCTCTGCCCCCCCCCCCCCACTCGCCTCCCTCCCTGTACTGTTCTCTCCTGGATCCCTGTGCTCTGCTGAACCCCAATGTCATGTTATACGCAAGTCGCCGCCGCATATGTAAATAGTGTTCAATCCATATGTGGGGTTTTGCCGCGATTGTTCAAGAAAGAGCATTAATTTTAGTGCAAGACCGCCTCTAACTTTAAAAAGGTAACCAGTAAAAAAAAATTAAAGCATCGCCTATGGAGATTTTAAGTATTGTATTTTGTTTCCACTGTACGAGTGCGCGCAATTTTAAAGCATGACATGTTTGGTATCTACAGTGCCTTGCGAAAGTATTCGGCCCCCTTGAACTTTGCGACCTTTTGCCACATTTCAGGCTTCAAACAAAAAGATATAAAACTGTAATTTTTTTTGAAGAATCAACAAGTGGTACACAATCATGAAGTGGAACGAAATTTATTGGATATTTCAAACTTTAACAAATAAAAAACTGAAAAAATGGGGTGTGCTAAATTATTCAGCCCCTTTACTTTCAGTGCAGCAAACTCTCTCCAGAAGTTTAGTGAGGATCTCTGAATGATCCAATGTTGACCTAAATGACCAATGATGATAAATAGAATCCACCTGTGTGTAATCAAGTCTCCGTATAAATGCACCTGCACTGTGATAGTCTCAGAGGTCCGTTTAAAGCGCAGAGATCATCATGAAGAACAAGGAACACACCAGGCAGGTCCGAGATACTGTTGTGGAGAAGTTTAAAGCCGGATTTGGATACAAAAAGATTTCCCAAGCTTTAAACATTCCAAGGAGCACTGTGCAAGCCATAATATTGAAATGGAAGGAGTATCAGACCACTGCAAATCTACGAAGACCTGGCCGTCCCTCTAAACTTTCAGCTCATACAAGGAGAAGACTGATCAGAGATGCAGCCAAGAGGCCCATGATCACTCTGGATGAACTGCAGAGATCTACAGCTGAGGTGGGAGAGTCTGTCCATAGGACAACAATCAGTCCCTGTATACTGTACAAATCTGGCCTTTATGGAAGAGTGGCAAGAAGAAAGACATTTCTTAAAGATATCCATAAAACGTGTTGTTTAAAGTTTGCCACAAGCCACCTGGGAGACACACCAAACATGTGGAAGAAGGTGCTCTGGTCAGATGAAACCAAAAATCTAACTTTTTGGCAACAATGCAAAATCTTATGTTTGGCGTGAAAGCAACACCGCTCATCACCCTGAACACACCATCCCCACTGTCAAACATGGTGGTGGCAGCATCATGGTTCGGGCCTGCTTTTTTTCAGAAGGGACAGGGAAGATGGATGGAGCCAAATACAGGACCATTCTGGAAGAAAACCTGATGGAGTCTGCAAAAGACCTGAGACTGGGACGGAGATTTGTCTTCCAACAAGACAATGATCCAAAACATAAAGCAAAATCTACAAAGGAATGGTTCACAAATAAACATATCCAGGTGTTAGAATGGCCAAGTCAAAGTCCAGACCTGAATCCAATCGAGAATCTGTGGAAAGAACTGAAAACTGCTGTTCACAAACGCTCTCCATCCAACCTCACTGAGCTCGAGCTGTTTTGCAAGGAGGAATGGGCAAAAATTTCAGCCTCTCGATGTGCAAAACTGATAGAGACATACCCCAAGCGACTTACAGCTGTAATCGCAGCAAAAGGTGGCGCTACAAAGTATTAACTTAAGGAGGCTGAATAATTTTGCATGCCCAATTTTTCAGTTTTTTATTTGTTAAAAAAAGTTTGAACTATCCAATAATTTTCATTCCACTTCACGATTGTGTCCCACTTGTTGTCGATTCTTCAAAAAAATAAAAATAAAAATAAATACAGTTGTATATCTTTATGTTTGAAGCCTGAAATGTGGCAAAAGGTCCATTATGGGGTTTCAATTCATTTTCTAGCAAGCAAGATAAAAATGTCCAGGGTTCCCCAAGATCTCAGACTTTTTGCCAAGGGTTCCTCAAAAGTAAAAAGGTTGAAACACCGTTAGGTGTTACTAGCAGATTTAGACACTAAAACTAAGCCAAACTCCAGCTAATATTTCATAAGTCGTTACAGCAGTTTTTCCTTTTTGGGATAAAGGTTTTACATAAATAAAATCGCACCTTTGCTATTGTTAAAGCGGGAGTTCACCCATTAATCTATTTTTTCAAACAATCCCCTTAGATTAATGCTCGTTTTGTCTAGGGGAATCTGCTAGTTGTTTTAAAATATGAGCTGTACTTACCGTTTTCGAGATGCATCTTCTCCGTCGCTTACGGGTATGGGTCTTCGGGAGCGGGCGTTCCTTCTTGATTGACAGAGCGACGGAGAGGATGCATCTCGTAAACCGTAAGTACAGCTCATATTTTAAAACTAGCAGCCGATTCCCCTAGACAAAACGAGCATCAATCTAAGGGGAAAAAGTATATTGTACGGGTGAACCTCCGCTTTAAATGTTTTTTTCCCCCATCACAAAACGTTTACACTCTGCTGGAGAGCTTGTTAAAGAAAGAAAGAAAGAAAGAAAGAAAGAAAGAAAGAAAGAAAGAAAGAAAGAAAGAAAGAAAGAAAGAAAGAAAATAATTCAACCACATCTATTAAAAATGGAAAGCTGCAATATAATAAAATGTCTGCTTCAATGGTAAAGACCACTTAAAAGCATCAGTTTCAGTAGTAAAAAGAACATACTTTATGTCAAAACAAAAAAAATAATTTAATACCAAAAGAGCCAAATCTAGTAACGCCTGCCTTACCTTTTACTTTGTGCGCTCCTGCAGCTCTAACCTCTGCTTCACAATCTTTCAATAGATTCTGGAATGCGGGAACAAGGTCATTCTTTGTAATCTCTGGCCCAACAGCTTTCTGGAGCTGAAAAGTAAATGAGATGTCAGTTACAAGTACTTACCCTCAAAGTAGCAAGCTCATCATAAAATCTCAGATATGCAATATATTTAATGTCACACCTGTCTTTAACTCCCTGGCGGAATTCCTGAGTCTGGCTCGGGGTGGAATTTCAGAACCAAAAGCGGTATCCCCGATGCCAGACTCGGGATTGGCTCGCAGCATCCACAGGCATGGTTTACTTACCTTGTCCCTGCGATGCCTCTCCCCTGTGTGATCGAGCGGTGTCTTCGCTCGATTTACACAGTGCCTGTGTGCCACCGAGCTCCGTTCCCTGCGACGTTACGACGCACAGGGGCAGAAATCAGCGCCAAATTCAAAATAGTAAATAAACACATTACATACAGTATACTGTAATCTTATAGATTACAGTACTGTATGTAAAAAATACACACACCCCTTGTCCCTAGTGGTCTGCCCAGTGTTCTGTATGTACTTTTGTATAATAAAAACTGTTCTTTCTGCCTGAAAATTGTCCATAGCAACCAAAAAAAGTGTCCCTTTATGTCAAAAGTGGTTTTAGACCAGCTATAAAACTGCGATAATAAATTATAATCACTTGCAGAATTGAGCGATAGCGATTTGTGGGGAAATTCGTCATCAACAAATAAAAGTAATGACAGCGACAATTCTGCAACTGAGCAAATTTCCGTGTTTTTGATTTGATTACATTAATATAATTATAATAAAAATTATTCAATAATTTGTAATAATTATTTATTATAATTTATGATTTTGTTTTTCAAATTTTATTATACCCGGAATGTCTACTAGACTCTGGTTTGGATAGATTTAAGTGAGTTATTCCTAAGAATTGCAGGCCTACAATGTAAAACGCCAAATTTCCATGCAAAATAATTGTACCGCTTTCAGCACCTAAAATCTGAAATAATCATCATAATACCGCCAGGGAGGTTAAAGTGGAATTAAATTAGGTCCATGTACCACTTCACTTTAGTTTGGGCCAGCTTATTTCCATAACCAAGCTATTCTTGTTCTGTAACATACTTTAGTGGCATTAATCACATACAGTATGAAGTGCGGTGCTCAGGCAGCATCACAGGCAAATTCCTGTCTGCTGCTGGAACATAAATGAGTGCTTCCCAAACAGTCAGAGGAATACTTGTATTTTCACGAATACAAGGCTTCCCTCTAACTGGCCAAGGTGGAAACCGTGACATCTGCACAGCTCTCCACTCAGCCAATCAGTGAAAGCCTTGTACGATTTTTAAACATACAAGTCTTACGCTGAATGGCTGAGAAACTCTCAAGCCTGACTCAAATTTGTTCGGGTAGCAAACCGGTTGCTGTGCTCATAGTGATTGTAGATGCTACTACAGTATTATGATAGAACACAAGAATAACTTTGGTATAGACCTTTGAGCCAGCTCCGCCAGACCTGATCTTACTCTAGGTGGTACAACTAGGTCTTGCTCCCAACCCTCAGTCTGCGACTAACCAGTGAAGGAGATGCAGCAGACTGATGAAATCTGACAGTCAGCTCTTTTCTCATCAGTATGTTCCCTGTTAACGCATAAGCATTGCAATACATGTGACTGGCAACTTAGGCTGCTTCTCCCTCTCCCAGTCTAATGTTTGCTGCATATGGGGATTGAAAAAGGTTAACAAGTCAAAATCTGGTATTTTCACTAGTTAAAGTGGATGTAAAGCCACTCTCATCCTTTCTAAACTACTGCCATAGTGCTGATCTATAAGGATATAGATGCCTCCTGCATGTATCCTTACCCGTCTAATGTCTCCCCTCTGTTTTAAGAACTGAAAAATTGCAGATTCTGTGGGTGGATCTGTTGTCTGGAGCTCTGTGGGCAGAGTCGTGATGTCAGTAGACTCCCCGCCCTCCTCTACACCCCCCTTGTCAACGTGTATTTTTTTCCTGTGTATTCCTTACACTAAATTCTACTATGATCACCAACATCCAGTCAAAATCCAGAAAAGTAACCACATGACTGCAGAAAAGGAGTGGGGGTGGAAATTAAAATAATGCCCGTCTCCAGGCTAGTGCATGAGAGATGTAAATAACCTGCCATTCACAGCAAGGTGGCGGAATGGACTAAGGTTTTTCTCTGCAAGTCCGTTTTATTTCACTGAACAATAAAAGAGGATTGCTCAGAGCTGGATTAACTGTGTGGCAAGACTGGGCACAGATGATAGGAAATCTTTTACTGTACATTGTGACATCAAAAATAAATGCATACAATTTTTGGGTTTACATCCACTTTAAGTTTAAAAATATTTTTAACAAATACAACTGTGGAAGCTCAGCTTGCCAAAACATAAAAACACTCAATCCTAGGACAGGATATGGTTAGCAGTAGATTTCTCACTACCTCAGAAAATTTGTCAGCCACCATGTAGCGGACACGCCAAGATTTATCTTCAGTTGCTTGTCGAAGAGTAGGCATCACCAGAGCTTCAAGATCCTCTTCTGGAAGAAGCTGAGCAATGCTAACACAGGCTTCAACGGCCAATAGTCTCACAGAGTCCTACAGCAATAACAAATTGTAAAGAAAGGTGAGGACTGTTTATGTTTTCTATGGGAGAACAATGTTCTTTCATACAGATTTACAATCAGTTCCTAACACGCAATAGTAAAGCAACAAGAATGTGAGGCACTGTTCCTTCAAATACACAGCTTTTGGATGCAGTCATTTGTTCTTCTCAAGACCTCCTGCTCTCTCATCACCTGCTCCTATGCTCAACTCCAGGACTTTTCCAGTGCCTCTCCAAGCCTATGGAACTCCTTACCCCAATCTATCCGTCCATCTCCTTCTCTATTAGCTTTTAGAGGATCCCTGAAAACCCTCCTCTTCAGAGAAGCCTACCCTACCCATACCCAACAACTGCACATCATTTGAGTGCATCTGATCATCCCTCACAGTCAACTACCCTTTGTTCCACTTGACCCTCCCTTTTAGATTGTAAGCTCCAACGAGCCGGGCCCTCTGATCCCTCCTGTATTGATTTGTATTGCGACTGTACTGTCTTCCCTGATGTAAAGCGCTGCGCAAACGGTTAACGCTATATAAATCCTGTATAATAATAATTCAGGGACATGGTAGCAGATTGGTACCAATGGTCTGCAACACACATCCATGAATCAAGAAAACATAGTGCGTAATCATGGGAATCGTAGCTTTTCCCCTCGACACTGGCTATTTTGCTTAAAGTGTAAATTCCAGTCAAATACTAACTAAAACTACTCGCACCCCCATTCCACACCTATTCCAACTACCCTGTAAAGGAAAGTGGCCTTTACTTGCCTATGTTGAGGGTGCTTTGGTCTGGTCACATTATCTCTTAAACGGTCGGCTTCGGTGTAAAAAGATTGCTGACCACAGAGCCTGGCTGAGGATGTCACCCATAGGCCCCTTTCACATGGGCGGACTGTTCAGGTCCACCTGCCAGTTTTTTAGGCGGAACCTGAACGGGCGCTCTGTGCTCCTCTATGGAGCTATGGGTGTCAAAGGTGACATGCCCGCTGATTTCCGACCCGCCAAAGTGCGACGGCGGAAAACCCTACTTTTCCATCCGTCAGGCGGATCGGACGACAACAGACTCTACGGTTCTTCGTCATCCGATCCCCCATAGGAGAGAGCGGAGCTTTGACAGGTCGGTCCCTGCACAGAATGCAGAGACAGACCTGTCATATGCCTGCTCAGCAGGGATCAACGGAGCGATCCCCGCTGAGCTAAAGCGGAGCCCGCACACAACAGCCCCATGTGAAAGGGCCCATAGGCTTACTATGGCACAGCTGTGGTCGTCTGTCCCCCCTTCTACACTGAAGCCAGCGCTGGGACCCAATCAGGTGACTAGACTGAAGCTTCTTCAGCATAGGTAAGTACAGACATCTTTCCTTTACAAGGAGTCGGAATAGGCTTACAATGGGGATGGGAGAAGGTTTAGGCTTTGTTAGTTTTTGACTGGAATTACATTTTCCGCTGTAAAGTATAAACAAGGGTTGCCTCTTCCAGCCAAGCACAAAGACATATCTGTGGGTAAGGCATTGAATTGATGCGAGTACACAGCGGAGAGTGAAATAATTATTCCATAACAGTGTATATTTTACAACCCATGCTTCCAACGGGTCTCAACCTGAAAAAGGGTCTCAAAAGTAATTTGGTCACAGTATACACTTTTTTTTTTTAATAACAGTACAAAATACTTATTTTTGCCACACCAACCCAAGGTTACTTGAAAAACTTTCATATTGTGAGTACAGACTCTCTGCTGGCCATCTTTCCTTCACTTCTCTGCTGTTTACTATCATTTTCTAAGGGCTATATAGACCGATCAGCAGGGCCGGATTTGCTCTCCCTGCCGCCCCAAGGCCAGGTTCCACCCCGAATTTTTTTTTTTAACATTAGATTGAGGCTAATTACGGGAAGCACAATCGGGTGTTTTTTTTTTTAAATCAATGCAGTACATACCATTTTAGAGATAGATGTTCTCCGCGGCTTCCGGGTATGGTCTGCGGGACTGGGCGTTCCTATTTGATTGACAGCCTTCCGACCGTCGCATAAAGCAGCGCGTTACAAGTTGCCGAAAGAAGCCGAACGTCAGCGCGGCTCTATACGGCGCCTGCGCACCGACGTTCGGCTACTTTCGGCAACTCGTGATGCGCCGTATGCGTCGGGCCGGAAGGCTGTCAATCAAATAGGAACACCCAGTCCCGCAGACCATACCCGGAAGCCGCGGAGAACATCTCTCTAAAACGGTATGTACTGCATAGGTTTAAAAAAAACACCCGATTGAGGCTAATTGTGGGAAGCACAATCTAATGTTAATGTTTTAATGTTCGGGTGAACCCCCGCTTTAAGATGTAAATGAATATGTAAATGAATATCCTATTTGTGAAACAGACCAGAAGGCATCCTGTAGTGTTGTTTTAAAATAAAAATCTACAGTATACCTCATGCTCCAAAAGCAATCACCTGACAGGTACTATATCAGGAAAAGTGGAGGAGTGCTTATAGACTATTTGCAAAACTTTCACTACATTGTAATTTTCCAATATTCTTTGGAAATCTATCCATATAGCATGATATGATAGATAGATGACAGATCGCTCACCTGCTCATCCGAGGCTAGGTTGGTAAAGAGTGGAATGATATCATTTTTCACATACTCCAGTTCAAGTACTTTAGCAAATTCACCAAGCTTTGAAGCAGCAGCACGTCGTACCATTGGAGTGTCATCAGAGCACAGATTGCGGAAGTGTCTATATACAAATAGAAATGCAATACATTTTTATATATCTATATACATGAATACATGGAATTTTAGTAAATTATTTCAGCCAGAAGAGTTTCCTGGTATTTATGTTAAACATAAAAAATAAAAATACACAAATTAGGTTTTATAAAAAAAAAAAAAAAAAAAAAAAAAAAAAAAGATTAAATCCAAGCTCGACTTACTGCCTGATTTCCATCTTGACAGTACTAGAAACTCTTGGATAGCATACACTGAAGAGCCCACAAGCTGATGTACGTGATGTGAACCAGTCTCCACTGGCTAGACGTTTCACTAGTGGCACAAAATGAGCTTCGAGGTCAACAGGAGAATGTTCATGAGAGATCTTCCTCAAGGAATCCACTGCCTTGTCACGAACTACTGTCTCTTCAACAGTTGCCAAGCTTTCCAATGGAGGCTGTGTATATTAAAAAGACATCAATTACTGGAGGCAGAACACCGTAATGAACAACAGCCCAACAAGAGAGCATTTATAAGACAGACGAGAAAAAGTATTTAAACTGAGGCTTATTTGGCATAAGACCTTAAAATGGAACACCCGTGTCTATTACTAGTGTCTATTGCACCATTTTACCATCCTCCAGGATGTTCCACTCACTTACTCGTGTATTTAAGGCTGAAATACAGTGCATTTGGAAAGTATTCACAGCACTTCACTTTTTTCACATTTTGCATTACAGCCTTATTCCAAAACTGATTCAATTCATTTTCCTCAAAATTCTACAAAAACAATACCCCATAATGACAATGTAAAAGAAGTTTCACAAATTCCTTAAAAAAAAAAAAACCCCATGTAGATCCTTTGCTCATTACTTTGTTGAAGCACCTTTGGCACCAATGACAGCCTCAAGTCTGTCTATGATGCTACAAGCTTGGCACACCTATTTTTGGTCCGTTTCTCCCATTCTTCTTTGCAGAACCTCTCAAGCTCCATCAGGATGGATTGGGTGCACAGCCATTTTCAGATCTCTCCAGAGATGTTCAATCGGGTTCAAGTTTGGGCTCTGGCTGGGCCACTCAAGGACATTCACAGAGTTGTCCCGTAGCCACTCCTTTGTTATCTTGGCTGTGTGCTTAGTGTTGCTGTCCTGATGGAAGATGAATCTTTGCCACAGTCTGAGGTCCAGAGCGCTCTGGAGCCGATTTTCATCAAGAATGTCTCTGCACATTGCTGCATTCATCTTTCCTTCGATCCTGACTAGTCTCCCAGTTCCTGCCACTGAAACACATCCCCGCAGCATGATGCTGCCATCACCATGCTTCACTGTAGGGATGGTATTGGCCAGGTGATGAGCGTTGCACGGTTTCCTCCAGACATGAAAGGATGCTTGCCATTCAGGCCAAAGAGTTCAATCTGTGTTTCGTCGGACCAGAGAATTTGGTTTATCATGGCAAAAGTGCTTCAGGTGCCTTTTGGCAAACTCTAGGCAGACTATCATGTGCCTTTTACTGAGGAGTGGCTTTTGTCTGGCAATTCTACCATACAGGCCTGATTTGTGGAGTGCTGCAGAGATGGCCGTTCCCCTCTCTTCACAGAGAAATGCGAGAGTGACTATTGGGTTATTGGTCACCTCCCTGACTAAGCGCTGTGAATATTTTCTGTATGCACTGTACATACAGTATATGGGCAGCCAGCTTTGGCTGCAGAAAAATCTGCAGTGCTGTTCAGCCACCACTCACACACCACTGCATATCAAGGACAGTGACACCGCTCTTTGAATTACAGTTAAACAATATGGTGATATCACAGCTCTGACCACATCCAGTAGACTGGATAGTGAATATGCCGCAATACAATTCCTAATAGACACCAAAATGATCTGTGAAATGCCAGTGGGCTGCTGCCTGAAACCTCTAGAGATACTGCCATCCAAAGACTGCAGGGGTTTAAAGGAAGTGAACAAAAAAAAAAAAAATTGAAATAAAGTACTATTACATGCTACATTCCACAGCCTGGCCACATACAGAGGCAGCGTATGGCCAAGCATGGAAGGGTCTCGCAGAGAATAGCAGGGTATTGCAGAGTATGGCTGAGCATGGATGGATGAATGACTGGCTGGATGTGACTGCAATTGTCACAGAGCAGCACTGTGGGCACTACAGATCCAGCCCACAGAGCTGCTGCCATGATCTCTCCCCCTCTCCTCTTACACTGTACCAATTGGTACACAAAGGGGAGAGAGAAACCGGTGTCATGACATGATGCCGGTTTACACGTGGTCACGCCATCATTTGACGGAGCGTTCATATGGTAAACGGCCGCTATCAGCATCAGTCATGGACACTCCAGTGTGCGCGATTCTGGGAGGACGTCAATGTACGCCCTCCCAGAATAACAAAAATCGCCCTGCAGTCATCATTTGGCTATAGGTCAATCGGCAAGTGGTTAATACACAACTGTGATGACCAATATCTGCATTTTACACATGCCGAAAGTTCTGCTTATAATAAAAGGCCAAAACCCCCTTTAAAAACACATTTCTCACATAAAATATTATCTTCACTTAAAAAGGCAAGGAGTATATAGCCTTTAATCTGCTGCCGGAAATCTATTTTTGAAAGGAACAAGCATTGTAGCTGCTTAATCTCACGTTGGAATGTTCCTGTTCTTACCTACACTCAGATGCAGGACAGGAATCGAAAGAACAAAGGAGCAATAGCTCCGAATACAGGCCAATTATGTGCCATTGCCATACATTTCAAGTTAAAGGAACCCGAGAAATAAGATTGCCACTGCTGACCTCCTGCTGAAAATGTTGCCTGGCAGCTTCAGAATTCAATGCTTCCCAAATCACTGACTACATATACTTGCTCCAGTGACTCCGAGAATGGATGCCACCAGAGCAGTGAGAGTCAAGTCATTTTCAGAGGGAGAGGTTGGCTGTGGAAGCCTCCATATGTGTCTCAGAACGGTTGGTCTTTTTAAGGGAACTTTCTGAACCACTTTCACAGAATGTACATAAATTCTGAGCAGCCACTGATTACTATAAATCCTGCTGCACCATAAGCTTATTATGTCTATACTTACAAGACCACCTGGTGCTGCCTGTTTTGTTCAAGCAGCATCTGCTCCCAACCTACATAAATGAGTTTCAACTGAGCTGGTGACGTTGATAAAAAATATTTAAGAGCTGCCAAATTGAACACAAGTTTGGGACAGGAGCCAGGAGAGAAGGGCCCCCCAGATGGCACCTAATGTCTCAATATCCGCAATGCTTGCAGGCCGCTCATTTCAGAAGGCGGAAAATGCTCAGAAGAGATCTAAGACTTTGGCAGCTTTACTTGCTGACGCACAAAGTAGATTGGCAGGGAAGTGGGGAGCCAGATGCAAGCTTTGTAGCTGAAGCCAACAAAGGACAAAAAAGGACAAGGCATCAGTCTAAGAACAACTTTCATGTTTCTTGATGGACTAGACTGAAATAGGGAAGAAACTCTCTCAAATCCTTGTCAAAATTCTTTACAAATCGGCTTCATATTGTGTTGAAACCTCATCAACAAATCATACAAGTCAACAATTTAGAAGCCTTATAAACGATGATGCAAGCATGCAATAACTATATCTAAGCCTATAGGAAAAGCTGCAGGAGGCTTAAAAAGTGTTCATACACCTAAAAAAATTAGGACTTCAACTGTTAAAAAGTGACAGTAAACCCCCTGCTTTTATTTTTACCTACAGGTAAGCTTAAAACAAAAAGGTTACCTGTAGGTAAGATTATCTACTAAAAGTGCACCGTACAGGCGATATTCTAACCGTGCCATTCCTTTAGAGCTATGTTCCGGTCAGACAGCCGCAATCCGCAAACCTAGAAGGAAGACCGGTGGAAGCCTCTGCAGCGGTGACAGAATGCTGCCGGAGGGCTTTGTTTTAAGGTTAGTCTTTCAAAATGTGCATGATATTGCCTTGCAGTGGGGAACGTTTTTTTTGTTTTTCCATTCCATTTAACATGGTGACTGAAGTGGTCTTTTATGCAATGTAATTATTCCAGTTATAACAGTACGAGACCCCATTATTTTACAAATATTGAAAGGCTAAAAAACACATTTATAAATTAATACAAATATGGATCTTTTTGTAATTAGCCTGATGTGATCCTGAACAAAAAAAAACACCCTAGTAAAGCAAAGTGAAGACAGACTTAAATAATAAATCTGAGCCTTCAAAAGAAAAAATGTATAGCTACTTTCACACTGATGCAGTTTTCAGGCATTTTAGCGCTAGAAATAACGCTTGTAAAGTGCCTGAAAACTGCCTCTCATGCCTCACCAGTGGAAAAAGCCAGAGTGCTTTGACACTGGGGTGGCACGCTTGCAGGAAGTAAAAAAAAAAAATTCCTGCAAAGAGCATCTTTGGGGTGGTTTTGGAGAGCGGTATACAGCACATTGCAATGAATACATTTAAAATGCACACAAATTAATTGTTCGACAACAAGATTTGTGATTCTGCCCATCCACTATATGATACAGCCAACCTGACTTACTGCAAAGCAGGCAGAAGACCACACTATATGAAATATTACAGCTTGATCACTTCCATGCCTCTTGATAAGGCAATCACCAGGTATCGCCACACTGATGCAACAGAGTAAAGCCTGACTGGGACAGAGTTGAACTACCCTCCCGAGTTCTGGTATGCAGTATATGCGACCCCAATCTAAAACAAGATAGCAATTACTAATACTAGCCTTAATAGTTAAACAACTTTTATAGGATTTGCCTGGGGTCTGGTTTAAAACTGATGAGGCCCAGACACTGTATAACGGCACTAATTTTCAGCAGCTAAAATACAGACCTGGAAGAGTGTGGTGCTGAAGGGATGAAGCTAGAATTTTCTTATTGCTGGACCTAGTGATATGAGGAAGCTGGACAGCAAATATTAGAAGCCTCCGAACCACAAGAATGAGGTGACAATTTCCAGCCCCTGCATTTCTAAAATCTTCCCTTACCAGAAAATCAATAATCCCAAAGGTCTCTCTAATGGAAAAAAAACACACATTTTGCCTAAGTAACACCTACATATTCTATCCACTTCTAAAGGGATGCAGGCAATACAGCTTTTCATTACACCATTTAGGTGATATCAAAGGCAAACCCTCCATTTTTTGCAAACTGTATATTGTACCTTGAGGGTTGATTTTTTTTTGCTGCAGTTACAGTTCAAAAATCTGTCTGTCGTGTGTAGGTAGGCAACTAGCTTCTAGATTCCTTCTAGTATGTGACTGTTCCAAGCATCATATGATCGCTTTGTTTTGTTTTTTTAATTAGAAGTTAACAGTAACAGAATTGTTACATACAATATAGAAACCGATTACCCCTTTTTTAAAAAATCACATTTTGTTACTTTGCAGCCTGAAATAAAGAAAGACAGTTTTTGTTTTTATACAGCTGGGATTCCCTCAATACAACTTATAACCTCCAAGTGAATGATACAACACCAACATGTCAAAAATAAAATGAGAAAAATTCTAAAACAGAATCACTGAGTTGGAAAAAGGATCACCCCATCGTTAGTATTTTGTTAAACTGTCTTTTTCTTTAATTACAGCCTTTAGTCTGTTGGGATATGTCTCCTAACTTGACATCTATTCTAGACTTTGCAATATTTGCCCACTCTTTGCAGAACTGCTCAAGTTCAGTTCAATTTGATGGTGACCGTTTGTGGACTGCAGTCTTCAAGTCATTCCACAGATTTTCAAAGGGGGTTCTAGTCTAGGCTTTGACTAGACCATGCAAAGACATTCACCTTTTTCTCCTTTAACCACTGTGTGGTCATTTTTGCTTTGTGCTTTAGGTCATTGTCATATGCAAGTGCCATACACATTTGTATTAAGAATCATCTGAATAAAAAAAAGTTATTACACGATCATCTGCCTCTCTGTGGCTCATTGGTGGAGCCGTCTTTGTAGAGCCCGTGATTGGGAAAGGAGATAGAAGATTTAAAGGATTAACCCTCTTGTGTTAGGGTCAGAACCGACCCGTTTTCAGGTTTTGAATGTCTATAAGTATCACATAAATTTGTTTATTGCATCAATATTTTTTTACTTTGTCAGGAACCTATATTTAAACAATGTAATAGAAAAAGAATCCTTTTCACTAAAATATAAAATACTGTGGTGAAAATTAAGACGTTTATGGTGTTAGGGTCAATTCTGACCCAGTTATAATATAGGATTATAGGACACTAATAAGTGCCAAAACTGAAATCATAAACACTCTCTGCTTAGTAACACTGACAGCCAATCACCTCTCAACCCTGTGAGCTGTAGTTAGGGAGGGGCCTATCTTTTTGCCTGCTTCTCTAAATAAAGTAAAGAAACATAGGACCAAATACATTTCAGAGTTGCTGACTATTTTACCATTTTTTTTAAAATGAGAGGTATGCTATCAAAAGAAAGGTCTAAGGGGTCACACCAAAAATATTAAAACCAATCTTTTCAAGGATAAAGAAGCCCAACAAGGTAACCAAGAGGTAAGAAACAAATTGGATGATAAATAATTGTTCAGCGGGTATTTTATGGCCGATTTAGGACACGGGTCAAAACCGACCCGTTAACATCATGGATAGTAACAGAAAGCTAACATAAGAGGAGGGTTAAGCTGGCTTATCGATTGAAGGACAAGATTTATACATATCCATGCTTGGACACTTGCTGGCTGAATGTTTCTGGTGAGCGCAATTGATCTCACGTTGGGTGGAGCGCATTTCCTTTGAATATTGGGGCACCATATTTGACAGACACCACAGTACTGGAGTTTTAATCATTGGACTATTTATACACAGAACTTTAATTTCAATATTTCACATAGTTCTATTTTTTTGGTCACAATAGGAAATTTGGCTTTTGGATACACATAATTATTCATTTTAATGGCATAATTAGTTTTTTTTTTTAAATATAGTTTTTATTTAGGAATGTTACATATTGAATACATAGTCTTGATAATAATGTAGCGCCCTTTTTCTTACACATTCATTGCTATTTGTGTGTCACTAATATTAGGAGCATAACCGCTTTGTGATTTATATTTTTATTAGTTGGCGCCGTTCCCCTTTTTTCTTTTCATTAAGTCTGGGCTCTGACTAGGCCATGCAAGGACATTCGCCTTTTTCTGCTTCAACCACTGTGGTGTATTTTTGCCGTGTGCTTTGGCTCTTTCATCCGTCCTGATCCAGGGAGGGTTTTTGTTGTACCAAATACCTTCCACATCTTAATAGACTTCACTGTGCTTCTAGGCATTGATAAAGCATTTGAATTTTTTTGTATCCATCTCCTGACTTGTGCCTGTCCACAACTTTATTTCAGGAATCTGTTGACAGTGGCTTGTCATCCATAGTTGATTGTTTGCCTTAGCTGCACTACCAGGCACGGAAATGCTCCAGGAAAGCCATTTTCATCAAAATGACCACAACCGATCACAGTTGAAAGCGAAATGGCTTTGTGCAATTAGCTACACCAGATTGAGTTTACAAGTAATTTTTAGGAGGGGGTCGATCCTTTTTCCAACTCAGTGATTCTGTTTTTGATTATTTTTCTTTTGACATGTTATATCTTTAACTTGGATGTTATAAGTTACACTGAATAAATGCAGCTGGATAAAACAAAAGCTGTCCGTTTTAAAAAAAAATCCACAGGCTGCAAAGATTGTGATTTTAAAGGGGGGGGGGGGTAATTATTTTCTATATCCATTGTGAATAAGGGGTGCTGTGCGGATGTTTGCTTTATTTTCACAAGGAATTCCTTTGTATTGTCTAAAATGTCATCTAGATTTCCGGTGAGATCCAACAGCGAGACCACCTAGAATCCCTGTTGCCTCCCTTCAATATTACTTGCTCCTGCTCACAAGTAGGAGCATAAAGGCAGATTAGCAGGTCGTTGAAACCAAGTACCTTTCTGCCGCTTTGCACAGTGCTACATTGTGAACATGCCTACAAGAAAACAGGGCCCTCCAAACTGCAGCGTGTGGGTCGAATGTGGCACTCTGTCTGCCTTCATCTGGCCCGTGGGGCACTCTTCCTCCCATGGACACCAACAATGAGACACCATCAGTGGGGCACTATTCCTCCCACCAATACCAATGATGGGATACTTCCTCCTACTGACCACAGGTTTTAGGACAATTTTTTGTCCCAATGATGTTGGCACATTTTCTACCTCCACAGTAAACTGGCCCCTTGTTTATAAAGCGTGGAGACCCCTGGAGTAGAACACAGGATGATCTGCTGCCGTTTAACTTCCCAATGACAGATATGGGTAAGCCCTTGACCACTGTACTCTGTATTGTACAACGGCAATAGTGACTAATAGAAGTCCAGAACCTAAGTATGTTTAGCTGAAGATAAAAATCCTTTGGCAACTGAAATAAGTCAGATAGATTTTTCAACCACGTATTCAGTAAGTCAGACAGGGGAGGTTTCTATCAGACATGCATCTATCGCAATGGCAAATTCTCGTCCAAAGAAGAGAAGTGGGAACAGGGCAGCCGCAGGATTTCTAGCATGCCAAGCACTGTACACTCATGGCACCAACAGTTGCTTCACAGGACTGCGACAGTTGTCCTTTAAGATAATGTATATTTAACTTAAATACAACTGTATAAAGCTGATGAGTTAAATTGGTTACTGTTAAATAAAAGCATATGTACTTACAAGAAGACAGTGGACAAATTCCGGTCCACCAACCAGAGTAGTAAAGCTTCCCAGCTGCTCAGCGAGGGCCAGAAGTACTTCATCTTCATCGTATATAGTGTCTGAAATGGACAAAAATACTATTATACCTTTCTCTTTATAAACAAAAATATTCATAGCTACAATGGTGTAGAAAACTACATAAACACAAACTAAAAAAACAAAAAAATGTGTGCAAGGGAATAAAGCTCAGTGAGTTGTTTATAGAGGTCTACTTCTCATCAAATAACAGCCAGAGAATAGCAACAAAGTTTCACTAATCAATGATTACAAGAAATATCCTAGAGAAACCAGATATGGTGTGTTACCTGTAACCTGAAAGGAAAGTTCCAGCACTCGCTAATTGGCAAGATGGAAGACAGGACAGAGCTCTGCATATGTTGAATACGTAAACAATGCAGAGCTCTGTCCTGTCAGTGGGGATGTGGCCTTTTTCCTCCCTGCAAAGCAGGGAATAAAAATGGTCACATACCTTAGTAAAAGCACCTTGCAGTACACACAAACACTGGTGTGGTTCTCAAGTCACTGAACGCTGCCATTACTAGTATGAAAAATAAATTCCAGTATATACCATAGTTTGCAAGTGCTATAAAGTTTTCGTAAACCAATCAATATATGCTAATTGGATTTTTTTTTTTTTTTTTTTTTAACCAAAGACATGTAATAGACAACATATTGGCATAAACTTAAGAAATTTGATTTCTTAAAGTTTTTTATTGGATACGTTTTATAGCAGAAAAGTCAAAACATTGAGTTTTCTTCCCCAAAATTTCATGTATACCTGAAAAAAAAAAAAAAAAAAAAAAAAAAAACCTGCAGTGGTAATCAAATACCACCAGAACAAAGCTCTATTTGTGGGGGGGGGGGGGGATAAAACGTTCCTTTTAATATAGCGCTGCATGACGGCGTAATTGTTAAATTAATGCAGTGCCAAAAAGCAAAAAACGGCCAGGCATAAAAAGGGTAAATCTTCTGGAGAAAAGTGGTCAAGTGGTTAAGGAATGTATGAATTACTAGCTGGCTGGGACTCACCAGCATCCTAACAACCATGACTCATTTGTGATCAGTCCACATGCTTTAGGCTATGGCTCTCTACATATCTCTTACTATTTGTACTGTGTCGATGGATGGAAGTACATTAAACAGAAGACACTAAAGAATTCTAACAGGTCTGTATCAAATCTAGAATTAACACAGTGGGGTTTATTTACTAAAACTGGAGTGTGAAAAATCAGGTGCAACTCATAGAAACCAATCAGCTTCCAGGTTTGAGGCTTGGTTCACACTACTACACTACTTTCATCCTACTTTGCTCTGTGTTCAATGTTTCCCTATGAGAGCGTCTTGTAGCGTCCTACACAAGTCGGTCCGACTTTGAAAATGCTCCCTGTACTACTTTTGGTCCTACATTGATCCTACTTCAGGCCCATTGAATATCATTGAAGTCGGACCAAAGTAGTATCCTGTTCATGAAAGTAGGATGGATGTAGGACCAATGTAGGATAAATGTAGGACCAATGTAGCAGAGCAAAGTAGGATGAAAGTAGTGTAGTAGTGTGAACCCAGCCTTACTGTCAAAGCTCAATCGTACAAGCTGAAGTTAGAAGTCGATTGGCTACCATGCACAGCTGCACCAGATTGCGTGCACCAGTTTTAGTAAATCGACCCCATTATCTAGTATTAACACCAAAGATGAGGATAACGGTCTGAGCCATGTACAAAGACTTGGAGCGCCACTCAAAGCACTGCCCCTGCAGTCCAAAGTACAGGTTGGGTGCCGATGTTCATACAAGCTCCTCCAGGCTAGCTGAGAAACAGTTTAGAAGGTGGAAAATGCTGCACACAAGATCCCAGCCACTATATAGAGAGGTAAAGATATGACTTCAGTCTGAACACCTCCTGGCTATGCTTCTCTAAAGGCTGAAGCCATATCTTTACCGCTTTATAAAGTGGCTGGGTTCCAGTATGCAGCCTTTCCACCTTCTGTCTTAGGAAGACAGTCTACTAAATATGACACACAATCTGATTAATAAATTAAAGTGAATTCATAGACATTAGAGAAGATACCATTAAAATACTGACTGGATATACTGGTTAATTTTAAAATTACCTCTAAACCAAGATATAACATGTGTACAATCTTTTAGAAATTAAAACATTTTGGGGGGCAAACCCATTTTTTTGTACTCCAATCACACATGTGAGGTATCATCGTGTGTTTGTGTGAGAGCAACAATTCTAGCCCAAAACCTCCTCTATAACTGTTTTATAGAGTTGCCTTTGGAGATTTTTAAGTACCAAAGTCTGGTGTCATAACATCTTTCACAAAAAAAAATTGACCGTGTGACAAAGTCGCAACCACCATTTTATTCCCTAGGGTGTCTGCAAAAAACAAAAAAAACACAACATCTAATGTTTGGGGGTTGAGTAATTTTCTAGAAAAAAAATTAAAAATTACATGTAGAAGCAAAGTTCCAGAATTGGCCTGAATGGAATGTGGTTAAAAGAGGAAGGAAAATAGTATAGCACAGTGTTTCTGAACTCCAGTCCTCAAGGCGCCCCAACAGGTCATGTTTTCAGGCTTTCCATTATTTTGCACAGGCGATTTGATCAGTTTCACTGCCTTAGTCAGCCGTTTCATCTGAGGGAAATCCTGAAAACATGACCTGTTGGGGCGCCTTGAGCACTGGAGTTGAGAAACACTGGTATAGGATATAGTCAATTCAATATACATTATATGACCAAAGGGCTGTGAATACCTGACTATCACATTGATTTATATGACCAAAAGTAATGTAGACACCCCTCCACATTAATGATTTCAGGTGCTTCAGTGAAGGGAAACGGTAATTCTACAGAATACATATACATTTTTGTCTGTGATTGACTAGGCCTTTTTTGCCCCAACATATACTTTTACCATGTAGGACATCTTGCAGAGACAAACACATTATGACTATATAAAAATACCTACCAGTAAGGAATGGCAGCAATTCTGTTCTAGTTCTTTCCACCCCCAAAGCCAGGGCTATAGTAGACAACTTCTTAATGCTGTTAAGACGCAGCTGTGGGAGAAACATATCAAAATGACCAAACCATTGAATAAGCTTTTTCTTTTCATACTATTACCAACCACACATTACAATCTTATCTCCTTTACATTTACCAGTCCCAACAATGTATTTCCAGTAAAGGAAGATTACACTACACAGAAAATCCCAACAAGACTATATAACTTCTGTTTTGATCACAGTGTCCACATTGGAGAAGTCTCTCCTCCATTTCTATCCCTGTGAACAAAGTTCCAATTTAAAAAACTGGAATGGCAGAACAAGTATACTTTTCACAAGAGCAGTGGAGCTGTAAAACTGCGTCCTATCCCCCAAAATCTAAGCATGGTTTTCACACACACAGGCTTCATGCACTTGTTTCAACATGTCATCAGTAAAAAGTACTGCTCTTTCAAAATTCCTAAGCTCCAAATATTTAATAAGGCACATCTAAACTTTGATGACTGCGGTTGTAAAAAAAAAAAAAAAAAAAAAAAAAAAAACACAGTTCTTGGAACCAACCCTGTGATACATAAAATGACAGAGTTCTTCTGAAGTGTTACATACAGAATTCTTGGTTAGAAAGGTAGACATTTTGGGTCTCATATTAGGGCTGATTTATTAAAAGTGGAGAGCGCAAAATCTGGTGCAGCTGTGCATGGCAGCCAACAGCTTCTAACTTCAGCTCCTTCAATTAATCTTTGACAATAAATGATATAAATAGGAAGCCGATTGTTTCCTTTTCAGAACAGCACCAGCTTTTACACTCTCTAGTTTTAGTAAATGACCCCCATAGTGTCCATAAAGTCCCGATGACCACCTTAACCTATAATGTCTATAACCTATAAAAACCGGAGGCTTGGTTTAAAAAAAAAAAAAAAAAAAAGGCACACCTGATCCACGCACTTGTTGAGAATTTTTTTTACATTTTGCCAGACCTGACACTCCTGAAGAACCCAGAAGGCATCCTGGTTGAAAAGGGCAGATCTAAATTATTCCCTTCATCTGTTCAAAGTGCTGAATCTTTACAGCTCGTCTGATAGTTCCAAAAAAAGGGGCGGAGAGCTGAAGTTACACTCTGCAGAGCTCAGCTAATGGGAGGGGAGGGGGCGACCCAGATTACTTTTATGTACAACTTCTATACTAGCATTCTATATCAAATCATACATTTTTCTTCATTTGCCAGCAGAGGCAAGCTCTAAAATGGGAAAATGTACCAGCTGGGGTACGTGTTTCAAAGAAGCTGGTATGTATAACAGTCATCAATTCCAAAGCAGTGCCGAGAACATCTACTGAAACCAGCAAGTCATCTTCTGGAAGCAGAATAAGAACACACTCGTTTGGTAAGTAGGAGTAGCTGGCTCCCTTACAAGTTATAGGTCTTCTCTGCAACAAGAAAACACAAAAATACACAATGTCTATCTCCAACAGAAAATACTATTTTAACCAGTTAAGCCCCGGACCAATATGCAGCCTAAAGACCCAAGGTGTTTTTACAGTTCGGGACTGCGTCGCTTTAACAGACAATTGCGCGGTCGTGCGACGTGGCTCCCAAACAAAATTGGCGTCCTTTCCCCCCCCACAAATAGAGCTTTCTTTTGGTGGTATTTGATCACATCTGCGGATTTTAGTTTTTGCGCTATAAAAAAAAATAGAGCGACAATTTTGAAAAAAATTCAATATTTTTACTTTTTGCTATAATAAATATCCCCCAAAAACATATATAAAAACATTTTTTTTCCTCAGTTTAGGCCGATACGTATTCTTCTACCTATTTTTAGTAACAAAAATCGCAATAAGCATTTATCGATTGGTTTGCGCAAAATTTATAGCGTTTACAAAATAGGGGATAGTTTTATTGCATTTTTATTAATTTTTTTTTTTTTTTACTACTAATGGCGGCGATCAGCAATTTTTTTCGTGACTGCGACATTATGGCGGACACTTCGGACAATTTTGACACATTTTTGGGACCATTGTCATTTTCACAGCAAAAAATGCATTTAAATTGCATTCTTTATTGTGAAAATGACAGTTGCAGTTTGGGAGTTAACCACAGGTGGCGCTGTAGGAGTTAGGGTGCACCTAGTATGTGTTTACAACTGTTTGGGGGTGTGGCTGTAGGAATGACGTCATCGATCGTGTCTTCCCTATAAAGGGAATGACGCGATCGATGCGCAGACACAGTGAAGCACGGGGAAGCCGTGTTTACACACGGCTCTCCCCGTTCTTCAGCTCCGGGGAGCGATCGCGACGGAGCGGCTATAAACAAATAGCCGCGCCGTGGTCCCGGATCGCTCCCCGAGCGGACCCGACCTCCGCATGTAGCGGGGGGGTCCCGATCGGACCCCCCACCCGCTAATAGGCGAGGACGTACATGTACGCCCATGTGCCTGTACGTGCCATATTGTGGACGTATATGTACATGCGGGGGTCGGGAACTGGTTAATCAATCCTAGCCCCCCACACTGTAGTGTTCCATGTCCCCCATAGCAATGTCCTGGGCCCCTCCGAAAGCCATGTCCCCCATAGCAATTTCCTGTGCCCCCCTCCCCCCCCCCAATAGCCATGACCCGAGCCCCCTCCCCCAATAGCTATGTCCCCCATAGCAATTTCCTGAGCCCCCCTCCCCCCAATAGCCATGACCCGAGCCCCCCCCAATAGCTATGTCCCCCATAGCAATTTCCTGTGCCCCCTCCCCCCAATAGCCATGACCGGAGCCCCCCCCACTCCCAATAGCTATGTCCCCCATAGCAATGTCCTGTGCCCCCCCCCCCCCCAATAGCCATGTCCCCCATAGCAATGTCCTGTGTCCCCCCCCCCCAATAGCCATGTCCCCCATAGCAATGTCCTGTGCCCCCCCCCAAATAGCCATGTCCCCCATAGCAATGTCCTGTGCCCTCCCCCCAATAGCCATGTCCCCTATAGCAATTTCCTGTGCCCCCCTCCCCCAATAGCCATGACCCGAGCCCCCCCAATAGCTATGTCCCCCATAGCAATGTCCTGTGCCCCCCTCCCCCAATGGCTATGTCCCCCATAGCAATGCCCTGGGCCCCCCCCCTCCGATAACCATGTCCCCCATAGCAATTTCCTGTGCCCCCTTCCCTCCAATAGCCATGACCCGTGCCCCCCCCCCCCAATAGCTATGTCCTCCATAGCAATGTCCGGTGCCCCCCCTCCAATAGCTATGTCCCCCATAGCAATGTCCTGTGCCCCCCTCTAATATCAATGTCCCCTATAGCAATGTCCTGTGCCCCCCTCTCCTCAATAGCTATGTCCCCCATAGCAATGTCCTATGCCCCCTCCCCCCAATAGCTATGCCCTGTGCCACCTCCCTCCCCATTAGCTATGTCCTTCATAGCAATGTCCTGTGCCCCCCTCACCCCAATAGCTATATCCCCCATACAATGTCCTGTTGCTGTCAATCAAATCCAATAAAGAGGTAGTAGGGGGTGGGGCCAAGCCGCACTGTGTGTCAATAGACACAGAGCATGTCTCGGGGTCAAGGCCATGTGCGTGCCACCAGAGGAAGCAGCTTACTATGGTGGCACATGGCGAAGAGGAGGGACCCAGAGAGCCAGTGGGGAACCAGAGAAGGGGAGGAACCAGGTGTCATGTACAAAACCCATTGCACAGAGCCGGTAAGAGCCCTTTCACACCGAGCCGCAACGAGCGTCGACGGTAAAACGCTGCTATTCTTAGCGGCGCTTTACCGTCAGATTGACAGTGCTTTTCGGGCAGTTTTAAAACCCGCTAGCGGCCGAAAAAGAGTCAAAGACCACTCGCAAAGCACCGCTACAGCAGCGCTTTGCCGGAAACGCTGCCCATTGATTTCAATGAGCAGGAGCACATTAGGAGCGGTAAGTTCACTGCTCCTATTGTGCTCCAAAGAAGCTGCTGGCAGGATTTTTCTTGACCCCCTGCCAGAGCAGCCCTCAAGTGTAAAAGAAACAGCTGTTTAAAGTGGAGTTCCACCCATAAATATAAGATTACATCAGTAGTTTTAAAAAAAAAATGTCATTAGTCCTTTAAGAATTTTTTTATTTTTTTTCGATGCCTTCAAAGTGTTGTTGCTAGGCAGAATAGTTAATCTTCCCTCTTCCTGCACCTAGGTGCTTAAGCTTCCTAACCTACACCGCACAGACTCCTGGGAATGTAGTGGGTGTAACTTTCCAGGAGTCTGTGCACTCCCCAGTCTCGAAGAATCATGTGACTTGGACAGTACAGGTGCTGAAACCTGATCTGAAACCCATTACACTGCTTGTGCAGCACTGAGCATGTGCGAGATCTGCAAGGCTGAAATCCAGGAAGTCATACAGTCTGGCTTCATGATGCCCACACTTAAGATGGCCCCAGTCAATTTCTATTTTATAAAGTGTCTAAATGCTGTAACAACCTAACAAAATGGACCTTAGTTTACAGACTAACTTTACTAGAATACATTAAGCTTGTGTATTACAGGGGTATTTATATTTAAAAAGTGAAATTGTGGCCGGAACTCCGCTTTAAGAGCGTTTTGCAGGCACTATTTTTAACACTATAGCGCCTGCAAAACGCTCCAGTGTGAAAGGGGTCCAAGCATTACATGTTTGTTAATAAAAACTTTACAATCACTCTAAAGACCACATAGTAAACAACCTGTTATGCGTCAGTGAACTGGCCTTCATTTTCTTTCCAAGAAGCTCACAAAAGGATTCCATAGTGCTGTACATGTGCCATCACTTCCCAACTACCTCTGAACCATGTTGGGCTTGTACAGGTCTACAAGAACCTGCATCTATAAAGCCTAGTACACACGGGCTGAATGTCGGGTGGCATCGGTCTGCGTGTACTGGAGTCGGGCCAGCTTCTGTCGAAGGGGCATGACCAAAAAAAGGTCTGCCGATCGGCCCTCAATCAACACTCTAAGTCAATGGCAGGGAGCACTAACTAGAGTGTTCTGGGGGCTGTCAGAACACAAGAGCACAGCAGGGGAGATTGCTGTACCAAAGGCGGATTGTTACAGCAGCTAGCTCCCATGAGAGCTGTCAGTCCTTTTCATTCAGCCCAGCTGGGTTAAAAAAATAAACGCAGGGCCACAAAAAATATATACCGTATACCGTATTTATATTACCATGAAATAGACGGGCTCTCGCGCTATCAGTATTTATATTACCGGGGGACAGGGAGGGTCAGGACAAGCGCCGTCAGATTACATGGAGAATCTCCTGTTTACTCAGCAGTGTCTTATTGGAAGTCCCGTCTCCTGGGATGCCATTGGATGACTGTTCTGTCTATTGTAGGAGGCGGGACTTTGAATTAAAGAGGCCATAGAGTAAACAAGATATCCTCTTGTTTGTAATCTGCCGTCACTCGTCCTGCCCCCCTCCCTCTGCCCACGGAGGCTGCAGATGGGCATCGATGAGGCTGCATTTGTTGACAATGGCAAGCTCATGCGTGTTATACGCCGATAAATACGGTATATCCAAATAACATGCCCAAGCTCATCCTTAGTCCTGAGCAGCGCTCTGGGATTTGTTGGGGCCACAATATAAATATATACAGTATATCCAAATAACACGCCCAAGCTCATCTCTTCACCACACACAGCCACAAAGGTAAGAGAATTCTTGTTGGGCAATGTATTAGAGCCCATTCACACCTAGGCAGACAAATTTGCGGCGTTTTGTCGCCGCAAATCGCGGTACAAATAGCGGCGATTTGCGGCGACAAAACGCCGGTATTGTCCGCCTAGATGTGCCCCAAGATTACACCCTCTATGGAGATGGTTCCCATCTCCTAGCCGAACGCCGCCTGAAAAAAAGGTCCGGGACCTTTTTTCAGGCGGCAGGCGTGAAGATGTGAACCATCTCCATAGAGGTAAATGTGTTTTCATCCCTCTGGCGGCAGCGGCGTCACACTACAGGCGACAAAACGCCTAGGTGTGAATGGGGGCTTAGTGCTCGGACGAACACACTTAGACTGAATTTTAATGGTTCAAAGAATGTCAGGCAAAATAGTCGGCCCTCACGCATGTTCACTTTATCAATTCTGGCCCTCTTTGAAAAAAGTTTGGACACCCCTGATATAAGGTGACCGGTCCTCATCTCCGTACCTAAAGCCCTGATCACACCGATGCATTTTTACCAGGCTAGAATGTGCCTTCTAAGTGTGACAGAAATAGTCCCCTTTACATCCTCTGTAGCGGTCACATGTGCGCTGTGTTTTCAAACAGCCCTGCTTGCTGCATCTAGAGTGCCCTGTTTTAATCACATGACCAGGCAATAGAAAATGCATGTAAAACGCACTGCATGTTGTTTTATATTATAATCCAACGCATTTAAAACAAGCCAACAACACTACACACGTTTTCAAATAATTGATATTGTGTTTTGCTACACCCCGGAGTGAGCGGTCCTACTACAAGCACAGCTGCGTGACGCTGCACTTTTTATGCCCTCTTTTGAGCAGTTTGTGTGCAACAGTGTAAGGCAGCCTTCTCCCCTAAATAAAGAACAAGGAAAGAGGGCACACCAGCCTTGCACATTACCTTTACAACACTGAAATGTATTTAAAGGTAAAATTGCATACTCACAAACAAGTGATACAAAAAAAGGGAGGGGGGTGATGGTGCCAAAATAGAATAATAAATAGTGTCAAATGCTGCACCTAAATTAGTAATTGAATATACAAGGACTGTTTATTTATGCATATATGATCACATAGAATGTCATTTTTTTTATGCAGTTTATATTGTCTTTGTTTAATTGGTCCTTTGCGCCCTTCACTACTTTATCACAAATGAGTGATAAAATCAAGCAAATAAAAAGTCCATCATATGCATTCAGCAAGATCTGCTGGCCAAAAAACTTGGGTGTGGTGAAAGTCCAAAAATCTGACACGTTTCAAGGGGTATCACCTCTTCTTCAGAGCCAAGTTCGGAATGCAGGTAGGTGTTTTTTTTTTTTTTTTTTTAAGATGACTGGGATCAAACGAATTGGATCATGTGATCCAAACCCTTTCCTCATGTGGGAGGGCCAATTATACATTAAAAAACAGATATTTAATTTCCTATTATTAGGGACATACGCCAGACATCATACACACGCACTTCAAATTTATCCTCATACACACAAAATAGAATATATATATATATATATATATATATATATATATATATATATATATATATATACATACATACACACACACACACACACACACACACACACACACACACATACATACACACACCCAGGACAACGTCAGAATAGTGACGAAACACATCGGAAGCAGCGACGTGCTGAAGTCACCGAGGGATACCTCCTGTTAGATTGCACGGGCGTGTGTACTGTAGCCGGCCGCAGAAATTTTATTGTGATCACATTTTATGCCTTGTTGGCTAGATGCCTTTTTCGTTTTTTTTATTAAATAAACCAATCAGGTTTTACCTATGGCCTTGGTGTAGTGACAGGATCATCCCTTGGAATCACTGCTGAGAAAATACCTTGGCTGGGTGTAAAGCTACAGGCTATATTGGTAAGTGCACACTTCTTTCGTTAGTGGATTTGTGGTGCTTTGAGAGTCACATGAAGTTTGATATGTTTATATGCTGATTTGCCTTCCTATTTGAGTTTTTCCTGCAAAGGAATTTGCATTTTGGACTCACTTGGATTTCTTTTTTGCAAAAGATCTTGGGCCAGATTCTCAAAGAATTACGCCGGCGTATCAGCAGATACGCCGACGTAACTCCAAATCTAAGCCTGTCGTATGTTTAAGTGTATTCTCAAACTGAGATACACTTAAACATGCCTAAGATACGACGGCCTGCGCCGTCGTATCTTAGGGTGCAATATTTACGCTGGCCGCTAGGTGGCGCTTCCATTGCGGTCGGCGTAGAATATGCAAATGAATCATTACGCCGATTCACGAACGTACGCTTGCCCGTCACAGTAAATTTACGCCGTTCCCGTAAGAGATACGCGGCGTAAAGATAAAGCTGCCCCCTAGGTGGCGTATCCAATGTTAAGTATGGCCATCGTTCCCGCGTCGCAATTTGAAAATTTTACGTCGTTTGCGCAAGTCGTCCGTGAATGGGTATGGACGCCATTTACGTTCACGTCGAAACCAATGACGTCCTTGCAACGTCATTTACCGCAATGCACGTCGGGAAATTTTAGAGAAGGCGAATGCGCAGTAGGTTCGGCGCGGGAACGCGCCTAATTTAAATGATCCACGCCCCCTACCCGGATCATTTGAATTAGGCGGGCTTGCGCGGAGGGGATTAAAGCTACGCCGCCGCAACTTTACAGGCAAGTGCTTTGTGAATCAAGCACTTGCCTGTAAAACTTGCGCCGGCGTAACGTAAATGTGATACGTTACGCCGCCGCAGATCTACCTGAATCTGGCCCCTTGAAAACATTTAATTTACAGGATTTATATTTACCGTATTTATCGCCGTATACCGCACACTTTTTTGCCCTGAAAATCAGGGCAAAATCGTGGGTGCGCGGTATACGCCGATACCCGCGCCGAGTTTGAATACTGCGCCGACTTATACCGAGCGTAGTACACTCGGTATAGTCGGGCAGTCTCGGCTCCTTCCGCGCTCACGTCCTGGACGTACAGGACGTCAGCGCGAGAGGTGCCGAGCATTGCCGACAATACACGAGTGTACTGCGCTCTGTATATGTCGGCGCAGTATTCAAACTCGGCGCGGGAAACGAGCGGGGAGGACGTGAGGACTCCGCAGAAGGACACCGGACCCGACGAAGAGAACACCCGAAGCCGCAGAAGGACGCCGGACCCGACGAAGAGGACACCCGAAGCCGCAGAAGGACGCCGGACCCGACGAAGAGGACACCCGAAGCCGCAGAAGGACGCGACGAGGCCGCCGATGGACGCCGTGCAAGACACCAAAACTGTGTACAAAAAAAAAAAAACTTTTTTTCCACAGGATTCGGGGCAACTTTAGGGGTGCGCGGTATACGCGGGAGCGCTTTATACCGCGATAAATACGGTATATTTAATAGAACTCACTTTTGTTGCCAGCGGTTTAGACATTAATGGCTGTGTGTAGGGCCAAAACAACTAATCGATTAATCGACAACTAATCGATTATGAAATTAATCGATTACAATTTTCATAATCGATCGGCCAGTAACATAATGGGATTAAAATACGAAAATTAGCCCTTTATAGTACAAAAAAGCAAATCGCTACTGTAAATATTACTTTTACTGAACCCCTTACAGTAGCGATTTGCTCTTTTTGTACTTGTTTTTTTAACCCCATTATGTTACTAAACATCTCAGGCCTGGGGTCACACCTCTGTTTTTGGTGCTTTTTGCAGAAACACACTACAGTTCATTTACATGTTTTCCTATGGGACACGTTCACATCCATGATTTTTTTTTTTCAGCTGCTGCGTATTTGGAAAGGGCAAGGACTTTTTAACGCAAAACGGTGCCATTTTTTTTTTTTGGTTCAATATACTTCAATGGAGAAGCTGCAGAAAATCATGTAATGTGTTTTTGCGGCAATTTGTGTTTTGTAATCTGTGTAATCTGCCCAACAACAAATTTGCCACAATTTTTTTTTTAAAAATGCTATTTTTTTTTTTTTTTTTTTTTAAGGCTATTATCCAATTGAAACAACAATCGGCCAACTAATCGATTATGAAAATAATCGTTAGTTGCAGCCCTAGCTGTGTGTTATTTTGAGGGGACAGCAAATTTATACTGTTATACAAGCTGTACACTCACTACACAACATTGTAGGAAAGTGTCATTTCTTCAGTGTTGTCACATGAAAAGGTATAAATAGTTACAAAAATGCGAGGGGCGTACTCCTGATTTTATAATACACACAAACTAGAATGTATGGGTATAAATTTGAAGTGTGTGTATATGATGTCTGGTGGCTTATGTCCCTAATGAGGAATGAAATCTGTTTTAATGTACAATTAATTGTATTGGCCCTCCCACATGAGGGAGGGGTTCAGATCACATGATAGAATTTATTTGATCTCAATCATCTTATAAACACCGTCTACCTGCATTCCAAACTTGGCTCTGAACAGGGTATACCCTTCAAAATGTGTCCGCTTTCTTTGGACTCTCATCCCACCCAAGTTTACTGGCCAGCAGATCTTGCTGGATGATGCATATGATGGACTTATCTGCTTGATTTTATCACTCGTTTGAGTATGCAATTTTACCTTTAAGACCCCTTTCACACTGAGGAGTTTTTCAGGCATTTTAGAGCTAAAAATAGCGCCTAAATACCGCCTGAAAAACTCCTGCTCTGCAGTCTCAATGTGAAACCCCGAGGGCTTTCACACTGGAGCGGTGCGTTATCAGGACCGCTGCAAAAGTCCTGCTGGCAGCATCTTTGGAGCGGTGAAGGAGCGGGGTGTTTACCGCTCCTTCCCACTGAAAGCAATGGGAAACCGTGGCTATACCGCCAACAATGTGCCTCTGCAGAGCAGATTCAACGCGGCAATTCTGACAGTATAGCGCCGCTATACCGTCAGTGCACCTCCCGCCCCAGTGTGAAAGGGGCCCTAAATAAATTTCAGTGTTGTAAAGGTAATGCGCAAGGCTGGTGCGCCCTCTGTCCTTGTTTTGTTTTTAGAGTTTCCTTTGGGTTCCCCCTGATCTGTTGAGAGTGACAGCACAGCTGATGTGGCAAGATATTCTTCCCTATGGCAATCTTGAGCGCAGGAGCATTTGTATCTATTCCCCTGAATTGCCAGACCTACGTACAAACATGCCAAACCATTTCCTGTACCCTTTGTAGGAGCCGACTTTGGTGCTTTTTTTTTTAACAGGCAGATGTTTGTGCATTTCACACGGGCGCCTCTGCTAAGCGGAATCAGCTTGCTTAGTAGGAATCTCACCACCGATTCTTACTGAGCAGGCGGATGACAGGTCAGTGTCTGCTCTGCAGATAACACACAGTCCCGCTCACCTCTATGGGACAATCAGATGGAAACGGACCACCTGTCCATTTCCATTCGATCTGGACAGGATTGGATGGCAGCAGGTGTCAGCGGATCCGCTTCTCCACAGATGAGACTGGAGGGTCCGAAAAACTGACAGGCGGATCTGATTGGACAGCCTGGGGTCTAATGACTCGTACACACGATCCAAATATCGTACGAAAACTGTCATCCGAGGAAGAATTGTACGATAATCGGATCCTTAGTACAGAGCTTTCGAGAGCCGATCACGACAATTCATCTGATATTATTCGATCGGACAAGCAACGAAAATTTTCCTCGTACGATACCAGATCGTACGATTTTCGTTTAGTCAGTATAGTTGTCCGAAAATACAATACAAATACTATACAACAAATGACATCACTTTTTTTTTTCTGTCGTACAAGAATTTGTCACTTTAGTAAATTGATTCAATTCCTACTTGCGACTATTAAGCGAAAAAAGTTGGACTATCTGTCGTCCGATTTTCGGATCATGTGTACGGGCCATTAGGCCTCAAACACTGCAATTGCATCTTTTAGAGTTTTTTTCTGCTTCTAAACGCCACTGTATGTTAGACAAGTCCTGCGATAAAAATACTTTTTTTTAGTGTTTTTGGGTTCCAGTAAGGCCACATGCACACTGGTTTCTTGTAAACGCGCTTTATCCTGACAGGCGAGTTTATAACGTTCAAAAACATTTTGGTGAGTTTAGCAGAGTTTGGAGTTTATTTTATTGGCTAGAATTTTTATTTATTCTGGGCATTGAAATAAACACTGAAGAGCTAAACATGCCCAGAGTTTGTGCATTGAACGGCGTTCAGCGTTTTTTGTGGTCAGAATTCTCTCTCCTGAATGCGATTTAGAAAATCTAAGCCTACAAGCTCCCCTGTTGATAAAACTGCTAGAAATGTCCATGTGTGCATGGTCACATAGGATAACAGAGGGGAGTTTAGGGACAGGAAAAAAAAACGGTCAATCTCACAAACGTGCGTTTAACAGCAGCTGTGTGCATGAGGCCTAAGTGCCGGTTCATACTAGTGCGGTGCAAGAACCCTGCGAATCCAGTGCAAGTTCCCGCATCGCAACTGAATCGCACAGTGGTTTACACTGAGATCTCTGAACCACTGCGGGTGTCAAAGTTAACGACAGCCCCAGATTGGTCAGCAGATTACATTGTAAAATGGTGCAGGAATTGGATCACATGCGACACTCATGCGATCCGATTCCAGTGCGGAACAAAAAAACGGGTCCTGCACCATTTTGTGCGAATGTAATGCGAATTCAGCGCCAGTTTGTATGGCTGAAATCGCATCGCAGATATCACAAGTAATCTGAACAGCAATGCGGTGCGAATCAAATGCGATGTCTGGCATCACACTAGTGTGAACCGGGCCTAAGGCTTCATGAACACGGGACATTTTAAAACCTCTCTGAAAGGATGGAACTTCACAGCTAGTAACCGATGGTTAAAAACGTCCATTGTGCTGCGTTTGCGTTTAGAGGCTTTTTTTGCATTGCAAATGGTCAGAAATGTATCTTCATTAACCACATCACCCCCGGAAGGATTTACCCACTTCCTGACCTTGCCCTTTCTTTGTGATACTGCGCGGTGTCGCTTTAACTGACAATTGCGCGGTCGTGAGACGTTGTACACTAGGAGGTCGACCAATATTCGGTCGTTTTGGAGAAATCGGCATCAGCCGATTTTTATCCAAATTAGGCCAATATTTAACATGGCCGCTAGTGGTGCAACAGATCACCGTTGATCCGTGATCCGAAGGGGTCACCCCCTTCAGGTCGGCACACTGTTCTGCGGATTGCCGCCGTGGCCATAGCATCAGGAAAGGCCGCGGCTTCGGCCTACCCCCGGAGCCGCGGTCATCTTGGTACACCCAGTGCGGCGGCCCTCCTCTCTGTTTACAACCAGAGGAGGAGGGGCCCACACTCGGACACACACCGCTCTCTGGTGTCTGTACTGGGGGGGTCTGCACCGAGGGGGGGGGGGGGTCTGCATACTGGAGGGAGAGGGGGTCTGTACTGAGGGGGGGGTGACACCATTTTTTGCACCAGTGTCACCTGCCAGTGCCAATTAGTGGCATCTGCCAGTGCCACCATCCAGTGCCAACTAAAGCCATCCAGTGCCACCCGCCAATGCCATCCAGTGCCACCTGCCAATGCCAACTAAAGCCATCCAGTGCCACCTGCCAGTGTCAATTAGTGCCACCTGCCAATCAGTGCCACCTGACAATACCATCTTCCATTGCCATCCAGTGCAACCTGCCAATCAGTGCCACCTGCAAAAAAAAAAAAAAAAAAAAAAATCGGCATCACATTGGCCGCCCCGATTTCTAAATATCGGTATCAGCCAGAGAAAACCCCATATCGGTCTACCTCTATTATACACAAAACATTTATGTCCTCTCTTCCCCCCCCACTAATAAAGCTTTCTTTTGTTGGTATTGAATCACCCCTGCGGTTTTCCCTTTTTGCGCTATTAACAAAAAAAAAATTTTTTTACTTTTTGCTATAAAAAAAATCCCAAAAGATAATTTCTTTATCAGTTTAGGCCAATATGTATTCTTCTACATATTCTTTGGTAGGAAAAAAAAATTCAATAAGCGTAAATTGATTGGTTTGCGCTAAAGCGTCTACAAAAAAAGGGGATAGATTTATGTCTTTTTTTTTTACTAGCAATAGTGATGATCAGTAATTTTTAGTGGGATTGCGGCAGACAGATCAGACACTTTTTGAGACCAGTGACATTATTAGTGATCAGAGCTAAAAATAGCCACTAATTACATGTCACTGGCAGAGAAGGGGCAACACTAGGGGGCGATCAAGGGGTGTATCCTTGGGAGGTGTTTCTAACTGCAGGGGGCAGAGACTGACTGGGAGAAGAGAGAGATCGCCGTTCCCAATCACTAGACACAGCAGATCTCTCTACTCCCATCAGAACAGGGATCTGTTTGTTTACATTGACAGATCCCCGTTCTGGTTCTCTGTGGAGCGATCGTGGGTGGACATCGCAGCCACGGGTGCCTGCTATTGCTCTTAGGCTCCATTCACATCTATGCGACAACGGCGTACGTCGTATTTTGCCGCGAGTGTGAAACTTTTTTTTTTTTTTTGACAAAGCATTCCCGTTGCTGTCAATGGGCGAACGCCAATGTCGCCTGAAAAAAAGGGTCCGGGACTTTTTTTCAGGCGACAGGCGTTCGGCGTCTATGAGATGTGAACCATCTCCATAGACAGCAATGGGAATTCTCCCCTCTAGCGGCAGAAGCGTTGGGCGTTTTGTCGCATAGATGTGAATGGAGCCTCAAAGCGCCGACATACACCTACGGCGATTGGCGCAGCCACATGATGGCAGCTGGCTGCAAAGCAGTTAAAAACGCCTGTAAACAAAATGCAGCGAAACACGCATTACACGCTGTTACATGCATTTGGCTTTGAAATGTCTCTGAACATCCATCCTGAACGCATTTTTTATTTTTACTTTCCAAAAAAATGCTTGTAACCTCAACTGCCTAGAAAGCCCCCTGTGTACTGATAACAGAGGAGAGTTCAGGGGCAGCTGAGAAAAACGCCCATTGCTCCTATACGTCCGTTTATCAGCAGCCAGTGTACATGAGGCCTACGAATGAACAGCACCCAAAATACTGCTCCATCCAGGTGAGGAGCCCCCCGCAGAGGATGCTCAGGCCCAACAGTGTCCCGCTCATTCCACAGCTGCAGCCGAGGGAGGGGTGTTTGTTGTGAGGGGGGGTTCCTCTGCTCGGAGACAGCCTGCATCCCCAGCACACGGAGCTCCCTCCATTCATTCAGCCGCTTCCACCCCTCACCTGCACATCCTCATTCCTCAGCTCGTCGATGAGAACCGCGATAGGATATAACGAGTCGTCTCCGTCAGCTCCTGCCATTCTGACACCGGCTTATGCTTCTCTCTTTTTCGCCCACTTCACCAGGCCCGCTTCCGCCTCAGACACACACACAGGGAGCAGAGGAGGTTCCCGGAAGTGACGCGGAGGGCGTGGTCGGAATGCACAAGGAAGGTGTGGGAATGCGTGTGTGTAGACACGCCCACTCCGAGGCTGCAGGGCTTCGCCAGTGCGGCGGATGAGTGGAGGAGTACTGCGCATGTGCAGAGCCCTGTGCGCGCCCTATGCAGATGCTGAGCTGCGCTCGGTGTGTCAGTGCTGACAGGGTTGGGATTTGGGTTATAGTTTGGGACCTGATAAAAGTGAAAACTCCAGGATGTCTTTTATCAAAGTGAGAGTGCAATGTTCTCTGAGAACAGTGATAATTGGTGTAAAAACAAGCGCTGGATACACAATCACAACATTAACCACTTCTGGACCAGGCCTATTTTTTACAAGTTAAAATCAGTATTTTTTGCTAGAAAATTACATGGAACCCCCAAACTATATATTTAGTAAAGATTCTAAAGAATAAAATGGCATTTGTTGCAATACTTTATGTCACACAGTTGTAGCGCTACCCCCTCAGGAGCCGCTGGTTGTTTTTTGGGATCAGCAAATTAGGTTACCTCTAATCAGTGGCGGAACTACCGCCATAGCGACCCACGCGGGCGCTATAGGGCCCGCAGCTGAGTGAGGATAAGAGCATCGCCGGCATGGTCCCCCAGCCAGGGGAAGAGAGAGGAGAGGAAGAGGCGAGCTGTCCGTATCAGCAGAGAGCGGAATTGCCCGCTGTAATAGCTTTCATTAGAACTTCCAGTGTTCCCGGGGCTCATGTCACATAGCTCCACCTCTTGGTCCGGCACCTTTGATCGACAGAACGCCGGTCCAGTGTCGGACATGTGACGTCATCAAAGGCGCTGGGCTAAGAGGTGGGGCTATGTGACGATTAGCCCCGGGAAGACGGGAAATTCAAATGAAAGCTATTACAGCGGGCAATCCCGCTCTCTGCTGATCCGGCCGGCTTGCCTCTTCCTCTGCACAGGTGAGGCTGTATTGGGCATAGGCAGGCCAGGCTGTATTGGGCACAGGCAATGCTGTATTGGGCACAGGTCACGCTGTATGGGGCACAGGCAGTTCAGACTGTATTGGGCACAGGCAGGCCAGGCTGTATTGGGCACAGGCAACGCTGTATTGGGCACAGGTCATGCCGCATTGGGCACAGGCAATGCTATATTGGGCACAGGTCACGCTGTATGGGGCACAGGCAGGCCAGGCTGTATTGGGCACGGGCAACGCTGTATGGGGTACAGGTAACGCTGCATTGGGCACAGGTCACGCTGCATAGGGCACAGGTCACGCTGTATAGGGCACAGGTCACGCTGTATGGGGCACAGGTCACGCTGTATGGTGCACAGGTCACGCTGTATGGGGCACAGGTCACGCTGCATTGGGAACAGGTCACGCTGTATGGGGAACCGGTCACGATGTATGGTGCACAGGTCACGCTGTATGGGGCACAGGTCACGCTGTATGGGGCACAGGTCACGCTGTATGGGGCACAGGTCACGCTCTATGGGGAACCGGTCACGATGTATGGGGCACAGGTCACGCTGTATGGGGCACAGGTCACGCTGTATGGGGCACAGGTCACGCTCTATGGGGAACCGGTCACGATGTATGGTGCACAGGTCACGATGTATGGGGCACAGGTCACGATGTATGGGGCACAGGTCACGCTGTATGGGGCACAGGTCACGCTGTATGGGGCACAGGTCACGCTGTATGGGGCACAGGTCACGCTCTATGGGGAACCGGTCACGATGTATGGGGCACAGGTCACGCTGTATGGGGCACAGGTCACGCTGTATGGGGCACAGGTCACGCTGTATGGGGCACAGGTCACGCTCTATGGGGCACAGGTCACGATGTATGGGGCACAGGTCACGATGTATGGGGCACAGGTCACGCTGTATGGGGCACAGGTCACGCTGTATGGGGCACAGGTCACGCTGTATGGGGCACAGGTCATGCTGCATTGGGCACAGGTCACGCTGTATGGGGAACCGGTCACGCTGTATGGGGCACAGGTGTCACGGAGCCATGAACCAGACGTACAACAAGAGATAAGTGAAAATAAGAAGGCTTTATTGAAAATCAAGCTGTAAAGCAAAAGTCCAAACGGATGGTGAAACCGAAGCAGAGTCTTTGCGAAGCCAGAGGTCAGGAACCAGAAGGGTAGTCAGACGAAGCCAGGATCGGAACCAGAAGCAGCAGCAGTCTTAGAAGCATGTGAACACAGGAGGACCAAGCAAGGAACTGAAGCCACAGACCTCCTATATATATGAGCCAGGCATCCAGCTTCTCCCAGTGGGAAGGAGGAGCCGCAGGGTGGGAGGCTACAAGAAACCCAGAAACCAAGATGGCCGCCAGCACATGTCAAACGAAGGAGAACAGCAAGGAGGTAAGACCATGACAGTACCTCCCCCTCAAGGGCCCCTCCTCCGCGGAGCAAAAAACGGTTTCTGAGGGAAGCGTGCGTGGAAGGCTCGGAGCAAGGCAGGAGCATGGACATCTGCGGAGGGAACCCAGGAATGCTCCTCTGGACCATAACCACGCCAGTGGACCAAAAACTGCACCCGACCGCGGACCAGGCGTGAGTCCAGGATATTGCTCACCTCATACTCCTCATGATTACCCACTTGGACCGGACGAGGCCGAGGAACCGAGGAAGTGAAGCGATTGCACACCAGTGGCTTCAACAGGGAGACATGAAACACGTTGGAGATCCGCATGCCAGGTGGAAGCGCAAGGGCATAGGCTACCGGGTTTACCCTGCGAAGCACTCGGAAGGGACCAACAAAGCGAGGAGCCAGCTTGGGAGTGGGCACTCGAAGGTTGAGGTTGCGGGTGGACAACCATACACGGTCTCCGACCTGGTAGGAAGGAGCAGGCGCTCGTCTGCGATCAGCCTGGAGCTTCTGGCGCTGCGCAGAGACCTCAAGGGACTTCTGGATCTGTACCCAAGAAGCACGTAGGACGGAAAGGTGATCCTCCACAGCCGGAATATCCTGGGGAGAGAATGCCTCCGGTAACACGGCAGGTTGGAACCCATAATTGGCCATGAAGGGAGACGTCCCAGAGGAAGAGTTCACCGCCGTGTTCCTGGCAAACTCAGCCCAAGGCAGGAGGTCAACCCAATTGTCTTGGTGATCGGAGACATAGCAACGAAGGAATTGCTCCAAGGCCTGATTGGATCGTTCTGCGGCCCCATTGGACTGAGGGTGGTAGGCCGAGGAGAAGGAGAGATGAATCCCCAACTGGGAGCAAAAGGCGCGCCAGAACCTGGACACAAACTGACTCCCCCGATCCGACACAATCTCCTTGGGCAAACCGTGCAACCGGAAGACCTCCCTGGCAAAAATCGTGGCCAACTCTTGTGCAGAGGGTAACTTCTTGAGAGGAACACAGTGGCACATTTTGGAAAACCGATCCACAATCATGAGAATGACCGTATGGCCTCTGGATGCAGGGAGGTCCACGATGAAATCCATCCCCAGGTGTGACCATGGGCGTTCCCCGGTGGCTATGGGTTGCAGAAGGCCCAACGGAAGGTGCCGAGGGGACTTACTCTGGGCACAAACGGAGCATGCCGCTACATATGCGGCGATGTCGGAACGTAGGGAAGGCCACCAGAACAGACGTGAAACAGCCCAGGACAGCTGATTCTTTCCAGGATGCCCCGCGGTCTTGGAGTTATGGTAGGTTCGCAACAACCGAGTGCGCAACTCCTCAGGCACAAAACATCTGCCGTTGGGTCTCCCAGAGGGAGCACCAGATTGAGCCGCCAAAATCTGCTCACCCAGGGGAGAGGTCAGGCTGGTGCGAATGGCGGCCAGGATCTGATTCGGAGGTATGACCGAAGTCGGAATCGATTCCTCCCTGGACAGCTCGGAGTACTGCCGTGATAAGGCATCCGCCCTGATGTTCTTGGAACCGGGTAGGTAGGAGACCACGTAATTAAAACGTGATCAGAACAGAGCCCATCTGGCCTGACGTGGAGTCAATCTCTTGGCCTCAGAAAGGTAGGTCAGATTCTTGTGGTCTGTCAGGATGAGAACCGGAACCACCGAGCCCTCGAGCAAGTGCCTCCATTCTTTAAGGGCCTGCACGATGGCCAATAACTCCCTGTCACCAATCTGATAGTTGCACTCCGCGGGAGACAGTTTCCGGGAGTAAAACCCACAAGGAAGCAGAGGACCCTCTGGTGTTCTACGCTGAGACAGAAGAGCGCCTACTCCCGTCTCAGACGCGTCCACCTCGAGGACAAAGGGCAACCCAGGGTTGGGATGCGACAGAATCGGAGCCGACACAAAGGCGGATTTAGGGCCTCAAAAGCTCGGATGGCCTAGAGCGGCCAGACCTGGGAATTACTGCCCTTCCTGGTCAGATCCGTGAGAGGCTTGGCCAGCATGGAAAAGTCCCTGATGAACTTCCGATAATAATTGGCGAAGCCCAAAAAGCGCTGCAGGGAACGAAGACCACTGGGCTGGGGCCACTGTAAGACAGCCGAAACCTTCTCAGGATCCATGGAGAACCCCTCAGCGGAAATGATGTAACCTAGGAAGGTTACCTGGGATCGGTGAAATTCGCATTTCTCAAGCTTACCGAACAGCTTGTTCTCTCGTAACCGTTGCAACACTCGTTTGACATCCAGAATGTGGGCCTCCATGGATTCAGAATATACCAAGATGTCATCCAAATAGACCACCACACACTGCTGCAACAGGTCACGGAAAACATCATTGATGAATTCCTGAAAGACTGCGGGCGCATTGCACAACCCAAAGGGCATAACCAAGGATTCATAATGACCGGTCCTGGTGTTAAACGCGGTCTTCCACTCATCGCCCGCCTTGATCCTTACCAGGTTATATGCCGCCCTCAGGTCGAGTTTGGTAAAGACCATGGCCCCTTTAAGGCGATCGAACAGCTCGGAAATCAAGAGTATCAGGTAAGCGTTCTTGATCGTGATGCGATTGAGACCCCTGTAATCGATGCAAGGCCTCAACTCACCGCCCTTCTTTTTCACAAAGAAAAATCCAGCCCCTGCCGGGGACGAGGATTTGCGAATGTGCCCGCGTGAAAGCGCCTCCATCACATACTCCTCCATGGCCTCATTCTCCGCTACCGACAGTGGATAGACCCTGCCACGAGGAGGAACGGCACCAGGTTGTAACTCTATGGCACAATCGTATGGGCGGTGCGGAGGTAGGGCAACCGCGCGCACCTTATCGAATACATCCCGGTACTCCTCGTATTCAGGAGGCGACAGAGAGTCCGAGGAAGTACACAGCAACTTGACAGGCCCATGGATGCAACTAGCCCCACACTGCGATGACCACGAGAGGATCTCGGCCGATCTCCAATCGAAAGTCGGATTATGCTTCTGGAGCCAGGGGTACCCCAAGACCACCGAGTAGTGTGGAGACGAAAAATAACCTGGAAGCAGACCGACTCTCTGTGAACGGCACCAATGGCTATCCCCACTGGAAGGGTCTCATGAGTCACGTGTGACGGCTGGAGGGGTCTGCCGTCTATCGCCTCAAGAGCCAGCGGGGAACCTCGAGCCTGCAGAGGAATGGAATTGGCGGCAGCGAACACACTATCAATGAACAGACCACCAGCACCAGAGTCCACCAACGCCTGGGTCGTCACCGAACCCCCGACCCAGGAGAGGACAACAGTGATCAGTGGTTTGTCAACACGGGAAACCGGGGACGAGGAGACTCCACCCAAGATCTGCCCCCGACAGGATCTCAGGTGCGAGCGTTTCCCGGACGGTTCGGACATGCCAACCGAAAATGACCACCGAGACCACAGTACATGCATCGGCCCTCGCGTCTCCGGAGTGCCCTCTCCCCCTCGGACAGGCGAGCAAACCCCAGCTGCATGGGTTCACCCCCAGACAAGTCAACCCCAGGAGGCGTGGGAGGAGAGGGAGGCACGGGTGGGACAGCAAACGTAGGCGCCAATCTGTTAGGAGGCCTCCGCAGGCTCTCCTTAAAGGAAGGTCTCTCCCTGAGTCTGGTGTCAATCAAAATCAGGAAAGAAATAAGAGCCTCGAGCTCCACTGGTAGGTCCTTAGCTGCAACCTCATCCTTCAAGGCATCCGAGAGACCATGAGAGAAAGCAGCGACCAGAGCCTCATTATTCCAGCCCACCTCTGCTGCCAGGGTACGAAACTCAATAGCGTATTCGGCTACGGATCGTGAACCCTGTCTGACGGACATAAGGAGCTTCGCAGCAGAGGCAGCGCGAGCCGGCACATCGAATACCTTCCGAAGAGAAGCAACAAAACCGGAAAACTCGGCAACCACCGGATTGTTGTTCTCCCATAAAGGGCTGGCCCAGGCCAAGGCCTTGTCCGAGAGCAGCGAGATCAAGAAGCCCACCTTTGATCTCTCAGTAGGAAAGGCATGTGGCAGCAACTCGAAATAAATGCCCACCTGGTTAAGGAAACCTCGGCACTGAGTTGGCTCTCCCCCAAAGCGCTGTGGAAGGGGGGCAGAACCGATCATACCCCGAAACACCGCAGGCGCAACAACAGGTGTCGGGGTAGACTCTGGCGCAACAACCGGAGCGGCAGTAGGAGCGGGCCCAGGAGCGACCACCGACCCATCGGCAACGGGAGCGAAATGAGCCGTGCGTTCAAGCAGGGTTTGCAACGCCACAGCGAACCGACCCAACAGGTGATCCTGCTGATCAAGTCTGGCAACCAGCGTGGGTAGCGAGGATGGCCCTGTACCGTCAGAATTTATGGCTTGGTCCTAATGTCACGGAGCCATGAACCAGACGTACAACAAGAGATAAGTGAAAATAAGAAGGCTTTATTGAAAATCAAGCTGTAAAGCAAAAGTCCAAACGGATGGTGAAACCGAAGCAGAGTCTTTGCGAAGCCAGAGGTCAGGAACCAGAAGGGTAGTCAGACGAAGCCAGGGATCAGGAACCAGCAGGGAAGTCAGACGAAGCCAGGATCGGAACCAGAAGCAGCAGCAGTCTTAGAAGCATGTGAACACAGGAGGACCAAGCAAGGAACTGAAGCCACAGACCTCCTATATATATGAGCCAGGCATCCAGCTCCTCCCAGTGGGAAGGAGGAGCCGCAGGGTGGGAGGCTACAAGAAACCCAGAAACCAAGATGGCCGCCAGCACATGTCAAACGAAGGAGAACAGCAAGGAGGTAAGACCATGACAACAGGTCACGCTGCATTGACACTAGGGCGGCTCTGGGGGGCCCCATACAACATTTTGCTATGGGGCCCTGTGATTTCTAGTTACCCCCTGCCTCTAATCATTGTCTAGGGTGATAGCAGTGAGTAGAGCAGTAAAACGAATGTCCAATCAGCTAAATAGGTTTTCTGAATGCTTTATTTCTTGGCCCAACACGACCAACCAGGCAATTGGTTCCACTAGATTTTAGTTAGGGGTAACGGAGTAAAGAGGGCTGAATACCAACGCACGCCACACTTTTCACATATTTATTTGTAAAAAAAATAAAATGTGAAAACCATTTATCATTTTCCTTCCACTTCACAATTATGTGCGACTTTGTGTTGGTCTATCAAATAAAATACATTTACGTTTTTTGGTTGTAACATGAAAAATTGGAAAATTTCAAGGTGTATGAATACTTTTTCAAGGCACTGTACCTTTTCTGAAGCCGCTCCAGTCGACTCCATTGGCTGAAGCTCTGCAGAAGATACAGCCTACAAGGCTAGGAAGTGACGTCACCCATAGTTACTATGGGGCTTCCGTTGTCAGCTGCCTCCTCTGCATCCACCTACACAGAGAAGTCACTGCTGACAGCTAAGGGTGGGACCGGACTGGAGCAGCTTCAGAAAAGGTATGTATAGTGATTTCTTCTTTACAGGGCTACATAGGTTAGTCTTAGACTGGATTCACACCTATGCATTTGTATTGCTTTTTGCATTTTGCAGGTTTGCACGACAGTCCATTTAACATGGTTTCCTATGGAACACGTTCTGTAGTGCAAATCTGAAAAATGTAAAAGCACTAAAAATGCAAAGGTGTGAATCCAGCCTTAAGCCGCGTACACACGACCATTTTTAATGTCCTGGAAAAAACAACGTTTTTTTTTACGTGATTCTTGTCAAGCCTGCCTTGCATACACGCGATCGTGAAAAAAAAAATGGTCGAGCAAAGCGCAGTGATGTACAATACGTACGACGGCACTATAAAGGGGAAGTTCCATTCAGATGGCGCCACCCCCCTTTGGGCTGCTTTTGCTGAATTCGTGTTAGTAAAAGTTTGGTGAGAGATGATTCGCGCTTTTCAGTCTTTGTGCTTTTCTGTCTGTTACAGCGTGACGAATGTGCTATCTCCATTACAAACGCTAGTTTTACCAAAACGAGTGCTCCCGTCTCATAACTTGCTTCTGAGCATGCACGATGCCAAAAATTAGAACATGTTCTAAATTTTTAATGCCCGTTTTTCACGTTGAGAAAAATGCTCAGGAGCCTACACACGATCGTTTTCAATGACCATTTAAAAAAAAATATTTTTCACGTCTTGAAAAACGGTCCTGTACCCGGCATTAGATTGCGGATGCCAATTACATTTTTAGTATTAGGGTTAACTTCTACTTTAAGTCATATGGACATTTTGGGGCAGATCCACGTACAACGGCGCATTATTACGCCGGGCGTAGCGTATCTAAGATACACTACGCCGCCGTAACTTACTTTTTTTTTTCAAATTCACAAAGAATTTGCGCCGTAAGTTACGGCGGCGTAGTGTATCTTTGGCGGCGTAATGGCGCGGCATTCAAATCTCTGTGATGGGGGCGTGTTTTATGTAAATACGTTGTGACCCGACGTAAACATTATTTTTTTTTTTAACTGCGCATGCGCCGTCCGTGGGGGTATCCCAGTGCGCATGCTCGAAAATTAACCCGGAACAAGCCAATGCTTCTGACGGTGACGTCATTCTACGCAAATCCCTATTCGCAAATGACTTACGCAAACAACGTAAAAATTTAAAATTTCTACGCGGGAACGACGGCCATACTTAACATTGAGTACGCCTCATAACAGTAGCTTTAACTATACACCGGAAAAAGCCGAACGCAAACAACGTAAAAAAATGCGCCGGCCAGACGTACGTTTGTGGATCGCTGTAACTAGCTAATTTGCATACTCGACGCAGAATTCGACGGAAACGCCACCTAGCGGCCGCCGAAAAATTGCATCTTAGATCTGACGGCGTACTAAGACGTACGCCTGTCGGATCGACCCGAGATGCCGTTGTATCTTGTTTTGAAGATACAAAACAAAGATACGACGCGGGAAATTTAAAATTAGGCCGGCGTATCAATAGAGACGCCGGCGTAATTCTTTTGTGGATCTGCCCCTTTGGATCTAATTGTGTGCTAATTCTTTGGTGCAATGCACAGTGGCCACAAAGAGGTTAAAAAAGTCAAGTTTTACCACCATTATAGAAGCATCACTGGTCTAAGCTTTTAGAGCATTGTATAATAAATCCGAACTTTGAAAATTTTACAGTTTAGATTACTAAATGAAAGCTTATGCGCTGGAAGCCTATCTTCCCGGGAGGTTGAAAGTCTACGCATCAGAAAGCGCTGGTTACTGTGGGAACTACTAATGTCAGAAAGAAAATATTGACTTTAGTAACTCCAAAAAGTTCAAACTATTCAGTGTTTTATGTCACAGAATGTTTAAAAGTGCATTCAGTATAAACATTTTTGATTTGAGAAACGTTCAGTATTTCAATGTCAAACAATTGCATAAAGTAACGTGGTAACAACAGGTTCATATTTGCAGCTGTCAGATGACTTTTTTTATACTGGGCAGTACCTGGATCACTTTACCAGCGGGATTTTATGCAGGCTGTGCTCAAGGCTGAGTTTTGGCATTATCTATGGCATAGGGCAGCACTGACAGTGCGCACGCAGGCACCTACACATCACTTTGACAAGTAAGACCACAAGCACACTGGGAGTTTTGCTCATGTGCATCCATTCCTTGCGATTTAGCGCATGACAGGCTGCAGACGGCAGGGCTGGACGCTGCACATGTGCTACCCGGGTGCACTAAAACACCAGGATTGTACACACGTGTGCTAAACGCTCAGTGTGCGTGACACAACACATTCTGATGTATAATAAAAAGCTCCAGATTACCAGTCTGCCTGCCAGTGAATTCTTAAGTGATACTCATTGTAAATATCTCTACACATGTGGGCTGTGTGGAGTGGGTCCATCCTTGCCAACTCCTTCGAGCTGTAAGCCCACTGGGTTCTTGGGCTATGCCAGGCAGTGTGGGCCGGCTCACTCGCCCTAAACATGGAGGTACTTTTTAGCGTGGACGCACTTATCAATGCCCGGGACCAGGCGAAGAATCTAACATTAAGGCAGTTCCCAGACTTAGAGATGAGCCTTCACTGTGTGCAGCAATTAAAGTACATGGGGCCAGATTCAGGTACAATTGCGGCGGCGCAACGTACCCCGTTTACGTTACACTGCCGCAAGTTTTCAGTCTAAGTGCCCGATCCACAAAGCACTTACCTGTAAACTTGCGGCGGTGTATCGTGAACACGTCCGGCGCAAGCCCGCCCAATTCAAATGGGGTGGGTACCATTTAAATTAGGCGCGCTCCCGCGCCGGACGTACTGCGCATGCTCCGTTCGCAATTTTCCCGATGTGCTTTTACGGCGGCGCGACGTGTTTGTGAATCGCGACGTGCGTAACGTACTTACGCCGAAAAAAAAAATTCAAAAGCGGCGCGGGAACGACGGGCATACTTTAACATGGTGGAGTAATTTTACACCATGTTAATAGCAGCCCTAACTTTGCGACGGGAATCTAAGACTTGAGCCGACGTAACGACGGGAAAAACCTTTGTGGATCGCCGTAACTGCTAATTTGCATACCCGACGCTGGAATACGACGCGAACTCCACCCAGCGGCGGCCGAGGTACTGCATCCTAAGATCCGACGGTGTAAGTCAATTACACCTGTCGGATCGTAGGGCTATCTATGCGTAACTGATTCTCTGAATCAGCCGCATAGATACGACAGGCGATACGACGGTGTATCAGGAGATACGCCGTCGTATCTGTTCTGTGAATCTGGCCCATAGTTCCTCTGGATGCATTAAGGTGAAAAAACACAAGGGTTTACAACCCCTTTAAAGCAGAATTATGCAAAAATTATTAGTTAAACCCACAAGTGCTTTTTTTCTACTACTATTCCTTTATACTTGCTTTTGGAACCAAGCAAACAAGGGTACCCCCAAGTACGTTGGGACTTTATGGGCAACTCACATATACAAATATATAGTAAAATATTAAGTTTTATTCATATACATAGATAAAAAGTGGTGCATACATCCATGGGCGTCCGCTGAAATTTTTTCAGAGAGGGGCGCTTTGGCAGCGGCGATACACAGTCGCATTTAACCCTTTCTTCAAACGCTAGCGGGGGTTAAAAGCACCCCGCTAGCGGCCAAATAGCGCAGCTAAAACGATGGTAAAGCGACACTTTACCGATAACACGACCAGCTGGCAGTGTGAAATAGCTCTTGAGATAATTCAGCTTCCCTCCATGCCCATTAAATATAGCCTAGAGAATGTACCGAACCCCCTTCAGCACAGATGGACCCCACCTTCAGCACAGACCCCCCCCTTCAGCACAGACCCCTCCATTCAGCACAGATGGACCCCCCTTCAGCACAGACCCATCATTCTGCACAGACCCCTCCATTCAGAACAGATGGACCCCCCTTCAGCACAGACCCCCCATTCTGCACAGACCCCTCCATTCAGCACAGACCCCCCTTCAGCACAGATGTACCCCCTTTAAGCACAGACCCCCCTTCAGCACATACCCCCCTTAAGTACAGACCCCCCTTCAGCACAGATGGACCCCCCATTCAGCACAAACCCCCCTCCCCATCCCATTCAGTACCTCAGATCAGCCATCAGCGCAGCACAGGCACAGGAGGTTACCTCCCCCTGTGTACACATAAACACTGGAGGGGGGCGGCTTCACTCTGCTCACTGTGCCTGTGTGACATCCAACCCGGGACCGCTCAGACAGCCCATGGCTGCAAAACTCTTCAACACCTTCTCGATTTTCCGGGGGGGGGGGTCAATTGCCCCCCCTTGCCCTATGGAGCGGATGCCCATGCATACATCATCATTGAACAACATTTCCAATACATACTATAAAATATGACTATTGGCAGAGCTAGAGATGGTATTGATATTCTCTTTTCCCTATGCGTTTCAGAAACATTGAAGAATCCTTTCTTCAGGGGCCCTCTACAGAGAAGATCATAAGTTTGCAATACTCTAAAACAGAATATAACATACATTAAAACTCATGAAGCAGAGATATGAAATGGGAACAGGTTAGAAAATAAATGACATACCAACGCAACAGCCCATGCCAAGCTTGTCATAAGTAAAAGTAGTGGTAGAAATTCTGTAGCACCAGAGTCGCAGTGGTCCCCCTCAAAAGTGTCCCCCATAGAGTGACACAGAGGCCCCGATGCTCCTCACAAGGATCCCCAGAAACACAGCCGATATTGAAGTAGATGTCAGAGATATATATAAAAACTCAAGGTTATTGGAGAGATTGCCAGCTGTTAGTGGGGGAGAGAGCAAGAAACAGATAAAAACCTAGTAATCATGTGGAAAAGGGGAAAAACAAAAAAAGTACAAATCTACTACAAGCTTTGAAGGGCAGAAACTCAAAACACTTCCCCATTCATAATATAGTATGCTGCTATAAATTCAATAGTATATCCATTAAAATGGCTATCGGAGAATGTTACACAGATTATCAGTATTATAAGTCTGTATACAGAGAAAAAGCGGGAGCAAAGAGCAAAGAGGCAGAATGAAAGGTGAAAGGGGAGATAACTTGGTGGGGGATGTAAATACACCTTAATTAACCTGCTGAGAGTCCGCATCACCCAATAAAAAGCAGATATATGTGACCCTATGAATATCAGATACTGTAAGCAGATACTACAATCAGAGTATGGGGGGGCATTGTGCACCAGTAGCCCACTGATGCACAAAGAGGGCAGCCAACAGCGGACGAGAGCATGATCCGGGACCGGATGTCCCGGGCCACCACACTATCCATACGCAGGCCGCATGTGAAGGCCCCTATCCAAGGACGGGAGGCCTTTGTGCGCCGGGCGGGAGCACAACAAAGTCCCAAAGGAGACCACTGGTATACATCCTCTTGTGTATGCATGCTAATAAAGCATGCAGCAAGTATTGGTGTGTTTGGATGGTAAAAACATAAGTACAGCCCACATACATCAGATCATAGGCGGAACATAATGCCGCGTACACACCATCACTTTATGTGATGAAAAAAAACGAAGTTTTTAAAAACGTCACTTTAAATGACCGTGTGTGTGGGAAAACGTTGTTTTATGTCTTGTGAAAAACTACAAAAAAAAAATTGAATTGCTTTAATTTTATGTGTCGTTTTTCAAAACGTCGTTTTTTACTTCACAGAAATTGACCGTGTGTAGCAAAAAACGACGTTTAAAACGAAGTTTTTACACCCGCGCATGCCCAGAAGCTAGTTATGAAGCGAGCTCCAATGGAAAAACGCGGTGAACGTAACCTCGCTTTGCTAGAGCATTGTGAGAAAACGATGGTGTGTAGGCAACTTCGTCTTTGAAAATTGAAGTTTCAAAAACTTCGTTTTTTACTTCACAGAAAATTTCGTTTTTTTTCATCACATAAAGTGATGGTGTGTACGCGGCATGAGTCATTGATGTCAATAACAGTAGCATTCGGCATTTGATAAAATCTCAAATTTGCATTTCACCACTCACACATTGCATAGAAACAAACAATCCGCACAGGTAAGAAAAGACAAAAAGCATAAGGGGTAACTATAGCAATTAGTTTTTTAGCCCCAGGGTCCTCCTTACATTCAACTGTAAAGCTACTTTCACACTGAGGCATTTTACAAGCGTTTTTGCGCTAAAAATAGTGCCTGGAAAGCGCCTGTAAACTGCCTCTTCTGCAGCCCCAGTGTGAAAGTCTGGGTGCTTTCACACTGGGGCGGTGTGCTTGCAGGACGGGAAAAAAAGTCCTGCAAGCAGCATCTTTCATTGAAATGAATAGGCAGCTCTGCCAAATCGCCTGCAAAGCGCTTCGGCAGCGACGCTTTTCGGTCGCTTTTAACCCTTTCCTCGGCCGCTAGCGAGGCGATTTTAACCCCCGCAAACTGAAAGGTGCCGCTATAACAGCAGTAAAGCTTTACCACTAACACCCCTGCCCCAGTGTGAAAGGAGAGTAACCCAAAATTAGAATATATAGTGTGATTGTTCTTTCTCACAGCCTCCTGATGAGAATAGCTCTAGAAAGGGCTGATAACTGAGCTAATTGATAAGGCCTGGGGGAGAGGTTGCCCCAAGCTCCACAATCCAGCGTGCTTCACGTTAAAGTAGGAGCTTGTTTCAATCTCCCCCCTGGGATTGGGGTGAATCCGGTGCAGATTGAGGACCTTAATCCTGCAAAATACACTCGGGTGATGATCCCCAACATGTCTCCCCAATGGGAGTTCAGGATTAGCAGTTGTCATACTTGCAACATGTCTATGTGCCATTTTCCGAAGTTCTAATTTGGTTTTAACCACATATAGAAGCTAGTACATTGACATGTCAGCAGATAAACAACTCCCATGATCTTGCAATTCGCATAGTCTTGTGGTTTGTATGTATGCCCATTAGGTAACAAATTTGCTTTGAACCAGCTGGTCTTTCAGAGATTTGGCTTTTCAATAAGTAATAGCTGGTTTGGTTGGTATATAAGGATTTAAGGTAGGATCTATTTGTAAAAAGTGCAATTGTTTTCAATTATTCTTCTGACTGCACTGTGTTGTTTATTAAATCTCGTAATGATGCATATAGTTTGAGGTTTCACATCTTTTTTGTTGGAAAAAAGTAGATCATGCCTAGATTGATTGTTTGCCCCGCTTGTAGGCCTTTTTGAGACATGTAAGTGTAGCACTACCCCCGCGGGAGCTGCTGGTTATATTTTGGGTGGCACGTTACCTCTATGTTCTCGCTGTCCAGGGTGAAAGGAGAGTCTGAAGAATTTCAATGTCCACACAATGCACTTATTTTTCTTGGATTTATTTGGGAGAACTTTAGAAGAAAAGAAGGATAAGGGGTGGAAGGGTAGGTAGGTTCAGGTGCATATTCAAAAGTAAGGAAACACTTCTGTTTCCAGTATACAGTTCTCGTCGCCACTCTAGCCAGAGTGGGCACTGCTCACCCAGATAGGTCCCCCTCACTGGCCTAGCAGCCGGGATGGCGCACAAAGTAAAGTACAGTCTCTGTCACAGACCTTCCTTTCTTGATGAGACACTTTGGTCCGGAATCCCCTGCCACAGGATTCAGCACCCGGATCTCTTTAGCTTTGTTTCTTTAGAAGTTTAGATCAGACAGGCGAAACTGTGAAGCCTCTCGGTATACGGTGCATCCTTCGATAAAGTTTCCAGGCCTTCTCCCAAGGTACCAGCCTCTTGCATGGTCCTCTCCAGGATAGGTCCTCCCCTGGCTTCCTTCATCAGGTGGCTTCCTCCCGCAGGACGGACAGCACAGGATCACCTTTGCAGTACAAAAATATGAATGGAACATCTTTGATAGTATGGTCTCAAGTAGTTGCCGACACCCCTGATGAACAGGAAAAAATGGAGAATCCCCCAAGGTGGGGCTTTTAAGGCAACAGTAATTCAAATAGTCATGGTAGATACAAAAATATATAGTAGTTTAATAATAACAGAAAATATGATAAACATATATAGTACAATGGTTTTAAAACAACACATATTGGGGTGTAATTTGAAAAGAGTAGAGAGTCCACAATATAAATACAGGGCCCAACGCGTTTCGGGTTTCCTTCTTCAGGGACCGAAGTATGTGTGGAGTCAAAGAGTGTAATAAACAACTTTTCTAGAAAAACAAATAAATAGCAATGTGTTGAAAATAATAACATACAATGGAGAAATGCATATTAAACTGGCACAGATAAGAAAACATCATACCACCCAAGACGTTTCAACGGCTCAGCACACCCCTAAGTGGAACATCGCGGTCAGGACGCATTCTGAGGTTTCTTATGCGTCCTGACCTTTTCTAGAAAAGTTGTTTATTACACTCTTTGACTCCACACATACTTCGGTCCCTGAAGAAGGAAACCCGAAACGCGTTGGACCCTGTATTTATATTGTGGACTCTCTACTCTTTTCAAATTACACCCCAATATGTGTTGTTTTTAAACCATTGTACTATATATGTTTATCATATTTTCTGTTATTATTAAACTACTATATATTTTTGTATCTACCATGACTATTTGAATTACTGTTGCCTTAAAAGCCCCACCTTGGGGGATTCTCCATTTTTACCTTTGCAGTACAGGCCCCAGCCACACAACTGGGCCCACAGGCGAAGACGCAGCCCCGGGCCAACGTGGTCCCGGAACTAGGATTCAGAACGCGCACCTCAGGCTAGGTGGGCCACGAGGCACGGACGGACGACAGACAGACCAATGGTGTCTGACCCTTAAGTACCCCTCCTCATCATGCACAGCGGGCAACCACTTCCACTGATTCAGGGGACACTCAATACACCTTGACCTTGCTGCTGCCACCCTTGGCCTGGGGTGGTAATGAAACCCCTAGGCGAGCAATGATGGATACTCTCAGCACAGCCATGACTGGAACAGAGGCTAAATTGCCCTTAATCACTCTGGTCTGAGCCAAATAACAGCTCATACCCCCACTAAATTTAAAGTAGCGCCTGTTCAACAGGAGCAGGGTGCTACATAAGGGAGTATATTCGATTAAGCAATCTCTCTTTTAAAAGATCAGCTTCCAAACGGAAAGTTTCATCCGTTGAACAGTTTCTTCTTAGCCTGAGGTATTAGCTATAGGGGATAGAGTGTACCAATGGTTGTGGGTGTGCACTTGTGGCATGTAGGGTGGTGTTTCCCATGCTGGACTTACTAAAAAGGCCACTGGAGAGACAACCATCATCATTTTTGGTAATCTTTACATCTAGAAAGGTGATCGTAGATTCACTGTAAGACATTGTGAAACGTAAATATTAATTTGTTTTTGTCCATGGCCAACATACAAGCATTGGGGGCTTGAAGTGAACCCTCCCAGATAAGGAAAATGTCATCTATATAATAAAACCATGTGGTGACATGGCTGGGTAATGAGGACAAACCTTCATCAGCAAGGAAGGAGCATTCCCATCCCCCCAGATACAGATTGGCATACGATGGGGCACAGCATGTAAAAAAGCATTTAAAAAAAAAATGTGTAAAAAAAACTACTGACACCATTCACTGCCCTACTGACATAATCACTGCCACATACTCCCCACCCCTTCCCCAGAAGCACTGTGAAAAACATATTTAAAGAAAATAATAAACAACATAATTGTAAAAAATAATAGAGAAAATAATAAAAACAAAAAACTACTAACACACTGCTCTACTGACACTGTCCACTAACCCCACCCCCAATCATTGTGAAAAACCAAAACATTTATTGTAAAAAAATAAAGAATTACTGACACCACCCACTGCCCTACTGACACCAACCTGCACATATTACTCACCGCTATACACTCCACACTCCTTACATGCACATTATACCCACCTACACCCTGCACTCCTCTCCTGCACAAACTACCCACCCAGGGGTCAAGTCCTGGGGAAAAAAGTGTGGGAACTCCCACCCAAGATCCTCTCCTCCCACTGATACGCTCATATGCATAATTACTAAACCGCATGTTTTTTTTTTTTTCTATCCACTGAACCCTAGTAATCCTTTATGTTACTGGTCGCTTCCTGTATATGGATTCATCGGGTAGTGTGCGGGTATTCCATCGCTTCCTCGATGCCGCAATGTCTCCTGGGAGCTTTTGTCATTGTTCCCAGGAGACATTGCGGAGGTCTGCCGCGAGTTATCGCGGGATTTAGAAAGAACTTTAAGCAAGTTTCTAAATCCCGCGATAACTTGAGGCAGACCTCCGCAATGTCTCCTGGGAACAATGACAAAAGCTCCCAGGAGACATTGCGGCATCGAGGAAGTGACGGAATACCCGCACACTACCTGATGAATCCATATACAGGAAGCAGCCAGTAACATAAAGGATTACTAAGGTTCGCCTGCCCCTGACAGTGACTCGAGCTGGGCATCGCCGCTTAGTGAAGGATTGGCTCGGGTGGCTTGGCTGCTCTCGGTTGCTCTAGTCCTGCAAAGGGAACTGCGTTCCTGCTGTGAAAAAAGTGCAGGAACTCCGTTCCCACGCGTTCCCGCAGGACTTGAGCCCTGTACCCACCGCCATACACTCCGCACTGTACATTCCCTATTTAACATTACTACATATTGCATTATGTAAGTCATCTCAAACTCTATAAAACCACACCTCATTTAAGCCACATGCAATATGTAGCACGGTTTAAGCCACGACCACCTCCTTGAAATGAGTTTGCCACCTCCCTGAAATGAGTTTGCCACCTCCCTGAAATGAGTTTGCCACCTCCATGAAATGAGTTTGCCACCTCCATGAAATTAGTTTTTGCAGGTTGGGATGTCTGTCATATGGATAAGGAAAAAAAATAGGATTTAATTTCCACATTCAGTTTTATGGTGCAAGATATAAAACATTCTTGGTCTGGTGTATTTTTTTATGTGGCTGTATAATTACTGTATACCAAGCATATAATTTATCCTCTTCCTGTGCCCTTCCACTTGGTTAAATGTGTCAGAGGGAGAGGTCATATCATCTGTTGCAATAAGTTGTCATACTGGTGTGGTGCTGAAGTTCTGACTTTCCGAGGATGACTGCTGGTCTTAATGAGCTATGTGATGTGTGTGGGAGAACCCATAGAGGAAGGCAGATAGGGGGCCAGATTCTCGTTTAATGGCCTAAAGTTGCAGCGGTGTAACGTATCTCATTTACGTTACGCCGCCGCAAGTTTTACGGGCAAGTGCTTGATTCACAAAGCACTTGCCTGTAAAGTTGCGGTGGCGTAGCGTAAATCCTCCGGCGCAAGCCCGCCTAATTCAAATGATCCGGGTAGGGGGCGTGGATCATTTAAATTAGGCGCGTTCCCGCACCAAACGTACTGCGCCATCCCTAAAATTTCCCGACGTGCATTGCGCTAAATGACGTCACAAGGACGTCATTGGTTTCGAAGTGAACGTAAATGGCGTCCAGCCCTATTCACGGATGACTTACGCAAACAACATACATTTTTTAATTTTGACGCGGGAACGACGGCCAAACTTAACATTGGCTGCACCTCATATAGCAGGGGCAACTTTACGCGTCGCAAATCTTACGTAAACGTTGTAACTTCACTGCGTCGGTCGGGCGTACGTTCGGGAATTCGCGTATTTTGCTAATTTGCATACTCGATCGGAAAAACAACGTCGGCGACACTTAGCGGCGAAAAAAAAAAGCCTAAATGGTTACTGTCCAATTGAAGTCTTACCTGGAGAGGAGTTCTTACGATTGGGAATAGTTTTCTCACACTTCCTACATCCAGAGATAGTCCCATTGAGAGGACTATAAATATCCCTGAGCTTCATACGACCGTTGTAATACGGTCAATCGTTCTGGTAAGGAGACTACAGTTCAATATTTGGGTGTTCTTTCCGGTGGAGGACCTCTGTTCACCTTTATCCACATATTTGTTTTTTATGAACTTTTTGTATGAATTTCCTTTTTTCTCATTCATTTGTATAAGGATCATATTTATGGACTTTTATTATCACAGATGTCACAGATCATTTCACATGATTTTACTGTGTTTTGTTGAGCACTTTAATTTGGTGTGTATTCTTTATATCAATATTTATGCCAGTGAATTTCATAATTGATTGGTTGTCACCACCCAAGCGTATCATTATCACCTGTTGGTATACTGACTCTTTGGGTTATTGAGCGCCGTATTCTGTTGTTTTTATAATTTAAGAGATGGTCAGAGGCAGCCTCTGTGGGCCCACAAATTGCAGCCTCTGTGCCCACAAATTGCAGCCTCTCTGTGTCCACCAATGAAGCCTCTCTGTGCCTACCAATGAAGCCTCTCTGTGCCCACAAATTGCAGCCTCTCTGTGCCCACCACTGGAGCCTCTGTGCCCATGATTGTAGCTTACTATTTCCTGGATTTAACACACAGCGGCCATCTCCCGCTGTATGTCGTGGAGCTGGGTCTGTGTGTGTATGGTGGTGCTGTAACAAGGTTCCGCCCCCCTAGACCGCCCCCCTAGTAACACTCAAGGACCAATTTTTCCACACCTGTTTGACAGGTGCATATCATTAATTTTTTTTACAGCAAGGCCAATTATTGCTTTCATCAATAGTACCTCTATAGGGTTACGATGTGAAGGCACCAGCAACACCCAAAGCCCAATTTTTCCACACCTGTTTAACCACTTGCTTACTGGGCACATAAACCCCCTTCGTGCCCAGGCGAAATTTCAGCTTCCGGCACTGCGTCGCTTTAACTGACATTTGCGCGGTCGTGCGACGTGGCTCCCAAACAAAATTGACGTCCTTTTTTCCCCACAAATAGAGCTTTATTTTGGTGGTATTTGATCACCTCTGCGGTTTTTATTTTTTGCGCTATAAACAAAAAAAGAGCGACAATTGAAAAAAAATATATATATTTTTTACTTGTTGCTATAATAAATATCCCAATTTAAAAAAATAAGCGACTGGTTTGCGCAAAAGTTATAGCGCCTACAAAATGGGGAACAGAATTATTATTTTTTTTATTATTTTTTTTTACTAGTAATGGCGGCGATCTGCGATTTTTATTGAGACTGCGATATTGCGGCGGACGTATCGGACACTTTTGACACAAATTTGGGACCATTCACATTTATACAGCGATTAGTGCTATAAAAATGCACTAATTACTGTATAAATGTGACTGGCAGGGAAGGGGTTAACACTAGGGGGTGAGGAAGGGGTTAAATGTGTAGCCTGGGTGTGTTCTAACTGTGTGGGGGGAGGGGGGTGACTGGGGGAGGTGACCGATGCTGTGTCCCTATGTACAAGAGACACAGATCGGTCTCCTCTCCTCTGACAGCACGTGGAGCTCTGTGTTTACACACAGAGCTCCACGTCCCTGCTGTCAGTTGCCGTGTCACCGACGATCGCGTGTACCCGGCGGACATCGCTGCCGCCAGGTACACGCATCGGCTCTTCGGCGATGCGCCGGGACAGTGTTTACTCGCCGCGCGCCCCCCAGTGGCGCGCGCGGGTAATGCACATAAAGGGCCGTGTAAACACGTCCACTTGGCACTTGAGAGCCGCGCTGTGGACGTCTGTTGTCTATAGCGCGGATCTCAAGTGGTTAACAGGTGCACATACTTTTCAATGTTTTACAGAAAGGCCAATTCGTTCTTTAATCAAGACGCAGGGGTCAAGTCCTGGGGAAAAAAAGTGTGGGAACTCCCACCCAAGATCCACTCCCCCACCAAAAAAAAAAATGATACGCTCATATGCATAATTACTAAACCGCATGTTTTTTTTTCCGATCCACTGTACCTTAGTAATCCTTTATGTTACTGGCCGCTTCCTGTATATGGATTCATCGGGTAGTGTGCGGGTATTCCGTAACTTCCTTGATGCCGCAATGTCTCCTGGGAGATTTTGTCTTTGTTCCCAGGAGACATTGCGGAGGTCTGCCGCAAGTTGTTGCGGGATTTAGAAAGAAGCAAGTTCATAAAGCGGCCAATAAAATAAAGGATTACTAAGGTTCACCTGCCCATGACAGTGACTCGAGCTGGGCATCGCCGCTTAGTGAAGGATTGGCTCGGGTGGCTCGGCTGCTCTTGGCTGCTCTAGTCCTGCAAAGGGAACTGAGTTCCCGCTGTGAAAAAAGTGCAGAAACTCCGTTCCCACGCGTTCCCGCAGGACTTGAGCCCTGATCAATAGTACCTCCAATGGTGTGTTCTCTGAGTATTTCGATGGGAATTTTTTTTTCTTTCACTGGTCTGTAGATCAGCAGCAGCTTCAGCGGCAGAATGAGTTTGCAACTAAACCCAAAACCATTTCTTAATGGTCTTACTGGTAAGCATGTAATGGTGAAACTGAAGTGGGATATGAAATACAAGGGATACCTGGTCTCTGTGGATGGCTTCATGGCTACAAGGGAAAGGTGTACCCAGTCGGCTATTCGCAGGAAAGTGCCACTTTGCTGACATATATTGGCGTGATATTTGGGTATCTATTTTGACCCTTCCCCCCCTTATATTTACCTGAGCCCTCATTCGATCCAGTGCTGTGCATGTCTGCAGCTCTGCTCTCTCCTCACTCTCATAACATAGAGATGGCACAGGTATAGGCGCAGAATGCGTAAGGCACAGATGTAGTATGCCTAATATCTTGACTCCAATGGCTGAATGTGTGGGTGCTGAGTCATCACACTAGTCGCTGTGGTAAAGCTGCAAGTTTTTGCCGTGGAGTGGGTTGCCCCACTCTTTATTTCTCTCCCTAGGATGCCTCTGGAGTCTGGCTCTGGGAAGGAGAGGGTGAGAGGACACCCTGGTCTCCCTGCAGCAATGATGCGGTGCACTCACTGTAGTCTGTGCTGTACGTCAAGGGTGTCTCCTAGCTCCTGGGCCTCTGCTCAATCCCACTGGTTTGGCCTTTGAAAGGCTGCAGATGTGTACTACCTGAGTCCTGTGGCACCAAGAGAGTGAAGTGCTCCCAGACAGTGGGTCTTAGTTACGTAGTGTTTCCTGTTAGAGGCTGGGGTGGAGCCATGCCGAGAGAAGATTACTTAACCACTTAACGACCGGACCAATATGCTGCTAAATGACCCAAGGGGTTTTTACAATTCGGCACTGCGTCGCTTTAACAGACAATTGCGCGGTCGTGCGACGTGGCTCCCAAACAAAATTGGCGTCCTTTTTCCCCCACAAATAGAGCTTTCTTTTGGTGGTATTTGATCACCTCTGCGTTTTTTATTTTTTGCACTATAAACAAAAATAGAGCGACAATTTTGAAAAAAATTCAATATTTTTTACTTTTTGCTATAATAAATATCCCCCAAAAACATATATACATTTTTTTTGTTCCTCAGTTTAGGCCGATACGTATTCTTCTACCTATTTTTGGTAAAAAAAAATTGCAATAAGCGTTTATCGATTGGTTTGCGCAAAATTTATAGCGTTTACAAAATAGGGGATAGTTTTATTGCATTTTTATTAATTTAATTTTTTTTACTACTAATGGCGGCGATCAGCGTTTTTTTTCGTGACTGCGACATTATGGCGGACACTTCGGACAATTTTGACACATTTTTGGGACTATTGTCATTTTCACAGCAAAAAATGCATTTAAATTGCATTGTTTATTGTGAAAATGACAGTTGCAGTTTGGGAGTTAACCACAGGGGGCGCTGTAGGAGTTAGGGTTCACCTAGTGTGTGTTTACAACTGTCACTCGATCGATGCGCCGCCACAGTGAAGCACGGGGAAGCCGTGTTTACATACGGCTCTCCCAGTTCTTCAGCTCGGGGGAGCGATCGCGACGGAGCGGCTATAAACGAATAGCCGCGCCGTCGTCGCGGATCGCTCCCCGCTGGAATCCGACCGCCGCATGTAGCGGGGGGGGTCCCGATCGGACCCCCGACCCACGTCTAGGCAGGGACGTACATGTACGCCAATGTGCCTGTACGTGCCATTCTGCCGATGTATATGTACATGTGGCGGTCTGGAATCGGTTAAACATGCAGCTGTGAGAGTGCGGTCCTTTTTTTCTTTTTAATATCCAACAGCTTACTGTTCTCACCCCAAATGATTGGGAGCAGTCCCTAAAGGACAATTTATGCGCATTCGTCGTAATTGTGATGACATCAATGACTTCGAACAACAAACAGACATGTTAACTAATAGGTTCGTTGCCAAAGGTTATTCACAAAGTAAGCTGATGGATATTAAAAAAGAAGTCAGAGATATGGACAGAAACACGTTGCTCGAATCTAAATCTAGACCTCCTTATCAGGGTGAAATTTCTTTTTTGTCTGGGTTCCACAGACAATACAAACATGTGGAAAAAAATTTCAAACAATTTTGGCCCATTTTATTAAAAGACAACGATTTGGCCAAAATATTACCCTCTAAGCCTAACTTCATTTACCGCAAAGCCCCTGGCCTCAGAAATAAAATAGCAGGAAATGTCCCAGACCCTCCAGAAAGACCCCTTACCTTCTTGGATGGCTCTGGTTTTTATTACTGTACTCGTTGCAGATCCTGCAAAAAAAACAACAGGAAAGGTCGCAAAGTAACCAAATTTAGCTCTAGTGTTACCAAGCAAGAGTTCTCTATAAAGCCCTTAACTACATGTCATTCCAAGTACGTAACCTACGTCTTGGAATGCCCGTGTACTTTTCAATATGTGGGTAGGACTACTAGAGAGCTTAAAATAAGGATAAACGAACACGTAGCAAATATCCTTAAAGGCTACCCTAATCATAGCGTATCCAAACATTTTGATTTATTTCATAATAGGGATCCTAGTAAGCTCACTTTTTATGGTATTGACAGAATTACCAGCCATTGGAGGGGCACCCATCTTACCCGAGCAGTGTCCCAAAATGAGACTCAGTGGTTGCATCGTCTGAGGACTATGCGACCACTGGGTCTCAATATTGAACTTGATTTAAATTGTTTTTTGACCAATGAATGATCAATATGGAGTCCTTTGAGATGACTAATCAAATATCATCTTTTTATATATATCCCCTTTCTAATTATATATTTTTATGTATGCCTTTTCATTTATAAGGAATATTATTATCTAATGTCTATTAATCGTTAATTACATTATTATATTTCTTCTGTTGATATTTTCCATCTTTAAATATCAAATAGGTGCACTCTAGTGGTATGCGAAATGCACAACTTTCTATATTCCACTAGTTCCGTATTCACACTGAGTGCGGCTTGTTTATGCATCTTGTATTGTGTATAGTTGCCTAGTAACCGAGATTGAGGCTTTCATTGGCTACACACTCTCGTTTCTGCTGCCTATGAGACCTATTTATATCGGGTCTTGTGCGTGAGTCTAGCGCGCTTCCTGATGACGACATATTGAAACGTACGTTGAGGCGACACGCAGACCACGCACAGCATCTTCCTGTCCAGCTGGTTTCTCAGCCCTGCGAGGTGAAGCGCACGCTGTAGATCATCCCAGTGCGAACATCGCTCTCGAATTTTTGATCGGTTCCAACGATCCTTTCTGACCAATAAGCCTAAAGCCTCAGTGCCGGGATGTGGGCACTATTCAAGTAAGCCTCCACTCGGCATTGTGTTTGTTTTTATTGTTTTAATAAACGTTATTATGCCATGGCGGTATCTCTCTGTTTATATCCTTATGACGCTCTAACCAGCTGACCCACAGGAACTTCAGGTGTCCACTCTTTTGTCCATGGTGACAACAAGCTTTAATTGACCTTTTTTTAGCAAAATAGGTCAACTACATGCGGTAAGGGGCCATCCTTTATGCACTATTGGGTGATATAGATCGGTGAAGGTGGAATCCTGCTTATCTTATCTTATCACATGCACAGTGATAAGCAAGGAACTAACGGACACATGCTATTTAGCCTATTCAATTTATGGACTTTTTTTATGTATTTTTTCTTTCTTTTAGTGCCCAATATATTGTGCATTCATCGAACGGATAAGATCCTAAGGCATTTGTACCTTTTTATTGGCATTTATTGCACATGCACTTTATTGCTGTTTAGTTCATCCACACATGGACTGTTTTTTGTGTTTATTACATATATCATTTCACGGATGAGATCATATTTTTGCATTTCTTATATTGCCCTTTACATTGTCATTTATTACACTGGCAAATAACCCAAAACATACAGAAATCATGGCAAGAAAATCATCTTAAAAATATTAATCCTACCCAGTAATGTTAATGTAAGATTAGCCAAGGTTTTGAAAGTAGTTTTCATGCGCCCTATGAGGGGGTCTAAATTAGTCTTGACATAGGAGGCCATGGGATGTTGTATTATGACTCCTAAGTACCGGAAGGAGCTGACTATCTGTAGTGGACAAGATGGTGGTAGCCTGGTCCATCATAAACAGAATGGACTTGTCCCAATTAACCTGGAATCCCGAAAAGTGGCCAAACCTCCCAATGAGATCCAGCAGGGCCGGGAGGGAAGACTGGGGGTCTGACAAGTATATTAACATGTCATCAGCGTAGAGAGATACCTTCTCCTCTAGACCCCCAATCGTCAGCCCCGCGACTGCCCCGCAGGACCTCACCAATGCCGCCAGAGGCTCTATCGCCAGCGCAAAGAGCAGCGGCGACAGAGGGCACCTCTGTCTGGTGCCTCTCTTTATCGGAAAGGGATCAGATATGGCTGCGTTCACTCTTAGTCTAGCAGTGGGTTTTGAGTACAGTAGTTGCACACACCTGATAAAGGTATTGCCGAATCCAAACTTCGCCAGGACCTCCAGCAGGTAAGGCCATTCGACCGAGTCAAATGCCTTATGTGCATCTAAGGACAGAACAGCCCTAGAGCCCATCTCTTCATGGTTGGCCTGCAGATTGGTGAATAATCTACGTAGGTTGATGGTGGTCGATCGCCCCGGGATGAACCCGGTTTGGTCTGCACCAATAATGGTAGAAATGACCGTGTTCAGTCGCCGGGCAAGTACCTTTGCTAGAATTTTTACGTCTGAATTAAGGAGTGAGATCGGCCTGTTAGGCCTCGTACACACCAGAGGATATCCGCTGGAAACGGTCCGCCGGACCGTTTCCAGCGGATAAATCCTCTGGCGGATTTGGATCTGATGGCTGTACACACCATCAGATCGAAATCCGTGCGGAATACATCCGCGGTGACGTGTCGCGCCGTTGCCGCGACGATGACGCGGCGACGTGCGCGACGCTGGAAGGCAACTACTTCCACGCATGCGTCGAATCATTACGACGCATGCGAGGGATGGGAGCGGACAGATTGATCCGGTGAGTCTGTACAGACGACCAGATCAATCCGCTGGACACGATTCAAGCGGATAGATTTCTTAGCATGCTAAGAAATTTCTATCTGCTTGAAATCGATCGGCTGGACGAATCTCCACGGAAAAATATCCGCTAGGCCGTACAGACGATCGGATTTGTCCGCTGGAACTGATCCGCGGATCAATCCCAGCGGATAGATCCGGTCGTCTGTACGAGGCCTCAGATTCACAGAGGAGGTGATCCTTGTGTGGCTTAGGAATGGGGACAATCAATGCCTCTGACATAGAAGGCGGCAGCTGCCCCGTCCTGATAGCAAAATCATACACCCTGCCCAGATGAGGCACAAGCAGATCCCTGTACTGCATATACAACTCGATGGGGAAACCATCCAATCCCGGTGTTTTGTTTTTGGCAAAGGATTGGATAGCCTCCCCAATTTCCTCAGCCGTCAGAGGAGCGTCAAGGAGTGTTGCCTGTTGGGCCTGAAGCCTAGGCAGTGAGATTTCAGAAAGATAGTCATCCAATTCCACAATTGTGTAATGTGCTCTAGTAGCATAAAGGGAAGAATAAAATGTGACAAAGGCCTCCATGATCTCCTTATTCTGTTCTACTACAATTCCCCCGGAATCCTTAATCCTAGGTATACTACAAGGCTGGTAGTCCGATCTGGAGAGATATGCCAGGAGGCAACTGTTTTTATCCCCAAACTCAAAGATCCGCTGATTCTGATACAGCAGCTTCTTCTGGTGCAGACTTGGCAAAAAGGATGGAAGTGCCCCTGACATAAGTAGAGTATGTGGAGTGGAGAGCATAAGCGATTTTCGCCCGCTTAAGGGCCATTACTCTAGAGCCCTGGAGGTGGGTTTGCTGGAGTAGGATCACATGCGGATTATGACGTGTTAAATATTCAAACATTAACGATCTTTTCACTTTTGAATTAAGCCCCCGTACATTCCACGACACAAAACGTAATTTAGACATGAAAAAGCATGTAGTGTATGGCTGAAGGAACCCATTCCCCGCCGCACGCCGGGAGTGACCATGACCCCCCAACAATAATCCCTGAGAAGTGGTAGAGGTCCTTAGATGCTGGCCGCCGTCCGCGACCGCACAGAACAAACATATCAGGTGATCCCGAATCAGGATGGAGGATTCAAAAAACAGCAGGTAAGGCGTTCAAAAAATGGGGGTGGAAAAGACAAAGAAAATAATAGTAAATGCATCAGCAGGAACAGGATGACCACAGCCCTCCAGGCTGGACAAATAGTGTGCAAACAATGGCACAGGGGAGTACCCCACCACCCCAAAATATTTGAGAAAAGGGTTGTCAAGGAAAGTATACTCAGCATGTTCACTTTCAGTGTGGGGGCGACCTTCGGTCCTGGTTCCTGCGTTCCGGTGAGAGTGCGGTCCTTAAGCTGATAAACAGACCAGAGAGGTAAGCAGGCAGACAGGGCATAAAACATTACTGCAGATTCATTACAAATAGTCCATGGGTGTTGCAAAGTCTATGGGTTGGCTTGGCTATGGCTCCTCCTGTTGGCTGGAGGGGATAGTGCAGCATGAAATTAAGCATCACAATAAAGAGCGGAATAACAACATTCTCCTTCTCCATGTTGTTGTAGTACAGCATCTGGCTACATCAGACACCGTGAATTAAAAAACTGTCAATTAAATAAAGTCACAAAGCACATAGTATCTGATATAAAAGCCCTCAAAATTGCCACTCACCTGCTTACATTAGGCGAATGGAAATAAGCTGAGAGCGAGTGTGGAGCAGGGGCGGACAGGGCCAGGGGACAGGATGGCAATTGCCCCCCATGCCGGTCTGCTGCTCTATAAAAAGGCCACACAGCTTCAGCCAGAGAGGATCTCCCGCTGTGACACAGCTTGGATCTAAAAAGCCGGACGCTTTTAAACAAAGTCCTGCCTCCTGGACCAACTCCTATGATAAACAGCACACTGATTCAATTTTCTGGCATTGGATCAGTGTGCTGTCTCTCATAGGAGCTAGTCCAGGAGGCGGGACTTGATGGGCGCTGCATTGATGGGCACTGATAAGCACTGATGAAGCTGCACTGATGGGCACTGATAAGCTGCATTGATGGGCACTAATAAGGCTGCACTGATTGGCCGCATTGATGGGCACTAATAAGGCTGCATTGATGGGCACTAATAAAGCTGCACTGATGGTCACTGGTGAGGCAGCAATGATGGGCACTGATGAGGCTGCAATGATAAGGCAGCACAAAAGGCATAGCTTGAAGCTTGTGGGCCCCGATGCAAAAGTTGACCTGCCAGGTGCTGGGGAAAGGTGTCCTCCCAGCGGTGTGTGTCTTTTCCCCAGTTGTCAGGGAAGTGGGGTAAGCAGACATCCCCGGGTGGGGGGTACAAAGAATCCCAGCTGGTGACTAGGAGACACTGAGCGGTGTCTTACCTCACCAGTAACATCCGTCCCATCGTGGCTACAGGACGGCACTCTCCTCTTAACTCACTGAGCTTGGTTACCATTCCATGTTGCCAGCACACAGACACTTCCCCATCCTGGGCTGTTCTCACCCCGTGCTCCTCTCCATTCAGGAAACGGCTCACAGCTTCTCCCCAGCCAATGAGAACAGAGGGGTGTGGACTGTGGAAGGCAAAGTGGAAGCCCAGTATTGGAGTGTGGTTGTAGGGCCCTAGGGCATCTGCATCTCCGATCTGGGAGCTGGACTTTGTGGAGGATATGATAATATGACAGGGAGGCTGCAGGGGCGATTGTGACCCCTGCAACCCCTTACGCTACGCCCATGGGCAGCACTGATGGGCACAGGTAAGGCTGCACTGATGGGCACCGATATGCGTTTTGTTAATACTGTTAAAGTTGTTGCTAATATTTATTTTTGTAACTTCATTCTGCATAAAACATTTAACATTGCCATTTCTTGAGATAATTTATGAGAGCGTGTTTAGGGGTGGAATTAAAAACATGGCAGGGGTTGGGCGGGGGCCACTGGTGGCAAGTAACTCTTAAGGCCTGGCTAGCAGCTCAGGACTAAGGATGAGCTCCAGTGTGTTTGCACAGTCCACGTGCAGAGCCCGCCAGGAAGTTAGCACTGCAATGCGCTAATCACAGGCAGGGAGACATTTCCCGATCTCTGCAGCCGAGCATCGGGACAATGTCTCCCTGCCTGTGATTAGCGCATTGCAGTGCTGACTTCCTGGCGGGCTCTGCACGTGGACTGTGCGAACACGCCAGAGCTCATCCTTACTCAGGACTTGAAATTTTGAGCCCTGTGATATAACCTTTATTTCTATGAATGATGTGTGCATACACAATTGTATCACCAAACTGCGTTTCTGCCCTGAGACCACTGCCCAATAAGGAATGGCTAGGACATTCTAATGTTCTTGTTTATCAAGAGGTAAAGGCATTTCATTTTGCTTATGGCTTAAAAGACTTCACAGGCTGATGCTTTTTTGTACATACCTTCCAATTTTATGCAATTAGATTCAGTTCAGTTAAATTGTACCATTTTAGTCAGGATTTTCAATGCACAGTGTTAAATTGGACTGAAGATAATGTGCTTCTGTTTAGATTCATTTCCGCTGACGCCAACAGCGTATAATTACAACTGATTTCCTATCCCAACAGCAAAAAAAAAAGAAAGAAACTGCTTGCAAAATTATTATCCACTGACGCACTTTATCACCTGATTAATCAATTCCAGGGATGTCTCTAGAACACTTGGGAGCTCTAACATGCCAACTTGTATTCACACCAAAATGTAACACCTTTAGACCTCATGCACACAGGGCCACACTGGGTTTGCCCAGCTCTTCTGAATTCCTTTCCTCCAGCAAAACCATGTAAAAAAACTATGCCTAAAGCTGCATATTGTAGCGTGTTTAGGCACATCAATCGCTTGGGTGTTTATTCATTCCATTGGCCAGAATATTCATTTATTTTGACTTGTGAAACGAATGGATGCTCAAGTGCTAAACGTGTCAAAACTTTCCTCTCCTGAATGCGCATGTGATGTTTTTTTTTGCCTCTAAATGCTCCAGCCTCTATACGCCTGTAAATGCATAAATGTGCATGGATACACAGGCTAACACACGTGCGTATATATATATATATATATATATATATATATATATATATATATATATATATTTGGGGGTTCTAAGTAATCTTCTAGCAAAAACAATATTTAAACTTGTAAACACGAGTCTAAAAAATAGGCCAGGTCCTCAAGTGGTTAAATCATAATGACAGCAGAAACTACCCAAATTACCCTGATAAAAAGTTTACACACCCCCGTCCTTAATACCGTATATTGCCCCCTTTAACTTCAACGACAGCTTGAAGTCTTTTGTGGTAGTTGTAGATGAGGCTCTTTATCTTCTCAGATGGTAAAGTACCCATTCCTTTGTAGCTCACACATACCAAAACATCAGCAACTCACCTCTGTTTCACAGTAGGAATGGTTTGCCAGATTCACATAGAATTGCCCTGGCGCAGCGTATCAGAGATACGCTATGCCACCGTATCTTACCTGGCGCATTTTCGAATCCAGGAAGATTTTGCGCCGTAAGTTACGGCAGCGTAGTGTATTTCTCGGCGTGTATTTCAAATTGGGAGGGTAGGGGGCGTGATTCATTTAAATGAAGCGCATCCCCGCGCCGATTGAAATGCGCATGCTCCGTTTCAAAATTTCCCGCCGTGCTTTGCGCAAAATGACGTCGCACCGACGTCATTTTTTGAACTTAGACGTGAGTTACGTCCTTTCCTATTCACGGACGACTTACGCTAAAAAAAAAAAAAATTCAAAATTCAACGCAAGAACGACGGCCATACTTTAACATGGCAAGTCTATCTATACGCCACGAAATAGCAGCTTTAACTATACACCGGGAAACGCGACTAGCGACGACGTAAGAGAATGCGACGGCCGCGCGTACCTTAGTGGATCGACGAAAAAGGTAATTAGCATACCCTACGCAGAAAACGACGTGAACTCCACCCAGCGGGCGCCGAAGTATTGCACCTACGATCCGAAGGCGTACGAAGCCGTACGCCTGTCGGATCGAAGCCAGAAGCCGTCGTATCTTGGTTTGAGGATTCAAACTAAAGATACGACGCGGCAAATTTGAAAGTACGCCGGTGTATCAGTAGATACGCCGGCGTACTTGCTCTGAGAATCTGGCCCGATGTACCTTTCATCATAGGCCTTGATGACTCCTCTCAAAATGTAGCGTTAAGGCTGCATTCACACCTGAACGTCGGTCGTTTTTTCCGGCGTTTTTTTCCGGCATTATATCGCGCGTATTCATGCTTATTTGCGCGTTTGCATACAGCGTCGTCCGACGTTTTTGTACTTCGACGTTTTTTATTTTAGCCAATAAATGATCATCTTTTCATCACTTGTTGCTATGTTGGTAGATTTTTTTTATCTTCTGCCTGGGTGAAATGTTCTATTGATGAAAGCGACGAAACGCCCGTAGCAAACGCTCGTTGTCGCGCAAGTCGCTTGAATCGAGCGTTTCCATTACTTTCTATGGGAAATGGAAACGCTCAAAAACGACCAAACCCGCCCGATACGCGCATCAAAAAAGGGTCCGGAACTTGTTTGAGCTTCAGTCGTTCGGCGTCAGGCGTATTGGCGTGCAGATGTGAACCATCTCCATAGGGAATAATGTATGTAATGCTTCAGGCGACAAAACGCTCAGGTGTGAATGGTTGAAGGTTATGACGTTGTGCCAGAAGGTTTGAGACTTGTCTCTGTGCTGTGTGGCATATTGTAAACGGGATACTTTGTGGCATTTTTGTAGTAATGGCTTTCTTCTGACGACTCAACCATGCAGCCCATCTTTCTTCAAGTGCCTCCTTATTGTGCATCTTGAAACAGCCACACCACATGTTTTCAGAGAGTCCCTTATTTCACCTGAAGTTATTTATGGGTTTTTCTTTGCATCCCAAACAATTTTCCTGGCAGTTGTGGCTGAAGTTTTAGTTGGTCTATCTGACCATGGTTTCAACAGAACCCCTCATTTTCCACTTCTTGATTAGAGTTTGAACACTGCCGATTGCATTCTTAATTTCTTGGATATCTTTTTATTTCCCTTTCTTGTTTTATACAGTTCATCTACCTTTTCCCTTTGCCAATTTTTCGCTTTCCCCATGACTCAGAATCCAGAAACTGGATGAAAGATGGAAGGGTCTGTCAGGAGTCCAGAAACTCATTGACCTTTTATACATACACACTAATTAAAAACAAACAGATCACAGGTGAGGATGGTTACCTTTAATAGCCATGCAAAGCCCTTTGTGTCAACTTGTGTGCATGTTATCAGGCCAAAATCACTGGGGTATATAAACTTTCGATCAGGGTCATTTCTGTTGCCATTATGATTTAAGAAGAGTAAACACAGTTGATTGATAATAAATGGCTTCAGCCAAACACTAAAACGAGTAAAAGAAATGTTTTTGTGTTCTCATTCATATTCTCTGAAAAATGGCCAAGAAATCATAAATTCTGCCACGGTATGTAAACTTATGAGCACAACTATATATCCATCTGTCTTCTTGATTCTTGGAGTAGAGACAGGGGGGTCTTCTTTACTTCTTGAGAATGCCTCTCTGGTAAGTACTTCATTCAGTTTCTCATTCCACATCCTTGTAGATTGTTTAAGACCGTAGATGCTCTTCTGAAGTTTACACACAAGGTTATCTCCTTGTTCAAACCATGGTGGTTGATCCATGTAGAGATCTTCCTTAATGTCTATGAAGTGCCCCCTTACTTTCAGTATGGGCACTACGCTAAAGTTAGTGGGTAATGGGAGAGTTATTTTGCTCCCATTCACAATTTGTTAAATTGCAGGGCTACTGTCCTTTCAGAACTGTCTTGTAGGTCAGTCTGCGTTTCAGGGGTGCGTTTCCACCTCTGGGCGGCAGTTGGCGCTAGAGGGGTTCTGTCAGAGTCACTTTTGCCCAGCAGCCAATCAGAGGAGTTTTTCTCTCGCTGGGCATGCTGGGGAAGGGTATATCTGGGGCAGACGCCATTGATTCTGGTCCATTTTCGCGGGGTCCAAGTTCCAGGTGTGGCATCCACCTTCAGGGTGCGCGCATCCATTGACCCCGCCTCCATGGCCTACCTGGCCGGAGTTGCGCACCATGCGGAGCTTCATCCTGATGATGAGAAGGGCCCCAGCGACTTGCTGGTTCCCAACCTTTGCTGAGAGGATCCTAAGCTGAGAGCTGTGCGATGGGGAATCGGCTCAGGGAGAACCCCGAGAGAGGTTATCCAGGAGGCCTGAACGAACCACCGGGGATCTGGTCACCACGATACTGACAGATATGTTGCAGCTGTCAACGGGTGACCCTGACTGAACTTTACTGGGAGGATTCGCCCAATCCAATTTTTGCACCCTAAATCGCTAGGCCTGTGGCAGAGGTCCAGAGTCAGGCCTGTGGCAGAGGTCTGTTCCTCCCAGCGATTTCTAGTATACTGACATGTGATGTGTAATGTTTTAGATGAAGATAGACACAAGACATTTTATTGAAAATGCCGTGGTTGTGATGACTGTATCATTTGCACTGTATGACCATGCTGTTATTATTTAACCCTGCTGTAATGTATACCCATGAATCCTCGTTTGATTTTGTATGCAACTTTACTCAATAAACACCTTGTTTAATGGAGTCCCACTCGCGCTGTAACAGGGAGAGGAAAACTGCGGGCTGTCTGTATCTACCCCGCCGCCCCCTTTCCTTTCTGTAAGACGGAGTGGGAGAAAAGAGAGAGAGCGGCTCTAATTGGATTTGCCCCCGCCGCCCAGCTTTCTGCCCATCGTTTCCCTCCCCATGATTGGCCAAAGCAGAGGGCCAATCAGAAAACTCTGGGGGCTTCATGGGAAATGTAATCTGAGTTCCGGCCCCCGTGTGTCTATAGACATCAAGCAAGCACTCTGCTAGAGGGGAGGAGGGGGTGTTAGAAGAGGAGAAAAAGAGAATACTGTGCTGGGGGAAACCAGAGAGGGAGCCACACTGTACCCCTACCACCAGAGAGCCACTCTGTACCCCGTACCACCAGAGAGCCACGCTGTACCCCGCACCACCAGAGAGCCACGATGTACCCCGCACCACCAGAGATCCACGCTGTACCCCGCACCACCAGAGAGCCATGCTGCACCACCAGAGAGCCACGCTGTACCCGCACCACCAGAGAGCCACGCTGTACCCTGCACCACCAGAGAGCCACGCTGTACCCGCACCACCAGAGAGTCACACTGTACCCGCACCACCAGAGAGCCTCGCTGTACCTGCACCACCAGAGAGCCACGCTGTACCTGCACCACCAGAGAGGGAGCTACGCTGTAACCGCTGTACCTGCACCACCAGAGAGAGAGAGCCACGTTGTACCCGCACCACCAGAGAGAGAGAAAGACCGAGCCACTGCCAGGATACAGACATGCTACACTACTGACTAGAGTTACCCCAGGCAACCCAGAGTGAGCGAACGTCCAGCCAGAGGGATCACTGTTGTGATTTCGCTGGGTCTGGTAAGAGGGCCTGTTGGCCATTATCCATTACTATTCTTAGGGAGCCATTAGGCCGTGACCACGTCTATACGAAGACGAAACGTTGGGAGGTTGGCGTGCTGACGTCATCGCGTACAGAGGACGTGCCTCGTTTGTTTGTTTGCCGGCCGGCTACATTTTATCTCTGCTGCATTGAATCTTTTTAATTGTAAGTGCTCTACTTTTTTTTATTAATTAAACCTTGATGGTATTTCACTATGAGAGTTTGCATATCTTTCATGTTTCCTGGTTACCTGACCTCTGGATCAAAATGACCTGCCTGACAAGCGTCTTCCTGCTGTAGATCGTTACACACTGACATGCAAAACTGATCCTTTGAGGGTCGCTTATCTTTGGTAAGGGTCAGTGTGTTCGTTTGGTGGTGGGACCCCAGCTTTACTGCACAGTGTCTGTCAACTTTAGCCACTGGGAGTTAGTCTGTGTCTGCTTATCATCCGTTTTTGCACTATTTTTGTTTTTCTTTTTTTTCCCTTTACTTTTCACTGGGCTGAGTCTACGGAAGTAGGAACCCCTGTACCGCTCCACATAGGACCGCTCCACATATTTGTGGCCACAGTATGGATGGCTCTTCTTGATCCCCTGGGATCTATACTTCTGGTAAGGGTCAAGCCTGAATTCTCTCACTTGGATATTGTTCCAACTTTAAACCACAGATTTGGATTCACTTCCTAGTGTTTTTGGACTTTTTTTGGGGACTTTCTTCAATTTTATATTATAATTTTTTTATTGATTTGTTTATGAACACACATTGAGATTTTATATTTCACATTTTGGTTTTTTGATTGAGCTGACTCTGGCTCAGCGCTTTTTTATTTTTATTTATATATGGTCACTCATTTATTATTTTTAGCGCAACTCCCACTTTTTAACTAGCCATTAGGAAGTGCCTAGCCTGCTATTCTCTAGGCTTTATTGACCGCCACAACATCCCTCTCTGTCCTCTTCCCATGGCGTCCTTCTCCCATGGCGTCCCTCTGTCCTCTTCCCACAGCGTCCTTCTCCCACGGCGTCCCTCTGTTGTCTTCCCACGGCGTCCTTCTCCCACGGCGTCCCTCTGTCCTCTTCCCACAGCGTCCTTCTCCCATGGCATCCCTCTGTCCTTTTCCCACAGCGTCCTTCTCCCACAGAGTCCCTCTGTCCTCTTCTCACAGCGTCCTTTTCCCATGGCATCCCTCTGTCCTCTTCCCACAGCGTCCTTCTCTCACGGCGTCCCTCTGTCCTTTTCCCACAGCATCCTTCTCCCACGGCGTCCCTCTGTTCTCTTCTCACAGCGTCCTTCTCCCACCGCGTCCCTCTGTCCTTTTCCCCACAGCGTCCTTCTCCCATGGCGTCCCTCTGTCCTCTTCCCACGGCGTCCTTCTCCCATGGCGTCCCTCTGTCCTCTTCCCACGGCGTCATTCTGTCCTCTTCCCACAGCGTCCTTCTCCCACGGCATCCCTCTGTCCTCTTCCCACAGCGTCCTTCTCCCACGGCGTCCCTCTGTCCTCTTCCCACAGCGATCTTCTCCCACGGCGTCCCTCTGTCCTCTTCCCACAGCGTCCTTCTCCCACGGCGTCCCTCTGTTCTTTTCCCACAGCGTCCTTCTCCCACGGAGTCCCTCTGTTCTCTTCTCACAGCGTCCTTCTCCCACGGCGTCCCTCTGTCCTCTTCCCACAGCGTCCTTCTCCCACAGCATCCCTCTGTCCTCTTCTCACAGCGTCCTTTCCCACGGCGTCCCTCTGTCCTCTTCCCACAGCGTCCTTCTCCCACGGCGTCCCTCTGTCCTTTTCTCACAGCGTCCTTCTCCCACGGAGTCCCTCTGTCCTCTTCTCACAGCGTCCTTCTTCCACGGCGTCCCTCTTTCCTCTTCCCAAAGTAGGATCAAAGTCGGAACGCTGTCTTGCACGCTCCGACTTTATTCTACTGATCTTGAGGGTAAACTCCACACCAAATTTTAAGCAAAAAAACGGCATGGGTTCCCCTCCAAGAGCATACCAGGCCCATGAGTCTGGTGCGGAATTAAAGGGGTCCCCCCAAAATCCATACCAGACCCGTATACCGAGCAGCAGCCCGGCCGGTCAGGAAAGGGGGTGGGGACGAGCGAGCGCCCCCCTGCTTAACCGTGCCAGGCCGCATGCCCTCAACATGGGGAGGTAGGTGCTATGGGGCAGGGGTGCGCATGTTGATGAGGGCAGGGCCTCTTCCCAACAACCCTGGCCGTTGGTTGTCGGGGTCTGCGGGTGGGGGGCTTATCGGAATCTGGGAGCCCCCTTTAACAAGGGGGCCCCCAGATACCGGCCCCCCACCCTAGGTGAATGAGTATGGGGTACATCGTACCCCTACCCATTCACCTGGAAGTAAAGTGTTAAAAAAATAAACACACTACACAGGTTTTTAAAATATTTTATTAGTCAGCTCCGGGGGCCCCCCCTCTCTTCTTTAGCTCTTTTACGAGGGGGGGCTTGCTTCTTCCGACGTCTTCTTGGGGGGGGTCCCAGTCTTCACTGCCGTCTGGTTCTCTTCCGCCGGGTGGGGGCCGCTTTCTTATTTAGCTCTTTTACAGCGGCCCCCCTCCCGGGCTTCCTCCGACGTCTTCGGCAGGGGGGGGGGGGGCGTTGCCCGGGCTTCTGTCGCCTTCTGCATCCTTCTGCCTTCCCCTACTGCCTCCTTCTTCTTCGCCGTTGTAATGTAATGCCGTGTGCGCGGCTCGCACCGACTTATATAGGTCTCTTATGACGTCACAGTCCCATCATGCTCCGTGCACCTGGAGCATGATGGGACTGTGACATCATAAGAGACCTATATAAGTTGGTGCGAGCCACGCACACGGCATTACAGCGGGAGGAAGCGACGTGTCAACAGCGAAGAAGAAGGCAGAAGGAGAAGGCAGAAGGATGCAGAAGGCGACAGAAGCCCGGGCGCTGTAAAAGAGCTAAAGAAGAAAGCAGCCCCCACCTGGCGGAAGAGAACCAGACGGCGGTGAAGACTGGGACCCCCCCAGAAGACTTCGGAAGAAGCAAGCCCCCACCATACTCATTCACCTAGGGTGGGGGGCCGGTATCTGGGGGCTCCCAGATTCCGATAAGCCCCCCGCCCGCAGACCCCGACAACCAACGGCCAGGGTTGTAGGGAAGAGGCCCTGTCCTCTTCAACATTGAGGCAGGGTGCTGTGGGGTGGGGGGGGGCCGCAGTGCGCCCCCCTGCCCCATAGCACCTCCCTCCCCATGTTGAGGGCATGCGGCCTGGCACGGTTAAGGAGGGGGGGCGCTCGCTCGTCCCCACCACCTTTCCTGACCGGCCGGCTGCTGCTCGGATACGGGTCTGGTATGGATTTTGGGGGGACCCCCACGCCGTTTTTTCTGCGTAAGGGGTTCCCCTTTAAATCCGCACCAGACCCATGGGCCTGGTATGCTCTTGGAGGGGAACCCATGCCGGTTTTTTGCTTAAAATTTGGCGTGGAGTTCCCCCTTAAGATCAGTAGAATACAAGTCGCATGCCAAAGTCGGAGCGTGCAAGACTGCGTTGCGACTTTGATCCTACTTCAATGATGTTCAATGGAGTGAAGTAGGATCAAAGTCGGACCAAAGTAGTACACGTATGTCGAACTAGTGTGAACCCGGCCTGAGAGATTGAAGTGAGATTACTGCAGCTGAGTTCCCCAGTCTATCCACTTGCTTCATCTACTAAGGAGGAGGTTCACTCTATATAGTACATCAGGGATTATGCTTCATTAGGAGCAGTACGCCTACAAGCCTAAGGGAGACACAGCCAACTATTCCAGTGGGAGATTTCACTGCTGGAATACTCAAGAGATATTAGGCTTGCAATCTCGCCACATAGTAAAACAATCAGGTTTGGGTGGACTGACTCAGCATAACTAACATCATTTCATGGTTTGTTAGATACCAGTAAGTTGAATAAATGTTCATTTATTGCTCAGGACATACTGTGGCAAAACCACCATACTGCATCAATTCCAGCTGTGCCAGGCTCTATCAGCTTCCCAGTCTTATTTCTCCTGCAGAAAAGGGAATGTAATTTATGCTGCTGCTCTAGGCTACATTCACACAGGCACATATCTGCAAATAGTTTGCTGTGTGACATTGGAATGAATGTAAAACGGACTCGATTTCCCATCCACACACTCGATGTGGATGGGGCAATCCTCCCTCCTGGGTTATTGTATTCTGACAGTATGGAGACTTTCCCACCACTAGAATACACTGATCAGCGCTGCCAGCTATAGCCCACGTCACTGATTGGACAGAAAAAACACAATAAGGTGGTTGTACAGAAGTCAGTCGGTAAACAGACTTCTGTATAACCTCAGTGCCCATATATAGATCAAAATTTGGCTGGTGCCTGCTGAACCAGCTGAATTGTAATCCATGTATGTCTAGCTTAAGGGAGAAGTAAAGCCAAAGCTCATGAAATCTGCACTCCTGTGACCCGTCTTCAGCTGAAGCCCGCTGTCGGCTGACGTCAGAGAGCCGATCCAGGCTCAGGCAAGATCGCGACCATATGGTCGGAATCCACCCACATGCCTGGACTGGCACCCAGTTCAGCCTCTCAGCCTGAGCCAGCAGCTTCTGTCCCCTCCACTGCCCAGTGCACTGACAGTAACTGGCTCTCTGCTCGGGGAGCTCTGAGAACCGAGCGATCGGTGTTATTTGATCACTCGGCTCTCATCGGACGGATATGAGCAAAAAACAGAAAAAAGAATGGACTATTAAAATTGCCACTAAAACCCTGATTAGGAAAAGAATGGGTCTCACATTAAGATAACATTTTAAAATGTATTAGATTCACATATAAAACACAAAACTAAGAAAATACATGAACATGTCTGTATGCTACATTGTCCCATATAGAGAGAATGGAACAATGAGCTGATAAAAGAAAAACCACATGGATGGCCCTGTATTGATGACACTGCAGTCCAAGAAGATGACTTCTGGCTGGGGCGAAACGCGTAGTGATCCATTGGTGCTGATATTTGTGACTCCATCTGTTTGGCCCCCAGCCAGAAGGCATCTTTTTGGACTCCAGTGTCATCAATACAGGGCCATCCATGTGGTTTTTCCTTTATCAGCTCCTTGCTCTGTTTTCTCTATACGGGACAATATATCATGGTCGTGTATTTTCTTAGTTATATGTTTTATATGTGATTCTAATAAATTTTATATTTTTATCTTTATATGAGACCCATTCTTTTCCTAATTTAGGGTTTTAGTGGCAACCTTAAAAGTCTATTATTTTTTCAGGTTTTTGCTCATATATTGTTGGATGCGGTGCCACGTTCTGAAGCGTACGTCTCTCATTTCTCTGTTACATCTCATCGGACTGAATCTGCATCAACCTAGATAAGTATGGCTAAAAAAAAGTATTCCCATACTTCTCTTTTAAGACAGGAGATGTGTTACTAGACTGAGTAAAAATAAAGGAAAATAGTCTAAAAAAGAAAACAAATGCAGTCACCACACTTATGGATTGGTAGACTGCAATATTTAAAATGTTTGGTTTTGGGTTTAATACTGCTATAAACATATTCGCTGTCAGGTCATTCATCCAAGTGGACACATAGGGGCAGATCCACAAAGATCTGCCTCGGCGCACCGTATCTGAGATACGCTACGCCGCCGTACCTTACTGCAGTTTGGTTTGAATCCTTAAAGATTTTGCGCCGTAAGTTACGGCGGCGTAGTCTATCTCTCGAGGCGTAAGGGCGCGGAATTCAAATTGGGCGGGTAGGGGGCGTGTTTCATTTAAATGAAGCGCGTCCCCGCGCCGAACGAACTGCGCATGCGCCGTCCCTAAATTTCCTGCCGTGCATTGCGCGAAATGACGTCGCAAGGACGTCATTGTTTTGACTTGGACGTAAATTACGTCCATCCCACGATTCACGGACGACTTACACAAACGAAAAAAAAAAATTCAAATTAAACGCGGGAACGACGGCCATACTTAACATAGCAGGTTTAACTATACGCCACGAAACAGAAGCTTTAACTATACGCCGGAAAAAGCCGACTAGAGACGACGTAAAAGAATGCGACAGCCGCTCGTACGTTCGTGGATCGTCGGAAATAGCTAATTTGCATACTCGACGCAGATTACGACAGGAATCTAACCCAGATGCCGTCGTATCTTGTTTTGAGGATTCAAAACAAAGATACGACGCAGGAAATTTGAAAGTACGCCGGCGTATCAGTAGATACGCCGGCGTACTCACTTTGTGGATCTGCCCCATAGGCTGTTATCGTCTTCTGCCAAATAACACATTTTTCGTGGGAACAATATAAGCAGACCAGAACCCAGTAAAGAGTTTGGAAGTAACTGAAAGGAACTGCAGTTTTTGAAGAGGGGTAGGCACTAGGTTACAAAATGAACATGCAGAACCCCCCCCCCCCCAAAAAAAAAAAAAAAAACTATAGAAATGACACAAGGATGTTATTGTTTGTGACCTTTTTTTTTAATGTATCATTATATACCTTACAATTTAATGCAGAGAGTACAATATGGGGTGAAATATTACACTTGGGGGTATGTGAGCCTTCCTTTCACACAGTTGATGTCTGTGAGACACCTTGTGGTATCTTGTTGTACTACAACTAGATTTTCATACTAACAAAAAGGCTTAGGACTCGTTCATTGATCAGCGTTGCTCAACAGAGGTTCAAGGCAAGGGAACATAAAAAAGAAGAAAATTCTTTATACCAAGTTCACACTGGATGTGTTCCGGTGCATTGCATTTTTACTCAGTGTACTGCACCTCCCTGCCTGCACTATTGTTATATTCTTGCAGTGCATATAGTTGAATGGAATGTACTTTGTGATATTTCAATAAAGCTTAAAAAAGTAAAAAGTGCATTGTGTTGTAACCAAACATTGCAATGTATATCAATAAAAAGAGCTCTATGATTGGAGGGGCAGACCTTTTATTAATTTGCCTATCCCTCATTCATAGATCATTCTTCATTGCAAGAAGCTATAGTACAACTTACAACTATAGTACGAATGGAGGAGGAGGGCAAAAAGGATGGGCATAGTTGGGCCTCTTTTTTTTTTTTTATAAATTCTTTATTTTTTCTGCAGCATTAATATTATACAGTAACATACATATGTGTATTAACATTTTCATTCTGCTTATGCTACTAATATTCTCTTCCATATCTACCAGCCAATACCACGTATCCACACAGTTGCATTATCTTGACATACCTATGTTCATCCTTAAACAATTATTTCCTCATAGTTCTAATACAACTATGTTATTATTCCCTAATATTAATGCTGTACGTTTTCCTTAACCAGGGTGAAGCCCCAGTTATCCTCCCAACCAAGTATAAATAGACTTAGTCATAAAATAAACATAGATATAGAAAGAAGAAGAAAGAAATAAGAGCAAAAACAAAACAAAAAATAGTTGGCCCTCTTGACGAGTGCCTATGACAAGTCTAGTGGCTGTATTGACCCCTGCAGCACTAGAGACTACTGCTGTGTAGGTATGTGGGGGTGCAGATGACTTCAGATTTTAAGGCAGCAGCCATCATCACAATACTTGTGAATACTTGTTCTGATTTAAAAAAATAAACAGGTTTTAAAAGAATGTGTGAAAGGTATCGCTTGCTATGTAGAAACAAACAAGAGAGACTCTGAGAGACTATTGGTTCTCTTGTTATGGCTATACAATGGGATCCTGTTCTGGAAATTCGCAGTTTTGGATATCTAGAGGGTTACATAAGTGAGTTTGGCTGGTGTTAATATGTTAAAAGCTTCTTTGCATAAATAGTCAAAATGGTATAATATATACAGTGTATACAAATACATTGGGTATAGAAAAGAATTACCCCCCTTTAACCAGTTGCCGCCCACCCACAGTCAAACAACGAAGGGACAGAGCGGCTCTCGTTCTGGGTGGATTTCATATGGCGTTGTTCCATTTAAACAGGGCATGCAGGCGATCAGGTGCGCGCAGCCTTGCACTGTTGGTGGCGGCGTGTTTTCCAAGACACAGCTTGTCACCGAAGGGCTGAACAGCCAAAGGGCATGGCTGTTTACCATAAGCCCTGCTGGCAATTTAAGCTGTATGGATTAGATCTCATGTGCCTTTGCCTTGGTCAACATATCTAGAGACTCTCTGCTGTGTTCCTGTTGAAGCTACAAAACGCTGGAGGGGAAAAAATCTATTATTCTCTATGGAGATGGTTCACATCTCCACTCCCACTTCTGGGACTTTTTTTAGGCAGATTTGGGCGTTCTTGCTTTTAACATTGGTGACCCTAGACCTGTCCAAAATCGCGGTAAAAAAACGCAGCAAAAATCGCGGCAAAATGCGGTAAAAACCGCCGTAAAAATCACAGCAAAAAATGCCGCAAAAAAAAACGGAAAACGCTACGCTCAGGTGTGAATGCAGCCTTTCTGGTTCCTGATCCTGTCTGCTGCTCTGACTACGCTGATCTCTGGCTCCCTGATTTCCTGGCTTGTTCTTACTACTAGATCTGGTTACTGAATCCTGGCTATATTTTGACTACATTTACTATTTGTACCATTTTTACCACTATATTAAATGGTGTGATTTTTACTGCATTTTTTGTCTCCACCTGATTCATGATTCCTGATGGTGAGTTATCGTTCTGTGTCTTATTTAGTGTAAAGCACAACACAATGAAAATCTGTCACATCGCCCCTAACCCCCCCCCCCCCCCCAATTTCACCTGCCACCCAACAGTCACCACATCAGTGCCCATAAAGTGCACCTGTCACCCATCAGTACCCAAAAGTGCACCTTTCACCCATCAGTGCCCCTGAAGTACACCTGTCACCCATCAGTGCCCATAAAGTGCACCTGTTCCATCAGAGACTGCTTTCAGTGACCACCAGCGGTGTTCTAGTCACCCGTCAGTCACTGTTATCAGTCACACTGTCATCACCTATCAGGGAATGTGAGAAGAAGAAGAGATTCCCAGCTCAAGCCCCCTGAGTGCCGGGTCTACATAGGCACAACTGGAAAAATTGTATGGGACCTGACATACCCATTGCTGAACAAAGGTTATCACATATACCTGGATAACTATTACACCAGCCTGCTGCCCCTTTTCAAACACATATACCTTGCAAAAACCCTGGCCTGCAGAACCTCCAGAAGGAACAGGAAGGGCTTCCCACAATCCATTGTGAACAAGAAACTGCAAAGGGGGGAAAAAAGCAACTTTGAGATGCAACAAATTGCTGGTCTTGAGGTGGAAGAATAGCAGGGATGTGTACATGATGTCCATCATCTATGATGATGATACTACAGTTGAGGTTCAAAGAAGACAAGGTCCCACCTGAGGGGGGGGGGGTTGGATTTCAATGACCAAATGCTTCAGCCCTATTTGTCAATAAGGAGGTCCTGTTTCTTGTACAAGAAGGTAGCAATATATTTAATTAATTTGGCGACAACTTCCCTTCTAATTCTGACCACGCAGGTTCTCCGGTCGGCAGAACGATCACTTATGGTTGGACCTCAAGCCGCAGTCCCAACCCTATGCTGCTCTCTTGCTTCTGGATAGGCCCTCAGACAGACTAGCAGTAATATGTCCCCAGGATAGGCCTCAAGCTCTGCCTAGAAGCCCGGGGCAACATGTCCACCCAGACAGTCATCCGGGTGGTACAGAACCCCTATCACCTGACTTCACCCAAATAAATAGGCTCTCCCAGCAGGCCAAGGGACCCAAAAAGATTCCTACTCATTGGCTGAGATATCCTATCTATTCCTAATCTGCCACGCGCTTGTTTTATCTAATGTCACCAGATACCCGGCCATCTAGTGACAGAAGAGAGAAGTGCAGCAACTCCAGAATTATGGTGTAATCAACTGATCCCCTAACAATTGGCAAAGGCAACTATGCCTGGCAGGTAAATGTACTAGCAACCCTGCGTAAACATCAGGGTGCTACATTTACATTGTAGCAAAGTGTCATTTCTTCAGTGTTGTCACATGAAAAAATATAATAAAATATTTTTTGAGATACTGTGTATATATACATATATATACACACACCAAGGGGCAGATCCACAAAGGTATTACGCCGGCGTATCTCTTGATACGCCGCGTAATTTCAAATTTTGCGACAGGCATACGTCTTAGTACGCCGTCGGATCTAAGCTGGAATTTTTCGCCGGCCGCTAGGTGGCGTTTCCGTCGAATTCCGCAGCGAGTATGCAAATTAGCTAGTTACGGCGATCCACGAACGTACGACCGGCTGGCGCATTTTTTTACGTCGTTTGCGTTCGGCTTTTTCCAGCGTATAGTTAAAGTTGCTGTTATGAAGCGTACTCAATGTTAAGTATGGCCGTCCTTCCCCCGTAGAAATTTGAAATTTTTACGTCGCTTGCGTAAGTCGTTCGCGAATAGGGATTTGCGTAGTATGACGTCACCGTCGGAAGCATTGGCTTGTTACCGGTTAATTTCGAGCATGCGCACTGGGATACCCCCACGGATGGTGCATGCACAGTTAAAAAAAACGTAGTTTACGTGGGGTCACAACGTATTTACATAAAACACGCCCCCATCACAGCCATTTGAAATCCGCGCCATTACGCCGCCAAAGATACACTACGCCGCCGTAACTTACGGCTCGGAAAGGTAAGTTACGGCGGCGTAAGAATTACGCCGGCGTATCTCTTGATACGCCGCGTAATTTCAAATTTTGCGCGTCGTATCTTTGTTTTGTATCCTCAAAACAAGATACGACGGCATCTCGGCTAGATCCGACAGGCGTACGTCTTAGTACGCCGTCGGATCTAAGCTGCAATTTTTCGGCGGCTGCTGTACGAGGATCTGCCCCAGTATCTCTATATATAGTAAAAACATTAACATAATCATAACAAATATTTCTCACAGCAGTATGGGTTAACTAAAGAGACATCAAGACAAACCAACTTACGGTACTTTGCATTGAAACCCATGACTCAGACCTCTGATAAGGGATGCCCTACTGTTGTGATGATTCACAGTCTGTTTTTCAGAGGTCCTCTTACAATAGAGGAATATACTACATATAAAGGAAACTAGAGCTCTGCTGGCCAAAAAGAAATCTTCATATTATTGTCATACAATGTTTCATATGTACAGTATTTGACTAAAAACTAGATTTAACTTTTTTTTTTTTTTTTTTGCATTGATAATAAATAAAACAAATCCTAAACCATACCAGTATACATTCCCTTTATTAAAGATCATCTTTTTTTAATATGTTAATGCTTAGAATCATTTTATTTTCATCTAGAACAATCTCATATTTCAGTTTGATGGGTTAGCCTTTGATTACCAGGGTTTTATATGTGTGTTGAGAAGGCAGATTGGAAAACAAAGCGTACAGGGTAACCTCTCGCTTCGCAATCCACCAGTCATAGAGCCTGTTTGCAAACAGACTCCAAATGTGTGAAATTTTCCTTGGTCAGACGACTAAGACAATTAAGCTTTCCTTCAGCACAAAATTGAACTCAATTCAGATCTGACAATGCAACTGGTTTTTAACGAAAGTGCAAAATGAGCAGAATATGCAGCTGCTAACGGCTGACAATGCTTGTCAGATTTAACTCTCCACTGCTGAATCACTGACACGTGTGCATGCTTGGCTCAGTTGTATCACTGACAGTTATGCCGCGTACACACGATCGGAAATTCCGACGAGAAAACCGTGGATTTTTTTTTTCGACTGAATTTTGGCTCAATCTTGTGTTGTCTACACACGGTCACACAAAATTCCGACCGTCAAGAAGGCGTGACGTACAACACTACAACAAGTTAAATGATTCCGAGAATGCGTCGAATTGATTCCGAGCATGTGTGTTTTTTTTTGCGATTTTTCAAATTTCCGAATGTTCGAATCCTGAATTTTTTTAATTTCTGAATTCCCAAATTTTCGAATTTCGATTTTCTTTGAATTTCAAAATTCCCGATTTTCGAATCTCAGAATTTTTAGAATTTCCGAAAAAAGCAAAAAAAACAAATTAAATGAAAACAAACACATTTTTCAGCAGTGCACATGTCTACGGCCTACCCTGAAGGGTTTTTCTCCATAGACTACAGGCTTACATTACTTATACCAGGGGTAGCCTATTCCCATCACTCCTCTGCCCAGACTTCTCCCACTCCATATATATAGGGATACACAACTCTGCCTACTAGATCCTTTTGTAGGGGTGGGACCTCACTAAAAGGAATACCAACCCCTGCTTACACACATAGGCATTCAGCTCCCCTGATGACCTTCTAACACTGCCCCTCCTTCTGCCAGTCTTATTGGATGGGGGTCGATACCAACTCACATTTAGCTACTTATACTAGCTGCATGTAAAAATAAAGTAACTTTTTTTTTTAACATATGCAAAACAGTTTTTTTTATACCTGTTCTAAACCAATAGTGTTTTCCACACCTGTTCCTAGGTCTTTTTGATGGTTTGTAAAAGTCCACACAGGTAGTTAAACCAGTGGCGGCTGGTGCTCAAAATTTTTAGGGGGGCGCAAACCAATGAAAAAAAAAAGACAATTGCAGCCTTGCTGTGCCCATCAAAGGCAGCCACTGTGCCCATCAAAGGCAGCCACTGTGCCATGCCATCAATTGTCGCCACTGTGCCATCAATTGTCACCACTGTGCCCATCAATTGTCACCACTGTGCCATGCCAAACGCAGCCACTGTGCCATCAATTGCAGCCACTGTGCCATGCCATCAATTGTTACCACTGTGCCCACATCAATTGTCGCCACTGTGCCCACATCAATTGTCCCCACTGTGCCCACATCAATTGTCCCCACTGTGCCCACATCAATTTTCCCCACTGTGCCCACATCAGATGTCCCCACTGTGCCCACATCAATTGTCCCCACTGTGCCCACATCAATTGTCCCCACTGTGCCCACATCAATTGTCCCCACATCAATTGTCCCCACTGTGCCCTGTAAAATGCTGCCAGTCAGTTGCCCCCCCCCCCCCCCGCCTGGCACTTACCTTTCTGGGGTTCGCCATCCTCCTTCCACGGTCTCTCGATGTCTTCTGCCGCCCTCGATGACGCTTCAGCCAATCAGGTTACTGATAACCAGAATCAGTGAACCTGATTGGCTGAGACGGCCGTCAGTCTTATCCAAGGGACGTAGCCCACTACGTTCCGAGGATAAGACATCCGGGAGCTGACGGGCTGTACTGGGAAAGCCTATCAGAGCCGCCGGCTCTGATAGGCACTTCCGCACAGCCAACCAGCTGTCCTTATTCAGATAATCGGCGCCCAATGTCCGGTTATCTGAATAGGCTGGCCACAATAACATACACTCATGCAATGCATGAGTGTATGTTATTTGCGCGGCGCTACAAAACTAATTTTTAAAAGCCTTAAAGGGCCCGTTTTTTATTTATTTTTTATTTTATGACTACAGGAGGGGGCAGCGCCCGGGCGCCCCCTATGGACGGGCCGCCACTGAGTTAAACCTCATTGCTGAGAATAGAATGATATTGACTGTACAACTGCAAGGTTATCAGCAAAACTATACATTATTTTTAGGAAGTGAGTACTCTTTAGGTCTGCTTTAAACTAGAGATTTGGTGAACAAAACGTGGCTTGATGTCAATGCGGCTATGGCTTTATGGCTAAAACAGCAATGTGCCTTCGGTACCTAATAGTGTTGGCCTGCAGAGCTGCTAATGGTGACTCATCTGTCACCGTTGTCATCTACAGCTGTGTCTTTGCTCTACGCTCACCCTGGATACAAAATCTACATGGCTGTTCATAGCACACAAACAATTTTATTCCAAGCTGTTTTTTTTTCTTTCGTTTGAGTATATTGATGTAAAAGCAGACAAACCACTGAATACTTTATTACATATGCTGGGCAATTGGTTAATTACTTGCACGTGTTTTCTTTATTGGAACGCACAGCTTGGCACAATAAATAATGCTCCATATCTATTTTTCGGTTATGCAAATTTGGGCTTCTTGACATCAGAAATGGAAAAGAAAAAAGCGTTTGTAGATGGAGAAATGCAGCATACTTTTAGGTGTATACAGAATACATTTGGGGCCAGTTTGAGATGCTTCTGACCATCTAAGGCATCAAACTGCTTTAACCACTTCAATCCTGGGCATTTTCACCCCCTTCCTGCCCAGGCCAATTTTCAGCTTTCAGCACTGTCACGCTTTGAATGACAATTGCGTGGTCGTGCAACGTTGCTCCCAAACAAAAATTGACATCCTTTTTATCCTACAAATAGAGCTTTTCTGGTATTTGATTATCTCTGCGGTTTTTATTTTTTGCGCTATAAACAAAAAAAGACTGACAATTTTGAAAAATAAAATATATTTTTTTACTTTTTGCAGGATGGAACAGCTGGGCATTCCCGGGGATTAAGGAGTTCTCCTGTCCTCCCTTTCCCTGCTCTCTGTCACCCTTTTCTCTCCTGCCCTTGGGGTCGCTGCACCCGGGGTGTACTTGTGGGGGGACTCCCGGTCCCAGTTGGGAACTGTGGGGTGTCGGGGTCCACTTTCTGTGGGGGGTGGTCTGTCCCCTGGGAAGTCTCTGACACAGCCTTCTCGTCCACATCGTGGTGCTCAGGCGCCATTTTTACAGCCTCATCGGCATTTCTAGTGTGCCTACTGTTTCTATTGAAATTTCCATTGGTGGCCACTTTGCCGTGGCCGCGCTGTGACGCAGGTCGGCATTGCGAGCGGCCATTTTCTTGTGGTCTGTGTCCTTTTCTCTGAGGCGTCTGGCAGCCATTTTGGAGTGCGTTTTGGCCTCTAGCACTGGCTTCCTGTACGGTGCACAGCACAATCACCTTATAGTTTTTTCCTCAGACACACGCTGTGTACAGATGGAAGGCGGGCAGCGGCTCTGAGCGGTCTCCCTTTGGGTGTTGAGTCCCCTGGGTAACCCCCCCGGTCGGTGCAGCAAGGAGGGTGGACTTATTGAGTGATTTCACTTAGTCCCTGAGGGCTGTCAGTGGGTGATTATGGAGTCAGTACCTGGACTTTCTTCCCCAAACATGCCAGAGGTAGCTACTGGTGCAAAGATTTTGTGTCAGACAGTGGAGGAGCATCAGCTAACCCCTGAGTGTGTGAGGCTGGCTGACCAGTTGGTACAGGGATCAGTTTGTTGTGTATTGCTAGAAAGTTATATTTGTTTTTCTTGGGAAGTTGCGTGCGATCAGCACAGGGCCAATCAGCACTGTCCAGACAGAAGGTCAGGGGTCCTGCAGCATCATAGGACAGTCAGAGAGGAATGAGAACTCCTCCTACAAGCTTTAACCAAACACTGATAGAAGTCACAAGACTACTATATACTGCTGATGGGAAAAGGTATTTATCATTTTTTATTTCATAAAAAAAAAAAAAGTATTTCCATGTTCTGTGTACTGTGAGAGACCAGATATAATGAATGCAGGGTCCTGGGTTTAGGAACACTTTAAGCTGTAACTGCATCCCAGTATAGATGCCACGGCAAAAAATAGGCAGCTACTGTAAGATTGGCATTAGAAATACACCTGATTATGTTGATAAATTGCTTGATCAATATTTTTCACTGTTTGGGGATTAAAAGTCCACTCTATTATTGATCTGAGCTGACTTTGGTCCACTGATCTGTATGTAATAAATATCATGTGCAAATTACTACAAGGGCAAATTCTGATTATATCAGAAGTGGAAATATAAAAAGGCTGAATCTGACTTTCACCCCTATCAGGAATGCACAATGTTCCATCCAAAGTCTATGAACCTTGCACATCAATGCGTGAAAGTTTCTTCAAGTACAGAATGGTAGACGGAAAATGAGACTTGGGGTATTATGGGCAAAGCTACTCTTTAATAAATAAGGTCAGTTATGTCTACATGTATCATAGATTATATAAGACACAAAACCGTTATTGTAACTTTCTGTGTTCATAATTATTAATGTCCTTGCATAACCCTTTTTCTGTGAAAGCCTCTGTAACCCCATTGTTGCAAGTATATAATTTAGTTTAGCTGTCATTGTGCTCTAATTATTGAGCTTATGGCAGTTATTTTCCGAATGAAAGAACAAACAATGGTAGCGATTGTTTAAATAAATAAATAAAAAGGTGATGACAAGGGCAAGATCGTTTCAGAGGTGTGAATCTAATTACACACAGAGTTTACATTGTTGTCTTGTTCTGAAAATGTTCTGCAGCACAAGGGTAGAAGATTACTGCAAAATAATGATTCAGTGGGTACTGAATTGTTTGTAATATGCATTACAAGCTAATGCAATAGAAAACAAGAACAGCCATGTACTAACAAATACTTCTTCCCCCCCCCTATTGAAAGAAGGACAGAGAACGTTCATGCGCTATTCCTCTGACATTTTTAGAATGGCTGCCTACATATATCAGTACAGGTACAGACCCAACAAAATCACTAGTAAGCTGCTATAACACAATGGGGGTTATTTACTAAAGGCAAATCCACTTTGCACTACAAGTGCACTTGGAAGTAAAGTCGCTGTTGATCTGAGGGGGACATGCAAGGAAAATAAAATACTGCATTTTAGCTTGCACATGATTGGATGATACAATCGGAAGAGCTTCCCCTCATTTCAGATCTACCCCTTAGGCCGCGTACACACGGTCGGTCCAAACCGATAAAAACGGACGGAAGTTCAGTTTCATCGGTCCAAACCGACCGTGTGTATGCCCCATCGGTCTGTTGTCCTTCGGTCCCAAAACAGAGAACTTGCTTTAAAATCGAACCGATGGACGCCTGGCCGATAGGTCAAAACCGATGGTTAGTACGCAAAAGCATCGGTTCCAAACTCGCACATGCTCAGATTCAAGTCGACGCATGCTTGGAAGCATTGAACTTAATTTTTTTCAGCACGTCGTGTGTTTTATGTCACCGCGTTGGACTCGATCGGTTTTTGAACTGATGGTGTGTACGCACATCAGACCATCAGTCTGCTTCAGCGGTGAACCGATGAAAACTGTCCGTCGGACCATTCTAATCGGATGGACTGATCGTGTGTACGAGGCCCAAGATTTAGAGCAACTGCACTTCCAAGTGCACTTGTAGTGCAAAGTGGATTTGTCTTTCGTAAATAACCCCCAATGACGGTTCAGAAATTCACTTTACTTTGACTCTTGCAGAATTATTTATCTTAAAAACTTTGTATGAGTTCTTATATTTTATATTTATTGCTTTACGACACTGTGGCCATCCATTTCTATTTAAAGTGTATATTACCCCAACATTTCATATTTCTGATATGTGTCTGCATTTGCGGCTCCGCACCGATTCCCAAAAGTAGTTTCTGTACTTTTGGCTATGTCGGAGTGTGATTTCCATTGAGATCTGTGCAGAAACCCTCACAGATGTCTCTGAAATCGCCCCCGAAGTCAGGACTGACATACGGGAATGAAATTGTGCAAGTTCAGCTAAACTCGCACAATTTCATTCCCACTGTCAGTGGGAACCTGGGCTTAACCATGGATCAATAATTCCAGTGTTCCAATCCCAGCTCAAAACAGAAAGAAATTTAGGCCATCATCAAGCTTTTTATTTAAAAACAGGGAGAACAGGGAAGAATGTTAGGGTACCCAGGCCCATCGGAACCCGACAGGCAAAGCAAGCAATTGCCTGGGGCCCCCGAGCTGGCCAGGGGCCCCAGCAGGGAGGGCCCTTGCCGCACTGCTGCGTCCTCCTGCAGTCCGGTCGGCCGTGTACCATAACCACGCGGTACAGGAGATTCAGGTTCCTGTTCCCGGCCGGACTGACAGGAAGTGCACACACTGAGTGGAGTGTTCACTTCCTTTCAGTCCGGCCCCGGGAACAGCAAACTGAATACCCTGTACCGCGCGGTTATGGTACACGGCCGACCGGACTGCAGGAGGACGCAGCGATGCGGCAAGGGCCCTCCCTGCTGGGGCCCCTGTGCGGACACCAACATATGCCGACGTGTGCGTGCATGTGAGGCGGAGGATAGAGGTAAGCCGCCAACACCCCCCCCCCCCCGCTTCTCAACTACTTGAAAAGTCACTTTTTTTTTTTGCTTGGGGCCCCCAAATGTCTTCAAACGGCCCTGAGGGTACCGAGGGCCAACCCTCAGGGCAAGAACCAACAATGGTAGAATATAGAATAGTATTGACTTTATTGTGTACAAAAATTCACAAAAACATTGGCAGGCACAAAGGCCCGTCCCTCAAAACAGCAATTAAAAATGGGTTAGAAGAGGATGGACAACATTGTCACTCACACATTCACACACAGGCATATCACATTAACCTAAAAACTTCCTTGTAACAAGTCTTGATAAGTCTATATAGGGGGTCATAGGGTGCTATGCGATACTAGCCCCATACAGGGCTGTTTGGTATGCTGCTAGTGCCACTGACTTCTCCACTACCTTAGACCAACCAGTGGACTCACGACTCTCAGGCCCCGTACACACGACCAAGTATCTCGGCAGAATTCAGCCAGAAACTCGATCGGAGCTGTATTTTGCCGAGAAACCCGGGCGGGTGTACACTTTTGGCAGAGGAAGCCGACGAGGATCTCGTCGAGGAGATAGAGAACATGTTCTCTATTTCCTCGTTGTTCAATGGGAAATTTCATCTCGCCGAGATCATCGGTGGCTTCACAAGGAACTCGACGAGCAAAACGATGTGTTTTGCCCGTCGAGTTCCTCGGACGTGTGTACGAGGCCTCAGGCTTAATGGTACATCATAGGTGGATCTAATAATGTGCTGCAACCCAGCAAAGATAATTAGCATCGCCAAATAGTCCCAGATGTAGGCACAGTGTATGGAATAAATCCAGTGATGTATGTCAAACCAGCAAAAGGGGAGGCTTATGAACTCAGACCCAGGGTCACACTTAAATGGACCTCATCAGGTTACCACTGGATTCCTGGGGTGTGGAGAATATGTTGAAGAGTATGGAAAATAGTCCATAGCCAAACCAGGTGGCAAGCTGATGATAGCAACACATAAATGAACTCAGTGCCTGTCTGAGTCAAATGATTGCTAGGAGTAGGATAGTTCCAGAAGGGGACTGACACATGCAAAATGTAAATGTGAACCACTGCCTCTTTAGTATAGAATCAGTACCATCGTTTTGGCAGTAAGATTAGCCCTATGTTAAAAATTTCATCATAGACCTCCCTATGGGAGGTGGAACAGGAGAAAAAGGAGAGAAACAATCATAGCTGCCCGGAGGCTCTCACAAAGCCGCAGTGCAAATTGTCCATGGATCAACTTTTCCTCCTATCGTTCCCTGACTAATGGTAATGTGACACAGATAAAAATTGACATGTGGGTGCTGGCTGGTTGTTGCAACTTCCTCGTGGTGAGCACTATGTTGGGACCGGGTTTCAAACCACGCCGGTCTGATGAAACATAGTGTGATGCTTGGCGTCCTGGAGAGCTGCCTACGTCAATGCATTTCGCATACTCCCACCTATGCTTCGTCAGGACTGACAACACGGTGTTTACCACAAGGAAGTTGCAACAACCAGATAGCACCCACATGTCAAATTCTAATTAGATTTGCTAGGTTGCAGCACATTATTAGATCCACGTCCTAATCTGTTATTAATCCTTCCTATGATGTACCATTAAGCCTGATAGTCTTTTTTTTTTTTTACATACTCTCATCAGAGTAGTTCAGTCTCACCATAGTAACACTGTACTGTTTTTACACTTTTATTGCTGTTACAATGATGACCATTGTAACAATGTTTTCAACTGTCATGAATGGGTTACATTCATGACAGCTGTGATTAATAATGATCTGTGATTACTAATGATCCTACAGCCAAGGTACAGGGTGCTGCGATTTGCCCAGGTACCATGTGAAAGCTGTGGGCCAATCACAGCATCGCTGTTTTGTATGAAATTCATTCATACCAGCTTTGTGGACATTGTGATCAAGTTGTACATTGGCATGCTGCACGCCCCTAACCTGAAACAAGCTGGATGGCGTACATGTACGTGATCCATCCTAGGCGCCTGCAGTAAAAGTACTGTGGGCGGTTGGCAAATGGTTAAAACAGAACTTCATTCTCTCAAGCAACATTGACGATTTTTAATCCTTATGCTGCTAGCATTAGTAAATATATATGAGGGTATATATTTACTGGTTTTAAACTTTCGTTTTACATTTCTTCAGTTACTTCCTGGTTTCTGCCTAGCCAAATTATGTCATAAATCCCATGAGTCTTTAGCAGGGTAGGAGTGGCTTTGTTAGCTAAGCACATCCTCCTGTCTGCATGCCTGAGCTAAGGGTATATGGATTGCAGGAAATAAATACTAAGAGAATCAGCTACCTTACTTAAAATGGTCATAGCTAGAAATGCTAGGGGGTGTTTTTCAAAGTGATTTATCAGCAAAATATAACATGAAGATATGGATGGTTGTGTGAGTTTGCTTTGAATATTAAAAATGAATTAAATAGCATTTTGGTTTGCAATGATCAGCAACAGTTTAGTTCTGCTTTAAAAAAGCTTTCTCAAATACAGGTTCCACAAGACCCTGTGTGAGCAGGGGGAGCTAGAGACAGATCCGAGGAAGGCTACCAAAACATTTCTGCTGCATTGAAGGTTCCCAAGAGTACAGTGGCCTTCACAATTCTCAAATGGAAGAAATTTAACACAACCAGGACTCTTCCAAGAGCTGGTCATCTGGCCAAATTGTGCAATCAGGGAAGGATTGGCTAGATGGAAGCATCTGCACTGAAGGACTCCCAGGCCCCGTACACACGGCCGAGGAACTCGACGTGCCAAACACGTCGAGTTCCTCGTCGAGTTCAGGGATGAAGCCGCCGAGGAGCTCGGCGGGCCGCCTTCTCCCATAGAACAACGAGAAAATAGAGAACATGTTCTCTATTTTCTCGACGAGTTCCTCGGCGGCTCCATCGGGCCAAAAGTGTACAGACGACAGAGTTTCTCGGCAGAATCCGGCTCTGACCGAGTTTCTCGCCGAATTCTGCCGAGAAACTCTGTCGTGTGTACGAGGCCCCAGACTGTAAAGAACTAGATTATCTGGTCTGACAAAACCAAGATTGAACTGTTTGGCCTCAATTCAAAATGTTATGTTTAAAGGAAACCAGGCACCACTCATCATAAGCCCAATACATCTCAACAGTAAAGCATGGTGGTGGCAGGATCATTCTGTGGGGGAGTTTTTCAGCAGCAGGGACTAGGACACAAATCAGGGTTGACGGGGAGCTGAACGGAGCAAAGTACAGAGATTTCCTCAATGAAAACCTGTTCCACAGCATTCAGGACCTCAGATTGGGCAGACGGTTCACCTTCCAACATAATGATCCTAAGCACACAGCCAAAACAACACAGGAGTGGGTTAGGGACAGTCCTAGAGTGGCCCAGCCAGAGCCCTGACTTCTATTGAACATCTCTGGAGAGACCTGAAAATGGCTGTCCACTGATGGGCCCCATGCCCCATGCCAACTAACTGAGCTTGAGAAGATCTGCAAAGAATCTGCAAACACTCTTTTATTGTGTATAAACCCAATATTTTCCTTGTTACATTCTTTAAATCCTAATAAAAACCTATTGAAACCAAACTCTTAAATATATTTTCCATAAAATCTTTATTAAAAATTTACAGATAAAGTTTGACAACATGAGCATGAAAAACATTAACTACATAAGTCAATCTGGTCTTGTCTCATAATGTATTGTGTTGCTTTATGCCTACATTATACAACACTGACCATATCATTACTAACCCTTTCCAGTTCAACACAAGCTTGGGAATGTTCATGTTCTGTAAACATAATATTACGTAGGACATTCCATTCTAACAAATAAAAATGATCTGCATTATTTATTGATGTGTGAAAACAAAAATGCTTCCTTACACTGTATGAAAACCCCAACACTCGGCTTCTCTTATATGTTCCTTTTTGGTTTAATTACACATATAAAACATAATACATACTGTATTACAGAACACCTTTAAAAGTGCAAAAAAATACCTGTTAATTAAAAAAAATAAAAAATTGGGGAATTTTTTTTACTTTTCATGTTCAATGATAATGGTAAACAGGGCAAATAGAGAGGGTGAATCTCCCTAATGGAGGCACAGACCGCAATAAAAATCTAATTGGTGCTCTAATCCATCTCTGCAAAGGAAGAGAGATATGGACAGCCGCACTCCAATTTCTTAAAAAGACGTGCCCTTTATTGGGTAAAGGAAAAATGCACTACAAGTATCAGCACACAGTGGGAAAAACTGCTGACGCGTTTCGCATTGGATATCAATGCTTAGTCATAGCTTCCTTTGCATATCCCGTGCATTGCCGGCACCCATTGGTTCCTGAGTGGACATTGATTGTTCTAGTGTGCTCACCTGGAGCGGCAGCCTTCCTATCTAATCCATCTCTACTCTGTCCAAAACTTAAAAAAAGAAATACAAAATTAGCATTTTATTATATGTTTAAGTATAACTAAAGGAAAAACTTTTTTCTAGCTTTGGATAGAGTAGAGAGGGATTAGAACCCCTTTCAGTTTTTATTGCTGTCTGTGACCCGGATAAGCAGACTCTCCCTCTCCATTTTTCCTGTTTAGCATGATCATTAAAAGTAAAAGAAAATCGAAAATGTTGGGATCTCCCAGAAACAGGGGAAATCTTCCAATAAAGACACTAGTTGTGACCTGAGGCTCCCCAAGGAATTCCCTAAATTTGCAGGGTTTTTCTCTCACTTCCTGTTTGGCTACAGGACAGGAAGTGAAGGGAAGTCTGCCTAATGAGACACAGATGCCGAAACAACATATCTAAAATAAAATAATAAAATGTTTGGCTGGTAGTTCAGCTGAAGTGAAGTAGTCATGAAAGAACCAAGGGGATTAGAGCAGCATCATGCACAAAAACAACCTGGGCAGTCTCCCAGGGCCAGTGGATGTTCAGGGGCCTAGTTACAACTTGAATTTTTCTGCTGTTAAGCCAAGGGGATAGTGTAATTGGTCAAAGCTGTGCACCTGCCTGTCATTTCATACTTGAGGACACACTTGTAGGCAAGTTGCTGTCTAATGGGACCATGTCAGCACAGGCACTGCAAATTGTGCAGCTTCTCTGTGCTCATTTTATTGAAGGGATAAGAGTTTAAAGTTTCTACGACATCCGAAGTCTGGATCCGCCAGCTGCCTGGACTGATGGCAGTCTCAGCGAGCCACTGAGACTGTTGCTTCTCACCCCTTCACAGCTCAGCACTCCAATAAGTGTGGAGGAGCAGAGCAGGAGAGATGCTGACTAACAGTCAGCCGCTCTCTGCTCAGGGAGGAGTGAGAACCGAGCCATCTGCAGTGTTCTGTGGCTCGGTTCTGAGAGCAGAGGTGCCGGGAGACAGCTGCAGCATCGGTCTGGTGCTGTATCTACCTAGGTAAGTATGAATAAAAAGAAAAAAACAACCTATACTTCTCTTTTAACATGTATCAGACTGATTACAAAAAAATGAAGAAAAAGTCAAAGAAGAGTCAGAAGTTGTAATATTTGCATGCATCCTTGAAGCAGATAACTTAAAATCACGAAGCCTGCGGCTCATCCTGACAACGGAGGAACTAGCATCTCAGGAGAAGCCAAGTAATGGCGACCCCTTGTCTTTCCCATGACAGGATATATTTAACCTTCTTTTATATACAACCTTACATCCGAAGATTCATCTTTATTTTCACATTCATCCAACAAAAATCAAACTACTTTAAATATTTATACAGCAGCAAAAGTTGATAGGCTGAGTCCACTTCTTCCATGGCAGAGCATTTGAGAGGATGGAGGTAAGAGGTGTTAACTGCTTGCCGACCGCTGCACGCAGATATACATCTGCAGCATGGAACGGACAGGCAAAAGGAAGTGTATATATATGTCCCCTTTAAGAAGCGGCATTGTGGACGCGCACTGCAAGCTCTGCGACTCCGACCGCGGGTCTCGCGGACTCAATGTCTGCGGGCATACCCGCGATCGTGTCACGGTGTGGAAGAATGGGGAAATGCTGATGTAAACAAGTATTTCCCCAGTCTTTCTAGTGACAGGAGGTGATCACAGCTACCTGTAATTGGAAGCTGTGATCACTGTCATGTCACACACAACCCATCCCCCCTACAGTTAGAAACACTCCATAGGGCACACTTAACCCCTTCAGCACCACCTAGTGTTAACCCCTTCACTGCCAGTTTCATTTTCACAGTAATCAGTGCATTTTCATAGCACTGATCACTGTAAAAATTACAATGGTCCCAAAAATGTGTCAAAAGTGTCCAATGTTTCCGCCATAATGTCGCAGTCACGATAAAAATCGAAGATCACCGCCATTACTAGTAAAAAAAAAAAAACTAATAAAAATGCCATAATTATATCCCCTATTTTATAGACGCTATAAAACTTTTGCGCAAACCAATCAATATACGCTTATTGCGATTTTTTTTTCACCAAAAATATGTAGAAGAATACGTATCGGCCTAAAAAAATGTTTTTGGGGGATATTTATTATAGCAAAAAACATTGAATTTTTTTCAAAATTGTCGCTATTTTTGTTTATAGCGCAAAAAATAAAAACTGCAGAGGTGATCAAATACCACCAAAAGAAAGCTCTATTTGTGGGAAAACAGGGACGTCAATTTGGTTTGGGAGCCACGTCACACGACCGTGCAATTGTCAGTTAAAGCGACGCAGTGCCGAATCGCAAAAAGTAGCCTGGTCTTTGGCCAGCAAAATGGTCTGGGGCTTAAGTGGTTAATCTGTGAACTTTTTAGCTACTACAGTAAGGAAGATTATTATTATTATTATTATTATTATAAATTATTATAAAATAAGATATGTCTGCATGGAGCTCCACTAACTGAATATTTCACATGGTGGACATTTATAAATTTAAGGAGTATGTATGTACGTACAGGGAGCAGAGTAAGTACTGAATTCCAATTGCTATATAAGAGTTGATTATTCTCTTGCTGTATCTTACAATACTGAAACCGTCAGAATCATTGAAATTGAACTTCAAAACTGAATATGTGAAAATTAAACACAAAATTATGTAAACTTGTATAGAATTATTGAACAACATTTCAGTCCTATAAATAAGATTTGTGCACTTCCCAAGTCCAGGGTTTGGATTCTATATGTATATATGGACATACACCTCCATACACACACACACACCAGGAACACACAGAACACGTATGAAATCTGCCTTTACACACGCTATCACCTGGTAAAAATCCTAAGTTCACATTGTAAAGTGGTATTTTGCAGGGTACTGGTCATTGTAAAGACAGAAGTATTAATAACATATCAGTAGACTGTTGGGTACATTGAGAAGGTGGATGCTCATCTGCCGCACTAGACAAGTTTTTCAAAAGCTCCTTTGGCAGTGTTAGCAGGTGAACAGAAAATATAATTGACTGATGGTGTCACTTCAGCCTCCTTTTATCCAATGTTCTTCTTCTTTACCTGCTTAGGCCGTCGGGCTTTCAAAATGGTGTAATTAGCATACGTTGTGTGCCAGCTAGAGACAAATGGGACATAAAATGCACGGAAGAATTTTGAAGATCTGAAAAATAGAAGAAAGATAAGTAAATTTAAATTGCAATGATTTGCGGCTTTAAAAGTAATACATTTTTCCTAGTATAATCTGTACACAAATTGCATTCCAAAGCACACATCCAAAAAATCATGCTGTCATATTACAAGGAATTTGCATATGCTAATTTCTATTTAAAGTGTGGCAAAACAGATTAAATTAATGCCTGAATAGGTATAGTGAGAGCCTAATTTCTTCTAGTGAGTACCTCTGTTGCACTGAAACCCGAAGGAGTATTAACCGCTTAAGCCCCGGACCATTTTGCAGCTAAATGCCCAGGCCAGGTTTTGCGATTCGGGACTGCGTCGCTTTAACAGACAATTGCGCTGTCGTGCAACGTGGCTCCCAAACAAAATTGTTGTCCTTTTTTCCCCACAAATAGAGCTTTCTTTTGGTGGTATTTGATCACCTCTGCGGTTTTTATTTTTTGCGCTATAAACAAAAATATAGTGACAATTTTGAAAAAAATTCAATATTTTTTACTTTTTGCTATAATAAAAATCCCCCAAAAACATATATAAAGATTTTTTTTTCCCTCAGTTTAGGCCGATACGTATTCTTCTACCTATTTTTGGTAAAAAAAATCGCAATAAGCGTTTATCGATTGGTTTGCGCAAGATTTATAGTGTTTACAATATAGGGGATAGTTTTATTGCATTTTTATAAATTTTTTTTTTTTACTACTATTGGCGGCGATCAGTGATTTTTTTCATGACTGCGACATTATGGCGGACACTTCGGACAATTTTGACACATTTTTGGGACCATTGTCATTTTCACAGCAAAAAATGCATTTAAATTGCATTGTTTGTTGTGAAAATGACAGTTGCAGTTTGGGAGTTAAACACAGGGGGCGCTGTAGGAGTTAAGGATCACTGTGTGTGTGTTTACAACTGTAGGGGGGTGTGGCTGTAGGATGGACGTCACCGATCGAGTCTCCCTATATAAGGGATCACTCGATCGATGCAGCCGCCACAGTGAAGCACGGGGAAGCCGTGTTTACATACGGCTCTCCCCGTTCTTCAGCTCCGGGGAGCGATCGCGACGGAGCGGCTATAAACGAATAGCCGCGCCGTCGTCCCGGATCGCTCCCCGAGGGATCCCGCCCGCCGCACGCAGCGGAGGGGGTCCCGATCGGACCCCCCACCCGCTAGAAGGCAAGGGCGTATATATACGCCCTTCTGCCTGTCCGTGCCATTGTGCGGACGTATATAGGCGTGCGGCGGACGTTAAGTGGTTAAAGGCCCTACTCAGGTTACCTCTCTAAGCTACAGAACACCTCCACCATATGTTATGGAGATGGAGATGAAGAGAGAGAGAGAGAGAGAGAGAGAGAGAGAGAGAGAAGTGTTCTGTTATCCAAATCAGGAGTGAGCAGTCCAGGATGACAACACTGTTTTTACACTCAGGGTCAAGTCCTGGGGAAAAAAGTGAGGGAACTCCCACCCAAGATCCACTCCCCCACCAAAAAAAATAAAAAAAAATAATGATACGCTCATATACATAATTACTAAACCGCATGTTTTTTTTTTTCCGATCCACTGTACCTTAGTAATCCTTTATGTTACTGCCCGCTTCCTGTATATGGATTCATCGGGTAGTATGTGGGTATGCCGTCACTTCCTCGATGCGGCAATGTCTCCTGGGAGCTTTTGTCATTGTTCCCAGGAGACATTGCGGAGGTCTGCCGCGAGTTATCGCCGGATTTAGAAAGAAGCAAGTTCTTTCTAAATCCCGCGATAACTCGAGCTGGGCATCGCCGCTTAGTGAAGAATTGGCTCGGGCGGCTCTAGTCCTGCAAAAGGAACGGAGTTCCTGCTGTGAAAAAAGTGCAGGAACTCCGTTCCCACGCGTTCCCGCAGGACTTGAGCCCTGTTTACACTGATACTATACATATACATATTACAGTACAGTACAGTGAATAATAATTACTGTCAACATAAAATGGGATGTCTGTAACTGATGGGATCAGCAGGTGGATAAAGGAAAAAAATTGAAAAATAAAAATGAATGCAGCAAACACATCTAAGGACTGGTAAGCTGCAATATATAACATTTTCATTCATAGATCTATACACATTTTAACAGGATATCTCCAACCCACATTCCCCCAATAACCCTAAAAAACTAGTAGAGTATGCAAATGGTAGAGAATGGTAGTGGAAGGGGCAGGGGAACAAATGGGGCTTGCAGAATAATTATTACGGGAGGGGCAGTCCTTTGAGATGTTGTTCTGCCAGCTTTCATTGGGACCTTTAAGGCTAGTTACACCTGAGGCAGACTCCATCGCTACGGCCGTCTGACAGGCGGACCTGAACGCTCCATCTGTGTGAAAGGGGCCTAAGAGTGTCTTTACACTTAACAACTGTTCCAGTTAGCCTGCATGCAGTAAAGGTATCGTATAGCCTCGGTACAGGTGCAAGGTAGATTAAAGTAAAGTTAAGTTTCGGTATAATGCAGTATAGGATTGGTATTAGTACAGTCTAGGTTTGAAATAAGCATGGTAGTGTGTGCAGTATGGATTGGGTACACTTAATGTCCTGCTCTCAGTAGCTCAGTCTCAACCAGAAGTGCCAATAATGGGCAGAAAGTTCACCAGTTCACAGGATGCTGCTGAAAAAAGCTTGCTGGAGAATGGGGCCCCCTCAGTCTCTCCCTGAAAGCCTCCAGTGATCAGCGGTGGGAAGGAGAGAGCGAGTGTATGCTCGCAACCTCAATGCAGCAGTGGTGCAGGATCCATGATGTGGGTGGAGCTGCTTTGCCCCGGGGTGTCCTCAGTCTCAGGCTCCCCATCCCGGTGCATTGCCATGAAATGTGATTTGCCATGAAATGTGATGGTCCGCCTCCATCACATCCTATTGGCTCACTACTGTCACGTGACAGTCTCAGCTAGGCTATCATAGGGAGAGGATCTCCTCTCCCTGTGATAGCTGAACCTGCACGGAGCTGTTAGCGTAGACCTGTATGCACAGTACTAAATTTAGTTTACTCGCGCACCCAGGGAGGTCAACCCCCGTGCAGTTCTTCAAAGGGCTAAGAGAGAGGCTTCTCCTTCCTAACACTGGCTTCTCCTTCCTAACAGTATATGTAATATGTTACACCACAAGCCCAACACTACTGCACTGCCTGCTCCCAGTTACAGGCTGTGCATGATGTATATACTTGGACACACAGCCTGAGGGTCTTTCTCCTGCCTCATATAGCAGCAGCTCCGTGCAGGTTCAGCTATCACAGGGAGAGGAGATTCTCTCCCTATGATAGCCTAGCTGAGACTGATGACGTTTAACTATGTCACGTGACAGGAGTGAGCCAATAGGATGTGATGGAGGCGGACCATCACATTTCATGGCAAATCGCAATTCATGGCAATGCACCGGCTGGCAGGTGAATACTTGTATAGAGGTGCCCTGCTCTCCCTCTTTCCTCAGCCGCAAGAGAAAGAACTTTTCTGGGCAGTTTAACAAAATCCGATTCTTCTACTGCACAGTGTCCATTGAGATCTGTATTCCAATGAGTCTATGCGTCACATTCTTTGGTTGCCATCCCAAATTATAACTCCCATAATTCTCAGCGCTCTGCATAGATGTCTATGGGCTTGTTGGCTCTCCCCCTGCTGGCCAGAGGTGAATGATGCAGGATAACATTAGTATCTCAGTAGAGGGAGAGAAGAATAAAAGGCAATGTTTCCTGCTCCAATCATTTTGGGTTCTGCCAAACTGCCTGACTGGCATCTAGCTCAGTGTCTTAGTGCGCCACTGAGAGCCTGAGCCAACTGCTCCCATCCCCTCCACAGCCCAGCACCCTAGTAAGTGCTGTCAGTCACTGTTCTGTGCTCAGAGCAGACCCAAGAACTGAGCGATCAGCGCTCTTCAAATTCTTAGTTCTCTGTGTAAAGCCGATGGAGGACAGTTGCAGCATCGGACTGGTTTGTGTGTTTTTCACAGCGCCCCTTTACATCAGGTGTCCCCATCACAGCGCCCCTTTACATCAGGCATTCCCGTCAGAGCGCCTCCTTATTTCAGATGTCCCCATCAGAGTCCCCCTTAACATAAAATGTGCACATCTGCGTGTCCCTTAACATAAAATAAGGATCACGCTGATGGGCACATTGTATGTTAAAGGGACACTCTGATGGGCAAATTTTATATTAAGGGGCACTCTGATGGGCACAAAACGTGCCCCTTAACCTAAAATTTGCCCATCAGTGTGCCCCTTAACATAAAATATGCCCAACAGCATGCCCCTTAACATAAAATAAGGGTCACGCTGATGGGCATCTTTTATTTTATGTTAAGGGACACGCTGATGGGCATATTTTAACATAAAATAAAAGGTGCCCATCAGCATGATCCTTATTTTATGTTAAGGGGCACGCTGTTGGGCATATTTTATGTTAAGGGGCACACTGAGGGACATATTTTATGTTAAGGGAAACTCTGATGAGCACATTTAATTTTAAGGGGCACGCTGATGGGTATATTTTTTATGTGCACACTGATGCGCATATTTTGTTAAGGGGCACACTGATAGACACATTTTTTTGTGCCCATCAGAGTGCCCCTTAACATAAAATGTGCCTATCAGCGTGCACATTAAAAATATACCCATCAGCGTGCACCTTTAAATTAAATGTGCCCATCAGCGTGACCCTTAAGGGGCACGCTGATGGGTACATTTAATTTTAAGGTGCACACTGATGGGCACATTTTATGTTAAGGGGCACTTTGATGGGCACAACAAAATGTGTCCATCAGTGTGCCCCTTAAAATATGCGCATCACTGTGCATATTAAAAATATACCCATCAGCGTGCCCCTTGAAATTAAATGTGCCCATCAGCGTGCCCCTAATGGCCCACATACCTTGAATGCAGGAGGGCACTGAAATACCGAAGGGGCGGAAGCTGCGACATAAGGAGAGCCAGGACCCGGGAACGGCGAGCAGCAGGGGGGCGGAGCGCACGTGACGTCATGCCCTTACTCGTGGCCCGTGAGTCTTCTGTGAACTCCGAGACCTGCGGCAAGGAGCAGGCGCACGCAGTGTCACTGGTTGCTGGGGAAACCCGCGGTCCCAGCAAACCCCAATGCTTGCTGCAATTTAGAATTATACTGGTGGCCTGGCGGTCTGGGCAGAAGCGGCACTCGGGCCAGACTCGGACCGCAGGCCGCCATTTAGTGACGGCTGCTCTATGAACATGCATGTAAAAGGCCCCAAGTGTACACCAGCCACTCTACAATATGCCAGAGGTTTACAAAATGTTCCTAATAATGCTTCAATTATTATGCATTGCTATATGCACTGTTCAGTTAACCACTAGCCGACCGCGCACCGTCATTATACGGCGGCAGGTCGGCTCTCCTGGGCGAGAGCCCGTAGCTATACGTCCGCTCTTCGAGCGGCCACTAGGGGCGCGTGCGCGCTGCCGGAGGCGCGCGCGCCCCCGACTCCCGTGCGTGTGCCCGGCGGGCTCGATCGCCGCCGGGCACCCGCGATTGCTCGTTGCAGAGCGGGGACCGGGAGCTGTGTGTGTAAACACACGGCTCTCGGTCCTGTCAGCAGGGGAAATGCTGATCTTCTGTTCATACAATGTATGAACAGAGGATCAGTGTTTCCCCTAGTGAGGCCACCCCCCCCCACAGTAAGATAACACACAGGGACATACTTAACCCCTTCCCCACCCCCTAGTGTTAACCCCTTCACTGCCAGTGGCATTTTTATAGTAATCCAATGCATTTTTATAGCACTGATCGCTGTAAAAATGCCAATGGTCCCAAAAATGTGTCAAAAGTGTCCGAAGTGTCCGCCATAATGTCGCAGTTCCGAAAAAAAATCGCTGATCGCCGCCATTACTAGTAAAAAAAATATATTAATAAAAATACCCCCTATTTTGTAAACGCTATAACTTTTGCGCAAACCAATCAATAAACGCTTATTGCGATTTTTTTACGAAAAATATGTAGAAGAATACGTATCGGCCTAAACTAAGGAAAAAAAAATGTTTTTTTATATATTTTTGGGGGATATTTATTACAGCAAAAAGTAAAAAATTATTTTTTTTCAAAATTGTCGCTCTATTTTTGTTTATAGCGCAAAAAATAAAAACCGCAGAGGTGATCAAATACCACCAAAAGAAAGCTCTATTTGTGGGGAAAAAAAGGATGCCAATTTTGTTTGGGAGCCACGTCGTACGACCGCGCAATTGTCAGTTAAAGCGTCGCAGTCCCGAATCGCAAAAAGTGCTCTGGTCTTTGACCAGCAATATGGTCCGGGGGTTAAGTGGTTAAATGCAATTGTATAAAACAGAATTCATTACAATTACAATGATTTGCTTCCAGCCTTGCACCTTTGAGACAATTACAATTGCTTACTTTTACAATTTAGAGAAAACTTGTACATTTTAATCAATTGATGAGATGTCCTCATACAAACAAAAAAACTTATGAGTGGTGTGAGCACATTCCATAATTATAAAGTGTATTAATAGCGTCCACAGCAATACAGCATTTTAGCCTATAGCCATATACATTTGGCAACTGAATTATATCACATGAGCTAAAAACTGTATATTTTTGATAGCTTGGACATTTCCTAACAAGGTACCCAGACATTCGGGAGTACATACATTAACAGGCTTACATATGTATAAAAATGGTGCAGAATTTGCTGTAACAATCGGTTATTTTAGAGAATGGTGGCTACCCTTCTGCTTTTAGTACATATACACAATACGCACCTATAAACTCATACATACTACTTCGGCAAGTCTGAAAAAAATGTAGCAGCTTATGGCATGTCAAAGGTTGAAGTAGTCAACCAAGAAAAGATGCTGTCAGAACAACAGAGTATTGACTAGGTTGGAAATCTGAGAAATTGAGACATAGTAAACAATGTTTACCATGGAACACCAGAAAAAAAATTCTACAGAGCCTGTTAAAATTTTATTGTTGGCAAGTTATCTTGAATACTAATGTGATGGAAACCTAAAACTTGAAAGTAACCAGCTTACCAGGTGCAGAGGAAAAATCTTCAATGGAAACACCAGGTCCACTGACAGCTGTAAAAGGGGAGCTTTTTTCCCTCACCACCTGTTGTGTGTGGGACAGAAAATGAGGGTTAATCTGCCCTCATTACTCATGTAATGCCAGGGGCAGGAGCCCAATGTCTGACATGCCCTGGAAACTACATAGGAATGTAAACAGCAATGGAGCATTTCAGCCAGACTTCAAGCAGGGCCAGAACAGGCTTTCAGGTATGGCAATTACATTACAGTCATAATAAAACATTGTTTTGTTTTTTATAAAATAACGTGTTATACTTACCGACTGTGCAATAGTTTTACAAAGAGTAGCCTTGATCCTCCTCTTCTTGGGTCACCCACCAGCACTCCTGGCTCCTCCTCTTTGGCGAGTGCCCCCATAGAATGCCACTTTCTATAGAGGGCACTCATGCAGACTCTCGTCCAAGCCGCCACGTCTGCATCCAATGACAGAAAGCGGCTCTGTCCCACCCCATCACATGATTTGACAGTAGTAGGAGCCAATGGCTCCTGCTGCTATCAATCTGCCCAACAAGGAGAGAGAGAGCAGAGAGTCGCTGCTCTCGTGCACAGCACTGGATCAGGAATGGGTTGAACTTCAGGGTGATAAAAGATAGAGAGCAGAGTAAGCAGGGCTGACCTCATCAGTTCATTCCTAAATTCATCAGTTTGCCTTGATTTCGGCTTTAAAGTGAACCCAAAATGCCACTACTGTATCTACACATTTTTTCTATTGAAAAGCCTGTGGCATGCAAAACACAACCCAAAAACTTCACCCGGTGCAGGAAAAATGTGCACACACATAAAGAGGTGCAACAAAAAACTGTGACGGGTGCATCGTCAATTGGCCCTCAGAAAAGGGCCCAACTCTAATCCCCCGGGGCGTTAGGCTCCTGGCAGGGACTCGAGTAACAGTGGCCCATGCAGCCGAAGCCACATGGACCCAACATCCTTGGAGGGACTGCCGAAGGGAGACCCCATAAGAGCCGGCGAACTAAGCCAGAAGGCCATGTCCACTGACTCCCAAGACTTTCAGAGCAGGCCCGAGGACCAGCACCCTACTCAACACACATAAAGTGCTAGTGCACCAAACAGAAAAAAGACGTAACGTGACACACGGGACAAATAAAAAGAAAGTGGGGGAGAAGGAAGATGGGAGAGGTGAGGAGAAAGTGACCAACGTGCAATACGGCCCTCCGGCCAGGAAACAAAAATTCCCCTGGTCCTAGCCAAAGGGCTCGGCCCTAGAGGCAGGTGTGAAAAGGTGTATTGTGAAGATCAGTGACCATGGTGCCACACGATGAGTGTCCCCACACTCGTGCAATGTATGGCACCCCTGGACTGCCACTCCAGGGGCACCATCTCCAACGGACCCCGACCCACGGCCCGGACAGTCACAGTCCCCTCCCCCACCAGGAAGGATCGGGAGCTACCGGAGGCTCAGAGTGCCCATTGCTCTTTCGCTTCTTACCTAATTATACTCGAGAGGTACCAACTACTCACTAAACCCTCCCCCAAAGGGTAGGGCCAGCGTTCGAGAGAAACTGGCAATGCAGGGTTAGGAACCGCATCAAATCCAGGCCAGAAGGCCAGGGGCGCGGCCTTTCAGCTTTGACCTCATGCCTCTCCATCCTCACCAGAAGCACCCTTCCGGATGGCTCAGACTTGACCATTGGCCGGCCCCCAGTATCTGTCGGGCAGCATGGCATAGTCCCTGCTGAAACCACCCTTCCAGGTGCTATTACGTCATTGGATTGCATCCACCCTCCCAACGGAGGTGCTTCAGCGCTCCTCGGACAACTGATAAGAACAGATACTACACTTGATCTTAGCCAAAAGTCCGGGAAACGATACTGTATCTACACATAAGTGTCATGTATGTGTTTGGCAGCTCATTTCCTAATGCCCTGCCATCATTTATGGTCTATGGCCAACTTATAGTGACTTACTACATGCTTATGGAGACAAAACACTATACATTAAAAAATCTCATTTGGGATTAGCAATTAAAAGATGCTGGTAAATACAGTTTTAATAGTTCTTACTGGGGAAAAATCCACAATGTGACTACTATAGTCACACTTACATTGTGAATAGGAAGGATATATAAGCTGCCAGTTGAAGAGCTGTATCTCAGGAGACTAATTACGCAGTGAGTAAGGGATGAGCATGTCATAGCCGGGAGCTGAAACGGCTGTACCATGATACACAGAAATTCTAGCTCTCGCCTTATCTGTAATGAAATGCTCCCTGACAATGAAGTGTCTGCACGGTGTAATTAGGTGGCTGCTCTCTAATTCAATTACCATCTCTATGCATCAGATGCTCATCTGTGACTGTACAGGACTTGACGTCAATTCAGCTCTGTGAATCCCCAAGAGTATAATACTTGGCCAATGTACCTGCAAGCTCTTCTTCATTATTAACCTCTGCTATGCTGCAATTTGTGCATATGACTGACAAAACTAGTGAGCTGCTGTCTTTACCCATTGCCTAACCAAGATAAATCACTCTGGAATACAGGCAAGATGAATGCAATAAACCCCTTAGTTACTGTGCGGAGAAGCAACAATATATTCTCTACAGGTAAAAAAACATACCGATTAGGTACAAATCTTGCATTTATTGCAAAACCACCATTATATACCTTTTATCGTACATCACGGTATACAGAGCACCATAGTAATTACTATGTGGGTTATACACCCACCTTCAGGTGATTGACACTGGCATAATCAAGACAGGAAGTCCCCCCTCTTAGATTACCCGAGCCTCGGTACGGAAGAACGAGCTCTTGCCTGTAATGCTTGTCTCAGGAGAGCTTGGCCCTGGGATCCAGCGCCTTGTTCACACTGCTATACCACAGGTTTGCTCTGGCAGGGCACTATACAGGTCCAAGGCAGTGGACCCTACGTATAGATGGGACCCCATCCTTGAAGGTCTGGCATGGCACCAACCCGCCGTGATGGGTGAAGATTGGGTCACTGTGATATTCCAGTTGTACCCAGGAAGCGCAAGTTAAGAGCCTGGGTGACATCCCATGGTCTTCTCTTTTTTAAAAATGAGATGTCTTGCCTTTTTGTCCCACTAGAGGGTGTAAAGCTAACATACCTGTGTGTTGACAGACAAACTTTGCCTTTGGGTATCAGCAGCTCTTGTTGAGTAAGTTTTCTGCCACCCCTGTCATCAGCTAGCTAAAAAGAGGGGGGGGGGGTGCTGCGCGATCATTCCAGTATGGGGTTTGCGCTGCAGGCTCCTTCCTCGCGAGAGCTTCTCCTTCGTATGACAGATGATGTCGCAAGCAGGGGGTGGGGCTCTGCGCAGTAGGCATGCAGGCTTGTTTTAAAAGCGCAACTGTTTGGAGTGAAACGGTGGCTGACGGTGGAACACAGACAAGCTATCCAAGGGCATGCAAGCTGTGTGCTGGCTACAGGCATTTTCAAGACTCATCTATTTAGCATCTGGCTGTAGCTATTGAAAGCGGCATATTAACCGATTAACGCCCGCCGCATGTATATGTACGTCCACAGAATGGCACGTACAGGCATATGGGCGTACATGTACGTCCCCGCCTTTCCCGAGGTCGGGGGTCCGATCGGCGGTCGGAAACCCGCGGGGAGCGATCCGGGACGAGGGCTCCCCGGAGCTGAAGAACGGGGAGAGCTGTATGTAAACACGGCTTCCCCATGCTTCACTGTGGCGGCTGCATCGATTGAGTCATCACTTTTATAGGGAGACTTGATCAATGACGTCAGACCTACAGCCACACCCCCCTACAGTTGTAAACACACACAAGGTGAACCCCAACTCCTTCAGCGCTCCCTGTGGTAAACTCCCAAACTGCAACTGTCATTTTCAAAATAAACAATGCAATTGAAAGGCATTTTTTGCTGTGAAAATGACAATGGTCCCAAAAATGTGTCAAAATTGTCCGAAGTGTCCGCCATAATGTCGCAGTCACGAAAAAAAATCGCTGATCGCCGCCATTAGTAGTAAAAAAAAAAAATAATAATAAAACTATCCCCTATTTTGTAAACGCTATAAATTTTGCGCAAACCAATCGATAAACGCTTATTGCGATTTTTTTTACCAAAAATAGGTAGAAGAATACGTATTGGCCTAAACTGAGGAAAAAAAACATTTTTATATATGTTTTTGAGGGATATTTATTATAGCAAAAAGTAAAAAATATTGCATTTTTTTCAAAATTGTTGCTCTATTTTTGTTTATTGCGCAAAAAATAAAAAACGCAGAGGTGATCAAATACCACCAAAAGAAAGCTCTATTTGTGGGAAAAAAGGACGTCAATTTTGTTTGGGAGCCACGTCGCACGACCGCGCAATTGTCTGTTAAAGCGACGCAGTGCCGAATCGCAAAACCTGGCCTGGGCCTTTAGCTGCATAAAGGTCCGGGGCTTAAGTGGTTAACCATTGCTAGACTGAGCTCAGCAATAGATGCATACAACAGTACCTCTGCTTTGTGCATTCCCATAAAATTGGGAGAGGGGGCGCAAGGGCACTGCGGTCGGGACCTGAGTCAGCAGATATGTCAGCCATTGTGGCTACCTCCTAAATTCTAGCCTCTGCATATGTCACTAAAGATGACTTGGCTACGGCTTTGGCTTGTTTAGAGGGTTTGTTCACGACCTCTTCCCAGACCGGGAAGAAACGTGGCAGGTCCCCTTCTCCTTGGCCTATACCAATCACCAAGGCGGCACCAAAAGCTGCGCTGCCCAGAAAGAGGTAAACCATATTTTAGCTTGGGCAGAAGAGCCTGTACCTTGCCTATCTGCGATATTCACCCCAGGAGTGGAGAATTGGCAGGCAGACTTTCTAGGTCACCAACAATTGCTTCCAGGGTAATGGTCTCTGCACCCCGACGTTTGTTTTGGCCATATATGTCAAAAATGGGGTACACCGGACGTAGACCTATTAGCGTCCAGGTTCAAGAGAAAGTTGGACAAGTTTGCGTTAAGGACAAGGGATCCGCTCGCATGTGGGACAGATGCCTTAGTAACACCCTGGAATCAGTTCTCATTGATTTATGCATTCCCTCCAGTACAATTGCTTCTGCATCTTCTGTGCATGATCAAAAGGGAAAAGAAGCTGGTAATCCTAGTTGCTCCAGCATGGCCCAGGAGATCCTGGTATGCGGAGATCGTGAGGATAGCAGTAAGGAACTCTTCCGTCTCATCTGGATCTGCTTTCACAAGGGCCAATATTCCACCCTGCCTTACAAATGCTAAATTTGACAGTTTGGCTGTTCAAACCCTCGTTCTAAAAGATCAGGGGCTTTCAGGCTCAGGGCTACCTACCCTGATGAATGCTAGGAAGCTGGCCTCCAGAGCTATTTATTATAGGGTCTGGAAGGCCTATGTGGCCAGGTGTGTAGACAAGGGTTGGCATCCTTGCAAGTATGACATAGGGAGGATTCTCGCTTTCCTACAGTTAGCAGTAGAGATGAAGCTAGCCTTGAGCACTATCAAGGGTCAGATCTCGGCCTTGTCAGTTTTTTTTCCAAAGACCGCTTGCCGTACATTCCTTAGTTCGGGCTTTTATTCAGGGGGTGACACAGATAAATCCACCAATTAAGTCACCTCTGAGCCCAAGGGATTTGAATTTAGTCCTGTCTGTCCTCCGGGAGTCCCCTTTTGAACCAATGGAGGAGGCTCCGTATATCTTGTGACATAAGGAAAAGGTGGTGTTACGTCTTTTTTTGCCTAAGGTAGTGTCTGGTTTTCATTTGAACCAGGATATTTCCTTACCTTCGTTTTTTCCATGTTCTGCAGAAGAAGAATTACTGCACTATCTAGATGTAATGAGAGCGGTCAATTTCTATCTGGAAGAAACTGCCCAGATTCGGAAAACCGACGCTTTGTTTGTGTTGCCAGAACCATTTCCATTAGTCAAGTTATTACTCAGGCTTATGATTTAAAGGGGGAGATTCCACTTTTTTGTCCTAGAGCTCACCAGGGCAGTTAGTGCTTCTTGGGCAGTTTGTCACCAAGCTTCTGTGACTCAGGTTTGCAAGGCCCAACATGGTCATCATCACATACATTCACGAAATTCTACCAGGTGGATCACGGGACACAGAGGTCTCTCCCCTCTTATTGGGATATTATATACTGCTTTGTTACAAAACTGAGGTACTCCCTGTATGAGAGGGGTTATATAGGAGGGGGGACTTCCTGTCTTGATGTCAGTGTCCATCACCTGAAGGTGGACATATAACACACATAGTAATTACTGTGGTGCTCTGTGTCCCGTGATGTACTCCAAGAAAAGGATTTTACAGGTAAGCTGTTATAAAAATCCTATTTTTATATAACAAGGCTTACGCAGGACTGCCAGCCATTTGTAAACTTACAAATAATTAGTAAATTGACAGAAAAGCTGTACTGCATTTTTCCAAACAGAGTAAAATCATATTAGGCAAGCAAAGGTGTCCTTACTGCTTAGCTCAACAAATCACATTCTCATACCAACTATACAGTAAAACATGATAAAGAACCATATGTTATGGACAGTCAGAATAGGTCTTACTTTAAAAACCTTGAATCATGAGATCCACTGCTGTAATCATATACTGCTTGGACACAAGCAAAGGACATTCATTTGGTAGGTATCTTCCAAACTGTGACATTTGAGTATCAAGTCAACCAACTTGGCTCATAGCAGGCAACTGATTGTGTCATACACTATATGGCAGAAGTTTGTGGACAAGCAACAATTACACATATACCAGCTTGTTGGACATCCCATTCCAAAACAATGGGCATTTAGAAGTAATTATCCAGAATCTCCCCAATCCCCTTTGCTACTATAATGGTCTCCAACCTTCTAGAAAGGCTTTCCATAAGATTTTGGTGTGTTTGTGGAACTTGTTTCCAATTTGCCAAAATAGCATTTGTGGAGCTAGAAACTGATGGCAGACAAGAAGACTTTGTTACCAGTTGGTATTCTAATTGATCACAAAGGTGTTCAGTAGGGGTGAGGTCTAAACTTTGTGAAGGCCATTCAAGTTCCCCCACATGAAACTTATCAAATCATGTCTTTGGGAATTGACTGCGCACAGGGGCACAGTCATGTGGGGGCAGAAAAGGAGAAAAGGGGCATTCCTTAAACTGTTACCACAGAGTTGTAAAAGCTCAATTGTCTAAAATAATTTGTATACCATAGCACTAAATATATAGCAATTTATTTTTAAATGTGCTCAACAGCTCCTGGTAAAAAATAAAATAAAATACACGTTTTCTTTACCTTCAATCCAGAGCTGCTCCCCAGAAGTACTCCTCCACTATTAGATGTCTGAGTCTTCCAGGTTGAAAAGCAACCAGAGTTCATCACCCCACTTACTAAACAGAGCATAGCACTTCCCACCAAGTGCTATAGGTTACTGGAAGAGAAAAGGCTATGAAGGACTGTAAGATGATTATGGACTAGGGAGATGAACCAGTTGTAGACCCTGGGCATGCAACACCCCAAAATACTTTCAAGTAAAAAAGTACATAGGTAATATGCCCTGCCCTACTCGACTGTCACTGCATTTTCCGGCAATTCCCGGCTGTCAAAATGATAACCGGGACTTGCTGTGTAAATACAGCTGCTGTGAAAAAACAGACCATCCGACACAGTGTTTGAGTGAGTGAGTGAGTGAGAGAGAAACTTATATAGCGCAAACAAATGCGAACTTAATCGCCTCAAGGTGTTAATAAACACTGTTCAGATATAGGATAGAGAAGATACAATGTAACATTATTACTTTTGTATTTATTCTCTTTTGTTTATCTGCAGATCAAAGGGATGAGATTCAGTCTGCAAGTGATGTCAGTTAAGACCGCTTTCATACTTGTGCTCCCAAAGATGACCATTCATATATGTGCCGACTTTAAGGTAGTCCCTGTACTACTTTGGTCTAAATTTCATGTGAGTTGAGGTCCATAGACCTCAAGTTTACACAAGCATTCCCTGAAATTGCGTCAAAATCACGTGACTTAACTTTTTTCCCCTTTGCCCTAAGCTTCTATTTTACTGCCGATTTTTTTGTTGACATTTTCCTATTGCTAAATATTTCAACATTAAATGGGAATTTTGAGGTACCTGCATATTCCATATATTGAAGAACAATACAGGACACAGGAGGAAATTCTTAAATGCTGCTACCTTCAGGTGATTGGACACAGCCAAAAGCTTTGCTTGAATTGTTCCCCACCCATTTAGAAGCTTCAGTTTTTTAGAAAGCAGTAAGGAGCTCACAAGTAAAGGGACCTTTATCCTGTACTGTACTCCAAGATATAAAACATGCAGGCTGTCTGACTAAAGCAAAATTTTCTTCCATTGCATCTGACCTATCCCAAAGACTATCACGTGGCTGAATAGATACACTTAATGCTGCCCATCCCCCATATATTCTTTCGAGTATAAAAAAAGGCTATTCCTAGAAAGGCTTTCCCTATTCATGATCAAGCAGAGTTGGACTTTTAAAATGATTAGCCCAACTCAGAGAGGTTATTCCTTCTGCTCCCTCCTTAGTATTCCTGGATGAATGGGAGTTTACAAGTCAACAAGAATAATAAATCAATAGGTACACCTATTTTTAAATAAATCAGATTCTACTGCTGTAGATAGTAACCTTAATAAACAATAATACCAGTGAATACATTATGCCAGCATGTCTCTGTTCATTGAATTGTTTTCCCTAATTTGTCTATTCAGTGTTTACAGGAAGCAAAACACAATCATTTCATCTTCAAAAATAACTAGATAGCTAAAGAAAAAAAAAAAAAAATATTATTAGAGGGCTTTGCATGAAGGGCCACACTAAGTTTGCACTTGTGCAAATCAAAAGGATTCAAATCTTGTAAAAGCATCATTAAAGACAAGCATGGTAGAGAACTCTTTAACCAACAAGGGTATCGCAAACAAATGGTGAGCGTACTCAAAAGAGTTGTACACCAGCAACAAGGCCAAGTCTCATCAGGAAGGTGAGGAAAAGCAAAATAGAAATGGAGCGGACCATCCTTGGGGAAGAAATTACATGGCCCCAGGAATAGGCACCATATCCGCTCCCCCAACCCAAAACTACTACAGTCCTTTGCCGGAAATCTTGGAAAGCAACACATAGCCACAGGATTAGAAACCATCTGTGGAGTGTGAAAACCTCTGAAGTTGGGATTGTGTAGGCAACAAAAAATATTTTCAAAAAGTATAAAAAAATATAAATTTAATACACATAAGTAGAAAAATACAAAATTACATTACAATACAATATGATATCATAACAAATTAGACACATATGAATAGCAAAGAGACACAATGCCACATTTCAATAGGTCCCCACAAGGGGTGGACGGAAGAGAAATGGCTGATGATGGCAACTACATGGTCATCTGTATAGGCTGGTTTATTTGCAACCATCTGTGTTCAGATGACTCCAAGGACTGCCCAAAAATAAAAAAATGCCCTAATTCTTTATGATAGTAAGGGATCATACAACAATGTGTAGCATTGACCATTGAAAGGGACTTACAAAATGTTCAAGCCAGCTTCCATCAGGCATGTGGCACCGGAACCATATCATAATTATGTGATAGATCATGAACAAATGCCATAAATTTCAAAAGAGCATCCACATCAACTATAAGAAAGCTTGTGACTGTGTCAGTAATGACAAGCTGTGGAGAGAACTGCAAGAGCTTGGGTGCCAGCACATTAAGTCAACTTAGCAGAGTCACTGTACACAAATCAAGAAGCCAATGCTCAAACACCATATGGGAAAACAAATTGGTTCTAAATAAAGAGGGGAGTATGGCAAGGTTGCATTATTTCCCCTTTCTTGTTCCACCTGTATGTGGAAAATCATGAAAAAGCTGTAGCTTGTAGTATTAAAATATGGAGTACAGTATGCCAGAAGGAACATCAATGATCTTCGATACGCTGATGACACTTCTTTTTTTGGAAACTGAAGATGGCCTAAAACAACTGATCAAAATTATCAGATGAAAAAGTGAGGAGTTTGGCCTCGCCATGAACATCAAAAAGACCATCACAACCTAGGAATGGATACATCAAAATAACAACTGACAGTGAGGAGATCGAATTTTTGCAGTGAGGAGATCGGGTCCATTTACCTGGGATCACATATTAAACACAGCTTGATTGAAGTGGTGACAGTAGTTCACAAATAGAGCACTGTATCACACAGTGATAATGAGCGCAGACCAAATATAAAAAGCAAGGATGTAAGCCTGGCAAGAAAATGCAGATTAGTCTATGCTACTGTATTCCCCATAGCTACCTATGGTTCTAAAAGTTGGACCATAAAAAAAAAAAAAAACTAGGCTGGAGGAAAATTAGCGTTTCCGAGATATGGTGCTGGAGAAGGCTCCTGTGCATTTCATGGACAGTAAAAATAACAAAGCAAATATTTCAGCATGTAAAACCAGAAGTTTCATCGGGTGGCAAATGACAGAACAGGCTCACGTATTGTTAATATTTAAGCAGACTCTCTGGAGAAGTTAATCATGCTTGAAATGTGTTAGCAGCAAAAGAAAGCCTGGGAGCCAAATGAACTTATGTTTAGACACTAGCCAGAACATAAATGAAAAAAGCAGAGAGAGAGCTGGCCCATTGGATAGCTAAGAGTCAATTGGACGAACATCATTATCAATATAGCGTTCTGCCTTACAATGTAAACAAGTGTTTCTGAAAACACATTATGAACCTATACTTATTTTTTAAGGTAAAAAAGGTCCATTTGGGAATGTTATCTTGAGAAAAATCATTAAAAATGGTCATATCCACCTGTACATTCATCAATAAACCTGCACAAAATTATGTCTGCAAACAGGTAGACAAATCTGTTTAATTGCATGACGTGTTTGCAAATGCAATTTAATCGAACATGACATGTTTAAAAATGCAGGTCAATATGTTTCTTGAGCAATGACGCATACAAAGATTCCCATAAAACTATGTGTACGAAAGCAATATTCTCTACCATTCCACAACATTCAGAATATTTTCTACAGTCTCTTAGCTGCTGGTTCACATAACTGATTAGTAACTATTGGTGAGAGCTTAATACTGTCTGTGTGGATTTTTCCACTCCAATATGTTTTTCAAAAGCAAAATGATTTAGAAACGGCAAAGTATAAAAAACTTCCTTAAAGTAGTAAATGCCAATTTCCTAGCTTGTAATACTTTAGACCCTGCAAATTACAGAAAAAAAACCGTTGATCTGCCAGAAATGCACACAGCTCCTAATTGCTTTTTTGTAGGGTGACACCACATGTATTTTTCCAGACTAAATTGTATCAGCTCATACTAGCTGTCTGTTAAAATACTGACTGTCCCACTATCCTCATCTGCACAACACAGATTGTAAACGTTTTGTAGACCCAGGGCCGGCCCTACCATGGGACCCAGTGGTACCATGGGTCCCGAGCGGCACTTTCAGGGAAGCGGCAAACTGCCGCTCATGAGCAGTTGCAGAACTGCCGCCCGCAAGCCAGCCTGTCCGCTTCTTATTCCACAGCAGGGACGGATCCGGGGGGGGAATGGGGAAATTGCCACCCCGAGAAACTATTTGCGGGCGAGTGCCATGGGCGGGTGACCGAGCACTCCACGGGTGGGGAGAGCGAGCGGGCTGCGCTCCGGGCAGCTGGTCCCGGGAGCGGGCGGCTCGGTGGGCAGGTGACAGAGCGCGCGGCTCTGCCGTCGGGCAGCTAAAAGAGCGGACGGCTCCGCTGCGGCTGACAGGTGTCCGGTGAGGGAGAGTGCGGGCCGGGCAGCTGTTTGGTGAGTGCTGAGTGAGTGCTGGCCAATTAACGAGCAGGCGAGCGGGGGGAGCAGAGAGATGACATCATCTCTCACCGCCGGCCCTGCATCTCTGCCGTTTCTTCCCTCAATGTGTAGCCTACATCATCCCTCTGCTGCCTGATAGCCCTGACTCTGGAACACAGCAAGGGGCAATTGGAGCAGGCAAGTGACAATCGGCAACATGTGACAGGCAATGTGGCAAGTGACAATCCGCAAAGTGTGACAGGTGACGTGGTAAGTGACAATTCGCAACTTGTAGCAGGTGATGTGGCAAGTGTCAATCCGCAATGTGTGACAGGCAATTTGGCAAGTGACAATCGGCAACATGTGACAGGCAATGTGGCAAGTGACAATCGGCAACATGCGACAGGCAATGTGGCAAGTGACAATCGGCAACATGCGACAGGCAATGTGGCAAGTGACAATCCGCAACTAGTGGCAAGTTATAAACATGTGGCAAGTGACAATCCACAACTTGTGGCAAGTGACAATCCGCAACGTGTGGCAGGCGATGGTGGCAAGTGACAATCCGCAATGCGTGGCAAGCGATGGTGGCAAGTGACACACTTGGGGCTCCCACTGATTCTGCATTATGGGGAGTTAAACCATTTCATTTTAAATTACAATGTAATAAAATAAATTATTGTGCTGCCCCTTGAAGTTACGGAGATGATAAATAGGCCGATAACAGTGGAGGAAGTGAATGGAGTAATAGCAAATTTAACAGTAGGAAAAAGCCCAGGGCCAGATGGCTTTACGAATTTATATTATAAAAAAAAATTCTGAAAACCTGGGCGCCCCAATATGTGATTACTTCAACTCGATTAACATTCTGAATCCACTCCCTCCAGAAGCATTATTGGCACACATCACAGTCCTTCCAAAACCAGGAAAAGACCCCCAACACTGCGCCAATTATAGACCAATATCTCTGTTAAACTCTGACACGAAGTTATTATCAAAAACCTTGGCACTTAGACTACAGGATCATTTAGTGAAGCTAGTTCACCCTGACCAAACAGGCTTTATGAAGGGCCGTGAAGCTAGAGATAACACCATGAGAGCATTAAATGTCCTCCACTGGATGCAACACGGCCCGGACAGAGCCCCTAGAATAATATTATCTATGGATGCCGAAAAAGCTTTTGACAGGGTTAATTGGACGTTCATGACTGAGGTCCTGAGGTGGATGAGAGTGGGAAACCGTGTGATGGGCTGGGTAATGGTGTTAAATGCGTCCCCGAGAGCAAGAGTAAAGGTGAATGGCACCTTGTCAGACTATTTCCAAATATACAATGGTACGAGACAAGGGTGTCCGCTGTCTCCCTTACTATTTGCAATGATATTGGAACCCTTTCTCTGTAAAATAAGAAAAAATAATGGAATTATGGGAACGCGTATAGGGCTGGACGAACATAAGGTATCCGCATATGCCGATGACCTGTTGTTCTATTTATCTACACCACAGACTTCATTACCTGCTCTGATGGAAGAAGTATCTAGGTTTGGGGTTCTATCCAACTTTAAAATTAATTTGGAGAAGTCTATATTATTTCCTAGCCATGTACCTTTAAGTATGGCGAACACTCTACAATAAGCATATCGCTTCGTATGGAATAAAAAATCACTAGTCTACCTAGGGACGCATATAACGCCTGACCCAAAACTTGTATACGAACCAAATTATGATGCCTTAATTGAAGGAGTAAGAGAGGACCTTCAGAAATGGAATGGGCAGTTTTTAACATGGTTCGGAAGGGTGAATGCAATAAAAATGAACATACTACCTAAAATAATTGATGTTTTACATACAGTGCCAATTTCCCTCCCACAGGGTTTTTTAAGGGCATACGGAAGGCTTTTGTATCCTTTGTATGGAACGATAAAAGCCCCAGATTAGCCTATGAAATTTTGTGTAGAGAAAAGTCAGAGAGTGGAGTGGGGTTGCCAGATGTAATATCATATTATAGGGCAATGGCACTAGTATGTATACTAAATTGGAATCACGACCACTCAAATAAAATATGGGTAAAATTAGAGCAAACAATGGCAGGAAGGAACCTAGCAGGAGCACCTTGGATTCCGAAGTTAGAAAGAGGGCTCTCAAAATGGATGTCACCTTTAACTGATAATACATTAAGGATATGGGATAGAATAAATCAATCAGGAGACTATGCCCATGGGATATCCCCCTTGGCTAATTTGTTTGTGAGTTTTTGTTAGGTTTTTTTTTCTTCTCTCTTAGCTCTTAATGTGAATTCCAGTTCGGCACTGCCCCTAACCCCCACCTGTATAGGTTTAAGAGAGGGGGGCACTGAGGGTGGGGATTTATTATGGGGGGAGGGGAGAAGGGAAGAGAAAGGGAAAGAAAGGGGAAAATAAATTTAAATACATTTTTTTTTTGCGGGGGTTTATGAGTGTGTAATGGGGATGGGAGGAAGGGGAGGATATAAAAAGGGAGGGGGGGTAAGTTATTAGTGGTTTTGCAGCCTTTTAGAGGCCTCAGGTTTTGAACACTTGGTAAAAGTGTTTTAAGGGGAAGGTGATGGGGCTATAAGGAATAATGAGTGATGAGTTGAGTTTTAGAGGGGTTAATGGCTTTTTAGAAGCCTCATATCCAAGGGGTCACCAAATTTTTTTTTTTGTTTATTATAGGGGGGGGGGAGGGGAGAGAGCCGCCGGGAATAAGTGAGGGTGGAGGGGGACGATTTTTCTCCTTTTTTATTTTTATTTTTTCTCTCTTTTTCTCTTTTCTTTTCTTTCCCCGGGGGGAGGGGAATGGGATACAGATAGGAATGTTTACGGTATAATGGTGTGATACATTGTAATATATTGTTAAACGGAAAGTTTGAAAAATTAATAAAAATTTTGATAATAAAAAAAAAAAAAGAAATAATGAGCTTCAATCATTCTGACACCATAACAATCATGGTAATGGGATGATTGAAGCTCCAACACCCACTGATTTGGCATTATGGTGAGTTAAACCATTTCATTTTAAATTACAATGTAATAATAGAAATAATGAGCTTCAATCATGGTGACGGGATGATTGAAGCTCCAACACCAGCCATTTCCCTGAAAAATTGCCCGCAAAAAAAAAAATATTTTCTGGCAGTGCCCCTCCCGAGACTAGACTCTGGATCCGCCCATGTTCCACAGTAAGGGTGCCGGCTCTACTGCTTTTAGTGATGACAGGAGCGGGCCGGGACAGATTACAGTCACAACTTTATTGCTCGTCACATCGATCACTGTAGATTGGGACTGGAATCTCCGCCCCCCGTACCTCCCCCCTACCTCTTCTCCAGCTGTTTTTTCAAGCACGGCCACTGTCCTGCATGAATACAGAGACATCCCAGAGGTGGAGCCTCCTGGCCTCTGCTGTTTGAGTGGGCGGGACCTACGAGATCATGCCCGTCTGGTGTGACAGGAAGCAGAGGGAGACAAGCCAGTGTGTGTGGAGGTAAAATCATCTTGCCATACCTCGTGTAGCACCTCTATGCTAAATCTGCTGGATTACTGCAGTTTAGCATGGAAGTGCTGCCTGTTAGCTGACAATTGGGCTTAATGATTGTCACTGTCTCCAGGTTTTTACTCCCCCCCGGGATACCCTCCTGACCCCCCCTGGTGTATACCCTCCTGCCCCCCCCTGGTGTACACCCTCCTGATCCCCCCTGGTGTATACCCTACTGACCCTTCCTAGTTCCCTTCTGACCCCCCCCCCTGGTGTATACCCTCCTGACCCCTCCTGGTGTATACCATCCTGATCCCCCCTGGTGTATACCCTCCTGATCCCCCCCCCCTGTTGTATACCCTCCTGATCCCCTCCCTGGTGTATACCCTCCTGACCCTCCCTGGTACCCTCCTGACCCTTCCTAGTACCCTCCTGACCCCTCCCTTGTGTATACCCTCCTGACCCTTCCTAGTACACTCCTGACCCCTCCCTGGTTGTATACCCTTCTGACCCCTCCCTGGTGTATACCCTTTCTGACTCCTCCCTGGTGTGTGCCCTCCTGACCCTCCCCCTGCCTGTCTGAACCCCCCCTATCACCACTGCCTCTGACTGAACCCCCCCACCACCACCGTTGCCTCTGACTGAACCCCCCATCATCACCACAGCTGCATTGGATGGAACCCCCCAACCACCACCACTGTTGCATGTAAATCTAACTCCCTCATATATTACATTTTCGCTTTAATTGTCATGTAATAAAATAATGTATGTGGGGGCCTTTTAGTGGGCGTCATTTTTTTTTGGGGGGGCCAGCATTAAATTCTTGGGCCAGCCCTGTGTAGTCCATTGTTAAAACTGGGAGGTCTCCTTAACCAGTTCCGGACCGCCTCATGTACATATACGTCAGCAGAATGGCACGGACAGGCACATCAACGTACCTGTACGTGCTCTGCTTGACGTGGGTCGGGGGTCCAATTGGGACCCCCCCCCCCCGGTACTTGCGGCGGTCCGGTAATCATCAGGAGCGATCCGGGATGAGGGGGCGGCGGTTCGTTTTTGTCCGCCCCCTCCGGATCGCTCCCCAGCCAATCCGCTTCCTCCCCCGCCCTCCTCCGCCTGCATTGTAAACACAGGCAGAGGAGGAAGTGATGTCACCGCTCCTCCCGCCGGTATATTCATCCGGCGGAGGAGCGGAGACATCACACAGTGAGTACACAAGCACTACACTGACACCTGTACACATAGGCATACAATCCCCCCCTGTCACACTGTCACTAAATAGCAGTGATCATTTACTAATCACTGCATTTAGTGTCAGTGTGACAGGCAGTTAGTGTCAGGCAGTTAGTGTTAGGTCCAGGATGGCCCCCTACCCCCACCAATAAAGGTTTTAAACCCTTGATCACCCCCTAGTTAACCCTTTCACCCCCCTTTTGCCAGTGTCACTAAGCGATCGTTTTTCTGATCGCTGTATTAGTGTCGCTCGTGCCACTAGGTAGCTAGTTTTTTTTTAGGTTTGCCGCCATATTTTTATAGCGTTAGAAAATTTATGGGGGGTACCTAACGCTATAAAAACATGGCGGCGAACCTCAAAAAAAAACTAGCTACCTAGTGGCACGAGCGACACTAATACAGCGATCAGAAAAACGATCGCCTAGTGACGCTGGCAAAAGGGGGGTGAAAGGGTTAACTAGGGGGTGATCAAGGGGTTAAAACCTTTATTGGGGGGGGGGGGGGGTAGGGGGCTACCCTGGACCTAACACTTTTAACCCCTTGATCACTCCCTAGTTAACCCCGATTTTACCGCGATTTCGCGGCCGCGATTTTGCCCGCAATTTAATGTAAATCGCGGCCCGAAATCGCAAAAAGTAGTACAGGAACTACTTTTTGAAATCGCAGATGCGGCGTCGCACTGATTAGGACAGTGCCATTGCCGACAATTGCCGCCGATTTGAGATGCGATTTGGTCTGCATGGCAGTCATGCCAGAAGGAAGTCTCTTCTAAAGATGATGCACAAGAAAGCCTGCAAACAGTTTGCTGAAGGCAAGCAGAATAAGGACATGGATTACTGTGGTCTGATGAGACCAAGATACACTTATTTGGTTCAGATGATGTCAAGTGGGTGTGGCGGCAACCAGGTGAGGAGCACAAAGGCAAGTGTGACCTGCCTAGATGGGAGCGTCATGGTCTGGGGCTGCCGACACGGGTGCTGCCGACACTGGGGAGCTACAGTTCATTGAGCCAACCATGAATACCAACATGTACTGTGACATACTGAAGCATAGCATGATCCCCTCCCTTCCTGCTTCCTGGTTCCCAGCCTTCTCTGGATCCCTGTAAGCTCACACCAGTGTCCCAGGCTGCAAAGGGAAAACAGGACCATAAATAGGACGTTTATTAAACTCCAGGACTGGCTATTTTCACCACATACTGAACTCATCTAATTTAACCTGTGAGTTACTACTTGTTTTTATTAAATATATGATTTATACTGCACTCAGTCTGGTGCCCCTCTGTTCCCATTTCTAAACAAACTCAAAGGAAATACAGACTGCTGTTGCAAAAAAACATGTGGTTGTTTTTAAGGAGGACAATACTTGAACAAAAATGAGCTGCATGGTCGAGTTGATAGAAAGAAGCGTTTACTGCACCAATGCTACAAAAAAAGCCAGGTGGCATGTCAAGGTGTTTTCGGACATATTGTAGCCATGGGCACTGGCGCAGTAAAGGTGTCTTTCTGGCAAATTGACCATGTAGGTTATTTTTTGTTAGTCATATTTTTGTTTATTAAAAGTCAGCAGCTATGAAAAGTATAGCTGCTGACTTTTAATAAAGCGCTGCACTGCACTCTGTGACTGGTCCCGAAGTCTTCGGGAGGGAGAGCTTCTGCTTCGGGTCACCTAGGCAACCTGAACGAAAGTGGGAGCAGGTACCTGTCAAAATCAGGCACCTGCTCCACCCCTCCTGCCCAAAAGCTCAGTTTTGCAAACAGGAGCTGGGGAGGAGGCCTTAAAGAGGAAGTTCCACTTTTGGGTGAAACTTTCCTTTAAAAACAACCACACCATCTTTTTCCAGAGCACCTTATATTTCTCCTGAGGTTACCTGTGTTTTTTTCTATGTATCCCGACCAATTCTTCTGGCAGGGCTGCAATCTTTCTTGGCCTCCCTGACCCTGGCTTGGTATCCAAAGAGTCCCAAATTTTCCACTTCCTAATAAGTGATTGAACAGTACTTACTGGCAAATTTAAAGCTTTGGATTTATTTTTATATCCAAAGCCATCTTTATAAAGTTTCATAAATTTTTTTTTGCAGTTGACAGTTCTTTTCCGCTCCTCATGGCCCATTGTCTAGTCTGCTCAGTGCATTTATGTGAGAGCTAACAAACTAATTTATACACAGACACTAATTGCAATTTAAAAAGCCACAGATGTGAGAAATTAACCTTTCAATTGCCAATTTACTCTGTGTGTCACCTTGTGTGTCTGTACCAATGTCAAACTTTCCAGGGTTGATTAGGGCCATTTAGGTGATTTCTGTTATCATTATGATTTAAAGAGCCAAACAACTACTTGATAAAAAAAAATGGCTTCAAATAATCACTATTCTTAAATAAAATTGTTTTTTTGGCACGGTCAGTCATATTTTCAATATTAATGAAATTATAACTTCAGAATTTGTATGCTCTAGTGATAAAATAACCAGTAATACATGCTTTGGCAATCTATACTCTTTGCTGCAGCCTTGATCAGAACAGTTTAATCATGTGCCCACTAATGGGGGTCAATGGGTAACGGACCTATGAGGTTGCAGGGGTACAAATCCCCAGTTGTGCCGTCAAAAGTTGTAAGAAGTCTTTAGGAAACACAGGCAACAAAAACCTGATTTGGCTTTAACACTTCTCCACTCTAAAACCAATAAATATGTTTTGGCTATAGATAAACTTTAACCAATTATGCAAAAATCTTTTCTCAAAGTAATGATATAGTTATTGAATGTAAAGCGTAACTTCACCTTAAAAAGGAAGTACTGCTGATCTTCCTCCTCTTCCACTTGTGTCAAATAATTTGGGGGGAGTGGATACCTATTTATGGCAGGAATTGGTATCCACTCCCAACTGCCCGCAACATCCTGGGACGTGTCACAGTTACCAGGAGGTTGTAGGGCTATTCACAGAGTGCAGCGTGGCTATCACATTCACAGTGGGAAGCTGGCTGTGAAGACGCAGGGAGTCACAGCCAGCTTTCCACAGTCAAGATGGAGTCACTGGGGGGCCCGAAGACTGGCAAAGAAGCGACCCTGTGCTGGATTTCTGGACAGGTAAGAGTCTCTTTAATAAAAATCAGCAGCTACAGCTACAGTATTTGTAGCTGCTGACTTTTAATATTTAAAAAAAAAGGCTAAAGAACCTCTTTTAGCTACTAAGAACTGTTGCTGGCATCTAAAATATCTTCATATCAAGAGTACCTTAATGAAAGCATTCAGGAGCTCAATAGGAGGTGAGATGACAGGAGCTTCCACAAAGGAAATGTATGAGGTGATGGAGCACCTACTGATGCTGAACCTTGCATGGCAAACATAATGCAGCATGAGTGAATACGTAATGATGCAACATACCTTGTTTAAGGAAATAACCCATAAAAAAACAACACCTAGATTATCATTTAATTTAAAAAAAAATATGTTGCCTTTGTCAACAACATTTAGAGAAATCTGCATCTACTTTCTGTTTATGCTGTCTTTTTTAGATCGTTATTTGAAGGGCACAGCTGATGCTAAAAAATGTCAGAGAAATAAAGTATAAAAGCAAACCTAGAGGTTAAATCTGTCTGAATTCAGGGTTGTCTTTTGTGCAGTGAGTAGCCTAGAGTAAGACTATGTGTCCTCCATGGAAAAAAAGCAATACAGCATACGTAAGTAAGTGCGTCAGAGGGGATTAAGAAGCGCAGCTGCCTGCAGAGACTGTAGAACACTGGGGCATTTTATGGCAGTGCTGCACAAAGCCTACAAGGGAGCCTGGCTGTGACATCTGATTAATGATGCAGAGGACTAATGCAGACATGTGTCTTATGGTTCAGTGCTAGGGGGCTATGAGTAACACAACAATATATACATTTATATCGTTGACTGATGTAAATGCACAACACATCTAATGCATTTCAGGCGCTAAAGCAACCTCTCGGAGGTTATATATACATTTCTTTTGTGTGCATCAGTGGCAGATGTTAATTGAGGATATTTACAATCTTTCAACTCAGTAATGTAAAGATTTATTTCCTCTTCTGGTCTGTACTTTTGCTGCTCACCGGTGTTTTAAATTGTTTTTTTTAACTTAGAACAGGGACGTCATGTAAACCAAGGTAGTGAACACATTTTTCCCACTTGTTTTATTAATACTAGTTTATCCTAAGGATAGATCTGTGCTTATCTTAAGCATGTTTCAATCTGATCACTTTGGTTTTTTCCACTGTATTTACTGACTGTTGGTTATTACTTTATGCTAGTAGCTATCTAGCTTTTCTGTAAAATGTAGGCAAGCTCATGATTTTAAATGTAGCATTCCTTGCATCAAAAAAAAGAGGAAATTATGCAATGCACTAGGTGTTTTCTCCCTCCTGTGTGTTTTTACATTTTTTTGGGCGATTCCCTGTTTGAGGAGGGCAGCATTGGACATCATCGGGTGCACGACTGAACGTTGGAACTTTTTTATTGCCATATAATCTCATGAAGCTAGATTTACTAGGCTTCTCACATCTGGGTAGGCCTACAACAGGGGTGCCCAACCTTTTGAAGAGCAAGGGCCACTTAAGCGACTTGTCGCGGGCCACAATGAACAGAGCGGGTGGATGGCAAACCACTCGGCTCTAAAGAGCCTGCTCTACTCTCAGCACACCAAACTCACAGGTAATAACAGTCTACGGCTCAGTGCAGGTAACCCACAGGTGCACTTCTCTGCAGTTTGAAAGCAGCCTAGTAACCACTGCAGAACAGATATGCCCATATATACCACTGTGATTTTAGTAATAAACTTACCTTTAATAACAGTATTCTATTTTATTCCATCCCAGAGCAGAGTGCTCCGCGGGCCACACTGGTTGGGCACCCCTGGCCTACAACCTCATGTTGCATGGTACACATCAGCAATATTACAGTGGGTTGTGCTGGAACTATGGAACATACTAGGCCGATTTTCAATATAGTAGGCCTGCTACTGCCTACGAATCAACCTGTGTAAATACTGCAAGGCAGCAGCAGCGAGGCAGCAGCCTTGTCCAACTGCGAGAGCCCTTTATGAATAAAGTCAACACTAGTAACCTTCAAGCATTTAGGGAATTATTAGACGCGAAGAACAAAGTTGGTGTTTTTCAAGATTCCCTCAACAAAATGTTACACAAAGAAGTGCTTACTTATCAGCCTTATAAGGAGGCACGTTTTGAAAGTTTTTTTAGGCTGCTCTTGGAAAACTGTTGAAATTTGTTTATTGATTGTGGTAATAAATCCTCCAATGCTTTGACGTGACTAGTATAATACTAATGTAACCTTCATTTTACCATGCTCAGACTCGGCACCATTTAAACGATAATGAAACAAAACTGTAGGGGATTGGCTATAGGGAAATTAGCAAACGAGAAGTGGGATTTATATCAAATCCATTCAGTACATAGTTTATTTCCCCTAAGACAATTTAAAAATACAAAACGTTCTTGTTTGAATGAAGTGTATCAGGTAAGAAACAATAGTTTAAAAAAACGCTTGAAGCATAAATATTAAAGAACTAAATACATTATTTTTAAACATGAGAATGTCAGTCAACAGACAATTTAATACAGTATGTTTATCTTCTCCCTTTAAAATGGAATATAAGCAAATGAATCCCCAGGAAACAAAGCTGTTAGACTCCACTCTGGCGATGGAAAATCAAGGGTATTAACATTTTTACTAGTGAGAAAGGTAGAATTTTTGTGCTGCTGGGTTATGGTTTCTAAAATAGGACACTTATATTGATGTATGTTTTTATAATCTTTAATTCCTAGTTCCTGGAGTTGAAGTGCAATGCATGCACAGCAAGCTGAAAAGGGTACTCCAAGCCTCTCCATGTATAGCCACAAACCATAGCTCTTTTTGGTAAATGTCATGGTTTCCTCAAGTCACCTATTGCAAGTTTTAAGCTCCTATACATGTTGTGGTCCCTTCCATGGGTCTCCTAGCTGGGTGGCATATTTTCAGACTGGAAACCCCAAACTATCTCAAGTAGCTCCCCTAAAGATGAGTAGCTTCTGTACTTTAGCGTGCATAATGTCCACTCTTGCATGGTGAAGGCTGACCAGGGCCGCCATCAGGGGGGTACAGGCAGTAAGGGGCCCGGAGGTCCCCAGGGCCCGGATGGCAACCCCTTTTTTTAAATTTTTTTTTTAGGTGTCCGGAGATCCCCAGGGCCCGGATGACAACCCCCTTTTTTTTTTTTATAAAAAAAAACTTTTTTTATATATTTTTTTATTTCTTTTATTTTTTATATATATATTTATTAAGGGCCCAGAGGTCCCCAGGGCCCCGGATGGCAACCTCCCCTTTTTTTTTTTATAAAAAAAAACTTTTTTTATATATTTTTTATATATATATTTATTAATGGCCCAGAGGTGCCCAGGGCCCCGGATGGCAACCAGCCCCCCTTTTTTTTTTTGTTTAGTTCTTATATATATATATATATATATATATATATATATATATATATATATTTTTATGAAAGGGCTCAGAGGTCCCCATGTGGCAAACCCCCCTTTTTTATGTTTATTTTTGTTTATATTTTTTTTATATATTTGTTTTTATTTATTTTTTATTAAAGGGCCCAGAGGTCCCGGATGGCAACCCCCCCTTTTTTTGTAATTTCTTTTTATAAGACATAATAATTTGTGTGTGTGTATATATATATATATATATATATATATATATATATATATATATATATATATATATATATATATATATATATATATATATATATATATATATATATATATATATATATATTAGTGCTGTCAGTTAAACGCGTTATTTTTATCGCTCGATTAACGAGGCGGCGTTCGGGGGTTATACCGGGATGATGCCTGCAGCCGCAGGCATCATCCCGGTACCGTTGTTTAGAGCGGGCGATCGGCTATCCAAACATAACAACCGATGCGGCTAAAAGCCGCTCGGTTGTTATGCCGGAGGAGCGGGAGGGGACATCCCCCCCCCTCCCGCCGCCTTTCGCCGCTCTGACCGGGCCTCCCGTCCCACCGGGAGACCCGATCCTCCATCCGGCGCCTTCTGTGTCCAGGCGGAGACTGACACTAAGCCGTAAACGGCTTTGATTCAGTCTCTGCATTGAAACCACGGAAGCGGCGTCATGACGTCACTTCCGGGTTTCTCGGCTGCCAATGGCGCCGGATTTAAAAAAGTACACAGTATTCAGAATCGCCGTTTTCGGCGATCTGAATACTTTGAAGTGCAAAGGAGGGCTCGGAGGTCTTTTCGACCCCGATCCCTCCATAAAGAGTACCTGTCACCACCTATTGCTGTCACAAGGGATGTTTACATTCCTTGTGACAGCAATAAAAGTGATCAAAATGTAAAAAAATAAAAAAACACAATTTAATATTATAAAAAAAAATAAGAAAACAAAAAAAAAATGTTTTAAAGGGTGAACCTCCTTAATCGCGCGATTAATCTTGAGTTAACTATGACATTAATGCGATTAATCGCGATTAGAAATTTTAATCGCATGACAGCACTAATTATATATATATATATATATATATATATATATATATATATATATATATATATATATATATATATATATATATATATATATATATATATAGGGCCCAGAGGTTCTTAGATGGCAACCCCCCTTTTTATATACATATATATATATATATATATTATATATATATATATTGTATTTCTTTTTATTAAAGGGCCCAGAGGTCCCCATATTTTTTATATATATTTTTCTTTATTTCTTTTTTTTGTAAAGGGCCCCCCCGCTTCTCAATTCGCGGCAGCCCCCCCCTGCTCAATTTCAGGCGGCACCCCCCCCCCCGGTTCTCTGCTCCAGGGGGCCCATGCCTGAAGCTGTGTAAGGGGCCCCAAGGGGCCCCTGATGGCGGCCCTGAGGCTGACTATATGCAAGGACGACTGTGAGAATAGCATGGTGGGATAAATCTACCCCAACTAGTCCAGGCTACTGTTCTAATAGGACCTGCTGCACCTATTATCTCTGTTTTCAATCTGAATTTTATTAAATTTTGGTAGTTCCCAAGTATACATATATTACTATTATGGTCATAGCATCCAAACATATAAATATGTGATACAAATTATCTTAGTATAAACGTCTAACAAACATACATAAAAAAAAAGAAGAGAAAAAAGGAAAAAACAAAAAAACAAAAAACAAAAAGCATAATAGAGTCCTCTAGTAATAATCCCCCCAGCTTGGCTACTCGTCTATATGGTTCCCTTTAACCCAGTTTAGGAATTCATTGGACTTTCGAAATTCAGACCATGCGGTCCATGTATGGAAGAACTGCTCTTCCCTTCCCGTTTCCCTGGCCAATAAGCTTTCCAAGTCCCTAGAGCGTTCCAATTCCTTCACCCATTCCCCCAGGGAAGGCACTAACCTTGTCTTCCAATATCGTGGAATAACTACTTTAGCTGCTGAAATAAAGTGTCCAAGCACCTCTTCTCTTGCCTTTTTTAAAGAACCTGGGGTCATATTTAGGAGGGCCACTTTGGGTGATGCGCAGATTACTGTACCCTCCAATTTTCCATATAAATCGAAAATTTGTTTCCAAAACGTTTTCACCGGTGGGCATTCCCACCAAACATGTAGCATGCTACCTTTTGCCTCCTGACAACGCCAACAGATGTCAGGTATATCTTGATTAATTTGATGCATTATAGAAGGGCACCATTACCATCTACTCACTAGCTTATATGCCTTTTCTTGTGATCTTGTGTCTATTAAGGTTTTATGAGTCATAGTAAAACTTTTTTGCCAGTCTGATAAAGCTATATTCTCTTGGAGTTCTTTCTCCCACTTCCGTGTAAACGGGGGGAGATCTGGATGGATTGAAAGCAAAAGGATAGAATAAATTATAGAAATTGGGTGCGCTAGTGGTTCTTTTTGTAGCAACAAAGATTCAAATGCTGTTGGTTCGGCATAAAAATCTTGTTTCGATGGAATTGATCGTATATAGCATAAGGCATGATGTCTCTGTAACCACTGTGTAGAGTTTTGAGAGGTCTTAGTCAATGGGAAATCTACCATTGATAATGAATCTGTCTGAAGTACTTGAACAATTCTCCTATGTTCTTGTTTATACCAGGGCCCAAACGTGATTGAGTGTAGAGCTGGTATAAAATCCGGTGTTCCAAAAAAAGGGGTCATGGGGCTCATTTGTTTTGATATTTTATATATGGGTATCAATCGGTCCCATATATACAGTGTTTGCCTAGTAAGGTCTACTGGTATTGAAAGGCCTTTTCGTAATATAGACGAGGTCCATGGGAGGGCACATAAATCTATAGGATTCATATGTCCCTCCAATTGAACCCATTGCTTCGAGGTGGAGTGGTGAAACCAGTCAATGATACGTGCTAGTATGGTCGCTTTATGATAAATCGAAACGTCTGGTACCCCCACTCCACCTTTGTTTTTTGGTAAAGACAGTGTCTCAAAACTAATTCTTGACTGGGCTGAATTCCAAATAAACCTAGAAAATAGTCGGTGAATCTTACGAAAAAACGCTGCCGGAAGATGGATTGGGATTGTTTGAAACAAGTATAGAAGACGGGGGAGTATGTCCATCTTAAGGGTATTAATTCTACCAAACCACGAGAGACGTTTAAGTGTGTATGATGTCAAAGTCGTTTGAATTTTATTGAGCATTGGGAGAAAATTTAGGGAGTATAGTTGTGCTGCTGACGCTGGGATACTAATCCCTAAGTATCGAATCGACTCCATACACGTCTTAAATGGAAAGTCCTCCGATATTCGCTTCATTTTGGTTTGCGGGACAGATATATTGAGAAGTTCTGATTTGTTATAATTAACTTTAAAATTACTAACTTCGCTAAATCTCTGGAATTCTAAAAGTATAGCAGGAATAGAGGTATGTGGATTTGTTACAAACAATAATAAATCATCTGCAAATAGGGCCAATTTTTCATATAAGGGACCTACTTGGATGCCCGTTATGTTTTCATTTTGTCTCAATGCATTTGCAAGGTGCTCCATTATGATAACATACAATAATGGAGAAAGAGGACATCCCTGACGTGTTCCATTAGAGATCTGAAAAGCTGAGGACAACGATCCATTCACCCTAACTCTAGCCGAGGGCAAATGATAAAGAGACATAATCCTTGCCATCATACAAGGACCCATGCCAATCTGTAGGAGGGCAGCTCGTAAAAACTTCCAACTAACCCGGTCAAACGCCTTTTCGGCATCAATTGTTAACAGACATAGAGGAATCTCCTGAACACGGGCATAGTCCATCAGCAGGAGGGTTTTAAGCGTGTTGTCCCTCGCCTCTCGACCACTGACAAAGCCCACCTGATCTAAATGGATTAGTTGAGGCAATAGTGGTTGTAGACGGCCTGCTAAAATTTTTGAAAATATTTTTACATCTACCCCAATTAAAGATATAGGTCTGAAATTTGCGCACAACGAAAGGTCTTTATCTGGTTTCGGGATAAGTGAAATATGAGCTTCCAGCGTTTGTTTCGGAAAAGTAGATCCATTTGCTATAGAATTAAATACTCTGGTTAGAAAGGGAGTAATAAGAGAAGAAAAATGTTTATAAAATTTTGGCGTAAAGCCATCGGGGCCTGGGCTGCACCTATTATCTCTGAGTCAAATAACATACGTCAAGACATTTCCAAGTTTCTCCAATGAAGTAAAATGACAGAAAACACATGCATATGTTTGGTTACTTGAGTGTATCAAGCTTTGTTTGAAGTGGACCCATCACTTCCAAAATATCAGGCTATGGCCAGCCTTACTGCCACATATTCAAATTTCTCCTATCTAGAGGATCATTATTTTCAAGCATCGTCTACTGCTTTAGCCCAAAGCTGAGGCAAGGGATGTGGGCTGGCTAGTAAACCACAACCATTGTCCAAAACCAGGACAGACACAAACATCTGCTGAACCGTCCACTTGTCATTTACATTCTTTTATTGCTTGCTGAGCAGATTCCAACATATTTGCACTCCTACACTGGAGGCAAACCTACAGAGAGCTCCAAATAATTTGATTTTGTATGCAGGACTAAGGGATTGTCAGTGGATGTTTCAGCAGAAGGAAAGGGGATACTAAAAGGGTGGGACCACAGCTCCTGGGGGGAGGGTGCACAAAATCTGGCCTTTTTACCTTAGTTGCTAAAGGACCTAGTATTGGCACTGCTTGCCATCTCAGCAAGAAGGACAATTAAACCCTACTGACTTCCTCACACCTCCCCCCCCAATGGTAATGCTACGTAGCAGTAAAATTAGAAATGTTTTTATTTAAATAGTAAAAAAAAAAAATTTGCAGACAGAAATTTTGGACGACCACCAAAAACAAACAAAAATCCAATTTTATAATATCTTGAAATTATTAAATACAATCCAAAGTATATCACACTGTCTGTCTTATCAGAGAGCTTACAAAGAACATGGTATTGGCAAAGCTACAAAAGAGTTCATTAGCTGCAATCAATGCAGGGTGCCACAGTGTGCGCTAATCCTATTTTCAAGTACTAATATCTGCTGGTTTGTGTTTTGACCAGACCAGCGTCTTCTTCAACTTGATCCTATTAGGGAGCCCTGAGCCCTGACAGTTCCCACTGTGAAGGTGAACGGCAGGAATTCTAATCACTTCGTTACCTTGGCAACCTCCCTGACTTTGTCTTCCTGATTGCTCGACCTGCAGTTGCCGATAAGGAATACATATCTGCACATTACGTTGCACATCGCATGCCCTGCTGTGAACACTGCACTTGCTGCCTAGTTCTTCTATCCGTCTGCACAGAAAACAGTGTGCACACAACAATTACTGTGAGGGAATGAAACACTGAATTTTTCCATGAACATCTGTTAATACCATTAAAATTGGTATATGCATGTGCCTATTTAGATCAACAGCTACAAACAATCGTGGATCAGAAAACGAATGAAAGCATATGGGACAAAGGGCTAAAGCTGGTCATGGATCTAGAAGGTAGGTCAGAAGTACAGATATCATAGTTTTGAGAATTTTTTTTTCTCAGTTGGTTGTCCAGCGTAGTCAATGGATAAGCAAAAAGCATTCTGACTCTCAAAATGCAGGCCCTTTTTAGAAGTATGGAACCGCTATCTGCCTTAAGGCCCATACAATCCGACCATGTGTATGCTCCATTGGAAAATTGTTCTTTAACAGACAAATGTTCGCTGTGCATATTCTCAAACTTCCGGCAACAAATGTCCGATGGAGAATAGTCCTATCGTTTGTACACAAGTCCATTGGACTAAAGTCCAAAGTACAAACACGAAAGCTCAGAACCAATGCTAAAGATCAGCCAACAATAGCAGAAGTTGCCAAAAGGGTGGTGGTAAAGAGCTGAAAAGCCATGTGATTTGATGAAAGTTGGCTGAAAATGTTCTGCCGTCTGTATGCAAAACAAGTTCACGGCCAACACCCATTCGGACTAAAATCCACGGAAAAGTCAGATGGAAGTCTGATCGTGTGTACGAGGCTTTACAGTTACTCTTCGCAATGCGTTTTACACGTGGTCTAGATGGGTAGATGCCCTTACATTTTTTTTAGCAGACCGAATCAGAGGTAGGTGAGCGAAAAACAGACACAAGTCAGTTTACACCTGTCGGTCCATAGGACTGAATGGACCGCAAGATCAAATTCGCCTGAAAAACTGCCAGACGGACCTGATCAGACCCTTTGTGTGGAAGGGTCCAAAATCTCCAGCCAGGCTGTGCATGCACTGTAGTATTCCCATTAATTTCTCTGGAAATGCCATCTACTATGGGTTCCAAATAGTGGGTGGCCTTTCTGTGGAATGATTTGTCAATTCTAGTGCATGTGCTGCCTAGTCTTTATTGTTAAGTAGGCTGAACAACTCCCAGGAAGCTGCAATTAGGATCTACAAGAAGCAGGGACTAATAGTCCCTTTCACACGGTCGGACCGTTCAGGTCCGCCTGTCATATTTGTCAGCGGACCTGAATGGCCGCTCCATACTTCTCTACGGAGCGTCAGATGTCAGCAGAGACATGTCCGCTGACATCCAACCCAATAAAATCAGATGGATGGTGATACGTCGCCATCCATCCATGGCAGATCAGATCGGGTAAGATCTGATGAAAACGGACATGCTTTCCGTTTTCATCAGTTCTCCCCATAGGAGACAGGGGCGCTGCACTCAGTGAGCAGAGAGGGACTTGTCATCCGCCGGCTCAGCGGAGAGCTCTCCCGCTGAGCTGGTAGACTCCGCTGAGACGGAGTCCGCCTAGTGTGAAAGGGGCCTAACGTTTGGTTATTTTATTTAAGCAGCATGACAGCTGCGGCTGCTTGATATCTGAACAGGGACTACAACTGATTGGATAGTCACTGATTGGGCAACAATTTTCTTCCCCGCTCCTTAACTTTTTTTTAATACTATTTGTTGAGCCAAGTTGTGCCAGCAGGGCCACCTATGGCATGAATTTAGGCCGATTTAGCAGGAATAGGACAAAATGTAGGCCCTGTTGTGGCAAGTTTAGTAAAGAACCCTTTAGTGTGCAATCCTTCTGATAAACCTTCACTGTACCCCTTTTGGGCACTCTCCCACCTATGGTCTTCAGCGCATGTCCACTTAACTTCTAGGCAGGTTTAAGCATTCTTTAAGGATCCAATCATTCAGGCATATACCATTCAGAAAGGGTGAAAAAGACAAAAATTGTCTCTTGTCCATATTGGTTAATTTATGTGTACGTATGCATGCAAGATAGAGACCTCAGATTGTAAGCTCCATAAGGGCAGGGATTGAAGTGAACGTACAACATGTGAAAGGCACTGGGTATAATTGCAGCACAGTATAAATACATTTAATAGTTAAAAAATTAAGTAATGAGTTACATGCTAAACAAATATGTTTAAAATAAATTGTTGTGTGCCTTAAATAAATCACTGCCTCACACACTGTTAAAAATGTGCCCATAGCTACACTTGAGCAGAGAGAACGAGTTAATCCACGCAGTAAGATCTGCATGCAGGGATGTGTGCTGAAGCAGAGAAACGTATGAAATCCATGCAGCAGAGGAGCTGTCTGTCTTGTAGTCTAACTTAAGTGGAGACGTAGGCTTTTTACGTCAGTGCTGTGCCTTACTCTGACAAATAGCAGGAGGACAATGAAAGCCATGCTGAGCAAAGCTCTTTTCTTTTTTTTTCTGGGCCACTTGGGACCAGAAAGCAAAATGCTTGTCTGATCTGCAGAGAGGAATGTGGAGCTGTCTGCGTGTTGGGTCTATATATGTAACGAATGGTAATGCCATAACCTCAGGAATCAGAACACTGTCCTCTACACCTGAGGGGAGAGCATTGACGCAAGTGCACAGAAATAAAAAAATGATGGGACAGTTTGGCTTTTATTATTCTCCTTAGGGAAATGTGCACAGACATGGAGGCAGGAGAACTTTTAGCTGCTGCCACTACACTTTATGAGAGCATACATAAGCTAAGGTGCCCTTTATGATAACAAATTTTCCTCTGTCAGGAGCAGTGAGCCGTACCATCTGAATCAATTTCTGCAGCTTCCGCTATTATCTAATGTAGAGCCATTAAAAAACTTACTGGAGTGAATGCATGGAGGCAGCAACTTTTCATCCTCATTTATAGGGCAAACCGTACTTGTAACTTCTCTACAGCACTTTAAAATATTTTTTGGGGTTTCTGTTACAAAACTTTGTAAATAAGTACGTTTTCTCCTTCACTGGTGGGCACTAATGGGGCTGCACTGACGGGCACTGATAAGGTGGCACTGATGGGCACCAATGAGGTGGCACTGATGGGCACCAATATGCAGCCCTAATGGGCACACATAGGTGGCACTAATTGGCACTGATAGACGGCATGGATGGGCACCGATAGGCGGCACTGCTGGGCATCACTGATTGACAGGCATTTTTTTTGCCACTGATTGGCAGGCATTGTGGGCACTGATTTGCATCCCTGGTGGCCATAAGTGGCATACCTGGTGGTGACCAATGATGGGCATTCCTGTTGGTCCCGGTGGCATCCCTGGTGGTCTAGTGTGGGCATCCTCGGGGGGGCTGTGCTGATAATCAATCATCACAGACTCCCCCCGTCAGAGGAGCAGCCGATTGGCTCTCCTCTACTCGTGTCAGGAAAAGACGATAAATGGCTCTTCTTGTTTACATTGTGATCGGACATGGCTAATCACGTGGTAAAGAGTACCTGTCAGAGACTCTTTACCTAGATTGGAGTTGCGGTGTGTCAGACTGACACGCCGCAAGAACGATCGACGTGATGCGTGCCCCCTGGGGTATGCAGCTGCTTGTTACAATTCTTAACGATTAATCATGCAGCTCTAGTGCGTTTAAGAGCTTCCCTCAATTACTGTCCAGGTGACAGGATTGACCTGAACAGGAAATAAGAACAGGAAGAGAAACCCCATATAAAGACAGAAACATTTAAAATCTGAGAGATAAATCTCTGCAACAGGAACAATAAATCTGACAAAAGTTTTCACTTTTCCCCAAAGTATCCAAAAAAAAAAAACCTTACCTTGAGGTATCCAGGAAAGGTTTGTAAGCTATGGCTACCCACTCCTCCTTTGAAGAATAACGAGGCTCTCGTGCCGTTTCCCTGGTTGTGTCCAGATCAACCAAATAATGACACTTACTTATATCAACCTATAAGAAATTTAATGTGGGGGAAAAAAAATTAGGTTACATTAAATTCATTCTTGTTAAAACTGACAATTCTATGTTCATACAGTTTGTACGGAATATGTGAAAACAAAAAGTTAACTCCTGTGCTGACACAATTCACCAACAATATTGTTGTGTATTTTGTTGTAATGGCACACACAATACATTCCTAAGGCTGATGCACACAGGCCGAACTTCAGTAGGTTCAACGGAAACTGTCCAACATTCAGCCAATCCAACATTCATATAAACAGGGCCAAGGATAAATCCAAGGAAAAAAAAACAAGTTTACTTACTGACCAGCCCACAGACAACCGAATCAACCTGTCTAACAGTATGCATTAAAAACAGGGGTTTAGTCTGCACACACTTACAAATACATGCGTAAGCTACAGAACCTCGCCAAGGCACCCTGGTATCTGTGGTCCCATCACTAGCTAATGAGTGACCTCACAGGGGAGGCACATGCATTCTGATAGAGGGAGGGCAGATGGACTGCAGGGGAGCCCTACGCCTTCTTAAAAAGGTACAGGAGCACACTGAGCACCCAGCATATAGCTCAATGGCTGTCGGTTGCCTGATCAATACACAGCGATAAAAATAAAAAAAAGTTGTGACCACTGCCCCCACCTATCCATCCATATGTAGGTACTACATATACCAGGGTGCCTTGGCAAGGCTCTGTTTATATCTTATGTGCCCTCCAATGCTGCTTACTGCAATGGTCAGCTATAGGTGTGGGCAGTGGTCACCTTTTTAGTATCAATCCAACATTCAGCCAATCCAACTGTCCAACATTCAGCCATTCTGTCTGGCTTCTGTCGAACGGGCATGCTGAAAAATCAGCCGGGTTGGTATATCATCAGTTTTTTTTTCTTCCAGCCCCATTGGTTGAATGAAAAACAAAAAACTACCTGTGTGTACCAGGCTTTAAGTTTTGGGTGAACACTGTCAGATGAAGATGAAGTGTATGCCCAGCCAGAGGTTTTTGAGTCTAGTTTAGAATTAAAGTGTTACTAAACCCAGGACCCTGCATTCACTATATCTGTTTTTCCACAGTACACAGAACATGGAAATGCAATTATTTTAGTAAATATAAACGGCAAAATACCTTTTCTCATCAGCAGTTAGGCCCCTTGCACACTGGGGCGTTTTTCATGCGGTACGGCGCTAAAAATAGCGCTGCTATACCGCATGAAAAATCATGCCCTGTAGTGTTCAATGTGAAAGCCCGAAGGCTTTCACATTGAAGCGGTGCGCTAGCAGGAGCGCACCAAAAGTTCTGCTAGCCGCATCTTTACCGCGGTATAGGAGCGGTGTGTTCACCGCTCCTATACCGCGCCTTCCCATTGAAATCAATGGGAAAGCGCGGTATTAACCCTTTTTCGGCCGCTAGCGGGGGTTAAAACCTCACCGCTAGCGCCCGAATATCGCGGTAAATACGACGGTATAGCCGCGCTACAGATAGCGCGGCTATACAGTCACCGCGGCTGCACGCCTCAGTGTGAAAGCAGCCTTAGAGTAATCTTGTGACTTCAATCACTGCTTGGCCAAGCACTGGTTAAATCTTGTAGGAGTTCTCCTCCTACATTCTCCTCGGACTGTCCTATGAGGCTGCATGATCCCTCTGTCTAGACCAGACCTGGGCAAACTACGGCCCGCGGGCCGTATACGGCCCGGCGGACCTTTTAATCCGGCCCCCCCCCCGCCGCCGAAATCGCAGCCGCCGCCGCTGCCACGTCAATCACCGCGGCGGGGAACATTACAGACAGCGTTCGTTTGAACAGCTGTTTTCCCCGCCGCGCATAGACACTCCCCCTTGGACGGATCTGTCCAATCGCGAGCAAGGGGGAGTCACATAGACACTCCCCCTTGCTCGCGATTGGACAGATCCGTTCAAGGGGGAGTGTCTATGAGTGGCGGGGAAAACAGCTGTTCAAACGAACGCTGTCTGTAATGTTCCCCGCCGCGGTGATAACAGTAGGCAGGGCCGGGCGCTACCATTTAGTGCAGGAGGGGGGCGCAACCAGCCAGTGTGTCACTCACTGTCACAGCGCGGGGCCACGGGCAGCGGCACTTTACACATTGTGTGCCGACTGCCTGGCTGCCGAGTGCGCTCCTGGCTCCCTTTCCTCCTGTCACTGTGTGCTCGTCGCTCCCCCCCCCTATTCAGTTGGTTGTGCCGGTTCATTTCAGCGGCGTGAATTAACATTAATCGCAGCCACTGTGCCATCAATTGTCGCCACTGTGCCCATCACACGCAGCCACTGTGCTAACACATGCAGCCACTTGTGCCAACACACGCAGCCACTGTGCCACCATAAATTGTCGCCACTGTGCCCATCACACGCAGCCACTGTGCCAATCACACGCAGCCACTGTGCCAATCACACGCAGCCACTGTGCCAATCACACGCAGCCACTGTGCCAATCACACGCAGCCACTGTGCCAATCACACGCAGCCACTGTGCCAATCACACGCAGCCACTGTTCCCAATCACACGCAGCCACTGTGCCAATCACACGCAGCCACTGTGCCAATCACACGCAGCCACTGTGCCAATCACACGCAGCCACTGTGCCAATCACACGCAGCCACTGTGCCAATCACACGCAGCCACTGTGCCAATCACACGCAGCCACTGTGCCAATCACACGCAGCCACTGTGCCAATCACACGCAGCCACTGTGCAATCAATTGTCGCCACTGTTCCCAAACGCAGCCACTGTGCCAATCACACGCAGCCACTGTGCCAATCACACGCAGCCACTGTGCCAATCACACGCAGCCACTGTGCCAATCACACGCAGCCACTGTGCCAATCACACGCAGCCACTGTGCCAATCACACGCAGCCACTGTGCCAATCACACGCAGCCACTGTGCCAATCACACGCAGCCACTGTGCCAATCACACGCAGCCACTGTGCCAATCAAACGCAGCCACTGTGCCAATCACATGCAGCCACTGTGCAATCAATTGTTGCCACTGTTCCCAAACGCAGCCACTGTGCCAATCACACGCAGCCACTGTGCCAATCAAACGCAGCCACTGTGCCAATCAAACGCAGCCACTGTGCCAATCACATGCAGCCACTGTGCAATCAATTGTTGCCACTGTTCCCAAACGCAGCCACTGTGCCAATCACACGCAGTCACTGTGCCAATCACACGCAGCCACTGTGCCAATCACACGCAGCCACTGTGCCAATCACACGCAGCCACTGTGCCCATCAAACGCAGCCACTGTGCCAATCACACGCAGCCACTGTGCAATCAATTGTCGCCACTGTTCCCAAACGCAGCCACTGTGCCAATCACACGCAGCCACTGTGCCAATCACACGCAGCCACTGTGCCAATCACACGCAGCCACTGTGCCCATCAAACGCAGCCACTGTGCCAATCACACGCAGCCACTGTGCCCATCAAACGCAGCCACTGTGCCAATCACACGCAGCCACTGTGCAATCAATTGTCGCCACTGTTCCCAAACGCAGCCACTGTGCCAATCACACGCAGCCACTGTGCCCATCAAATGCAGCCACTATGCCCATCAAACGCAGCCACTGTGCCAATAACACGCAGCCACTCTGCCCATCAAACGCAGCCACTGTGCCAATAACACGCAGCCACTCTGCCCATCAAACGCAGCCACTGTGCCAATCACACGCAGCCACTGTGCCCATCACACGCAGCCACTGTGCCCATCACACGCAGCCACTGTGCCAATCACACGCAGCCACTGTGCCAATCACACGCAGCCACTGTGCCAATCACACGCAGCCACTGTGCCCATCAAACGCAGCTACTGTGCCAATCACACGCAGCCACTGTGCAATCAATTGTCGCCACTGTTCCCAAACGCAGCCACTGTGCCAATCACACGCAGCCACTGTGCCAATCACACGCAGCCACTGTGCCAATCACACGCAGCAACTGTGCCCATCACTCGCAGCCACTGTGCCCATCAAACGCAGCCACTGTGCCCATCAAACGCAGCCACTGTGCCAATCACACGCAGCCACTGTGCAATCAATTGTCGCCACTGTTCCCAAACGCAGCCACTGTGCCAATCACACGCTGCCACTGTGCCAATCACACGCAGCCACTGTGCCCATCAAATGCAGCCACTGTGCCCATCAAACGCAGCCACTGTGCCCATCAAACGCAGCCACTGTGCCAATAACACGCAGCCACTGTGCCAATAACACGCAGCCACTCTGCCCATCAAACGCAGCCACTGTGCCAATCACACGCAGCCACTGTGCCCATCAAACGCAGCCACAGTGCCATCACATGCAGCCACTGTGCCAACACACGCAGTCACTGTGCCATCAATTGTTGCCACTGTGCCCATCAAACGCAACCACTGTGCCATCACACGCAGCCACTGTGCCATCACACGCAGCCACTGTTTAATCAATTGTTATTGATTAAACAGTGGCTGCCTGTCCCCAGCCTCTGTCTCCCTCCTGTGTCATGTCCCCAGCGTCTGTCCCCCTCCTGTGTCATGTCCCCAGCGTCTGTCCCCCTCCTGTGTCATGTCCCCAGCGTCTGTCCCCCTCCTGTGTCATGTCCTCAGCGTCTGTCCCCCTCCTGTGTCATGTCCCCAGCGTCTGTCCCCCTCCTGTGTCATGTCCCCAGCGTCTGTCCCCCTCCTGTGTCATGTCCCCAGCCTCTCTCCCCCTCCTGTGTCATGTCCCCAGCCTCTCTCCCCCTCCTGTGTCATGTCCCCAGCCTCTGTCCCCCTCCTGTGTCATGTCCCCAGCCTCTGTCCCCCTCCTGTGTCATGTCCCCAGCCTCTGTCCCCCTCCTGTGCCATGTCCCCAGCCTCTGTCCCCCTCCTGTGCCATGTCCCCAGCCTCTGTCCCCCTCCTGTGCCATGTCTACAACAAGTACTCGTACCAGTTGTCCAACAATGATATTTACTGCTTTTTATAAAGAAATACAATTGATTTTATACAGTATTGAGTTTAGCCTTTTGGCCCGGCCCTCCAAAATATTTTTAGTTTCTCATGGGGCCCCATCGAAAAAATAATTGCCCACCCCTGGTCTAGACAGTGCTGATTGACCCTGTGCTGATCACATGCACCCTCAAAAAAAAAAACTCTCTAGCAATACACACCAAACTGAGCATGTGCAGAGCACCTCCTAGGGCTCTGTGCTATCAGGAGATGGACTGGGGACAGTAAAAGAAAAGGAGTATCACATAAGCCAGGATCAAACAACCTTTTTACACAATACAGAGGATTAACCCCTGCATGCTTTACTGCATATACAGACCGATTTTACTGTTGTGGGTTTAGAAACACTTTAAAAAGGTTTAGAACCACAGTTAGGTGTTTAACAGCTTGGATTCCATTAGAGAGATTTGCACTTAGTTACTGTTGGAGTGACAATGGTCTTACTGAACAGGGAGACTCTCCAACAGCACTGCAGACAAAAAGTTTGCATAATATAAAAAGGGAAAAAAAAAAAAACATATTCCAAAAAAGAATTAGAAATATATAAAAAATACATATACTGTATATGTAGAGGTCCATGTCATAACCAATACAGGGGCCGCCAAAATAAACATATTTATGTGCTTTTTTCCCCCTATATCATGCAAACTTTTTGATTGGTAGTTTTCGCGCACCAAATAGGAGATCTGGATGGATATTTTCTCCTCTTGTTTTTGGTATAGTTGTTCCCCTCTGATCCTGTCTAACACAAAGTAATCGCCCCATCCTGTGGGTGCCACCAGTTGTAGTGTGCATTTATATGGCAATAGCTTTGCTGGGGGTTTAGCTCTGAATAAAAGGGAGTGTCCCCGGAACACATCAGCTTGCATGAGCGGCGTCATGGTGTGTTTGCCACGCTATTCCCGCACTGGATTGTGATTTGGCGTTCTACAATGCTTGTACATATTTTACCTTTGTGAGTATTCATTTGGCTGTATGTCTTTTATACAATAAACCTTCGGTAATGCACTAGGTGTTTGTGCCCTCGTGTGTGTGTGTGTGTGTGTTTTTTACAATCGTCTACTACAGGAGAAACTCGAAAAATTTGAATATCATGCAAAAGTTCATTTATTTCACCAATGCAACTTAAAAAGGTGAAACTAATATATGAGATAGACTCATTAAATGCAAAGCAAGATAGTTCAAGAAAGTGATTTGTCATAATTGTGATGATTATGGCTTACAGCTCATGAAAACCCCAAATCCACAATCTCAGAAAATTAGAATATTGTAAAAAAGGTGTAATATTATTCTAGTGTCCCACTCTAATCAGCTAATTAAGCCATGACACATGCAAAGGGTTCCTGATCCTTTAAATGGTCTCTCAGTCTGGTTCAGTAGGAATCGCAATCATGGGAAAGACTGCAGACCTGACAGTTGTGCAAAAAAACATCATAGACACCGTCCATGAGGAGGAAAACCTCAAAAGGTAATTGCAAAAGAAGTTTGATGTTCCCAAAGTTCTGCATCAAAGCACATTAATAGAAAGTTATGTGGAAGGGAAAAGTGTGGAAGAAAAAGGTGCATAAGCAGCGAGAATGACCGCAGCCTGGAGAGAATTGTCAGGAAAAAGGCCATTCAAAAGTGTTGGGGATTTTCACAAGGAGTGGACTGAGGCTGGAGTCAGTGCATCAAGAGCCACCACACAGATGGTCTGTTGCTCAGTGGTCCAAAGTCCTCTTTTCTGATGAGAGCAAATTTTGCATCTCATTTGGAAACAAAGGAGCCAGAGTATGGGGGAAGAATGGAGAGGCACACTGCAAGATGCTTGAAGTCCAGGGTGAAGTTTCCACAGTCTGTTGATTTGGGGAGCCATGTCATCTGCTGGTGTTGGTCCACTGTGCTTCATTAAGTCCAGGGTCAACGCAGCCATCTTCCAGGAGATTTTGGAGCACTTCATGCTTCCTTCTGCAGATGAGCTCTATGAGGATGCTGACTTAATTTTCCAGCAGGACTTGGCACCTGCCCACACTGCCAAAAGCACCAAAACCTGGTTCAATGACCGTGGGATTACTGTGCTTGAGTGGCCAGCAAACTCACCTGACCTGAACCCCATAGAGAATTTATGGGGTATTGCCAAGAGAAAGATGAGACCGAACAATGCAGAAGAGCTGAAGGTCTCTATTGAAGCATCCTGGTCTTCCATAACACCTCAGCAGTGCCACAGGCTAATAGCTTCCATGCCACGCCGCATTGAGGCAGTAATTGCTGCAAAAGGGGCCCAAACCAAGTACTGAGTACATATGCATGCTTATACTTTTCAGAGGTCCCATATTGTTCTACGTACAATCCTTGTTTTATTGATTGCATGTAATATTCTAATTTTCTGAGATTGTGGATTTGGGGTTTTCATGAGCTGCAAGCCATAATCATCACAATTATGACAAATCACGGCTCTAACTACCATATTTATCGGGCCTTTGCGCGCTCCGGTGTATAGCACGCAGCCCTAATTGTAGACCCGAAAATTCCTGTAAAAAAAAACATTTTATTACTTACAGTTTTGGTGTCTTGCCCGGCGTCCATCGGCGGCCTTGTCCGGTCCGGCGTCCGTCTGCGGCCTCGGTTGTGTCCTCCCGGCTTCTCCTGCGCGGTCTCAGAGTCGAATTCCCGCTTCTCGCCCTCAGTTTGAACGCCTCCGCCGACATATACCGAGCGCAGTACACTCGGGCACGCTCGGCTTCTCGCGCATAAACGTCACAGAGCGTGACCACGAGCCTGGCCGAATGTACCCGAGTGTACTGCGCTCGGTATATGTCGGCGGAGGCGTTCAAATCGAGCGTGGGAAGCGGGCATCGGCATATATATCGCGCACCCACGATTTCCCCCTTATTTTAAGGGGGAAAAAGTCAGCGGTATACGCCGATAAATACGGTATCTTGCGTTGCATGTAATGAGTCTATCTCATATATTAGTTTCACCTTTTAATTTAAGTCAAATAAATTAACTTTTGCACGATATTCTAATTTTTCGAGTTTCACCTGTATATTCCCCATGTGACATTTCAGTCATTTTATTCACAGCAGTGGGTGTAGTGTTTGCAACATGCTGTAGTGAAAAAAATAATGCACGTCCTACTTTTCCTTTTTTTTTAGTGCACACCAGTGCAGGGTTGTGAACTAAAAATACAGAACACAAGGTAATGCGCCATGTTTATGCTTTAGGACTGCATTGGGCTAGGCCCCAGTGACACGAAACACGTATGATGTGAACTTGCCCTGAGAAAAATGCCACTTTCTGCCTACAGCATACTGAAGACATCCTTTCAGTCTAAGCAAAAATCACTTGCCTGGAGCTCAAGAGATATTTTTTAGATATTTAGATATTTTTTAAAATATTTTTTTGTGAAAAATTATACTGTTGCTATATATTGTGACACATCAAGACCTCTTTAATGTTCTGGGAAAAAAATTGTTCTGACAACGATAGCACAGACAATGCAATGAAATATATAACCTTAAGCCTGGGTTCACACTATTGCGAACACAGACATCGCATGTGATTCGCACTGCATTGCTGTGCGGATCACATGCGATGTCTGTGCAATGCGAATTCAGCCAGTTTGCAAACCGATCTGGGGATGCGGGAACAAGGACTGGAATCGCGCTGGTTCACACATTTCGCAATAGTGTGAACCGGGGCTTATAATCAAATCTAAGCTGGAAGCATAAAATACGAATTAGGTTCCAATTCATTAGAAATAATGATTAAAGTGTCATAAACCTGCTAAAATGACTAAAAGATGCAGCGACAAATTAGGTGTGGTTTCTGCTCTCTCATATTTTCCAGACATATTTACACAAAAGGGCAAAAAAGGGAGCAAAATCAAAGCTTATTTTCCCTTTATCATTCTCATTTCAGTAAGACTCTGGACGTCAGCTCCTGCTTGATAAAATAATAATATTTGTTGATGTTGGCCTGCAGTACAAAGATTTCTGAAAAAGACAAGTCTGTCATCTGCAAGAAACTGCTAAGAGACTGCCATATTACAAGAGACCGCTGCCAAGTTACATTAGACAACTAGACAACTAGAGACTGCAGCCATGCCACAATATGTAGAGACAGCTGCCACAACCTAATGCAAAGCTATCAAGTGATCTATGCATGCGCAATAAGTAGGAACAAAGCCTGATCCCAGACTGGTCCACAGCTCTACAGTAACATGACGCCATATATGGCCCAACTCATCTAACTTGTGCTTTTCTGCTGCAAAGTGTTAGTAATAAAGTATTTTTATGTCAGCAGTAACAATAAAGGGTTACAATAAAACTTGAGCAATATTGTCCAAAGCAAATACTGTGTAAAAGATCCAAACAATCTGCGTTATCAAGTTTTAGGGCCAGTGCACACTGGGACGTGTGCATTTTAACAGCCCATGATTTAAATGGGTTTGTAAAAGGCACAGGACCATGGAAAAAGCACACATTTTTCATAATGTGCTGCACCATTTGTTTGGGGTGCTATTAACAACAAAATTGGCACCCACATGCAGACTGCAAGGGCAGCGAGTTCACCTGTGTTGCAGAAAATGCAAAAACGGAAGGCGCCTTTCCTGTGCCGCATTTTACCGGTCCTTTGGCTTCATTCACATCTTTGCACTGTGGCAACGTGCGTCTTACTACGGTGCCATTAATGATGAATGGTACCCAAATGGATTAGCATTTTAGCACACCACAAGACACAGGTGTACACTATTTTTGCGTTGGGGTGTGCAGAATTGAAAAAAAATTTTGAAGGTTATGTAAACCCTGCATTGCAGTGTGTTTACAGTTCATTCAAAATGAATGGGCGGCCTTGCTGAAACCCAAATTAAAGAGGTATTAAACCCAAAATGATATATAATGCAGCTTACAGGTCCTTAGATTTTGGTGGCTGCATTTGTTTTTTTTGTGTTTTTTTTTTTATTAATTTTTTTTTTACTTTACCCCTCTATTTTCACCTGGTGATGTGGCTGAAAACACTCTTCCTGTATTATATAGTGCCTACACACTGGATGAAGGAGCACATGGGTGGACCTTTGACCAGCAGCATTTTCTGTTCGAGGGGAGTATTAAATGTACTAGGATATTTAGATTTACTAACACACTGAAGCCAAATTCCAGCTTACACGTAAGAGTATTATGGGAATTTTATTTTCCCATAATCATACTTACCTAGGTGGATGCAGCATCAGACTGATGCTGCATCTGTCCCCCGCTGATGGCTCGGTTCTCTCGGCTCCCAGAGTAGAGAGCTGCTGTCAATCAGCAGCTCTCCTGCTCCTCCACGTGCTCACTGGATCGCTGAGCTGTGGAGGGGTGGGGAGCAGTTCACTGAGAGGCTGAGATGGCCATCAGTCCAGGCACCGGACGGATCCAGACTCCCAGAGTCGGGATGACGAGGTGCCTGGACTGATCTGTGTGACGTCAGCAGAGAGTAGACTTCAGACCGTTCTCTGCTGAAAACTGCAAAACTCCTGTGACTCTTAGGAGAAGCCTAGCCAAACAAGCTCAGGCTGGACTTCTCATTTAAGCAGTTACAGCAACAGATTTGATACTTTTGAATTAAACGTTTTACATAAATTAATACAAGCTTATCATTGTAAGTACAGCAGCAAAGATCCTAAAGCTGGCTCAAGAGGTACCTGCTTAATATTACAAGTGGTGTATAACCGGTATAGCGTCGGACACCACAGTTCAGCCTTGTGGCTGCACTTTGCAACTGACAGAGGGGTGGTAACACATTTTGAATGTGTTCCTTCTTATTCTTGACAAAGGCTGCACACCTTCGAAACGCGTTACCACCCCGTCATCCCCAAAGTGCAGCTATGAGGCTGAACTGTTGCGGCCGAAGCTTTACAAGTTATACACCACCTGTCATACCGAGCAGGTCCCTCTTGAGCCAGTGTTGGGTTTGCGTTAATTGGCGCTGTTACATGCAGTCATTGGTTGAGATTACATCCTGCCCTCTGCTTGCTCACACTGACACAGAGCTGCTTTATTGCAAGTGTGCTTTATTTATGGAATGAATAAATGTTTTTTACGTTTCCAATGGGATCCTGTGCTTCTGTTTTTTGGTCTTCTTGATCTGTCTGTTGTGCTTCCTACTTGAAGAAATACAGGCTAGGGAGTGGGATTCCTGAAGAGGCTCTATCTGGAAACACGATATAGTTAAATGAAGTTGGAAGGATATTTTCTCAAAAAGACTTGATATGGGGTAAGAGTGGAGAATGTTGTCAAATACCCTCTGTGGTTAGCGAGAAAGGAGGCAAAAGCTGAAAAGGCACTGATGTCACTGGAGGGGACCACCGCCAGTGTACACTCTGATCCACATTGGCAGAACTGTTGCCATCAGCTACAAAATGGTAACAAATGCTGCTAACAAATTGTAGTGAAAATACTCCCGATAGTGGTAGAAAGAGCAATAAATCTATTTCACACATGTCTCTGATCGGTTGAAGGTTGTACAACTGAAAAGTCACAAACTTGTTAAGAAAATGTATAATAAATTGTTCGTAAACTTAAGAAAATATGCACAACAATCTCAGAGCCTCTTCTGATAAATAAACTCATGTGTAGAGACAAACTATTTTCAGTATACAAGATTGTGCCAACCTAATCACAATTATACATCAGTGTACAACTCCTCACAGACTTGGTTTTAGAAAGCTGCCTTTAGATCCTGCTACACATTCAGCTTTTTTAAAGCTTATGTAACACAGCCATAACAGCACAAGGGACTTCAACGAATAGTTGCAAATTCTTTAAAAATTTGTGGCGCTGGCAGCCATAACCTGCACTTTAGAGATCTCTAATGAGCCACTCTCAGTACATTCTACTATATTTTATGTACATTATGATTGGGTATGCATGTGCTATACACTTGCTCATGAGTCAGCTCTCTATTTGTAGTTTTGAAAACATCCATCTGGCATTAACTAAGGTTCAAGTCCTGGCAGAGGTCAGTATTTCCAAACAGCAAGCAACAGAGCACACAGCACAGATGTGTCTGTCCATGCAGATCTGAACACGACTGGCCAAAAGTGCTCTATGCCCAATATCAATAAGCAGACTGAGCCAATTACAGAAATGTATGTGATACAATAATTAAAACTTTACCCTAAAAGCTTCTTTGGGGTTTCAAGTAATTTTCTAGCAACATTTTTATATTTGTACATGAATGTGGGGAAATGTCAGAAATTACCTGGTTTTGAAGTGGTTAAACCACACACACACAAAGTTTTCCCTTTTATTTATATTTTAAACTGAAATGACCCCCTTCCTGACCGGGCCATTTTTTGCGATATGGCACTGCGTCGCTTAAACTGACAATTGTGTGGTCGTGCGATGCTGTACTTTAACAAAATAATTTTTCCCCACAAAAAGCGTGCGTTCTTTTGGTGGCATTTGACCACCTCTGCGGTTTTTATTTTTGGTGCTATAAACAGAAAAAGAGCAACAACTTTGAAAAACAAACACAATATTTTTTACTTTTTTCTACTAGTAATGGCGGCAATCTGCGATTTTTATCGGGACTGCGACATTGAGGCGGGGACCACTGATATTTATACAGCAATCAGAGCAAAAAATAGCCATGATTACTGTATAAATGTCACTGGAGGGCGATGTTGTAACTGTGGGGGGGATGGGACTGCCTGGGGGAGGAGTCTGATCAGTGTTCCTATATACTAGGAACACACAATCTGTCTCTCCTCCCCTGTCACGAGCGATTGCCCGGCGGACATCGCGACCACCAGGCAATGCCTTGCCTGCTCAGTACCATGGCGCACATGCCCCCTATTCCCCTATAGTGGCCGCCATACAGCTACCTTAATTCGCGCAAGGGAGCCATTTTGCCTCCGTCAAATGACGGCGGGTGGTCGGAAAGCAGTTAACAAGCTGAGGGAGTTTACATATAGCATCTCACAAAAGTGAGTACACCCCTCACATTTTTGTAAATATTTTATTATATCTTTTCATGTGACAACACTGAAGAAATTACACTTTGCTACAATGTAAAGTAGTGAGTGTACAGCTAGTAAAACAGTGTAAACTTGCTGTCCTCTCAAAATAACTCAACACACAGCCATTAATGTCTAAACTGCTGGCAACAAAAGCAAGTACACTCCTAAGTGAAAATGTCGGAATTGGGCGCACTTAGCCATTTTCCCCTCCCTGGTGTCATGTGACCTATTAGTGTTACAAGGTCTCAGGTGTGAATGGGGAGCAGGTGTTCTCTCACTCTCATATACTGGTCACTGGAAATTCAACATGGCACCTCATGGCAAACTCTGAGGATCTGAAAAAAATAATTGCTGCTATACATAAAGATGGCATAGGGATAGGCTATAAGAAGATTGAGAAAGACCCTGCAACTGAGCTGCAGCACGGTTGCCAAGACCATACATTGGTTTAACAGTAAAAAGGTTCCACTCAGAACAGGCCTTGCCATGGTCAACCAAAGAAGCCGAGTGTGCATGCTCATAATATGCAGAGGTTGCCTTTGGGAAATAGACATATGAGTGCTGCCAGCATTGCTGCAGAGGTTGAAGGGGAGGGGGGGGGGGGCAGCCTGTCAGTGCTTAAACCATACGCAGCACACTGCATCAAATTGGTCTGCATGGCTGTCATCCCAGAAGGAAGCCTCTTCTAAAGATGATGCACAAGAAAGCCCACAGTTTTCTGAAGACAAGCAGACTAAGGACATGGATTAGTGGAACCATGTCCTGTGGTCTGATGAGACCAAGATAAACTTGTTCGGTTCAGATGGTGTCAAGCGTGTGTGGCAGCAAGGTGCAAAAAGACATGGATGAGCGAGATATGGGGTGAAGGAACTTGACTGGCCAGACCTCAACCTCATAGAACACCTCAAAGAAAGAACACCTTTGGGATGAATTAAAGTGGAGACTGCGAGCCAGGCCTACTCATCCAACAGCAGTGCCTGACCTCACAAATGCACTTCTGGAAGAATGGTCAAACATTCCCATAAACCCACTCCTAAACCTTTTGGACAGCCTTCCCAGAAGAGCTGAAGCTGTTATAGCTGCAAAGGGTGGGCCAACTCAATACTGAACACTACAGACTAAGACTGGGAGGCCATAAAAGTTCATGTGCGTTTAAAGGCAGGCATCTCAATACTTTTGACAATATAGTGTAGTTTAGGTCACTTACCCGTTTTCTGCTTGCTCTCTGAAATTTTCTACCAGTCCTCATCCCCAAAATTCCACTTATCTAAATACCTTCCTCTCCCATCAGCTTACAGAGCAAATGATCCCTACCTAAAGCCTGGATTTCACATTTTAACTGTTGCATTCAGTATAAAGGGAAATCACAGGTAATCACAATATACTGTATAAACTGAAAAACATTTAGGAAGGAAATCATAAAATATATTAATATATTTTTCTCACGTTTCTTTTCTGGGAATGTATAAAAATGCACATAAAGCAATTCCAAGCAGGAATCTCAGGAGCAGATTTATGTATTTTCACATGCTCCTTAAAACATGTTTTCCAGAATGCTTAAAAACGACAAGCTTTCCGCAGAGCATGTTTAAAACGTGTTTTGTTTTACTCTGTACGGTGCCACAGGATCCAGTACTGCATCCCTGTACCAAATGTTGATAAAGCCTAGCAGTGTGTGCAAATGGGGCGCTTCTCCAGGGCACAACAAAACACATTGGGATTGACGTCACAGAGGCCACTTCCAGCCAGGGATATTATCTTCTCCACAAATATGTCTCTTGCAGAGCTGAGAAGAAATAAATCACATGCTTAGAATTACTCAGCTGTACAAAGCTAAGAGAAGCACAAAAGGAGAAGCTGCATGCTGTGTATAAGCAATTACATTCAATTTAGGGGCCAAGTTGCCATCCTATTTTGCGGATGTTAAAGCTTTCTGGCTTTGACTGCCTTTTATTAATAGCTTTGGCAACTTGAAATATCCTTATCAAGAGAAAAACTAAATAATCATTTGCATTGAAACATATTCCAAACCTTTGGGTTACTTATTCAGCGGTAAGAAAAAGTACTACCGTATTTGCCGGCGTATAAGACAACCTTTTATACTTAAAAATTTGGCTCACAAATCAGGAATCGTCTTATATGCCGGATGCAGACTGCGGGCGTCCATTTTTTAAAAGCCGCGCCTCCTCGTGCTGTTCCGTGATAGGCTCAATGATCCGCCTATCACGGACATCATCTCGTCCTCAGCCTAGGCCGAGATTACGTCCGTGATAGGCGGAACACTGAACACAGGCTCTGCTGGGAAACTGAGTGTTCTGCCTATCACGGAACAGCACGAGGAAGAGGCGTGGCTTTTAAAAAATGGACTGACTCACTAAAGTAATGAAGATCGGCGATGTGAGGCAATGGCACAGGGAGGTGAAGCAATGGCACAGTGTGGTGAGGCAATGGCACAGTGTGGTGTGGTGAGGCAATGGCACAGTGTGGTGAGGCAATGGCACAGTGTGGTGGGGCAATGGCACAGTGTGGTGAGGCAATGGCACAGTGAGGTGAGGCAACGGCACAGTGAGGTGAGGCAACGGCACAGTGAGGTGAGGCAACGGCACAGTGAGGTGAGGCAACGGCACAGTGAGGTGAGGCAACGGCACAGTGAGGGGTCGTCTTATACGGCGAGTATATCCCAAAACCAACATTTTAGCTGGAAAATTAGGGGGTTGTCTTATACGCCCAGTCGCCTTATACGCCGGCAAATACGGTAAGCAATGTATTAGACTCAGGACATACTACGTCCGTGGAAAAAAGTTTAGAGAACATCACAAATATACAATTTTCGCAAAGTCTGCTGCCTCTGCTTTTATGATGCCAATTTGCATATACTCCACAATGTTACGAAGAGTGATCAGATGAATTGCAATTACTTGTAAAGTCCCTCGTTGCCATGAAAATGAACTTAATCCTATAAAAAAACATTTTCACTACATTGGTGAAGAAGGCTTCAGGGCAAGTGCCAGAACCGTCTCCTACAGTTGATTCAGCTTCAGGATCGGGGCACCACCAGTGCAGAGAATGGCAGCAGGCAGGTGTAAGTGCAGCTACATGCACAGTGAGGCAAAGAATTTGAGGATGGCCTGGTGTCCATCAGAGACAGACTGATATTCTGCAAAAGGTACAGTGATTGGACTGCTGAGGACCCAGTAATATGAACGTAGTTCAGCCACCCCAACCGCCAACAACCCCCCCCCCCCCCCAGCAGTGCCCACAGCTTAAAAATCATCTCTTTACATTAAAATACAGCCAACTATTTACCTTTTAGGCTGATCTGTATACCATGGTCAAGAGATAAACTGCAGGGTTTGCCCGAGTGCTAAGCCTATGTGCTGATTATGTTATGGTAGGCAGATTATCCATGAATCAAGATGTGACATCCCACCCACTGTGTTCTTTTTTAGTTACTGGGCATCGAAGAGGGAGGGACTGGACTGTCATTTAGGATCTGTATACAGGCCCAAATGTGTGATGTCAATACCATGTTAACTGAAACACTCAGCTCAACAAGGAAATGTTCTCTCCAGCAATAGAGACCAAACTGAGCATGTGTAGCTTTACTACTCTGACTGTGACTTATCTGGCCTTGCCCAGAGTCTGCAGGAGGGGGGAGGATCTGTCCATATAGGATCTTTATACACAATACAGGGGATTAACCCCTTAAGTTCCACAATGAGTATAAGCAAGCAAGCTATTCTGCATATACAGACAGATTTTACAGTTATAATTGTTACTAAACCCACAAGTGGTTGTAAACCCTCTCTGAGAACTTTTACCTACAGGTAAGCCTAGATTAAGGCTTACCTGTAGGTGCTTACAATATCTCCTAGACCTACACGATTTAGGAGATATTTGCAATAAATAATGCACGGATGTCTACGGCGCAGGCGCATCGGAGCGTGCTGTTGCTGAATGGCGTCGTGCTGTAAGTGTCGGCTCCCGCGCCCATGCGCGGAAGTGATGTCATCGCTGCTCCGGCCAGTCACAGCACCTGAGCAGCGATACCCGGAAGGAAGAGGGTGAAAGATGGCCGCTTCTTGGAGGCGAGGAAATCGGGGACATCGCAGGCTTCGGTTTCAGGTAAGTGACACATAATGGGCTATATACGATGCATAATAGTCCATTATGTTTTACCTTTGCAGGGAAACAGAGGAAGTAAACCCATCAAGCTTTACTTAGTCTTTAATGTAACTGTCGATTAAAAGCCTCTGACACTTATGAAATGCTTGTATTTATACTTCAGTATACCAGAGTAACATCTGACAAAAAGGATCTAAAAACACTGACAGACTTTGTAAAAATTAATATTTTCGATATTCTCAAAACTTTTGGCCATGGCTGTATATGCTGAAGGTGTGCTACGGCAAATCATACAGATGTTTTGTCACTCAAAGCACTTAACCACTTAAGACCTGGACCCTTAGGCAGCTAAAGGACCCGGCCAGTTTTTGCGATTCGGCACTGCTTTGCTTTAACTGACAATTGCGCGGTCGTGCGACGTGGCTCCCAAACAAAATTGGCGTCCTATTTTTCCCACCAATAGAGCTTTCTTTTGGTGGTATTTGATCACCTCTGCGGTTTTTATTTTTTGCGCTATAAACAAAAATAGAGCGACAATTTGGAAAAAAAATGCAATATTTTTTACTATAATTTTTTTCCTCGGTTTAGGCCGATACGTATTCTTCTACCTATTTTTTTTCGTGACTGCGACATTATGGCGGACACTTCGGACAATTTTGACACATTTTTGGGGCCATTGTCATTTTCACAGCAAAAAATGCATTGTTTACTGTGAAAATTACAATTGCAGTTTGGGAGTTAACCACAAGGGGGCGCTGAAGGGGTTATGTGTGACCTGTGATGGATCTGATGAAACAGCTGACGCTGTGAAACGCGTAATCCTATTGGCCGGCTTGGATTCCCACATCACTTCCGGTGCGACGGCGGGACGCTGCGCTCCACTGGGGAGCGCACGCCGATTCTCCTTGTCCTTTCTGGATCTCCTATCCTCGGATGTGTACATCATCAGCCTGCTGCTGCCTGGGACAGGGAACCTGAAAGTTGATGCCACCACAGTGACTCCAGGCACGCACCCGACCATCTGTCACCTGCATCCCACCATCCCGGTTCATTGTCTGTGTACAACCTCCGTTTGTGAGTAGGCACTTTTTTGTGTGTATCCATTTTATATATTTGTTATTAAAACCCAGGCTTGCTGCACTTAGATTGGCGCATCTTGTCTCTCTTTTTATGTGTGACCTCATGTCTGTTTCTAACTGTAGGGGGGTGTGGCTGTAGGTGTGACGTCATCGATTGTGTTTCCCTATAAAAGGGAACACACAATCGATCACGGCGCCACAGTAAAGAATGGGGAAGCTGTGTTTACACACAGCTCTCCCCGTTCTTCAGCTCCAGGGACTGATCGCGGGACTCCAGCGGCGATCGGGTCCCGTGGTCACGGAGCTTCGGACCGGGCGCGCGCCCGCGACCCACGGCTGGGCACTTAAAAAAGGACGTACCTGTATGTGCTTGTGCCCAGCCGTGCCATTCTGCCGACGTAAATGTGCAGGAGGCGGTCCTTAAGTGGTTAAAGCAAAAACCCAAAAGAGAGAATAGTGTCCCACTGATGAAGAAAAAAAAAGATGGCGGTGAGGAACCACAAATTACAAGAGATCAATGCTGGAATCACTGGGCATGTGAGTATGCTTATTGAGGACAACCCAGCATAAAAGATAAGAGGGGATTGAAAAAATGAAAGCAAGTTTAAAATACAATGGATAAAAGGAAATGTACATACATTGTAAACCAAGTACAGTCAGCAGCCCCGCACCTACACCTCCTAGATCGCCGGCAGTGCTTTCTGCAGGCAGTGTATCCTCCTCCTGGTGCTTCACGGCAGCTTCCCCTGCGTCTCCTCCCTCCAACTCCTCGGCGGCCAATAGGATCGATTTTCCTCTCGGCCAATCTGGTGCCCGGTCTTGTGAATTGCTTCTTGATTGGCCAGGAGGAGAAAGAGAAAGACAACAGCAAATATTAATTTGCTACTCTCACACAACTGGGTGTGCTTGGGGCATAGAGCCCACCCTTGTTTGAAGCCTATTAGAGCCTCTTGCTCTAATCACCTGCTTCTAAAAAAATGCAATGATATGGATTTCTGCACAAATTGGTCATAAAATGTGATCTGATCTTCATCTAAGTCACAATAGACAATCACAGTCTGCTTAAACTAATAACACACAAAGAATTAAACGTTACCATGTTTTTATTGAACACCATGTAAACATTCACAGTGCAGGTGGAAAAAGACTAATGACATCTCCAAGAGCTAATTGGAGTGAGGTGTCAGCCAACTGGAGTACAATCAATGAGATGAGATTGGAGGTGTTGGTTACAGCTGCCCTGCCCTATAAAAAACACACACCAGTTCGGGATTTTATTTTCACAAGAAGCATTGCCTGATGTGAATGATGCCTCGCACAAAAGAGATCTCAGAAGACCTACGATTAAGAATTGTTGACTTGTATGAAGCTGGAAAGGGTTAAAAAAAATCTCCAAAAGCATTGCTGTTCATCAGTCCATGGTAAGACAAATTGTCTATAAATGGAGAAAGTTCAGCACTGCTGCTACTCTCCCTAGGAGTGGCCGTCCTGTAAAGATGACTGCAAGAGCAAAGCGCAGACTGCTCAATGAGGTGAAGAAGAATCCTAGAGTGTCAGCTAAAGACTTACAAAAGTCTCTGGCATATGCAAACATCCCTGTTAGCGAATCTACGATATGTTAAACACTAAACAAGAATGGATTTCATGGGAGAATACCACAGAGAAAGTCACTGCTGTCCAAAAAAAAAACATTGCTGCACGTTTACAGTTTGCACAAAAGCACCTGGATGTTTCACAGCAGTACTGGCAAAATATTCTGTGGACAGATGAAACCAAAGTTGAGTTGTTTGGAAGAAACATACAACACTATGTGTGGAGAAAAAGAGGCACAGCACACCAACATCAAAACCTCATCCCAACTGTGAAGTATGGTGGTGGGGGCATCATGGTTTGGGGCTGCTTTGCTGCGTCAGGGCCTGGACGGGTTGCCATCATTGAAGGAAAAATGAATTCCCAAGTTTATCAAGACATTTTGCAGGAAAACTTAAGGCCATCTGTCCACCAGCTGAAGCTCAACAGAAGATGGGTGTTGCAACAGGACAACGACCCAAAGCAAGTAAATCAACAACAGAATGGCTTAAACAGAAGAAAATACGCCTTCTGGAGTGGCCCAGTCAGAGTCCTGACCTCAACCCGATTGAGATGCTGTGGCATGACCTCAAGAAAGAGATTCACACCAGACATCACAAGAATATTGCTGAACTGAAACAGTTCTGTAAAGAGGAATGGTCAAGAATTAAACTTTTTTTTTTTTTACTATTTAAAAAAAAAAAGGTAATTTTGAGTATGATGGCAGCATTATGTATCTAAAAAGCTGGGACAGGGCCAGGTTTACCACCATGTAGCATCCCTGCTTCTTTTAACACTTTGCAAACGTCTGCGAACAGAGGAGACCTGTTGCTGGAGTTTTGGGAAAGGAATGTTGTCCCATTCTTTCCTGGTTTGGGATTCTAACTGCTTAACAGTCCTGGGTTTTGTCAAATTTTGTGTTGGTGAAAGGTCTGGACTGCAGGCAGGCCAGTTAAGCACCAAGACTTCTACTACGAAGCCATGCTATGGTTATAGATGCAGTATGCTGTTTAGCACTGTCCTGCTGAAATAGGCAAGGCCTTCCCTGAAAAAAAACATCACCCCAATGGGAGCATATGCTGCTCTAAAACCGGGATATATCTTTCAGCATTGCTGGTGTCTTTCCAGATATGCAAGCTGGCTATTCAATATGCACTAATGCACCCCCATTAGGGGTTTCAAATTTAATCGCTGCATCGCGATTCGGGTGTCCCTGATGCGGCACCGATGCATGCGACCCCAATAATCGATGTTTAGCCCCGCCACCGACCCTCCGCTACGTTCAGATGTTACCTTGTGTGCAGATTTCAGGCTAGGCCTCGGGGTGGCAGTGGGTGAAGGGGCAGCTCCGCGGGTGAAAAAATTCAGTCATCCCGGCCAATTGTCTAAGGAACCACACTTCTTATGGGCCGAGTAAAGGGTGTGACATATCTGGAGCCATTCGTATGCAATGTGCATTCCTGACCCGCCCCCTTTTGAGGCATCAGCAAGTTTTCATTGGCGGGCGGGAGAGATCACAGCCAATGGGCTCCAGCGAAGAGAAAGTTCGGCTGCGTGCGGCGGCGGAGGCGGGCAGTTTGAATATTGCTTTATTGCTGTGATCAGAGTGGAGCTGAGCTGTGTGTCCAGAAAGAGTGAGGTGAGCACGGGGAAATATATATCACCCAAGGACCGACCTATCGGGGAGAAGGAAAGGGGGGCATACTTGAGATGGGAAGGACAGTGTTTGGAGGAGATAGTGCTGGAGGAGGAGGATGACATGACATGGAGGAGAGGAGGAAGAGATGGGACTGGAGGGAGGAGGACGTGACATGACATGGAGGAGATGGGACTGGAGGGAGGACGACATGACATGGAGGAGATGGGACTGGAGGGAGGAGGAGGACATGACATGGAGGAGATGGGACTGGAGGGAGGAGGAGGACATGACATGGAGGAGATGGGACTGTAGGGGACGGAGGAGGATGTGCAGAGCTGATAACTTGGCCGTGCTTTTAGTCCAGTGTTCATCTGTCTCCACATCTTCCAGGCAGCTATTATTCTCCCATCACCACTGCTCTGCCTCTGGGCCCCCTCCAGGACGAGATTACAGTGCCAAGCAGAATATTTTACTCAAAAGGTATTTAATTCCTTGCTGGGTATGCTGCATAATGCATGAATTTACAGTTATTGTCTATATGTCCGCAGTCTCTGATCATCTCCTGTACTATATCTGCAGTCTCTGATCATCTCCTGTACTATGTCCGCAGTCTCTGATCATCTCCTGTACTATGTCCGCAGTCTCTGATCATCTCCTGTACTATGTCCGCAGTCTCTGATCATCTCCTGTACCACTTCTGCAGTCTCTGATCATCTCCTTTAGTATTTGGGGGGGAGAGCCATGCGCACTTGCGCTGCAATCGCGGAATCGCATCGAATCGTGAGACCGGTGAAGATGCGCAGCCCTAACCCCCACACCATCAGTGATGCAGGCTTTTGAACCAAGTACTTATAACAACTTGGAAGATCTACCTCCTCTTTATTCCAGAAGATGCGACAAACCATGGTTGCAATAAAGAATGTCTAAATTTCAAATTTTGTCTGCTAGGGAACAATTTTCCACTTTGCAACAGACCATTTTAAATGAGCTTTGGCCCAGAGAAGACAGCAGCATTTCTGAACCAAGTTCGAATAAAGCTTCTTTGCATGATAGAGCTTCACCTTGCATTTTTAGATGGAACGGTGAACTGTGTTCACACACAGTTACTTTTGGAAGTATTCCAGAGCCTATGCAGGAATGTCCATCACAGAACCATGTCTCTTTTAAAAGCAGTGCCTTCAGAGGGTCGGAAAATCACAGGCATCCAATATTGTGTTTGCACTTGTTCCTTGTGCACAGAGATTTCTCCAGATTCTCAGAATCTTTTGATGAATTTATGTACTGCAGATGATAGATTCAAAGTTTTTGCCATTTTACGTTCAGAATTTTTTTCTGAAATTGTTCAACAATTTTTAAACGCACTTTTCACAGATTGGTAAACCTCTGCCCATCTTTACTTCTGAGACATGGATTCTCCAAGATGCTCTTTGTATACCCAACATTGTAACTGACCCATTGCCAATTAACCTTCCTTGTTGGTAACACTTAGTTTGTCAGCTTTTCTTTGCCCTGCCCCAACTTTTTTGAGATTTGATGCAATTATTTTCAAAATTAACTAAATGTTACATTTTCTCAGTTTAAACATTTCTATTGTGAATAAATAATGGGTTTAGGAGATCATTGCATTCTGTTTTTATGTATATGTATATTTTACACAGCATCCCAACTTTTTTTGAAAACACTGCAGAAAACGTGGATTTATTCACAAGACCGATTGCACTTGTGTGCCCTGTGTCATGTTTTGCTGCCACAAGCGATGCACAGGTGTTCCATGCATCCCTGTGCCAGCAGTCCTATAGATTTCTATTGAAAAACGTGGCTGCACAGACACCGGTCACAGTGTCCCAATGTGTCATTTGTGAGGGTGCATGGCCCCAAATGCACACCCAGGTTCCCGAAGCATTTGTGTTGTTATGTGTAGTAGCTATTAATGTAACTTTCAAATCAAAGAGGAAAATTACAGTTTATGAGAAATGTATTTAATTAAACAATGCTATTTAAAAATTCTTCCAGGCAGCAATTTAATGGATAGGTGCAAAATTGTATTCTGATTAACCACCTCAATACTGGGCACTTTCACCCCCTTCCTGCCAAGCCATTTTTCAGCTTTCAGCGCTGTCACATTTTGAATGACAATTGCGCGGTAATGCAACACTGTACCCAAATGAAATTTTTATATTTTTTTCCGCACAAATAGAGCTTTCTTTTGGTGTTATTTGATCACCTCTGCGGTTTTAATTTTTTATGCTATAAAACAAAAGAAGATTGACAATTTTGAAAAAAAAAAAAAAGCAATATATTTTTTACTTTTTGCTATAATAAATATCCCCCCCAAAAAAATAATATATATAAATATATATATATATATATATATATATATATATATATATATATATATATATATATATATATATATATATATATATATATATATATATATATATATATATATATATATATATATATATATATATATATATATATATATATATATATATATATAAGTTTTCCTAAGTTTTGGCCATATTCTTCTACATATTTTTGGAAAAAAGAAAATCTCAATAAGCGTATATTGATTTGCGCAAAAGTTATAGCGGCTACAAAATAGGGGATTGATTTATAGCATTTTTTTTTTTTTTTTTACTAGTAATGGCGGCGATTAGTGATTTTTATTGTGACTGGGATATTGCGGCGGACACTTTTGAGACTATTTTGGGACCATTCACATTTACACAGTGAACAGTGCTATAAATATGCACGGATTACTATATAAATGTGACTGGCAGGGAAGGGGTTAACACTAGGGGGCAATCAAGGGGTTAAATGTGTACCCTAGTGAGTGATTCTAACTGTAGGGGGGGGGACTTACTGGGGGAGGTGACCGATCAGTGTACAAGGGACACACCATCGATCTCCTCTCCCTGACAGGATGTGGATCTCTGTGTTTACACACAGAGATCCACGGTTTTGCTCAGTTACTGGGCAATGGGGGGTGTCCGGCAGACATCGCTGCCCGAGGGCACGCGCATCGGGTTCCAAGTGACGTGGTGGCGTGCGTGCGCCCCTAGTGGCTCGGGAAGTCGAGGACGTCATATGACGTCCTCCTAGAATGAGAGGCTTATCGTCCCACCGTCATTTGATGGCGGGCGGTAGTCTAGTGGTTAAAGAAGCTCCCCCCATGCTCAGATTCAGAAGTCGCTATGAACTGCTCTAAGCTGGCTTTTTTTTATATTAGAGGGGAAGGATTAGAACCTTGCAATGGGGGATACCTATTCCCAGTAAAATGTTCTATTTCCTTACACTTACTTTGTAGATATTTCCTTTGTTTGTTTTTTCTGGGACAGGAACTGAAGGGAAATCTACTATAGTTACATAGTAGGTGAGGTTGAAAAGACACAAGTCCATCAAGTCCAACCTATGTGTGTGATTATATGACAGTATTACCTTGTATATCCCTGTATGTTGTGGTTGTTCAGGTGCTTATCTAAAAGTTTATTGAAACCATCAATGCTCCCCGCTGAGACCACCGCCTGTGGAAGGGAATTCCACATCCTTGCCACTCTTACAGTAAAGAACCCTCTACATAGTTTAAGGTTAAACCTCTTTTCTTATTAAACTCTCTTCCGCAAAAATAGGATTTTTTGTACTCACTGTAAAATCCTTTTCTCTGAGTCCATGGACGAACACAGCTCCTTAAATCTTGACAAGTGGGTTATGTTCCCTGTTTACAGGAGAGGACTAGGCAGAAAAAATGTTTGTTAATGTAACATGTATTTAATTATCTAACATGTTTCTGCCTAGTCCTCTCCTGTAAACAGGGAACATAACCCACTTGTCAAGATTTAAGGAGCTGTGTCGGACACAGCTCCTTAAATCTTGACAAGTGGGACGTCCTCAAGCAGTGTCAAAAACGAGGGGTGGGAAATATATCAGTAAAAACTATTTTAACTTCACCCCAAAACAAGCAGAGCTCCTCAACGGAGGAAGTGAAACTTTAAACAGCCGCCTGCAAAAACCTGCGGCCTAAAAAAGCATCAGAAGATGCACACACAGCAACCATGTAAATTATGGAAAAAGCGTGAACGGACGAGCAAGTCGCCTCCTCGCACACCTGTGAGACCGATGCATGATGTTGGAAAAAAAAACAGGAAGCACCAATTGCCCTGGTCGCAAGTGCTGTGACCGGAAAGGGGGGCCCGCCCCTTAAGAGCATAGGCCTGTATGACAGCCTGCCTGATCCACGAGAAATGGTGGTCGACGAGACCGCCAGGCCCTTTTGTGGACCAGATACCGACACAAAAGAGTCAGAACTCTGAAACTGAGCCTTAGCAGGCTGGTACACCCGCAAAGCGCGTACCACGCCTAAAGTATGGAAGGCAACCTCCGTAGGATGCACCAGCCGAGGACAGAAGGATGGAAGAACAATGTCCTTATTCCGGCGAAAGGAGGAAAAAACCTTCGGAAGGAGGGAACGTCGCGGGCGCACCACCACCTAATGCTTATGGATGCTCAAGCATGGCGGCTTGCAAGACAAGACCGCCAACTCAGAAACCCCTCTAACAGAGGAAAAGGCCACTAAAGGGGCCACCTTCTGAGATATTGTCAAGAGAAAATCTCTGTGATGTTTCCAAAAGCAAGGTTCCTGTCAAAACTCATGGGGGAAGAGATGGGCCAAGAGGGGAAAGTAGAAAAGTATTCTTTTACCCCGTGAACACGTCCCTATTGTGACGAAACGTCGGGAGGAGACGCCCTGACGTTACCACATTACTGAGTGTAAGGATCCGGATATCCGGACATACACACACACACAGTCCGGCCGGCTGTGCTGTTTGATTTTTATTCTGCTATCTATTTTATGTCCGCTTGATGCCTATTTTTTATCACTGCAAAATGTAAGTAAGCATTTAGCTGTTCTAAGTTTCAATAAACCAGCGCAGTATTACGCTATATCCCTCCTTTGGTGTCTCCTTTACATTTATGGAGTCTGGATTCCAATGGTGATTACTTAAGTACGGATATCGCTGGGTGAAGTCTAATCTTGCGGGGGCTGCTGCTGGATTTATCTTTATGCCTATTACTTACTGAATTCTGGTAAGAGTCAGTACAATTTGTAGTGGAGGTCTCCTGTTTGTTCTGAACACAGAGTGGTCGTTGTCACTATTACCTAAGGATTTCTTTTCATCACTACACCTGTGGACTGCTTTACAAATTGCTTGGCTTGTCTGGACTGTCAATTCGCCCATACTAACTGAAGAGACACTTATGCCATTTATTAGCTATTCATAATATACACCTACCCCATTGAGGGTGTTTATCACCAGATATAGAATTGTTTATTTTCACGTATGGTTTATTTTCATTAATCACTGGTGTTTCACTGTATTTATATCAATCCAATTAGCGCGACTTCCCTTTTTTTACTATGTTTGTTTGTGCTGTATGGCACACTTAAGACGCGGCTGACAATTTAGAAAAGTATTGTTACTGCGCTGGTCTAAATATATGATGTCGCAAAAATAATTAACCCCTTAAACTCAAAATATATACTCAAATGTGATAATATAGTGCTGACTCTAGTACAGGGATGTACATAGGTCACTATAGATAACTAAATAAACAAATAACAATAACCAGCTCTCGTGAACGTGTACACTTGTGTGTTATTATATACCTCTACTGTGCCATCAAACTTAAAATAAAGTAAATAAATAAGTGACGATATCAGAGATGTGTAAAAAACAATATCCAGCTCTCTAGAGCCTGTACATTGTACAGAGTGCTATAAACAATTATTTTGCCTGTAAACAAATATAGACAGGAGTATACTTATAAATAAATATGTAAATAAATAAATATATATAAATATAAAGTGCTGTGTCATAACATATGTGCAAAAAATGTGTGTGTCAAAGTTCATGTGCAGTCATATTGTGGCACATCCCAAATGGCATGGGTAAACACAACTTCACAGTTAGAGTCCAATCAGGAAGTAATATGGTGGTGAATCCTGGTGCTATGTCTCATGCATACAAGGTGCTACTATTTCTTCCACCCGACAGAAATGAGTGCTACCACCACCACCTGCTGAAATGCAATGGCTGATTGAAAACATTAGATCTACTACACTGTATTGACAGACTATTTGGTCTTTAGTGTTCCTATTCCGCATTTACACTATCATAAAAAACATATAAAATATACAAATTTAAATTTAAATTAAATGCTATAGGCGCTTTAATAATCCGGAAGTATATAAACGGTTCATTGATGACATCTTGATTGTATGGGAGGGGAGCCATGAGCAATTGAACGGCTTCATTGAGCATATCAATAACAACTATGGAATTAAATTCACCATCAACATCCAACCTGAAGTAATACAGTTTTTGGACTTGGAAATATAAAAATGGGAAAGAAATCCATACAAGAACGCACTTCAAGGAACAGGACCGCAACGGGAATATCCCGTATGGCAGCTGCCACCACCCCCAGTGGAAACGGGCCATACCAAAGGGGCAGTTTATCCGAATTAAACGTAACTGTAATTCTACAGAAGATTACCAGCTGCAAACCAACATCCTTATCGACAGATTTGTCGAGAAAGGATATGAGAGAAACAGGTTGGAGCAAACAAGATCAGAAGTAGATTCCATGAACCGTATTGATATGCTGAAGGATAAGGAACGCAAACCGTCAGAGAAAAATTATGTTACTTTTGTAACAGGTTTCAGTGCGGACTATTGAAAAGATCATCACCAAATACTGGCCCATCATTATGGGAGATGCAGATCTCAATAGAATTCTACCTGCCAAGCCGAAATTCATTTATAGGAGAGCTAGAAGAATTAGGGACACTTTAGTAAAAAACGTACCGGATCCTCCCAAAAAAATGACCACTTTCTTTGATCAGAAGGGTTTTTATAGGTGTGGGAAGTGTAAACCATGCCACATCACAAAAGGGCCTAGGAAGGTCAGCAATTTCCAATCCCATACAAATAAAAAAGAATTCAAAATAGAGAAACTCATCACGTGCAGCAGTACGCATGTCACCTACGTGCTGGAGTGCGAATGCGGACTGCAGTATGTGGGTAGAACCACTAGGAAACTGTCAATACGCATGGGTGAGAACATTAGAAACATAAAAAAGGGGTTCATCCACCACAGTGTTTCATTGCATTTTAGGCAAAAACACAATAAAAATCCTAGCAAATAAAAAATGTATGCCATTGACAAAATAGAACAAAACTGGAGAAATTTAAATATGCGCAGGGAAGTCTCACGCAATGAAACAGAATGGATTTTTAAAATGGATACACTCAAACCAAAAGGAATGAATGTAGAATTAGATGTTAATTGTTTTTTGGAAGATTACTAGTATAGGTTCCTATACAAATTAATCTGAGTATATATCTACATTCATTCCTGTTATCCCCGGTTTCCAAATCTATATAACCCATATGCTTCCGGATTATTAAAGCACCTATAGCATTTAATTTAAATTTTTATATTTTATGTTTTTTATGATAGTGTAAATGCGGAATAGGAACACTAAAGACCAAATAGTCTGTCAATACAGTGTAGTAGATCTAATGTTTTCAATCAGCCTTTCCCTACATTTTAGTTTAAACTATACAGCTAAGGTTTTTTTGACAGTTCGGGGTTTAAAGTAATGAAATATACAGTGATTTTTGATGTGCCTTGTGTATGGTGTCTATGGCAGTGTCAGGCACAGACGCACACAGCAAGTGAGGGCTATTTACAGGGTCCAACATGGCCGATTGGGCACTTCCTGTGTAACTAGCAAGGAATTTCAATATCCCACATTATACACAGTACATGCCAGACACTAAGATGGCGGCGCGAGCACATCCGGTTCCTCCGCACTTCCGGTTTACACTGGAAACAAGAGAGGCAAAGAAAGGGGGATAATGACGGCGGTGTTGCGTCAGCGAGGGAGAGGGGACCATGGCGCAATGGCGTGCAGCAATTGCCCCTGCACAAATACCAACTCTGTCCCATGAAATAAATATGAGATTATAGGCACTACTGGCTAATATACAGTAGCTAAGATGGCGGCCGGGGAACTTCCCGTCCGGCCAAGATGGCGGCGAATCCACTTCCGGTTTCGCTATTTCATGCAATTAGGCATAGGGTATAAATACAGTAACACTAGGAATATCCACCAGCTTTCCTGATGACGCAAATCTGCGAAACGCGTAGAAGCTAGGTGGACAGCGCAAGAGGAAGTGCATTCTGACCTGTGGGACTACAAGTGTAGCAGGAGCCAGGCACACACCTCAACGATAAGCTGGTGAGCGGCTGTCAAAAGACTGATACTGCCAAAGACACCGAGTGCTGGTCTTGAAGAACCTCTCTTGTGAGTAGTTTGATTTAAAAAAAAAAATGTAAACAAAACTTTTCATATATACTACACCATGATGAGCCCCTTGTTTTTTTTGAGGCATTGAGGAATACCATGTGAGGATACATCCATCGATCATAACGGAATAAGCTTTTGGCCTATTACCAGCTGGGGTCTGGTGAGTTTGCATTTCAGCAGGTGGTGGTGGTAGCACTCATTTCTGTCGGGTGGAAGAAATAGTAGCACCTTGTATGCATGAGACATAGCACCAGGATTCACCACCATATTACTTCCTGATTGGACTCTAACTGAAGTTAGAATTTCTCCTCAGGGCGCTGGGCCCAAAGGGAGCCATACGTCCTTCTCCTTGATAGGCAGAACGAAACTGAGGCTGCATGCTGCAGTGAGCAGGGTTAGGTCTGGAGGGACCGTCCCCTGGGCGGGGCTGTTCAACTCTGTTAATGTAACATGTATTTAATTATCTAACATGTTTCTGCCTAGTCCTTTCCTGTAAACAGGGAACATAACCCACTTGTCAAGATTTAAGGAGCTGTGTCTGTCCATGGACAATAAGAGAAAAAGTTTTATCCCTATTGTGGGGTCACCAGTATGGTATTTTAAAATGGAAATCATATCCCCTCAGACGTCTTTTCTCCAGAGAGAATAAGTTCAGTGCACGCAACCATTCCTCATAACCATAGGGTTATAGGGGGAATAGAATATGTCAATTAGAACAACTACGAGAGAAATATGGAATATCACAGGGGGATGGCTGGAGATATATGCAGCTCCAACACTTCACTGAATCCCTTCCCAAGCCGTTGCAAAGTAGCGAAAGATTAAATCCCTGGGAGAGACCGATAGATCAAGGAGGGATGAATGGAAAAGGGATGATTTCTAAAATATATAGGTTGTTGATATCCTCTAATGAGGAAGGATCAACTCATCCTCTGGAAAAATGGGAGATTGAACTAAAACAAAAAGTTCCAGAGAGGATGAAGAAGAGGATTTTGGACTATGTACACTCCACCTCAAAGGATACAAAGGTGAAAGAAATGAACTATAAACTATTGACTAAATGGTATGTCCCCACCAAGATGTATAAAATAAACAGTGATGCATCGCCCCTGTGCTGGAGGGAATGTGGGGAAGAAGGAAATCATGCTCACATTTGGTGGCAATGTAGATTGGTTCAAACTTACTGGGGGGAGGTACTGGGGCTAATGAAACAGATAGAAGGGAAAGAGATAGGAATGGATCCTAGGAAATGTTTGTTTCATGCTATAGAAGGCCAGAGGAAAGAATATAGAGCATCCCTCACCCCATTCCTTCTGAATGCAGCAAAAGCACTAATCCCGAAAAAATGGAGAACTAAGGATCCACCAAGAATAAAAGAATGGCTTACCGAGGTTGATAAAATAAGAGTAATGGAGGAGTTAATAAGTTATCAAGAAGAGGCAGAAATAAAATTTCAAGAAATCTGGGGGAAATGGATACACTTTAAACAGTCCCAGTTGTATCTGAAGATTATGGGGGGAGAAGAAGATCCGCAGGCTGATAACTAGAAGGGGGGGAAGGGAAGAGAGAAAGGAAAGAAATTTTTTTTTGTTTTTAGTCTCTCACACAATATGAAGTGATATGGGGGACAGAAGGTCCACCATTTCACCTCCTTAAAAATGATGACACACTTATGGACACTTGGATATATAAAAGGAATGAGCTGGGTGTAGGGGGAAAAGCAGGCGCAGACTATATGGAAGCACTTGGAAGAACCCTCTCTTTTTTCCCTGCTCTCTCCTTCTTTAACTTTTTAAATTTTTGCAAAGAAAATATTTTTTCTTTTTGTATTTATTTATTTTCCAATTCCTTTCCAAAAATTTTTTTTTCTTTTTGTGTAATTTTTTTTTCTCACCCCCCCTTCCCCTTTTTTTTTTCTCTTTTCCCTTTCTTCCTTCTCAGTGACTTATGGGGCTCAATGGGGGGGGGGGGGGGGTGGGAAGAGTATACCCCTAATCAAAAGGTCATCAATATAGAGGTAGTATCGTAAGGATGGACGTATCCCTGTACCCACACAATCGTTTTTTTTTTTTTTTGTAATATGTAGTATGTTAATGTTATATGTATGAAGAACTTGTGAATTTTATAATGATCGGTGACTTTAAAAAAAAAAATTCTTTAAAAGAAAGTATGTAAAAACAATAAAAATAATTTAAACACATTCCTCATAACCAATACCCTCCAGACCCTTTATTAGCTTTGTTGCCCTTCTTTGTACTCGCTCCATTTCCAGTACATCCCTCCTGAGGACTGGTGCCCAGAACTGGACAGCATACTCTAGGTGCAGTCAGACCGGAGTTTTGAAGAGCGGAATTATCCTTATTCCTTTTTTAATGCATGTCAATATTCTGTTTGCTTTGTTAGCAGCAGCTTGGCATTGACAAAAAGTTTTGGCTCGAGATGCACTTAAAATGATCAGCTTCTAATATATGTATGAAACAAAAAGAAGAAAAGAAAAAGGTGCACCAGCCTAGTGTGTTACCGTTATACCAATTTAATAGAATAAAATGTATAAAAAACCTACTCACAAATACCATTGTGAGTAGTTTTTTTTATACCTTGTATTCTATTAAATTGATATAACGGTAACACACTAGGCTGGTGCTCCTTTTTCTTTTCGTTTGCCACTAGGACATCCCCATCCATGGATCACTGATTGTTTGACAATCCACTCGTGCGCAGGAGAGTTTGTTTTCTGTGTTCTAATGTATGTATGTCAGGTGTACCAACAAAGATTCCAAATGGTTTAGTAACCTAAAATACAACTGCAAGCAACATTTTTACTCATTTTGAGCAGAGGGGGGTAGGGTTAGACGCAGTTTCTGGGATAGGAAGTGAAGAGAAATCTAAAAGATACCTGATGCTCTTCGCAGAGCAAAAAGGGCCTGCTTTGTTTTCTAGGTGCTGAAACAACATAACAAATGGATAGCAGCACTGCAATCAACTCAGAGACTAAATTGATGATAGCAGTGATCGAAAATTTGAAGAGCTTTTATGCAGTCGCAATAACTATACATTACATGACATTTTAAGGCTCTACTCCACACAGACACAGCCCTGACAGAGAATATAACACACAGGCAGACTTTCTAAAACAATTGGGCTGGAAGCCAACTTTAATATTGCACTTCCTCCACATCTTCCGTCTTGTTTTTGTTACTTTAAAACACAGGCACTAATCTACTAGGATAATGGAAAAAGCACAGACTTTACAACTCAGCTTGTAAGTGCAACAAACGGTTAATAATATATGCAGAATTTCCGACCTGCTAAAGAAAGTAGCATTCCCGCAGCACATCTCTAGCCAAAATGCGCACATTATTATTACTCCCCTCACTCCTTACCCGTTGATTCAATCTATACCATTCCTCTAATAGCCTTTGACAATAGAGCTGACGAGCTTTTCAGACTTGCAGCCCGTGCTGATTTCTCCTGAATGTGCTGCTGATGGCAACGTGTGGAGATACGTTCTCCCCTCACAAGACATGCCCTGAATAGGATGGTAACAAGTAACACTTCTGCCTGTGTTCAACCCACCCTTTGGGAAACTGGGCTTTTGGAAGATGGGACACAAGCAACGCTATTACCCTGATAATGGGGAAGAGAGCTGAGGAAAGACAAAGCCTGGTTTATAAACTGTGACTGCTGGCCAAAAATCCAGATTGGTACTTCATTCTTCTTTTGTCCCCACCAGCGAGCTTATTTAAGTCTCATTAGCCCTACTTCTTGTTACAACATACTACAATTAACTAAGTCAGTGGTTGGCAAGGGGGAAGTAGTGAGGATGTAAAATCTATATATATTAACTCAGAATTAACCTTTTATGTGCTCAGCAACACTTTCCATTTTACAATTTCGGATCATTTAACATGCAGTTGTAACTGAAAAGATGATAAACATCCTTCCTGTGGCTTAAAAGTTTGGTCCATGAAAAGCAGATCTCTTGGATCCAGAAGATGTAATGTAAATTTATAGGCAATACATAAAAACATGTGCAAGTTACAGTAAGTCCACGGATACTTTAACACTGCTATCAATGTGCTAAACATTTTAAAAATTGATACTGCTTACTACAGTAATTTGTTCCTGTCGGGCTGGGGGGCAGAAAATTGCAGTGCACATATGACTGGAGACGGGCACCCTTCTCCCTACTAGAACTGAAGTACTCATTTGAAGACTGCAGAAGACATGAGGCAGAGGCACGAGTATGCCATCTAGCTGACCTAAGGACCATAGTATGGTAAATAGTAAGATCTTCCATGTGGAAATTAAATAAAATCACAGAAATCTAGTACAAACCGTATATATTAGAATCAATAAATCATCTACAGAATAAGTGCTTACAGTAAGCCGATGCCTTTCGTGTATATAAATTAAACTCTTCAGGGGCAGGTGCACTTGGCAAGCCTGTAGAGTCTGAGTCTGTGCATCCAGACAGGGAGGGCTGCCAAAGGTATCATACACGGGAGCCGAGGTCGGAACCCAGCATTGAAAAGACTGGGCACATACCATGATCCCAACAAAGATGAGAAACACATAACCAAATGGTGGTAGGTGTGGGTTCAAATTCTGATGTAGTGGTAAAAAATACATTTGAATGTGGTCCATGAGAATGCAGTGAGAGACAGGACATGCTGCCTGGTGGCAGGGCTGGTATAAGGCCGGTACAAGGGGTGGGCAGGAGGGATACAGAGAGGCTGCAATTATGGTCACAGAGAGGCTGCAATTATGGTCACAGAGAGGCTGCAATTATGGGCACAATGGTGAGACTGCATTGACCTCTTGTATCATGTCTGCAGTCTCTGACTATCTTTAGTATGTTGTCCTCACTCTTTAACCATTGCCTGCATCATGTCCTCAGTATCTAACCATCTCTTGTATCATGTTCTCAGTCTCTGACCATCTCTTGTCTTATATCAGGTCTGCAGTCTCTGAGGGGAGTTTGCTTAATTAGCAATGGTATTGCTAATATGCAGCAGGAAGAGGGTTAATGCACGGTCACTGATGCATTAGTATAGATCCGATCGTCTGTTAGCGCTGTAGCTTTTTTACAGCGGGGGGCCACAGTTTTTTATCTTCGCCCTGGGCACCGGGTGACCTTGTCCTGGCACTGCCTGGTGGAGATCCATACTAGACCCTTATCAGAGCATGCAGCCCGGCAGGTCAGGAGTGAGAGGGACCATACCAGCACACGTGCCATCAACATGGGGGGTGGGTGCTTTGGGGCAGGGAGTGTCTGTCCCTCCCCCAAAGTACCTTGTCCTCATGTGGCCTGGTATGGTTCAGAGGGGGCGCTCGCTTGATTCCCCCCCTTTCCTGGGCTGCATGCGGATAAGGGTCTGTTATGGATTTGTGGAGGGGACCCCACGCCAGTTTCTTTTTTATTTTGGCATGGGGGGGCGCCATGTTGTTTATTTTTCATAGTTTTTGATTGACAAGTTTTTTTTACATTGATGATTCATCCATTGTTAAGGACCCAGCCCGCTCCATAACAACAGCTATTGGGGGGGGGGGGGGCCCGACAACGTTTTTTGAACAAATAAATATTGCATGTTTTTTACTCTCTGTTCTGTGAATTGGACATAAGAGTTTACTGCATGCTTTTTAAAAAAGATTTACCAGCACATTTTTCATTTTGTGGTAAATGCCTCATAATCTGTATTTTTTTGTGAATTGGACTTTATTTGCCGCATGCGATAATCTATGCGAATGAGTCACGTGATTGCATTATCGCATTTTGGTAAACATTAGGTGAATTGACCCCAAAGTAGTATAAAAAAAAAAAAAAAGTTTCTCGCACTCCTTTCTCACACAAGTAAGCTGCCAGCTATAATAGTATACGAGGTGTGCCAAAAAAAGTTTAGTGAATGGCATCAGAAAACAAACAAAACAGAAGATACAAATTATTTATTTATTGGCTTTCAAAATATACTTCTGGCAATTTTCATAAAGCTTCTGAAAACTGTCAGCAAAAGCCTCTTTAGGAATCGAATGGAGAACCACTGTCACACATTCTTAGATTTACCTATGGATGATGCCATCATTGTCAAAAAAGGCGATCAACATTGTATTGAACTTGGACTTTTGCAGACGACTCTTTTTGGGTCGTGGGGAAGATGGTTAACGCCATTCCATCCTAGTCACAACATGGTAATGAAATCTCCAGAGGTTTCCATTAATTTTGCTTTCTGTTCATCATCTGTCAGCGTGTGGAACAAACGGCAAACCGATCCAGATTCCACTTTTACCCAAATCTTCGTGGACGATGGTGCGCACCTTGTCCTTGCTAATGTCAATTCCTCCGCCATCAGTCGTAGACCTTGTGCCAGCATTTGTTGCACTCGTTCGAACACGTCTGGGGTTCTACTTGTCGGCGGCCAACCCGAACGTGGCTCATCCTCGGCCTCTTCCTTCACCGTCAAAAGTGTTTGAACCAGCCGTAAACAGATTCTCTGCTCACGGCTTACGTCCCGTACGCCAACATTTCATGCATCTCTGTCGCCATTTTCCCCAATGTGTAGCAGAACCTGATGTTCACTCATTGCTCCATTGCACTGTGACCCTACCTCTCACACTGACTACGAGCGGGTTTACCGTCAGTTATGTGTACTCCATGCTAGGTGGCGCGTCTCAACACGTCTCTGGATAGCCATGTGCAGATACATGCACCTGGCCCATGTTGTCATTGAGATATCAGACCATTCCCCAGACCTTGTACACATCTACAAACTTAGTAAAGTAAATAATTATCCGGACCAGTGTATGTAAGGAGTCAGACAGTGCTGGTGTAAGGCCAGTAGCTGCTGGTCGTCTGAGCAGGTTTCCCCCTTTACTCCTTCAATAATCAGCAATTAGAGGCTTTGTCAATATAAAACGCTCATAACCAATATGAAAGAAGGAAATATGCTCTGGATCATGCAGATTATTAAAATCTTATTGATAATAACGGTCACCTTTACAGATTTCCAAGTGCAACACACATTGCCCGTAGTAGTACCCAACTTCACATCTGCCTGAAACTGCCCAAAGTGTGACTAACTGAATTTTCCCCTGATGAAGGCAGATTGGCTAAAAAGCAGGATATGCAAAAAGTACAAAGCACATTGGCACGCATGGTGCTTTGATGCATTTCCTTTTATTTTTAACAGAAAACACATCAGGGAAAACACGAATCGGTGGAATGAAAACTTTCATTGTGGCTTTGCAGCTTCCAAACATCTGCTGATCAGAGAAGAGATTGCAATGGCTCTTGGCACTCTGGTTCAGCAAGAGAGGATAGCCAAATGTCTCACCATCTGTCAATAAGTGAGAAATCTGCATTTCTATGGCCTTCCTAAGACTTTCATGAAGTCCTTTCTCTACTATGGAAACATCTAATTGGACACTTGTTTACAGCTATCACTGGAACAGAAGTACGAGGGACATTTTTCCTTGCTCGTGTGACAACTGATAAATTGGGGTTTTTCCCCTCACTTCCTGTCACATTTCTAGAATAATAAAAATGTAAAAGCTTTTTAATCCTTTTCCACTTTATTTAAAAAAATAAAAAAGTTTGAGTCCCACCTGAAATATTGCAGCATGCATTTTATGTAAAAGAGGCAAAAAGGAGTTACAGTATGTGATTGGGAATAGGAGAAGATTTTGGTTTACAGTTTAAGAGACAAAAATGATGTGCCAAATTGTCGTTGCTGTATGTGTTCAAATGCATCACACTAGATATATACAATAATGCTTCAAAAGTATGTAGCTAGCTTTATTTACCAACAATTTAGTTGTTGCACTGACCCCTGGCAGCCAATGAGACTCAACCCTAAGGATTCATGTACAGGGGACGTGCCATAAAAATGCCAGAAAATTATCCCCTATTTTGTAGAAGCTATAACTTTTGCGCAAACCAAACGCTTATTGCGATTTTTTTACCAAAAATATGAATAATAATATGTATCGGCCTAAATGGAGGAAAAACATTTTTTTTATATATTTTTTGGGGATATTCATTATAGCAAAAAGTACAAAATATTGAATTTTTTTCAAAATTGTCACGCACAGAGGTGACCAAATACCACCAAAAGAAAGCTCTATTTGTGGGGAAAAAAAGGACGTCAATTTTGTTTGGGAGCAACGTTGCACGACCACGCAATTGTCAGTTAAAGAGACGCAGTGTCAAATTGCAAAAAGGGGCCTGGTCCTTTAGCTGCATAATGGTCCGGGGCTTAAGTGGTTAAAGCAGCAATGAAGCATCAGAAGAGTTAAAATATTTCCCAGTGTAGAACAGAAATTTTCCTGGTGAAAAAAAAAAAAATACTTGCGCTTGGTGTAAAATGAAATAAAAAAAAAATCAATGTGAATTAACAGCTTCACTCACAATATTGTACACACCAACAGTTAAAAAGGAAAAAAAAAAGTGTTGCGCTGTCATTAATCATATCATAAAGTGTATATAGTGAGATAAAAAAAAACACACACATTAAGGCGAAAATAATTATACCAATTCATATCCCCAGTGCCATCATGCATAAAAGGAAGAGTGCAAAAACCAACCAAAGAAGAACAGTCCCAATATATAATCCTTAAATCGGAATTCCAACTACAATCCACAATTTTTTGCATAGGCTGCATTAAGATGAAAAACAGGACCCTTTACAACCCTTTTAAGTACAATGGGCCAGATTCTCGTAGATTCCGGCGTAGCGCAAGCTATTTACACTACGCCGCCGCAACTTACTGAAGCAAGTGCCGTATTCTACAAGCACTTGCTCTGTAATTTGCGGTGGCGTGGTGTAAATGGCCCGGCGTATGTCCGCGTAATTCAAAGGGGGCGGCTTGTATTTAAATTAAGTGTGCCCCCGTGCCGAACGAATTGCGCATGCGCCGGCCTTAAACGTTGGCCACTGCGCATGCTCCGTAGTACGCCGCAAATACATTGGTTGCGACGTGAACGTAATTAACCCGACGCTGTCCCGACGGCCATACTTAACATGGCATACGGCGGACCGACGCAAGGTTACCCCTACGGAAACGACGTAAACTACGGCGAAGCGGCGCAAAAACGTTCGGGAATCGGCGTATCGGCTCATTTGCATATCCGACGCTGAAATGGATGTAAACGCCACCTAGCGGCCAGCGTAGTATTGCATTTAGGATCCGACGGTGTAAGTGACTTACACCAGTCGGATCCTAGCCTAATTCCGGCGTATCTTGTTTTGAGAATACAAAACAATGATACGCCAGCGGAATTTTCGAATTACGCCGGTGTATCTGTAGATACACCGCCGTAATTCTTTTGAGAATCTGGCCCATCGTGTTTGATTATTGTTGTGACTTAGATGAGGATCAGGCACATGTTATGGCAAATTACTGCAGAAAACAAGTTAATTCCAATGCGTTCACAGACTTTTTTCTTAACACTGTAATTAAGTCCCAAATATGCATAAATCTGTATATATGGAAACATTTTCAAATTTAAACTACTTTTTCATGTTTATAAAAATAACCAGTGTGTCAATGCAGACGGTGCTCATGGTGTGATGACGTCAATGTTTGCTACTTGCTGTGTGCAGTCAGAAATAGAAATGGCTTCTGACTCAGGTCTGCAAATAGACATGCAGAATGTTGGGTCTTATTCTGATTGAAGACTGACAGATTATGAAGAAATTATGCTCAGCATGTGAACAACGCAGCAGCACTTAAGCTAAAAAAGTTACCAACGTCACAACAAATTAACCTGGATATTTTAAAAGTCAGGGCTGAACAAGATTTTAACAATCGCTGCAAGAGTATATCATTTTTATATATTATGCACAGGACGTTGAGACTATTCATAATGTCAAAGCGCTGCATTCCTTCATACAAATTCAAAGCATAGGTGGAAAGATTGGTAAAAATACATATTCCAATGGACAAGATTTTATAACATGACAGGCAAACAGAAGAAATAAGGTTGACAAGATGTGATGCAGACCTGCATGGTAAATTTCACCTTGATGCTTTTTATGTCACCTTTTTAAGAAAATTTTACAGGAACTCTCATGAAAGAAATATGGAAGTTTTGACTGTTGAACGCATCTTGAAAATAATAGCTGCTTAGCTGGCTTCCTAGATTTAGTACTTTCTGAGATAATGACCCAAAACAAAAATACAAATCCATAAGCGTCACTTTCAACACACTATACGCGCATGAGAGGGTAAAATGCCAGGGATATGCAATTAGCGGACCTCCAGCTGTTGCAAAACTACAAGTCCCATCATACCTTTGCCTCTGGGTGTCATGCTTGTGGCTGTGAGAGTCTTGCTATGTCTCATGGGACTTGTAGTTCTGCAGCAGCTGGAGGTCCCCTGATTGCATATCCCTGCACTAAACCATCAGTATATACAAGAGTATGACATCCATGCACTTGTATAGCAGGCTGTACACAACACCTGAAACGCTTGGCCCTCTGTCAAGCTGATACTTCTTATTACCAAGGTTTCCCTTTTGGGTTACATGCGAGAAAAGGAGAAATGACAGTGGTCTATAGAGTGCACAGTAACTTGTCAAGATATTTGGATGTTTTTTATCCGTTTATGGGCAGGCTGGCTGTACTGAATTCAATCGATCCATCGAGTTTAGCACAAGGAGTCTGAAAATGTTATAACATATGGCTTGATTAAGAAATGTCATGATTCTTACCATGGTCAGTGTTGCCAACCTACCAGATTAAAATTTACTGACACGACACCTGAAATTTACTGGCACAGCCAAGTTTTTACTGGCATTTCCAAAAGTAATTTTTTTTTTAATTTTAACTGCTTGCCGACCAGCCGCCGGCAGGTCGGCTCTGCTGGGCGAGAGCACGTAGCTATACGTCACCTCGCTGAGCAGCCAATAGGGGCGCGCGCACCCCGCTCGCCCTCGACGCTGACGCGCGCGCCCAGTGCTCCTCGCGATCTCTGCCGGGCACCCGCGATCGCTCGTTACAGAGCGAGAACCGGGAGCTGTGTGTGTAAACACACAGCTCCCGGTCCTGTCAGGGGGGGAAATGACCTATCGTCTGTTCATACAATGTATGAACAGCGATTTGTAATTTCCCCTAGTCAGACCCACCCCCCCTTCAGTTAGAACACACCCAGGGAACATGATTAACCCCTTCACTGCCAGTGGCATTTTTATAGTAATCAATGCATTTTTATAGCACCGATCACTATAAAAATGCCAATGGTCCCAAAACTGTGTCCGAAGTGTCCGCCATAATGTCGCAGTACCGATAAAAATCGCTGATCACCGCCATTATTAGTAAAAAAAAAAATATTAAGAAAAATGCCATAAAACTATCCCCTATTTTGTAAACGCTATAACTTTTGCACAAACCAATCAATAAACGCCAATTGCGATTTTTTTTTACGAAAAATATGTAGAATAATACGTATTGGCCTAAACTGAGGAAAAAAAATGTTTTTTTTTATATATATTTTTGGGGGATATTTATTATAGCAAAAAGAAAAAAATATCATTTTTTTTCAAAATTGTCGCTCTATTTTTGTTTATAGCGCAAAAACTAAAAACCGCAGAGGTGATCAAATACCACCAAAAGAAACCTCTGGTTGTGGGAAAAAAGGGACGCCAATTTTGTTTGGGAGCCACGTCGCACGACCGCGCAATTGTCAGTTAAAGCGACGCAGTGCCGAATCGCAAAAAGTGGCCTGGTCTTTGACGAGCAATATGGTCCGGGGGTTAAGTGGTAAAGTACAAATTTCAGTATTTAGGCTACAAATAAGTACAATATGCAATTAGAAATGCGATTTAAGGTAGCTATTAATGCAAAAAACATCATTCTTATTTTATTTTTGATATAGTAAGTAGCTCAGGGACAGGACTCAGGAGGGCAAGAAATTAGAAAAGGCAGCACACACATGAAATTGACTCACACAGTTACACTGGTAGCAGTGTGCAGCAGCAAAGATCAGTGACAGTCTCTCGCCACACCAGGTGGTCCCTCCAGTTCAAACAGCACCAACAGTCCTGCTTCTGGCTTGCCTAGCTCCCATCCCTTCCGAGGCTCAGGACGCTCCACTTGGCTCCCTTGTACCATGACATTAGATGACAATCTCATGCATCACCTCCACCAGTCTCATTCCCTGTCAGCACCGGCTGAACACACTGTAGCAGGCACTCGAATGGTCTCAGGACCCGGACTGCTCACGCGAATTTCCGAGCCGAGTGTCACAGCCATATTTTTTACTGGCAACTTTTCCTCTTACTGACATTTAATGAAAGAAAAAAAGTGCCCATTTTTTACTGGCTGCCAGTAAAAAAACTGACAGTTGGCAACACTGACCGTGGTCTTTACTACTTAACACCAAACAGATAAATTGTCACATGCTTCCATGGAATGTAGGTTTAGGATTAAGAACTATTTGGCATAAATTATCCAAAACTATTTCTTGAATCTATTGCTACTTTAGAGAAACCAATCACTCAGGATGAGTTACAGGGCTTTATTAGGAACCTTTCCAAAAGAGAAAAGTCCTGGGTCGAACAGTTTTAGCAGTACTTATGGAACATTTTCACTATTCTTGCATCCTCATATGTGTGATTTTTTTAATTATTTGACTAAACACAATAGTATTAGGCCCTTATGGCCTATGTAACTGACATCCCAGAGGAAGGTAAGGACCCACCATTATGTGCTGGTCTTTGTCCAAAATTCCTTTTAAACCTAGATGTAAAGATTTTTGTCAAAGCTGTTAGCTTCTAGATTGCAGCATTTCTTACCATCTTTGATCATTCTGGATCAGACAGGGTTTATTATAGGCAGGGAAGCCAGGGACAATTCAATGAGGGCCCTTTATTTAGCCTACTGGATGTTTGCTCAATCAGCACATTCACCTTGACTACTATTTTTGGCATCTATAAACATTAGATGCCAAAAAGACGTTTGACAGAGTAGACTGGGTGCTTTAATAGGCCGCCATGATCACTTTAGGCCTGACCCAAAAACATTGGGTTGGATTATGGCCTTATATGGGAAGCCCTCAGCAAAGGTCACGGTTAAAGGCATCCTCTCCCCATCCTTTAAGACACCTTACCTTAGTTACAGGGGCATTGTTGTGTAAAGTTAGAGGGAACACAAATATTTATGTGTTTGTGGTCTTAAATTATCTGCATATTATCCGCATACCCAGATATTTTATTTTATTATTATTATTATTAATAACTTTACCCAACACTGGCAGAATTAAGGGAATTTTATAGCCTTGTAAAATTTAAAAATAAACTATAATAAATCTGAAATCTTGCCATTATATTTACCTCAAGCCATAAAGGATTCTCAAACAATCCTTTTCTTTCACATGGAGAAAAAAAAATATTAAATATTTGGGTATCAGCTTGGCATCATATTTATCCAAGCTGTATGAAGAAAATTATATTCCACTGCTTCAAATAATAAAAGGGTGACTGGGAAGGATGGGATAAAGGGACCTTTACTTGGATTGGTAGAATTAGAATAATAAAAAAAAAAAAAATGAGGGTATTGACAAAAATCTTATTCGTTATGCATTTATTAACCCTTTCATGCCCAAGTCTATTTTTGACATTTGTTGCTTACAAGTTAAAATCAGTATCTTTTGCTAGAAAATTACTTGGAACCCCAAACACACACATTATTATATATATATACATACACACACACACACACACACACACATACATACATATATATATATATATATTTATAGCAGAGACACTAGAGAATAAAATGGCGATCGTTGCAATATTTTATGTCACACGGTATTCTCGCAGTGATCTTTCAAACGCAATTTTTTAGGGAAAAAAATACACTTTCATGAACTAATAAAAAACAAAACAGTAAAGTTACCCCAATTTTTTGTATAAAATGAAAGATGAAGTTACGCTGAGTAAATAGATACCTAACATTTCATGCTTTGAAATTGCGCACACTTGTGGAATGGCGATAAACTACGGTACCTAGAGTTGCAGAGGAGGTCTTTTGCTAGAATTAATGCTCTCACTCTAAAGATTGCAGCGATACCTCATGTGTCACCTCATCGTTTACATTTGTGGTCACGACTTACTTATGCTTTTTCTTTGCTGCGTCAGCATGCAGGGACGGGGTGCTTTAAAAATGTTTTATTTAATTTTTTCTATTTAATTTTATTTTATTGTCCCTTTAAAAATAAGAAAATATCTCCTTTGCACTTCAAAGTATTTAGATCGCCAAAATCTGCGATTCTGAATACTGTAATATTTTTTTTTAATCGGCACCATTGGCAGCCGAGTAAACCCGCAGTGACGTGGCGACGTCGCTTCTAGGATTTAACATCGGAGACTCTATCAAAGCCGAATTGTTTGAGTCTCAGCCTAGGCGTCGGATGCCCCGGCTGGATGCTCGGGTCTCCCGGTGGGCTGGGAGACCTGGGAAGAGCGGCCAAAGGCAGATGGGAGGATAACAGCCGAGTGGCTTTTAGCCGCATCGTTTGCCATCACTAAAAAGCCAACCGCTCGCTCTAAAAAACTATACCAGGGTGATGCTTGCGGCTGCAGGTATCACCCAGGTTTTGCGTACGGTCGGTTCGAAGGGGTGAAAATACGCAGAATATTTATAGATTTTGTATGTTGAAAGGCAATACCTAGATTGGCTTTTTATACCATAATGAGAGGCCAATACTGATAATAGGTACGGGCTCCCCAACTTGAGGAATTATACAGCAATTGCTTTAACGTCAGTTGGAGAAATGCGACTCAAACAGCATGGCTTTCATTGGAGGGAACATTAGACAGCCATAACTTGGACTGCGCCCCTTGGATTCCATATTTATATAGAGACCTTTCAGATACTACTACTTTTCTTAAGATTCACACCCTGGGATTTCATTAACAGGGAGCCCTCTTTCCATTAATATGCCCTTTACTTCTGCTTTTGCTGAATCCCCCTGGGTGAGTCTCTGTCCTTTTTTAGATTTTGGATGAAGAATGGTGACAGCAGCTGCCTTAAAGTGGATATTCAGCTCTGGTTCAGAATGCTTGAGGTATGCAAACCCACATTTGAACAAGCCAGCTTCATTTTGGAATGAGGTGCTGTGGACTGATGAAATAAACATTGAGTTATTTGGTCATAACAAGGGGTGTTATGCATGGCGGCAAAATAACACAGCATTCCAAGAAAAATACTTGCTACCCACAGTAAAATATGGTGGAGGTTCCATCATGCTGTGGGGCTGTGTGGCCATTGCCGGTTCTGGGAATCTGGTTAAAGTTGAGGGTCGCATGGATTCCACTCAATATCAGCAGATTCTTGCGAATAATGTTGAGGAATCAGTCACAAAGTTGAAGTTCCACCGGGGCTGGATATTTCAACAAGACAACGACCCAAAACACTGCTCAAAATCTACTCGGGCATTTATGCAGAGGAGCAAGTACAATGTTCTGGAACGGCCACCCCAGTCCCCAGACCTGAATATCCTTGAACATCTGTGGGATGATTTGAAGCGGCTGTCCATGCTCGGCAACCATCTAACCTAACTGAACTGGAGCAGATGTTTTGTAAGGAGGAATGGTCCAAAATTCATTCATCCAGAATCTAGACACTCATTACAGGTTATAGGAAGCATCTAGAGGCTGTTTTTTCTGCTAAAGGAGGCTCTACTAAATATTGATGTGATTTTTCTGTTGGAGTGCCCAAGTTTATGCACCTGTCTAATTTAGTTTTGAAGCATATTGCACATCTTCTGTTAATCCAATAAACCTCATTTCACTACTGAAATATTACTGTGTCCTTCAGTTATTTGATAGATGAAAATGAAATTGCTGATCCAAACACCCAAACATTTATAAATGACAATCATGGAAATTGTCAGGGGTTCCTAAACTTTTGCATACAACTGTATTTGAAATTACTACTGTCTTAATTCACAATGACCCCGAACAGTTTCTCCTTTATGTTGCTCTTGGAGCTATTGGAGCGTATAGGAAGAGTACAGTCCCCTCCTGCCGAGGGGCTAATCCAGGCTTTCAGAAGGTGTGGAGGTAACAATGTCCAGAAGTGAATTAACGAACACTCTGTTCCCTATCGATAAATTTCATATGGCAACATCACCGTTCCAGACTAAAATATAAACTCCCACAAACTTAATGGAGGTATTGGCCTACCGGACTTTGAGATGCATCATGCCTCAGCTATATTCTCCAGATTAATTGAGTGGTTTCCTCGTCCACTGACTAAACCAGGGGTCCTCAAACTTTTTAAACAGGGGGCCAGTTCATGGTCCCTCAGACTGTTGGGGGGCCGGACTATGGTTTAAAAAAAATATGAACCTATGCACACATCTTATTTGAAGTACAAAAAAAACAGGAAAAAACAATACAATATTTAAAATAAAGAACAATTTTAATCAACATAAACTTATTAGTATTTCACAGATTCCCCTCATCACAGAACCCCCCTATCACAGAACCCCCTCCCTATCACAGACCCCCTTATCAGGGAACCCCCCCATCACCGATTCCTCTCCATTACAGATCCCCCCATCAAAGATTCCCCCGTATTAGGTCCCCCCATCACAAAGCCCCCCAACACAAACTTCTCTCCGAGCCCCCAATAACAGCCCCCCCCCCATCACACAGACCCCCTAACACAAAGGGAGGGGAGAGGATAGGACAGAGAAGGAGCAGTCAGGTGGAGGGTAGGACAGAGTGGGAGCAGCCAGATGAAGGGGAGGACAGGGTGGATGCAGCCAGGTGGAGGGGAGGACAGGGTGGATGCAGCCAGGTGGAGGGGAGGACAGGGTGGGAGCAGCCAGGTGTAGGGTAGAATAGAGTTGGAGCAGCCAGGTGGAGGGTAGAATAGAGTTGGAGCAGCCAGGTGGAGGGTAGAATAGAGTTGGAGCAGCCAGGTGGAGGGTAGAATAGAGTTGGAGCAGCCAGGTGGAGGGTAGAATAGAGTTGGAGCAGCCAGGTGGAGGGCAGAATAGAGTTGGAGCAGCCAGGTGGAGGGTAGAATAGAGTTGGAGCAGCCAGGTGGAGGGTAGAACAGAGTGGGAGCAGCCAGGTGGAGGGTAGAACAGAGTGGTAGCAGCCAGGTGGAGGGTAGAACAGAGTGGTAGCAGCCAGGTGTAGGGTAGAACAGAGTGGGAGCATCCAGGTGGAGGGTAGAATAGAGTTGGAGCAGCCAGGTGGAGGGTAGAATAGAGTTGGAGCAGCCAGGTGGAGGGTAGAACAGAGTGGGAGCAGCCAGGTGGAAGGAAAGATAGGGTGGATGCAGCCAGGTGGAGGGTAGAACAGAGTGGGAGCAGCCAGGTGGAAGGAAGGATAGGGTGGATGCAGCCAGGTTGAGGGGAGGACAGGGTGGGAGCAGCCAGGTGGAGGGTAGAATAGAGCTGGAGCAGCCAGGTGGAAGGAAGGACAGGGTGGGAGCAGCCAGGTGGAGGGTAGAAAAGAGTTGAAGCAGCCAGGTGGAGGGTTGAACAGAGTGGGAGCAGCCAGGTGGAAGGTAGAATAGAGTTGGAGCAGCCAGGTGGAGGGTAGAACAGAGTGGGAGCAGCCAGGTGGAGGGCAGAATAGAGTTGGAGCAGCCAGGTGGAGGGTAGAACAGAGTGGTAGCAGCCAGGTGGAGGGTAGAACAGAGTGGTAGCAGCCAGGTGGAGGGTAGAACAGAGTGGGAGCATCCAGGTGGAGGGTAGAATAGAGTTGGAGCAGCCAGGTGGAGGGTAGAACAGAATGGGAACAGCCAGGTGGAGGGTAGAACAGAGTGGTAGCAGCCAGGTGGAGGGTAGAACAGAGTGGTAGCAGCCAGGTGGAGGGTAGAACAGAGTGGTAGCAGCCAGGTGGAGGGTAGAACAGAGTGGTAGCAGCCAGGTGGAGGGTAGAACAGAGTGGTAGCAGCCAGGTGGAGGGTAGAACAGAGTGGGAGCATCCAGGTGGAGGGTAGAATAGAGTGGTAGCAGCCAGGTGGAGGGTAGAACAGAATGGGAACAGCCAGGTGGAGTGGAGGACAGGGTGGATGCACTCAGGTGGAGGGGAGGACAGAGTGGGAGCAGCCAGATAGATGGGAGGTAAGTTCTTACCTTGGAGGGTAATAAAAGAATCACTGGCTCCCTCCACTCGATAGCCTCATGGCATTTCTTCTCCTCTCTTCCTATTCCCCCTCCCACTCGGCATGTTGGGGGCTGAACTCCTTTCAGGGAATCATCATGGGGCCTGCTGGTATCCAGGACTACTATTCCCATAATGCTCTAGTTTCCCAGCTATTGGCTCTGAATGTAGCCAATAGGAGCAGGCATTGCCAGGTGAATACTCTGCTCAAGGAGAGGGAGGGGTGGAATTCCCCCGCTGCTGCGGCTCTGCCTGTGTCCCTTCTCAGAAACTGTCAGTTTTATCGCCACTGCCCTGTCACTAGTTTCAGTCCACGGGCCGGGTAAATCACACTGGCGGGCCGGATACGGCCCGCGGGCCGTAGTTTGAGGACCCCTGGACTAAACCCTCCACGATGGTCGAACAGGACATGGCACTTGTGGATCTACAGGCTCTACTCTGGGGACATAATGCAAAATTCTGCATCGTGTCTATGCTCTCCCCCCTGACCCCAGCGGTGCTATCTTTATGGTACCGTCGACAAGTCACCTTTGCATTATCTATGGATCCCAGTCTGCTAACCCCCTTGTTTGATAACACTGCACTTCCTGAATATGACACTGAATATGTCTTTATAAGAGAACATTGGGTCTTTCTGAGGTCCCTAGACATACCCTATCTCCGATATACAAAGAGATCCTTTTCCCACACACATAACATTTTACCCACCTATACACAAAAATGGTCCAGAGACCTGGAGACAGAGGCAAACCTCATTTATATTTACCCACAAGTCGTCTTCTCCTGAGTGAAACTGGAAATCGAACTATAAGCTGCTCTCTAGATGGTATTGAGATCCAGTCACTGTTAACAGAATTTTCCCCAACACTCCTGATACATGCTAGTGCTGTCACAGAGGAAGAGGAACCTACCTCCCCGTTTGGTGGAAGTGCGGTCGAGTTTGCACTTTCTGGAGCAGATTTTTGAGGTCTACAACGAAATGTATGATGACTCTCACACCCCCTCTTCTAAAGTGGCCCTTTTATCCATCCTACTGGATCCAGCCAAATCCCATAAAAAACAACTTAGATTTTTCATGTCAGCAGCACGCCAACTGATAACAAAGTTCTGGAAATCGGAGGCCCCCCTTCATAAGTGGATTGCTATGCTTAATGACGCCATGCTCATGGAGGAGATGCAGGCTATAGAAGGAGACACTTGGGACAAACACCTCAAACTGTGGTATATCTGGCTTCATTATTCATCCTCAGAAAAACTTCTAAACAGACTGTCTTTATGAAGAGTAATTTTTTGTTTTAGGTGCCCACAACCAAATTCTCCCCAGAGGACGGTTACCAGGTGTGGCAGTGATCACAAGACTGATAGTCGCCTTAAATTAATTTTGATTATAGAGCACTGATTTCATTACATCCTAAACACTGTATGTCCTTCCCTTAACCCCCCTCCACACTCTTCTCCCCTCTACCCTTGTCCTACTTAACAGTATCTGGTGACGTGGCAGGTGATTTGGCCAGTGGACAATCCACAACTTGTGGCAGGTGACGTGGCAAGTGGACAATTCACAACTTGTGGCCAGGTGAAGTGGCCAGTGAACAATCCACAACTTGTGGCCAGGTGACGTGCCAGGTGACATGGCCAGGTGACGTGGCAAGTGGACAATCCACAATTTGTGGCAGGTGACGTGGCCAGGTGATTTGGCAAGTGGATAATCCACAACGTGTAGCAGGTGACGTGGCAAGTGGACAATCCACAACTTGTGGCAGGTGACGTGGCCAGTGGACAATCCACAACTTGTGGCAGGTGACGTGGCCAGGTGACAATCCACAACTTGTGGCAGGTGGCGTGGCCAGGTGATGTGGCAAGTGGACAATTCACAACTTGTGGCAGGTGACGTGGCCAGGTAACGTGGCAAGTGAACAATTCACAACTTGTGGCAGGTGACGTGGCCAGGTAACGTGGCAAGTGGACAATTCACAACTTGTGGCAGGTGACGTGGCCAGTGGACAATTCACAACTTGTGGCAGGTGACGTGGCCAGGTAACGTGGTAAGTGGACAATTCACAACTTGTGCCAGGTGACGTGGCAAGTGGACAATCCGCAGCTTGTGGCAGGATGACGTGGCCAGGTAATGTGGTAAGTGGACAATTCACGCTAAATACAAGTACACTGCTGCTCTCTCAGCTGCTACTCACTCTGGTCTCACAAAATGGCTGAAATGGTTAAATAATACTGTTTTTTGAGCTTAGGGAGGGTCTTCTGATGTTTAACTAAATGCTTATAAATGCAAATGCGGTAAACCGCCTGCAAAATTCGTGGCAAAACGGGCGTTTTTAAATGCCGGTTTTAGCCTTTAAAAACGTGCGTTTAGCAGAGTTTGCACCGGCGTCCCGTGTGCGTGGGGCCTTAATCTCTTTGTTCTTAGCTTCTTATTTAAAGTTCTAGGGAGCTGTGTCGGAGGAACGTTAAAATACAGACTGAAGTTATCTACAGGCAGTCCCCGGATTACAAACAAGATAGGGTCTGTAGGTTTGTTCTTAAATTAAATTTGTATGCAAGTCAGAACAGGTAAATTTTTTAAGTGTCGATCCAGCCAAAAATAATATTTATAAGTTTTTTGGATAGCATAGGGAAGGATCAACACCCCGCTAACATTTGGTTTGATGTCTGTGCCCCTGTTCAGAAGATTTCACTTGATTTTCTGTCCCAATGACAAATTGGATTTTGAATATTTTGGGTTGTTGTGGAAACAAGCATTGGTGATAAAGCTTCATTGGAGACACCTTTTTTCCCATGATAACGCTTACTGGAGTGAATTTCCCTTCCTAATGGGAGATTTCCTCTCACTTCCTGTTCCACCCCTCCATTTGTAAGTCGGCTGTTTGTAACCCGGGGATCACGTGTACTGGCCAAAATCATTGGGACTTATGTTGTATCTCTGGTCTCTCCCACCACCACTAGAAATATGATCTGCAAATGTGAGTGACATACACATCTCCAATTTGCTTTCACATATGTTTATAACCCTTTGTTGTACAGTGTTTGTTACAGCAATTCCCTCTTAGAGGGTTTTCTCCCTTATATTTCACTTAAGTCATGTTAAAGTGACACTATTAGCTAGATTCAGCAAGATTGCCTTAACTTTAAGGCGACGTAGCTTAGCGTGTTTAGGCTACGCCGCCGTAAATTAGCGAGGCAAGTACATGATTCTCAAAGTACTTGCCTGCTAAGTTACGGCGGCGTAGCCTAAAGCAGGCGGATGTAAGGGCGCCTAATTCAAATTTGTCTGAGGGGACGTGTTTTATGATAATGAGGCTTGACCCGACGTGATTGACTGTTTTTTAACTGCGCATTCGCCGGGCGCCTACATATCCCAGTGTGCATTGCGGCTAAGTCCCCCGCACGGGCCTATTGACGTGGACGTAAACAACGTAAATCCCTATTCGCGGACGACTTACGCAAACGACGTAAAAATTTCGAATTTCGAAGTGGGAACGACAGCCATACTTTAATATTACTATTCCAACTATTTGATGGAATAACTTTAGGCCTGCTAATGCGTTACGTAAACGGCATAAATGTACTGCGGCGGCCGGGCGTACGTTCGTGAATAGGCGTATCTACTGATTTACATATTCTACGCCGACCGCAATGGAAGCGCCACCTAGCGGCCAGCCTAAATATTGCAACCTAAGATAGGACGGCGCAAGCCGTCGTATCTTAGATATGTTTAAGCGTATCTCTGTTTGAGAATACACTTAAACATAGGTCGGCGCAGATTCTGAGTTAGGTCGGCGTATCTACTGATACGCCAACCTAACTCTACCTGAATCTAGCTATATAACAATATCCTTAAGAGTGGTATTAAACCCAAAACCAAACATGTATTTGATTGCAGCTTACCAATCATTAGATGTGGCGGCTGCATCAGTTTTATTTTCTTTGGCTTTTATCCCTCTGTCTTTACCTGGTGATCTGGACAGTAACACACCTCCATTATTAGTGAGACAACTCTGGATGAATGAGTACAGGAGGCACAGCAGACAGCAGCATTGTCAGTCTGGGAGGGAGGGTAGTGTTAAATGTATTTGCAGATTTAGATACACCAACAAATTGAAGCCAAACTCCAGTAGCACACTTATAATTTGTTACGGCAGACTTTTTTTTCCCCTATTGGGATAAAGGTTTTGGATGAATATAATGTATAAAAGCTGATCGTTTTACTAACTCCAGCAAGTATTAAAGTGGTTTGTCTCATCCATGTAAACTGACACATTCTGCTGGAAGCTTGCATTACTGAAAAACAGATTTACTGGCTGGATCACCGGATGGAAATAGAAGAAAGAATGTCTAAAAAGGAAACCAATGTAGACATCACATCTAAGAATTGGTAAGCTACAATATAATAAATGTTTGTTTTTGGGTAGAATCTTCACCTCACCCCCCCCCCCCCCCAGTCCAGTCCAAGGTCTGAGCTCTACATATTAATTAATTATTATTTCTACTTTATATACCCGGTAAGTAGGTCCACCCATACACATGTGTACCCCCTGGTCGCCGCACGGGACCTTGTCTGGTGGCGCCTGCCTCCCTCGCTTGCAGGGTTTTTAGGTAAGCGGCTGAGCCCTTATTCCCCAATTTACTTATTGTAGTTTTTCAATGTTTTATCATTGACTGTTATCTTAATTTTAGACATGCTTCTGATGAAGCGGCTTATAGCCGCAAAACTAGTCAAGATGATTGTCGTGACCCTCAACCCACTGTCCTTCTCCCCCTTTGGGGATTACTATATTGGTGTTGTGAATGGTCGTTATTATTTTAATCTTGTTCCCCTTGTTGTGTTTCATTGCTGATGTATTTAATAAAAATGTTTTTTTTATATTTGTTATTGTACAGTTTATATTCATTTTACCAGTACCGTTATAGTCCAACTATGGGCCCAACCCCCCCCCCCCCTGATGCAATTTCTATGTTCAAAATCAAATGGATGATGGTACGATTTATTAAAGTGGTCATGTACTTTCACCTTCAGAGGCTACATTTCAAATGTAGAATGCACCAATGTAAAGAAGAGTATAACGGAGCTTCCTAAAATATTTGTGGTCACAGAGGATGCCACAATGAAAAGTATCCCTAGGGAGCGCTTATTTCAAAAAAGTTAGGCATTTTCAACTGCACACAATGCCTAAATTTGGACTTTGAATTCTAAATCCGGTTTGATTAACTGAATAAGGTCATTAAAAATTAACCAAACAAAAAAAAATTAACAGTAAACTTACATATCTTGATGTCTCCTCCAGATTTTGATCGTTCATGTCCTTGGGAATGATTTTGGTTGCTCGTCGGCCCTTACCATACGGTTTAGGTAGCTGTCCCCTGAATTCTGATTCAATGAACTGGAGATTCCAACTGCAGAAGACACACGTGCAATATAAAATAAATGGGAGATAAGGATTGAAGCGCCGGTGTAGTAATTGTACTTTTCTTTAGGAGTAGTTTAAAAGCTTCAACAAAGTTTGCTGAAAGCTCTGAAAATGCGTTGACAAAGCTTGCTGTTTGCACTGCCGTTATATAAGATGAAGCCTGTGTGAAATGGGCCTAAGGCTGAAGCTGAATGAGCATTTGGCCATGCTGCGTATCCCAGTGGCAAGACTCTACTGGTTCTTGCGGTTGGGATTGACAGCTGTGCACGGGCAGCTTGTGCAATGGTAGTCTGTCAGTGGCTGCAGCTATTCATGACTTTGCACGGCCAACTACTACCTGCTGTGATTGTGGCTGGATACACACTTTGTGCAGGTAATCACTGGCTGTGCGAATAGTCATAAATAGTTGTGGCCACAGACAGCCTGTCATTGCACTGTACAAGCTCAGCAGCTATCCTAACACAGCTGTCAATCCCCAGCTGTAGGACTCTGCAGATTCTTGTCACTGAGATCCACAGCATGGCTAAACACCCGTGCGAATGCAGCCTAAAGCTGGCCATACACTAGCAATATTTCTCATGTGCTCATAGGTGCACAAAGCAAATATTTGCAATATATTTAAAGTGGTATTATGCAAGTAAACTGAAATGTGAAATTCACCAATAGCTAATTAAGCCCCAGATATGCATAAATCTATATATATTGAAAAATGTACAAATAAAGCCACTTTTTCATGTTTAAACAAACAAAAAAAAACAGTGCTTTAATGCAGATGGTGCTTACGGCCTGATGACGTCAATGTTTGTTACTTGCTGCATGCAGTCAGAAATAAAAATGGCTTCTGACTCAGGTCCACAAATAGACATACAGAATGTTGGGTCTTATTTTGATTAAAGACTGACAAATTATGAAGAAACCATGCTCAGCATGTAAACAAAGCAGCAGAACGAACAAAAATGGAACAAATTTATTACAAATGTTGTGCAAAATACAATTACTGTATGGCTAGCTTAAAACTTCTCCACAATGCACTCCCCCCCCCCCCCCCCTCACCTTCCAGGACAGCTACTTGAGAGATGATTGGCTCCGCCCTCTACAGGAAACACAAATCAGACACACTTCCTCTGTCCCTCAGTTGTTTTGTGTTTCCAAACCTCCAGGAGTACGCACTGTTAAATTTGCTTCTTTTTTGGTCTGGTAACTGTGGTTAGCAGACCCCACTTGTTCAGATACTCAGACCGGTTGTGGCCATGTCTGCAGTATTTACTGCTCTTGCAGTCTGAGTAGTCCCCCCCCCCCTTGTCGTGTGGTTACTTGCCGTCTTTATTTTCCTGCAACTAGAAGATATTTTGCTAGGTAGAATACCTGTTAAAGCAATAACACTTACTTATCTGGAAGAAGGAAGTTGCTGGGAAACCGGTACCATTCCTTTCCAACACACACATTCACACTTTTGCCCTCTGGAACAGCGTGAATAGATGGGTCTTTGGCAATGCGATGAAACTCTGGGTATAAATCCAACGGGCCATGGTAACCTGAATATAAGTACAGAACGTAAGCACCAAACATATGTATAAGTCATCAAGTGGAGTTGACTCAATTGGGATCGCAACTGGAGCTTGGATGTTTCCCTTCTTCTAAATCACATCAAGCTCATCGGATGACCATAGATCAATTTATTTTCCAGATATAATAATTTAACCACTTCCATACAGGGCACGTATACACCTTCCCGCCCAAGCCAATTTTCAGCTTTCAGCACTGTCGCAATTTGAATAGCAATTGCGCGGTCATGCTACACTGTACCCAAACAAAATTGGCGTCCTTTTTTACCCACAAATAGAGCTTCCTTTTCGTGGTATTTGATCACCTCTGCGATTTTTTTTTTGCGCAACAACTAAAAAAAGACCGAAAATTTTGAAAAAAATTACGTTTTTATTTTTTTCTGTAATTTTTTTGTAAATAAGTACGTTTTCTCTTTCAATTACGGGCACTGATATGGTGGCACTGATGGGCACAGATGAGATGGCACTGATGGACATCGACAAGGTAGTACTGACGGGCACAGATGAGGTGGCACTGATTGGCGGCGCTGGTATGCGGCACTGATGGGCACACATAGGCGGCACTCATGGGCACTCATGGGCGGCACTGGGCACTCATGGGCGGCACAGATGGGCACTCATGGGCGGCACAGATGGGCACTGTGGGGTGGCACTGATGGACACTGTGGGGTGGCACTGATGGACACTGTGGGGCGGCACTGATTTACTTGTTGCCAGTCAGTGCCCATTTGTGGGCACTGATTGGCATCTTTTTTTTTTGCATCTTTTTTTTTCCCCATTTTTTTTTTCCAGACTTTTATTTTTTGGACTTTTTTTTTCCATTTTTTTTTTGTTTTGCCCTTCCCTGGTGGGCATCCCTGGTGGTCTATGTGGCGATCCGAGGGGGGGCTGCGCTGATAAACAATCAACGCGAACCCCCCCTGTCAGGAGAGCCGCCGATCGGCTCTCCTCGTGTCTGTCAGTCGCGAGTGAGGAAGAGCCATCAGCTCTTCCTGTTTACATCGTGATCAGCCGTGGTTGGACACGGCTGATCACGTGGTAAAGAGTCTCCGTGAGATACTCTTTACCGAGATCGGTGTTGCGGGGTGTCAGACTGACACCCCGCAACAACGATCGCTGCGATGCGCGCCCCCGGTGGCGCGCAGCGGCTCAGAATCCTGAGGACGTCATATGATGTCCAGTCAGGATTCTACAACCACTTTGCCGACGTCAATCTGTCATTGGCGAGCGGCAAGTGGTTAAACAACCTTAAAACATGTCCTCTAGACTAATGTGGGGTATACACTATAAAGCTTATTTCTGTTTAATCCAGCAGACTGAATGAAAAAACAACTTCTAGATCGCCATACTAACACATCTGATGTTAGTGCAGCAATATCCCCACTGAGCAATCGTGTTCTGACTGGGCAACCCCCCCCCCCCCCATCCGTCAGAGCAGTGAGCAACGCTCAATACCACTTGTTGCAAACGCTGATTGGATGCTGGTCTTCCAGTATGCGCGCGGGAGACTTCAATTTGGCAAGGTCCGGCGGCTGCTGGTCCTTTAGCCGAGGATCCCCGCTGCGAATGCGCCGCTGCAATCAGCGGCGCATTGCGGGGGGAATATCTCCTAAACCGTACAGGTTTAGGAGATATTCTTTATACCTACAGGTAAGCCTTATTATAGGCTTACCTGTAGGTAAAAGTAAAAAATGTGGGTTTACAACCACTTTAAGCTTTGGCAATAAAACCTGGAAGCCGATTGGTTTCTATGCAGAGCTGCACCAGATTGTACACACTCTAGTTTCAGTAAATAACCCCATATGACAAAAACTTTGCGGACAACTGGGCATCACACCTACTAATGGCCAAGTGTATGTGGACACCTGTGCAAATATTTATTATAAGTTCATGTTTACCACTGAAGGGTACTGTTAATGCTATATAAAGACATTTTATACAATGGTGTGTTTCCAACCTTAAGACAACAGTTTGAGGAAGGCTGCTTTTTTTTATCATCAGGACTATGACCTTGAACACAAAGCCACTCCATGAAAACATGGTTTGGCCAGTTGGGTGTGGAGAAAATGCAAGCAGCCTGCACAGAGCCCTAACTATTAACAAAACCTTTGTAATTAATTGGAATAAAGATTGTGAGCCAGGTCTTCTGCTGCAGCATCAATACATGACCTCACAAATGCTAAAATTCTCACAAACATGCTGCAAAATTTTGCAGGAAGTTATCTTGGAAGAGTCGAGACTGTAATGTCCTCATTAGGAGAATTCCAACTCCTTATTAATGCCCATGCTTTATTGGCTGGCCAATAAGCTCACATAAGGCCTAATTTACACCCGCAGTGCATTTATATGCTTAAAGTCTTCACTGCTGCAAATTCGATTGGGGCTGGTCTGAGGAGCCTATCCTTGCTCTGTGAAGATCCATAAAAGAAAAAAACGCACATCAATGATGTCACTTGACAGTAAATTTAAATATGTTTAGAGACACAAAGTGGCAATATTTCATATGTTAATGTATTTATTACGCTACATACAGCGGGTAAAATAAGTATTGAACACGTCACCATTTTTCTAGGTAACTATATTTCTAAAGGCACTAGTGACATGAAATTTTCACCACATGTCGGTAACAACCCATGCAATCCATACATATAAATAAACCAAAAGAAACAATTTCAGAAATTAAGGAGGAGGTCCAGCCTGGGTGAAAACATTTTTAAGTCAGCAACTACAAATACTATAGCTGCTGACTTTTCATATTAGGGCACTTACCTGTACAGGGAGCCTGTGATGGCTGCACCCTTGTTGATCTTAAGATCAACTGCAGGTGGCTGCCGTCGCCATTCCTGGTAATGGAACCAGGCAGCGAGGACTTTCTGCTTCACTCCTGGTTCCCTACTGCGCATACGAGAAGAGAGCTGCGCTTTCCAATTGGCTCAGCGGCGATGGAAAAGGAGGAGGGGGCCGAACTTCTGGGAGATCGGGCAGCGGCCTGCCTCCAGAAGTGTACCTATCAAAAACAGGCCCCCCTTTTCCCCCTTCCCCTGAAAGGTGCCAAATGTGGCACCGGGGGGGGGGGGGGGAGAATATAAGCAAGCGTTCCACTTTTGGGTGGAACTCCGCTTTAAGTTATGTGTTAAAAAGTGGAATGACACAGGGAAAATGTATTGAACACATGAAGAAAGGGAGGTGCAGAAAGACAAGACACCAGCTTTGCACAGGCTGGCTTTGCACAAGCCTTTTGCACATTTTTAATAATTTTTAGCCAAAGGTAATATAGTTACTAGGGGGACAAAAAATTGCAATATGGGCATTTTGACTCATATTTGTGTGTTTTTCAGGTGCTCCCATTAGTCTATAGGCACCAAAAATGCTTAAAGCTTGTAGATCAAAATAAGCTCATATACTAATTTGTGCTACAAACTGATACTATGCTCAGATGTGAAAAAAGTACAACTAAAAAACATAGGATGTCGGATGTTGAGTGCTTTGGAGCATTAAAGTGATACTATGGGTTAATTCATTTTTATTTTTTAAATAACAAACATGTCATACTTACCTCCATTGTGCAGCTCGTTTTGGCCCCGATCGTCGTCTTCTGGGGTCCCATGGAGGCTCTCGCGGCTCCTCCCCTCAATAGCTAACCCCCTCTGGGAAGCTCTCTCCCAGGGGGGTTACCTTGCAGGCGTGCTACCGTGTCATACAATCGGCGTCCATAGCCGCCGAGTTTATGACTCAAACCCACCCCCCGGTGGCCGCGTCATTGGATTTGATTGACAGCAGCAGGAGCCAATGGAGTGCATGTGGCGCCCCCTAGCGGGAAGCGGCGGCAGGGCTGTGTCTCTGATAAAGAGCCGAGAAGCCATGGGGAAAGCGACACAGGATCATACCCACGGAGATTCAGGGCTCGGGTAAGTAAAACAAGGGGGGGGGGTGGGGGGCCGGACACAGCAAGGTGTTTTTTCACCTTAATTGAATGGATTAACCATAGGATGCATTAACCACTTACCGACCGCACCATAGTCGAATGACGGCTACTTTGCGGCTCGATAACTCTAGGAGGGTGTACATTGACGTCCTCCCAGAATCGGGAGCGCACACGGGTCCTTTAAAAAAAAAATCTTGATTTGCAAAGAATTGTGGGAAAAAATTACAACTCCAAAAAACGAACCATGCCGCTTTCTAAATACCTTGGAATGTCTACTTTCCAAAAAAGGGTCATTTGGGGGGTATTTGTACTTTCCTGGCATGTTAGGGTTTAAAGAAACGAGATAGGCCGTCAGTACTTTAGGTGTGATCAATTTTCAGAGATTGGCACCATAGCTTGTGGACTCTAGAACTTTCACAAAGACCAAATATGCACCAATTTGGGTTATTTTTACCAAAGATATGTAGCAGTATAAATTTTGGGCAAAATTTATGAAGAAAAATTACTAATTTGCAAAATTTTATAACACAAACGAAGAAAAATGCATATTTTTTTTACAGAATTCTCAGTCTTTTTTCTTATATAGCGCAAAAAAAAAACCCATCTGTGACTTAATACCACCAAAAGAAAGCGCTATTTGTATGAAAAAAGGACACAAATTTCATATGGGAACGGTGTTGCATGTCATTCAAAATGTGAGAGCATTGAAAGCTGAAAATTGGTCTGGTTAGGAAGGGGGTTTAAGTGCCCAGTGGTCAAGGGGTTAAGGTGAAAAAATACGAGGGTTTCTAACCCCTTTAAAATACAAAACACTTAGGTGTGAATAGGGCCCATGTTTAACTGTCAGGCAACCACAATCTTTTGACCATAAAGTGTATTTGCATGCCCTGGCCTAGACAAAACACAGAAGACCTGCATATCTCTACAAACAATACTGGTTACTCAACATTCAATTTAAAACAAAGTGCAAATGAAGAACAATTCATACCTTTTAAAAAAAAAAAAGCTTGATAAAAATTCTCAGGGTTACGCCAACTTATACCTTATACAAATGTATTATGTAGGGTACAGTTTAACCTTCTTTCAGACAATTTCGAGGCACCCCATTCTAAAATGTAAAAAAATGAAACTAATAGTTTTACATAAGACAGCAGCATCCACATACATAGGACACCCAAAGTTAGAGGTGACTTATTCTTCCAAAGCAAATATATATATACATATATACAGTACAGACCAAAAGTTTGGACACACCTTCTCATTCAAAGAGTTTTCTTTATTTTTATGACTATGAAAATTGTAGATTCACACTGAAGGCATCAAAACTATGAATTAACATGGATTTATACATAACAAAAAAGTGTGAAACAACTGAAAATATATTTCATATTCTAGGTTCTTCCACCTTTTGCTTTGATTACTGCTTGGCACACTCTTGGCATTCTCTTGATGAGCTTCAAGAGGTAGTCACCTGGTGCAGCACCCCATCACTCTCTTCTTGGTCAAATAGCCCTTACACAGCCTGGAGGTGTGTTTGGGGTCATTGTCCTGTTAAAAAATAAATGATGGTCCAACTAAACGCAAACCGAATGGAATAGCATGCCGCTGCAAGATGCTGTGGTAGCCATGCTGGTTCAGTATGCCTTCAATTTTGATTAAATCCCCAACAGTGTCACCAGCAAAGCACCCCCACACCATCACACCTCCTCCTCCATGCTTCACGGTGGGAACCAGGCATGTAGAGTCCATCCGTTCACCTTTTCTGCGTCGCACAAAGACACGGGGGTTGGAACCAAAGATCTCAAGTTTGGACTCATCAGACCAAAGCACAGATTTCCACTGGTCTAATGTCCATTCCTTGTGTTCTTTAGCCCAAACAAGTCTCTTCTGCTTGTTGCCTTTCTTTAGCAGTGGTTTCCTAGCAGATATTCTACCATGAAGGCCTGATTCACACAGTCTCCTCTTATCAGTTCTAGAGATGTGTCTGCTGCAAAAGGTGGCTACTTTGAAGAACCTAGAATATGAAATATATTTTCAGTTGTTTCACACTTTTTTGTTATGTATAATTCCACATGTGTTAATTCATAGTTTTGATGCCTTCAGTGTGAATCTACAATTTTCATAGTCATGAAAATAAAGAAAACTCTTTGATTGAGAAGGTGTGTCCAAACTTTTGGTCTGTACTGTATATACAAAAAAGCAAAGATCAATCCAATGATCTCCCTTCCAAACCTCATGGCCGAGCTCGAGAAACATGGCTCACTCTCAGTCTTCTAAACAGTCATACGAGGGAAACATTAAACATCTCCCTGCCATAATCCACTCTTAGACAAGGAACTTCCACTTTAAGTACTCCTCGCCCCCTTACATGCCACATTTGGCATGTATTTTTTTTTGGGGGGGGGGGAGTGGGTACTTACTTTAGAGAGGGACTTCCTGTCCCACTTTTTCATTCAGTCTTCAGGCTGCCTAGGCGACTCCTCCTCTACCCCTAGGCTGCCACTCCCTCTAGGCAATTTTCTGGGACACATGACAGGTCCCAGATGATCACCTGTCCACTCGCACATGCGCAGTGCGCACCCAGCCGTGAAGCCACAAGCTGTCACGGCCGGGTGCCCACAGTTCCGATGACAGTGCCGTGGAGAGGCGAGAGAGAGGAGTGGGGCACCACAATGCAGCCGCATCGCTGGACCGTGGGACAGGGGAGTGTCTGTTTAATAAAAGTCAGCAGCTATACTTTTTGTAGCTGCTGACTTTTAATAAACTAAAAATAGCCTAAAATGCTGCTTTAAGTCTAAATTTCCATTTAACCACTTAAGACCCGGACCATTATGCAGGTTAAGGACCTTGTCCCCTTTTGCGATTCGGCACTGCGTCGCTTTAACTCACAATTGCGCGGTCATGCAACGTGGCTCCCAAACAAAATTGGCGTCCTTTTTTTCCCACAAATAGAGCTTTCTTTTGTTGGTATTTGATCACCTCTGCGGTATTTATTTTTTGCGCTATAAACAAAAATAGAGCAACAATTTTGAAAAAAATTCAATATTTTTTTACTTTGCTATAATAAATATCCCCCAAAAATATATTTTAAAAAAATGTTCCTCAGTTTAGGCTGATACGTATTCTTCTACCTATTTTTGATAAAAAAAAATAAAAAATTATATAGTGTTTACAAAATAGGGGATAGTTTTATTGCATTTTTATGAATAATTTTTTTTTTTAACTACTAATGGTGGTGATCTACGATTTGCCATTCGATCAGCTCAAGAGAAAAATGTCCTGGCTGATGCTGAATGAACGCTTGACGGCACTGGTACAGGACAAAATGAAGTTACCGTATTTATAGGCGTATACCGCAGACTTTTTTCCCCTTAAAATAAGGGGAAAGTCGTGGGTGCACGATATACGCCGATACCCGCGCTGAGTTTGAACTGCGCCGCCGACATATACCGAGCGCAGTACACTCGGGTACATTCGGCTAGGCTCGGCTTCGCTCGCGGTCACGCTCTGCGACGCCTCCTAGCTTTTATGCGTAAGAAGCCGCGCGTGCCCGAGTGTACTGCGCGGGAAGCGGGGATTCGACTCAGACAGCGCGGGAGGACACCACCGAGGCCGCAGATGGACGCCGGACCCGGACCGGACAAGGCCGCCGATGGATGCTGGGCAAGACACCGACGAGGGGCATTCAAACCAAGTATTTTTTTTTTCTGAAATTTCTCTTCCAGGCTGGGGGTGCACGCTATACGCGGGTGCGCGCAATACCCCGATAAATACAGTATTCCATAAAGTCTGGGACCCATGTCTTGGGTATCTTACCAATGACCTGAGGACACTGGCGATGTAGTTATGATCCTACTTGATGGATTTTGGGGTCCTGGACGGTAGCTCTCATATTTCTTTCTTCCTTTTTTCTTCTTTACTTCCCTTCTTTTTTTTCTCTCAATTTGTCTTTCAAGTGCTTTCCAACACTGGCCCTTTTTGCTCAGATGTTGGAATTAGCAGCAAGATGGGCTTACAATTTTGTGCCCGAGGACTTTTGCCCTGGGATACGCACTGTTAGATATGTTGTTCCTGAAAGGTTACTCTTTGGGTGGTATCCTGTTTTTTTTTTCAGAGTTTGTGTACTTTTTTTTTATAACTTACTGCATTACTTATATGGTATATGTATGGGTCCTTGACTGCGTTTGCCAATGCTGGTGGATGTGTAGAAACGCTTTTGTACTGTTGTATACATCTTTTAAATCTTTTCAATAAATACCATTGAATATAAATAACACTGCTTTAGAGCCGGTTCACACTGGGGCGATTTTGGATCCGACTTGAAATCGCCTCAAGTCGTCCCAAGTCGTGCTGTCAAGAAAAACAATGCAAGTGAATGGGAGTGGTGTTAATACACACTACTCAAGGCGATCCGACTTCAAAAGAAGTTCCTGTACGACTTCAATCCGACTTGTAGGCGATTCCTACCCATTGATTTCAATGGAAGTAGCTTTCAAGTCTGATCACTGTTCATAGTGAGGCGATTTTGCAGGAAGCAGAGAGGAATTTACCCAGAAGCCACCAGGTACTCCCCTGTCCCCAGGCAGCCCCCACCTTCTTCCCACCTTCTTGGCACGGATTACTTTCACTTTCTTAGTACGTTGTCTCTGTTTGCAGCAAGGCTGTCAGAGTTAGGAAAGAGGCCGTGGATAATGAGTCCCTTATAAGGCTGGTAAAAGAGAGACCATGCCTCTACGACAAGAGGGACCCCTTTTACAAGGACCAAATGAAGAGGGACAATGCCTGGCTGGACATTTCTCGCCTGAGGATTGGGGCATATTGTCTGAGACCGACCGCACTGCCAAAAGTAAGTTTAACCTTTTTATTATATGTCTATTTTCCTTGCCTAGGCATGCTGGTTGTAGTTCCATACATGCCGCTTGTTTGCACAGAGAATGGCGGCATGAACTCCCTCTTGAAGACAGCAACAATAGAGCACACCGGCATCAATAGATCCCCTGGCAGGAACAGTATATCCCATGCTGGCAATAGTAGATGCAGACAGGAACCATAGATTCCCCAAAAAAGTAGATCCCTAACAGGAACACTAGTTCACATGATAACAATAGATCCTTGACAACACTAGATCCCTGGCATGAACAATAGGTCCCCCAACAACAATAGATCCCTGAAAGGTACACAAGTTCACATGAGAACAACAGTAGATCCTTGACAAAACTAGATCCCTGGCAGGAACAACAGATCCCCCAACGACAATAGATCCCTGATCGGAACACTAGTTCACATGAGAACAATAGATCCTTGACAACACTAGATCCCTGGCATGAACAATAGGTCCCCCAAAAACAATGGATCCCTGAAAGGTACACAAGTTCACATGAGAACAACAATAGATCCTTGACAACACTAGATCCCTGGCAGGAACAACAGATCCCCCAACAACAATAGATCCCTGATCGGAACACTAGTTCACATGAGAACAACAATAGATCCTTGACAACACTAGATCCCTGGCAGGAACAATAGGTCCCCCAAAAACAATAGATCCCTGATCGGAACACTAGTTCACATGAGAACAACAATAGATCATTGACAACATTAGCTCAATAGCATGAACAATAGATCCCCCAACAACAATAGATCCCTGATCGGAACACAAGTTCACATGAGAACAACAATAGATCTTTGACATTACTAGATCCCTGGCAGGAACAACAGATCCCCCAACAACAATAGATCCCTGATCGGAACACTAGTTCACATGAGAACAACAATAGATCCTTGACAACACTAGATCCCTGGCAGGAACAATAGGTCCCCCAAAAACAATAGATCCCTGATCGGAACACAAGTTCACATGAGAACAACAATAGATCCTTGACAACACTAGATCCCTGGCAGGAACAACAGATCCCCCAACAACAATAGATCCCTGATCGGAACACTAGTTCACATGAGAACAACAATAGATCATTGACAACATTAGCTCATTAGCATGAACAATAGATCCCCCAACAACAATAGATCCCTGAAAGGAACACTAGTTCACATGAGAACAACAATAGATCCTTGACAAAACTAGATCCCTGGCAGGAACAACAGATCCCTCAACAACAATAGATCCCTGATCAGAACACAAGTTCACATGAGAACAATAGATCCTTGACAAACTAGATCCCTGGCAGGAACAACATATCCCCCAACAACAATAGATCCCTAATCTATTGTAACGCACAGAGAGCATTTTAGACACAGGAAAACAGGGAACAGGGAAGAAGAAATCAAACAGGAAGAAGAATGATGTCAGAAGAGCTTAGTAGCTCTGATTGGCCATTTCTGACATTCCCTGTCCTGGAGGCGATTTATAAATCGCCCCAGATCGCCTCAGGTCGCCCTGTGGTTCACATTCAAGTCATGTCGGAATCGCCTCTGGAAGTCGCGCTGGAAGTCGGATCGCCCCAGTGTAACCCGGCTCTTACAATCACTTTAAACCTTGAATTGCTGTACTACTATGTCACAATTGCGTGGATTCATCATGGGTTTAAATTAGTTGGTGAAGAATACAACATATCGCCTCATCACTGCTTGTCAAACACACTCGGATAGCTTTTCAGGGGAGCGGCAGTGCCTGCTGCACTTGTGAATGAGCCCTTAGTTGCATTCAGCAGAGGCACCCTTAGGGCTCTTTCGCACAAAGTTGGGAGTAGTAAGATTGTGGTTGATTCAAGGATTTACTGCCCCCAATCCCTACCCCCTTGAGCTGCTGAGGCAGCAGCCAAAAGGTGTACACATGCCAGAGCAGGAATTAAATCCCCTGTTGCTTTTGGTGGGTGCTACAACCTGGCAAATTTCGACCCATTCAAGTAAATGGGGTCATTCTGCCAGCTTCCCGCAGCTGCATACTTCTGTGGGGTCCAAGGGGTTAAAGCAGATGGTGAGAAAGCAACACAACACTGACTGCTTTAACCCTTTGTTTGCTGCACTACACAATGTTTCAGGGCATTTGCAGAGCGGCCTCATTCACTTGTATAGGTCATGCCTGGCAGGTGCTATACCCACCAAGGCAGGGAGTATACCTCTTGCTGTGGCATATGTACACTCCTGGTCACTGCAGCTAAAGGGGGTGCAGTTGGGGCAGGGATTGTAAAAACACAGCTCACCTATGGGGATTTAACCACCCCCCAAACTACAAATGTAAATGAACCCTTACTGTTCGGGGGCCCCAATAAAACTGCTTTCACACTGATGTGCTGCAGTTTACCTGCACCACAACCCAGACGACCTTCCTGGGTTAGCTGTGCTTTGCCATATACTTCTATTATATCCTGCAGGTGTGCTGCACTTTCTGAAAGTGCGCCAAAAAACTCATACATTCAGAAAGTGCACGACAACTGCATAAAATAAAAGAAGTCTATGGCTAAGCACATCATACCCACAAAGAAGCTGCAGGTACACTGCACTGCACATGCAGTGTGCATATCTCAGTATATCAGTGTAAAAGCAGCACTATACTATTATGCCCAAAGTATTGCTTCACAATGGCCTAAAGATCTCTTCTTTCCTGCTGCTGGAACCACTCTGGAGACAACTAGCTGGGATAAGAGATGGAGTGCAGTTGGTATCACTCTGCATAGGACAGGAGCCAATGCTACAGAGGCACCGGCTTATGCGGCTCTTGCTACCTACTACAGCTCCAACTTTACAAGTAGTCCCTCTGTATTGCACTCTGATGCTTTGGGATGGTGGGTCAGCAAGCCCACAACATGATCTTCCAGTCACCCGGCCATGATTTACTGGTGGATCACAATCTACTGGTTGCTGATCCCTGTTCTAAACAAGGTTATCTTTTGCCTACAAATTTAAAATCGGTTAGAAAGTTATATGTATGGATTATGGATGAACAAATATAATAAATATAACCAAGCATATGAACTCACCTCTGAACAAGGCTATAGAGCGGGAAAATGACAAGAAACCAAATAGTAAAACGGTACCAAGTGCCAACCAGTTGGAAGAGACTGTGTAATGTTCCAGACGATATCGCTGGAATAGGAAATGGTAACATTTCTGGAATGATACAAGCAATATTATTTTTCAAATTACCATCAAAACTCATAAATACACAAAGAAAGGTCATTCTGTATCACAGTAAAAGACGATTTCTGTACTTTCAGTAAAATCATTTGTTATAGTCCATTGAGGGACACAAGAAATTTAAAATTTTTCGATTATACTGCTGCCTATGGGTGAATTGAGAATGGCAAACAAAAAAAAAAACTGAAGACTACCAAGAAGTACCAAGATTATTTCACTTCAGGTACTAATATAGCGCTGTCAATTTATGCAGCGCTTTACATATACATTGAACATTCACATCAGTCCCTACTTTTAAAGGAGCTTACAATCCTAAGGGTCCCTAACTCAGATTCATACATACATTAGGGAAAATTTTAGACTTGAGCCAATTAACCGATCAGCATGTCTTTGGAGTGCAAGAGGAAACCGGAGTACTGGGAAAAAAACCCACGCAGGCACAGGGAGAACTTTCAAACTCCAGGCATGTTGTCGTGGCTGGGATTCGAACCAGGACCCTTTACTGCTAGGCAAAAGTGCGGTCCACTACACCACTGTGCCGCCCATAAATTAAGATCATAATCTATGTGTTGGGTGTGACGTGTCACTCAATGAACTCCTACAAAATGGTTTTACAGTAAATAAAAAGCGTTTTTATCTCGTCGATTGATGGACGCAAATAGCCTTAAACCTTTTAGACGTCCAAAAGCAGTCCAAATGAGGTATGGGCAACAACATACATATGATTGCACCTTATTCATTTACCACTAGACTGAACATTAAGCCCTTGTAGTGCAGAAAAGAGGGGGGGCACTGCAAGGTTATTTTTTTTTATATCTGTCCCCGAGTTTAGCTTTTATAAGGAAAAGGGAAGGGTGATCCTTGAGATCATAGGCAAGATGGTCTGTCTGAGCCATGCAGAAATAGTGAGGAGAGAAGCCAGGGTGCACCATAGGAATCAAAGATGCCATACCTGAAGCAGCAGTCTTACCAGGTGTACTACATCTTCCTGTGCAAGTCTGGAGTAATAAATCCTCATATACCCAATCAGACTTCCATCGGATAAATCCGTGGAATTCTGTCCAAAGGGCGTTGGCCATGAACTTGTTCTGCATACAGACGGCAGAACTTTTTCAGCCAACATACACAAAACTGTTGTTTTTCAGCTCCTTAGCGCCACCATTTGGGCAACTTCTGCTAATGTTTTCTGATGGTGAGCAATGGTTTGGAGCATGTGTGTTTGTACTTTGGATTTTAGTCCGACGGACTTGTGTACACACGATCGGACAATACGATGGAACACATTTGTTGTCGGACAATTTGAGAGCATGGCTATCCAAACTTTGACGACGGAAATTCCGACAACAATTGTCATATGGAGCATACAGACGGTCGGATTATCCGACAAAACCTTTCCATCACACAATTGTTGTCAGAATAACCGATCATGTGTATGAGCCTTAAGAAGCGCAGCAATGCTCTCCAGATGTAGACAATAAATAATTTTTATGATAGGAAAGATATAGATCAGGGTGTAATGATGATCCTATGGTGCTACCAGACCATCCCATACTTCCACCAGTGGAACCCTGTGCCTAGATGTAAACCTGCTCAATCTGTTTAACCTGGAGGCCATGTGGTCCACATCTGGCATCTCCCACCCAAGACACTGGCCCTGGAAAAGCTCCAGGTGTAGAGACACCGCTCTCAGTTCCAGATGCTGCCAGTTGAAAAAATGTGCCGCTAATTGTCTATGCTTGTATTTTACACAGCCGACAAGGCTTGTCGTGGAAGAATTCCCTCGGGCTTTGTACGCAAATCCACACCGCGCCAAAAATGTGCACTTCCAGCGTCTCAATGCGCACAAAGCACCAAACAATTCCTTCATGCTTAAAAGCACGTTTGTATCAAGCTCTTTGTACAAGGAATGTGAAGTACTTCATGGCACCAGGAAGAATCAGAAAACAATGCTGCTTCTAGCTGGAATCTCAAGTTCTGCCTCGAGCACAGGAAACTCCAAATCCTTTATTTATTGCAAACAAAAGAATAACAAAGCAGGAAGTGATGGCCCCAACAGCGAATCACTTCCCTTAATACAAAATCACATGGCAGGAAATGACAAACAAAAAGGGGAGGGCACTCCAAGAAAGGCAGGGCAAAGGAAGTGCAGACACCCCATCTTAGCCAGCATGGATCCCATTAAGACATTGTTCAAAGTAAAACAATATCTGAATAAAGATCATTCTAATTGTTCATATAGGCTTCAGACAATCTGCAGGGACACTGCTACTGCTGTTGTCAATATACGGTACAAGTACACCAACAAGGCAGATAGCAATGTCCTCTCACACAGATATGTATCCATAAAGGATAACGAAGTCCGCAAGAGAGATATAATAGGTTCCTCTCGTTATGCGGACTTCGCTTCTCTAAATGTGTATAGTCATTGGAAAGCAAGCAGTCCAGCGCATTGCGCTTGATATCTACAAACCAATAAATGCCCACACACACACACACACACAGAACACGTATCAATCCCATAAGAAGGTTTTCATACTGACCGTTTTACTGCCGGTCTTGATTCAACCCAAGTGCGCTCTACTAGAGCGCTCCTCGATTAAACGTCAGACACAGGGAGACAGATGACAATCTATAAAAAACACACATCCTAGAATATAAATGTCCACATATATAACATTTTACAGGCTAGATTGCAAAATCCTGCTAAAAGACTTCTGTTTTTTCTTTGATGATTGCGGTACACCACGACTGTTGACTGAATCTGGATCAGATGGTCCTCTAACATGTTGGTCCAATGCTGTCTGAAGTTGCAGACAAATTGCCCAAAGCTCCAAGATAATCATCAGGAGGCGAGATTCCTCACATCAACAATCAAGTCACATGCCACGATAAGTTGCCCAGAAACATCCCCTGAGCACACAGGATAGTTTCCATGGTGAGAATTTAGCAAAACACAATTAGCAAGATATGCCAGATTCCAGAGTTGAATTCCTGAGCCATCAAGCCAGGGATAGTCTGGTCGTTGGCTTTAACCAAATCAGCCTGTCCAGAAACAGAATTGATTTATCCCACACTTATGGAGTTGCAGATATCTGGAGTGAAATTAAGTCTCAAGGAACCTGCCTTGAAATAGGACACAATCAGCCCCATGACAAACTGGCAGGAGCCTACAGATGGACAGCTTCTGGCTTGAAGTGTTTGAACCAGATACAAGAGTCAGAAGCTACTCCCAAGGAATGAACACTCTGGCTCGGGACATGTTGAGGACCAGACCCTGATGTACAGTGATTGCACAGTTCCAGCAGAGACTCATAATACACTTAAACTACTGTAACTTTTGGACAGACCAGTTGTCCGATAGAGCCCTAACCAACTGTTCCCTCAAAAGGAGGTCAAATAAGTATACAACAATGGGGATACCCTGCAAATGCAACAGGTCCAACACCTTAGTGAAAACCAGAGGTGCAGAAGATAGGCCAAATGGCAGGTCCACAAACTGTTCTTGTAGGGGCCCTACAATAAACAGTATGCCGAAAAGATGGCTACATGTAAGTATGCATCTTTTTTTGTTCACATTAAGCCAGAGGATCTCCCAGGTGAAGGGAAGCAATGACTGATCTGGTCAATTTCATCCAGAATATTTGGGCATGAATGTAAACAGGTAAGACTAGGATGCAAGATTGCTCTCCTAAGGTTTGGGAACAGTGAATAGGTTGGAGTAAAACCCCTAAAACCATAGTGCAGCAGGGCCCTGGCTATCACGCCTTGATCCAGCATGCCTGAGAGGGCCTGAAGAAGACCTGCCAATCTGTGTGGAGACAAAGGAAGCATGGAAGGGAGAAATTTAGGAGTGTCCAGGAATGAAAATCAAGGTTGTAGCCATGGGACACCATCTTCTGCAACTAGGCAACCCCAAATGCAATCTGTCCAACTAACCACAAAGTTCAGCGACATTCCCTACGCTGGAAAGCTAGGCTGCACCTTTATGCAGGAGGCAGCATGTCTGGGAAAATGGCAGACTTGGAGAGCCTGACCTTGTGGGTGGATGGGAAGCTAAACTTGAAGAGCCTGAGCGCTTGAGTTGACGGAAAGGAGGAAGGAAAACAGACACTTTTTGAAACAGAGAGGGAGACAACTTTGCAGCCTGCTACTTAGGTTTCTTCTGCTCTGAAATATAAGTGCGCTTGCCACCAGTAACATCCTTAATGAGAACATCTACAGCTGCTCTATTTGTTAGTCTCCGGGTAAAATTGGGCTTCTTGGATGCCAAAGGTGACCCAACAACATATTAGATAAGTACATTATTTTACCTAGTGTTTCCATATTTTTGCCCAACCCCTGTTTTTTAAGCACTCACAAAACTCAGACAGCTGGTAGCAGGTAAGGGGCAGTGACTGGAAGATTGGATGGACAGGAAGATACTTTGACACTGCATGTTGGGAAGGAGTGCAAAATGTGCTAAAAACTCCACCTAGCAGATGACTATAGTGCTCTGTCCAACAGTGTTTTTCCATATCATGGCAAAGCAATCAGGAAAAGAGAAATACTGGTGCCTAGCGATCAATAAAAAAAATTAAAAAATAGGAGGCTCCCAATCTGACCTACCCACTGGGTCTTCTGAGAAAGCGCTCTGCAGCCAACTTCACAGAAATTAGTTTGGAAAGTGCCCCATGCCTAACCCATCACCCAAAGGCCACTTTCCAGGCTTGAAGAGCAGTATGGAGGGATCAGTATGGCAGAAGACAGGGGTGAGCAGGACATTGCATCAGAATGGCAGAGGACAGGGCAGTCAGTATGGCAGTGTACAGGGGAGCACGAAAGGGCACGGTACACAAAGGTCAGGATGGCACAGAACAAAGTAGTCAAGAAAACACAGTACAGGGGGTTCTGGAAGGCACAGTATTGGCGAGTTAAGAGGGCATGATACAGGAGGATCAAGAAAGTATGGTACAGAGGGGTCAGGGAGGCAAAGCACTGGGAGGTCAGAAAGGCAAGGTACTGGGAAATCAGGAGGGCACAGTACTGGGAGAACAGTAGAAAACGGCACAGGGGAGTTAAGGAGGGCACAATACTGGGGGGGCGAGGGTCGGGGTGGGGGGCACAGTGCAGGCAGGTCAGAAGTGCGCAGCACAGAGGGGTCAGGGGGCACAGAAGTGGTTTTGTGATGCAGAACTAGCCTCAGTTCTAGCTTGGATATCTGCTCTGCATTCTGGCAAGTGTAAGTTGTATGTAGGACAGTGTAATCATTTTTTCCACTATAACAAAATATGGTAGGTGGTTGCCACATCCCTGGATGATAGAGAAAATTAAGATCCCCCCTGAAATGGGATTTTAAAGGCGACACCACCAAAAAAAAATTGAAAAACAATATTTATTGAAACATACATAAGATATGATCACTCACACAAGTGGTGATCAAATAAAACCACATAGAACAAGAGTGAATTGCATGATCATTGTAAAGCATCACAAAATTGTATAAGTATACATATATTGTCCAATTACTCTCCAGTAATCTGAGAAAAATCTTCAGTACCAGATGCGTTTCAGGTTCAAGCCCTTCGTCAGGAAATTTTCTACCGGAGAATCTACATTCAACAACTTGTCAAAATAAGGTACATAGTACAGTGATTGATTGTACAATGGTTCAGATAGAAACTAAAAGGTCACTGCTGCAGATGGCGTGATTGGAGGTTCAATGCGGTCCCGAACCAGACAGGATCCCCTACGGAGATCCCCAACATAAGGTCACAAACACAGGTGTATGAAGAGGTAACGGGGCCCGTTAGTGAAAAAGGATGCCATGATAAAAATCAAGCACAGACCTCCGTAGTCCTTCAGTGGAGAGCGTGGTGTATGTACAGCCTTCAGTCCTCCCCCTGTTGGATGTCTTTCCTGTCAGCGCGCTGTCCTCCCTGGCAGTGCCTGTATGTAGGACAGTGTACAGCAGTGGTGCAGGGAAGCTGCTGTAAAAGTATTACTTATTCTGGTGTTCTAATCCCTGCCGTCCATCCCTCATGTCATCACCATGGATGGACTAAAGAAGGGGGCTGGCAGGGATCAGTACACTACACTTGAGGCAGAGCTCAGGCACGTTCAGTCAAGAGCCCAAACCCGCCCCAGCTAAACTGCCTAAAAGCGGTCAAAGACAATAGTGAATCATAGGTGACAGAGGCATTCCACTACCCTGCAGTTGTATGTATGCAAGGGGGGTGTTGTGGGGCGGAGGAAGACTCATCTAGGACTGGCTTTGACAGCTTCCGAACTCAGGCTGCTCATTGCTTCCCTGCATGCTATGTAGCTCGGGGGAGCAGAATTTGAGCGTCGGCAAGGCAGGGATTCTAACGCAATATACCCGTCACCTGCCTGCGATCAACCAGTAGATTGCGATCGATGGGTTGCCAACCCTTGTCTACACTTGCAGTAACCTTCTGGATTGCTTTTCAGAGGGCATTTAAGAGGCAGTGAGGAGGTGCTTTACCTCCTCCTCACTACCTGTTTTAACCATAGTCCACACGACAGCACTACAACTGTACGCATTGCAGACAGTTGCGAGACAGCCACTGACTCAAACAGACAGCATTCAGCACTGCCTGGCAAACGTAATTTTTGCCACACCATGTGTATACCCCAACTCCGATTGTTATAAAATATTAACAGTTTTTATCTAAAAAGCACATCTTTACACCTGGATTTTGACATTCTTATCCTGCAAATTGAAAATGTAACACAGTCAAAAACGTCAGTATAATTAGTTCTATCAATGAATAAAAAGCTTCCTCTGGATTGTCCGAGTTGGAGAGGCAGGCTGTCGCAATCTCCGATTCGGCCAATCACAGGAAGCTTTATATTTGATACAATCCAAAACTACCTATAATTGGTGCGGCTCAGCTCAACGCGATTTTGTTCCAGGTGTGAGACAGTAAGGTCTTGTTCCACACCCAGAACATGCGGCTGAAGCTACATACAGTTTATACAGTAGACCCAGTGAGAACACATGCTAGTGAAGGAAATAGTTTGTTTGGGCCAGCTTTGACCCAAACAAACTATTTAAAAGTGAAAGTGCACTTATCTAAAATAAACACTAATAATTAAAACTATACACGCCATAAAAAAATATATATACTAAGCATTGTATAGTTGCATGACACTTGGATGTATACATCACAGTCAATGGGAAGGGGGCATATCTTGTTTTGGTGTTAGAGTTGTTACTTGGCTAACCACAATTTGGTGTACCGGTAACTCGGTCTCCATATCACATTATGTGCCAACATCATGGTGCAAAGCTAAGCAGATTATTAATGGACCATTTAACCGGTATGGTTCAAAAACAGCCAGTAACCCAAGAAGTACAGACATATACCCAATCCTTTGCAGCAAACTTACATAAACAGACTCCTTGTCTGTTGGCTTCAAGCCAATGTGCTCAACAAAGGTAATCTGTTTATACATGAATACACTGTCTCAGCCCTTGGCACAACCAGGTAATAAATCAATACAGACTATGCAAAACAGTCCAAGAGAGGTCAGGCAATTTCCAAGCAAAATGGATTTTCTTTGAAATCCTGCATGTTGTGTTGTGTAAGTTTTCTTTAAAATAAATTACTTCCTTGTGTTCCTGAAAGACTCTGCGTCATTCAATCCAATTACAATTTTGCCAGTCGCTCAGGTGTCTACTGCATGTGTGAAGGGGTAACCTTTGGTTACTAGCGAAATAGTTTTTCAAATTCAAAATTCTCATATAAAATGATAATTATGAAAATATTTGAGACCTGGGATATGGGAGTTTAAGTAAAGAAAGAAAAAAATTAGTTAAAAAAAAAGGAAAAAAAAAGCTTGGACTTTAGGCACTTCTCCAACTGACCAGGTGCAGTGCAGTACCCACAGCTTTTGTGCTGGTTAGCTGCACTTTGCCGTATACTTCTGTTATGTCTTGTGTTGGTGCACTGACAGCAAACCAAAAGTCCTGCATGTAGAATTTTTGGTGCACTTTCAGAAAGCCACAGGACTTAATAGAGGTCTACGGCAAAGCACAGCTAACCCACGTGAAAACCATGGGTACACTGCACTGCAACGGCACTGCAGGAGAAGCACCAAATCATTGTGAAAGGGGGCCAACAAATACTTTAAAATATAAGTAAACCCAATCTTTAAAATCTCAAAATAAGCTTTACCATGTTATGGTCATTCTAAAAGTAATTTCCACTGTTTTATTGTATCTGCAGCTTTCACTAAAATGAAACTTGCCATTAAAGGTCACCGTTTAGACACTTCCTGTTACAGTGTGACAACACTTTTTCCCTGTCTTGTCACCCCATTACATGGGATTCCAATGGAAACTTTAAGTGCCATTTCAATAACAATATACAATAAAGTCATGGTCCACTGTTGTCATAAGGAAATTAAACATGAGAAATGCCATGCAGTGCATGTATGTACAAAAGAATAGCTGCAGGAGATCAGTACTACACTAAGATGCAAAATCCTTTTACTGTTCAGGCTGCTGTCTGTTTTGTACAGGAAGTGGAGGCTGGTACATTCTGTTTTTACAATGCATGGACTGATCTGTTTACCTTTTATTTTCTTAACGTCATTGAATTATTAAATATAACAGACAATTACTTAATTTCCATACACGGAACCGACTCTTCTTTTTCTAGCAGCTACAAAAGGTACATTGCAAGTAAATAAAAGTCAATTATGGAAATGAGGAAAACACACTCCAAGTAAGCATTTCAAATACCTTTTCTGTGCTTTTCTTGGCATTTTGTAAGCTTTTGACAGGGTCTCCAAGTATGTATGTCAGTAATTCTATTGTTTCAAAAGTTCATTACCTGTAGCGCAGCAAGAGCCACTGCCCCACACAAGCAGATCAATGGGTAAATGGGGAAAATAAATCTCTCCTCCTTATGAGGCCTTGTGAAGAAAATCAAAATCCAAATATACATTGGAGCCAGTGTTAGCCAGTATGGACTTCCAAGATTCTGAACTGCTGGAGCAATAACACAATAGTGTTAGCATTACATTCTTAAAGTGTATAAAACATCCCTAAAAATCTGTCTGCTGGGGTAATTTCTGAGGATTGAAAAATTACAAATTCTTTACAGAAGCAATAAAAAAATTTAACAAAACGCTTTTACAGAAATTTTACATTTATGCCATGCTGACATATTGCTTTTTCAATCTAGTGTTGTGTTTTTTCATGGAAAAGATAACACTAGATTCTTTGGGGGTTCCTAGTATTTCCACTTTATAAGACTAGTGAATCTGCTAATTCTATTTGGATTTACCACATGATGTCCACTCTAAGTTATAACTGTTCCATACATTATATTACCTGTACATGACATCTACATATACTAAAATTCAGTTTTCTGCACATGCACTGCACATCAGATTGGTACACTTGATGCACTGCAAGGACACACTTTTGAGGTCACTTTGAAAGGGAAAGAAAACCATGTAATTCTGCGTTCAGGTCCTTTAACAGCCTTTAAAGTATGTGTAAACCCTAACAATGAACTTCACTCATGCTCTTTTCTTGTCTGTTTAACCTTAAAGTGATAATAAAGTTTTTACTTGTCTGCTCTGTGTAGTGGTTTTGAACAGAGCAGCCCGATCCTCCTCTTCTCTGTTCCCTCGCTGGTGCTTATGGCCCCTCCCCCCTACCGAGTGCCCCCACTACAAGCAGCTTGCTATAGGGGCACCCGAGCCAAGCTACTGCTCAGTGTGTCCATTCAGACACAGAGCTGTGGTTCAGCCCCATCCCCTCTCTCTCCTCATTGGCTCACTGACTGATTGACAACAGAAGGAGCCAATGGCACCACGCCAATGAGGGAGAGTCCTGAGCACCTGAGACAATCCTGCAACATCACTTATAAGTATTGGGGGGCTGCTGCACACAGAAGATTCTTTATCTTAATGCATTAAAATAAAAAAATCCAACTTTACAACCACTTTAATGTTTAAAGTTATAGCAAACCTTTAAGTGCAACTAAAGACAAAACTTAATCTTTTTTCCATTTTCAGGGAGGATTATAACCTTTGTAAGTTTTTTTGCCATCTGTGTCACATTCGAGAGATTTGCCTTCACTTCCTGTTCCATAGCCAATAGAGGAAGTGAGAAGAAAAATCCCTCCAAAGTGAGGGAATTATTATACAGGATTTATATAGCGCCAAAAGTTTGCCCAGCACTTAACAATGATTTTGACATGGGGCTTAATGGAGCGTTCAGGGTCCAGGACTACACCTATACTACACTGTTGGGAAAGAAAACCCGAAGCAAGTCCCGGGTCCGTTTTTTTTTACGAGTTTTGGCTTCCCAACGGCAGTGGAATTCATGCCGATCACTGTGCGCAACCTGGGCGGTGCGTAGTTCCCATCAGCATTCCATGCAAGACATCCCTAGTGCCGGGACAAGGCACTGGAAAGTGTAAGCAGGCATTTTATGTATGTACCTCCTTTTTAATAAAGCAGTATTACGTCATTTGTCTTTCATTCCCAGTGGGTCACCGTGGTGGAGAGGAGAATGCAGCTAAATAAGTCTCCTGATTCATCCCTATTTTAAACCAACCACAACATTTCTCAACCAAGTGCTTCCACACCTTTTTAATTAAAGAGGTCATGGTTATTTGTTGAGCAGGTCTTTCTATTTCAGCACATTGGGTGTGTTTTTTTAATCCATTGTCAAATGGTGGAGGATTTATATAGCATGTTATTGGCGAATGGAAGTCATTTCACTGAAGATTTATGGACTTTTAAAAGACACTTGTGACTTTGTTTCAAAATTATTCAACCACTTGTCTTCCATGTTTTATATGTGGTCTTAATTGTTATATTTAGCATAACCACCAGCTCATTCACACAGTGGATTCACTATATAGCACCCCCATCACTTTTTCTTAAACTACTGCGTTATCTACACTTTTTGGGGAGCAGCTATTTAGTTATTTATTATCAATCTGGCAAGAGGTTTTGTGTTTTCAAGTTTATGGTTTTGAATTAATCATTCAGCTTGATATATCGGTTAGTGAATTAGTGATACGTGAGGAGATGTAAGGAGTGGGGGGCAGAGAAATAGATTTGGGTGTCGTCAGCATAGCGATGGTATTGGAAGCCATGGAAGGCTATCAGCTGACCCAGGGAGGAGATGTAGATTGAAAATAGGAGAGGTCCAGGAACAGAACCTTGGGGGACCCAAACAGAGAAAGGAAGAGGAGAGGAGGTAGTAGAATTGTAAATAACGCTAAAGGTGCAGTTGGATACGTAGGAAGAGAACCAGCGAAGAGTACAGTCACAGAGACCAAAGGCATGGAGTTTTTTTTTTTGCGGAGGGGTGGTCAACCACATCAAAGGCAGCAGAAGGGCCCAGGAGTAGAATAACAGAATAGCTTCCATTGGTTTTGGCCATTAGTAGATCGTTTATATGTTTAAGAAGAGCAGTTTCTGTTGAATGTTGAGCATGAAATCCAGACTGAAGGGAATAAAGAAGGCTATTCTCAGTAAGGTGGTCGCTCAGTCGTTTGTAGACCAGACGTTCAAGGAGGTTGGATAAAAAGGGAGCAAGGAGATGGGGCGTAGGTTATGAAGATTGGTTGGGTCCAGTGAGGGCTTTTTAAGAGCCGACTAGTGCATGTGTTAGAGTGTTGGAGAAGATATTAGAAGAGAGGGAGAGATTGAGGATGTGGGTTAGAATGTGTAGAATAGAGCCATTTGCGAGGAAACAGCATCCAGGGGGCAGGTGGTTAGCGGAACGTTAGCAAATAGTTTAGCAGCCTCAAATATAGGCAAATTAGTCTTACTCCACAGGCACTCATGAGCATGGCTACGTTTTTTCAGACTTCTAGTGTCACCCATTTGCCAAGGTTGAAGGGGTCGAGGCTTGATTCTGTGTGTAGTAAGGAGGGGTCAGTGTGTCCAGATAGGCTAGAAGGGAAGTGTTGTAAACAGAAGTAGCTACGTCGGTGCAGGATAGGAGTGAGATTTTGAGGTGGTCGGTAGCAGAGTAGAGAAGGGTTGAGATGGTGTAGGTTTCTACGGGATTGAGGAAGAGGAGGAAACTAAGGTAGAAGGTAGTGATCAGAGAGTGGCAATGGATATAGTTGGAGAGGTTGCACGGAGTGCATAGGTGGGATAAAATTAGGTCAAGGGTATTGTCTTCAGAGTGAGTAGAAGCATGTATTGCTGCTTCAGGTCAAATAAGGAGGTCAGACTGAGAAGTTTGGAAGTGGCAGGAGTGTTAGTACTAATAGGGATGTTGAAGTCCCTGAGAATGATTGTGGGGATTTCAGAAGAGAAAAAAGTAGGGTAGCCAGGCAGAGACGTTATCAAAAATGGTTGATATCAGTCCAGGGGGTCGTTAGATTACAGCTATCCTTTGAGAAACTGGAGAGAAAAAAAAAGACAAAATGCAGTGTGCCTCAAATGAGGTAAGTGACAGAGAGAGAGGTAGGTGACGTACCTGAAAGGTGCTATATGGGCCTAGAAGGATTCGGAAACCCCCTCCCTTATGTCCACTGGATCTGGGGGAGTGAGTTCAGAGAAAAACCACCATGGGATAGGGCAGAAGACACAGTGTCGGATTTCATAAAGCCAGTTTCGGTATGGCGAGCAGATTCAATTGTGTGAATTACGGCTGCAGCCAGAGGGTGCAGAGTAATGGGTGTGTTGAGTAAAGTTAAATGGAGGCCCAGGATTTGGGGATATATCTCCAGAGGTTAGGAGAAGCAGAAGGGTGAAGGAGGTAATGTGGGAATGGTATTTATATGAAGGGACATGTCCCAGTGTCCTGGAATTTTTTGTGAGTGTGGATTTAGAATGAGCAGGAGTTAGTGAGTGCAGTAATAAGGATGACACAAAAGTAAGGGCGATATATATAAGCTGTGGGGTGGAGAAGAGGGTTGAAGGAGAGTTAGTTTAAGGATAGAGGACACAGCTGTCAAAAGGCATGGTAGAGTGCATGTTACAAGGAGAAAGCTGAAGGGGTAAACAAGGTGTAGTCTGTGTGGTGTTTATCAAAGTATTTTCTTGTGTTCATTCGCTTTGTGCAGTCAGAAGTACTCCCACTTATAGAAATACCCCCACTTTAAGAAAGAGCCCCAGATGCAAATGTGCCTCATTGGAAGAGTTTCCCTCTATTCCTGTTCTGGTGACACCCTAAACTGTAGAGTTTTATTTTACGTTCAATGATAACAGTTAACAGGACAAATGGAGAGGGTGAATCTCCTTAATGTCGTCACAGATGGCAAAAACTGGACAGGTGTTCCAATTCCTCGCAATGCTATCCAAAACTGAAAAAAAAAAGTTTTGCTTTTATTCACATTTTACCACCCAAACACAGTTTTTGCAACTTTGACATGTGTTAGTAAAACTTTTTATATCACTGAAACTATAATAAATGTGTAGCGCAACTGGAAATAATGAAACAAGTTATGAGTGAATACATGTGATTATAACTGCAACAAAAAGGTAACAACTACTGAATATCAATCCAAACAATACATCATGTCCAAAATGGTAAATCCAAGGAAAGGAAGTCCAACAAAAGAACAAGATAATTAAAAAGTGGTTAACAGTTCACTGTTCTCAGTCTTCCACCTCTGTGTTGAATAAATATAACGGTGCTCAAACACAATCCTCCACCAGTGATAGGATGGCAGCTCACCTTATACTTAAACCCTTCTGTAACCAGTGGGTCCAAGTAAGAGGTTCCCGGATCGGAGTAAAATAGGATGCGTACTCCGCTCCACTCAGGTTCTCCAATACCTCCTGGAACAAATAAAACTACCTGAAATATCAGAGGAGGACTCAAGAGGACTAGATAAGGAAATCTCTAGAGAAGAAATAGAGCAGGCTATTAAAAATAGCAAGGCTGGGAAAAGTACCAGCCCAGACGGTTACACTTCTTTATATTTTAAAAAATGTATTGGAATTTTGTCTCATTATTATTATTTATATATGAACTCAATAGGGGAAGGATTTAAGATACGAGGAGAAGCCTTAGGTGTCTATATATATCTCTCTTAGCAAAAGAGGGAAAAGATCCCACAGTGTGCTCTAGTTTTAGGCCGATATCCTTAATCAACGAGGATATGAAAATCTATGCAAGGATACTGGCTGAGAGACTAAAGCTCTTTATGCCAGAACTCATAGGAGAAGATCAAGCAGGCTTTGTCCCCGGAAGAGAAACGAGAGACAATATCTTAAAAACAGTCCTTCCGATACATGAAGCAAAGAAAAGTAAAAGACCAGCCCTGTTCCTGTCTATAGACGCCGAGAAGGCCTTCGACAGGCTGGACTGGGATTTTATGTTCCAGACATTATATAAATTTGGTATAGGATCCCGTATGATTAAATGGATAGAGGCTTTATACTCTATCCCTACGGCCCAAATTATGGTCAACGGGACCCTCTCAGAATGTTTTAGGCTTTTCAATGGAACTCGTCAGGGCTGCCCACTTCCCCCTTTGCTCTTTGTGTTATCATTGGAACCTTTCTGAACATCTATAAGAGCAAACCAGGAAATTATAGGCATAGAAGCGGGGGGTCAAGAATACAAAATATCTGCTTTCGCGGATGACATCATGGTATATATAACAAACCCTACGCAAAGCCTCCCAAAAATTATGGAAGAACTGGGAAAATATGGTCAGGTTTCAAATTTAAAGGTAAATATGGAAAAAACAGAAATTTTGAATATTTCGGTTCCAACAAGCGAGAGTAGAGACCTCCGAGAATTATACCCCTTCGGATGGAAACAAAAAGGTCTAAAATATCTGGGAGTATTCTTGTCAAGATCAACTGTAGACTTAGTATATCAAGATAACTACATGCCATTGCTGAATAAAATTAAAAATAAACTGAAAAGATATCCTGCTAATAGACTATTATGGTTCGGCAGGATAAGTGTGGTCAAAATGAGGATTCTCCCAAAGGCTCTGTACATATTTCAAAGCTTGCCGATAAATATCCCCAGAGCTTTTTTTAAAACTCTGAGATCGGTAATACAGAAATTTGTGTGGAACAATAAAAGCAATCGCATCGCCTTCCGGACACTAACTAGATCAAAAGAGAAGGGAGGAGTATTCCTCCCAGACCTGGAAAAATATCATGAGGCAGCAATAGTACGGAGGGTCATGTATTGGACTTTAGTCCCCCAGCAGAAAAAATGGGTAGAACCGGAGGCAAAAATGCGCAACTCCGAGTTAGGGCAGACCATTTGGACTCCAAAACAGTTTAGAGGTCTCTTGGAAGAAGCAGCCCCGATTACGCTAGAAGCTTTAAGAACGTGGGATAAGTTAATTAAAAATATACAAGGAAAATATAATAGCCCCCTAATGCCCCTAACAGGAAATAATTATTTCCCACCAGGGAAAGATAATAAATTATATTTAAAATGGACCACAGCTCCCTATCTGAGACTAAGAGATGTCATGAGGGGGAATGTCCTATGTTCATTAAACGAATTGCGGGAAAGATATGGGCCCACCCCTTGGGAAGCCTGGAGATATAAACAGCTGCAACATTTTGTAGACACCCTCCCAAAACCTCTTCGGGGGGTTGGTAGGTTGAATGCATGGGAAAAACTAGTTGATCAAATGGGGATAGATAAGCATGGAATTTCTACCAATTTCTTTACAAGTTGCTAATGACACATTTAGAGCGAGGTGCCGTATGCCCAACGGAGAGCTGGGAATTAGAACTAAACCAGCCACTGCCAGACAGCATGAGAAGTAGAATTTTGGACTATGTCCATTCTACTTCTGTAGATTCACAGATAAAATAAATCCATTTAATTAGTAATTTAAAATTATATTATGTGCCAGTGAAACTAAATAAGATAAATTCCCAGGAAACACCTCTATGCTGGAGGGGAGGTGGGAACGCATGCCCACATTTGGTGGCAGTGTCCGAAGATCCAGTTATATTGGATCCAAATACTAAAGCTAGTAAAAGAGATCAGTGGAATTGAAATTAGCTTGGACCCATGGCAATGTTTGTTCCATGCTACGACTATCCCCAGGAAAAAATATAAAATGACAATTATCCCAATATTATTAAATGCAGCAAAGACATTGATTCCTAAAAGATGGAAAGACAAGCTAGCCCCTCCGATACAAGAGTGGTTAAGGGAGGTAGAAAGGATAAGAAGTATGGAGGAGGCAACGTCTCAACATAAGGAACCAAATAGTCGTGATATTGGAACTTGGGGGGGCTGGGCAAAGTTTAGACAGTCTACGGTTTATATAGGCTACATGTGTAGTGAAGATAGTATTTAGGTAACATTGGCCTGTTTGGCCTGAGGTATGATTAGGGGCTCCTCCTCCCCCCCCCCCCAGGAGGAAGTCTGATGTGTGGGTTTTTTTTCTTTCCCTCTCTCCCTGGTATAAGGGAGGGAGAGGGGAAGGGAGGGAGAAACTTGCGAAGCCACTTAAATTAAAGGGTGAGAAGCACAAATTGCACTTAAATAAAATAGTTTTGGTGAGTAAAGGGAGTTGGGATAAGGGGCGTTTTTTTTTTTTTTCCTTCCCCCTCTCATTCCCTCCATCACTACCTTTGAGAGAGGCATATAGGTAATGGGGTACGAGAGTTTACTCCGTGATTCTGCTTTATCCTGGCTCTCCTCCTACCTATCTCAGCGCACTTTTTAGCGTCACTTACAACTCCATCTCCTCCACTGCTCTTCCTCTGTCCTTGGGCCCCTCAGATTCTCACTCTATACCTCTTCCCTGGGACAGTTGATAACCTCCCATGGCTTCCAATACTACCTCTATGCCGAAGACACCCAGATCTATCTCTCCACTCCTGAACTCACCCCCTTGATCTACTAACAGATCTCAAACTTACTGAATGACATATCAGTATGGATGTCACACCATTTCCTCAAACTCAATCTTTCAAAAACCGAGCTAGTTTTCTACCTTCATGGTAATCCTTGACTCTGACCTCTCCTTCAGCCCCCACATTCAATCACTGGCTAAATCCTGCCCCCTTAACTTCCGCAAATCTCCAGAATTCGACCCTTCCTAATGACACCACAAAGTAACTAATTCACTCCTTGATTATTTCCCCGCCTTGACTACTGCAACTCTCTCCTTAAAACGTTGTTTCCAGCCGAACATTATTTTTTTAAAAGTCAGCAGCTACAAACACTGTAGCTGCTGACTTTTAAGAAGGACTTACCTGTCCAGGGAGCCCGCAATGTCGCCCTCCCAAGGCCAATCCGTCCATTGGATTGGGTGCCACTAAGGGAAACGGGTAGTGGAGCCTTGTGGCTTCACTGCCCATTTCCTACTGTGCATGCAGGAGTCACGTGTCGCTTTGTGAATGGCTGCGTGTGTCTTCAGGTCCCAGATGACAGCGCACCCCATTTCCCAGGAGACAACGTGGGGGAGAACGAGAGGCTCCGGAGTAGGAAGTGGCAGATTAGGATGACTGCCTAGCAACAGGCGTTTCTGGTAAGAAAAACATTTTTTTTTTTCAAATGTTTTTTAAAAAAATTAAAAAAAGGAGTGTGTCAATGTTACATTTTTTTTTAGGGTGGACCTCTGCTTTAATGGCCAACCCTTACGCTGGCTATCCCCTCTTCAGTCTATTATGAATTCTGCTGCTAGACTAATACACCTCACTAACCGGTCCATTATTGCTGCTCCTCTCTGCCAATCCCTTCACTGGCTTCCCCTACCCCACAGTGTAAAATTTAAAATACTAACCACAACATACAAGGCCATCCACAACACCAACCTCATCTGCAGATATTGCCCAAATCGTCCCCTCCACTCCTTCCAGGACCTCCTGCTCACTTGTTAACCCCTCCCATGCTCACCTTCAGGACTTTTCCAGAGCCTCTCTCATCCTCTGGAACTTCCTGCCCCGGTATGTCAGATCAGCCCCTACCCTGTCCACCTTTAGGAGATCCCTGAAAACTCATTTATTCAGGGAAGCCTATCCTACACCCACCTAACAACTGTCCTTGAGCCACCCCCATCAAATTACCCTGCAGCTATTAACTTATATGTATCACCATCCCTCCCTTAAGAATGTAAGCTCTATGAACAGGGTCTTCCTGTACCTTCTGTATTGACTTGTACTGTAATTGTGCTGTCCTCCCTCTATATTGTAAAGTGCTGCGTAAACTGATGGCGCTATATAAATAGTCAATAATAAAAATCAACAAATTAATTCCCACAAAATCCAAAAGTAAAACCCATGCGCGAATAAAAAACATATGAAAAATTAAGAAAGTCTGGTGTAGCTACTCCGGTGAACACAGGTGTAGCTTTCCAAAAAACATGTCCAGATAGTTGTCCACCACCTTCAGGTAAAGTGCAAACTCACCAGAAATAATGGCTTGCCGTGACAGCAGCATGTGCAACCTATAAGTCATGCAACACTGTACCCTAATTAATTTTTAATCATTTTATTTGCACAAATAGAGCCATCTTTTGGTGGTATTTATTTACTGCTAGGTAAATTTTTTACAAAAAAGAAAGAAAATAAGACAGTAAATTTAGAAAAAAAAATATTTCTTAGATTTCTGTCAGTAAATTTTGTATATAAGCACTTCTACTTCACTGATGTGCACTGACAGGCTGCACTGATAAACATGGCACTAATGAGGAGGCACCAATATGCCGCACTGATGGGAAATGATGGGCACTACTGATGAGCAGGCACTAAAAGGCTGCACTGACTGCCATCACTACTGGGCACTTTTGGGGCTTTCATGTAATCAGGGCACTGATGATCAGTGTCCTTGTTACCTGTCATGGTCTCCCCTGCAAGGAGATACCTCTGATCGGCACTCCTTGTCACACACACACACACACACACACACACACTGTCAGTGTGAGGTGAGGAGAGCTGATTAATGACACGTCCTTTTACATGTGACCAACTGTGATTGGTCAGCCGATCACATGGTTAAGAGTCAGCTCTTTAAAGAAATCCGGGTTGCGCCATGTCTTGGGAACACGCCACGTGCGGCCGTTCTGGGGCGCCGTCATAGAACGTCCACCCAGAACGAGAGCCACTCCTCTGTCATTTGACGGTGGGTGGGCGGCAATCAGTTATTGATGTTTTACATGTAAAAAATCCTCTTGCTTCTGCTAGAAATATTAAAATGGATAACATCCTGCACTCTCTGATTGTGCCGTTATCAGTTACAATTATTTTCAGTTTGCGTACTACAGAACAACCCATGTAAAGAGAAGGGGAGAAAGAAAGCCATTTTGTAATCCTAACACTTTGTGTCATATGGTGAGAATGATGTTCCTCTATAGATAACAGTGCAATGAGTGAGCTTTGTAAGATCGCCATGGAAAAAAAAAACTAAGAAAAACAAATGCAGCCATCACATCCAAGGACTGGTATGCAGCTATAGACTACAGTTTCGTTTTTGGAGCTGCATATTGTTCAAAGCATCACTTTGTGTATAGGAGATGCAATGTATATATATTCAATGCTGCCAAGTGTGTGATGAGCACCAGAGTGGAGACAGTCCAAGAGTCCATAAAGTTGAGGAATACTAGGTAACCCTCAAAAAAATTCTAGAATGACATAATCCACTTAGAAAAAAAAAATAAAGCCTAAAGGTTTGATAATTAGGATAAATAGTGATCAGCGCAGATTCCTAAGACAATAACTACAGAAATAAATAGATACATCTAGGGAACACATTCAAAACATTATTAAAAGGTTTCCCAAACATAATGTAAGTAGGACACTTTGCACAGGTACATAATATTGACCCCACACAGCTCCAATTTTGGGGGATAGAGAGTTATAATAGGACCCTGGAGGGGGGCACACAAGGTCAGAGCCATTAGTCAAAGGGAATCTAAATGGATACACACTCTCCATACACTTGTACCCGATGGACTTAACGTGGAATTTGATTTAAATTGTTTAAGTACCGTAATTTTTAATATTCATTTTTATAATGTATTGGACTATTGTAATGTATTGCCCTTTGCCTCATTTCCGGTATGGATTTTTAGTATAGTGTGCAGGCTGGAATACCCACCCATTAGTTAGGGTTCTTATCAAATTTTAATGACAATAATTCCCTTACATATACAGTATTTTAATCTATTTTATTAAAAGATTTCATTTGAAAGATTTTAATTATTTAAATATATCCACGACTTATATGTGTAGGTATTAATGTCTACATCATCGGATATATCATAACACTGCTTGATTGTATTGATTATTTTATTATAACGCAATGAATACCTACCAAGAAAATTGCCACCTCCAAGGATAAGAAATAACCTAGTGTCTCTTTTGTATAATGGTCGTCGTAGTCTGATATATCCCACCAAAAAAAATGTCCGCTATGGCGATGGAGACATTTTCTCTAACAAAATGGTCATTTATCCACTTCCTGTTGTCCACTAGAAGAATAGGCATCTGAGATCCAATCCAGTTCCCCAGACAAAGTCAGGTGACGTAACGCGTAGGGAGTGACCGGGCTGATCGAAGCAACCAGAAGTGATGTAAGAGGCGTCTACAACGCCATTCATTATGCTCTGTTGCACCTTATTTGCAGATTTATTCTGTTTTAAATGTAAGAGCACATTTATCTTTCCTAATAAACCTTTTAGCCCTATGGTTTTACGCCATGGACGTTTTTTCTTTACCCCTATTAGCGTTTTAAAAACTGGGAGACTGACAGTTCTCTGCTCTGTGAGCATTACGTTATTTGGATCACCACCGAGTTATTACACAGAAGAATTGTTTGACACTTCACATAGAAGCAACTGGTCACTTTAATAAGACTGTTTGAACACTGTTTTGGAAGAATCATCGTTTATATTTGTTAATAGTGGACGTTTTCATTCTCTCATTCTATATTTATTTAGCCATTTGTTTCTGTAGTTATTATTGTCTTTAGGAATCGGTGCTGATCACCATTTATCTTAATTATCCACATTGTGCACTTCTGTGCACTATATTTGGCAGCATTTTCACTTATTTGCTCATTAGTTTCACTTGGTAGCGCGAGGGATAACCCCCTCTCTTTTTTATCACCTAAAAGGTTTGATAAACACTTACTGTTAATTTTCTGCAAAAGGTACTCCATTAGCCATGTCAGGGGCAAAGCCAACAGGGCCAAAATGAAGACTACGTTGAAGTTGAGAAAGCCATTGATGAAATAAAATGGCCAGGGTTCTGTTCCTGAAATAAAAAAATACCAATAAAATATTAACATTTTTATTCTTCTAGAAATGTGACTAGAATACAGCTACACTCTACTGCTGCAGTAGAAGTTCCGGACGTGGCTCTGCTCTTTGGCTGGGTTTCATAACTGGCTGAACAGAACATATGTATTTTACTGTGCACTTAAAGCTATTGTCCAGAGTTTTACACTTTCAAATGTTTATATTTTATGGTTTAACCACCTCCAGATCAGGTAAATTCTAAAACATTTCTCATACATGTAATATCAGCATTTTTTTCTTAAAACCTACAAACATTATATATATTTTAAGCAGAGGGCCCAGAGAATAAATGGTTGTTGCAATTTTTCATGTCACATGATAATTGCACAGGTTTCTCAAATGCTAAATTTTAAAAGGAGAAAACACTCGTATATAAATTGTACTGCACACAAACATAATACAATACAAGATTTTTGGGTGAAACATAATAATGATGTTATGCAGCGTAAATAGCTACGCATCACATTACACTTTAAAATTGTGTACGTCTGTGGAACCACACCAAACTACATTACCAAAAAAAACTCCATAGTCAACGCTTTAAAAGCCTTTACAGGTTACTAACAACAAAACCTGGGGAATGCCCAGGGAAAAACCAAGCCTCCTTACCGACTAGCCAGCAGAACAACCAATTAACTTGTCTAACAGTATGCATTAAAAACAGGGGTTTTGTCCGCACGCATTTGCAAACGCATGCGTGAGCCACAGAGCCGCGCCAAGGCACCCTGTAATCTGTGGTCCTAACACTAAACAATGAGCGTCCCCACAGTGGAGGCACATGCATTCTAATGGATAGATAAGGGCAGGTGGACTGAAGGGGAGCCACCCCTCCTTAAGGTACAGGAGCACACCAAAACACCCAGCATATAGCACAATGGCTGCAAAGGTGTTGGTGCACTGCTGGACCAATATAAGCACCACAGGTGAAACATAAACGTGTCCACCGCCCCCATCTATAGCTGGCAATCACAGGTTACTAGTTTAGTGTTACACAGGAGATCTGGGGCTAGAATTATTGCTCTTGCTCTGACGCTCGCGGTGATACCTTACATGAGTGCCAAGATCACCAATTTCACATGCTTGTGGGACCTATGTGCGTTTGCATTTGCACATCAGCCTGGGGGAACGGGAACACTTTAAATATTTTTTTTTTTTTTTTTTAAACTGTACCTTTAACCACTTAACGGCCGCCGCATGTACATTTACGCCGGCAGAATGGCACGGACAGGCAGATGTACGTACCTGTACGTGCCTGCCTTCCCGCGGGTCCGATCGGGACCCCCACCCCCGGTACATGCGGCGGTCGGTAAGCCTCTGGGAGCGATCCGGGATGAGGGGGCGGCTGTTCGTTTCTGGCCACCCCCTCGCGATTGCTTCCAGCCAATCACCTTCCGCCGAAGGACTTCCTCTGCCTGTGTAATGTAAACACAGGCAGGAGGAAGTGATGTCATCTCTCCTCTCGGCGGTATTTTCGTTCGGCGAGAGGAGAGAAGACATCACAAAGTGAGTTGCACCAACAGCACACATACACAGTAACATACAGCACACTTAACCCCCCCAGTCACCCCCCCCCCCAGCCCCCTGTCACAGTGTCACTGATTACAGTGATCATTTATTTACTGATCACTGCATTTAGTGTCAGTGTGATAGTTAAAAGTTGCAGGGCAGTTAGTCTTAGGCCCCTTTAGGTCCAGTGTAGCCCCCTACCCCCCCTAATAAAGGTTTAACCCCTTGATCACTGCCCTAGTTAACCCTTTCACCCCCTATTGCCAGCTTTACTAAGCGATCGGTTTTCTGATCGCTGTATTTGTGTCGCTGGTGCCGCTAGGTAGCTAGATTTTTTTTGAGGTTCGCCGCCAGGTTTTTATAGCGTTAGGTACCCCCATAAATAAAAAAAATAAAAAAAAGGTTTTAACCCCTGATTGCCCCTAGAGTTAACCCTTTCACCAGTGATCACCGTATAAGAGTTACTGGTGACGCTGGTTAGCCAGTTAGTTATATAGTTATTTAGGTTCGCCGCCAGGTTTTTATAAAGCGTCAGGTACCCCCATATATTACCTAATAAAGGTTTTAACCCCCTGATTGCCCCCTAGTTAACCCTTTCACCAGTGATCACCGTATAAGTGTTACGGTTGACGCTGGTTAGTTAGTTTGCTGTTTATAGCATCAGGGCACTCGCCGTACATAACCCATTAAAGTTTAACCCCCTGATCGCCCGGCGGGTGATATCAATTAAATGTTAGCGTCAGTTAGGGTCTGCGTCGCCCCAGGTTAGTGCCAGTAACGCTTACACCCACGCGCAAAGCATACACCCCCCTTAGTGGTATAGTATCTGAACGGATCGATACCTGATCTGATCAGATCTATACTATCATACCCAGCAGTTTATGGTTCCCAAAAACGCATTGTTAGCGGAATCAGCCCAGATACCTGCTAGCACCTGCGTTTTGCCCCCCAGACCAGCCCACCCAAGTGAGGTATCGATCGATCACTGTCACTTACAAAACACAACACACATAACTGCAGCATTCGCAGAGACAGGCCTGATTCCTGCGATCGCTAACAGTTTTTTTTGGAAGCGTTTTCTAAGTAAAAAATAAAAACACAAAAATAGTTGCCGTTTTATTGTTCTCTCCCTCTCTATTCTCTCTCTATTGTTCTGCTCGTTTTTACTGTATTCTATTCTGCAAAGTTTTATTGTTATTATGTTTTTTCATTCTTTCTTTTCAGGTATGTAATTTACTTTACTGTTTTCAGGTACGCCATTCAGCTGTTGCGCGGACTTATTTATCTTGACAGCAACAGCGTTTGCTCCCACGATATATAAAGCCGTGACTCCAGTGCTGTAGGAGCATGGTGGCATTAGGGGCGGAGGAGCGATTTTGCTCCTAATGCCGCGTACATACGGTCGAAATTCCAACGGAGGCTTGCCCGTGGAAAAGTCAGACCGTGTGTACGGCGCATAACTTTTTTGCGGGAGGATGCCCCCATGCTTCGGCATATATAAATGGTGCATGTATGGCCATCATTAGAAATGGGTGGATGAAGGGAGGTAGTCTAATGGTGGGCATACCCACCGATCAATCTTTTTTTCGTTCAGCCAACAGGATGCATGAAAAAAAAAAAAAAAAAAAAGATTACAATACATGTCCAACAAGAACCATCAACGTACTGGTATGCTGCTGGACTTTGAATAGTTATGAATAGGTATCATCTTGGTATCATTCTTTTCAGCCAGCGGTTGGCTTTCATGTAAAAGCAGTCCTCGCGGCTAATTAGCCTCTAGACTGCTTTTACATTCAGTGGGAGGGAATGTTCCCACCCCCCCCCCCCCCGAATATAAACAGCGCCATTGGGAAAGCATTTTATCATACCGATCTTGGTGTGGTCAGATGCTTTGAGGGCAGAGGAAAGATCTAGGGTCTAATAGACCCCATTTAAAAAAAAAAAAAAAAAAGAGTTCCTGTCACTAACTATTGCTATCATAAGGGATATTTACATTCCCTGAGATAACAATGAAAATGGTAAAAAATAAATAAAATGGAAGGAACAGTTTACAAATAAAATAAAAAAAAGCTAAATAAATAAAGCACCCCTGTCCCCCCCCTGCTCTTGCGCAAAGGCGAAACGCAAGCGTCGGTCTGGAGTCATATGTAAACAGCAATTGTACCATGCATGTGAGGTATCACCGCGAAGGGCAGATCGAGGACAGTAATTTTAGCAGTAGACCTCCTCTGTAAATCTAATGTGGTAACCTGTAAAGGCTTTTAAAAATGTATGTAGTGTGTCGCCACTGCGCGTTTGTGCGCAATTTTAAAGTATGTCGTGTTTGGTATTCATGTACTCGGCCTAAGATCATGTTTTTTATTTCATCAATAATTTGGGCAATATAGTGTGTTTTAGTGCTTTAAAATAAAAAAAAGTCTATTTTTTTCCCAAAAAAATTCGTTTGAAAAATCGCTGCGCAAATACTGTGTGGAAAAAAAAATGCAACACCCACCATTTTATTCTATAGGGCCTTTGCTTTAAAAAAATATATAATGTTTGGGTTAAACTTAACTTTCTTGGAAAAAAAATAATATGTTTTTATGTAAACAAACAGTGTCAGAAAGGGCTGTGCTTTAGAAGTGGTTAGAAGAGTGGGTGATGTATGACATAAGCTTCTAAATGTTGTGCATAAAATGCCAGGACAATTCAAAATCCCCCCAAATGACCCCATTTTGAAAAATAGACACCCCAAGCTATTTGCTGAGAGGCATCTCGAGTCCATGGAATATTTTATATTTTGACACGTTGCGGGAAAAAGAAATATATATATATTTTTTTGCGCAAAGTTGTCACTAAATGATATATTGCTCAAACATGCCATGGGCATATGTGGAATTACACTCCAAAATACATTCTGCTGCTTCTCCTGAGTACGGGGGATACCACGTGTGAGACTTTTTGGGAGCCTAGCCGCGTACGGGACCCCAAAAACCAATCACCGCCTTCAGGCTTTCTAAGGGTGTAAATTTTTGATTTCACTCCTCTCTACCTATCACAGTTTGAGGCCATGGAATGCCCAGATGGCACAAAACGCCCCCAAATGACCCCATTTTGGAAAGTAGACACCCCAAGCCATTTGCTCAGAGGTATGGTGAGTATTTTGCAGATCTCGCTTTTTGTCACAAAGTTTTGAAAATGTAAAAAAGAAAAAAAAAAAATGTTCTTAATTTTTAAAAACAAATGATAGCTGTGAAATACTCACTATGCCTCTCAGCAAATAGCTTGGGGTATCTACTTTCCAAAATGGGGTCATTTGGGGGGGGGGGGGGTTTGTGCCATTTTGGCATTTTATGGCCTTCGAAACTGTGATAGGTAGTGAGGAGTGAAATCAAAAATTTGCGCCCTTAGAAATGCTGAAGGCGGTGCTTGGTTTTCGGGGTCCCGTACGCGGCTAGGCTCCCAAAAAGTCCCCGTACTCAGGAGAAGCAGCAGAATGTATTTTGGGGTGCAATTCCACATATAACCATGGCATGTGTGAGCAATATATAATTTAGTGACAACTTTTTGTAAAAAAAAAAAAAAAATTGTCATTATTCAATCACTTGGGACTAAAAAAAAAAATATTCAATGGACTCAACATGCCTCTCAGAAGTTTCCTTGGGGTGTCTACTTTCATTTGGTGGGGTTTTGTACTGCCCTGCCATTTTAGCACCTCAAGAATTGAGATAGGCAGTCATAAATTAAAAGCTGTGTAAATTCCAGAAAATGTACCCTAGTTTGTAGACGCTATAACTTTTGCGAAAACCAATAAATATACGCTTATTGCGATTTTTTTTTACTAAAGACATTTGGCTGAATACATTTTGGCCTAAATGTTTGACTAAAATTTAGTTTATTCGATTTTTCTTATAACAAAAAGTAGAAAATATATATTTTTTTCACAATTTTTAGTCTTTTACCGTTTAGATCACAAAAAATAAAAAAATCGCAGAGGCAATCGAATACCATCAAAAGAAATCTCTATTTGTGGGAAGAAAAGGACGCAAATTTTGTTTCGGTACAACATTGCATGACCGCGCAATTACCAGTTAAAGCAGCGCAGTGCCAAATTGTAAAAACACCTTTGGTCCTTTAGCTGCATATTGGTCCGGGGCTTAAGTGGTTAAAAAAAAAAAAGATTGAATTTTCACAGCATGCCTTGTGATCAAATGACAGCTCATCTTTATGGATAGATCTAGTGTTTTTTTAGACTCCATCTCTCTCCTTTGGCCTCCAAAGCATCTGATAAAACAGATTGGAAGAGACGAAATCCTCGTCTTGCCCGTCTCTTTGCCTTTCTTAAATCACAAGGGGGAGGTGGGTACAGACATACCTTCCTCCCCTCCCAGTGCTTTACCAATTCAAGCAGCAGCAGTACCAGGCTCTGATTGCTCGGGAGTGCCCAGTGAAGGCAACGGACAGAGGGCAGACTCCCAGGGGCAGACTGACCATTGGGACTCTCGGGCACTGACCGAGGGCCCCATCAGGGTTGCCAGGATCAATGAATTTACATCTGTCCCTGATAAGTCTAAAACCGACATGCTTTTGATGTGAAAATCTTGAGATTTTAGCTGCCCTGCCTATGCAATGCCTCCTGGCGTGGTGGCCACCTGTAAGCCCGGGGGCCCCATAATCTTCTATTCCCCAGGGGCCCCATGAGTTGTCAGTCCACCCCTGCCTCCTGTAAAAGTGATTTAGCGGCTGTATAGATGCCGGCAGAAAAAAAATGCTATCTTGTTCATTGCTGTAGTAGCAGAGATCTGTGAAGTGCAGTAACCTGTGAAGAGCCATGACGCCATACCTCATGTTAAAAAAGAGAGGAGTTCACATTTTAGAAAAATGTGCATTTTTTTTTTCCTAATCAGCAAATCTCGGGTGCAATGTCCAGCTCCTGCAGACTCTCAGCATAGCCGTTGATCTGTACATCCTACAGTGGGGATCGAAAGTTTGGCCAGAACTTTTTGGCAGGAATGAGCAAAGGTACGTTTGGAGAAGAAAGGGCACAGAATTTAATGAAAAGAACCTCTGTCCAACTGTTAAGCATGGGGGTGGATCAATCATGCTTTGGGGTTGTATTGCAGCCAGTGGCACAGGGAACATTTCACGAGTAGAAGGAAAAATGGATTCAATAAAATTTCAGCAAATTTTAGATGGTAACTTGATGCCATCTGTGAAAAAGCTGAAGTTAAAGAGAGGATGGCTTCTACAAATGGATAATGATCCTAAACACACCTCAAAATCCACGGGGGATTACATAAAGAGGCGTAAACTGAAGGTTTTGCCATGGCCTTCACAATCTCCTGACCTCAACATAATTGAAAATCTATGGATAGACCTTAAAAGAGCAGTGCGTGACAGACAGCCCAGACATCTCAAAGAACTGGAAGACTTTTGTAAGGAAGAATGGGCAAATATACCTCAAACAAGAATTGAAAGACTCTTGGTTGGCTGCAAAAAGCATTTACAAGCTGTGATATTAACTCTGCAGGGTGCCCAAACTTTTGCAGACTGGGGTCTGTAATTTTGAAAGTGTAAATGATGGAAATAAAATCTAACTTTTTTTGACATATTATAAGAATGTCTAATATGTAATATGATGCCTTTTGGAGATTTTTCCATCTTCCCTTGGCTTCGTTATGCACATTAATACAAATACATTAATACTTTCGATCCCCACTGTATGAGCAGGCAGTTAACTGCGTGCAGGAAGAATCAATGAACTGCGCGACACTCACCAGTGTCCTCACAGCTCATTGAAAACTACAAGCTATTAGTCACAATGGCTGACAATTTCCAAGACGCATCAGTGCAAATTGCACTGACAATTTCATTGCGGCTTGTGACTTAATTTAACAGAAGTCTATGCAAGTCGCAAAAAAAAAATCTGTAAAAAGTAGTGCAGGAATCTTTCATAATCACTGCGACAGGAGTTGTGTTGATATAAACGGTTCAATTGCCAGCAATAGGGTGCGACTTGTCATGCGATTTGGAACTGTCAAATTGCACGACAAGGTTGATTTCAAGAGTACTGGCTAAGTGGCTCCTAAGATTTCTCCAGCCATGCACCACACAAGGTTTACATTATTTACAATAAAAACACAAAAAAATACAGGTTTTCTCATAGTCTCAAAATGACTAAATCTGTAGGTTTTAAACCAAACAAATTTAAAGACTATGTTAGGAGTAATATCTATACAATGGACAGCTCATATTTAATTCAAATACAAACTAGAGCTAACAAAATTTTCTGCATGATTTTCTTGTAACAAATGATTAAACACTTGATTGCAATGGAACATGTCAAGTGTACTTATTTGAGCTAGTCAGCAAGCAGCACATGCAAGTTTAAGAGTGGAACTATATTACATTGCATTTAAACGCCTGCAGGTTTTCATTAACTTCACAGGCTCCTGTTTGGCGCCCAAGGGCTCTCAACCATCACTTGAAATCCTCAGAGACAGTAAGTGATGATCTAAATTCACCATTCTTCACTCCAAACAGATTTGGAATCATGACTCCACTTTAGGTTGTGACGGTTTTGTACTGCAGACATGACAGGAAAAGGTGCTACTGACATGCAACTCTAAAAAGTCATCCTATACACCTTGGACAAACTGCCATCAATCTTAGGAGCTTTTGAAGATTACATCCATCAAGTAATCGTAAAGAGCACTTTCAGTCAGATAGGCATTTCCAATTTAGAACATGCTTCTAAGACCTCTTTGATACAAAAGTGTCCCATCAGGTCCGCCTGTCAGTTTTTCAGGCGGGCCTGATCAGATGATCCATTCATCCCTATGGACCGGTGGGTGTAAATTGACTTGTATCCGTTTACACCCACCTACCTCTGGTCTGATCCCCCTTTTTTTTTTTTTTTTTTAAATATAAAGCAAAGAACAGAAGGGGATCTGTACTTCTCTGTCTCAGTGGATTGAATCGGAGGGCAGTCGGGTGTAATGGACAGCAGAGCGGGCTCTGTCCATGTCTACTCTGTATAAATTGAGCAGATAAGGACGCGTCATCTGCCGGCTCTGCTCTGAACAGCAGGGGAGGATCAGTGGACAGTTCCCATGCTAATAAAAATGGGGTACACCCCTGGGAAAAGGGCCTAAAGTGGACCGATAGTTTTTCTATTTTTTCCCTTATATTGACTTGGGGGATTCCCCCTCTATTTTTAATATTAATATGATACAAGATTTAAATAGTTCCAACAGTTAGTGCAGCGCTTTACAAAATGGAGGCAGCCAGTACAGTTACAACACAATTCAATACAAGAGGCATGAGATAGCTCTGCTCAATAGAGCTTTTGTATCAGGGTAATCACTGTCATGGGTAAAAAAAAAAAAAAAATGCGAAGGTAAATTTAAAAAGTATAGTATGCCAATTAAAGAAATGGAGGAAAAGTCTTCCATAGACCCTACTGCCTCACAGAAGAATTTCTATTGAACGGAATGTACATCAGGCAAGGCAAGAAATAACAGTGACGTCTTTGAACTCGGAGAGCGTTTGACTGATGTGTTTCCGATATGCCTTTGTAACTAATCTGCTGTAAGTAGATCTGATCTTAAACTCTTGTGCTTTTTATCAAATGTTGCGCAATTAATTTGTTTACTCTTCTTTCTGGTTTATTGTATGATCGGGTCTGAGGCTCCTATGAGACCGTATAAGAATTACTGGCTTCTCTTAAGGCCCCGTACTCACGACCAAACATGTCTGCTGAAACTGGTCCACGGACCAGTTTCAGCAGACATGTTTGGCCGTGTGTAGGCCCGAGCGGACCATTTTCGGGCGGATCGGACAGGTTTCCAGCGGACAACTGTTTCCTGGACTTGCTTTAAAACAGTCCGCTGGAAACCTGTCCGCCCGGACATGTACGGTCGTCTGTACAGACCTACCGTACATGTCCTGCCGCCCGCCATCCCTCGCATGCGTCGAATGACTTCGACGCATGCGTGGAAGCATTTTAAAGGCAGGCCGCCCACGTCGCCGCGTCATTGTCGCGGCGACACCGCGTCATCGATGTGGCGACACCGCGGACACGCCCCGCGTATTGTTTACGCGCGGATCTCTGTTCGATGGTGTGTACAGCCATCGAACAGAAGTCCCCGGGCAGACATGTCCGATGAAAACGGTCCACGGACCGGTTTCATCGGACATGTCTGCTCGTGAGTCCTCGGCCTAAGAGGCTGAACAGTAAAACTGGCTTATACCCAAAGTGAGGGGTGATTACTCACTAATACGTATGTATACAGGCCCTGAAAGGTCTTATCTGGTCAGAAGATATTTTTGTCCATCATCTTGGGTAGCATGTGGTGGTACACCTGTTGAAAATTGGAAGATCACTACCAATTTTTTCACTTAAAGCAGAGTTCCACCCAAAAATGGAACTTACGCTTATCCGGTTTCTCCCCCCTCCGGTGTAACATTTGCCACCTTTCAGGGGCGAGCAGATATCCGTCTAATCCAGGTATTTGCTCCCACTTCCGGTGAAAGATCGCTGCAGAATCCGTGGGGATCTACGCCATGTCTGGCCCCTCCTCCGTCCCCTGCGTTGTCTTCTGGGAGACACACAGGTCCCAGAAGACAGCAGGGACCAGTCAGGACACGCAGCGAGACTTGCACATGCGCAGTAAGAAGCCAGGCAGTGAAGCCGCAAGGCTTCACTGCTCGATTCCCTTACTGAAGATACCGGCACCTCCACCCAGAGCAGAGGGATGGGTCGGCTTTGGTGAGGACATTGCGAGTATCCTGGACAGGTAAGTGTCCTTATTTTTAAAGTCAGCAGCTACAGTATTTGTAGCTGCTGATTCTTATTTTTTGCATCATGTGGTGGACTTTATAAAATATTGTTTTTCTTTATCCTCTGTCAATAGCACATTGAGGAAGATTATATTATAAATACAGTTGTGCTCAAAATGTTTACATACCCTGGCAAAATGTATGATTCTTGGCCATTTTTCAGAGAATATGAAGAACACAAAAACTTTTTTCACTCATGGTTAGTGTTTGGCTGAAGCCACTTATCAATCAACTATGTTTACTCTTTTTAAAATCATAATCAAAACAAAAACTACCCAAATGACCCCAATCAAAAGTTTACACACCCTGGTGATTTTGGCCTAACATGTATACAAGTTGACACAAAGAGGTTTGAATGGCTATTAAAAGGTAACCATCCTTGTCTGTGATCTGTTTGCTTGTAATTAGTGTGTGTGTATAAAAGGTCAATGAGTTTCTGGACACTTGACAGGCCCTTGCATCTTTCATCCAGTGCTGCACTGACATTTCTGGATTCCGAGTCATGGGGGAAAGCAAATAATTGCCAAAGGATCTGTGGGAAAAGGTCGCTGAACTCGTATAAAAAGGTGAGGGAATGCCACACAGCAGTGTTCAAACTCTAATCAAGAAGTGGAAAATGAGGGGTTCTGTTGAAATCAAACTACGGTCAGGTAGACCAACTAAAATTTCAGCCACAACTGCCAGGAGAATTGTTCGGGATGCAAAGAAAAATGCACAAATATCTTCAGGTGAAATACAGGACTCTCAGAAAACAGGTGGTGTGGCTGTTTCAATATTCACAATAAGGGGGCACTTGAAGAAAGATGCATGGTCGAGCCACCAGAAGAAAGCCATTATGACACAAATGCCACAAAGTATTACGCTTACAACACGCCAAACAGCACAGAGACAAGCCTCAAACCTTCTGGCACAAAGTCATTTGGAGTGATGAGACCAAAATTTAGCTTTTTGGCCACAACCATAAACACTACATTTGGAGAGGAGTCAACACGGAGGTGGATCGCTGATGTTTTGAGGATGTGTTGGCTACAAAGGCACAGAAAATTTGGTCAAAATTGATGGCAAGATGAATGCAGTATGTTATCAAAAAATACTGGAAATACATTTGCATTTATCATCCAGGAAGCTGCGCATGGGATGTACTTGGACATTCCAACATGCCAATGATTCAAAACACAAGGCCAAGTCGACCTGTCATTGGCTACAGCAGAATAAAGTGAAGGTTCTGGAGTGGCCATCTCAGTCTCCTGACCTCAATATCATTGAGCCACTCTGGGAAGATCTCAAAAACGTGCAGTTCATGCAAGACAGCCCAATAACTTACAGGAACTGGAGGCTTTTTGCCTAGAGGAATGGGCAGCTTTACCATTCGAGAAGATAAAGAGCCTAATTCAAAAATACCACAAAAGACTGTCATTGGTGTTAAAGGGGGCAATACACAGTATAAAGAACTGGGGTATGTAAAGTTGTTATCAGGGTCATTTGGGTAGTTTCTGTTATTATGTTTTAAAAGGAGTAAACACAGTTGACTGATAATAAATGGCTTCAGCCAAACACTAACCATGAGTGAAAAGTTTTTGTGTTATTCATATTCTCTGAAATTGCCAGAAAAAAATTCTGCAGGGTATGTAAACTTATGAGCACAATGTATATCACAATTGTGACAGCACAACACTTATTTAATGGTGTAGCAAGCTTGTACAATATTTGTCAGCAAAGCCAAGTAGTAGTCTTTATAGGGGTCCCTCCGATAGTGATGATGTGGAATTGATTTAGGGAGGGGGGGGGGGGGGTCATCCCATAACAGGAAGTTCCTTAAAGTGCTTAATGGCCCCCCCCCCCCCCCCGGTATCACTAGGTATTTTTTTGCAAGCATGAAAATTAATAAAGAATGAGACGATTTGAGATTACCTATACAGGTTTCCTTCACAGTAAGAGCTGTGAAATGTGGAACAGACTCCTCCAGAGGTGGTTTGGTCAGCTCAGTAGATTAATCGCTTTAAGAAAGGTCTGGATACTTTCCTAAATGTACATAACATAACTGGGTACTGACATTTATACGTAAAGTTTATCCAGGGAAAATCCGATTGCCTCTCGGGGGATCAGGAAGGATTTTTTTCCCCTGCTGTAGCAAATAATGCGCTGCTGTTTTTTTGTTTTTTTGTTTTTTTTTTGCCTTTCTCTGAATCAACTGTGGGTATAGAATTGGGTATATGGGATTGTACGATATTTTTTATTTTAATTTATTTTTTATGGTTAAACTGGATGGACTTTGGTGACTTTGCGGTCTTTTTTCAACCTAACTATAACTACTGTATGTACATATACAGTACATTTTGAGAATATTAGAAAATGGAGAGATTGGACTATATCTATTTTAAGTAGGTGGCAAAAGCAAAAACCCTTTCCAGGGGCAATGAGGTAGAAAACAGGTGACCTTACTAGATAATCTTTCAATATGTGAAGATAAATGATCCATTTTCAAATCCTAAACAAAAGATGAATTGCCAAACACACAATATGTCCCATGATAGGGTTGCTTTCATTAAATCCTGAGTACTGTGATATGTGTTGAAGTGTGAGTGACAGAGTACGTCAAACATACACAATTCATTTTACACTTAACATTCCAACAGTAAACAAACACTTTTATGCGAGTGCTCTGCTGATAAATCTGTAATTTCTTTGTGGTGAATCACCAATCCCATTTAAATTATGGAACTCTCCTAATGGAACCGGCAAAAATAACAGACTTGAACTTCAAAAGGAAAAGAGTATTTATATTAATGTTGAAGAAATAAAAGAAAAGGAGATTAAATATGACTGCAAAATTGAACCAGCAACGTCATAATAAAACGGACATATGTCACTTCCTCATAAAATACTTTGTTCAGCTGCAGGCATCAATCATAGGAATCCTTTAAATCCTACATTTTTTTATTTTTCTTAGTCCAAAATTGTATAGGTTTTATAGCGTAAAGTAAAAAATATTTTCATTTTTTTCAAAATTGTTGGTCTTTTTGTTTATAGTGCAAAAAATAAAAACCGCAGAGGTGATCAAATACCACTAAACAAAGCTCTAATATATGTAAGAACATTTTATTTGGGTACAGCATCGCACGACCGCACGATTGTCAGTTAAACTATCGTAGTGCCATATTGCAAAAAATGGCGTGGTCATAAAGGCGGGTAACCCTTCCGGGGCTGAAGTGGTTAAAGTGGAATTACACTCTCCCATGAGGTGAGATCTTGCATGGAGCCCCCAGACCGAGGGACATTGACAGTTATTTTGCGTTTCTTCCATTTGCAAATATTCGCGCCAACTGTTGTCACCCTCTTACCAAGCTGCTTGGCGATGGTCTTTTTTGACCATTACAGCCTTGTGTAGGTCTGCAATCTTGTCCCCTGACATCCTTGAACAGCTCTTTGGTCTTGGCCATGGTGAAGAGATTGGAATCCGATTAATTAGTTCTGTGGACAGGTGTCTTTTATACAGTTAACAAGCTGAGTTTAGGATCACTTCACTTTAAGCGAGTGCTCCTAATTTCAGCTCATTATCTGTATAGAAGTCACCAGGGAGACAGAAATCGTTGCTGATTTTATAAGGATCAAAATCCTTATTTCAATCATTAACTCGTTTGGCCGCACCGCCAACGTCATACGACGTCGCGAACTTTGAGCGGTGATATCTGAATGATACCAGCCAGCTACATTTAGAACCGGCAATTACCGTGCACCATAAGATCATAGCGGCTGTTTCAGCCGCCTTGATCATGTCTTCTAAACGGCGAAGAGAGGATGCCCCCCGTTCCCACCGCCCTCAGGTGCTTCTACTGACACACCCGTGCAATCATTGAACTGGGGAAGGGAATCCGCTGGCGCGGGATGTTGGTCATTGAGATGTTCGGCAGGCCAGATGGTCCTCCGGGGTCTCATGATCGTTCTGAGGTCGAGCGCGATGTTATGACAGCTCTCTGCATTTGAAAAAAGGCCTCTGCCTTGGCTGGGAAGCCAAGAACAATTTATCTCTTGTAATAGGAATAAAAGGGATAAAAAAATAAGCATCAAACTAGAAAAATTTAGTGAAATTAACAACGGAAAAAAAAACGATTGTAAGCGCCCTTGTCCCAGCTTGCAGAAGCGAACACATACATACGTTGCACTCACATATATAAAGCTGTTAAAACCACACATGTGAGGTATTACTGCGAACGTTTAGAGCGAGAGCAATAATTCTGGCACTAGACGACCTCTGTAACTCAAAAATGTAACCTGTAACAAATTTAAAGAATCGCCTAGGGGGATTTTCAACTTTCGAAGTTTGGTGCCATTCCACGAGCATGTGCAATTTTGAAGTGTGACATGTTGGGTATCTATTTACTCGACACAACATCATCTTTCACATTATACAGTTTTTTCCTTTTTTTTTTAAATGCATGAAACCAAAACATTGTCTGGATTGTGTTGGTATTTCTTCCAAAAAATACACGTTTGGAAAATTGCTGCGCAAATACCGTGCGAGATAAAGAGTTGCGGCGATCGCCATTTTATTCTCTATGGTCTCTGCTAAAAAAAAAACATATATAATGTTTGGAGGTTCTGTGTAATTTTCTAGCAAAAGAATTATGATTTTTACATGTAGGAGAGAAATTTCAGAATTGGCCTGGATAGCAAGTGGTTAAAATGCAAATCAATGTATAACTTTTTTGAAATGCATTTTTTCAGGATATTTTTGTTGTTATTCCGTCTCTCACTGTTAAAATAAACCCTAACATTAAAATTATAGACTGATTATTTGTCAGTGGGAAAATGTACAAAATCAGCAGGGATCAAATATACTTTTCTATATACAGTGAGGGAAAAAAAAAAAGTATCATATTTACTGGTTTTAAACTTTTTTTTTTGTTTGATTACATTTATTACATTTTTTCAGCTACTTCCTGGTTTCTTGTCTAGGCAAAAGATGTCATGAATCCCAGGCGTCTTCAAGAGGGGAGGAGAAAAGGAGAGGTTTTCTCAGCTAAGCACACTCTCCTGCATGCATGCTTGAGCTAAGGGCAGATGGATTCCAGAAAGTAAATGCTACAGTAATAATATGCCCTTACACGAGATGGCTACAGCCAGAAATGCTAGGGGATGTTTTTCAAAGTGATTCTCAATAAAATAAAGCATGGCGACAATTAGAAGAATAAAACAGTGTTTTTTCCATTTGTGGTGCTCACGTTCATGAAGATCTGCTTTAATCCCTTTCACCAACATGCCCTGTGCTTTCCTTGCAAATTTTAAACTTACAATCTTTGTAAAAGATCCTTCAAACCATACAACCGTAAATAAGACATAAAAAATCTGGGAGGTTGGCTTTATACCTATTCATCATGGTAATGCCCAATCTGCATAGGTGCTCTGCAATAAAATGATGCAGGCATACATGATACAACGCATCACAATGCACCGCCGCATTTAGAGTTGAATGAGTGTATTTAAAAAAAAAAAAAAAAAAATGAATGGCTGCCATCATTAAAACAGTTCAAGTTCACGGTTCTTGGAGCAACCATGAGCTTACTGCAGAAAGGAATTCCAAGGACATAAGGCTTACCAAGCTACATAATTGAAAAGGTTTCTGTTCTGGTGTAAGCCTTACGTCATTGGCAGTGAAAGGGTTCAATGATAAGTCCACTGTGAAATGCATTGTAAAGTTTCTGCCCCTGCTTTAGAAATAAAATTCATTACATGCCTGAAATGTTCCCACTGCTGTTTTACAATGTGACATGCCAGCTTCTACAATAGAGTAAAAGGGGCCACCAGATACATGTGCTGAGCCTGAGGTCAGTATTGTCATTATATCCTATGGTGTCTTCTATCACATGAGAAATCTGTAAAAGTGCAATGGAGGTTCTATAGAGCTAAACCAATGTCCCAGGCCCTAAACAATCCAGAAAATGTAGACTTCACATTTAAAGTGTTAGTAAACCAAGATCCCTGCATTCACTATATCTGGTCCTCCATAGTACACAGAACACGGAAATGCAAATATTTTAGTAAATATAAACTGCTAAATACCTTTTAATCAGCAGTATATAGCAGTCGCGTGACTTCTATGAGTGTGTGGTTAAAGCTTGTAGGAGGAGTTTTCATTCTCCCATGATTGTCCTATTAGAATGCAGGACCCCTGACCCTCTGTCTGGACAGTGCCAATTGGCTCTGTGCTGATCACATGCAATACCCACCAAACTAATCTTTGTAGCCCGTTCACTGGCTCTGTAAATATCAGGAAATAAATTGGAGTCAGTGGAAGGAGATGATCAGAGGAAACTGGATCGAACAGCCTTTTTACACAATGCAGAGGATTAACCCCTTTGTTTACACCGTGAGTATAACCAGAATGTTTATTACATATGAACACTCATTTTACTAGTGGGTTTATTAACACTTTAATGAAAATAATTATATTTGGGATTTTACTGACAGGCAATGGTTAAATCCAGATATTGCATTAAAGTGTAAAGAGCTTCTCGAGGCAAAAAGTAAATGCAGCTGTGAACATTCTAGCCTTAGTTTCTGCTGGAACAGATTCATGCGCAATCCGAGCATCTGTTCAACTGACTCTGATAAGGACTGTATTAGGCACAGAGAAGCTAACCCATTTGCAGTTCTTTACTGACTTTTCTCAGCCAATTGGTCACTAACTACCTACAACTGCATCCTGCTTTGTGAAGTGACAGGCAGGTGCACAGCTTTGACTGCAGGAGGTTGTAACTTGACATCCACTGGGTCATAGACTCCTGCCTACACTGCCTTGTGGATGATCTGGCTCTACAGACAGAAAAAAAAGGGTATTTTAACCACTTAAGGACCGCCTAACGCCGATATACGTCGGCAGAATGGCACAGCTGGGCACAATCACGTACCTGTACGTGATTGTTAAAAGCCCAGCCGTGGGGCGCGCCCCGGTCCTAAGCTCCGTGACCACGGGACCCGATCGCCGCCAGAGTCCTGCGATCAGGAAGAGGTGCCTGTTCCCTGGGAAAGGCCATCAATGATGTCACACGTACAGCCCCGCCCCCCTACAGTTAGAAACACATATGGAGGTCACACTTAACCCCTTCAGCGCCCCCTAGTGGTTAACTCCCAAACTGTAATTGTCATTTTCACAGTAAACAATGCATTTTTATAGCATTTAATTGCTGTGAAAATTAAAATGGTCCCAAAAATGTGTCAAAATTGTCCGATGTGTCCGCCATAATGTCGCAGTCACGAAGAAATAAAAAAACGCTGATCGCCGCCATTAGTAGTAAAAAAAATTATAATTAATAAAAATGCTATAAAACTATCCCCTATTTTGTAAACGCTATAAATTTTGCGCAAACCAATCGATAAATGCTTATTGTGATTTTTTAACCAAAAATAGGTAGAAGAATATTTATCGGCCTAAACTGAGGAAAAAAACGTTTTTTTTTTATATATTTTTGGGGGATATTTATTATAGCAACAAGTAAAAAAATAAATAAATTGTCGCTCTATTTTTGTTTATAGTGCAAAAATAAAAACCGCAGTGGTGATCAAAAAATGTAATAATTTTCGCTCTATTTTTGTTTATAGCGCAAAAAATAAAACCGCAGAGGTGATCAAATACCACCAAAAGAAAGCTCTATTTATGGGGAAAAAAAAAGACACCAATTTTGTTTGGGAGCCATGTCGCACGACCGCGCAATTGTTAGCTTAAAGCGACGCATTCCGGATCGCAAAAAGGGGCCTGGTCCGTTACCTGCATTTTGGTCCGGGTCTTAAGTGGTTAAAGTCATCACTCTAGTTCTGAACCGTGATTACCTGTCGTAATTAAAATGCCAAGTACAATCTTGCAGCTTGATATATACCGTATGTAGTGTTACACACGTAGACAAAACAAAAAACACTAAATATGACCGAATCCCAATGAAAGCTATGGCATAAATAGAGTTAAGAAGACAAACAACACTGCTTGGCTGCTGCCGGAGTTCACCTCCCTCCATAAATCTGCTCCCCATCTATGTGATCGATGCAATCAGCCGGGGAAATCACAAGCGCTGCTCTTATCACCGCAGTGTTGTGACAGCTGCTACCAGCTACGGCAATTTGCTGCAATCAATGCCACTTAAAAAGGGTACAGCACAGAGAGAAGTGGTGAAGGGAGGGTAGCCGGAGAGAACTGAGGGGGACGAGAAGAGGTTGAGTCTGTGGTGGCAAAACAGCAAAAACATTGTAAAGCTTTAGCGTCAAGAGACGAAGCGACCTATAAAACAGGCTAGCTGGTTAAAACTTCAATAAACGTCTGTCTTATCCACGGTTTCTATCTTATTGTAAAGCACACACAGTCAGAACACAGAGGAGAATAGACGGTGTACAGGAATCAGGCCGCTTACTTTGGGTCTCAAAAGACACCCACAAAGCCTCAAACATAGGCGAACCCAGAAAATGCTAGAGGATTTCATCTCCTGGTTGGCCTATGAATGCCATGGAATCCATTAGGAGAATCTGGCCATTGTGATGAATGTAACTGACCAGGAGACCCATGCTTTTTTCCTTAGCAAAGCACTTTAAGGTTATAAACCATTATATACTGTGTAATTCTCCTGTGGATGTAGCAAGGTACGACTAAAGATTATAAGCCCGAAATTTTGCAGTCAAATTCAGTTTACAAACTTCTTGATAGAGTTCCCTGTACCAGTGTGAGCCTGGCAATCAGGACAGGTGAATAGTATCACCAAGTGTAAAGCTTTATCATTCTTAGCTATAACTAGTAACTGTTGAATTAAAGATAAAGAAATGCACTCCATTAAGAGAGGCAACACCTGCACCCAAAAGATAGATCTAAAAACTGATAGGGCCAGATTTACAAAGGATTTACGACAACGTATCTTCAGATACACTGTCGCAAGTCCGAATGTGAGGCGACGTATGTCGGCGCCTGATTCAAAGAATCAGGATACGCCAGAATTTGTCCAAGATACGACTGACGTAAGTCTTACGCCGTCGTATCTTGGGTGCATATTTACGCTGGCCGCTAGGGGCGCTTCCGTAGTTTTACACGTAGAATATGCAAATGAGCTAGATACGCCGATTCAGAAACGTACTTGCGCCCGTCGGATTTAGCTACGCCATTTACGTAAGGCGTCGGTCCGGCGTAATTTTACCCCTCATAAAGCAGGGGTAAGTCATGTTAAGGTATGGACTTCGGAAACGTCGGAACAGCGTCGTATTTTAGGTCGTTTGCATAAGTCGTACGTGAATGGGGCTGGGCGTATGTTACGTTCACGTCAACAAAGCATTGAGCCGACGTATCTTAGGGAGTATTTGCGACGTCACTCTAAGCATGCGCGCGCATGCGCCGTTCGATCGGCCACTCATTTACATGGGGTCACGGCTCATTGTAATACAACACGCCCACTGCCTTGATAATTCGAATTACGCGGGCTTACGCGGGCCCATTTACGATACGCCGCTGTAACTTAGGGCGCAAGTTCTTTCTGAATACGGTACTCGCCTCTCTAAGTTACGGCGGCGTATCGCATATGAGATGCGCTACGCCCACCGGAAATTACGCAGATCTTTCTGAATCTGCCCCATAATCTAAGAAGCTAAAGTGTTTATTGAAATGTTCAAAGACTTATACCTCTGCTCTTCATCAGAGATTGTATTTAGAGAATTTTATACGTATCCTGAACATGTTTAGCAGAATAAAATTTAAACAAGACAAGCAGCAGTTATTTGTCAGCTTGAGATGCCCAGCATGACAGCGTCTATGGCAGGGATCCTCAAACTACGGCCCTCCAGCTGTTGCGGAACTACAAATCCCATGAGCCATTGTAAAACTCTGACATTCACAGATATGACTAGGCATGATGGGAATTGTAGTTTCTGAACACCTGGAGGGCCGTAGTTTGAAGACCCATGGTCTATGGCTATGAAAATTAAGCTTTAGGCCAATTGTGGACATTCAGTGACCCCACTAGGAGGTTCACTACCAACTGCAGGTGTTTGCTTTTAACTCAGCTAAAGCACTGGCTGACAGCAGCCTAGATTGCATTGGGATAACTTCTAAAGCTAGAAAAAGTAAAGCTTCCACAGTGGAGTCTAAGCAAGATCTTGCTGCTTGATATACAGTATTGAGCATCATCAAAATGAATGAAAACCAAGTAGAAGGAAACAATGGGTTACACATTTTGAGGTGTATATATATATATATATATATATATATATATATATATATATATATATATATAGCTTAGAAATGAAGAGCCCAATCTTCACCCATTACGGCGGGTTCCTGTCACTTGAGGACCTTAAAGGACTGAGTACCCTTTTTATGTTTAGGGTCCCTTGGACCTGTATAGCATCCTGCAGGAATACCTTAGCTCTGTAGTGTCCTGGATTCCACTTTACAGGGTCCAGCTTATAGGCAAAACCTTGCAGGATCATGAGTCTTCTTTGCGAGGTTTGGGTACCATTTATCTAAGCATATAGCCTGTGCCAAATGGATCAGATCGGTCAATTCGTTGATTAATTTTTGGAACGGTTTGTGGGAATAGAGACCTGGAGCTCAGCGAGCTCAAACAAACGTGCCATCCACCTTGTAGACACTGGTAAAAAGTAACTTCCTGTATGGGAGGGATTATATAGGGGGGAACTTCTTGTCTAAAGACCTTGGTCTACTAGTGTTCATTCACCTGATGGAGTACAACCCAGCAGGTAATGAATACTAGCCTGACTCTGTGTCCCATGATGTGTGTATATATATATATATATATATATATATATATATATATATATATATATATATATATATATATATATATATATATATATATATATATATATATATATATATACACATACATATATATATATATATATATATATATATACATACATACACACATACATACATACATACATACACACACACACATACATATATAGTTACATAGTTAGTCAGGTTGAAAAAAGACACAAGTCCATCCAGTTCAACCACAAAAAAAATAAACAAACAAAATAAAAAAAACACAATACAATCCCATACACCCAACTCCATACCCACAGTTGATCCAGAGGAAGGCAAAAAAAACCAGCAGAGCATGATCCAATTTGCTACAGCAGGGGAAAAAATTCCCTCCTGATCCCCCGAGAGGCAATCGGATTTACCCTGGATCAACTTTACATACAAATCTTAGTACTCAGTTATTTTATGTACATTTAGGAAAGAATCCAGGCCTTTCTTAAAGCAATCTACTGAGCTGGCCAGAACCACCTCTGGAGGGAGTCTGTTCCACATTTTCACAGCTCTTACTGTGAAAAAACCTTTCCGTATTTGGAGGTGAAATCTCTTTTCTCTAGACGTAAAGAGTGCCCCCTTGTCCTCAGTGTTGACCGTAAAGTGAATAACTCAACACCAAGTACACTGTATGGACCTCTTATATATTTGTACATGTTGATCATATCCCCCCTAATTCTCCTCTTCTCAAGAGTGAATAGATTTAGTTCTTCTAATCTTTCCTCATAGCTGAGCTCCTCCATGCCTCTTATCAGTTTGGTTGCTCTTCTCTGCACTTTCTCCAGTTCTCCGATATCCTCTTTGAGAACTGGTGCCCAAAACTGAACTGCATATTCCAGATGAGGTCTTACTAATGATTTGTACAGGGGCAAAATTATATCTCTGTCTCTGGAGTCCATACCTCTCTTAATACAAGAAAGGACTTTGCTCGCTTTGGAAACCGCAGCTTGGCATTGCATGTTATTATTGAGCTTATGATCTACCATACACACACACACACACACACACACACACACACACATATATACACACACACACACACACTCATGGAAAAAATTGTTGGCACTAGGGGTGCAACGGATCAAAAAACTCACGGATCGGATCGATCCTCGGATCAGGAGTCACGGATCGGATCATTTTCGGATCAGCAAAAAAAAAAATATATATTTTTATGAAAAAAAGTCGGATTCAAGTCTGGGCTCTAGCTGGACCAATGGCGGGCCACTTGCATAAAAGATAATATTCCGCTAAATTGATATAATCTAGATTTTCAATAAACCAGAACAAAAACCGGAGTGAACATGTGTAGATGCATTTTGAAGCAACATACTATTGCAAAGCAAAACCCTCTTTGTCATTTTTGTTGTCAGTGTGTAGAAATTGCAGTTTATATTTCCGACACTAGGGGGAGTTGCTAAATTTTGAAAGATGGTAAAGACATGCATAGCTATAGGGAGTTAATAGCTTTGAGCTGTTATTTGTTATTGCCGATCTGTGATTGGTTGGGGTGGAGCAAGATGGCCACCGCTCCGGAGCTTTCCTACGGCCGAGGCCCCGGAGCGCTCCGCGGATCGCGTGGTGTGCCGATCCGAACGGGGTGACCCGTTTGGATCACAGATCGGTGACAATCCGTTGCACCCCTAGTTGGCACCCTAGAAATTTTTCCAGAAAATCAAGTATTTCTCACAGAAATATATTGCAATAACACATGTTTTGCTATACACATGTTTATCCCCTTTGTGTGTATAGGAACAAAACAAAAAAAGGAAGGAAAAAAGCAAAATGGACATAATGTCACACAAAACTCAAAAAATGGGCTGGTCAAAATTTTTTGCTCCCTTTCAAAATTGTGGATAAATAAGATTGTTTCAAGCATGTGATGCTCCTTTAAACCACCTGTGGCAAGTAACAGGTGTGGGCAATATAAAAATCACACCTGAAAGCAGATAAAAAAGGAGAGAAGTACACTTAGTCTTTGCATTGTGTGTCTGTGTGGTGCCACACTGAGCATGGACAACAGAAAGAGGAGAAGAAAACTGTCTAAGGACTTGAGAACCAAAATTGTGGAAAAATATCAACAATCTCAAGGTTACAAGTCCATCTCCAGAAATCTAGATTTGCCTTTGTCCACAGTGCACAACATTATCAAGAAGTTTGCAACCCATGGCACTGTAGCTAATCTCTCTGGGCCGTGGACGGTAGAGAAATATGGATGAAAGGTTGCAACGCAGGATAGTCCGGATGGTGGATAAGCAGACCCAAACAAGTTCCAAAGAAATTCAAGATGTCCTGCAGGCTCAGGGAGCATCAGTGTCAGCACAAACTATCCATTGAAATGTAAATGAAATTAAACGTTATGGCAGGAGACCCAGGAAGACCCCACTGCTGGACTACAGTTTGCCAAAATGTACTTGAGTAAGCCAAAATCCTTCTGGGAAAACGTCTTGTGGACAGATGAGACCAAGATAGAGATTTTTGGTAAAGCACATCATTCTACTGTTTACGGAAAGGGAATGGGGCCTACAAAGAAAAGAACACAGTACCTACAGTGAAATATGGTGGAGGTTCAATGATGTTTTGGGGTTGTTTTGCTGCCTCTGGCACTGGGTGTCTTGGATGTGTGCAAGGCATCATGAAATCTGAGGATTACCAAAGGATTTTGGGTCGCACTGTAAAGCCCAGTGTCAGAAAGCTGGGTTTGCGTCCGAGATCTTGGGTCTTCCAGCAGGACAATGACCCCAAACGTATGTCAAAAAGCACCTAGAAATGGATGGCAACAAAGCGCTGGAGAGTTCTAAAGTGACCAGCAATGAGTCCAGATCTAAATCCCATTGAACACCTGTGGAGAGATCTTAAAATTGCTGTTGGGAAAATGCGGAGAAAAAAAAATTGGGGAGATGATCAACTACCACCAAAAGAAAGCTCTATTTGTGGGGAAAAAAAGGACATCAATTTTGTTTGGGTACAGCGTTGCACGATCGCGCAATTGTCAGTTAAAGCGACGCAGTGCCAAATCGCAAAAAATAGCCCGTCATTGAGCAGCCAATTCTTCTGGGGCTGAAGTGGTTATAGGGCAAATCCACAATGGAAAGCCGTTAAATCACAGAGCAGCCGCAGCAATTCACTGCTGCGGCCGCCTTTTATTGTTGGCTGCGCTAGGGGGCAGTGCGGTGCGCAATTTATCACATCACACAGCTACCTTTTTGTTTGTTTTGTACCTGCTTGAAGTATAGAAAAGATACACTTCATTCACTGCAAGGATGTGACGTCACAGGAAATCCTGAAAAATGCAGAGCATTTTAACACGCACTAAAATGTGTGTCAATGCATGTCAAAACGCGCATTAAAATGGATGGAAATGTACATTTTCCCTGCATTTTATGCATCATCTATCATTACTGTGCTCATTTTTATTTTTTGAAACCAGTCAACAATTCAAAATACTGGACTTGTATTAATAGGAAGAATTGTTTCTAACTGATGGGTACTGAAAACCGTGAATTTTTAGCTAGTGTCAAACTGTATATTTGCAAAACACAGTCCTGATTTATATAGGCAGTTCTGTGAGAAATTTCAATGGACACACAATTAGAATGAACAAAGCGCTAGCTAAAAGCTGTTTTCAGATGATTATAAAGGAAGATGTTTGCCCTGCATGGAGGACAGCATTTTATATTTCAGCATAAACACGCTCCCTGACTCCCCCAGTGAGCTCATTAAAAAAGCAGAAGCAGCCTTTATCTCTGCTCAGGGTTGTAATCAGGAGCTCTTCCCTACGTGTGTCACAGCTGAACTGGATGGACACAATGCGTCACTGGAAACAATATCAGGCAGCTGCTGACGCAAGGTGTCTGCAAAGAAGTAAAAAAGAATTGAGTACATAAAAGTTCATAGTGCGTCATGTTTAAAGACATGTAGCTTTTATCGTTTAGGTACATACTAGAGCAGAAGCATTTTACGTAGACAGAAACTAAAATTGCAATACTCTTTAAACCGTGTCTTTGATCAAATAATTACAATACATAGATTAAAAGACTGCACTAGTAAACTCTTTAAAAAAAAAAAAAAAAACACACACACACACACACACAAACATTACACAAAAGATAATACAAACGATATACACTGCTCAAAAAAATTAAAGGAACAATTTGAAAACATATCAGATCTCAACGGGCAAAAATCTCATGCTGGATATCTATACTGATACGGACTGGGTAATGTGTTCGGAATGAAAGGATGGCACATTTTTTTTGTAAAATCTTTATTTGTGGACGGCATGGTAATACATTACAACTTATGTTGTCAAAAGCATCATACATCAAACAATAAGCCATCCATTTTTGTTATTTCTTTTCAACATAACAGAGAAAGAAACAGGGGGTGCACATAGTCACACCGGGGCTTGGTAGCTATACTAACATCACAAAGGGGGACTGGAGAATCGGGTGGCGGGCCGAGGACGGGGGCCACCTCCCCCATACAGTACACATAAGTTGAGGTTTAAGATACAGAGGTGGCACACCATCTCTTCAAGTATTAAAAGGGGTTTTCCGGCACCCTAAGGAGGGGCCGGGAACCGAAGGCCGGCCCAACCAGTCCGACGGACAAAAGAAAAACAAAACCATTTGCACTGTGCAAGTTATAAGGGAAAGCCGGCCGGGCGCGCACGAAGGAAGGGGGGCCTCCATGGACCTCCAACTTACCTTCCTCGGATGGCACATTTGATGGAAATTAAAATTATCCACCTACAGAGGGCTGAATTCAAGAGACACCCCAAAAATCAAAGTGAAAAAATAATGCAGTAAGCTAGTCCATTTTGCTGAAATTTCATTGCAATAACTCAAAATGGTCCTCAGTAGTTTCTATTGCCCCCAAGTGCTTGTATGCATGTCTGACAACATCAGGACATGCTCCTAATGAGACGACGGATGGTGTCCTGGGGTATTTCCTCCCAGATCTGGACCAGAGCATCACTGAGCTCCTTTACAGACTGAGGTGCAACCTGGCGGCACCGGATGGAACAAAACAATGTCTCAGAGGTGTTCTTTTGGATTTAGGTCCAGTGAGCGTGGGGGCCATTCAATGGTATCAATTTCTTCATCCTCCAGGAACTGGCTGCATGCTCTCGCCACATGAGGCCGGGCATTGTCATGCACCAGGAGGAACCCAGGACCCACTCCACCAGCGTAGGGTCTGACAATGGGTCTAAGGATTTCATCCCGATACCTAATGGCAGTCAGGGTGCCATTGTGTAGCCTGTAGAGGTCTGTGCATCCCTCCATGGATATGCCTCCCCAGACCATCACTGACCCACCACCAAACCAGTCATGCGTAACGAATGTTACAGGCAGCATAAAGTTCTCCGCCGCTTCTCCAGACCTTTTCATGTCTGTCACATTTGCTCAGGGGGAACCTGCTCTCATCTGTGAAAAGCATGGGGCACCAGTGGCAGACCTGCCAATTCTGGTGTTCAAAGGAAAATGCCAATTGAGCTCCACAGTGTCCGGCAGAGAGCACAGAGCACACTAGAGGACGTCGGGCCTTCAGGCCACCCCCATGAAGTTTGTTTCTGATTTTTTGGTCAGACATTCACACCATTGGCCTGCTAGGTCATTTTGTAGGGCTCTGGCCGTGCTGATCCTGTTGCTCCTTGCACAAAGGAGCAGATACCGGTCCTGCTGATGGGTTAAGGACCTTCTACGGCTCTGTCCAGCTCTCCTAGAGTAACTGGCTGTCTCCTGGAATCTCCTAATGCACTTGAGACTGTGCTGGGAGACACGGCAAACATTATGGCAATGACACATTGATGTGCCATCATGGAGGAGTTGGACTGCCTGTGCAACCTTTATAGGGTCCAAGTATCGCCTCGTGCTAGCAGTAAGGTAAAACTAGTAAAAAACTGTCAGAAAAGATGAGTAGAGAAAAAAATGTCAGACACCTCCACTTGAAAAAACATTCCTGTTTTGGAGGTTGTCTCATTGTTGCCCATCTAGTGCACCTGCTGTTAATTTCAATTAACAGCAAAGCAGCTAAAACTGATTAACAACCCCCTCTGTATACACCCCTCCCCCTCGGCTACTTAACTGAGCAGATCAATATCCCAGTTCTGAGTTCTGATTCAAAAGTGTTCCTTTAATTTTTTTTGAGCAGTGTATAACGTTTGATTCACAAAGCTAACACACTAGGATAAGGTTCCTTTCCTTTCAAAATAGTGACATTGGTGCAGAGATTCGAAAACTGTGTAAAGCTTTGCGAGTGGAGCTTAATCTCCAATTTGCAGAGATACATGTTTTCTATTTCGAAAGACACTGAAAAAGGGGTTTCTCATTATTCCAGGCCTCTATCAAACATATATATGGATCATGAAGTACAGTGCTCTGCAAATCACATCCCAAACATATCTGATTTTGCACATTCAACAGATGACAAAGTATTCAAGGTGAAGAGAATGGGAAGTTTGTGCCAGCCCTAGGAAGATTGGACAATGTGAACTTGGCTTTCTGGAGAGTACTAGCAGCTGAATCTGTTTAGCAAATTGTTGTGGAGCATACAAGAGGGCTAAATCTAGCTTTAAAAAAAGGGGGGTGTCTATCTGTTAAAGCACATTTTAGTTTTTAGAACAAAAATAGGTTCCATGCAAAAAAAAAAAAAAAGATTAATCGTCAGTTTACGCCACATGCAGTCCAGTGTGGTTTTTTTCTGCATCAAAAATGCATGGAAAGCAGTTTATATGGTTTTCAATGGCATAGTTCATACCAGTGCTTGCAGTTCCTATGCGTTCCAGAAAAAAAGGTAGAACATGTTGCGTTTTTCTTCAACTGAACTGTACAGGAATGCTGTAAAACTCACCAAAAACGCACTGGAACGCACCAGAATGCACCTAAATCGCACTGAAACACACGTCCTTATTTAAGGTTAAGAAAAAAAAAAAAAAGAAAAGAAGAGGGGGGACCGCACTGGACTGCATCAAAAACGTGCATGCAGAAAAGTATCTGGAACGCATCCGGACAGCGTTTCTATGGTGTGAACTGGCCCTTAAACCGCATCTGTCTTATCACTGATCTTTGGTCTCTTGTTGAGCTAAGCTTGAAGAATACTTGCTCCCCACATGCAGGCTGTGGTCTGGTGTCTTATGACCACCATGAAATGTCCTGTAATAATGTAGGGGCTGGTGGAAAGAACCATAGTGCACAGAGAGGCATCTGATACGAAGCATTGGATGAAGATCCTTCAGCAAGTTTTAGTTCTGGAAAAGAGCAAAGATCAGCTCTGCCAGTAGAGGGAGACAGGTGAAATTTATTTCACAAGAACCCCGTTTTTATGGTTTTAAAATGAGCGAGTGTGTTACTTTAACCACTTATATATACTGGGATTAAGGGGATAAATCTGATATACTCAACCCTTGATTACAGGGAATGGAAAAGCAAACAGACAAGGTAAAATATGCAAAACAAAAATATCTACCAAACAGCAGCAGACGGCTTAAGTGCAACACCCTTAAACCCCAAACTTCAGGCAAAGAAGGGTTGGGTAAACAAAAAGGTACAAAAAAAACAGTTAACAGCTGAAAGCACCCTTAACCTTTAAGTTCTGGGATAGGGAAGTCCATAAATTGAAGGATGTACCTAATAGACAAAACAAAATAAATTTGCTTGGAAAGGACTGTCCTCTCATATGTAAATCCAGGGCCGATCCTCCCTATAGGCTCACTATGCAAGCCGCTTAGGGCCCCGCAAAGCTGCAAGGGGCCCCCAAATTACTAGAGGCCCCTGGTGAGAAGTAATTTTTGGCCCCTCACCCCACTTCTCAATTCGCTGTATGCATAGAAGAGGTAAGAAGTCAGCACCCCCACTTTAATGTAAGATGTCATTTCCGACAGCAGAACACCCCCTAACCCGGTTCTCAACTTTAATCTTTAATGTGACACATGTCACATTAAAGTTGAGAAGCAGAGAGGGGGGGCTGCCGACAGTGACATGTCATTTTGCTTAGGGCCCCAGGGAGGTCAGGATCGGCACTGCGTAAATCCAAATGAAGAGAGGGAAGAATCCATATATTGGAAAAAGAAGAGTAGTAATCCTAAATCCCTTCAACAGAAAAATCATTTTAAAAAGGGAAGGCAATGAGGACAATATACTGTAATGCAGATTGGCCTACAAGGACATCAGAACCAGAAAGATCAGGAGAATTCCCAACTCGCACCTAAAGGTTTGTCAGGAGAGTAGTAGCCACTGTATAGCCTGTCTGACCATTTACTAAGTACACAACTCTACAGTAGGAATTAAGAAGAGGAGCCCTGTAAAAGGAGAAACTCTCCCCATAGAGGATAGGCAAGACAATCCATGTACAAGCACTAGGAACAATTAGCCTCACAGAGGGTAGGAAGAGGATCTTTCAGCAAATGGACTTCACGAAAGCATCTGGACTTACAATAGCCCACTGAGGGCAACTCCGCAGCTGGGTACTACAATGTCTTATCTTCTGACCTCACAGGAAAGTAACAGGCATATAAAAATAACATAGATATTTCCTTGTAAATGAAGAAAGTAGGCACCCTCAAATGCATAACCTCCACTGTATAGAGTGTGGTACATTAGAAACAGGAAAATGGAAGCTATCATTGAGACTATAAAGGAAATAGTGTTGACAAGAATGGATACAGCAGGGATCTAGTCATGTACGGGAGAAGTACCAAAATACTTCTGGAGGTGCAGATCTTGCAGTCTCCAGATAAAGCGGAAAACAAATGAAAGAACTTACCTACATACAGATCCTTTAAACTTAAAATGGACTGTTATGATTAGACTTAGTAGGGAAGTTAAAACAGCCGTAAGGATAATCCTCCCAAGATGAGAGAAGGGGAAAGTATAAATTACCATCCTGACTAGATTTTGGCAAATATTTAGTGGGACTAAATGACTACTGGTTCAAAAGACCAGTTTTGCGCCCAAATTCCATATCTCTCAAAATAAGAAGAAATTGAAAGTACTGAGAGGCAATAAAATAATATGTGGGGGAGGGGCTATGTGAAAAGGAATTTCCCACATAATCCCATAAATCAGAAAATAAATCTACTATGCTCAAAGCGTAGACTATATGATTCTTGCAGGGACTGCAAACAGCTAGAACAGGTCTAATTGTCATTCCACAAGCTAGAAAGAAAAGGCCATAAGGTTTACCTATTAGTAGGTGCAAGACACAAAATCCCTTCAAAGTGGGATACTGTAGGTCTTGGAGTCAAGCAGCACAATGGGTGTAACCCAAGAGACTGTAATCATCTGCAAGGAATGAGTTTGAATCTTTCAGTCCATCAGAGTCCTATATTAGCTGCAGGGTAGACAAGGTCCCACTGCTCAAAGGTGAGCCAGTGTTCTGTCAAAATAGCCAATTAATCGACATCTCCAAACACGTCACTTCCGGTTACTGTAAAGCATCAGCAATTGGTGATTTAGACAAATTGCTGTTTTGACACAACACCGGCAAACGTGTACACTTTGCTGGAGGAAAAAAAGTTGTCGCCGCCTTTGAGGTGGCCATGTTGTTGGCGAGTATCGGGCTGACTAACAATGTCTGCTCATAAAATTGTGTACCGGAGTGTATACAGTTGCCAGTGTTGTGTGAAAACAGCAACTCGTCTAAATCTTCAATTACTGATGCTTTACAGTAACCGGAAGTGACATGATTGGGGATCTCGATGAATTGGCCATTTTGACACAACACCGGCATGGCTATATGTTCCCTAGAATGAGGTGTACGCCCAGTCGCAGCTGCAATAATCTCAGATGGCTGAACTCCAAAATCCAGAAAATGCCTTTATTCAAAATATCCGTAAGAGCAACACAGTATACAGATGTACAGACATGAGAGGGAGGAGGTTTACGTGTTTCACACAGCAAATGTGCTTTTTCAAAACCATATTGACGTCACTGCTGAACACACTTGTATATCTGATCACATGATTCTTCAGGTGTGTTCAATTAGCAGTTCTTCCATATCAGTTTCTGTCTCAAATAAATGAGAGAGCTGTGGAAAAGGCATCCAATCTACAACACTAAGGCCCCTTTCACACTGGGGCTGCGGGTGCGTCTGCGGTAAACCGCTGCTATTTTTAGTGGCCCTTTACCGTCAATTTCGAGGTGCTATTCGGCCACTAGCTGTATACACACTGCTCCTTCACCGCTCCAAAGAAGCTGCCAGCAGGACTTTTTTACTGTCTTGCTAGCGCACCGCTCAAGTGTGAAAGTGGAGAGACAGCAGCGGCTCTTTCAGGGTGCTTTGCAGGCACTATTTTTAGCGTTATAGCGCCCACAAAGCACCGCAGTGTGAAAGGGGTCTAAGAAAAAAAAAATTAGGCATGGTGGTTGGAGGTAGGGTTATACGAGGGCTAGCTTATTTATTTTTGCCAGTGTCCAAGCCTCCTGAAGGAGGCAGTATAACCCCAAGGAATTACTACATTCCTTTGTCCCTCAATGAACAATACAGAAACTAATTTTACACAATTATTATTCATTAGACCTGATCATAACCAATATAAGTACAAAGTCCCAAAAAAATACTTTTAGTAGATGGATCGGTTTTTCTGCACAGAGATACTGTCAAGTCTCTGGTGTGAGGCCGGGTTGCTGAAAGGGTGTCCCTTGCGTCTAAGTGCAACGCACCCCTGGGAGTGTTACAGGGATTGCGGTGCCCAAAGGAGCACAGATTGCCAGCACTGCTGCTGACTGAGCTGGTTTAGTAGAGGGTAGGTGGGGTGCGCTGGGTGAGCGGTGTTGACAGCCGTGCAAGTAGGAATACCAGTATGGAACAGCAAGATAAACCAAGAGCAGAGTCCGTAGCGAGGCCAGGAGTCATACAAAGGGAATCAGTCCAAGATAGTTACAGGAACAAGCAAGGTCATACCACTGTAGTCAGCCAAGCCGGGGTCAAACACAATGAGATAGACAGGACCACAGGTCAAGACATAAGCCGGGGGTCAAGTCAGAGGTTCGGGATAATGGGTAAGCAAGCTGGGTCAGTAGAGGGGAAAACCCGAAAGTGAGGATACACAAGGCACAGGAGAGACAGGAAGCCGACGATAATCCAGCAACCTGTATATGTCAGGGGCAGGTTTAAATAGGCCAGGGAGGAGCCCACTATTGGCACGTCTGTGCGTACTAGCAGGATTGCCCATACCTCGGCCATTTCCCTGACAGATACATTCCCCATGTCACCTGAGTTGTCCCTTTTGGGGATCCCTGATGATGATCAAAGGTCCCATCATAACAAGCTTCTAATCTCATACTTAAAGCGGAGTTCCAACCACAATTAGCATTTTTTTTTAAATGTATGTCCTTTCATCATGCGTTTTTAGAATATAAATCCGGTCACTTAATATTTTACAATCCGCCGCCGCCCCGCATAGTTATTCAAAAAAGATAGTTTATAAAACTATGTCCACACCGTTGTCATTTTGCTTGTGGGCATTGTGAAGCCCACAAGCACTTACTTCCTGGAAGTCTTGGATGGGGAGTGATAATTGGGTAGCGCACTGCATCCTGGGAAATGATGACACACATTTCCCAGGAGCATTAGAGGGAGATGTCAGGATCCCAGGTGATTCCAAAGGCAGATTTTGTGGGACTGCATAGCAACAGGCATTTCCAGATCAGTAAAAAAAATATTTTTTTCTTTTTTAGGTCTAATGAGCACAATAATGAAAAAAAAATGTTGAGATGAAAACTCCACTTTAATGTTTTACGCAAAAAAAGGCGATCGTCTGCAAATGGTCCTCTCTTACTCCACCCACCATGACCTCCTGGCTAGCTATGATTGACGCTGCATTGCCACCTTACAAGCTAACATATTAGTCGTGGCTGCCCATGGAAGTTCGACAAGGTGTGGCAGTCGTGGACATTGACATGAAAAGGGGCTCTCATTGCTCCTATTGCAATGTCTCCCGGGCCTGAGCCTCGCCTCCACCTTCCTCCTCCACCCCTCCCTCGGCACTTCCTTGGAAAAGCCTTTGCTTTCTCCCCTACCTACAGGGCCTCTTTCTGGAAGAAATGCTGCCTCTCCCCCTAAAAGGTAAAGGATATGGAAATTACTATAGGAGGTGTTGTAGCGGTTCCATTCTTGTTACCCCTAATGAAACCTAAAGTCAGGTCTCTACATTGTCCCCCTTTACCTTCCCATTCATGTTTTCCTGCATCTTGTACTGTGTCGTCATGTCATGGTCGGCTGATTCAGCCCTTGTTTATTTGTTCAGAAACTTCTCTTTCAATAAAGAAATCCTGTTAAAAAAAAAAAGAAAACAACCTGCCTCGGTGCAAATGTGCCACATCTGAATTTCATTTTTTTTTATATATATCTCAGTCACTTCCTGTTCACATACAAAATTAGACCCCTTTCACACTAAGGCGCTCAAAAACTGCCCATAAAACTTCAGGCGTTTTAGCGGCATTAACGCATAGCTTTTTTTAAGCACTCCAAAGATGCTGCTTGCAGGACATTTTTCACCACCCCGTCGTTTTCGTGAGCTTTTCAGGCACATTTTTTTTAATTAAAAAAGCACCTGAAAAGAGCCTCAGTGCCAGCTGCACATCATTGCTCTGGACCACTGCCTGACAGTAACAAAAACACACCATGCTGTTGCAATGTGTGTTGGTACAGCCACTTGTCACACCGTTATATGCGTCCCAGGCCAAAGCTACAAGAATGTAGTTCATCTGAGTTTGTGTCAGGACTTCACTGTGGCTATCTCATGGATAGACTCTCATTCATATTTATTGTTTCAGCATTGAGAAAATCTCTCTATATCCACTAAAGACCGTCTCCAAGTAAAAGTGATATCCTACTTTGCTATCCTATTTTTGTTATTAATGCAACCATAACTGACCTTATGAGACTGAAAAAACTCTTTGAAGACATCTGGAAATACATGATCTACGTTAATTCCAATATGTAGATGTATTTGATTTTGTAATAACTATTATCCTTTTTAACAGATACAGACCAATGTCATTTTGCATTAATACACCTTTTATTAGGATCCAATTATTCATTGGTAATAAATAATAAGAATGTGAAACCAAGGTTTTGCTGGATTACCCTTTGAAGATGGTGTAATTCTGCACCCTGCTGGACAAAAGTGAAATCTTTTTTTTCCCCAAAGAAAAAGTGTACCCACCAATAAAGACTTGCAACAATACCAAAAGCCTACAGCAAGGTGATAAAAAGGAGATATTGTCATACATACTGTAGTTGACAGATGGTTATTAGAAGAAAGAAGGCTTAACACACTTTAAAAGCAAACCAATCTGGGAGGATTATAACTGTTGTCCACAATCACATATTTGGTGCCCTAAACCCCATCAGTTTTTTATGCATTTTCTTAAATTGTTGATCATTCTACAAACTGCTACCTGGTAAAGGTGTTTATTAAATGAAACGTCATTTAATTTGCATCTTTAGAAGAAAGCTTGAAGTGGTAGTAAACTCTGCTTGGTCACTTATTTACAGGTGAGCTTATACTAAATCTTACCTAGCTGTAGGTAAAATGAATATCTCCTAAATGTGCACTGAAGAAAATATCTGCATGTTTTGCAGCTGGCGACGTCACCAGTGCATGCACAGTGCGCTCTGAATTGAGGGCACAATGAAAATGCTGTCAATTCAGAGCTCTGTGCGGCAGCTGTGACCTCATCGTGGCACGACCACTCAAACCGCCGGAGCCGAGAACCCTGAAGGAAGACCAGGTGAAGATGAAAGCCGTGTCAGCGGTGACAGCATGCTGCCGGAGGACTTATTTTACAGTTAAGTCTTTCAATGCAATGCATACTAGCACACTGTGCCCTTAAACTTGCAGGGAGACCAGCATTTTTTAGACTTTACTACCGCTTTAAAGGAAAACTGATTTATATAGAAGAAAAGTGCCAATTCCTAACTGCAGTAACCCAAAGAAAACATTTAGAATGTACTCTTCTAAAGCCAACAGATACTTACACCTTATTGTTTTTGTTGAATAATCAACATTATTTTATATTAAAATGGGCCTAATTCCATATTTTTTCGTAGGCAAGTGTGTTTTTTTTGAAAGGTACAGAAATAAAATTTGACTTGTCAACAGTAACGCATCAGAAATCTCATTCTCTGCTCATGTGAATATCTCACTGTTTGTCCCAGGAGTCTGCACAGAGCTTGAGGGAAATTTAAAGTGGTATTAAAAGGAGAAGTACGGCCAAAGCACTTTTGGCTATACTTCTCCTGTGGGCCACAGGAGTGCATTTATTTCTGGACTCCTGTGACTGAGATTCAGCCAACAGTGGACTAAAGCCTGCTGTTGGCTGAGATCACAGAGCAGAACCAGGATGTGCAGGGATACCAACAATAATGTCAGAACATGCTTAGATGCCCGACAGCTGGCTCAGCCTCTCAGTGCTCCACTGAGAGGCTGAGCCAGCTGCTCCCACTGTAACTTACAAAGTTTTAGCTGGAGTTAGGCTTCAATATGTTAGTGCATTTTAAAATGCTAGTACATTTAACACTTCCCACCCCCCAGACTGATAATGGTGCACAAAGTTGCCCCCTGTGTTCCTCCATCCAGAGTGGGGGCACTCGGAGGTGTGTTACTGGCCAGATCACCAGATAAAAACAGAGGGGGAGAAAAGCCCTAATAAAAAAGGAAACAAATGCAGCCATCACATTTAATGATTAGTAAGCTGCAATATTAAGGATGCACCGAAATTTCGGCAGCCGAACATGTCGGCCGAAGCTGGTGTTTGGCAATTTGCCAAGAAAAAGGTGGCAATAATGGTGCCGAAAACACATGCAAATTTTCCACAATGGCGTGTTTTTCATAGGTCATGTGACTCAAAAAACGCATCAATAAAGGTAACACTAGTGCGTTATTGATGCATTCTTGCTGCATTTTGGTGGGTTTTTGTAACTGACCAAAAATGCAGCAAGCAAGATTTTTACCACAACGGAAGCGCAACGGGCCAGTGTGAAGACATACATAGAATTTAAAGGGATGCAGTTTTCTTGAGCGTTTCTTGTGCTAAAAATGCAGATAATGTCGACAATAAATTTATGATATTAATGGTTGAATATAATACAATTATATATATATAAAAATATATATATTATTTAAAGAACTGTCATTTTCGGTTTCGGACAAAATTTCCATTTGGTGCACCTCTATGCAATATATTACATATTACATTTTGTGTTTAATACTGCTTTAATGGACTTATAATGGTATTTAGGCAGATGAATGAGTGGCATCTGTAAAAGATCCTTTTGAGCATATATGAGATATTGTATTTGGTGTAACTGTGCCAAGTTGAAATGAATACATAGTTGCAATTACCTCTAGCTAGATGTGCATATAAGAAACAGCCAAATAACTTTTGGTGAAAGGCCGAAAAATCTTTTGTGCGAGGTGGCATCCACTGGAAAGCTCTGCTATATACCCTATATCAGGGCTCAAAATTTCAAGTCTTGAGCCACTAGCCAGGCCTCAAGGGTTACTCGCCACCAGTTTTCCCGTCCAACCCCTACCATGCCCCGCCCCTAATTCTGCCGCTAATTACGCCCTCATAAATGATCTCCTGAAATGACACTAAAGCGGGGGTTCCGTGTTTTTTTTTTTTTTTTTAAAGGTTTCTGACGCTCTTACCTTGTGTAGGCAATCGCTCATCTGTCCCAGTCTTTCAGCCCGCTGCAGTGGTAATCGCAAGAAAACTATATTTTATAAAATTCTAAGATGGACGTTACCATCTTTACTGTGGGCACTGTGAAGCCCAGCTCGTTCTTCTTCCGGGATGCGGCGACGGCTGACACACTGGCGAAGTCACGTGACCCGCGAGATATCGCGGGATTTCAACAGCGCGTCTCCTGGGATTCTCAGGAGACGCTCCCAGGAGACAAAGCGCTGATGGGGGATTTTGGAAAACCACGCCCACTCCCGCGGGGAATAGTGAGTGACAGCTCACAAAAGGGCCTCGTTTCAAGGCCGATTAAAAAACAAAACAAAAACGAATACATAGTGTACTATGGCTGAAGTTTTTAAGAAGCAGAACTTGTAAATTAGGGTGAACCTCCGCTTTAAATGTTTTATGCAGAATGAAGTTACAAAAATAAATATTAACAACAACTTTATCAGTTCCCCCCAGCACAGCCTTACCTGTGCCCATCAATGCAGGCTCACCTGTGCCCATCATTGCAGCCTCATTGTGCCCCCCATTGCAGCCTCATTGTGCCCCCCATTGCAGCCTCATTGTGCCCCCCATTGCAGACTCATTGTGCCCCCCATTGCAGACTCATTGTGCCCCCCATTGCAGACTCATTGTGCCCCCCATTGCAGACTCATTGTGCCCCCCATTGCAGACTCATTGTGCCCCCCATTGCAGACTCATTGTGCCCCCCATTGCAGACTCATTGTGCCCCCCATTGCAGACTCATTGTGCCCCCCATTGCAGACTCATTGTGCCCCCCATTGCAGACTCATTGTGCCCCCCATTGCAGACTCATTGTGCCCCCCATTGCAGACTCATTGTGCCCCCCATTGCAGCCTCATTGTGCCCCCATTGGTGGCCAGATCATGACAGGAGGAAGAGGAGAGCCACAGGATCACCGAGCAGTATAGCCTGCTGTAACAGCTTACATTGAACTTTCCTCCGCTCTGTTCACTCTCACACACAGCCCCGCCTCCTCCTAACCTGCGCCTGTAGACAGAACACCTCCCAGCATTGGACCCACATTCTGTCTATTAAGCCCTGCTCTAAGGTACATTTAATTAACTTTCTGATTTAAAGATAAATGCAGTGTTTCCTGGTTAGCCTTGGCAGTTTACTTGTTGCCTGCAATGGTTCCCCAATTAAGGTTTTAGCATAGTAGTAATGTTTCCTGGGTTGGCAGTTTGCCTTTTTTTTTTACTTGAGTGATATGATTTTCCGATCAAATACGGTAATTTGCTGAGATTTTTTACATTAGGAAGCTGGCAAAAACACCTACACATTTCCCCTGCAGGTAATTAGCCACCCTGATAACCTTAAATATTAAATGTGCCTCACCGCTTCATTGCATGATGTGGAGTGGGGGGGGGGGAGTACTGCCTGCGGGGTTGATCGGGAGCTGTTCTCCCAGCGATCGTCCCATAGCAGAGGTAGAGGAGAGGAGCTGGGCTGCCTGGGAGTGGGGGGGGGGGGGGGGGGCGAGCACTGCCGGCGGGGTTGATCGGGAGCTGTTCTCCCACTGTTCACCCCATGGCAGAGAGCATGAAGGTAGAGGAGAGCCGTGGTATAGCCCGCTTTAACAGCCTTACCTTGAACTTTCCTCTGCTGTGCTCGCTCTCACACACATCCCTGCCTCCTCCTAACCCGCGCCTGTAATAGACAGAACACCTCCCAGCATTGGATCCGCATTCTGTCTATTACAGGCGCGGGTTAGGAGGAGGCGGGGCTGTGTGTCAGAGCGAGCACAGCAGAGGAAAGTTCAATGAAAGGCTGTTACAGCGGGCTATACCGTTCGGTGATACCGCGGCTCTCCTCTACCTTCATGCTCTCTGCCATGGGGTGAACAGTGGGAGAACAGCTTACGATCAACCGCCCCGGCAGTTCTCCCCCCCCCCCCACTCCCAGGCAGCCCAGCTCCTTGCCAGACCTAATTTTCCACTCGCAAAATGCGAGTGGAAAATTTGAGGTCTGCCCTATATACCATCTCCGGTCAGATCGCCGTGGCAATTTCACCGTAAATACATAATCGCCACCCTTCTGCCCTCAAATCCAAAATCACAGCAAAACATGGGACGCATTTGCGATGCCATTACTTTTTAATGGCGCCCCAATCATGGTGCAATTTTGCATTGATAAATTGCGCTGCTCCTTTACAAAAGACAAGCTTCGCACGTTGCAATCACAGAGAAAAATTGCATCGCGATTGAGGGTGCCATTAAAAAAGTACACTGGAAGTTAACACCTTTTTTTTTTTTTTTTTTTAACATTAGACAACAACATGACTCCATTGGCTAGATCAACTGCAGCTGTGTCCAACTCCTGAAATTTGCGGTAAAATTGCACCTCACACACACAGGACAAAAAAAAAAACAGAACAAATTTGCAACATATCACAGCGCAGCAGCGTAAACCCAGCCTTAGATTCTAAAATGTGTGGGGCGCGGGAGAGGTAGAAGAGTAATTATGTAAAAGCTTTAACCACTTAAGACCCGGACCTTTAGGCAGCTAAAGGACCCGGACAGTTTTTGCGATTCGGCACTGCGTTGATTTAACTGACAATTGCGCGGTCGTGCGACGTGGCTCCCAAACAAAATTGGCGTCCTTTTTTTCCCACAAATAGAGCTTTCTTTTGGTGGTATTTGATCACCTCTGCAGTTTTTATTTTTTGCGCTATAAACAAAAATAGAGCGACAATTTTGAAAAAAATGCAATAATTTTAACTTTTTGCTATAATAAAATATCCCCCACAAATATATAAAACATTTTTTTTCCCCAGTTTAGGCCGATACGTATTCTTCTACCTATTTTTGGTAAAAAAAAAAATATTGCAATAAGCGTTTATCGATTGGTTTGCGCAAAATTTATAGCATTTACAAAAAAGGGGATAGTTTTATTGCCTTTTTAAAAAAAAAAAAATTTTTACTACTAATGGCGGCGATCAACAATTTTTTTCGTGACTGCGACATTATGGCGGACACTTCGGACAATTTTGACACATTTATGGGACCATTGTCATTTTCACAGCAAAAAATGCATTAAAAATGCATTGTTTACTGTGAAAATGACAATTGCAGTTTGGGAGTTAACCACAAGGGGGCGCTGAAGGGGTTATGTGTGACCTCATTTGTGTTTCTAACTGTAGGGAGGTGTGATGTCATCGATTGTGTTTCCCTATAAAAGGGAACACACGATCGATGACAGCGCCACAGTGAAAAACAGGGAAGCTGTGTTTACACACAGCCATCCCCGTTCTTCAGCTCTGGAGAGCTTCGGACCGGGTCGCGTGCTCGCGCCCGCGGCGCGTGACCCCCGCGGCTGGGCTTAAAGAGCCACGTACATGTACGTGGATGTGCCCAGCCATGCCATTCTGCCGACGTATATCGGCGTGAAGGGGTCCTTAAGTGGTTAAATAAATTTGAAGGTTTGGGAAATATATTGCACTGGCTTAGGTTTTAGTCAGATAGGTAGATTCAGGTAGAAAGGAATAAACTTACAGCGGCGTAGCTTAGCGTGTTTAGGCTACGCCGCCGTAAGTTAGCTGGGCAAGTACATGATTCTCAATGTACTTGCCTGCTAATATACGGCGGCGTAGCCTAAAGCGGGCGGGCGTAAGGGCGCCAAATTCAAATGTGTGGAAGGGGGGCGTGTTTAATGCTAATAAGGCTTGACCTTACGTTTTTTTGTTACAGCGCTTGCGCCGGGCGCCTACATTTCCCAGTGTGCACTGCGGCTAAGTACGCCGCACGGGCCTATTGATTTCGACGTGGACGTAAACGACGTAAATCGCTATTCGCGGACGACTTATGCAAACGACGTAAACATTTTGAATCTCGCGGCGGGAACGGCGGCCATACTTTAACATTGCTATTCCACCTAATAGATGGAATAACTTTAGGCCTGATAACGCCTTACGGAAACGGCGTAAATCTACTGCGGCGGCCGGGCGTACATTCGTGAATCGGCGTATCAACTTATTTACATATTCTACGCCGACCGCAATGGAAGCGCCACCTAGTGGCCATCCGAAATATTGCAATCTAAGATAGGACGGCGCAAGCCGTCGTATCTTAGATATGTTTAAGCGTATCTCTGTTTGAGCATACGCTTAAACATACGGCAGCGTAGATTCTGAGTTAGGTCGGCTTATCTACTGATAAGCCGGCCTAACTCTTACTGAATCTACCTAATAGTCTTGACTAAAATTTAATTTTAGTCGTCTGAACTGTTTTAGGTATAGTCGTATTTTACGCTCAAAATAGCTGATGTCGCCCTTCCTTCTAAATTACAGCCCTGCTCTGCGCTTAAGATGCAAACTGAGGTAATATTGGGCACAGGTATTCAGATAGACAAATAAGATAAAAGCTGCTGCTTAAAACTGGAAAACAATGTAAAATGTACAGTAGATATAAAACTTCTAAAACCATAAAGGCCCAAAGTTCAAATAAAACACTGTAGCAGCGCTATTCCCAGACCAGCGTCTGAAACACTTCTATATGTCCATAATATATAGGAAATCGGATGATAGTGCTGATAGATAGGCAGAGAAAATCTTCAATAAATGCTTCCTTCACCAGAGGGGGCGTTCACCACGTGAGGGGATAAACCCCTTAAGGGGATGCACTCACCACAAGTAAGTAAAAGTAAAGCCTTGAACATATGTCTCTCTGTATCTCCTGGATGTTGCACTCTCCACCAGCCAATGTGTTTATGTTCAATCAAATCGCCATCACATGAAAACAGAGGGAACTCAAATAGTGTGATATTGTTTTAAATGAATGTAAGTTTTATTGAGCCCCAAACACATCCCTTAATACATTCAGCGTACCATAAATATAAAAATGACAAGCATAGATAACAAATAGATGCCAGTACTGTGCCTGTGAGTCTTTCTGGCCGGACAGCGCAGTGTGCTAAGAGCAGACTTTTTCTCCTGTTCCTGGTTCCAAAAAAGGCTGTACACAGTGTTAGGTCATTGGATTAGCGTCACGCCCTGACGTTTCGTCCTAATTGACTTCTTCTGAGGGCGTGACTAGGCTAATCCATGACCCAGTATTAGTATCCCCCCGTGGAGCGCATCTCTGCTCTCATTGGCTCTTTAACGGTCACGTGTGCGTGTCATGTTGCACATGCGCACACGCGATCCGTAACTGCAGCCTGGGAGGAGGAGTGGTTTGACCAGCAAGTGGAGCGTGTCTCCTCTCTTACTGGCCAACTCCAATCACGTGCGCGCGTCATGTCGCACATGCGCCCTACGCGACCGGAGCCAACCCAGGGCGGAAGAATAGCCTCAACAAGTGAAGAGCATCTCCTCGTCCATTGGTCGGAACGGGCCACGTGAGCGCATCACGCCGCGCATGCGTGCTATTACTTAATTCTATAAGTCATACAGTTGAGGGGCTAAAACATTTATACACCCCACATTTTCAAGGATATACATTAATATTGATAAAGCATAGCGGTACTCTAACCTAATGCCTTTACATCTAACACCATCTTGATTATAATACCGTGGGTATATTTATACACAGCAACATTTCAAGATACGATGATAAAATCTGCTTATAAAATATGATGACATTATTTAAAATATATCATATTGTTAAAAAAGAATAACACCATTTAAGAAAGGATAAAATACACCATGAGAGTTACAATCAACGCACATGACTAAAAAGTATACTTAAAATGGTGTACTTAAAATGGTGTATAAATGAAGGACCATGCATAGCATGCATTATAAAATCAGAAAATAATAAATATTATATATATTGTATATAAAATATATAAAAAAATATATAAAAATATATATATAAATGAGAAAAATGAACCTGAGCCTGAGAAAACTTATTAAGCGTTACTAATAAAACAATTAATGTCCAATTCTATATTGAGGCCTTTGGGCGCTAAAACATCAGTAGAAAAAATCCAGCGAGTTTCCCGTTTGGACAATTCACGTACCCTATGTGAGCCTCTCCAATTTTTTTCGAGGTGCTCCACACCCCAAAATTGAAGCCCAGAGGGATCTTGCTTGTGTTTAAGCTTAAAGTGCCATGACACATTATGGTCCTTATAGCCTGACCGAATATTGTTAATGTGTTCTAAAATACGTACTTTCAGCTTTCTTTTGGTGCGACCAATGTAAAGGAGGTCGCATGGGCATTTTAAAGCATACACCACATAGTCTGTATTGCAGGTCATAAATTGTTCTATTTTAAATTCCTGGTTATTAGATGGAGACAGGAATCTATCTATTCCCCTTAATGGTCTTGATATGGACTGACATGCTTTACATCTTTTGCAGGCAAAGAAGCCATTCTGGTCCCAAAAGGACTTTGGTTTAGCAGGGGGATCCAGAACCTTTTTAACTATCCGGTCTCCATGATTGGTTGATTTCCGGTAGATGAATTGAGGGTTTTGGGGAAGAGCATTCCCTATTTTCTTATCCAACTTTAAGACATGCCAATGTTTATTAAATATCGCCTCTACTTCTTTATATTGCATATGATACTGTGATATAAACCCCCATTCTTTACTATTTGTAATACTAGTTTCAGAAATAGGTTTTGGTTGTAAACACTTATCCCTTGGTATAGCCAATATATCTTCAACCAATTTTTCCATCACTATCGGTTTATATCCTCTGGCTTCAAACCTATCTGTCAAAGTCTTTGATTGTATCAGAAAATTGGAATCTTCAGAGCAATTCCTTCTTACTCGCATAATTTGTCCTTTGGGAATATTTCGAATCCATGAAGGATGATGACCGCTGGAAATGGGCAAATAACTATTCCTATCGGTTGGCTTGAAGTAGACTTTCGTTTGTAGTTTCGTATTCTGGCGATATATTGTGACGTCCAAAAAATTTATTTCTGTTTCACTAAATTCCGATGATAATTTAATATTATTTTCATTGTTATTTAAAACACTTAAAAATTCTTCCAGAGAACTTTGGGGGCCAGTCCAAATAAAAAATATGTCATCGATAAAACGTTTATAAAATAGAAGCTCTGATCTTTGATTGTTAAAAATCACCTTATCCTCCCACTCGGCCATAAAAAGGTTGGCAATGCTGGGAGCAAATCTAGCTCCCATCGCAACGCCTCTTTTCTGTGAATAAAATTTACTATCATACCAGAAGTAATTATGTGATAAGCAAAAGTTCAATGCATGTCCTAAGAATACCTTCTGATTATGTGGCAGATCTTCTCTACCACTTAATGCCCAATTTAGTGCTAAAATCGCATCGTCATGCTGTATTACTGAATAGAGGGACGCCACATCTGCTGTTACTAGTATGATAGGTTGGTCAGTAGTGAAGACTAGATCTTGGAGACAAATTAAAAGATCTTTAGTGTCTTTAAGGTATGACTTAGTGGTTTTAACGCTTTTCTGTAAGAAGGTATCTAAATATTGTCCTAATCGTGACGAAATTGAATCAATGCTATTCACTATTGGCCTAGCTGGGGGATTCATGGGGTCCTTATGGATTTTTGGCAAAGTGTATATCGTTGGGACTTTGCTACTCGCAGGTATCAGGTATTTACGTTCTTTTGGAGTTAGTACTCCTGATCTAGAGCCAATGTTGATCACTGTTTCTAGTTGTCCTGTATACGCCGTTGTTGGGTCCTGTTTCAATGTTGCATATGTGTCTTTTTCTGCTAGCATTTCTGTGATCTGGTTGTGGTAAAATTCTTTGGTGAGAATTACCACACCTCCCCCTTTGTCCGCCGGTCTGATAATAATATCATTCCTCTCTTCGAGTTTATCAATCCCTTCTTTTATATGTTTAAAATTCACATTTTTTGCAGGCTTCAGTTCATCTAAGTCGCGCAGTACTAGACTTTTAAAAACCTCTATTTGGTGATTCGGGTTGTTCAGCGGATTAAAGAGAGATTTGTTTTTTAAACCACTGTTCTGTATACCATTTGTTGGCGTTGGTTTATCATTTGTACACATGCTGTTCCCCGCAAAATATTTTTTTATATTCAACTTGCGAATATATTTATGCACGTCTATGAAAACGTCAAATTTATTTACAGGCCTTTTCATTCCACATTTTAAGCCTAGATTAAGAATATTGATTTCTTTATGTGTCAACTCTACCGGGCTTAAATTAAAGATCCCCCCTATTCCTGATTTCTTCTTCTTTTGTTGAGTCTTCCTTCCGGCTCTACATCCTCTAGTACTTCGTGCCTTGGCTGGGGCACCTGTTCTCTCTCCCATTGGTTCAATGGTGGTAGTTCTCGTGGGTTCTGATCTCTGAATTGGGGTGCAGGGTAATACTGGGGTTTCCCCCTGCGAGGTGGATAGCCTCTCCCTCTCCTCGGTGCTCCTCCTCCTCCTCTTCCTAAAAAAGGACGCTGTGGGGGAGCATTTTCATAATAATTTTGTTGGTATGTCTGTAATGGTTGGAATTTATTGTATGTTGGAACCTGGTAAGGTCCATTTTGTTGCACTTGGCCCTGATTCCCTCTAGGGTTTGGGCCTCTTGTTTTTCCACGGCCCCTCTTAACTGGTGTAGAGAATCGTATTGGTGTGCCATAGCTTGCATCTCCGACTGCGTATGTATTAGCCGGTTCTCTAATCTGGGGTTGAGGCGGTGCAATTTGTATTAATTCATTCTGCTGTGGTCGTGCTTTTTCTACCATATTTACTGTGTCTGGTAGATTTTTTTGCCATGCAAAAATAGTGTTTGCTTTAAAATCCCCCATATCTCTATGATACTTTTTTATTTTCTTTTTTTGTGTGTCCTTATCGACTTTTTCAAGCCGTTTATTCATTCTACTATTAAATTCAGTGATCTGTTGGCTTTCCTTTATTGGATCTAATTGCTGTTGTAATTCGTTGATCTTAGATTCAAGACGTGTCATTTTACGTTTTTTTCTCTGGAGAATGAGCTCTTGTAGTTTGAACCCCACCCCTATGAAAAAATCATACCACTCTTGAATAGATCCTTGATCGTCCAAACCGTCTTGCGGTATAACATCCCACCTCAAACTTCTAATGATAATTTTATTTTTAATATATTGTTCTAGGGTACAAATGTCCCACCAAGTTCTTACTTGTTTCTCTAAGATATTGCCCAGTCCTGATAAAATATTGTTATAATTTACTTGAGCGGTGGTAGGTTCATCATCGATAAATAGTGTATTCATATCTAAATTCCTGTTGCTCAAGAACCTCAAAGCATCCATAGCTGCTGAGAATAAAAACAAATATACGCTCAAAATAGCTGATGTCGCCCTTCCTTCTAAATTACAGCCCTGCTCTGCGCTTAAGATGCAAACTGAGGTAATATTGGGCACAGGTATTCAGATAGACAAATAAGATAAAAGCTGCTGCTTAAAACTGGAAAACAATGTAAAATGTACAGTAGATATAAAACTTCTAAAACCATAAAGGCCCAAAGTTCAAATAAAACACTGTAGCAGCGCTATTCCCAGACCAGCGTCTGAAACACTTCTATATGTCCATAATATATAGGAAATCGGATGATAGTGCTGATAGATAGGCAGAGAAAATCTTCAATAAATGCTTCCTTCACCAGAGGGGGCGTTCACCACGTGAGGGGATAAACCCCTTAAGGGGATGCACTCACCACAAGTAAGTAAAAGTAAAGCCTTGAACATATGTCTCTCTGTATCTCCTGGATGTTGCACTCTCCACCAGCCAATGTGTTTATGTTCAATCAAATCGCCATCACATGAAAACAGAGGGAACTCAAATAGTGTGATATTGTTTTAAATGAATGTAAGTTTTATTGAGCCCCAAACACATCCCTTAATACATTCAGCGTACCATAAATATAAAAATGACAAGCATAGATAACAAATAGATGCCAGTACTGTGCCTGTGAGTCTTTCTGGCCGGACAGCGCAGTGTGCTAAGAGCAGACTTTTTCTCCTGTTCCTGGTTCCAAAAAAGGCTGTACACAGTGTTAGGTCATTGGATTAGCGTCACGCCCTGACGTTTCGTCCTAATTGACTTCTTCTGAGGGCGTGACTAGGCTAATCCATGACCCAGTATTAGTATCCCCCCGTGGAGCGCATCTCTGCTCTCATTGGCTCTTTAACGGTCACGTGTGCGTGTCATGTTGCACATGCGCACACGCGATCCGTAACTGCAGCCTGGGAGGAGGAGTGGTTTGACCAGCAAGTGGAGCGTGTCTCCTCTCTTACTGGCCAACTCCAATCACGTGCGCGCGTCATGTCGCACATGCGCCCTACGCGACCGGAGCCAACCCAGGGCGGAAGAATAGCCTCAACAAGTGAAGAGCATCTCCTCGTCCATTGGTCGGAACGGGCCACGTGAGCGCATCACGCCGCGCATGCGTGCTATTACTTAATTCTATAAGTCATACAGTTGAGGGGCTAAAACATTTATACACCCCACATTTTCAAGGATATACATTAATATTGATAAAGCATAGCGGTACTCTAACCTAATGCCTTTACATCTAACACCATCTTGATTATAATACCGTGGGTATATTTATACACAGCAACATTTCAAGATACGATGATAAAATCTGCTTATAAAATATGATGACATTATTTAAAATATATCATATTGTTAAAAAAGAATAACACCATTTAAGAAAGGATAAAATACACCATGAGAGTTACAATCAACGCACATGACTAAAAAGTATACTTAAAATGGTGTACTTAAAATGGTGTATAAATGAAGGACCATGCATAGCATGCATTATAAAATCAGAAAATAATAAATATTATATATATTGTATATAAAATATATAAAAAAATATATAAAAAAATATATATATAAATGAGAAAAATGAACCTGAGCCTGAGAAAACTTATTAAGCGTTACTAATAAAACAATTAATGTCCAATTCTATATTGAGGCCTTTGGGCGCTAAAACATCAGTAGAAAAAATCCAGCGAGTTTCCCGTTTTGGCCGAGTGGGAGGATAAGGTGATTTTTAACAATCAAAGATCAGAGCTTCTATTTTATAAACGTTTTATCGATGACATATTTTTTATTTGGACTGGCCCCCAAAGTTCTCTGGAAGAATTTTTAAGTGTTTTAAATAACAATGAAAATAATATTAAATTATCATCGGAATTTAGTGAAACAGAAATAAATTTTTTGGACGTCACAATATATCGCCAGAATACGAAACTACAAACGAAAGTCTACTTCAAGCCAACCGATAGGAATAGTTATTTGCCCATTTCCAGCGGTCATCATCCTTCATGGATTCGAAATATTCCCAAAGGACAAATTATGCGAGTAAGAAGGAATTGCTCTGAAGATTCCAATTTTCTGATACAATCAAAGACTTTGACAGATAGGTTTGAAGCCAGAGGATATAAACCGATAGTGATGGAAAAATTGGTTGAAGATATATTGGCTATACCAAGGGATAAGTGTTTACAACCAAAACCTATTTCTGAAACTAGTATTACAAATAGTAAAGAATGGGGGTTTATATCACAGTATCATATGCAATATAAAGAAGTAGAGGCGATATTTAATAAACATTGGCATGTCTTAAAGTTGGATAAGAAAATAGGGAATGCTCTTCCCCAAAACCCTCAATTCATCTACCGGAAATCAACCAATCATGGAGACCGGATAGTTAAAAAGGTTCTGGATCCCCCTGCTAAACCAAAGTCCTTTTGGGACCAGAATGGCTTCTTTGCCTGCAAAAGATGTAAAGCATGTCAGTCCATATCAAGACCATTAAGGGGAATAGATAGATTCCTGTCTCCATCTAATAACCAGGAATTTAAAATAGAACAATTTATGACCTGCAATACAGACTATGTGGTGTATGCTTTAAAATGCCCATGCGACCTCCTTTACATTGGTCGCACCAAAAGAAAGCTGAAAGTACGTATTTTAGAACACATTAACAATATTCGGTCAGGCTATAAGGACCATAATGTGTCATGGCACTTTAAGCTTAAACACAAGCAAGATCCCTCTGGGCTTCAATTTTGGGGTGTGGAGCACCTCGAAAAAAATTGGAGAGGCTCACATAGGGTACGTGAATTGTCCAAACGGGAAACTCGCTGGATTTTTTCTACTGATGTTTTAGCGCCCAAAGGCCTCAATATAGAATTGGACATTAATTGTTTTATTAGTAACGCTTAATAAGTTTTCTCAGGCTCAGGTTCATTTTTCTCATTTATATATATATTTTTATATATTTTTTTATATATTTTATATACAATATATATAATATTTATTATTTTCTGATTTTATAATGCATGCTATGCATGGTCCTTCATTTATACACCATTTTAAGTACACCATTTTAAGTATACTTTTTAGTCATGTGCGTTGATTGTAACTCTCATGGTGTATTTTATCCTTTCTTAAATGGTGTTATTCTTTTTTAACAATATGATATATTTTAAATAATGTCATCATATTTTATAAGCAGATTTTATCATCGTATCTTGAAATGTTGCTGTGTATAAATATACCCACGGTATTATAATCAAGATGGTGTTAGATGTAAAGGCATTAGGTTAGAGTACCGCTATGCTTTATCAATATTAATGTATATCCTTGAAAATGTGGGGTGTATAAATGTTTTAGCCCCTCAACTGTATGACTTATAGAATTAAGTAATAGCACGCATGCGCGGCGTGATGCGCTCACGTGGCCCGTTCCGACCAATGGACGAGGAGATGCTCTTCACTTGTTGAGGCTATTCTTCCGCCCTGGGTTGGCTCCGGTCGCGTAGGGCGCATGTGCGACATGACGCGCGCACGTGATTGGAGTTGGCCAGTAAGAGAGGAGACACGCTCCACTTGCTGGTCAAACCACTCCTCCTCCCAGGCTGCAGTTACGGATCGCGTGTGCGCATGTGCAACATGACACGCACACGTGACCGTTAAAGAGCCAATGAGAGCAGAGATGCGCTCCACGGGGGGATACTAATACTGGGTCATGGATTAGCCTAGTCACGCCCTCAGAAGAAGTCAATTAGGACGAAACGTCAGGGCGTGACGCTAATCCAATGACCTAACACTGTGTACAGCCTTTTTTGGAACCAGGAACAGGAGAAAAAGTCTGCTCTTAGCACACTGCGCTGTCCGGCCAGAAAGACTCACAGGCACAGTACTGGCATCTATTTGTTATCTATGCTTGTCATTTTTATATTTATGGTACGCTGAATGTATTAAGGGATGTGTTTGGGGCTCAATAAAACTTACATTCATTTAAAACAATATCACACTATTTGAGTTCCCTCTGTTTTCATGTGATGGCGATTTGATTGAACATAAACACATTGGCTGGTGGAGAGTGCAACATCCAGGAGATACAGAGAGACATATGTTCAAGGCTTTACTTTTACTTACTTGTGGTGAGTGCATCCCCTTAAGGGGTTTATCCCCTCACGTGGTGAACGCCCCCTCTGGTGAAGGAAGCATTTATTGAAGATTTTCTCTGCCTATCTATCAGCACTATCATCCGATTTCCTATATATTATGGACATATAGAAGTGTTTCAGACGCTGGTCTGGGAATAGCGCTGCTACAGTGTTTTATTTGAACTTTGGGCCTTTATGGTTTTAGAAGTTTTATATCTACTGTACATTTTACATAGTCGTATTTTAGTTGACTAATTTCTTAAGAGCTCAGTTAAAGTTGTAATGCATGAGGGGGCGTGACTTGCCGCATGGAGCAGTGAAATGCGTTTCCTCACAGCTCCCGGGTCGCTTGGCTCCATGGACTGAAATTTGCCAGGACACTCGCTCAAAATGCGGCATATGGGGAAGAATAAGCTCCGTGCAGAGAAGGGCACCTGTGGGCACCGAAAAGGAGGCAATTTGTAAGACTATTTTGCCCGATCCAGGGCCACCACACAGCGCCGTTCTGAATCCAAGATGGCGCTGGCACCGCCATCCCCACATAAACAGGTGAGCTCTCACAGCTCTTTCCCCCTCTCTGAGGACTCTGACTTCAGGCTCACCAGAAGCTGTTCTAATACCTTCCTGGGCTCGGGCTCAGGCTCATGGAGTCACAGATACGGTCCCTGCACAGCTACATCAGATCCCTGCCCACTAAAGCAGACTTTGAGCACTGTGTCCAAAGGATAGAAAAAGCTTATAAGAAATAAATCTTTGACCTCAAGAAGGACATGGGCGCCCGCTTTGAGGACGTGGACACTACCACAAACAGCCTTAGCAACACAGTACAGGCCCAATTTTTTGCATATAATCTCGTTATGAACGACGAGGCTCTCCTAGCCAGAATTACTCCTTGCACCGAGTGACGGTCGTCGATGTTAATACTATACCGTATGACATTAGGAGTTAAGCTGTGGGCGATAGCCATTAGGCTGACTCATCACATATGTTTACTCGCGATTGTCCCCAGACAGTAACTTTATACGTTGTTCCTTGCATTTAAACTACCAATAAATATATTTTCAACCCTAAAGTTGTAATGCATTATTTACCAGTAAGCATTTCTCTAAAACTTCCAAACTCAATATATACTTCTGGAAAAAAATCTAATAACATGTTATTTATGGTATTACGGATTGAACATGCACTACAGACACAGATTTAGCCCTTGTGATATATAACCAGTGTTAATTACATCAAATTTCAATTTAGTTTAAAGCGGTGGTTCACCCTGTTTTAACACATTCTGTCTATGCAAATGCTATGCTGCTGTTTCCGACCTGTCAATCAAAATCCCCCGCGGGGAATGGGCATGTAAGTCCATTCTCCCCAGTCCTGTCAATCTTGTTCTGTAACTCCTCCGGAGACGCGCTGTGCTGTAATCGCGTGAGATATCTCCGGTCACGTGAGTCGTCAAGCGTGAGCTGCAGCTGATAGCAAAAGGTAGAAGTCTGCACAACGGGGCGTGAGCTTGTTACGCCGGACGTTGTTATGGCAACCATGTAGTGTTGACGGCGACGCTCGCCGTCAACACTGCACATGCGCGGGATCGAGCGGTGAATGCTGGGAGGCCAGCATTCGCCGTATCCCGGAAGAAGACCCTGTCGGCTTCACAGTGCCAACAGGTAAGATGGAAACGTCCATCGCCTAAGAATATAAAATATACTTTACTGAATTACAGCGCTTAGGCAGGCTTAAGGAGTGGGACACCCTGTTAGTGCGGGAGTAAAGGTAAGCCCTGTGGATTAGGAAAAAAAAAAAAAAACGATATCCCGCGGAACCACCGCTTTAAGTCATAGTCTTTTGACTAAAATGCCATTTTAGTTTTAGCTGTATCTTAGTCAAATTAAAGGTTTTAGTCGACTAAAATAGTATTCATTTAGTTGACGAAAATATTTTTGTTGTCTAAATTAAGACTGCAACACATTACAATGTTAAAGGGGTTGTAAACCCTCATGTTTTTTTACCTTAATGCATCCTATTCACCTGAGCCCTTCGATCCCTCGGCAGAGACGTGCTCCAGCTCTCTGCCTGGGGTTCTCAGCTCTTGATTGGATAAATTGATAGCATCGCACCCATTGGCTCCCGCTGCTGTCAATCAAATCCAATGAGGCGGGTGCTGGGCCGAGTCCAGCATCTGACACAAATGCTAGACTTGGGAGCGCGCCCTCAAGTTAACCCCCCAGGAGAGTGCTTCTCCTAGGGGGGTTAAGCGATGCAAGGAGCCGCGAGAGCCTCCGGGGAACCCCAGAAGGCGATGATCGGGGCCACACTGTACAAAACGAACTGCACAGTGGAGGTAAGCATGATATGTTTGTTATTTTTTTTTTAAAACAAGGGTTTACAAACCCTTTAAGTATTTGAAGCTAACAACTACTACATGTATTACCAGTACTGCATTTTAAAGTGTTTTTTACTTCAACACTTCATATTCTCAATATGTGCCTGCTGTGCCATGTACTTGTATGAGAAATTATTCTATTCTCTTTGTATTGCTTCCTTTATGCAAAATCTTCTCCCCCAGCTCTTATGCAGCTGAGAAAAGAGGGAAGGTGATCATTAATAAAAAAAAAAAAAAAAAAATGTATCTATACAAAAATGTTTAGTATTTCATTTCTATTTTAAAACAGAATGGGTTGTTTTGCAAGGGGATTGTTCTTTCGAAAAATGTTATCCAGACAACCATCTTTTTAAGCGTATGGCGCATAGCAGACAAAATGCAGTTTTAGCTTTTCTAGAAACATTCAATCGTGCGACATGTTTAAATGTATAAAAAGAAAAATAATTTTAAAAAGAGACTACAGTCAATTGAACCAGTAAAAAAATGTCTGCATTTCTTTATGAATTACCATTTTCTTATGGCCAAATAAGTCAATATTACAGCAATCTTAATATATACATGTAGTATTTTACAATTTTACATTGTCATACAGTATCTCACAAAAGTGAGTACACCCCTCGCATTTTTGTAAATGTTTTATTATATCTTTTCATGTGACAACACTGAAGAAAGTACACTTTGTTACAATGTAAAGTAGGGAGTGTATAACAGTGTAAATTTGCTGTCCCCTCAAAATAACTCAACACACAGCCATTAATGTCTAAACCGCTGGAAACAAAAGTGAGTACACCCCTAAGTGAAAATTTCCAATGAAAATGAGCCATTTTCCCTCCCTAATGGCATGTGACTCAGTGTTACAAGTTCTCAGGTGTGAATGGGGAGTAGGTGGGTTAAATTTGGTGTCATCGCTCTCTCATACTGGTCACTGGAAGTTCAACATGGCACCTCATGGTAAACTGGCCAGTGTCAGGGCTCAGCAGCCATAATAGACCGTGGTCCCCCTACAGGGGGAGGACAGAACCAGGCAAAAATCAGACAGGTATTTTAGGTTATACAGGGGGCCAAATTACAAAGCAAGCACTGTGTTGTATTACATGTTTTAAGGGAACAGGATCTCTTTTATTTTATTTAGTTTTACAGTAACAAAAGCTTGAATAACACATGAAAACTTACCGGTAACTTGTATATAAAAATTGATACAGCTTTATGGGAAAGAGCCACTTACCATACAAGTCAGGTCCATGAGGTGTAAAGACATTGTACAGCACAATATTAAGAGGTGCTATGACAAGCTTTCCATAGTAATAACTGTCTATAGCCACCAGGGGAATCTGCAACAGAGAAATACAAATTTACTAAATTTGTATTATAACCATAATAAAGCAAAGCTAATGAATGACAAGATAGTATTAGGCACCTCCAGAAGAAACCTCTTCCAAGAAAGATACAATATAAACCCAGAGCAATAACTGAAACACATTATTGGTTATGTTTGGCTGGCTAAACTGTAAAAGCTTTGCTTTTTCTGTCCAGAAAGTTATTGCGTTTTGATAGTTATTGTACTGTATACACAAAACTACAAGGTTGTCTTTGGCTCTTAGTCTATTGCTGAAAGAAACGTTCCTGGTTTTCTCTGCATATTCTAAAATTCCCCTGGATGTCATACCAATTGCACACAAAACAAAAGACCTGTTGCATCGAAAGACATTGAATTGTATCAGTGGGTATAGATACAGGGTCCTCCATATAGTGCCTGCAAAAATGGACAGCATTAGCCTGGTAAATGTGAAGGAAATGACCGTCAATTCTCAGATTAGCAAGACTGGAATTCAAGACCAGCGTTAATTTAGTCTACGAAATGTCATTAACAACCAACATTTAAATATGGAGACTAATGAAAGTGCAACCCCCCTAGAAACGCATCTCACTGCACCGGCATTTCAGCATCCCCGATGTGTGATGGCATCCCGGAAGCGTGTCTGGACTGTCAGTGGCGGCTTTCCCCCTTTGTGCTTGGAGACACTTTAGCTACAAGAGTCCATCCATCCAACCCATCTGGGCTTTCACAGCACCTCTGAGGGTCGGTTTCGGACTTACTTAGGCTGCCAGCACATTACATGACATGCCCCCTTTCACACCAATGTTTGAGACTGGATTTTATTTTATTCTTCTACCAGTAAATGGTCACTAATTATACTGAACTATGATTCTTTAGGGCTGTATTTCTTTGTCTGTTTGTTTACATGATCCTGGAGCTCCCCCTCTGGCCATCCAGCAGCATCAGATATTTTGCTTCTCCTGAAATGCTTGACTTCTAACTTTATCCGTGACCACTTAGCTTTACCCGTGACCATAAAGTGCATCTTTGTCATTTTATTTCAAGTGTGTTGTAATTTTTATATATTCACAGTGAATTACAGACATTGGGGGGGGGGGGGGGGGTCTGACTGGGATTATAGTTGAGCACCCATCTAATTTTTTGCTCTTTACATTCAAATATGCTCACCTGTTCAAACACACAAAAAAAATGCCTACTTACCTCTAGAAAATGATATTACATATGAAACACAACTTATAAGAAAATAGTTAATTTACCCTTAAAACATAACTAAGCCCAAGGTTTAAAGTTTAGTATATTCCATCTGTTTTTTTTTCTTCAGAACTAAGAAAAATGTTCACAAATACCTGTGGATCTGGTCAGAAATGTAGTGTTCTTGTAACTTTCCGTGGGATGAACTTAAAGCAAAAAATTAATAAAAATAGATTTTTATAACAGCTTACCTGTAAAAATAATTTTCTTGGAGTACATCATGGTACACAGACCTGCATAGTAATTATTATGTGGGTATATCGGCCACCTTCAGGTGATGGACACTGGCACACCCAAGACAGGAAGTCCCCTCCCCTATATAACCCCTCCCAGACCAGGAGTACCTCAGTTTTTGTAGCATAGCAATAAGTATTTGCGCTTTGACTTGAAAGGTTGGAATCGTGCCTTTCAAACCGTAAGCCTGAGCAATAGCTAACCGAATCATCTTGGAATTAGTATATTTCGATGCTGCCTGCCCCTTCCTGGGACCTTCTGGCAGTACAAACAAAACATCAGTTTTTCAGATCTAAGCAGTTGCTTTAAGATAAACTAACTGCTCTCACTAAATCCAAAGAATGTAATGACTTCTCTTCCACAGAACGAGGTTCTGGAAAAAATAAAGGGAGAACAATATCTTGGTTCAAATGAAAACCTGACACAACTTTAGGTAAAAAGGTTGGAGGACGCAACATTACCCTCTCCTTGTGAATAATCAAGTATGGCGCCTTACAGGAAAGAGCAGCCAATTCTGAAACTCTTCTAGTAGAAGATATAGCCACCAGGAAGACCAATTTCCTAGTCAGAAGGACTAAGGGAATATGGTTTAACGGCTCCGAACCAAATTTGAATCCCATGGACACAAGGTTGATTTGAATGGTGGGTTGACCCGCGTTACCACCTGAATAAAAGGCCCAAACCAAAGAGTGCGTGGCCAGCAGTCTTTGGAATAATACCGACAAGGCCGAGACCTGACCCTTGATAGTACTCAAGGCCAGCTTAATTTCCACACCTAATTGTAGGAAGGCAAGAATTCTACCTATGACATACTTCCAAGGATGCCAACCCTTGGTTTCGCACCAAGACACATAAGCCTTCCAGACTCTAGAATATATGATTCTGGAGGCTGGCTTCCTTTCATTAATCAAGGTAGATACTACCGACCCTGAGAGCCCTCGCTTCCTCAGAACATGGGATTCAATAGCCAAACCGTCAAATTTAGAGTTTGTAAGGAAGGGTGGAAGATTGGTCCCTGCGAGAGCAGGTCTGGACAGGTTGAAGGGTCCAGGGGTTCCCCAGAGCCACATTTACGATTTCTGTGTACAAGGACATTCTGGGCCATGCAGGGGCTACAAGAATCACAGCCTTTTTCTCCACCTTGATCCTGCGAAGAAGCCGTGATAACAGTTGAATTGGGGGGGGAGGGGATGCATAAATCAGTGAAAACTGCTCCCAAGGAATTGCCAAGGCATCCGTCCCGGGTGCAAGTGGATCCCTTGTCCTTGACACAAACTTATCTACCTTGTTGAACCTGGATGACAACAGATCTACGTCCGGGGTCCCCCATCTCTGACATATGGCCAGGAAGATGTCGGAGTGAAGAGATCACTCCCCCGAGGACAACTGCTGGTGACTTAGGAAGTCCTCCTGCCAATTCTCTATCCCTGGAATGAAAACTGCAGATAAGCAAGGAACAGGCCTCTCCGCCCAAGCCAGGATATGGTTCACCTCCTTTTGGGCTACGTGACTCCTGGTGCCCCCTTGGTTATTGATATAGGCCACTGCTGTGGCATTGTCGGATTGAATCCTGACAGGATAATTCTGCAACTTGAGTGTCCATGCTCTTAGAGCTAGACGTGCCGTCCAGAGTTTCAGGATGTTGATGAGCAAAGCCTTCTCGACTCCTGACCATCTGCCCCACACAGTCATTTCTCCTAGGACTGCACCCCTGTCTGAAAGGCTGGCATCTGTAGTAATCACCTTCCAGGTGACTGGAATGAAATTTTTCCCTTTCTGCAGATTTCTGGACACCAACCACCAATTGAGGCTCTGACGCACCGCTGGAGTCAGGCACATAAGGAAGTCCAGAGCTTGGATCTTCTTGTTTCAGGCGGAGAGGACACTGTTTTGTAACAGTCTTGAATTAAATTGAGCATATGGAATGGCTTTGAATGAGGCCACCATCTTTCCTAACAACCTCATACAGAAGCGAACGGAGAGAGGTCCTTTTTTGATTTGACCACCTGGATCAGCTCTTTTATAGATCTGACCTTTGCCCGGGGCCGAAAAACCTTCCTCTGATCTGTGTCTATGATCAGACCTAAGTACTTCAGGCTCTTTACTGGTTGTAGGGATAACTTCTCTAAATTAAGAATCCAACCCAAGTATCTCAGATACCTGACCGTGCGTAGGATACCTTGGTTCAAACAGGCTACCAACTGATCTATCAACAGCAGGTCGTCCAAGTATGCCATTACTGTTATACCCTGAGCTCAAAGCCTGGCCAGGACCTTTGTAAACACCTGGGGTGCAGTAGCAAGGCTGAAGGGCAAGGCTACAAGCTGATAATGGTGCTGCTCTACCTTGAAGCACAAGAATTTTTGGCGAGCAGGAAAAATAGGTACGTGCAGATATGCAACCTTGATGTGGATTGATGCTAGTAGCTCTCCTTTCCGCAGGGTGGAGACTACTGAACGGATTAACTCCATGCAAAAAAAAGGGATATTCAGGAATTGATTCAGACCCTTGAGATCCAAGATAGGTCTGACATCTGTTTGGTTTTGGAACTGTAAAGAGATTTGAATAAAATACCAAGCCATGCTCCTCTGTGGGAACCCTTATGATCACCCCCTGGGACAATAACCGGTCTAGCACCAGAAAAGAGATTTTCTTTTTACTGGATCTTTGGGAACGCTTGATCACAGAAAATTAGACGGTGGAAATTCTCGTAACTCTAGTTTGTAACCTAAAGATACTGTGGAGATGACCCATCTGTCCTGGATCTCCTCCTGTATATATATACGTTGCTTTGTATCCTGCCCCCTAGTGGGCGTACACTATTAAACTTTTGCGCAAACCAATCAATATACGCTTATTACAATTTTTTTTACCAAAAACGTGTAGAAGAATACGTATCGGCCTAAACTGAGAAAAAAATAGATTTTTAAAATAAATTGAGGATATTTATTATAGCAAAAAGTACAAAATATTGTGTTTTTTTCAAAATTGTCGCTCTATTTTTGTTTATTGCGCCAAAAAAAATAGAAAAAAAAAACGCAGAGGTGATCAAATACCACCAAAAGAAAGCTATTTGTGGGAAGAAAAGGACGTTAATTTTGTTTGGGAGCCATGTCGCACGAATATGTTTTATCAAACTTGTGTACCTGTGCCTACGTAATTTTTTTGTATACATCCAATATCCTTACTTTGTTTGGATTTGATGGTTCCGTTCCCATCAATAGCTTGATAGAAATCACTAGCTAGAGGTCAACATGTTCAGCAACAAACATCTTCACTGTGACCACAGATTTTAGAAAGACTGGTCACAGAAATTTACAGGTCACAAGCATGCTTTGGGATCTCAAATTATAAACTGCACTTCAAGAACCTCAAAAACTGAAAAACAAAATTGCTGCAAAATATATTTTCTCAGATACACCATATAAAAGACAAAATTGGCCACGCTATAATTGAATCCTTAAACCAATGAAACACATTAACTGCTTGCCGACCAGCCGCCGTAAAACAGTTTTACGGCGGCAGGTCGGCTCTGCTGGTCGAGATCACGTAGTTCTACGTCATCTCTCCCAGCAGCCAATAGGGGCGCGCGCACCCCGCTTGCTCCTGACTCCCGCGTGCGTGCCCGGCGGTCGCGATCACAGCCGGGCACCCACGATCGCTCATTACACACAGCTCCCGCTCCTGTCAGGGGAGAAATGCCTGACCGTCTGTTCATACAATGTATGAACAGCGATCAGTCATTTCCCCTAGTGAGTCCACACCCCCCCCCCCTACAGTTAGAACACACCCAGGGAACATACTTAACCCCTTCCCCGCCCCCTAGTGTTAACCCCTTCCCTGCCTGTGGCATTTTTATAGTAATCAATCAATGCATTTTTATAGCACTGATCGCTATAAAAATTCCAATGGTCCCAAAAATGTGTCCGCCATAATGTCGCAGTACCGAAAAAAAAAAAAAAAAGAAATCGCTGATCGCCACCATTACTAGTAAAAAAAATATATTAATAAAAATGCCATAAAACTTCCCCCTATTTTGTAAACGCTATAACTTTTGCCGAAACCAATCAATACGAAAAATATGTAGAAGAATACGTATCGGCCTAAACTGAGGAAAAAAATAGTTTTTTTATATATTTTGGGGGGATATTTATGGTAAAAAGTAAAAAATATTATTTTTTTTCAAAATTGTCGCTCTATTTTTGTTTATAGTGCAAAAACTAAAAACCAGCAAAGGTGATAAAATACCACCAAAAGAAAGCTCTATTTGTGGGAAAAAAAGGACGCCAATTTTGTTTGGGAGCCTGGTCGCACGACCGCGCAATTGTCAGTTAAAGCGACGCAGTGCCGAATCGCAAAAAGTGCTCTGGTCGTTGACCAGCAATATGGTCCAGGGCTTAAAGTGGAGGTTCACCCTTTAAAAAAAATTCTGACATCACACGGAGTAGCGCCATCCTACGGACAGAATGCCGGTGTTTTTTTTTTTCTCTCAGCACATACCTCTTAATCCCGATTTTCACCTCACGGCAATCCCGCGGGAGTGGGGGTTCCCAAGAACTGCCTGTGATTGACAGGCTTCCGAACGGCGCATACTGCGCGTCACAGGTTGCCGACAGAACCCGAACGTCGGTGCGCAGGCGCCGTATAGAGCCGCACCGACGTTCAGGTTTTTTCGGCAACCTGTGATGCGCATAATGGCGCCATTCGGAAGCCTGTCAATCACAGGCAGTGCTTGGGAACGTCCACTCCCGCGGGATTGCCGTGAGGTGAAAATCGGGATTAAGAGGTATGTGCTGAGAAAAAAAAAAAACACCGGCATTCTGTCGGTAGGATGGCGCGACTCCGTGTGATGTCAGAATTTTTTTTGAGGGTGAACCTCCACTTTAAGTGGTAAACAAAACATTGAATTTTCAGTATCAACAACATAAAGCTTAATAAAACAGTTTATGACACCCTTGTGCATCAAAGTCCAAGTGTAAATGTGAAAATACTAATAGTGAAAAACCATGCTTTGTATGTTCTCAGACTTACCAGAAATATTATTAGTGCAACCACACACCAATTTATAAAACTCTTCCACTTTTGTTTTATAAACAGCAAGTCAAAAGCAATGGGAAACCTTAAATACAAGATGAAATATTACTTTACAATTGTGTCCTCAAGTTTTCTTCACAACAATAATGTTTAATAAATAACTTAGTTAAAACACAAAATAGCAAGTGTTATCACAAGTGCTAAATTGCTTACATACAGTAATTCCTGATTCTAAGAGAAAGGGCATACTTCGATAAATGCAAACAGCTTGGCTTCAATTTTTTGCTCTAAAGTTGGTCATAAAAAGCTGAAAATTCCAAGCGGTGGATGGTCATGTTGGCACCACCCAGCTTGGCAAGCTTTGATGAATGTAGTTGGTGGAAAATTGTTGACTGAACAGTGACTGAATCTAATGTTCAGGTATTCTGACAGCCGTAGGTGCTGTTACTGTCTGAATACAATAGCTGGCAGTTGAGATTCTTCCATCCACTCTGTTTAGAGTAGATGGAGAAATCTACTGACTTGTCTCATTTAGCCCATAGGGCTAAAAGAGAGGAACTGAAGTGTGTATGGCAAGACAAAGCCTGTATATTTGAAATGTGCAGGATATAGTCTGTTATGACAAACATTTATATAAACTGGTGAAATCAAATATAAACTCTATCATACTATCTGTATCTTTAATCAATGATTAAAAAACACAGGTAACTTGATCTAGACAAACAATGATGACATCATACCAGCTCCCATGCAGCTAGTAAGGAACTTTGACACAAACAACCCATCCCCAACTGCAATCTGTAGATTAACGTTATTAGTGACTATTAATATTACTTTTATTTTAGACCCAATACATACTCCTCTGAGATCATGTTCTGACTGTCTTGATTACTCACTAATGACCTGGAGACAATCAATCAGTGTGATCACCTCGGCACGATGGTCACATGAAGTTTGTTTACAAACAAATCTACAGCTTCCAGCTGTCACTGTGCCTCGCAGTGTGAAAAATAAATGTTCACAAATGTTTAAAGCTGTAAAACAATGTAAAAGTTATTTAGGTAGGCAAATATTTCATAGATATTTTTAAAGCCTTAATTGCCTTCGCTCATAAAAGTGATGACTGTGGATAAACAGTACACATAGTTGTACTGGAGTCAGCAACAAACTGGATTAGAAGTAGTTTCTCTTAAAAAGACTTGTTTATTTTTTAAGCGGGGCGGTTTAGAGTCCTCGTTTTTTTTCTTTACATTATATTTATGTGACATTTCCAAAAATAATAGAACACAGACAAGAAAGATTACAAATACAAACCATGAGCACAATTAAAAAGGACAAGTGAGGGATTCGAAAAAACACTCATACTTACCTAATGGCTGCATCATCGATCCAAAGCTGGAGCTGTCCCCCGACAGCTCCAAGACCGAGAACGGAGTGATAACATGACCACTGATCACTCAGTCTTCACTGAGCAGAGAGCAGTGACTGTCAGTCACCTGCTTTCTGCTCTGACCCACAGCGCTCTCTGGAGCAGCATGAAACAATGCTTAACTCCAGGGGAACAAGCTAAATACACAGATTAAAGACTAAGTTTAGGCCAAATTAAAACCAGAAGAATCAGCACAAGGGATACAACTTACATTTAGTATGATGTGATCCGCCTTCTCCTGGCAGATCCCACAGTTAGACATTTTTAGGAAACACACTACAGCTTCAATTAATGACACTGGGGCCCGGATTCAGAAAGAAGATACGACGGTGTATCTCCTGATACGCCGTCGTATCTCTGAGTCCGGCCGTCGTATCTATGCGCCTGATTCATAGAATCAGGTTACGCATAGATCTCCCTAAGATCCGACAGGTGTAAGTGACTTACACCGTCGGATCTTAGGCTGCAATCTCACGCTGGCCGCTAGGTGGCGCTTCCATTTGTATACGCAAGGAATATGCAAATGAGGAGTTACGCCGATTCAGAAACTAAGGACCGCCCGGCGCTTTTTTTTTACGTTGTTTGCGTTCGGCTTTTTCCGGCGTAAAGTTACCCCTGCTATATGCGGCGTATCCTATGTTAAGTATGGCCGTCGTCCCCGGGTCAAATTTTTTATTTTTTTACGTCGTTTGCGCAAGTCGTTCGCGAATACGGATGGACGTAATTTACGTTCACGTCGAAAAGCAATGATGTCCTAGCGACGTCATTTAGAGCAATGCACTCTGGGAAATTTTACGGACGCCGCATGCACAGTACGTTCGGCGCGGGGACACGCCCGATTTAAATTTTACACGCCCCCTACCCGCGAAATTTGAATTCCGCTGGGGGATTTACGATACGCCGCCGCAAATTTACATCGTAATTTATATCGTAATTGAGATCCGCTAACCTATCCGAATCTAGCCCAGGATCTCTAAATGGGGGGGGGGGGGTGGATGATTGATAGCTTTCCCCCTCTATTTATAGAAGTTGTAGCACAGCTTCTATGAATGGCTGGACATAATCAAGCTCTCTTGATGAGCTTCCGACAGCCCGTTAGTGTAATAACCCCCCGCTGAACTGGTGGTGGGACTGGGATTTCTCCTAAACCAGAAAGAATCAACACAAGAGACACATCAAATTATATGTAAGTTATGTCCCTTATGCCAATTTTTCTGTTTTAAGCTAAACTTAGGCTTTAAGGGCCAGATCCACAAAGAGCCGACGTAACTTAAATATTCTGATTTAAGTTACACTGCCGCAAAATTTCTACCTAAGTGCCCGATCCACAAAGCACTTACCTAGAAATTTTCGGCTGTGTAACTTAAATCCGTCCGGCGCAAGGCGTTCCTATTTTCATGGGGCGAGTTCCATTTAAATTAGGCGCGCTCCCGCGCCGGATGTACTGCGCATGCTCACGACATCATTTTCCCGACGTGCATAGCGCGGTTTTATGTTACGCCGAGTTTTGTGAATCGCGCCGGGTAAAAAAAGTTGCGTCGGGAAAAAAAAATTTTTTAAAAAAATAATAAAAAAAAAAAAAACGCAGCGTCGCGGGTAAGAAGGGTCTACTTTTACAAGGTGTAAACAGTTTACACTTTGTAAAAGCAGCCCTAATTTTACACATGCAACTTAATACTTACGAAGAAAAAACGAAGCGTAAAAGCTTTGTGGATCTCCGTAAGTGCTAATTTGCATACCCGAAGCGGCATTTCGACTCGAAATGCCCCCAGCGGCGGATGCGGTACTGCATCCTAAGATCCGGCAGTGTAAGTCCCTTACACATGTCGGATCTTCTGCCTATCTTTTGGAAACTGATTCTGTGGATCAGTTCCAAAGATAGAAACAGAGATACAACGGCATATCAGTAGATACGCCGGCGTATCCCTTTTGAGGATCTGGCCCTAAATACATACATATATAGGAGCTGCGTTATCTGCTAAATAATTTGTATTTATTTCCATTAAGGTCTGAGACTTGCATAGCCTTGCTAGAGAGCACAGGCAGGTGGATGACGCCTCTTAGAAGGAATAAAAAGGTATCTACTCCACACCCCACCCCATCCTACTGACTTGACAGAGAAAGAAGCAGTAGACTGATAAGGTGCCGTATTTAGATTAGCTTGTTGCCAAGTTCAGGAGCTACTTTTGGGCAACAAGCTTCACGTGATGTAGTTTGCTGTGTTTTCAGCATGATTTATCATGTGACAGTCGTGGCACCACGTTTTTAAGGACCATTTAAATTAATGGCACGTGAAACACGCATTGTCTTGTCATTTTACCAGAGCGTTTTGAAATCATTAATAGAATTGTGGCGATTCAAAACGCCCAGGTATGAATGCAGCCTAAAGTGGTTCTAAAGGCTCAAAGTTTTTACCTTAATAAATTCTATGTATGAAGGTAAAGAAAACCTTCTGTGTTCAGCTCCCCTCCCTATACTTACTTGAGCCCCATCTTGATCCAACAATGTGCACTAGAGCAGCAGCTCCCCTGGGTCATTCTCCCCTCACTAGCTCATACAGCAGCAGCATTGACTATTGCTGCTGTCAATCACACCCAGAACCCAATGACAGGAGAGCAGGAGAAAGGGCCGAGCCATGCTGTGTGTGTGTGTAATTAGACACACAGAGCACTGTTTGAGCGTGATCCTGCTTGCGTGCCCCCATAGCAAGAGGCTTGCTATAGGAGCACTTGGCAGGGGGGGTAGCCATGACCACTAGAGGGGGACCCTAAAAGCGGATTGGGGCTGCTCTGTTCAAAATCATTGCACAAAGCAGGTAAGTATAACATGTTTGTTATTTATAAAAATAAAATAATAGTAATCAAGGGAGAGAGATAGAAACTTATGGAAACACACAAATGCAATATACTGGGATTGTTAGGTGGTTTGAGGTCATGAGGTCTAGATTGGTGATGATGTGTTAATACATAAAAAGATAGCGAGTTTCCCTTTGAGGACATATATGATTTTTTCTAAAATGTTTATAAAAAGTGTTTCTTTGAAGCATATTTTGTTTCATCTGCTTCTTACCCAAGAACAGCACTAAATGGCCAGCCCCAGATAGCTCCAGCAGCCACACCGAGTACCGCCACAGAGATCTTCTCCATATACCAGCCGGTCATGGCTATTACAGTAGTATACATACAGAACGTACTAGGAAGATAAGCTGCCAAACAAAAAACATTTATATTAACACTTATAGATACAATTGACCTCAAAGAAAATATAGTACAGCAAAATTCTTCTACTTACTGCGAAATAGGCATTCAAAAAGTATGAATAAGCAACTAAAAAAGATGGGAGAAAAAATCCCAGTGTAACATTCACCTAAAGTGGCCATGCTTACACTTGGCACAACATGCAATGTATACACTATGGACTATGTATCCATTTGTTTTTAATGGCACCCCACTGCACACAATGATTGCAATGAAAATGTGTTGCCTTTTGGTGCACTGGAAAAAGTCAGTCAAGTGTGTTTTTGATATGTTGAAAATGAATGGGCCCGTTTAACGTAACAGGTGTAAACAAACCAAAAAAAAAAGTGTGTACGACTAAAGGGCAGTGTGTCACATATTAATGCATTTCAGAGAGCAAAAAACTCTATATACTTGGGTATATCAATATATACAGGTGATGCTCGAAAAATTTGAATATCGTGCAAAAGTTAATTTATTTCACTAATGCAACTTAAAAGGTGAAACGAATATATGAGATAGACTCATTACATGCAAAGCAAGATAGTCCAAGCCGTGATTTGTCATAATTGTGATGATTATGGCTTACAGCTCATGAAAACCCCGAATCCACAATCTCAGAAAGTTAGAATATTGTGAAAAGGTGCATCATTCTAGGCTCACAGTGTCCCACTCGAATCAGCTAATTAAGCCATAACATCTGCAAAGGGTTCCTGAGCCTTTAAATGGTCTCTCAGTCTGGTTCAGTAGGAATCACAATCATGGGAAAGACTGCTGACCTGACAGTTGTGCAAAAAAACATCATTGACACCGTCCATAAGAATGGAAAACCTCAAAAACGTAATTGCAAAAGAAGTTGGATGTTCCCAAAGTGCTATATCAAAGCACATTAATAGAAAGTTATGTGGAAGGGAAAAGTGCACAAGCAGCAGGGATGACCGCAGCCTGGAGAGAATTGTCAGGAAAGGGCCATTGAAAAGTGTTGGGGACTTTCACAAGGAGTGGACTGAGGCTGGAGTCAGTGCATCAAGAACCACCACACACAGACGGATCCTGGACATGGGCTTCAAATACCATATTCCTCTTGTCAAGCCACTCCTGAACAACAAACAACGTCAGAAGCGTCTTACATGGGCTAAAGAAAACAGACCTGGTCTGTTGCTCAGTGGTCCAAAGTCCTCTTTTCTGATGAGAGAAAATGTTGCATCTCATTTGGAAACCAAGGAGCCAGAGTATGGAGGAAGAATGGAGAGGCACACACTGCAAGATGCTTGAAGTCCAGTGTGAAGTTTCCACAGTCTGTGTTTATTTGGGGAGCCATGTCATCTGCTGGTGTTGGTCCACTGTGCTTCATTAAGTCCGGGGTCACCGCAGCCGTCTACCAGGAGATTTTGGAGCACTTCATGCTTCCTTCCGCAGACGAGCTCAATGGGGATGCTGACTTCATTTTCCAGTAGGACTTGGCACCTGCCCACACTGCCAAAAGCACCAAAACCTGGTATAATGACCGTGGGATTACTGTGCTCGATTGGCCAGCAAACTCGCCTGACCTGAGCCCCATAGAGAATCTATGGTGCATTGCCAAGAGAAAGACGAGAGACATGAAACCGAACAATGCAGAAGAGCTGAAGGCCGATATTGAAGCATCCTGATCTTCCATAACACCTCAGCACTGCCACAGGCTGATAGCTTCCATGCCACACCGCATTGAGGCAGTAATTGCTGCAAAAGGGGGCCAAACCAAGTACATATGCATGCTTATACTTTACAAGAGGTCCGATATTGTTCTATGTACAATCCTTGTTTTATTGATTGCATGTAATATTCTAATTTTCTGAGATTGTGGATTTGGGGTTTTCATGAGCTGCAAGCCATAATCATCACAATTATGACAAATCACGGCTTGAACTATCTTGCTTTGCATGTAATGCAGGGGTCTCAAACTCAAATTACCTGAGGGCCACAAGACAAGTTTTCATATGCCATGGGGGGCCGCATGAAAACTTTCAAACTTCAAAAACAACAGTACTGGTGTCAGCGAACACATTATTAACCCCCAGCACTGGTGTAAGTCAGGGTTTGACAAATTTGCTTGGAATCTAGGAGCCAGCTAAAAAAGTTAGGAGCCAGAAAACGCACCCCGTCCCGACGGGCTTGCGCGCAGAAGCGAACACATACGCGAGCAGCGCCCGCATATGTAAACGGTGTTCAAACCACACATGTGAGGTATCGCTGCGATTGGTAGAGCGAGAGCAATAATTCTAGCACTAGACCTCCTCTGTAACTTAAAACATGCAACCTGTAGATTTTTTTAAACGTCACCTATGAAGATTTTAAAGGGTAAAAAAGTTTGTCGGCATTCCACAAGCGGACGCAATTTTGAAGCGTGACATGATGGGTATGATTTTACTCTGCGTAACATTATCTTTCATAATATTAAAAAAAATGGGGATAACTTTACTGTTGTCTTATTTTTTAATGAAAAAAAAGTGTAATTTTTTCCCAAAAAAGTGCGCTTGTAAGACCGCTGCACAAATACGGCATAACAGAAAGTATTGCAACGATCGCCATTTTATTCTCTAGGGTGTTAGGATAAAAAATATATATAATGTTTGGGGGTTCTAATTAGAGGGAAGAAGATGGCAGTGAAAATAGTGTAAAATGACATTAGAATTGCTGTTTAACTTGTAATGCTTAACTTGTAATACCAACGGCCACCACCAGATGGCGCCAGCTCACATCTGGTGGTAATAACTTGTAATACCAACGGCTCACCACCAGATAGCACCAGCTCACAAAAAAAAAAAATTTTTTTTTTTTTTTACTCTTTGCTCCCCCCACTTCCACCCTGCCTGCGGGCCATTTATAACTGGTCCGCGGGCCGCAAATGGCCCGCGGGCCGGTACTTTGAGACCACTGATGTAATGAGTCTATCTCATATATTAGTTTCACCTTCTAAGTTGCATTAGTGAAATAAATGAACTTTTGCACAATATTAAAATTTTTCGAGTATCACCTGTATGGTTTTCACTTCAAGCATTGACTGTTTTATTATGTACCAGAGTGACAACACCAATTAAACCAGTTATAAGAACTTCTTGTTTATAGCAAACCTAAAGTAGGATTGTGTTCTGGGGAAAAAGTGGAACTAAAGGTTCTGCTTACAAAACCTCATTCTTTTTTTTTTTTCATTCAAATTTATGTTTATTTTCAATAAAAGTACATACATTTGTACTAAAACAGCAGTATACAATTTAGTAATACACAGTAAATAATAAATCCAATGCATTGCTTTACATAGAAGATGTTCTTGTCATAGAAACTGACTATCATATACAGCCATATCATATGCTATCACCATACGGTGAGAGTATAACAGATTGTAATAGTTAAAAAGAAAAGCTAGGTATAACCAATAATTTATAATTAAATAAATAAAAGGATATTTCCATATATTATATAATTCCTTAGACTTATTGTTGTCACACAATAAAAAAAAAAAAACCCCATGTGTGTACTGGGTCTAATTTCATGGAACGAACAAAGGGCAGGATTTCTGTATATAACAAAGACCTCTCTGACACCCCCACTGGGAACAGTCTGTGTCCAAGAGGTTAAGCAAACCTTTAAATCCCCCTTTCCTCCCTCCAATAACTATCACCAATACCCACCAGTAACTGTAAATATATATTTTCAATACCCTTAACATACCTAACATCCCCAAAAATTTGGTGGAATCTTTAGATAACTCAAACATAGGCTAATACAAATGTTTATATATATCTTTTTTTTTTTTTCTAAACATAACACTCTGAGAGTGAGAAATAACAAGGATGTTATCCTCGTGTAAAAAACAAAATTATCAAATCAAATAACAATCAATGAAAAGAGAAAAAGAGAAGAAAAGAAAAATAAAAAGAAGATCAGGGGAAAGTAAAAGGAAAAAGATGGCAGCCTGCCAACGAACAACATCGTCTTATGGATATAAATATCACCACAGCCTTTATGGGATAAAAGATATTCCCATAAATTTCATCCACGGTTCCCATATTTCATGGAAAAGAGTAGACATATCCAACATGGAACAGACCCTCTTTTCTTGTTCCATAATCCATGTAACCTTTTGTTTCATATACCGGATGGAGACAGTAGATTTTTTCCACGCAGCTGCAATTGTGATCCTGGCACCTGTCAGAATGTATAGGATGAGTTTTCTAGTAACCTTGGAGGTTTGGGGTAACATCCCGTGAAGTAAAGCGATAGTGGGGGATTGATGCAAATTACAGCCTGTGACACGTCTTATTATGTTGAACACCTTATTCCAGTATCCACGTATTTTGGGACATTCCCACCATATATGTACCATAGACCCCAATCCCTGACAACCTCTGAAGCAAAGGGGCGAAGTTGACGGATACATGGAAGCCAGTTTAACGGGAACTAAATACCACCTAGTATAAATTTTTACATTAGCCTCTACAAGGGATATATTCACATATCCTTTAATGGATCTAGTATAATTACTGCACCAGTCAGATAAATCCCAGTTGTTATTAAGTTCCCTTTCCCAGGCCAGCATATGAGGTAATTTGGTGCAGTTATTAGCAAGCGATTGATATATGATTGAAATATTCCCCTTCCTGATTAAACCCTGATCACAATTACTTTCATAAGGTGTCAATAGTCCAGATATCGAGCCACTATCCCATAGGCTTTGTGCATAGTCATGTAGTTGAGAAAATCTTAATTTTTCTGAGACAGGAAGACCTAGCTTGTCAATGAAGTGTTGTTCAGGAAGTGGACCCGAGCGCGAAAAAAAACGGCCTATACGATACAACCCTTTGTCATGCCACCATTTGAACGAATCTACTTCAATTTTAGAAATAAAGAGTGGGTCTAGAAAAACACTCGATAAAGGTCTGCCTTTAGAAATTAGAGAGGGATTGTTTTTAAGTGAATCCCATAAAACAAAAGTTTGAGAAAGAGTCGGAGATAAAATAGAAGGCCTATTCTTGGTAGGACTCCACATTAACTCCTCTATCGTTAGATTCGGGGTCGCCTGCTCTTCTATATCTAACCAGTCAGGGCGTTCATGTTTAAGAAAAGTTTCCGATAACTGTGCCAATCTTGCTGATTGATAGTACCATAATAAGTTGGGTACCCCCAGACCCCCCTGTTCAGGTAAGTTATAGAGAGTGCGAGATGGAAGGCGTGGACCCTTATTGTTCCAAATAAACTTGATAATCTTTCCTTGAAAGGATTTTAGATGACTTTTAATTATCGGTATGGGTAATGATCTAAAAAGATACAAAAGCCTAGGGAGAAGAGTCATCTTAACCGAGTTAATTCTACCAATCCAACCTATATTCTGAGTCCCCCAATCTCTCAAATCTTTCTCAAGTTTTCTATACATAGGTGGATAATTGGCCAAATACAAGTTTTGGATGTTGGGGGTCAAATATATACCTAGGTATTTGATATAAGAGGTGTCCCATTTGAATCCATAATTTTCCTTCAGTAGAGAAACTGTGGATTCAGAGAGAGAAACATTGAGGGCCCTAGACTTGGCCATATTTACAGTTAGACCTGAAACCATAGAAAATTTGTCTAAAAGAGAATATAATTCCGGTAGGGATGTAACTGGAGCGGTCAAAAACAGTAAAAGGTCATCTGCAAACAAGGCACATTTATGCTCCATTTTGGCTCATCTTACTCCCCTGATGTTTGTGTTTTCACGAATAGCTATAGCCAAGGATTCCATAACTATTGCAAACACCAGGGGAGACAGAGGACAACCCTGCCTAGTACCCCTATGAATCTCAATAGGTTCCGAAAAAATACCCTGAAAGCGTATATTAGCTTTAGGGTGAGAGTAAAGTGCAGATAAGACTCCAAGAAATTTCGTGCCAAACCCCCAACGTTTCATCACTTCTAACATGAATGGCCATGATACTGAGTCAAATGCTTTCTGTAGATCAATAGAAAGAAGCATTCCCCTTTGATTAGTATCACCAGTCCAACCCGAGTTCAAAATAGAGATCAGATCCACAGCCCTCCTAACCTGATCAGGACCTTGCCTTCCAGCTATGAAGCCTACTTGATCTTTACTAACATACTGGCCAATGAAAGAGGACATTCTATTGGCCATTACCTTAGTGAGTATCTTAAGATCGTTGTTAATGAGGGATATAGGTCTATAGTTTTCCACCAGGCTATGGTCTTTTTCTGGCTTTGGGATAACCGAAATATAAGCTAAATTAAGTTGCCTGTCTATGGGAACTCCACCGGTCATGTGATTGAAAAATTTAACCATGTAGGGTGTTAAAATGCTCGAATATGTTTTATAATAAGCACTTGAAAACCCATCAGGGCCCGGGGCTTTATCTAATTTCAGGTTTTTAATTACTAACAATACTTCTTCAGCTGATATGGGAGACTCCATCATTTCTCTATGTATTTCAGTCAATTGAGGTAGATTCAAATTGTCTAGAAAATCATCCATTCCCTCTGAAGAAGAATCGTCAGTGGATGCATAAAGCTTAGAAAAAAAATCATGAAAGGCCTCCATTATCTTCCTAGGATTCAGGGTAAGAGAACCATCAGTCATCCTTATTTTAGGGAGAGATCGTGATTGAAATCTGGGAGAGAGTTTATGAGCTAGCATCGGGCCTATTTTATCTTTAAATTTATAGAAATTAGCTCCAGTCCATTTCATATCTTCCCCAGCTTTAGTGGTAAGTACCAAGTTTAGGGCTGATCTAGCTGCATCAAGTGCCTGAGTAGGAAAGTTAAGAGGATCAGATTTATGTTTTTTACGGAGCTCTATATAGTTGTTTTCCAGCTTCCTTATGTCTATGTTTCTTTGTTTCTTGAGGCCAGCGGCCACTTGTATAATTTTGCCTCTGATAGAAGCCTTGTGGGCAGCCCACAGAGTTTCAGGGGACACATCTCCTGTATCATTATGCTTAAAGTATTCTAGAAGAGATTGCTCAATATCCTTCATTAGGGCAGGGTCCTTCAAAATAGACTTATTTAGTGTCCAATGAGACACTTTAGGAGAAGTGTCCTCTCTCCTCAGTGACAATAGAACCATCGAGTGATCTGACCAAGAAACATCAACTATGTGAGACTTAATGGCAGCTGGGACGTGATGGTTAGAGATTAATATATGATCTATACGCGAATAAGAATGGTGAGGGTTAGAATAGTGAGTATAGTCCTTAATTTTGGGGTTCAACTCCCTCCAGATGTCAGTTAATCTAGACTGATGTAGAATGCGTGCTACTTGTAGACTAAGTTTAGTCGGTCTGACGATTCCATTGACAGAAGGTTTGGACTTATCCAATCCCGTGTCAAAAGCTAGATTAGAGTCTCCACCCATAAGAATGATCCCCTCCATAAATGGTCGGAGGGTGTCAAGCATCTGAGAGAAAAACTTTTTCTGACCTCTGTTAGGAGCATAATAAGAAATAAATGTGTATAGTCTGCCATCAAGGGTACCTTGTAACAATAGAAACCTACCTTCCGGATCTCCAAATTCTTTAGTCAGGTTAAAGTTACAATACCTAGAAAACAAAATGGCCACACCCTTAGTTTTGTTTTCTGCTTTAGCTAGGTAAAACAATGGAAAGTGGGCATGCATAAAAAAAGGGTTGTATCGTTTAGGAAAGTGGGTTTCTTGAAGGAAAACCACATCTACACGGAGAGATTTGTATACTTGAAAAGCTTTGCGCCTCTTAACAGGAGAATTCAACCCCTGAGTGTTGTGAGTAACAACACTAAGGGGTTTAGATACATCATTCGATCCAGCCATAAGTCTTGTCGACATCTATGAACATGCAGGACCGTACAGATATCATCAATAGTCTCGCAAATACGAACAATGGCAGGCAGGCTGAAGAAACGAAGAGAGTAAGAAGAAGAAAGAAAAAGAAATGAAAAGGAGAGATAATAAGAAAAAAATAAAAAAACATATAGCACAATAAACTATTAGATCGTGCAAGGTCAATTCGTGACCCAGAATGGGGGAAGAGATTGATTCTCCTTCCCTCATTCAAACAAGAAATTTTTGCATAGTCCCAGAAAAGGACTATATTCTTACCCATTGGGTCGACAAAGTGTCGACACAAGAGGTAAGTTGAGGTTCAATACCTCACCGTCGTCAGTTGCCGACAAATTAAACATAACACCTTAAAACAAATTTTAGAAAAAAGGCATTTGAATCATAGGATGACCAAAAAAGGAGAAAAATCTAAATAAAAACGGCATTAAACTAGATATGTAATCCCGGAGTCTTCCCTTTTTTTTAAAAAAAGAATCCGGGATAAAATTCATCTGAATTAAAGAATAAGAAATACGTCCTGAGTAAGTCTATTCAATATTCAGGGTGTTTGGTCACCTCCAATTTTCCTGTATTTGACCTTGTTCCATGGATTCTGAGTCGGACTAGTAGGAGTGTTTCTCTTGGTAGATTGAACTGGAGGTGGAGTAGTGTCCATAGCAGGTTCAAGAGAAATAATTTTCAGATCAAACAGAAGTCTTTCACCCTCTTGGAAACTATGGATCACATGGTTCCTACCATTATAATTGAATTTTAAGGCGAAGGGGAAAGCCCATTTATATTTGATGTTTTTGTTGATGAGGGCAGACAATAACGGTTTCATTGCTCTTCTTTTCTGAATGGTATATGGAGAAATGTCAGAGAATATTTGTATGGTATTACCTTGGTATTGAAGATTCTCCTGTTGTCTGGACCGTTTCATAATGTCCTCCTTGGTAGAGAAAAAATGAGGCTTGACCACCACATCCCTGGGTAAGCCATCTTTTCTTAGTGGGCCTAATGATCTATGAGCCCTATCAATTTCTAATTTTATATCAGGCATAGATGGAAGGAGGATTTTCATAATGTCTCGTATTGCTGAATGAACGTCCATAATGGACTCAGGTAGACCCCTAACCCTAAAGTTTTCTCTTCTTGACCCGTTTTCCAAATCATCAATTTTAGCCCGAGCGGCCTCTAGTTGTTCTTGTAGGAAGTGGATATGGTCATCATGTTGTTCAGTTTTCGAAACGTTAGTGTCCAATTTATGTTCCACCGAGTCAATCCTGTTGCCAAGACATTGGAAGTCTGCCCTAATATCTTTAGTAATTTTCTCAGCCGTAAGAGCTAGACCCCTTTCCATCATTTCAGAGATCCTATTATAGAGATCAGCAACATTGAAAGAAACTTCTGGAGCATTTTCAGTATTAGCAGTCACTTGTACAGGGTCATGTGAGGGAGGCACCACAGAAATCCCATGTTCTGCCATTGCGGGTATTATGCCCTCCCGAACTACAGATGAAAATAAGGCTGTAGTTGTAGATGAACCTAATAAAGGAGATGATGAGGAGGGCGGCACATGAGACGAGAACTGTTCTGTTAACTGAGGTTCCACCATAGACACCTGAGGACCTGTAATAGGAGGGGTGTCCATATCAAGGAGACACTCTTTGATAATTGAGTTCTTATTTTTTTTTAACCTGTTTCCCCTTCATATATGAGAAGCGCTGTAAAGAAACCGTATCAGTATGAGTAAAGTTGCTTTATAGTTTAGAATCTACAGTTCACTCCAATATCAGCTCCTATAGGTGTAGTAGACCTATAACTATCATCAGTCAATGGGCGTTAATTATGTGATCAGTCCAAACCCAGTTTCGAGCCTTTATAGCAAGTATTGTAAAAAGACCAGCTTCATAAAAACGCCTCAAATTACATATCATGCAGGTTTCATGTTAGCATATAGAATTGCAGCTCATGTCGACTAACATCAGACGGTGCGTTGAAACACCTCAGTAAATTCCCATAGTAGGGATAATCATAGGATAATCCTCAGTTTATAGAAAAGATAAATGTTTTCCAAGGTATTTCATCCAGTTCTGAGGTGATAATTTGACACCCCACAGGGTGTAAGGATCACTGTGTATACCTATACCTCTGTTAATATTATTAGTATGAATCCTTGTAGAATTCCGTTGTATGTCAGTGAATCTCCTATTTATCTGGAAAAAATCAAGGTCTCTGCTAGCCTTAGAACAATATGTTTGAATATTAGTCTCCCACATCCACGGTGTTGTAGATAGTATATTAATGACCTATATATGGCTCAGGGTTACCTTATTCTGAAGGCTAGTCTTTTATATGCAGATTTAATGAGGGAAAATTTTCAATTGCTGCAATATCTACCTCACTTTGAGTGTCCTGTGTCGGTATACTGGTAGGCCACAAGATGGCAACGTTACCTCAGCATCAGTAATACCATCTGCGTCATAGGGCCTCCTACTATGCAAACGAGTCCTTCCTCCAGTTTCAAGATGGGGTGTGTGATCCGGATATCACCCGCAGAGTGGAGGGCATCAGGTAAGGGTTTCACTACGATCGGATCGTCAGCAATCCCTATTCCACCCGACCGTGTCTACTTAGGCCATATTATGGTGATTGTGCACCCGTGAGGTAAAAGGCCTCGGTGTCCGTCACTATAGCGGGTAGCTCTTCCGCTGAAGAACGGGTATTCTCCCAGTGGCGCCCGCTCTATGAGTCAGGCAGCCCGGTATAACGTGGATAGGGGTTCTTTCTTGTTTCCCTTCTCCCTTTCTTCCTCTTCTTTTTTTTTACCGCTCCGCCGATCCGTCCAAAATTGAGCTCGGTGATGTCCGAGGCTTTGTAGGCCTCAAAATGGCCGCTGTGATCCTATGAGGGATCAGGCCTCTTCATGTACCAGTGAGCTGGCGAATCATCCAGATCTCCCAAAAAGGAAAGATGCGGCCTATGGAGAGTCCCGGGTACCGGATTCTAAGTTTGGGGCAAATAGAATCCTGATTCGGTACCGGATGGCTATCGATTCGTTTAGGACAGGCAGAGCTCCCTCAGAACACGTCCAGCGCCATCGACGTCCAGGCCACGCCCCCAAAACCTCATTCTTATGCCCCACCACAGTAATCTGTGCCACTCACACTACCATAAGCCATCCTATAATCCTTATGCCCTGTACACACGATCGGTCCATTCGATGAAAACGGTCTGATGGATTTTTCCATCAGTTATCCGATGAAGCTGACTGATGATCAGTCGTGCCTACACACCATCAGTTAAAAAACCGATTGTGTCAGAACGCGGTGACGTAAAACACAACGTCGTGCTGAAAAAAAAAATCAAGTTCAATGCTTCCAAGCATGCATCGACTTGATTCTGAGCATGCGTGGATTTTTAATCGATGGACGTGCCTACAGACGATCGTTTTTTTCTATAGGTTTTTTATCCATCAGATAATTTTAAAACAAGTTTAAAACCGATGGGGCCCACACACGATCGGTTTAGTCTGATGAAAACGGTCCATCAGACCGTTTTCAGACAAACCGATTGTGTGTACGCGGCATTAGAGAACTGGCATTCCCTTTTTCTGGTTATAACTGAACGGAGCACCCTTAATCTGCTCACTGCCCTACAGTGAATAGATGCAGTCCTCTAATTACATTACACTTACCAGCAGATGCAGAAAACATTCCTGTGCTGAGGACTAGGAAAGCCAACATGATTCGCCCAACATGGAGCCCAAACTTTTTACATACAGCTCTAGAAAAAAAAAAAAAAATACATTAGCTCTTATTGCATATTTCAAAACAGATGGGATAGAAAATGTAACACAATCAAGGTTTTCATACACTTTCTGAGAATGCTTTATATTTCTGGGCATATAGTAAAATTTGATATGTTAAACACAACTTCACCAGTAGTGAGCAATCACACTAAGTTTTATAAAACCGCCTGGAAAGGTAAAGTTTACAAAAACTTCACTCGTGTAATTATATAGAACAGGATTTTAGCAACATAAATGCGAAAAGATCAGTTGTCTTGCTTATTCTGCTCTAGTAATTTGCCAGTGTCAAAGATGTACAACCAACTCTTCAGTCCACTCTAAAGCCTTGTAAACACCATCAGATTTTCCGAGGGGAATTGTGTAATGGCAGACTGTTGTCAGAAAATGACCGTTTGTATGCTCCATCGGACAATTTTTGTCAGATTTTCCACCAAGAAATGTGGGATAGCATGCTTTAAAATTTTCCGACAACAAATGTGTGTTGTCGAATTATCCGATCGTGTGTTCAGAAGTCCATTGGACAAAACTCCAAAGTACAATCACGCTTGCTCAGAAGTAAGGATGAGCTCTGGCGTGATCGCATAGAACACGTGCAGAGCCCGCCAGGAAGTGTGCACGGCGCTGTACTAATCACAGCCAGGGAGACATTGTCCCGATGCTCGGCTGCAGGGATCGGGAAATGTCTCCCTGGCTGTGATTAGCGCAGCGCCGTGCACACTTCCTGGCGGGCTCTGCACGTGTTCTATGCGAACACGCCAGAGCTCATCCTTACTCAAAAGCAATGCTAACCATAACACAACATTAGCAGAAGTTGCCCAAAGGGTGGCGCTAAACACCTGAAAAACCACGTAGTTTCGTGTTTGTTGTCCGACAAATCTTTGCAAGACAAGTTCATGGCCAACGCAAGATCAAGTCCTGCGATTTGTCCGCAGAAAATCCGATCGTGTGTACCAGGCTTTAGACCCCATACACACTATACAACTTTTGCTGTCAGATTTCCTTTGGATTTACCGAAACCATGTAGTGCCCGATTGCATACAAATTGAAACTCTTAAGATCTGACCTCATATTATATGGTTTTGGTAAATCTGAAAAGAAAAAAAAAAAAATCTACAGAAAATTGTATAGTGTGTATCCAGCTTTAGTGTATTACCACAAAATTCCATATTCAAGAAAATAATTATTTGATTCCGATTTTGCAAATGCTGAAGGTCTGTACCTAAAGCCACACCATTCTGATGTACAGTATTTCATCCCAAATGGGCTTCATGGTTCTCTATAAAAAAAAAAAAAGTCCAATCAGGGTGAAAAGCATCAAAGAGACGTGATTTTAGGTAGGGACCTTCAGCATGTCAGTACTGGCTCAATAAAACTTATGTGGCATGGCGTCATGTGTGCAGCCTCTGTGGGACATTACAGACACATACTTAACGGAGAAAGGCCTTTCAAGCCGGCACCTGTCTTACCTTCAGAAGGGAAAAGTGGTGGAGTTTTGAGTGCCACTCAGTCCTTTGGCATCTACCAAGAGGGTTAACATAAATCATAAGGACACAGAGTGGAGGGGTTGCTGGGATCCACTTCCTAGCAATGCATACCAGTCACTAATCTGGCGAGTAAATCTGCAAGGTGATTTTACTAATGAACACCACTATGCCCAGCTACTGTAAAAAATATAGGTAATCATTAAACATTGTGGCATCAATGTCCAGTTATAGTTGCTGTGAAGCATGAAGGCAGAGAACTTTATAATTCTGCCTAGCAGCACTTGGGTCATTGGTTTGAATCCTAACCACGGGCACTACCTGCCTGGAATTTGCTGATTTTCCCTGTGTGGGTTTCCTCAGGGTAATCCAGTTTCCTACCATACTCCAAAGACATGCTGGTAGGTTAACTGTGTCCTGCATAAATTAACTGTAGTGTATGAATGCGAGTTAGGGACCATAGATTGTAAGCTCCTTGAGGGCAGGGACTGATATGAATGTACAATATATATATTTAATGCGCTGTGTAAATTGATGGCGTTATACAAGTACCTGTAATAAATAAAATATAATATACCGTATTTATCGGCGTATATCGCGCACTTTTTTGCCCTGAAAATCACTCCGATATACTCTTCCTGCGCTGTGTTTGAACCACTGCGCCGCCATATACCGAGCGCAGTACACTCGGGTATAGTCGGGCAGGCTCGGCTCCTCTCGCTGTCAAGTCCTGTACGTCCTTTACGCGAGAGGAGCCGAGCCTGCCCGACTATACCCGAGTGTACTGCGCTCTGTATATGTCGGCGCAGTGGTTCAAACACAGCGCGGGAAGCGGAGATCGAGCAGGGAGGACACCACGATGGCCGCAGAAGGACGCCGGACCGGACGAGGCCGCCGATGGACGACGGGCAGGACACCGACGAGGGGCATCCAAACTAAGTATTTATTTTTTTTCCCAGGAATTTTCCTTCAAGTTCGGGGGTGCGCGCTATACGCAGGGGTGCGTTATAGCAAGATAAATACGGTAGATCAAAGCTAGCTAATTATTGCTGGCTTGGTCATTTTGAGAGCTGAATTCTAGATTCCGAGGAAGCTTTGTCCTGGCCTGTAGGTACAGAATGTATATATGAACGTGAAATAGTACAGTTTTCAGTATTTCTTTTATTGTTACAAAAATGTTAAACTTTTTGACCTGGGAGTAAATGTAATATGGGACACTTACTTGTAGAAATAAAGTTCACACACACAACTAATAAAAGCCAAGAAACATCGTATGAAGTAAAACACGAGAACCTGTTGGAAGAAATAACAGAATAAATAAAATGCATCATACAGCCTACTGCACAAGTATAAAAATCCAAAACAATGTTATAAAAAATGTGGCCGTTTCAGAAAAAGTCATTCTAGATTGTAATGATATTTCCCAAGTTAAATCCATTAGCAAAACATATTACAGACTGAACTAAATTATGGGTAATGATTTTAACAATTTCAATCCACCAGCATTACTTTAATAACGGAAAATTATGCGTCACCATCTATCCGTCTCGAGTTTGTCACAAAACAATAAATGCAAAGAATTGTTCCATGTAATAGAAGACTGACTGCTTACCTCTCCTCTGGGAGGCCCCACTACATGCAATGGTTTCTCCCATGAGTTACAATGTTTCTCCAGGACAGAGAGTAGTGATGTCATAGCCTGCAGGAGGAACCACTGGACTAAACTTTAACACACCCACATGTGTAACAAATGAAAAAGAACTTGCTAGAGGCCATAACAATTGAGCGCAGTGGAGTTTGGACTCGCCATGTGCCTGAGAGATATGTATTCCGTCTTCTATTGTAGAGTCCATTGTGTGAATTTTTAGGCGGAAACGACAGTTTTAAGTTTAGCCTTTAAAGACAATTCTGAGGAGAAATAGATTTACTGAGCATTTACAAAACATTTAGCAAGTTTACAGCAGCTTTCCGGTTATCAGTTTTACAGCTGCATAAGCCAATCAGTGAGTAGGATTTACAGTACAATTCCCATCACTATGGTAAAAAATCTGCAATCTAGGGTTTACAGTGGGGGGATGTGGATATTACAGTGGGGGGGATGTGGATATTACAGTGGGGGGGGGATGTGGATGATGTGGATATTACAGTGGGGGGGGGGGTGATGTGGATATTACAGTGGGGGGGGGGGTGATGATGTGGATATTACAGTGGGGGGGGATGATGTGGATATTACGGGGGGGGGGGGGATGATGATGTGGATATTACGGGGGGGGGGGGGGGGGTGATGTAGGTATTACAATGGGGAATGATGTGGATATTACAGTGGGGGGGGATGATGATGTGGATATTACAGTGGGGGGGGATGATGATGTGGATATTACAGTGGGGGGGATGATGATGTGGATATTACAGTGGGGGTGATGATGATGTGGATATTACAGTGGGGGTGATGTGGATATTACGGGGGGGGGGGGGTGATGTAGGTATTACAATGGGGAATGATGTGGATATTACAGTGGGGGGGATGATGATGTGGATATTACAGTGGGGGGGATGATGATGTGGATATTACAGTGGGGGGGGGGGTGATGATGTGGATATTACAGTGGGGGGGGGGTGATGATGTGGATATTACAGTGGGGGGGATGATGATGTGGATATTACAGTGGGGGGGATGATGATGTGGATATTACAGTGGGGGGGATGATGTGGATATTACGGGGGGGGGGCTGGTGATGTAGGTATTACAATGGGGAATGATGTGGATATTACAGTGGGGGGGATGATGTGGATATTACAGTGGGGGGGGGGGGAGATGTGGATATTACAGTGGGGGGGGGGGGAGATGTGGATATTACAGTGGGGGGGGGGAGATGTGGATATTACAGTGGGGGGAATGATGTAGGTATTACAGTGGGGGGGGGATGTAGGTATTACAGTGGGGGGGGGATGTAGGTATTACAGTGGGGGGGGGATCATGTGGATATTACAGTGGGGGGGATCATGTGGGTATTACAGTGGGGGGGGGGGTCATGTGGATATTACAGTGGGGGGGATCATGTGGATATTACAGTGGGGGGGATCACAAGGAAGTGTGAGAACATTACTGTGGAGAGGGGTGATATAAACAACATACAGTGGATCAACTTTTGCTTGGCACAGTGTAAATGATCCACCCGGTCGTTCAATAAGGCCACACGGGGCAATTGTAGCACTGGAATCCCTGTAACTTTTAGATTTAAAGCAAACACCTTATTCCAAAAGCTCCTAAGCGTAGAGAATTCCCACCAGGTGTGATACATAGGGGTTGATTTACTAAAGGCAAATCCACTTTGCACTACAAGTGCACATGGAAGTGCAGTCGCTGTAGATCTAAGGAAGACATGCAAAACATAATTTTAGCTTGCACATGATTGGATGATAAAATCAGCAGAGCTTCCCCTCATTTCAGATCTTTCCCTCAGATCTAAAGCGAATGCACTTCTAAGTGCACGTGCAGCGCACTTGTAGTGCAAAGTGGATTTGTGTTTTGTAAATAACCCGACAGTTCTATAAGACTGACACCCCTGAAAACAGAGAGGCGAGGAGGTTGGAAAAAGCCTCTATTGGCAAGAAGGGACTATAGGGGTTATTTACAAAACTCAAATCCACTTTTCACTGCAAGTGCACTTGTAAAGGCAGTCGCTGTAGATTGCTGTAAATATGAGGACCGGAGTACTGGGCACACTATACCTTATCACTACAGGAAGCTCTGCTGATTTTATCATCCAATCATGTGCAAGCAATAATGCTGTGTTTTTTTCCCTTGCATGTCCCCCTCAGATCTACAGCGACTGAACTTCCAAGTGCACTTGTAAAGGCAGTCGCTGTAGATTGCTGTAAATATGAGGACCGGAGTACTGGGCACACTATACCTTATCACTACAGGAAGCTCTGCTGATTTTATCATCCAATCATGTGCAAGCAATAATGCTGTGTTTTTTTCCCTTGCATGTCCCCCTCAGATCTACAGCGACTGAACTTCCAAGTGCACTTGTAGTGCAAAGTGGATTTTCCTTTCGTAAATCAACCCCTATATACCATCGGGTCAAGGCGTTTACGCCTTCCTCCACCAAAGAGAAATTTAGCATGCCCTTATACGCCTACGAGAGGCAAGTGTGCCAATGCTCCAGATCTCTCTCAGAGGCCAATTTTGAGTCCCATGCATGCATGCATGTTTTTTTTTACCAAAAATATGTAGCAGAATACATATTGGCCTCAATCTTTTTTTTTATTGGACATGTTTTATAGCAGAAAGTAAAACTTTTTTTTTTTTCAAAATTGTCGGCTTTTTTTGTTTACAGCGCACCAAATTAATAATGCAGAGGTGATCAAATACCACCAAAAGAAAGCTCCATTTGTGGGAACAAAACTTATCGTAGGGGTCAGTATCTAAGGTTAACATCTCCTCCATTCGCATGATATCATTAACCAAAGAGACCCACAGGGATAATGGAGTGGTAGAAGTAGTTTTCCAAAATTGGGGAATAAGCTGCCTCGCAGCCGACAGAAAGAAACGCAGTAAGGTACCCTTCTGCGAAGCTATGGAGCCAGGTAACATGGACAGCAAAGCTATTTCCGGTGAAGGCGTCAGGGGTCGATCATAGAGCTTACTATATATGGCAAAGACCTGAGACCAAAGGGGCTGAACGGCCGGACACCTCCACCAAATATGGAGGTAGCTACAGTCACAAATAAGACGTCTGACAATCTGGTTGTGTCGCCGCTGAATGTCAGCAAGGCGAGCCATGGCCGTGTAAGATCTTCTGAAATGGGCTGAGATTTTCCTGGCCTGCCGCAAGACGTCCTGGACCCCAGGGTATTTGGCAACGAATCATTGCACGACCAAGTTCAAGACGTGTGCCATGCATGGCATGTGTGTAATTTTGCCCTGCTTCAGCGCACTCAGCAGATTGCCACCGTTGTCGCACACCACTTTACCAACTGTCAAATTGAGCGGTGTTAGCCACTGATCTGCCTGTAAACGCAAAGCTGAAAGGAGTGCAGGACCAGTGTGGCTCTTGTCTTCCAGGCACAACAGATGCAGCACAGCATGGCAACGTCTCACCTGGCATGTCGAATAGGTTCTGGGGATCTTGGGCGGCGCAGCGGAAGAGACGGTAGCATCGGAAAATGAGGAGTCAGCCGAGGAGGAGAGGGATGATGGAGTAGGAGGAGAAGAAGAGGCAGGCCTGCATGTAATCCGTGGTGGTAAAACCAAATCTACATGGGTGCCACGGGTTACATGCTTGACGGCCGTCAGAAGGTTCACCTAGTGGGCAGTCAAAGTTATATACCTTCCCTGCCCATGTTTGCTAGACCACGTGTCTGTGGTCAGATGTATCTTGGCACCGACACTGTGTGCCAGAGATACATTCACTTGCCGCTGAACATGGCCATATAGCTCTGGGATGCCCTTCTGTGTCCTTCCTGGGACCTTCCATTGTGGTATTCCAATGGCCACAAATTTTCAAAAGGCCTCCGAGTCCACCAGTTTATATGGCAGTAGTTGGCGGGCTATCAGTTCCGACAAGCAAGTGGTCAACCGTTGGGCAAGAGGGTTATCCGGCGTCATTGTTTTTTTACGATCGAACAGTTGGGCCACGGAAGCCTGCCTTTTTGCAGAAAAACGTGAGGAAGGCATAATGGAATGTGGAGTGGAGGACAATTGTGAGCATAGAGGGAAAGGAGAAGAAGAAGAGGCTGGACGGTGAGAGCCTGGAGTGTGGCTTTGTGGGTTCTGATGGCGTTGCTCCCACTGGGCTCGGTGATGGGAGGCCAGGTGCCTTCTTAAGGCGTTCGTCCCTAGGTGAGTGTTGGGCTTACCGCGACTTATGCGTGGACTGCAAAGGCTGCAGATGGCAACACTATTGTCTGCAGCGGACACGTTAAAAAAAGCCCACACTGCGGAGCCATGGGCCGGCGTCCTGGGAGCGCCAGATGTGACCGTACATGGTTGATGGCTCACTCCTGATACATTAGGAGTCTGGTTTGTCCCTCCTGTGCAAGTTCGGCCTGCTTCTCCTCCCTATCTGCTGGTCCATCTCTCCCTCTGAACCCCCCTCCTCTTCCTCTCTTGTGGGCACCCACGTGACGTCTGTTGACATGTCATCATCGACGTCACCTTCCCCATTACTAACAGTAGAGATCTCGGAGTAGGCAGCAACAGCGAGCACCAACCTCCTTGGGCTGATCTGAGTACTGTCGTCAGACTGCCGAGTGCCGGCTGTTGCTACCTCCTCTTCCTGATCCAATGCCAAGAATGGCTGCGCATCCAAAATGTCTTCTGATGGATCGGAAAATAATTCCTGTGACTCAAGCGGAGGGTATATGGTGGTGATGGTGGTGGTGTTGGTGGCGAGCCACTCAACCAAGTCTGGTGCGTCCTTTGACGTAATCGAACGCACCTTGTGCCACTTCCCACTTTGGCTCCGGCCTGGTGCTCCTGCCCTACCACCCCTGCGGAAGGGCCTGCCTCTTCCTCTGCCTGTAATTTTTTAAATGACCCTGTGACAACAAAAGTCTCTAGAGAAGCGCAGTATATGTGGAAGAAGGTATATAACATCCCGCTTTAATCTGTCGTTTTGGGGGGCCACTGGTTTATCGCACCAGTTATGAAACTTTTTTTTTCAGGAAAAATGTTTAATGTGTGTAGCAGAGGTAACGCAGTGAAAGAGGCAAAAATTCAGCAGTAACCAAATACACCGCCAGTCACAATGCGGCACAATACAAATCCACTATAATATGCTTTCTATATTCAAAAGTATATTATAAGTGTATATTACACCTATATACTGCAGAGCAAATAGCACACCTATACCAGTGCTTGAAAGGACTTTTGTGGACCCATTAGGTAGCGATTTGTGTCGCTAAACTCTGTCCCTGCTGGAAACGCCAACCTCGCCCTACACTGACAAAAAGTATATGAATGTATTAGACACCTATATACTAGAGCAAGTAGCACACATATACCAGTGCTTTAACCACTTCACCCCGGACCATATTGCTGCCCAAAGACCAGAGTACTTTTTGCGATTCGGGACTGCGTCGCTTTAACAGACAATTGCGCGGTCGTGCGACGTGGCTCCCAAACAAAATTGGCGTCCTTTTTTTCCCACAAATAGAGCTTTATTTTGGTGGTATTTGATCACCTCTGCGGTTTTTATTTTTTGCGCTATAAACAAAAAGAGCGACAATTTTGAAAAAAATGAATATTTTTTACTTTTTGCCATAATAAATATCCCCCAAAAATATATAAAAAAACATTTTTTTTCCTTAGTTTAGGCCGATACGTATTCTTCGACATTTTTTTTTTTTTTTTTTTTTTTTTTTTTACGAAAATCGCAATAAGCGTTTATGATTGGTTTGGGCAAAAGTTATAGCGTTTACAAAATAGGGGGTATTTTTATGTCATTTTTATTAATATTTTTTTACTAGTAATGGCGGCGATCAGCGATTTTTTTTCGGTATTGCGACATTATGGCGGACACTTCGAACACATTTTTGGGACCATTGGCATTTTTATAGCGATCGGTGCTATAAAAATGCATTGGATTACTATAAAAATGCCACTGGCAGTGAAGGGGTTAACACTAGGGGGCGGGGAAGGGGTTAAGTATGCCTGGGTGTGTTCTTACTGTGGGGGGGGGGGGGGGGGCCTCACTAGGGGAAGCACTGATCCTCTGTTCATACATTGTATGAACAGAAAATCAGCGTTTCCCCCGCTGACAGGACCGGGAGCTGTGTGTTTACACACACAGCTCCCGGTCCCCGCTCTGTAACGAGCGATCGCGCCCGCCGGGCACACGCACGGGAGTCGGGGGCGAGCGGGGGGGCGCGCGCGCATGCCTCCGGCGGCGCGCCCCTAGTGGCGGCTGAAAGAGCCGACGTAGAATGATGTGCTCTCGCCCAGGAGAGCCAGCTTGCCGACGTAGAACGGCGGTGCGCGGTCGGCAAGCAGTTAAAGGACTTGTGTGGACCTTTTAGATAGCTATTTGAATGAATACAGCCTGTCCCTGCTCCAAACAGCAACCTCTCCCTACACTGACAAAAAGCAGAATGTAAGATGGCCGCCAGATCAGGTCTATTTATAAGGTAGGGGGTATGTCCATGTGCTGAAATGTCTCAATTGGCTGTCCTGCACCACCGGATGGATGTGTCATAGGTCAAAGTTCTTACCCATGTAACATTGTAGACCGCCGCGAACATCGCCAGATGTCCGCCGGTTTGGCGGACCGCAAACTCCCATAGTTTGCAGCAAAACGACCGCCGGGCGAACCGGCAGGCCATCTCTAGACAGCACTTTCACCTAATCGGCCTCAGATTTATATGTTCATTGCCATGACTGCACATGTGCCTTCTTGAGGAGGGAGACCTTGCAGGCGTTAGGAGCACCTTCTTAAATTGACAGGACTAATCTGTGTACCACATGAGCACATACTGTATCAGAATTATTGGTGGTTGTTAGAGGATCAAATACTTATTTTACTCACTGAACTGCAACTCAATTTATAACATTTGTACCACGGGTTTTGAAAAACTGAACAGTGTGAAAGGGCATGCAGAACTTTTAAAAACGCAACTGACTGGTGTGAAGAGTTCCATAGAATTTAAAGGGATGCATTTTTCAGCATTTTTCTTTCACTTTTTTTTTTAGCTGAAACTGATCAAATAACTGATCAGTGTAAAAAGGTCCTTAGTCTACAGTTGTCATAGTGCTGCATGTGTGATCAGTTATGACACCAGCCATTTGGTGTGAAAGTTTGGTTGACCGCCTAGACCAGGGGTCTAGGGCCAGTTTATTGTTCTTCAGCCTTTAGGAGGGCCGGATTGTGGCCAACGGGGCAGAAAAAGCCTTGGGCCCAGCATTGGTGAGAATAAATATGGCCTCGTAGTTTGCGATCAGTAGGATAAGGAGTAGTGCCCCTATTAGTAGGAGTAATTGTATCTCATCATTGATATCAGTGGAAGAAAAAAAGATTTTTAATACAGCTTACCTGTAAAATCTTTTTCTTGGAGTACATCACGGGACACAGAGCGGCATATTCATTACTATGTGGGTTATATGGAGTACCTTCAGGTGATGGACACTGGCAATCTCAAACAAACAGGAAATGCCCCTCCCTATATAACCCCCTCCCATAGGAGTACCACCTCAGTTTTGTAGCAAGCAGTATGCCTCCCAAAATGGTCCCCATAAGAGGGGTGGGAGCTCTGTGTCCCGTGATGTACTCCAAGAAAAAGATTTTACAGGTAAGCTGTATTAAAAATCTCTTTTTCTTTATCGTACATCACGGGACACAGAGCGGCATATTCATTACTATGTGGGATGTCCCAAAGCAATGCTTACAATGAGGGGAGGGAGAACATCTTCCAAAGACAAAAGGATTTAATTTAGAGATATACTCAAATCATAATAAATCCAACTTAGTTGAGAAAAAATAATTTTAAATTTAACTCAAAAGGGAGCCCCCGGAATCCGAGGGTCTCAAACTGCAGCCTGCAGCACTGCCTGCCCAAAGGCTGTATCAGTATTCCTTCTTACGTCCAACTGGTAGAATTTTGTAAACGTGTGGACAGAAGACCAGGTTGCCGCCTTGCAAACTTGAGCCATAGAGATCTGGTGGTGTGCTGCCCAGGAGGCGCCCATGGCCCTAGTAGAATGAGCCTTTAATGATAACGGAGGAGGCAACCCCTTCAAGCCGTAGGCCTGAGTGATTAACTGTTTAATCCACCTCGAGATGGTGGATTTTGCAGCTGCCTGCCCCTTCTTGGGCCCATCCGGTAAAATGAACAACACATCTGTTTTCCGGATCTTCTCTGTAGCTTTAAGATAGGTCTTCATGGCCCTGACAATATCCAAGGTATGCAGCAACCCTTCCTTTCTGGAAGTAGGTTTAGGAAAGAAGGATGGTAATACCAAATCCTGGTTTAGATGAAAACTGGATATAACCTTCGGTAGGAAGGAAGGATGAGGGCGGAGAACGACCTTGTCCTTATGTAAAATAAGATATGGTTCCTTACAGGATAAGGCTGCCAGTTCCGATACTCTTCTGGCGGAAACTATGGCGACCAAAAATACTAACTTCCTTGTCAGTAAAACCAAAGGAATTTCAGCCAACGGCTCAAAAGGTCGTTTCTGTAAACTTGACAGAACAAGATTTAAATCCCACGGACAAAGCGGGGATTTAACTGGAGGATTAATACGCAAGACCCCTTGAAGGAAGGTCTTAACTAGCGAGTGGGTGGCCAGCGCCTGCTGAAACCATACTGACAAAGCTGAAATCTGTCCTTTGATTGTGCTTAATGCCAGTCCCTTATCCACTCCTAGCTGGAGAAAACTTAATACTCTATCGATGGTAAACTTGCGAGAAAGCCATCGCTTGGACTCACACCAGCCTACATAGGCCTTCCAGACCCTGTAATAAATCACCCTAGGTTTCCTGGCTCTGATTAGGGTAGAGATTACTTTCTGAGACAGACCTCTACCCCTGAGAATCAGGGATTCAGCCTCCAGGCCGTCAAATTTAGATGCCGTAAGGCAGGGTGGAGGATCGGACCTTGCGATAGCAGGTCTGGCCGTAGAGGAAGAGTCCAAGGGTCTCCCACTACCATCTTCAGGATTAGTGAATACCATGCCCTTCTGGGCCATGCTGGAGCTACCAGGATGACTGGTATGTGCTCCACCCTGATCCTGCGCAGCAGGCGGGGTAGTAACTGGAGCGGGGGAAATACATAAAGAAGTTTGAACTGATGCCAAGGGCAAACCAGCGCATCGGTTCCGCAGGCCATCGGATCCCTTGAGCGGGATATGAACCTGTCTAGCTTCTTGTTGAGTCTCGATGCCATGACATCCACGTCCGGCACTCCCCATCTTTGGCAGAGTGCTTGAAAGATTTGTGGATGTAGAGACCATTCCCCCGGCAACAGAGTCTGGCGACTTAAGAAGTCCGCCTGAAGGTTGTCCACTCCTGGAATAAATATTGCCGATATGCAGGGCACATGAGCCTCTGCCCACCGGAGAATCAAGCTCACCTCTCTCTGAGTGGCTTGACTCTTGGTTCCCCCTTGGTGATTTATGTATGCCACGGCCGTGGCATTGTCTGATTGAATTCTCACCGGGAACCCCTGCAATTTGGACGTCCAAGCCCTGAGGGCTAGTCGAGCAGCTCTGAGCTCCAAGATGTTGATGGGCAACTGCCTCTCTGGCTTTGCCCAAGTACCCTGGCGAGTGCAACCATCCAAAATTGCTCCCCAGCCCTTCAGGCTGGCGTCTGTGGTTACTATCTTCCAAGCCACTGGGCTGAAAGACTTCCCCTTCATTAGATTCTGAGGGTCTAACCACCAACACAGACTTTGTCGGACTCTTGATGAGAGCGGCAAAGGGATATCTAAGGCCTGTGGCCTCCTGCTCCATGCTGACAGGATGGCTGCCTGCAGGATGCGAGTGTGGCTCTGGGCGTACGGTACCGCCTCGAATGTGGCCACCATCTTGCCTAGTAACCGCATACATAGGCGAATAGTCGGTTCTTTCTTGCTTAGAACCAGTAGGATTAAAACCTTGATGGCTTTGACCTTTATCAGAGGTAGAAACACCCTTTGTTGTTCTGTGTCTAACCTCATGCCGAGATATTCCAACTGCCTTGTTGGCTGGAATGCTGACTTTTCTCGATTTAGGACCCAGCCGAACCTCTCGAGGTACTGGACCGTGAGGGCCACTGCTCGTTCCAAGCCAGGAGACGAGTGATCTATGACTAGGAGGTCATCCAGGTACGCTAGGATCGTGACCCCTTGGATCCTTAGCCGAGCTAGGACCTTCGTGAACACCCGGGGGGCCGTAGCCAACCCAAAGGGAAGCGCCACGAATTGGAAATGACGCGAAGCCACCATAAAGCGTAGAAATCTTTGATGTGGCTGATAAATTGGAACATGAAGGTAGGCATCCTTTATGTCTATGGATGCCATGAAGTCGTCCTTCTGGAGTGTGGCAGCTGCTGACCGCACGGATTCCATCCGAAATGAGCGGACCTTTAGGTATGCATTTACCATCTTTAGGTCCAAAATTGGCCTGACATCTCCGTTGGACTTTGGGATGATGAATAGGTTGGAGTAGAAACCCAGCCCTTGTTCTAGGACTGGTACCTCTACTATTACTTCCTGGGAGAGTAGATGATTCAATGCCGTCATTAATGCGGCTCCCTTCTCCGGATCGTTTGGAACCCTTGACTCCTGGAAATGAGGAGGAGGAAACTTTAGGAAGTCTAGTTTGTAGCCCGTAGCCACGGAAGACCGTACCCATCTGTCGGGAATGCTGGCTTCCCAAACCTCTGAAAAGAGACGCAGCCTTCCCCCCACCCTCGTGGGTGGGGGCGCCCCTTCATAAGGTCGGCTTGGGGGCTGGTTTTGCTGGTTTGCGAAACCACTGCTTCTTGCCTCTAGCGGCCTGTCCCTGCGATTTGTTGTTGAAGTTAAAGTTTGATCTTGCAGGAGGCCGTCGATACTGTTTGGCATTGGAGGGCCCCTGCCCAGGGGAGTGCTGTCGTTTAAACGCAGGCCCCTGAAACTTTTTCTTGGTTGGCAAAAGAGTACTTTTGCCGCTTGAAATGGTCTGAATGTATTTATCCAGGTCTTCTCCGAAGAGTCGTCCTCCATGGAAGGGGAACCCTACCAGGAGCTTCTTGCATGGGGGCTCGGCCTCCCAGCTCTTTAACCATAAGAGTCTTCTCATATGGATAAGGGATAACGATAAACGTGACGCTTGCTGGATAGAATCCTTAATCGCATCTACCGTAAAGCGTATGGCCCTAGGGACATCCGAAAATTCTTCTGCCTGCTAGGCAGGAATAAGTTTAAGCATCTGCTTAGTTTGATCCGATAATGCTTGTGCAACCCCAATCGCAGCCACAGCTGGCTGCACTACTGCCCCTGCAGTAGTGAAGGAGCTTTTAAGTAGTGCTTCCAAGCGTTTATCAACCGGATCCTTGAACACCTGTATGTTTTCTACAGGGCATGTTAAAGATTTGTTAACACATGAGATGGCTGCGTCCACCGCCAGGGTTGCCCATCTCTTGGAAAATTTATCTTCCATAGGATATAAGGCAGAGAATCTTTTAGGTGGTAAAAAGATTCTATCTGGCTTGGTCCAATCTTGGAACATAACTTCCTCTAGCAGAGGATGGATCGGAAAAACTGCGTTGTTTTGAGGCGCCTTTAGTGAGCCCAAAGCTGAAACAGTCGATACTTGGAGATCTGGTACTGGCAAGTTGAATGCACTATGGACCAAGTCCGTTAAGGCTTGAACCCACCAGCTCTCCCCTTGGGAGGCTGCCCCAGACTCCCCTGTATCTGGATCCTCGATCCCCGAACCTGCTTGGTCCTTGTCCAAGAGGTCGTCCAATTCCCCTGCGGAAAGGACCTCCTCCTCTGAGGGTCCACGCTCGGGCGACGGAGATCTATTCCGTTTTCTGCCCCGCATAGCCTTGGCTATCATCTTTTCCATTCTTTTTTCCATCTCCTTTAAGGAGGTGGACAGTACCTCGTCCGTGACCACCCTAGGGTTGGACTGACCCGTGCCAGCTCCAGCCCCAGATCCCGATGGTCCCATCAAGGCTCCCTCTCGGGAAAGCAGCGGCATAACTTTGTCCGAGACCTCAGACTCTCTGGGGGAATCCCCACCTCTTGTACCCTCTGAACCAGACGCCATGGTACAATACCGAGGTACGCCCGCTAACTTATTGGTGTTTGGAACTATAAATAATTATTGCCCAAAAACCCGTTTGGGGGATAAAAAATGCCTTCTTTCCCTTAAATGTTTTTTTTTTTTTTTTTTTCCTTTTTTTTTTTTCAAACCCAGGAGAGAAAAAACATTCTGTCCCCCTTAGTAGTATTGCCAAAAAACTGCTGAGATAGAAAAGAACAGCCTAACTCTAGGCTCCAGGACAGTCTCATTGAAGACTGTAATATCTGTTTCGGCCTCGGCGCCCCGTGCTGCCGCTCTGGTCTCTTCCTCTCTCAGTTCCAGCATACACTGAGCTGGGAACAAATGGAAGGGCCGCCCCTTCCTTTAACATGCTGGCCCGCCCTTCCCCCCTCAGCTAACGGCGCCAAATTGCGCCCATATCACGGGGACGCGCACGCGTGCCCGCCGGCGGGGGGGGGGGTGGGGTGGGGGGGAAGGAGACCACACGAGGAGGCAGTTTGTCCTGTCTCCAGGCTAGGAGGAAAAACCATGGCAGCAATCGCCTGGAGGCTTTGCAGGTAAGCACAGCTCTCTTTACACACACACACACACACACACACACACACAGGCTTCTTTCTCAATGTTTACAATACTACCAGGGAGTTCACCTTTTATGGGGAATACACATAGAGCCATCCTATCTTTAAGACATGTGACTTACTTTGCCAGATGCAGCGCATAACTTTAGGCATGTCCCCTGTGAACCCCCTAGAAAAACCTGCTAAGAACCAAGTTCCGCAAGTTTCCCCTCACTTACCTGCTCCATGCCGCAGGACTTTGCAAAGCAAGAGGCCCAATCTTCCCCCATCTCCGTGGGGCATTGACCTTCAGGCCCTGGGTTCCTATGAAGGATCCACTGTCCTGGGCCCATATAGCACTCTGGCAACAGAAACATTAGGCCCCCAAAGGTTTCTAAGTTCTGGGCCCAGGGTCCAGCTCTCTAAAAAGAAAAGCATTATGGGCTATACCCCTTTGGTTTGGGGTCCGGTTACTGACCACTTTAGCGCTGAGGCCTTTGGACAGAACCGGTTAGCCCACCTAATCCCAAGGATGTGGAGGCGAGCTAAACCATGACCAACACCTAAGACACTGGCGTAAAAACTGAGGTACTCCTCCTATGGGAGGGGGTTATATAGGGAGGGGCATTTCCTGTTTGAGATTGCCAGTGTCCATCACCTGAAGGTACTCCATATAACCCACATAGTAATGAATATGCCGCTCTGTGTCCCGTGATGTACGATAAAGAAAGTGCCCCCTTGTTGGAGTCAGTGGGAGGAATAGTGCCTCATATCACTGGGAGGAATAAAGCCCTGAGGGCCGGATAAAGGCTAGCAAAGGGCCGCATCTGGCCCTCGGGCCGCAGTTTGGAGACCCCTGGCCTAGACAATTATGACAGTCATCATTCATGGCATGGGAAAAATTAAATTAATGAGCTAAAGCCAGCCATACACGGTTCGAATTTCAAAAATCATATCAAAGAATTTTCGTACGAATTTCGCACCTTTGGTGGGCTGCAGTAACAGCCGATTTTTTTAATCAATGATGGGAGAATTGTGCGAGAAATGTAATCGAAAAAAAAATGCGCATGTGCAAGAAAAGAATATTCCCGGCCACGAAAATTTTCTGTAGCAACATGAAGGCTTGGTCGGCCGAATTTCGAAAATCAATGGTGGCATCATCGGATCACAAAAAAAAAAAAAAAAATGAACTTTCTGATTTTGGAAAGAAAATTTGACCGTGTATGGCCTGCTTTAGTCTCATCCAACTACTGCTTCACTGTAAAACATTTGTATAAATAGTTACTAATAAATCATGACTTGCCTTGTTTGCCTGAAGGATATTTGCATGGAACCAAGCTGGTAATGCATGTAACCAAAGGTAAGCATAAGAGCGTATGGCATAGGCTGGAGAATATTCCCATGTTTGAAATCCTTTGCCATAAACGAGGTAGTGAGTCTTTATGGGGGAAAAAAAAAAAAGTTATTGCAAAGTTAAAGAGATAAACTGATAGTCCACTCCCCCACCAAGTATATGTACCCATTTGCGTTCCCTTGCCGCCCTGATTCCCTGCTGAAGGAGTCTACCAGTAACAGCTACATTTCAGAGATTAGCCTGGTGAATGGTGTCAGTAAGTGGTGCCCACACTTGGTCCACTTTACTACATGTAGGCCTAAGCCTGGGTTCACACTGCTGCGGGATTGAAATCATGCAGGTTTAGCTGAACTCGTACGATTTCATTCCCTGCATTTTAGTCCGACTTCTGGGGCGATTTCAGAGACATCTGTGCAGGTTCCTGCACAGATGTCTACTGAAATCGCAGCGGAAGTTACCAAAAGTAGTAGAGAAACTACTTTTGGGAAACAGTGCAAAGCGGGCATCGCACCGATTCGAGGCAGTGCCATTGCCGGCAATAGCTGCCAATTTGGCATGTGACTTGACATATCGAATCAATGTGAACCAAGGCTTAGGGATGAAGTTTCACTTGGGGGAGGTCACATAATACCATATACTCAAAGTCACAATCAATTACATTGACAAAGTGTTAATGGGGGTGTTTACCCTGCTGGGGGGTGGACTATCAAGATGCACAATGACCTTGTCCTAAATAGTGACAGGGTCTCTTTAACGTTGTTTCAGAATAGACGAGCTGCAGAGCAAGCAAGCCTCTGATCTGCATACTCCAGCTGGAACTGGTCATACATGGTTCGGTTTTCAGGCTGAACGAATAAAAACTGAATAGATTTTCCCATCCACACTGAATGTGTATATATGGGAGAATCCTCCCCACTGCGCTATTGTATTCTGACATCGGGAAGACTCCCCTGCTGTCAGAATACACAGATCAGCACTTTTTACAACATTGAGCAGAAAAGGATTGGTAGACTGATTTCTGTTCAACTGCAGTGGCCACACACATGGTTCAACTTTCTATCCATCTCAGGCCACCTTTAGTTTCAGTTTAGGATAAATGTCCTTATCCTTTACCAACAGCTATATAATTATGTGGTGGTTCTGCCACTGTTTAAAAACAACCCAATACAAGATGTCATTTTCCTTTAGGCTAGGCTACTTTCACACTGAGGCAGTTTTCAGGCGTTTTAGCGCTAAAAATAGTGCTTGTAAACTGCCTCTCATGCCTCCCCAGTGTGAAAGCCTGAGTGCTTTCACACTGGGTCGGTGCGCTTGCAGGACGTCCTGCAAAAAGCACCTTTGGGGCGGAGTGGGAGTGCTGTATACAGCGCTCCTAAACCGCCCCTGCCCATTGGAATGAATGGGCAGCGTTTCTGAAAAGCCGCAACACAGACGCTATTAACCAATTCTTTGGTCACTAGCTGGTTTAAAAGCACCCCGCTAGCAGCCAAAAACCGCTGCTAAAGCTAGTGGCGCTTCACCACTAATGGACCCGCCGCCCCAGTGTGAAAGTACCCTTAAACATCTATATAGAAATCAGCTATAAAAATCAACATGATAGAAGTAGCCCAACCAAGCAGCACTGCATTTTCTATACTCACCGGCTCCCAGTAATTGAAGGTTTCATCGCAGTCTGAGATATTGCTGAGAAGAGCTGCACAAAACCTAGCAGATATTAGGCATTTAAATGCAGTAGCGCCTTCTGGTGCCCACACCTGGCCCGCTTTACTACACGTAGACCTAAAAAAAAAAAAAAAAAAAAAAAACGTTTATTGACCCAACTAATTGTAAATTGTACATTGATTTTCTGAAAATAAAAATAGTAGCATTTTAACAAGAGCAAATGTAAAGGCTGTGTAAGGGTTCGAGACATTAACCACTTAAGCCCCGGACCATTTTGTAGCTAAAGGACCAGGCCACTTTTTGCGTTTCGGCACTGCGTCGCTTTAACTGACAAAAAAAATTGACGTCCTTTTTTTCTCACAAATAGAGCTTTCTTTTGGTGGCATTTGATCACCTCTGAGGTTTTTATTTTTTGCGCTATAAACAAAAATAGAGCGATAATTAAAAAAAAATATATCAATATTTGTTTCTTTTTGCTATAATAAATATCCCCAAAAAAAAAAAAAAAAAGATATAAAAAAAACATTTTTTTCCCTCAGTTTAGGCCGATACGTATTCTTCTACATATATTTGTTAAAAAAAAAATTGCAATAAGCGTTTGATTGGTTTGCGCAAAATTTATAGCGTTTACAAAATAGGGGATAGTTTTATAGAATTTTTATTAATATTTTTTTTTTTTTACTGGCAATGGCGGCGATTTGCGATTTTTATCGTGACTGCGACATTATGGCGGACACATTTTTGGTACCATTGTCATTTCTACAGCGACCAGCCCTAAAAAAAATGCACTGGTTACTGTGAAAATCACACTGGGAGTGAAGAGGTTAAACACTAGGTGGCGTTGTAGGGGTTTAATTGTTTCTTAAGGAGTGATTCTTACTGTAGGGGGCGTGGCTTGCTGTGACACGTCACTGATCGTGTTACCCATGACAGGGAACACGATCAGTGAAAGTGTCACTAGGCAGAATGGGGAGATGTTGTGTTTACACTAACATCTCCCCGTTCCATCTCTCCGTGAGACGATCGAGTCCGCGGGAACCTCGGGCGCGCTCACAGAGTTTGCGGCGGAGGCGCCCGTGCCCGCAACAACCGCTTCTTAAAGGGGACGTACAGGTACGTCGTTTTGCCTGCCCGTGCCATGCTGCAGATGTATATGTGCGGCGGGCAGCAAGCGGTTAAACTACGACAACTCAAGACCAAAACTATCAGGGCAAGAAAGGAAGTTCAGCACTTTGCACATGGTAAATGTTAGTAACCCAGTGGTAATTTCTGTTGTAAATTCAGAACACAAATTTTGGTGTCAGGAAAACTTGTTGGAAGAGACTCATGCAGATAGTAGAGGAAGGAAGCAGTGGACAGAAATTACACTTGGTGCTCTGGACTGAGACAAGTACACACTACAGAAGGTTGATATTTCATGTCTGAGGTTTACAAACACTTTATTATTAAACCCAGAGGCAATTATTTAATATGGTAAAGAGGAGAAACATTTATATAGTCTTACAGATACGTGACATGTGTATGCTTGTGTGAATGAGCCCCTTAATGATGTACAGACATTTATGTGGCTATACGTGTGTATACACAAGAACTTAAAGTGACATTAAAGTGGTTGTAAAGGCAGAAAGCTTTTTATTTTGCATACAAATAAAAAAAAAAACTTCTGTGTGCAGCAGCTCCCCTAATACTTATCTGAGCCCTCCAGTGATATGCCCGATTGCCTCAGCTGTCCAGGACTCTGCCTCCTGATTGGCTGAGACACAGCAGCGGCACCATTGGCTCCTGCTGCTGTCAAAGTCAGTTAGCCAATCAGAAGAGAGAGGGGACGGAACTGACACACTGAGCTGTGGCTCGGGTGCACCATAGCTGCTTGCTGTGGGGGCACTCTGCAGGAGAGAGGGGGCCCAAGAGAGCCAACGAGGGACCCCAGAAGAGGAGGATCTGGGCTGCTCTGTGCAAAACCACAAAGTATATAACACGTTTCTTGTTTTTCTCTTTAAAAATAATACTTTCGTATCCCTTTAAAGCTTCAGGGTTTTATTTCTAAATAAAATCACAAACATGCCTATACTTACCTGCTTTGTGCAATGTTTTTTTCACAGAGCAGCCTCCATCCTCTTCTTCTGGGGTTCCCCGCTAGCACTCCAGGCTCCTCCTTTTCAGCAAGTGACACAATGTAAAGCTGCTTTACATGAGGGCACCTCTGTGTGCTTGTTCACGAGCTGTCCTGCCTGCGTCTATTGACACAGAGCTGGTGGATCGGCCCTGCCCCCCCCCCCTCTCTGCACAGAATGTGATTGACAGCAGTGGGAGCCAATGACTATTGCTACTATTGATATGCCCAGGGATGAGGGAGACAGCAGTGGGAGCCAATGACTATTGCTACTATTGATATGCCCAGGGATGAGGGAGACAGCAGTGGGAGCCAATGACTATTGCTACTATTGATATGCCCAGGGATGAGGGAGACAGCAGTGGGAGCCAATGACTATTGCTACTATTGATATGCCCAGGGATGAGGGAGACAGCAGTGAGAGCCAATGACTATTGCTACTATTGATATGCCCAGGGATGAGGGAGACAGCAGTGAGAGCCAATGACTATTGCTACTATTGATATGCCCAGGGATGAGGGAGACAGCAGTGAGAGCCAATGACTATTGCTACTATTGATATGCCCAGGGATGAGGGAGACAGCAGTGAGAGCCAATGACTATTGCTACTATTGATATGCCCAGGGATGAGGGAGACAGCAGTGAGAGCCACTGCTCTTGAGCCCGTTCTGATCCAGCGATGTGCACAAGTAAGTATGGAGGGGGGGAGGGGATTTAGAACCACTTTAATTTCATGTGTTTTGTACACAGGATTAAGGATGAGCTCTGGCGCGTTCACATAGAACACGTGCAGAGCCCGCCAGGAAGTGTGCACGGCGCTGTACTAATCACAGCCAGGGAGACATTGTCCCGATGCTCGGCTGCAGGGATCGTGAAATGTCTCCCTGGCTGTTATTAGCGCAGCGCCGTGCACACTTCCTGGCGGGCTCTGCACGTTTTCTATGCGAACACGCCAGAGCTCATCCTTACACAGGATCCTTCTGCCAGCCAGATCCTGTGTTGATGATTTTTTAATTCATTATGGCCATGTACCCTTAGACCTAAAATGTAAGTGCATTTCCCCACCCACTAGACACAGCTGCTGTGTAGAGCCGCTCATAGAAATCAATTAAAAGATGTGATATAAACACACACACGTGCAAACAGGCTGTCTGCGTCCAGGGTTGTACGTCTCTGCTCAGGCGCACATTCACACAGGTACTGGTGTATCTTCTGCATACAGCCGCATCTTGTAACTGATTTCTATGGACGGCTGTGGCTCCTGATTGGGGAAATACACCTGAATTTGACATGATATGGCCATTGTGCATAAAGGCCACTTGGGTTGTCATGGCAGCAGGTGGTGTGAAGGGGAAACCTTCCAATAGGGACGACTGTTTTGGTGAGTACTCTCTACAAAGAGGACATTTCTTCCTACTTCCTGTTGTTTCTCTAAGACAGGAAGTGAAGAAAAATCTCCCCAGCAAGACACAGGGGGAAAAAAGCTGCCACGGATTTGAACCATTCTCTGTCTAATATTGGAAGCAAAGTGCAGGCTACTGACACATTTTAAGCCCCTGACACAAATGAATAGAAGCCTGGAACTAGAATAGTGGAAGATGAGAGTTGTAGCCAGTGTCAGTATAAAAAAATCACATTCCAAACCATTTCCACTATAAATGTGATAACCCCCATCTTCGGGTACTCCCCCTCCCCCATTCGTGTATATGAGGTGCCACATCACTGTCCAGACACATGTGCACTCCATCTCTACTTGTATTCTATGGGCAGGGACGCAGAGAACCGCCATTCCCACAGCAAGCATGCGTGTCATACAAAGAGCTGCCCTCACTCGGCTCGGTGCTCGGACACCCGGCTTTCTTCTCTTTGCTTTCCGCTATTATCCTCCCTTTCACCACCACCGGTTCCTTTGCTCCGCTGCCGAGCTCCCTTAGACGCCATTACTGTCGTGGGCAACAAAACTCACTTCCGGGTGACAGGACTCCTTGAAAAGCAGCTGGCCGCCATATTCCCTTCTGGCAGAACAGCGCATGCGCGTTGTGCTGGAGTTTTCTCTGACGTGTAAAAATTAAAGCGCTGATCAGCTTTGAGACAGAAGTCAAAGCTGATTTTATTTGGTTATTACTGAAAAATAAAAGACTAAAGAAACAATTCTTATTGTTTCACTGCATGGGAAAAAAAATGTGCCTCATCTATACAAAAATGTCCTATATTAATGGAATGTTTTTTTTTAACCACTTGAGCACCTGGAGGGTTGACCCTCTTCATAACCAGGGCTTTTTTTGCTATTTAGCACTGTACTACTTTAACCACTTCAGCCCCGGACCATTTTGCTGGTCAAAGACCAGGCCACTTTTTGCGATTCGGCACTACGCCGATTTAACTGACAATTGCGCAACGTGACTCCCAAACAAAAGTGACGTCCTTTTTTCCCCACAAATAGAGCTTTCTTTTGGTGGTATTTGATCACCTCTGCGGTTTTCATTTTTTTGCGCTTTAAACAAAAATAGAGCGACAATTTCGAAAAAAAATGCAATATTTTTTACTTTTTGCTATAATAAATATCCCCAATATATATATATATATAAATCGCAATAAGCGTTTATTGATCGGTTTGCGCAAACGTCATTGCCTCTACAAAATAGGTAGCGATAGTTTAATGGCATTTTTATTAATAATTGTTTTTTTAACTAGTAATGGCGGCGATCGGCGATTTTTATCGTTACTGCGACATTATGGCGGACACATCGGACACTTTTGACACATTTTTGGGACCATTGTCATTTTTACAGCGATCAGTGCTATAAAAATGCATTGATTACTATAAAAATGCCACTGGCAGTGAATGGGGTTAACCACTAGGTGACGCTGTAGGGGTTAAGTGTGCCCTAGGGAGTGATTCTTACTGTAGGGGGGATGGGCTGTGTGTGACAAGAGAGTGATCACCGCATCCGATTACAGGAATCGGTGATCACTGTCATTGTCACTAGGCAGAGCGGGGAGATGCTTGTTTACATCAGCATCTCCCTGTTCTTCCTCACCGTGAGATGATTGCGGGTATCCCCGCAACGATCGAGTCTGCGGGACCCGCGGTCGGGCTCACAGAGCTCGCGGCAGCGCGCGGGCGTCCACAATGCCGCGATCTTAAAGGGGACGTATATATACGTCCTTCTGCCTGTCTGTGCCATGCTGCCGACGTATATAGTCGTGCGCTGGTCTGCAAACAGTTAACTGGCAATTACCTGGTCGTGCAACACTGCACACAAATGAAATTTATATAATTTTTTTTCACACAATTATAACTTTTTACTGGTAGTACTTAATCACCACTGGGCTTTTTATATTGAAATGAACCACTTAATGCAGACTTCCACCCAAAAGTGGAAGCTCTGCTTATCTGACCCCCCCTGGTGCCACATTTGGCACCTTTCAGGGGGGGGGGGGTACCTGTTTTTTGACAGGTACCTGTCCCCACTTCCGGGACATCACGCTGCGGCACGATCACTCGGAAGTTCAGCCTCCTGCCTTGCTGCCAGGCCATTCAGAAAGTGGGGAGTGTGCAGTAGGGAACCAGGTTTCCATTCTTACTGCGAATAGTGGCGGCAGCACTCGAGAGCCGATGGAAACATCGGCTGGGGTGCCAACTTTACTGCTTTTCAGGACAGGTAAATGTCCATATATTAACCACTTCCATACAGGGCACCTACGCACCTTCCTGCCCAAGCCAATTTTCAGCTTTCAGCACTGTCGCACTTTGAATGGCAATTGCGCGGTCGTGCTACACTGTACCCAAACAAAATTGGCGTCCTTTTTTTCCCACAAATAGAGCTTTCTTTTGGTGGTATTTGATCACCTCTGCGATTTTTTTTTTTTGCGCAACAACTAAAAAAAGACTGAAAATTTTGAAAAAAAATAAAATTTTTATTTTTTTCTGTTAATTTTTTTGTAAATAAGTAAGATTTCTCTTTCAATTACGGGCACTGATATGGCGGCACTGATGGGCACCGATGAGGTAGTACTGACGGGCACAGATGAGGTGGCACTGATTGGTGGCGCTGGTATGCGGCACTGATGGGCACACATAGGCGGCACTGATGGGCACACATAGGCGGCACTGATGGGCACACATAGGCGGCACTGATGGGCACACATGGGCGGCACTGATGGGCACACATGGGCGGCACTCATGGGCACACATTGGCGGCACTGATGGGCACTCATGGGCGGCACTGGGCACTCGTAGGTGGCACAGATGGGCACTCATGGGCGGCACTGATGGATAATTATGGGTGGCACAGATGGGCACTGATAGGTGGGCACTGGGCATGGATGGGCACTGTGGGGTGACACTGATGGACACTGTGGGGTGGCACTGATGGACACTGTGGTGTGGCACTGATGGACACTGTGGGGCGGCACTGATTTACACATGTTGCCAATCAGTGCCCATTTGTGGGCACTGATTGGCATCTTTTTTTATTGCTTTTTTTTCAGACTTTTTTTTTTTTTTTTCAAGGCTTTTTTTTTTTTTTTTTTTTTTAGACTTTTTTTTTTTTTTTTGCCCGCTTCCCTGGTGGTCCAGGGTGGGCTTCCCTGGTGGTCCATGTGGCGATCCGAGGGGGGGCTGCGCTGATAAACAATCAGCGCGAACCCCCCCTGTCAGGAGAGTCGCCGATCTGCTCTCCTCTACTCGCGTCTGTCAGACGCGAGTGAGGAAGAGCCGTCGGCGGCTCTTCCTGTTTACATCGTGATCAGCCGTGGTTGGACACGGCTGATCACGTGGTAAAGAGTCTCCGTGAGAGACTCTTTACCGAGATCGGTGTTGCGGGGTGTCAGACTGACACCCCGCAACAACGATCGCCGCGATGCGCGCCCCCGGGGGCGCGCAGCGGCTGAGAATCCTGAGGACGTCATATGACGTCCAGTCAGGATTCTACAACCACTTTGCCGACGTCAATTTGTCATTGGCGGGCGGCAAGTGGTTAAAAGTCAGCAGGTACAGTATGTGTAGCTGCTGACTTTACATTTTTTGCTGGGGGGGGGCGGGCCTCCTCTTTAAAGCAGGGTTCCACCCACGATTTTTATTTTTTTATAGTCAGCAGCTACAAACACTGTAGCTGCTGGCTTTTAATATGGACACTTACCTGTCCTACTCGCCCGCGTTGTCGGCCTGCCAAGGCCGATCCCTCGATCCTGCCAGCTTCCGGCGCAGCCATCCTCACTAATGGAAACAGGCAGTGAAGCCTTTCGGCTTCACTGCCCGTTTCCTACTGCGCATGCGCGAGTCTCGCGGCACTTTGTGAATGGGTGGCTGCTCTCTGGGATACACACAGTTCCCAGAAGGCATTCACCAGACGACAACGCAGGGAGGACGAGGAAGAAGACCTGCTGCGGACTAGGAAGAGGCAGGATAGGAACTTCCGCATAGCAACCGCCTTTTTTGGTGAGTAAAAAAAATTTTGCGCAGGATTCGCACCCGCATTGCTGTGCCGATCACATGCAATTTCAGTGCAATGCATATGTGTGAACCCAGGCTCAATGTCCGCCAGTACCCGCCAGTTCTTCAGTACAGAGGCAAAACAGCGGTCTGTCAGAAGAAGCGGCATGGATCCTGTGTTTCTGAAAAGCAGGGACACGGATCCATGTCTTCCCCTAGTGAAAGCACCTCCCATAGTGCACAAAAACACTGGCTAGGCACCCAGTTAACCCTTTGATCGCCCCTGGTGTTAACCCCTTCCCTGCCAGTGTCATTAGTAAAAAAAATATTGGCTATGTTGTATAGCAGAAAGTAAAAAATGGTGGTGTTTTTTCAAAATTGTCAAGTCTTCTTTTGTTTCTAGCGCATAAAAATTAAAAACGCTGGAGGTAATCAAATACTACCAAAATAAATCTCTATTTGTGGGGGAAAAACCCCATCAATTTTATTTGGGTACAGTGTCGCAGGACTGCACAATTGTCACATAAAGTGGAAGTCCAGGCTAAACCTAAAATCCCTGCATCTATAGCCACCAGCATTCTAATGTAGCGTACACACGATCATTTTTCGGCATGAAAAAAACGATGTTTTTCGGCATGTTGAAAAAACAACGTTTTTCCAACTTCATCATTAAAATGATGTTGCCCACACACCATCGTTTAAAAAAAATGCTGTAGCAAAGCGCGGTGACGTACAACACGTACGACGGCATTTTAAGAGCCCATTCACACCTAGGCGTATATACGCCTGAAGCACGACGCTCGTGCCGCTGGAGGGGCGAATTTACATTGATGTCTATGAGATGGTTCACATCTCACGCCGAACGCCGAAACGCCGTACACCTGCCACCTGAAAACAAGTCCCGGACCCTTTTTTTCAGGCGGCTTTCGGCATAGACATCAATGTAAAATGATTTGCAAAAAAAAAAAAAAAGTTTACAAATCGCGGCAAAATACGCAGCGTACGCCGCGTTATAGTGTGAATGCAGCCTCAAGGGGAAGTACCATTCAGATGACGCCACCCTTTGGGCTGCTTTTGCTGATTCCGTGTTAGTAAAAGACGATTTGCGCTTTTCTGTCTGTTACAGCGTGATGAATGTGCTTACTCCATTACGAATGGTAGTTTTACCAGAACGAGCGCTCCCGTCTCATAACTTGCTTCTGAGCATGCACGTTTTTTTAACGTGGTTTTAGCCCACACACGATCATTTTTTACAACCCAAAAAACGACATTGTTTAAAACGTCGTTAAAAAATGCAGCATGTTCGAATTTTTTTTTTGTCGTTTTTCAGAAAAATTATGTGAAGCCCACACACGATCATTTTAAATGACGTTTTTTAAAAACAACGTTTTTTTCATGCCGAAAAATGATCGTGTGTACGCGGCAAAACTCTAACTTCTCTAGTCGTGTAAAGAGAAAAAAAATCAGCATACATACCTTTTCTGCAGGTGATCCGACCCGATCTCACGCTGAGCTATCAGCCGCGGCTTCGCTGTGGAGGCGGATGCAGGGGACACATCCTACAACGGAAGCCCCATAGTAAGTCTATGGGTGATGTCACTTCCATTCGTGTCGTCTGCAGAGCTTCTGCCACTGGAGATCGTGTCGAATCGCCTGCAGAAAAGGTATGTATACTTATTATTTTTTTCTTTACAGGGCTAGAGAGGTTAGTGTTAGAATGCTGGTGGCTATAGATGCAGGGATTTTAGTTTTAGCATTGCCTTCCGCTTTAAATTAATGCAATGCCATATCACAAGAAATGGCCTAGTCATGAAGGGGGTAAATCTTCTGGAGGTGAAGTGGTTAAAAAAAAAAAAAAAACATCTGTTATAAAAAAAATTGCAAACAAAAAATCTTTTTTCATAAATTTAGGCCAAAATGTAGTACATTTATTTTGTAAAAATAATCCAAACAGTGTATATTATTTAGTCTGTGTGAAAGTTAAAGAATACACAAAATATTATTGATTGATAGAGATAGCCATATATGGATATAGACAGAGAAATATACAGATATATCGCTCTATCTATTTGAAAATTGATCAATACTGATGTACTGAGTGACAACCTCTCATTTCTTGAGACCCTAAAATGACAGTACAAATACCCCCCAAATTACCCCTTTTTTTTAGAAAGTACACAGTCCAAGGTATTTAGTAAGAGGCATAGCAAGTTTTTTGACATTTTTTTTTGTTTGTTTTAATTTCTTGGAAAATTAAGAAATTAAATAAAAAAAATGTTCACAATTATTTTCTGCAGTACACTGTCATCATATGACTGGTGTGGCGGGGATACTGAATAGTGACAAAAATGTTTTATTTATTTTTTACATACTGTTAGGGTAGGTCAGTGTCTCCATAGTGACGTTGTACTACTCTGGGTGTGATGAGGGATTTTTTATTTTTTTTTTACACTGATTGCTTGTTATAGTGACGATCACTGTAACAGCAATCATTTGAACTGTCATAAAATGGCTTGATTGTTTACTATTGTAAGGCTGTAATTGGCCCACAGCTATCACATGGTACAAGGGTGCTATGATTGGCTGACGTACCATGTGACCACTGCTGACTAATCACAGATCATACACAGTTGTAGATTCCATTATTGAATCTTATTCTCTATGTGATGTGGGATCGCATAGTGATCACATGGTATCTGGGCTGCTCACAGCAGTTCGATACCGAGCACTTCAATCCACATTCCTCAGGGGAGGCGCACGGTGAACATGACCACCACGATGTACAGGGACGTCATGGTGCTTGGCAGGGGCGTTGCTAGGTCTGCAAAAGATGTAGGGCTAGAGCCCATAGCAGCGGTCACCAACCTTTTTGCAGGCCGTGGGGGGGGGGGGGCACGCCGGTGGTATGCAATTTTTTCACAGGCGAAGGCTGGTGTTGGCGCTTCAATCGTCATGATGCCATGGTTGATATGGTGTCAGGGTGATTGAAGATCATTGTTTTTATTGTTACATTCTAATATATAATGAAGTAGTTCAACTCACCATAATGCAGAATCATATTGTACGGGATTTATATAGCGCCAACAGTTTACGCCGTGCTTTACAATATAAAAGGGAGACAATACAGTTATAATACAATAAAATACAAGAGGATTAAGAGGGCCCTGCTCAGAAGAGCTTACAATCTAATAGGGTGGGGTAGGTGGTACAAAAGGTTGTAACTGTTGGGAATGAGCTGATGGAAGTGGTAAAAGATTAGTTGGAGACGTAATAGGCTTCCCTGAAGAGATGAGTTTTCAGGGATCGCACAATATACCCATGTAAAACGCGTTAACTGTAATTCCGGTACCTTTGTCTGGCATCTATCAAGCATTGTTGGCTCCAGTGTGCGACCACTTCATTTTCTTCTTCATATCTATTGAGTAGTCGCAGACCGGTCGGGGTGCGCGTGCTGACCTGAGTCCACAGCTAAAACAGCCCACAATGGGCACATGAGCATCAGAACTGGACTATAGAGCAATGGAAGAAGGTGGCCTGATCTCTAGTAGGTAGATTCAGTAAGAGTTAGGCCGGCTTATCAGGAGATAAGCCGACCTAACTCAGAATCTACGCCGACTTATGTTTAAGTGTATGCTCAAACAGAGATACGCTTAAACATATCTAAGATACGACGGCTTGCGCCGTCCTATCTTAGGTTGCAATATTTCGGATGGCCGCTAGGTGGCGCTTCCATTGCGGTCGGCGTAGAATATGTAAATTAGTAGATACGTCGATTCACGAATGTACGCTCGGCCGCCGCAGTACATTTGCGCCGTTTCCGTAAGCCATTATCAGGCCTAAAGTTATTCCATCTATTAGATGGAATAGTAATGTTAAAGTATGCCCGCCGTTCCCGTTTCGAGATTCAAAATTTTTACATTGTTTGCGTAAGTCGTCCGCGAATAGCGATTTACGTAGTTTACGTCCACGTCGAAATCAATAGGCCCGTTCGGCGTACTTAGCCGCAATGCACACTGGGAAATGTAGGCGCCCGGCGCATGCGCAATAACAAAAAAACGTCAAGAACGTAAGGTCAAGCCTTATTAACATAACACGCCCCCCTTACACACATTTGAATTCGGCGCCCTTACGCCCGCCCGCTTTAGGCTACGCCGCCGTTACTTAGCAGGCAAGTACATTGTGAATCATGTACTTGCCTAGCTAACTTACGGCGGCGTAGCCTAAACACGCTAAGCTACGCCGCCGTAAGTGTAGGCACATCTACCTGAATCTACCTATAGGTCTTTTCCAGCAAGGTGTGGATGGGAATATAAGAAACCTTATTCTAAATAGCACATGCATATTTCTGGAGCTTTAGAAAGCCCATTCAAATTAATAGGCTGCCTGAACACAATACTCTTTAACACATGACATAATGCGCATTAAGACACTGCAACTCTAATGGTAAAGAGTGTTAAAAAAAATAAAAAAAATACATTGATTGGTATAGTACTGCATCTGCTGTTTGCACATCCCCAGTCCCTTTTTTTCTACATGAAGATGCCCACTACAATAACAGGCTATTTGGAAAGTTTGATAGGCAGGAGGGGGCTAGCCAAGCTTTACATTTACAGGCAATAACCTCAGCTAATTATATATCAGGATAGACTGATCAATTCACAGGATTTTTGACTAAAACTAACCACCCCTTACACATTGTCATCATTACTTGCTCAGTTTGAATTGTTTGGGTTAAAAATATGTTTATGTACCATAATTTCTCGAAAAGTACATTGTAAGTAATCAGTGCCACTTGGGGTGAAATAGAGAAAAAGGAAAATATGTTTTCTATATACAGTATATTAGCCAATTCAAGGTTTAGTTTAAGACCCCTTTCACACTTCAAGAGCCTGAAAAACGCCTCCCATGCCACCCCTAGGACGGTGCGATTGCAGGACATTAGAAAAAGTCTAGCAAGCAGCGTCTTTAGGGCGGTGCGGGAGGGGTGTATACACTGCTTTCAAAACACTCCTGCCCATTGAAATGAATGGGCTTCGCTGCCGAAGCACCTGCAAAGCGATTTGGCAGCGCCTCAACCCGGGCACTTTTAACCCTTTCTTCGCGCCCCGCTAGCGGCCGAAAAGCGTTGCTAAAACTAGCGGTGCTTTACCGCTAAAGCGCCCGCACTACAGTGTAAAAGGGGCCCGAAGGTCCCTACCGCAGATGATTGGCCCATTACAGATGAGGGCTTCCTGGTAGACTCGGTCCCATGAGTTCATCCCTAGTTGTAATAGGACTATACATACAGAGACGTCATTGGATCAAGCTACAATCTATAACCAGAATCAGGTGACTCGTCTGTAATCAGATGGATCTTTCTGCTGTGCTCTCCCATAGCTGATAGAGCTTGGATAATCTGTTGTCATCTATTAAATGCTCTCTTGGAAGGGAATCACTAAGGACCAAAACATTGGAACTGCAGCTGCTGCTATGGTCTAAAAGGCACTGGCTATGGGACTGTCATTATTTTAATATAATCAGTTATTGGCGTAGAACAGGGGTCTCTAAACTTTTTAAACAAAGGGCCGGTTTATGGTCCTTCAGATTCTAGGGGGGCCAGAGTGGCCAGTGGAAGTAGAAAAAGCCCCACCATTGCTGGTGTCAGTGGAAGGAATAGTGTACCATCAATGGCATCAGTGGAAGTGAAGTGAAAATGCCCCAATGTTGGTGTCAGGGAGAAGAATGGGTCACCACTGTTGTCAGTAGAAGGAACGGTGCTCCCTTGTTGGTGTCAGTGGGAGGAATAGTCCCCCGAGGGCCAGAAAAAAAGCACGCAAAGGGCCGCGGTTTGAAGACCACTGACCTAGATCAAATATGTGCTTATCAGTTTGTTCTGGGTCTCTGACCAAGTAAAAATTGAAAGCCAGGATGACAGCCTCCACAGGACCCGGCTAGGCTCATTCTACTTTTTCTCCCCCTAACATACCACTTTTAACCAACACCAATAAAATTGCCTGCTTCTGGGGCCTATACTTGTGTAGCAATAACCCAGCCTTTATTCAAATATATATTTTCTTTTCATATATATTATTCATTAACATGTCTCTTGTGAGTATTGCATCTGAGTTTGTGTGTTGAATAAGGAGAGGAGGCAAAAGGCAGTGAGCTAGGATTATGGATAGGAGATAGAGGAGGCTGAGCAAAATGTGATCATAGGCCATTAAGAGAATAGGTAGAGAAGATCTGAGCATAGGGAAGACTATTGCAGCAAAAGGGATGGAGGTAAAGCTGATCATTGGCAGGTGAGAGAGAAGGCAAAGAAAGAACTGATCATTGGCAGGGGAGAGAGAAGGCAGAGGAAGAACTGATCATTGGCATGGGAGAGAGAAGGCAGAGGAAGAATTGATCATTGGCAGGTGAGAGAGAAGGCAAAGAAAGAACTGATCATTGGCAGGGGAGAGAGAAGGCAAAGAAAGAACTGATCATTGACAGGGGAGAAAGAAGGCAGAGGAAGAACTGATCATTGGCAGGGGAGAGAGAAGGCAGAGAAAGAATTGATCATTGACAGGGGAGAGAGAAGGCAGAGGAAGAACTGATCATTGGCAGGTGAGAGAGAAGGCAGAGGAAGAACTGATTGTTGCTGGGCTGTGGGAGACGAGAAATGGCGACAGATTGTATTTTAGTAGCAAAGGAGGAACTGTTCATGGACTGGAGGAAGAATAAGAAAAAGAAAATGTCCAGATGTAAAAGGTTACAACCCTTAAAAGGATAAGTTCACTTTTTGGAAAAATAAATAAATAAATGCAAATATTTTTGCACGTAAAATAAATGTGCATTTATTTATTATTTGTAAAGCATTGCACTAGCAAACAGCAGATCGCTGGCGGCCATGTAGATCTCCTTCAGATCTGCCAGTGTGTCTGCTTGCCCATACTGCAGGGGCCTACCTAGAGATTTGGCATCCGGGGCGGATCCTATATCTGGCACCCCCCCCCCCCCAGGCAGGCAGGCCGCGCACCGCACGTCGACATGCCGATGGTGCTGTCAAGTAACGTCATGTGTAGCGCCTATGTGCACTGTGGCCCGGAACCTGAAAGAATCCTCCTCCCTCTGCTGGCCAGGCCCCACCTCCTTATATGCAAAAAAGAAAAAAATGGCGCTGACCGATCCGAGGATTATCATGTCACGGACATGTTTGCCATAGCGTAGCGGATGTACAAAGGCAGAGGCCATTGTACATGTACGAATGTTAGCATCAGTGCCATATACAAGAATGCAGATGCACTTGGGCCTTGCTGTCTGATCTTCAGCTTTCCCCTGTATCCTGTTTCTGCACCTGCCTTTGATAGCAGAAGAACCTTGCTAGCTGTCACAGCAGGGTTGGGGAAATCTGGGAGCCAGTCTGTTCGTAACATGTTACACCCTGAATATGATGAACTTATCCTTTAGATTTAAACATGCTTCTCAAATACCTGTATAACCTTAACACTATTCTAATCTTTGAGTAAACCTTAGACCCTAAATCCAGCTAAAATATTTTGGTATAGTTTTGAAGGGGTAAGCCCCATACAGACATACTGAAACTTGGCTGGCACATGTGTACTGCAGTCTGTTCAGCTAAAGCCGGTCTTGCTTGAAAACCAGCATTTAAGCCAATAGCTGCAAGCGCTGATCAGTGTATTCTGATGGGGGAGTCCCACTGTCAGAATACAAAAGCCCAGATGTAGAGATCCCTGCATCACACATTGGGCCTGATTCCCAAAAGAGATACGCAGGCGGAACTGCTGTTCAGTCTGTGCCTAACTTTGGAAACGATCCTCAAAAGGCTTTTTCCAAAGTTAGGCAGAAAATCTGACATGTGTAAGACACTTACACGGTCAGATCTTAGGATGCAGTACCGCATCCGCCGCTGGGGGCATTTCTCATGGAAATGCAGCTTTGAGTATGCAAATGAGGACTTAAGCAGATCCACAACGCTTTTCATCAGCTTTTCAGCACTGTGATTTCTGCGTAAGTTCCGATTTGCTTGCGCAAAACTAGGGCTGGTTTTACAATGTGGAAAGTTAGTCACACCTTGTAAAAGCCCATTCAAGCGACGGCATTTGGTATGCATTCCTGAGGGAGAACTCCACAGCAATTTTTAAATTCAAAACCGGCATGGGTTCCCCCCCCAGGAGCATACCAGGCCCTTAGGTCTGGTATGGGTTGTAAGGAGACCCCCCCCTACGCCGAAAAATCGATGTAGGGGTCCCCCTACAATCCATACCAGACCCGTATCCATAGCACGCTACCCGGCCGGTCAGGAATGGGAGTGGGGACGAGCGAGCGCCCCCCCCCTCCTGAGCCGTGCCAGGCCGCATGCCCTCAACATGGGGGGGTTGGGTGCTCTGGGGCAGGGGGGCGCACTGCGGGCCCCCCCACCCCAGAGCACCCTGTCCCCATGTTGATGAGGACAGGACCTCTTCCCGACAACCCTTGCCATTGGTTGTCGGGGTCTGCGGGCGGGGGCTTATCGGAATCTGGGAGTCCCCTCAAATAAGGGGGCCCCCAGATACCGGCCCCCCACCCTAAGTGAATGGATATGGGGGTACATCGTACCCCTACCCATTCACCTGTAGGCAAAAAGTAAAAGTTATTAAACACACAACACAAGGGTTTTTAAAATAATTTATTATTCTGCTCCGGAGGCACCCCCCTGTCTTCTTTATTAGCTCTAATACCAGGGGGGGCTTCTTCTTCCGCTCTCCGGGGGTCTTCTTCCACTCTCCGGGGGGGGTTTCTTCTTCCACTCTCCGGGGGGGGTCTTCTCCGCTCTCCGGGGGGGGTCTTCTTCTATCTTCGCCGCTCTCCGCTGTTGACTCGGCGAACCCCGGTTCTTCTGCAGCTGTCCGGTGCCTTCTTCTTCAGCGCTGGCTGCCTGCTATCTTTGTGTGTTAGCTCAATTACTAGCAGGCAGCCAACGCGGTCTTCTGTGACGTCAGGTTCTTCTCTTCCCTTCTTCCGATGTTGACTCGTCGCCTCTTGTCACTGCAATGATGGAAGCGCGCCGGACAACTGCAGAAGAACCGTGGTTCGCCGAGTCAACAGCGGAGAGCGGCGAAGATAGAAGAAGACCCCCGGAGAGCGGAGAAGACCCCCCCGGAGAGCGGAAGAAGAAACCCCCCCCGGAGAGTGGAAGAAGACCCCCGGAGAGCGGAAGAAGAAGCCCCCCCTGGTATTAGAGCTAATAAAGAAGACAGGGGGGTGCCTCCGGAGCAGAATAATAAATTATTTTAAAAACCCTTGTGTTGTGTGTTTAATAACTTTTACTTTTTGCCTACAGGTGAATGGGTAGGGGTACGATGTACCCCATATCCATTCACTTAGGGTGGGGGGCCGGTATCTGGGGGCCCCCTTATTTGAGGGGACTCCCAGATTCCGATAACCCCCTGCCCGCAGACCCCGACAACCAACGGCAAGGGTTGTCGGGAAGAGGTCCTGTCCTCATCAACATGGGGACAGGGTGCTCTGGGGTGGGGGGGCCCGCAGTGCGCCCCCCTGCCCCAGAGCACCCAACCCCCCCATGTTGAGGGCATGCGGCCTGGCACGGCTCAGGAGGGGGGGGGCGCTCGCTCGTCCCCACTCCCATTCCTGACCGGCCGGGTAGCGTGCTTTGGATACGGGTCTGGTATGGATTGTAGGGGGACCCCCTACGTCGATTTTTCGGCGTGGGGGGGTCTCCTTACAACCCATACCAGACCTAAGGGCCTGGTATGCTCCTGGGGGGGGGGAACCCATGCCGGTTTTTTCTTTGAAAATTGGCATGGAGTTCTCCCTCTCAGGAATGCATGCTGAGCGACGCTGTCATTTTTTTAAATAATTATTTGTTTTCCCGGCGCGTATATTTTTTTTCACCCGTCGCAACTTTAGTGTCCCGTCGCAATCCACAAAGCCCGGCGTCAATTATGTTCGCGCGCTGCACGTCGGGAAAATTACGTCACACGCATGCGCAGTACGGCCGGCGCGGGAGCGCGCCTCATTTAAATTTAAAAAGCCCCCCGGAGAGGAGGACCGCCTTGCGACGGAGGTACTTAAGTTACACTGCCTGAAATTTCTAGGTAAGTGCTTTGTGGATCAGGCACTTAGGTAGAGATTTTAAGTCAGTGTAACTTAACTGCTGAAAGTTAAGTTAGGCAGCTTTTTTGGGAATCAGGCCCATTGTTTTTTTTTTTCAAACTGCGTATCTAACGAAAAATAAAAAAGGAAAAAATAAATAAAAAATTAACGTGTATTTTAGAACCTTTATCTCGATTTTTATTGCAGATTGTATTCTTCTCTATTATTATACCAGTGACAGGGAGTCAGACTGACAGAAAGCAATAGGAAATATCTCCAATCTGGACAGATACAACAAAAACACTTCTACAGTAGAGAATAACATTATTTTGGTTTTATTGCTGCGTGTTTTCCATGTGTTACCCTAATTTCTTGTCTTCAGAGACAATAAGTTGGGGTGTTTGTAGTGCAATTTGTTTTGTTCTAAATTCGTTTAACAAATTTCAACAAATAGTAGTCGGGCATCACTACAAGGTCTCCCAGAGTATCTCATAGGGTAATAGGGCCCCCCAGTGGTATTCTCCCATTCCAACTGGGTACTTCACTCAGACTGGCAACATTATCCGCTTTGCCCACTTAGCTTGAGTGCCTCTATATTGGCTTTTTCATTATTTCTCTGGATTACCTGAGACACAATACTCAGTATTCAGCTATAGTTCTGGCATCAGCTCTCATAGGACATTTACCAATACTGGATTTATATTTGCCCTATTCCGTATGAGAAAGTCCTCTTGGTTTTCAATTTGTGCCCACCTGGGGGCAATTTCAATTAGGGTACTCTATACCAGGGACCGTACCTTCATACATTGCCTTTATCCGTTTGCATGCCAGATTCCAGGGAATATAGTTCCACAACATAAATAGTTGATGGTTGATACTACTGATACTCCCCTTGCACCATACCGAGTATTACTTAATAGCACTCTGGTTATTTCTGAAGCCACATCCCAGCAGATATAATGTAAAAATGTATCACAGTCCGCAGCTCATCTGCTCCTTTATAGTTTTTGCCTCAATACTAGTGAGGAATGAGTACTCAATCTCACTATAGCGTATTGACACATTCAGGCTTGCTCAGATCCACATACTCCAGCATTTCCACCTGTACCCTCCTTCTCTCTCTTATTTGAGACGCTATTTCAATGGCAGAATTCAGTCCTGTTTAACATTGCATTGAATATTTGCCCATCTCTCCCCCTGTGCTTCTCCTTTAATGTCCCGGGACCAGGGGGGGGTTCTCCTCGGCGTCAATGGTCCGTGAATGTTCCGTGCCTTTCTTACCTTCTGCTTACCTCCTCTCTACACGCCTCTCGCCATCAGTTAGCCATGGACCCTAGCCGAAGATATCCAGGGAGGTGGTCCTGGGGGGACTATTAGCGTTGTGCCGCCATTCCCCGCGGCCTCTCACGCCTCAATCCGTCGGCTGCTTCGATCGTCCCCCCGGAGCCTCGGAGTTCCTCACAGCTGCTCGCCGCCACAATCGCGCTCCTCCCCTAGCTCAACGACATGCAGCGTGCTATGTCATGGTCCAAGCGCCCCCAATTGTCCTTTCTAGTATTTTTTCGTAATTTTTTATTTTTTTAGCAGTATCCACACTTACGTCAGCATATTGTTACTCATCTGAGGAATACAGCATTCACAGCTTGCTATATTAACCAGCTTTCACTAGCCTTGAAGCATTCATTGATGAATTCTTGTTGTAATATGAGCATGGAATACAATACTTATGCGGGATACTGTTTAATTATTTGTTACTGGTTACCTTGCACATATTTGTGTGCTTTAAATCATATATCACTTAGTCAAAGATACACAGAGTTATCAGGAAGAACTTTGTTATAAATTGAAGAAATTGAATGACTCCGGATGGTTTGCCCACTAAGATGGCTCTAGCAGTAGTGCAATTTTAGTTTATAAAAATAAAAAATAAAATATATAATTAAAAAAAAATAAAAAAAAAATAATATTATTATGTACAGCACACTCACATTGCTGTATTTTTTTATATTTTAGGTAAAATGGAAGTTAAATCTCTTGGAATGCATAGGGGTTGATTTACTAAAGGCAAATAGGCTACTTACTTTGCAAGGGAATTTTCACTATATATAGGAAGTTCATCAGTTAGTGAATGATGTGCTGACCTCTTTCATCCAATCAAGTGCAACCAACAATGCCGTTTTTCCCTTGCATATGATTCCATATTCTTTGCAAAGTGAATTTCTCACCACATTCACTAAGTTAAGGAAAAATTCCCTTGCCATGTGAACAGCCCATTACAAAATACCATAAGCAATGATTGTGGGAGAGAATGGAAGTTTGTAGAGACCTCTGGGACCTGTTTGTGTAGGGACAGCTAATGCAGCATTGTAGTGTCTTTAAAAGAAAGCTGTACTAATAAACACGAGGGGGCCGACTAGAACATTGGCTGCCTATGGCTTAAACATTTACTGAGTAACTGACACAAAACAAGCATGAAGACAAGAAAGTTAACACCTTTCCACTAAGTCTATTGTAATATGACAGATGGGTGGGAGCACGGTTGTTCTGAGAGGATGTCATATGACGCCCTCCCAGGATCACGCCACGGGCGTGCCCGATGACAGATCACTGGACTGGCCCCACTGCCGGTACCATGTGACCACTGTGGCCAATCACTGCTGATCACATGACAGTTGAACCACAATGAAAGAATTTGTAACATGCCTTTCACTATGTACTATTGTGATGAGCTCTGCGATTGGTCAGAGTTTTCATATGGTATAAACAGGGCCAATCACAGCCCATCTGTACCATGCGATTACCTGTGACAAATAAAAATAGTAAACACTGAATGGGTAGTTTTCATTCAGAAAAAAAATGGTTGCCTATAAAAATTCACAGTTATAAGCAACCATAGTGTGTAAGAAATGATTTAAATAAAAAAATTATTAATATTTAACATACGGTCACCAGTGTCCCTGATCACCACCACACCAGTTACATGATGTACTGCATTGGTGACCGTATGTGCAAAATGTAAAAAAAATAAAAAAATACAACTTAAAAATAAAAAAAAATTGTCATGACGCTTACTAAATACCTTGGTTTGCCCAATTTCCAAAAATAGTTAATTTGGCTGATATTTGTACTGTCCTAGCATTTTTTGCGCCTCAAGAAATTTGGTCATGAGACTGAGATGGCCACTCCAGAACCTTCACTTTATTCTGCTATAGCCAGTGACAGGTCGACTTGGCCCCTTGTGTTTTTGATCATTGTCCTGTTGGGATGTCCAAGTACGTCCCATGCTGCCCTGCTGCAGAAAACCCCTTCCAAAAAACAATAACAAACACAGTAAGACCGGCTTTTTTTTGATAAAATATTTTTTACTCGGAACAAAAATAAGTATTACAAGAGAGTTCAGGGTTCTCCAGTGCATTACGCTCAGAACGCAGGGTTCAGGAGTGCATGGTACTCAGAACGCAGGGTAGCAAAGTGATACAAAAATGTAACAAAGATGGAACTGCAACCATCTCGCAGAGATGTCCAGGCCATGACAAGAGCGTCTTCTGATGAGAAGGGTTGAAGAAAACGGCCATGCAAGTTCACTGCAGAACTTAGAAAAAAGTAAAAATCCAATCCGATCTTTTCCCATGACACAATACGGCATCCACTGTAGAGAAATGGCATGCATGGGTGTCGTCCATGAAAGAGTCCTCTCCTAAAGCCCATGCACAAAAAAGCCTGCCTTGAATATGCTAGGGCCCATGCTGAAAATGAAAATGAAGACGACTACTGGGACTCTGTACTCCTCACCTTTGTAACGTCATACAGTTATGAAGCCATCAGCACCAAAAACATTTATCTCATCACTCCAGAGTAGGGGTGCAACGGATCGTGCCCGATCCGAACGGGTCGACCTGTTCGGATCGGCACAGTATGCGATCCGCGGAACGCACCGCCGCCGCGGCCTTAGGAAAGACCGCGGCTTCGGCCTAGCTCCGGAGAGGTCGCCATCTTGGTACACTGGGCGGCGGTGCGCGCTGACGTCATCACCCCTCCCTCTGCTCGTGGATTTTTTCTATTTTGCAAGAGCGCGCTGCGCCGCTGACTCTGCATGCAACCTGAGTACAGTGAGACGGACCAAGTACATCAGTACAGTGAGTTGGCTAATGGCTTAATAGCCATTAGCCAACTCACTGTACTGATGTACTCGGTCTAGTAAAACAGTAACACTGTAATTACTATTTTTGCCACTGTAATAATAATAGTCATAGCCAACATTGCCCCCACACTAGTAAACAGTAACACTGTGTGTATGGCCATTTTTCCCACTGTAATCAGTGGGAAAAATGGCTATACACACAGTATTACTGTTTACTAGTGTGGGGGCAATGTTGGCTATGACTATTATTACAGTGGGAAAAATGGCAATTACAGTGTTACTGTTTTACTAGTGTGGGGGCAATGTTGGCTATGGCTATTAATAATAGCCATAGCCAACAATGCCCCCACACTAGTAAAACAGTAACACTGTAATTGCCATTTTTCCCACTGTAATGGTCCCAAAATTGTCCGATGTGTCCGCCATAATGTCGCGGTCACGAAAAAAAATCGCTGATCGCTGCCATTAGTAGTAAAAAAAAAAATATTAATAAAAATGTAAAAAGACAAAACTTTTTTTTTTTTTACTGATCCGAAAATGATCCGATCCGTGACTCCTGATCCGAGGATCGATCTGATCCGTGAGTTTTTTGATCCGTTGCACCCCTACTCCAGAGTACAAAGAAAAATGCATGGTGCCTACAGTGAAACATGGTGGTGGCTGTGTGCTTCTGTGGGACTGCACGAGTGCTGTTGGTGTCAGGGAGCTGCATTTCTTTTAATGGTATCATAAATTCACAGATGTACTGCTCTATATTGAGAGAGAAGATGCTACCTACCATCACTCCTTGCCATTGGTTGTCATGCACTTTTCCAACATGACAAATGATCCAAAACACGGGGAATTCTAAAGAGATAAGTTTAGCATCACTCTCCATACAGCATCCAGGCTCTAAAAGAGGTAATTCTTAAAGAATGGAAAAAGATAGATGTTAAAATATCTCGCCAACTTGGTGCTGTCCTTACAAATCATGGAAGTCATACAAAATACTAGATGTAGTCGTTTTTGTTGTGGGGTATATTCATTTTTGCATCAACTCATTTGAGTAAAACTGAAGATTTTGTAATCCAAGTTATATTATTAACCTTACTTTCATCTAATGGAGCTAAACAAATGTTCTATAAAACTCAGTTTTGTCAAAATTTGGGAAACTGCTCTTGTGTTCTTTGAAATGTTGATTGAATTCTTACTTTTCAAAAGGGGTGTACTCATTTATACTGAAATATACATATATATATATAATAAATAAATGTTTTGCCTTGCATTTTCACCTGAATGAGCTGTTATACAAGGTAAGGATTTACATATACTGTACATTAAGCCACTGTATCATCATAACAAGCGACTATCATTTTCAGCGATGGCAGCCTCTATGTTCTCCTAATACACATTTCCTTTAACAATACATGACCATTTGGCCACTAAAGATTTGTGTTGAAGGGACACAAATAACCAACGCCTACAAAACTCCAGTCTGTACCTGACCATAACGGACTATATTTCCATTCACCCTAAAGTGCGTCTATCTCAGAGTAATATGTAAACATCTTCCCAGCTCTTCCCTTAACTGCAGTTGAATTTTTAATGCCGATTCATAACTTAGAGCTTGATCACAAGACTGATAGGTCATCCTATAACACCGACTGGTTTTTCCCATTTTTCCATCCTCATACTGTTCCAGCAGCTCGATGGTAACAATGTTTCCCCAAGACACTCTCCGAGTTATGTTGTGAAACTCATTCTCATCAAACACAGCACCATCTTCAACCCAGAAACTAACATCATGGGTATAACATGGAGGGTAGAGAGAAAACGTCTTAAATGGTTTTAACTTTCCTTGACTGAACTGTTGTATGAATCGCTCATCATCTGTCCAAAGCAGTCTCCAGTCTTCAATGCCCAAAAGACACATGGCCAATAAATCCAGATTAAGAGTTATTATAATAAAGCTATGATCACTGCTCAATTCTTCAGAGGTAACTATCCTGATTGCTCCAATCATCTTATCAGAATCACCTGGAGACATGTTTATGAAATAATAAACACTAGTCTTTTGATGAAAATGTAAGCCGTGGACATTTAAAGGTTGTTCACTGGAATCCAGTTCATCATTCAGCAAAACTGATTTTGCAATAGAGGCCACAACATTCCCAATGGTTTCCATCACCAGCTTGAGCTGACTTGCCTTTGTGTCACTTGGAGAGCACAGAAACAAGACAAGTTCTTCGTAGACCGGCATCATCCATGGGGAGATTAAACATTTTCTGAAAACAGGTCCACTGAGCACATTGAGAGTATCTGGTATAAGGCTGCATCTCTGAGCTATGTCTTTAATGAAAGAAGTCAAGGAAGGCCTTAAATAACTTAGACCACTGCTGTTAGCTGTGGAATTATGAACTGAATCTTCAGTAACATTATGCTGAGAACAACTCGTATGGCTCCCTTGTGTACCATTAACACTTCCACATCCAATCTGGTGTCTATCCGTTACATGGAAAACATTTTGCCAGGACTCGGGACACTTAAAAACACTTGAGAAACTGGACACGTCACAAATGAGAGGAAACTTATCATCCAAAGTGTTTAAAGTAAAGTTTGTTTGAAAATGTTCAATAATATCATCATACAGCAGATTGACGGGATGGAATCGCTCTCTTCCAATTAAGTCCCTAAAGGAGAAAACAGAAAAAAAAGATTACAACATCTTCAATCCTTTGCACTGCTGAACCAAATTGTTTTCACAAAAAAAAACACATTAATATTCAGATTTTTGGCTGAACAATAAATGATGTTCCGATCGCTAATGATCGAAAAAAAAAAAAAAAGGATCTTCAGTGCCCAATGTAGGAGTGATTGGGCAGCTTTCCAGGAAAGTTACACCTTAAAATAAGCCCATGAGTTTCTTTTAACACTTTAACTGCTTATTCTATAGCTTGAGGCAATCAAATGTTAAAATCCAAAGTAAAGGCAGAAGACTTTGGAACTTTTCTCAGGCTTGCACTGCTGCTTCACTTGAAATATATTCCTCTGTACTTCCTGTGTGGAGACCAGGAAAGGATCTGAGGAAAATTTTTACAGAGACATCAACAAATGCTATTTTGATTTTAATAGAGTTGAGATTTTTAATGCAGTTATACCTTTATTGAATATTCCTCTAATCTTCATACATGGTGTGACAGGATGTGAGAGGAACACTCCCCACACAGAAAGAAAATAACATACAGTAGGTTTTATCTTTCTTCAGCATATAAAATGTTTTTGGGGCAAAAGTTCCTCTTTAAAAAAAAAAGTACAGCCAACCAAAGCTCGTTTGGCTGTACTTCTCCCGTGGTTTATAGGAGTGCAGTTTGTTTTCAGCAGAGAGCGGGCTCTAGTTCAGTCCAGGCTCAGGCGTCACCACGACCATAGAGTCAGGATCTGTCCACATGCCTGGACCGACACCCAGCTCAGCCTCTCAGCAAGCCGCTAAGAGCCTGAGCCAGCTGTTTCTGCCCTCTCCACAGCCCAGCACTCCAGTGAGCAAAGAGGGGGCAGAGCAGACAAATCAGCAGCTCTCTGCGCACAGAGCTATGAAAACCGAGCAATCAGCGGTGTTCTATGGCTCGGTTTTCAGTTCTCAACGTTATGCCTTGTACACACTATCGGTTCGTCTGATGAAAACAAACCAATGGATTTTTTCATCAGATATCCGATGAAGCTGACTTTCATCAGTCTTGCCTACACACCATCGGTTAAAGATCCGATCGTGTCCAATGCGGTGACGTAAAACACAACGACGTGCTGAGAAAAATGAAGTTCAACAGGAAGTGAGAGTAAATCCCTGCAAATTAAGAGAATTCCACGGGGAGCCCCACATCACCAGAACTAGTGACCCTATTGGAAGATTTCTCCTCCATTACCTTTCTGGGGACAACCCAACATTTTTGATTTTCTTTTACTTTCACTTTTAATGGTAATGGTAAACGGGACACAGAGAGGGTGAATCTCTAGCGGGGTCACAGAGAGCAATAAAAACTGATAAGCATTCGAATCCCTCTGAAATCTATCCCATAACTACCGTATTTTCGGCACCATAAGACGCAATTTTTTCTGTCTTATGGTGCAAATATACGACAGGCACTGCCCTGCCGCCAACCGCAATGTTCCCCGCAGGAAGAGAGGCAGGAGAGCGCGGGGACAGACATCCATACCCCTCGTGGGCACCAGGCGATCTCCTGACTGGGCATGACACTGTGCCTGAGACAGAAGACAAAGCATTCGGCCGCTCGGGCTGCTCTGTCTTCTGTCAGCCAGATGAGATAACATGAGGTCACTCTGCATTAATGGCAATGGTCACTCTGCATTTATGGCAATGGTCACTCTGCGTGTCACTCTGCATTTATGGCAATGGTCACTTTGCGTGTCACTCTGCATTTATGGCAATGGTCAGTCTGCATTTATGACAATGGTCACTCTGCATTTTTGGCAATGGTCACTCTGCGTGTCCCTCTGCATTTATGGCAATGGTCAGTCTGTATTTATGGGCACTGAAAAATATTTTATTACACTTTGTGGTTCAGAATATTTTTTTTCTTGTTTTCCTCCTCTAAAACCTAGGTGTGTCTTATGGAGCGAAAAATATGGTACGTTTGTCTTTAGTTATAGATTAAAGCATAGCTGTCAACACCTAAAGCATCAAGCACCTCCCTTAAATGGTAAAAGTTGGCTTTCCACTTCCTACTAGCCAATAAGGTTGCTTTTCACAAAGATAAGAAAGTAGAGAGGACACAGGAGGCAGGAAGGAGCAGGCCAGGTTTTAACATTGCTAGAGAGTTGTGAAATTACCTTTTTGTTTGCATGCCCTATGTTTTACGGTTCCTGGAAAACCTGTAGGTGTCTGCATTAGGGGCCTGTTTACACCATGAATTGCACAGGAATGTGCTGTGCATTCCTATGCGATACCTGTGTGATCCGGGTGCAGTGCAATTTTATCCCATTCATTTGAATAGGCTGAAACCGCACCATACCACACCAAAAGTAGTGCATGCACTATTTTATAAAATGAACAGGAACTGGATCGCATGGTGCTACTGTACTATTACAGTGACTACGTCATGTGGGAAATAACCCGGAAGAGCGAGAGAAAACATCTGAGGGGAGGTTGTGCAGATCCTGAGTGGTGTGCCAGGTACACAGAGCAGACGTCACCCAGGAGTGCTTTGTGGATTACATCCTGACTCTATTTGGGAATCGTGTATCGGAACCCCTTGACTATAGACGGGAGGATTCCAGAATATTCCTGCGAGGTCCATCATTCTACTAAGCTTGTTTGACCCCCCTGAGAAGGGCGGTCACTGGCTAGTCGGTAAACCTTGAATCTATCTTTTGGTGGCGGGTGCCTTCACGTATTGGATTCCACATCATTTTCCTCATATCACTGGATGTTATTTTGAACTGATTGAAGTTCTCCTCCTTGGGAATACTCACTCATGGACTTTATGTATCACTATTGATTGATTTTTTGTTGTTTTATACTTTTTTTACCGTTTTTTTCATTGGATTATATGGTTGCATATTCTTTTTCCAGCGCTACACTTTTTGTATATATTTTGTTGCACCTTATATCAGGGTTGTGGAGTTTAGCAGCAGGACATCCGTCAAGGATAATTTCATTCATTTATTCATTCACTTATATTTTGCACCTAGCGCAAATTCTCCACCTTCCCTCTTCCTTTTTTACCCATTCAGTTATTAACTGCAGTGCATTTTAAAAGCAGTGGGGGAAACGCTCACGGAACGTGGGTTTCTGGTGTGAACTGGCCCTTAATCATCTGGTCATTAATTTATTTTTCTTTCCATCTATACACATCCTTTTCTACAATGTTGCAGTTGACAGCTAACCCTGAATGAATACCGTCAGTATCACATACATTGTAATACATTTTAGTTTTTATAAACTTGAAACAATTTTTTTGCCAATACTGTAGACCTCATGACCCAAAGTGTGTTCTATCATAAGCTTCTTGCGTGCCAACATCTCTCCCGCTCTCTAGAGGGAGAGATGCTAGTCTGTTGACTTTCATACTGTATAATTTAATCAATATGGTTTGAGCATGACATGACTTGACTTGACAGGAGATTTTCACAACATATACATCCCATTAAAATAATCACCTGAATACTTGGTTGTCACAGTATTCCTGGTCATGGAGAGAAGCAGATGAGTCTGTCAGTCTATCTATCAGACATAATGCTTTCAAATTATCCAGTGGTAAACTTCTGGTGAAAATGTGATTCAATGAGCCATTCACATGGAAAGACTTTTCTTGGCTTCTGTGGAAGAATCACCATTACCGCATGAGATGTGTGAGGGGAAAGGAAAGAAATAAAACAGGAAGGAAAAAAGAGCAAAAAGTGAAAATGCATACAGGAGGCCTATCTGCCCAGATATATAAAAAACACACACCTTAGGCAGAGCAAAGGTAATAAAAAATAAGAACATTGTTACAGAAACATTGTAAATCAGTTATATGAGGACTAGCATTTCACAGGATACGACATTACTGAAAAAGCTTAAAGGGTCACTAAAGGAAATTTTTTTTTTTGCTGAAATGACTGTTTACAGGGCATAGAGACATAATAGTTAACTGATTCCTTTTAAAAATGATTAAAAATAGATAAAAAAACAATCATATAATGTGCCTGCAGTGTAGTTTCGTTTTTGCTGTTGTTTCCTGGTTCTCTGATGTACAGAGAGCCACTAGAGGGCAGTCAGCCAATAGAGAGCAGTGATACTTTGTCTAAAACTCCTCAGCACCAATCCAGTTTAGTTTTACTCACACCTACTTGATTAGTGACCACCGTGAGAAATCTCCCAGTACTGTGGTCATCAGGAAACAGGCAACCAGGAAGTGTCCAGAACAGAGAGGATTTACAGCAACATGAATGCAAAAACGAACAATGAGGACATGAAACCAGGACTGCAGCAAGGTAAAGGAAGCTATTTAGCTAAAAAAAAAAATTCCTTTAGTGACCCTTTAAAGGAGTTGTAAAGGAAATTTTTTTTTTTCTGAAATGACTGTTTACAGGGTATAGAGACATAATAGTTAACTGATTCCTTTTAAAAACGATTAAAAATCAATCATATAATGTACCTACAGTTTCATTTTTGCATGCCGTTTCCTGCTTCTGTGATGTACAGAGACTCAGAGCCAATACAGGGCAGTGATGGTTTGTAAAACGAAACTGTTTGGTGTTGAGGGGTTTTAGACACACAGTAATCACACCTTCTTGATTAGTGACCACAGAGAGAAAGCCCCAATGACTTTTTTTAATCAAGAAACAGACAACCAGGAAGTGTTCAGAACAGAGAAGAATTACAGCAACTTGAGAGCAAAAACGAACAATGAGGACATGAAACCAGGACTGCAGTAGGGTAAAGGAAGCCATTTAGCTAAAAAAAAAAAAAAAATCCTTTAGTGACCCTTTAAAGCTTGTCCTAAGTGAGGAAGATATGGCCATCTTGAGGATTCCAGTAAAGTAAAGTAATGTCTCTTGATATGCAAATATAAGGTTCAGGTAGGCTGAATGGCAAACCAGCTATCTAATGTCTGCAATCTCTGTGCTGAGACTCTTCTGTCAGAAAATGTAACTGGGGAAGCAAGACACCCCTCACTTGGCCGAATGATGCAGCAGAGGTCAGAGCAGGAAATCTAATAGGAAAAGCTACCAATGGGGTATGGAAGCAGGTGGGCGATTCAGCCCACCAGTATGCATCAGTGGTTAACAAATCACTTTTAGGTGGACCATTTAGAGTTCAGAATAGGGGGCCCCTAAAGCCACTTACGATTGAGGCTGCCAAGCTGGCAAACAATTATGGTTTATTTTTTTTCAATTTGAATTTCTGCAGAAGAACGGCAGATCCAGCAACAATAGTTGGTATTACCTGTAAAAGATCCTTAAAAGGAGAAGTATAGACAAAGCTTGTTTAGTTGGACTTCTATCGATCACAGGAGTGAAATTAGCTTTTCACTCCTGTGACTTTTCAGCAGAGAGCAGGCTGAATTCTGCCGACGTCACCAATGTCAGTACAGGCTCTGTGTCATCAGGACAGTACAGTCGGGATCCGCCAGGTGCCTGGATTGACACCCTGCTCAGCCTCTCAGCGAGTCACTGAGAGTCTGAGACGGCCGCTCCACCCCCTCCACAGCTCAGCATTCCAGGGAGCGAGAAAGGAGAAGAGCTGTGACTGACAGTCTACAGCTCTCTGCTCATGCGGCTGTGAAAACCGAGTGATGGGCGATGTTCAATCGCTCAGTTCTCAGTGTAGAGGTGCCGGGGCACCGATGCTGCATCCACCCAGGTAAGTATGAATCTGCAAAAAAAAATAAACCATTTCTTTACTTCTCTTTTGATCAACTGCCTGTTGGTAATAAAAACGTAAAACTTGTAGATCATATGCTTTGCTTCCTTGATAAAAAAAAAAAACCACAACATGCAAACATGCAGGAGATTTAGATGCCAGGTAAGGCCCTTCAGATATATACCACTGTTCACCAAGACAATCATAACCCATACACCGTTGGGTTATGATTATAGTTTACCTGTATCCCGTGCTCTGGTAACCACAGAACTGGTTGTAACTGAAGGGAGTCACAGCACTTAGGATGAATCCTGCCTTTGCTGCCATAGCCACTATTTGCCAGCTATTATGCCACTCCCTCATAGGCTCATCAGCAGGAGTGCCACCTTGTCCTTGGCACAAAGCCACATGAATGTCTCCGTTCTGAGCAAGGACTTCCACACAGCTATAAAACAAATAAACAAATAATGTGTAGTTAGTGCATGCTTTTAATATACTTAAATATAATGTCACTATAGTTCAGCCTTTCTCCTCCATCCTTTTACCCTAAAGGATCCTTTGCAATCATTTTCAGGCCTCAGGGAACCCCAGCTAAGAGTAGACCATTAGTGGTCATTGGGAAAATGCCCCTTCCATTGGTGGTGGTCAGTGGGAAGAATGCTTCTTAAATTGGAGGTCATAATGCCGCCCTTATAGTCCTAGTTCTGGCTCTGCCAAGTGGTGTTGAACCTAGAACTAAGCAGGCACCATCACATGGAAGGTCAGTTAGCCACAGCTTAACCACTTCAGCCCCGAAAGAATTGGCTGCTCAATGACCAGGCACTGTGTCAATTTAACTGACAATTGCGTGGTCATGAGATGTTGTACTCAAACAGACGTCCTTTTTTCCCCACAAATAGAGCTTTCTTTTGGTGGCATTTGATCATCTCTGCGGTTTTTATTTTTTGCGCTATAAACCAAAAAAGAGCAGCAATTTTGGAAAAACACAATATTTTGTAACATTTGTTTTAAAAAAAAAGCAATTTTTTTTCCGAAGTTTAAGCCTATACGTATTCTTCTACATATTTTTGGCAATAAAAATCTCAAAAAGCGTATATTGATTGGTTTGCGCAAAAGTTATAGCGTCTACAAAACAGAAGATAGATTTATGGCATTTTTATTATTATTATTTTTTTTTACTAGTAACGGCGGTGATCTGTGATTTTTATCGGGACTGCGACATTATGGTGGACATATTGGACACTTTTGACACATTTTTGGGACCATTGGCATTTATACAGCGATTAGTGCTATAAAAATGCACTGATTATTGTGTAAATGTCACTGGCAAAAAAGGGGTTAACACTAGGAGGCGAGCAAGGGGTTAACTTTGTTTCCCATGTGTGTGTTCTAACTGCGGGGGATGGGACTGACTATAGGAGATGAGATGATTAAAAAGTGATCAGCGCTACAGTATATGTGAAAAAAGACAATAAAAAAAATGGCTTAGGAGCCAACACTCAGTGAGCTGTAGCCTATCCGATAGGCACAAAAGTGTGCCTATCGGATGGGCTACAGCAGCCAAACCATACAGTGTGGTTTGGCTGCTGTAGCCCATCCGATAGGCACACTTTTGGGTGTTTTTGCTGCTGTAGCCCATCAGATCACTGCACAGCTCACTGAGTGTTGGCTCCTAAGCCATTTTTTTTTATTGTTTATTGTGTTTTTTCACATATACGCTGATATAGCGCTGATCACTTTTTAATCATATATGTTTATGGTTTTTGTGCACCTTTAGATTTAGCAGCTTCAGTAATTCATATACTCTTTTGTTCACGTGGTACACGTTCCATTACTCGCAGTAGCGCAATAGACTTCTCTCATATAGGAGATGAGAGATTGTGGTTCCCAGCTCGAAGAAACTCACAATATCTCTCTCTCCTCACAGAACTGGGATGTGTGTGTTTACACACATGTCCCTGTTCTGCCTTTCGTGCCCGTGATCGCGCGTGGCAGGCGGTTATCGCGGCCACGAGCATTGGCACCCCCGCCTCCAACGGCGTGCGTATGCCTGCTATCCCACTTAAAGGGACCGACGTACAGCTACGACGGTTCGCTGGATCGTGGCGCCCTGCCGCCGTATAATGACGGCGGCTGGTCGGCAAGCAGTTAAAAGAAGAAGTCCAGTCAAAACTCGCTTGGCTGTACTTCTCCCATGGATCACAGGAGTGTAGTGTAGTTTTGCACTCCTGTGACCCGTTTTTAGCAGAGAGAGGGCTGAAGTCCGCTCTCTGCTGGGTCATTGCAACAATAAAGTGACGATGTCCGTAATAGTAAACAAGCTATTATTATTGCCGATGTTGGCTTATAAATGATTGACATCCTGAATCACCAACTAGATCTGAAGAAACAGCGGAAGCTGTAAAACGAATCATCGGACACGTCCTAGCGTCACTTCCGGTTTACGGACCTTCTCGAGCTTGCGTTACATGCTGGTACGCAGTTCCGGTTCCCAGGCATCTTCGAGGACGTACGGCGTCCAGCTAAGCCATCAGACTGGTTGAAGAGGCCGCTCTGCAGTTCCATCCTTTTGCAGTTTTCCAGAACGCCGCTCTTTATGTTACTCTGGACCGCACAGTGACTATGGACTCCATCAATATTATCCATATTTGCCTGATTCTCACTTCTATTATGTGAGTAGCCATTTGGCTTATTTTACTTTTAAATAAATTGTTCAGCACATGCTGCATTTAGTCTGGTGCGCCTTACCTCTCTTTTACCTGTTTTTCCAGAGTTTGCTTCAACTTCCAAGGAAGCTGCCACTGGTGCAAAGAACTGACCCCTTTCATTTATTGCTGGGACTTTTAGTTCTACAATTATCTTGTATTCATTGCTGCCATTATTGATATGTTGCTTGGGTGGTCTTTGTGCCATTTTTTCCCTTTCTGTTAGAAGCCGATTTACTAAAACTAGAGAGTGCAAAATCTGGGGCTGCTGTGCATGGTAGCCAATAAACCTCTTTATTTCTGCTTTGTTGTGTTGTTCTTTTTGATTTTATATTTTGTTACACAGGGACATTGATGCACATAACGCTATGAAATGTACCTTCATCAGTGATACACATACTAGTAAGATATCTAGGAAATCAGAGACTTTCTGTGATTCAGTAAATGGTGTCATTGTCTAAGGGCTCCTGATGCACCATTATTTGCATCATCTGCAATGTTCATGCTTGTGTAAAACATCCACCCTCTCTGTAAAGCCTCTTATCCTCATCTACCAGATTTTGCTGAGCACATTATATCTGCACCAAGTAAATATGCAAAACGCAGCCACCGTGCCATCAAAACACAGCCACCGTACCCTCCACACTCCTCTCCTGCACATACTGCCCCCATCATACCCTCCACACTCCTCTCCTGCACATACTGCCCCCATCATACCCTCCACACTCCTCTCCTGCACATACTGCCCCCATCATACCCTCCACACTCCTCTCCCGTACATACTGCCCCCACCATACCCTCCACACTCCTCTCCTGCACATACTGCCCCCATCATGCCCTCCACACTCCTCTCCTGTACATACTGCCCTCCATCATACCATCAGCACTCCTCTGCTGCACATACTGGTCACTGTTACACCCTCTTCACTCCTTTCCTGCAAGTATTACCTACTCTCTGCACTCATTTCTTGTACATAATGTCTAATGTCACTCCTTTCCTACACATACCAACATACGGGCCACACTCTTGTACATACTGCTGAAAATTCTGCACTCCCTTCCTACACATACTGTAATACCCTCTGTACTTAATGAAAATGAAAAGGTGAACTAATGCCCCTGATCTCCACTGCACTTACCTCTGTAGTAATGGAAGCGCTTTTTTTTTTGTTTAAATTATTGTGCTGAGGTTTATTTATGTCAGTGAGACTCTTTTTTGATTTTATAGGTAAATATAATTATTTTGTTTTATTTAATCATGCCCCTTGAGGCCCCTCCCACAATATGGCCACACCCACCACCGTATGCAGTGGCATGTTCAGGTTTGGCTTGAGGAAAAGGTGGCAACCCTAGTTCAAACCCCACATGAGAAGTATCGCCAGAGTGAGAGCAATCATAAAGCGACGCCCATGGAGATTTTTTAGGTACCGTAGTTTGACGCTATTCCATGAAAGTGCGCAATTTTAAATCATAACATGGGGTAATGTTCGTGGGGGGGGGGGCTGTGTAATGTAAAAGGGTCCAGAGGTGTGGGGTTGTGTAATGTAAAGGAGTCCAGATTATTATCTTCATTTATTAGCAGGTAAATGCAGCTCTTCATGATTCACATACATTGAATCCGGCCCTTAAGTGTAAAAAGGTTGCTGACCCCAGCTTTACAGGCTCCCAAAAAAAAAGTGAATTTTTTTTTTTTTTAAAGGTGAATTTGTCCTTTAACCACTTTCCGCCCAGTCAATAGCAGATTGACGTCCGGGAAGTGGTTCTGAAATCCTGACTGGACGTCTATTGATGTCCTGCAGGATTTCATGCCGGCGCGCGCCCGTTCTGACACCCTGCATCTCCGATCTCGGTAAAGAGCCTCCGGCTGATCACGATGTAAACAGGAAGAGCCGTTGATGGCTCTTCCTCACTCGCGTCTGACAGACGCGAGTACAGGAGAGCCGATCGGCGGCTCTCCTGACAGGGGGGGTTCACGCTGATTGTTTATCAGCGCAGCCCCCCCGTGGATGCCCACACTGGACCACCAGGGAAGCCCACACTGGACCACCAGGAAAGGGCAAAAAATAAAAATAAATAAGGAAAAAAAAAAGGCAGTAAAAAAAAAAAAAAAGATGCCAATCAGTGCCCACAAATGGGCACTGACTGGCAACATGGATCCATCAGTGCCACCTCTCAGTGTCCATCAGAGCCACCCCACAGTGTCCATCAGTGCCACCCCACAGTGTCCATCAGTGCCACCCCACAGTGCCCATCCATGCCCAGTGCCCACCTATCAGTGCCCATCTGTGCAACCCATAAGTACCCATCAGTGCCGCCCATCTGTGCCACCTATGAGTGCCGCCCATGAGTGCCGCCCACCAGCGCGGCCTATCAGTGCCCATCAGTACTACACCATCGGTGTCCATCAGTGCCACCGCATCAGTGCCCATCAGTGCTGCCATATCAGTGCCCGTAATTGAAAGAGAAAACTTACTTATTTACAAAAAAATTACAGAAAAAAATAAAAACTTAATTTTTTTCAAAATTTTCAGTCTTTTTTTAGTTGTTGCACAAAAAAATAAATCGCAGAGGTGATCAAATACCACCAAAAGAAATCTCTATTTGTGGGGAAAAAAGGACGCCAATTTTGTTTGGGTACAGTGTAGCATGACCGCGCAATTGTCATTCAAAGTGCAACAGCGCTGAAGGCTGAAAATTGGCTTGGGCGGGAAGGTGCGTAAGTGCCTGGTATGAAAGTGGTTAATGCAACAATAATAGTGCTATTATAAAGTGTTTGTGTGCTGGGTCATCATATGCCTTCTGTGTGCTTTAGATGAGCTTTCTCGGAATGTCCTCTGACTGTGTGTGCAATTTGTTGGTGAAGACATGAGCTGGCAATGAAGAGGTAGAAAACATTCTAGGGAAGAATATAACATTGTAAAGGAGAATACAGGGGGTGTAGGGGGGATGTAAGAGTCCTCTAAAGGAGAGATAAGATTTAGATGGAGCTGCTGATAGAATCTTTTACACATTCAGGATAAGATTATAAAAGCACAAACACGTGTCCACTTCATTAAAAAGGATACTTACTGACCTAAGAAAAAACTTCCAGAGCAAATCCCTGTTCTTCCTTACTCCAGCCTTCCTCCCACAATGTGGGAAATTAAAGATAATGCGGTCATAAAGATGATTAGTTAGGAAAACATAATCTTTTAGTCTTGTAGCATCCACTTCAAAGTATACCAGAGCTCCTGTTGTAGTACAAACACAGAAAAAGTCATAAATAAAAAAATAAATAAAAAAAGGGGTGTAACATGTAACGCGGTACAAATCTACTGGCCCCTGACCCTCCCCGGTGCAGTGTCACATTCTGCTCCATATCGCAGAAATTAACATCTAAACGTTCGTCGGATTTAAAAACACTGGGCCAGATTCTCGTAGATCGGCGTATTTTTGTGCCGGCGTAACGTATCCTCATTACGTTACGCCTCCGCAACTAAGATGGGCAAGTGCTGTATTCTCAAAGCACTTGCTCCGTACGTTGCGGCGGCGTATCGTAAATAGGCCGGCGTAAGCCCGCCTAATTCAAATTTGGAACAGGGGTGTGTGTTTTATGTAAATAACTTGTGACCCGACGTGATTGACGTTTTTCACGAACGGCGCATGCGCCGTCCGTGGAATATCCCAGTGTGCATTGCTCCAAAGTACGCCGCAAGGACGTATTGGTTTCGACGTGAACGTAAATGACGTCAAGCCCTATTCACGGACGACTTACGCAAACGACGTAAAATATTCAAAATTCGACGCGGGAACGACGTCCATACTTAACATTGGTACGCCGCATGTATGCCTCATATAGCAGGGGTAACTTTACGCCGGGAAAAGCCTAACGTAAACGGCGTATCTGTACTGTGTCGGCCTGGCATACGTTAGTGAATTCGCGTATCTAGCTGATTTACATATTTCTAGGCGTAAATCAGCGTACACTCCCCTAGCGGCCAGCGTAAATATGCAGTTAAGATCCGACGGCGTAACAGACTTATGCCGGTCGGATCTAATAGAAATCTATGCGTAACTGATTCTATGAATCAGGCGCATAGATACGACCTGCCGTCGCATCTCCTTTGAGAATCTGGGCCACTGTATTTAAGCATAAAAGCTCAGTTTTGTGTTGAAAATAAGTGTGAAATCTAAAACTCAGATGGGTGTAACAAGATGTCCGCTTGCCCCCTTCACACTCTATCATTACTATGCAGGAGTGTGGGGTGTAGCAAGATGGCGGCGACAGAACGTGACTTCCGGAGCATTCTGTGATGGGGAGCAGAATGTGACAACACACCGGCTCCCTGATGTGACAGGCGGCAGGCAATCTTCCCCGATGCGCTGTCATTCTCTGCTCGCGGCTGTAATGTACTGCAATACAGATAAAAAAATCTATGAAAAAAATTGTGTGGGGTTCCCACCCAGTCCATACCAGGCGAGCGCGCCCCCCCTCCTGAACCATACCAGGCAACTTGCCCTCAACATAGTGGGGTGGCTGCTTTTGGGCAGGGGCTCTCCGCCAAAGAACCACATGCCCTCAACATGGGGGGGGGGGCTTTCCCCCACAGCCCTGGGCAGTGGTTGTGGGGGATCTGTGGGCAGGGGGCTTATCGGAGCTACACTGCGGGGGTGCCAAAGCTCGTGACTGGCGGTCGCGGGCACGAGAGGCAGAACAGTGACTTGGCTGCTATGGGCAATGGTTGTGCACAGAGCAACCCTGATCCTCCTCTTCTGGGGTCCCTTGATGTCACTCCTTGCTCTTCCCCCTCCCTGAGTGCCTACCACAGAACGCTGCTTTTTATTGGGGCACTCGTGTGTACTCGATCCCGAGCTGGGCTGTTTTACGTCTGTTCAGACACACAGCCCAGCTCAACCTCTGTGCTCTGTTCACAGGTTTTGACTGACAGCACCAGGACCCAATGGTTCCCGCTGCTCTTAGCCAAGCCTGTAAAAGCCATGAGAGGGGAGAGGAGCAGCTGCAGATGTGCACAGCGCTGGATTCTGTTCAAGAATTGTCTCGACTTCTGAGGGCTAATAGAAACACGATTCTGAGGCAGGGATTCAGGAAATTATACCCTGCTCACTCGGTACCACCAACTACGCAATGTAAGAGTATCAGAGATGGGGACATGCGGGTGGTGGTCCATCTCACAACGGCTTCTACAGACATTTCTTCGGTGCCCTGCATTTGCCATCATCAGAGGGGACTACAAGGGTTTCAAACACAATGCCTTGGCAATCACTTGTAATAATAACGTTTTACAACATGACAGGTCATAAAAAATATAAGCAAGTTTACTAGGACTTCTGCAAATCACTTTAAGACTAGAGATAGGCTAGACTAGAGCTCAGGGAGTTTCTTGTGTGCGCCAAGCCAAACCAGTTCTAAAAGCGATCACTGCTGGACTTCCAGCAATAACAGAAATGAATGGGTTAATAATGATGAGAGGTATAATGTATTCCTTTTTACCGTTTTTTCTGAGCTGCTCCACATTGGTAGATGAGAGAGGCTGTTTGGATATTGAATCTTCTGTCTCATAACAAGTCGCAACAATGAGATCCTTCCCTTGGATGAAGTCAGAGAGGGATGCAGAATAAGAAAAGTTCCCTTCGCCCACTAACAAGATACACGGCATCTTTCTGCTCCAATCCTGTGTTAAGGGAAACGGAAAGTACTAGAGATAAAATGTAAGAACAAACTTAGACTAAATTTTAATGCAGTGGTTTCTGAATCTATTCAGAGTGTCTAGAACATCATATCGGCCACCAGGAAGACTGTGCTAGCCATAAGGCCTGGTTCACACCTATGCGGATTTTATGCACTACAGTCATTTACCCCCAGCACTGGTCTCAGCGGACGCACTATTAACCCCCAGCACTGGTCTCAGCGGACGCACTATTAACCCCCAGCACTGGTCTCAGCGGACGCACTATTAACCCCCAGCACTGGTCTCAGCGGACGCACTATTAACCCCCAGCACTGGTCTCAGCGGACGCACTATTAACCCCCAGCACTGGTCTCAGCGGACGCACTATTAACCCCCAGCACTGGTCTCAGCGGACGCACTATTAACCCCCAGCACTGGTCTCAGCGGACGCACTATTAACCCACAGCACTGGTCTCAGCAGACACACTAACCCCCAGCACTGGTCTCAGCAGACACACTAACCCCCAGCACTGGTCTCAGCAGACGCACTATTAACCCCCAGCACTGGTCTCAGCAAACACACTATTAACCCCCAGCACTGGTCTCAGCAGACACACTATTAACCTCCAGCACTGGTCTCAGCAAACACACTATTAACCTCCAGCACTGGTCTCAGCGGACGCACTATTAACCCCCAGCACTGGTCTCAGCGGACGCACTATTAACCCCCAGCACTGGTCTCAGTGGACGCACTATTAACCCCCAGCACTGGTCTCAGCAAACACACTATTAACCTCCAGCACTGGTCTCAGCGGACGCACTATTAACCCCCAGCACTGGTCTCAGCGGACGCACTATTAACCTCCAGCACTGGTCTCAACAGACGCACTATTAACCTCCAGCACTGGTCTCAGCGGACGCACTATTAACCCCCAGCACTGGTCTCAGTGGACGCATTATTAACCCCCAGCACTGGTCTCAGCAAACACACTATTAACCCCCAGCACTGGTCTCAGCAGACGCACTATTAACCCCCAGCACTGGTCTCAGCGGACGCACTATTAACCCCCAGCACTGGTCTCAGTGGATGCACTATTAACCCCCAGCACTGGTCTCAGTGGACGCATTATTAACCCCCAGCACTGGTCTCAGCAAACACACTATTAACCTCCAGCACTGGTCTCAGCGGACGCACTATTAACCCCCAGCACTGGTCTCAGCGGACGCACTATTAACCCCCAGCACTGGTCTCAGTGGATGCACTATTAACCCCCAGCACTGGTCTCAGCAAACACACTATTAACCTCCAGCACTGGTCTCAGCGGACGCACTATTAACCCCCAGCACTGGTCTCAGTGGACGCATTATTAACCCCCAGCACTGGTCTCAGCAAACACACTATTAACCTCCAGCACTGGTCTCAGCGGACGCACTATTAACCCCCAGCATTGGTCTCAGTGGACGCACTATTAACCTCCAGCACTGGTCTCAGCGGACGCACTATTAACCCCCAGCACTGGTCTCAGCGGACACACTATTAACCCCCAGCACTGGTCTCAGCGGACACACTATTAACCCCCAGCACTGGTCTCAGCGCAAGCACTATTAACCCCCAGCACTGGTCTCAGCAGACGCACTATTAACCTCCAGCACTGGTCTCAGCGGACGCACTATTAACCCCCAGCACTGGTCTCAGCGGACGCACTATTAACCCCCAGCACTGGTCTCAGTGGACGCACTATTAACCCCCAGCACTGGTCTCAGCAAACACACTATTAACCTCCAGCACTGGTCTCAGCGGACGCACTATTAACCCCCAGCACTGGTCTCAGCGGACGCACTATTAACCTCCAGCACTGGTCTCAACAGACGCACTATTAACCTCCAGCACTGGTCTCAGCGGACGCACTATTAACCCCCAGCACTGGTCTCAGTGGACGCATTATTAACCCCCAGCACTGGTCTCAGCAAACACACTATTAACCCCCAGCACTGGTCTCAGCAGACGCACTATTAACCCCCAGCACTGGTCTCAGCGGACGCACTATTAACCCCCAGCACTGGTCTCAGTGGATGCACTATTAACCCCCAGCACTGGTCTCAGTGGACGCATTATTAACCCCCAGCACTGGTCTCAGCAAACACACTATTAACCTCCAGCACTGGTCTCAGCGGACGCACTATTAACCCCCAGCACTGGTCTCAGTGGATGCACTATTAACCCCCAGCACTGGTCTCAGCAAACACACTATTAACCTCCAGCACTGGTCTCAGCGGACGCACTATTAACCCCCAGCACTGGTCTCAGTGGACGCATTATTAACCCCCAGCACTGGTCTCAGCAAACACACTATTAACCTCCAGCACTGGTCTCAGCGGACGCACTATTAACCCCCAGCATTGGTCTCAGTGGACGCACTATTAACCTCCAGCACTGGTCTCAGCGGACGCACTATTAACCCCCAGCACTGGTCTCAGCGGACACACTATTAACCCCCAGCACTGGTCTCAGCGGACACACTATTAACCCCCAGCACTGGTCTCAGCGCAAGCACTATTAACCCCCAGCACTGGTCTCAGCAGACGCACTATTAACCCCCAGCACTGGTCTCAGTAGGCGCACTATTAACCCCCAGCACTGGTCTCAGCAGACGCACTATTAACCCCCAGCACTGGTCTCAGCGGACGCACTATTAACCCCCAGCACTGGTCTCAGCGGACGCACTATTAACCCCCAGCACTGGTCTCAGCGGACGCACTATTAACCCCCAGCACTGATCTCAGCAGACGCACTATTAACCCCCAGCACTGGTCTCAGCGGACGCACTATTAACCCCCAGCACTGGTCTCAGCAGACGCACTATTAACCCCCAGCACTGGTCTCAGCGGACACACTATTAACCCCCAGCACTGGTCTCAGCGGACACACTATTAACCCCCATCACTGGTCTCAGCGCAAGCACTATTAACCCCCAGCACTGGTCTCAGCAGACGCACTATTAACCCCCAGCACTGGTCTCAGCGGACGCACTATTAACCCCCAGCACTGGTCTCAGCGGACGCACTATTAACCCCCAGCACTGGTCTCAGCGGACGCACTATTAACCCCCAGCACTGGTCTCAGCGGACGCACTATTAACCCCCAGCACTGGTCTCAGCGGACGCACTATTAACCCCCAGCACTGGTCTCAGCAGACGCACTATTAACCCCCAGCACTGGTCTCAGCAGACGCACTATTAACCCCCCAGCACTGGTCTCAGCAGACGCACTATTAACCCCCAGCACTGGTCTCAGCAGACGCACTATTAACCCCCAGCACTGGTCTCAGCGGACACACTATTAACCCCCAGCACTGGTCTCAGCGGACACACTATTAACCCCCAGCACTGGTCTCAGCGCAAGCACTATTAACCCCCAGCACTGGTCTCAGCAGACGCACTATTAACCCCCAGCACTGGTCTCAGTAGGCGCACTATTAACCCCCAGCACTGGTCTCAGCGGACGCACTATTAACCCCCAGCACTGGTCTCAGCGGACGCACTATTAACCCCCAGCACTGGTCTCAGCGGACGCACTATTAACCCCCAGCACTGGTCTCAGCAGACGCACTATTAACCCCCAGCACTGGTCTCAGCGGACGCACTATTAACCCCCAGCACTGGTCTCAGCGGACACACTATTAACCCCCAGCACTGGTCTCAGCAGACGCACTATTAACCCCCAGCACTGGTCTCAGTGGACACACTATTAACCCCCAGCACTGGTCTCAGCTGACGCACTATTAACCCCCAGCACTGGTCTCAGCAGACACACTATTAACCCCCAGCACTGGTCTCAGCGGACGCACTATTAACCCCCAGCACTGGTCTCAGCGGACACACTATTAACCCCCAGCACTGGTCTCAGCAGACGCACTATTAACCCCCAGCACTGGTCTCAGCGCAAGCACTATTAACCCCCCAGCACTGGTCTCAGCAGACACACTATTAACCCCCAGCACTGGTCTCAGCGGACGCACTATTAACCCCCAGCACTGGTCTCAGCGGACACACTATTAACCCCCAGCACTGGTCTCAGCGCAAGCACTATTAACCCCCAGCACTGGTCTCAGCAGACGCACTATTAACCCCCAGCACTGGTCTCAGTAGGCGCACTATTAACCCCCAGCACTGGTCTCAGCGGACGCACTATTAACCCCCAGCACTGGTCTCAGCGGACGCACTATTAACCCCCAGCACTGGTCTCAGCGGACACACTATTAACCCCCAGCACTGGTCTCAGCGGACGCACTATTAACCCCCAGCACTGGTCTCAGCGGACACACTATTAACCCCCAGCACTGGTCTCAGCGCAAGCACTATTAACCCCCAGCACTGGTCTCAGCAAACACACTATTAACCTCCAGCACTGGTCTCAGCAGACGCACTATTAACCCCCAGCACTGGTCTCAGTGGACGCATTATTAACCCCCAGCACTGGTCTCAGCAAACACACTATTAACCTCCAGCACTGGTCTCAGCAGACGCACTATTAACCCCCAGCACTGGTCTCAGCGCAAGCACTATTAACCCCCCAGCACTGGTCTCAGCAGACACACTATTAACCCCCAGCACTGGTCTCAGCGCAAGCACTATTAACCCCCAGCACTGGTCTCAGCAAACACACTATTAACCTCCAGCACTGGTCTCAGCGCAAGCACTATTAACCCCCAGCACTGGTCTCAGCGCAAGCACTATTAACCCCCAGCACTGGTCTCAGCGGACGCACTATTAACCCCCAGCACTGGTCTCAGCAGACGCACTATTAACCCCCAGCACTGGTCTCAGCAGACACACTATTAACCCCCAGCACTGGTCTCAGCGGACGCACTATTAACCCCCCGCACTGGTCTCAGCAGACGCACTATTAACCCCCAGCACTGGTCTCAGCAGACACACTATTAACCCCCAGCACTGGTCTCAGCGCAAGCACTATTAACCCCCAGCACTGGTCTCAGCAGACGCACTATTAACCCCCAGCACTGGTCTCAGTAGGCGCACTATTAACCCCCAGCACTGGTCTCAGCGGACGCACTATTAACCCCCAGCACTGGTCTCAGCGGACGCACTATTAACCCCCAGCACTGGTCTCAGCGGACGCACTATTAACCCCCAGCACTGGTCTCAGCGGACACACTATTAACCCCCAGCACTGGTCTCAGCGCAAGCACTATTAACCCCCAGCACTGGTCTCAGCAGACGCACTATTAACCCCCAGCACTGGTCTCAGCGCAAGCACTATTAACCCCCAGCACTGGTCTCAGCGGACGCACTATTAACCCCCAGCACTGGTCTCAGCGGACGCACTATTAACCCCCAGCACTGGTCTCAGCGGACACACTATTAACCCCCAGCACTGGTCTCAGCGGACGCACTATTAACCCCCAGCACTGGTCTCAGCGGACACACTATTAACCCCCAGCACTGGTCTCAGCAGACGCACTATTAACCCCCAGCACTGGTCTCAGCGGACGCACTATTAACCCCCAGCACTGGTCTCAGCAGACGCACTATTAACCCCCAGCACTGGTCTCAGCAAACACACTATTAACCCCCAGCACTGGACTATTAATCCCGGGCGATTTCTGATGAGCATGCTGGAAAACAGCAGCCAACCAACTTCCGATCACTGCTCTCCAACAATGGCGGAGAGCACTGATCAAAGTGTTCTGGTGGGGGGGGGGGGCATCCCTGTCAGAATACAACAGCACAGCAGGGGAGATCACTGGTGTCAGTGGAAGGAATAGTGCCCCATCATTGGTGTCAGTGGGAGGAATAGTGCCCCATCATTGGTGTCAGTGGGAGGAATACTGCCCCATCATTGCCATCAACGGGAGGAATAGTGCCCCATCATTGGTGTCAGTAGGAGGAATAGTGCCCCATCATTGGTGTCAGTAGGAGGAATAGTGTCCCATCTTTGGTGTCAGTGGAAGGAATAGTGCCCCATCATTGGTGTCAGTAGGAAGATTAGAGCCCCAGCATTGGTGTCAGTGGGAGGATTAGAGCCCCGTCATTGGTGTCAGTGGAAGGAATAGTGCCCCATCATTGGTGTCAGCGGGAAGAATAGTGCCCCATCATTGGTGTCAGTGGGAAGAATAGTGCCCCATCATTGGTGTCAGTGGGAGGAATAGTGCCCCATCATTGGTGTCAGCGAGTGCAATAGTGCCCCATCATTGGTGTCAGTGGATGGAATAGTGCCCCATCATTGGTGTCAGTGGGAGGAATAGTGCCCCATCATTGGTGTCAGCGGGAGGAATAGTGTCCCATCACTGGTGTCAGTGGGAGGAATAGTGCCCCATCATTGGTCTCAGTGAAAGGAATAGTGCCCCATCATTGGTGTCAGCGAGTGCAATAGTGCCCCATCATTGGTGTCAGTGGATGGAATAGTGCCCCATCATTGGTGTCAGTGGATGGAATAGTGCCCCATCATTGGTGTCAGTGGGAGGAATAGTGCCCCATCATTGGTGTCAGCGGGAGGAATAGTGCCCCATCATTTGTGTCAGTGGAATGAATAGTGCCCCATCATTGGTGTCAGTGGGAAGAATAGTGCCCCATCATTGGTGTCAGTGGGAGGAATAGTGCCCCATCATTGGTGTCAGTGGGAAGAATAGTGCCCCATCATTGGTGTTAGTGAGAGGAATAGTGCCCCATCATTGGTGTCAGTGGATGGAATAGTGTCCCATCACTGGTGTCAGCGGGAGGAATAGTGACCCATCATTGGTGTCAGTGGGTGGAATAGTGTCCCATCATTGGTGTCAGTGGGAGGAATAGTGCCCCATCATTGGTGTCAGTGGGAGGAATAGTGCCCCATCATTGGTGTCAGTGGGTGGAATAGTGTCCCATCACTGGTCTCAGTGAAAGGAATAGTGCCCCATCATTGGTGTCAGTGGGAGGAATAGTGCCCCATCATTGGTGTCAGTGGGTGGAATAGTGTCCCATCATTGGTGTCAGTGGGAGGAATAGTGCCCCATCATTGGTGTCAGTGGGAGGAATAGTGCCCCATCATTGGTGTCAGTGGGTGGAATAGTGTCCCATCACTGGTCTCAGTGAAAGGAATAGTGCCCCATCATTGGTGTCAGTGGGAGGAATAGTGCCCCATCATTGGTGTCAGTGGGTGGAATAGTGTCCCATCATTGGTGTCAGTGGGAGGAATAGTGCCCCATCATTGGTGTCAGTGGGAGGAATAGTGCCCCATCATTGGTGTCAGTGGGTGGAATAATGTCCCATCACTGGTCTCAGTGAAAGGAATAGTGCCCCATCATTGGTGTCAGCGAGTGCAATAGTGCCCCATCATTGGTGTCAGTGGATGGAATAGTGCCCCATCATTGGTGTCAGTGGATGGAATAGTGCCCCATCATTGGTGTCAGTGGGAGGAATAGTGCCCCATCATTGGTGTCAGCGGGAGGAATAGTGCCCCATCATTGGTGTCAGCGGGAGGAATAGTGCCCCATCATTGGTGTCAGTGGAATGAATAGTGCCCCATCATTGGTGTCAGTGGGAAGAATAGTGCCCCATCATTGGTGTCAGTGGGAAGAATAGTGCCCCATCATTGGTGTCAGTGGGAAGAATAGTGCCCCATCATTGGTGTCAGTGGATGGAATAGTGCCCCATCATTGGTGTCAGTGGAATGAATAGTGCCTCATCATTGGTGTCAGTGGGAGGAATAGTGCCCCATCATTGGTGTCAGTGGGAAGAATAGTGCCCCATCATTGGTGTCAGTGGAATGAATAGTGCCCCATCTTTGGTGTCAGTGGGAGGAATATAGTGCCCGAATAGTACCCCAAGGGCCGGTTAAATGTAAGTAAAGGGTCACATTGATCTATGTGTCCTGTGCTGCACAGACTGGCATCCTATGTAGATTTGATGATGACACGTCCTCCTCGGGTGTCCCCGCACTGTACAGGGTGGTCGGTATTACATGTGATGAGGGGAATCCTCCATTCATAGAACAGCGGCAGATTGGAGCTCAGTGATGAACTCTCAGCCGATTTCGGTCGGTATTATTAGGCACGATATGTATGTGGCCCCCAGAGCCAGAGAACCCCTGATAACCCATAGTGACTATGTACATCCTGACACCCCAGCCCTCCCTTACACGACCCCCCGAGAGGAAACATTACCCTCTCCCGATAACATCCATGTGTCACTTCCTAACCGGCGCATATTAATGACGTCAGACGAGACCCTGTTACCAGGCAACGGCAATGAAGCTTTCCCTCGCGGTGATGAATTGAAGAGCTGTGGAAGGATCAGGTGTGTGTTTACACGGTGCAGAATATACAGATTATAGAATATGACGGTGTGACCCCTCCCTCTGTCATTTTATATCACATGTTTTCTGTCAGCCTTTAGTGCAGTGGTGGGCAACTTTCTAGGAGTGTAGGTCTCAAGTTTGACCCCTGACATTACCCAAGGGCCACTCCTAATACTGAATGTTCAGAGACAGCAGACACACAACAGATTTTAGTCAGAGACTGAGGACATGATTAAGGATGGGCTCAGGCGTGTGCGTAAATCCACAACATCCTTAGACATGATACAAGAGATGGTCTGTGAGAGGAAAGGAGAGCTGTTAACTGGCAATACTGGGCCAGATTCACATAGAGATACGACGGTGTATCTCCTGATACGCCGTTGTATCTCTGACTTAGGCTGGTCGTATCTATGCGACTGATTCATAGAATCAGTTACGCATAGATATGCCTAAGATCCGACAGGTGTAACTGTGTTACACCGTCGGATCTTAACTGCAATTAAAAAATGGCCGCGGGGGGCGTTCTCGCTGATTTACATTGAGAAATATGTAAATCAGCGAGATACGCCAATTCACGAACGTACGCGGGCCCGACGCAGTGTTGTTACGACGTTTACGTAGCGGTTTTCCCGGCGTATTCTTACCCCTGCCTGTATGAGGCGCAGCCAATGTTAAGTATGGCCGTCGTTCCCGTGTCGATTTTTTTTTTTTTTTACGTCGTTTGCGTACGCCGATTCACAAAGCCGCTCGTCACAAGTTACGCTCACGCCGAAACCACTGACGTCCTAGCGACGTCAGTGGGAGCAATGCACGCCGGAAAAAATCGCGGACGGCGCATGCGCATTTAAATCGGCACGGGGACGCGCCTGATTTAAATAGTACACTCCCCCTAGCCGCGGAATTTGAATTCCGCCGGGGGATTTACGATCCGCCGCCGCAAGTTTGGAGGTAAGTGTTTTGTAAATTACCCACTTGCCTCTCAAACTTGCAGCAGCGGATCGTAAATCACATAGGTCACGCGGATCTAAAGATCCGCTGATCTATGTGAATCTAGCCCACTGTCAGTACATTGTTTACACTGATATTCAGGGCACTGATCACCAGAGCTCTGATGATCAGTGCCACCTATTAGTGCCCATCAATGCCACCTATCAGTGCTCATCAATGCGGCCTATCAGTGCCACCTATCAGTGCTCATCAATGCGGCCTATCAGTGCCACCTATCAGTGGTCATCAATGCGGTCCATCAATGCCAACTATCAGTGGTCATCAATGCGGCCTATCAGTGCCACCTATCAGTGGTCATCAATGCCGCCTATCAGTACCCATCAATGCCGCCTATCAGTGCTCATCGATGATGCCCATCATTGCTTATCAATGCCGCCAATCAGTGCAGCCTATCAGTGCTCATCAATGCCTCCTATTAGTGCTCATCAATGCCTCCTATCAGTGCTCATCAATGCCACCTATCAGATTGCAGCTGCTGGGCCAGCACAGACAGCAATTAGACACTCCCAGAAGAGGAGTGAGCTATGACCTATAAGGAGGGAGGGGACTGTGCTAGAGAATAGACTGGCACAATTTCTAGCAAGGTGAAAAGCATGTGATTTTTTCCTCTTCAAATCAGAGATATAGTAAAGCTTACAAACATTTCTACATATGCATGACCAGGCTTACTGCTGGGGAGGTGGAAGGGCAGGCTGCAGGTCCATGACTTATGATGGATTAGGAGCATACAGAACCCACCTTCCTTTTAAACCCCCTATTTGAGCATTTATATGACATATCTGTATCAGTGACAGCTGGTGCTCTATCGGTCAAGGGGGGGCGACAAACAAACCTGAGACACCTACCCCTCCCCGCTGTTGCCCCAGCCTGCCACCCCAGTACACCTTCCCAAGAAAAATGAAAAACCTTTGCTTTCTCAATTAGATTGATACCCTGCAATACTGGAAGGGCTGGCTCCTAAATTCTGTATTGACCTATCAATTGGCATGTATTTTGGTACTTGAAATGTCAGATCTTTCTGTGCCATTGTTTGTAGCTAACATCAATACCAAAGTTTGGTGAGTAATCATCTAATGAAGGTATTTTATGATAACAGAATGGCCTATTTTAGTTCTGATCTAAAAGCTGATGGACATGGTGAGGTATGGGTGGACATTGGACCTGATGCGAAGCTCAAGCAATATGGCTGGAGGTGCACGACTAAGGAGGATTCCTACTCCAACAAGACATTGCTTGGAAACTGGAACCAGGAACGTTATGACCTTCGTAAACTCGAAGAAAGGAAGCCACTGCCTTCTCAGGTACGAATGAAGAAATACTGATATGCCCAAGTAGATCAAGCTTTTGCCAAGGTTTAACAAAAAAAAAAACATACTGGTATTTTCTCCATGTAAAAAGTCAAACGGCTTAAGCCTTATAGCAAAAAAAGAAAAGCCTCCAGGTAACTGCATGCACCATACATTTACTGTAACTCCACACAGTAATGCAAGGCTTTCTCCCTGGTGTGGAGTGTCATGCTCGCCCCCTCCCTTGAGGGGGGAGGGGGCGAGCAGGAGAGTCAGGATGCTCTCTATGTTGCAAATAGATAAAGGAGCGGTGTGTTAGTGGGCGTCCTGACTCTCCTGCTCGCACCCTCCCACGTAATTGACGTTTCGAACGAACGGCGCATGCGCGCGCATGCTCAGTATCACGTTGAATTTTGAAAGTAAATTACGCCCGCTCAATGCTTAGTCGACGTGAACGTAACCTACGCACATCCCCGTTCACGGACGACTTACGCAAACGACGTAAAATACGGCACTGTTCATACGTTTCCGACGTCCATACCTAACATGACTTACCCCTGCTTTATGAGGGGTAACTTTACGCCGGCGTATGTCTTACGTAAACAACGTATCTTGATACGCCGGGCGCACGTACGTACGTACGTACGTACGTACGTACGTACGTACGTGAATCGGCGTATTTAGCTAATTAGCATATTCAACGTGGAAATATAGGGAAGCGTCAACCTAGCGACGACTTACGCCACTCGTATCTAGGCAACTGTGAGGCATATCTGATTCTATGAGTCAGGCGCCGAGTTGCGACGGCCCGCACTCAGAGTTACGACGGCGTATCTCCAGATACTCCAGATAACTCCTTTGTGAATCCGGGCCTGTGATTTTAGTAATAAACTTACATTTAATAACAGTATTCTATTTTATTCCATCCCAGAGCAGGAGGTCGCGGGCCACATCAGAGGGCTCCACGGGCCTTTTTAGACTTTGCTGCCCCCTGCGATAAGTGATCAGCTACTCCTCTCCTCTCCATTCTAATGCCTCGTACACACGATCAGAATTTCCGATGAAAAAGTCTGACTGACTTTTTCCATCGGAAATTCCGACTGTGTGTGTGAGCCCATTGAAATTTTTCCATCGGATATTCCGAGGAATTCCATCAGAGAGAACATGTTCTCTTTTCCTCCGATGGAATTCCGTCGGAATTTCCGATTCGAGTTTGGTCGGGCAAAAGCCCGATCATGTGTATGACTCATAAGGGTACTTTCACACTGAGGCGCTTGGTGCGCTGGCGGTAAAGCGCCAGTATCTTTAGCGGCATTTTACTGTCGTTTTTGACACGCTTTTCAGACGCTAGCGGTGCGGTTTTAACCCCCGCTAGAACCCGAAAAAGGGTCAATGGGCATGGGCGCTGTAGGTATATTTACCGCTCCTCAAAGATGCGGCTTGCAGGACTTTTTTTTACCATCCTGCCAGCGCAACGGGGGGTCAGGGATCCTCCATTCACAGCTGTATGTTCCTTTCTCAATAAGACTAAAAGTCCCTCTGTGTTACATTATTTGAAAGATGGTAATTCTAAGAATGGTAACATTGTAGAATTAATATAACTTTGATTTTACCGTTTCAGTACGCCCACTATTATGAAACCTCTCATTCTGCTGAATATGCCAGAAAAGGGGGTTCAGCTGGGAAGCACGGTAAGATGAATCACTCCTTCTGCATTCTTTTTCAAACTTTTCTGTTATATGTTTAGCTACTGTCTCCAGTCAAATATGCAGATCTGCAAAGTTAGAGAATAGTCTTATCCTTTGTGATTCAAAATTAAAGTGAGAAGTTAAACATGACATTCTGTCAACTAACATATTTAAAAGGAGAATTTACCAATAGCAGCTGCTACATTTTTCCATTTTCTTTTAAAGGGCCAAACATGATATTTAATTTTGTGATAGATGATAGAAAATTAAAGCGGAGTTTCACCCTAAAAACAAACTTTTTATGAACAGCTTGCCTTTAATGTAAAAAAAAAAAAAAAAAATCTTATTTTTTTTTTTTTACTCCTATATAGCTGTTACTAGGCAGATTTCGTAATCTGCCTAGTTCCTAGTCCACGGTGGTAGAACTTCCTGTCCTAAGACCCCATTGCCTCCTGGGAAATTATGACACTCATTTCCCAGGAGTCTCTGGGCACTACTGCCTAAAAATCCCAGCATGCACCTCTCTCGGGATATCCAGGAAGAAACATTAACTGGGCTTCATAATGCCCACAGCCAGTGCCGATCCTGACCTCCTTGGGGCCCTAAGCAAAATGACATGTCACATTAAAGTTGAGAAGCGGGGGTAGGGGGTGTTCTGCTGTCGGAAATTACATCTTACATTAAAGTGAGGAAGCGGGGGGGTTTTCTTACCTCTTCTCCCATGCAACCAGCAAGTTGAGAAGCGGGGTGAGGGGCCAAAAATGACTTCTCACCAGGCGGGGCCTCTAGTAACCCTCCACAGCTTTGTGGGGCCCTAAGCGGCTTGCATAGTGAGCCTATAGGGTGGATCGGCCCTGCCCACAGCTATGATGGAAACAGCCACAAGATCCCTGAGATTATATCAGGTACGTTTTTGCAACTGTTTATGTACCGATCATGCTTTATTAATATGTTTTAATGAATATTCATAATAATGTATATAAGAGTGCAAAAAAAAATGTACGCCCGGAACCCCGCTTTAAACCACTTAAACAGTTTCTTATCATGGGCACACTATTACTGAGGTCCCTGAGTTGCTTAGTTTTCACACATGTTGTGGCCATTAGGGGAGGTCCTTAGTCCCTCTGTAAAAGTTTAGATTTTTTTTTTTATTATGAAGAATCTTACAGAAGAAAGTCAGAACTGATGGCAATGAGATACACCGAGGCGGGTTCACACTGGATGCCGATGCGGCTCCCAGCAGGGGGTCTGTGCGTCCTGGTTCACCGTTTCAGGTCTGATTTCAGACCAAATTTTGTGCTGAATTCGGACCTGAAATGGACCAAAAGACGCACATGGCTCCTGTGCAAATTTGCACCGGAGCCGCATCTGAGATATGTGAACCAGCTGCTATTGTGAATTGGATGCAGGGATACTGCATCCAATTCACAATAGTGTGAACCCGGCCTAAAGCAGTGTTTCTCAACCTTTTGTTAAGTCACAGCACCCTATAAAATGATGCGCCATCTGAAGGCATCCCATTCTTAAAGGAACACTAAAGGCACAATTTTTTTTTTTAAATAACAAACATGTTAAACTTGCCTCCACTGTGCAGCTCGTTTTTGCACAGAGTGACCTGGATCCGTGGCTGTCACGGCTCCTCCTCGCAAAAGCTTTCTACCTTCATGCGAGCGAGCTCGCATGGTGGAAAGCTTTTGCGAGCGCGCTCCTGTGATACAGCAGCGGCCATAGCCGCCGCCTGTATCACTCGGCCCCGAACCCCGGTGCGCCGCGTCATCCGCTGTGATTGACAGCAGCGCCTGCCAATGGCTGCGCTGCTATCAATCCGCCCAGCCTAGCCAATCAACGACCAGGCTGGGAACCGAACAAGATGACAAGCACGCGCCCGGGACTTTCGAACAGTGAGGTAAGTAAAACGGGGGCTCGGGGGGGGGGGGGGGCGGTGCTGTCAGATGCATAGGATGCATTAAGGTAAAAAAAACGGTTACCTTTACAACCCCTTTAAGTGTAAAAAAAACTAAACTAATGCAGCAGAATTGATACACGTAGGACCCCCAACATTGGAGGCAATTTATTTTCACAAAATATACCGTACCTTTGCACACTGGTACTGACTAGCATTCCAGCATCTCCCTTCTCCCTCAGTTTCTTTCCATCATTTAGCCAATGTAATCTCAGTGCTTTGGGAAAGCGGCAAGGGAGGGGCAAACAAAGACATCATCAGGTACCTGATATCCTCCTTATCAACCTAACATGACTAGCCAGCTTTCTCCTTTCCTCCTCTGAGAGATGCAGCGGGCGGGGCTGAGATTCCTCTGCTGTCAGTCTGGAGGAGAGAGCTGGCTGGTCATGTGATTGCAATCTGGCTCTTAAAATTTGGTATTTACAGCATTTATATTTCTAAATCATTCAGGGGGGACACTGCAATAGGAGGCAGTGCTGATGGTGTATACAGGTTACTGTTATGAGAGCAGCAGGAGGGGGAGGGGCGGCTCACACACAGACAGAGGGGGGAGGAGGACACAGGAGCAAAGAGGAGGGCAGATAGCAGGCTGCTGATGACGAAGGCACATAAACTGACCACCGTGTCTGGTTTCAGTAGCCATGATACACCGTGGTCAGTTTACAGAGGGGTGGGAGAAACTGGAAGGATCAGCCAGGTTTTCTAGATGTTATAGGGGGCCAAATGACACAGGACAAGCACTGTGTCATATAACGCTTTAAAGGAGCAGGATCCATTTTTTGGGGGGGGTAACAAACACTTTAATCTTTGGAGTCACCAATGATGATTACTGATCCTTCCATGGCTAGCAACAAAATGATTGAATCGGGTCTTCATCCATAAGGTATGACCTTTTCGCCTCTGAATCAACCACCTCCCCCCTCCCTGTTGCACAACTGGGGAATTTTTGTATTTTTTTTTTGTATTTACCTTCTCACCTAGAGGGTGGAGGTGCTTCTAGGGACGTGGGTGGAATGGGGCAGGATATATTTTCTAGAGAATTTTTATGTAGGAAATGGGACAGTAGAGCTGAGATTATCTCTGGACCAGAGCCAGTGGAAATTAGACTAATATTTGTCATGGGTGACAGTGTAAAGCCTTGTCACAATGAGCATTTAGTAGCTTGGTATATAGAAGACACAAGACTCTCAAAGATCCAATTGGAGAAGCTCCAGCAGGTAATTTGTGAGCAGATTGGGCCAGATCCACAAAAGGGATACGCCGGCGTATCTACTGATACGCCGTCGTATCCCTGTTTCTATCTATGCGACTGATTCATAGAATCAGTTACGCATAGATATTCCTAAGATCCGGCAGGTGTAATAGTTTTACACTGTCGGATCTTAGGGTGCAGTACCGCGGCCGCCGCTGGGGCATTTCTCGTCGAAATTCTGCTTCGGGTATGCAAATTAGCACTTACGGAGATCCACGAAGCGGTTTCCCTTCGTGAAGTCTCCGTAAGTTGTTAGTTTGCAAACGCAAAGATAGGGCTACTTTTACAAAGTGTAAAGTTAGTACACCTTGTAAAAGTATACCCTTCTTTCCCGCGACGCTGTCAAATTATTTTTTACATTTTTTTTTTCTTCCCGCCGCATCTCTTTTTTTTCCCGACGCAACTTTTTTTACCCGGCGCGATTCACAAAACTCGGCGCAACGTAACTTCGCGCAAAGCACGTCGGGAAAATCGCGTCGGGAGCATGCGCAGTACGTCCGGCGCGGGAGCGCGCCTAATTTAAATGGGACTCGCCGCATTAGATTGGGCCCGCCTTGCGCCGGACGGATTTAAGTTACACCGCTGAAAATTTCTAGGTAAGTGCTTTGTGGATCGGGCACTTAGGTAGAGATTTTGCGGCGGTGTAACTTAAATAGGAAAAGTTAAGTTACGGCCGCTCGTTGTGGATCTGGCCCATTGTGTCTTACGTTTTCTCTGGAATTGGTAGTTCCGGTCGGGGCCTGAAGCTTGAAGGATTTTGAAGAGTCTTGGGTGGGATAGAGTCTTCAGCCCTGTGTCAGGGTTTCTAGATGCCTACACTCTGTGAGTGCACAGCTGGGCAGGATCATTATAAGTCAGATCTCAGCATAGCTCAAAGCTGTTGTGCGTTTGAAGACAGAGCCCTGTAAGTAGATCTGGTTGTTTCTGTCAGAGACTGCATCCCTTGTGTGGGGGATTTCTGGTCCAAAGGACTGAGAAAGTCAGCACAGCTACACAGGTCTGGGGGACCAAAAGAGAGTCTGGGAGACCGAGACAGCTTCCAGACAGCAAGCAATTGAGCTGTAAGTTTGAAAATGACTTGCTGAGCTATTGCTAGACTTGCCAGGCTTCACAAGTTTGTTGCACAATTGCAGCAAGTCCGCATTGCATGAGTCTAGATCAACTTTCTTTGCAAGTCTGCTGCAAGTTCTGGTTTAGTTATGTTGTGCAATAGTCATCCCACCACAGGGGTCACTGTGGCTGAATTGTAGACTTGCAGAGCTCTTGCTCTAGACCAGGGGTGCCCAACCTTTTGAAGATCCACTTAAGCGACTTGGTAACCGGTCGCGGGCCACAATGAGTGGAACAGGTGGATGGCAGCCCACTCTACTCTATAGAGCCCACTCTACTCCTTAGAGGTGAATGAATGGCTTGATTGGGTCGGACTGACGGCGTGAAGGGGGCCTAAGGCTGCTTTTACACTGATGCACTGTTGTTTAACCACACAAGGGGTACAGCACAGTTCACCTGTGGCTTTCCTGCAGGCTAGCTGCACTTTGCCATAGACTTCTATTATATCCTATAGGTGTGGTGCACTTTCAGAAAGCACCCCAAACTCGCAGGTACCAGAAGTCTATGACTCAGTGCAGGTAACCCACAGGATCAGTTTGAAAGCAGCTCAGTAACCACTGCAGAACAAATATACCCATATATACCCTATGATTTTAGTAATAAACTTACATTTAATAACAGTATTTTATTATTTTTTATTCCACCCCAGAGCAGGAGGACGCGGGCCACATCAGAGGGCTCCACGGGCCTTTTAAACTTTTACAGTGAAATACCCCTCCCCCCCAGCCCAGGATTAAGGACCAGGAAAGTCTGATTTGCACAGTGACAACATGAAACTCTGACTTAGGCATTATGTTCTGTTTCTACAGTACATTATTAAACTTTGTGTTATTCTTTTTCAGTTTACAAAAAAGAGCCCCATGTGTTTCCAGGACATCAACCTGAACTGGGTCCACCAGAATACAGAACTCTTCAAAAGTCATGCTACATGAGTGACTATGGCAGCTCATAGACCCATCACCCAATACTTCTGATCAACGCACTATACTTAATAACCCACATGAGCAATAAATGCATAATAAAGAATTATTGTAGAAATCGTTTTAACATTTCAAGTAGGGTTGTCCCGATACCGATACTAGTATCAGTATCGGTACCGATACCAAGCATTTGCCCGAGTACTTGTACTGGGGGCAAATTCTCCAATGCTTCACCCGATACCTGGGCAGTCGGCATGATCGGTGTGGCGGGGGGAGTTACAAGTACCGATCTCCCTGTATAGATTTGAATAAAGCATGACAGCTTCTCCCCGGACCCTCAGAACCCCCCCCCTCCCTTTTAGCTTCTTTAGTGAAATCTATACAGCGGTGATCGGTGCTTGTAACTCCCCCTAAAGCCGCACTGATCGCCGCTGACTGTCCCTGTATCCTCCTCCAGTTCCCCCCATCTGTGCTGCTCTCCCCCTCCACACTCCGTGTCCCCCCTTCGTGCTGCTGCTGTCCTCCTCCGCGCTCTGTGTCACCCTCCTTTCTGCTGCTCTCCCCCTCCGTGCTCCGTGTCCCCTCTCCGTGCTGCTGCTCCCCCCTCCGTGCTCGGTGTCACCCTCCATTCTTCTGCTCTCCCCCTCCACGCTCTGTGTCCCCCTCCGTTCTTCTGCTGTCCCCCTCCGCTCTCCATTTCCCCCCTCCGTGCTGCTGCTCTCCCCCTCCACGCTCTGTGTCACCCTCCATTCTTCTGCTCTCCCCCTCCGCGCTCTGTGTCCTCCTCCGTTCTTCTGCTGTCCCCCTCTGCACTCCGTGTCACCCTCTTTTCTGCTGCTCTCCCCCTCCGTGCTCCGTGTCCCCTCTCCGTGCTGCTGCTCTCCCCCTCCGTGCTCAGTGTCACCCTCCATTCTCTTGCTCTCCCCCTCCGCGCTCCGTGTCCCCCTCCGTGCTTCTGCTGTCCCCCTCCGCTCTCCATGTCCCCCCTCCGTGCTGCTGCTCTCCCCCTTCATGCTCTGTGTCACCCTCTGTTCTTCTGCTCTCCCCCTCCGCGCTTCATGTCCTCCTCCGTTCTTCTGCTGTCCCCCTCCACGCTCCGTGGCCCCCTCTGTTCTTCTGCTGTCCCCCTCTGTGCTCCATGTCCCCCTCCATATCCTCCTCCACCCCGTCTGTCCTCAATCTGTCAGAATGGAGAGCGGAGGTAGGTGCCGCTAAACCCAGCTCCTACCTTTTCCAAATGAACAGAATCACTGACTCTGTCCATTCATATAACTGAAACATCGTAACCTGTGTATACGCTGCTTCCGTTTATGAATAGAGAGGAGCCTCTGTCTCCTGTCTATTCATTTTCATTGCAGCTGAGGCTGCTGGGAAAGGGACTGGGGAATCTGTGCCCTTAGTACCTTTCTCTGTCTCAAAGGGGAGATGTCAGAGGTCTGTTAAGACCCCCGATACCTCACCAAAGCTCCCTAACAGGGCTAAAAAAAAATTGCAATAAATAATCAAAGAAATTAATTGTAAAAAATAATAAAAATGTAAATAAAAAACACACTGACACCACCCCAACCCCCCCCCCCCATCCCCTCCACATGACATAAAAAAAAGTATCGGTATCGGCAAGTACTTGAAAAAAAGTATCGGTACTTGTACTCCGTCTTAAAAAAGTGGTATCAGGACAACCCTAATTTCAAGTATGAAACATTTAATTAAACATGTATTGGACATTGATTCACAGGGTATTAATCTATAGAAATCATCCAGATATCAACTGACTAGTACACAACTTTTATCTGGAGCTCAAAAGCTCAGAGGTAATATTAAACACATGTAAAAATGAAAATCTGTCAATGTGAAAACCAAAAATACCTGTCAAGTCAAAGAAAAAAAGGATTAATAGCAAAACTGATACTCATGTAATAAATGACAATTTGAATAAAGAAAGTCAATTGCATTTGAATGTCTTGACTTGATATGCCTGAGCTATAATATGTCTTTCTGCTTCAATGTTGTAAATCATAAAAAAAATATATATTGCACTGAGCTTTTGGGTTAGTAGTTCATGCAGTTCCCACACCAAATCTACACAGTCTTCCAAAACATAAATTAATACAGTATATAAAAATAAACCATCAGATGAAAAAAAATCAATAAATGCAAAAACATCTATATCACATTTCCACAGTAGCACTCAAAAAATATTTAGACCAAAATACAAATGAGATCCAAATGTATGTGAATGTCTATAAATAAATGAATCGTGAAAAAATATAATCCAATTCCACACAAGTATAAAAAGCAGTAATTTTGAAGAGTGCAAAAAAATATGTCTCTTTCAAACGCCACACTTTGTTCAGTTGAAGGCTCTGCGCTGCGTTCTCACCACTCCTCATCACTCGCTAGACGTCAGATCGCCATCCCAGACTCAGCATACAGTTGTCATGTAGCCACTCCCCAACTCATTTCATCACTTCCGACTTCGTCGCAGGGGGTCAACTGAAGGAAGTGTGGTGTTTGAAAGAGACTCTTCGATATAGTCTGAGCTTATTTTGCCAAACACGAGAGTGAATGGCAACAGCATTCGGTGAGCGCTTTTCTTGACCACTTTAGCCCTGAGCCTCTTTCTGAAAGTTGGTGTTTACAAGTTAAAAACTGTTTTTTATTTACTTAGAACCCCCAAACCGTTATATATATGTTTTCTAACACCCTAGAGTCAATGCAATACTTTGTCACACCGTATTTGTGCAGCGGTCTTACAAGCGCACTTTTTTTTGAAAAAATAAAGTTTTTTGAGTTAAAAAATAAGACAACAGTAAAGTTAGCCCATTTGTTTTTTTTATATTGTAAAAGATATTTTTACGTCGAGTAAATTGATGCCCAACATGTCACCCTTCAAAATTGCGCCTGCTCGTAGAATGGCGACAAACTTTTCCCCTTAAAAATCTCCATGGGTGATGTTTGAAAAAGCCTACAGGTTGCATGTTTTGAGAAATGCCGCTTATTGGACATTCCGATATCAAAACCGTGGATTTTTTTTCCGATGGATGTTCGCTCAAACTTGTCTTGCACATACACGGTCACACAAATGTTGTCAAGAATGCGGTGACGTACAACACTATGATGATCTGAGAAAAATTAGGTTCGATGATTCCGAGCATGCGTCAAATTGATTCCAAGAATGTGTAGAATTTCCGACAAGAACTTTTGTTCTCGGAAAAATTGAGAACCAGCTCTCAAACATTTGTTGTCGGAAATTCCGACAGCAAATGTCCGATGGAGCATACACGGTTAGATTTTCCGACAACAAGCTCACATCAAACATTTGTTGTCAGAAATTCTGACCGTGTGTACGTGGAATTACAGTGAAAGTCTAGTATGAGAATTATTGCTCTCGCTCAAACGATCGCGGCAATACCTCACATGTGTAGTTTGAACACTGTTTTCATATGTGGGTGCTGCTCACGTATGCATTCGCTTCTGCACGCGAGCTCGCGTTAAAAAAAAAAAAAAATTCGCATTTATTTTACTTTTTTTTTTACACTGTTAAGTCTCGTACCCATGATCAGTCCATCCAATGAGAATGGACCGATGGACCGTTTTCATCGGTTAACCGATGAAGCTGACTGATGGTCCATCGCGCCTACACACCATCGGTTAAAAAAACTATCGTGTCAGAACGCGGTGACGTAAAACACAACGACGTGCTGAAAAAAACGAAGTTCAATGTTTCCAAGCATGCGTCGACTTGATTCTGAGCATGCGTGGATTTTTAACCGAGTTGGCTTTTTTTTTAACCGATGGATAAATAACCTATGGGGCCTACACACGATCGGTTTGGACCGATGAAAACGTTCCATCAGACCGTTATCCTCTGGTTAACCGATCGTGTGTACGATGCCTAACTGTCACTTTTATTCCTATTACAATGAATGTAAACAAAAAAGCATGACAGGACCTTCTTAAATTTGAGATCTGGGGTCAAAAAGAAAAATGTCTCTAAGGCCGCGTACACATGACTGGCCAGTTTCCGCGGACATGTCCCACCGTGTGTACGGCCTAGCGGACAGGTTTCCAGCGGACAAAAGTTTCTTAGCATGCTAAGAAACTTGTCCGGTGGAAACCTGTCCGTCGGACATGTCCGATGGTTAGTACACCTAACCATCAGACCGAAATCCCCTGCATGCGTCGAAGTGATTCGACGCATGCGTGGAAGCATTGAACTTCCTGGTTTGCGCACGTCGCTGCGTCATCGTCGCCGCCACGTCACAGCGTTTTCTGTCCACGGGGATTTTGGTCTGATGGTGTGTACACACATCAGACCAAAATCTCCCAGCAGACATGTCCGATGAAAACGGTCCGCGGACCGTTTTCATCTGACATGTTCGGTCGTGTGTACGGGGCCTAAGAGCGATGGACAGAAGTGATGTTTTAACGTCGCTTCCGCCCTGCAATGGTATGGAGACGGGTGGGGGCCATCTTCCCCTCACTCATCTCCATACCACACAAGAGAACAGACACGATCGCCTCCACCGCTACAGACGGCTCCGGTAAGCGGCGGAGGGCACGGCGGGAGTGAGGGGCCCTCTCCCACCGCCAATAAAAGTGATCTTGTGGCGATTCCCCCGCAAAGACCACTTTTATCTGAAAGCGGACCGCCTGCTAAAGAAGAGGATACCGGGTTATGGTAGCTAGCTGCTGCCATAACAACAATATCCCTTTTCAAAGTACCGACGTATAACGACGGCGGTCGGTCCGTAAGTGGTTAAGGCAGTTGATCCCCCTATTCATCACAGGTGGAGGATAGCAATGTATATTCACATATATTTTTCTGTGGAATTGGATTTTATTTTTCCACAATTGGTACCGCAGTGTAAAAAAGGTTAATGGGGGTAGTTACTGTCAAGGATCAGTTGGGATTGGGTTAAAATATTAAAAGTGTTAATAATTTGGTTAAATATTGATTTGGTTACAAAATAAAAATGGCTGTTGTGGCCAATTTTCTCCAATTCACTGTGTCGGTCTCATTACTGGGGTAAACTGGTTACGGGAAAGTGGGGGGTAAAAAAGGGGAAGTATTTAATGGAGGGAGGGGGTGCATAGAGAGTGGCACATTGGAAACTACACTAGTCAAGAAAAGCCCGGAGTAAAAGCACAAGGAATAAACGTAGGGCTGGCATGACTGGGGTGGAACCAGGGCAACGGAGGGTTAAGACAGCAGGAGAGCTCTCAGTCTCAGGGGAGTGGCTGGAGGAGCAGTCCGGTGAGGGGGCGGAGCCTTATATATAGGGGGCGGGATCGGCGCCAAAAACCACAAGCAGGCAGAGTGAGAAGAGGGAGGCAGGATTTCCCACCCACCCTCCCTTGTTTGTTTTCTTTTTGTTGTGTGGTGCGTTTGTTTTCTTTTCTTGCAGGTATAAGGACGGGTTGTCACGACAGCGGAGGCGGTGTCCTTGGTCCTTGACGGTGACAGTGAAATGATGGAATGGAAATGGTTGGGGGGCTCATCGATGGGATGGCCCCCTATGGTGGTTATTGCAGTGGAACGGTGTCTGCTGCAATACGGTTACGGTGCACTGCGGGTTAAAAAGGGGTCTCAGAGCTGGGTCGGCTGGAGGCCTGGGTTATGGTAATTGGTACCGCAGTGTAAAAAAGGTTAATGGGGGTAGTTACTGTCAAGGATCAGTTGGGATTGGGTTAAAATATTAAAAGTGTTAATAATTTGGTTAAATATTGATTTGGTTACAAAATAAAAATGGCTGTTGTGGCCAATTTTCTCCAATTCACTGTGTCGGTCTCATTACTGGGGTAAACTGGTTACGGGAAAGTGGGGGGTAAAAAAGGGGAAGTATTTAATGGAGGGAGGGGGTGCATAGAGAGTGGCACATTGGAAACTACACTAGTCATGTATATTCACATATATTTTTCTGTGGAATTGGATTTTATTTTTCCACAATTTATTTATTTATTTATTTATAGACAGTCACATACATTTGGATATAATTTGTATTTTGGTCTAAATGTGATTGAACAGTGCTCCGTGAGACGTTCAAAGCTTGGGATATTTTTATAACCTAACCCTACTTTAAACTTTGTATCTCTTTCAGTCCAGGGCTTCAGTAAAGGCTTGGTCATGAAGGCAGCCTCGCCAAGAAATTTTTCCTCAGGTGTCAGGAGGTTTGCCAGAATCTGGGCCTTAGGCTTTGAAGGATCTTTGTTGGCATACTGCCTAGTACAGGTTTACCCATACTGGGTTGGCAGGACCACTAAGGATAACTGGTTCCATGCCCCTTATATTGAGATACATTGAGCATGCTCACAAGCTACAGCTTTGCTTAGGCTGTTGACCAGCAGGACGTAGATATCATCCAAAATCATTGCAGGATGGTCCATTACTGCTAGCCAACTGGCTTAGGACATGGTTCCTATGACAGCAGTGATAAAGCACTCAACTAGGAGTGTGTAGACTTTGTGGGCTCCTGCTAAGAGGGTGCCAGGAATAGTTATTACAGTGCAATACAATGTGAGTAGAGCTGCCCCTTTTTCTTTTTTTTTCCAAATAACAGTTTTTTATTAGCCACCTGTGACACAGAAAAAACAATACAGAACTTCAGCAGAACAATAGAGTAAGCAGTGCATATAACAGTGCAGGGAATCACAAGGCAGACAACAGAGATAGCTCGGTAGTTCCTCATATTAGCAGCTTATTTTCAAACACAATCTGCTGGAAACATTGTCAAAATATATTTAAAGGAAAACCATGGGAGAGAGAGAGGGAATGGAGAGAAGGGACAGAAAGGTGGTGCAATAGGGGAAACAAAGAGAAGGAACTGCAGATATAGAAGGAGTAGAGGGGAATGGGGTAAGAGGAGGCTCGGTCAGTAGCTCAGGGCGGGTCCTCATGTCGGCGCCACTCCTACCAAATCGTGTCATGCATTTCCAATCTATCTTGCAATCTGGCTGTCATTTTTTCCATCAACTCTACATCTTTTATCCTAGCGTAAAAGTCTACCTCAGATGGAGGGGATAATCGCTTCCAATGGAGGGCAACCAGGCACCTCGCAGCTGTCAAAACATGTCTCAGCAGTTTTATGGAAATTCGCTAGGGCGATACCCCTAGCAGGAATAGTTTCGGGGATCTGGGAACCAGCACTCCTAGGAGACGGGACAGCAGCTGCTGAGTGTCCGTCCAAAATGGTACTATCTTGGGGCAGGTCCAGTATATGTGATACAGGGTTCCCTTGGCTCCCTGGCAGCGCCAACACCTATCTGAGCTGGATGGGTAAATAGCGTGGAGAACATCCAGTGTCAGGTACCAAAAGCAGGGAATTTTGTAAGCATTTTCCTTATAGAGTGTGAGAATTTAGTAGTTGGTACACATCTGATATCAAGCCACGGCGAGCAGATCCCTCTAACACCAGTTTTTCTAAAGAAGTTGGCGCTGAGAATTGGAGCTTCGGGGCAAAGGATTGTGCAAAGTGTCTTATCTGCAGATACCCATAGAACACCTGGCGGGACAATTCAAATTTCTTTTGTAAATCAGAGAATGGGAGCAGTTTGCGGGTAATAGGGTTCACCAGGTGGCCGAAGTGGAATAGGTCTTGCGTCGCCCAGGGTGACGACATCTGGTGAGTCAGACCATCAGGCATTCTAGGGTTGTACAGGAATCAGGTCAAAAGAGACCTTTCCGAGCCCAGGTTATGCGCACGGGACAGTCTACGCCAGATCGTCCGGAGATGGAGCATAGGGCTCAGGAGCCGGCCTGGGTGCACCTTCGCGTTCCAGAGCAGGCTATTTGGGTGTGTGGATGCAAGCCATATTTTCTTGATTTCCGTCCATTTGTTGTAGGACCGATGGGGGAACCAAGAGGTGATAGCGCGTAACTGGGTTGCCTGGTAGTACTTGAGCAGATCGGGGAACCCCAATCCCCCGTCAGAGCGAGACGCTGTCAGAACCATTCGGGATATCCTATGCCTCCCATAGTTCCAGACAAAGCGCACCAGGTCCGCCTGGAGTCTCCGCAAATCCGTATATGGGACCGGGATGGGCAATGTCTGGAATAGATAGAGAAGTTTGGGGAGGATGGTCATCTTCACAGAGGCCCCCTCCCCAGGAGGGAAATGTGATGGGCCCTCTATTTCTCTAATGGACCGAAAGAGGGGGGCAAAGTTAGCCTTATATAAAGTGTCATAGGACGGGGTAATCTGGACCCCCACGTATTTCAGGCCTGTAGCCGTTCAGTGGTAGGGGAAACACTGTTGCAGGTGCCGGACCTCCGCGTCAGGGATGTTAATGGGGAGAGCTACTGATTTAGCCGCATCTATTTTGTAGCCCAATAGGGACCTGTAAAGATCAAGTTCCGTGTGCAGATTGGGCAGCGAAATTCTGGGCTGGGTCAGAGTGAGAATAACATCGTCCGCAAAAAGTGCTAGCTTGAACTCCTTATCCTGTACCGGGATTCCGCAAACATCTGGGTTCCTACGAATGGACGCCGCCAGCGGCTCGACACATAGCGCGAACAATAGCGGTGACAGTGGACATTCCTGGCGGGTCCCATTGGCTATCGGGAAGGGGGGGGACTGTGCGAAAGAGGTCTTAACCTCTGATGTAGGGTTCGTGTAGAGGTGTTGGATGGCCTGCAAGAAGGGGCCACATATGTTTTAGCGTGGCATACAGGAAAGGCCAGCTGAGGCGGTCAAACGCTTTTTCCGAATCCAAACTGAGGGCCAGTGATTCTAGGCCGTCCCTGTTTGCCACATCCACCAGGTCAATAACCCGTTTTGTGTTATCCGCCGCTTGACGAAGAGGGACAAAGCCCACCTGGTCCTTGTGGACCAAGGAAGGGAGTATCACATTCAGACGCAATGAAAGGAGCTTGGTAAATATTTTTAGGTCAGAGTTCAATAGCGCTATTGGCCTGTAGCTAGCACAGGGAGGGATCCTTATCAGGTTTGGGGATCAGCGTAAGGAACGATCTCTGCATATCCGAGGGGATGGGGGTTGCCTGAAGCAGGAATGCATTAAACAACTTGCACATATGCGACAAGAAGGTGGGGAGGAACGTCTTGCAGTATTTATATGGGAGGCCATCCGGACCGGGGGATTTATGTGCAGGCAAAGTCTTAATGACAGCTGTGAGTTCCTCCACCGATATGGGAGCATTAAGGGAAAGGAGGTCCGATGCCTGGATTCTGGGGATTCCGCTGCGTTCCAGGTAGCGGTGCAAACAGTCGGTCAGGTCAGGGGATGGAGGGTCATGTGGGATTTCGGGAATAAATAAAAAAATAAAAAAACAAATTTCTTCATCAATTTAGGCCAATATGTATTTTGCTACATATTTTTGTAAAAAAAAATCCCAATAAACATATATTAGTGTAAAAATTGTATCCGCGCTTAGAAACTAAAACAAAACAGCAGCTGTGCACTATAACCAAGATACCAGGCACAAACAATATGTAAATTAAGAGTGCAGTGCTAAAAATATACTTGCAATATATAACACAATGCATTTAATAGGTGCAAAGATTGATAAAGTGCATTCAGTGCAATCAATAGTGTATGAACAATATAGAAAATCAATAGCAAAATATTGCATAAAAAATTAATATTAAAAAATTAACCACTTGAGGACCGCTTAACGCTGATATACGTCGGCAGAATGGCATGGCTGGGCACAAGCCTGTACAGGTACGTTGCCCTTTAAGTGCCCAGCCATGGGTCATGCGATCGGGTAACAGGAGCTGAAGAACGGGGAGAGGTGAGTGTAAACAAACCTTCCCCGTTCTTCTCTGTGGCTTGTCACTGATCATCTGTTCCCTGTCACAGAGAACGACGATCAGTGACATCACACATCCAGCCATGATCCCCTACAGTAATGCCACGTACACACGGTCGTTTTATGTGATGAAAAAAAATGACGTTTTTAAAAACGTCACTTTAATTGACCGTGTGTGGGGGAAAACGTTGTTTTATGTCTTCTAAAAAACGACCAAAAAAAATTGAAGCATGCTTCAATTTTATGTTTCGTTTTTCAAAACGTCAACTTTTACTTCACAGAAATTGACCGTGTGTAGCAAAAACGTCGTTTAAAACGACGTTTTTTCATCCGCGCATGCCCAGAAGCTACTTATGAAGCAAGCTTCAATGGAAAAAGTGGTGAGAACGTAACCTCGCTTTGCTAGAACATTGTGAGAAAAACGATGGTGTGTAGGCAACTTCGTCTTTGAAAATTGAAGTTTCAAAAACGTCATTTTTTACTTCACAGAAAATGTCGTTTTTTTTCATCACATAAAGTGATGGTGTGTACGGGGCATAAGAAACACAAATCAGGGCACACCTAACCCCTTTAGCGCCCCTAGTGGTTAACCCCTTTACTGCCATTGTAAATTCACAGTAATCAGTGCATTTTTATAGCACTTTTCACTGTGAAAATGACAATGCTCTCAAAAATGTGTCAAAAGTGTCCGATGTGTCCGCCATAATGTCGCAGTCATGAAAAAAATTGCTGATCGCCGCCACAAAAAAAAACAATGCGCAAACCAATCAATAAATGCTTATTGTGATTTATTTATTCTTTACCAAAAATATGTAGAAGAATACATATCGGCCTAAACTGAGGAAAAAACATTTTTTTTAATATATTTTTTGGGGATATTTATTATAGCAAAAAGTTAAAAATATTGCATTTTTTTCAAAATTTTCGCTCTATTTTTGTTTATAGAGCAAAAAATAAAAAACACAGAGGTGATCAAATACCACCAAAAGTAAGCTCTACAGTATTTGTGGGGAAAAAAGGACGCCAATTTTGTTTGGGAGCCACGTCGCACGACCGCGCAATTGACAGTTAAAGCGACACAGTGCCGAATCGCAAAAAGGGGCCAGGTCCTTTACCTGCATAATGGTCCGGGTCTTAAGTGGTTAAAATAAAGCATGTACTAATTAAAGTGCAATAAGTGTCACCTGTTATGTGCATTGTGTTATATATTGAACGTTTTTTTTAGCGCTGCACTCTTTATTTACATTAAGCATATATTGATTGGTTTGCGCAAAAGTTATAGGGTCTACAAAATAGGGGATATTTTTATGATTTTTTTTTTCTTGTAATGGCGGTGATCAGCGATTTTTTGCGGGATTGCAACATTGCGGCAAACAGATTGGACACTTTTTTGGGAACCAGTGACATTATTATAGTGATCAGTGCTAAAGATATGCACTGACACAGTATAAACGACACTGGCAGGGAAGGGGTTAACATCAGGGGTGATCAAAGGTTAACAGTGTTCCCTCAGTGTGTTTCTAACACTAGATCAGAGTGTCCATGCCTGACAGCATGGCGATCTGCTTGTTACATCAGGCAGACTGCCATTCTGTCTCTGTGGGGAGCGATCGCGGGTGGCTGGCGGACATCGCGTCCACCGGGCCCGCTGATTGTCTCCCCCTGTGGCCAATCACGGTGCGACCATGGCCCCGTTGGCACACGTGTGCCCCCCAGTGACTATTGACAGAATTACGTACAGGTACGTGATTATGAGCAATAGAACGGCCTTGCCGCAGTATATGTATGGCAGGCGGTCGGGAAGTGGTTAATGCATTCTGTGCATTAACCTCTTGACCACTGGGCACTTAAACCCCCTTCCTAACCAGACCAATCTTCAGCTTTCGGTGCTCTCACAATTTGAATGACAATTACTCAGTCATACAACATTGTGCCCATCTGAAATTTTTGTCCTTTTTTCCCCACAAATAGAGCTTTCTTTTGGTGCTATTTGATCGCCTCTGGGTTTTTTATTTTTTGCGCTAAAAAAGAAAAAACACTGACAATTCTGTAAAAAAAAAAATCTTGTTTCTGTCATATTAGCGGGTATTGCGGAGTATTGGCGGTATTGCGGAGTATGGGGGGGTTATTGCAGAGTATGGGGGGGTTATTGCAGAGTATGGGGGGGGGGGGTATTGCAGCGTATGGGGGGGGGGGGGGTTATTGCAGCGTATGGGGGGGTTATTGCAGAGTATGGGGGGGTTATTGCAGAGTATGGGGGGGGCTATTGCAGAGTATGGGGGGGTTATTGCAGCGTATGGGGGGGTTATTGCAGCGTATGGGGGGGTTATTGCAGAGTATCGGGGTGTTATTGCAGAGTATGGGGGGTATTGCAGAGTATGGATTTTATTGCAGAGTATTGCGCAGGGATGGATGGCTGGATCTGTGACTGCATTTGTCACAGATCCAGCCACAGCAGCTTCTGCTGCCTCCGCTCTCCCCCCTCTCCTCTCACACTGTACCGATCGGTACAGAGAGGAGAGGGAGGAACCGGCGTCATGACATGACGCCGGTTTGTTTACAAGTGATCGCTCCGCTATCAGCGGCGATTTACCTCGATGTGTGATGCGCCGGGTCTTCTAGACCCGGCGCTCACAGATGATTCCGGGAGCGCGTGAGTGAAGGATTCGGGGAGGACGTCCCAGAGACGTCCTCCCAGAATAACTCCACCGCGCTGTAGACGTCTTTTGTCTATGGCGCGGTGGGGAAGAGGTTAAGATAAATGCCTTCTGTGTGCAGGGGCCCCTCTCAGTCCTCCTAATATTTACCTGAACCTACTCTCTATCTAGCGATGTCTACAAGTCCCTCGGCCATCCGGGACTCTCTCTCCTCATTGGCTGAGAGACAGCAGCGTCGCAATTGGCTCCTGCTGCTTTTAATCAAACTCAGTTAGCCAATCAGGAGAGAGAGGGGGCGTGGTCACCAGCAGCTCCTTGTCTGAATGGACACATGGAGCCGCAGCTCAGCTCGGGTGCCCTTATAGTAAGCTGCTTGTTGTGGGGGCACTCAACAGGAGAGAAGGGCTAGGAGCTCCAGCCAGGAATCCGAGAAGAGGAGGATCTGGGCTGCCCTATGCAAAACCATTACACAGGGCAGGTAAGTATGACCTGTTTTTTTATTTTAATACAAAAAAAAATAAACTTTACAATGACTATAAGCTCTGTTTTCCTGGCATTTACTTACAGTGAAGTCTTTTTTCTTTCTCTTTTTTTTTTTTTTGTTCTTTTTTTTTTGTTACTGCAGCAGACACCACCTTGGATCAAATGCCTTTTTGATCAGTGTGGTATTTATGTTAATATCACTACATACTGTATTCATACGATGTTGCTTTGAGCTGCTTTTTAGTTCCCCCTTCTCTGCCTAACTATCTTCATTTGGATGGAATACCATATAACTACCACACCAATGATTCAGTACAATAAACTATTCCGCTAGTAGATGTGCAACAATTTCTGAATGCAGGAGACTATAATGTCTGTGTATCAACATTTTCACCCAAGAGTCACACATTTTTCTAATGAAATCTTAAGTGAAAAAACATTGTAAATCTTGGGTGAAAATATTAACAATCAGACCTCCTATGCATTTCATTTATATTGGCTATTGCATGCTTTACAATTTATGGTCCCGTGATCATGGCTTTAAATAATTATTTAAATTTACGATCAATTTACATTGATGTCACCCTCAGTGTAACCTGCACTAAAATACCGGTAGTTACCTTCATCACCATTTCTTCACTGTGTGGCCACGACTGGGTCCTGTAACTTGTGCAGACTTGCTCTGCTATTCCCTTTACTCCTATGGATGGTTTGTAAAGCATTGCAAAGAGAAGTAAAGGTAGGAGAGGAAACAAGAGAGCCTGTCCAGGGCCGCATTGGATTTTCCTTGCTTGAGGGCCGCATCGGATTTCCTGACTTGAGGGTCACATCGGATTTCTGGCAGGACCAACAGACACATTGTGCAAGTATTGCCTAAGACCTAGAAACCGGATGTCTTTTAGTCTTGTTGGGAGACTATAAATATTACCCTAGGTAGGAACCCATGAGTAAGTCGCGTGCCTGTGACGCAACGCGTAGGGAGGAGCCTGCGATCGAATCCGAGTGCATCGGATCGAGCTGAGGAAACAGCATACTGAGTGGTGTTTTCATGCTTTACTGAAAGCGGGGATTCATGAGTGCATATGTCAATGCTCTGATTACATTTTTGATCTGTCATCGAATATTGCGCAATGAGGTTTTTCTCTTTTCTTTCATGCAATCCCTGTCTGTGAGTGCCTGTATCATCTGATCACAGCGGTGGAGGGCTGGATTAGCATTCAGGTTGAAGAGAGTGATTTTTTCCCTGCATGGAATCCTGCTAATCACTGTGCACTAATTAAGGACATATTAGTAATTCACAGTTTATGGAGTGTTCTCCCTGATTAGTTTTCTTTGTACGTTTTATCACCTTTTAAGTTGATATTAGCGCATCTATATTTTATATGTTTCACTGTTTGGATTTGGTATCACTCAAGATAGCAGCTATATTATTTGGTTTTTTATTTAGGTGCACGTGGAATTGATTATTTAATTAGCGCTGTAGTATATTTTTCACATTATAAATATTACCCTGGGCCCATTCTGACCGCTGCAGTGGTCAATATTTCTGGTAAGCGGACTACAATACCTCATCACTCTGGGTGCCTCACTTTGGTGGATAAAGATCTTTTCGATTATTGTGGATGTCACATTTTGAATACTGCATAGGCGATTTTCACTGGACTTTATCTTTCACTCTTTGAAATTTTTTATTTTTCACTATGGACTACACTTATCTATTATTATCATTATCTTTTATATCACTATTCAATATGAACTTTGGTTTCTTTTGCACTATTGGGATTTAATTCACATGTAATCTTCATATATGCATTGCTCTTTTTTACTTACCTAGTTCATTCAGAGGTATTTTCATCAATCACTAATAGTTTTTGCGCCGTACCTCTTCCTTTATCACTTGTCTTTTAATTTGTATCTGCATTTTTTTTGGTACTTGGCAGCATTCAAACGTTATTGTTTCTGCGCAGTGTTTTTTCTTATTAGAAATGTATTTCTCTGAGAAAGTTTTTCCATGGTTTGTAACTTGTCTGGATAGCTGGGGCTGCAAAAGTACATTCACCCTAACAGTGATCAAATATTTTCATCTGTTAACTTTACCATTGAAATTGTTTTGTTCTATAAGTGCAAATAAATACCTGTTGATCCTACCTATGCTATGGAGATGAGGAGAACTGGAAGGTGTTCTGTAGTTCAAATCAGAAGCAGGCAGCCTAGGGTAACAACACTACTCCTACATACAGTATCTCACAAACGTGAGTAAACCCCTCACATTTTTGTAAATATTTTATTATATCTTTTCATGTGACAATGCTGAAGAAATAACACGTTTCTACAATGTAAAGTAGTGAGTGTACAGCTTGTATAACAGTGTAAATTTTCTGTTCCCTCAAAAAAAATCCAACACCAGCCATTAATGTCTAAACCACTGACAACATAAGTGAGTACACCCCTAAGTGAAAATTTCCATATTGGGTCTATTAGCCATTTCCCTCCACAGTGTCACGTGACTCGTTAGTGTTACAAGGTCTCAGGTGTGAATGAGAAGCAGATGTGTTAAATTTGGTGTTATCACTCTCACTCTCTCATACTGGTCACTGGAAGTTCAACATGGCACCTCATGGATCTGAAAAAAAAGTATTGTTGCTCTACATAAAGATGGTCTAGGCTATAAGAAGATTGCCAAGACCTTGAAACTGTGCTGCAGCATGTTGGCCAAGACCATACAGTGGTTTAACAGGACAGACAGGTTCCACTCAGAACAGACCTCGACATGATCAACCAAAGTAGTTGAGTGCACGTGCTCAGCATCATATCCAGAGGTTGTCTTTGGGAAATAGACATATGAGTGCTTCCAGCATCACCACAGAGATTGTAGCGGGGGGGGGGGGGGGTCAGCCTGTCAGTTCTCAGACCATACGCCACACACTGCATCAAATTGGTCTGCATGGATGTCATCCCAGAAGGAAGCCTCTTCTTAAGATGATGCAGAAGAAAGCCCGCAAACAGTTTCACGAGGACAAGCAGACTAAGGACATGGATTACTGGAACCATGTCCTGTGGTCTGATGAGACCAATATAAACGTATTTAGTTCAGATGGTGTCAAGCGTGTGTGGCAGCAACCAGGTGAGGAGTACAAAGACAAGTGTGTCTTGCCTACAGTCAAGCATAATGGTGGGAGTGTCATGGTCTGGGGCTGCATGAGTGCTGCCACCACTGGGGAGCTACAGTTCATTGAGGGAACCATGAATGCCAACATGTGCTGTGACATATTAAAGCAGAGCACGATCCCCTCCCTTCGGAGACTGGATGCAGGACAGTATTTTAACATGATAATGACCCCAAACACACCTTCAAGACGACCACTGCCTTGCTAAAGAAGCTGAGGGTAAAGGTGATGGACTGGCCAAGCATGTCTCCAGACCTAAACCCTATTGTGGAGAAGCGTAAGGTCTCTAACATCCACCAGCTCTGTGATCTCATCATGGAGGAGTGGAAGAGGACTCCAGTGGCAATCTGTGAATCTCTAGTGAACTCCATGCCCAAAAGAGTTAAAGCAGTGCTGGAAAAAAAATAACGATAGCCACACAAATTGGGCCCAATTTGGAAAAAATTTCACTTAGGGGTGTACTCACTTTTGTTTCCAGCGGTTTAGACATTAATGGCTGTGTGTTGAACTTTTTTGAGGGGACAGCAAATTTACACTATTATACAAGCTGTACACTCACTACTTTACATTGTAGCAAAGTGTAATTTCTTCAGTGTTGTCACATGAAAAGATATAATAAAATATTTATAAAAATGTGAGGGGTGTATTCACTTGTGTGAGATACTGTAGATACAGTACAGTGAGTGAGCATTGTCACCTAGAACAGGATGCATATTCCTGGAAGAAACACCAGGTAATAATAAAGAAAAAAAGAAAACAAATGCATTCACCACATCAAAAGACTGGTACGCTGATCAATCTAACATTTTTATTCCCGGGTTTAGATAAACTTTTGCTCATTTTAAACACAGCACAAGACAATCATCACTAGTACACTTGAAGATGCTTCTCCTTGCTTTTATTTGAATTAGTAATTTGATTTGGTCACAGGACAGCACAAATAAATACATGTAGCAATGTAGTACGCGCGCACGCTCTCTGGCAGGGTGGAAGGGTATCTTGTTTGTCTGGAATAGGCGAGAGACTCTACTTCTTGGGGGCAGCTCCAATAGATGCCTTCTCTTCACGAGTGATTGGGATAGAGTGTTCAGGGACATCAGCCAGTTTCCTGGGTCCACACACTGTCAGTACTCCATCTGGGGACAAGGATGAAGTGATGGATAGGGGATCAACATCCACTGGGATTTTATATCTTCTCTGGAAGTCTCTGGAAACATAGCCATGCTCATCCTGGGAAGAAATAATCCAAATTCCTTTTAGTCCAAAACATATTTTCTATAAAAAAAAAATTGTATTGATCAAATATCTGTAATTATATAAATTCAACCAAAAGATGAAAGTGAAAAAACAAACAAAAACCTGATATCATCAGAACCCTAAATCCACAGTTAATCCAGAGCAAGGCAGCAAGATCCTATCACCACGCACACATTGATGTTTCCCTCATATCCCACCCCCAGCATTCACACATTGGTCTTTCCCAAGTATCCCCCCACCAACACACACATTGGTCTTTCCCAAGTATCCCACCACCAACACACACATTGGTCTTTCCCAAGTATCCCACCACCAACACACACATTAGTCTTCCCAAGTATCCCAGCACCAGCACAGACATTGGTCTTCCCAAGTATCCCAGCACCAGCACACACATTGGTTTTTCCCCATGCATCCCACCACCAACACACATTGGTCTTTCCTATCTATCCCACCACCAGTAGTAATATTGGTCTTTCCCAAGTATCCCACCACAAACACATACTCCAATCTCTGTGAAGATTGGTAGTTTAGATTACACCATTCATTAATGTGCATAGGGCTATTGGAGAATGGCACCAAATCATATTCAGGTAACTGGAGTTATGGATACAGGATTCTGAAAATGTGAAGAGCATCACCGAGTTTTCTGTACTCTTTAAATTATTTTTGATGTGATAATGTCACCATAATACTGGAGCTTTTTACATCCCATATTAAATTATTGATGTATAACACATATGTCCCATATTTGTATAACCAATTTCAGTGGCGGCCCATCCATAGGGGGCGCCCGGGCGCTGCCCCCCCCCCCTGTAGTTAAAAAAAAAATGGGCCCTTTAAGACTTTAAGAATGTCGTTCTGCAGCGCCGCCCCCTCTGGCTCTCGCAAATAACATACATTCATGCATTGCATGAATGTATATTATTGTGGCCAGCTGCTGCTAGTCTATTCAGATGGCCGGACCTTGGGCGCCGACTACCTGAATAACGGCAGCTGGTTTGCTGTGCGGAAGTGCCTATCAGAGCCAGTGGCTCTGATAGGCTTTCCGAGTACAGCCCTCGGCTCCCGGATGTCTTATCCTCGGAACATACGGGGGGTGCGTTCCTTGGATAAGACTGACGGCCGTCTCAGCCAATCAGGTTCACCGATTCAGGTTATTGGTAACCTGATTGGCTGAAGCGTCATCGAGGGCGGGAGAGGACATCGAGGGACGTGGAAGCAGAAAGGTAAGTGCATTTTACAGGGCACAACGGCGATAATGGGCACAGAGGCGACAAAGGGCACAGTGGCATCAATGGGTACAGTGGTGACAAAGGGCACAGTGGCATCAATGGGTACAGTGGTGACAAAGGGCACAGTGGCATCAATTAAAGGGCTCAGTGACATGCACAGTGGCAACAATGGGCACAGTGGTGACAATGGGCACAGTGGCTACAATTAAAGGGCACAGTGACATGCACATTATATAAATATGTGTCAGATATACTGGTGCTATTGTGTGGTTCATAAAGTAGTCTAAATGCCCTATAATGAGTATATTGTAGAGCTCCTGTGTTTGAATGGCCTTAGACTGCACAGAAGGAGATTACTCCAGCACTCCTTAGCCCCTTAAAGAGAACCAGTCTAGTTAAAAATATGAAACTACTAACCATTTTTTGATGGTGCATGCTTTAAGGATGGCGTTACATAGGGAGTCACTACCATGAAGCAAGCAATTTCATATCAGGTGTCCCTACTCCTGAGATGCACTTTCTTGCTCCAGGTAACTAACTTGCCAGGTAATAAAGAACGGATAAGGATGGTAGCCCCAGAACACGACCTTTCAAATTGAAGTGGCAGCTTCCACTGGATGGCCCTACATAACCCTTTGATGTCTGACACACAGATCTCTAAGTGCAGACTGGACTAGAGATGGGTGAGATTGCTGACCTGACAGAAGTGATGGTGAAGAGTAATGCTTGCCCAAGGGCACAGTAACAGCATTTAGAATTTTAGGACACAAATTGTGACAATGTGTGGCAATAAATATTATAGATGTGCAATTTACCTGACGCTCCTCATGCTTTCCATGGATTTCAATGAAGTCTCCTGACACTTTAACTTTCAGCTCTTCAGGGGAGAAATGTTTCACATCAAGGTTAATGGAGAGCTTATCCTTCTCTAGTCTCATCTAAGGGGGAAAAAACACGCTTTAATCAGCTTTTATGAGTCTGCTTACATTCATGGTCAGACCCCTAATAAATTCTTACCGTATGCGATAAATATTTTTGTATCCACATTTATAGTACAAGAGAGGTGAACAGCCTATAAAAAACCCTACATCATCAGTAAAGAGTAGTGCGCTAATGCCCCGTACACACGATCAGAATTTCCGATGGAAAAAGTCAGACGGACCTTTTCCATCGGAAATTTTGACCTTGTGTATGCCCCATCGGATTTTTTTCATCGGAAATTCAGAGGAATTCCGTCGGAGTTTAGATAAAGAACATGTTCTCTTTTACTCCGATGGAATTCCGTCGGAATTCCGATGTGATTTTGGTCGGACAAAAGTCAGTGTGTACGGGACTTTATAGTGGGGTTAACAACATCTGCTGCACAGTTACTTTATCGTACGGTAATTATACAATTTCTGTTGATATTTTTGCTTTATATTTAGACTTTGCTAGTCTTTTTTACTAAATATATAAGAACTTATTGTTCAAGTGTTGTTACACCCATTTACAATAAAATGTCTTATAGGCATTGCCTTTTTACAATTTGCTTTGTAAATTGCTAAAATATGCAAATGTAAACTGCTATAAAATATCATATACATTATTTATAATATAATAGTTATATATACGAGAGTAAAGGTTTTTAGCACATATGTTAAAGGGAAGGTATATTGGTTCTACATATATATTTTTTTCAGGATTTTTTATATATTTAAGTATTTTTCTTTTCTTTAAGCAGGTAAATATTTAATAAAGTATAATAATATGTAACATACTTGTAGCCAGCAGGTGAGGCTATAGGCTCCTTTTTATGTTTTTATCAGTCTCATTTGACCCTTTGTTGTGAAAAGCATGTTTACAGTTCAACAGCTTAACCCCTTGTCATCGATGGGAACTGGCCCTTTAAGTGGGCTCCAGGTCATGTGTTCACTGTAATTGGCTACACAGTGATGATGTAATCAGGAACCCATCCTACCAGCTCCTGTTCGTTGGTAGTTGACCTTGAGCTGTTGGTGACAGCTCAGTCACAGTTATGAGGACACCAATGCCCCAGAACAATAAAGAAGCACATATATGCAGAAGCTGGGCATTAAGGACTGTGTTAAGCTGAAATTTACATATACATGTGAATAACTCTTTGCAGTGACATATCACTTATTGGATGGCTCTATTCAAGGGTTCAATCAAACAAAGGGAGCCTCAAGGCAGGCTGGTACTGTGCTGTCTATTACAAATACCCATGGTACTCAGGGAATCCTTTGTCATGCATTAAATATATATCAGTTTAATCATATCATCCTCAACAAAAAGTTTGTGCTTTGTAATAAGTGAGAACCAAAAGCTTTAACCACTTCCCGCCCCATTGCGGATTGACGTTTGCAATGTGGCTCTGTTATCCTTACGTCATATGATGTCCAACAGGATAAGCCGCGATCACGCCCCTGCAGGGGCACGCAGCGTGGGGATTGATGGTGCTGTGTGTCACTCTGACACACCACATCTCTGATTGTTGTAAAGAGCCTATGACGTAGGCTCTTTACCACGTGATCAACTGTGACCAATCACAGCTAATCACAGTGTGTAACCAGGAAGTGCCGGTAAACAGCTTTCCTCGGTTCGTGCTGACAGGAAGAGCCGATCGGCTGCTCTCCTGTCAGAGAGGGGGGTCTGCACTGATAATCATTGATTATCAGCACAGCCCTTATCAGAGGTGCCCACCACAGCTGCCAGTCAGTGCCCTTAACAGATGCCAATCAGTGCCCATCAGTAACGCCTGTCAGTGCCCTTAACAGATGCCAATCAGTGCCCATCAGTAATGACTGTCAGTACCTCATCATCAGTGCTGCCTATCATTGCCATCTATTAGTGCCCATCAGTGCCAATGAGTGCCGCCTATTAGTGCTGCATATCAGTGTGGCCTATCGGTGCCTATCAGTGCTGCCTATCAGTGCCCATCAATTCTACATATTAGTGCCTCCTCATCAGTGCCAATCAGTGCCACCTTATCAGTGCCAACTCATCAGTGCCCATAAGTGCAGCCTCATCAGTGCCCGTCAGTGAAGGAGAAAACTACATTTTATAACAGAAACAAAGAAAAACATATTTTTTCCCAAAATTTCTGTATTTTTTAGTTTGTTTAGCAAAAAATAAAAACCCCAGTGGTGATCAAATACCACCAAAAGAAAGCTCAATTTGTGGGCAAAAAATTATAAAAAACGTAGTTTGAGTACAGTGTTGCATGACCGCGCAATTGTCATTCAAAGTGTAACAGCGCTGAAAATTGTCCTGGGCAGGAAAGGGGGAAGTTCCCTGTATTGAAGTGATTAAACAAAACTTTCCAGATTGCTGTGGTAGTGGATTTTGTGAAATAATTCTGTACTTTACAATGCCTAAAATCTTGTAGACTGACTTTAAATTTTTTTTGTCCTTTCAGTGGTCAGTAGATGAAAACATGGCATTATTATAAAGAGGGTATTATACTGGAAATATGAAATCCCAGAGTATTGTTGTTTGCACAACAGCAATGTCATGACTAAGTGAATTGCTTTCTTTGTAAGACAATGATTACTGATTACATGGGAAGAGAACAAGAATTCTCTATTATGCGGCAAATGAATAGGGACCATTTCTTATGTAACCACATTCATAACTGTTTGAAGAAGGCTAAATTACTGTACAGGGTTATGCTGAAAGTTTCAATACAATATTTTATTTTTCTTTGAGTGAAAACATACTGAATCCAAAGAGAGCCAGGTAACTGGTATTCTTATGCCGCGTACATACGATCGGAAATTCCGACAAGAAAAGTCCGATGTGAGCTTTTGGTCGGAAATTTCGACCGCGTGTATGCTCCATCGGATTTTTGTGGTTGGAATTTCCACCAACAAAAGATTGAGAGCAGGTTCTCTATTTTTCCGACGGAAAACGTTCCTATAGAAAAATCCGCTCGTCTGTATGCAATTCCAACACGCAAAAAACATGCATGCTCAGAATCAAGCAGAAAGGCCAAACTGCCTATCGAACTTCCCAGTTGATCTCGGCTCGTTGTACATCTTGTACGTCACCGCGTTCTTGACGGTCGGAATTTCCGACAAGATTTGTGTGACCATGTATATGCAACACAAGTTTGAGCCAACATTCCGTCAGAAAAAATCCACGGTTTTCTTGTCGGAATTTCCGATCGTGTGTACGTGACATTAGAAGGAAATCAGCAATGACAGTTCCTATGTTTCTTTCAGTACAGGTTCCCTTTAAAGTAAAACCTTAGGCAAAATCTTTTTCCTTTTGGATAGAGTAAGGGATGTTTATAACCATGTAATTTTTTGGCCATCTGTGTTCCATTGGGGAGATTTCCCTTCACGTCCTGTCTTATAGCCAAACTGGAAGTGAGAGGAAATCCCTTCCAAAGTTAAGGAATCCTAGCAATAAAAATCTGACAGGTGTTCTAATCCGTCTCTACTCTAGAGAAAATGTTTTGCAGTTAGTTATATTTTAACACAAGTTTGTTGGATAATTTAGTGTAATGATTACATGCTGTACTTTAAGAGTTTAATTTTAGAGAAGAGAAGTATGGCCAGAGTTTTTTGGTCATAGCTCTCTTCTGGGTCAGAGGAGTGCACTTACTTTTACTCTCCTGTAACCCAGAGTCAGCTGATAGCAAGCTATTGTCGGCTGTCAGGTGACATCACAAAGCCCCTCCATGCCCTGAAAGGATCCCGCCCATTTTGTTGGGAACTTCCCAGCTGCCTGATTAATGGCTGGCATGGCTTAGAGCCGAAGCCAGCTGTGCCCACCCCCTCTCCAACCTGATGCTCCAGTGAGTGTTGGAGGGGCAGAGCGAAGAGCGGTGAATGAAAGTCAACGCTCTCTGTTCCATGAAGACTGAGAGCTAAGCAATCAACGCCATGTGATTGCTCAGCTCTTGCACTTATGCCCCATACACACATGCGGGATGTCCGACGGGAAAAGTTCCCGTCGGAAATGCTGAGGGGAAAGCCGAGAACCTGCTCGGTCAGTCTTTCCCCCTACACACAGCCTTTTTTTCCGACAGGAAAACTGCGATGGAGCTTTGGTCGGGAATCCCGACTGTGTGTATGCTTCATCACAATTTTTCCAATAGGAAAACTGGCAAAAACTGGTTCTCCTATTTTTCCGGCGGTTTTTGGGCAGTTTTCCCGTCGGAAAAACTGTGAGGAGCATACACATGGCCGGGATTCCCAGCCAAAAGCTCTCCTCACAATTTTTCCATCGGGAAAACGAATCGTGTGTACGAGGCTTCAGAGATGACATGGTCCAGTGGCAGCATCACACCAATGCTGCACCACAGAGGTGATATATATATATATATGTTTTTTGTTTTTTTTTAATTCCCATACTTAACGTCCATATGTAAACAGCTATAGTGTGTATGACAAAAATCCTTTTTTTTTAAATAAAGAAGGGAAGAGGTTAAGACCCCAACCATATATGTTTAGCTGACTGTATCCCATTTGAGAGCTTTCCCTTCATTTTCTGTCCCAGAGACAACAGGAAATGTGAGGAAATCTTTACATATTGTCATTGCAACTGGTGTCCCCACTAGAAGATTTTACCCTCACCTTTTGTTCTAGTGACAACAGTAACATTTTAGATTTCACAATATATTTTGTCTTTGTACCAATGGTCACCAGGGCAAATGGAGAGGGTGGTTCTCTCTATAGGGACACAGCAATGCAAAACCCAGCTGAGGTTTAAATCCCTCAACACTCTTTTTAAAATTGAAAAAAAGGTTTTGGATATACATACCCTTTCGTTTAACAGTATTCCATGCGAACATAACATTTCTGTAAGGTAACGATGTTATCCACAGAATTTGTTCCTGTGAAGAACTTGAACGTGAAGATCTAAGCATCTGGGTACCCAAATTCACTTACCTATCTCATCCTTTTCAGACTCAGCTGTTTAATATCATAAAGAACTCGAAAATGCATTTCCTGCAGAACATGCATGGGAATGCTGAATAGCTGAATTGCTAAAGCTAACTGGATAAATAGCTTAAATCCGTAAGAAAAAGTTGAAGAAGTGAGAATAGTTGGAAAAGTAGGAAAAGCTGAAAGGCTTTTTTTAAAAAAAGCTGTCACTAAACTGAATTATTGACTTTACAAGTTTGCAAAGAATAAGCCCAATACACACTTTTTCACAAAAACTGTAAAAGATATCAAACTGAAAAGATATAGCCGGATAGCTGAATATTTTGTGAACATTTTAAAGTTTGTTTGGCGTCTATAGGTGAAAGTATGAAGGAGCTGAAACTTTTGGGAGCGGAAGAGGATTTTAAGGATTTGAAGCATGCTCTCATTGACTTCAATGTTAAAAAAAGTGTTATAAAGCTTAATATTTTAAAAGGTATAAATAGTAGAAAAAAAAGTCCCATCATTAGCTGAAAGAGCTGAACATTTTAAAAGTTGAATGGTCTTAATAGCTAAAAGTATGCAAAAGTTACGGTACGCAGAGCCAAAAAACTTACGGAATAAAATTAAAATTGAAATTTAGAATAATAAAAAACGAATAACAATACTGGGAATGCTATTGAGCATTCCCACTAATTAAAATGAAGAATAATAAAAAAAACGAATAACAATACTGGGAATGCTTGGAAAGCATTCCCACTAATGAAGAAGATGGGAGACTCCATGATGAAGGTAGCAGCTGGCAGCTCCCAATGCTTGAATCCCCAGCAGGTAATAAGGAGCCAGGAAGTTTTTCCGACTACCATTGTTCTCCTATAAATCACACCTCACTTTTAAATAGTTCTTTAAAACATTAAATTATGTGCTATTAATTGACTAAATTAGATACTGGAAGCCTTACCTTAAAGTAAAAATACAAACAAATCAGCAAGTATATGAAGCTGAAACTATAAAAGCCCATTAATTTGCAGTCCTGCAAATACATAAACATTATAGCTTAGAGGTTAGTTTAGTCTACATACAAAATAGGGACTTCTCATGGTGCATTTCAGTTCTCATTGAGCAATACATTTAACAAATGCAGCCGTGGGCTTTTACTTGCTACTAAACTATCCCCATATTCTAACCCAGTGTTTGACAAATTTGCTTGGAATCTAGGAGCCAGCTAAAAAAGTTAGGAGCCAGAAAACGCACCCCGTCCCGACGAGCTTGCACGCAGAAGCGAACAGACCTCCTCTGTAACTCAAAACATGCAACCTGTAGATTTTTTTAAAACGTTGCCTATGAAGATTTTAAAGGGTAAAAGTTTGTCGGCATTCCACAAGCGGACGCAATTTTGAAGCGTGACATGTTGGTTATGAATTTACTTGGTGTAAGATTATCTTTCATAATATTAAAAAAAATGGGGATAACTTTACTGTTGTCTTATTTTTTTATTAAAAAAAGTGTAATTTTTTCCCAAAAAAGTGCGCTTGTAAGACCGCTGCGCAAATACGGCGTGACAGAAAGTATTGCATCGATCGCCATTTTATTCCCTATGGTGTTAGGATAAAAAATATATATAATGTTTGGGGGTTCTAATTAGAGGGAAGAAGATGGCAGTGAAAATAGTGAAAAATTACATTAGAATTGCTGTTTAACTTGTAATGCTTAACTTGTAATACCAGCGGCCACCACCAGATGGCGCCAGCTCACACAAGGAAGAGCTGGGGACTTCCGGGATTTGTCGAGCCCTGTTCTAACCTATAATTAAATTGGTTAGTTGCCCCTAAAGGGTTTTTCTTTTCATTCTAGGGTGCATGCTGGGGCGCTCGGTCACCTGTTTTGTTTTTTAGATCTCTCAAAATCTTGAAATCTCTCTGCTGGAGTTCCTGACCCCCCCTAGGTTGTGTGTCAGGACTCAAGAGAGGTGGTAACGTTGGTTGTAACTGGGAATTTAGGATCAGAAGTCTTCCCATGGGACTTGTTCTACAGATATAAGAAGCAAAGGGGGTTGAACTCTCAAATGTACATAATAGTTCTCAATAAATATGTCCTTTAAATCCAATGTTGTGCTATGCACCAAGACAGTCATTCTGCCTGGAAGATATTTTGCTAACAGGCATTAAAGACCTGAAAGTGTAGAAAATGACATAATATTCCCATATCTTGCCTGCACTGTGTGTGATGTGCCCTTGCTTAATCAGTGAACATAAAATGACTTGGGAAGTATTTTAGGAAGTGTTGTTGTTGACATACAGTGTAAGATTATACACAATTGCGCAATATGATGTAATGTGATCCATGCATATTAATAAGGGACTTTCTTGGCGTCAACTGATTTAGAACTGTATGATAGCTCAGCAATGTTGCCCTCTGCAAACACAGGACCAAAACAAACATATTATATTATCCGAAAAAACATGCAGAGGGTAAATAAGAGTATTTTAAAGCAGAAAATATGTTATACAATTGATGCTCCCTTTGTCTAATTGTAATAAAATAAATAGAATGACAGGTACATTTATAAAATTGAAAAATTTGTCTGTTAAATTCCAATTCAGTTATTACATAATGTAAGAGTAATGATGATGTCCGAATTCCAGTAACCCTTAGTACTGATCTGATTTCAGAATTTATTGCTTGCTGTCAGTTACTGTGCAATGATTGCTATTGCAATTTGATTTGAAAAGTAAGTAAAAAAATCAGTTGTTACTTTAATTTCCCTAAACTACACTACTAATCCTTATTGCAGCATTTAATAAGTACAGAAAAATTCTAATTTGACATTGTTAATACTAATTTTACTGTAATTTTTTTAAACATCAAATATTTACTATATGAAACTTACAGGTTTATCAAGTGTCCAAATGGATATAGAATGTATACAGTGTAACTGCTATGTTGTAGCATATGATTTCACATTGGTAAAAGTGCTTATTCTGTACCCTTGTTCTTTTACACCCTGCTTGTTGTCTCTTTCTATTTAGTATAGGCAATATGTAGAATTATCCATAGGTTATATTTCACATTGGTAAAAGTGCCTTTTCTGTACCCTTGTTCTTTTACACCCCGCTTGTTGTCTCTTTCTATTTAGTATAGGCAATATGTAGAATTATCCACATAAGTTATATTTCACATTGGTAAAAGTGCTTATTCTGTACCCTTGTTCTTTTACACCCCGCTTGTTGTCTCTTTCTATTTAGTATAGGCAATATGTAGAATTATCCACATAGGTTATATTTCACATTGGTAAAAGTGCTTATTATGTACCCTTGTTCTTTTATACCCCGCTTGTTGTCTCTTTCTATTTAGTATAGGCAATATGTAGAATTATCCATAGGTTATATTTCACATTGGTAAAAGTGCTTATTATGTACCCTTGTTCTTTTACACCCCACGTGTTGTCTCTTTCTATTTAGTATAGGCAATATGTAGAATTATCCACATAGGTTATATTTCACATTGGTAAAAGTGCTTATTCTGTACCCTTGTTCTTTTACAGCCCACTTGTTGTCTCTTTCTATTTAGTATAGGCAATATGTAGAATTATCCACATACGTTATATTTCAGAACTTAATTACAAATTATTTGTGCTTCTTTGCATAGATACTCAATGCCTTGGAAATTAAAGAGAGTAAACTTAGTTTGGCATTGCCCCAAAAGGCTGCATTGAATCCTGCCACTTTCTAAGACTACATATGTAACTGTACTAATAAATATAGTGTATTACACATTCAGTAGACACACAGCTGGGGATTACCTCTGACAAGCCACTTTCAATCCAGGATGGCAGTCTGAGAAATGGGTATTTGTAGTAGAATGGGGATAGTACTGAAGATGGGAACAAATCAGCTTCTTGGAGGTGCTCCCCAAAACACTGTTCAAACATCCTGTTTGGTCCAAAGAGGGAGTAAAATTGGCGGCGGAACCAGGGGTGTTGGATAGTTATGTCCATCTTCTTCTGGCTTCCAATGACAGCTGTCAGAGAGAGAGAACAACTGAGTGTTGAAACTACCCAACAAACCAAATGGTCTTATATACAAAGTTGCCAACCTTGGGCTCCTCCCTGGTACCCCAACATTGAACTTTCTGGAAAAGAGTTGTCAGGTGGCTTAATTATGCCACCACGCTTGTCTGCTCCCATTCAATAGTTAGATGTAGGATATAAGCAATGACACATCCTCTATTCAGTCCACATCCCATTGGATCAGCAAGAAGAGGTTCTGATTGTCTGTGACCTCTGTCTCCGTGTTTTGCACATTGGATTAACAGACAGGGGGATCATTTCAGCCACTGTTCTGTAACATGACAAGGGATGAGTTCATTTTCAGATCTGACAGCAGATAGTGTGATGCCAGCTTGCTGCAGCCAGAGAGTAGCTTATTCATTCCATTACAGTTCTGAATATCCCAGCGCTGGCTCTTTTCCCTTCTGTGGGTTTACTCTGTATGCAGTAGACTGGAGACTGTTATTTGTACTCTGCTTATAGAGACTAATGCATTATTGGCCACCTCTGGTTTCCCTGGGGATCCTTTCTGTATATTCTGCATACATTACTTGGGATTTTGTTCTTTAAATTAGGGGCATGTTTTTTCCCCCAGAATATTAGTACAGTCAAAACAGTTTTAGTACTGACTAGATACATCAATCTGAACTACAGAATATATAATTGATTATGTCAAACTAACGCTTAGCTGAGAATACTGTTGTGACGTCATCCATTAAAGAAAACCTGTACTGATGTAAAAATGCAGACTGCTGCACATTGCTAACCTCCTTCTGAAAAGGCTAGTTGCCTGGCTGACTTTAGCTGTGGTCACAGCCACAAAACCAGCATGCAGCATGTGAAAATAAATAACATTAGAATTCCTGATCTACATTCTTGCACAATCTACTGCATACCATAATGGAGATGTATAAATGTGATAAACACTATTTCAGGGCCCATACTTGCATATTGGTGATGAGGTTATAAGGAGTAGCAAGATAATGATAAGAGAAGTGACGCTATCTTCTGATACCCAACCTGTACTGCTAATTGAAATGTGCACCCCCTATATTTATTAAAGCGGAACTAAACCCATGAGTTTTACTGTTTCCCAAAACAGTTACTTTTAAGGCATGTCAGTAATGATAAATGTCACAGTTGCTTGTGCTCTGAACTAAACTGCCAAGCCATTTAATGTCTGGTGTCAGGGCTGTCTTAATGAGTGGGCACAACTGGGCACTGCCCAGGGGCCCCAGCTGCATGGGGGGCCCCTACACTTTCCCCGAAGCAGCTGGCTTCCATGCTGCCCAGAAATTTGGGGGCCCAATGGTGCTAGGTAGATATCTGGGGTGTAGAGGGGTCAGAGTGCTGGGGAGGCATCAAACTAGCAGATATATTATATGCACAGGACAGCTTTGTCAGTATGTAGTATTTTCCCCATTGTTTCTTTGCTGTACAGAATGATTGTTCATGTAGTTTAATGCGGAGCTCCACCCAAAAGGTGCAAGGCACCCACTTGTCTGCCTCCTACCTTTTTGATGTCTGTTTAACTGCATTGCCTCCATTGTAGGGGCCCCAGAGCATTACCCAGAGCATGATGCTATTAAGACAGCCCTGTCTGGTGTTATAACTGATCACACGTGCAGCATCATGGCAAGTGCTGATCAAAACAGACACCAATATGGCAGCTTCCTTGGCTTTAAAGGATAGGAGGGTTTAAATGATGTATCACATTACATCAGCTGTAGGGTGATCCCTAAGATGAACTACTGAGCACATCTGATGTTTCCGACTATTTTGGTTTAAGGGCCGTTTCACACCAAAACACAGTGTGAGAAAGGCGCGTTCCATGCGTTTTTACTGCACCACAGGTGAACTCATTGCCCTTCTGATCTGCATGCAGGTGCCAATGAATTGTTAATAGTACCTCAACCACAGATTGCAAACACAGTGCTTTGCCTGCACCCAGTCGCATGGTACTACAGTACCATGCGGTTTGGTGCAGTCCGTTTTGAAAAATTTGTGCTTGCACTACTTTTCCAAAGTCCATTTTTTTTCTCAGCCCATTCAAATAAATAGGCTGGAGAAGCAGACCACACAGGAACGCGCTGGCATTGCATGGGACTGCGCACATTCTGGTGTGAACCAGCCCTGAAGGTGGAGAATAACAGGGAAATCAGACCTATATTGCTATGTCAACTTAAAGAGGAACTGCAGTCTGTTCACACAATTTGTAATAAAAACATCTTTGCCATTCTGAAGCTTCCCTCCAACCACTTTGCATATTATTTTATATATACTATGATTCTGTAAGTGCCAAATATGCTGCAGAAATTTCCATCCACTGAGTCTGGCGGCAACCATTTTAACTGTGGGCAGCTAAAGCTGCTGCCTGTTCACTTCCTGGTTTTACACACACATACCTCCAGCTCTGCAGCTCTCATTGGCTTTCTTATGACTCATCCCCCCCTCCTTCCTGGCAAACTCTCTCGAGAGTCAGAGAGAGAGCTGTGCATGATGTCAAAAGCCTAGGCTTTTTACCAGACAATAAACTGGAAGTGGGCTGTATAAGGCATTTACTGGCAAAGAAAATATGTTTTACTGTCCAAAGTTAAAACAACAAGGGCAGAAGATTTAATAGATGGAAAGATTAAAAAATTACTGAAGTTCTGCTTTAAAGGAATGGGTAACATACAGTCAGGTCCATAAATATTGTGACATTAACACAATTCTAATTTTTTTGGCTCTATACAACACCACAATGAATTTGAAATGCAATGAACATGATGTGCTTTAACTACAGACTTTCAGCTTTAATTTGAGGGTATTTACATCCAAATCAGGTGAACAGTGTAGGAATTACAACAGTTTGTATATGTGCCTTCCACTTTTGAAGAGACCAAAAAAGCTAGGGAAAATTGGCTGCTCAGCTGTTCCATGGCCAGGTGTGTGTTATTCCCTCATTATCCCATTTACAAGGAGCAGATATAAGGTCCAAAGTTCATTTCAAGTGTGCTATTTGCATTTGGAATCTGTTGCTGTCAACTCTCAATATGAGATCCAAAGTGCTGTCTCTATCAGTGAAGCAAGCCATCATTAGGCTGAAAAAACAAATCAAACCCATCAGAGAGATAGCAAAAATATCAGGTGTGGCCAAATCAACTGTTTAGAACATCCTTAAAAATAAAGAACGCGCCGGTGAGCTCAGCAACACCAAAAGACCCGGAAGACCACGTAAAACAACTGTGGTGGATGAGCGAATAATTCTTTCCCTGGTGAAGAAAACACCATTCACAACAGTTGGCCAGATCAAGAACACTCTCCAGGAGGTAGGTGTATGTGTGTCAAAGTCAACAATCAAGAGAAGACCTCACCAGAGTGAATACAGAGGGTTCACAAGATGTAAACCATCGGTGAGCCTTAAAAACAGGAAGGCCAGATTAGAGTTTGCCAAACAACATCTAAAAAAGCCTTCACAGTTCTGGAACAACATCCTATGGACAGATGAGACCAAGATCAACTTGTACCAGAGTGATGGGAAGAGAATAGTATGGAGAAGAAAGGGAACTGCTCACAAGGCTCATGGCTTGGTTTTTCCCTGGGCATTCTCCAGGTTTTGTTGTTATCTGCTTTAGCCTTCCAATGCTACTTACTGCTATGGCCAGCTATAGATGGGGCGGTGGACATGTTTATGTTTCACCTGTGGTGCTTGTATTTATCCAGCAGCGCAACCAACACCTTTGCAGCCATTGTGCTACATGCTGGGTGTTTGGTGTGCTCCTGCACCTTTAAGGAGGGGTGGCTCCCCTTCAGTCCACCTTCCCTTATCTATCCATCAGAATGCATGTGCGTCCATTGTGGGGACACTCATTGTTTAGTCTTAGGACCACAGATTACAGGGTGCCTTGGCACGGCTCTGTGGCTCACGCATGCATTTGCAAATGCGTGCGGACAAAACCCCTGTTTTTAACGCATACTGTTAGACAGGTTAATTGGTTGTTCGGCGAGCTGGTCGGTAAGTAGGCTTGGTTTTTGCCTGGGCATTCCCCAGGTTTTGTTGTTATCTGCTTTAGCCTTCCAATGCTATTTACTGCTATGGCCAGCTATAGATGGGGGCAGTGGACACGTTTATGTTTCACCTGTGGTGCTTGTATTTATCCAGCAGCGCAACCAACACCTTTGCAGCCATTGTGCTACATGCTGGGTGTTTGGTGTGCTCCTGCACCTTTAAGGAGGGGTGGCTCCCCTTCAGTCCACCTTCCCTTATCTATCCATCAGAATGCATGTGCGTCCATTGTGGGGACACTCATTGTTTAGTCTTAGGACCACAGATTACAGGGTGCCTTGGCGTGGCTCTGTGGCTCACGCATGCGTTTGCAAATGCGTGCGGACAAAACCCCTGTTTTTAACGCATACTGTTAGACAGGTTAATTAGTTGTTCTGCGAGCTGGTCCGTAAGTAGGCTTGATTTTTCCCTGGACATTCCCCAGGTTTTGTTGTCAACTGCTCATGATCCAAAGCATACCACCTCAGTAGTGTCATGGCGTGGGCATGTATGGCTGCCAATGGAACTGGTTCTCTTGTATTTATTGATGATGTGACTGCTGACAAAAGCAGCAGGATGAATTCTGCAGTGTTGTGGGCAATAAAAAAAATGGTTTCCTTTTTTATTTATTTTTTGGCTTTTTGGATTATAATTTTTTTCTGCAGCAGCAAAATGAAATAGCTTTTACTTTTTCTGAGTCATAGGTGATCTTCCTTCTGCGTCACCATTTATAAAAAAAAAAAAATTCCTTTATTTAAAAAAAAAAAACTATACGTAAAGACAGATTTACCTGGCATTGTTTGTTATAAAAATCCAATAAAAAACATTTGTTAAAAAAAAGAAAAACTATAATAAAAAAAATTCCTTTTTTTTCTGTGCTGGCCATGTTATTAAGCCACAACATGCAGAATAGTTTGTGGTAGGGTTGTCCAGATACCGATACCAGTATCGGTATCGGGACCGATACCGAGTATTTGCGGGAGTACTCGTACTGGCGCAAATACCCCCGATACCTAAATAGAATACTTCCCCCCCCTCCCCCCCCCCGCCGCGGCATCGCGCCGCCGCATCGAGGGACATGGCTAGAGGGACATTGCTGCATATGTGAGGGACATGGCTAGAGGGACATTGCTGCATATGTGAGGGACATGGCTGCATATGTGAGGGACATGGCTAGAGGGACATGGCTGCATATGTGAGGGACATGGCTAGAGGGACATTGCTGCATATGTGAGGGACATGGCTAGAGGGACATTGCTGCATATGTGAGGGACATGGCTAGAGGGACATGGCTGCATATGTGAGGGACATGGCTAGAGGGACATGGCTGCATATGTGAGGGACATGGCTAGAGGGACATGGCTGCATATGTGAGGGACATGGCTAGAGGGACATGGCTGCATATGTGGGGGACATGGCTGCATATGGGGGGGACATGGCTGCATTTGGGGACACATTTAAAAAAAGTATCGGTATTCGGTATCGGCGACTACTTGAAAAAAAGTATCGGTACTTGTACTCGGTCCTAAAAAAGTGGTATCGGGACAACCCTAGTTTGTGGAGTGGATAACTTCCTCATGCTCTGTCATCCAGGCTCATGCTAGCTTGCCTTCCACCGCAGCTACCAAAGCAGCCTATTCCACCGACTCCTTGTCCACAGCTACTCCTTCCATAACCCCACCATCATGCACAGAGGAGTCACCTGAATTATTTGATCATAGTGTAAGTTACATGCTGCTGGAGTATGCGCAGCAATTTGAATGCTCCGATTGTTGGTTCCGAGGTTAAAGAAGGGAGTAACGTGAGCCTAGAGAGAGGGGGTGCCAATGACGGACACCACAGTGCTCCACAGGTACAGGGCACTGCTGACTCCCCACTGACTTCCAAAAGTTCATTGGTGTGGGCTTTTTTCAACACAAGAGCAACAGACCGCAGCGTTGCTGTTTGCAATCTCTGTCTCAAGCAGGTCAAGCAAGGCCAGAACACCAGCCGCTTGGGAACCACATGCTTGACAAGACAAATGATGACCTGTCATGCAGTCCGTTGGCAACAGCACCTGACATCATAAAAAAATAAAGAATTCTCCTTGGTCCTCATCTGGGATCTCTACCCCTACAATATCTCAAGTCTTCTCAAATCCTTGACTGAGAGGAATTATGGTAAAGCAATGGGTGCCACAGGTACTTGCACCCAATCTGCTAGTAGTACACCATCTGTTGATTTCACCAGGCAAATCTCCACTAATTTCACAAATTTCCAGCTACCCCAGTTGCTAAACCGTACAAAATACTGTCCCAGCCATCCACATGCTCAGTGTCTAAATGCTAGCTTGGCCAAATTGCTAGCACTATAACTGCTTCTTTTTCATCTGGTAGATTATGCCCCCTTTTCGTGAATTTGCAGAATGTGCTGTACCACAGTGGCAGGTACCAAAAAGACATTTCTTTTCACGTAAAGGCCCTGCCAGCTCTGTACCATCATGTGGAAGGTAATGTTTTGGCCTCATTGGTGGTGGTCAGCAGCAAGGTTCACATTAATGCTGACTCGTGCATGAGCAGGGACTTTACATTTCCATCACAGCACACTGGGTAACTCTGCTGGCAACTGGGAAGGATGCAGGACAGGGTTCAATGCTGGAGTTTGTTCCACCACCACGCCCCCAAAAAGCTGGTGACAATTCTGCCACATCCTTCTACTCCACCCCCTACTCTTCTTCCTCTATGGCCTCTTCTGTCCTTGGAACCAGTGGTGCTTTATAAGCATTCAAGGGGCTACGCACTGGCAGGGATTCTGTCAGCTCTGCAGGGGCAGGCTCAAACGTGGTTGACACCACACCAGCTTTAGCCAGGAGTGGTTGTATACGCCAATGGCACCAACCTTCTCTCCGCCCTCCGACAGGGACACTTGACACATGTTCCATGCTTGTGACATGTCCTGAATTGGTGGTGCAGCATTTCTTAAACAGGTACCCAGGCTTACAAGATCTTCTGAGGCAGGCTAGAAAAGTCTGTGGCCATTTCCGGCGGTCATACAATGCCAGTGCTCAGCTGACCGACATTTAATCGGAATTCAACCTGTCCACCAACCACCTCATTTGTGACATGCACACCAGGTGGAACTCAACATTGGCAATGCTGCAGCAGCGGCTGCACATGCAGCAGAGGGCCATCAATGAGTACCTGTGTGAATATGGCACATGGTGTCAGAGGATTGGCATGACCAGCAGCCGAGTGGCACTTTGGCGCATGCCCGTGCCCGAACGACACGCGCGCATGCACGGTTCTGCGGGACAGCGCGCACACGTGCACACGAGCGCAATCACTCGCACCAGAGTCCTGGCCTGCCTACTTAAGCCAGCCCCAGTCTCATGACGGGTTGCTGGTTTGTTGTCGGCTCCTGCCTGTTGATTCTTCCTGTACCTGTGCTTGAACTTATTGTGACCCGGATTGACCCGACAGCACTGCTCTCTCTCCTGAACCTGACCCCCGGCTTGTTTCCCTGGATCTGCTGCTGTCTCCAACCCCTGACCTCTGGCTTGTACTTCGGACTTGTTACCTTCTCCAGCCCCTTGACCCTGGTTTGCATCCCGGACCTGCTTACAGTCTCAGCTTTGAACTTGCTCTCAGTTGTCTGAAACTTCCCTGGTACCTGACCTACGGCCTGTTCCCATTACTTCCTACCAACTGAGCTCGCTGACCAGCACCACCTGATCTACTATCAACTTTTAGCCTTCTGCTGGTAACCGGTGCCTCTTTGCGCCCTCCCCCGCTGTCTCACCTCCAGGGGGCGGAGTGCGCAGAGTCGCAAAGGTAAGCCGCTCTTGGCATCTCGGCCTCGGTGAGTACATACCTGACACATGGACAGGTTTAGGGAAGCTTGATTTCTTTTTCCAGTGGCTGCTGATAAAAGATGCATGCACTGTTCTGTCACCATTTGAGGAGGCCACAAGAATGGTGAGCCGTGACAATGCATGCATCAGTGACATTATCCCTCTAGTCTTCCTACTAGAGCACACGCTTCAATAGAAGTGGAATCATGGACAGGGCACTTGAGGCAGAACAGCGGGAGGAAAAGGAGGACTTCCCTTCCTCTAAAGGCCACCTTTATGCAAATACCATTACTGCGGGGTCCCCAAACACACAGAAGAAAAGGAGGAGGATTGAGTCAGCATGGATGTAGAGGATAACATACAGCAGTCCTTCAAGTGATGGTTTTCAATCCTCAGAAGCCCCATGAGTTGGATGTGGCTGGGAGGAGATAGTTCCTGACAATGTCATCCTTGGTGACCCAGAGGACTCAGAATCTCATGCCTCCTCAAATGTATACTGCATGGTCTCCCTGATTCTGCAAAGCCTGCGAAAGGACCCAAGGATTCGTACTAATAAGGAGAGGGATCATTACTGTCTGGCAACCCTTTTTTATCCACGTTACAAGGATAAAGTTGCAGAGCTCATCCTGCTTTCGCAGAGGGAGCAGATGAAGAAACATCTTCAGGACGCCTTGACGAAAAATTGTGCAAAACCTTTCCAGACACTGTGAGGTTACCATTTCATGGACAACGTGTTTCTGAGGCTTTGTTCGGTCAGAGGAAGAGTGGTAGAGAAGGCAATAATTCTTTAGTCCTCAGCACCCAGGGCTGTTAGGTTTCAGCGACCATTGGCAGTGTCTGAATCATATGGTGCAGGATTATCTAGGGGCAAAAGCAGACTTGGAGACCTTTCTAACTGAGCATCCACTGGGTTACTTGGTCTTGAAGATGGACCACTGGCCAGAACTTGCTCAATATACAATCGAGCTACTGGCCTGTCCTGCATCCAGCGTGCTTTCTTGCTGTGGAAGGCTTTGTGATTTATAAAAGAGTGTGCCTGTCCACAGACTCCATTGACAGTCCTGTATCAACAGCAGCTATCAAGCCCCTGATGCTGATGTAACTGATTGAATTTGCTAGGGATCTGAGATCCCTTGAAGACTTCCAAACTGCCTATGCTGCCCATACTATTCCTGAATCTTGATTATGCTAACTTCCATCTATCTTTGGTTTAGAGCAAAGGCACAATTTATCTGCACCTGTTTGACAGATGCATGTAATTTAATTATTTTTTCTAATTATTAAAAGCAGGGCCTGTTCCCGCGCCCGAAAAGAGTAACTGTGAGGGGCTACAGTGTTCAGTCACCATTAGGAATGGGCAAACGGTTTGGGCTTAGCCTAATGCCCTGTACAAACGATCACTTTTTGTGATGAAATAAAATGACATTTTTAAAAATGTCATTTAAAATGATTGTGTGTGGGCAAAACATCATTTTTTGTCTTCTGAAAAACGACCAAAAAAAATTAGAACATGTTTCAATTTTTTATGTCATTTTTTAAAATGTCATTTTTTGTGTCATAAAAAATTATCGTGTGTGGGCAAAAATTACGTTTTAAACCCGCACATGCCCAGAAGCAAGTTATGAGATGGGAGGTAAAACTACCATTCATAATGGAGTAAGCACATTCATCACGCTGTAACAGACAAAAAAGCACGAATCGTCTTTTACTAACAAGTAACCAGCTAAAAGCAGCCTCAAGGCAAATAGAACTTCCCCTTTAGAGTGCCGTCGCTTTGTTCATAATTTTTCAAAAACGATGGTGTGTAGGCAACATCATTTTTAATGATGAAGTTGGAAAAATTTCACTTTTTTTCATGATGAAAAAATGACATTTTTTTTCATCACAAAAAGTGATCGTGTGTACGGGGCATAAGTTTGGCCTGAACATCACCCAATCAAGTAAACACCCGAATTTTCTGGGCACTTAGTGGGATGTTCGCGCCCACCGAGCCACAGTCAATAGGTTGTTAAGGCTTTTCCGCTGAGAGCTGAATTAAAAAAAAATGTGGGGGGACCCTTTTCATATGCTGTGTGTGAGAAATAACTTGTTATAATGACAATTTTGTGTAAATATATATATATATATATATACATATATATATATATATATATATATATATATATATATATATATATATGTATATATATATACATTCCTCTTATTAAATACCTTGGCCTGTCTACTTTCCAAAAAGGGGTCATTTGGGGGATTTTTGTACTGTCCTGACATTTCATGGCCTCAAGAAATGAGACAGGCTGTCAGTACATGTGTGATGTGTGTACAGGTGTGATACATTTTTTATGATTTGCACCAAAGCTTGTAGACTCTATAACTTTCACACAGACTAAATAATATCCACTAACTTTGGTTATTTTTACCAAAGATATAACGCAGTATACATTTGGGCCAAATTTATCAACAAAAATTACTTATTTGCAAAATTAAAACAAAAAAAAGTGTGTTTTTTTTCAAAATTTTCGCTCTTCTTTTACTTATATCGCAAAAATTAAAAACATGGGGAGGGTGCACCTTGTCACCATGTTGATGAGGACAAGGGCCTCTTCCCAACAACCCTGGGCTGTGGTTGTCGGGGTCTTGTCAGGATTTGGAAGCCCCCTTTAACCACTTCAGCCCGGAAGGATTTTCACCCTTAATAACCAGGCCATTTTTTGCGACACGGCACTGCGTCGTTTTAACTGACATGTGCGCGGTTGTGTGATGCTGTACCCAAACAAAATTGACATCTGTTTTTCCCACAAATAGTGCTTTCTTTTGGTGGTATTTGGTCACCTCTGTGTTTTTTATTTTTTGCGCTATAAACAAAAGAAGCCGACAATTTTGAAAAAAAATATGTTTTTTTAACTTACATATATAATACATATCCAAAAAAATAAAAATAAATGCATTCATCAGTTTAGGCCGATATATATTCTTCTACATATTTTTATTAAAAAAAAAATCGCAATAGGCGTATATAGATTGGTTTGCGCAAAAGTTATCGTGTCTACAAATTATGGGATAGATTTAGGGACTTTTATTTATTTTTTATTGTTTTTACTGTTATTGGTGGCGATCTGCGATTTTTAGCGGGACTGCAACATTGTGGCGGACAAATCTGACCTCAAATGACACGTTTTGTGCACTGATCAATGTAAAAATTACACTGACAGGGAAGGGGTTAACAGTAGGGGCGATCAAGCGATTAAGTGTGTTCCCTGGGTGTGGTCTAACTGTAATGGGGATGGGGTACCAGGGACATGACAGAGATCGCTGTTCGTGATCACTGGGAACAGAAGAGCTGACATCTGGCAGAACGGGGAATCGCCTTGTTTACAGACATCAAGTCCACCGGACCCGCAGGCTTGCTCCCGCCGCACGCCCGCTATCTCCTGTGCAAAGACTATCGTACACCTACGGTGGTTTGTGCAGGAGAGCTAACCTGCCGCAGTATAATGACGGTGGCTGGTCAGAAAGTGATTAACAAAAGGGCCCCAGATCCCGGCCCTCCAATGGGTATCGGGTACATCGTACCCCTACCCATTCACCAAAAAAGTGTATAAAAAGTAATAACCACAGGAAACTTTCTGTGTGTCTCCCTATGTACTTCCATCGTCAATCACGACGCCCGTCGGACCCGAAAAAAACAAAAAACAAACAAACCCCAGCTGTCATCTCTTGGAAGGCCTTCGGCCTTCTGCCTCCTCTCTGCTCTGACATCTCCTATATAGACAAGGGGCAGGGCCACTCGGCTACGTCACCTCGTGGCAGGTGACATCATAAGGGGCGGTGCCACTGGGTGATGTAACCGGGTGGCCCTGCCCCTTGACTGTATAAGAACTGTCAAAGCTGAGAGGAGGCAGACGGTGGGTGGTCTCTCAGGAGGCGGAACATTTTTTTTCTCCAGTTTTTCGGGTCGGCGGGCAGGGTAATTGACAACGAATTACAGTATCTTACAAAAGTAAGTACACCCCTCACATTTGTGTAAATATTTTATTATTTCTTTTCATGTGTCAGCACTGAAGAAATTACACTTTGCTACAAAGTAGTGAGTGTACAGTTTGTATAACAGTGTCAATTTGCTGTCCCCTCAAAATAACTCAACACACAACTATTAATGACTAAACCGCTGGCAACAAAATTGAGTACACCCCTAAGTGTCAAAATTGGGCCCAAAGTGTCAATATTTTGTGTGGCCACCATTATTTTACAGCACTGCCTTAACCCTCTTGGGCAAGTTGCCACTGTAGTTATCTTCCACTCCTCCATGGTGACATCACGGAGCTGGTGGATGTTAGAGACCTTGCGCTCCTCCACCTTCCATTTGAGGATGCCCCACAGATGCTCAATAGTGTTTAGGTCTGGAGACACGATTGGCCAGTTCATCACCTTTGCCCTCAGCTTCTTAAAAAAGGCAGTGGTCGTTTTGTGTTTGGGGTCGTTATCATGTTGGAATACTGCACTGCAGCCCAGTCTCCGAAGGTAGGCGATCATGCTCTGCTTCAGTATGTCACAGTACATGTTGGCATTCATTGTTCCCTCAATGAACCATAGCTCCCCAGTGGCGACAGCGCTCATTCAGCCCTAGACCATGACACTCCCACCACCATGCTTGACTGTAGGCAAGACACACTTGTCTTTGTACTCCTCGCCTGGTTGCTGCCACACACGAATGAAGCCATCTGAACCAAATACTTTTATCTTGGTCTCATCAGACCATCAAACCTCAGGACATGGTGCCCGTAATACATGTCCTTAGTCTTCTTGTCTTCAGCAAACTGTTTGTGGGCTTTCTTGTGCATCATCTTTAGAAGAGGCTTCCTTCTGGAACAACAGCCATGCAGACCAATTTGATGCAGGGTGCAACATATGGTGTGAGCACTGACAGGCTGACATTAAACCTCTGCAGCAATGCTGGCAGCACTTATACGTCCATTTTTAGGAGCTTGGCAATCTTTATAGCCTAGGCCATTTTTATGTAAAACAACAATTCTTTTTTTCAGATCCTCAGAGAGTTCTTTGCCATGAGGTTCCATGTTGCAGTTCCAGTGACCAGTATGAGAGAGTGAGAGCGATAACACCATATTTAACACACCTGCTCCCCATTCACACCTGAGACCTTGTAACACAAACAAGTCACATGACACCGGGGAGGGAAATTGCTAATTGGGCCCAATTTGGACATTTTTACTTAGGGGTGTACTCACTTTTGTGGCCAGCAATTTAGACATTAATGACTGTGTGTTGAGTTATTTTGAGGGAACAGCAAATTTACACTGTTATACAAGCTGTACACTCACTACTTTACGTTGTAGCAAAGTGTAATTTTTTCAGTGTTGTCACATGAAAAGATAGAATAAAATATTTTACAAAAATGTAAGGGGTGTACTCACCTTTGTTCGATACTGTACATCGAGAGACACTTGTTTTTTTTTTTAATAAAGGACTTGTCGAAAAGTAGTGGTTCGATGTACCCAATACCCATTCACATAGTGGGGGGCTGGCATCTGGGAGCTTCCAGATTCCGATAAGCTCCCTGCCCGTAGACCCTGACAACCACAGTCAAGAGTTGTTGGGAAGAGGCCTTTGTCCCCATCAACAGGGGGATAAGGTGCTTTGGGGTGGAGGAGGCCCAAAGCACCCACCCCCCATGTTGAGAGCATGTGGCCTGGTATGGTTTAGGGGGGGGGTGCTCACTCATTCCCCCTCCTTTTCCTGACCTGCCAGGCTGCATGTTTGGGTAAGGGTCTGGTATGGATTTTAGGGAGAACCCTACGCTGTTTGTTTTTAAATTTTTTGTGTGGGTTTCCCTTAAAACCCAATCAAGACCCGAAGAGCCTGATATGGACTGGGGGGTGGGACCCTACGCTGTTTTATTCAGTTTTTAATCTCTATTGCTGGGAGCCGAGCAGGTTTATATGATTATTTTTCCCTTTATAAATGTCATTATTGCTGCAGCATGTTCTATACATTGTACAGATGTGCCACTTTACAGGCAGAATAAGCATGATATTTAAATTAATTTTTCATTTTCATTGTTTCACTTAAAGCATCATTCAAACCACTTTCCTTTAAAAACTATTTTTTTTTTTATTGCATTGATACATGTCCCCCAGGGCAGTACCCAGGTCCCCATACACTTTTTGTATGGCAAAACTTGCTTATCTGCAAGTTATTGCCAAAAAAAGTATATGGATATATTGTTTCATGATATTACAAACTTTCACTAAACACAAACATTCCTCAGTCCCTTTGCGGCTAAGATAATGACACTCGTAAAACTTAAATGTATCTGCACATTGTTCATCTGGTGACATTGCTGCCTGCTACTGGCAGTTGACTAGTTATCATCTGACACTTGCCTGTTTGTCTACGAGAAATGTGCCGTGGGTACAGAAATAAACAAGTACGTGCGATAGAGGAGACGATGTTTTCTAGAGAGACTTGTGTGTCATTAGACCAATAATCCATTCTTTCAGTCTATTGGCTCTGCAAAACTGCAAAAACACACGTAACAGCTGATAGATACTAAGCCAAGTCAAGTCAATGAAATTTAACATATTGCTGCATATTGCATTGCAGTGATGCCATTTGCTTTTTTTTAAATGGCTCTGAACCTCAACTGACATTTATATTGCTATAGCACTAACAACTGCCATTTTTTTTGTCTAAAACATACAGTCACTTGTAAACACAGAAGTCTGGTTTCTATGTTTACAAGTGACAGCTTTGCACTTTGTGTGTAACCCCCCTGAACTCTGCACTCTGTATGTAATGCAATCTTGGTATTTAATGTCTCTCTAAGACCCTACTGTTCGTGAAATTTGTAGGAAGTAATACAGCGCTGGTCTCTGTGGTCTAATACTGTTGTTGTGATATCAACTAGTATGTTGAAAATATGTTAGCTGCAGCAGCAAAAATATGTCAGATAAAACATAAAGTAAATATTAAAAGGATGTAAGCTGCGCTGCTTGTGTATAGGAATTAAATTATGTGAACGAGATTAAATTGTGAATGGATATCAGCAATTACATGACATATAAGCTAATACACATATAAATAACAACTGATGTGCTCAGTGTGCATACAATACACAAAAGAATAAATAAGTGCAAAAAAGGTGAATACAAGTCCATATAGCTGTAATGATCACAGCTGAAACTCCTATGGAAATCCTTGTGGATCACAGATGCACCCAAGACAATGTGAGAAATAATCCAGGAAACAGTGTCAGACAGCAGCACGCAGGCACCTCCACCTCTAATAACAAAACTGCTTACCGACTTCCATAGATCTATACAGATCAATAACGCATGTGGCTCTATGCCAAGCTCCTTGCTATAACTCCTCTGATGTTCTCCTCCAAATATGATGTGCACTTGGTAATAATCAGCCAGGTCTCCCCGCATGGATTCAAACCCGGGAGCAAAACAAAATAGCCAACATAGAGCAGTATTGTATGGATAAACGATTTAATAGCATAAAACCAAAAATTGCACTCACATGTCCAATGATAAAAAGTAGCGTTTAGTAGTTAGTAATTTAAAGCCGGCCGGCTCGAATAGTTCCGCCCGTCCTTCCGGATGGTCGCTGGTATACAATGGTGACGTCAGCACGCCGCTCCTCCCTACGCCGTTTCGTCAAAGAGATGACTTCTTCCAGGGGCACCAATGCACATGCTTATACTTCAGATATGTCCAGTCACCATTTTACCCATTTCAAAATATGTTTTACTTTTTGACGGGATTCTCTTAATGAACTGGGGAAGAGGGAAAAAAAATCACATGATATGAACTGGAACCTTTTTGCTGGCATTGCTTTATGCTAAGAGGGAGGAACTCGGTGATAAAGTGACAATAGATTCTATTGTTTTCTAGTAAAAAGACACCACTACAAATACAAGTAGACCATGGTTCAATGAGAGCATAACTCTAGTAACTGTGGAATTTTTTTTTTCTCATGACAGCTTATATATAATAACCTTGGTATGAACGAAGCCATATAACTGGATGTCTCATCTTCCTTAAAATAGATGTGAGAACTGTGTAATATCTTACATCTGCCATGCCATCGTTTGTTGACATAACCTTGGAGCAGCCATAGGTTCATATTTCCCAAAACTGAAACCAGTCCACCTCTGCATGAATGCTTCTTCCAAATGTACCTTCTTATCATAAACAACTGCATTTCCGAGCAGTTCCATGATATGAAGTTTCCATATGTGTCAAATTTTTCAAAGTAGCTCTCTAGAGTCAAAGGGCCAGATTCACAAACATTTGCACTTGCGCCGCGTATCAGTGAAAAAGCTAATTAGCATACCCGACGCGGAAAACGACGCAAACTCCACCCAGCGGGCGCCGAAGTATTGCACCTACGATCCGAAGGCGTACGAAGCCGTACGCCTGTCGGATCGAAGCCAGAAGCCGCCGTATCTTGGTTTGAGGATTCAAACTAAAGATACGACGCAGCAAATTTGAAAGTATGCCGGTGTATCAGTAGATACGCTGGCATACTTGCTCTGAGAATCTGGCCCAAAATATCTAAAGACTGTTGTATCTGATCCAGCTACCATTTGTCTTAAATTATCCTTTTTCATTGTATCTTGATCCTAAATTCTAGGCATAGAATTGCTCTGTGTGGCTCTGTTGTCCCGAAGTTAATCACTGTATTTAATTACTCGCCTACAGGGCACTTTTACCCCCTTCCTGCCCAGGCCAATTTTCAGCTTGTAGCGCTGTCACACTTTGAATGACAATTGTGCGATCATGCAATGCTGTACTCAAATTTTTTTTTTTAGCACTTTTTCCCACAAATAGAGCTCAAATAGGTGGTATTTAATCACCACAGTTTTTTTTATTTTTTTATAAAAGTGTGAAAAAGACAGAAAATGTGGGAGAAAAAAAAAACACTGATCCGATGGGCACTGATGAGGTGGCACTGAAGGGCACTGATGAGGTGACACTAATGAGGAGGCACTAATATGTAGCACTGATGGGCACTGATATGTAGTACTGATGAGCACTGATAGATGGCACTAATAGGTGGCACTGATGGGCAATAATAGGTGGCACGGATAGGCAGCACTGATGGGCAAATCTCATGGGCACTGATGGGCACTGAAAGGCAGCACTGACTTGCATTACTGATGGGCACAGATTGGCATCACTGATTGGCACAGACTGGCATCATTGATGGGCACTGCTGGGGCTGCACTGATAATCCGTGCCCTAATTATCTCTACGGGTCTCCACTGTGAGGACATGCCACTGATCGGCTCTCCTCTGTCAGTGTGAGGAGAGGAGAGGCAATAAACGGCACTTCCTTGTTTACATGTGATTGGACATAGCTGATCACATGGGTAAAGAGCCGTGTCATTGGTTCTTTAACGAGATTGAGGTCGTGCTGCGTCCCTGCTGGACAGTCAAAACAAGCTACCTACTCCCTCCAAAAGAAAATAAATAGGTGCCAAAGCAGAAGAGAAGAGGAGTAAAAAGAGTAGAACTTGCCCCTTTGGGCAAAGTTCTGCTTTAAAAGAACAGAACAATACAAAACAGATTATAGCGCACACATTCAAGAATGACATTTATCCTGCAAGGCTAGTTAAAAACACCTGAACATATTCAAAAAGATACAGGGATTTGGTCACACTATATGGTCATATAGTGCTAAGCCCACTTACTGCGACAAAGTACCCCGAATTAGTGGGTCCTACCCTAGTAATAGAATGAGAGATCCTGTGTCTCAACCATGGGAGCCAAACTCCTCTATGTGGGAGAACTCAAGGGATTCCAACAATGCACTGGTGGCCACGTATAAAAGCTATTGAGGAGGGGTAGGGGTGCTCCAGCTCAAAAAAACCTGGTCAGTGTCACTACAATATGCAAAAGATACTGGGGGGGGCACACCCTAAAATGCGTTTAAATTCAAGATGGTGCTGCTATAAGATCAACAAACAGTACAAAACAGATTACAGCGCACACATTCAAGAATGACATTTATCCTGCAAGGCTAGTTAAAACGATCTGAACATATTCAAATAAATACGGGGGTTTGGTCACTATATGACCATCTTGAATTTGAAAGCATTTTAGGGTGTGCCCCCTAAGTATGTTTCTGTTTTAACCACTTAACAACCGCCCTATAGACGAAATACGTCTACAAGGCGGTTGCTTAACTCTGGGAGGGCGTCAATGTACGTCCTCCCAGAATCGCGCTCCCGCGCGCCCTGTGGGGCGCGCACACGGGAGTCTCCGGACCCGGTGGGTCACGGATCACGGTAAATCGCCGCTAATAGCGGCGGTTTACCACGTGATCGCTCCGTCGGAGCGATCACTAGTAAACAAACCGGCGTCATGTGATGACGCCGGTTCCTCCCTCTCCTCTCTGTACCGAACGGTACAGTGTGAGAGAGGAGAGGGGAGAGAGCGGGAGCAGCAGCAGCTGCTGCTGCTGCTGCGGGCTGGATCTGTGACACATGCAGTCACAGATCCAGCCATCCATCCATCCCTCCCTGTGCAATACTCTGCAATGCCCCCATACTCTGCAATGCCCCCATACTCTGCAATACCCCCTGTAACGGACACAGGCATGCTGCCGAGACAGTTATAATCTTCGTGCAGGGGGACTACAAGGAACTGCATGGCTTGTCACAAGTGAAGGTACCACATTGTATTCTGAGCTCAAAGGGTTAACTGGACAAGTCTCTTTCATTGCTGGAATGCTAATGAACCCTCTTTTGTGTGCAGGTAAACAGCCCCCCTGTGAGGTGTATGCTGATGGGGATTATGTGTGAGTGATAATTGTTTTAAAGGTTAATTGAATTCTATGTGCCTGGCCAGGAAATGTTAAGTGGGGTGAGGTGCCGAAGAGTCTAGAAACTGGCCAAGTGATTAATTCAAGGAGATGTCATTGTTTCAGGGGGTCTGTGTTGAAGCCCCCTACTGGGAAAAGGGGAGGGCGGAAACTGTCATTGTTCTTGTAACAGTTGTAACCAGATATAAGCAGGTGAAATATGCCAAATAAAGTCAGTCTGCTTGACCCTTCAAACGTAGCACGTCTCGTTTCTTGGAAGGGCGTTCGATGGGATATACCGGCGGTACCTGCATATCGCAGCTTGCCAGGGAAAAGGACGTCTCCAACGGCCGATACCCCTCACTACCAGTGGGTAGCCGTTACATTTGGTTGGTAGCAGTGGGATGGTCCTTTTATCCAAAGAGCAAGTTCTGAATGGAGTCGCAGTACGCCAGGCTGAAAAGATCCACACTGAAAGATCTATTGGAGATTCGTGGTAGGAGCGCCAGCAACAGACCACGGAGGGAGCTGATAGCTGACCTGCTGGAGCTGGACGAAATGGATGGATCCATGGAAGGAACGGAGCCCCTTGCACCGGTCAGCAAAGAAGATGTAATTACTGGGATTGTACAGCGGAGATTATCCTTGTATCCAGAAACGTCCGTGGAACTAATCAACCAGCTGTTCCGGGAAGCAAGGGAAGAAATACAAACGAAGAGGGGACAAGAACTGGAACTGGTAAGAGCGAGACAGCCCATTACACCTGCAGTTCCTACCCCCCCACCTGCTGCTACAGGAAAGAAAATACCGTTCACTGCATTCAAAGCTTTTGTAGAAAGTGAGGAGGAAATCGATGGATATTTGGCGGACTTTGAGAGGCAGTGCTCACTACACCAGGTCCCACCAGACCAATGGGTCACTATTTTGTCGGGGAAATTGTCGGGCAAAGCCAATGAAGCCTTTCGGGCTCTCACTCCAGAGGATATTTTACAATACCAGCAAGTTAAAAAGGCGCTGCTAACCCGATATGCCGTAACGCCAGAAGCCTACCGCCGGCGCTTCCGGGAGTCCAAGAAGATGGCTGTGGACTCCCACATGGAATGGGCCAACCAGTTACAAAGGGTGGCATCGCTTTGGGTCCAAGGGTGCAAGGCCAACACCGGGGAGGAAGTATTGCAGCTGTTCCTAATGGAACATTTCTTCCAAGACCTGGCCGCAGACATACAAGACTGGGTACGAGATCGCCGGCCCGCTAACTTAAACGAGGCGGCTCGGCTAGCAGATGAGTACGCGGAAACAAGGAAAGTAAGCCAGGGTACTACACGGCTGGCTCATAAGGTAGAACCGCGTACTCCAACCGTCACCCCACGCCCAGAGTTTCGGGCTCCAGTCCCACCACATCCGCAGGGGCCTAGCAACTACCCCCGGGATTCGCCTAGGGTGACGTGCCATCACTGCAGCGACACGGGACATATTGCTCGTTATTGCCCTTTGAGAGCTACAAATAACAATTGGAGACGCACAGAACCTAACACAGAGGTCACTCCATCACGTCCCTCTGCGGCCCACTGCCTGGAGACCGAGGGGGGCCCTGAGGAATGTCTGGGAATTTGGTATGAGGCAGACCCAATACAAGCGGCCTCTCCGGATAACCGTCAGCATCACCGTCAGGAGGTACGGGTGAATGGACAAGTAGCACAAGGCTTAAGAGATTCCGGGACTACTATCACTCTGATTCAAAAACATCTGGTGAAGCCAGAGAACGTGTCCACTCGCACAGTTGCCGTCCGGGTCGCAGGGGGTGCTGTATTTCACGTACCCACCACCCGGGTGCACTTAGACTGGGGAGCCGGGTCAGGAAAGACCACAGTTGGTATCATGGACAACCTACCTGCCGAGGTGGTGCTGGGCAACGACATTGGCCCTCTGACTTCGGCTTATTTACCTACACCTGCTGCTGCTTGTCCCGTGACCACCCGCGTTGCTGGAATCAACCCGCTTGCTGCTGAGAACCGGGTAAGACTACCTTCCCCGACATGTACTGTAGATCCGGCACAATATCACAGTCTAAAATGGGAATGTGACAAGTTGGCCAGTGAGAAATCAGAGATGCAACGACACTATGTCACGTATTATGAGATGTCCCGTGGCTTGAACATTGAAATGCACAAACAGGCGGAAATTGTCAAAAGATTAAATGGGATTTGCATCCAGGTGGTGCCGTATCTGTCCCAAGAGCATCAGCAACAGGTTTTGGGAGCCATTGAGAGAGCAAAGCAAGTGACTGTTCCAGAATTGAATTCTATTCTTCACCGTCACCATCAGCCACCGACATGGTAAGCCAATGGGAAGGCCGACGGACTGTCCAGGCAAACGGAACTTTTACCCTAACAGCAGACCGGACATCCCCAAGTTGATCCGAAAAGGATCAATCCGGGTCTGCCGGAGTGTTCCACAAAGGGGGAGTAGTGTAACGGACACAGGCATGCTGCCGAGACAGTTATAATCTTCGTGCAGGGGGACTACAAGGAACTGCATGGCTTGTCACAAGTGAAGGTACCACATTGTATTCTGAGCTCAAAGGGTTAACTGGACAAATCTCTTTCATTGCTGGAATGCTAATGAACCCTCTTTTGTGTGCAGGTAAACAGCCCCCCTGTGAGGTGTATGCTGATGGGGATTATGTGTGAGTGATAATTGTTTTAAAGGTTAATTGAATTCTATGTGCCTGGCCAGGAAATGTTAAGTGGGGTGAGGTGCCGAAGAGTCTAGAAACTGGCCAAGTGATTAATTCAAGGAGATGTCATTGTTTCAGGGGGTCTGTGTTGAAGCCCCCTACTGGGAAAAGGGGAGGGCGGAAACTGTCATTGTTCTTGTAACAGTTGTAACCAGATATAAGCAGGTGAAATATGCCAAATAAAGTCAGTCTGCTTGACCCTTCAAACGTAGCACGTCTCGTTTCTTGGAAGGGCGTTCGATGGGATATACCGGCGGTACCTGCATATCGCAGCTTGCCAGGGAAAAGGACGTCTCCAACGGCCGATACCCCTCACTACCAGTGGGTAGCCGTTACACCCCCATACTCTGCAATACCCCAAAATACTCTGCAATTCCCCCATACTCTGCAATACCCCGCAATACTCTGCAATGCCCCGCAATACTCCGCAATGCCCCACAATACCCCACAATACCCCAAAATACTCCGCAATACTCCGCAATACCCCGCAATACTCCGCAATACTCCGCAATACCCCGCAATACTCCGCAATACCCCACAATACCCCGCAATACTCCGCAATACCCCGCAATACCCCACAATACTCCGCAATACCCTGCAATACCCCACAATACTCCGCAATACCCCACAATACTCCGCAATACCCCACAATACTCCGCAATACCCCACAATACCCTGCAACGTCGTCTATGGGGATTTTTAAGTAGCAAAGTTTGGCGCCATTCCACGAGCGTGTGCAATTTTGAAGGGTGACATGTTGGGTATCTATTTACTCGGCGTAACTTCATCTTTCACATTTATGCAAAAGAATGAAGAAAAAATACTAAATTTGCCAAATTTTATAACAGAAACAAAGAAAAATTATTTTTTTTTACAGAATTTTCAGTCTTTTTTCTCTTATAGCGCAAAAAATAAAAAACCCAACGGTGATTAAATACCACCAAAATAAAGCTCTATTTGTGTGAAAAAAAGGACGAAAATTTCATTTGGGTACAGTGTTGTATGACTGAGTAATTGTCATTCAAATTGTGAGAGCACCGAAAGCTGAAAATTGGTCTAGTTATTAAGGGGGTTTACGTGCCCAGTGGTCAAGTGGTTAAAAGAAGACATTCTGTAAAGTGATCACAGTGGATGGTAACATAGAAGAAGAGATTAGTAAAAGAATATATGCACAATACAGAATCTTGCAACTGGTCCTAAAACCAGGGATGACCTAAGGCTGAGAAACCTAGGTAAAGATAGTAGCCAGATGTAGTAAAGTGAAAGAAGAGCTGCCACACACCAATTACATCACTATAATTTGAGATTTTCCTAGTTTGTGACGGAAAATATTAATTATATGAAGACAGGAGGCGAGTATCTTATGCATTAATCTTTCTTTATTAATGCTCACAGCAGAAAAAAAAAGTATTGTTCAATTTTAACGTAAGTAAACAGAAAAGAAAAGAAAACTGTAGGAACTACACTTCCCAGCAGTCCTTGGGTCGTAGCCACTCCCATCCTAGTCTCTATAAAAGGACTGCTCTCACTTATCTCTTCCTCTTTCTTCGTGTAAGTCCCAGGTATCGAAACCAGGTCTATCCTTGAACTTCGTCGTTATTCGCCAACTCTTCGGCCAGCCGGCCTAACGTCTCTGTTTCGGAAAACGTCTGTGATGACAGCAACTGGTCCCAACGGGGACAAACCAACAGAACCAATTCGACCAACTGGTCGTCCGGAAAGGTTGAACATCATTCGATCAGCAGGTCGCCTGCGTGCCGCCGTCGTGACCGTGATCAATAACCTGAAATAAAATGTAGAATCGTGAAAGGGTTGGGTAGGGAGGGAAGATACTCGCCTCCTGTCTTCATATAATCAATATTTTCCGTCACAAGCTAGGAAAATCTCAAATTATATATCAGACAGGAGGCTCATATCTTATGCAAGTTCAAAGCTTAACATATTAGCATACTAACAAGAATAATAATACAGTAAGATATTAAGAGATGTAGTCATCCTAAGACTGACATGGAGACATGGTCCTCCGGTCTGAAATAGAAGAGGCGAAAGACGGTCTCGGAAGACCAGTCGGCCGCCATTAAAAGGTCTGCGAGAGAGCCCCCCGCCGTGACCACCTTAGTAGCCATGGCACCTCTGGAGGAGTGTGCACCAAACAGGGTAATGTCTATGCCCGCCATCGCCATGGCCGATCTAACCCAACGCGCCAGAGTGGCAGGGGTGACCGGGTGATGTGGTCTTACGTAGGATATCAGAAGTTGAGACAGCCCCGGGGGTCGCAGTTCCATAGTGCGAGCCTCGTAGGCCTGCAGGCATATAACCACGCAGAGCCGTGGGTGTGCAGGAAAATAGGGGTAAAACACCGATTGTAGGCCCGTCTTGGTTCTACGGACCACCGAGAATTTTACCCCTTGAGGTGAAAACTGGCGTCTGGAAATGTCCAAAGCCCCAACGTCTGAGACACATTTGATGGAGATTAGGCATAGAAGGACCGTTAGTTTAAACGACAGTAGTTTGAGGGGCAAGGTATCGTTGTCCTCCCAGCTCGAGAACATGCCGAGAACCCTGGAAACATCCCAGGTAGACTGGTACTTAGGACGAGGAGGTCGTTTGAATCTGATGCCTCGTAAGAGTCTACAAATCAGAGGGTGTCTGCCGATTGGTAGAGAGTCTACAGGGTAGTGGTAAGCTGATATGGCTGACCTGTAAATGTTTATGGAGCTGTATGATTTGCCGGATCCGAAAGAATCCGCCAGGTAATTCACTTAATTCACTATGACAGTCACAGGGGCATGTACGGGATCAACCTGTCGTTGATCACACCAACGTACCCAGAGCCTCCAGGCTGATCGATATGCCGATCGAGTCCCGGGGGCCCAGGCCAGGGCGAGGAGATCTCTAGCCGAGTTTGAAAGGCCGTTGTGTGCTCCTGGCACCCCGAAACCAACCACGCCAGGAGAGTCAGCGTGCCCACCTCCACCAGAGGATGCAGGCCTTTGGTCGAGTGAGAGAGGATGTGTGGGAGCGGAGGCAGAAGCCTGGGGTAGTCCATGGCTAGTTCCAGCAGGAGAGGGAACCATGGTTGCGTTGGCCACCATTGGGTGATCAATGCAACCGTCGCCCTCTGGTTCGCAATCTGCAGCAGCACTCTGGGGATCATCGAGAATGGGGGAAACGCGTTATGCGTCCCCCCCTGTCCACCGCTGATGACCCCGGATCCGGTCTCCAACTGAAGAATCGGGGTAGTTGGTGATTGAGGCGAGAGGCGAATAGGTCTATGCCCAGGGGACCCCAAAGTAAGTTCAGTCTGACGAAGGCTGAACGGTCCAAGCGCCAATCGCTGGAGTCGATAAGGTAGCGGGAATTCCAATCTGCTACAGAGTTGGAAATACCCGGAATGTACTCCGCCATAGGGGTGATGTTGCGAGACAGACAGAAGTGCCAAATCTCTGAGGCAATATCTGCTAGAATTTTGGATCTGGTGCCTCCCAAGCGGTTGATGTATTGCACCGCTGCAATATTGTCCATGCGTAATAAGACGCAACAATTGGATCTTTCCGCCAGAAAGCTCTGTACAGCAAATAAGGCCGCTGAAAGTTCCAGCGCATTGATGTGTAAGAGGGATTCGTCCCTGGACCAGGTCCCTCCCGTCGAGGTCTCTCCCAAGCGAGCGCCCCAGCCTCGTCGACTCGCGTCTGACTCTATGATGATGTCCGGACGGGAGTTGAAGATCGTTCTGCCATTCCACTCTACGGCGTGTCGAAGCCACCATTGCAGTTCGACTTTGGCTTCTGTAGAGAGCGGTATCACGTCCGCGTACCGGAGACCCTGTCGCAGATGAAGGATCTTCAGTCTCTGGAGGGCTCTGTAGTGGAGAGGGGCCGGAAGATGGCTTGAATGGAGGCCGCCAGCAGGCCTACCAGGCGGGCCAGGATGCGTAGCGATAAGTAACCCTTGCGTAGTACCGCTCTGATCTCTTTGCGGATCAGAGCCAACTTTGCGTTGGGCAGGCGGAGAACAGCCTGGTTGGTGTCTACCAGGAAGCCTAGGAATTCCATCTCTTGCGCCGGAATAAGAACCGACTTTTCTTGATTGATCAAGAAGCCTAGGCTTTGTAATAGATTGATCGTCCAACCCGTGTGACGATAAGCTTGAGTTTTGGAGCATGCTATTATGAGAATGTCGTCTAAGTAAATAATCAGACGTACGCCCCTGCTCCTCAGTGCTGCCACTACTGGTTTCAGGATTTTTGTTAAACACCATGGGGCGGATGATAGGCCGAACGGCAGGCATGTAAATTGCCAAGTGCGTCCCCACCATCTGAAACGGAGTAGGTGTTGGGATTCCTGATGCATGGGGACGGTGAGATAGGCGTCCTTCAGGTCCACCTTTACCAACCAGTCCCCCGGTTGGAGGAGATCTCGGAGGCAATGAATCCCCTCCATCTTGAAATGCCGATAAGCGACATGTTGGTTTAAGTCCCGAAGATTTATGACGGGGCGGGAAAGCCACCTCCCTTCTTCTTGACTAAGAAGAGGTTGCTGATAAACCCCGGGGAGGAAGGGTCGACTTCGATCACCGCTCGTTTGGATATCAGTTTCCGGAGTTCGTTGTCTATCAGAGCAACGTTTTCCTCCGCAAATCGAATAGGGGTTGGTAACATACCTAGATTTGGTGGTGACAGAAGTTCTATGTGGAACCCTGCAACTGTGTTTAGTATCCATGTATCTGCCGTAATCGCAGACCAAACGTGGGTAAAAAACATTAGACGTCCCCCTACAGGTGTGTGAGGTATTGGAATGAATGCGGTACTCACCGGTATATGGGCGGGAGCGAGGGTATCCTCTGTGGCCGCGTCCTCTCCACGGTCTACCACGGGGCGGGAAAAAAGGTGCTGGTTGCGCCATTGTGGTATATGGAGGGGGAGCCTGAGCGTATTGTGGTTGGGCCGGTCTGTGGAACGGTTTGCCGTTGTTATTGCGGCCGGTAGAACGACCCCTACTTCTACCGGCCCGGGGAAAAACTCTATTAGCTCCGGCTCTCTTAAGTGAGGTCTGAGCCTTGTCGAGGCTGTTGAAAAGCCCCACAAACTTGTTTATGTCCCTGACTAGGGACTCCCCAAATAGCATCCCCTCAGCTGCAGGGCCTGGCTCGGTTTCGGCTAGATGTGCTAATTGCGGGTCAAGCCGCATTAGGATGGAACGTCTGCGTTCGATGGAGCAGGCGGTGTTGGCGCTGCCCACCAAGCAAATGGCCCTTTGGGCCCACCCACGTAATTGGGTTAAATCGACCGTCTGGTCATTTGTCGCAGCCTGTTCTGACAGGTTGAGGATCTTAGTTAGTGGTCCAAAGAGGTCGAGGATCCGATCTTGTATGGTCTTAAATGATCAGTCTATCCCCTTTTTGGGGAATTTTCCCGTCTTCATTAAATATTTGGAAAGAATGGGGTAAATTTCTGGTGTCATGGCCACTTTCATTGGGATATGTGGCCGAGGGCATTCCGCCCGTAATTTGTTACGGTTTGACCGTTCAAGTGACCTACGTGCCCAAAACTCGACGTACTGGGACACGTGGGGTAAAGGGGACCACTCTCCAGAACGGGGGTGGGAGATGGCGTCTGGGTTGAACAATGGTTCGCCCAGGGCATCTATTATATCTTTGCCCTGATTTGCAGGGGTGGCGTCGTGTAGGATCGCCAATGACCCAGCATCCTCTTCTTCGTCATATTCAGACTCGGAGACTCCGGATACGTCCGACTCAGCGGATGAATCCTCGTCTGACTCGATAACATATGAGTCTGGTTTGGTCCGCTTAGTGGAGCCATGCCTCTTAGATGACTCCCTGAGGCCCAGGGGTTGAAAGGAGTCTGCAGGATGCTTGGGGTGGCAGTCCGTGTGGGGAGCTGCTCTATGCATATTGTTTGCTTCCCCTGCCGGGGAGTCATGGTCCGGCAATGTATGTTTCCTCTTTTGCGAGGATTTGCCTCCTTTTATGCGCGGCTCACCGTCTTGTGGCAACGGTAACGGGGCAGGGATTATGGCTTGCTGCGTATCGGGGATTGTGATAGCAGCAGCCAGTGCAGCTTGCACAGATTTATTAATAATGTCCTGTAGTTGGGCAGGACTCAGAAGTTGAGCTGAGCCCAGCATCAACTCTTCATCCTGGGCAGGGATGGGGCCCCCTTCTGCCATATTGATACACTGAGTGTTGATAGACAGGCAGCGTTTGGTGAGGGGAATAAATGTTGTTGGCTAAATATAAGTTATGTCTAAGGCCCCGTACACACGACAGAGTTTCTCGGCAGAATTCAACGAGAAACTCGGTCAAACCCGGATTCTGCCGAGAAACTCTGTCGTCTGTACACTTTTGGCCCAATGGAGCCGCCGAGGAACTCGTCGAGAAAATAGAGAACATGTTCTCTATTTTCTCATTGTTCTATGGGAGAAGGCGTCCCGCCGAGCTCCTCGGCGGCTTCATCCCTGAACTCACCGAGGAACTCGACGTGTTTGGCACGTCGAGTTCCTCGGCCGTGTGTACGGGGCCTAACAGTCACCTATAAATCATGTATTGGAATAAATTCCTAAAAGAGTGCTAACTAGCTAACTGAAAGGGTAATCAGCTCACTAGCTATCTAAATCAGGCTCCTACCTCCGACCACTGGCGCTGACTGGCCTGCGGTGGGAGGTGTAGTTAGTAAGAATGCTTTTCCAGAGGCGAAGTCACGCGAGACTACAGCCTCTGGAATCCTATTGGGTGTTGACAGGGAGAAGGCGGTCCGGAGGTCCGCCTCTCCGTGTCTTGCTTAGTAGCGATTGGGCTGCGTGATAATCCGCCCCCAGAAAACGCGCGAAGAGAGCGGGAGCGCACGCGCGCACGTTGTAGGCGCGGCTCCTGTGAAGAGGGAGCCGCGCCCGAGCTCAGCGAGTCAGTGCCCGAGCGAGATGACGCCTAGCAAGATGGCGTCATCTCGCGAGACTACGGGCTCCGTGAGGGGATACTGCAGATCGGGATGCCGAGGGGGAAGATAGCGTCCGCGCGGAACGAGTCCCAATCAAAGGTTAGGACAACGACAAGGGGAGGAAAAATAGTCAAATGGTGGAAGTATCCGCCCTAGGTCCGCAGTCAGTGCGAAGAAAAGCTGTGAAATAGCAGAAAACGGGAGAGGGGGGGGGCCCCCGAGCCCACGAATCCCGAAATTAAGAAGTAAATCAATTAAATAATAAATCAAAACAATAGAACAATAGTCTACAAACGTACAATATAAATAAAAGCGGAATATAAATAAAATCGGAAATATAATCGTTATATTGCACTTATCTTTTCCTATGCCATGAGCAGAAAGAAAGAGGAAGAGATAAGTGAGAGCAGTCCTTTTATAGAGACTAGGATGGGAGTGGCTACGACCCAAGGACTGCTGGGAAGTGTAGTTCCTACAGTTTTCTTTTCTTTTCTGTTTACTTACGTTAAAATTGAACAATACTTTTTTTTCTGCTGTGAGCATTAATAAAGAAAGATTAATGCATAAGATATGAGCCTCCTGTCTGATATATAATCCTAGTTATTTGCACAGGAAGCAGCCACAGTAGCAGTTCCTGCCAAAGCACCCCAATTACTCTGATGTGTTTCACTCAATTGGTCTTATGCCTCGTACACACAATTGGTTTTCCTGACAGGAAAAGTGCGATGTGAGGTTTTTGTCAGGAAAACCGACCGTGTGTATGCTCCATCACACTTTTTCTGTCAGTTTTCCTGCCAAGAAAAGATTGAGAGCAGGATCTCAATTTTCGTGACAGGAAAAAATCCTATTGCGAATCGCGTTCGTCTGTATGCAATTACGACACGCAAAAAAACATACATGCTCAGAATCAAGCAGAAGAGCCGAACTGCCTATTGAACTTCATTGATCTCGGCTCGTCGTACGTGTTGTACGTCACCGCGCTCTTGACATTCGGAATTTCAGCCAAGATTTGAGTGACCGTGTGTATGCAGGACCAATTTCAGCCATTTTCCTGCTGGAAAAAAAACGTGGTTTTCCTATCGGAAAAAACGATCGTGTGTACAAGGCATTAGTCATAGAGACTACAACTTTTCTGTACAACTAAGCCCTATTGGGTGAAGTGCATTTGCAGAGCAGATCTTAGGTGAGGCGCTATCTGTGCAGTAAATTTGAATTATAGTTACATCATCAGTGTGCAGTGGCTCTTATTTCCCTTTAGTGTGTTTGGAGTGAGGTTGGCTCTGTTTGCACCCAACACTCAGGCCCCGTACACACGACAGAGGAACTCGACGTGCTTGGCACGTCGAGTTCCTCGTCGAGTTTTGGGATGAAGCCGCCGAGGAGCTCGGCGGGCCGGCTTCTCCCATAGAAGAACGAGGACAACGAGAAAATAGAGAACATGTTCTCTATTTTCTCGTTGAGTTCCTCGGCGGCTCCATCGAGCCAAAACTGTACAGACGACAGAGATTCTCGGCAGAATCCGGGTTTTGACCAAGTTTCTCGGTGAATTCTGCCGAGAATCTCTGTCGTGTGTACGAGGCCTCAGGGTACAGTGGCAAAGTTCAGCTTTGAGCTGAGGCGGAAGTTCTATTTTTAAGCCAAAGATAATATTTGAAGTAATAAGGGGTATACTGAGGTGGCTTAGGAAATTAGCAAGAGGATGACAGAAAACAAGGCTGTAAAGAAGATACTAAACAGAAAAACAAAAATATCATGCAAGGGAGAGAGGCGCAGTATAAGATGGATGGAAGATATTGAAGAGGAGTTGAGGAAGATATGTGTAAAGCCTCATACACACGCACGGTTTTCTCGGCCAGAAACAGCAAGAAAACTGCAGCAAAGCTTTCTTGCCGAGTAAACCGAGCGTTTGTAAGATTCTTTGAGGTTCCTCGTCGAGAAAACTGCCCAGAATCTAGACGAGAAAAATAGAGAACCTGCTCTCTATTTTCTCGTCGGGATTCTCGGCAGTGTTTTGCTGCCGAGAAACCCGAGCGTGTGTATACTTACCTGCCTCCATGGAAACCCGCGCATGCTCAAAATGACTTTGACGCATGCGCGGTAGCTTCCAAGGCATAGGTAGGGTGAAACAAGATGGCATCGACGGCATTGAATGTGACGAGCGCATGCTCGTCGTAATCGATGATGTCACTGCATTCGTGCAATTCAAAAGAATGGCGGTTCTTTTAAATCGTACGTGTGTACACTGGGCCGGCAAGAAAATCTTGCCAGGAATCTTGTAAGGAAAAACAATGCTTTTTTCCTGACGAGAATCCTGGCCGTGTGTATAGGGCTTTAGTCTTAGTCCTCCTTTGAAAACCAAATAACTACTGAAGTGACAAGCTTCACCTTTGGTAGCTATCGTACAAGGATGCCACATGATCTGGTCTTAACAAAAAGCCAGAAAGGTGAGCTACGAACTGAGGAGCGAAGGTAAATTGGGTATCTTGCGCTCCAGGAGGCAATGCCCTTAGTTTGTAATAATGTACATTTGATTAGTGAGTCTTTAGGTAAAAACAAAAAAATCCCACATCATCGCTTCAGGCCAAGGACACCAATTTAACATCCCTTTCCACAACATATCCACTCATTTCACCCAGCATAAATGTAGGTTACAGCATCAGGGCAGCTTTGACCACAGCTATCAATCCTGATACTACATCCAATATACAGCTGGAGACATCCCATAATCTCAACCCACATTTGGATCCTAAGAAAATCGATCCACTAACCCCTACTCTTGATGATGATTTTTTAGACAAGCGCCCCTATCCAGCATCATAAAAATAAAACACGGAGGAGAGTGAAGCCTCGTACACACGTACGGGATTACTGGCGGTAAAAAGTCTGCCGGGAATCCAGAGAGGAAAACCGAGAACCTGCTCGGTGACTTTTTCCCCCTACATACGACCGGGTTTCCCGACAGGAAAACTGCCATGAGAGCTTTGGTTGGGAATCCCGGCCGTGTGTATGCTCCATCACAGTGTTTCCCATAGGAAATTTGCTGGGTTAAAAACCACCGGGAATTCTGGTGGGAAAAAAGAGAGCTGGTTCTCTCTTTTTTTTGGCAGTTTTTTGGCAAAACTGCGATGGAGCATACACATGGCCAAATCCCAGCCAAAAGCTCTCATGGCAGTTTTTCAGATGGGAAAACCGGTCGTGTGTACGAGGCTAAAGAAGAGAGGGCAGAGGAAGAAATAAAAAGAGGAAAAAAGTGGAGACTGTTAATATCTTCTACCTCTCCTCCCATAGTCTAGCCCCCCAGGAGGTATCTTTATGAGAGAGAGGGAGAGAAAAAGAGAGAGAGAGGGAAAAAAAGAGAGAGAGGGAAAGAAAGAGAGAGAGAGAGAGAGAAAGAAAAAAAGAGAGAGAGAGAGAGAGAGAGAGAGAGAGAGAAAGAAAAAGAGAGAGAGAGAGAAAAAGAGAAAAAGAGAGAAGAGAGAGAGAGAGGAAGAGAAGAAAAAAAGAAAGAAAGAAAGAGAGAGAGAGAGAGAGAGAGAGAGAGAGAGAGAAAAAGAGAGAGAGAGAAAAAGAGGAGAGGAGAGAGAGAGAGAGAGAGAGAGAGAGAGAGAGAGAAAAAGAGAGAGAGAGAGAGAGAGAGAGAAAGAAAAAGAGAGAAAGAGAGAGAAAGAGAAAGAGAGAAAGAGAGATTTAATGGTTGTTGGGATAAAACAAACCGAAAAAAATAAAAAAAACATAGAGATATACAATGACAGACAGCTAATCCAAAAAAAATAAGGCAATACATACCAAATGTTTCTCTTATTAATACAAATATATGCTTGTTTTTGAAAAAATCAAAAACGTTTGTCGAAAGAAACCGAGACATAAAAATAAAGTAAGAGCCACACATGGGAGAGAGGGAGAGAGAGACAAACAAAAGACAGAGAAAAATAAAGTGAGAGCCACACATGGGAGAGAAAGAGAGAGAGGGAAGGAAAGAAAGAAAGAAAGAAAGAAAGAAAGAGAAAGAAAGAAAGAAAGAAAGAAAGAAAGAAAGAGAGAGGGAGAGAGGGAAAGAAAGTAGAGGGAAAGAAAGAGAGAGGGAAAGAAAGAGAGAGGGGGAAAGAGAAAGAAAGAGAAAGAGGAAAAAGAGAGAGAAAGAAAAAAGAGAGAGAGAAAGAAAAAAAAAAAAAAAAAGAGAGAGAGAAAGAAAAAAAAAAAAAAAAAAAAAAAAAAAAAAGAGAGAGAAAGAAAAAAAAAAAAAAAAAAAAAAAAAAAGAGAGAGAGAAAGAAAAAAAAAAAAGAGAGAGAGAGAAAGATAAGCAAAGGCTTAACTTTTGCACCTACCACCAATCCAAATCCTTTCACACTTTTAAAAGATCTGAATACGTTTACTAGAGACCTCACAGTCAAAAGATTTTTTTAACATAGTATCCTCCAAAAATCCACCCTCTCAGATGCACCTAGTGAGGTCCCCAGCCATGATACCTCATCAGTAGACCCCAGTGACCTCCCTGCTTTAACGGATATAGAAGAACTCCATGCTGAAAGCAATAATCTTTTTTTGCTGATAGTGATTGGTTTACACAACATTAACCTACCTCTCTCCCGGAACAACATACTAATTTTAAACCAAAATCTATTTTTAACCCACTGTACAAAAAAGGTCCTTACATACAGACCTTCTGTCAGGTAATTTATGCCAACCTATACAGGGCCGAACAAACAGCTTTAGACACATTAGTCAAAAATCATAATATCATCATAAAAGCTGCAGATAAGGGTGGAGGCATCGTAGTCCAAAATAGGACATATTATGTTTGTGAATCTATGAGACTATTGTCAGATAAGGACACATACATTAGGCTAACTCAGGACCCAATACACCAGTGAAGCTACTGTATTGGCAAATAAGGCTCTGTCACATGAAACAATCTCAAAACCCGAGTTCTCTTTCCTCATAAAAAGTTTTTATAAGACCCCTTATTTCTACCATTTGCCAAAAATCCATAAGGAACCCAATAACCCACAAGGACGACCTATTATTGCCTCCATGGAGAGCTTCACTAGTGGCTTCTCGATGTATGTGGATTGGTTCTTGCAGCCTTTGGCTCAGGACCTCCCATCGTATATAGGAGATGGTACACATCTATTGGAGATGCTCTCTTTCAACAGATGGGAACCCACATATTTGTGGGTGTCTCTAGATGTCATGTCCCTTTATACATCTATTCCTCATGAGATAGGCCTTATGGCAGTCCAGTATTTTCTCTCTGTAGACCCACTTATTAACCCTAGGCAGGCCCATTTTATACTGGAAGCTACGCAATTCTACTTAAAACATAATTACTTAGAATTTGAGGACAATTATTACTTACAAACCCAAGGCACATTTTGCCCCCAGCTAAGTTAACCTCACTATTGGGTACTGGGAATTGCAGTACATTTCTCAAAATAATTCCTTCTTAGCCAACATCATTTTTTTATGGGTGCTATATCGATGACCTAGTCATCATATGGGGTGGCACCATAGACAGTCTGACACAGTTCGTATCACATTGAAACAATAACAATCTGGGACTATCTTTCACACATGTGGTAGATCCTGACTGACTGGCCTTTTTGGACCTGGAACTGTACCACAGTGACTCACGCATAGAGGCCACTAATTATACAAAACCTACTGCAGGAAATGTATTCATCCATTATCAAAGCTGTCACCATCCTAGGTGGATTAACAATATCCCCTGGAGTCCGTTTCATAGGATTCGCCACAATTGTACACAGGATGAAGACTACCAGACCCATGGCCAACTCCTTACCGATAAATTCTTGGATAAAGGATATCCATCTATCCTTGTGGAAGATGCCTACCAACAGTACACAATAAAACTAGGGTTGTCCCGATACCGATACTAGTATCGGTATCGGGACCGATTCCGAGTTTTTTCGGCGGTAGTCAGACGCCGATACCCCGCCCCGATACACAAATAGAATACTTAACCCCCCCCCGCGCCGCGCCGCCGCCACCGCAACCGTCGCCGCCGACCGCCGCCACCGGAGCCGCAATTCGCCGCTGCGATCCGCCGCCGTTACGCCGCTGACTGTGTAATACGGGCGGGAACATTACAGCTTTGAATAGCTGTAATGATTTGCGCCACGCATAGACACTCCCCCTTGCTCGGGTGAACTGTCCAATCCCGAGCGAGGGGGAGTGTCTATACACGCAGCGTGGCGCCAATCAAAAGCTATTCAAAGCTGTAATGTTCCTGGCCGGCCGTAGTACACAGTCGGCGGTAGCAGGTAAGCGGGCCATGGCTGCATATGGGGGGAGACACACACGGCTGGATGGGGGGAGACACACACGGCTGGATGGGGGGAGACACACACGGCTGGATGGGGGGAGACACACACGGCTGGATGGGGGGAGACACACACGGCTGGATGGGGGGAGACACACACGGCTGGATGGGGGGAGACACACAAGGCTGGATGGGGGGAGACACGGCTGCATGGGGGGTGACACACACGGCTGGATGGGGGGAGACACGGCTGCATGGGGGGTGACACACGGCTGGATGGGGGGAGACACGGCTGCATGGGGGGTGACAATGGCTGCATGGGGGGTGACAATGGCTGCATGGGGGGATACATTGCTGGATGGGGGGTGACAATGGCTGGATGGGGGGATACATTGCTGCATGGGGGGTGACAATGGCTGCATGGGGGTGACAATGGCTGCATGGGGGGTGACAATGGCTGCATGGGGGGTGACAATGGCTGCATGGGGGGGTGACAATGGCTGCATGGGGGGTGACAATGGCTGCATGGGGGTGACAATGGCTGCATGGGGGGTGACAATGGCTGCATGGGGGGTGACAATGGCTGCATGGGGGGTGACAATGGCTGCATGGGGGGTGACAATGGCTGCATGGGGGGTGACAATGGCTGCATGGGGGGAGACAATGGCTGGATGGGGGTATACATTGCTGGATGGGGGGTGACAATGGCTGGATGGGGGGATACATTGCTGCATGGGGGGAGACAATGGCTGGATGGGGGGATACATGGCTGCATGGGGGGAGACAATGGCTGGATGGGGGGGAGACAATGGCTGGATGGGGGGAGACAATGGCTGGATGGGGGGATACATGGCTGCATCTGTGGGGGGACATCGCTGCATTTGGGGACACATTTTAAAAAAAGTATCGGTATTCGGTATCGGCGACTACTTGAAAAAAGTATCGGTACTCGTACTCAGTCCTAAAAAAGTGGTATCGGGACAACCCTAAATAAAACCTTTGCCTAAGTCCACCACATCAGATGAACCCCAACCTATTCGGTTTACTACACAATTTCATGATTGCTTCAGAAAAATGGAAAACATTCTTATTAAACACTTGCCAATTTTATTAGAAGACCCCCTTTTGGGCTTGTCCCTTACGCAGAAACCCAAAGTGTCCTATCATAGGGCTAGAAACAAGAAAAAACACAATCACTGGAGTGAGTGGTGGTCGGACTTTGAGGCAAGACGGAAGTATGTCTAAAATATATTATTTATTACAAAAATAGAAAGAATTTTTTTACAGCACAGATAGAAATTCAATAAAAATCGGTCCCTAATTTACATGCTTATTATACTGCGGCGGGTATCGCCCCATTGTCCCGCTTTCACGAGAAGCAGCAAATGCCACTGTGGGCCACTGTTGATTTAGTGGATTCTCACCCGACACCTCTAGCCTCTCTCCCTTGGCTCCCCCGAGCACATCGTCCACCTACCATAGGTCCTTGCCTGGCTCATTCCCTTAGGTTGTGGGATGCGGTCAAATATTCCACGGGTCTGATTTCCCCTCATCTCCCGCTACTCCACCTCCTTCATTGCCCGTTATTCCCACCAGGTCGCGAAAATCCCTTACAGTTTTCATGGTGGACTGAACATGACTTTGTAGACGTCCATTCTATGCTCACCCCAACCAAGATTATTCCTTTTACGGTTTTACGTTCCTCTCACGATATTCCCCTTAGGGAGCATTATAGTTACCTACAACTCCGACATTTTCTCCAACATCTTATCAGATCTCAATCCACCCCCTATACTATGACCCCCTTCGAAAGTTAATGTAGATCGCGCCCCCATTCCTCGGGTCTCATATCTTTGATTTATGCAGCTATCATCAATTCTAAGAAACCACCATTGAGACCTTATCACCTTCAGTGGGAGGCTGAGCTTGGGAAGCAACTCGATCCAGAAGACTAGCAGACTATGACCATAGCACTGTCCAAATGCTCTGAATGTTCTGTTTTTGGAAAACGCTTACAAAGTGTTTTATAGATGGTACTATCCCCCGGTCAGATTGGCCAGTTTTATACCATCCTATTCCCCTTTATGCTTCCATGGATGCTCTTAGGAGGGTACAATGGCACACGTCTGGTGGACCTGCCCCAGGGTATGTAGATTGTGGGTTAGAGTTTATGCGTTGCTCCGCGACCTCTTCAACACCACTTTAAAGAGGGACCCTTTTGAGGCCCTTTTGTGGAAACCGATCACGGGGCTTCTCCGCCCTGAACGCCAGCTGGCGGCACATGTTTTTACTGCAACTAAACTGACCATAGCAAGGGCCTGGAAGAACCCAGTCCTCAGCTTTGTAGCAGTTAAAAACTGTGCTAATCATATTATGGTTAATGGGAAACTTACTGCCGTGTTAATGGACACCCACGATAAATTCCTCCGGGTATTGCAACCCTGGATGGCTCACAACCACCCTTCACGTTTTGATCCAACGCTACTTTCTCTTTGATGAGCCTCTGTTCCCCCCACCCCGTGGACCCTCTTCTCCTATCCCGCTTTTACCTTATTTATTTTTTAGCTTATTTTTATTTTTTCTCTCTTTCTCTTCAATATTATTTGTTCATGCTACTCTTCTAGCTGGTTCTCTTTCTTCTCACCCTCACTCTCTTCATTCTCTTTGTAGCTCGGTCCCACAGGCTTGGTCCTGTTGGTCTTGGACACATGATGCGCTGTTTATTTTACAATTTGGTAAAAGTTATTCTCTGTTATGTGCCTTTTTAAGTTTGTTTTCCTTTTTGTAATGTTGCATATTGAATAGCCATTTTGCTTTTAAGTTCTACATATACTCCGGTGTGTTAGCCGGTATGTTGTCTAAACCAGCATAAGGTCACTTTAGCAGGACCCATGAGGTTGGGACATCCTATTGCTGGTCTTCTACGTCTGCCCTTGGATTCCTAAGAGCTGGATTAATCTCAGGACTATGGACTAACTTTTCTGACGCCTCCAGTTCTATACATGATAACTCATGGTGTGTCCACCACTGTTTTTTTTTTGTGTTTTTTTTCTCTGTTGATGTGTTCTCAATAAAATAAAAATTAGGCACTGTCGCCATATATCAGGAGCGTGTGCTCTCCTGCTCCATCATAGCTGCTAGTTCCAGCATCCTGGTTTTGGCTGTGGTATTCTCCTTGTCTGTCCACCTGCAAGGTGATTGATGTGGCCAATCTCTGGGTGGAGACCAAACTTGATTTAAACCAGCCAAGCCTACAGTCTCATGCTTGTGATATTTTTTTTTTACACGTGTTGCAAGCTCCCTGTTTGTCTGCCCTGCTAGATTGAATTCCCTCGTTGACAACCTTGGATCAGATATCGAATACTCTCTGAACTTTGTCCCTTACTATTCTGAACCACGCCTGCCCTGTACCTGGACTGTCATTGAACCACTCTGCCTGCCTGCCAACCGCAAGTACCTGTTTGCTTTGCTCAGTTCATGCCTGGCCCGGCATGGTAGCCACACAATATAGCATTGTGTATAAGTCCTGGGGGCATCTGAGTACCGGTAGACCTGCTTGTCTTATCGGAAAGGGGGCTGCTAAAGGTGAAGAACACAGAAGCTAACTATAGTGTCTGACCACCTGCGCTAGGGGTAAGTGTGACACCCTAGAAAAATAGTGTCTAGGAATCCACTTTGCTAATAGGATCACCGTAATAAAAGCTAAATAATATACAAAAGGATTTATCTTTTTGACATTAAAAAAACATGCAACAATATATTTGATTTAAGTGTTTGGGTTCAGGTACACTTGAATAGCACAAGGCAAACTCTATCATCATCACAATTCTGCTATTATAAACCATAACCTAGCACGGCCTAAAATTCAAAATGATAAAGCATTGTAGTATAACAAAGGGATGGAAACAATAGCAGCTCAATAATCTAGTCTTTCCTGTATTCTGCAGTGAGCTTCTGGAATGTAGTCTGGAGAACCCAGCTCACTGTGTCTGGGCACTAATGCTATTTGTACACAGTGAAAATACATTATAGTTTATCTCTTTTCTATTCAAGGTAAGTCCTAATCCTTTGTATTTAGGACTATTTTAGGCCATATTTTGTCACAGCACTCCCCTCCCTTTAACTTTCCACTAATAAAACATGAAGCCACTGCATCCCATTGCTTTTGCAAGGAGCAATCTATAAAGACAATCAACTCCTGAGCTCCGTATCTTTTCATCCAATGGAGGATAAAACTGTGCCCCATGCCTATCCTATGAGTGTTGAGTATGAGTTTGCTAATCCAACAAGGATATTTGATCAAAACTTTGGTGAAGGTAAGCAGGAAAAAGTTACAATTTATTTTTATCCAAATGCAATGGTTGAATTATAAAAGGAGAATTGATAACAATGTTTAAGACTGTGAAGCTATTTTATTCATTTAACAGACCCATTGAGAAAATCTAGAGTAGTGGTCGTAATCAAAAAACACAGCACAATAAAGATGTGCAATAAAAAGCACCATAAAGTGAGCACTAACATTTTGTTTACTGCTGTCAGACAAATGCTGGAGTTTGATATGTTATACACATTTTGTCTTATGCCGCGTACACACCATCACTTTATGTGATGAAAAAAAATGACGTTTTTAAAAACGTCACTTTAAATGACTGTGTGTGGGGGAAAACGTCGTTTTATGTCTTCTGAAAAACGACAAAAAAAAATTGAAGCATGCTTCAATTTTATGTGTCGTTTTTCAAAACGTTAGTTTTTACTTCACAGAAAATGTCGTTTTTTTTCATCACATAAAGTGATGGTGTGTATGCGGCATTATTCACTAGCTGTCAGGGATTTTTTTCCCCCCTATTAAGTATTATGTTTCAAACCAAAATACAGTTCAGAATTTTTTTATTACTCATGTTCATAGCAAAGAGTATTATGCCGGCATGAAAAAAATGTCGTTTTAAAAAAATTATCGTGTGGGGGTTTCACATCATTTTTCGGGTTCTGAAAAACGACAAAAACAAAATTCGAACATGCTGCATTTTTAAACAACGTTTAAAACTATGTCGTTTTTCGGGTTGTAAAAAATGATCGTGTGTGGGCTAAAACGACGTTAAAAACCCGCGCACGCTCAGAAGCAAGTTATGAGACGGGAGCGCTCATTCTGGTAAAACTAGCGTTCATAATGGAGTAAGCACATTCATCACGCTGTAACAGACAGAAAAGCGCGAATCGTCTTTTACTAACACGGAATCAGCTAAAGCAGCCCCAAGGGTGGCGTCATCCGCATGGAACTTCCCCTTTATAGTGCCGTTGTACGTGTTGTACGTCACCGCGCTTTACGATGGTGTGTGGGCAACGTCGTTTTAATGATGAAGTTGGAAAAACTTAGGTTTTTCTACATGCCGAAAAACATTGTTTTTTCATGCCGAAAAATGATCGTGTGTACACGGCATTAAAGTTAGACAGTTTTCATTGGATTGCTTACTGTGAGCAGCTGATCTGATTAGTTGTCTCAGAATGCTACACACTATTGTTGGAATAAGATGGTTATTTATAACCTGCAGTATTAGAGTATCTCAAAATGTGGAATTTTGAAAAATTTTGAAATTCTTGTAATTTACAATCCCGTACCTCTTCTTTTACTGCTTGGTGTTGAGTTGCCCCTTAAAATTAACCTGTTCTCATAACTTCTAAGACGCTGAATAAAGGAATAATGGACTTTGTAGGCACGTATAAAAATATATATAACACTTTTTAATAATTCACATAAAATACATACATACACATCACATAATATATGTGGTAAAGCAATATGGGACACAGTGGTTTGATCCTAGAGGTAGAACTTAGTTAATATTTCCTGTGTGGCAACATTGAGGAAATTCCCAAACTGAGATGTAGGGTGCCTCTTGGTAGTTCCCACAGTCCTCATAGAATAAAAATAATTGCTTGCTTTACATGTTTCGCGACCTGGATGTTGCTTCTTCAGGAGATTTGATAATTCTAGTTGGAGAAACATACTCAAAATTAAAATACATTATAAATATTGACATGGTGGTACAGGTGTGTGTATGTGTGTGTATGAACTCACCAATGATATGGTTCTTAACCACTTCAGCCCCGGAAGAATTTACCCCCTTCCCTTCCAGAGCACTTTTTGCGATTCGGCACTGCGTTGCTTTAACTGACAATTGCGCGGTCGTGGGACATTGCGCCCAAACAAAATTTACGTGCTTTTTTTCCCACAAATAGAACTTTCTTTTGGTGAGATTTGATCACCTCTGCAGTTTTTATTTTTTGCGCTATAAACCAAAATAGAGCGACAATTTTGAAAAAAATTCAATATTTTTTACTTTTTGCTATAATAAATATCCCCAAAAAAATCTATAAACATTTATTTTTTCCTCAGTTTAAACCAGTGGTTCTCAACCTGGGGGTCGGGACCCCCTTGGGGGTCAAATGATGATTTGCCAGGGGTCACCAAATCCTGGGCTGTTCCTGAAGCCCACACTGTTCTCCTAGGAAGGGAGATAAGAGAGGAAGGAACAAAGAAAAAGGGATAGAAAAGAAAAAAAGAGAGCAAGAAAGACAGTTAAGCCTGTACACACGACCGAGGAACTCGACGGGCGAAACACATCGTTTTCCTCGTCGAGTTCCTTGTTAGGCTGTCGAGGAACTCGACAAGGCAAGTTTCTCCATTCCCGTCGAGGAAAAAGAAGAAATGTTATCAAGGGGTCACGGCACTAGGGGGTTGAAAACCACTGGTTTAAACCGATATGTATTCTACTACATATTTTTGGTAAAAAGGATAGTTTTATTGCTTTTTTTTACTAGTAATACTAGTAAATCTGCGATTTTTATTGCGACCGTGACATTGCAACAGACACAATTGGACAATTTTGACACATTTTTGGGACCATTCACATTTATACAGCGATTAATGCTATAAAACTGCACTGATTACTGTAAAAAATGTGACTGACAGGGAAGGGGTCAACACTAGGGGGCGCTGAATGGGTTAAATATGTTCCCTAGTGTGTGATTCTAACTGTAGGGGGAGCGGACTCACAAAGGGGAGGAGACCGATGTGTGTTCCTCTGTACTGGAAACACAACATCAGGCTCCTCACCTCTGACAGGACGTGGATCTGTGTGTTCACACACACATATGTCCACGGTCCTGCCGTGATTTTGGCAATCGCGGGTGCTCGGCAGACATCGTGGCCTCACGCACCACGGGTGCGCGCACCCCCTAGACAGCCGGGAAGCCCAGGATGTTATATGACGTCCACCCAGGATAGGAGATCCCATCTGTGGACATCATATGACAATGGGCGGTAGGGAAGTGGTTAAACAAATGATCTTAACGCTCACATATACCGGAAACAATGACCGCAAGACAACCCCCTCCAATTGGGGATGACAACTAGGGACACCAAGGCCAAGCAATGGGCACAGATGTTGGGATGTGGGGATGTACACGTAAACTTGGTATAAAGGGTATAACAGTAAATACTACTTTAATTAAAGTTGGGTGCTGTGTTGCCCCTTAAAAGTAACCTGTTCTTTTTTTTTTTTTTTTTTTTTTCAAAAAAGAATGTTTATTTACTCTTCAGCAAACACAATAACAGGACAAACGGCCCAATGGCCAACTCAGGGAACAGAACATTCATGTGAGACATATATATGCGGACGCAGCCGCTGCAGTGTATATGGTAAGCACCGATAGAAGAGTTAGAGGAATTGCTGTAAGTCATCTATACATTTTAGCCCTTCAATATGTAACCACATGGTGTCATATGATCCTGCTCTCATCTGCCGTGTTCTGGGGTGTAGGTACGTCTCACGCATCATTTCTACAGTGTTCCAAATACGTTTGGTGGTGTACTCTGGCGGGGATGTGAGATAAGTTCCCCAGGAAGCCCCGGGCCCCGTGGGTGTAACAAGATGTGGTAGAACACGCGTGGTCTACCTATTCGTTCCGTGGATGGCCAGGTCTCCGTGTTTATCTGTTGCTTAACTCTGTGGGTAGTGTCCTATGGCTTAGGGGCTATTCCATGGGTGTGTACCTATTCCCACGAACTGTAGGTTTGGGGGGGGGTGGGGGAAGCTTGGGGGGGACATTGGGGGGGGGGGGGCACCAGACGGGGCATGCCTCGAGTTACGGCTTGACAGGGTGCTGTGCGGTGGGGGCTTTTATTCAGGTTCAACGAGTCATAGCTGCGGCATAGTCGGTCGTCGAAGTGTAGTGTTTCCAACAGGCCCACGTTTCAATAAATCGTGTGGGATTGTCATGGGCTTGATGGATTAGGTCCTCCATCTCCATTGTTTTCTGGATCCTCTGGAACCAGTCAGCTATAGAGGGGGGATGTTTGGAGAGCCATTTGCTTGGGATGCACATTCGTGCGGCGTTCACCATGTGCATGGCTAATGAACGGCAGTATCCCCTCGGGAGTGTCTGAGCATGGTGGAGGAGGTATTGCGCAGGCGTGAAATCTAGTGTGTCAGTGGTTACCTGGGTAATGACCTTGTGGACCTCCGTCCAGTAGGCTGAGAGTGATGGACAAGTCCACCACATGTGGAGAAACGAGCCAGTCTCTCGATGGCATCTCCAACAGACCTTTGGAAGGGAAGGGTCGATTCTGTGTAGTTTAAGCTGGGTTTTGTACCAACGGGAGATGAGTTTGTAAGCGTTTTCCTGGACTTGAACGTTAATCGAGCCTTTGTGGGCCATTCTATATACCGATTCCCATTCTGCCTTCGTGAGGTCGAGTGATAAATCACTCTCCCACTGCTGGTTGGCCCAGTGCTGTTTGGAGGAGTGCGTGGAGAATAACAGGCCGTATATTGTGGAAATGAGGTGTCTCTGTGGTCTCTCGGTGGAGCAGAGCTTTTCGAACGGGGAGCAAGGTCTAGACCAAATGGAGCTCGGGGCTGTCCTGTCTAGGAAGTGTCGGATTTGTATGTAGGTCCAGAACGGGAAGCTCTCTTTGTCCATTTTGGTGGCTAGTTCCTCCTGAAGCAGGAGTTTTCCTGCGGCGAAGAACTGTCCCGCCTGGACTGTAGGGTGTGGCCACCCATCCCTCAGGAAGGCCGTGTGCATGCCCGGGGGGAAGTCGGGGTTCAGTCTGAGGGGGGTTAACGGGCCGCATCTGTCTGATAGTTTGTGTTTGGAACAAGCCTCCCGGAAGGCTCGTAGGGAGGGGGGTATGAGGGGGTGAGCTTTACATGTGGGTGGGGTGCTATCTTGCGAGGACCATGGCAGGTGCGTTAGCGGGACCTGGGAGAAAGCTTGTGTAACCTGTTCTTATAACTTATAATACAAACCAGCATAAGGGGATACAAGTAGACATCACAAGGTGCTGTTACATGACAGTAAAAAAGGGAAGTCGCGCTAATTAAAATGAATATAAATAAAGTGAAACACCAGTGATTAGTGAAAATAAACAGTTCGTGAAAATAAACAATTCTATGTATGATGATAAACACCCTCAATAGGGTAGGTGCATATTGTGAATAACTACTGAATGGCATAAATGTCTCTTCAGTTTAGTATGGGCAAATTGACAGTCCAGACAAGCCAAGCGGTTATAAAGCAGTCCACAGGTGTAGTGATGAAAGGAATCCTTAGGTAACAGTGATAACGACCACTCTGTGTTCAGAACAAACAGGAGACCTCAACCACAAATAATACTGACTCTTACCAGAATTCAGTAAATAATAAGCATAAAGACAAATCCAGCAGCAGCCCACAAGATTATCTTCAACCAGCGGTATCCATACACTAGTATACACCATTGGAATCCAGACTCCATAGATACAAAGGAAACACCAAAAGAGGGATATAGCGTAATACTGCGCTGGTTTATTGTAACATAGAGCAGCTAAATGCTTACTTACATTTGCAGTGATAAAATAGGCATCAAGCGGACATAAAATAGGTAGCAGAGTAAAAAAACACAGCCTACCCTATTGAGGGTGTTTATCATCATACATAGAATTGTTTATTTTCACGAACTGTTTATTTTCACTAATCACTGGTGTTTCACTTTATTTATATTAATTTTAATTAGCGCGACTTCCCTTTTTTACTATGTTTGTTTGTGCTGTATGGCACACTTAAGACGCGGCTGATAACACATGTTTGCACTATATGTTGGGTCTGCGCAACAATATTTTCTTTTTTCTATTGCTGTTACATGACAGTAACTTATTAAAATCCCTCTTCTCCTATTGAGCAGTATACAATTTTGCTTAAAGTGGATGTAAACCCACTCTCATCCTTTCTAAACTACTGCCATAGTGCTGATCTATAAGGATATAGATGCCTCCTGCATGTATCCTTACCTGTCAAATGTTTCCCCTCTGTCTGTAATAAGAACTGAAAAACTGCAGATTCTGTGGGTGGATCTGTTGTCTGGAGCTCGGTGGGGGGAGTCGTGATGTCAGTAGACTCCCCGCCTTCCTCTACACTCCCCTTGTCAACATGCATTTTTTCCTGTGTATTCCTTACACTAAATTCTGGTATGATCACTAACATCCAGTCAAAATCCAGAAAAGTAACCACATGACTTCAGAAAAGGAGTGGGGGTGGGAATTAAAAAATAATGCCTGTCTCCGGGCTAGTGCATGAGATATGTAAATAACCTGTCACTCACAGCAAGGGGCGGAACGGACTAAGGTTTTTCTCTGTAAGTCCATTTTATTTCACTAAACAATAAAAGAGGATTGCTCAGAGCTGGATTAACTCTGTGTGGCAAGACTGGGCACAGATGATAGGAAAGCTTATACTGTACATTGTGACATCCAAAAGAAAAAATGATAATTCAGGTTTGTACAATGTGACATCACAAAAAAACATAATTCAGGTTTACATCCACTTTAATGGGATGTGACAGCGGCACATAGTGGTTGCTGGGAAATGCAGAGAGGAAATGTTAAAAAAAAAGTAGTCCTATGTACTGGCACTCAAAGAGCCCTAAAGGGCAACTCAGAACTGAGCAGTAAAGAAAATGTAGGCGATAAAAACTTATACATAATACAAATGTTTAAAAATGTTCTGTTTAATGACCAGTTTATTCAGTTTATATTCAAAATGCTACCCTCCTGTGTGGCCCACCAGCCTCCTATTCCCTGTGGACAAGGGCCCAGATTCTCAACCGAGATACGACGGCGTATCTCCAGATACGCCGTTGTATCTCTGCTTTGAGCCGTCGTATCTATGCGACTGATTCTTAGAATCAGTTACGCATAGATATCCATTAGATCCGACAGGCGGAAGTCTCTTACACCGTTGGATCTAAACTGCATTTTTTTTTTGACCGCTAGGTGTCGCTTCCGTCGAATTCCGCATCGAGTATGCAAATTAGCTAGATACGCGAATTCCCGAACGTACGTGCGGCCAACTCAGTAAAGTTCCGACGTTTACGCTGGGCTTTTCCCGGCGTATAGTTGCCCCTGCTATATGAGGCGCAGCCAATGTTAAGTATGGCCGTCGTTCCCGCGTCGAAATTTGAAAAAGTTACGTAGTTTGCGTAACTCGTCCGTGAATGGGGCTGGACGTCATTTATGTCAAAACCAGTACGTCCTTGCGGCTTATTAGGAGCAATGCACACTTGGAGATTTCCACGGACGGCGCATGCCCTGTTCGTGAAAAACGTCAATCACGTCGGGTCACAGTAGATTAACATAAAACACGCCCCCCCCTTCCACATTTGAATTAGGCGGGCTTACGCCCGCCGATTTACGCTACGCCGCCGCAACTTACGGAGCAAGTGCTTTGAGAATACAGCACTTGCCCGTGTAAGTTGCGGCAGCGTAACGTAAATCAGATACGTTATGCAGCCGCTAAGATACGCCAGTCTACGAGAATCTGGCCCAAGGTTCATAAAATTCAAAAACAATTGGGTGATCTTTAAGAATTTAGTACAGTAATGCCTCGTTTCCACTGAGCAGATCGGTTCGGGTCGCTTAGAATGGAACAGGTTAGAATGGTCCGGTCAATTCTGCAGAGCATTTCCACTGCAAATCGGACCATCCGGGACCATGCAAGGTTTAGAAAAAAAGCCTAGCACGTCCACCAATCAGTGAGATGTTTTTGTAGGTCCGCCCTAATGGAACCGTTCCATTCTCTATGGCCCCACATCTGAAGCAGGACCCAGAATGGTCCGGTACGGTTCGCTTTTATGGCACACTTTCATAATGGAAACACCCAAAAAAGCGCACCGAACCGATCCGCTCAGTGGAAAAGAGGCATTAGTTATCAGGAGGATGTATGAGGAGCTGGGAACAAATGCTCATTAAACCTCTATATTTCACAGATTGAAGCTGATGGCTGATCAAAAGAATGAGTTTCCTTCAGTTCTTGATGTTTTTCGAGCCTAGACTACAAAAAAAACATCTAATAAATCTGTATTTATGTTGCAACATGCAGGCAGCTGGACCCAAATGATGGCATGGAACCATATTGCCTTGCAACAGCGGTTCAGGCTCGATGGAGGTGGTACAAATTTATATAGAGAATGTTTTCATGGTATACATTAGGCTCCATAATAACAACTGAGCATCATTTAAATTCCAGTGAGTATCATAGTAGCGGACTACGTGCACCCTAATAACATTGAACTTTTTATTGCAGCTTGCACCTGGTAACTGCGGCTGGAGAGGGGGTATAAATAGATAAACAGCTGCTCTGTTTCTGATTGTCCGCTGGCATAGATAGGGCCAGGGCAATGACATTTTATCATGATGACTTTGCATTCTTTAAATATAACATCTATCTAGTCCAAATGAAATTAGAGCAGACTTGTGTATTGTATATAAACTGTTGTAACCCCTATCTTCTAAAACATGCTGGTTTACAACAAGTTGCATTTACTCCATAGCAAACATCATTGACAATCAACAGCGTGATTCAAATACAGAAGGTTCCAGTTTTAAAGAAAAACCTGTCATAAAAGAAATATGTAAGCTGACATTTTTACCTTCTGCTTCCAATGCTAGCTGCCTGGATGTTACACCATATTACCAAAAGTATTAGGACCCTTGCCTTTACACACACATTGGGCCGGATTCATGTAGGAGATACGACGGCGTATCTCCAGATACGCCGTCGTATCTCTGAGTTGCGGCGTCATATCTATGCGCCTGATTCATAGAATCAGTTACGCATTGATTTCCCTAAGATCCGACTGGTGTAAGTGTCTTACACCGTCGTATCTTAGGCTGCATATTTACGCTGGCCGCTAGGTGACGCTTCCGTCGATTTACGCGAGGAATATGCTAATTAGGTAGCTACGCCGATTCACAAACGTACGTACGTCGGCGCTATTTTTTTACGTCATTTACGTTAGGCTTTTTCGGCGTAAGGTTGCTCCTGCTATTATGAGGCGTACGCAATGTTAAGTGTGGACGTCGTTCCTGCGTCGAATTTTGAAATGTTTACGTCGTTTGCGTAAGTCGTTCGCGAATAGGGCTGTACGTAAGTTACGTTCACGTCTAAAGCATTGACGATTTACAGCGGAATTTCAAGCATGCGCACTGGGATTCTTTCACGAATGGCGCATGCCCTGTTAGTAAAAAACTTAAAAAAACACGGGGTCAACATCAATTTAAATAAAACACGCCCACATCATCCCCATTTGAATTAGGCGGGCTTACGCCGGACCACATACGTTACGCCGCCGCGCAAGTTCTTTATGAATACGGAACTTGCGCCCTAATTTACGGCGGCGTAACGTATCAGAGAAAACGTTATGCCCGCACATCATTACGCTGGGCTACCTGAATCCGGCCCATTAACTTTAAAGGCATCCCAGTCTTAGTCCGTAGGGTTCAATATTGAGTTGGCCACTCTTTGCAGCTATAACAGCTTCAAGTCTTCTGGGAAGGCTGTCCACAAGGTTTAGGAGTGTCTATGGGAATGTTTGACCATTCTTCCAGAAGAGCATTTGTGAGGTCAGGCACTTATGTGGACAAGAAGGCCTGGATCGCAGTCTCCACTCTAATTCATCCTAAAGGTGTTCTATCGGGCTGAGGTTAGGACTCAAGCCAGTCAAGTTCCTCCACCCCCAAACTTGCTCATCCATGTCTATATGGACCTTGCTTTGTGCACTGGTCCAAATCATTTGGTGGAGGGGTCATTATGGTGTAGGGTTGTTTTTCAGAGATTGAGCTTGGCCCCTTAGTTCTAGTGAATAGAACTCTTAAGGCGTCAGCATACCAAGACATTTTGGACAATTTCATGCTCCCAACTTTGTGAGAACAGTTTAGGGATGGCCCCTTCCTGTTTCAACATGACTGCACACCAGTGCACAAAGCAAGGTCCATAAAAACATGGATGAGCGAGTTTGGGGTGGAGGAACTTGACTGGCCTGCACAGAGCCAGGGATGGACTGGCCATCGGGACTACCAGGAGATTCCCGGTGGGCCGATGGTTTTGTGGCTGCTCGGAGGTCCGCAGCAATCTACCCGTCAATCGCCGACAGCTGGCACCTAACGGGTAGATCGAGATTTAGCCAGCTGAGTAGCAGAAAGGGTGTGTAATAAGTTCTCTCTCATGTCACGCTGCAGCTGCTCTCCATCCCCAGGCGGCCCCTCCTCTCTTCTCGTCCATTCCCATTTGCTTGTGACATCATCTGGGATAGACGAGAAGAGAGGAGGGGCCGCTGGGGAGCGGGGAGCAGCCGCAGCGTGACATGAGAAAGAACTTATTACACACTCTTCCTGCTACTTTGAATGCTGGCTGGTAAACAATGTGCCATGTGCCCTGATGTACTATGTGCCCTGTGCCAGGTGTCCTGATGTGCCCTGTGCCCTGATGTACTATGTGCCCTGATGTGCACTCTGCCACGTGTCCTGATGTGCCCTGTGCCCTGATGTGCTATGTGCTCTGATGTGCCCTGCGCTCCATGCCCTGATGTGCTCCATGCCCTGATGTGCTATGTGCCCTGATGTGCTATGTGCCCTGTGCCCCATGTCCTGATGTGCCCTGTGCCCTGATGTGCTATGTGCCCTTATGTGCTCTGTGCCCTGATGTGCTATGTGCCCTGATGTACTATGTGCCCCGTGGTGCTATGTTCCTTGATGTGCTATGTGCCCCCTGTCCTGTTGTTCTATGTGCCCCGTGCCCTGATGTGCTGTGCCCTGTACCCTAATGTGCTGTGCCCTGATCTGCATTCATGGCAATGGGGAAGCTGCAGATGGGCATTAATCGAGCTGCATTGATGGGCAATGGTGAGGCTGTGGATGGGCATTGATCAAGCTGCATTAATGGGCAATTATGAAGCTGTAGATGGGCATTGATCAAGCTGCATTGATGGGCAATTTTGAGGCTGCAGGTGTGCATTAATGGGTACTGACCCTTATTTTGCTTCAAAGTTCTTTATTTAAAATTTAAGGTTTTTCCCTGAAACTTTCCTCTTAAAATGAAGGTGCGTGTTATACGCCTGTGCGTGTTATTAAATGCCGATAAATACGGTAGTTTAAATGTTGAATATGCATTTTCAGTTTTTTATTTTTAAAAAGGTCCGTAAGTGCAAGCACTGTGAAAAATTGTCTATTTGGCACTTCTTCCTATGCTGGTTTCAAAGCTTTACTATTCACTGTACATTCACTGCATATCTTCTATGCAGCAAATATACTGTACATAGAAATCAGACTGAGCTGTCTGGGGATGAGTCATTTGAAGGAAGTATCTGTAAACAGTGAGACTAATGCCGCGTACACACGATCATTTTTCGGCATGAAAAAAAATACATTTTTCAGCATGTCCAAAAAACTACGTTTTTCCAACTTCATCATTAAAAACTACGTTGACCACACACCATCGTTTTAAAAAAATGATGAACAAAGTGCGGTGACGTACAACACGTACAACGGCACTCTAAAGGGGAAGTTCTATTCGCCTTTGGGCTGCTTTAGCTGATTCCGTGTTAGTAAAAGACGATTCACGCTTTTCTGTCTGTTACAGCGTGATGAATGTGCTTACTCGGTAGTTTTACCAGAACGAGCGCTCCCGTCTCATAACTTGCTTCTGAGAATGCGCAGGTTTAAAGCGTCGTTTTAGCCCACACACGATAATTTTTTACAACCCGAAAAATGAAATTTTTTAAAACAAAGTTTTTCAGAAGCCGGAAAATGATGTGTAGCCCACACACGATCATTTTAAATGACGTTTTTAAAAACGTTTTTTTCATGCCGAAAAATGATCGTGTGTACGCGGCATCAGAAATGGGAAAAGGAGTTAAAAAATATTTCTATAGGATTACATATTTATCAGAATTTAATCTTGACCATAATAAATAAAATAAAAAAAAACATGTATCAAAGCTCCTAAACAACAAAATGATATTCCTCATTTATCAAGGTCCAGTGCAGATCTTGCGTTGGTGGGAGACTAGCGTTCCCGCTTGTTATTTTTGACACGCGATTAACACGTATGTCATGCATAAGGAAGCCCATTCACTTTAATGTGCGTATGTGCTTTTGTCATCCAAAAAAAGGCTCTTGCTACCTTTTGGGTGACATGCTTTACGCTATTTTTAAAAGCGCATATTGCTGTAGCACCCTGGTGTTTAGGCAGGATTGCTCTTAAATTTACCTGCCAGGTAAAGCGGCCTTGGCTAATTGTTGAGGATCATTTAATTTCACTCTAAGTCTGTAATTGCTGTACTTTTCTCTTTTGCTACTAGGTGGCAGGGTACCTGTGGCATTAGATATGAAAAGGGCAATGCAAGGCCAGATTATGGGTATATAGGGGATCCCAGCCAATGGGCAGGGGTTTTCTTAAATCCCTTGGCCTGCTGGGAGAACCTATATGTTTGGGTGGAGTCAGGTGATCGCTGTTCTGTGCCTCTAGGACAGCTGTCTGAGTGAATGTGTGTTGTATTGCCTGGGCTGCTAGGCCAGAGATTGGGTCTATCCTGGGCACATCTGGCTGCTAGGCTGTCTGAGGGCCTATCCAGAAGCAAGAGAGCAGCTCAGGGTTGGGATTGCAGCTTGCAGTCCAACCAGAAGTGATGGTTCTGCCGGCCGGAGAACCTGTCGTGGTCAGAGGTAGAGGGGAAGCTGTCGCCAGTAAGGGACTATCCGCCTAATTACCAGGGACCACAGTGAGTAACTGAAGCAAGTACCGGAGTAGTATTCTCACCAACTGGGGACAGTAAAGAATCGGGAAACTTCAGTGGGTATCAAGCCAGGGAACCAGCCAGTGGAGGTGATGCTTGTGGAGCAGCCTTGTGTGTCAAGCCAGGGACCAATCATGCCAGTAGGGTGAAGCTTGAGTACCAAGCTAGGGACCCAGCAGAGAGATCGGGGTGACGCTTGAGGAAAATACTACCGTGAAGATTGGAGGAGCTCAGGGGATTCAGTGGCAGTGAATCATCTAGTCTAGAGAGAGACTGGAAGCTCAGTTGGCTAAAGAACTGCGAGGGGCGATTGTAGTGAAGGTAAAGAAACTATTAAGCTTTGTGTTAGGAACTGTTAAAGACTGTTGCCATAGGAGACAGCATTCCTATGCATGCAGATGTGGCTTCTTGCTGGATGCCTTTCCCTGCATGGTTGTCTGCCAATCAATCTTACAACTAAGGCTGTCCTGGCCCTAACCCTCTCTCCCAAATTTCTGTTAAGAGAAACAAAATCTCTTTTGCATTCAAGAAGTGTCTGGCTCCCAATCAATCTTCCTTGCATTACACCCACTATGCCATGCAACCCACCATCTATGAAGGATGTCAGCTATCACTGGCCCTGGAGGTTCACATTAGACCAAAGGAAGCCTGGGACCTTGCTACATTGCCATGCGATTTTGTCATGGGACAATCACGGAAAAATTGCACCGGGTTTGAGATGTCATTAACATTAATAGCACCCAAAAATGTGTCACACGTTTTGCCAATATTTATTATTATTATTATTATTATTATTATTATTATACAGGATTTATATAGTGCCAACCAGGGCTCGAGTCCTGTGGGAACGTGTGGGAATGATGTCCCTGCACTTTTTTCACATCAGGAGCACTGTCCCCCTTGCAGGACTAGAGCATCCTCGAGCAGCCGAGCCGCTTGAGCCGATCCTTCACTAATCGGCGATGCCCAGCTTCGCCGCATAGTGAAGGACTCGATTCGAGTTACTGTCAGGGGCAGGCGAACCTTAGTAATGCTTTATGTTACTGGCCACTTCCTGTATATGGATTCATCGGGTAGTGTGCGGGTATTCTGTCACTTCCTCGATGCCGCAATGTCTCCTGGGAGCATTGTTCCCAGGAGACATTGCGGAGGCCTGCCGCGAGTTATCGCAGGATTTAGAATGAACTTGCGGTCTAGTAATTAAAGCGGATCTCCACCCTAAAGTGGAACTCCCGCTGATCGGAACCCTCCCCCCCTCCGGTCTCACATTTGACACCTTTCAGGGGGGTGCAGATACCTGTCTAAAGACAGGTATTTGCACCCACTTCCGGCCACAGTCTGCGGGAAGACTGCGGGCAGGGCGTCACCTCCCGTCCTCCCCCCCGTTGTGCTCTGTGAACATTCGGCTCCCAGAGCACAGCGGGAGCCAATCAGCAGGCGCAGCGCAACTCGCGAATGCGCCGTAGGGAACCGGGCAGTGAAGCCAGAGCGCTTCACTTCCTGGTTCCCTCACCAAGATGGCGGGGGGGGGGGCAGCAGAGGGACGAGCAAACGCTCGTCCTCTGCTGCGGACGGCGCTGGACTCCAGGACAGGTAAGTGTGCCGATATTAAAAGTCAGCAGCTGCAGTATTTGTAGCTGCTGACTTTTAATATTTTTTTTTCAGCGGACATCCTCTTTAAGCATATGAGCGTATCATTTTTTTTTTTTGGTGGGGGAGTGGATCTTGGGTGGGAGTTCCCACACTTTTTTCCCCAGGACTTGACCCCTGGTGCCAACAGTTTGCGCAGCGCTTTACAAAATGAGGGCAAATAGTACAGTTACAATACAAATTAATACAGGAGGAATCAGAGGGCCCTGTTATTAGAATCGTGACGATTCTGCCCGAGATTTCAAGTCGCTTAATACGAATGGGGCTTAAAACAGTTCTCTGACCACTGTATTTTATATATCTGTATTGCATTTTGCTATTGAATTGTCAGTAATGTCAATATAAAAACATTATTACTCTCTCAGGCCTGGCAAAGGTTGATCATATGCCAATACATGTCTTAAAACCAATGGTACATTTTTATTCTATATTATATGGTATAATTTATACTGCAAAAATCTATACATTTGTCCACTTTTATTTCATTTATAGGTATAGCTTCAGAGGACCTACTCTGCCCAATATTATATCATGGCTATTATGTTCGACCCAGAAGAAATAAAACACATGACGGAGGCTTCTCTGAGGTTAGCTGGAACCAGAACAAATTCCAAGTCTTCCTCGATGTTTGCCATTTTCTTCCCGATGAGATCAATGTCCGTACTATTGACAACCTACTAGAGGTGACTGCCCAACACCCACAGAAGATAGACAGACATGGTTTTATCACCAGGACATTTAATAGAACATACATTCTACCCCTGGATGTGGACCCTCTACTAGTGAAAGCTAAGCTGTCTCATGATGGGATCCTCAGCATTGAAGCTCCCAAAAAAGGTGTAGATCTGAAAGAAGTGGTGAATACAGTGAAGATAGAAGTTGAGAAACCACCTTTGGCAGAAGAGACAACAACTGATAAATAAACAGATAGGAAGAGACACCTTTTAACCTGAAGTTATTTATTAACTGAAGCTATGAGTAATGTTTGACTTAACTGGGGCAACTTCTAAAAAAAAATCTGGGCTTCCAACTGATATAATTCAATGACTCATTGGCACTGGAACCTCTATATTTAAATTACCGTAATCGCTGTTAAGTGAGTGAGCGTAAAGGGTCCCAACACCGGCAGAATTATAGTTAATTCACCACTTAACAAATTTTCTTGTAAAGTCGTTTTCTATTGTAATAATGTCTGACATTACCTGTACCAATATTTGAGTGTTCAAAAGCCGTTTGCATTGTATTTGTCTAAAAGTAACTCTTCTTCCCTTATAGGTCTTTTGCCTATTTATTAAAACCTATTCCCAAAGTGTTTCTCGTGTTCAGGTACAGGGTTGGTAATCACTGGGAGAAGACAGAAGAACCCAGCGAACCAGCGGGTAGCACTACATTTGTACATGTCATGAATGAGTCTGCGTCTTTTAGCATCTACCACTGTGCATTTACACAAATCTTAAACAGTGCCAACATTCCATTATTTGGTTCATATTATAAAAATGACTAGCTTTCACTTGTGATGCCAGGTCCAGGGTGAGCTTTTACATTTCTGCCATGCTTTCTAAGCAGAAAATATAATTGAATGAAACTGCTGGTGATCTGGGATGGAGCCCCTCTTTTATTCAACTGCTCCCAGGAATGCAAAGTGTCGGGCCAAATGTCCTGTTTCTCTGCCAATGTTGTTAGTCTCTTTTTGTACTTGGTGCTGCTAAAGCAAACGGCTGATCTTCTTTTGTTTGGTATCTTTGGCAGCAATGGTGGGATTCTGAGATCACCCAGTTTCCCATTTATTAAACCAGACATATAAACATTGGTGGGTCCTGAGAAAATAAAATATTCCAGTGAAAACTGACCATTGCCCTGGGCAAAACCCCGGAATATAGGTGGAGGTAGGCTAATTGTTATTATAGTAATTACTGTTAGTCTGAATTAAGCTCTGGGCATAGGTGTGCGCAGCCTATTGCATTAGGGTGTGCACCCCAAAGCTCAAACACCCACTACCGATCACTCACCATGTTCATTCAGAAAGGGAAGGGGCTGATAAATACATATTTACCGGCCCCTTCCCTGGCAGGAGAGGAGAGGAGGGAAGCCGGAGGTGCTGCAGAGGGAAGGAGTGGGGGGCCAGGGCGGTAGGGGGAACCTGTGCTGCATAGAAAGATTAGGGTGTGCCTGGGCACACCCGGCACACCCTTCTGCGCACGCTAATGCCTCTGGGCCATAAGGCTTGTGCTGAAGGGTGACTGATATTGAACTTTGATCCACAGTTCAGTTTTTTTTTTTTTTTAAGAGAGCCTCTTAGGATGGAAACATGGCAGCTTACACTTTTGAAAAGGTGCAAGCTGATCTACTACTAAGCCTAACTCCATGTTTACTTTTTTTTTAACAGAAAAGTTTTTATTAATAAAAAAAAAAAAAAAAAACAGAAAGCAAATCAGCGAAACTGTGGTACAGCAAGGTTCAATATCTATAGGAGTATTACATACATATAATCATCATGATAGGTACAGAGTAACACACTAGAGGTAGATCTGAGCGGGTCTAGGTCGGGTTGTTGGACAGGGTGAAGGTCAGCTAGTTAGGCTGCAGGGCGGTAAGCCCTGTTTCAAACGAGGGGGGGATTGTGTGTCCTCCACATAGCTAGAGGAGAAGCACTTTGGATCCATGGGTCCTCCAAAAGAAAAAAAAAAAACAGTTACTAAACAGGAATTGCCCTAGTCGCCACCCACGACCCCCAGACTTTGTCGAATTTCTGGGGGCACTTGCGGCCCATATAGGTCAATTTGTAGAGAGGCAGTACGGAGTCCACCATTGTAAGCCTTTGAGCCACCGTTGGGGGGGTCGCCAGCTTCCATTGGCGTAGCAACGTTTTCCTGGCATAGAGACAGAGAAAGAATATTGGCAGACCCGTGTGAGTAGACTGTGTCACACCCTCTGTGATACCGAGAAGGAGAATCTTGGGATCCAGTGGTACCCGGAGCCCAGTAGCCGTGTTAATTTTCTCCACCACCCCTCCCAGTATCCTCGAATGACCAGACAATCCCATACGACATGATAAAACGTTCCCGTCTCCCTCTGACATTTAGGGCACCTGTCTGACTGTGTGCGGAATATCCTGGCAAGGCGCTGGGGGGTGTAATAGGCCCTGTGTAAGAACTTCAATTGGATAAACCTGTCTCTAGCAGATATGACCGTTGGTATGTATTGGACCAGCGCAGACTCCCAGTCCTCTTCTGAGAGGTCGGGGATGTCCGCTTTCCAGACTCGGTGGAGGGGAGAGTCCCCTTTTGAGTCTTCACATGTGAGTCGGAGTTAAGTGGAGGATACTATTCTATCGATTCCGCGGGATATAAGGAACCTCTCTATCCTATGTGGTTCAACTATGGTTGTCCTGGAGAACTGTGCCTGTGCCGCGTATTTCAGCTGCAGGTACCTGAACAGCATCCATGAGGGGAGCCCAAACGTTGCGCGTAACTCCGGAAAGGGGAGTAGCGCCCCAGCAGGCATAATATGTTGTATTTTCACTATTCCGTATCTGGCCCAGACGCTAGGGTCCGGTATGGATCTGAAATGTGAAAGTCTTGGGTTGCCCCAGAGCGGGGCGTGAGGTGAGATGGAGTCAGGGTTTGCGACCGCTGCAGTGACCTTCTCCCAAACCTGAATCGTGGTGCGCATCGGGAGAGTAACCTGTGGGGCCGCCCTGGGTCCTCTATAGACCAGGTTGGTGAGGGCTGAGAAGGAGCCCATAACCGCGGCCTCCAGGTTTACTGCTGGATTGGACCTAGTCTGCTTGAACCACCACCGGACCGTGACTAATACTGCCGCCCAGTAGTATTTTTTGAAGGAGAGTAAGGCCAGTCCCCCTGACGACAGAGGAAGCTGAAGCTTGCGTTGTGCTATTCTGGGAGCTCCCCCACCCCAGATAAATGAGGAGACTACGCCATCCAATTTAGCAAAGAAAGAGGCAGGGATAGGGACCGGAGTATTACGGAATATGTAGAGCAACTTGGGAAGGAACACCATCTTCAACAGGTTCACTCGCCCCACCGGAGTGAGGGGTAGTGTCTTCCAGGCCTGGCATTTTGCAATTAGGATTTGTAGGACCGGATACAAATTATCCTGTAGGTATTGGCCTAGGTTGTTGCCAATGTCTACTCCAAGATAGCGGAATTTTGAAACCCTACTCAGCGGCGTCAGGGCCGCCGAGGGGGGGGCGAGGTCAGACAGGTGGAATAAACTAGATTTGCCCCAGTTAACCCGAATCCCGGAGAACCCGCCGAACCTATCGATAATCTCGAGGGCTGCCACTAGGGACTGAGAGTCATCACCAAGGTATAAAAGGGTGTCATCCACGTACAGCGACACCCTTTCAGTCAGTGGTCCCACCTCCAGGCCCCTCACCTCGTGCGTCGAGCGAAGCATGATAGCCATGGGCTCGATGGCCAAGGCGAAGAGCCCCGGAGACAGTGGGCAGCCCTGTCGCGTCCCCCTGTTTAGGCGGAATGGGGCTGAGATGTTACCCCCCGTGCGCACCCTGGCCATGGGTGACCCATACAGCAATCTGATCCAGTCAATGAACTTAAGGCCAAACCCAAACTTAGTCAACACTCGCCACAGGAAGGCCCACTCAACCGAGTCGAAGGCCTTCTCTGCGTCGAGTGAGGCCACCGCCCCAGTAGTATTCTGCTCGCGGAAGATTGCAATATTGGTGTGGAGCCTGCGGATATTTATATCCGTGCCTTTTCCCGGCATGAATCCCGTCTGGTCACCATGCACCAGCGTGAGAATCACTGTGTTCAGCCGATTGGCCAGGATCTTGGTCAGGATTTTGGCATCCACATTGAGCAAGGAGATAGGCCGATAGGATGAACACAGCTCCGGGTCTTTCCCAGGTTTAGGTATAACAACAATCACCGCCTCCATCATGGAAGCCGGTAGGCTGCGGCACTCCAACGCTGCGGTGAGCGTGGAATGTAAGTGGGGGCCTATCACCTCAAGGTTAGACTTGTAGAACTCTGTGGGGAGTCCGTCGGGACCAGGGGTCTTACCCGCCTGCAGACACTTAATAGCACCCTGAACCTCCTTTAGCGTGATAGGGGCTTCAAGCGCTCGGCTAGCCGTCGAAGTCAGGGAAGGAAAGTCTAGGGAGAACAGGAATGTATCCAACTCATCCAGGGTATATGCTGCCCTGGATGTATAGAGTTCCTGGTAGTATCTTTCAAATCTGGCGTTAATCAATAGAGGGTCTGAAATTAAGACACCATCCTCATCCCTTATATTAGCTATACACGAGCTACCCGTCCGTTCAATTGCCAGCCAGGCCAGTAGTCTACCTGCTCGTTCCCCCTGCTCAAATATTCGCTGAGTCTGAGCGAGAAGGAAGCGACGGCATGAGGCAGCACGGATGAGTGCCAACTCCCTGTAGGCAGTAAGCATGTCAGCGTGCGAGCCTTGGTCAGGTGAGTTTGCGTATCTATTTTCCAATCGCGTAGCCCGTCTCTCAGCCTCTGATAGTTCCAATTTGGACTCCTTCCGTACTTTGGATATATTAAATTGATACCTGCCCCTGGCGTAAGCCTTAAAAGCGTCCCATGTCACCTCAGGGGGGGCCGAGTGGTCATTGTGGGCCCAATAGTCCTTAAGCTCCGAGGGCATTAGTGGTTCCAGTCTGTCGTCAGTGATCCAGTATCTGGATAGTCTCCACAGGCCCTGCGCAGCGGCAGAATCGGTGGAGAGGTCCAACATAACCGGTGCATGGTCCGATATCCCCCGTGGCAGATGAGACGCCGCCACTACCCTGGACAGGACCGGATCGGTAACATAGATCAGGTCTATCCGAGACATGGTCGCATGGGTCGCAGAGTGACATGTATAGAATTTGTCGTACGGGTGCTTCCACCTCCACACATCGCTCAAGCCATATATCTCCGCCCAGCGAGAGAGCGCCGAGTCAGTCGTCTGATCGGGGTTCAGTCTGTCAATGCTAGGATTGGGGGCCATGTTAAAGTCACCTGCCCATATTACAGTTGCCGAGGGGAAGTCAGCAACAGCAGCTTGTGCCTTACGAAGTATGGTCATACCTGACGAGGGGGGTAGATACAGACCAACAATCACCAGTTCTAGTCTATCGCAAAGAGCATGGATAATGACATATTGCCCATCCGGGTCTAGGTGGAGGTCCAGGAGAACAAATGGGAGCGCCTTGTGAATTAAAACACTAACCCCACGGGAGTGAGAAGAGTGGGTGGAGTGAAAATAGGATCCCACCCAGGGTTTCTTAAGCGCGAGGACTCTGGATCCAGTGAGGTGGGTCTCCTGGAGTATACAAATGTGCGGGTGGTATCTCTTCAAGTAAGAGAACACCAGGGACCTTTATAATTTAGAATTTAACCTGCGCACGTTCCAAGATAACACTCTCAAGGGAGCCATGGCAACAAGGGGAAAATAGGCATTGCTCCACCGTCATCCGGACCCCCGCACAGCCCCGCAGGCAGGAAGTACAGAGTCATTCCTCCCAGCAGCCACCCCACACCCATCAGAAGCAATAGGAAAAAGCGATGCATATGTCCATACTTAACATTGACAGAATTCTCACCGCTCCAGGTGAGCCTCGTGATGATCAGGGGTTGTTGAACCACCAGGGTGCTGGCAATGCGGTAATAGCAAAAAAACAAAAGAACAAAAGCTGGACAGCCGCACTCCAAAATTTTCTTTAAAAGAGATGTCTTTATTTTCAACTGTGCATACAGTCACTGCAAGCCCACAAAAATCAGTATGGCCAACGTTTCGCACTGGCGTCAGTGCTTAGTCATGGCTAGCAAGGTTCACACTACAAATGAAATATATACACAAAACATACAATCATGTGATGAAAAGCCCTGCCTACAGCAGGGAGGAATCAATTAAGTTAATCAAGCAGTAAATCAAACGGCACTTTAAACAGCTGAAATATGGGTTAAACCTCCCTCAAGTGTGTCCCTTTGTAAAAAAGGGAGAAAGCATAAAAAACACATATTGATTTGTGAAAAACCTGTGTATAAATGAAAATCAAAATGAAATGACAATGAAGATAAACAAATATATAAAAATAGAAATACCCATAAAATTACTTATAAAGTTTCTCAAAATCAGACCACAACATATATGTATAGGTATAGTCTCACTTAAAAAATAAGAAATAATTATAATAATAAAAAAAAATTCTATTATGTGTATACATGTACATATATATATATATATAGAAGCGCTCTGATCCGTGGTCATTTAGTGACTCAAAAATGCATAAGTTATTGGAATAAATTAATTAGTGAAGCCAAAATAGACCTATTTTAGGGAATAAACTGTGAAATAGCAAAATCAAATAATAAATTGATGGGAGAATCGCTACATGAATGGACATTAAGTTAAAGTTCAATAGTGAGTAAGACCTTATAATGAATGAGTCAGTGAAAACAAAATCATATGGATATGATGTGCGTGAACATCATGCAGGTAATGACAACATCTGTTAAGATGCCTTACCCAATAAATGTGATCGTGATGAACATGGTAACGGTTATTTTACCATTAGGTAGATGATGATCTAGTGCAAAAGTCTGAGGTCAAGTGTGGTAATGTGCAATCGATCTGTCTAAATATTTATCCATTCAGAGGTCTAATACATGAATGTAAGAGTATACATAATAAAGAAGCTGGTTATGCTCTGAAAGAGCAGACCAGCGACCATATACATATAAGTGTTGGGGTTTTTTTTTTTTTTATATATATATTTTTTTTATTTATTATCCGGTTAAGGAACTGTGTGAGTGACCTCGCACAAGTAAAGAGTGTGAATAGACATCTCTATACGTTAAAAAGACATAATAGTCGCGAGGGCAAATGTAAATAAGAATACAAGCAAGTATGGATATGATCCTGCATGAAAGTCTGGTGTCAATCATCGATATTAAAAATAAAAATAAAAAGATTATTATACCGAACCGGACAATCAATTGGATCTTATAAGGAACGGGGCTAGCACATGAATAGAAAAGAAATTCAAACAGATAAATAAACAAGTGCGCAAAAAGCCCGAGAACCTGTGCAATGGTGTGGCACCTGGTTATATATGACAAGGGACAAGGGTCGACATAAGTCAAACTGTCTATAATGGTACCTCATCAGCCATACAATGAAACCAGTATAGCGTACTGCTCCTAAAACCCAGGGGAAAAATAAAGAAAAAGGAAACAAAGATTAAAGAGGTATAAAAACGCAAAATTGCGAATTGGTATATCTTAAATAGGTTTTTATATAGTATATGTATAATGAGGGACGAATACAATACCCATATGAATATGGGATGTGTAACATAGATTGTATAGAAATGTGTATGCTTCATAATGAAGCGCTAATTGAACCTAGGGGTGGGGGGGGGATATATTATGAGAGGTAGATGAAAAATGATGCAGGATGCACTAATAATATTGGTGAAGGTGAAGCTGTGTAATGTGTCTCCAATTACAGTAGAAGAAGACTTGTATATGTTATCACCTCCAGATATGGCATCAATCCAACCGCTAATGCCTGATTAAAAATAATGTTTAATGCATAACCTGCATGTTCACCCGACAAAATACCCCCCCCTCCCAAAACCCCCGTAGAGCCCTCGTACCCTGTATATTAACAGGCCACACGAGAACCCATATATTAATTTATGGTGTCTTGATAAAAATTATTACCAAGAGCCATATGGTGACCCGCCTGTTCGTGAATGAGATATGCAAAGTATGGACAGTGCAAAGGTGAGCAAAATTGCATAATTATGTAAATATGAATGTAGTCTCAAACTTAAATTGGGGGAGTTACACTGAAACCCGTATGGTAGCCCACCTGCCGAAATAAACAGCAGGTGAGCAGCAAGTGGGTAATGTAAATGAGTTTACCATTAACAACTTGGGTGTAAACCATAGGAACAAGTAATAGAGCCTCAACAAATCAAAAAAGACACTTTGTGTTCCCACAAGATGACAAGTATAATATTGGGTGTGGGAACATGGTTATGTACGTGTGATGATAAATACATTAGAAAAAGAGGACAAAAACAGTGAGTATGCCAAGCAGAGGGGAGGGGGGGGGGGAGAGAGATGTTACTCTCAATCATGGAAATGGGAAACATCCCAATCAAAGTTGAGGCCCCAAGGCTGTCTAGAATTGAGGTGAAATATCCAATATACCTCCCGTTTACAAAGAAGTTTGAATCTGTCCCCCCCTCTAACCGGACACACAATCCTCTCAATACCCTGTATGGACAGGCTGGAAATGTTTTTGTCATGTACGTTGTTCCAGTGCCTGGCTACATTGGTATTGTGATTTTTGTCAATGTCGTACAGATGGTCACTGAGTCTGTCACGTAGTCTTCTAATGGTCCTACCAACATATTGGACATTGCAGATGTTGCAAGTAATTACATAAACCACAAACTTAGTGTTGCAGTTTATGTATTGCTTAATATAAAAACTTCTGCCACTGGAGCATGACCGTATAACTTTACCAGCTCCTATTAGGGGGCAGTATCTGCACCCATTGGTGCCGCACTTGAAGGTGCCCACAAAGTCCAACCAAGTTGAAGAAGTGGGTTTGGACTCAAAGAGACTAGGTGAGAGAACCCCCCCCAATGTGGGGGCTCGACGACTGACCGTCTTAATACCCTTCGACAGAATGGATGTGTAAGACGCATCACTATACAGTACAGGCAAATATTTGATAATGATCTGCTTAATTTTGTAAAATTCCATACTGTAAGAGGTAGAAAAGATCGGAGCTGGCTCATTGTTCATGGAGTTGGGAGATCTAGATCTAGATCTCCTGTTGTCCAAAAGTGAGTCTCTTGGAATGGCATTAACCCTACGAAGGGCATTGTTGACCACAGTGGCAGAGTATCCCCTGTCTTTAAACCTATGAGCCATTTCAAGAGCTTCACTCGTAAAATCCACAGGTGAGGTGCAAAGTCTTTTCAGGCGAAGGAACTGCCCATAGGGGATACTATTAATAGTATGCGGAGGGTGAGATGAGTCAGCTCGTAGCAGAGCATTACCTGCAGTACTCTTTCTGAATAAACTTGTGGAAATAATACCATCAGCCCCAGTGAGTTTTAGATCTAAGAATTCAATGGTAGTAGGTTGTAGGTTACCTGTAAACCGAAGATTGAGCTCATTGTCATTGAGATAAACTAGCCACTCATCTAGATCTGCAGACTCGTCGGAAATGACGAGGAGCAGATCGTCGATGTAGCGACAGTAGATGACTGTATCTGAACGACGGGGGCTGGTACCCCCAAAGATGCGGGACTTTTCCCACCATCCCATGTACAAATTGGCCAGGGAAGGTGAGAACTTAGCCCCCATGGAAGCCCCGCACCTCTGGAGGTAGAAGACCCCGTCGAACATAAAGAATTTGTGCGTTAACAAATATTTAAGAGCCAAAACAATGAACTCCTGTAAGACTAATGAATAGTGACCCGACTCTTTCAAAAAGTGAGATACTGCCTGTAAACCTAGATCATGCGGGATGCTAGAGTAGAGACTGCATACATCGTAACTCATCCATCTGTAACCATGTTGCCATGGAACCCCCGACAATTTGCACAAAAGATGTTTGGTGTCTCTTAGGTAACCAGAAAGAACCATACTTAACATTGAATGATCCATAGCCGTACCAAAAACAGAAGAGAAAAAAAATAAAATTAAAATTAAAATTCCCTCCCCCCCACCCCACGCAACCCCCAAAATTGTGGCGCGTTTTATATCCCAAACAATACATGACTACCAGTCTCTGGGAAGCAGTGCACCAACAGGGCGCCTGGGAGGCTCAGCAGAGGATGCTTGTCAGACGAACCAGCATCCTTGCCACCCGCTTCAATAAACAAATGAAAGAGAAAAAAAAGTCGGACAAACAGTTAATATTATCGTTTTCCCTGCGGAGGGAGTCATTCACCCAGATGACACTGGGGGCACATTCTTGTAGCGGCAAGCCGCATGGTGGTTCCGTAACGGTTGCAAACCATGCCACAACAAAGTTAGTCCCTAATTACAGGAAGGAGACTGTCCCCGATCCCCGGCATAGGGGGTAGTAAGTGCCGGAGCAGCCACACCCCCGGGTACCCCAATACTCACAGAAGAGTCCTCAATCGGCAGTCCTAATGCAGGTGGGCCACTCCACACGAAGGGGAACATCCAGGCAGTATCAGGAGGGATGTCCTGGGGAGCATCCCACCCGCAGTTAACAACAGGGACAAAGACTGCAGCTCTCATCCTGCAAGAAGAGGGGGGGTCACCCGAACAGGGAAATACACGGGCAGCCAGAGAAGGGGACCGAGTTGGCATGAGAACAAAAAGAAAAAAAAACAGAGCAGCGGTTCCGGCTGTAGGAGTTCAGTGGCGCGGGAGAGTTTCCAGCCACGCAGCCGCTTCATCTGGGATTGTGAAAAAGCGATGGGTCTCTCCGTCCTGAACCCGTAACCGGGCGGGGAATAGCATGCTGTATTTCAGACCTCGCTGGCGCAGGGCTTGCTTCACATGGTCGAAGGATTTTCGTTGCTTCTGCGTCTCCACGGAAAAGTCGGGGAAAATCATCAGGCGGGCCCCCTCGAAGCACAATATCTCGGTCTTCCTGCTCTCCCGTAATATCGCGTCTCTGTCTCTGAAGTTCAGGAGACGGAGGATGAATGTGCGCGGGGGGGGACCGCGAGCCGCTGGCATCCTGTGGGCCCGCTCCACGGCGAAGTACGGGGAGAAGGCAGCTTGGGGAAGCAGCTGGCGGAGAAGGCGCTCAGTAAACGCGGTTGGGTCAGGATCTTCCGCTCGCTCAGGGAGGCCGATAACACGGAGATTATTTCTCCTATTGCGGTTCTCCGCGTCCTCCACACGATGTTCCAGGGCTCTGACTTTGGTAGTGAGGGTGCGGAGAGAGGAAGCATGGTCTAATAGCACTTCTTCCACATCGCCCACCCGGCGCTCAGCCTCCGTCAGCCGGGTGCTGATCTTGTCCATGTCTTTCCGTATAAAGCCCATCTCCAGCTGCATGGTGTCAATCTTTTCAGTCAGCGTGGACTGGCAGGTCGAGATGGCTTGCATCAGGGCAGCAAAGTGATCCTGGTCCTGGATCGCCGGGTCTGCGTCCTCGGTCTGCGACGCCATGTTGGACACCAGGAGGAATGCGGCCTTCCCGCCACCGGAGTTAACACAGGGTGAAGACGGCTTTTGATAAGCGATTTTTTTCCGCTTACAGGGCATACCAGTCCAGGGGGCAATCAGCTAGCAATCCAGGTCGTCCAAAACAGAATAGTCCGCAGGGAAACAGGATATTTAGCAGGTATGGCAGCGGAGCTCCTTCACTAAGCGTCCAGTCCGGTCGCCATCTTGGACACGCCCCTCCTCCATGTTTACTTTTACTTTAAATAGTTTGATTGAGCCAAGCTGACCCAAACAAACGATTTCCTTTTCTAATTGCTGCAGCCGCTGTCAGCACTGCATCAGTTACATACAGTTTACAGCACTGTGCTCCGTCAGCAGTATGGGGACTACTTCCCATCTACTGCTAGAATAAGTGCTGCTCAGCCATTCACAGGAAGCTATAGTATTTTATCAGTAAATACAAGGCTTGCTCTATCTGGCTGAGGTAGAGATTGGGACGTCACCTACCGCCTCTCTATTTCAGCCAATCAGAGGAAGCCTTGTATTCATGATTCTATGCATAGCGAAAGGGAACCTGGAGTTAGACTTTAGGCTCCATTTACAATTGTGTATGGGCAGTTAGAAATTACATGTGGGAGACCCAGCAGGGTTTCCCTGTGATACGATGTGGTCAGCAAACTCATTGAAAGCAATGGGAGGCAGGTAAGTAACAGCTCATGGAGCAATTACTTGTGAATAATAATCCATAGATGCAGACAGTTTGCATCCATGTCTGATTATTCACAAGTAATCACTCCATGAGTGATTACATGCGAGCGTCCACAATTATTTGTAAGAGCATTCAGCCTCCCATTCCTTTCAATGGGGCTGCGCCCTGCAGCCAATCGTCAGAAACTCCCACGGGATCTCCCATATGCAATTGCTGACAGCCCCATTCGTAAGTGTGAATGGAGCCTTAAAGCCTTATATTTGTTGGTCTTGGGCAGAGTAGAAAAGGGTTAAAATCTCTGCTAGGTCCCATCTGAAACTTAAGCCTCGTACACACGACCGGTTTTCCCAGCAGGAAAACTGGCAGGAGAGCTTTTGGCCAGGAAAACCGGACGTGTGTATGCTTCCTCACAGTTTTCCCGTCAGGAAAACAGCCTGGAATCCCGGCGGGAAAATAGAGAACATGCTCTCTATTTTCCCGTTGGGATTCCCAGTGTTTTTTTTCCGCCAGATCTACTACTTACCTATGGGAAACACTGTGAGGCAGCGCCGATGGAACATACACATGGACGGGATTCCCAACCAAAGCTCCACGGCAGTTTTCCTGCCGGGTTCTCAGCTTTCCCCTCGGTTTTCTTGGCGGACTTTTTACCGCCGAGAAAACCAAGCGTGTGTACAGGGCTAAAGTCCACCTCCACCATCTATTTGATTAGGGCACCGTGGTGTTTCCTGGATATTATACCTGTCTTGAAGCTCCACCCTGCTATTGGCCTTACTCTCCAGTATGCGCCCATACCATCACATCTGACCTCTCCCCTACCAATTCACACATATATTACGTTTTTGGCAATGCATGGATTATTCTGGGAATGTGTAATGAACCATTCCAAATACTGCTCTATAAACAGAAGTTTCAGGCAACACACTTTATTATTGCTCATCAGTGTTCCTCAGTGAGTAACCTAACAGATGATGTTGGCCCCTTTGGTATTGATCTTTGGAAGATTAAGACCTCATACACACAGGCGTATTAAAAAAAAAACTACTATGTATTCTTAATGTTTTCTGTGTAGATTCAGGTCCCCTCCCTTCAAGTACTCTCTTGTTGCCTTATAGTGTACACCACAGGTGGCAAACACAAGGCCCGCAGGCCGAATCCAGGCCATTTCATGTGGCCCTCGCACCTCTCCTGCAGCTGCAGGAGAGCTCCAGCCCTCCTCTGGTCCTACTCCTGACCCTTACTTTCTGCTTTCAAGCAATGCATCCCGCTTCTTCCCAGCAGCAGCATAAGGAACGAGGGGTGCACTGTGATGTAAAGGAGAGAGTGGGGGGACTCAACTTCTGATGGTGGGGTGGCTCGTGATATCTTGAAATACAACTTTTAATAAAACAGTATTATACTATGTGGGCTCCCTGTCTGTCCCCTTGTATGAGATGTGAGGAGTGAACATAGAAAAAACATGTAGGCAGTAGTTGTAACAGACATTGATAAACCAAGCAATGCAATGGATTAGTATGACAGTTTCAACTTTAAATCCCAAATTTTATACTTAAAGTGGATGTAAACCAGTGGTACTGAATTGAAATTCAGAGTGGTCTGGTCAGAAAATGTCTTCCAGTGGAGCTCCAAGTGTTATATTGGTGCTATGACTCCACATGATATCCTCCACATCGCAGTCTCCTGTGCACGTCACATACGCCCCCATCACAGACTCCCCATCCCAGACTGACCCATCACAGACCCCTGATCACAGACTGACCCATCACAGATCCCCCATCAGACTAACTCATCACAAGCACCTCGATCACAGACACCCCCATCACAGACTGACCCATCACATACCCCCCATCACAGACTGACCCATCACAGACCCCTGATCACAGACTGACCCATCACAGATCCCCCATCAGACTAACTCATCACAAGCACCTCGATCACAGACACCCCCATCACAGACTGACCCATCACATACCCCCCATCACAGACTGACTCATCACAGTACCCCCATTACACAGATACCACCATCACAGACTGACCCATCACAGACTCCTCATCACAGATACCCCCCATCACAGACTGACCCATCACAGACCCCTCATCACAGACTGACCCATTACAGACTGACCCATCACAAACTGACCAATCACAGATTCCTCCTCCATCACAGACTGACCCATCACAGATCCCCCATCACAGAATGACTCATTGCAGACCCCCTATCACAGACTGACCCATCACAGACCCCCCTGCATCACAGACTGACCCATCACAGAACCCACATCACAGACCCCCCCATCACAGACCCCTTCTCCATCAAAGACCCCCATCACAGATTGACCCATCACAGACTGGACCATCACAGATCCCCCTACCCCATCACAGACCCCCCCATCACAGAACCCCCATCACAGTTCCCTCTCGATAGTAGACTCCTGTCCTTTTCATAACAGTACAGCATTCCCCCCTCCCCACAGAGCCCTACCTTATTCACACAAGAAGGAAAGCACAGCAGCTTTGGACAATGGGTGGAACTTTTCACGTTAAAGGTGGATGATTGATTGCTGGGACTGCCCTGCTGTGTAGTAACCCATCGCCCGCTTAGCTGAAAAAGTACCGCCCTTTGTCCAAAACGGCTACGTTTCACATCTTGTGAAAATAAGACAGGCAGTGTGAAGAGGGGGCAGTGCAGCAATCTTTTAGAAGGGACAGACCCATGTACGCCTGACATGCTGTGAACATAGAAGCGGCAGGCAGGCAGGCAAGCCAGAGGTGGGGAGAGGACAGACGGGCAACTATTTGGTGAGGTTTCGGTCTGGGTAGGATAGCTACTTTGGTCGGAACCGGACCACAGTTGCTGCCTGATGTAAACCCTCACAGTGAAGTGAACAGCGTCAGATGATACACTGAGATTAAACAAATCTCCCAACAAAAGTTGTAGGGAGATAATGTATATCTGTTGTCTTCAGCTTGCTATAGTCTTTAGAAAGTAAACATTGTGTTAGAGATTTTTTCTTCCTATTCAGCACTGGGTGTGGATTCTTGGCATACACTGTGTGACAGCTGATTGGAGGAAAGGCACACCCCCCCCCCCTTCTCCACAAAGGCAAAGGAAGGAAGGAATGTGCAGAGCTGTGAATAGACCAGCTCTCTGCTAATCTATTTATAGCACCCACCCCGACAAAAATGTATGGCTACCTTTATCTCCTGTGTCCTGTGTAGTTATCATGCTGATAACAGAAGAACGGAGCAGCAGAAAGTCAAGACTTGGTGCTTTGGAAAGGTCAAATTTCATGAATCAGGTTTACATCCACTTTAGCATAACTTCAGGGTAAGAGCCTGTGTCAATGGGCTTTGGGCTTGTGTCAATTGAAATAGTTTGACATTCATTTGAGATGCTTGAGAGATAACTCATTAACAGGTGCATTTGATATGCCATTGACCTTCTTCCGTCCTGCATCTGATCTGCTTCAAACGTGTTTTTCATTCCTATAGACTTGTATGGGAATGCAAAAGTAATTTGAAGGGAATAAAGACCATTGGGCCTTTAGCTTGTCATGCGCAAGTCTCATAACAAAGACGTGAAGCATGTGACAGTGTGACCACATAACAATGAATTTATGAGATCGGAGGGTAAGAAGGAATCAATGCTCTGAACTCTGGCTGACTGATTCAGGGTTTTACATAAAACAAAAACAGTTACCTGTTCACTCTAATGGTCCAACAACCAGCATTCTATGGATTCCTACAGATACATCATTATGCCCAGTCCATCACTCCCACCTTAAATACTCAGGCTTGGCACTTGGTGTCCTCTTGCTCCATCCTTAGCGGATTGGATTTACAGTTTTTCTCCATTGTTTTGGCTCATTTCTTGAAACAGAAATGACATTCTCAAAACAACATGGACAAATCTCCAAACCACTTCGCAATTGTTCACAACTGAATGGCATTTCTCATTCATTTCATCAAATTGCAAATGTCTCAGTACATGTCTCCATGTCTTAGTACATCTTTCAAATGATTTAGTACAAGTAACCTACATTTAGCACAATTTCCAATTGAATAGATCTTGTTGATCTAAACTGATTGTCATTTCTTCAGTCTAATGGTCGTTCTCTCCAAAACAGGTCAGCGTCATTTCATTGTTTAAGTCATCACATGCACAATAGTCTGTTCAATTGTCAAAATTATTCAGGAACATAATACCATGAATACCATATATGAATCTCTTGGAACATTTGATAAAATGATTACAGCAATTGACAGTCGGGTGCAACTAGAACTTGACTAACGAAGGAGGCGTTTGAGTTGGTCTCAGATGACCAATCAAACAGTATGTTTAGTTACTGTACCTGACAGGTGCTGTCCGTGATTGTGAATGCTGCCAAACATGTATATATAGAGCTTGACCATGCAGGAACAGTACAATTTCTGAACATGGAGTCACCTGGCCAAGTAAATGAACAATGGAAATTGTCTGCTCGAGGAAGAAGAAGAGGAGGAGGAGTAAGGGTACGTGGTGGTGGAATAGGGGGAAGAGGCCGAGGAGCACGAAGACACCATGCTGTCCCTGATGAAATTCGGGCCACAATTATAGACCATGTCATCAACCATGGCCTCACAATCAATGATGGAATTATATAATGTATAGGACAGGACACTGTGCATAGAGCAACAAATATGTTTATTCATTTACATATTCATTTAGTGTGTGTGATAGGCCTACAGTATAACAGTATCTTACCTCAGTGGGATGTTACGTATAATACTAACAATGACAAGAAAAATATTGTAGATGTAGCGCCTGTGTACTTCCAAGTACCGGTGCTATTACTGTAAAAGTTAAGGGATAATCAGATTGCAATTTTACAAAGGGTCTCTGTTTCAGCTGTTTCAGCTGGGCTGTGCTGCGGGTCCATTCTGTGGTTGCTGGGGTGTCATACTACCCCGGGGCGACTCTTGCCAGCAGCCAATCGGGAGGGAGTTTCTCTCGCGGGGCATGCTGGGGGAGGGTACTTCTGGAGCAGACGCCATTGAGGCGGGGTTCTTTTCCTGAGGTGGCACCCACCTTTAGGGTGACCACACATCGCGGCCCCCCCGGCGAGATGGCCTACCAGACAGGGATGCGCGTGCCAGGCGGTGTTCCTGGTTCCAGGACCATGTTTGCCCGGAACATTTAAAGCTGTGGCGGGGCCCCAGTATTCGACTGGGTCCCCAATTCTGAGAAGAACATGTACCCCAGGTTTGGAACCACTGGAATACTGGCCAGTAGTATATTGAACTTGTGTAGAACATTCCTATGTAGCTGTCTGTAACTCTAGTGTATGACTCCTGTATTACTGATTGTTACGGAACCATGAACCAGACGTACAACAAGAGATAAGTGAAAATAAGAAGGCTTTATTGAAAATCAAGCTGTAAAGCAAAAGTCCAACGGATGGTGAAACCAGAGGTCAGGAACCAGAAGGGTAGTCAGACGAAGCCAGGATCAGGAACCAGCAGGGAAGTCAGACGAAGCCAGGATCAGGAACCAGCAGGGAAGTCAGACGAGGCCAGGATCAGGAACCAGCAGAGAAGTCAGACGAAGCCAGGATCAGAACCAGAAGCAGCAGCAGTCTTAGAAGCATGTGCACACAGGAGGACCAAGCAAGGAACTGAAGTCACAGACCTCCTATATATGTGAGCCAGGTATCCAGCTCCTCCCAGTGGGAAGGAGGAGCCGCAGGGTGGGAGGCTACAAGAGACCTAGAAACCAAGATGGCCGCCAGCACATGTCAAACGAAGGAGACAGGAGAGAGGTAAGACCATGACAGTACCTCCCCCTCAAGGGCCCCTCCTCCGCGGTGCAAAAAACGGTTTCTGAGGGAAGCGTGCGTGGAAGGCTCGGAGCAAGGCAGGAGCATGGACATCTGCGGAGGGAACCCAGGAACGCTCCTCAGGACCATAACCACGCCAGTGGACCAAAAACTGCACCCGACCGCGGACCAGGCGTAAGTCCAGGATATTGCTCACCTCATACTCCTCGTGATTGCCCACTTGGACCGGACGAGGCCGAGGAACCGAGGAAGTGAAGCGATTGCACACCAGTGGCTTCAACAGGGAGACATGAAACACGTTGGAGATCCGCATGCCAGGTGGAAGCGCAAGGGCATAGGCTACCGGGTTTACCCTGCGAAGCACTCGGAAGGGACCAACAAAGCGAGGAGCCAGCTTGGGAGTGGGCACTCGAAGGTTGAGGTTGCGGGTGGACAACCATACACGGTCTCCGACCTGGTAGGAAGGAGCAGGCGCTCGTCTGCGATCAGCCTGGAGTTTCTGGCGTTGCGCAGAGACCTCAAGGGACTTCTGGATCTGTACCCAAGAAGCACGTAGGACGGAAAGGTGATCCTCCACAGCCGGAATATCCTGGGGAGAGAATGCCTCCGGTAACACGGCAGGTTGGAACCCATAATTGGCCATGAAGGGAGACGTCCCAGAGGAAGAGTTCACCGCCGTGTTCCTGGCAAACTCAGCCCAAGGCAGGAGGTCAACCCAGTTGTCTTGGTGATCGGAGACATAGCAACGAAGGAATTGCTCCAAGGCCTGATTGGATCGTTCTGCGGCCCCATTGGACTGAGGGTGGTAGGCCGAGGAGAAGGAGAGATGAATCCCCAACTGGGAGCAAAAGGCGCGCCAGAACCTGGACACAAACTGACTCCCCCGATCCGACACAATCTCCTTGGGCAAACCGTGCAACCGGAAGACCTCCCTGGCAAAAATCGTGGCCAACTCTTGTGCAGAGGGTAACTTCTTGAGAGGAACACAGTGGCACATTTTGGAAAACCGATCCACAATCATGAGAATGACCGTATGGCCTCGGGATGCAGGGAGGTCCACGATGAAATCCATCCCCAGGTGTGACCATGGGCGGTCCCCGGTGGCTATGGGTTGCAGAAGACCCAACAAAAGGTGCCGAGGGGACTTACTCTGGGCACAAACGGAGCATGCCGCTACATATGCGGCGATGTCGGAACGTAGGGAAGGCCACCAGAACAGACGTGAAACAGCCCAGGACAGCTGATTCTTTCCAGGATGCCCCGCGGTCTTGGAGTTATGGTAGGTTCGCAACAACCGAGTGCGCAACTCCTCAGGCACAAAACATCTGCCGTTGGGTCTCCCAGAGGGAGCACACCAGATTGAGCCGCCAAAATCTGCTCACCCAGGGGAGAGGTCAGGCTGGTGCGAATGGCGGCCAGGATCTGATTCGGAGGTATGACCGAAGTCGGAATCGATTCCTCCCTGGACAGCTCGGAGTACTGCCGTGATAAGGCATCCGCCCTGATGTTCTTGGAACCGGGTAGGTAGGAGACCACGTAATTAAAACGTGACAGGAACAGAGCCCATCTGGCCTGACGTGGTGTCAATCTCTTGGCCTCAGAAAGGTAGGTCAGATTCTTGTGGTCCGTCAGGATGAGAACCGGAACCACCGAGCCCTCGAGCAAGTGCCTCCATTCTTTAAGGGCCTGCACGATGGCCAATAACTCCCTGTCACCAATCTGATAGTTGCATTCTGCGGGAGACAGTTTCCGGGAGTAAAACCCACAAGGAAGCAGAGGACCCTCTGGTGTTCTACGCTGAGACAGAAGAGCGCCTACTCCCGTCTCAGACGCGTCCACCTCGAGGACAAAGGGCAACCCAGGGTTGGGATGCGACAGAATCGGAGCCGACACAAAGGCGGACTTTAGGGCCTCAAAAGCTCGGATGGCCTCGAGCGGCCAGACCTGGGAATTACTGCCCTTCCTGGTCAGATCCGTGAGAGGCTTGGCCAGCATGGAAAAGTCCCTGATGAACTTCCGATAATAATTGGCGAAGCCCAAAAAGCGCTGCAGGGAACGAAGACCACTGGGCTGGGGCCACTGTAAGACAGCCGAGACCTTCTCAGGATCCATGGAGAACCCCTCAGCAGAAATGATGTAACCTAGGAAGGTTACCTGGGATCGGTGAAATTCGCATTTCTCAAGCTTACCGAACAGCTTGTTCTCTCGTAACCGTTGCAACACTCGTTTGACATCCAGAATGTGGGCCTCCATGGATTCCGAATATACCAAGATGTCATCCAAATAGACCACCACACACTGCTGCAACAGGTCACGGAAAACATCGTTGATGAATTCCTGAAAGACTGCGGGCGCATTGCACAACCCAAAGGGCATAACCAAGGATTCATAATGACCGGTCCTGGTGTTAAACGCGGTCTTCCACTCATCGCCCGCCTTGATCCTTACCAGGTTATATGCCGCCCTCAGGTCGAGTTTGGTAAAGACCGTGGCCCCTTTCAGGCGATCGAACAGCTCTGAAATCAAGGGTATCGGGTAAGCGTTCTTGATCGTGATGCGATTGAGACCCCTGTAATCGATGCAAGGCCTCAACTCACCGCCCTTCTTTTTCACAAAGAAAAATCCAGCCCCTGCCGGGGACGAGGATTTGCGAATGTGACCACGGGACAGCGCCTCCATCACGTACTCCTCCATGGCCTCATTCTCCGCAACCGACAGTGGATAGACCCTGCCGCGAGGAGGAACGGCACCAGGTTGTAACTCTATGGCACAATCATAGGGGCGGTGCGGAGGTAGGGCAACTGCGCATACCTTATCGAATACATCCCGGTACTCCTCGTATTCAGGAGGCAACAGAGAGTCCGAGGAAGTACACAGCAACTTGACAGGCCCATGGATGCACTTAGCCCCACACTGTGGTGACCATGAGAGGATCTTGGCCGATCTCCAGTCGAAAGTCGGATTATGCTTCTGGAGCCAGGGGTACCCCAAGACCACCGAGTAGTGTGGAGACGAAATAACTTGGAAGCAGACCGACTCTCTGTGAGCGACACCAATGGCTATCCCCACTGGAAGGGTCTCATGAGTCACGTGTGACGGCTGGAGGGGTCTGCCGTCTATCGCCTCTAGAGCCAGCGGGGAACCTCGAGCCTGTAGAGGAATGGAATTGGCGGCAGCGAACTCACTATCAATGAAAAAACCACCAGCACCAGAGTCCACCAACGCCTGGGTCGTCACCGAGCCCCCGACCCAGGAGAGGACAACAGTGATCAGTGGTTTATCAACACGGGAAACCGGGGACGAGGAGACTCCACCCAAGATCTGCCCCCGACAGGATCTCAGGTGCGAGCGTTTCCCGGACGGTTCGGACATGCCAACCGAAAATGCCCACCGAGACCACAGTACATGCATCGGCCCTCGCGTCTCCGGAGTACCCTCTCCCCCTCGGACAGGCGAGCAAACCCCAGCTGCATGGGTTCACCCCCAGACAAGTCAACACCAGGAGGCGTGGGAGGAGAGGGAGGCACGGGTGGGACAGCAAAAGTAGGCGCCAAACTGTTAGGAGGCCTCCGCAGGCGCTCCTTAAAGGAAGGTCTCTCCCTGAGTCTGGTGTCAATCAAAATCAGGAAAGAAATAAGAGCCTCGAGCTCCACTGGTAGGTCCTTAGCTGCAACCTCATCCTTCAAGGCATCCGAGAGACCATGAGAGAAAGCAGCGACCAGAGCCTCATTATTCCAACCTACCTCTGCTGCCAGGGTACGAAACTCAATGGCGTATTCGGCTACGGATCGTGAACCCTGTCTGACGGACATAAGGAGCTTCGCAGCAGAGGCGGCGCGAGCCGGCACATCGAATACCTTCCGAAGAGAAGCAACAAAACCGGAAAACTCGGCAACCACCGGATTGTTGTTCTCCCATAAAGGGCTGGCCCAGGCCAAGGCCTTGTCCGAGAGCAGCGAGATCAAGAAGCCCACCTTTGATCTCTCAGTGGGAAAGGCATGTGGCAGCAACTCGAAATAAATGCCCACTTGGTTAAGGAAACCTCGGCACTGAGTTGGCTCTCCCCCAAATCGTTGTGGAAGGGGGGCAGAACCGGACATACCCCGAAACACCGCAGGCGCAACAACAGGTGTCGGGGTAGACTCTGGCGCAACAACCGGAGCGGCAGTAGGAGCGGGCCCAGGAGCGACAACCGACCCATCGGCAATGGGAGCGACATGAGCCGTGCGTTCAAGCAGGGTTTGCAACGCCACGGCGAACTGACCCAACAGGGACTCCAGCTGATCAAGTCTGGCAACCAGCGTGGGTAGCGAGGATGGCTCTGTACCGTCAAAATTCATGGCTTGGTCCTAATGTTACGGAACCATGAACCAGACGTACAACAAGAGATAAGTGAAAATAAGAAGGCTTTATTGAAAATCAAGCTGTAAAGCAAAAGTCCAACGGATGGTGAAACCAGAGGTCAGGAACCAGAAGGGTAGTCAGACGAAGCCAGGATCAGGAACCAGCAGGGAAGTCAGACGAAGCCAGGATCAGGAACCAGCAGGGAAGTCAGACGAAGCCAGGATCAGGAACCAGCAGGGAAGTCAGACGAGGCCAGGATCAGGAACCAGCAGAGAAGTCAGACGAAGCCAGGATCAGGAACCAGCAGAGAAGTCAGACGAAGCCAGGATCAGAACCAGAAGCAGCAGCAGTCTTAGAAGCATGTGCACACAGGAGGACCAAGCAAGGAACTGAAGTCACAGACCTCCTATATATGTGAGCCAGGTATCCAGCTCCTCCCAGTGGGAAGGAGGAGCCGCAGGGTGGGAGGCTACAAGAGACCTAGAAACCAAGATGGCCGCCAGCACATGTCAAACGAAGGAGACAGGAGAGAGGTAAGACCATGACACTGATTTGATGTTTTCTTTTTATACTCTATTGTAGAGAATAATGGCACTGGAAGGAAACGAGACCTCTCACATACTCGTGTATGTGGATGAGGCTGGCTTCAACCTGGCCAAGGGCCGTAGACGGGGCCGTAATTTTATTGGCCACCGGGCCACGGTGGATGTCCCAGGCCAGCGAAGGGGCAATATAACTATGTGTGCTGCCATTTCTGAGAATGGTGTGGCCACTCACATGCCCAGTCTTGGCCCATACAATACACAGAAGCTCCTCATCTTCTTGCACTGCCTTCATTTGGATTTGATCCCTGAAAATGAGACAAGTCTCATAGGGTCTCACCTACCACAAAATATAATTGTATGGGACAATGTGAATTTTCACCATGGCCCACTTATCAGGGCCTGGTTCACTGCTCATCCAAGGATGGATATGGTGTTCCTACCACCTTACTCTCCTTACCTCAATCCTATTGAGGAGTTTTTCTCCGCTTGGAGGTGGAGAGTGTATGAACATCAGGCTCAAGATCAGAGGTCCCTGCTCCATACAATGGACGCTGCCTGTGAGTATATTACAGGAGATCAGTGTAGGGGATGGTTGCAACATGCACGCCGTTTCTTCCCTCGTTGCATCGCAAGGGAGAATATACGCTGTGATGTTGACGAAAATCTGTGGCCAGACAGACAGCAGCGTGTGGATGGGCAGGAGGGTGAGGACGGTGGACAGGAGAGGGAGGGTGAGGACGGTGGCCAGGAGAGGGAGGGTGAGAACGGTGGACAGGAGAGGGAGGGTGAGAACGGTGGACAGGAGAGGTAGGGTGAGGACAGCGACCAGTGAAGAGATGTAGTTGTGAAAACTCCAGCTTTATTTACAGCATTGTAGGCTAAATGTAATTTTCCTTGTTTTTTGTTTGTGTGTTTATATTTCCGTATATTATGCTGTATACATTTTCTTTTTACTCTGATGTACTGTATGGAAGTTACTTTGTGTGTGAATGATAATGGTTACAATACTGTAAAGTAATTTTTCCTTGGCAGTATGAGTGCAATGTGTGATGTCAAACCTTGGAGGCGACTCTTACCCTAAAATCTTTTCTTTTTTTTCAGTTTTATACACAATTGTATTCAATTAGCTAGACAAAAACTGTACAGTAACCATTGTCAATGAATGACTGGGCTAAGACTGAAAGGTGGACATGAGGGATATTTCAATGGTCCTCTGCCATAGAGACAAAACATCTAAACATTTTGACTTGCAGTGCTTACACAATGCCAAAGGAATGAAGCATTTTGGGGGCACTGACTAGTTGAATGAGAAAGAAATTTAGTTTTGACACATGAGTGAACTGTTTTGGGAAAGATATGAACTTTTGAAGGTAAACCATGGTGTTGTGCCGAACCATCCAGGTTATTTTGGCAAAAGTACCAAGAGAGCTGAGAACGTCCGGTCTGTATCAAGAAATGAGCCAAAGCAATTGAGAAGAATATTTGCCATTTTGGGGGCACTGACTCTTTATATGGGAAATGAATACCGTTTTGAAGCATGAGTGAACAGTTTTGGGAGAGATATGAGCTTTTGCACGTGAGTTATAGTGTTGTGCTGAAATGTAAGACTGTTTTGCCAAATGATCTTAGAGTTTTGAGAATGTAATTTCTGTTTCAAGAAATGAGCCAAAACAATAGAGAAAAACTGTAAAATACATTTTAGAAGTACACTGGAATTCTTTATGGTGATGTACTATCATTTTTTACCACTAGAGGTCCCTAAAATATAGTTTTTTTTTTTATTGTACCGAGCATTCCATTTCAGCATTTTAAAACCAGGTTGTGTTGTTGGTTTTTAATTTGACATACATTTTAATTAGTTAGTTTAAATAAGGACAGTCAGCATTAAAGCTGTATGCGGCTTTGTGCTCATACCACCTCAGCTCTGGAAGATTTTACCCCCTTCATGACCAGGCCATTTTTTGTTACTTAGCACTTTTTGCGCTTCTATAAGGCAGGCCATAGACCGTGCAAATTTCTTTCCTGCAAACCGAAATTCGCACGATTCCGCCATCAACACAGACAGTGCTGCGAGACATAGTATTCTCCCGACGGAAGCCGACCTTGCCGAGAAAAGACAGTGATGATTGCTAACAGCTTCTAGCGATAATCGCAATTAAAATATGGCAGGTTACTTGTACTTAAAAGAGAAGAAAAATAATTTGTTTCCCCAATCACACTTAGCTAGGTGGATGCAGCATCAGTCTGATGCTGCATCTGTCCCCCGGTGCCTCCACACTGAGAACTGAGCGTTTGAACACTGCTGATCGCTCGGTTTTCAGAGCTCCGTTAGCAGAGAGCTTTAGAATGTCAGTCACAGTTTTCTGCTCTTCTCCCTCCTCACTCACTGGAGCGCTGAGCTCTGGAGGGGGCAGAGCAGCCATCTCAGGCTCGCTGAGAGGCTGACCTGGGTGTCATTCAAGGCACCTGGCGGATCCAGACTCCATGGTTGTGATGACGCACTGCCTGGACTGACATTGGTGACATCAGCAGAGAGCGGACTTCAGTCCGTTCTTTGCTGAAAATGGGTCACAGGAGTGCAAACAAATTGCACTCCTGTGGTCTATAGGAGATGTCCAGCCAAACGAGCTGGAGTGTGGAGGGTATGACAGTGGGCAGTATGTACAGGAGAGGAGTGTGAAGGGTATGACAGTGGGCAGTATGTACAGAAGAGGAGTGTGGGGGTATGACAGAGGGTAGTATGTACCAGAGAGAAGTGTGGAGGGTATGATGGGGCAGTATGTACAGGAGAGGAGTGTGGAGGGTATGACAGTGGGAAGTATGTACAGGAGAGGAGTGTGGACAGTATGATAGTGGGCACTATATATAGGAGAGGAGTGTGGAGGGTATGACAATGAACAGTATGTACAGGAGAGGAGTGTGGAGGGTATGACGGTGGGCACTATGTATAGGAGAGAAGTGTGGAGGGTTTGACAGTGGGCACTATGTATGTATAGGAGAGGAATGTGGAGGGTATGACAGTGAGCAGTATGTACAGGAGAGGAGTGTGGAGGGTGCGACAGTAGGCACTATGTACAGGAGAGAAGTGTATGACAGCAGGCACTGTGTACTGGAGAGGAGTGTGAAGGGTATGACAGTGGGCGCTATGTATAGGAGAGGAGTGTGGAGGGTATGACAGTGGGCACTATGTACAGGAGAGGAGTGTGGAGGAATCTGGGAAGGAAACATGTAAAAAGGTTTGTGGAAGGATGTTTAGGAAATGCGTAGTGGTTAAGCGGGTCATACATGGATTGAAATTACGCCAATTATGCAGAGACCAGCCATAGTCGATCTATGTATGGGCTAGCTGGGGACAGGCTAGGGAGAGATACTAGTCAGTGGCTGGGTAGGCACTGGCTAGTATCAGAGCCAGATACACACAGGTTACATACGCCACGATCGTTAGAGCGAGAACAATAATTCTAGCTCTAGACCTCCTCTGTAACTCTAAACATGTAACCTTTTTTAAAGCATCGCTTAAGATACCAAAAAAAATCGTGCTAACTTTAGTGTTTTTTTTTAATGAATGAAACAGTTTATTTCCAAAAAAAAACATGTTTGAAAAATTGCTGCACAAATAGCGTGCCAGAGCTGCACAATTAATCGTTTAAAAAATCATGATCTCGATTCAACTCCCCTGACGATCTCCAATGCAGAGTTCGCTGATTCTTTCATATGACAAGTAGAGAGACTTTCAGCAAAAGAAAATATTTGGGGAGTCTGCCAAGTTTTTAACAGGAAACATTGTAACTAACGCTTCCTTCTTAGATCAAAGGGATACACTTCTGTGTGTGTAAAGAAAAAAATCTGGGCAGTCTGCCAAGTTTGTAACAACATTAACCCCTTCCCGACCGCCGCATGTACATATACGTCGGCAGAATGGCACGTACAGGCACATTGGCGTACCTGTACGTCCCTGCCTAGACGTGGGTCGGGGGTCCGATCGGGACCCCACCCGCGACTTGCGGCGGTCGGGTCCCCTCGGGGAGCGATCCGGGACGACGGCGTGGCTATTTGTTTATAGCCGCTTCGTCGCGATCGCTCCCCGGAGCTGAAGAACGGGGAGAGCCGTGTGTAAACACGGCTTCCCCGTGCTTCACTGTGTCGGCGCATCGATCGCGTCATCCCCTTTATAGGGAAGACACGATCAATGACGTCATTCCTACAGCCACACCCCCCTACTGTTGTAAACACACACACAGTGTACACCAAATCCTACAGCGCCACCTGTGGTTAACTCCCAAACTGCAATTGTCATTTTCACAATAAAGAATGCAATTTAAATGCATTTTTTGCTGTGAAAATGACAAAAATCCCAAAAATGTGTCAAAATTGTCCGAAGTGTCCGCCATAATGTCGCAGTCACGAAAAAAATCGCTGATCGCCGCCATTAGTAGTAAAAAAAAAAAAAATTGATAAAAATGCAATAAAACTATCCCCTATTTTGTAAACGCTATAAACTTTGCGCAAACCAATCGATAAACGCTTATTGCGATTTTTTTTACCAAAAATAGGTACAAGAATACGTATCGGCCTAAACTGAGGAAATTTTTTTTTTTTATATATGTTTTTGGGGGATATTTATTATAGCAAAAAGTAAAAAATATTGCATTTTTTTCAAAATTGTCGCTATATTTTTGTTTATAGCGCAAAAAATAAAAACCGCCGAGGTGATCAAATACCACCAACAGAAAGCTCTATTTGTGGGAAAAAAAGGACGCCAATTTTGTTTGGGAGCCACGTCGCACGATCGCGCAATTGTCTGTTAAAGCGACGCAGTCCCAAACTGTAAAAACACCTTGGGTCTTTAGGCAGCAATATGGTCCGGGGCTTAAGTGGTTAAACATTGTAACCAACTTCCTTCGTAGATCAAACTTTTGTGTGTAAATGCAGGACATTTAACCACTTAAAGTCCAACACTTGTTTCTTGTTTCTTGTTTCTTAAGTTAAAATCAATATTTTTTGCTAGATAATTACTTGGAACCCCCAAACATTATATATATTTTAGCAGAGACCCTGGGGAATAAAATGTCAATTGCTGCAATATTTTATGGTCGTCGAGCTACAACTTTTTTATATTTTTTTGGGCAAATGGGCCTATCTTGGGAAAGGGGCCTGGAGCTGCAGCTCCAATAGCCCCTATGTTAATCTGGCCCTGCTGAGATCCTGTGGAGCGGAGGCATCCATCTGTTTGGACCTCGTGTGGTGAAAGGGTTGATGTCCAGACATGATGTACACACCTAGACTGATTGCATGGTGTTGCTGCGACCGGTAGCTCCTCATAACAGTTCAGTTCGATAGAGTTACCTAGGCCTCAAGCCTGATTTAATTATTTAGTGACTGCCGCTGGAGGTACATTTCTGAGAAGGAATACACAGATACTCTGCACAATTGAAGCAACTGTTCTATGTTGTTCTGCATTGCTTTATTGATCAGAGAACCCTTTGGATTACAATCTTTGTTTCACAATAGCTAGCAGAAGACAGAAGAAGGAAGACCAGAGACCATGGGGCCAGATTCACGTAGATCAGCGGATCTATAGATCCGCTCGATCTACGTGATTTAAGATCCGCTCCCGCAAGTTTGAGAGGCAAGTGGCTAATTCACAAACCACTTACCTCCAAACTTGCGGCGGCGAATCCTAAGTCCCCCGGCGGAATTCAAATTCCGCGGCTAGGGGGAGTGTACTATTTAAATCAGGCGCGTTCCCGCGCCGATTTAAATGCGCATGCGCCGTCCGGAGAATTTCCCGGCGTGCATTGCTCCCACTGACGTCACTAGGACGTCAGTGGTTTCGACGTCAGCGTGACTTGCGACGTGCGTGTTTGTGAATCGGCGTACGCAAACGACGTTAGAAAATTCAAATTCGACGCGGGAACGCCGGCTATACTTAACATTGGCTGCGCCTGATAAAAGCAGGGGTAAGTATACGACGGGAAAGCCGCTACGGAAACGTCGTAAGAAGACTGCATCGGGTCCGCGTACGTTCGTGAATTTGCGTATCTCGCTGATTTACATATTATTCATGGTAAATCAGCGGGAACGCCCCCGACGTCATTTTTAAATCGAAAATAAGATCTGACAGTGTAACACATTGTAACACTGTCGGATCTAAGCCCTATCTATGCGTAACTGATTCTATAAATCAGGCGCATAGATAGGACCAGTGTAAGTCAGAGATACGATGGTGTATCTGTAGATACACCGTCGTATCTCTTTGTGAATCTGGCCCCATATTTCTTACTGCAAAGCCTTGCAGTGTTGTTACTACCTACTAGAGACTGTAGGGGGAATATTGAGTTAATTATACTGTGATATCATTCTTATCAATAATAAATGGTGAAAAAAGGAATATAAAGGCGCCCTTCTACCTTCTCACACCCCTATTTCTCAACAGGACAGGAAGGGAATTTTAAGGGTGTGGAGTCACTGAGCTCTTATGGTGTGGTGGAAGGTCTTATGCCGCGTACACACGGTCGTTTTTCGGCATGAAAAAAAAACGAAGTTTTTCAGCATGTCCAAAAAACAATGTTTTTCCAACTTCATCGTTAAAAACGATGTTGCCCACACACCATTGTTTTTGAAAAATGATGAACAAAGCGCGGTGACGTACAACACGTACGACGGCACTCTGAAGGGGAAGTTCTATTCGCCTTTGGGCTGCTTTAGCTGATTTTGTGTTAGTAAAAGAGCGCTCCCGTCTCATAACTCGCTTCTGAGCATGCGCATTTTAAAAAACGACGTTAAAAAATGCAGCATGTTCGAATTTTTCAGAAGCCGAAAAACGATGTGTAGCCCACACACGATCATTTTAAATGACGTTTTTAAAAACGTTGTTTTTTTTCATGCTTAAAAACAACCGTGTGTACGCGGCATCAAGCAAGATTGTTCAAGAAGACTAATGCCCCGTACACACGATCACTTTTTGTGATGAAAAAAAATTTCATTTTTTATCATTTTCCAACTTCATCATTAAAAATGATGTTGCCCACACACCATCGTTTTTGAAAAATGATGAACAAAGTGACGGCATTTAAAAAGGGGAAGTTCTATTCACCTTGAGGCTGCTTTTAGCTGGTTACTTGTTAGTAAAAGACGTTTCGTGCTTTTTTGTCTGTTACAGCGTGATGAATGTGCTTACTCCATTATGAATGGTAGTTTTACCTCCCGTCTCAAAACTTGCTTCTGGGCATGTGCGGGTTTAAAACGTCATTTTTGCCCACACACGATCATTTTTTATGACACAAAAAATGACATTTTAAAAAATGACATAAAAAATTCAAGCATGTTCGAATTTTTTTTTTGTCATTTTTCTGAAGACATAAAATGACATTTTGCCCACACACGATCATTTTAAATTACATTTTTAAAAATGTCATTTTATTTCATCACAAAAAGTGATCGTGTGTACAGGGCATAAGTGGACACTTGAAAGTTTAATCATTTGAAATTTTATCACTTATGGACTTGGCTTGTTACTACTTATTTTTGACCACTGGTTGAACGTTTTGAACACTCAATTATATTTATTAAACTATTCTAATTTATGTGTATGTTTATATATATTTATATACGCACATTTTCTTAGTATATGTATGATACACTCTTTCACGGGGGTATTTTTTTACATATTTACTTTTGTTCATTCACTGAACTTAGCGCTGCTATTTTGTTCATTCAGAATTATTTCATATCACGATATATCATTCTTGCCTAATACTATGTGCCGCATAGTGGGTTTCATAGTGTCTATATGGTGTGCTGGAAGTGGGAAGGTGCTCAGTGCTGAGGTTGTTGCCAGAGCATTAGTCCCACTTGGAGACACCCGCCGTAGCGTATCGTATTAACCCTTTTTCGGCCGCTAGCGGGGGTTAAAACCTCACCGCTAGCGCCCGAATATTGCGGTAAATACGACGGTATAGCCGCAATACAAATAGCGCGGCTATACCGTCACCACGGCTCCACGCTGCAATGTGAAAGCAGCGTTAGTTTACCTCTCCATGTGTTCAACTTAAGAGGCCAGCCACTCTCACCTGGCTGCATAAAGGAGTTGTAAAGGAACATTTTTTTTTTTTGCTGAAATGACTGTTTACAGGGTATAGAGACATAGGCCCGGATTCACAAAGCACTTACGCCGACATATCTCAAGATACGCCGCGTAAGTGTAACTATGCGCCGTCGTATCTATGCGCCGTGCCCACAATCTGATATACGCCTAAAAATAGGCTTCCTACGACCGACGTAACTTGCCTACATCGGCATTACAAGCATTCCAATGGGCAGGGGCGGTGGAGGAGCGGTGTATAAACCGCCCCAAAGATGATGCTTGCAGGAATTTTTCTAACGTCCTGCAAGCACACCACGCCAGTTTGAAAGCATTCGACTTTCACACTTGCAGATGAGCCATTTTTCAGGTGCTATTTTTAGCCTGAAAAACACCCCAGTTTGAACAAGGTCTTAAAAATGTCTTTCAAATGTCTTACAAATGCAAATGTCAGGACCTGTGTCATTGCTTGGGTAACCTGCTGGTGGCACTGTTGTGTGTAGAAGCAAAGGGTGTAGTTCTGTTGGCCACAAGCGGGTGTCCCCCAGCAGATGGACCATACAGGTAATTAGGCTGCACTTGATAAGACTGCTGGGAGTATATAAACCTGCATTGAACCAAGATCCAGTGCTTTAGTATTTTCCCTGCAAGCCGTGTCCCTGCCTGAGTCTAAACCATGCCTGATCCTGAACTGGAGACCTGTCTCCTGGAACATGCTTCCTGCTCCCACTACTGACTTTCTGCTCCCAGTACCTGATTTCCTGTTCCAGTCCTGTCTTGCTTAAGTGTGTGCCCCCCATTTGTATATTGTTAGTTAGGTTTAATTAGTTAGATTTTCATATAGGGTTAGCTGTGTTTCATTTACTTTCCACTTGCTTGTTTATGATTTACCTGTGTTGTAGAGCTGCACGATTCTGGTCAAAATGAGAATCACGATTCTTTTGCTTAGACTAAAGATCACGATTCTCTCACGATTCTCAAAAACTGAATGCCAGAAACCCCCCCCCCCAAATAAATAAATAAACCTGTGATTTTTCTGAAAATATGAATATATAAAAAAAGAGACCAGTGATATGTCTATAATGTTAAAGATCATATAACTCCTATGAAAAAAGCAGAATCAAACTTTGATTCTGCGTTTTTCATAGGAGTTATATGGTCTTTAACATTATAGACATATCACTGGTCTCTTTTTTTATACATCAGAAGCAGTACTGCCAGCAACCATTGGGTGGCGCATGGATACACACAGTTGTACAGAACTGTAAGAAAGATTAATACATCAGAAGCAGTACCGCCGGCAACCCCTGGGTGGCGCATGGATACAAACTACTGTTGTAGAGAACTGTGAGAGAAGCCCAGGCATCTATCCAGCGGCGCAGGCTGCTGACGTCGGTTCCGATATCAGCGCCATTTGCGTTCCACAGCGGTGAACACAGAAGAATCGCGGGTCATCCCGGGGGGAGATCGCGGGCGGGGAGAATCGAGATCGCGATTCTCTCCGCGATTATTAATACAGCTCTACTGTGTTGTCATTGTGTCATTGTCTTAAATAAACATATATTTTCACTTACTCACCCGGTCCTGATTCCTTTAAGGTGCAGCCAACTGATCTGATCACCCCTGCCGAATGCCTGCATTTGGAATCCCTGACAGAAAATTTTAAATTTTTGTGAAACATTAAGAACCAAGTCTGTCGGCCACCCTCTGAAAAGCATTCCACTGCAGAACATTTTTCCGAGTGGCGGAAAAGGCTACCACCCATTTAAACGAAGCCTGAGGAACCAGCCAAAAGTCACTATGTAAGTGGAACTGCTGGAACCCTCCCACTCAACATCTTTTGATTGCAAAAATCGATGGAGCCAGGTTGAAAATTGTCAACTGAACAGTTCTGGTATTGTGACAGGTGCCAGCAGAAGTTGTCAGAATACAATAGCCACAGCAGGGGATTCCTCCATCTGCGCTGTACATCCCGCAGGCGGAATTAAATGAATTCTATTAATCAGTGTATCCCCAGCTTTAAGTGAAACTCGAGGGACTGACTGGAGCAGAATTTCATGCACTGGTTAGTTGTTTATAAGCTGAATAGATTACATTTGGCAGCAGTGTCTGTACAGAATGGCAGAGGAAAGTGAAGCAATCTTGACACAGAGAAGCACTACAGACTCTCTTAGCGAAACCAAGAACAACAAGTCTGATCACCTAGGAACGCTCTGTTTTAGAAGTATGCTATGACGCTTGCAGGGTTAAGAAGCAATGAATGGAATTCACATTGTTTACTAAAAAATGCGGGTGTGCTCCATCTGTCATAGCACCTTCCCAGGTACAGATGATATTGTTTAAGTGCTTTTTACTTCCTCCATTTTTTGGCATTAAAGCAACACATAAAATACACATATGTACAAATACATTTTAACCACTTAAGCCCCGGACCAATATGCTGGCTAAAGACCCAAGGGGTTTTTACAGTTCAGGACTGCGTCACTTTAACAGACAATTGCGCGGTCGTGCGACGTGGCTCCCAAACAAAATTGGCGTCCTTTTTTCCCCACAAATAGAGCTTTCTTTTGGTGGTATTTGATCACCTCTGCGGTTTTTATTTTTTGCGCTATAAACAAAAATAGAGCAACAAATTAAAAAAAAATGCAATATTTTTTACTTTTTGCTGTAATAAATATCCCCCAAAAACATATATAAAAATTTTTTTTTCCTCAGTTTAGGCCGATACGTATTCTTCTACCTATTTTTGGTAAAAAAAAAATCGCAATAATCGTTTATCGATTGGTTTGCGCAAAATTTATAGCGTTTACAAAATAGGGGATAGTTTTTTTGCATTTTTATTTTTTATATTTTTTTTACAAGTAATGGCGGCGATCAGCGATTTTTTTCATGACTGCGACATTATGGCGGACACTTCGGACAATTTTGACACATTTTTGGGACCATTGTCATTTTCACAGAAAAAAATGCATTTAAATTGCATTCTTTATTGTGAAAATGACAGTTGCAGTTTGGGAGTTAACCACAGGGGGCGCTGTAGGAGTTAGGGTTCACTGTGTGAGTGTTTACAACTGTAGGGGGGTGTGGCTGTAGGTGTGACGTCATCGATCGTGTCTCCCCTATAAAGGGAATGACGCGATCGATACGCCGCCACAGTGAAGCACGGGGAAGCCGTGTTTACACACGGCTCTCCCCGTTCTTCAGCTCCGGGGACCGATCGCCGCACTCGAGCGGCGATCGGGTCCGCGGGACCCGCGGTCCCGGTCCCGGAGCTTCGGACCGGGTCGCGGGAGCATGCCGCGGGGGGCGCGCCCGCGACCCACGGCTGGGTACAAGTACAGGACGTATATATACGTGCTTGTGCCCAGCCGTGCCATTCTGCCGACGTATATGTGCAGGAGGTGGTCCTTAAGTGGTTAAGAAAAATTCCCCTTAGCCTAGGGTAGGGTGACCAGACATCCCCGGTTTCCAGGGACAGTCCCCGGTTTGAGGACACTGTCCCTGGACCAAGACTGTCCCCGGATTTGTCCCCAATTTGGATTTGAACAGAGGCTGGGGCAATTTCAAAGACAATCAGTGCAGAATAAAAAAAAAAATCTGAATTACACCCCCTGCTCCACCGTTTCTACTAGCTTAGGGGGCTGTATTTTTTTCCATTATCTGTTCCCCTTTCTGATGATCATGTGCTGCTCAGAGCGGAGTAAATATTTCTTCAGTTTCGGGTGCATGCTCATTCAGCTGCGCTCGCATGTTCTTCTGCCTTGGCTCAAGTCGCAGCCAGCCGCCTGCCTGCTCATCTCCTTGCCTTCCCTGGTGGAGTGATCTTCCGCCGCTTTCCCACCCAGTAGTAGCCAGGGCCCGGAGAGTAAGACTTGACAGGCTGTGAGGCGGGTGGGCAGAGAGTCGCTGATTGCCGCCATTACTAGTAAAAAAAAAAAAATGTCCCCGGATTTCATTTAAAAAATCTGGTCACCTTAGCCTAGGGTGACCAGACATCCCCGGTTTCAGGGGACAGAGGACACTGTCCCCGGACCAAGTCCCCAGATTGGATTTGAACAGGGGCTGGGGCAATTTCAAAGACAGTCAGTGCAGAATTGAAAAAGAAAATTCTGAATTACACCCCCCCCCCCCCGCTCCTACTAGCCTAGGGGGGTGTATTTTTTCCATTATCTGTGCCCCTTTCTGATGATCATGTGCTGGTTGAGCGGAGGGACCATTTCTTCAGGTTCGGGCGCATGCCCATTCAACTCCACTTCTGCCTTGGGTCAAGTCCCGGTCAGGCGCCTGCCTATCTCCTTCCCTGGTGGAGTGATCTTCCGCTGCTCCCCACCCAGTAGTAGCCCGGGGGCCGGAGAGTAAGACTTGGCAGGCTGTGAGACAGGCGACTAGTAAAAAAAAAAAAAAAATGTCCCCGGATTTCATTTTAAAAATCTGGTCACCTTACCATAGCTTCCCCCAAATTACAAATCTGGTTCCCCCTCCAGCAGGTCCGTACATATCTCCTCCAATGGTTGTGGCTTACTTCGATGGTTGCAGCCTGTCCAGTAGAAATCTGGGTTCAGACTTCCCATGCCGGTGCACTAAAGCCAGCCATAGATGGTTTGAATGTCAGCCGGTTCAGAGTAGTACACCTGAACCCAGGCCATTGTTATATTGCTTATTAATGTGTGTTGCGTTAGGGCAGCCCATTGTTTAAAGAGGTAGTATACTTTCCTTTTTTTTTCATGGCCCCCTGCAGGCTGATGTCATAATGTGCTAGTAAGCACTGTATACTAGCACATTATGACAGACCTACCTTTTAAATGGAGCTCTCTAGCACTGAGCTGTCACCACTGTCAGGGCTTCCACCTTCACCCAGTCTTCCTTCCAGGTTTGTGTTCTCTGGCCATTTGCAAAGAGTGTTTTTTAAAAAGAGCTGATTGCATTACCATATGCTCAAAATATAACTGGATACTAACATTTATAGAGTATAATGACAGGGGTAGTTGATCCAATATCCAATTGGGGGATAAGGAAGGAATTTTTTCCTCCACGGAGTGAATTGAACCATGTTTTATTGTTTTTGTTTTTTTCCTTCCTCTGGATAAACTGAGTATAGGATGGTACAGTATCTCACAAAAGTGAGTACGCCCCTCACATTTTTGTAATTTTTTTATTATATATCTTTTCATGTGACAACACTGAATAAATAACACTTTCCTCCAATATAAAGCAGTCAGTGTACAGCTTGTATAACAGTGTAAATTTGTCCCCTCAAAATAACTCAACACACAGCCATTAATGTCTAAACCGCTGGCAACAAAAGTGAGTACACCCCTAAGTGAAAATGTCCAAATTGGGCCCAATTAGCCAGTTTTCCTCCCCGGTGTCATGTGACTCATTAGTGTTACAAGGTCTCAGGTGTGAATGGGGATCAGGTGTGTTAAATTTGGTGTTATCGCTCTCACTCTCTCATATTGAGATCTGAAAAAAAAGAATTGCTGCCCTACATTAAGATGGCCTAGGCTATAAGAAGATTGCCAAGACCCTGAAACTGAGCTGCAGCACAGTGGCCAAGACCATACAGTGGTTTAACAGGACAGGTTCCACTCAGTTCCACTTTTTACATTTCTTCATTTTCCAAAAAAATACAACTTCAAAAAACTCGCCATACCTTTTACTAAATATTTTGGACTGTCTACTTACCAAAAAGGGCTCATTTGAGGGTATTTGTATTTCCCTGGCATTTTAGGGCCTCAAGAAATTACATACGTTGTCAGTACACCAAGACTGACCAATTTTTAATTATATATTGTGACAGGAAGTCAGGTAGATCTGTGGGTGTTGTCACAGATGGGAGATACATTTTTGCCTTGTTTAGACAATACACCAATTATTATCAGGTGTCGGCTACAGAAGTAGCCAGAAAGGTTTAAGGGCATTGGAAAACTTCAGCTGTTCAGAATGAGGCAATTAAGGCCTCTATAAGTAATCCAGAGGATTACTACTGATTGCTGCATCCTGAGGCTTTCTGAGTGAAGGAGAGCAGTAGCAGAAATACTTCTGAAGAGGTGAGGTGCTGTTGATTTTTCTGTGTGATAAAAATCAAAAAGAGACTATTGTTTACTGCTGTAGGACCAGCAGTGTCTGCCCAGCACTAGGCTGTGCCAGACTCCCTAGATAGGTTCCTGTGTGGTGAAGGTAGACGTCCCAAGTGGCCAGGGTTTACTTTATGTTTGATTTTGTTTATGCTGTTTGGATGCTTGCACTTGTTTCCAGCAAGATGGAAGAATAAACCAAAATCTTTGTTTTTCAACTGTCTTCGACTGCCTTTCTGTATAAATTCAGTGTGTAGTGAACCCATCCAGGGGGTCACACACCCCGCTACCGAGCTAACCCCTTACAATATATATACACCATAGTCTGTATATAAAATTTTCCTACAGACTAAATAGTATACACTGATTTGGGTTATTTTTTACCAAAGAAATGTAGTAGTATAAATTCTGGCCTAAATTTATGAAGAAAGACTATTTATGTGCAACATTTTATAACAAAACTTTCTGTCTTTTTTTTGTTTATTCAATAAAAAAAAAAAACAGTAGTAATGAAATATTGCCAAAAGAAAGCTCCATCAGTCTCAATTACTTTTGTGTAGTGTTTTATGACTGGCTGAAAATTGTCCTGGATAAAAAGGGAGTGAACGTATCCAGTATTGAGGTGGTTGGAGATCATTGTCACCATGCTACTGGCTCTTCCAGGAGGTGTTGGACCTGGATCTACGAAGGCACCATCAGATGGAAGGTCAATAAGCGCCAGCACACGGAACACCTCTGGAGGAACCCTAGGCTTCTATGGAACCCTGGTTGAGAATGGCTTCTTTAATGCTAAACTTTTTTTTTTTAGCTAAACCTCAGCTTTAACAGTGACAAACGATATAAAACCAATATAAGCTTATGCTGAAGTTATGCTTTAATGTGTATCTAAACCCAAGAACAAAAATGTAATATAATGCAGCTAAAAGGTAGTGGCTACGTTTGGTTTAATTTATTGGGTTTAATTTTCTTTATTTTTATCTGGTAACACTGCCAATAACACAAGGCCTGTCCTAGAGAGACAATGCTCGATCACTTTATCTATGGAAGAGCAGCGCTGTCACCCTAATGCGTTTGCACTACAGAACACATCACTTTTTCCTCATTTTGATAACATAGGGTAAAATGTTCTGCAGTCCACAAGCAGAACTAGTAACAAGGGTATCTGATAAAAGTCAGCAGAAGCAGGCTGCACAAGAAATTATCAACTTACTAAATTTCCGGCAGGACCAACTGTTTTTTTTTAAAACTTATAAAACAAATGCTTTTTTTGTATTTTTAAAATGGTATTAAACCTCCCAAAATATAGTTGTAGCACTGCCCCCTTGGGGGTTGCTTAGAATTGCATGTTCATCTGTGCCACCTTAAATAGGAAGTAAACAGTCATAATAAAAAATAAAAAAACACCTGCAAGAGAAAGGCATAATGAGCTAGTATACACAGCATACTAGCTCATTATGTGGCACTTACCTGAGATTGAAGCCACCAAAGTCTTCCTCGGTCCCATCCACCGCCGCCGCCGTGTCCCCTCGTCGCTATTTCCTGTTATCGCCGCTCCGGCGCTGTGACTGGCCGGAGCGGCGATGACGTCACTCCCGCACATGCGCGCGGGAGCGGTTAATGCCGTTCACAAAAATGCGCGCTGTAGACAGCGGTGCCCGTTTCTGTGAAAATATCTTCTTAACCGTGTAGGTTAAGGAGATATTTCTTGCACCTACAGGTAAGCTTTAATCTAGGCTTACCTGTAGGTGCAAGTTGCAACAGTGGGTTTACAACCACTTTAAGACATCAGCATACCAAGACATTTGGGTAAATTTCATGCTCCCAAATTTGTGGGAGGAGTTTGGGGATGGCCCCTTCCTGTTCCAACAAGACTGCGCACCAGTGCATAAACCAAGGTCTATAAAGACATGGACTTAGCAAGGGTGTTGGAAAATTACCTTCAAGTGCAAAAATTCACATTATAATAGTAACTAAAACATATAAAATTAAGTGGGAAAATTTTTTCCAAGTGCTATAATAGTGGGAACCTCCCAACTAAAAAGTTGTTGCACTTGAAGTTAATCTGTATAGCAAATATCTATAGGAGGGGTTTTCACCATCCCTGCTAATTTGTATACAGTATACAGTCATATTTTCAGTTATATGTGTTGTTACATATCACAGAGACCGGTATTGTGGTAATATTGAAGTTTATTGAGATTTCCATTCATTAGAGGGTTCCACCAATATTGTTAAGTTATTGATTAGTAGGTTAGCGCTGCACTTTTTTTCGTGGTGTGGGAACACATAACAGTGCTTAGCGGCCTTTTACTGACACTTTTTTATTTTACCTCCAGTAGTTTATTGTAAATAGTAGTGTGGTGATTACCTATTATACTAAAGATCGGCATGTGGCATTAATAAACATCAACAGATTTCAGTTGTGCCCCACCAGGCCTGGCCTCCCATCCTGTCTGCTGAGTTCATCTCCCCCATTTCTACAGTCCGTGCACTAATGAGCACTGATTTGCACTGATTGGCAGCACTGATAGGTGCCACTGAATGGCATTGATAGGCAACACTGATTGACAGCACTGATAGGCACTGCTTGGTGGCACTGATAGGCAGCAATGATTGGCACTAATAGGAAGAACTGATTGGCACTAATAGAAAGCACTGGTTGGCACTGATTGACAGCACTGGTGGGCCCTGATTGCCACTGATAGGTGGCACTGATTCGCAGCACTAATGGCACTATTAGGCAGCACTGATAGGCACTGCTTGGTGGCACTGATAGGCAGCAATGATTGGCACTAATAGAAAGCACTGATTGGTACTGATAGGCAGCACTAATGGGCCCTGATTGGCAGCATTTAGTGGCACCGATGGGCATTAATTGGCAGCACTGATAGGTACTAATTGGCACTGATAGGCAGCACTGACAGGCACTGACAGGTAGCACTGACTGGCACTGACAGGTAGCACTGATTGGCAGCACTGATCTGTATCACTGATTGGCACTGATGGGCACTGACAGGTGATGCTGATTGGAAGCACTGATTTGCACTGGTAGGAAGCACTGGTTGGCACTCATAGGTGGCACTGATTGTCACTGGTAGGTGGCACTGATTGGCACTGACTAGTACTGACAGGTGGCACTGACAGTCACTAACTGGCACTGACAGATAGCACTGATTGGAAGCACTTATTGGCACTGACAGGTGGCATTGATTGTCACTGACTGGCACTGACAGGTGACGCTGATTGGCACTGACAGAGGAGAGGGGGGTATCACATTGAGCAGATATTGGGGCTTATGAGATCCGTTCAGAGTGTAACTCTGTCTTGTAATGTAACTATGTGCAGAGAGAGAGAAGAACTGTCATATTTCAGCTGTAATGTCGGGGTGGGCGGGACTGAGCAGCTTTTGAACACCAGCCAATTATTGGGCAGCTTAAGAAAAGGGCCACATACACATAGCAGCCTGCCCATTCTCCATCCTATTGGCTGATGTTTGTTAGCTGATCGGCCCCGCCCACCCCGACATCCAAGCTAAAATCTGACAGTTCCTCTCTCTCGCTGCAGGTAGTTACATTACAAGACAGAGGCACACACTGAGCGGATCTTACAAGCCCCAATATCTGCTCAGTGTGATGCTGTTTCACGGCCCGGGTACGCATTGCTCGGATCTGGATCATGCAGCATTTCACAGCCCGCCAAGCAGATCTCGGGAGACAGCAGCATGGCGCTACAGTACACAAACACTGCACGGGTGATTAGGGTGTGCCCAGGCACCCTATGGGCACGCCTATGATCATCCAATCACGTGCAAGCAAAAATACAGTTTTTTTTATTTTCCTTGCATGTTCCCCTCAGATCTAGAGAAATTGCACTTGCAGTGCACAGAATATTTACCTTTAGTAAATAAACCCCTATGTTTCTACATGCAGAGGGAACAAGGAGAATGAATGTAGTCACACTCTAACAGGAAGTGAGATCACAGCAGCAAAGAAATAAAAGGAATTTAGAAGGAGGTGGAGAGAAATAGAAGGTACTTTTTGTGTTAAAAATACATACTTGAGTAGTTTTTTTAAACACAAGATTAGTGTCACTTAAAGAGGAGTTCTGACACCCCCCCCCCCCCCACGAAAAAATTACAAATACTGTAGCTGCTGACTTTTACTATCAGGACACTTACCTGTCCAGGGTTCCCGCAATGACGGCACACAAAGCTGTCCATTCATGGTAAGGAAAACCGGCAGTGAAGCCTTTCGGATTCACAACCGATACCTTACCACACATGCGCAAAGAAATCTGCACTTTCTAACTTGCCAGGCGGCAGAGGAAAGAGAAGGGGGGCCAAACTTCAGAGGGACGGCACCGCTGTGCAGGGCCGTCTTAATAGCATCATGGGCCCCTGGGCAAAGTAATGCTCTGGGGCCCCTACAATGACAGTGCAGGTAAACAGAAATCAAGTAGGAAGGAGGTAGGGGACAGGCCCGGACTCGCCATAGGGCAGACCGGGCATATGCCTGGTGGGCCGGCCCGGCCAGGGCCACCCGCTCTTTAGCCTGTAGCTGTTCAGGCCGCACAGCGGGAGGTAAGCGCCGACCGCGGCCTGAACATGGTTAACACAGCTGTGTCATCAGCGGAACTTTCGGCTGCATTGGCTGAGCTGTGTGTCTCTCTCACACACAGCTCAGCCTCAGAGCCAATACAAACATGTCAGCTCTGCTCCCAGGGACTGCTCCTCCTCCAGCCAAGGGCCCAGGTTCAAGAAGCACTTGCGCCCGCGCAACCATAGGTTACGCAGCGCAAGTGCTTACTTGCTCCGGTGTAACGAGTGCTCCTGATTCAGGAACCTCGTTACACCGACTGCAAGCTAAAATCTGCGCGGCATAAGGCTCTTATGCCTCGCAGATTTTAGGCTGCATTCTTGCGGGGGCCGCTAGGGGGCGCTCCCATTGTGTATCAGCGTGTAGTATGCAAATTGCATACTACCACTGATTCACAAGCTTGCGCGGGCCCCGCGCAAGCCAGGTACGCAGTTTCCGTACGGCTACTTTTAGTGCAAGGCTGCCCCTTCTAATAGTAGGGGCAGCCAATGCTAAAGTATAGCCGGCCTTCCCGCGCCGTGAAATTTGAATTTCACGGCGTTTGCATAAGTGAAACGTGAATGGCGCTGGACGCCATTCACGTTCACTTAGAAGCAAATGACGTCCTTGCGACGTCATTTGCCGCAATGCACGTCGGGAAAGTTTCCCGACGGAGCATGCGCTGTACGCTCGGCGCGGGAGCGCGCCTAATTTAAATGATTCCCGCCCCCGGAGGAATAATTTAACTTGCGCGCGCTTACGCCGGGCAAATTTGCCGGCGCGCCCTCGCAATTCACGGAGCTACTGCTCCGTGAATCGAGGGCAGCGCAAAATATTTGCGGGGGCGTAGGGCAAAATCGTTGCCCTGCTCCCCCGCAAATATCGCGCAATTCTACTTGAATCTGGGCCAAGGTGTCTGCATGGTGGGGCAAGGGGGAGAGCTGCAGCCTGCAGGCTGCTGGCAGGACGTTTCCCCCGTTCACCCCCTCCCCTTCTCTTGTCGGGACTCAGCAGCACATGTGAGGAGAAAGTTATTGTTCTCCCCTCACCATTGGCCACAACAGCAGCCAATCGGAAGAAATGGAGGGGCATCATGGCAAATGCAGTCCCAGAGATAGGTGGCCCAATTGTTTTCAGCAGGGAGCTGACTACTTTTCCCAACATGCACTCTGCTGGGGGAGAGAGAGAGAGAGAGAGAAAACCAGAAACATGCTGAGGAGTGCTTATAGCATCTATTATAGGAGACATGAAAAACTAAAGAGGAGACTGTGCTGGGGGAACTAATAGCCCCAGCACCACCAGAGAGAGCAACGCTGTGCCGCACCACCAGAGAGAGCCACGCTGTGCCTCACCACCAGAGAGAGCCACGCTGTGCCGCACCACCAGAGAAAGCCACGCTGTGACGCACCACCAGAGAGAGCAACGCTGTGCCACACCACCAGAGACAGCCACCAGAGAGAGAGCGCCACGCTGCGCCGCACCACCAGAGAGAGAGTGACACGCTGCGCCGCACCACCAAAGAGAGCGCTGCGCCGCACCACCAGAGAGAGAGCGCTACGCTGCACCGCACCACCAGAGAGAGCCACGCTGTACCGCACCACCAGAGAGAGCCACGCTGTACCGCACCACCAGAGAGAGCCACTCTGTACCGCACCACCAGAGAGAGAGTCACGCTGCACCGCACCACTAGAGAGAGCCACGCTGCACCGCACCACCAGAGAGAGCCACGCTGTAACGCACCACCAGAGAGAGCCATGCTGTACCGCACCACCAGAGAGAGCCACGCTGTACTGCACCACCAGAGAGAGCCACGCTGTACCGCACCACCAGAGAGAGAGCGACGCTGCACCGCACCACCAGAGAGAGCCACGCTGTACCGCACCACCAGAGAGAGAGCGACGCTGCACCGCACCACCAGAGAGAGAGCCACGCTGTACCGCACCACCAGAGAGAGAGCCACGCTGTACCGCACCACCGGAGAGAGAGCCATGCTGTATCACACCACCAGAGAGAGCCACACTGTATCACACCACCAGAGAGAGCAACGCTGTACTTATATCACCAGAGAACCATGCTGTGCTGTACCGCACCACCAGAGAGAGCAACGCTGTACTTATATCACCAGAGAACCATGCTGTGCTGTACCGCACCACCAGAGAGAGAGCCACGCTGTGCCTCACCACCAGAGAGAGCCACGCTGTGCCGCACCACCAGAGAAAGCCACGCTGTGCCGCACCACCAGAGAGAGCCACGCTGTGCCTCACCACCAGAGAGAGCCACGCTGTGCCTCACCACCAGAGAGAGCCACGCTGTGCCGCACCACCAGAGAAAGCCACGCTGTGCCGCACCACCAGAGAGAGCCACGCTGTGCCGCACCACCAGAGACGGCCACCAGAGAGAGAGCGCCACGCTGCGCCGCACCACCAGAGAGAGAGCGACACGCTGCGCCGCACCACCAAAGAGAGAGCGCTGCGCCGCACCACCAGAGAGAGAGCGCCACACTGCACCGCACCACCAGAGAGAGCCACGCTGTACCGCACCACCAGAGAGAACCACGCTGTACCGCACCACCAGAGAGAGCCACGCTGTACCGCACCACCAGAGAGAGACTCACGCTCCACCGCACCACTAGAGAGAGAGCGCCACGCTGCACCGCACCACCAGAGAGAGCCACGCTGTACCGCACCACCAGAAAGAGCCACGCTGTACCGCACCACCAGAGAGAGCAACGCTGTACCGCACCACCAGAGAGAGAGTCACGCTGCACCGCACCACTAGAGAGAGCCACGCTGCACCGCACCACCAGAGAGAGCCACGCTGTAACGCACCACCAGAGAGAGCCATGCTGTACCGCACCACCAGAGAGAGCCACGCTGTACCGCACCACCAGAGAGAGCCACGCTGTACCGCACCACCAGAGAGAGCCACGCTGCACCGCACCACCAGAGAGAGCCACGCTGCACCGCACCACCCGAGAGAGCCACACTCTACCGCACCACCAGAGAGAGAGCCACGTTGTACCGCACCACCGGAGAGAGAGCCATGCTGTATCACACCACCAGAGAGAGCCACACTGTACCACACCACCAGAGAGAGCCACGCTGCACCACACCACCAGAGAGAGCAACGCTGTACTTATATCACCAGAGAACCATGCTGTGCTGTACCGCACCACCAGAGAGAGAGCCACGCTGTTCCTGCACCACCAGAGAGAGAGCCCGGCTGTACCGCACCACCAAAAAGAGAGCAGGTCAGTGTCACTGGGCAGTGTGGGTACAATAGGAGACAGACAGTACTAGCATTGTATGGCCACAATAGGTCTGGGACGCTGTAGTGTAAAGGGGCACTGTAATCATTGTAGTGCCCCTTTACAATGCAGTTCCCTTTATATTACAGTGTCCCCTGTACATTACAGTGTGGAGGACCAACACCAGCCACCCGCGAGTGTCTACCGAGCCCCCCCCCGATCCCTGGAAAAGCTGGCTGCTCAGTCTAAAATGCCCGGGCCTATTTTTTGTCCCAGTCCGGGCCTGGTAGGGGATATCTAGAGTGTAGAGGGGTCAGAGTGCTGGGGGCATATCTGGGATGTAGAGGGGCAGCCCGGGTTCAAGGACCAGCTGCTTTGGGGAAAGGGCAGGGGACCCCCATGCAGCTGGGGCCCCTTGGCAGTGTCCATGTGTGCCCTCTCATTAAGACAGCCCTGCCGCTGTGCAGTCTACTGGAAATGGGGAAGTGTACCTGTCTTCTGCGTACGAGCTCACGTGGACGGGCCTGCTTTAAAATTATAATTTTTTTTATTGTTTGTTTTATTTTCATTTTTTGATTTTTACACTTTCCCTTTCAAAACTATTTTTTGATCACTTTTATTCCTGTAGCACTACCCCCGGAGGAGCTGCTGGTTTGTTTTGGGTGGCACATTTACCTTGTGGCTCTTCCAAATTCCTAGGGGTGAATGGTGCATATAGCAGTAGTAAAGGAATGTCGGTAACAAATGTCTTTTGTTGTGCTCTTTATTACGCAGCCGGGTAAAAACAAATAAACTTGTGGTGAGGAAAGTAGAGTTGAAGGAAGAAAGGAGAATAGCAAATTCAGGCGTAGCAATAGGGAAACAGTCCTGCTCCCAAATGTAACACTTCTCTGCGCCACTCCTGCTTGAGTGGGAATAGCGTACCTGGACAGGCCTCTCTCACTGACCTGACAGCCAGAGTATCGCTCAAACCTTTGAGGAAAAGTCTCTGCCAAAGACTCTTCTTAGAATGAACGTCAGGGAGACACCCCTGCCCCAGGCAGGCCCGGATTTACTCCCTGTGCCGCCCCAAGGTCGGGTCCTTCAATAAAGCCCCCCCCCCACACGCACACACAGGGGCCAAGTGATACAGTCGGCGGCTATAGCCGCCGACTGTATCACGGGAGCGCGCCCGCAAGAACTAACCCATATGCGAGAGAGCTCGCATCCAAATTTAGCACTATAACATTTAACTGGCTGCTTGCTTCTGATTGGGCCTGGCACAGTGGTACACACACATGCACAACATGATGATAAATCATGGTCATCAATCATACCTGCTAGTGTGTAATCCCTGCTGGCTGCTTCTTCTTTTTCTGGTGGTGACGTCACAGTCTCAGACCCCCGCTCCTGGCCTGGGGGAGATGCCGGCCGCTCACAGAGGGTTTTTTCTCCTTACATGTCACTGTCCCCAGCGGAGTGCTTCCTTACATCTCAGGTGTCACTGTCCCCAGCGGAATGTTTCCTTACATCTCAGGTGTCACTGTCCCCAGCGGAGTGTTTCCTTACATCTCAGGTGTCACTATCCCCAGCGGAGTGCTTCCTTACATTTCCTTACATCTCAGGTGTCACTGTCCCCAGCGGAGTGCTTCCTTACATCTCAGGTGTCCATGTCCCCAGCCAGCGGAGTGCTTCCTTACATTTCCTTACATCTCAGGTGTCACTGTCCCCAGCGGAGTGCTTCCTTACATCTCAGGTGTCCATGTCCCCAGCCAGCGGAGTGCTTCCTTACATTTCCTTACATCTCGGGTGTCACTGTCCCCAGCGGAGTGCTTCCTTACATCTCAGGTGTCCATGTTCCCAGCCAGCGGAGTGCTTCCTTACATCTCAGGTGTCCATGTCCCCAGCCAGCGGAGTGCTTCCTTACATTTCCTTACATCTCAGGTGTCACTGTCCCCAGCGGAGTGCTTCCTTACATCTCAGGTGTCCATGTCCCCAATGGAGTGTTTCCTTACATCTCAGGTGTCACCCCCCCCCCCCCCCCCAAAGGAGGCGTTTTTTTTTTTTTTTTTTATACCATATAATCTTTTTTTCCAGCCAATATAGCCCTGTTTGGTGGGGAGTCGGTCTGAGGAAAACCCAGAGGCAGTTGATCCAATAGGGCTCAGACGAACCATCAGGGATCTGGGTGACCGGACACTGACAGGTTGTATGCTGCAAACTGTCAGTCGGTGACCCCAAAGCTAAGAAATCTACCTGAGGGAGATTCAGGCAAATTATAGACTGGGAGGATGCCTTCTCTTGGTCGCGGATCACATGGGCGAGCCGGTAGAAGCACTGGAGGGAGGCGGTATGATTGTTCTTACGGCGCAGGGAACGATACCGGGTTGATGCCTGTAGGTTTAGGCATCATCCTGGTATAACCACTGAAACAGGAGGATGTCCATGTACTCCCTCCCAACGAGAAGTGGTTAAATTAGCTAGTCAAGTCTATCTCAACCTGCTAGTATATCTAACACTAACCTCTCTGCAGACCGACAATGCTGCTGTCCAAAAGGTTTCTCTATTGCTCCTCTATTTAGAGTGGAGACACCCGAAGGCTACATTCACACAAGGCTACATTCACACTAATGTGTTTTTTCATGCTTTTTGCAGAAATGCAGGACATTATTTTTAACATGAGTTCCTACGGAACACATTCACATCAATGTATTTTTGTGCCTCTGCATTTTTGCAAAGGGTGAGGGACATTTTTTCCCCGCAGCATGCAGCGTTTTGCATTTAATAGTCTTCAATGGACCAGCATCCAAAACGCACTGCCTTTTTACCACAATTTGTTCACGTTTCGCAATTTGTGGGTGGAGGGGTTTCGGCTATACATTCACTGTATATAGCTGGTTGCTAAGGAGTGGGCCAGGATGCTGGCCACCGTGTCCTTAACAATTGACGCGTCATTAGCTGTGAGCGGGTTTCCCCGCTGACAGCTGAATGTAAAAAAAAAAAAATTGCTGGCTAAAAAAATTCATGAAAAAAAACAAAACAGCGTGGGTTCCCCCCCCAAAAAAACATACCGGACCCTTATCCGAGCATACAACTCGGCAGGTCAGGACAGGGAGGGGACAAGCGAATGGGAGTGGTTTCATAAATATAAATCAGCTGTACACCTTGCAGAGCACTAATGATGAAATCTGCTGGACCTGCATCCCTTTAGGCAGTATCTCATCAAAAATTAAATTTTTGTTGCAGAGGATGCCTGAAATCTGAGTTCTGCGCAGAGTTCTGGGAAAATTGATGACCTCTCACAAGTAAGGTTAAGCTCTGGTGTGTTCGCATAGAACACCTGCAGAGCCCGCCATGAAGTGTGCACGGCGCTGCGCTAATCACAGCCAGGGAGACATTGTCCTGATGCTCGGCTGCAGAGATCGGGAAATGTCTCCCTGGCTGTGATTAGCGCAGCGCCGTGCACACTTCCTGGCGGGCTCTGCACGTGTACTATGCGAACACGCCAGAGCTCATCCTTACTCACAAGCAGGAAATTAAAAAAAAAATGGGGGGGGGGGCAGCGTTCTGTAAACATTCTGGGCTAGATTCAGATAGAATGGTCTATCTATCCGCCCGGCGTAACGTATCTCAGATACGTTACGCCGCCGTAATTTAGGGCGCAAGTTCTGTATTCAGAAACAACTTGCGCCCTTAGTTACGGCGGCGTAACGTATCTGTGTCTGCGTAAGCCTGCCTAATTCAAATGTGGATGATGTGGGCGTGTTTTACGTATATTAACTGTGACCCCGCGTATTTGAAGTTTTTTACGAACGGCGCATGCTCGAAATTCCGCCGCAAATCATCATTGCTTTCGACGTGAACGTAAATTACATCCAGCCCTATTCGCGAACGACTTATGCAAACGACGTAAAATTTCCAAAACTCGGGAACGACGGCCATACTTAACATAGAAAACGCCTCATATAGCAGGGGTAACTATACGCCGAAAAAAGCCTAACGTAAACGACGTAAAAAAATGCGCCGGCCGGATGAACGTTTCTGAATCGGCGTATATCTAGCTCATTTGCATATTCCTCGCCTAAATATACGGAAGCACCACCTAGCGGCCAGCGTAAATATGCAGCCTAAGATACGACGGTGTAAGACAATTACGCCGGTCGGATCTTAGGGAAATCTATGTGTAACTGATTCTTTGAATCGGGCGCATATATACGACCCCGCACACTCAGAGATACGACGGCGTATCTTCTCTCTAAATCTACCCCTCTGTGTACAGAACACCTCCAGGTAGTCGTATTGCATTTTCAGAAAATTACAGAGCTGCAGGTTGAAAAGGAAAGGTAATTTTTAATAACATTCAATAACAATATGACTTGTGTCGCAATTGTATAAATTATAATTATTTTTCTTTTCTTGCTATTTTTTTTCCCCCACGAAAGTGGAGTTAGGCTCTGTTTCCACTATTGCAACCCCAAAGTCGTGCGATTTACAATGCGACTTTGCAATGCGATTTTTGATGTAATGTTACGTGGCCAGTGAAAACCATGTAAAAACAAGTTGCGCCGAAGTCGGAAAAAAGTAGTGCAAGAACCGTTTTTGGAGTCGCACCAATTAGAACGGGGACCATTGAAATACATGGGTTTTGACTTCTCATGCAACTTAACGTGTCCAGTCGCACAACAACTCGCAGTAGTGGAAACAGAGCCTTACCCTTTAAATAACTCCAAAATCTCATTACGTATTTAAAATAAACTATGCCGATGAACTGACTCCACCTAACCGCACAGGTTTACCAAAATGCCGATTACAGCCCTGGCAGCATACAAGAAATGCAGTGCCATCCTTGCGTTTATTTTTACTTCCTCCTCCAGCCTACCTTTACCTCCTCAGAACAAGCGTCGCAATACAATGTGGAGATTTGTCTTTTCCAGCCAATAACGATCAGGCCAAGAAACCTGACACTCCTCTTGTGTAAAGTACATGGGAACAGCAAAACCAGGAAACTGCAACACTCCACTGACATTTGCTTGCTCCATGGAGGTGGAAGGTGCGAAATGGGCAACAGCAGCAGCACAAACGGCTTCTGGCCCCCAGGGTGAGTAGAGCTGTGTGCCCTGATTGTGTGGGCGTAGTGCCTGGCACAGAGGATTGATCATACTGCAGATCTGATCAGGTGTTGTACTTCTCACTCACATATGCACCTGTCACATTTCCTGGGATAAGGTCTTGTTAGCAGGTGGAGGATCTACATACTGCTGTAATTATATGGAGACTGCTGCTAAGAAGATCTCTTGCTTTCACCGACTGATTAGTCTTACATAACAGAGATCTTGGATAGAAATACAAATGTTGTTGCCACCAATTATTCTGTGGTTGGTACAGTCAAAGCGAGTAATCAGGGTGACTTGGAATCTAGATCTTCTGTTGAATGTTGATTTTGTGGGAGGTGGATATAGGGACTAATTACACAGAGATGCTTTCACTTGCCTACTGTAGAGTGGAATCAAGTTTTACACGAGCTTCGCACTTTGATGAGCAATCTGCAAGGGATCACTTTTCAGAGAGTGTTTGGTAGGTCATAAGGAGGCACCCGTAAAGCACTGCACCATTGAACTACAGGCATTACACAGGGTTTAGGGGTGGCCCTATTCAGTTAAATGGGTCACGTTAGGCGGACATCGCTAACCTCCAAATATGGCGGAGGGGGTTAATTTTTGCATCATGGCCAGTCCATCTCCTGATAGAACAGAGCTTTGGGGGCAAGCTGCACATGCTCAGTTTGTTGTGTATTGCTCAAGGTTTTTTTTTTGGGAGAGTCCATGTGATCAGCACAAGACCAATCAGCACTGTCGAGACAGAGGGTCAGGGGTCCTGCAGCCTCATGGGACAATCATGGGAGGACTGAAAGGGTCACTAAAGGAAAAAAATTGTTTTGCTGAAATGACTGTTTACAGGGTATAGAGACATAAAAGTTAACTGATTCCTTTTAAAAATAATAACAAGTAGATAAAAAGCAATCATATAATGTGCCTGCAGGTTAGTTTCACTTTTAAACTGGTTTCATGTTCCTGTGAACTAGAGAGACACACAGAACAAAAACAAACAAATCCAGGGCAGTGTTTTGTTTTTAAAATGAATCTGATTGGTTCTGTTAAGTTTTAGACACACAGTAATGACAGCTTAGACCACCGTGAAAAGCTCCCAGTACTGTGGTTATAAGGAAACAGACAACCAGGAAGTGTGGAGATCACAGCAGAATTACAGCAACTTCAAAGCAAAAACGAACAATAAGAACATGAAACCAGTACTGCAGTAAGGTAAAGGAAGCTATTTAGCTAAAAAAAAATTCCTTTAGTGATCCTTGAAGTCTCATACAAGGTTTAACCAGACACTGATAGAAGTCACAAGACTGCGCTAACTGCTGATGAGAAAAGGTATTTAGCAGTTTATATTTCCTAAAACTATTTCCATGTTCAGTGTCTCAGCTATAGTGAATGCAGGGTCTTGGGTTTGGTAACACTTCAAAGTAGAACTTCACTCGTCTCCTATCAACACTGATTATTTTTTTATTAATACTATTAATTTATTTATTTGTAATGCTCATACTGCTGGCATTAGTAAATAGACAGGAAAGTAGATCATATTTACTTGTTTTAAACATTCTCTTTTACATTTCTTCAGTTACTTCCTGGTTTCTTGTCTTTGGCAAATGATGTCATACATCCCAGAAGTCTTCAGGAGGAGAGGAGGATGCGTTTTCTTAGCTAAGCAAACTCTCCTGCATGCATGCTTGAGCTAAGGGCAGATTGATTCCAGGAAGTAAATGCTAAATTAATTAATTATCCTTACTCAAGATCGCCATGAGCAGAAATATTGGGGGGGGGGGGGGGTTTCAAAGTGATTTCTCAACAAAATAAAGCATAGCGACAGGGATAGATGGGGGAGTTTGCTTTGAATATTAAAAATGAATTAGTGTTTCTGGTGTAGCATTACCCCCGGAGGAGCTGCTGGTTGTTTTGGGTGGCACATTTACCTCGTGGCTCTTCCGAATTCCTAGGGGGTGAATGGTGCATATAGCAATATAGGAATGTCCGCAACAAGTGTCTTTGCTGTGCTCTTTATTACCCAGCCGAGTAAAAACAATGAACTGGTAATGAAAGGGAGAAGAAGGAGAACAGCAGATTCAGGCGTAGTATTTGGAACAGTCCTGTTCCCATATGTAACACTTTCCGTACCACTCCCGCCGGAATGGGTTTAGTGTACCCGGACAGGTCTCTCTCACTGACCTGGCAGCCGGAGTATCACTCGAACCTTTGTAGGATAAAGTCCCTGCCACAGGCCCTCCTTGGTGAACTTGAACTTGAGGAAAAGTCTCTGCCACAGACCCTCCTTGGTGAACGTCAGGGAGACACCTCTGCCACAGGCCCTCTCTGATTGTAGTTACGGAGGAAATCCTTCTTAGGTGAATTACGCCTGGATCTCCTTCTTAACCCCTTCCCGACCGCCGCATGTACATATACGTCGGCAGAATGGCACGTACAGGCACATTGGCGTACCTGTACGTCCCTGCCTAGACGTGGGTCGGGGGTCCGATCGGGACCCCCCCCCGCGACTTGCGGCGGTCGGGTCCCCTCGGGGAGCGATCCGGGACGACGGCGCGGCTATTTGTTTATAGCCGCTCCGTCGCGATCGCTCCCCGGAGCTGAAGAACGGGGAGAGCCGTATGTAAACACGGCTTCCCCGTGCTTCACTATGGCGCTGCATCGATCGAGTGATCCCTTATATAGGGAGACTCGATCGATGACGTCATTCCTACAGCCACACCCCCCTACAGTTGTAAACACACACACAGTGTACACCAAATCCTACAGCGCCACCTGTGGTTAACTCCCAAACTGCAACTGTCATTTTCACAATAAAGAATGCAATTTAAATGCATTTTTTGCTGCGAAAATGACAAAAATCCCAAAAATGTGTCAAAATTGTCCGAAGTGTCCGCCATAATGTCGCAGTCACGAAAAAAATCGCTGATCGCCGCCATAAGTTGTAAAAAAAAAAAAAAATTAATAAAAATGCAATAAAACTATCCCCTATTTTGTAAACGCTATAAATTTTGCGCAAACCAATCGATAAACGCTTATTGCGATTTTTTTTTACCAAAAATAGGTACAAGAATACGTATCGCCCTAAACTTAGGAAATTTTTTTTTTTTATATATGTTTTTGGGGGATATTTATTATAGCAAAAAGTAAAAAATATTGCATTTTTTTCAAAATTGTCGCTCTATTTTTGTTTATAGCGCAAAAAATAAAAACCGCCGAGGTGATCAAATACCACCAAAAGAAAGCTCTATTTGTGGGGAAAAAAGGACGCCAATTTTGTTTGGGAGCCACGTCGCACGACCGCGCAATTGTCTGTTAAAGCGACGCAGTCCCAAACTGTAAAAACACCTTGGGTCTTTAGGCAGCAATATGGTCCGGGGCTTAAGTGGTTAATGTCGCCCAGGTACCGACTGACAGGTGATCAATCCTTCAGTGTCCAGCTACCTTGATCCCCGGTGGTTTGTCAAAATGGAAAAAAATCCTATCGGAAATTCCGATCTCCTGTGTGGAACTCCGACTGAGAAAAAAAACACGCATGCTCAGAATCAAGTCGACGCATGCTTGGAAGCATTGAACTTAATTTTTCTCGGCTCGTCGTAGTGTTTTACGTCACCGCGTTTTGGATGGTCAGAATTTGGTCTGACAGTGTGTATGCAAGACAGCTTGAACAGAATTCCGACGGAAAATTCCATTGGATTTTATCTCATCGGAAATTCCGATCGTGTGTACAGGGCATTACCCTTCCCTACATATGCAAAGCCTAAAAAAAGTTTTTACTGGATTTGGCCTTTAAAAAATAAGTATGTGTCTGTTCATTTGAAAGCATAAACAATGGCATATATAGTAAATAAAACGCAAATATAGTATATCACGTGAAATAATGGCTATTTTCCTCTTTACTAAACAGAAAAATTTGGATGAGTTTTTAGGCTAGGATCACACATAGGGCCAGATCCTCAAAAGAGATACGCAGGCGGATCTGCTGTTCCGCCTGCGTATCCCTGTTTCTATCTTTGGAACTGATCCACAGAATCAGTTTCCAAGAGATAGACATAAGATCCGGCAGGTGTAATAGTTTTACACTGCCGGATCTTAAGATGCAGTACCGCGATCGCCGCTGGGGGCATTCATCGTCGAAATTACGCGTCGGGTATGCTAATGAGGAGTTATGTCGATCCTCAAAGCTTTTTCGCGTTCGCTACGTCGCCGCTACGTTAGTTTCCCGCCGCTTAGTTACACTTTTGTAAAGCAGCCCTACTTTTACACAGCAGGCGTACTGCTGTGTAAAGTATGACCGTCCTTCCCGCGTCAAATTTGTAAATTTTACGTCGATTGCGTAAGCCGTACGGGAACACGGAAATACGCTACGCGCCGATCAAAAAATGACATCACGTTGTGCAAAGCACGTCGGGAAATTTGCGTCACAAGCATGCGCAGTATGTCCGGCGCGGCAGCGCGCCTAATTTAAATGGGACTCGCCCCATTAGATTAGGAACGCCTTGCGCCGGACGGATTTGAGTTACACCGCCGCAAATTTCCAGGTAAGTGTGTTGTGGATCGATACCTAACTTAGGAAATTTGCGGCAGTGTAACTTAAATCTGTTAAGTTACGTTGCGCTGCGGGGCTGTGGATCTGGCCCTAACTACCTAAGTACCACATTTATCTGGGCTGCTGTACCTGCGTGAAACACAGGGAAATGGTCCACAATCCTTTTTTAAGATATAATGACGCCCTCAGTCTTTGCTAAATAGCAGTGCTTTTTGGTTGTGAGTGCCAGCAAGTGTGGGAACGTATGCAATTTACACATGCTCCCGCACCCATACACGCAATGGTGTGAACCTAGCCTTAATGCACTTAAGGGTTAAAAGGTAATAGTTATTTTTCTTATTTTTTTTGGCCAGTTACACTAACTGCAATGTTGGATTGGTCCCCCTTCCTTGGCCTACAGCTGCACAGCAACGCAGTTAGATGTAAGCAGGCTGCCCAGTGTTGACTCCAGTGGCCAAACATGCAGATGGGGCCCCACCTACAAACAGGGCTCCAGGACTGTAAAAAGATATCGGAGGGTGCAAACGCCTAGGGTATAACCACCACCAAATTTAATTAAATATAGGAACCAAAAATATACTCACAAACTTGAGAATTCACAAGCATTTCAAAACTCAACTCCACCATCAGGCGATGCCATAATAGCTGCGGTTGGAGAGCTGATGCGTTTCCTCAGAGGCCTGCAGATGCACGACAACGCAGTTATCAGAGATTTAATCAGGCTGCCCAGTGTTGACTCCAGTAGCCAAACATGCAGATGGGGCCCCACCTCCAAATAGGGCTCCAAGACTATTCCTATAGTATTTACTGTTCAAGCCCACGCAAATATCACATGCTCAGATACTGGTCTGGGACCATATTCCTGTATCCCTTTGTTCTTAATGCAAAAAAAACGTTTCCCCGAAGTACTTTATACACAGGCCTGTGCCTTAACGTGGTCCAGATTGGGGCTCTGAGAGTCCAACTCAACACTCAGGGCCCATGTCACATGGGGGCCCAGGTCACCTGACGAGTGTTCCAGTAGAGGGTTAGCTTTCAGTGCCAGGAGGGTGACTCTTTTTTCCCTAATCATCACCTGCTCCTGAGCCGATCAGGTTTGCACAAACGCACACATTTACTTCTTCCCAAAGGCTGATCCTATTGTTTCACAATTCTTAAAGCTCCCAGGCTTTGACAAGGAAAATACAATAAGAGGCTTTTCTTGTTGTTGGTTTGTAAAGGTAAATGTTTTTTCACCTTAATGCATCCTATGCATTAAGGTGAAAGAACATCCGACAGTACCGCCCCGAGCCCCCGTTTTACTTACCTAACCCCTGGCCCCGCGCTCGTCCCTGTCATCCTCTTCGGTTCCCAGCCTGGCCGTTGATTGGCTACACTGGATGGATTGAAAGCAGCGCAGCCATTGGCTGGCGCTGCTGTCAATCACATCCAATGACGCGGCGCGCCGGGCAGCTATTGCCGCAGCTGTATCACAGGAGCGCACCCGCAAGAGCTTTCCACCATGCGAGCGAGCTCACATGAAGGTGGAAAGCTCTTGTGGGGGGGGGGGGGGCCATGACAGCCGCCGAGGGACCCCAGAAGATGTGGATCGGGGCCACTGTGTGCAAAACTAGCCCCACAGTGAAGGCAAGTATAACATGTTTGTTATTTAAAAAAAAAAATGTAACTTTAGTGTTCCTCAAAAATGAATATAAATTGTTCTACAAGCTGATATTGCAACCCAATGTACAAGGTATAAACAGTTTCCAAACAATGGCAGAAAGGTGCATAATAAAGATGTCCACGTCCTGGTTATAATAGCAATAAAGCAATAGATACACTGAAAGGGGTGCTGTGGTGCTACTCTCCAAGCCCCAGGTCTCATAACTTCCCGCTCCCAGGGGAGGTGCTTCCTCTTTAATGCTGTAGCCTGAATCCTGCTGTCCTTGCTGCTGACGAAGACCAACATTAGCTCCTCCCGCCCACTATTTAAAGGGACAGGGGCAGGGCTGAGGTAGTAAAGAGACCACATTTCCTAAGGGAAGTGGCCACACCTTAACGGGGAACACCTACCTACAAGGAGATTGCTTTTCTCGCAGCACGTGCAGAGGCAAGCAACGGCAAGGAGAATGCAGAGAGATAGGAGGCTGACACTTCCCTCTGCATTCCTCTTGTCGATGCCAAGCCCAAGTGCTAGGAGCTGGAGACAGGCACTCACTATGGAAGCAACCATCTCCTTGTTATCTGCAGTGTTAAGTGGCTGTGAACCAAGGTGGGGTACCATGTCCAATATTGCATCTAGTCTTACAGGACACCTAGGAAGATGGGAAAATAAGGAACAGAATAATGCCGCGTACACACGATTGGGCCTTTGCCCGGCCAAATCACATCGGAATTCCGATGGAATTCCATTGGAAAAATATAGAACATGTTCTATATCTAAAGTCCGATGGAATTCATCTGAATTTCCGATGAAAAAACTCTGATGGGGCTACACATGATCGGATAATCCGATGGAAAAAGTCTGACTTTTTCCATCGGAAATTCCGATCGTGTGATGGGGCATAATTGATACTTCTTCTTTTACAGCTAGCTCTTGATTTTATCAAAGTATGCAACTTCCCTAAACAAGGTTAATTTGATTTTATCCTATGTCTATCTGGTAGACAAGTTGTACCTATTCATGTTTTTTTTTTTTTTTAACAAGAGAACCTATTCATGTTTTTTAAAGAGTGAAAAAGGGAACTGTCCTGGTTTTATCTTGTATGTTCCATCAGAAAACATAAAATTGAGGGTTTACTCATCTTGCAAGCAGCCAGCACACCACCAACATGTGGGACTAGGCAGATAAAATGGACAAAGTTTGATCAGATTAAAGTGGTTTTAAAGCGTAAACATTTCTTGCATTAAGGTAAAAACAAATGTTTGACCCTCAGCATCCCCCCTCATCTCCCCTTTTACTTTCCTGAGCCCTCATTTGATCTAGCGCTGTGCACGTCTACAGCTCGTCTCCCCCCCCCCCCCCACTTCTTCCTGGCTCTCCTGGGGCATCGGAAGCCATTGGCTCCCAGTGCTGTTAATCAAACCCAGTGACGGGGGAGCGGAGTCAAGTCCCGCTGACTGTGTCCATAGACTGAGCAGCAAGGCTCAGGAGTGAGCACGCACAAGTGCTCCCATGGGGGCACTGGACGGAGAGGAGGGGCCAGGAGCGTTGGCAGGGGACCAGAGAACAGGAGTATAGTATATTATGTTTGTTATTTTCGTTTTAATTTTTTACATTTTATTTTGTATCTAGTAATCCTTTAAAACATTTCATTCCTGTCCCTTCCTGGCTACACATTCTTCTCCACTGTATCTATAGAAGGATACATGACTGTCATCTGGGCTGATCTTTAACCACTTAAGCCCCGGACCAATATGCTGCCTAAAGACCCAAGGGGTTTTTACAGTTCGGGACTGTGTCGCTTTAACAGACAATTGCGCGGTCGTGCGACGTGGCTCCCAAACAAAATTGGTGTCCTTTTTTCCCCACAAATAGAGCTTTCTTTTGGTGGTATTTGATGACCTCTGCGGTTTTTATTTTTTGCGCTATAAACAAAAATAGAGCAACAATTTTGAAAAAAATGCAATATTTTTTACTTTTTGCTATAATAAATATCCCCCAAAAACATATATAAAAAAAAACATTTCCCTCAGTTTAGGCCGATACGTATTCTTCTACCTATTTTTGGTAAAAAAAAAATCGCAATAATCGTTTATCGATTGATTTGCGCAAAATTTATAGCGTTTACAAAATAGGGGATAGTTTTATTGCATTTTTTTTTTTTTACTACTAATGGCGGCGATCAGCGATTTTTTTCGTGACTGCGACATTATGGCGGACACTTCGGACAATTTTGACACATTTTTGGGACATTGTCATTTTCACAGCAAAAAATGCATTTAAATTGCATTCTTTATTGTGAAAATGACAGTTGCAGTTTGGGAGTTAAACACAGGGGGCGCTGTAACATTTAGTGTTCACTTAGTGTGTGTTTACTACTGTAGGGGGGTGTGGCTGTAGGACTGACATCATCGATCGAGGCTCCCTATAAAAGGGATCACTCGATCGATGCGCCGCCATAGTGAAGCACGGGGAAGCCGTGTTTACACACGGCTCTCCCCGTTCTTCAGCTCCGGGGAGCGATTGCGTCGGAGCGGCTATAAACAAATAGCCACGCCGTCGTCCTGGATCGCTCCCCGAGGCTTAGCGACCGCCGCATGTAGCGGGGGGGGGGGTCCCGATCGGACCCCCCACCCACGTCAAGCAGAGCACGTACAGGTACGTTGATGTGCCTGTCTGTGCCATTCTGCTGACGTATATCTACATGAGGAGGTCGGCAAGTGGTCAAACATGTCTGCCATTTGTTTATCTCCATTACTTATACATGGTGGATTTATGGGGCAATTAGTGGTAGGGATGCCTAAGAGATGCTGGAGACAGTCTAGATACTGCTGAGGTGCTAGAGAGATTCGGACTAGATCTGTGTAGAATGGTGGTTTGCAGATCGGGCAAGGGATCGCGCAGGAGCCAGAAGCAGTCATAGTCAGGGTGTACAGAAGTCGGCAACAACTATTCAGAGGTACCAGCAAGAAGAAACAGAATCAGAGTTCAGGCCAAGGTTAAGATCAAAAAGGCAGCAGAGGTACCATGACGGCTGGCAGAAAGTAAAGGACACAAGCCAAGGTCAGCAGAAGGGAAAAACAGGCATAACAAAGTCAAGGGACAAGCCGGGTTTAACATATGCCAGGTCAGATCATTTAATTATTGTGAATGCATGGCAAAGGCATAGTAAATAACACCAAACCTAAAACAGAAAATTCTGCGCTATCAATAGTAAGCAGCTCACACTACCAATGGACAATGGTGGAATACAAAACGGACATAAAAAGTGTAGCACATAAAATGAATAGATCACCCAATGAAAGGATGAATAAACAGTGCATCAAACAATTGGTGAAAAAATTATGATGACAATATATCAACCAAAAAAGTGATGTATATGTATAGACACTGGATGGTGTATACTGTATATAAAATTTAAATAAATATATGTAAAAAAATGTGATGAAAATTGGTGATAATAGTCCTAATGCCTCGGAATGAAGTGCAGTACAGAAATCCCCTACCGATCATTGAAAGGAAGGCTTACCAGAGATACTGTACCCTAATGGACATATGCCCAGATGGTCAGTAAAGCCGGGTATAAACCACTCTCAGGCCTGGATCATCGGCTGCAATTCTCACGGAGATGTCTCTCACGTCAATCAGAGAGGAACCCAGGGATCGAATCAGGAAAAAGGTCGCTTCCAGGGGTACCCAATGTGGGCCAAAATTTAAACCAATATGTAGAGATGTAGGAGAAGAAGAGAAAGGCACATAGCGTAATACTGAAAGGTACCAATGTTTAATGTAGGTAAAAACACTTACATTATAAAAGGTGATCAGCGCTTTCAAATGTACAAAGTGGCAGCGGTGGAGTTCCCGACGCGTTTCTCTTCTTCTCCTACATCTCTAGAGAGAGAGAGAGAGACTTGTAAAGCGCAACACATGCGAACTGAATCGCCTCTGGGCGCTGTATCCATTTCATGGGTAAGGAACCCCTTGACCTCAGAAGAGATATGGGTTTTAATCTTTCTCCTGAAGGCCAAGTGGTCCGACTCCAGTCGGATGGTAGTTGGTAGTGCATTCCACAGGCGAGGTCCCTGGACTGCAAATTGGTTTAAATTTTGGCCCACATTGGGTACTCCTGGAAGCAACCTTTTTCCTGATTCGATTCCTGGGTTCCTCTCTGATTGACGTGCGAGACGTCTCCGTGAGAATTGCAGCCGATGATCCAGGCATGAGAGTGGTTTATACCCTGCTTTACTGACCCTCTGGGCATATGTCCATTAGGGTACAGTATCTCTGGTAATCCTTCCTTTCAATGATCGGTGGTGGATTTCTGTACTGCACTTCATTCCGAGGCATTGGGACTATTATCACCAATTTTCATCACATTGGACTTTTTTTTCACATATATTTATTTAGATTTTATATATACACCATCCAGTGTCTATACATATACATCACTTTTTTGGTTGATATATTGTCATCATAATTTTTTCACCATTTGTTTGATACACTGTTTATTCATCCTTTCATTGGGTGATCTATTAATTTTATGCGCTACACTTTTTATGCTTGTTTTGTACACCAAACCAAAGCTGCCTGATAATCACCAATTCTATGGCTCCGTAGTTTTTGATGGTGCCAGCCAAAATCTATAGACCAGCGGTCTGTATTACATCTAGCAGTCTAAGTAATGCACAGCTTTACAATGCAAGATGGAGGATTCCTCATCGTTAAAGTGGAGCTTAAGACCCCTTTCACGCTGGAGGCTTTTATTAGGCACTTTAGCGCTAAAAGTTGTGCCTGTAAAGCGCCAGAAAGATGCCTCATCTGCAATCCCAGTGAGAAAGCCCGAGTGCTTTCACACTGGAGCGGTGCACTGGCAGGACATCAAAAAAAGTCCTGCAAACCGCTTCTTTGAGGTGCTTTGGGAGCAGTGTATACACCGCTACTAAAGTGCCCCTGTCCATTAAAAACAATAGGCAGCGCCGCCGAAGTGCCTGAAATAAGTGCTTATACGGTTTAAAACCCAGTAATACACTGTCTTATCCTGCTTTGCACATGCTCAGTTTCTCTCTATTTTTAGGCACTGTGCCAAAAATTAAAGCCACTATAGGCTGATCTGCTGGCAGCCTAAAGATTTACTGCTGTTTAGGGGCTCTGGGCTTCAGCAAAATGGCAGCCTCTGGCAAGAAGAAACAGGAGCAATGCTGGAGGCAATGTACAGCACACACTTATTTTGGTAGCATAATTATTAAAGCAGAATGTATGTTCCTTGCTAAAGAACAATATTTTTATCACGTTTTTTGGGGTAAAGTTCTGCTTTAACCACTTGCCGACCAGCTGCCGCAGTTTTACTGTGGCAGCATGGCTCGGCTGGGCAAAAGTTATGTTACGTCGCTTCGCTCTGTGGCCTCTAGGGGCGCGCACGCCCGCTGCTCATCTCCGGAGCCGATGCGAGTGCCCAGTGATGACCGCCGGGCACCCGCGATCGCTCGTAACACAGCTCCCGGTTCTTTCAGGGGGAGAAATGACTGATCGTATGTTCATACTAAGTATGAACAGCGATCTGTCATTTCCCCTAGTGAGTCCCATCCCCCCTTCAGTTAGAACATGCAGAGGGAGAATAATTAACACCTTGATTGCCCCCTAGTGTTAACCCCTTTACTGCCAGTGACATTTTTACAATAATCAGTGCATTTTTATAGCACTGATCGCTGTAAAATTGTCAATGGTCCCAAAATGTGTCAAAAGTGTCTGATGTGTCCGCTATAATGTCGCAGTCCTGATAATAATCACAGATCGCCGCCAATAATAGTAAAAAGATAAAAAATAAAACAAATGCCTTAATTGTATCCCCTATTTTGTAGACGCTATAACTTTTGCGCAAACCAATTAATATACGCTTATTGCTTTTTTACCAAAAATATGGGGAAGAATACATATCGCCTAAACTGAGGAAAAAATATAAAAAAAAAAATTGGGATATTTATTATAGCAAAAAGTAAAAGGTATTGCAAGTACACTTGAAAGTGCGATCGCTGTAGATCTGAGGGGAAGCTCTGCTAATTTTATCGTCCAATCATGTGCAAGGTAAAATGCTGTTTTTTATTTTCCTAACATGTCCCCCTCAGATCTACAGCGACTGCACTTACAAGTGCACTGCCAGTGCACTTGTAGTGCAAAGTGGATTTGCCTCTAGTACAGTAAATAACCCCACATTGGCCCGGATTCATGTAGCATTTATGCCGACGTATCTCTAGATACGCCGTGTAAGTGCACATATGCGCCGTCGTACCTATGCGCCTGACTCTGAAAGCAAGATACGCCTGAAAATAGGCTTCATCCGACCGACGTAAGTTTCCTACGCCGTCGTATCGTGGGCACATATTTATGCTGGCCGCAAGGGGCGCTCCCATTGATTTACGACTTGAATATGCAAATGAGTGAGATACGCCGATAGGCCGAACGTACTTGCGCCCGGCGCATTAATATACACGGTTTACGTAAGTCGTACGTCCGGCGTAAAGTTAAGCATCATAAAGCAGGTGTAAGTCAGCAGCATCAATGCAAATGGCTGCACCAGGAAACACAGCCGTCGTTTTTTACGTTGTTTACGTAGGACGTGAATAGGTTACGTTCAAGTCATAGGCAGTGATTCGACGTAACTTAGGCAGTTGTTTCGACGTGATTCTAAGCATGCGCACTGGGAAGCGTCCATGGGACGGCGCATGTGCCGTTCGTTATTCGTATCTTGATGGCGCTCGGCCCATCATTTACATGGGGTCACGCCTCATTAGCATGGCTCATACCCACTGCCACTTACGACGAGTTATGCCGAGGGAACCCAGCGTAGATTAGGGAGCAAGTGCTTTGTGAATACTGTGCTCGCCGCTCTGTGCTACGTCGGCGTAGCGTATATTCGATACGATACGCCGGCATAACTTTGCACCAAGGTATGTGAATCCGGGCCATTGTGTTTTTTTCAAAATTGTCGCTGTACTTTTGTTTATAGCGCAAAAAATAAAAAAACGCAGAGGTAATCAAATGCCACCAAAATAAATCTCTATTTGTGGGGAAAAAGGGAAGCAAATTTTGTTTGGGTAGAGCATCGCACCACCGTGCAATTGTCAGTTAAAGCAACGTAGTGCCTAATCGCAAAAAGTGCTCTGGTCAAAAAAGGGGTAAAATCTTCCGGGGCTAAAGTGGGTAAAGTGTATGTATAGCCAAACATTTTTTTTTTTTTTTAGTTCTGAAAAGAGTAGGAAATGAGTAAACTCCACCAATTAATTTTTAATCTCTGCCTCTGTACAAAACGGGAAGAGATCACTAAGTAAGGGGAATCGCTTTTAGAGTTGTCGCTGGAATAGGTTCCCCCATAGAAAGTTTAAACCTCACCTTTTTGATTTTCTGGGGACAATTGTACAGTTTTGGATTGTCAATCACATTTGGGTCTATTTATAAAAAATTTAATGCGCTAACCCACCTAAAAATTCCCTCTAAATTAAATGTCAAGGAATTGAGGCCAATTCAATAAGACATAAGTGAACAAACGAACGCGATGGAACGCGATGACGTCAGCACGTCTACTCCTCCCAACGCGCGTTTCGTCACACAAATGACGTTGTCTGGGGTGCAGTGGTAAGCGTGCATTCTCTACGGTGTTTTCACTTCTGGTGGTGGAATTCCGTTTGATGTTATTCACTCATTCAAGATATTGCCTTTTGTGTCAATTGTATTATTTCATTTTTGGACTATATTGACCTTATGGACCAATTTTTCACAGTTCGTTTGTTCACTTATGTCTTATTGAATTGGCCTCAATTCCTTGATTTATAATTATATTTCTATTTTCACCTATGACATTTCATTTAGAGGGAATTTTTAGGTGGGTTAGCGCAGCTACGTCTTTTGCTATTGTTATTGGTGTGTATTTTCACTTTTAGTTGCTGATTAGTTTAAGTTTTTGTTATTGAAGCATGGTAACTTTATTTCTATTAATAAAAACATTGCATAGCCATTCTTCTAGTGAATCTGCAGGTACATTCATTCTGTGTGCATTGAACAAATGTTTTTTAGGCCCCTTTCACACGTGCGGACCGTATGTCCGTTTTTTATCCATCCATTTGCGGATGAAAAGGGGACATACATTGGTCCCTATGAGATTGCGGGTGTCAGCGGATGAACATCCGCTGACACCCGATCTCGTCCGCCTCCGTAATGATCCGATTGTGCAGACGGATGCAAATGATTTCTAAATAGATCCCTTTGTGTCTTGGTGACAATAGTCACCCGACAAATGGAGAGGGTGAACCTCCTAAGGATGGACATAAACAACAATAAAATTGTGACAGGGGTTCTAACCCTTTCCTTCTCTACCCAAAACAAAAATAACTAAAAAATAAATAATGCCTTTATATGTTTTGTAATTACAAAAAATGGTACAGGGTAGTGGGCAGTAAAACTGCTTTAAGAAATGTAAAATTGAAATCAGTAAAACAGGACCTGAGCTGCCTGCATACATATATAGGCGGTTGAAGCTGCATAAACAAACGCTTATTCAATCTGTATGGTCTACAGTGCCCATGTGAATGAAGCTTAAAGCCTGGTACACACACGGGCTGAGTATTGGCTGGTTCAAAAAAAACCTGGCCGCCATTCGTCCTGTGTGTACATCAGCCTGTCTGACAGAAGCAAAACCAGCATCTGATCAGCATTGGCTGCCAATGGTTGCGAGTGCTAACCGGTGCATTCTGGCGCGGGGGGGGAGAACACAATAGCTCAGCGGGGAGAGCGCTGTACTAATGTCACATAGTTGGTGCAGCAGGCTCCTCTCAAGCTCCTCAAAAACTGAAAAAAAACTGTGTACTGGGCATTAGGCTGATGTCAAGGCAGATCTAAGGCCCCTTTCACACTGGGGCGGGAGGTGCGGTGGCAGTGAAGCGACGCTATTTTTAGCGTCACTTTACCGCTAAATTTGGGGCGCTATTTGGCCGCTAGCGGGACGGTTTTTACCCCCGCTAGCGGCCGAGAAAGGGTTAAAACCTGCATCTGCAGAGGTGCATTTCTGGAGGTATAGCCTCGCTGTCCCATTGATTTCAATGGGCGGGAGCGGTGAAGGAGTTGTATACACACCGCTCCTCTCACCGCTCCAAAGATGCAGCTAGCAGGACTTTTATTCCCGTCCTGCTAGCACACCGCTCCAGTGTGAAAGCCCTCAGGCTTTCACACTGGAGAAACAGCAGCAGCTGTTTAGGGTCAGTTTGCAGGCGCTATTTTTAGAGCAATAGCGCCTGCAAACCGCTCCAGTGTGAAGGGGGTCTAAAAGTCACAAATTTAAAAGTACCGTATATACTCGAGTATGAGCCCCCCTCAGCTTATACTTGAGTCTCCCGCTGTGTCATGCAGTCTTAACTGCAGTCGGCGGCCGACCACTGTAACAAAGCCCCGTCTCCTCCTCGTCCGTGATAGACAGAACACTGAACACTGACTTGCTGCCGGGAAACTGAATTGATGTTCCGTCTATAGCGGATGAGGACGAGGAGGAGGCCGGGCTTTGCTACAGTGGATGGCCGACAACTGCAGTTAAAACTGTGTGACACAGAGGAAGACCAGGTACATGAGGTTGCGGGAGATCAGGTACATGAGGCATGCAGAAGGGCACAGTGAGGCTGCAAATGGGCACAGTGAGGCTGCAAATGGGCACAGTGAGGCTGCAGATGGGCATTGTTGACCCTCTTATCCACTTACAGTAGCTGCTGCATTTCCCACCCTAGGCTTATACTCGAGTCAATACATTTTCCCAGTTTAGGTGCCTTGGGTTATATTCGGGTCGGCTTATACTCAAGTATATATGGTATGTTTTTTTTGGTTGTTGTTTTTTTTTTTTCCAGAATCATACTTACCTAGGTGAATGCAGCATCGGACCCCCGGTGCCTCTTCACTGAGAACCGAGCCACCGAACACCAGCGATGGCTTGGTTCTCTCAGCTCCCCGAGCAGAGAGCTGCTGACTGTCAATCAGCATCTCTCCGCTCTGACCCCCCCCCTCCCCCTGCGCTCACTGGAGTGCTGAGCTGTGGAGGGGCAGGGATTGGCCATCTCAGGCTCCCAGCGGCTCGCTGAGAGGCTGAGACGAGTATCATGCAGGCACCTGGCGGATGGGTTCTGAATTGATGTAATTTTGCAAAGGTTAAGGGACTTCTTTTATGCTTTGAAATTCATAGGCTGCACCATATGCGACATGGAAAACCTGAAAATCAAACATGCGCTCCATTGCACCTACATGTTGCCACACCAACACAAGCAAGTGTATTACTTGCAGGCTGGTTGTGGTGTGACCCCATACACTTCAATTGGGTTGCAGTTGATGGTGGTACTGCCGGACAAATGCAATAGGGGATATCATTTTTGCCACGGAATGTGTACAGCCTCATTCGGCAGCCTTTGTTGCTGAAGAAAGTGGGGGGTGGTTGTGGGAGGTAAAAATGTGGCTCAGCTGCCAGTTACAGGTAAACGGCTCTCATGTATGTATTTTTATCTGTGTATTTAGCAGTTTGCCTGGAGTTTAACTTCAAACTGAAAGTTCTGTTGGGAATTTACATTAGTAATCTTATCAATTTGTGTTTCTATTTATAGTTTGTAACTACCTTACCTATGCAGAACATACTTCCTGCTTACTATTTGTTGTGCTTTACCAAGGTTCTTTCCCAGAGAATGGCAACCAGTCTAATTAGGCTGAATATTAACAATCCCCGCTGTAGGTGTCTCATTCTGTTACCTTGGTAATCACTGAGCAATGGTGATGATTGCCAGTCTCCCATACAGATTAACAAATGCAAATCTATGTGAAAGTCACATCAAAAATGACTTTCATTATACCCCTTACGATAATACTTGTATCAAACAATAAGTGTTTGTTTTTTTGGACGTCTTAGGAAAATTTGTACAAAAATTCTCAGAACATTTGAAAGCTGTTCGAAAGATATTGTTTTTTTTTTACATTTGGATTTAGAGTGAATGGTCTTTACCTTCCTAAAACTACATACACGGTTAGAAATTCATTCCCTCTGGAAAAGGTTTCCATCCTGTTCCTTTAACCACTTCAGTACCGTGGGTGTTTTTCAGATTCGGTGTTTACAAGACTAAAACATTTTTTTTTGCTAGAAAATTACTTATAACCCACAAACATTATATATATTTTTTTCTAACACCCTAGAGAATAAAATGGCGATCATTGCAATACTTTTTGTCACATCATATTTGCGCAGCGGTCCTACAAGCGCACTTTTTTTGGAAAAAATGCACTTTTTTTAATTAAAAAATAAGACAGCAATAAATTTGGCACAATTTTTTTATATATTGTGAAAGATAATGTTACGCCGAGTAAAATGATACCCAACATGTCGCGCTTACAAATTGCAAACTTTTACCCTTAAAAATCTTGATAGGCAACGTTTGAAAAATTATATAGGTTGCATTTTTTGAGTTACAGAGGAGATCTAGGGCTAGAATTATTGCTCTCGCTCTAACGATCGTGGCGATACCTCACTTGTGTGGTTTGAACACCGTTTTCATGTGCAGGCGCTACTCACGTATGCGTTCGCTTCTGCGCGCGAGCTCGTCGGAACGGGGCGCTTTAAAAAAAAAATGTTTTTCTTATTTATTATTTTTATTTATTTTATTCTTTTTTACACTGGAAAAAAATAAAAAAAAGAAATGATCACTTTTATTCCTATTACAAGGAATGTAAACATCCCTTGTAATAGAAAAAAGCATGACAGGTCCTCATAAATATGAGATCTGGGGTCAAAAAGACCTCAGATCTCATATTTAGACTAAAATGCAAAAAAAAAAAAAAAAAAAATTGCCGCGGAGACCACCGCTATCTTTTACAGGACCGCTCACACTAAAGATGGATACCTCGGTTGTGGCAGCAGCTGCTGCCGTTACCGAGATATCCATCTTTAAAGTGTGGACGCATATATGCGTACATCGGTCTGGAAGTGGTTAACTTCTTTCGTCACTGCGGTAAAAAACGAACGTCAATTTCACCCACTATTAATTAGAAAAAAGAACAAATTTCTCAGAACATTATGTAGCGCCCTGCTCCTGATGACCAGGCACTATGTTTAAATTTAGAGGGTGTCTGAGCTGGTAGTTAGCTCAGACTCTGATGATTAAGGCTAAATCAGCCTCTGTTCCGGCTATGGCTGTGCTTGGAGGGTTTTCCCATTGTTTGCCTGTAGGTGGCGTTACCACCACAGGCCAATGTTGGAACATAGGCAGGCCAAAGTGTATTGGGTGTTTTTCCCCGGGAACAGCCCAGTGGGAGCGGTCTCCCCGCTGGGCATGCTGGGGAAGGATACTTAAGGGGCAGACGCCATTTTCTCGGGCTCTTTGCCTCGTGGCCCTCCTGGCTCGAGGTATGTGATGGCCTATTTTCAGCCCCGGGACCACGTTGGCCCACGAGGCTGCATTTCGGCCAGGTAGGCCCAGTTGTCTTGACTGGGGCCTGCACTTTGAAGGTGATCCTGTGCTGTCTGTCCTGCGGGAGGAAGACACTCAATGGAGGAAACCAGGGGAGGACCTGTCCTGCGGAGGACCAAGCGGGAGGCTGGTATCTCGGGAGAGGCCTGGTAACTTTATTGTCGGGTCGTCTTAAAGGCTCTAATCTGTACAGCTGGAAATCCGGGTACTAAATGCTGTGGCAGAGGATTCTGAAACTGTTTATACTTTCAAAGAAAGGTCTGTGGCAGAGACTGTATTCTTTTTTTGTTGTCTGTGCATCATCCCAGGCTGCTAGGCCAGTGAGAGAGGCCTATCCGGGTGAGAAATACCCACTCTGAGGAAAGTGGTGAGTGTGACTTTTGAAACTTAGAAGTTCCCCAGCATTGTGTGCCTGAACCTTCCCCTGACCCTCCATCTCTCTACCTATTCAAGTTTGTGTGAAATCAAACCTGACAGAAAAGGGATTTACAACTTGTGTGGACATTGAAATTTCTTAGACTCTCATCTTATCCCCTAGACCAGGGATATGCAATTAGTGGACCTCCAGCTGTTGCAAAACTACAAGTCCCATCATGCCTCTGCCTCTAGGTTTCATGCTTGTGACTGTCAGAGTCTTGCTATGCCTCATGGGACTTGTAGTTTTGCAACAGCTGGAGGTCCGCTAATTGCATATCCCTGCCCTAGACCATGGAGAGTGAGGTAACATGCAAGGCCCAAATTTAAACCAGCAGCTCCTACGGGGGTAGTGCTACAATTATTTTCCTAAGAATTTTTGCTTAAATCACTACCCATCTATGGCTATTTTATGTAGCGGTTCCCCGGCAGGAGCCGCTTCATAGATTGGATCTAGCCAGAGTGGGTATAGCGCACCTGGACAGGCCCCTCTCACCAGCCTGGCAGCCAGAGTGTCACTCGAACCTTAGGAAAAAGTCTCTACCACAGACCCTCCTGATAAATGAACAGCTGAGATAATCCTCCTTAGCAGACTTGGCACCTGGATCTCCTTCAGGTAGTTTTGAATTAGGCCAACATTCAGCCTCTCAGTGTCCGGTTCCCCTGGTCCCCAAAGGATGGTCAGGCGCCTATAGGAACACCAGCCTCTCTTGGTACCCCTCAGGCAGACTCTCCACCGTACGGCCTCCTCCAACTGGATGGACAGCCCAGGACATCCTTAGGTGGGACCCAGCGGTTTACTGCGTCCCCAAGCGGCAGATCAATTGCTCCAGGCCAACGTGGTGTCTGCCTCATAAATACTCTCTCCCAGCATGCACAGCAAGGCCAAACCCTCCTGATAGGCTGCTGGGCAAGAGCACCCAATCCTTGACTCCACTGCTGCCACCTGCCAACCTGGGGTGAGATCAGCACCCCAGAAACAACAGAATGGACCCACAGCACAGCCAAAGATGAGACAGAAACCCAAATTTGAACAAATCAAACTGGTCAGAGTTAACTAACTCTCTGACCCCCTCTAAATTTCATATAGCACCGGTTCTGGAAAGTAACCAGGCGCTACACCACCTTTTAATATTTCCGTACATGAAAACCACTTGGGTACTGCTTGTCGTCTATACCACTTCAGTTCCAAGACTCATGCACATGAGCCAGCTTAGCCCTTTCAGTGGAATTGCAGCCATATTTCCTCCGTGACCGCCAGGTGCAGCGTACCTCTGCCATTACCATGAAGGGCTATGGTGGTACTATCGTAAACACAAGTACAGTGTACAGTCATATAGAAAATATAGAACATTTTCTGTATTAAAAAAAAACGACAACTATGCGTGATATCTTGGTAATGTTCCTCCCCAAAGGCAATATACTGTACAAATTTAGGTTATCATTTTTCGCATGAACTTCTGTGACTAGGTGTGCCTCAGACTGTTCTAAATACATTTTCACCTTTCCCAGAAGTAAATGATAAAGGAATGTGACTGACCCAACTCTACCAGGTCTGGTTTTATTATACTGTATATTCATGTTCATGTTCTTACCAATAAGAGATACTGTAACTACCCACTAAACAAGAATCTCCAGTATAACGAAACCTCTGTCAATTAGTTGAAAAAACTCCTGTTAAAGCAGCTCTCTGGCCTTCATGTTGCGTAGCTTTTTCAGAACGGATTGATTCCAGAGAAGTATTTGAGGTACAGACCTCCTATATAATAATACTGTAATGGAGTGCCCATTTAGTCACTAGGCTCAGATGCACAACTTCTTTGGTCTGAAAGGCCACACCCGAAGAAGCAGAGGTAGCTGGGTAAGTGATCTGTGGGCCCTTTAAAAAGGAAAAACAAATTGAATTTATTTTTTTATTAAAAAAAAGGGGGGGTTGCCATCCTCTGGGCCCTTTTAATAAAATTTAAAAAAGAAATAAAAAAATATGTTTTTATTAAAAACAAAAAAAAAGTGGGGGCCTCTGGGCCCTTTAATAATAAAAAAAAGTATGTATGTATGTATGTGTGTATGTGTATATATATATATATATATATATATATATATATAATAAAAAGGAAAAAAAATACAAAAAAATATATATATAGAAAAATAAATAAAAAATTGTTTTATAAAAAAAAAAGGGGGGGTTGCCATCCGGGGCCCTGAGCTCCTTACAAAAAATATTATAAAAAAAAGGGGGGGTTGCCATCCAGAGCCCTGGGGACCTCTGGGCCCTTTAATAAAAACAAAAAATATATATATATAAGAAAAAGGAAAAAAAATTATAAAAAAAATATATAAAAAAAAAAAAAAAAAAAATTATAAAAAAAAAAGGAGGGGTTGCCACCCGGGGCCCTGGGGACCTCCGGGCCCCTGACAAAAAAAGGGGGTTGCCATCTGGGCCCCTGGGGACCTCCGGGCCCCTTACCGGTGTACTGCCTGTACCCCCCTGCTTATAGACACTATGGGGGTAATCCACAAAAGGGATACGCCGGCGTATCTACTGATACGCCGTCGTATCCCTGTTTCTATCTATGGAACTGATCCACAGAGTCAGTTTACCATAGATAGGCAGAAGATCCGACATGTGTAATTGAATTACACTGTCGGATCTTAAGGATGCAATTCTAGGCCGGCCGATAGGTGGCGAGGCCATTGCGGCCGGCCTAGAATATGCAAATGAACACTTACGGCGATCCACGAACGTTCCAACGGGCCCGTCGCTCTAAATCTACGTCGTTTACGTCGAGTTACGCCGCGTAAAACTAGGGCTGAGCCCTAGTTCTCTTAAGCCATGTTAAGTATGGCCGTCGTTCCCGCGTTGAAATTTAAATTCTACGTCGTTTGCGTAAGACGTTCGTGAATGGCACTGGACGCCATTTACGTTAACGTCTAAGCAAATGATGTCGAAGCGACGTCAGTTAGCGCAATGCACGTCGGGTAAGTTACCCGACGGAGCATGCGCAGTACGTCCGGCGCGGGAGCGCGCCTAATTTAAATGGGACTCGCCCCATTAGATTCGGCACGCCTTGCGCCGGACACATTTAAGTTACACCGCCGCAAATTTCAAGGTAAGTGCTTTGTGGATCGGGCACTTAGGGAGAAATTTTGCGGCGGTGTAACTTAAATCTGGGATTGCACAGATTGCATAGACATGCTGGTCGCGTCCACCACAGACAAACACAGCCTTACTTCCCTGTGCCTGGAACGCACCTGGAGCGCACAGCGTCGTTACGTTACAATTTCACTTCCTGATGCTGTGAGATCAGAAGAAGTCGTAAGGACGAAACGTCAGGGTTGATCTCACAGCATCTGGAAGTGACATTGTAACGTAACGACGCTGTGCGCTCCAGGCACAGGGAAGTAAGGCTGTGTTTGTCTGCGGTGGACGCGACCAGCATGTCTGTGCAATCTGTGCAATGCCATCTTTGAACGCTATGGACGGCACGTCTATACTATTTAATATTTAAATACCCGCTGTAATTTTACTTGAAACTGTATCGATTTTACTGATGAAATGAAAGATTTATAAATAAAAGAAGAAAAACAGTAATACACTATTGTGAGCCTTCTTCCCTTTATAAACCTGGACATCTGAGGAGATTTGCCAGTTTGGGATATCGATTGGAGTATCAATACAGGAGGAGATGAAACATATTGCTGTTCAAGGCTTATTACACTCAACCTTCTGGTGAGTATATACCCGAAAGGGTGTGTGACACACGGTGGCTTGTTGTTTGGAGTGAAGAGCACCACATAGACCAGCATTAAGCACTTGGTGGTTTCACCTGGATATCCCAGCTTTTTTCCCACACCTCTTATGAACTATGATAAGAAAGGATTGATCACGCTGAGAGAAGTGATTACTAGCGCTGCTTTAGTGAATTACAGGACTCATTCAAACCTTGTGTTTTACTAATTTTTGTTTTACACAACCATTAATGTCTAAACTGCTGGCAACAAAAGTGAGTACACCCCTAAGTGAAATTGTCCAAACTGTGCCCGAAGTGTCAATATTTTGTGTGGCCACCATTATTTTCCAGCACTGCCTTAACCCTCTTGGGCATGGAGTTCACCAGAGCTTCACAGGTTGCCACTGGAGTCATTTTCCACTCCTCCATGACGACATCACGGAGCTGGTGGATACTGGAGACCTTGCACTCTTCCACCTTCTGTTAGAGGATACCTCACAGATGCTCAATAGGGTTTAGGTCTGGAGATATGCTTGGACAGTCCATCACCTTTATCTTCAGCTTCTTTAGCAAGACAGTGGTCATCTTGGAGGTGTGTTTGGGGTCATTATCATGTTGGAATACTGCCCTGCGGCCCAGTCTCTGAAGGGAGGGGGAACATGCTCTGCTTCAGTATGTCACACTACATGTTGGCATTCATGGTTGCCTCAATGAAATGTAGCTCCCCAATGCTAGCAGCACTCATGCAGCCCCAGACCATGACACTCCCACCACCATGCTTGACTGTAGGCAAGACACACTTGTCTTTGTACTCCTCACCTGGTTGCTGCCACACATGCTTGACACCATCTGAACCAAATAGGTTTATCTTGGTCTCATCAGACCACAGGACATGGTTCCAGTAATCCACATCCTTAGTCTGCTTGTCTTCAGAAAACTGGGACGACAGCCATACAGACTAATTTGATGCAGTGTGCGGCGTATGGTCTGAGCACTGACAGGCTGACCCCCCACCCCTTCAACTTCTGCAGCAATGCTGGCAGCACTCATACGTCTATTTCCCAAAGACAACCTCTGGATATGACGCTGAGCACTTGCACTCAACATCTTTGGTCCACCATGGCGAGGCCTGTTCTGAGTGGAACCTGTCCTGTCCTGTATGGTCTTGGCCAACGTGCTGCAGCTCAGTTTCAGGGTCTTGGCCATCTTCTTATAGCCTAGGCCATCTTTACATAGAGCAACAATTCTTTTTTGCAGATCCTCAGAGAGTTCTTTGCCATGAGGTGCCATGTTGAACTTCCAGTGACCAGTATGAGAGAGTGAGAGCGATAACACTAAATTTAACACACCTTCTCCCCATTCACACCTGAGACCTTGTAACACTAAGGCCCCGTACACACCATAGAATCCATCCGCTGAAAAATCTCAGCGGATCGGTTTCAGCGGATAGATTCTATGGTGTGTACATTCCTGCGGATATTTATCCACGGAAATTTCACAATTCCAGCAGATAAAAATTTGTATACATGTCTACAAATCTATCCGCTTGAATTGATCCCAACGGATTGATCCGCTGGTCTGTACAGACTCACCGGATCAATCCGTCTGAAGGGATCCCCGGCATGCGTCGTAATGATTCGACGCATGCGTGGAATTCCTTATATGACAGCGTCGCGCTCGTCGCCGCGTCATCATCGCGGCGACGGCGCGACACGTCATCGCGAGGGGATTTCGGCGCGGATTTCGATCCTATGGTGAGTACACTCCATCGGATCCAAATCCGCTGAAATCCTCAAGAGGATTTATCCGCGGAAACGGTCCGCTGGACCGTATACGCGGATAAATCCTCTCGTGTGTACTAGGCCTTACAAGTCTTAGAAAAAAATAGCTGCGCTGCGATAAAAAAACTGAAAATGATATGCACCAATAGTTATATCTATATACACATGTACTGAATTAATAGAAGTGATCAGTGAATTAAACACTAGACGTGATGTCTAAAGTTATCTGCACTCCACTCACCACAAAGTAGACGGAGTGTATGAGATTGAGTGACTAAAACAATAAATTCAATAGGACAGCTGGCCTGTCCGTTAGAACTTATTAAAAAGCACTATCCCATAAAGTGGAACTAACTAACCAATGACTGGTAACAGTACAAATAATGTGAAACAACATTTTTTTTTTAAAAATCAGAAAACTTAAAAAACTTGAAAATTATGTAAGTAGAAAGTCCAAATAGTCTGATGATCCAGGTGTTATGCCGCGTACATACGATCATTTTTCAACATGAAAAAAAACATTGTTTTTCAGCATGTCCAAAAAACGAAGTTTTCCCAACTTCATCATTAAAACGACGATGCCTACACACCATCGTTTTTTTTTAATTATCTAGCAAAGCGCGGTGACGTACAACACGTACAACGGCACTATAAAGGGGAAGTTCCATTTAGTAAAAGACGATTCGCGCTTTTCTGTCTGTTACAGTGTGATGAATGTGCTTAATCCTTTATGAACGGTAGTTTTACCAGAACGAGCGCTCCCGTCTCATAACTTGCTTCTGAGCATGCGCCAAAAAACGACATCGTTTAAAACGACGTAAAAAAATGCAGCATGTTCAAAAAAAATTGGGTTGTTTTTCAGAACCTGAAAAATGATGTGTAGCCCACACACGATCATTTTAAATGACGTTTTTGAAAAACAACGTTTTTTTCATGCCGAAAAATGATCGTGTGTACGCGGCATTAGTTTTAATAAAAAAGTCCTCTCCAAACCTGATGTCTGTGCCTTCAAACAAACAAAAACACCCATAATTGCAGCCTCACCATGCCCATAATTGCAGCCTTACCGTGCCCATAATTGCAGCCTTACCGTGCCCATAATTGCAGCCTTACCGTGCCCATAATTGCAGCCTTACCATGCCCATCATTGCAGCCTTACCATGCCCATAATTGCAGCCTTACCATGCCCATCATTGCAGCTTCACTGTGCTCATTGTTGCAGCCTTATAGTGCCCATAATTGCAGCCTGACCGTGCCCATCATTGCAGCTTCACTGTGCCCATCATTGCAGCTTGACCGTGCCCATCATTGCAGCCTGACCGTGCCCATCAATGCAGCCTGACCATGCCCATCATTGCAGCCTGACCGTGCCCATCATTGCAGCCTGACCGTGCCCATCATTGCAGCCTGACCGTGCCCATCATTGCAGCCTCACTGTGCTAATCATTGCAGCCTTACCGTGCCAATCATTGCAGCCTGACCGTGCCCATAATTGCAGCCTCATTGTGCTCATCTTTGCGGCCTTATAGTGCCCATAATTGCAGCCTCACCATGCCCATAATTGCAGCATCACCGTGCCCATCATTGCAGCCTGACCGTGCCCATCATTGCAGCCTGACCGTGCCCATAATTTCAGCCTTACAGTGCCCATAATTGCAGCCTCACTACAGTCAGTGCTAGTGCCTGGATTACACACAGCGGGCATCTCCCGCTGTGTCTCGGAGCTGAGTGTGAAAAGTTTGGCCGCGCTGTGACAAAAGTCCCGCCCTCCTTCTAGACCAGCTCGTGTGATAGACAGAACACTGTGTCTATCACACAAGCTGGTCTAGAAGGAACTTTTGTCACAGCGTGGCCAAACTATTCACACACACAGCTCCGAGACACAGGGGGAGATGCCTGCTGTGTGTGACATTTAGAGGGAGAGGAGGAGGGAGGGGAGCATTGCAGCCACAGCGGGTATCCCAGTAGGCCAGTCTGGTCCTGGTTGGGGGGGGGGGGGGCTAGTGTGGGAAAAGAAGAGTAAGGGGTGAAAGCCAGTATAAAGGATAAGTAGTGGAAAAAATTAGTACTTTTTAGGATTTACCTTTTTTTTTTTTTTTTTTTTTTTTTAAGAATTCTTTTTTAAGGGGGCATGGCTGGGGTTGTGTCCTATGCTTACATATTTTTGCTAATGGGTGTCCCTCGTTCCCACCTCAAAAAGTTGTGAGGTATGGCTTTATTTATACTTTAGGCCAGTTAATAGTTCAAGGTGTTCATGCACACACTTGCTTTACAAGATTTACTAGGCCCTGCCTACCAAAAAAAAGGAAATTGGTACCCATGGCATCCAGTCAGAATGTAGCTGACAGTGTGTAATGCGGGTAGAAAACCAGAAACAAGTACCTCACTGGTTGGATTGGAAAATGGTCTGATTTTCTCTTGTCCATTTGTTTTATAAATAAGACCCGCTGTTAGATACATAGTCAGTGCACATTATACAGTGTGTTTGTCATTGTCCATCCAGCAGCCTTGTAGTAGTTCAGTGTGGGAGTTAAGTAGAAGTAAAGTTAAGACGCCACTTCAGTGAATCATCACTACAGTATACACCCAGTGTAGTGACAGGCCTCAACCCTGATACCTCATTGTACGAATGTAGGCCTTGTCTGTAACCAGGTGCAACTGTGTATTATTCATTAGATAATCCCATGTATGGACCTAAAAATATACTCATTGTAATTAGTTTAACCTGGAGCTGTATCTTAATAGGATTAACTTAGTGGTTCATTGTCACAAGTTGTAAAACGTTTAGGCCCCTTTCACACAGACGATTATAAACATACACCAGATTCCAGAAGCAAGAATCAGCGGCTGGGATGCCGGGTATATGAGAACAGCCACATCCGCTCAACCTGTACAAAGTAATGACAGACTGAGAAGGTCTGTGGCTTCCTCCATAATGCAGGTGAAGTGGAGGAGAAGTACTCAGTGGCTAGCATCTGCCAGTTGGTTGAACCCCAAAAAAAAAAAAGTGAGAACAGGAGGTAACCAGGCAGAAATGAGGCAAGGCGAGAAGCTTGTCCCATGACACCCCTAGACTAATTTCTCGACTGGGTCATGGTAAGAACAGCTTGTGTGTGTGTGTGTGGCACACTGATGAAACCTCTGAATATGCCCAACTAAAGGATTCAGTCCTTTAAAAGAACTTACTGTAGTTCCCATGGGCTCATTTGCTTAAGAAACAACAAAAAAGCATACACAGCACAGAACTTACTACAAAGTTTCACCATAAGATGACATGGAATATTAATTACAGATGTGTATTTTCATTTAGCTATAATACCAAGTCCTCCTGGGTTCAGAGTGTGAGTGTGCGATAATACATGCACATTATGTCACATGTTAGCACAAATTGTGTTAGGGCAGCCCATTTATTTTAATGGACTTCCAACACACCCCATAACAAGCAAAATTGTACCTCACCCTTTTCGAGGGAAGCAGCACATGGTCGTGCATTGCTAGATATTGAGGAGCACTACAGTGCAGGCACATCACCTTATTGTGTTGGGATGCCATCGAAAATCAATGACACCTCCGTACACAGACCCCATACCACAGCACATTGTGTGAACCAGCCCTTAAAGTATATCTACAACCAATTTTTTTCTCTTTGGGATAGAATAGGGAATGGTTAAACCTTGTCATTATTTCTCCTGTACACAAAAGAGGTAGTAAGACAAAATCTTTCCAAAGTCAGGTAAATTCTCTCTTGGACACCTGTATATTTCTCCCTTTTATTTCTGTCCTGGCAACAACTCAAAACTTTGGATTTTCCCTCACTTTTAGTCCCCATGCCAATGGTTACCAGGGCAAATAGAGACAGTGGGCCAGATTCTCAAAGGCGTTACGACGGCGCAACGCCATTTGCGCTGTCGTAAGTCCTAATCTGGCCCAGGGTATCTATGCGACTGATTCTTAGAATCAGCTACGCATAGATACCCATTAGATCTGACAGGCGTAAGGCTCTTACGCTGTCAGATCTTTAATGCAATTTTTTGTCCCGCAGCTAGGTGTCGCATCGTCGTTTTCCCCGTCGTCTATGCAAATTAGCAAGTTACGCGAGATTCCCGAACGTACGCGCGGATTTTACGACGTTTCCGTAAGCGTAAACTTGCCCCTGCTATAATAAGGGGCAAGTTTACGTAGGTCCGTCGTATGCCATGTTAAGTATGGCGTGGGGTCAGCGTCGGCTTTTTCCGTTGTTTACGTCGTTTTCGTAAGTCGTTCGCGAATACGACTTTACGTCAATGATGCTCACGTCGGTGTCATTGACGTTTTCCGTTGTGAGCTGGAGCATGCGCACTGGGCTATTTTTCCGCCCGGCGCATGCGCAGTTCGATCGGCGCGGGGGCGCACTTAATTTAAATACAAGCCGCCCCCTTTGAATTACGCGGCCTTACGCCGGGCCAATTACACTACGCCAACGCAAATTACGGAGCAAGTGCTTGGAGAATACGGCACTTGCTCCAGTAATTTGCGGCGGCGTAGTGTAAATGGCTTACGCTACGCCGCCGCAGATTCTACAAGAATCTGGCCCAGTGAATCTCCTTGGCGAATATAAAAACCTGACCTGACCCCTCAAGTTTATCCAAAATGTAAAAAAAGCTTTGTCTATAAATGCACTTTAATGGTCTTCAATATTCTTGTTGTTTGGTACTTGAGGGTTTTGTATTATGTTTAATGTTTTTGTGAATCTAAAAGTCCCTTGAGTCCTTATAATATTCCCATTGAGACAACATGCAACATTTAAAAAGGGAAGTGCAAGATTAAAAAAAAAATTCATACTCCCCTATATGGCTGCAGCATGGATCCGATACTGCAGCTCTTCCCACCGGCTCTAACACTGAGAACTGAGCAATCACATGACCACTGATTGCTCAGTTCTCAGGCTTCAGAAAGCTGAGACTGTCAGTTACCGGCCCTCTTCTCTGCCCCTAGTGTGCTCACTAGAACACAAGGCTGTGGAGGGGGTAGGAGCAGTTGGCTGAGGCTCTAACAGGCTGAGCCAGTTGTTGGTCAGGCATTTGGGTGGATCCTGACATTATTATCGGGATGGATCTATAAATTGTTGTCTCCAATAGTATGCCGCATACCTAAATTAATCAATACAAAGAAAAAAAAAGAGGTGTTTTTTAGGGCTGGGTTTTTGAGGCACAGTTCACGCCATATAGTTAAAATACAAATAACTTTATTACAAAATTCCTAGATTAAAATCATATATTTTTCAGATTTTCTCAAACTGACACATTGTTGTACATTCAGCTACTGTATAATTCAAATCTCAAAGTGTTACTAACCCCACAACAGTAATTTCAGTTTGTATATGCAGTACAGTACGCTTGTTATACTCACTGTGAAACCTAAGGGGTTAATCCTCTGCATTGTGTAAAAAGGCTGTTTGGTCCTGTCTTCTGTGATCCTCCCCTTCTTTTACTATCCCCAATCCATCTGATGATAGAACAGAGCCCTAGGAGGCACTCTGCACATGCTCAGTTTGGTGTGTATTGCTAGAGCGTTTATATTTTTTGAGAGGGTGCATGTGATCAGCACAGAGCCAATCAGCACTATCCAGACAGGGGTCATGCAGCCACATAGGACAGTCAGAGGAGACTGAAAACTCCTCTTACAATCTTTACCAGTGCTCGGTCAGACTCTGATAGATGTCACAAGACTGCTATATACTGCTGATGAGAAAAGGTATTTAGCAGTTTAGAGTTACTAAAATAATTTCCACTGTGTACTGTGGGAGACCAGATATAGTGAATGCAGGGTAAGGCGATAACTTTCAACCTATAAACTTGTCATCAGAAAAATATTTATATGGCTCAAAGCATTTCCTGGGTCATAGTCCACTTCTACAGGAGCAGGCATGGGAAATTAATTAAGAACAACTCTATAACTTTAAAAAAAATGAAAACCGTTAAATGACCTTAATCCAAAATAATTCCAAATATTCATATGCAGACTGCAGTCACTTAAAAAACCACTGGGGGTGTTGTTGATTTGGAGGATCCAAAAAAAGGGGAGCCCAAAACACAGGATAAAGGAAACCACTCACCAGGCAGCCCAGGATTCCCTTCTCACCTCTCCCTTTTTCACTCACAAGGTGGCACGGGGATTATCAATATTCATAATCTAAGGGTCCAAAATGGTGGCTTTACCTTAGATTTACCTATAAATATTAAAGCGGAGCTCCACCCAAAAGGGGAAGTTAAACTTTCAGCACCCCCCCCCCCCCTTCCACATTTGGCACAGTCAAGCTAGTGCTCATCCCCAAACTGTTCCCACAAAGTTGGGAACATGAAATTGTCCAAAATGTTCGGTATGCTGATGCCTTTAGAGTTCCCTTCACTGGAACTAAGGGGCCAAGCCCAACCCCTGAAAAACAACCCCACACTATAGTAAACTAAGATTGAGGGGGAGAGTGAACTAGAATTACATCGGGCAGACATGTCAGTTAGAGGTCAGACATTAATGGAGGGTGGAATGGGGATAGATGGGGGAGGGTTATGGCAGGTGACAAGAAAGTTCCCATGTTGCAAACAGCCATTGGAAATTATAGTGCCATTTTTACTACTAAAAATGATATGAAAAACACCAGAGCAAAATGTAATGATGAATGCTTGTTCATCAATGCCAGAAGTCTGCCAATCAAAATAGGTGAGTTTGAAGCTCTGGTGCATGAGGAGAGCTGTGATGTAATCGATATTGCTGAAACTTGGCTTCATTCCTCATATGACTGGGCTATTAATATTCCTGGCTATGCACTCTTTTGGAGAGACAGGGTAAAAAGGAAAGGTGGCTGGATCTGTGATCTCAAAGCGAGTGTGAAAGACGACCTGGTTGATGGAGAGTGTGATGAGTCTGAAGCATTATGGGTGGAACTGCACATAGATGTGTGTAGTCCAAAGTTAATCATTGGAGTTTGTTATAGACCACCCAATGTTAATGAGGGGGTGGAGACTCAGCTCCTTGCACAGTTGGAAAGAGCTGCAAGGGCTGGGATGGTGATAATAATGGTGGATTTTAACTACCCAGAAACTGACTGGAGTAATGGCACTGCTGTACGAGGCTTGAGGACTGCTCTCCAGGACTTATACTGGGAGGGAATATTGGCATCGATAAACACAGAACAGAAGTGGGAATTCTTCAAAAAGACAAAAAAAAGCAATAAGAAAAGAGTTTAAAAAAATATAAACTGAAGGAACACTGTTGTTACAAAGAATGTTACAAAGAATATAACAGAATATGTAAAAAGGAAATCAAGGATGCAAAAACTCAAAAGGAATGACAGATTGCAAATGATAGGACAAACCCCCAAAAATTCTTCAAATATATTAATAGTAAAAAGGTCAGGTCTAAGAATGTAGGCCCTGAGAAGGCTAATATATTAAATACTTTCTTCAGCTCTGTGTATACAATGGAGCACAGGGGAGCTCATGTTCATAATAGGGGTGGTATTGACACAACCACAAATCCACAATGGCTCAAAAGTGATATGGTCCAGAAATATTTACAGAATAAAGGTGAACAAAGCACCTGGACCAGATGGCATACACCCACCGATCCTAAAATAATTGAGCTGTAATTTCAAAGCCATTGTATCTAATTTTTAGGGACTCATTAATGATGGGAATAGTATCACTGGAATGGCACAGGGCCAATGTGGTGCCCTGTCACGCCGTGTCCAGGATTTGATCCAGGGACCTGGTGTTCATGAATGGTTTTCTATGTCCTGAACCACCAAGGAACTTTGTTTTAGGTTTTGAACCCTGGTTACTTTCTGCTTTATGTGTTTGATGTTGGCTCCACCCTGGGACCAGCTGTTTGTAGTTATCTGATCAGCGACCCTATAAACCTCCACTTTCCTTTCATGTCTGTGCCATAGTATAGGTTCCTGTTGATGCTGTTTGTGGATGCTCTTTTTTTGGTTGCAGACTTGGCTCGTTCTTGACTTCGATACCTAGATTTTCCCTTGGACTTTGCTTATCTGGTTGCTGACCCTGCCTGGCTCGTTTCTGCCTGCGTTACTTGGATTATCCTTTCTCCTCCTGGGTTCCAGGCTTCGCCTCTACTAAGTTGTTGCTGGGGGTTTTGGTTAGGCTGTCTGCACAATCGATTGTGGTCCCTTATTTCCTGGCTGCAGGATCTCAACTGTCCCTCCACCTGATACCGGGATAACAAGACTACTGGTCAGGAAAGCGCAGGGACGGTTGCAATTTTCTGGCAGACCTGACTGTGCTTATATTTAAAAAGGGAACAAAGTCTTTACCAAGTAACTATAGACCAGTTAGTTTAACTTTTATAGTTGGAAAGATACTGGACAGTTTAATAAAAGACCACATAGATAAGTTCTTGCTGGAAAAAATAAATTTAAGCAACAGACAGCATGTATTCATGAAAGACAGAAGTTGTCAGACAAACCTGATTTCTTTTTATGAGGAGGTAAGTAAAAACTTGGACAGAGGGGTGGCGGTGGACGTGATATACTTGGATTTTGCAAAAGCATTCAATACGGTAAGGTAAGGTCTACAGGCTTGGAAATATCAGTTTGTAAATGGATAGAAAACTGGCTAAAATACAGAATTCAGAGAGTAGTGGTTAATGATTCTTACTCTGAATGGTGTAAGGTTATCAGTGGTGTACCCCAAGGTTCAGTGCTGGGACCCTTACTTATTAATATCTTTATAAATTATATTGGGTCTGGGTTCAAAAGTAACATTTCTGTTTTTGCAGATGACACTAAGCTATGCAGTGGAATAACGTCCTTACAGGATGTCTCCAATATACAAGCCAACCTCAATGCTCTGTCTAATTGGGCGACTATGTGGCAGATGAGGTTTAATGTTGAAAAATGTAAAGTTATGCACTTGGGGGCTAAGAATATGCATACAACATACACAGGGCCGGATTTCCCACAAGGCCACCCAAGGCCAGGCCTCGGGGCGGCAGTGGGTGAAGGGGCGGCGCCTCTTTTGTGTCTGTCTTCTCCGTCCTCCCCCCTCTTTGCGTGTCACCTAGTGACAGTGCTGCCCCATCCCCTCCTGCTGCAGGAATAACCAAAATATTTATACACTATCCGTTCTGTAATCTAATACAGTGCCCCCCGTCTCTGTGGTTCATTAAAAAAAATCCTCCTTCACCGTATCTCACGGCGGCTCCTGGCGATCACGTGACAGGCTGCGTCTCCTCTCTCATCTCCTCCTTGTGTCATGTCAGCAGGGAAATCTAGGCCCCGCCCACTGCTTCTGCAAGACGTGCAGAGAGGAGACATAGCCTGTTACAAGAGCGACGGGAGCCGCCGTGAGATACGGTGAAGTGAAGGAGGTATATTTTTAATGAACTATAGAGACAGGGGGGCACTGTATTAGCATTTAGAACGGATAGTTTAAAAATATATTGGTTATTCCTGCAACAGGAGGGGGATGGGGTGGCACTGTCACTAGGTGAGATGCAAATGACTGAAAGTGGGTTAACAACCACTTAATCAATGTGGCTGATTATTTTGCAGGGAGAAAAAAACAGCTACATCACTGCTCCGTGTACAGAGCCCTGAGTTCTTAGTAAACAGTGGGGGGGGGGGGCGACACCTGGGGGGGGGCGACAGTGACACCTGAGATGTAAGGAAACACTCCGCTGGGGACAGTGACACCTGAAATGTAAGGAAGCACTCCGCTGGGGACAGTGACACCCGAGATGTAAGGAAACACTCCGCTGGGGACAGTGACACCTGAGATGTAAGGAAGCACTCCGCTGGGGACAGTGACACCTGAGATGTAAGGAAGCACTCCGCTGGGGACAGTGACACCTGAGATGTAAGGAAACACTCCGCTGGCTGGGGACAGTGACACCTGAGATGTAAGGAAGCACTCCGCTGGGGACAGTGACACCTGAGATGTAAGGAAGCACTCCGCTGGCTGGGGACAGTGACACCTGAGATGTAAGGAAGCACTCCGCTGGCTAGGGACAGTGACACCTGAGATGTAAGGAAGCACTCCGCTGGCTGGGGACAGTGACACCTGAGATGTAAGGAAGCACTCCGCTGGCTGGGGAATCCATAGCGGAGAAGGATCTGGGGTCTTTAGTAGATCATAAGCTCAATAATAACATGCAATGCCAAGCTGCGGTTTCCAAAGCGAGCAAAGTCCTTTCTTGTATTAAGAGAGGTATGGACTCCAGAGAGAGAGAGAGAGAGAGAGATATCATTTTTCCCCTGTTCAAATCATTAGTAAGACCTCATCTGGAATATGCACTTCAGTTTTGGGCACCAGTTCTCAAAAAGGATATCTGGGAACTGGAGAAAGTGCAGAGAAGGAAACCAAACTGATAAGAGGCATGGAGGAACTCGGCTATGAGGAAAGATTAGAGGAACTGATTGTATTCACTCTTGAGAAGAGGAGATTTAGGCTAGGTTCACACCACGATTTTTACATCCGATAATCGGACCGTTAAATCGGATGGAATCGTATATGACAAAATCGTATGTAATCGTATGTCAAAATTTTCACTAAAAAATCGGATCCTGATTTTAAATAATGTCTGGGAAAAAGCAGATTTTTGAAGTTATGGATATTCAGGGGAACCCCGCCGTCAATTTAAAACAAAAATGACGTGCGGTTCCCCCTAAATATCCATAACCAGACCCTTCAGGTCTGGTATGGATATTCAGGGGAACCCCGCCGTCAATTTAAAACAAAAATGACGTGCTGTTCCCCCTAAAAATCCACACCAGACCCGTTATCCGAGCACGTTGACCTGGCCGGCCGCAGAAAAGAGGGGGGACAGAGTGCGGCCCCCCCCCTCTCCTGAACCGCACCAGGCCACATGCCCTCAACATGGGGAGGATGTCCCCATGTTGATGGGGACAAGGGTCTCATCCCCACAACCCTTGCCCGGTGGTTGTGGGGGTATGCAGGTGGGAGGTTTATCAGAATCTGGAAGACCCCTTTAACAAAGGGGACCCCCAGATCCTGACCCTCCCCCTGTGTGAAATGGTAATGGGGTACACTGTACCTCTACCATTTCACGAAGGAAGTGTAAAGTATTGTAAAAAAACACACTGACACCTTAGAATAAAGTCCTTTATTAAAAAAAAAAAAACACTCGTTCCCGGCTTCCAGCGTTGTCCTGATCCTGGAGGGCTGATCTCCCGCGATGAGAAGATCCTGCGACGGCCGGGTGTTCTCCGATCCAGCGCTGAGAAGATACATCCGGAGCGCAGCATCCCTGACCTCCTCATCGCCGGACACAGCCCAGCGGAATGACGCGCTGGAGCTGTGACATTACTTATATAGAGGAGGCAGGGCCACCCGTCACGTGACCCCGCCCCCTCTGACGTACCCTCTGCTACGTCACTGGCGAAGCCCATAGTCTTCCCTCTTCTTGGGCTTCCCCAGTGACGTAGCAGAGTGTACGTCAGAGGGGGCGGGGTCACGTGACGGGTGGCCCTGCCTCCTCTATATAAGTAATGTCACAGCTCCAGCGCGTCATTCCACTGGGCTGTGTCCGGCGATGAGGAGGTCGGGGATGCTGCGCTCCGGATAGATCTTCTCAGCGCTGGATCGGAGATCACCCGGCCGTCGCAGGATCTTCTCATCGCAGGAGATCAGCCCTCGCAGGATCAGGACAACGCTGGAAGCCGGGAACGAGTGTTTTTTTTATTTTTTTTTTTATTTTTTTAATAAAGGACTTTATTCTAAGGTGTCAGTGTGTTTATTTTACAATACTTTACACTTCCTTCGTGAAATGGTAGAGGTACAGTGTACCCCATTACCATGTCACACAGGGGGGGGTCAGGATCTGGGGGTCCCCTTTGTTAAAGGGGTCTTCCAGATTCTGATAAACCTCCCGCCCGCATACCCCCACAACCACCGGGCAAGGGTTGTGGGGATGAGACCCTTGTCCCCATCAACATGGGGACATCCTCCCCATGTTGAGGGCATGTGGCCTGGTGCGGTTCAGGAGAGGGGGGGGCCGCACTCTGTCCCCCCCTCTTTTCAGCGGCCGGCCAGGTCAACGTGCTCGGATAACGGGTCTGGTTATGGATATTTAGGGGGAACCGCACGTCATTTTTGTTTTAAATTGACGGCGGGGTTCCCCTGAATATCCATACCAGACCTGAAGGGTCTGGTTATTGAATTTGCGGGGACCTCCGTTCGGGTTTGCTCAACCCTAGTAATAAAAAATCGGGTACGATTAATCGCACAGTCATCCGATTTAGTACGATTTAGATTGACCACAATATTAAAGAAAACGGACACGATTTTAATACGATTTCAAATCAGGACCAAAAATCGTGGTCAAACACGATTTTTGATGCGATTTTAAATCGTATCAAATCTGATGCGGATCAAATCGGATGCACTTGGGGTCCTAAATTAATGAATGGAAGTGAATGGATACGTTTTGCCATACAGATTTGTACGATTTTAAAGCTAAAATCGTGAGAACAAGTAGGATGACAAAATCGTGGTGTGAATGCACCCTAAGAGGTGTACAAATATATAAGGGGTCCATATAGTGAACTTGGTGTTGAGTCATTCACTTTACGGTCAACCCAGAGGACACTCTTTACGTCTAGAGGAAAAGAGATTTCATCTCCAAATACGGAAAGCTTTCTTCACAGTAAGAGCTGTGAAAATGTGGAATAGACTCCCCCCAGAGGTAGTTCTAGCCAGCTCAGTAGTTTGTTTTAAGAAAGGCCTGGATAGTTACCTAAATGTACATAATATAGCTGAGTACTAACATTTATAGGTAAAGTTGATCCAGGGAAAATCCGATGGCCTCTCGGGGGATCAGGAAGGATTTTTTTTCCCTGCTGTAGCAAATTGGTGCATTCTCTGATGGAGTTTTTTGCCTTCCTCTGGGTCAATTGTGGGTATAGAATTGGGTATATTGGATTGTACGATATTTTTTATTTTATTTACTTTATGGTTGAACTAGATGGACTTGTGTTTTTTTTCAACCTGACTAACTATATAACTATATAATCCCCCCTCCACCAAATGATTTGGACCAGTGCACAAAGCAAGGTCCATAAAGACATGAATAAGTGAGTTTGGGGTGGAGGAACTTGACTGTCCTGATCTAAACCCGATAGAAGACCTTTGGGATAAATCAAAGTGGAGACTGCGAGCCAGGCCTTCTCATCCAACATCAGTGCCTGACCTCACGAATGCACTTTTGGAAGAATAGTCAAACATTCCCATAGACACACTCCTAAACCTTGCGGGCAGCCTTTCCAGAAGAGTTGAAGTTGTTATAGCTGCAAAGGGTGGGCCAACCCAGTATTTAACCCTATGGACTAAGACTGGGATGCCAAAAAAGTGTTTAAAGGCAGACGTCTCAATACTTTTGGTAATATAGTGTATGTATTTTTTTATAATTACCAATGCACTATGATTAGGGGTGCAACGGATCAAAAAACTCACGGTTCGGATCGTTCCTCGGATCAGGAGTCACGGATCGGATCATTTTTCGGATCGGCAAAAAAAAAAAATTCTCCCCCACTGTAATATACACATCTCCCCCCCCCACTGTAATATACACATCTCCCCCCCACTGTTCACCCCCCCACTATAGTACCCCCCCTCCTCTCAGTACATAGACCCCCCCTCCTCTCAGGGCAACAGACCCCCCCTCCTCTCAGGGCAAGTGACCCCCCCCCTCCTCTCAGGGCAAGTGACCCCCCCTCCTCTCAGGGCAAGAGACCCCCCCTCCCTCCTCTCAGGGCAAGAGACCCCCCCTCCTCTCAGGGCAAGAGACCCCCCCTCCTCTCAGGGCAAGAGACCCCCCCTCCTCTCAGGGCAAGAGACCCCCCTCGGGCAGTACAGGCACTCCCAGCGTGTGTCCCACGAGTGAGGGCTCCTCTGTGGGTGTAAACAGAGGAGGGCCGCCGCCGGATGTACCAAGATGGCCGCGGCTCCGGAGCTAGGCCGAAGCCGAGGCCTTTCCTAATGTTATTCCTGCGGCTCCGGAGCTGGGCCGAAGCCGCGGCCTTTCCTAGCGTTATGGCCGCAGCTCCGGAGGTAGGCCGAAGCCGCGGCCATAACGTTAGGAAAGGCCGCGGTTTCGGCCTAGCTCCGGAGCCACGGCCATAACATTAGGAAAGACCGCGGCTTCGGCCTAGCTCCGGAGCCGCGGCAATCCGCGGATCACAGTGTGTTATGATCCGAAGGGGGTGACCCGTTCGAATCACGGATCAACTGTGATCCGTTGCACCCCTAACTATGATAGAGTACTAATAAAATTAGAAATGGGTATCTCAGCCACTTTACTTATTAAACTAAACTAAAATTGTAACAAACTTACATTCTTATTTATTTAAGGATAAGGGTTGATTTCTGCCTTCTTGAATAAATATACACCCCACTTCCCTGTAGATAGAAAAGCCAGAAAGTAATATTTCAGTTATGTTCTATGTTTATAGGTTGAATTAGATGAACTATGGGGCCAGATTCACAGCCAGGCGGCGCAGCGTAACGTAACCGATTTAGGTTACACCGCCGCAAATTTTCTGGCTAAGTGCCCGATCCACAAAGCACTTACCTGGAAATTTGCGGCGGTGTATCCTAAATCCGTCCGGCGCAAGGCGGGCCCAATGGAATGGGGCGAGTCCCATTTAAATTAGGCGCACTCCCGCGCCGGACGTACTGCGCATGCTCCCGTCGCAAATTTCCCGACGGGCTTTGCCCAAAGTTACGACGCGCCAACGTTTTGTGAATCGCGACGGGTAAAAAAGACTTGCGCCGGGAATTTTTTTTTTTTTTTTTTAAATCGAAAGCGACGCGGGAAAGACGGGTATACTTTTACATGGTGTACTAAGTTTACACATTGTAAAAGGTGCCCTATCTTTGCGACGGCAAACTAACACTTGCGGCGACGTAACGACGGGAAAAAAAATTGTGGATCGCCGTAACTGCTAATTTGCATACCCGCCGCTGGTTTACGACGCAAAATCCCCCCAGCGGCGGCCGCAGTACTGCATCCTAAGATCCGACAGTGTAAAACTATTACACCTGTCGGATCTTAGGGATATCTATGCGTAACTGATTCTATGAATCAGACGCATAGATAGAAACAGGGATACAACGGCGTATCAGCAGATACGCTGTCGTATCCCTTTTGTGAATCTGGCCCTATGTTCTTACTCTATAATTCCGGCATGGGGAGATGTAAATTGGTGGTTGTGATGCTTCCGGTTTCTGGGAGCATGAACACCCTCACCGGTGACACCTGACGCTTGGGCGTGATAACGTTACAAGATGGCACTTAATGTCCAGACGTCCATGCGCCCAGAAACCGGAGCTGCCTCAACCACAATTTTATATCTGCCCACTCCAGAATTATTGTCAGAGGCTAGACCAGCTCAGTGACGTCAGCCAGCAGTGGGCTTTTTCTGAATCTGTTTCTAAGTCAGCTTTTCTAAACTTTACTTCAGAGAAACCCTTGGAATGCTTTTCAGGTCTGAGGAAACCCCTCTTAAGCCTCGTACACACGACCGGTTTTCCCGGCAGGAAAACTGCCAGGAGAGCATTTGGCAGGAAATCCCGGCCATGTATATGCTCCCTAGCAGTTTTCCCGTCAGGAAAACAGCCGGTAATCCCAACGGGAAAATAGAGAACCTGGCTCTCTATTTTCTCGTCGGGATTCCTGGCAGAGTGTTTCCTGCCGAGAAAACCGGTCGTCTGTATGCTAACCTGTCCGAAGGTAAACCCGCGCATGCTCGATAAGCCTTCGACTCATGCGCGGTAGCATACAAGGCATAGTGTAGGGTGTAGCAAGATGGCGGCAACAGCATCGAATGTGACGAGCACCGGCTTGTCGTAGTCGATGACGTCACCGCGTTCTTGCCATTCAAAAGAACGGCGGTTCTTCTGAATGGCTGCCTGTATGCACGGCTTTGCAAGAAAAGTTCGCCAGTAATCCCGTCAGGAAAACCAATGTTTTTTTCCTGACAGGATTCCCTGCTGTGTTTACAGGACCTTTAATTGATTTAACCTACAGCTCATGGAACACTACCATGTACAATGAGTTGTAGGAAGGGTTACCTACTGTATTTGACACCCAGGAGGCTAAGCCTTGCAGCCACCACCTAAATTCTAACATTTCAGCCAAACAGGACTGTACACATGGCGCAGAAATGATGTTGTGCTTGGCTATCAATTTTAACTTGGCCTGCAGTGTTTGATAGGTGGCACTGCCCGTCAAACTCATCTAATAAAGTCAATCGGAGCACACTGCAACCAGGAGACAAACACTTGGCCGTGTTTACAGTGTAGTATTTTAATATAAAATTCACTTTGAGAATAAAAAAAGAAGATATTCAGACGTCGGACAAGCGTTTGCCCTGTATTGCAGTGTTTTAATATAAGATTCCCTTTTGGATTAAAAAAATAAAACATTTAGGAGGTGGCAGGATTGCCTACTAAATGCTTGACAGCTGCTGAAAAGTGTTCCTCTGTGGATCGCTTTTCTCACTGGTGGTAAGCACTACCACTAGTGAGAAAGAGCCCTTGGGGATCCCAGGAACCCTTTCTGAAAAGGGTAGGTCTGGATTCTTTCACCTTTTTGTAAAAAGTAAGGCTGCGGAAATTAACAATTAATTCCTCGATTAATTGTAATTTTTTTGATCGATCAAAATTCTTTTGATCGGTACTCACCTCTCCGCTGGCTTCCGGGTCTTCAGGGAGTTCTGTCGGAGATCTGGTGACGTTCCGGACACCGGCGGGGCTTGCCGTGTCCATCTGAAGGGCTCCTTTGCTGTGCCTTCATATCTGCATGCCGGTGGGACATTACTATCTGCCACACGCAAGGGATGTTGCACTTCCCTCTATCAACTTGGGATTCTACAGCCATCCACTGGGAGTTGTGATAGTTCCCTTCACGGGACATCTACATGCCGACAGACTGATGTTAACCGCTCCTCATCTGGATTCAGCAGTGGTATCGTTGTACACATTTTTATACCAGTATCATACTTAGCTACATGTTTTTATGACTGCTTTTGCTACCGTTTTGTATTACTCACACCATTTTTTCAGTTTATGTAGCTACATCGATTTTATCTCCAGTGCAATATGTATTTTGTTACCTACTTGAAGACTATACAAGTTGTAATGCTATTCTCACTGAGCGCTGCCTTTGTGTGTTTTGTGTATCCTGCTATCCATTTTTCCAGTGGTTGGTAGCTGCACTGGAAATCAGCCTGCAAGGAGATCAGCTAAAAGTAGTTGGATCTGTATGTGCGTTATAATTAATCAAAATTAGTCAATTAACTGATTTAAAAAAATTGATTAATCGAACACAAAAATTTTAATCAGTAACAGCCCTAGTAAAAAGCCCTGTGACAAGAACCAAATTCTCACTACTGTTATAAGCACGTTCTTCCTTAAAGAAGGCCTAGTTATTGAGTAACTTCAATTCACGTTCTTGGCAATGCAGTTTGGTTAGTGAGGTTCTGGAAGTGAAGTTGTTTTGTTTCTTTCAATCGAAACTCTGCAATTCACTTCCTTACTGACCTGGTGGATAGTGAGGATGAACTGTGCGGTTACTGTGGGAGGGGTTGTGTGATCAAAGCTTCTCATTGTACACTTAAAATCAGGTTTAACTTCTTTGTTTTGTTATCAAAATGTATTTCAGTTTGTAAAGATATTTGTATAATTATCAAGTGACAGCAAGTACCGTTAAAATATAACTTTTTTTTTTTTTTTTTTTCATTTTGAATAAAGTAAGGGAGGGTTCTATCATCTGTCAATTGTTTTTGCCATTTGTGTCCCATTTGGGAGATCATTGGTTGTCACAACTTCTGTCCCCATTGAAAGATTTGTCCTGTATGTCCTGTTTGTCCTTTATAACCCCAGGTGACTACCCAACATTTGGTAAACAGGACGAATGGAGAAGGTAAATCTCCCTAACGAGGGCACAGATCGCAAATCAAAACCAAAAAAAGAAAAAAGTTTTGTCTTTTAGTTATACTTTAACAAATACAGTTATATCTTGTTCCAGAATTACTTTTGGGTACTTTATTATTTACACCTGATCATTGATACAAATAACCAAACAGCAAAGGATATGGCTTCAAAACTCAAATATTTAAAGCATGCAAATATAATTAAAATGGACCCCTCAGTATTTTTAATGTTTAAGAATACATTTCTAACAGTATCCAGTTTTTAAAAATCTGTACCTTTTATCATCAAAGCAGCAGTCCAAGACATTTTATTTTATTTTTTATCATTTTTTTTTAAAACTGCTTTGCAGTGCCTGCAGCTGCCGCTGCCGGGTCTCTCACTCTCTCTCTCTATCTCATCACCAGGGCCGGACTGGCCCAGCCCGGTAGGCTGCCTGTCCTGAGGCTGCTTTGAGCTGTAGCTGACTGCAGTTCTCCCCCTCTCTCCTGCGTGTATGACACCAGGCATCTCTCGCTGTGTGTGCGAGCTGGGTCTGTGTTCGGCTGTGCTGCCTGTGCTAGACCTGCTTGTGTGATAGTAGATGGAGATGGAACACTGATTGAATCAGTGTTTTGTCTATCACACAAGCCCGTCTAGGGGGGGACCTTGCTAGAGCACACTGCCCTGCCGAACACAGACCTACAGCTCCTGTTTGTTCCATGACACATGTCGGGAGAGGAGATACCTGCTGTGTGTGATCGAGGCAATGCTATGGTGAGTGCCTTCCAAAGTGGGGCTGCATTCATATACAAAGTGAGGCTGCATTAATATACAAAGTGGGGCTGCATTAATATACAAAGTGGGGCTGCATTCATATAAAAAGTGAGGCTGGATTCATAGACAAAAGTGGGACTGCATTCATAGACAAAAGTGGGACTGCATTCATTGACAAAGTGGGACTGCATTAATATACAAAGTGGGGCTGCATTAATATACAAAGTGGGGCTGCATTAATATACAAAAGTGGGGCTGCATTTATATAAAAAAGTGGGAGAGAGGGAAAGTGGGGCTGCATTCATAGACAAAAGTGGGGCTGCATTCATAGACAAAAGTGGGACTGCATTCATAGACAAAGTGGGACTGCATTCATATACAAAGTGGGGCTGCATTAATATACAAAAGTGGGGCTGCATTAATATACAAAAGTGGAGCTGCATTACTATACAAAAGTGGGGCTGCATTTATATACAAAAGTGGGAGAGAGGGAAAGTGGGGCTGCATTCATAGACAAAAGTGGGACTGCATTCATAGACAAAGTGGGACTGCATTCATATACAAAGTGGGGCTGCATTAATATACAAAAGTGGGGCTGCATTAATATACAAAAGTGGGGCTGCATTCATATACAAAAGTGGGGCTGCATTAATATACAAAAGTGGGGCTGCATTAATATACAAAAGTGGGGCTGCATCAATATACAAAAGTGGGGCTGCATTCATGGACAAAAGTGGGACTGCATTCATAGACAAAAGTAGGGCTGCATTCATAGACAAAAGTGGAACTGCATTCATATACATAAGTGGGGCTACATTTATATACAAAAGTGGGGCTGCATTAATATACAAAAGTGGGACTGCATTCATAGACAAAAGTCGGGCTGCATTCATAGACAAAAGTGGGGCTGCATTCATAGACAAAAGTGGGACTGCATTTATATACAAAAGTGGGGCTGCATTTATATACAAAAGTGGGGCTGCATTCATATACAAAAGAGGGGCTGCATTTATATACAAAAGTGGGAGAGAGGAAAAGTGGGGCAGCATTTATATACAAAAGTGGGGCTGCATTTATATATACAGCGGGGCTGCATTCATATACAAAAGTGGGGCTGCATTAATATACAAAAGTGGGACTGCATTAATATACAAAAGTGGGGCTGCATTTATATACAAAAGTGGGGCTGCATTTATATACAAAAGTGGGGCTGCATTTATATACAAAAGTGGGACTGCATTTATATACAAAAGTGGGACTGAATTTATATACAAAAGTGGGACTGAATTTATATATACAGTGGGACTGCATTTATATACAAATGTGGGGCTGCATTAATATACAAAAGTGGGACTGCATTAATATACAAAAGTGGGGCTGCGTTCATATATACAGTGGGGCTGCATTCATATGTACAGTGAGGCTGCAATGATGGGCACTGATGAGGCTGCATTGATCTCTTGTACCATGTCTTCAGTCTCTGACCATCTCTTGTACCATGTCTCCAGTCTCTGACCATCCCTTGTACCATGGCCATCCCTTGTACCACGTCTGCAGTCTCTGACCATCCCTTGTACCATGTCTGCAGTCTCTGACCATCTCTTGTACCATGTCTGCAGTCTCTGACCATCTCTTGTACCATGTCTGCAGTCTCTGACCATCCCTTGTAACATGTCTGCAGTCTCTGACCATCCCTTGTACCATGTCTGCAGTCTCTGACCATCTCTTGTACCATGTCTGCAGTCTCTGACCATCCCTTGTACCATGTCTGCAGTCTCTTACCATCTCTTGTACCATGTCTGCAGTCTCTGACCATCCCTTGTACCACGTCTGCAGTCTCTGACCATCTCTTGTACCATGTCTGCAGTCCCTGACAATCGTCTACAAACTATGGGATAGATTTATGGCATTTATATTTAAATATTTTTTACTAGTAATGGCGGCGATCATTGATTTATTAGCGGTACTGCAACATTGCAGCGGACACACCGGACACCTAATTGAGTTCTGTAAGCAACACCTTATTTTCTGGCAGTGCCCCTCCCGAGACTAGACTCTGGATCCGCCCTTGCCATAGGCTAATGGCTTTTTTTCATTTAGCCTGTAGAAAAACTTACCTAATTACATAAAGCACATAATTAAACCACCTAAGCAAGGACATGCAGCCGCTCAGGACCGTACACATGACGTGACCATGATGCTTCGCTTCATGTGCGCAGCAAAAAATAAACCCCTTTTGCATTCTGCTGACAGTAGTGCAGCTGAACCCGACTGATTCAAGTTAAAGCAGAGCTCCACCCAAAAGAGGCCCGAAGCCTCATAAATATTCCAGGCAGCTCCTCCTTACCTTCACCCACTGGCTCTAGAACATTCTGCAATGTACCAGAAACAGACAGCCTGCTGTCTGCTGAAAATGGGTCACAGGAGTGCAAAACAAACTTCACTCCTGTGATCCACAGAAGTACAGCCAAGCGAGCTTCGGCTGTACTTCTCCTTTAAACCGGCATTACACTCCTAGATTTTCAAATGAACATTCCTACAAATATTCTTAGTACATTCAAAGACTATGAATGTTGTTTAAAAGTGCTTAAAAGTTTAATTTGCTTTTACCATTCAGTTTTTGGAAAGAATAACATTTCCTGCAAGAAAAACGCACACACTGTAAGGGCCCTTTCACACGGGCTGTCCGATCAGGTCCACTTGTCAGTTTTTCAGGCAGACCTGATCAGACACTGCACTGTCCTCTAAGGCCTTGTACAAACGATCAGTCCAAACTGATGAAAATGGACTGAAGTTCAGTTTCATCAGTCCAAACCTACCGTGTGTATGGCCCATCAGACTTTTGTCCTTCAGACCAAAGTTTTAGAACTTGCTTTAAAATCGGACTGATGGACGCCTGACCGATCGGTCAAAACCGATGGTTAGTACGCAAAAGCATCGGTTCAAAACCTGCGCATGCTCAGAATCAAGTCGACGCATGCTTGGAAGCATTGAACTTCGTTTTTTTCAGCACGTCGTTGTGTTTTACGTCACCGTGTTGGACTCGATCGGTTTTTGAACCGATGGTGTTTAGGCACATCAGACCATCAGACTGTTTTCATCAGTTTGGACTGATCGTGTGTACAAGGCCTCAGAAGCGGCAAATATCGGCGGACACATGTCTTCTGGCACTCACCACCATCCAATCCTGTTAGCCAAAAACATAAGGATGGTGGTCCTATTTTCCTTCCGTCCGTAAGAGAGGAGAGAGAGGACTGTGTTTGCGTCCGCACTGCACAGTGGAGTAGACACGGACCTGTCTTCTGCCCGCTCAGCGGGGATCAGAGGAGCAGTCCCCTGCTTAACGAGTGGATTCCATTAAGCGGAGGCGCCCGTGAATAAGGGGCCTTAGAAATTAATTTGTTCAAGAAAAACTTTCCATCCTGATCTTTTGAATTTTCTCATCACTATGGTCAAAAACAAGCATCAATTTGACCCCACTAACCATTAGAAAACCGAACAAACGTTCCTAAAATGAAAGATTTCAAATGAAATTCTACTGGTGTAAAGCCAGCTTAAAAAGAGAGAGCTTGCTGTAACTTTTGTAAAAATGTATTTTATGGTTTAAAAAAATAATTAGAAATCAAAGAAAAAATATGTGTAGAAACAATCAATGGACCCATCAAAGTTGAAAACTGTGAATGTATTAAAAAAATGTAAATTAATTCTTTTGATCTAATTATTACAGTTAAATATGCATGTTGGACTAATAATAGTATATAAGCAGTTGGTGAACTAAATTATATAAAATGTGATTAAGCAGTAATAAATAGAAGAAAATGTCAGTTTTACTTTACATTGCACTTCTTAATCGCGTGCCATATCTTTTAGTTCTAAGCTTTACCAAGATGAGTGTATTGTGCTATTTAATTCTCCTAACTATGCATCAAAAGAATCCATCTATGTTGTTTAATTAGATTTTTTGACTTTTCCCTACCTTTGAGTCCACTGATTTATGTTCCATATATACATGTTTAAAGGTTTTAGATTTATGCTATGCACATATACCTAATTAATTCATTTTAGCCAGGAATTGTTCTATTTAGTGTCAGTAAATCACCTTTTCCTTTAGAAGATCTATTATTTTATCTTTATCTGGGGCTTCCTGGCATCCTCCTCATATCCTGTCTACATCAAAAATTACTTTTTATCCCAATTCTAGACAAAAGTTTTTGCACTTGTTTACACTTGCAACAGGGGTCAGTAAAAATTGGCCAATGAGCTGAAGTTTTACCACCCTGCAACCTCTCGACTTAACATAACATTGTATCTGGAGAGGACTGCACAACATAATTTAATGGCAGGAACCATAAACCAGACGGAGACAGAAAGTGACGTTAAACACACCTTTAATCTAATGGGAAAAATAACACAGTTCAGGAAAGTAGTAAAAAAAAATAGAAGTCAGGGTTTGGATGCCAGAGTGGGCAATTAAATGAGCCGGGGTCAGGAAACCAGAGGTCAGCGCACTTAGGAGCAAGAATCAGGAACTGGAATCAGAAGGGAAGTCAGCCAGGCCAAGTCAAACACAGGAGCACAGGAAGGAACGCACTTAGAGATCATAGACCACGCAAGGGCAAGGAGGAAATGCGTTAAAGTGCTTAAATAGCAAAAAGGGGCTGGCTGTAGGCTGAACTAATGAGGCAGGTTAATGGTAACCAGGTGAGTTACTGTGGTAACAATGAGTGGCTGGTATTTAAACGACAGCTGAGCACTGAAAGGAAAGAGCTGCACATTAGGCAGCAGGAGCCCAGCTCTGATATGTAAAGCATGCAGTTGCGACAACCTGCTGGAGCCATTGGAGCGATTTGGCATGTGTTTTGACAGGTCAAATCGCATACCAAATCAGTGGCTATTGCTAGCAATGGCACCCTCCAAATCGGTGGGGTGCCGCACCGATTCCCAAAAGTGGTCCCTGTTGGGGGGTGATTTGTATAGACATCTGTGCAGGAACCCACACAGATGTCTGCCAAATCGCTACTGAAGTAGGACTGCATTGTCGGGTTGAAATTGTGCGGGATCAGCTGAACTTGCATGATTTCTAACCCGCAGCAATGTAAGCCTGGGCTAAAGCAGGCAGTGAGGGGGCAATATATCGCCTTTCCGGCTGCCATTCAGCTTCCCTCTAAAAAAAATTATCCACCGTCAATCACTGTTGTAAAAGGAGGCCCCTTTTCCAATCAGTGTACATGACCATGCCACATTGGACCGGATTTCCATCACTGGAGTTTGTAGGCAAAGAACCATCTATCCTCCACAGCTTATCCCTGTGCTATGATGACCTCCGTTATAAAGAACATTTTCTTGTCTTACTGAACCTACCCTGACTAATGCCTCGTACACACAACCAGTTTTCCAGTCGGGAAAACTGCCATGACGTCTTTTGGCCGGGAAAACTGCCCGTGTGTATGCTCAATGGCAGTTTTCCCGACAGGAAAACTGCCACAAATCGCGACGGGAAAAAAGAAAGCTGGTTTTCTTTTTTCCCGATGGGATTTGCGGCGGTTTTTAACCCGGCAGTATTCCAATGGGAAACACTGCCGTAGAGCATACACACGGCCAGGATTCCCGGCCAAAGCTCTCACCGCAGTTTTCCGATGGGAAAACCTCTGGTGTGTACAGGGGGAAAGTCATCAATCAGGTTCTCTGTTTTCCCCCCAGGATTCCCGGCGAACTTTTTACCACCGGGAATCCCGGTCGTGTGTACAGGGCTTTATGTAGTTACATAGTTAGTCAGGTTGAAACAAGACACTAGTTGTGTATATGGAATTGTATTTTCTTTTGGTTGAACTAGATGTTCAACCAAAAGAAAATACAATTCCATATACACAATCCTTCACCCATAGTTGATCCAGAGGAAGGCGAAAAAACTCAGCAGAGCATGGTGTAATTTGCTTCAGCAGGGGGAAAAAATCCTTCCTGATCCCCTAAGAGCCAATTGGATTTTCCCTGGATCAACCTTACCTATAAATATTAGTACCCACTTATATGATGTACATTTAGGCCCCTTTCACACTGGGGCGAGAGGTGCGGTGGTGGTAAAGCACCGCTAATTTTGCTGCGCTATTCGGCCGCTAGCATGGCGGTTTTACCCTCGCTAGTGGCCAAGAAATGGTAAAAACCTTCCGCAATGCACCCCTGCAGAGGCGCATTGCCGATGGTACAGCCGTGCTGTCCCATTGATTTCAATGGGTGGGAGTGGTGAAGGAGCGGTATACTCACCGCTCCAAAGATGCGGCTAGCAGGACTTTTTTTCCCGTCCTGCTAGCGCACCGCTCCAGTGTGAAAGCCCTCGGGCTTTCACACTGGAGAAACAAAAGCAGCTGTTTAGGGTCGGTTTGCAGGTGCTATTTTTAGCGCAATAGTGCCTGCAAACCACAGTGTGAAAGGCGTCTTAGGAAAGAGAATATATAGGAAAGAGAATATCTTTATCTAATATAATATAAAAAAAATTAAAAACTTACATGAACTAAGTGATGATGGGATACAAATGTGTAGTCAATATCTGTTAATAAAAAAAGCCGCACCTCTTTGCCCGTGCCACCTATGGGAGCAAGTCAAGCGTGCCTAATGGTAAATCCAGCCCTGGGGCCATGTGTCATCTGGGGCATGGCTGAGATCAGAGGAGATCCCTAGCTGAGATGGCACTAATATCAATGCAGAAGGTGGACAACTTTTAACCTCCTTAGCGGTAATCCCGAGTGTGGCTCGGAGTGAAATTTCAGTATCAAAAGCGGTAACTCCGAGCCTCACTCAGGATCGCATCACAGGATCCAGGCAGAGCTACTTACCTTGTCCCCTGGATCCTGCGATGTCTCCCCGATGTGTGTGCGAGCTCCTCCGCTCGATTCACACAGTGCCCGAGTGCCGACCTTCGTTCCCTGCGAGCGCTGCGACGCACGGGGATGGAGTTTGGCGCCAAATTCAAAAAAATAAATACACAGTATACATACAGTATACTGTAATCTTACAGATTACAGTACTGTATCAAATAAATACACATCCCCTTTGTCCCTAGTGGTCTGTGCAGTGCCCTGCATGTAGTTTTACAATATAAATACTTTTCTTTCTGCCTGGAAACTGGAGATTGTCCATAGCAACCAAAAAGTGTCCCTTTACGTCATAAGTGGTTTTAGACCAGCTAGAAAACAGCGATAATAAATTAGAATCACTTGCAGAATTAAGAGATAGTGATTTGTGGGGAAATTTGTCATCAAACACTGAAAGTAATGACAGCGACAATTCTGCAACAGAGCAAATTTCAGTGTTTTTGATTTGATTACATTATTTTTATTATTATTATATTATTATTTATTATAATTATTTGAAGTTATTTATTCTATTATAATTTATAATTTTGTGTTTCAAACGTTATCATACTTGGGATGTGTACTAGACTCTGATTTGGACAGATTTCAGTAAGTTATTACTAATGCCACATACACACGATCGGAATTTCCGATGGAAAAAGTCAGATGGACTTTTTTCATCGGGAATTCCGATCGTGTGTGGGCCCCATCGGACTTTTTTCCGTCAGTGTTTAGAAATTGAACATATTTTATTTTTCTCGGCTTGTCGTAGTGTTTTTTACATCACTGCGTTTTGGACGGTCGGATTTTGGTCTGACGGTGTGTATACAAGACAGCTTGAACGGAATTCCGACGAAAAATTCCATCGGATTTTAGGCCATCGGAAATTCCGATCGTGTGTACGGGGCATTAGAATTACAGGCCTACAATATAAAATGCCAAATTTCCATGCAAAACATTGTACCGCTTTGAGCATCAAAAATCTGACATAATCATATCGCCAGGGAGGTTAAACCTGTCAGAGTTCTCTGCAGGTTAGTTCTGTAGTCAGTGTCTTGTTGGTACCAAAACTTTTTCCTTCAGTCATTTTAGTGAAATTGTACATTACACAGTCACAGTGTATGTTCTATCTAGATCATTCTTCTTTGTTCTTACATTATTTCACTTCCTCTTAAAAGATCTAAAACTTGAAATGACGCAAAGGGGAAATCTAAAAGGAAAATCTCTAACATAATACTCCAATCACCTGGAGCAACATATCATGTTACTAAAATGCTATTCAGGGAAATATTCTGTATTATGTAGATCATATGACAAATACCTGATTAGATATTGTTGACTTTTCTGATACCCGTTCACCTATTTATACCTTAGGTCTTACTAGAGTGAATATCGCGGGTGTGACAGGTTTATTTACACTTTTCTATATCAACTGCTTTGCAGTTCTTAGGAGTCTTCATATATTCTGATCCTAGAACAGCTCAGTGCTGCCCTCTATGTGACTCTTCACAGACTGCAGTGCCTTCCTCTTCTGAACTTGTGCTGCAGCAAAGACAGGTGTCCTGGTGTGGAAAAAAATGGAAACAGTTAGGCTGTAATGACCAAAATGCTTTTACTGCAATGTCATGACCTAGCAACCTGGACAGTTTCCTACATTTTGTGTCAACAATTTTAAGGCTCCGTTCACACCTGTGCGTTCCAGATCGCTGCCGGAATCGCCGCGATACTGCACGATATTCCAGAATCTCATGGAACGTGTTTGCGGTGCCTTTATTTCTTAATAGCCCCCCAAAAGAGGGGCACTTTTGCCACGATTGTCGAGTGACAAATCGTGCTACAATCGTGGCACAAATCGTGTGTCAAGATTTGGTACATACAGCTTTTTTGGAGCATTTTTGGAGTGGAGGGAGGCACATTCAAATGAATGGTGCCGTTTTAAAAACGCTCAACCAAAAAAAAAGAAAAGAGCTGCGGCAGCTGTCGCTGCAGATTGATCAGGTGTGAATGGAGCCTTAAGGGTAGCGCAGCATTTGGTGTGCGGTGGGGTGACAGCAGTGCCAATGGGCTAATTGCGGCACATCGTGCAGTTAACTTTATTTTTGTATATTTTATTACATTTAAATTCACACAGTGAAGTTTCATTAAAGTGATACTAAACACACTCTTTAATTTACATTATTCCTTCTATTTCTGTGGATGCCACTGTAATTATTTTAATTAAAAAAATCTAAGTACCTTTTTCCTAATCGATATGTAGCTGTCACATGACCCAGATCTTTCCCAGCCTGTCTGCAGAGAAACATAAGCAGGAGGAGCTTTGAGTCCTCTGCTGCTGGCCACGTGTTAAAAAAAAAAAAAAACAGCCTTTAGAATACAGAGTAAAAATAAATAATATCAATTAACTGTTTTAAATCATCATCCAAATATATATTTGGAATGAATCTTTATTATTTTGTGGAAATAACATGGGCAGATCTCTGCCAGTCACAGGCTGTGTCACACCCCTCCCGCCTGTGTCGTAGAATAAGAGGGAAATGAAGCCTCCCCATCAACATTGTGTTTAGCTGGTTAATGGACATGGAGGAAAAGGGAGGGAGCGGACTGTCATTTATCGCTGTGTATACGCCTACATGTGTGACTCTATAGTCACATGGGCTGCTCAGATGCGATAGTGAGGAAATGCTCAGCATAGAAACTCACTGAAAAGTGAGCATGTGCAGAGTTGCCACCACGGCTCTGCAAAATCCCTAGCTGAATTGGCGACATTAACAGAAGGTGGAGCAGCAGGATCAACTATATTTTTTATAAATTTTTTGTAAAATACAGAAAACGAATCTCATAGTGACTGAGTATGAACAGCATGCAATACACCATTTATTGATAGTTTTATTGATGCAGGTTTAGTGACACTTTAAGTTCTATTGGCCACCGCATGGTACAAGGTGGTAGATTGCCTCACACCAGGGGCGGACTGACAACTCATGGGGCCCCTGGGCAATAGAAGATTATGGGGCCCCTCTGGCTTACAGATGACCACCACGCCAGGAGGTAGTGCAGAGGCGGGCAGCTAAAATCTTGGGATATTCACATTAAAAGCATGTCATTTTCGGACATATCAGGGACAGATCTAAAAAAAAACACAGATTTTTACATACTGTCCCTGGTTTTACTGAGCCTGGCAACCCGGATGGGGCCCCCTAGTGGCATGGGGCCCTCGGGCAGTGCCCGAGTGACTCAATGGTCAGTCCGCCCCTGCCTCACACTGCTCTGTGCTGAAAAAAGTACTGCCTGCCGTAGCTCTTTGCAGCGCACATCACTGCAACGCGGTGGTGTGAACCAGCCAGGTAGGAGACAAGGCATTTTGAAGTGGGGTTGCCACCCAAAGCAGTCCTACTGTACCTGGTGTGAATCTACCCTTTTGTTAGAAGAGAGATATGGAAGCTGCCAATGCCAAAGCAGGTTTAAAAAGAGACGTTTATTTCAACATGAATCTTCCTATTAGATTATATGTGCATTTAATGTGGTATTAAAATTAGTTTTTCCCGAAATCGGATAAAAATAACATAAATAATATAACTCACATGCAATTGATTTTTAATGATTGTTTTTTTAATCTTTAGAGCTTTTTTTTTCCAGTTGTCCTCTGGCTGTACTACTAAAAACCCTACTTTACCCTTTGGAGTCCTGTGTGAGTCTCCACAATTAGCAAGTTGGCGCTCTGTACTGCAACTTTGTGTTCAGTCGTTCAGAACACCGCACACACAGCCAGACTGTTAGGCTGCATTCACACCTGAGCGTAGCGTTTTTGGTTGTTTTTTCCGGCATTTTTTCCGGCGTTTTGTTGCGCGTATTTGCGCGTTTGAATACAGTGTCGTCCAATGTTTTTGTACTTCGACGTTTTTTATTTTAGCCAATAGGAAAAATGATCATCTTTTCATCACTTGTTGCTATGATTGTAGATTTTTTTTATCTTCTGCCTAGGTGGAATGTTCTATTGATTAAAGCGACAAAACGCCCGTAATAACGCTTGTTGTTGCGCTTAGACGCTTGAATCGAGCGTTTCCATTACTTTCTATGGGAAATACAAACGCCCAAACGGCCCAATTCGTGTGACAAAAAAGGGTCCGGAACTTGTTTGAGCTTCAGGCGTTCGGCGTCAGGCGTTTTGGAGTGGAGATGTGAACCATCTCCATAGAGAATAATGTATTTTTTCCCCTCTAGCGTTTTGGAGCGTCGCGCTTCAGGCGAAAAAACGCTCAGGTGTGAATGGGGCCTGAAAAAAGACTCCTCAAAAGTCCTGAGACTGCTGCTTGGCACTGCCATCTTGGATGTGATATCAGCAGCCCCAGAAGATTCAGAGCTGTCACCAAAGTTATATTGTATAATGTTTTTTTATGGAAAGCAAAAGGGTATTGAAAATACTTTTCTGTTCTTTTACCTGCAATTTTTATGTTGGTGACAGAGTCTCCTAAAATGGCAGTTTTAAGACTGTAATCCTGAGATTCACTTATCTACTACATGCTAAACAAATATTCAGAGTGATAACAAAGTCTGAAAGTTTCGATCTCATTTTCTTTCTCTAAGGCTGTTGCTTTATTTCCTCATTCTTACCAGAATTGCATAAGGTGAGGGGAAAATCGGTTCTCAAGTTGTTCTTCTGCACATTAAAGTGATACTAAAGGTTATTTTTTTTCATTAAAATAAAAAGATGTTATACTTGCCCTCTCTGTGCAATGATAGTGCACAACGTTGCCCCTTACCTCCTGTCATGCCAATGCTGTCCACACTTCTTTTCTTTGTGTGTGTCCTCAGCAAGCCAGGTTCTAAGGAGGCCGCCGTACATGTGTGTTCTGGAGCCGGGCTATGTGAGTCCCTAGACACGCATGGCACCAGTAAGCCATGCCCCTGCTCCTTCCCCACAGGAGTATGACTGACAGCAGCAGGAGCCTATGGCTACCATTGCTCTCAGTGTCTCCTGTAAGACCAGGAAATGGGAGGAGAGCAGTGCTGCTGCCTGGACAGCGCCAGAGCAGTGTGAGGAATCGGATAAGTGTTTAGGGATAGGGGTGGGTAGGATAGGTAGTGTGTTTTTTTTTTTTTTTACTTTAATGCCAAGAATGCATAAGGTAAAAAAAACACTTTCAGTTTAGAAACAAAGCTGAATTCCAGGGTTTGAATTTAAGCATACATTATATAAACATGGACAATCTTGGTTGAAGAGGAGAATCTCTGTAGTAGCTGCTTCTGCTACTGTAATCCTCACGGTCTTCTGCACCCTTTGCCAAGCAGCTGCCTGCACAGGGGTCACACGCTCGACAAGGGCACCATTCAATAAAAAACGTTCCCTGATTTGACAAGGTAGAGAGATGGGAAGGTGACATCACAAGTTCTCCCTTGCTTGTGTTGGTTTTCCCCAGGTACTCCACTTTCTTCCCACACCCAACGCTGGTTTTGAGCCAGGCCGTCTCATCTTTACATTACCTGATCTCACAGATGCCCTCTTGCTGAATGGCCCAAATTCCAACAGACGCACCCCAAAATATTTCCCCAAAAGAGTGGAGGCTCTCGCAGCTAGAGAATGGGATGTCCAACAAGCTTTATATAAATTACCCCCCAGAAAAAAATAGAAACGAAAGTAAGGACTTTTAAGGTACCACTTATATAAATTATCAAAAATATTGATATTTTATATAAGTTGTACCTTTAAAGGAGTTGTAAATAAAAAAAAATTATGCTGAAATGACTGTTTACAGGGTATAGAGACATAATAGGTAACTGATTCCTTTTAAAAATGATTAAAAATAGATAAAAATCAATCATATAATGTACCTGTAGTCTCTAGTTTCGTTTTTGCATGTTGTTTCCTGCCTCTCTGCTGTACAGAGCCACAGAGCCAATACAGGGCAGTGATGGTTTGGAAAACGAAACTGATTGGTGCTGTGGGGTTTTAGACACACAGTAATCACACCTCCTTGATTAGTGACCACAGAGAGAAATCTCCCAGCACTGTGGTTATCAGGAAACAGACAACCAGGAAGTGTGGAGTTTAGAGAAGAATTACAGCAACTTGAGAGCAAAAACAAACAATGAGGACATGAAAACAGCACTGCATTAAGGTAATGGAAGATATTCACCACTTAAGACCCGGACCAAAATGCTGCTAAAGGACCTGGCTAGGTTTTGCGATTCGGAACTGCGTCGCTTTAACAGACAATTGCGCGGTTGTGCGACGTGGCTCCTAAACAAAATTGGCGTCCTTTTTTTCCCACAAACAGAGCTTTCTTTTGGTGGTATTTGATCACCTCTGCGTTTTTTTTTTTTGCACTATAAACAAAAATAGAGCGACAATTTTGAAAAAAATGCAATATTTTTTACTTTTTGCTATAATAAATATCCCCCAAAAATATATTAAAAAAAAAAAAAAAAATTCCTCAGTTTAGGCCGATACGTATTCTTCTACCTATTTTTGGTTAAAAAAAAAAACGCAATAAGCGTTTATCGGTTGGTTTGCGCAAAATTAATAGTGTTTACAAAATAGGGGATAGTTTTATTGCATTTTTATAAAAAAAATGTTTTACTACTTATGGCGGCGATCAGCGATTTTTTTGCGCTGTAGGGGTTATGTGTGACCTCATGTGTGTTTACAACTGTAGGGGGGTGTGGCTGTAGGTGTGACGTAATCGATTATGTATCCCTATAAAAGGGAAGACGCCGCCACAGTGAAGAACGGGGAATGTTTACACACGGCTCTCCCCGTTCTTCATCTCCGGGGACCGATCGCGGGACTCCAGCGGCGATCGGGTCCACGGGTCCTGCGGTCCCGGTCACGGAGCTTCGGACCGGGTCGTGGGCGGGCGCCCGCCCGCGACCCATGGCTGGACAACAGCACAGCACGTACGGGTACGTGCATGTGCCCAGCCGTGCCATTCTGCCGACGTATATGTGCAGGAGGCGGTCCTTAAGTGGTTAAGATAAAAAAATAATTCCTTTACAAACCCTTTAAAGTCCTTACTTTAGTTTCTAGGGTTTTTGTTAGGCAATTTCTATTAGCAGATGTGGTACCAGACAGCAGTGGCAATTCCTCACATTTCTTTCTTATTATTCTAAGCTTATATAAATGTGATAGTCAGGTGTCATAGAATACATTAAGGTAAAAAAAATCTTTAGGTTTAAATAGCTCCAGGCACACTACTTTAGGCTATTAGCATTTTTTGAGCTTCAATGTCTAGGAGCAGAAAACAAATATTTTTTTCGAGTTTCCTGAGCATTTTTCTAGCAGAAACGCTGCTAAATGCTCCTAAACGCCACTAATAGCGTTTGTGAGTTTTTTCCCCCCTTTTACTACACAATTGCCAATAAAATGCTAGTGCTCCTAAATGCTCCTAAAACTCTACTATAAAAACCTATTACCATAATTTCTTTATCCAGTGATTTTTCCAGCATTTTTTTTTAACTTAACTGCTTAAGGAGCATGCTTCTTATCTGCCACTAGAGGGCATATTATTCCTGGATTTGACACCAGCAGTCATTTGTCCATGTTGGTTGGATGTCAACATCAAAATAAAGTGAGAAAAAAAACCCTATCAACACATTGATATAATCAACACAAATTAAATTCCATATGTCATTTTTTTCTAACATGGTTCTAGCTCTGATGGTGTGATATTGATAATGGATAAAGTGTGAAAATGCATTCAGTTTTATCTCTAGCTTATAATGTTTTATTTTCTCATAAACATAGCCAGGCAGATACGTTGATGTGTTTAAGATGTACAAATCTAACAAAAATTCCACATATACAAAATATTGTGTGAACTTCAGCACAAGCAATCAAAAGGCAACCTGTGCGCACAAACTAAATCTACATCTGGTCTATACAGTGGGGAAAATTATTATTTAATTCCCTGCAGAATTGGTAAGTTTGCCCACATACAAAGAAATGAAGGGTCTATAATTTGTATCATATGTCTATTTTAAATGATCCAGAAAAAAATCCAGAAAAATACACATGATATAAATGTTATAAATTGAGTTGCAATTCAGTAAGTAAAATAAGTATTGGGGGCCAGATTCACGTAGAGCGGGCGCAGCGTAACGTAACCGGTTTACGTTACACTGCCGCAATTTTTCCGATTTAGTGCCCGATCCACAAAGCACTTACCTGGAAATTTGCGGTGGTGTATCGTAAACAGGTCCGGCGCAAGGTGGCCCAATTCAAATGGGGCGGGTACCATTTAAATTAGGCGCGCTCCCGCGCCGGACGTACTGCGCATGCTCCCGTCGCAAATTTCCCGACGTGCTTTGCGCGAAATTACGACGCGCCAACGTTTTGTGAATCGCGACGTGAAAAAAGATTTACGCCGGGAAAAATAAAAGATTTAAAAAAAATTCAAAAGCGACGCGGGAAAGACAGGCATACTTTAACCACTTGCCGACCTCCTCATGTACATTTACGTCGGCAGAATGGCACGGACAGGCACAATCACGTACCTGTACGTGCCCTGCTTGATGTGGGTGGGGGGTCCGATCGGGACCCCCCCGGTACACGCGTAGGTCGGGTCCCCTCGGGGAGCGATCCGGGACGACGGCGCGGCTATTTGTTTATAGCCGCTCCGTCGCGATCGCTCCCCGGAGCTGAAGAACGGGGAGAGCCGTGTGTAAACACGGCTTCCCCGTGCTTCACTGTGGCGGCGCATCGATCGAGTGATCCCCTTTATAGGGGAGACTCGATCGATGATGTCAGTCCTACAGCCACACCCCCCTACACTAGTAAACACATACATAGTGAACACTAAATGTTACAGCACCCCCCTGTGGTTAACTCCCAAACTGCAACTGTCATTTTCACAATAAACAATGCAATTTAAATGCATTTTTTGCTGTGAAAATGACAATGGTCCCAAAAATGTGTCAAAATTGTCCGAAGTGTCCGCCATAATGTTGCAGTCACGAAAAAAATCGCTGATCGCCGCCATTAGTAGTAAAAAAAATAAAAAAAATAAAAATGCAAAAAAACTATCCCCTATTTTGTAAACGCTATCAATTTTGCGCAAACCAACCGATAAACGATTATTGCGATTTTTTTTACCAAAAATAGGTAGAAGAATACGTATCGGCCTTAAATGAGCAAAAAAAAAATTTTTTATATATGTTTTTGGGGGATATTTATCACAGCAAAAAGTTAAAAATATTGCATTTTTTTCAAAATTGTCGCTCTATTTTTGTTTATAGCGTAAAAAATAAAAACCGCAGAGGTGATCAAATACCACCAAAAGAAATTGCACGACCGCGCAATTGTCTGTTAAAGCGACGCAGTCCCGAACTGTAAAAACCCCTTGGGTCTTTAGCCAGCATATTGGTCCGGGGCTTAAGTGGTTAACATGGTGGATTACTTTTACACCATGTTAAAGGTGCCCTATCTTTGCGACGGAAATCTACCACTTGCGACGCCGTAACGAGGGGAAAAATCTTCGTGGATCGCCGTAACTCCTAATTTGCATACCCGACGCTGGTTTACGACGCAAACTCCCCCCAGCAGCGGCCGCAGTACTGCATCCTAAGATCCGACAGTGTAAAACAATTACACCTGTCGGATCTTATGGATGTCTATGCATAACTGATTCTATGAATCAGTCGCATAGATAGAGCCGTCGTATCTCTTTTGTGAATCTGGCCCTGGATTCCCAAGCAAAACATGACTTAGTACTTGGTGGAGAAACTCTTTTTGGCAAGCACAGACGTAAGACGTTTCTTGTAGTTGATTTCAAAAAGGAAGGGAATAGATGAGAGGCAAAAAAAGAGAAAAAAAGAAAGAAAAAGCGGGGAGAGCAAAAGGGGAAAAAGGAAGGGGAAATAAGAAAGAAGAAAAGGGGGAGGGGGGAGGGGGGGGGAAAGGGAGGAGGGGGGGAGGGGGGGGAGGAAGGGAAAAGGAAAAGAAAAAGAAGATTGAAAGAATGGGAGAAAACGTAAGGAAAGCACTCACATGGGCCACATCTGTAAAGTATTAAAGAAAAGAAACAATATCTAACGAGTGGACATTGATGGTCAGACTTTAAGGCCAAGGAAGTAGTTTAAAAAAGTTTTAATTGATAGCATATAAATACAAAAGCAGATACAGAAATAATACAGAAAATTGTTATAATTATTAGCCACTGTATATTCCTCAGAAGTCGCCAACGCACGTTTCGCCGTGGGGCTTCTTCAGGACGAAGACGAGGAATGCATGTTTAGCAGAAAAACAGATTTGTGTATGGCATATGGTCCTCAGTGGAAGTATCCATAGGGCATATATGATGCATAGTAAACGACAGCATTCGTCGAAAGTGCAATTTTGGCAGGAATTTTCAAGCGTAACAACAGGAATCTTTGGTGGGCCAATAGAGGTCAAAAGCAAAGGGTCCGCGGGTTGCAGGGCTAGAGAATCCCCAACAAGCTGCACAGCTCACAAAAGACTAATTGAAATGGTCTCAGGCTTGCTGGGACAGCAGATAGTGGTCAACATGTACAGCATGTGAATCCAAATATTCAGACCGGTAACGCCGCTGGTGAACATACACATAGAGCAGCGTAGTTAACGGGTATCTGTGTCCCAGGGTGTTGCCTCGTGTACACCCTGGGACACAGATACCCGTTAACTACGCTGCTCTATGTGTATGTTCACCAGCGGCGTTACCGGTCTGAATATTTGGATTCACATGCTGTACATGTTGACCACTATCTGCTGTCCCAGCAAGCCTGAGACCATTTCAATTAGTCTTTTGTGAGCTGTGCAGCTTGTTGGGGATTCTCTAGCCCTGCAACCCGCGGACCCTTTGCTTTTGACCTCTATTGGCCCACCAAAGATTCCTGTTGTTACGCTTGAAAATTCCTGCCAAAATTGCACTTTCGACGAATGCTGTCGTTTACTATGCATCATATATGCCCTATGGATACTTCCACTGAGGACCATATGCCATACACAAATCTGTTTTTCTGCTAAACATGCATTCCTCGTCTTCGTCCTGAAGAAGCCCCACGGCGAAACGTGCGTTGGCGACTTCTGAGGAATATACAGTGGCTAATAATTATAACAATTTTCTGTATTATTTCTGTATCTGCTTTTGTATTTATATGCTATCAATTAAAACTTTTTTAAACTACTTCCTTGGCCTTAAAGTCTGACCATCAATGTCCACTCGTTAGATATTGTTTCTTTTCTTTAGTTTCTTGTAGTTGGTGACCAGGTTTTGCACACATCTCAGGAGGGATTCTGCCCCACTCTTTTTTACAGATCTTCTCTAAATCCTTAACATTTCTTGGCTGTTTTCTGGATTGCTGGTTGATATTCTGTGTCTATCATTTCAAATGCACCTATGATAAAAATGTAAGTGGGCAAACCTACAAAATCTGCAGGGGATCAAATTATAATTTTTCCCACTGTAAGTAAATGTTTTTTAAAGCTAAACTCCAGGTTTGATCTCTATTGCATACTTGCAACCAATCCACCAGCTCCAGGTTGGTCCAATGTAAGTATGCATATCTTAAATGTACGAGGCCGCTGGGAAAACTGACAATTACTATAGTAGTCGGCACTACCGCAGTGATAGCACAGGGCCTGGAAGCAGGACTGTCTTAATGAGTGGGCACACCTGGGCACTGCCCAGGGGCCCCAACTGCATGGGGGGCCCCTACACTTTCCCCAAAGCAGCTGGTTCTTGATCCCACGCTGCCCTGAAATTTGGGGGCCCAATGGTGCTGGGGGGATATCTGGGGTGTAAAGGGATCAGAGTGCTGGGGAGGCATCAATCTAGCAGATTTATTATATGCACAGGACAGCTTTGTCAGTATGTAGTATTTTCCCCATTGTTTCTTTGCTGTACAGAATGATTGTTCATGTAGTTAATGCGGAGCTCCACCCAAAAGGTGGAAGGCACCCACTTGTCTGCCTCCTACCTATTTGATGTCTGTTTACCTGCGTTGCCTCCATTATAGGGACCCCAGAGCATTACTTTGCCCAGGGGCCCATGATGCTATTAAGACGGCCCTGCCTGGAAGATCATGGCTAAGTGGGTTCCTCCAAGCACGCTGACAACAGGGGGTTGCTTGCTCTGCACTGCTGCCATTCACAGATTTTTTTTTAATTAATACAAGGCATTCTCTGGTTGGACAAGGTGGAGATCATGAGGTCACCGTCCCTCCAGCAAGCTGGATCAATATATGAGTGCAAAAAGATTGCACCAGGAGAGAATCTGTGTATCTATAAACTCTTCTAATACTTATTCTAGCAATAACATGGTAAACGAAAGTTAGTGTAGCATTGTTTTGTTTTTTTTAGCTGTTAGAGAGTCACAACCGTCATGCTTGCAGTTCAGGTAGTGGAAAACAACAGGTCCTCTAAACTCAATAAATAACATAAAACATAAAAAAAATGCATTTCTCATTATGTATTTATTTGGTCATCAGCAGTATGAGGTTTTGGTGCGACCACAGACCCCTTATACCGCGTACACACAATCGGAATTTCAGATGGAAAAACTCAGACAGACCTTTTCAATCGGAAATTCCGACCGTGTGTATGCCCCATCAGAGAAATTGCATCAAAATTTCCGATAAATTCCATCGGAGTTTAAATATAGAACATGTTCTATTTTACTCCGACGGAATTCAGATGTGCTTTTGGCCTGGCAAAAGCCGGATCGTGTGTACGCGGCATTAGTTACCAGGCAGTTTAGAATGGACCCGAAAACAAAGAAATACAAGGATTTATATATTTATAATCAACCTTTTTATTTGATATTTAACACAATATACTAACCTAATTTTTCTTTTACTTGCAGGAAACTGTTTCAGCGCAAGAATAAACAAAGTAAGCAAATTTCCCCAATTTTCCAAATACAAGGGTGGTCCCAGAAATGATCAGCCTGACCTACAGTAGACATAAGTGTGTGTTAATTTTAGGATATAACCAGGCCCGTCGCTACAGGACAGGCAAAACAAACAATTGCTTGGAGCCCTGAGCTGGCCTGGGGCCCCCAACTTCCCCTTCCCAGGATGTAGCATGGCCGAGCTCCTCTTCCTTCCACCTGGAGTCCTGTCAGTCCGGCCGGGTACCGCGCGTGGTACAGGAGATTTTGTTTCCTGTTCCCGGCCGGACTGACAGGAAGTGCACACTGAGTGCTCACAGGAAACTGAATCTCCTGTACCACGCACGGTACCCGGCCCGGGCACTATCTGATAGGGGACTGGGGAAGAGGAGCTCGACCACGCTACAGGGGCAGCCTACAGGGAAGAAGGGGAGGTAAGAATAGAAAAAAAAAATTGTGTACCGTTAACGTAGGCTTTGCATGCGGGGGGGTGCTTGGGGGGGCCCCCATTTTGCTTGGGGCCCCCAAATTCCTTCAAACGGCCCTGGATATAACACTGCGTGTCTAGAAATGCCAAGAGACAAGCTGTAAACTTATTGGTCATGCTAAGTAACTTTACAATTATCCAAAAATTAACAAATAACACTGAGGCCGTGTACACACGGTCGGTCAAAACTGATGAGAATAGACCGAAGTTCCGTTTCATCGGTCCAAACCGACCGTGTGTACGGCTTATCGGTCTGTTGTCCTTTGGACCAAAATTTTAAAACTTGCTTTAAAATCGAACCGATGGACCGCTGACCGATCGGTCCAAACCGATGGTTAGTACACAAAAGCATTGGTTCAAAACCCGCGCATGCTCAGAATCAAGTCGACGCATGCTTGGAAGCATTGAACTTCGTTTTTTTTCAGCACGTTGTGTGTTTTACGTCACCGTGTTCTGACTCGATTGGATTTTGAACTGATGGTGTTTTCACACATCAGACGATCAGGCCACTTCAGCGGTGAACCGATGAAAACGGTCCGTCGGACCATTCTCATCGGATGAACCGGTCATGTGTACGCGGCCTAACATCCTATAGGTATAGAAATTTAGAACAACAAAACGGAAGAGATACTGGACTTTATAGGTACTTGGTAAATAGATTTTTGATAGGTCTTATTTACTAAACACCTATAAAGTCCTGCATCTCTTCCGTTTTGTTGTTCTATGTTACTTTAATATAGAGGCAATCCCGAGCAGCAGGCAGAAGCAAACAATAAACAGAGTTTAGAAAGATGAATAATCAGTAAAGCATAGGCAGTAGAGATAGGCTCGGACCTGTTCGGGATCCTAGTCCCAACCCACCTGCCTGATCCCGCCAGGAAGCCGACACTGCACATCGCTAATCACAGGCAGTGAGACATTTCCCAGTCTGTGCAGCTGCGGCAGGGGAAATGTCTTACTGCCTGTGATTAGCGGTGTGCAGTGTCGGCTTCCTGGCGGGATCTGGGAGGTGGGTTGGGACTAGAATGCCGAACACACCCGAGCCCGTCTCTAATAGGCTGACCACAGCTTAGCAAACCCTAAATTTAAATAGAAGAAATACAATTATAAAGACCCTGCTATGGTGTGGGTAGGCTGCTTGCAAAAACTGGATTGATATACAGATCCCAAACAAATATTGTATAAAAAAGTGAATATTTGCAGCATCTAAACAAAAAAATGACATACAGTGCAAATAAGAATAAAACTAAAGGTGTATCAAAAGATTCACAAGTGTGTATATAAGTGATACCCAAGAGGTGATTGAGTGTTAAAAATCTGTTCTGAATCAAAAGTATCAATATCTTCACAGCACAATTTTTGTCAGGTTCACATCTGAGCGGGTGCAGCAAGGCATGAAATTGCACACCTTCCTGCACCCGCAGAGAAAAACGCGCTGCTTCTGAGGCCGCGTACACACGACCGGTTCATCCGATAAGAATGGTCCGACGGACCGTTTTCATCGGTTCACCGCTGAATTGGCCTGATGGTCTGATGTGTGTACACACCATCAGTTCGATATCCGATCGGGTCAGAACGCGGTGACGTAAAACACACGACGTGCTGAAAAAAACAAAGTTCAATGCTTCCAAGCATGCGTCGACTTGATTCTGAGCATGCGCGGGTTTTGAACCGATGCTCTTGTGTACTAACCATCAGTTTGGACCGATCGGGCAGCGGTCCATCGGTTCGATTTTGAAGCATGTTTTAAAATTTTGGACCGAAGGAAAACAGACCGATGGGCTATACACACGGTCGGTTTAGACCAATGAAACTGAACCTCGGTCCATTCTCATCGGTTTTGTCCGACCGTGTGTACGCGCCCTTAGGTGATGAATGGGGTGGCATTGATCCTAATAACAACACACCACACTGGAAACTGCAGCATGGTTTCCAGTACTGGTACTGCAACTGCATTTTTTGAAAAGGTGCAAGGACCTTTTCCCTGCGTTTTCAGGAGGTACAGCAGCCCATTCAAATAAATGGGCTGCTGTCTCCGAGCATACACAGCAGCCAGAAACTGCATAGATGTGAACCAGGCCTAAATAAAGTTCATACTTGCAGAAAATGAATCCCCCACCATGAAATCCAGATTGATATTAAATCTTCCAGTGTGAGAGCACCACCACCTAGTGCAATGAACACTTCCCATAATGCAATGCCACCCTCAGCGTAGCAAACAAAGCGGGGGTTATTTACGAAAGGCGAATCTGCAAAGTGCACTTGAAATTGCACTGAATATGCAATTGGAAGTGCAGTCGCTGTAGATCAGAGGGGGACATGCAAAAAAAATAAAAAACATGATTGGATAATAAAATCAGCAGAGCTTCCCCTTATTATCTACCCCTCAGATCCGACAGGTGTAATAGTTTTACACTGTCGGATCTTAGGATGCAGTACCGCGGCCGCCGCTGGGGGGAGTTTGCGTCGTAAACCAGCGTCGGGTATGCAAATTAGGAGTTACGGCCGATCCACAACGGTTTTTCGCGTTCGCTACGTCGCCGCTAGTATAGTTTCCCGTCGCTAAGTTACACTTTTTTTTTTGGTGCCTTAACTTTTGTCATTGCTGTCTAAAGTATGGTCGTCGTTCCCGCGTCGAAATTTAAAAATCAACGTCGTTTGCGTAAGCCGTCCGGGAATACGGAAGTACGCTACGCGCGTCGCCGTTCATAAAAATGACGTCACGGCGCGCAAAGCACGGCGGGAGTTAGGAAACGGAGCATGCGCAGTAGGTCCGGCACGGGAGCGCGCCTAATTTAAATGGCACATGCCCATTTGAATTGGCCCGCCTTGCGCCGGAGGCCGCGGGCGTAGGTTTTCATCGCAAGTGCTTGGTGAATCAGGCACTTGCGATGAAAAATTGCGGCGGTGTAACTTATCTAGGATAAGTTACGCCGCCGCGATTCTTCGTGAATCTGGCCCATTGCCACTGCCAACAGGATCATGCAGCGAGATGACGTCGTACTCTGCCCCGGAGTGGACTTATCTAAAAATGAATACTTTTGATTCAGAACTGATTTTATTACATGTATTCACCATGGTTGTGTAACACATATATACACACATTTGTAAGTGTTTTGATATACCTCTATTTAAATTTGTATTCTTATTTGCACTGTATGTCATTTTATTTAGGTGCTGCAAATATTCAATTTTATATGACTTCAAATAAAGCAGAGCTCCGCCGTAAAAAAATATTAAAAGCCAGCAGCTACAAATACTGAAGCTGCTGACTTTTAATAAATGGACACTTACCTGTCCTGGAGTCCAGCGACGTTGGCAGCAGAAGACGAGCACTCGCTCGTCTCTCTGCTTCCCCCACCGCCATCCGCGGTGAGGGAATCAGGAAGTGAAGCGTTGTGGCTTCACTGCCCGATTCCCTACTGCACATGCGCAAGACGCACTGCGCCGTCCTCGCTGGTCCCCGTTGTGTTCTGGGAGCCGTGTGTTTCCCAGAACACAATGGGGGGGGGGGGGGGAGTGATGCACTACCCGCAGGTCCCCGCAGACTGTGTTCCCGGAAGTGGGTGCAAATACCTGTCTTAGACAGGTATCTGCACCCCCCTCCCCCTGAAAGCTGCCAAATTTGACACTGAAGGGGTGGGGGGGTTCCGATGAGTGGAAGTTCCACTTTAGGGTGGAGCTCCGCTTTAAATAAACCCACCTGCTTAGGTAGGATGGCTACATTAGGAAATAAGAGTTGGCAGTACAGCTATAAAAAATGGGGACCTTTAGAGGAATTATGTAGGAAAAAAATACATATTTTTCATGGCCCATCCCTTTGTAGTTAGGCTGAGAACTTTTGGGACAACCTGTAAAAATATTTATAATCTCACTATGTAGGTATGTGCAATTTCGTAGGGCCGAATTGCATTCTTTTATTTCCTTCTATGTTACTGTAAGTATATAAAGGAATGTTGTTAGTCAAGTTATTTTTGTATTTCTAACAGTGTGTTGCAATGTGTTGCTGGCACACAATTTAGTATAATAATACAGAATCTTACTTCTGTTTTAATTGCTTTGCTCTTTCAACAGAAAATGGGAATAAAAAGTTTCATTGCTATATCAATTGCCACCTGCATTACCAATAGATGAGTAAAAAAAATATTAGCATAGCAAAAAATATAAATATCTTTTGGATTTATTTATTAAAATTTTTCATCTTCTAGGTTTAAATAAGAAGACGTCTAAGCACACCAGTTCAAAGGTAAGTAATTACTAATGATTGAATTATAGTTGGATGCTAGATTTGTAAGCAGAATAAATGAGGCTTTTTGCTTTGTAATGTACATGAGTGGTATCGCTATTTATGTGCGAGTGTTTCGCAATATTATTTAAAAAAAATCCTGACTTGGTTTGCGAGTGACTCGCAAAACAAGCAGGATTCAAGCCTATGCAGTGGCCAGAGGTGCAGGGGCGCCGGTGACACTCGGAGCCGCTTGGATACATTCAGTTCCCGAGTGTTTACAAGGCTTTCTGAGTGCATCAGAGTGGCTCCGAGTGTTTCCGAGTCTCTCCAGCGCCCCCCACCTCTGGCCACATGCGGTACTGCACACAATAGAAGTCAATGTGGCATGAATTATCTTCATTTTTCATTGACTTCTATGGGGAAACTCGCTTTGATATGAGAGTGCTTTGGATTACAAGCATTCTCCTGTAACGGATTATTCAATTATCCAAGGTTCCACTGTATATTCAAATCTTAAAGTGTAAGTCCAGGCTAAAACCTAACTAACTCTAAACCTGCTCTCTGTCACATTCTAAACCTATTCTATTGAACCCTGTAAAGCAAAAATCGCTGTACTTACCTATTCTGCAGCCAATCCAGTCTAGTTTCCAGCGGCGGAAGCTGTGTGCATGAGAGGACCGACAACAGCTGTGAAATGGCTGGGAAGTGACGTCACCCATAGTCTTACTGTACTATGGGAATTCTGTTGTCGGCTGCTTCTCCTGCACCCACCTCCAAACTGAAGCCGCTGCTGACAGCTGATGCTGGGACCAGACCACATCGGCTGAACAATAAGTAAATACAGTGATTAGATAGATTAGGTTTAGAATGTGGCAGAGAACATTAGTTAAGTTTTGTCTGAACTTTTACTTTAAAGCGGAGTTCCACCCAAAAATGGAACTTCCGCTTATCCCACTCCTCACCCCCTTACATGCCACATTTGGCATGTAATTTTTTTGGGGGGGGGAGTGGGGGCTTCAGGAGAAGGGGACTTCCTGTCCCACTTCCTCCTTCCGCCGAGGGGCTGCAAAGGCGATTAAGCTTAATCGCCTTTTGGCAGCCCCTCCCTGTAGGCGATCGCCTCGGATACGTGCCAGGTCCTAGGCGATCGCCTGTCCAATCAAACAGCGCAGCGCCGGGCCGCACGCGTATGCGCAGTGGGTGCCCGGCCGTGAAGCCGAAAGCTGTCACAGCCGGGTGCCCACAGTGACAATGAAGACGCCGGTCGCTGGAACGCTGGAGCAGGTAAGTGTCTGTTTATTAAAAGCCAGCAGCTACACTTTTTGTAGCTGCTGACTTTTAATAAACATAAATATTGGCTGAAACTCCCCTTTAAGGGTCCCTTCAAACCTGTGTACACTGGTGCATTGTGTTACACATGTTGCACATTAACATGCTTTATGTCATTTGCAGTAGAGCAACCCATTCATTTCAATAGGCAGTTAATGCACCAGAATAGATTAAAAAGAAAAACCTCCCTGCAAACCACTAAGCACAATATATATACACATATATATACTGTGTGTGTGTGTGTGTGTGTAAATATATATCTATCAGGGAAAATAAGTATTGAACATGTCACCATTTTTCTAGGTAAATCTATTTCTAAAGGTGCTATTGACATTAAATTTTTACCGCATGTCGGGAACAACTCATGCAATCCATACATACGAAGAAATCAAAACGTTCAGAAATTAGGTAATGTCTAATAAAATGGAATGACACAGGGAAAAGTATTGAACACATGAAGAAATAGAGGTGCAAAAAGGCATGGAAAGCCAAGACACCGGCTGAAATCTATCAGTAATTTGAATGCAATCCTGCCCCTTGTCAGTACAAATTAATATCACACAAGAAACATCTCATGATGGGTAAAAGCAAAGAGCTCTCTCAAGACCTTCCCAATCTTATTGTTGCAAAACATTCTGATGGCATTGGTTACATTAGGATTTCTAAACTTCTGAATGTTCCAGTGAGCACTGTTGGGGTCATAATAAGGAAGCGCAAAAAAATTATTTCACCTGAAACCGGCCACGACTAGGTGCTCCTTACAAGATTTCTTGCAGAGGAGTGAAAAGCGTTATCAGAAGAGTTGCCCAAGAGCCAAGGACCACTTGTGGAGAGCTTCAAAAGACCTGAAATTAGCAGGTACAATTGTTTCACAGAAAACAATAAGTAATGCACTTATCCGCCATGGCCTGTATGCACGCTCACCAGGCAAGACTCCCTTGCTGAGGAAAAAACATGTTGAAGCTCATTTAAAGTTTGCGGCACAACACTTAGACAAGCCTGTGAAATACTGGGAGAATATATTTTGATCAGATGAGACCAAAATTGAACTCCTTGGGTGCCATAATACACACCATGTTGGGAGGTAAAATGGCACTGCACATCACCCCAAAAACACCATATTAACAGTGAAGTTTAGAGGTGGGAACATCAGAGTAAAGATCAGAGTTCATAGAAGAGGCCCACGGTACCTACATGATTTGGAGACTGTTTGTGGGGAGGAATGGGTCAAAATCACACCTGAGCAACGCATGCGACTAGTTTCTCCATACAGGAGGCGTCTTAAAGCTGTCATTGCCAACAAAGGGTTTTGTACGAAGTATTAAATACATTACGGTTAGCGTGTTCAATACCTTTTCCCTGTGTCATTCCATTTTATTACACATAACTTCATTTCTGAACTTATTTGTTTTGGTTTCTTTGTATGTATTGTAAGATTGGGGTGATTAGACTTCAGCGGTAGGTGCGTTTTCCAGTGAGTATGCCAGTCCAGAACTGGGTTTTTAAGGGCCTGGTAGCCCACTTTTATTTAAAAGTACAAAAGTTCACAAATACAACAGTATTTCTGCATCTTGCATAACCAACCGTTTAGCCTCCTGGCTTCCATACTTGCCATCCGGCTGTATTCAGGCCTTTAGCCTAGGCCTAAGTTCTGTTCCTCAGAACAAACAGTTTTCTAGGGATAAGCTCAAACCTAGCTTTCTCCTGATAAGCGTCTTGCTGCTCAATCATCAAACGACATCTGCCTCCTGCAGACATGCATGCTCTAGCTGCCCCTATGCAGCATCTTTGACTCCTCTCAGAGGGATTGGGAATCCATCTGATTCCCAGGAACAGACTTCCTGTCTGTTGGGTGGGGCTATGAGCCATGTCAGATCAGAACTAAAAAGCCCAAGACACAGCTGTGCAATTAATGTGTCTTTCTCTCCAAAATCTGACGTAAACCAGCAATCTTTCACATAGCACAGAGTCCCACCATCACCGTATGGATTGCATGGGATGTTACCGACCTGTGTTGAAAATTTCATGTCAATGGCACGTTTAGAAATAGATTTACCTAGAAAAATGGTGACGTGTTTAATACTTATTTTACCCGCTGTGTGTATGTGAGATATATCTCTGTATATATAAATATTCTTATTCCCTCCTGTACATCTGCCTTATTACAGGATGCATAGATGTAGAGCAGGGATAGCTACCATTGCATCATAGGAGCTGAGATTATTTCTTTACTGGTGTAAATATGTTTTACAGTGTGGGGAGCTTCACACAAATTAGAGGTAAAGGGACACTGTAAGAAGTAATCCAGGTCATGATTCTAGGTGGGATGTGGGAGTATAGAAAAATCGAAGAAGTGGGCTAAAAGACTCTCCGCTGTGTCATTATTAAATCAGACATGAGCAGTAGAATAGACAAGCGAGGCCTTGCATGCCCATAATGTGGTAAAGATAGAAGAGGACTCTTTTGACACATGCTATAGCATGGGTCTGGGAGGGTAATGAAGTACAGAGCAATACGGCGCATATCCATGTCCCTAGATTTCAGGCATTATTTCCCTTGTGCCTTTATTTTGATTGGATAGAGGACACAGAAAGAGAAGCCCTAGTGGCTGGCACTGCTGTATTAATACCACAGCCAACCACAATATTGTGAAGAGAGCTGTAATTTCTTCAGAAATGTTTAATCCAAACTGATTTATAAAATAAAACAAAACACACTCTTGAAGAGTCAAAAAGGAAAAAAATTAAGTGGATGTAAACCTGAATCATAAAATTTGACCTGGGTACATATATACTCAGTGTTTACTTATCTCTCTCCAAAGCCCTGAGTCCCGTGTATTCCTGCTGCTTCGTTCCTCTGTTATCAGCATGATAAAAGATAAAAGCAGCTGGAAATTTGTGTCATGCAGGAAACTTCGAGACAGATAAGCAGAGAGTCTGGATCACAGAGTCTGGATCTGCCAGGTGCCAGGATTGACACCCGGCTCAGCCTCTCAGCGAGCCGCTGAGAGCCTGAGCCGGGCCGCCCCTCCACAGCCCAGCGCTCCAGTGAGCGAGAAGACTAGACTAACTGCTCACAGAAAACCGAGTGATCAGCGGTGTTCGGTGGGTCGGTTCTCAGTGTTAGTTGCCGGGGGACAGATGCAGCATTGGACCGATGCAACATCCACCTAGGTAAGTATGAATAAAAAAAAAAAAATTCTGTTACTTCCGCCGCAAGTATTTGAGGCAAGTGGGTAATTCACAAAACACTTACCTCAAAACTTGCGGCGGCGTATCGTAAATCCCCCGGCGGAATTCAAATTCCGTGGCTAGGGGGAGTGAACTATTCAAATCAGGCGCGTCCCCGCGCCGTTCGAATAGCGCATGCGCCGTCCGGAAATTTTCCCGGCGTGCATTGCTCCCAATGACGTCGCTAGGACGTCATTGGTTTCGGCGTGAGCGTAACTTGCGTCCAGCGGGTTTGTGAATCGACGTACGCAAACGACGTAAAATTTCTAAATTCGACGCGGGAACGACGGCCATACTTAACATTGGCTGCGCCTCATAGAAGCAGGGGTAACTATACGCCGGGAAAACCCTTACGTAAACGGCATAAAGTGACTGCGTCGGGCCCGCGTACATTCGTATCTCGCTGATTTACATATTCTCAAAGTAAATCAGCGAAAACGCCCCCAGTGGCCATTTTAAAAATGCAGTTAAGATCCGACGCTGTAACACAGATCTTAGGCATATCTATGCGTAACTGATTCTATGAATCAGTCGCATAGATACGACCGACGCAAGTCTGAGATACGACGGTGTATCCGGAGATACACCGTCGTATCTCTATGTGAATCTGGCCCCCAATATTAAAATGGAAGTGTTGGTTGCAATATATACCAACTGGATGTCAACTGCTGCAACATGAACACATCTATTCTAACACTCATTGCTTTTGTCTCGCAGACGCCTCCTCCAACAGCTCCAATGTATGACACGGTCGCCAACGACATCCCTGTTTATTCTGTTGTGGACAAATCACGAAAAAACCATCCCAAGGTGGAAGAGAATGTGCAGTATGCAGAAATAGAGGTCATACGGCGACCAACCAAACGATCCCAAAAGAAGCCAGCCATCTTACCAAAGCCTGTAGAGTCTACAGAGTATGCCACCATAAACTTTCATCTACAGAATGACCCTGCCAAACCGTTAAAGCCTCCTCCAGGGAACACCTCTACTACTTACGTCAATACAGCTACTGAATTAAAGTCGCCGCGGAAATACAACTCTGGTAATGGTACTCTGGTGTAACATATACACTTTTCTGCAAAGGGAACTCCTGGTACAGAGTCATTGGTGTGTTTAAACATCAAACGCTGAGACTGTCCTACTATATAGCTCTGTCTACATTGTCAATTAGCTGAGGGTTGCACAATTAACACCGTGGAGGTTGGCTGTCTGCCATTTTGTCTTCTCTAAACACCTAACATGAAATAGACATTTGAAACATAATGAACGACACTTCTTTGTCTTCTTTTCCACATTGATAAAAATACACCTGGATGCTGCAACTGAAGAATGTTTCTGGTGGTGTGAGGATTGCTAGCTGGTCTTGTGTGTTGTATCTCTTATCCATTTCAGTTTAAGTCCAACTTCAGACAATTATTTTTTCTTATAGAATAAAAAATATTAAAGTGGATGTAAACCCGAAACGTATTTTAAATTTTTTTGCTGTCACAATGTAGAGTATAAGATTGCCTATCATCTGTGCCCATTCTTACCACAAAGAGTTAATCCAGCTCTGAGCAATCCTCTTTTATTGTTCAGTGACATAAACCTTGACAAACAGGAGAAAAACGTTGTCAAATTCTCCCCCTTGGTGTGAGTGACAGGTTATTTACATTTTTAATGCACTAGCCTGAAACCCTTATCTGAAGTCATGTCGTTACTTTTCTGGATTTTGACTGGGTGTTAGTGAATTCATAGCAGAATTTAGTGTAAGGAATACACAGGAGAAAATGCATGTTGACAAGGGGACTGTAGAGGTAGGCGGGGAGTCTGACATCACGACTCCACCCACCGAGCTCCAGACAACAGACCCACCCACAGAATCTGCAGTTTTTCAGTTCTTATAACAGACAGAGGGGAGACATTTGACAGGTGAGGATACATGCAGGAGGCATGTATAACTTTATAGATCAGCACTATGGCAGTAGTTTAGAAAGGATGAGAGTGGCTTTACATCCACTTTAAGGTGGTTATTTCTTTTTGTGATGCCATTGGCCAGATTTCCCCTGACTTCCTGCCCCTGTTATACCTGAACAAGAAATGGGGGGGGGGGGGGGGTTGTCAGGAAAGCAAGCATAGCAATAAAAACATTATTATGAGTTCTAACCATTGCCAACTGTACTAAAAAAAAAAAAAATTGTTTTTTATGTGTTCCCATTGGAGATTTCCCATCACTTCCTGTCTTGTTTTTACCTTGTCATGTTAAAGCAGTATAGATGTTTTTTTTTTCTGCTGACCAGCTGGAAAAGTGTGCTGGGGGAATTTATGTATTGCTATGAATATTATTCTGCCTATGTTCACTTCTATCTTGTTGTACTAGTTACAAATGAATATGTGAGGCTGCCATTGTTGCTATGTTAAGCCTGGCTCAAGCTTAGCTTGCATACACACGGTCACACAAAAGTTCTCTGAACTTTCGAGCATTGAGAAGGCGGTGACGTACAACACTACGACGAGGCAAGAAAAGTAAATTCAATGCTTCCGAGAATGCGTCAAATTGTTTCCGAGCATGCATGGTTTTTTTTCCGTCGGATCTCCATACAGACGAACGGATTTTCCGACAGGAATTTTTTCCGTCTGAAAAATTCAGAACCAGCTCTCTATCTAAGTCCGTCGGAAATTCAGACTTTTTCCATCGTAAAATCCGATTGTGTGTACGCGGCATAAAACTAAAAGCGGTTCCTATTGATAAAATTTGCTTTGTATTCTCCAAACAGTGAGTCCCTTGTGGGACAAACATGTACATGTTATCACTCTCATTTGGACACTGATGAGAATTTGGGCTGGTGTCACATGTAAAGGTTGATATGTTTTCTTATCCACAATGTTTGATGCTTCACATGTCAGACAGCTCATTATAATGCTGAATATAATGTGTATTGCTATGTTACAGTAATGACTTGCTTCACTCTATATCTACATGGTATATAAGTTTCTTGATTTCATTACATATCATTTGAATCTGAAGCACTTGTATTTATACAATTTTGTGAAAGAGTTTCTGCACACAGCTAAATATATCTTTCTTCGGTACAAATGCATATTAAAATACCTTCATTATTTTTTTCTATTTCAAAAATGACTTTTCTTAGCAGTGCCTGTATATGTTTTTCTATAACACATTTCCTATATTTCCCACCATGTTCCACTCAGTGTTAAATTCGTCTACATACATATTTTTGTCAGCTATATGTTTTCAATGATGAAAACGAAAGAAAATTCAATTAGAATTAAGTCAATTGACGAAAACTATGATTAAAATCAATTACAGTTTTCATTTAGTCAACTAAAATCAAATTAATTTAGTTAAATTGTCATTTAAGCATTTCTCTAGAATTTCCAAACTCATTATATACTCCTAAAGTAAAAATCTAATAACATGTTATTACTTATAGTATTAGAGCTGGTTCACACTGGGGCGACCTGGGATCCGACTTGAAGTTGCCCCAAGTCGTCCCAAGTCGTGTGGTTGAGAAAATCAATGGAAGTGAATGGAGCCTTCTTAATACACACTACTGAAGTCGCTCCGACTTCAGAAAAGGTTCCTGTACTACTTCAATCCGACTTCTAGGCAACTTGTACCCATTGATTTCAATGGAAGTTGCCTCAGAAGTCTGATCACTGTCTTAAAGCGGGGGTTCACCCGAAAAAACACATTTTTAACATTAGATTGAGGCTAATTGTGGGAAGCACAATCGGGTGTTTTTTTTTTTAAATCAATGCAGTACATACCGTTTTAGAGATAAATGTTCTCCGCGGCTTTTGTGCTTCCCACAATTAGCCTCAATCTAATGTTAAAGCGGGGGCTCACCCGAATTTTTTTTTTTTTAACTGAAGCAACAATACAGGAAGATAACATACATTTCTCAGGCAAACCCCTCCCTCCCCCCCCTCCTACAGAGCTGATTGTTGTTTGATTGGCCACTGGAAAGCCTCCTGTCCTGGAGGCGACTTGAAGTTGCCTTGTAAGTTGCCTGATGATTCATACTCAAGTCGTGTCCAAGTTGCCTCCCAAAGTCGTGCTGGAAGTCGTGTTGCCCCTGTGTGAACCGGCTCTTAAGGTTTGAACATGCACTACAGACACAGATTTAGTCACTGTGATATATATCGTCTTTATAAATAAAACCATAAACAAACAAAAATATTGCTTTTTTAAAAACAGATGTGCAACTTCATTTTATATATATATATATATATAAATATATATATATATATATATATATATATATATATATATATATATACTGTAAACTCTATTGGCTGTAATGCCAGGCTGCAAGTGGGGATAGGGAAGTAAATGGCAGTGAGGGTGTGCACAGGGCAGGGTACATTATACATTATGGATGGGGAGGTGACCTGCAAGTGGGGATAGGGAAGTAAATGGGAGTGAGGGTGTGCACAGGGCAGGGTACATTATACGTGGGTACCTTCCGGAGCATGATGGGACGGTGATGCCTATATAAATGGGATGCAAGGCGCGCTTCCATCATTGCAGTGAGAAGAGGCGTCGTGCCAACATCGGAAGAAGGGAGAAGAAGAGAAGATGACGTCACAGAAGACCGCGCTGGCTGCCTGCTAGTAATTGAGCTAACACACGAAGATAGCAGGCAGCCAGCGCTGAAGGAGAAGAACCGGGGTGCGCCGAGTCAACAGCGGAGAGCGGCGAAGATAGAAGAAGACCCCCGGAGAGCGGAGAAGACCCCCCCGGAGAGCGGAGAAGACCCCCGGAGAGCGGAGAAGACCCCCGGAGAGTGGAAGAAGAAGCCCCCCTGGTATTAGAGCTAAAGAAGACAGGGGGGGCCTCCGGAGCAGACTAATAAATGATTTTAAAAACCCTTGTGTTGTGTGTTTAATAACTATCACTTTGCCTCCAGGTGAATGGGTAGGGGTACGATGTACCCCATATCCATTCACTTAGGGTGGGGGGACGGTATCTGGGGGCCCCCTTATTTGAGGGGACTCCCAGATTCCGATAAGCCCCCGCCCGCAGACCCCCCGACAACCAACGGCCAGGGTTGTCGGAAAGAGGTCCTGTCCTCATCAACATGGGGACAGGGTGCTCTGGGGTGGGGGGGCCCGCAGTGCGCCCCCCTGCCCCAGAGCACCCAACCCCCCCATGTTGAGGGCATGCGGCCTGGTACGGCTCAGGAGGGGGGGGGGCGCTCGCTTGTCCCCACTCCCATTCCTGGCCGGCCTGGTAGCGTGCTTTGGATACGGGTCTGGTATGGATTGTAGGGGGACCCCCTACGTTGATTTTTCGGCGTGGGGGGGTCTCCTTACAACCCATACCAGACCTAAGGGCCTGGTATGCTCCTGGGGGGGGAACCCATGCCGGTTTTTTATTTGAAAATTGGCATGGAGTTCTCCCTCTCAGGAATGCATGCCGAGCGACGCTGTAAATTATTTTTTTTTTTATTTGTTTTCCCGGCGCGTTTTTTTTTTTCACCCGTCGCAACTTTATTGTCCCGTCGCAATCCACAAAGCCCGACGTAAATTACGTTCGCGCTGCACGTCGGGAAAATTACGTCACACGCATGCGCAGTACGGCCGGCGCGGGAGCGCGCCTCATTTAAATTGTAATCGCCCCCCAGAGAGGAGGATCGCCTTGCGACGGAGGCACTTAAGTTACACGGCGTGTAATTTCTAGGTAAGTGCTTTGAAGATCGGGCACTTAGGTAGAAATTTAACGCCTGTGTAACTTAACTGCTGAAAGTTAAGTTAGGCAGCTTTTTTGAGAATTTGGCCCAGTGTGTTTTAAAAAAAACACAACAAAAAACTAACAAATGTAATAAAATAAATGTAGCTACTTCCTGCCAGCGCTATAGCCAAATGATGGCTCCCATAATCGCTGAGTTCTTTTGATCACAGGTAAAGGACCAATCACAGCAGCCTTTTACCATGTGATCAGATGTGTTTAACCACTTGCTGACCAGCCACGGCAGTTTTACTGCAGCAGAATGGCACGGCTGGGCGAATCGACATTATGTTACGTTGCTTAGCCTTTTGGCCACTAGTAACAGATGTGAGTGCCCGGCGGGCATGATGTCGGGCTCCCGCGATCGCTCGCAACAGAGAGACAACCGGGATCTGTGTGTGTAAACACACAGATCCCGGTTCTCTCAGGGGAGAAGAGACTGATTGTGTGTTCATGTATGAACACCTATCTCTCTCTTCCCCTAGTAAGTCCCATCCCCCCTACAGTTAGAACACAGAGAGGGAACACAGTTAACCCCTTGATTGCCCCTTAGTGTTAACCCCTTCCCTGCCAGTGACATTTATACAGTAATCAGTGCATTTTTATAGCACTAATCGCTGTATAAATGTGAATAGTCCCAAAAATGTGTCAAGTGTCCAGTTTGTCCGCCGCAATATCACAGTCCCGATAAAAAAAATAATAATAAAAATGCCATAAAGCTACCCACTGTTTTTTTTACCAATAATATGTAGAAGAATACATATCGCCCTAAATTGAGGAAAATAATAATAATTTTTTTTTTTTTTTAAATTGGGATATTTATCATAGCAAAAATTAAAAGATATTGGGGGTTATTTACGAAAGGCAAATCCACTTTGCACTACAAGTACAAAGTGCACTTGAAATTGCACTGAAAGTGCACTTGGAAGTGCAGTCGCTGTAAATCTGAGGGGCAGATCTGAAATGAGGGGAAGCTCTGCTGATTTTATTATCCAATCATGTGCAAGCTAAAATGCTGTTTTTTATTTTCTACAGCGACTGCACTTCCAAGTGCAATTTCAAGTGTAGTTTGCACTCGCAGTGCAAAGTGGATTTGTCTTTTGTAAATAACCCCCATTGTGTTTTTTTCAAAATTGTCGCTCTTCTTTTGTTTATAGTGCAAAAAATGAAAACCGCAAAGATGATCAAATACCACAAAAAGAAAGCTCTATTTGTGGGGGGATTTTGTTTGGATACAGCATCGCATGATCGCGCAATTGTCAGTTAAAGCGACGCAGTCCCAAATTGTAAAAAGTGCTCTGGTCAGGGGGCAAAATCTTCCCGGGCTGAAGCGGTCAATGACAGCTGAACACAATGTAAACAAAAGCCGGTTATCGGCACCCCTTTTCTTCACACTGTCAGCTTGAGGAGAGAATAGAAGAGCCAATAACTGGCTTCTGTTAAAGGGACATCTACACTGATATTCAGGGAACTGATTATCAGTGTCCTGATGAATAGTACAGTCCTAACAGTGTCAACCAGTGCTGCCAATGAGTGCCAATCAATGCTCATTAGTGCTGCCAATCAGTGCCCATCCATGCTGCCAATCGGTGCCGCCTACCAGTGCCCATTAGTGCCTATCAGTGGTGCCTCATTAGTGCAGCCCATCAGTGCAGCGGAAAATTACCTGTTTAAATATTTTTTCATATTTTGTTATAAAATTTGTAATTTTTCAGTCTTTTTTTCGTTTGTTTAGCAAAAAACACAAAAAACCCAGTGGTGATTAACCACTTCCGTACCGTAGGACGTCATATGACGTCCTGGACTTCAGTGGGGGATATCTGAATGATGGGTGCAGCTACAGGCATCATTCAGATATCCTTTTTTACAGGCAGCGATTGTTTGCACCATAAGAATGATCATAGCGGCTGTTCTGTCGCATGATCGTTCTTACAGGCGGCGGGAGGGGACACCCTCCCTCACGCCACCATCCGGTGCTTCTCTGGGCTCTCCCGTGCTATCGGAGGCAGGGCCGTCTTTAATATGGTTTGGGCCCTGGGCAAACATTTTTTTTGGGCCCCCCTCCAGCTTATTTTGGGCCTGGCTGGTACACATGTATGTTTTGGGCGGTCCTCATTTGTGCAGGTACAGCAGCCCATTGATTTGAATGGGCTGCCATGCCTTTGTTTCCTGCAGAAAAAAGGTGCATTCAGCATTTTAAAAATACAGTTGCCTTGAAATCCATTCTGCTTTTGCACCATGCTACTTACCTGCAGTTCTTGCACACATAAACGCACTGTGTTTTTAAAAGCGTGACCTAAACGTCTAAAAATGCAGCAAGTTTGACAGTGCGGGAACTGCAGATAAGTCACAGTAGACAGCAGAATGGACAGACAGTGCTGTATTTCAGTGCTTGATGGGCATAGACGTGCCGTGTGCGCAGCCTATTACATGAGGCATGCGCTTTTCTTTGCAGGAAACGCAGGCATGGCGGCCCATTCAAATGAATGGGCTGCTGTGCCTGCGCAAATGTGGGCCTCCAAAACACATACATGTGAACCAGCCAGGCCCAAAATAAGCCCATCAAGCAGTTAAATACAGACAGTAATGCCATGTGCTCTGAGTCCTTACTCAGCCTGGACTGCAGGTCTGGTCTGTGATTTAAAGAGTTCCTCTATTTTACACATGGCATGGCATGGGGTCCCATGGTGCTAAAGCAGAATGGACAGACGGTGCTGTGACCCCATGCCATGCCATGTGTAAAATAGAGGAACTTTTTAAAACACTGACCAGACCTGCAGTGAATCATCAAATATTATAAAGACTTTGGGCACACTCTACAGAAAACTTCTATTTACAATATAGATTAGCAAACAGTGACATACCTTGAGGAGCAGGACATGAAGAAGTCAGCCTCGGGAAGAGCAAACTGGGGATGTTATAAAATCACATTCTAATTCACTTTTATATACAAGCAGCACCCAGTGGCAGGAAGGGAGAAGTGCACGTCTAGGGAAGCCAGGGGTGCTGTACATTTTAAAACACTGGGAAGGGAAGCAGTACTGTCACTGGCTGCGTGCCGCTGATGATTTTCAGCCTGATTTGTGGGCAGCACAGGGGCTTAACGGGCGGCAGGGCCGCCATCAGGAATTATGGGGCCACTTACACAGCTTCAGGCATGGGCCCCCTGGAGCAGAGAACCGGGATGGGGGGGGTGCTGCCGCCTGAAATTGAGAAGCAGGGGGGGGCTGCCGTGAATTTAGAAGCGGGGGGCCCTTTACAAAAAAAGAAATAAAGAAATAAGGAAAAATATATATAAAAAAAGGGGTGTAGCCATCCGGGGCCCTGGGGACCTCTGGGCCCTTTAATAAAAAGAAAAAAAGGAATAAAAAATATATATAAAAAATTATTTTAAAAAGGGGGTTGCCATCTGGGGCCCTGGGGACCTCTGGGCCCTTTAATATTTTTTTTTAATAAAAATTAATTACAAAAACAAGGGGGTTGCCATCCGGGACCTCTGGGCCCTTTAATAAAAAATAAAAAAATATATATAAAAAAGAAACATTTATAAAAAAAAGGGGGGTTGCCATCCAGGGCCCTGGGGACCTCTGGGCCCTTTAATAAAAATAAAAAAATATATAAACAAAAATAAAAAAATAAACATTTATAAAAAAAATAAAGGGTGTTTGCCACATGGGGCCCTGGGAACCTCTGAGCCCTTTAATATATATATATATATATATATATATATATATATATATGAAAAAAAAGAAATAAAATAATATAAAAAAAAAAATGTTTTTTATAAAAAAAGCGGGTTTGCCATCCGGGGCCCTGGGGACCTCTGGGTCCTTTAATAATAATACTAATAATAACATTTATATAATATATATATATATATATATATATATATATATATTTTTATATATATATAAATATTTTTTTTATAAAAAAAGGGGGGTTGTCACCCGGGGCCCTGGGGAACTACAGGCCCCTGGGGACCCCCAGGCCTCTAAAGAAAAATCGGCCCTTTAATAAAAAATAAAATAAAAATATATATTAAAAAAAAAAAATTATTTAAAAATAAATAAAAAAAAGGGGGGTTGCCATCTGGGGCCCTGGGGGCCTCCGGGCCCCTGGGGGCCTCCGAACCCCTAAAAAAGGGGGTTGCTTTGGGCCCCCAACAGTGACAGGGCACCTGCCCCATTTGCCCTGCGGTAAAGACGGCCCTGATCGGAGGCCCGGTGAACTAATCGGCTGCTGCCAAATGAAGAGCATAGAGATTCAAAAACATAAACAAAGCCGCAATCGCGGCTGAAAGCATGAGATCAGTGAATTTTTTTTCCCGATCTCATGCTTTCCAGCCTGGAGGACAGATGTGGGGTCTTATTGACCCCGCCTCTCTACATAAAGAGGACCTGTCACACACTATTCCTATTACAAGGGATGTTTAAGTTCCTTATAATAGGAATAAAAGTGATCTAAAAAGAAAGGTAAAAATTATGTAAAAAAAATAATAATTAAAACGCCCCTGTCCCTAGTAGCTCGCGCCCAGAAGCGATCGCGCACAAAAGTCCCGCCCACATATGTAAACACCGCTCAAACCACACATGTGAGATATTGCCGCGTGCGTTAGAGTGAGAGAAATGATTCTAGCAGTAGACCTCCTCTGTAACTCTAAACTGGTAACCTGTAAAAAAATTCAAGCGTCGCCTATGGAGATTTTTAAGTATCGAAGTTTGGCACCATTCCATAAGTGTTTGTAATATTAAAGCGTGACACGTTAGGTATCTGTTTACTCGGTATAACATCGTCTTTCACATTATCCCAAAAAATTGGGCTAACTTTACTGTTTTGTTATCTTTTAATTCATGAAACCTTTTTTTTTTAAAAAGGCGTTTGAAAAATGATTGCGCAAATACCGTTGCAGATAAAAAGTTAGAATGACCTCCACTTCATTCCCTAGGGTGTCTGCTAAAAAAATATATATAATAATTGGGGGTTCTGAATAATTTTCCAGAAACAAAATATAATTTTGACATGAAGGAGAGAAGTGCCAGAATAGGCGCGGTATGGAAGTGGTTAAATACCACCAAAAAAAGCTCTATTTGTGTGAAAAAATTCCAAAACAAAATCATATAGATTAAAGGGGTTTCAAAGGAAAAACATTTTTTTCCCTAAATGGCTTCCTTTACCTTAGTGCAGTCCTCCTTCACTTACCTCATCTTTCGATTTTGCTTTTAAATGTCCTTATTTCTTCTGAGAAATCCTCACTTCCTGTTCTTCTGTCTGTAACTACACACAGTAATGCAAGGCTTTCTCCCTGGTGTGGAGAATGCCACTTGAGGGGGGAGGGGGCGAGCAGGAGTGTCAGGATGCCCACTAAGGCCCCTTTCACACGGGGCAGTGGAGGTGCGGTGGCAGTATAGCGCCGCTAAAAATAGCGGCGCTATACCGTCGGAATTGCCGCGAGATTCGGCCGCTAGCGGTCCGGTATTAACCCCCGCTAGCGGCCGAAAAAGGGTTAATACCGCCCGCAATGCGCCTCTGCAGAGGCGCATTGCGGGCGGTTTTACCGCGGTTTCCCATTGTTTTAAATGGGAAGGAGCGGTGAAGGAGTGGTATACACACTGCTCCTCTCACCGCTCCAAAGATGCTGCTTGCAGGAGATTTTTTGTCTCCTGCCAGCGCATCAGAGTTTTTCAGGCGGTATTTAGGCACTATTTTTAGCGCTGTACCGCCTGAAAAATTCCTCAGTGTGAAAGGGGCCTAACACACAGCTCCTTTCTCTATCTGCAAAGTAGAGAGTGTCCTGACTTGCCTGCTCGCCCCCTCCCACCTCGAGAGGCTTTCTCCACACCAGGCAGAAAGCCTTGCATTACTATGTGGAGTTACAGATAGAAGAACAGGAAGTGAGGATTTCTCAGAAGAAATAAGGACATTTAAAATCAAAAATAGAAGGATGAGGTAAGTAAAGGAGGACTGCACTGAGGTAAAGGAAGCAATTTAGGGGGGAAAAAATGTACAACCCCTTTAAGGCTTACCTGTAGGAGCAACAAATATCTCCTTAACCTACATGGTTTAGGAGATATTTGCAGAAAAGACTGCACCGACGTCTACGGCGCAGGCGCACTGAGCGTGCCGTTAGTGAGGGCGATCGTGCCGTCACTGACGGCTCCCACGCGGGAGTGACGTCATCGCGCTCCGGCCAATCACAGCAGCGGAGCCGCGATACCCGGAAGTAACTCGGGTATCAATGGCGGCGGCGGAGGTAAGGAACGAGAGTCGTTTCGGGAGCTTCGATCTCAGGTAAGTAATTCATAATGAGCTAGTATGCTATAAATACTAACTCATTATGCCTTTCTCTTTCTTGCAGGGGTTTCTATTTAAAGAAAGGCTATAGAGGGTTTACTTCCTCTTTAAAAGTCAGCAGCTACAAAAAGTGTAGCTGCTGACTTTTAATGAACATACACTTACCTGTTTCACGGTCCAGTGATGCGGCCGCCCAGAGCGTCACTCCTCTCCGCCGACGCCTCCATTGCCACTCTGGGCACCTGGCCATGACAGCTTTCGGGCTTCACGGCCGGGCACGCACTGCGCATACGCAAGTCGTGCTGCGCTCTCAGAGTGGACAGGCGATCTTCTGGGACCTGTCACGTGTCCCAGGAGATCGCCGAGGGAGGGGCCACCTAGGAGAGGAGGAGTCGCCTAGACAAAGAGGAAGTGGGACAGGAAGCCCCTACTCCCCCCCCCAAAATAAATGACATACTAAATGTGGCATGTAAGGGGGTAAGGGGTGCTTAAAGCTGAAGTTCCACTTTTAGGTGGAACTCCACTTTAGTGCATTCTATACATTAAGGTGAAAAACCTCCTGTGTTGCAGCAGCCCCCCTTTTACTAACCTGAACCCGGTCTTTCCAGCGATGGGGACGAGCACACCAGCTCCAGCCGGTGTCTCAGATCCTGATTGGACAGATTGATAGCAGAGCAGCCATTGGCCAACGGCCCTTACGTAGAAATAACTGCATAATAAATGCACAATAAAAAAAACATGAAGCTCACCGCCCGAAAAAGTTTATTTGCACATAGGCTGGCCTATTTAAAGGATATGTAAAGCTTTGTTTAAAAAAAAACAAAAAAACAGGACACTGGAACGGCATTGACAGCAGTGGTGGCTGGTGCTCAAAATTTTGGGGGGGGGGGGTGCAAACGAAGAATAAAAAAATTGCAGCCTCACCGTGCCCATCAATTGTCACCACTGTGCCATCAATTGTGACCACTGTGCCATGCCATCAAACGCAGCCACTGTGCCATGCCATCAAACGCAGCAGTGTGCCATGCCATCAAATGCAGCCACTGTGCCATGCCATCAAACGCAGCCACTGTGCCATGCCATCAAACGCAGCCACTGTGCCATCAATTCGCACCACTGTGCCATGCCATCAAACGCAGCCACTGTGCCATGCCATCAAACGCAGCCACTGTGCCATCAATTGTCACCACTGTGCCATGCCATCAAACGCAGCCACTGTGCCATGCCATCAAACACAGCCACTGTGCCATCAATTGTCGCAATGTTCCAATTGTCACCACTGTGCCCTTTAATTGTCGCCACTGTGCCCATTGATGTCACTGTGCCCTTTTAATTGTCGCCACTGTGCCCA